>NC_084894.1:23127281-25623115 GCF_958979055.1 Alnus glutinosa
GATCTCCCTGTTGTGATAATCAAGACCCTTTATGATCTTTTGGTTTATGAAAAAAAAATTACATTTTTTGCAACCATTTTCTTGACTCACTAGCTACTAAGGATTATTTATTTGGCTTATTTTTAATTTTTTTATTATTATTTTTATTTAGCACTATATAAATTGTATTGGAGAGCTTGTTAGGATCCTACACCCTTCTATCTATACTTTTCTCCTGTTTAGTTAATGAAAATTTATCTTTAAAAAGAAAAAAAAATATATTATTATGTTTGGCAAACCAATTAATTTCTTTTATGCAAAAGTTAACTTCAAAATATTATTATTATTTTTTTTTATATCAAATAATAATTTTTTAACTCTTTTTTTTTATATATTACATCAATTTCTCTTTAACCGCTTTTTCATACAAATTTTTTAAAATTTCTCTCTATTTTATATCATATTAATTAATTTTAAAAAAATACACTACCCAAATGTTTACTAAACACACTTGACAATAGGCCCTACAAAGGTTGATATAGGACACGTGTTTTTCTTTTACGATGTGATTTATGAGTTCATGAACCTGTCCTAAGGAGCAGACAGAGTGGGCATGTTGGGCATGATCAGTCATAAATGACAAATAATACTCACTGTTCATTGCTTCCAACCGCAAGTGGGTGTCCCAAAGTTTTGCAAGAGGGGATGTCCCAAAGTTTTGCAAGAGGGGATTGCTTCCAACCGCGCGTAGATGTATTCTGCTAAGATGATTATCAGGATGATCCTGCTTAGGGATACTCCAATTTTAATTATAAATTTTATACAAACTGACATATTATTTTACATTGTATTTATTATGTCAGCCACTAAAATATAAATTAACAAAAATAAAATAAAATTTTAAAAATATTATACTAAAAATGGTAATTAGTATTGTATACAAAGTGGCATTTAGAAGTTATTATCTCTAATTACTAATCTCACCACCTATCTAGAGTGGGCGATTGCCAATCGTTTTCACCGTTGATTAACAGTTATTTATGTCCAAATTGCACTACAGTAACCGCTGTCAAGTATGAGCCTATTATGGTGTTTTGGATTTTTTTTCTTTTTAGGACTTGTTTAAGACGTTTTTGAAATTATTTTAGGCATGTTTCATTGCTTTGGCACGTAATCTTGTATCAAAATGGGGCGGTAAAAACCGCTTCCATCTACCTAGCCTTATCATCATTAAATGCACCGTTCTGGGTGGTTAGTTGGAAAAATCAAGCCGCCTACTTATGTGGTCACACAATTAGCAACGATTAATGGTTAATAACTGCTTATTTGCACAGTTCTAACTATATTAATATTCAAACATTTCCTTAATACGTTGCATGACATAAGAACTTTTTAGCTTTATATATATGCTCATTATTATATATGTTCTTAATTAAACATGTGTTTTTCTATATGATCTTTGGGGGTCAGATTAAGGTGCATGCCCAAATACATATATAGAGGAGAGTTTTCAATTACTTTTATCATTTGCATCACGAGAGAGGCCTGTCATGGGTCCCTGGAAAACTGTGCCCGCATCAGACCGGCGGCCATAAATGAAAGCAACGAAACCCTTCGATGCTTTGTTTGTTTCTTCAGTGTGCATATATTCATATTGTTTGCACACCAAAATGGCTTCGTTTCAAATTTTCAATGGTATTTTGACACAAAATATTGAAAAAAAAAAAAATTAAAAAAAAATTATCGAAAAATGACTTTAAATCATTTTTATGTATGTATATAGAAGATATATATAAAAAGTAGAGAAATAATTCCATCAAATTCAATGCATAAACAGTAATATATTGAATTTGTACGTTATTTGTACCATATTCGTACGAAGCTTTCAATTACATAATGCAGAAACAAATGAATGACAAAAACAATCGGATTCTTTTCTTTGCCTACAGCTAGAAGATAAGATTCCCATCCCAGCTTGTCAGATCCACTGTTTTACAATACTACTCTATTATCCTCATCAACCAATCAATGAAGCGCAACTGGGAATAAAAATTAGGTTGCATGCTGCTGCAATGAGCATCTCTTGTCTCTTGAGATCAATGCCACTTGCTTGGTCCAACTAGAGTCAAGGACTCTCATTCGCTTTGCTTTTTTGGTATTTTTTTTGTTTAAAATATATTTTAATTGAATCATAAAAGTATTTTTTTTATGAGTATTTTGTAATTGAGTTGTTCATAAATATTGAATTATTCAAAAAAAGAAAGTAAAAGCATAGAGAGAAAAAGATTGATGAAGACTGTTAGAGCTACATCTTGAATATATATATACATATATATAATAAAGGTGGATATTCTAAACGGTTTTCTTGTGAATTGAGAGTGAAATTAAATTTAACTGTTAAAAAAAGAGTAATATTACATATCATCCCTTTGTCCTCCTTTTATCCTCCTAAAATTGATGTAGCTCTTGAAATCACCATTGAATTTATGATAGATCATTATTGAATTTATGATAAATTGTAGCATAGATGCTAGTCTTTTATTTTTTAAAGCATCTAAGCTAAATTCTTTTATCTTTTAAGAAAGAAAAAAAAAACATTGATAAACAACTCTAAACACAAAACACCTAAACTTATTTTCACTTTTATGTAATATCATAACATTTTTTTTAAATGAAAAAGTAAAAAAACACTATCTTAAAAGGTTTGTCCAACGATCGACCTTGATAACACTTTTCCTTGTTTTCTCTTTTTCAAAACAAAAATATTAGCAAACAACCCAACACATAAAATATTCAAATTATTTTTCTTTATGTCACATTAAAATATATCTATTTTTTTTAAAAAAAAAATAAACATAAACATAAACAAATTTTCAATACACATTAATATGCATAAACACATAAAAAAAAAAAAAAAATTGTTATACATACTCTCCGTTTTCATTCTTTTAAAGCATTTCCAATAGAATAGGTAAATTAAATGGTTTATAATAGTCAAATTTGATTATTATGAATCATTTTTCATTTCTAGCAAAATAAGAAAAATATATATTTTTTTCCTTTTAGTGTGAATAATAAATAGACTCTTTTTACTATTCACACTAAAAGTGTTTCTTTATTATTTTCTCTTTCTCCTTATTTCTTTTTAACTTTTTTCCACACAAAATAATATTTAAATATTACGCTAATTATTATTACTGGAGATGCTCTTCCTTTATATATATATATATATATATATATATATATATATATATATATATATATATATATATATATATATATATATATTTTATTCTTACGCTCAATTATCATTATCAGTAAAAGAGTAATGAGCACGTGAGAATGAATGCTTGACATCCTCAAAAAAAAAAACAAAAAAAAATTAACAAACGGTCGTTTTTTGTCATAGACGCGAAGTTTCTTAGCGTTTACCAAAAGAAGAAGAGGCCACTGGGTTGGTCTGAAAGCTGGTAAGCCAAGCGGGTCCATTTGCCGAAGCCACCACCAGTAGACAAGCTAGCCATCTTCATAGAATCGAACGGCTAAGAATGATAGCAGCTCTGTGCTGCCTTATCTGCTCTGACTTGACTCGGAAGAGAGATAGAGAGACGGGAAAGCTAGAGAAAGTATAAAAACGCTAAGCTAGAGAGCGGGACCAGTCCACCATTAATGCAATTCACCGGCACCTTCCAACTCTCTCTCTCTCTCTCTCTCTCTCTTTTCTCTAATTATAATAGCAGTCAAAGCTTAGCATAGCTTCCTTCAGCTTTGTCAACTTGTTCTTCTTTGGGAAAGCTCTGTCTGAGCTTCTCAGCCACCAGAATATTACTCAAATCGAAAACCCACCTCTCTCTCGCACAGCGTGTAAAAATCGACCTTGGCTTCGCTGAAAAGGAGGTGGGTTTTTGAATTCTTTATGTTTTTGTTATTCATGGGTTTTTGTTTTCTTTTTTCTATTACAAATTGAACTTGCAGTTAAAAGCAATCGATTGGAGACGTTTATTTTTCTCTGGATGAGACCTAACTTTCTTATATTCTCGTAGAAAAGCCTGTGTTTACATTCGCAACCCAGATCTGCTTGGTTCTACCGTTCAAAGTTTGGTTCTTTGCAGCTGAGTGTCAAATTTTTGTGATCTGTAGGAAGTAAAATCAAAAGCTTAATTTGCTTTGATGGGGGTTTGCTTGAGTGCCCGAATTAAAGCTGAGAGCCCATGTAACACAGGTACTCAGATTTTTCGTTTCTTTTTTAAATGACCAATATAATGGTGTAGTTATTTCATTTTGTAGATGCGGCCGTCGAGTTTAAACTGATCGTACAGAAAATTTCGGTGTTTTGTTTTTTATATGATATATGGATTTTTCCCCTCGAATTTAATTTTATGGTATGAATGGTTCAAAATTATTATGTTTTTTTAAAAAAATAAAAATTTGGAGAACAAGGGAAGAGGGATAAGATTAAGGTTCTGGTTAGGCGAGATGGATTTGTCCTATATTTGGGAATTCTGTTTCCACTGGGGAATTGTTCATATGTTTGACAATTTGCTTATTCCTCTTCCTGGGTAGGTGTAGTTGAGAAAATTACCTCATTTGGATTGTATGTTGACAAGTATCCTGCGAATCTGGATATCCTCGACACGTTAGTGGTTGTTCTCTTTTCACTTTGCTGTGTTTTGTTGCTAATAATTCGCACGCAAGGAAAGGGAATTGAGATTTTACGTTTTGCGTTTTTTTAATACCCCTTTTCTTAGATTTCTTGGCAATCAAACAGGTGCAACAAAAAGGTGCTTGCTGTGCATGTCTAGCAGTTTTATTTTGCTCCTCTAATTTAGTTTTTGTACTGAGCAACGATAAGGAGGTTATCAAATGTGGTGAAGTCATAGTGAAGTTTTTGTCAGGTCATAAGATTCCGGTCTTTATAAATTTTTGTCCCTGATATCAACCTAGAAATTAGGGAAATGAGTTCGGTAAAACATGGAAAATTTATCATGTAATATGCCGTGGCAATTAATTCATGTAGAGATTATGCATTTACTTGTGCAGGGGCAAATTCGAAATATGTTAGCACAGATGGAAATGATTTTAGCAGTACGAGTAGCAAGGTCTCATCAGTTTCAACGCCTTTGACTCCTCGAAGTGAGGGTGAGATCTTGCAGTCCTCCAATGTGAAGAGCTTTAGTTATGCTGAACTGAAAATGGCCACCAGGAATTTCCGTCCTGATAGTGTGTTAGGAGAAGGTGGTTTCGGCTCAGTTTTTAAGGGGTGGATTGATGAGCATACATTTGCTGCTGCCAAGCCTGGGACTGGCATGGTTATAGCTGTGAAAAGGCTTAATCAAGAAAGTTTTCAAGGTCACAGGGAGTGGTTGGTGAGTGAGTTTTACCTTCCTTGTAATCTTCTGCACAAATAGAGAATTGGCTCATTGTCGTTACTGATGTTTAAATAAACAATGCCGCGAACTTTTAGATCAGATAGAGTTGGACTTCATAAGAATTCATATGCCGCTTCCTTTAGATGTCCACAAGTGGTCTTGTAGGATGCAACTTCCATACTTTCCATGCCAACCAGTGAATATTTTCAGTTTTTCATTTTATATTTTTGGTTCACAACATGCCTAATTTGAAGTGCACATATTTACTTGTGATATCTCTGATCCTACAGGCGGAAGTTAATTATCTGGGACAGCTTTATCATCCTCATCTTGTGAAATTGATTGGCTATTGCTTAGAGGATGAACATCGACTACTGGTGTATGAGTTCATGCCCCGAGGCAGCTTGGAAAATCATTTATTCAGGAGTGAGTTCTTCTATAACATATCTTCAAGCAATTGAATTAAATAGGTCTGATTATGTTATGTAATTGACAAAATTAGTTGTGGCTGCACCAGGGGGTTCTTATTTCCAGCCTCTTTCTTGGAAACTCCGTCTGAAGGTTGCCCTTGGTGCTGCAAAGGGGCTTGCCTTTCTTCATAGTGCTGAAACAAAAGTGATATATCGTGACTTCAAGACTTCTAATATTCTGCTTGATTCGGTATGTGGCTCGTGAAGTAGGTCTTCTTTACGTCCTATGATATGGGCTCTTGTGATGGATCATTTTACCTTTTTGCTAGCTCTTTTTTAAAAACTTCTTTTCTGATGTGGTCACAGAGCTACAATGCAAAGCTCTCTGATTTTGGGTTGGCCAAGGATGGGCCGACAGGTGATAAAAGTCATGTCTCTACCAGGGTTATGGGGACATACGGATATGCAGCTCCCGAGTATCTAGCCACAGGTATAATTCATATGCATCACTTTTCAGGTTCTCAATCTATCCAGTTTCCCTGATTATTCTTTTAGACACTAGCATTGTTTGTAGCAGACGACCATTCTATTTAGAGTGTTTGCCATGTGCTTTGGTTATGTACTCTTGAATTATGAGTCCTCTAATTTTCATTGAGTTTATTTATTCTCTTCTGATAATATCTGCACTTTGCCAACGGTAGGTCATCTTACTACCAGAAGTGATGTCTATAGTTTTGGGGTTGTCCTACTAGAAATGTTGTCGGGCCGGAGAGCAGTTGATAAGAATCGACCGTCTGGAGAGCACAATCTGGTAGAATGGGCTAAACCCAACCTTGCAAACAAACGTAAGATCTTCCGAATCCTAGACAACCGTCTTGAAGGCCAATATACAATGGATGTTGCCTCTAAGGCAGCGACCCTTTCATTGCGATGCCTATCCGTGGAAGCCAAGTTCAGGCCGACAATGGATGAGGTTGTAACAGCATTGGAGCAGCTCCAGGAATCAAGGGAGACTGGTGGTACGGAGAAAAATTTGAGTAACGGACCCAGGACTCGAAGACGAAGCGCAGATGATACTCACCAGGAAAGGAAACCTGCTGCTTACCCTCGGCCCTCCGCTTCTCCTCTTTATGCTTGAAAATGCAATAGCAGAACTTGAGAAAAGCTGCTTCTTGTTCTGCTAATAACTGTACAGATCATATTTTGGCTACTGTGTTCAAAAGATCAACATCACTTGACAATTTCCTGGTGAGCTTCTAACATGAGGAATGCCACAATGATGTATGTCTTGCAGATATGCTTGTAACATTTGGAAACAGCTTGGAAAATAGGGATGCAAGTGCAGTTGTATGATGACTACAGATAGCTGTCCTTTTTCTTTCAGCCTGGGGTGGAATATCTTCCTTTTGTTTTACTGTTAGGTTGGTCTGTCTGTCATTTACATGTATTAGTTTGCTGTAACGTCTCTATATGTGTTCTTTCCAAAAGAAGGAAAAGAGAAAAAAATCCAGCCATTGAAGATTGTTTCTTTGTGATTATGAAGTTGTTATTCTATTCTGAGCAACAACTAGAAATAAGAAAAAGAAAGGCAATCTAAGAAGAGAAATAAGTTGGTGTAGATTGATGAAGTTCACCAGAAAAGTCTGAGCAGACAGGAGCTGAACTTGAGGGAGGCACACGTGGATTCATAAGCAATGTTCTCAGTCTATGAAACTTTTGAGCTTTTGACTTTTGTAAAGCACATTTTCAATTAATTAATATGTTTCCTGAAAAGATGGCTGTCTACTTTTGGAAACCAGCACCACCCAAGTGAGAGAGAGAGAGAGAGAGAGAGAGATAGGGGGGGGGGGGGGGGGGGGTTACACTAGGTGTGATTTTTGTTAGTATTATTATACTGCTTAATAACTTTTCTATTTATTGGATTATACATTTACCATATAATTTTTATGTTCACCAAACATCAAAATTGTTAGAGATTAAGAATTATTGCTTCTATGAATAGTTCAAATTTTTTTTTTTTTTTTTTTTATGTACTTTTAAAATATAACAAATACTTAAGTTTATGGATTTGATAAATTACACAAAAAGAAAATGTAATCAAATGTTGGCATTGCCAAATTTAATTCAATTTTAAATATTATGTAATATTGAAAAAATTTACAACAAATAATACTACCCTAGCCGCATCTTTGGATTTTATAAAATTATGAAAATTTTAGAAATATTCGTGAGTTTTTTCTCTCCCAAATTTTGTTTTAGAAATCTAAGGCGCAAGCTCCTTGATGCAGCGTGTCATAGTGAGAAGATAAATCTACAAGTACAATAACTCACAATTCTTCTATAAATTCCAAAAATAAAAAATAAAAAATAAATAAAGAAATTGCACGAAAAGTAAAGAAAATACTCTTTGAGTCTCTTTTTGAAAAAACTGAGAAAATACAACTTATAGTCGCCATTCCATCCTTACTAAGCTTAATAGAGAAGTAGGTTGTAACAATGAAAAAAGTACGAAAATGCCTTTCTTAAAAGTTCGATCGATCGAACAAAGGATCGCATTTTTCGATCGATCAATTGAACTACCGATTGAACCTTTTTGAAAATTCTATTGACCAGACTTCATCACTTCGATTGATTGAAATATCTATCAAAGCTTTCGGGAATTTCCATGGAGCAACATCTCATCCTTTTGATCAACCCAACTGTCTCGCTTGAGCAACCTTTGAGCGAAAGTCAATCAAACTCTCTAAGAGCATCTCCAACAGGCTTGCTATTTTAACCAAAATGGTCAAATTTGACTATTATAAGCTTTTTCTCTCATCCAACAGAATAGCCACTCTAGCTTTTTTTCTTAACATGGAAACAGTGAAAAGCCAACACTGGCTATTCACTGTTCACCAGTTACATAATAAAATAATCGATTTCTCTCCCATCATCATAATAAACTAATCAATTTCTGAGATAAAATCTAGAATATCATTCCCGAATGAAAATGCTTGAGCTTCACAGGGAGAGAGCAGAGCGAGAGAGTTGGGCGACGGGGCTGAGCGAGAGAGAGCGAAGCCGCTTTGAGAGCAACGGAGCTGAGCGGAGGGCTAAGTGAGAGAGAGCAACGGAGCAGACGAGACAGATTGAGCGACGGAGCTGAGCGGCTGGTAAACGCATTGTTCCCTGTTTTGTTTAGTTTGCCATTTTTTTGGTTGTTTTGTACGCAATCCACCCCTGGTACCAAATTGAACCTCAGTTTTGTTCAACCGGAGTTTTAAGGAGTCTCAGAGCACGAGGAAATGGGCTTTAATTCTCGAGTTGTTTTGTACGCAATCCACCCGTGTTAATAGCAGATTGTGTATTGCGATTGTAGTTTGTTTTTTCTGTTTGCTGTTGTGGTATTTTGCAGATTGTATAATCTACTCTTTTGGGTATTCTTTTCAGGGGAGTTTTGTCCCTGTCTAAAATGTGGAATCCAGTCTTTTCTGGAGTGCATCAACTCTTTGTTTGGGTTATAAAGGCTTTTAATTCATCCAATCTTTTAATTCATCTAGAATGATGGTTTGTTTTTGTTCTCTTTTGTTCTTGGATCTCGTGTACTGAATCTCATTGAAGAATTCTGGAAATTCTGCTATATATTGAAGAATTCTGCTATAAATTGCTATATTAAGTTGCTGGAAATTCTGCTGAAATTGCTTGTTGGAAAATCTGCACTTGTAAACAGAAGTGGTTGCGAATTTATTAAAATCTGCACTTGAGTGGTTGTGAATTCATTAAATTACTAGAAATTCAGAATGTAAGATACGAAACCAAACTGGAAAATCTGCACTAGCTATAGAGTTAGGCCAGCAAGCTTGCTGGAAAGTGAATGGAAATTGTTTTATGTATTGAGTGTAATGTAGCTCAAAGAATATGTGAAAATTCAATATTTCTTATTTCATTGAGTGTCGGCAAAAAAAATAATAAAAAAAGAATGAGAAATAATATTTAAATGCAAGTAGAGAGTTGAATAGTGAATCTGTTGGAGAGAATATAGGATAAATAGTAGTTAAAATAGAGAGTTGGACTTTTTCTATTATAACTTTCATTAAGTACTTGTTATTTGTTAAATCATAAGTATTCCCTCTAAGGAAACCCTTCCTCCGCTTAAACTTTTCCATAAAATTGTTGGCAAGCTGATCTACATATCTCTCCTCTAGCCCGGCTAGCCTGTAGTAGTGGGATCTCTTCCCATTACTTCCCACTTACCCCAAAGCTAGGGCGAGAGTTGCCGATTTGGGAAGTAAATCTAAAGATGGGCCTCAAGTTGGGCCTATATGACCTGGTTTTAATCGATAGAGTTATTAAGACTTTAATTATTATATCTGACCTAAATATGTGGATTTTGTTATCTATTTAAAATTACTCCATAGGTTTCCAAAAAAAAAAGCACTCCCTGAGTTTTAACATGTTTGAAAATCACTCCCTGGTAAGCCATGGCCTCCACCCACCTTTTTTTCTTTTTTGCTGGATATATTTTGAATTTTAATGGGTATAAATTGTTCATTTTATTATGTTTTTAATGGGTAGAAACGCCCCTGGCAATTTTGACACACAGTGACGGAGAGTGATTTTTAAATGTATTAAACGGGGGGAGTGATTTTTTTTTTTTTTTTTTTAACCAAAAAAGTAATTTTTAAACGGATTAAAAACCAAAAGACCTTTTTTTTTTTTTCCCCCGATATTTCACCAAGTTATTGTCCAATTTTTGTTTGCTGTGACTTTTGAAAAGTTCCAATCCCAAAATAAAGATGCCATTTGGTGGAAAGGATGCGGTTGAAACTCGAAAGCCATTGATAAGTCCAAACTAGACCCCACTATATAAGGTTTGGGTTTCCGTTCTATCGTTCAGCAACCTCCCCCAAAAGAACACTAGCTTTACTTCGACTCTGGGCCCATGCTTGGGCTTTAGAGCTCACTCATTTTCTACACACCACCACATCCAAATACACAGAATAAATGGAAAATCTGGCAAAGAACACAATCACAAAGCGTATAGGAAGACTATAGATAGCCATCATATTCATTAATGCTACCTCTAAACAGGTATGATCTAATGAACTTAAAGCTCGGAATACCATCCTCTTCGGAAAGAAATCATTTTATGGTCAAGATTTTATTTTGTTGTATCTAATAGTGTACATAATGTCACATCATTGTAAATAATACAGTAACATATTCACCATTAGATATGTGAAATATAATCTTGAACATGAAATGAGTCATTTCATTTCAAGGGATATGTGAAAGCATGCCTCATAAATGCAGCTTCCTTGGCATGCAATATTTACAACTACACTCCAAAATACAAAGCACGGAGAGAGAGAGAGAGAAAGGGTATATGTTTCCAGGAATCACATGTATATATCTACATCCATCGTCCATCCCAGAAAAGTAGGGTGGGGGTGAAGCTGGCTTATCCGTCACCAAGTTCTCACAAGTCCAGGCGTCCAATTTCTCCAATCTAACTTGCCAAATGATTTGTTTCTCAAGCTGACCATTTCTCTGATATCAAAAACCTTCTTTCGATAATTGTTCCCCTGCTTGGTGGCCTCAGGCTCAGTCTCCCCTGTGATTTCTTCCTTAACTTCGGTTTCGATGACAGGCTGAGGGGCATCTTCATCTTGATGAGTTGACGCCTCAGCAATGATGTTTCCCAGCATCTCAACCACCTCACTCATTTTAGGCCGGCATTTCGGCTGCTTCATTAGACATTTGTTTGCCAGGGATGCAAGTTTCTGAGCCGATTTAATGCAATTCTCTCCTTCAAGTCGAGGGTCTACAATAATGTGAAATTTCTTCGAATCTGATACATAGGGTCTCACCCATTCCAACAGTTTCTGCTCACTTCGGGGTAGGTTTCTTTCCACCGCTCGTCTCCCCGTGATAAGTTCATAGAGTACCACACCGAAGCTCCAAACATCGCTCTTAGCAGTAAGCCTGCCAGTCTGAACATACTCTGGAGCAGCGTAACCTACTGTCCCTACAACCTTTTTATTGAAAAATAACAAGTAAGATATATGTTCCACATATCAGGCAAGAGTTAAAGCTCATCATTCAAGTCAGAGACGTTCAATTTAAAAGTATATCTTGAGTGAAATAGTGGCAGTCAGCAAATCCGCACAGGCTCCATACTTTATCATAACCACCTTAATTTATAGAAGTTCTGAGGACAGGAAAAAGATAATCCATTGTAATTGCACCCAACCACTTACTGATGTTGAAACATGGCCGAGTCCTTCAGCAGGTCCCTGTCTAGCCAGTCCAAAATCTGAGAGCTTTGCATTGAAGTCCTCGTCAAGCAGAATATTTGACGTTTTGAAATCTCGAAATATTAGCTGCATCAATTAGATACAGATCAAAATCATATTGACCCCTCATGCATTTGAGTAAAGTAACCTAGTTGCCACAAAATCAGGCTGCAGCCTATGCAAAAACCCGTAGAAGATATATTTGTAGGCATCTTCCACCTTTTCATTTCTTTGAAAAAAGAATGCGTATCATAGCAGGAAATTGTGGTAGAAATAAATTGCAACAAAAACATGCAGATAATCTGGTTAATTTAAGATTTTTACTCCATTTTTTGTTGAAGAATAAGGGCGCTTTCATGCAATCACTCTAGACATAAAAAGCAATTTGTGGGCACAAGTGAATGAGGTACAAGAAAACAACAAGAGCCCCTGCTTGTTGACGCTTATAAACCATGACTGCAATGTTCTGAAGTATACAATAATAGTGTACCTGAAAATCCATTTCCTCATGAAGGTAAGCCAAACCACGGGCTGCATCCTGCCCAATTTTTAGTCTGGTCATCCATGAGAGAGGCGAAGGTACTCGAGCCAATAAATGGTCCTCCAAGCTTTTATTACGCATGAGTTCGTAGACTAGAAGTCGCTGCATCCCTCTTTCATCATCTTCTGCACAATATCCCACTAACTTGACAAGATTTGGGTGCTTGACCACTCCCAAAAAGTTCACCTCGTTAATCCATTCCTTATGCCCCTGAACACTAGAATGCAAAAGATAAAAGTCCCATAAGATGTCCTTAGAGAATAAAGCATAACTTAAAACGAGTGTCCAAAAGCTCAACCTTGAAACATAGATATAAGAGAAATGCTACATACTATTCCCATGAGTCCCACATCTCATCCCAATCCAATGTGGCAATGCCCACCAATCCTTGTTAAATAAAAAAAATAAAAAATCAAGAGTTGATGGGTACTACCAGATCAACCCAGTGAAATGGGAGTGCAGTATATTGCATTACTCTAGATATAATCATCCTTACAAAAAGAGTAACGCTATTCATCTCACTTTTATCCCATTTAGCTGATGTGACATTGTAAATCAGTTCTTTGATTTTTATTTTTTATTTTACTTATTTATCAAGGGCTAATCCAAGGACTAATCCAAGGACTAATTGACAGTGTCACATCGACAAAGCGAGATAAAAATGTAGTTTTTAGTATTTCTCCTTTAAAAATATATATATATTCTTAATTATATAATGATTTCCGTTAGCAAGCAGCACCTGCCCAAATACAGTAAACCTAGATCATGGGTATTGAGACAATGGCTTCTACTCTAAAAATCTAACAAATCACACTGTTTCTTCAACATGAAAAAGTGCTATAATCTTATCAAAAAAAAGAAAAAGTGTTATAACCATACGCTCACACGAGGCGGATCATATCTTTACCCAATAAGCACCAAATTCTTGAATTTAGCATTGTGGGGCGCACGCAACCAAAAAGTCATGGCCCATGAGCGAACACAGTAACAAGCATATAAGAGTGGGTGTAGCCAACCCCACCTAGCAATGAATTATGAAGCATTGTTGACTAATATTCTCAATTAAGCAAAACACGCACAAGATTTCCAAAATTTAAGAATGAAGCAAAACTAAATTTCTAACATATTAACAAAAGCATTCACATACATTCCAAACACCGTGTGGAAAAAAGGAAAGGGCATGCCTGGAAACCATGACGATTCAACTGCTTGATAGCAACCTCCATTTTCGAATCGGGACCCTCACAAACCCTAACGACCCCTCTGTAGACGCACCCGAACCCTCCCTCCCCGATCAGCAACGCCCTGCTGAACCCTCTGCTGGCGGATTTGAGCTCGGCGAAGGTGAACACGCGCAGATCGTTGGCGCGTCGCCGAGTCAGGAACTCAAAGAACCCGCCCGGGTCCGACAAGTCCCTCGCGTCCGAGATGTCGACCGCCGTGCTCGCCGTGGACGCCACGCTCAGCGAGCGCGTCCACGAGACCTTCGACGCGGCCCTCGTAACGACGCCGCCGTCCTCGTCGTCCCTCCTCTCCCCGTTGTTGAAGTGGAAGCACTTCATTGCTTGAACTGTCGAACTTTACGAACCGCAGAGATTAGAGAGATTTGTTTATAAAGCATTGGACTAGAAGGAGTCAAAGGGGGAGGGAGAGAGAGAGAGAGAGGGGCTGCTGAGTGGTGACTGGTGAGGCAGCGAATAGATTCATTCAAGAATGTGGAATTAATATTTGAAAATTAGGCGGCTACTTGTAGTGTACCGATCGACGGAGAACGGTCTTAATATAGTTTTTCTTCTGGTTTTTTTTTTTTTTTAGAAAAAAAAAAAAAAAAAAAAAAAGGTTTTTCGGTTTATCGTGTTGCGGTTGTTTTGGGAGTGGAAAGCCCAATAAGGCCCATTTGTCGTGTTGCAGGGTCAGGGGATCACGAGGGAAGTGCAGAGTGTGACTCTGCAGACTGGAGGGAGTGGGTGGGAGTACGTGTAAAGATTGCAGAAAAGACACCGTTGACGGGCCCCCGGGTAGTTGAAGGGTTTAATAAGAGGGATTTTCTTTATCTATAAAAAAAATAAAAAAATAAAAAAAGAAAAAGAAAAGGGATTTTCTTTTCTTTTCTTGGTACAGAACTTTTGCGTAATTTTAATTATGTCTTAAAAATTCAACGAAAAAGCAAAACATAAAGAAAGTAAGGAAGAAAAAACTTATTTAGAATTTTTATTTTTTTAAAAAAATAATAGTATATCTACTGGGTTTGAATTAGTGACCAGCACTCTCAGCCACTTGGGTGCCACTTTTTTTCTTACTTGTTGGTTTTTTTTTTTTTCCTCAATTTGTTAATATTTTTTATTTTTTGTTTGAAAAATTATTTTGATGTGAGATAAAAGCAATTTTAAGTATTTTATATTTTGGACCGTTTGTTAATGTTTTTATTTTAAAAAAATAAAAAGAAGAAGAAAAAAGTGTTATCAAATAAAGTGTTTATTTTTTGCTTTCTTATATTTTTTTTTCTTCGGAATAATTATTAGAATTATACAAGGATTTAAAAAAAATAAAAAATGCATAGAGTTAATTATTAAAATGGAAAACAGAATAAGTTATTTGAAAATAGGCTAAAGCATGAAATATTAGTTTTTCTTTTCTTTTGGTTTGCATCTTGCTGTAGTTGCAATTTTTTATTTAATTTAATGGGGTGGGAAATACAGACTGATGTAAGCCAGAATTGGAATTTGTTATTATTTATGATAAATCGTAATCCAAAGAAAATAATAGGAGATCACATATCTATCATATAGATTAAATTGATATGTACATTTGTGGGATTGGGTCACTGTTTAATGGACGTTTTGAGGTGATTCGTCTCCGTCCCTTTAAGTCGGAATAGGATCATCTTTATTTAAGTAAAATGAAAATGATTTATTTATTGGTTTAGATTTTATTTTATTATATTTAATAACGTATATAATATTTAAATGGAAAGAGTCTTAAGGGGATTCTGGTCCAAGATATTTCTAAACTGTGGACTAAAATCAATCATGTGTATAGAAAAGCAAATGGAGCAATTGACCCTATTGGCTAGGTTTTCTTCGCATGTGAGTGCAATATTTTAACCGAAGATGCAAGAGCATTCATATTTGGTTAATCGAAAGGTTTATTTTAGCTAACGAGGATTCAAATTTAGATGAAAAATTACTTACAGTCGAGTAGCTAAAATAGTGAAAGTGTATGGATAAAATAGAGAGTAGGATGTAGATGCTTGAAAGAAAAAGATATATAACTAAAATATATATATATATAAATGTAATTTTTTAGCTAAATGAAGAGAAAATTTGTCATATGAATTCTATAAAGATGCTTCATTTGTATTCTCGTAGCCGGTTTTCAATTGTTGTTTTATTTATTGTGTTTCTTTTTTTTCTTTTTCTTTTTTCTTTTTATGTTGGTTGGGATTTTGTTTTCCTTCACAGAAAACTTCTGTATTTGAAATTGTATTGGGTTATCTCTTGTCTGCAGTCCTTTTTTTGAACTTTAACAGCGTTTTTACAATTGTTGCCATCTTTAGGTGGTTGTTGCAGGTCTCAAGTGGGGATGCAGTTGGGCTTGTCCTAATCTGTTTTCCTTTCACTTTTGAAACCACCTTGTGCAACCCTTTGAAATGATCGGGTCATTTATTTGTCTCATTTTCTACATTTTGTATATATTTCAACACTATTTCTGTTTGGTTTGGGTCTAATGTTAAGGAGCTCACCCATTTTTTATTAATAGGATTGCCCACTTCTTCTTCCTTTTGGATTAGAAGTTGGAATGATCATTTCTTGTAACCCTTTTTCTTTGTTCAATTAGGAAAAAAAAAAAAAAAAGTTATAAGAACTCAAGAGAAAAGAGTTACAAGCGCTCAAGATACTATAATTACAAGATGAAAAAATTAATTTATTGTTGTTAATATAAAAGTATGAGAAACTTGTAACGTTCATATTATTTCTCTATAAATAAAGTATAAATAGAGTCTTGTATACAATCAAATGAATCAATAAAAGATATAGCCAATAAAAGGCTTTGACGTGTGGATGTAGGCCATAGGCCAAACCCTCTAATATCTGTGTTTATTCTATTTTCTCTTTCTCCCTTTAAATTATTATTAGTAGCTCTTTACAATTTGTTTCGTATTCTTGCATTTCTTGATTCTTTATATATATATATATATATATATATATATATATATAAAAAAAAAAAAAAAAAAAAAAAAAAAAAAAAAGAAGCAGCCCACGAGGTAGGCTTTGGTTTAAAAACCCAAAATTGACTTTGTAGGAGTGTGTATATACACACAAACGAGTATTTCAAGGAGAGTGTTGAAGGGTATTATATTTTTTATTATAAGTTTTTTACAAATTAACGTAACACTTACTACGTTTTATTGGTTAATTTTGTTATCCATTTTGTCTCACACGATACTAACATGGACAGAATTACAGAAACCTAAATGAGTAAGGAAATTATAGTAAAAATTGTAAAAAAATCTAATTATTTTCCTTGGTGGAGAGGCTTGTAATTCAAAATCACAAACTAATGAAAATGTTTTGGGAGCTTGTGATTCACATTTACAAGTAATCATACAACTAGAAGTTTCCTAATTGGAAGAGAGAGGAGAAGTGGGCATGAAAGGGAGTTCAAAAAATACACAACTCAATGCAAATCATTATCATTATAGGCGAAGACAACAACAACCTTACCAAAAAGAATTGCCGGCTGCTACAAGTAGATGCATCATGTACTCTTCAACTACAAGCAAGTCTCCATATTGGTTAATCTCAAAATACATGTCCACATCAGTAGCATCATCTTCTCCGTCAAGTAACTTCAACCTATAATTCATGGATCTATGCACTAGTTTTCCTCCCTACCTTTCGGGTTGGAATTAGAATTTTAAGTTTTGGAAAAAAAAAAAAAAAAAAACTTAATGAAGACTAAAAAGTTTTGCCCGCCAACAACAAAAGGGGGTTCGATTCATGTTATAAGATTTTTTTAAATATATATATATATATATATATATGGATATGGGACCAATTGGAGCTTGGGACGGGGCAGAACCAAGAATTTTAGTTTGGGGCAAAACTAAAAAAGAAAAAAGAAAAAAAAAGGGTGGGGGAGGAGGAAATTAATTTTTAACGATCTTCCTCTTAAAAAATATTTTTTTTTAAAGAACTTATTAAATTTTTGAAAAACTAGCTTATGGCTTGGGAGAGGGGATTCTGCCCTGGCTTATGCTCCGTTTGTTTCGGCATAAAATGATTTCTAAAAAATGATTTCGGCATTTTACGGTGTTTGGTAGGGGCGAAAATAATGGTCAACGAAAATCGTATTCAGTTTGACCGTAAAAGCTTCTTTAATTTTCGAAAAAAAAATCGTAAATCGTTTTCTGAAATTAAACTCTTTGTTCTTACACGCACGTTTGATATCTGATTGTCAGAATTTAGCAATTGTTGATCATCAGAATCCAACCGGGCTGGAGCCGGACAACATCCGGTCGCCGGTATCCTGCCGGTGCCGGAATCGGACAACGGTGACCGAACGTTGCCAGATTCCGGCAGCATTTGCGAAACTCTGATTTTTGCATTTTGTAATTTTTTCGTGCAAGCCAAACACCGAAAAATATTTTTAAGAAAATCATTTTTTTAAAAAATGATTTCGTCAAAATTATTTTACGACGAAAATCATTCTAGGTTTGCAAACCACTCCAATGAAGTAAACAAGAACACAGCAGCCACATTGCCAGGAGATACGTAAAACAAGTGATGTGGACATTTTAATCCATTCTCAACATGAAGGCTAATAGTTCAAACTTAAGGCACAAAGTTTTTGTCCAAATTGAATCCGATAATTTTTTTTTCAATCCGTTTATTAAATTAATATGTGTTATTAAAACACATGATTCTTACACGCATTTTTAACATGCTTTATTAATTCTATCAAAAAATATATGTGAGAATCACATTATCTAAGAATAGATGTTAGTTTAATAAATTGGATTGAGAGAATTTTCTCTGTTGATACAACATTTTGGACGATCGGATTAACGACATGACTCTTGCAAAATAACGAAAAAAGTTACTGAAAACCGCCGATCCTCAGGGGTTCATTGGGAAGCCTCCAATGCTTAAGTTCAGTGAAATATTTGAAAAGAAAAACAGAACTAAGAGAAACAAATAGGAAAAAAATGTGTTACCTAATTTGTAGGTAGGCATGCCCGTTCCTTGCTTCTAGATGGGCTTGTAGCCCTATGATTACTTTTTAATTATATAAAGGTGGTTTGAATGGGCCTATGTATAGTCAATATTTATGTCCACGCCATATTTTCATTCAATTAGGAAGAAAACTTCCTACTAGTTCAAAAGCCAGACTTGAAGTCGAAGCTCAAGGTCCTAACCCCGTCAAATCTTTCTTAAGAAGCCCGCCATCCAACGACCATGATGGAATGAGTCAAATATCACATGGTTTGTGCACCCCAAAAAAGAAATGGCATGTTCATCTAATAATTACGGTAATTACCAACATTTTTAATTTGGATCGATCATACCTTGCTTACCAAATGATACAATCCCGTGAAAAGTCTTGGTTTTAGTGGCCATGGATCGCCGGAAGCTCCTTTATATCCCTTTTGGAAGTTGTTGCTAAGATATTTCATGATTTTTAGTATACGTCTACTCTACGTACCCATCATACCTATTGATTCTCGACACATGATCTTTTTCCTTTTACACAAACACAAACTCAACATATAATCATATGGTTTACTTAATCTAGTAGAGGATACGTCCTTCAACGGCTCCTGTCTGGTTTTCTGCAATATATTTTTCTCAGTTCCTGCAACAATTACTTAACGATGATTATTGTCCTAACCGCTCGAGACTCTTCATTGATTTTTTTTTTTTTTGTCATTTCTTACCGCTTGGTGCGACCCTTGAAAATGCCTATATTGTTTATGGTTCTTTTGGGATCGCGAATGATATCATTGTGTGCTGTTTGTTTCTATTCTTCTATTGCGTTTTTCGTTTGGACTTTGTTGTTAGGTACCTACCACTTTATAGTTGTTCCAAAAAAAAAAAAAAAAAGAAAAAAAAAGGTCACTCTTAAGAATCTAAGATATTTAAAAATATTTTATTTTACATCACACAGGAAAAAAAAAAAAAAACATTTTAAAAAGCGTTAAGAAACGAGACAAGTCTATTTAATCAGATAGTGAGGCAAAGGACAGGAATTTGGAACTCTTCATTAGTTATAAAGTAGGAATATAATTTTCTTTTTTAAATGGAGAGAATTTTTCCCATTGCAAACGGAGAGGATGATGTTCGCGGGAAGATGCCATTTCTCTAAATAATGGAATCGACTGATATATGTCAATCAATTAGACATCACGACGGAATTGACAATGAAGACGTCGTCGTCTCGTGGTGGTATTCTTGCTCGAGCACTTTGCAAGATAGTGGGCATTGGCCACGTCGTTTAAAAAAGTCTTTAACACGTTAACACAACTAAACAAAATTTCAATATCAAATCTTTTTTTGACTAATATACATCAAACAATTTAGAAGATAACTAACAGATCTTCATCAGAGATACTTTTTTTTTTAATCAAATTGGAAAAAAAAGTTCAAAAAGGATAAAACACCGAAAAATTGGTGGACGGACCCGACAAGAGATTCAAAACAAAAAATAACGGGGCATATGTACAACCAAATAATAAAAAATAAGCTAAACTTGTGCCCCGGTCCTCTTAGAGGGGCAAAAAAAAAAAAGCAGTTGCATAAACAAAAGAAGCCCAAAAAGGGTCATGAACATCAAGATGTCCTTCAAAAAATATTTAAAGGTACACCAACCCCAAGATGTCCACACCTATATGCACCCCTCACTAGGATGCTACAACAACCACCGTCGGAAGGAAGCGGAAGCAGAAGCAGGGAATGCACTGTCAAAATCCAAAACAAGAACCGATAAAGAGAGAGTACTGTCTCCTGTAGCACAAGTCTTCATAACAAAATCAAACCACAAAAGCATAGAGAGACGAATACCGGCCCACAAAACCCAAAGAAACATAGTAAAGGTACAAGGATAGCAAAAATAAATAATAGAAAAAGAAATGATTCTCCTTTGGTTTTTTTACACCTCTCCTGCACTTCATCATACGTGATGTTATTTTTTTCTTTCTTTTTTCTTTCTTTTTTTTATCTACGAGGCATCCAACACCTCATCCTTTTACTGAGCCTAATTTTTATGTGTGTGTATATATATATATTAAAAAAAAATGAAAAAAGAAAAAAAGAAAGTGAGAGGCTAGGATTAAGAATTGTGAAGTGATTGGCCATATCTGTTATCTGGTTGGGATCCCAGGTTTTTTTGTTTAAGCGCTGAGAGGTGAAGCCTGGCACTAGCTCTGGCCCAAATCCTTCCACTTGATCTTCCTTTGAAGTTTTGAAGCCCAAACGCGGTCCTTCTGGGCAATGCTTCTCGGCCCACAGTAGAATTGAAATCTATAGTAATACAACCGACCGAAAAGAAGAAAATAAATTAATTGCATTTTAATTTTACTTGGAGAACATTATCAAACATGGAGAGTTAAATGGGAAATTATTCAGTAATACCGGAATACAAGGTCAGTCTTAAGTGCCGATAGAAGAATGCCATGTCAGTCAAATGGATGACCTAAACCATGTCTATTATCTTCCACGATAATAATTTTTTTTTTTTTTTTTTAACAAATAACATGTGCTATCATTAATTCTGCAAACAGCCCAAAGGCTTACGACTTAAAAGTAAGGGACAAGACCCCCCAACTCTCTAAGCCAGAAAGATCTGACTTAATAAAACAGTTGTCTGAGCAGAAATACAAATTTTACAAGAATGACACTTGAGTCTCTCTTACAATAACGCTCACTTTCTAAAGAAAGAGGGCTAATCTAACAATTAGCCAACAAATATTCCCATAAAATTTGATCCAAATACAAGCAGGCTGATCGGAGAAAAACAAGATAATAACACAAACACAAAAAAGCAGAAACACCCAAAAACAAGCTGTCGGCAGTAGAGAAAGAGGTCAAAGACGCCGGACGGCGGTGCGTGTAGGACACGAGCTGTCACCAGAACCACATAGACGAAGATATGACGCCGTATAACCAGTTGCCACTGTACACGGCCTGAAAAAGATGGAGCGTGGCCCTCACACACGCCAAGGAGTAGAGAGCTCCCAAGCGCGTGGGCACCACGCGTCGATCACCGATGATCGACACGACCGGAGCTTGTAGCGACAGGGGTGGAAGACGGCGGGGAATGTGGCTGGGGGGCGCGTGTCAATCAGAATTCGGCAGAGAAGTGTAGATCTGGCTTCCAAAATCAACGAAAAAAAAAATGTGAAAAAACTTGTCAAAAATCATAACATCGACAATACGTTAGATCGGTCACTCCCCCATAGAATACATCTTTAGATGAACAATCTTGCCAAAACGAAAGAAATAACAAAGAAAAACAAATAACAAGCCGCCATAGCCCAAAAAGGCTAGGGGAAGGTCAACCACCACCGGATCTAACAAAAGCTCCACAACTCTAAAGGTTGAGAGTAAACTAACTTCACTAGACCAACTCAAGGGGAACAAAAAAACAACCTGACGCACGAAGAGCTAGAGAGAAATCACCACCGGGAGGGGGAGGCGTGAGGCCACCCCCTCCTGGTGAAAACCATGCTCACAGGGGAGGGGCTATAGAGGAGAGAAGAGACAAGTTATTTTCCCCTATGATATTGTTATCTTCCACGATAATAATAACAAAAAGGAAATGTCCATTTTTGGTGTAATGTTCATTTTAATCTTTTAATTTAGTTAATGTACTTTACTTGACGCAAGACGGAAATGAAAACAACATAAAATAAATAGGGTTAAATACCTTTTTAGTAATTGAGTTTTTACAACTTTATTTTTTAGTCATTGAATTTTAAATTGCATCGCAGATGGTACCGCAATTTTAGGAAAAGACCGAATTGGTACCTCGGTCAAGTCTTCTATCCAAAAATTAACGATTCGCTACGTGTCAATCTCAAAAGTTGACATGTGGCACTATATAAAAAAATTAAAAACGAAACATTAAAAATCTTTAAAAATTAATTAAATTTAAAAAAAAAAATTGATTTTTTTTTTTTTTTAAAAAAAAGGGGTGGTTGGCCGGTCTAGGGTGGCTGAACCACCCCCATGGGGTGGTTCGGCCACCCCCTGGACAGAAAAAAAAAATGGCAAAATTGGTTTTGCCCTTGGGGGTGGCTCGGCCACTCCAAGGGCAAAACGGGAAAAACAAAATTTGGAGGACTTGGCCCTTGGGAGTAGCCGAACCATCCCTATGGGCTAAAACCGATCTTGATTTTTTTTTTATTTGTCAAGGTGCGGCTGAACCACCCCAGACTGGCCAAGGGGGTGTGTTTTTATTTTTTCAATTTTTAAATTTTTTTTTAAATTTTTTTTATATAGTGTCGTATGTTAACCTCTGAGGTTGACATGTGGTGAGCCGTTAGTTTTTGGACGGAAAACTTAACTGAGGTATCAATTCGGTCTTTTCAGAAAATTAAAGTACCATCTGTGATGAAAATTGAAACTCAAGGACTAAAAAATAAAGTTGTGAAAACTCAGGGACCATAGGAGTACTTAACCCAAATAAATATAAATTTTAATTTTACGTTAATTCAGAATCTCACCACCAAAAGTGATGAGGAATCACGCCTTCAAGAAGTAAATATCTTTTTTCTTTCTTTCTTTTTTTTTTTTTTTTTTTTTTTTTTTCTTTTTTAAATTATAATCTGTCTCCATAGGGAGTACAAAGAGCCTTTAAATAGGTACTGTAAAATAAACCTTAACCCTAATTGGACTAACTTTGGGTCAAGCCCATTATTGAATTATAAAATAACTCTAACCTTATTTTGACTGATTTTGGGTCAAACCCATTATTGAATTGCAACGTATATTAACTCTTAAAATATAAAAACTGAATAATCAATGAAACCTATATAAATCTAAAGACCAAATCTTTTTACTTTGTTCTGCATCACTACTGATTTACCATTAGGGTTACAATGTCCTCGTTCCGCCTTCTAAAGAGATAAAAATACTCCTAAAAGTGTCAAAAAGATAAAAAAAAAAAAAAAAAAAAAAAAAAAAAAAAAAAAAAAATAAAAATAAAAATTGATCGAGTGGAGTAAGTGTAGTTCCTAACAAAAACTTCAAAATATGCAAAGTGAAAAAAATTATCGTATAATAATCTAAAAATTTGAACAAAAAGAAAAAGAGAGGTTTACGTTGGTTATATATAAAAGAAAACTCTAATAAAATAAATAGTGAAAAATGATTTTTTAATTAGTAAAATCCGTGAGCCTACGAGGAATGCTATATATTATAGCTAGTTTTGCTTTCAAATTGAAAGGGTATCCTGCTAATTAAAAAAAAAAAAAAAAAAAAAAAAGTAGCCAAATTTATGCATGCACTTTTCTAGGCATGGCTCAATTACTTCAAAATACTATTAGTTCTAATTAATTACCAATTAAAACACCAAACCATTGGTAGGCAAAGGTTCAAAATTATTTAAACTTGTCTCAATTAACGAACCCAACAGAAATAAAGGCATGATTAATAAAATCTCCGATTATTGACTCAAAAAAAAAAAAAAAAAAAAAAAAGGCATGACATGCATTTGACAAAGAGAAATATATGTATGTTTTACTTTTACTAGGTCGGGATTTGATTCTTGCATTACACAATTACAACAAGTGCACAACACCCCCTCACATGAGGATGGGCTCCACACACTGGGCCCCACCCTCATGCGAGGGGGTGTTGTGCTCTTATTGTGTTGGTGTTGTAAATCTAAAATTTTTCAAACTTTAAAACATTACAACTCAATGAAAAAGTATAATGAATTACAAGAAAAATCTTATCAAACCACTAAATTAGGATTCTTTTGAACTCATTGACGAAGATGTTGTTTCCTGAAACACTCACAAACTCATCGAATGCATGTGAAACAAAGAATATCAAACTACAATGAAACTACCACAATATGACCAACATATTAGATTTTGATAAGATATAAGCACTAAAAGATCACAAATTCAATCTATTAAATCATCAAAGTAATTCAATGCGCATAAATGGAAAAAAGAAAAGAAAAAAAAAAACATAATCACAAAATCATCTATGACATGCAGTTAGATAAATTTAGACCTCATTTTTGTCACGAAATGACGAAGGAAAAATACAACAAAAATAACACTGCACAGGATACAACCAACCATATGCCCAAGGCTAAAAAGAGGTAATAGAAGTGCAATGCCTGCGAGTATGCAAAAATGCAATGCCTTGAAATGCAATTTCAAACCACATACTAATATTAAGTTTGATATGCGGGATAATTATTAATGAATAGTTTATATTAATAATAATAATAATAAAAAAAAGTTTTTTTATAGCTAGCCAAAAAGTTCATAGAGGAGAAAGGAATTAACTGACGTTAGACTACAATAACAACAAACTGAATTCTGCATGTGACGTAGTGTTGTAATTTTATTATAGGGATTGGAAAAAATATCTTTGTAATATTTTCCGATTAAAATAGACATTTCTTTTGCTTACTGAATATATAATGAGCAGAGATATTTTGCTCAAAAAAACAACAAAAATAGTAACGAGAAAATAAATAGAAAGTTATTCGCCCAAAAACAAAAAAACAAAAATAAAAATACTAACTACTCTGTTTCATTATTTTTACAATCACACATTTAAATTTTTAAAAGTGTAAATTTAGTGTATTAATCTTTTAATTTTTTTCAATTTCATATATCTGTCAGGATTATTTTTTAAATTTTGTCAAAATTTTTAAAATATTCATTTAAAAAATATATATATATATATATATAATTTAAGAATTTATATTTTTGTAAATTTCGTTAAATTTTGATTAATGACTAAATTCTTATATATATATATATTTTTTTTAAAAAATAAAAAGTATTTTAAGATTTAACAAAAAAAATTTAACGGAATTATAAAATTAAAAAATTAAATTAATACTTTTTAAAATTATAAAAATAATTTGAAATGATAAGTGAAGCTTAAAATATTATATATATATCGGATATTTTTCAAGCATTCATGTGAATGCGAAGGAAAAGAGTCAGCAACATACTCTAGACACAAGAGTAGGATATAGCAGGGCTATGATGGCACTGGGACAGTGACGCCTTGATCGATCAGCCTCTCCATATGTCCAATCGTGGCTTGTGATTCTCCTCTACTTTTCTGATCCCCTTCGTACTCTCTCCTGCTGCAAAATGAAAAATCTTTTCATTTCCCCCATGCTGTCCTTGATTCTTCTATTTTAATTTTACAGCACATGCTATCACCTTCCATATTAACAGATGATTGATCATGAACCTGTTGATTGCGACCACCACAGATATGTGGTCTTTATGCCACTGATTTTGTTTATGTTAATTATACAGTGAGCGAACGCCATTCGATCACACGGAGAGGGTTAGAATATATGAAAAATATATTTTATTTATTTATATATTTCATATTTGGTTAATATTATATTATTTTTTTATTTACAGTAAATTGTAATCAAATCATCACCATATTAGTGTTTACTCTGAACACTATAAATAGAGACATTTGTATTGTAAACAATCAAGTTAATAAGAGCATAATATAGTCATTTGGACTTTATCCTATGTATGTAGATTATAGACCGAACCACATAAAATCTATCATTTTTCTCTCTCATGCTTTCGCTATTCTTCGTCTCTTTAGATTCATACATAAATTTTAATGGATATTCTCTATTCTCCGGCCGTCTCCTTCAGCTTTTTGGCACAATGTGGTTTAGCCATTTACAAGATTGACAGCTAGTTACCATTCTCCAACCACAATGTTGTTTGGCCCTTTACAAGATTGACAGCTAGTTACCATTCTCCAACCATCATTGTCAGCTGTGGCTTGACCCCTCACAGGATTAACGGCTAGTCTCCGTTCTCCGACCGTCACTTTCAGCCTTTCTCGCCGACACCGTTTTGATCCAACCATCGACTTCGGCTGCATTTAAATTCGACTTCTAATTTTAAACTCAAAGTTCCAGAATCTTCCACCTTGAGTTTAAGGGGGGATGTTAGAAAATACGGAAACTGTATTTTTCGTATATTCCATATTTGGTTAATATTGTAATCAAATCACCACCATATTAGTGCTTATTCTAAACCCTATAAATAATGACATTTATATTGTAAACAATCAAGTTAATAAGAGCA
Source organism: Alnus glutinosa (assembly GCF_958979055.1). Classification (NCBI taxonomy): domain Eukaryota; kingdom Viridiplantae; phylum Streptophyta; class Magnoliopsida; order Fagales; family Betulaceae; genus Alnus; species Alnus glutinosa. The sequence continues at coordinate 23,154,179 of NC_084894.1, forward strand.
TAATATAGCATTTTTGGCTTTACCTTATTATGTACGTAAGTCATAGACCAAACCACATAAAATCTTTGTCTTTTTTCTCTCTCATACTTCCGTTATTTTTTGTCTTTTTGGGTTCCTTGGGTTGGATCATCCAATGAGACCAATTCCACGTTCAAGTTAGTTGATGTGGGGTACAGGCAATTTAAGTAGGATCTTAGCAAGGAAAATTAGGCTTAATTATCTGAGTGAGTGTCATTTTCTCCGATATATAAGCCGTCATCTTTTGTCTTTTGTCTTTAGTCTTTCAGGAATTTCAGTCAGTTTTTTTCACGTGAGGTGGTACTTTTAGAATATAAATTAATTGACTAAAATTTACATTCTTATCAGCTTAAAGGTTTTTAAAAAATTAACAATTTAACATAATATCAAAATTATAGGCTAAACGCGCCAGATGTTCGATCTAGATTGTAATTTTTATTTTTTTCTTATCTTTTAATTTGTTTTCAATCGCAGACATACTTCACAAAACGTCTCGTCTTTGTTCTCGCATGAAATTTCATATAAATCTAATATCATATTAAATCACAATTTTTTTTAAAAACTGGAGCTAATAGATGAGTTCGTTGGGTTGGATCCAATGAGACCAATTCCACGTTCAAGTTAGTTGATGAGGTTGAAATGGAATTTAAGTAGGATTTTAGTAAGGTAAATTAGGCGCATCTAAGTGAGTGTCATTTTCTTCTGTCTATAACCCATCGTCCCTCGCCCTTTCTCTCTAGGATTTCAAGAATTCCAGCCAATAGTTTGTTAGTGACGTTGAGATTTTCTCCTTAAGTCTGTTAGGAGAGAACGCATGATGTGGGCAGACGGATAGCTCTAGGTAAGCTGGCAGCCGCGTGAAGAATTAGTAATTATACTTTACATTTTGGCTCACTATTTGAGTTGGTTGCAGGCTGTCGGACCCTCTAGATCTTTCGTCTGTAGGCCGCCGGGGCTTCTAAGCCCTTCGACGGATGAGCACAGGAAACCGTCGGCAACCAGGCCTCCAGTTTGAATGCCGAGTCTTTAAAGTGATGGAGTTTTTAGTCAAGGATATTATGCTTTTTCCTGAAACCCTTGGGCTGATCATGCTTCGCACTGAAACCCTATTGTTTAGTAGGCTCTAGAGCCCTAATAATAATGATCCCTGAGACATTTGGCGGTATATAAATGTAGCACAAACACGGGTCCTGTTGCATTAAAACAAGCTCTGCATGAAACTTCAGCTTTATTTTAGACTGCTTTTACGCTTTTACGTTCTCAAGCCAGCTGACTATACCGCCTCTCTTTGCGTTCTCAATTAAGCTAACTGTATAAAGCAACGATAGGCCGTCCTTTATGATTCTGACTTCAGACAAGAGAAACATCCAAATTACAAAGAGCCTGTTTGGCAAGTTGCCATGACCAAATTTTCAATTCCATTTTCACTTCTTTAAAAAAAAAATTAAATAAAAAATATTTTAAATTTTTTACACTTTTTACATCATATCAATAATTTTTTATTACTATTCAAATAAAACAATTCACTACAAAACAAATTTTTTTCACCAATTTTATATTCCACCAATCACTTCTTACTCTATTCAAATTAATATTCCATTTTCCACTTGCTATCTCCATGTCGGGGAGACAGTCAAGGACTCAAGGCCAATCTCTATTTCTCTTTAGAACAGAACCTCCTAGCTAGCTAGCTAGTCAACGCGGGCCACTCCATGCTGGTTAGATGGTCAAACATAGACATGGTGATTCTATCACCAAAGATTTTATGGAACATGAGCGAGAACACAATCTATATTGTTGTTTTCTCATCCCTCCCTCCCTCTCTCTCTCTCATGGAATGTGAGGTTTTTTTTTTTTGTTTTTTTTTTTAATGTTTTGACATTTTAATTTGGTACAAAAAAAGACAGAGTGGGTTAGAATAACACATCCTTACATATTAACCACATAAATTGCACTAGGCTTTTCCATTTTACACAAAGATTAAGAAATTAAGAACAAGTTGTACGTTCAAACCAACACCACAGAAAACCTAGCTTAACGGACGAAAATGGCGGAACCTAGCGACGAACATTGGCAGAAACATAGTGTATTTGGTATGGATGTGATGTATGGGGTAGTGATGATGAGGCACCATGATCTCACTCTACGGCATCGCGAACTTCGAAGAAAGAGCGATTCTTGACTACGATGTCGAACATATGGAGGATCTTAAAGTTGGCGAAATTTTTGGGGAGAGAGATCAAGTGGGCGGAGGTGTCTGACCTGTGGAACTGGAGGAGGTCCGGGCGGCTCGAGTTGTGGTAGCGGGACCAGCCGAGCTCGGTGAGACGCTGCTCGAGCTCGGAGTAGGAGCGGATCACGTGGTTAGCCGGGAGGTAGACCAGGTCACGGGGGCGTGCGCCGGGTGCAGTGGCTGTGCCTGGGTAGGGTGGCTCTTTTTGTTCAAAGGACTCCCTTGTAGGATTGGTGATCAGGCGAGCCACGCCATTCTTGTCAAAAATCCACACACCAGACATTGTGTGTGTGCGCGAGAGAGAGAGAGAGACAGAGAGACAGAGAGATGATTTGTGGGTACGTATGTACGAGAGAAATTGCAAGGAGGTGCTATATTTATAGGGCAAGGGCGACACGTGAGCTGTGAATGGTTTCGAGCTGCTTTTTTACCCTAAGGGAAAATAACTGTGAACAGGGATTAATGAACAAAACGAAAGCTTTTCTCTTCTCTTCTCTTTCTTATTTTTTTCATTCTCTTGCGTCGTAGTTCGTACGGATGGATTGCGGTGTTGCCAAGCAAAGATTTGAAAAATGTACGAGGCGGCAGGCCAGAGAATCTATTCTATGATTTAGATTAAATTTTACCTTAGGTTAAATATCTTATCACGTTATTTTAAACTTTCAAATAACATCATATATTTATCGCCTGTTACAATCAAACAAAATCTATAACATAAAAATAATATATGGTTTTCAAAGGCAAATGGTTTTATGGGGTTAAATAATTTTTTATTTTATAATTATTTTACAATACTAACTTTGTAGTCCTAACTAGTTCTTGAATTAATTAATCATTGTTAAAAATTAAAAAAAATAAATAAGAATTGATTAGAATTATATAAGAATAAAAAAAATAATTTCGAGCATCCCTCAACAAGGAAATTAGTGAAGCTAACACGTGTAATGAAAATGGTTTTGTTGAACATGCAAATGGAAATTTGGCAACCATGAGCGGGGAGAATGGGGATGCTTTCTTTTTTCACTTTGTTGAATATTCAGCATCCGTTACATTGTACTGTTTGCCAAATGTACTGATCCAAAGGGGTGTCGGTGTCATGCCTACCGAATCACAATCCATTGTTGGATCCGATATTATATATATATATAATATATATTTCTTAATTGTTATAAAAAAAAAACTAGACGTTGGGGTTTTATTTAGTTGGAATTCTATTATGAAATAGTGTATATATACAAGATGCAACGTACGTACGTACGTAACTAAAGGTGTACCTCCTAAAACCTAGCATATATATATACCTCAGCTCGAGTGTTATCACCTTGGCTTATCATTCTTTTGAGCTTTTTTTACATGGAATTAGAAATTATTGTGAGTATCTTTACATTGAATTTGAAATGGTATATATATATATATATATATATATACCACTAACTTATAGTTTCCTTTATTAAAAAGTTTAATGGCCCCTCCCACAAAAGTCCTCAACCCAAGAAAAAAGTTTGAAAAAATCTTAATATCATAATAATTTTTTTTTTTTTAAGAAGAAATCTTAAGATCATAATTAAGTACATTATGATCACAAATATTAAGTCATTAGATTTGCAGTTGCTAGCAGCCTTCATTAATAGAAATGAGGCGAGTGGACTAAACAAATCATTAATATTGAGCAACATTATGGTTTTTAACTGTCCATTTGGCTGATTAATTATCAAAACAATAACAAAAGAAGAGCACGAGCTATATATATAGTGATTACTTCTTCTTCTTCTTTTTTGACAATTTTCTTTTTCTCAATAATATAATTGAAAATTTCACACATGGATTCGATTAGAGAATCGACGAAATGAATGATGTATTCGGGATTCAGGCAAACTTTAGAGCTTATTGAAAAAATTGGAATCGCAAAGAGGAATGATATTGGCTGAAAACTTAACTCACAATGGTGACTAAACAATTTTTATTTATTTTAATTATTGATTTTGTTGATGGGCCCATAAGCCCATTAGTGATGTTAAAAGAGGTTTGCTTAATTTACACTTAGCTCATGACACATTAATCTTCATTTATATTCACTTCGTTTATTGCTACCTTGGAATTAAAATTTCATCTAAACAAAGTCAAGAAGGTTGAGTACTCCGGATAATCCATTACAGTCGGATCAAATTAATTCTCCCCTTACACGAGACGTGAGTATATGTTGGAATAAATAACTCATATTTTCTCGGGTATAGAGTGTAATATTAAAATATCAATATAGTTGCCCTCACGGTACAAAACATGATATTTTTGGGTTTTGAAAATACGTCCGTACAATTAGATTTTTTTTTTTTATAAGTATGTTATGATGTAATCCCAATCATATACTGCAGTATAAATAGTCGTATTCCTGTGGACATAGACACATTATCGAACTTGCACGTAAATTTGTGTCTTGATTTTCGCTTTCTTTCTCTTTTTGATTCTATGTTATTAACCATTATTTTGCACGGTAACAACAATGTGTGTATATATATATAAAATACAAAGGAATATATGCAAAATGTTAACACCTAAGATAATTTTTATATGAAATGTCAATACTTTATTTTAATCATTGATTTGTTGATCGGCCCGTCAGTGATATTAAAACGAAACTAATTTGAAAGATGCATTAATTTTAGAACAATGGAATATATATGCTTAAAAAATTAAACCATATTTTCACAAAAACCCAAAAAAAAAAAAAAAAACACCCATCATGCGGGTAAAAGTGATTGCTTCATATAAAAATTGCCAATTTATGGTATTTATCTTTTAGTTTTTTTCAATTTTAACCATCCGTTATAATTTTTCGTTAAATCCTGTCAAAATTTTAAAAAATACTCGTGTTTATTTTTTTAAAAAAAAATCTATTTAAATTTTTTTAAAGATTCGGCATGGGTATTTTTGTAAATTCCGTTAAATTTTGACCAATATCTATATCTAACAATTTTTTTTCTTTTTCTAAATACATGGGTATTTTAGAAATTTTGATACGATTTAACGGAAAATTATGGTGCGTTTGGGTATTGAATTTTTAGAATTAGAATTGAATTCTAATTCTATTTACAAATATCGAGGTAAAAAATTGTGTTTGGGTGTTGAATTTTGAGATTGAAAAATATTATATTTTAATAGTAAGAAATGATTGGAAGTTTAAAAAGTTGTGTATAATGATTGGTATTTTGAAAAGTTGTGTGAAATAATAATTTAAATAATAATAATTTATTATATATTGATTATTTAATTAAAAAAAATAAATAATATTTTTTTAAAAAAATAATTGAAATCAAAATAAAAAATAAAAAAAAATAAAAAATGAAGGAACCGGCAGCCACCCTTTTGGGGGTGGCCCGGCCACCCCCATGGAGGTCGGGGTGGCCGCGCGGCCTCCCCCAAGGGTGGGGGGTGGCCACGCGGCCACCCCCAGTACTCGGGGGAGGCCGCGCGGCCTCCCCCAAGGCTGGCAGCCACCCCTCTGTTTTTTTTTTAATTTCTTTTTTTTTTTATTTAAATTATTAATATTTTTTTATTTAAATGTGGGACCCACGCGTTTTTTTAGTCAACTTTTCCTGCACGTGGGTCCCACCATTAATCTGAAAAAACAGCATTGAATTTTCTCAAAACTCGGGTCAAAATTCGGGTCAAAATCCGGGTTTTATACGGGTGGGTGGGTTTTAGAAAAAACCCGAGTGGAATAATTATTCCACTCGGTTGCCAAACAGTTCATAACAGAGTGTTGAAATTGAAAAAAAAAAATGATAGATCGATACCCTAAATTAACACTTTTTAAAGTTTTGGTACATTTTTTTCAAAAGTAATTAAAGGTCAGAGGTTATAAATAAAGTTTTTCCTAATTTTTTGTATTGTAGTTAGGGGTGTAAACCGCAATATATGGGCGGATAATACTTTTATTCCGCATATGTATCCGACAGATGACAGATTTTAGTAACTGCGCGCCTATAACGCCCCAATTCCTCAACGACACATAACACATATATTTCTCTATATAAAATTTCACATAAATATTTGCCTTTAAGAATTTCCACGTACAGGTTAATCAGAGCATTTATACTATTTAATATGTTCTATAAATCATCAATGTAGTCATCCAATAATTTTAAGTTCACCTAATAAAATTATAAGACATTTAAGCCTGATACTTTAAAATCTTTCAACAAATCACTAAAATTTACCATAATAATATCCATCACTTCTTAATAACCACTTTTCAAAACAAGACACGAAAATATTTTATTTGTAGCATTCAATAACTATGAGAATAATTTGTGCAAGCGAGTAACCATTTTTACTATGAGCAATAAAATAATATAATGATTCAAATCTACTAAAACCATATCCTAAATGTCATACACTCGTTTGTAAAATGTTTTCATCCCATCTGATTGGGTTGTACGGTCACCATATTGGGACTGAAACATCTTTTTGGGCAAGAAGAAGCGACCCTCCTTGGAGTCTCTAACCATGAAACTGCCATGTAGCTCATGAGGAATTCACCCATGACCGATTACTATGTTGCTTCACCCTCCAAAGCACACATAACTGTACGATCTCAAAATTTAGGATCCAAATACTCGACATCCTCATACAAAGATTAGATTCGGTACCGAGCTTATAAATCTCACTATGCCATAGAGAGTTTTCAAATCATAGTCAATATGATCACAAATAACTAAATCATTTAGAAAATTATACATAAAGTGCCAATATTCATTTTTTGAAAATAAAATGTGATATCTCATCATAAAATTATCGTTTGTCACATTGTAACCCAATGTCTTTCCAGATCAATTAATGCAATTCGCATTTATAAAATTTCACAATGACACCACTATATCAAATATAATATTATGCATCATCAGTTTCAAAATATAGCTCTACTTACTATTTGTATGATTTATTCAAAATTTCTCATTTACTTTGAGAATCAATGACAATAAGACATATGCACATGTATATATATACACCCAAATGCATTTTATTTTGAAAATCTTTACTTTTGGACATATTATTTTCATAAATCCTTAATTAATCAATTATACTTACTTTAAATTCATGTACCGGCCACTACCGCGGAATTTACCATGCCTCAACTTATGCTACTTGTTCCTAAAAATAAAATAATTAATTATCAATACCTAAAATAAAAAATACATATTATTTAAGGTCTCGTTTGGTTTGCGGATTAGACCCATGGAAAGGAATAGTTATTCCGGTGGAATAGCTATTCCTTTGTTTGGTTCTATATTATTTAAGGGAATAGTTATTCCCACGGAATAGCTATTCCCTTACGAAGAGGAATAGGTATTCCACTCAAAAAGGAGTGGGGAGTGGAATACCTATTCCTTTCTTGTGGGAATAAATAAAATTCGTGTTTTGCCCAAAAGCCCCAACCCTCTCAACACCCAAGTCTCTTATCTCTCTCTCTCTCTCTATTTCTCAACTCATGGTGTGTTCGGATACGAAATTTTGAAAATAAAATATAATTCTGATTCTACTTTTCTAAAAAATAAATCATATTTTATTTAACTTTTTTAAAAATAAATCATATTTTATTCAACTTTTTATAAACAAATCAAACCTCAAAATTCGCAAACAGAATAAAAATTTAATTCTGATTTCAAAAATTCAACATTTAAATGCACCATCAGTATCTCTCTCCATCTTTGCAATTATTCTGCAATTATATTCTCATCCTCTCTCTGTTTGTCAACTCAACTTAATTTGATGTGGGTTACATTCTTTTTTTCCTGTGATGTAGCCTACAAAATGCACTTAGACGTTGTAAAACGAGTACCTCTTGATATTGGGGGGGACTCCAATTGCCTTGCAGAGTCTTGGATTGTAAGCAAAGAACGGATGTTTGTTGCTGGAAAACAAATAAAAAATAATAAAATAAAAAGGGCTTTGCAGATGATCTATTTTTTTTTTATGATGGTGATATAATGATTATGTTTTTTTTTTCTTATAAATTATTTTACTTTGTAAGCAAAAGAACGAATGTTTGTTGTAGGAAAACAAATAAAATAAAAAGAGCTTTGCAGATGATCTATTTTTTTTCCTTTTATTTTTTTATGATGATGATATGATGATTATGTGTGTGTGTGTGTTTTTTTTTTTTTTTTTTTTTCTTATAAATCATTTTGTAGCATAATTTTATATGAAAAGAAAAAAAAAAGTCATAGTATGACTATTTATATTTCTAAAATAAAGAAAAAAATTTCATTAAGAATATAAATTATATTTGTGTTATAAGGGTGTTTTAGAAAATTTGATTATAATATGATTCTATTCATCAATGTATTGCACTATACCAAACAAAAGAATACATATGTAATGTTCTATTCCACCATTACAACCAAACAAAAGAATATGAATAGTTATTCAATTTCACCTTTATCTATTCTCAGGAATAGTTATTCATTTTCCTAATGGAATAGACATTCCGCGAACCAAACGAGGCCTAAGTTATAAATTCATAAAAGCCTACCTTTTTTCTTTTCTTTTTTTTTTTTTTTTTTTTTTTTTTTTTTTCACTTTTTACTTTTATCTTTTATCTCTCAAATTTCTCAAATTTTGTATTTTTCTTACATTTTCCTTTTTATCCACATCCGTACATGACTTTTTTTTTCTTTTTTTTTTTTCTCTCTCTTCTTTTTCTTTATTTTCTTCTTTCTCTTCTTTTTCTTTATTTTCTCTCTATCCCATGCACTGGACTCCCCTATCTTCCCCCTCCCCCTCCCTTCTCTCTCTCTCTCTTAAAAAAATTTCTTCCCTTCTCTTCTCTTTTCATATCTTTCTCTCTTCTAGGTCTCTAATTAGTAACTCAAAATCCATCTAAACAGAAACTCTACCTCAAACACCCATCTTTTCTCCGTAATCAAAGACACTGAATCAAGCTACGTACAATCTCTCCATAACACTAAAATTATCAAATAAATTAAAGACAATGAAAATTTTCACCTTAGAAGAGAAATTTTTTACCTACACCATTTATCTTCTGTCTCTCTATTCCTTTCTTCTCTCTCTTCCCCTCTTTTCCTTTTTTGTTTTTTTAATTATTTTTTCCTGTTTTGACTTTAGGGCTTTCGGTGAGTCATTAAATTACCAAAAAGCCCCTCTTATTAACAAGATATTATTAGAGTAGGCGAATTCTGCCTATAACCGCACACGGGTTAACGGTTTTTTTTTTTTTTTTTTTATACTAACCGCTCACTACAAAAATGCATGCAAATAGCCACGTGCAGTTTGACACGTGTACAGTGTCGTACACGTGTCAAACAGTTAGACACGTGCATTTTGACACGCGTAATACGCGTGTCAAATGTGCATGTCACGAACTGCACAGTTTGACAAAAAATTAAAAATACAATTAAATAATTAAATAAAAATTTGATTTAAATAAAAAACTGAATTTGGATTTTTTTTTAAAAAAATAATTTTGTTATTGTTTTTAAAATTTATTTGGGTTAATTAAATTTTTTTTTGAATTTTTCAAGTTTTGTAAATTCCGACCACAAATAACGCAATATTTATTTTACCCAAAAACAACACAAAATCATATTACACAAACCAATAGTTAATAACATATACGTTAACAAGCAAATATTTACGAACAAAAAATAATTATACAAAATATCTACAAATCTGAAGGGCGTCCGTGCGAATCACGAGGTACCGTCCCAGGCGTGTTCTCGCCAACCGGCGATTGCTGCGCAATGAATGGTGTAGGGGGCGAAGGTGTAGCGACAGTGGAGTGCTGGCTCAGCTGTCGTCCAACAGGCGACAACGTACCAACCGTTGTCGAATTACCTGCAAATAATATAGACAATTAAAGTATATAAAATTACTTGCAAAATTAAAGGGATAATGAAAACAAATTGAAATTAATTTTGTCATATACACAATATAAATCATACCTGCAGATGCACTACTAACGGACTACGTACTACCTACGTGTGCAGGTGAAGACTGATTACCAACACATGGTGCTGGTACTCCCATGGAGGACATGAAGACCTCAAACTATCGCAAGCACTGCTCTATGCCGTCGAACTGTTGCACGCGCTGCTCCAACCGGTCATTCCTCGCTCGCTCAGCCTGTAGCTCCGCCTGGATCTCTTCCACCTTCCGAGACTGTTCGGCCCAATCCCGAGGCGTGCCCTGAGATGGTCCCCCCTATGACCGAGACCTATATGAGAAACATGTCCCTCGAACAGGTGTGACGTTCGGCCCAACCTGCCGAACCCTCCCTGCATACTCAGGCCTCCCAACCGCCTGTTCGTAAGCGTCGTTCGGTGCCCAACGCACCGTGTCTGCGGAGACGCTTTGCGTGGCGGCTGGATCACTAGATAAACTCTGCGTTATCCTCTCCTGTACGTCGTCAACATGTAAAAGTCATATATTGAATAATGACATATCACACATAATTTAAAAATATTAGTAAACTAAATCAGTAGCATACGCATAAGACCCGTGTACGGTCGTTCACGTAAGTGCCGTCTTTCCTTGTGTGGGTCTTCACGAACGACGCGACGCGAGTGGGGGGCGTGCTAGATGTACATGTCTGTCGTCATGCAGTTGACATATATAACAAACAGATAGCGATAAAAATAGTATAAAGAAAAAGAAAAAGAAAAACAATTACCAACAAATATTAAAAACATAAACATATATATTTAATTACCTCCTCGTGATTAAATCTGGCATAACTTTTAGATCCCGCACAATGGGGAAGGTCATTCCGCTCCCGCAACCTCTTCATCCGTTCAGAGGTTGCCTACGCATTGAACATGAAAATAAAAATGTAACAATTGACACACTTAAATTAAAACTAAAATTAAATGAACTGTTATTAAAAAATAGTTGACATTTTTTTGGCCTACATACGATTTTATGCTATCTGCACCAATCTCTCAGCAGGAATTCTACATCTTCTGCATCATACTCCTCAAAAAAAATTTCCGGCATTCTCGCACGGATACTCTCGGGCGTGTCACCGTCTCCAATTCGTAGTTGGGTTTTGAACCTCGACTTCCACGAGCGGTGCTTACGGCCAATATCATTTCACGCCTCCTGTTGTGCCCTGCGCACGTCTACTGATACAGGTAGATAGAACTCCTCCTGCACATTTCAATCAAAGCATTATAGGTTTAAAAACTTCAAGAAAAACATTAATCTCAAGTTTAATTCAAAAAAATAATTAAATTATATTCATAAACATACCATCAGCGCGTTCCACATTGCCTGCTTAATCTGCCTATTTACCCTCGCCCATTCGTCCCGCATGTGTATGTAGGACCCACTCCTGATCATCTTGCCCTCTGCCCGCCGAAAACGATTGCAGGCTCGTCCTACAGGTTGTATAGCAGCATTGTACTGCAATACAACCTTCTTCCCCCTCGGGAGCACCCAGTTCCTCGCTGGGTCGTTAATCACCTCATAATAAATGGTCCCGTCTGGGTTGTACCCTAATGAAAAATATATTCAACATTTAATTGGTTAATACTAAATAACACACACACACACACCCACACACACACACACACACACACACACACACATATATATATATAAACAAAATTTAATTAAATATTTATTTTTTTCCCAAACCAAAAAAAATATTTTGGTAACATAATTAGAGTTTTAAGGATGTCTAAATATGTACTTACCCATCAACCGAATTTGCCCAATCCCTATGTGCTGGGTCCCTGGGTCGCCTGTAACCTCCTCGCCAACCTCTCCGGCTGGTGGAGGCTGCTGATCATCATCTGAATCCATACCCTGGGGGCTACCGGGGGCCAACTGATCGGTACCCAACATCGCAACGTCCTCCTCATGGGTACTCTGGCTCCCCCCCACATCTAGCATCTGACTCTCACCGGAAAGCGGCATTTGGCTCTCACCAGGTAAAGGCATCTGGCTCTCTACATGCCCCGGGCCCTGACTCGGCCCCGATGCTGGCATCTGTGTCGCCCCCAAAATCTGGCCCTGCATTGCCGCCTGTGCCGGTATCTGTCCCAACCCCACAGCCGGCATCTGCATCTCCCCGGTCTGTGACAGTGGAAATCTACAATCATGCGTCTCACTATCAGGGTTACACGTCGGTACACTATACGTAAACGGGGAGTACGGGGCATAACCCTGTGGCCTCATCCCCTGGTTCACCCACCATCGATAGGCGTTACCCGGTTGGGTGAACCCTAGCTGAGATAATGTCGGCGGCTCTGACAATGGAGAGCTACAAGGTCCAACTGTGCTGGTCTGCCCGTGATCTGAAGTGGGCCAGGTCACCGTACCCGGCAACAATGGTCTATAAGCCCCGTCTGGGTGGTGTAGCCACGCTGCAGTATATAATGCCATCGAATCAGTGGCCGTGGTCATGGGGGGCACGGGTGGGCGAGGTGCCCGATATGCATAAGGAGAGGGTCTCTGGTCCATCAATACCTGCGAACAAATGTAGACAAATTAATGTTAGAATATTTTTTGTAATATATTTTTAGTGAATATGCAAATTATACAACGAAATTTATGCAAATAATAAAAATTCGTATTCAGTTCAAGCGAATTGTACAAACAATATATATATCAGTCAAGTGTGTTGAGTTCAAGCTAATTATACTCACAACAAATACATCAATCATTGTATCACGGGAGCTTCAATCGGATCAATGTCGGGCCTGTCGTACTCGAATTCATCATTCGTATCGGGTAGGTCATCAGTGGCTAGTACGAGCGGTACGCACTCATGGTAGGTTGTACCATCCTCATTACTCCCATCCCCCTGGCCAACGTCGTACACGTTGCGCGGTTTGGTCCTAACCGCACACACCCAATTTGGGTTCCTTCCATCTTCGACGTAGAATACTTGATCCACCTGAGATGTAAGCACGTACGGCTCGTCCTGAATCAGTTCTCCCCTGTGGACGAGGTAATTGAAGTTGACAAACACTAGGCCATACTCGTCTATTGTGAATCCTCTTTCCATCGTGGGGTCTGCCCAATTGCACTTAAATAGGACGTACGTAGTCCTGTCATAGTACTCGACCTCAACTATATCGGTTAACTGCCCGTAGTACGTTTCGCCTTCAACGGTAGGAACACATACGCCGCTGTTCTGAGTCCTCCTTCCCACATCATGGGCAAGCGTGCGAAACAATTTCCCATTTACCACGTACCTGTTGTACTTGACCGTTGTCTCCTTCAGCTCTCTACAACTCATAACCAAGTTGTGGTCCAATTCCTCCCTACGTTGATCGTCAAGGCCATCGACCTATGTTATAATTACAAATATTAAACACGTGTATTGGGTAATTATATTGAACCCGCATAAATTTATCCAATTTCAAAATTACAACTATTTCCTTACATATGCAGGGTACCATTCGCAGGACTGCTCATGATGTTGTGCTTCAAAAAGAGCCTCCGTAATGCGACCTCTAGTGCATGATCGCCTAAGCGCGTCTTTGTGCATCCTACATTCAGCGTATACAATTATGTAGTAAAATCAATTAATTGCGTTATTCAAATTCTGTTAAATATATAAACACTACTTACGGTTTATTCAAATCTTAATTGCGTTATTCAAATTTTAATTGCGTTATTCAAATCCATGGTTCATGTGGGTTGAAATTGTAAGGGTAGTTGGTTGGAGCAAGTGTCCTACCACTAGGTGAAACATGTTGTACAGAAGAATCTCAATAATTATCAAAATAAGAATCCATGCTTCACTTACACCCTATAGCAAGAAGTTATCCCACCATTGAAAAATTAAAAATAAACTAACAAACAAAAACAGACAACAAAATAAGGTAAAACAGAAACAAAATATTTAACAAAAATAATTAAAAAAAACAACTGTGCGAAAAGGTAAAAGAAAATTTACAGCGCCTTCCCCGATCATGTGGATGTCCAACCAATCCCTTCCATCCTTTCTTCTTACAGAATTGATGTCCCTCGAGAGAAATGTTTCGCCATCTTATGTAGCTAACTTGCTTGCTTCGAAGGATCTTTGTAGGACGATGGTTCCTAGATTTGCGCGGTTGTGTGCATAGATCCTTGACAGTTTTGGCATAAGATGGCTCTTTGAGACATGTAAGAATTAAAGCTTGGGGCTCATGAAATGTCTCAAGAGGGATGGTGATGAAGGAATGAGCTTCAGTACTCATTCCGTATTCGGACATATTTGGATTTGGCGGGGGCGCTGCTTGCTCCAGGTGCTCCTCCTTTTCTTCCTCATCATTGCCATCCACCATTTCCTCACTCTCAATTATTGATGTGTCTTGGACATGCTCATGATGAAGATTGCTGGAATCATCCTCATCAATCATGTAGTGCCCTTCAGCCATCAACTGACCTTGAAACTCTTCTTCCTCCAGTCTGTTATACTCGGCAACCAGATATTCGAACTGTCTTTCTATCCTGGCAATCGCCTGAGTGTTTTCCAAGGTGGCATTCTTTACTTCATTAATGGTCAGAATGTTTTCCAAAGTGACATTCTTCATTTCATTAATGGTTTGGCTTGAAAACTGCATGAAGTCCTTGAGAGTGTCTTCTAATGACAGCTCTGGGTGTGGAGCTTGAATGGTGGAGTGGCCAGTCATCTCTATGAAGTCCTTCAGTGTATCTTCTAATGATTTTTGGGGAAGGGGATCATATGATGAGCTTTCGAACTGCAGATATTCAGGATGATGCAGTTCCTGGAATTGGGGAGCATAACTTTCCATGGCTTGAGCTTGCCATGAGAAGTCAGAATGGTTGCTCCAGTCCGGGTTGTAAAAATTGGGATTTGAATCGAATCCCGGGCTGGAGGAGTTAGTGTTCATTTGCTCATGTGAATAATGATAGAATTGTCCCCAAGAGGGACAATTACTAGCACGGTGATAAGGATCAGAGCAATAGGAACATGGTTCATGTGGGTTGAAACTGTAAGGGTAGTTGGTTGGAGCAAGTGTCTTACCACTAGGTGAAACATGTTGTGCAGAAGAATCACAATAATTATCAAAATAAGAATACATGCTTCACTTACACCCTATGGCAAGAAAATATCCCACCAAAGATATGAACCAAATTTTTTGCTGCAAGTGGGGCAAACAGAATTCTCTAAGAGCCCAGGTTCGTTCCCAGGAAAGTGAGGGGGGTCACACCGGACACACTTAAATCCCAAGACTTTCCTAGCCAGAACTTGCCTAGACACTTGGATAGCGCCGTAGACCACACTAGCAAAGTTTTTTTTTTTTTTATTATTTTTTTTTTTTTTAAGATTAAAAGAAAGAAAAAAAAATAGCACAAACAAAATAAAAATAAAAAAAAAAATTGAAGACTAACAAGAATGCATAAAACAACCAAAGATACCAGAAAGGCAAGAATTAAAACTTACAAATTTGGACCAAAAAAATAATTTTTTTGGCAAGAATTTCTGCTACTGAACTATTCCAGGTAACACCTCCAGTGTTGGTTCGATCGATCGACTTTGTAAAATTCCGCACAACCTGAAATAACAATAAAACAGAAAACCTTGCTTTTTTTTTTTTTTTTTTTTTTTTTTTTTTTTTTTGGGTTAGACAATAAAACAAAAACAAATAAAAATAAAAAGAAACAAAAATTGGAAGAAAAAAAAGAAAACAAAAATCTACCTAAACTAGTAGAAAAATAAAATCAATTCAAACAAAAATCAATTTCCACAAACAAAACAATTCCCCGGCAACGGCGCCAAAAACTTGATGTGCAAATTATAATACTCGCAAGCGCACGAATCTTTTGCAATATAGTGTATGTGCAAGTGCGAGGTCGATCCCACAGGGAATTGCGTTGCAAAAATTAATCTCTATTCAAACTAATCCTATTTTAACCTAGTTCCAAATTTAGGGTTTTTGTTAAAAGAAAGTATAAACGAAAATAACGAAAATAAAGGGGTTTAGGGTTTTGGAATTCACACTCACCAAATCATATCAACCTAATCTCATGCTCATCACACTTATTCAAGGTTGTCACTTATAAATCTTAGGTATGCTCTACATTGCTTCAAAATTCATTTAGATCATCCTATGATTCCGTTCATAGCACAAATCACAAAGAGTACCAATTGAAATCCAAACATCCAATGTATCATTCAATCACAATGGATATCTTCATTCTAACCGATAAAACAATGTATTAGTCAAACGGCGCACAATGAATGTCCAATGTTTTGATAGATGAAAAACCAAGCAACCGATTTAATGAAACTTATTCCACATCATCACTTGTATCCGGAAACCACAAGAGATATCAAAACATCATTTCAAGAAAACCGAAGTAGAGCAATGAGAAATCAAATCCATAAACTCAAATAGCATGAACAAGCACAAAAACTCGGTTTCTCTTCAATGGTGAGGTTTCATCCTCAACCCCAAACGAAAATATTAGCTACACATGATAAAATAACTACAACTTAAAACATTAAAAAAGCATAAAAATCAAAGAGTTTCAAAAGGAAAGAAATAAGCTACAAGAAGAAGAGAAGCAAGAAGTTATGTACAAAGAGGCTCATGCCTCCTCTCTTCTTCATTTTCAGCCTTGGTCTCCTTTTATAGCCAAGTGGTTTTGTGTGGAATGGGTGAGTGGGTGTATGAGTGGAGAGATGAGTGGTGAGTGTTTTATGGAATGAGTGGTGAGTGTTTTATGGAATGATGTTGAGTGGAAAAAAAAAGTGATTAAGTGGCTGAGAATGTGGAGAAAAACGTGTATTGGCTCTAGCTTTGGGGAGACAAGGGATGAAGCAAAAGAAAAATAATAAGAGAGATGGTTCCGGATTTTCGGGATGATCCGACGACTGAAATTCAAACAGCCATATCTTTTTCCACGCATCTCCAAATTGGCTAAAAATTGTTGCGTTGGAAATCTGACATCTTGAACTTCAATTTAGACCTAAGAAACTCCCAAAACGGATATCTTTTGGTCCTGTTATGATCAGTCTAAATGTACTGGTCTGCTGCATCCGAATTTCCTTGTATTTTGCTTGAATTGTATCATTTCTCTCTTATTGTCCTACAAAATATAAAAACACTAAAACTAACCAAAGCATTAGAAAATAACAAAGCTAAAGGTTTAACTAATGTAAATTAAGGGGTCCAAATACACAATATTTGGTACTCATCAAATACCCCCAAACTTACATTTTGCTAGTCCCTTAGCAAAACAAAATGAAAAACAAAATCAAAGCATGAAACATAAATCCTCTTTCGTGGGAGACACGATTGCATTTAGCATATGCAACAAGCCTTTTAAACCCCTAGGACTCCCTAGTGGACGAGTGAAGTCTCGTGAGGGTTTGCCAGAAATGATACCCACAAACATTCAAACATTATGCTGTCAACGAGAAAAAGTTTTACCCAGACCATGGTTCATACGTCATTGGCATGCTTAAAAAGACAAACCCCATCATAAACATCAACAGGGGATCCAATCATCAAATCACTCATAAATGGACAGTTAAGACATCACATTTCCTCAAAAGTGTAGAGTGAAATCAACATGCAATTATGAGGTTTCATTTTAATCTCAAGATAAGTAGTTCAAAAATCATTGGAATCCCTATCAAATGAAACAACCAAGGCAAGATATGCAAATTATTTTATTTTATTTATATATATATATTTTTTGTTTTTTTGTTTTGTTTTTTTTTTTTTTTTTAATATGTTGGCTGTGCAATGCTCGGCTCCCTTAAGCTTTCTAATTGACCCATGTAACGAGTGTTGGGCCAGTGGCTCCCAAACCAAATGGTCTTAGGGCACTAGATGTAGAAACATCCCTAAGGGCTTAATTACTCAAGTCAAAAAGGCTACGAAGCCAAACTAGCCATACAATTAACCAAATTGAAATTCTCACCTTTTGACGCGAACACTCAATGCTTAGTGAGGCAAGAGGCCCGGTTACTCAGTGAAAAACTCAAAATGATCTTCTTTTTCTTTTTTTTTTTTTTTTTTTTTTAATATATATATCTTGCGAGCCAAGGTTATTTATCAATAAGTCATCCAACAACTCTCAAAATACACAATTAAGCACAAATTCATACCCTGGAGGGAATATCTGTTCTAGTTTGCACAAAGTGATACAGACGTCACCCTGCAGTCGGTCCATATCTTCTTGTGATAGCTTTGTTGAGCATATGCCTCTAAAAAATGCCGAAATCTCCACAAGAGGTCTAACAACTTTATCAGGCAATGACTTACGCAATGCAATTGGGAGAAGCTGTTGCATCAGTATGTGGCTATCGTGGCTCTTCAACCCGGAAATTGTACGGTCCTTCAGCCGAACACATCGTGAAATGTTCGAGGCGTATCCGTCCGGGACCCTCACATTTCGAAGAACCTTCAGAAAATTTTCTTTGTCCTCTCTAGTCATGGTGTGACAGGCAGCGGGAATATACGTTTTACCATTGGCGGCTGTGAACGGATGCAACTTAGGTCTCAACCCCATTTCCTGCAAGTCCAGCTGAGCTACCAAGTTGTCCTTCGTTTTCCCTTTTATATCCAAAATAGTGCCAAGTATATTGTCCATGACATTTTTTTCTATGTGCATAACATCAAGATTGTGCCGAAGCAAATTGTCTTTCCAATACGGCAATCTGAAAAATATACTTTTCTTCTTCCATATAACATCGGAACTCCCTGCACCCTTCTTCCGCTTCTTCCGTTTCTTCTTCTTACCCGCCGTCTCATCCCCAAACGCAACTCCGTCCAACTGTTGGAGAACCTCGTATCCGCATGGCACAATCGGTGCGCTGTCAAATTCTTCAGTACCGTCAAATGTCCTCCTGTTAAGCCGCCACAGATGTTCAGGCGGCAGGTATCTCCTGTGCCCCATATAGCAAAATTTGCATCCGTTCTTTAAGCGTATAGAACGCGTCGATTGCATACAGCAAGGACATGCCTTCGCACCCCTGTTAGGCCAACCAGATAAATCTGCATACGCTGGCAAGTCGTTTATCGTCCACATCAACTGAGATCGCATAATAAAATTTTCCTTCTTTGAAGCATCGAATGTTCGTACCTCTACATTCCACAGTTCCAGCAACTCATCAATCAATGGCTGAAGGTAAACATCAATATCCATACCTGGTGAGCTCGGTCCAGGGATAACCAGGGAAAGGATGAAGGACGATTGTTTCATGCACATCCAAGGTGGCAAATTGTACGGCACAAGCATTACGGGCCATGTGCTGTGGGATGTGCTCATGTTCCCAAATGGATTAAATCCATCTACTGTCAAACCAAGCCGGACGTTCCTACTCTCTACCATAAAATCTGGATGTAAAATGTCAAGCGATCTCCATGCCTCACCGTCGGCCGGGTGCCTCAATACGCCATCCCTAGTGCGGCCTTCTGCATGCCATCTCATATGGGGCGCAGTATGCTTAGACATGAATAACCTCTGCAACCGTGGGATGAGTGAAAACCACCTCAAGATCTTCACCGGGCGTTTTTTTCTCGCTGATATGATCTCACCATCATCATCTACATCTGTATCAGCCCTCCACTTAGACTCTCCACATACGGTACATGAATCTAATTCTTTATTATCTTTCCAGAATAACATACAGTCATTACGGCACGCCGGAATCTTTTCATACCCCAGACCCATGCCACTTAGGAACTTTTTCGCCTCATACGTGTTATCTGGCAATGCCTCATCGCAAGGAGGCAACAACTGATTGATGAATTCGAGAATGTCTGAAAAAATCTTGTTACTAATACCTCCAACACACTTCAAGTTGTACATGTGTACAGTAGCACTCAATTTACTATGCTTTGTACCAGGGTGAAGGGGCTTCTCGGCAGTCTTTAACAGCTCTTGGTACTTCAATGCGTCCCCGCACGAGGTATCTTCATCAACTTGTTGCGGAAGAGTACTGACGGCTTCAGGAACATCGTGCACGCCGAAGGCATCACGCAACATGGCGTGCATGTTATCATCCTGTTCCACGGCGACACCCTCCTGTTCTGTGACTTCACCATGTTCAGTGCTACGGTCAGCGGCCTCTGTGCCACTGTGATGACTCGAACACTGACCAGGAATAGCGGAACCAGTCGTAGTCTCACCGTGCATATACCACAAATTGTATCCCGGATTCATCCCCCGGCCTCCAGTCAGGTGGGCAAGAACGTAATCAGGAGTGTGACGCTGGTTATTTCGACAATACTTGCATGGGCAGTAAATTTTTCCATCGACGGCCGTACAGTTACTAACGGCAAATGCCACAAACGCCCTACACCCATCGTTATACCGTGTCGTACCCCTAGGTGCTGACATCCAAGACTTGTCCATGTTTCTCTGTATAGGGTTAAGAGGACAAGACAAATCATACGTCTTACAGTATAAACGTGTACAAAAATAGTGCATGTCACGCAACATGGGGTGTACAAATTTATTTCCCTTTTTAAGGTTTAGGGTTTAGGAGTTAGGGTTTAAGGTTTAGGGTTAGGGTTTTTTTCCTAGAAAGTGTAGGATTTTTTTTTTTGGGGTTTAGGGTTAGGGTATTTTTTTTTTTAGAAAGTGTAGGTTATTTTTTTTTTTAAAGGTTTAGGGTTTAGGAGTTAGGGTTTAAGGTTTAGGGTTAGGGTTTTTTTTCCTAGAAAGTGTAGGATTTTTTTTTTTTGGGTTTAGGGTTAGGGTATTTTTTTTAGAAAGTGTAGGTTATTTTTTTTTTTAGGGTTTAGGGTTTAGGATTTAGGGTTTGTTAGGGTTTAGGGTTTAGGGTTTGTTAGGGTTTAGGGTTTAGGGTTTAGGGTTTAGGGTTAGGGTTTGTTAGGGTCTAGGGTCTAGGGTTAGGGTTTAGGGTTTTAGGTTTTTTTTTTTAAGCGATTAGGGTTTAGGGTTTTAGGTTTTTTTTTAGAAAGTGTAGGTTATTTTTTTTTAGGGTTTAAGGTTTAGGGTTAAGGTTTTTTTTTATAAAGTGTAGGAATTTTTTTTTTAGGGTTTAGGGTTTAGGAGTTAGGGTTTAAGGTTTAGGGTTAGGGTTTTTTTCCTAGAAAGTGTAGGATTTTTTTTTGGGGTTTAGGGTTAGGGTATTTTTTTAGAAAGTGTAGGTTATTATTTTTTTTTTTTTAAGGTTTAGGGTTTAGGAGTTAGGGTTTAAGGTTTAGGGTTAGGGTTTTTTTCCTAGAAAGCGTAGGATTTTTTTTTTTGGGTTTAGGGTTAGGGTATTTTTTTTAGAAAGTGTAGGCTATTTTTTTTTTTAGGGTTTAGGGTTTGTTAGGGTTTAGGGTTTAGGGTTAGGGTTTGTTAGGGTCTAGGGTCTAGGGTTAGGGTTTAGGGTTTTAGGTTTTTTTTTTTAAGCGATTAGGGTTTAGGGTTTTAGGTTTTTTTTTAGAAAGTGTAGGTTATTTTTTTTTAGGGTTTAAGGTTAGGGTTTTTTTTTATAATGTGTAGGAATTTTTTTTTTTAGGGTTTAGGGTTTAGGAGTTAGGATTTAAGGTTTAGGGTTAGGGTTTTTTTCCTAGAAAGTGTAGGATTTTTTTTTTTTGGTTTAGGGTTAGGGTATTTTTTTAGAAAGTGTAGGTTATTTATTTTTTTTTTTTTAAGGTTTAGGGTTTAGGAGTTAGGGTTTAAGGTTTAGGGTTAGGGTTTTTTTCCTAGAAAGTGTAAGATTTTTTTTTTTTGGGTTTAGGGTTAGGGTATTTTTTTTAGAAAGTGTAGGTTATTTTTTTTTTTTAGGGTTTAGGGTTTAAGCTTTAGGGTTTGTTAGGGTTTAGGGTTAGGGTTTGTTAGGGTCTAGGGTCTAGGGTTAGGGTTTAGGGTTTTAGGTTTTTTTTTAGAAAGTGTAGGTTATTTTTTTTTTTTTTAGGGTTTAGGGTTTAGGAGTTAGGGTTAGGGTTTTTTTCCTAGAAAGTGTAGGATTTTTTTTTTTAAGGTTTAGGGTTTAGGAGTTAGGGTTAGGGTTTTTTTCCTAGAAAGTGTAGGATTTTTTTTTTGGGTTTAGGGTTAGGGTATTTTTTTTAGAAAGTGTAGGTTATTTTTTTTTTTTAGGGTTTAGGGTTTAAGATTTAGGGTTTGTTAGGGTTTAGGGTTTAGGGTTAGGGTTTGTTAGGGTCTAGGGTCTAGGGTTAGGGTTTAGGGTTTTAGGTTTTTTTTTTTTAAGCGATTAGGGTTTACGGTTTTAAGTTTTTTTTTAGAAAGTGTAGGTTATTTTTTTTTTTAGGGTTTAGGGTTTGTTAGGGTCTAGGGTCTAGGGTTAGGGTTTAGGGTTTAGGGTTTTAGGTTTTTTTTTGTTTTTTAAGCGATTAGGGTTTAGGGTTTTAGGGTTTAGGGTTATGGTTTGTTAGGGTCTAGGGTTAGGGTTTAGGGTTTTAGGTTTTTTTTTTTTAAGCGATTAGGGTTTAGGGTTTTAGTTTTTTTTTTTTTTTTTTTTTTTTAAGGGTTTAGGGTTTAGGATTTAGGTTTTTTTTTTTTTTTTAAGCGATTAGGGTTTAGGGTTTTAGGGTTTAGGGTTTGTTACGGTTTAGGGTTTAGGGTTAAGAGTTTTTTTTTAGAAAGTGTAGGAATTTTTTTTTTTAAGGATTTAGGATTAGGGTTTAGGATTTTCGTTTTTTTTTCGAAAGTGTAGGAAGTTTTTATTTTTTTTTAAGGGTTTAGGGTTTTATTTTATTCTTTTTATAAGAGTTTAGGGTTTGTTAGGGTTTAGGGTTTAGGAGTTTAGGTTTTTTTTTAGAAAGTGTAGGATTTTTTTTTAGGGTTTAGGGTTTAGGGTAAGGGTTTTTTTTTAGAACGTGTAGAATTCAAAGTTTATTTAAGGGTTTATTATTGTGTTGGTTTTATGGTTATGATTTTAGGATATAAAGTTTATATATGCATATGAGAGAAATTTTAGTTTTTTTTTTTTTTTTTTTTTTTATCCGAAGATACCAAATTCTTCTTATAAATCTGTAGTCTCTTCACTTGAATAGTTAAAGTTAAAAATGGAAGATAAAAAACATATTCGTCGCAATTGATGATTCATGACGTTTGTTTTAAGTTTTTTTATTACGAATATTATTGTAAATGGTGGACAGTGGAATATTTGTTTTTTTTTTTTTTTTTTTAATTTTTTCCGAAAATACCACAATTTATATATATTAGTAGCACAATTTTTTTTCCCCACAATTTATATATATTCATAGCACAATATGTTGATTATAATTTTGTATTTTAATTTTACTTTGTCATTATTGCTCACGATCATATTTTTATAAAATTAAAATGATAGCGGATATTTTTTCTTTTTGCCACTTCCTAAAAATACCAAAATTCACAATAGCACATTAAATTCATAGTAGCACACTAAAATATATCTCAAATATCCTCACATCAAGAGTTTTAAAAATAAATAAATAAATAGAATCACCAATAAATTCCAACATCTACATGCATAATGACCAACCGCAGCAAAAAAAAGTAAAATAAAATAAAATAAATCATATATATACAATTCACTTAAAATCAGTAATAACAAATCTACAAGTATATATTCCATATTTCCACGAACTAGACAATGAATAAAATTAGACAAATATCACAAAAAAAATTAATAAAATATACAAAGTTATAGCAAAAAATTCAAAACAAAAATAAAAATAACTCACAGTAAATTTTGTAGTGTAAGGATGCAACCGTGTACCTGCATTTTTTGACAGAAAAAAAAAAAAAGAAAAAAGATGAAAATGTTAGAACACCGTAAACCAAGAGAGAGAGAGAGAGAGAGAGAGAGAGAGAGAGAGATTGAGAAGATGAGTGAGAGTGAGAGGAAGTGGAGGGAATACCGGTTCGGACGCGAGGTCTGTGGTGGGCGAGGGACAGTGGCCAGAGCTAAGAGAGAGAGAGAGAGCTAGAGAGAGAGAGAGAGAGAGCCGGTACCGGACAGTGGCCGGAACGGGAGGTGAGAGAGCTAGGGAGAGCGAGAGAGAGGGAGGGTCGCCGGCAGAGAGGCACCGGAATGGGCTGTCGCCGGTCGGCTGAGCTCGACGGAGAGAGAGAGAGAGAGAGAGAGAGAGAGAGAGAGAGAGAGAGAGAGAGAGAGAGAGAGAGAGAGAGAGAGAGAGAGAGAGAGAGAGAGAGAGAGATAGAGTGATCGTAAGAAATGGGTAGCTTCCAGAGGAAGCTACCCATTTCTTTTATATAAATATAATATATAATTTAAATAATATATTTTATTTATAATAATTAAATATATTTTATTTATAATCCTACGTTTGGCCAGGTGGCGTGCGGGAGAACTCCCGCGCAGGACCTGGCCAAACAATTGGACACGTGTACGTAGTACACGTGCCCAATTGGGGACGTGTATGTAAATACACGTCTCCAAATGTAATTTTTTTAATATTATTTTTATATATTATATATATTATATATATATTTTATATAAACCCATGCAACCCAGAACGTGTATGCACTGCATGTACTGCATGTACACATTGCTAAACCCTAAGACCTAAAACTAAAACATAAACTATAAATTAAAACTAAATATAAACCCTAAATTTAAATCATGACACTAAGTATAAGTATATATACTATACTACCCTAACCCTAACCCTAACCCTAAGTATATGTACTATATATTATTTTGAATTTTAAAATGGCGGCGCGCGGGAGACGTGTAATTAAAATACACATCCCCCATTGTAGAAATTGTATTTAATTAAAAATAATAATTATATATATATATAATTTAACAACGTAAAAAATTGTTAGGGTTTAGGGTTTTAGTTTCTTAGGGTTTAAGGTTTAAGGTTAGGAATTTTGTTTTTAGTGTTAGAGTTTCATTTTTTAGAAAGTGTAGGATATTTTTGTTTAAGGGTTTAGGGTTTAGGGTTTAAGGTTAGGAATTTTGTTTTAGTGTTAGGGTTTCTTTTTTTAGAAAGTGTAGGATATTTTTTTTTTTAGGGTATAGGGTTTAAGGTTTAAGGTTAGGAATTTTGTTTTTAGTGTTAGGGTTTCTTTTTTTAGAAAGTGTAGGATATTTTTTTTGTTTAGGGTTTAGGGTTTAGGGTTTAAGGCTAGGACTTTTGTTTTTAGGGTTAGGGTTTAGGGTTTGTTAGGGTTTAGGGTTTAAGGTTTAGGGTTAGGGTTTTTAGGGTTTGAAAGTGTAGGAATTTTTTTTTTTTAGGGTTTAGGATTTAAGGTTTGGGGTTTAGGGTAAGGGTTTTTTTTTAGAACGTGTAGGATTCAGAGTTTATTTAAGGGTTTATTATTGTGTTGGTTTTATGGTTATGATTTTAGGATATAAAGTTTTGGGATACAGTTTTTGTTTTGTTTTAAGAGTTGAATGTTCTTTATTTAAAAAACAAAAACAAATGCGGGGTATAGGGTGTTTCTTCTTTTTATAAAAAGGGTTTATTGTTCCGTGTTTAGGGTTAGGGTGTTAGGGTATTTTTTTTAAAAAAATGGTTTAGGGTTAGGGTTAGAGTTTTTGTTTTGTTATAGGGTTTGGGCACGTGTACTGAGTACACGTGTCCAATCCGGGACGTGTATTTAAATACACGTCCCGAAATGTATTTGCATGCATAATATATATATATATATATATATATATATATATATATATATATATATATATATATATATATATATATATATATATATATATATATATATATATATAATTTAACCACATAAAAAAAAATACAAACCCATTCAGCCTGAAATGTATATACCGTACATATAGCTAAACTTTACGCGCTAAAAGTAAACCGTAAATTATAATTTAAAACTAAACCCTAACCCTAAAATTAAACTCTAACACTAAGTATATATACTATATTAAACCCTAAATAAAAAATAAAAACTAAAACCTAACCATAAAATTAAACTCTAACCCTAAGTGCATAGACTATATATAGCTATAAACTATAATCCTAATTAAGGGTACGTACTGTATATAGTCATAAACCCTAACCCTAATCCTCGTGATTTAATATATATATTTAAAAGTATACAATACTAACACATGAAAAATATATTGACATTATTATTCATAAAATGTAAAATCAATTAAATTATAACCCATAGCTTTAAGTGTATATATTATATATACCTATACAACATAAAACCCTAACCCTAAGTATATATACTATATATAGCGATAAACCTTAACCCTAAGTATATATACTATATATAGCTATAAACCCTAACCCTAAGTGTATATACTATATATAACGATAAACCCTAACCCTAAGTATGTATACTATATATAACTATAAATCCTAAGTTTAAGTGTATATACTATATATATCGGAACAATCTAATTTTGAACTGCTCATGATTTAATATATATATATATATTTAAAAGTGTACAATAATGACACGTGAAAAATATATTGACATTATTATTCATTAAACGTAAAATCAATTAAATTATAACCCATAGCCCTAAGTGTATATTTTATATATACCTATAAACCCTAAAACCCAAACCCTAAGTGTATATACTATATATATCGATAAACCATAATCCTAAGTATATATATTATATATAGGTATAAACCCTAGCCCTAAGTGTATATACTATATATACTATATATAGCTATAAACCCTAACCCTAAGGGTATGTACTATATATAGCCATAAATAAAAAGGTTACTGTATATAGTTTCTAAACCGTTTACATGCATACATATCTATATATATATAGTATTAATTATAGGTTTTTTAACTTTGTTATGTTTAAATTTTTTTTTTTTTTGTTTCTAAACGTATATGGTGTACAAAACTAAACCCTAATTTGAACTATTTGGTTTAATTAGATATATAGCACCAAATTTGTTTAATTATGCATATAGTACAATATAGTATACTATATATATATATATATATATATAAATAAAGAACCTAAAAAGTATAAATTTCAACCATAAAATTTACATATAGCATATAGTTTTTAAACTTAATTTTATGTGTATAAGTTATGTACACCGTATTTTCAAAGATTTGTATGATTAATAAGATAAGGAGTTTAATTTTTTTTTATTTTAAAAAATTAATACAACACCGAATTTTTTTTTTCATATTTATTTTGGCAAAAAATAACAATTTGACACGTGTAATAATACACGTGTCCAATTGGACACGTGTCTTTAATACGCGTGTCCAATTTGGACACGTGTATTAATTACACGTGTAAAAATGGACACGTGTATTATTACACGTGTCCATTTTTTACGCCTGTACAATTTGACACGTGTCTCAAGAGACACGTGTCAAATTTGACGCGTGTCTACAGTAACGGGTACTATAGACACGCGTCAAAATGCTGCGATTTTTGTAGTGGCTCGTAACAGCCACTTTGTATTTTTAACTCTTTTTTGGGCTTCTTTTGGGATTATTATTATTATTATTTTAAAACTATGGACTTAATTTACTTGGGTTGGCTATTTTTTTGTAAGCTTTTTATGAGCTTTTTTAGATGGCCTTAATCCAATATTTAAAGTAAACACACTTGTAAATTATAATATAAAAATACAAATTGATTTGTAAACATCGGATAATACAAGTATTTATAAACCGAATTCTAAGATGAAAAAATACATCTATTTATAAACTTTGGGCAGTGCAAGTAAATTAAAAAAAAAAAACAAAACAAAAAAAAAACTACAAAATACATCTGAATTGAATTATATTCTCAAAAAAAAAAAAAAAACAAATGAATTGACTTTAATTTCCTTAGCTGGATAGTGGACACACAATGTCAATTTAGTATTTTAGTAACATTTCAAATTAACCTTCTAGCCAAATTAGCCAATATTAAATGCATGAAGCACACATAAATAAAGTCACAACAAAATTATTTTATATATATATGGGTAGGTGGAGGCAGATAATATCCTCATTCGCCTACTCATATTCCGCTATCCACCCACATATCTCCAGATAACAAATATGGTATATATTTGCCCGCCTAAGATTAGGGGTTGAAAATCCATCCATAACCAATGTAAATGGGAGGGTAGTGGATGTGAAGCGGTTTTTAACCGCTCCCCTAAACACTCATAATTGCCTAATTGGAGTGCTATAAAAGCGCTTTAAATGCAAGAATGATTCATAATTAAGAAATCATTACTTCAAAAGATCATTTTAGAAAACACATTGGATATGCTATGAAAAATAAAATCACATAATGTTCCCTAGGCCAAGTGTGAGAGGTAATTACATCTTGAAACTCCATATTTAATCTTATAATCTATAACGTCGACACATTGAAGTATATATAACTAGTTTGGCACACGATGAGACATCATTTTGGGTTTTAGTATTTTAATCATATATTTTTGAAGTTAAAATGGTGTCGTTTTGAAGTCGATCACATATATTCATTGTTCAAATTAAGGTATTCGTCATCTTTCTTAAGTCTCTTGTCTTTCACTTTTCAGGCTCCTTCACTTCTCTTGGCTCTCTTCGCACCCACCGCAACCCTGTGCTCTTCCTCATCATCGCTTCTTGTCTCTTTCTGGAATCTCTACATCTTGTAAAAACAACTACACCATCACAACCACGCTCATCCCCATCGATCATCTTCTCGATCATATCTCTCCATCGTCTCTACACCCTGTGAAAATGACTGCACCACCGTGCTCATTATCTTCTCTTGTCTCTCTTTCGCACCCATGAAAACCACTGCGCCACTACCGTTGAGATCATTGGGTAATTTTTCCATTTTTATCTCATCGTACCATTGCTACCTTGCATCGCACCTCCACCACTCCACTACCGTTTTTTTTTAGATCTTAAAAAGGCCCATTCCAAGCTTCGTCTGACTTCCATTATAAATTT
This sequence comes from Alnus glutinosa, assembly GCF_958979055.1. Taxonomy (NCBI): domain Eukaryota; kingdom Viridiplantae; phylum Streptophyta; class Magnoliopsida; order Fagales; family Betulaceae; genus Alnus; species Alnus glutinosa. The sequence goes on from NC_084894.1 coordinate 23,183,253, forward strand.
TTGGAGTTGGAGCCGACTCAAGAATAACCTTGTAAGAAATAATGCAGAAATTAATGTTCTTATTTCTTAGCTTGATATGTTATGCATTATTTCTAACAAAACTCCGTCAAAAAGTTGTCAAATGTTTTCGACTTAGGGATTTGATTCTTGTACAACACCAATACAACAACTGCACAACAACCTCTCACATGAGGGTGGGCCCCAGTATGTGGGACCCACCCTCATGTGAGGGATTGTTGTACAGTTGTTGTATTGGTGTTGTAAATCTAACATTTTCCTTCGACTTATGCGGAGATGAAAGCTTGTTGGAAAATATTCCTACTAATTAGTAAATGGGTCTTACTCACAGTGCAAAGAAGATTATTAATTGACCGGGTCTCTCATCTAGGCCCTTGAGATGGCCGCATGGTCCATCGCATAATCCAACCAAGCTCAGTCGGAAACAACCCATGGAAAGCCTTGAGAAGACCGAGGCTCTGAGATACCTGGAACATGTCTTATACACGTTCCAACCCACGTTCTAGACAATCATGCCTCGGAACATGGGTGCACAAGATCTAGATACAAGAAGACAAGCCCATCCAACACATGGAAACCACATTCCAAAAGATACGAAGACCCACGTTCCTACCACGTGGATACCCACGTTTCGGAAGTGAAGACTTACAATTAAATAGCCGGTTTCAGCAATTTATAGGAAAGATCGACTCTATCCTTCAATATAAATACAGACTTACTTTCAGGTATTCCCTAGTTCATGAAATCATACAGTTGCATTTTCTAAAGAACTAGCTTAAGTATCAGAGTGGGACCAATTGGCACCACTAGCAACACCCTTACCGACTGTATTATTTTGCAGGAAAAGACAATTACCACAGCAATTCTCTACAAGTTTGTGCTATCGGTCCGAAACTGTTTTACTGTTTTAACAAAGCTGAAAGTGGTCTTTATGACTCCATTGGAGCCAGTGCTCACCCCTAAACATCCTATAAACTTTGTGGCGAACCAATCCTTTAAGTTGGTTGCCAAACCGCGCCTGTCAGGGAGAAAGGGTGTAAATGTGCATTACTGTATTTTATTCTAGGAACCCTCGGTGTGAAGCCTAATCTCACTTTCTGTTATGAGAATTTGTAACATAGCTTGTGACACGCCTCTCAATTGGGAAACAAACTAGTTCGAGCTTCTTCTTTTGGCTTATTTTGCTAATTCTTCGAATTAGCGAAAGAAAATAGGAGAATCCTAGGCCTCTTTGTCAAACATTAAGTTGGAGATAATTTTCTGCATGCCTCTTACGTACTAATCACTCACCCTTTAGATAGAAAAAACACGACATAAAATTGGATATAAACTCCTTCAATCCTGTGGAGTGGAGATAACTCCTATAGTTGGAGATAAAATCATAATCATACTTGGAGATGAATTCCTACGACAACTACACTTGAGCAATAGAATTGAAACTCATTGCCATTAAACAATCGCACCTTACGTAAGTAGACCGTAGCGCATGCTACAGCCTACAGGACTCTGATTCTTAACTAGAATAGATAACTACGTACTGACATGTTTTAATTATCTCCTATAGCTTATATATTATGATAACATTTGTCCCCCGTTGAAAACGCCCTTGTCCTCGAGGGAAAATTCTGGAAACTGTTGTTGCATGGTAGATACTCTTTCCCATGTAGCATCCGCAGGACCGTAACCAAGGCAATGCATCAGGACTTCCTTATTCCAATCCTTGCCACGGAAGTCCAAGACAGCTTGTGGCCGTAGTATTCAATCCGTGTAAGAAACTTCAGGTAATGACGCAGCCACGTACGCAGGTGAACCTTCGACCCGAGGGTAACTCAAGCCAATATGCCACCTCACCTACACGTTCTATCACTAGATCGATAAGGGCCAAAACATTTGGCAGCCCCGTTTCATATTCAACCTTCTTTTCATGGAATTTTGTTTGTAAGGATATATATATGTAGACGCACATACATTAGATCTCCCGGTTGAAACACACGTTATTTATGGCCTTGATCATAAACTTGCTTCTGCTTAAAGCAAATTGAACTGGACCTGCTGTAGTAAACTGTCACATTCCTGGAGCTCTTGTTCCACTAAATCTACACAGGTTGTTCCTGTGTAATGTAAGAAAGAAGGGTGGGTGGGGGTCGCCCATACACCACCTCAAATGGTGTTTTTCCTGTACGATAATCATTTAACCCAATCCTTAGGTATATCACCTGTGAAACACCTTAAGTATATCTCCAGAGTTCTATTGACCACTTTGTCTACCCATTTGTTTGTGAATGATATGCGCGCGGAACTAAAATTGAACTGAGTACCTTGTAAACGAAAACATTTTCATCAAAAGTTGCTTGTAAAAGTAGGATTTCTGTAAAACAGGATTGAATTAAGTAGGCATCCATGAAGCTTGAAAACATGATTAAAAAAAATGCTTAACCCACCGTCGTTGTCGCAGAATATGGATGCTTGAGTTCAACAAAGTAGGCATATTCAAAAACGTCACTTGGGATCTAAATTTTTGGAAAAAAAAAAAAAAAAACCTGTGGCATTTCCCGATTTAAAAATAAACTGTCCGGAATAGAAATATTTATTTATTTATTTATTATTATTATTTTTTTGGGATCTCATTGCCAATAGGGAGGCCCAAAACCAATAATGCTACAAGTGTCTCTCTCAATCCCCGACCCCACAAGATCAGAGCATAGAAGGCGGGCCCACAAGATAAAGCCCGTAAAACCCCAATGACAAACAAACAGTACACTACGCTCACGCTCACGCCACACCAAACCAATACTCGCTCAGATACGTCCAAGACCTTCCATTTAGCCCGGTTCGTCCCCACAGACCACAAAAATACCATCCAATCATTCGCGCGTACATTCAGTATCCTACACTCGCGAAAACGCGCCTCTCATTTAATACCGAAAACAGAACGCGGCGAAATATGGAGGACGTGCTTTATATGGGGAAGGCAAGGAGACGTCTACTGACATCACTCCTTTCCTCCATTCTCGCCTTCTCGGCCTAGGCAATACGCAGCAGCCAGCAGATACCCCAATTTCTCTCTCGAAGGAAAGTTTGTAAGAAAGTTTCAAACCTCAAGAAACTCGTCGGCGTCTCTTTCGGTCTCTTTGTGGACGGCGAGCTATTTCGTACAACAATATAAGGTATGAGCCATTAACTGTCCGTCCATGCGTGTATATGCGAATGATTTATTTATTTTTGTAATCGTGATATGTTTGGTTGGTGAGAAAATCTAGGAAAAGAGAGAAGAAAATAAAGTTGGGAAAAGAGAAATGCTACAATTCCCACCACCATCCCACCCCAATCCCACCAACACTAAAGTGATTTTACTTTTTTATTTAATAAATCAATTTTCAACTTCTTACACTTAGGAGTGGTGGGATTGAGGTGGGATAGTGGTGGGAATTGTAGCATTTCCCGAGGGAAAGAGGTTTGGATGTTGACGCTCTGTTTGGTTGATGAGATATATGGAGAAGAACTGAAGAAGAATGACAGACAATAGAACGTTCTGAATCGTGAATGATTAGACTTTTTAATGAGTTTCATTCAGTTTTTTCTTTGTAACCAGACAAACGTTTTGATTGTCGACCGTTTGAGTTTGCGATTTCAAAACATAGGATTTGAAAACGTGCTATTTGAAAACCTATTTTTAAAAATGCATCTTCTTACCTTCATAAAATTTGAAAACACAGTTCTCTTGCAAGTTTTTAAAAATACCATTCTGAACGATACAATATATCTATTTTTTTTATTATTTGCTTTAAAATCATATTTTTAATCGAAATCACAATTCCAAACCACTAATTGTTTGGCTGTTTGGTTGCCGAGAAAATGTAGGAGAGATTAAGAAAGAAACGAAAAATGTTTTTACTGGGACAAATGGTATTTGTATTTTCGTGCTCTGTTTGGTTGGTGAGAAAATGTTGGAAAAGAGAGAAGAATATAAAGTTGGGAAAATTTAAAGGTTGTTTTTTGTTTTTTGATGGGGTAACGCCGTAACGGTGATATTTTGTCAGGTTTGTTTCTAATGCAGGCAGTTGGCTTGGTGGGCGTGAGGATTCCTTTGTTTTTTTTTTTTTTTCCCTGTTTAATTGGGAACCTAACAGAGGGTGTGAACTTTGACGCTATGTTTGGTTGCTGAGATTAATGAAAAAAAAAAACGTTTTGACGTGTGAAATGGTTTGGATTTGAATTTTTATTTTTATTTTTTGTGGTTAAGTTGTTAAAATTAGTTTGATGCGAGTTTTATTCGGGTTTTCTTTTTCTCTGTAACCAGAAAAGGGTTTTGATTGTTCATGCTTTGGTTGGTTGTTTTGTTGCTTTGAAAATGTTGGACAATTCTTAGTTTTCTAATAACAAAGGAGGAATAACTCATTTAGTATACAATTCTAAAACTTATCAATTATTTTGATACAAATGTCTATGAATTAATCTTGAAAGAGAACTTGACATCTTTCTAAATTCTTACGAGTGTGCAAAAGTTGTCTACATATGCAGAAAAAAGGAAAATCCACTAAATAATTTAGCATCTTCTATCAAAGTTATGTTTTTAGATCAAATTTATTCAGCATAATCTCCGTAATGAAATTCTTAGCAATTTATTTTTCAATATAAACGACCAAATTATTGACTAGATACTCATCTTGCATTCTATAATGAAGTCTCGTTTCATAAGTCTCATGGCTGACAAAGCATGTTTGGTGAGTTTTAGAATTTGGAAGAGACAACACAAAACCAGTAAAGAACAAATAGACATCCAAATTGTTTTTGATAGCAAAAAGAGAGAAGCTAGGAAAACCCTCATGAGAAAGATTTAAAGTATAGAACGTTGGTATTCATTTGTTTTGGGTCTTTCATATAAAGTGTATAAGGATTGCTAAAGAATTTCCATGTAATATTCAACTTAAGCAATGAATGTGAGTGGATCTTCTACAAAGTTTATGTAAATTAATGATAACTTGAATTATTCATATTATTTCTTGTAAGATGTTAGTGTATTTTTGAAACTTCTTTTAAGCTCCCTGGAGGGCCAATTCACTCTTATTGGGGAGCCAGCTTATTCTGTTTTCTGGGAGGGGGCAAAATCTTGATAGTTTTAATTCACACAGTCACAGGTATAGGGGTAGGAAATTTCTAAAATCCACCCTTTAATGTGGTACTGCCCCTGCATGTGATGGGTAAAAACATTAAGCTCCAATAAACTGAACCTAATACAGCTATTTAGCATGCATGGTTTGATGGTTGATTTCTCTTCATTTTGAAAACAAACCCTAAGGGTAACTCATTCGGCTGGGAACCACGCCTCATAAAGCGAAGACCACTAGTTTGAATCTCCCATTCCCCTTTCCCTTTGGGGCCAATTACTTATTAAACAAACAAAGTTCTCTTAATTTTGAAAATAAATGATAAAGCTTAAGATTTTTATATTTTCATTTTCTTACCTTAAGTTTTCTAAATGGAACCAAGGATTATTGCTGAGAACATTCATCTTGTGTATCTGATTTGATAATTGGAGTTTATGCTCTGTCCTGATGGAAAAAAGAAAATGCTCTGTTTTCTTGGAAACCGTTTGGAAAGGAAAAAAGATAACTCTGAGATACATATTATTTGTGACTTGTGGAACATAAACCTCTGGAGAAGGTACACCTCTTCGTCTAAGTTATGATTATATGATTATCTTAAAAGCAAAAAAGTGTGAAAGATGATATTTCAACTCCCCCTGGCTTCCCTTTTTCCCCCTACATTAGGCAACCATTTGGAGAATCTTCGCTTATGGAAACAGAGAATTGAATGAGGAACACTGTTGTTTCTTCATGATGCTCTCTAAATTTTAATCTTTTTATTCTCTATATTGTTTAGTTTGAATGAATTGTTGTTTAGAAGAGGCAGAAAAATAAAGATAAACTAGAATTTTAATCTTTGAGTTTTCCTGTGTTTCAGGTTTGAAATGTCCTACCGTTCAAAACAAAATGTTAGTGAGATTGAGTTAGAGAACTATGAGTATAAATATTATAATGAGTTGAAGAAAGGCAGCCATAGGGTTAAAATTTCTGATTCAGTATATAGATGTCCATACTGCCCTGGGAAAAGAAATCCAGATTACCTCTTTAAGGAGCTTCTCCGACATGCTTCTGGTGTTGGTAGTTCAAAGAGTACGGGTGTAAAAGAGAAAGCAAGGCATTTAGCTTTGGAGAGGTATATGAGGAGGTATCTTGATGTGAGGGATCATTCAGAACCTTCCACTAAAGCTGAATGTAGCATGCCTGATGTTGATCAGGAGTTTGTGTATCCATGGAAGGGCATCATTGCAAATATTAAAACTGAATGGAAAGATGGGAAACATGTTGCTGAAAGTGGTACAAAACTCAGGGAAGAGTTGTCAAGGAATGGGTTTAATCCTGTGAAGGTTCATCCCATATGGAATCGTGGGGGTCATTCAGGTTTTGCCACTGTAGATTTCGAAAGTGATTGGGCTGGTTTCAACAGTGCAATGTTGTTTGAGAAGAGTTTTGAAGTCGATCACTGCGGGAAGAGGGAGTACTATGCAGCCAAAAATCGAGGAGATAAGTTGTTTGGATGGGTGGCCCGCAGAGATGACTACGAATCAGGATGCCCTGTTGGTGTCTATCTCAAGAAGAATACAGATTTGAAAACTGTTTCTGGGAAAGAAGCAGAAGATCAAAGGAAGGCGTCAAAGCTTGTATTAAATTTAACTAATACCCTGGAGACGAAGAGCGTGTGCCTTCAACAGATTCAGAACAAATATCGTGAGATCAATGCTTCTCTAGAGAAGGTGATGGGGGAACAGGAGGACATTCTTGCGAAGTACAATGATGGTATGCTCAAATTTTGTCATTTCTAGTGAAGAGAATTTACTTTTGTTTGTATGGTTTTCTTTTCCATGCTTTGCAACAGCTTAGATTATGTTTCAATTTATGTTGAAAGAAATGAGAGAGGTGCAGCAGAGGACATGTAATCGTCTTGAGAAGATCTCCTCAGAGCATGAGAAGGCTACACTGCATTTGAAAGCTCAGAAGCAAGAACTTGAGGAGCGCGAGAAGCAATTGCAGCAACGTGAGGCTCAGAATGAGACTGAGAGAAGGAAGCTTCGTAAGCTTCGTGATGAGAAAATAATGGTATTTAAATTTATCCATATTAAGATTGCAATTCTTAATAGATCAGCAATTTTGTCATGAAAAATTATATGGTTATGAAAATGTAACTTGAAATTGATCGGTCCAGTTTCTGAAATTTAGACATTGACATCCTCAGCCAGCCTATATATCATTGTTTACATTTCATGGTAAAATGTTTGTGCAGGTAGCAGTGAAAAAGCAGGTATTAGAATGTTCGAAGTAAAAAACTAAGAATTTGTACCTATGAAGTTTCCTTCTCTGTCCCTCTCCTTCGATTATGTCTATTTCAAAATTTATGTGTATCTGAAACTATTTGGCTTGTTGGTACTGAGTAGTTCTCTTTAAAAGGCACATTCTTCACAACGTTAATACCCCAATTTATTCACCCCCAGTATTCCCTTTTCTAATAGCCACAAATATACACCATTATTGTTTTACTTTGGTGGTTTAATGCCTTGTCAGGGTGATTTTTATTACTGGAACTGTAACTAGTTTGCATCATCCTATGAGAATTCAAGAAACTTTTATGAAATGCGCTAACCTTACTTTTTTGATTTTCAGAATGAGAGGGCGACCCAGGAGCAAAAGAAGGCCGATGAAAAAGTGCTGAGGCTGGCAGAGGAGCAAAATGTATATTTTGCATTCTGTCTCTTGAATCGGATCTTTGAAAAAGTTTTATAATATGTATCAAATCTAGAATTTTCATTATTTCGCTTGTCTTTGATTGGCAATGGCAGAGAGAAAAGGAGAAACTTCACCAAAAAATCATTGAACTAGAAAAGAAGCTTGATGCCAAACAAGCATTGGAGTTGGAGATAGAGCGTATGAGAGGGGCTTTACTAGTAATGAAGCACATGGATGAGGATGGGGATATGGAAGCCAAAAAAAAGATGGATGCAATTGCTGAAGATTTGAAGCTGAAGGAAGAAGAATTGGATCACATGGAAGAACTAAACCAAGCTCTCATTGTCAAGGAACGCAAAACTAATGATGAACTGCAGGAGGCTCGTAAAGAGTTAATCACCGTATGTCACCCCACCCCCACCCGCTTCTTAGTTTATTTTTTCAACTGTTATATAAAGTTTTCATTCCAATGGATTTGTTTGGTTGTGGATTATCAATGGCCTCCTTAAGGGGTGGTATGTCTTTTGGCAATGCCATACTTATCAAAAAAATGTCTTTTGGCAATGCCTTGTACTTTGACGATCTGAGACACAGTACTGAGAAGGCGTAGAGTAAGGTGATGTTTAATTGATATGTGAGGTTGGGACTATAGCTTTAGTGTAACAAAAATTTTGAATCCAAAAACACAGTACCAGACTTAACGAGAAACATGGTTGAAATTGTAGAAAGAAGTATAAACTTTAATAACATCTCGTCACATGCAAAAATTATGACAAAGATGTTCTGTCAATCATATTTCTGTGGCAGAGTGATGCTGTTGATCTTTTTGTTGATCTTTTTTGACCCAATCTTTAATTGCCAAACCATGCAAGGATTGAAAGGTTTCCAGCTATAGAAAACTTCCCTGAACAAGAAGATAAGAACCAAAATGGTCTTTAGACGATTGCAATAACCAATCAATTTTATTCCTAGGGAGCAGTCCTATTCTCTGTTCCTCTTTAGCCTTCCCTTATTTAATGCCAACATGAATCCCCAGCTATAAATAAGTCACAATTACAGTGACTTATATAAAAAAAAAAAACACAGTGAATATGGACATATTGGATAATTGAGTGTTTCAAATATTGTAGATTTGTTTTTCTGTTTATTAATTTTCTTAACGATTGCACTGTACTCACATATGCACGGCAAATGAGCGTCACTTTGTGAGCACCATCAGCAAGAAGACAAAAGAACCAGTAGATGATCCAAGTTATATAAAATGATGAACAATAACAATAATCTACAATTTATTGTACTTCATCATGAGATGTACTGTTGTTCAATTGAGTATAAAGGGATAAAGTGCATTCATTTGCTTCAGAAGCCAATTATCATTAGGACAAGTAGAATTTGGGCCAGATTTGGATATTTCAAACATGATTTTGTTCTTTCCACTTTTCATTAATGCATCAGTTGCAAAAATATTTGTTATTGAGATATTTTTTCCTTGTTATGTGAATGGAAAAATTGGTCCAGTTGTGACTCTTAATGTGGACTGTCTCACTGGTAGTAAAACTTTGTGATGGCCCAAATAAACCTCTAAACTGCCTTGAGAGATATGTCAGTGGACCAATACATTTTTGTCTATGTGAAATGCTTTTTTACTTTGGTGGAAAGTATAATTCATTGCTTCACAGGGATTGATAAAATGGACAACCCGTGGTAACATTGGCATCAAGAGAATGGGAGAGCTTGAAACTAAGCCATTCCTCACTGCAACCAAGAGAACATTTTCTAACGAAGAAGCAGATGAGAAAGGAATGGAGCTGTGTTCACTATGGGAGGACTATCTTAGGGATCCAAGCTGGCATCCCTTTAAGATCATCATGGATAAAGAAGGGAATGCTAAGGTATACCTATATGTGATAAAGAAAGATTCATGTGAACATATTTGTAAACATGCAACTTGCCCGCTTCAATCTTTGGTCATCCTGATATAACCTTTTTCCTTGGAGGTTTTCTCTTCTTTAGCATGATACTATAGTAACTAGGACCATGACTGTGTTGTGACATTTGTAGTAGGTAATGTACTAGATTGCTGACACCTCAAGCTGCTGATTTGTCTTTAGAGCTATTGAGTTGAGCGTCCATTTATTTGATGTGGGTTGTGGTAGACTTTTACCTTGCCGTAATTATGATAAAATTGTCTCAGGTTCTCTTCGCCCATGATTCTCTTATAAGTTTCTTCTTTCGATTTATTCTTTTAGTGTTTCTCATCCATTCTCCAGTAAAACTATTTCATTCTCATATACTTTTCCATATAATTTATTTTAATGGTTTGAATTGGATATGGCTGTACAGGAAATGATTGATGAAGAAGATGAAAAATTGAAGAATTTGAAGAATGAGTTTGGTGACGAAGTTTACCAGTCTGTGACAAAAGCCTTGAAAGAGATGAATGAATACAATCCAAGTGGCAGGTACATAGTACCAGAGCTATGGAGTTTTGCAGATGAAAGGAAGGCAACATTACAAGAAGGAGTAGAATACCTGATAAAGAAGTGGAAAATACATAGACGGAAGAGGCGTTGAAGGTATGTAATTGGAGACTGTTTGACATGAATCATATACATGTTACAGCTCTCATGTTGTGCATTTGTTGGTCTAGTTATGCAAGTAGTTAAAAATTGGACAAATTGAGGAAAATCTGGATTGTTTAGTTGCTTCCAGCAATGGCATTAGACTGATATTCTACTCAACATTTCATGTTACAAAATTATAGTAAAATCATTCAATTTGAAGCCGTCGTTTAGAAGCACATAATTCCAAGTTGGCTTATCTGACTCTATGTAGAGAGTAATCTAATGTCAGTCTATGTAAGATGGGGGTCTTGCAATTAGAATTGAGTATTGTTTTTCAGTAATTCTTACAAATGTATCTTTTGATCTCTTTGCTTTCCTCACACACTCATTCACTTAGGCATTCGACATATTTCATGCTATTTTAATTCTAATATATATTTTCAGGATTTGTAGCCAGAATGTCCTTTTGTGAAGGCCATTGTAGATGTGGTGCTTCAAGAGTTTCACTTATTTTGCTATGCTCGGGTTGTAAGTAGGCTTCTGCCTCTATTCGTGCATATTACTGTCTTTGGTGGAAAAACTGTGGGAATGATTTTTAGACATATCACTTGTTAATATTCAATGCATATGGTTTCTGTTGGGTTCTATATATTGATATAGTTTTCCTTTAAGGTTTGAAATTGAAGTTTTACCTTTGCTCATTTCAAAATTGGAGAGAAAGGAAAAAGATACGGTGGATTCCATATCTTTCTCCATTTTCTCCCATTCAACTTCATTCCTCACACCGTTTTTAGTTTTTCCTCCACCGTCTTCCTTTCCCTCCTTTTCTTCCCGCACATAATGTGAGAAACACGGAGCTGGCTGTCACTTTTTTTTTTTTGTGAAGGGGATCTGAGCCAATCTCCATCTCTATTTTCATGGATAACAAAACCTCATGAAGATCTGACATGGGACAGGCCGAAAATCATTAAACTGCTTCCAATATCATCTCTACTTTCTTGGTTCAGTCGCTCATTTGTTTTAGGCTTCCAAAGAGCTTTCCCCATTCATGCCAAATTGCCAATCCAGCGGCCCTTAGATACAGAAACCTCTATTGGTTCACAAACACAGGCTGTTTTGACACAGAAAGACCCATTTTGATTTGGGTGTCAAAACGTGAATAGACAATATACCCATAAAAGAAAGAAAAAGAAGCCGAACTCTCTAATGGGCTGCCCTATCAAGTTCCACCTAAAAGTCCAATTTGGAAAATGCTCAAACGTAAATGGCTACAGGCACTGCCGCACAATGGGCCAGAGATTTGGCCTATGGCTCAAGATAAAAATAAATTTGAAAATGAGAAACCTAAAAAACATGTATACATATAATTTTCTGTTCTCAGCTGAGACCCCACTGAATAAAAAACAGAACATATAGAATGTCATTTCTGCAAACTCTGTACACGTGTTAGCATGTGACGTCAGCTACTAAAAATAAGTTTTTAGTGACACGTCATAATTTTTTTTTTGTTAAAAAAAAAAAAAGAAAAAGAAAAGAAAAAAAATCCCTAATCCACTCACTCTCATATCCATTCGGAATCCTCTCACTCTCATGTGAAAGGAATTATCAGCTAATAAGAATCCAAGATAGAGAGAAATCAGAATGAAGAGGGAGGCAGGAGGAGATTTGCAATAAAGAAGTATCCAAAGCCCCCATGTTTTGTTTTAACGTTTTCAGGTAGTAGGAATCCAAGGATCCTGTCCCATAAATGGAACAAACAAAGATATGGAAGCAAAACAATTCAATGGCCACATGTGAGCAGAGGCCAGGCCAGAGAGCATCAACAACCCAACCCCACCCATGTGCCACTTTGGGTAGGCGCAAACGCGTTGATGTGACTCTTTTCTGTTCAGAGATCTGCATTTGTTGCTTCAACCAAACAAAATATATTGCCTCTACTTGGGTATTATCCCCTGTGTTTTCAACATCAACACTTCGTGTCATCATCCCAAAACGGAAAACCAAAAAAAAAAAAACAGTAAGGTGTGTTTGGATACAGAATTTTAAAAACAAAATATGATTTTGATTCTACTTTTTTTAAAAAATAAATCATATTTTATTCGACTTTTTTAAAAAAGTTAAACCTTGAAATTTGTATACAGAATAAAAATTCAATTCTGATTTTAAAAATTCAACACCCAAATGCACTTTTTCGTGTTCGGTTTGAGTTGTACTGAGACATAAATATGAGACTATACAGGTTCATTCTAACAAGACTTATTTCGTGAATCGTGTAAAAAATAGTCAGTTCTTATGTTGCGAGGCAAGCTTGGGTCATGTCGAAGCATGAACATAAGACTATATAAATCAACTCTAACCTAACCCATTAATTAACAAGTAAGACCTCTTAACCCTAACCTCGTAAATTTCGTGTTATATTCACATGCAAGACGTGTCAAAAATTGCTAGAAATAGGTTTCAATATCCATATGTTTGAGAGTAAGAAATAAATAAAATACATTACGAATATATTGAAAATCAAAATCATGCGAGTAAAATATTGATTATCCACATACAACTAACAAATTCCTAGCTCTCCAGATAGTGAAATAATTCCCAAGTACAAATAGCGAAAATTCGCTTGAAGCATCTGAGAAAATTCTTCGAAGTTTCCCACCAAAATAGAGAAGGAAAATTCTCCCTGAGGTGGCGCCATGGGAAGAATTTCCGAAGCTCTTTTAAATTTTGTTCAATAAAGTTTCCCGCCAAAATAGAGAAAGTTGTTTGTTTGGTTAGGTGGAGAATATATGCTTCGTTGAAAGCCAAAGATATTACTTGATTGGAAACTTCGCGCTTGAAAGTGTTGGGTTAATAAGGACTCTTTATGGAAAGACAATATAATGCGTAATAATAAATAAATAGACATAAAGAATTATATAGTTCGATTTATGACCTACATTATAAAGTGCAACGGGTTACATTTTGTTCTTATTTCTTTGAGTGATGTTTATAATAGGAGAATTAAATAATACAAATAGATTTCAATTATAAATATGTAACTGTGACGGACTTCAATTCTAACTACGTCACAGTCTTCAACTATAATTAGGTGATAGCCTTCAATTGTAGTTTGAATAATTGATCTCTTGATGGATCAGGCTTGTGTGCTGTAGTAAAAACTACAGCACACATGCTGTAAAAACAATGAAGGGTTGAGATTTAATCCAAAAAAAAAATTTTAACCCAACGTTCTCTCTTTTCAAGGACATCTGAAAGTAAATGTTTGTGATTAACGTCGTTTAAGGGACAGGGGGGAGCGATGAACTACTGCTCTGCGTGGGCTGTGAACAAGAACGATCAAAAGATTGAAGTTCAACTCGTGTTTCCATTCTTAGCCACCACCAAGTCGTATTCCGTGAAACTCATGCTAGAAACCCATTTTTCTTTTTAGATGAATGAAGAAACTCTTATAACAGCACACAAAATTTACAACCCTCCAGACCACTTGAACGCCATCTGCAACAGCAGATGAACACCAAAAATAAAAAAACTCAAACAGGGCAAAACAACCCTACAAGACAACAATCTGCATAATAGAAGACTAACCCTCCACTTTACTGCCCAATCAACACAAATACAAATACAAACAAAAAAAAGAAAAAGAAAACAAAAACAAAAAGAAAGAACCAACTACATTAAGATTTTCCTTGATAGATTCCATCCATCACAAAGCACCAAATTGACAGTTGAAACTTTGAATTGCCCCTTAGCCAAAATTCTGGATCAAAACTCCCGCCTTATATTTTGAGCAAAAGCCTCCTCTATTTTCATGCCTCGACCTTGGATATTTTAAGTTTTAACCCTTGGAATTTTCGAGCACAAGGTGCTGAGAGATATTAGACAAGTTCTTGATTTCGTCTCCAATTTCTGCTTTGCTATAAATCAACCCGTAAAGGCATGTGTACATGGTTCATCATCGCGGCACCTAACAACGTCCGTTTGTAAGTTATGATTATGGTAATGCTTGGAGGCTGATTTTTCAAGGGAAAGATTGGAGAGTGATTTGGGCGATTAAGATCTGGAAAGGAAGAGAGTGTTGAGGTGCATAGGTCTTTCCTTAAATGACATCCATCACAAACGTTTTCTTTAAACATTATCCTTGAAAGAGACGACAACGTTTTGTTTAAAAAATGTTTGATCAAATCTGAACCATTGATTTTTTTACAGCATGTGTGCTGTAGTTTTTATTACAGCACACAAGCCAGATCCTCTCTTGATATACTTTTACATTTATAAGGATGTTGCTTTCAATTGAGATTTCCTTTCTTTTGGACAATTCTATGTAAGTTGTTATGTTAATGTCAAGGAAAAATGCTTGGAAAAAAATTAGAATACTTCAGTATAATTCACTGACCTGATCGTTCAGGTGGTACTCACCGTGTCAATTAAAATCAAATTTAATTATTTAACGACTACATCAATTTATAAAAAAATTGTATTAAGACCCATAATACCTTAAGCTGACACCAGATTAAAGGAAATATAAGCATATCTCATGTACCCCATCTAATGATAATCCATGGGTGACTTGCTCAAACAAAAAAGGATTTTTTTTTTTTTTCTTTTATAATATAAACTAATTTATATTAGAGAAGGAGGAGTAAAGTAGAAACAAGAAGAATAAATCCACAAACACTTGTCGCACATTGAAACAAACCAAATACTTTCCATTTCAACTATATAAAATATTAAAATTAGTACAATACACTTCTCAAATGATATTCATCATCATGCTATATAAACACTAAATATTATAAAGCTGCGGGCTGCAATCTTGTGCAGCCGCCTCAGCACTAATTACCCTACAACCTTCTCAAATGATTTTTACCTTGCACAGTTATACTACAGCTTCACACCCCCCACTCAGTCGCACACTCCCCCCCCAAAAACCCCACCAATCCAAAAAGTAAAAAAGTAATAAAAATTCCCATTCACCGGTTCTTTTCCAGTTTTCCTTCCCAAAACCCTCCCCATTTCACTCTCTTATTAATTTAGTCTAATAAAACTTTCACGTTCCCCAACAACCCAGTCAAAAACAGCATCTCAAAACTGGTAAAAATGGAAATAAGTCATGGCGGGAATTGTAAAATGTTGACTTTTTTCCACCCTCTTTTTTTTTTTTTTGACGACTTCCATTTCATCAAACCCTAAAGTTTTTCCCTGTGAAAGTTTGACCGAACTGCCAATTGGCTGGGGCTATGTTCCACGAGGTTGAGGTGCGCCTGTCGCTCCCCGTGACCCTAAACGACAATGGTTGCCCCACCAACACTGCGTTTGACTGCCAGTTTTGACCCCAGTTTCGGCTCATGCTCATCCAGCCAGTCTTGGAGCCCTTCACGAGCACGCGCACGATATCCCCTGCACCCGCGACGTTGGAGACCAGGACCAGGTTGAAGTAGCGGAAGCCGTTGATTGTGAACCTGATACCTCCGTGCTTGCGGCATGACACCCTGCGTAAATGAGTCGAAAAAAGAGTTAGGGCCTTTTCGTCATTTAATAAAAATATTTCTTTTTCTTTTTCTTTTTGTTAAGCGTGGAACGCGGCACGTGATTTCAGGGTGGTGGGGCACAGTTGTGCGTGTGTATTAATCAGAAACCTTTTTCACATCGATCAACGAGTCTCACATCTCAGACGTTGGAGACTGCGCTTTGGGTGTGTGTTTTTTTGATTGATTGGGCATAGAAGACCACCCAACATGCTCATGGTTCTGTGTGCGTCTCTGATTTGGTTGTCAAAAAAGTACGGAACGGTCCAGATCTTCCAAATGGATCTGACACAGTCATCAAGGGTCAAGAAAGGTAGGCTCTTCGGCCTCTCTTCTTAAGTCTAGACCTAGCGCTTCGTTTTTGAAGGAAAGCAGTAAAACGACAACGTTTATCTGCTACAAGTGTATAGAGAACAAAAAGTGCTTAAAGTGAACAGATGACAAGGTCCATAGAAAAAATAGGTCATAGGGTTAGTAGGTTAGATTTTTTGCTTTTGCTGCCAACGATGACACAAAAGATATCGAATCAAATTCCATAATGTCTTTGATCCGTGATATTTATTTAGTCAACATCAGCTACTAACACCAATCAGAACTGTATAGTCAATTTGTGATTCAACTATAATTTTATGACCCGTCACGTCGGGATAAAGTTTTCTTTCAATTTGGATTAAAAAAAAAAAAAAAAAATTCAAGTTTACGTGCCGTAAGAATAAATGTCAATTTAAAGAAAACTTTTCCGGGAGAGAGGGTGGAGGTACGTTAAGACATTGAAAGTTGGATGGGTTAAGACCAAGTCTGTTGAACCTAGGATTATAATTTATAAAGTTAAATAATGAATAATCGAACAACCTTTTCGTTGTTCTTTCAAGGTTATGGACACCAGACGGAGGTACATTATACGACCGAAAGTGACCAATCACGATCTGAGAGGCCCAATCGAGCTTAAATGACGCAGAAGACCAACGGCTATAACTAACAAAGTGAGGACAATTACAATTAAGGATCAATAATATCTACACAGCACTAGGGGGGGGGTTTTGGTAAATTAATGGCTGAGTAAAAAAGCCCCCACCAAAAATCTGACAAAGGCAATAAAGCTCCGCACCAGAATCCGGCCTATATGGTCCATATGGACATTAACCTGACCCACAAGCCACTACTAACATAAAGCACCATAAAAGGTTATCAGTTTAGTTAGCTGAGCTCCACTATTTTCTCTAAAAAGAAAAAGAAAAAGTCAGTTTAATACTTTAAATATCATTTTTCACTCCAAAAATGCAAGATTTATTATAATTCCTCTTAATATTTTTTATTACATGGGAACTTTTTTTTTATATATATTTAAAAAAAAAAAAAAAAAAAAAAAAAAAAAAAAAAACCCTAATACTATCTAGGGACCACTTGAGTGGATAAGAATTATATTATTTCTTTTATAATTCGTTTACTCTTTTCTCTAGTATTAAAAGACAACAAACTAGAAGTAATCTGGGACTTTTATAAGCAATTTTCTTAATTAATTAAGAATAACAAAAGCAAAACAAGATTACTACAATTTCTTCACACATGAATATGGCTATTTATGTTAGTTAATCACCCATTATTAGCAGTGTTCGAGTTCATAGATAACGAATAGAGAAGAGGCTCACCGGCGGAAGGCGACGGGGACAATTCCGGCACGGTACTCGGCAATCTTGAGGAACATGGGCATGGCGAGGTCAAAGTGAGGGCGAGGAGGGTTGCACCAGCCGCCATTGTCGCTGGGTTGGGCAAAGTTTGGCGGGCAAAAGTTAGTGGCAGTAATGAGGATTGATGGGCTGCCGGAGTGGCACCACGTTGGGTCATCTGCGCACTTGATCTCGAAGCAGGCACCGCAGCTCAGGCCATTGTTGAACAGAGCTGTGCTAAGGGCAGCAGTGTTCACGCCGTAGCCTTGGCTGTAGAGGTTGCCGTATCCACAAGCTCCACCTGTAGAGAGTGCACACTTCATGAGCTTAATAGTCTAATTGACTCGACTATATTGACAATGACCGAAAGTTTTTCAGTTTTCAAGATGGGATTTTCAAAGTTGGACCGTAGAATACAGATTTATTACACGTGGGTCCTCATGTGTTCTTGATAAGAAGTCATCTAACAAGGAATTACTGTAGATTTCCTGGGTGGAAGTTGCAGACAGAAACTTGAAAGAAGCAAAATATGAACTTCCCATGGCATCCCCAGAACTAGAACAGCCTCAAGTAAGATAAACAGAGAGAGCAAAAACAGGGGTCTCTGTTTTCTCTTGAAAAAATGAAATTATGTGGTGAAAATGGCTCACATTTTCCGAAAAACTTGTTCTATTTACAAACAGAAAGGGGAAAAGAAATACAGTGAATTGGATTACATACCCATGGTGCCAGAGGCATCAGAGCCTCCATAGAAGGTAGCATGAGCGCTTTCCCATGAACCCCCAGTGTAAACCCCAGGGATTCTGGCTTCAGCCACCCACATTAACGAGATAAGACAGGCTATGCACACCACACTCATCGCAGCCATTGTTTTTTTTTTTGCCCTCTAACACTAGAAAACAAAGTGAGCAAAAGAGGGAGATTGAGAGAGATTGGGGATGAGAAGTTAGCGGGAGGGAGATGGAGTACTTATGGAGTCCAGGGAGGGACTACAGGGGCATTATTTGGAATTTTCAAACAAACCCATCATTTTCCTTCTTTCTTTTTCGTTTTTTGTGTTTTTTTTTGGGTGAAAAAAAAAATGTCAAAACCCATTACTAATGTTCTGCTTGTGTGAACTAAAAGGGTTGATATTTCATGCACGGTGGTGGGGACTCATTATCTGGAAACAGTTGTGTTGTTTGGCAAATGCAATATATCAGCGAGTTTTTAATTTTAAAATTAATAAAAAGTGTTAATGTGATATAAATTAAAAATAATTTGTATAGAAAAAAAAAACTGTATTGTAGTAAAAAATTTTATTTAAATAATAATAAAAAATTATTGATGTGATATAAAAAATAAAAAATGTTATTCGAACATGTAAAAATGAAATTAAAGAAAAAATGTGAATGGTAATTTCTATTATTCTGTGCGGTAACCGAGCTTGTCAAAACATGACCAGTTTTCCAACTTCTTTTGCAATTGATTTGAAGTTTAGAATCTTTTAAAATCTATTTTTATATGAAGATGGAAAAAAGATAAAAATTAAACTTTTTTTCAAAATAAATGGCTGCAATGAATTGTGTTAGGAAATAGGTACATGTTAGACTTCACCTATAACCATTTTCTACTCATCTCAATACATCTTAGATTTTAAATTCATGATTAAATTTGCCAATTTTCTTTTTTCCACACCCAACGCTGCATACGCGTGTCAAATTGTCGTTTAAGAGACGTAATACGGCAATTAAAAAAAAAAAAAAACCTGGAATTAGGGAAAAATATAAAATAAGGACAAAACGACGAAGAAAGTCCTTCTTAACGCTCTTACCTTTTTACCTTCCGGACTTAAATACCCTTGGGAAGCTGCTGAGGTGATGTGACATCACATGATGGGAAAAGGGCAATACGTGGAAAGAGAAGTTGGAATCGTACGAGTTAGTACACAAAAAAGAGTGAAGGGAAAACGCCAAAGGGATTATAGATCTAGAGTGACTTTGCGTCAATCGGAAGTTAAGGCGTGATGTACGGCTGAGATGGGAGCAGAGATTGGAGGTCCACGAAAGATTTAATGGGGTATGAGATGGATACGATCAAAGCCCCACTAATAAGTTACGCTTTTTTTCTTTTTTCTTTTTTCTTTTTTTTCTTTTTTTTTTTTTGTAATATACGCTTTTTATTTTATTTTTTTATCCCAGTGGAGCAAAGCAAAGACCGAGGACTGAGACTGAGACTAAGGCAGCCAACTAGAAGACACTGAGAGGACGAGCATCCAACGTGGGTGAAGGGACCCACTTAACCCCGTAATCATCGGCCCATATGCCCCGCCTTGATTCAACTGTAAGTGGGCCACAGTCACACGATCTCGAGCCACACGCGCACGGCGCACACACCACAAACACTACATGCATTGCATGTTGTTTGAATCATTTTAACCTAACTCTCTTTTGGACCGCCTTTTTAACTTTTTTCCACTTCTTCTACGAGTTTGGCTCCGGCACTGGATGCATTGGATGCGTTTTACCTATCTTACAAGTTACAAACACGAGATCGCCTCCCTAGTTTTGTCTTCTTTCTCTTCTACGAACTTTCTTTTTTTTTTTTTTTTTGAAGGGTTCTACGAACTTTCTTAGTTTGTCAACACATCATTTTAATGTACATGAAAAGTGGGAGTCTTTTATTTTTTTAGAAAAAAAATAAAATAAAATAAAAAATGACGGGTTATTCTTTTAAGACTATCATTTCGTGTATTCACATATGTCGAACAAATCCTAAATTTGTGTGGTGTAAAGCGTTCGCTTTATATGGATCAAGTAAGATTCTATCTTTATTGGCGGTACTGAGTCGTGCGACTCTAATAAATCGTTTGCATTTAATGCTTCGTTTGTTTCGACGTAAAATGATTTTCGTCGTAAAATAATTTTGATTTCTTCAAAAATATTTTTTTGGTGTTTGGTTCGCATGAAAAAATTACGAAATGCAAAAATTAGAATTTTGCAAATATCGCTGGAATCCGGCAATGCCCGGTCGCCGTTGCCGAATTCCGACAAGAAAGGAGGACCGAATCCAGCCAAAACGGCCGGATTAAGACCGGAATCTTTCTAATCTGGCTGAATCTTGGCCGTTTTGGCCAGATTCGGCCAGCTTGGCCAGAATCTAGCAATGTTCTGGCTGGAATTTGGTTCGCCGGTGGCCGGATTCCGACGTCGGCATGACACCAGCGGCCGGATGTTGTCAGACTCCGGTGCTGACTGGATTCCAACGACTGACAATTGCTAAATAAGTTGAATTCTGGATAATCGTTTGTAATTATAGCAGACATTGGTTTAGTATTAAAGCTGAGCTAATTAAAAGATCAACAAGTTAGACAAATATGAATAAAGACAAAGTAAATATACATATTTTCTTTTTTTAAAAAAAAAAAAAAAAAAAAATTGTTGATCCAATTAGTCAAATGGCTACTCAAGCAAATGATAGGGTAGAAAACTTCACACGATGGGACAGGAATTTTAGAATATAAAAAAATCTCTCCGTCAAAGTTTGATCAGCTAGAATACTTATGATTAAGAAACGTACACGGTGGTTTTCTTCTTCTTTTTTTCTTTTTTTTTTTTCTTTTTTTTGGGGTTAAACACTTTATTTGGCCGATAAATTTTGACAATTTTATTTTTTAGTCTTTAAATTTTAATTTACATTACATATGGTACTTCAATTTTGTGAAAATACCAAATTAATACTTCAGTTAATTTGAGGTTAACACGTGGCGAACAATTAATTTTTGGACGAAAAACCTGACCGATGTACTAATTTAATCATTTTTAAAAAATGAGGTACCATCTCTTATGCAAATTGAAACTTAAGAACTAAAAAAAATAAAGTTATTAAAATTCAGAGACCAAAGACATGTTTAACACTTTTCTTTTTCACCTTATCGAAGAAACTATTTGCATTTGAGTATAATTAATTAAACCCCTCTCCTGCACAAACTTGGAAAAACCAAATTATATAGGGGTAAAATAATGGCGTTCCATCAACTTATTTCATATCACAGTAAATACTAAATTGGCATGGTACTAATGATTATTTTGATTTACAACCCATGAAAACTTTTGTGGGATTCGCGCATCTAATTCTTAGCTGTGTGACCCACTACTTTTTTAAATTGTTCATTACTAATTGACCTTTGGTGCGCGGGAAGGCAATCTTAAGTTCTTAACACAAGAGTGTAATTAGGAATATTGTAATTTTAACTACAAATTTTTTACTAAATTACGTTTGGATTTACGTGATATTTATTGTATTAGCTATTAAATAATTAAATTTAAATCTGAATGATGTGGCAGTGTCACATACACTATCATGTTATTTTATAAGAGAAACTTCATTTTTCCTCCTTTAATTTTTATTGCTTTTGCAATCTTTCAGAGTTCAAAAACTCTTAATTTTGTGTCTAATTTTCTATTTTTTACAATCTCGCATTTTAATTATAATTTTTTGTTAAATCCTAACCGAAGACATAGAAATTATCAAGATACCCCTGTATTTTTTTAATTTTTTTTTTAAAAAAAAAACTTAATTATAATTTAAGAGTAATTTTGTAATTTCATAAGTTTTACATGAGTATAAGGGTCATTTTACCATTTGACCATCTAATTTAACTCTAAACCTTAACATGAGGGGAAGATTACAAAAAATTAAAAGTTTAATACACTAAATTAAAAGTTTTTAAACTTTAAAGGAAAATTGTAAAAGCGATAAAAATGAAAGGAATTAATGGAAATTTTCTCTATTTTATAAGAAATTATAATAAAAGTAAGGGAATATATATATATATATATATATATATATATATATATATATATATATATATATATATATATATATATATATATATATATATATATATATATATAAAAGCCTCCTCAACTAACAGTCGATTGTAAAATAGCTCCATGAATCTTCAAGTGTGGACCCATCAATTATCAAACTACCAAAGTGTGCCAAAAATGTCAATTTTTTATATAATACCCGTATTCTCTTAAAAAGTAAAATAAATAAAAAATTGGAAACTTCATAAAATGGTATCCAACTATTGCGCTTTTTTAATTAAGGGTACCGATATAGCAAAACGTTCAATTGAGTGTATGCATTTATCAAAACCGTTCAATGTCAGGTATTCTGTCAGCCTCCGTTCTAAGTCGATAACGGGAGTAGAGTCACGTGACTTTCATGTGATTTTTAAGAACGTTCTTCCTATTATGCCCCTTAAGAAAATGTTCAAATACACAAAACTACAAAAAGATATCCCACATTCAAAATGTCATCGTATCAAACTTCACAAAGGGTTTTTAATAACCCCCAAGACAACACCGGTCCCAAACACCGTCTTCTTCGGCCAAGCAACCCGAGAGTGACCCAGAGGATGAGAGAGAGACCTGATTCTTCGTGAGTCTTCGGTGGTCATCGTTCATGGGTTTCCGGTGGCTTGAGATGCGGTTCTCAGCGGTTTAGACACCGGCTTTAGGCGAATGAGGCTAATTTCGGCGATTTTTGTGGGGATCCTCTGTTACTGATTTGAGGAGTTTTTCGATAATTTTACTGATTTGAGGGATCGTTATTGATTGGGGGTCCTCTATTATTTTGTGATGCTTGATGAAATTGGATATTTTGGGTTCAGTTGATGATGTTTTGGGTGTGTGGTATTCCAGCCGTGTGATGTTCAAGTGTGTGCGGTTTTATGGGTACTGTGATGTTTTGGATTGTTCCCCTGTTTTGGAGATGATCCCCCCTGTTCTGACCGTGTGTGTGTGTGTGTCAGCTGGGATATGTTTTGGTTGCTGTGATGATGATCACCCCGCACACTATCTAAAAGAAATGGAGAGAGCGAAGAGGGAGAGAGCGAAGAGCGAGAGAGATGGAGGTCGGCATCCTCTGAGATCCGAAATACAGAGGACTCGAAAATACACCTTGGCCGGCGTCCTTTGAGAACAACACCCATGGACGCCAGTGTCTCTGAGGTGGACCTTCTCTAAGATGGACACCGGCCTTGTCTTGAAGTCTTGGTTGCTCTTAGTTAAAGCTTGAGAATGGTGAGGTAGAAGAGAAGCAAGTTTTGAGTTGAAGTTTCTAGAAGGAGATGGGCTGCGTTTCATGTGATGTTGTTTGTCGTTTTAAGCTAATTTTAATATGTTGCGTTTATGTGTTTTGTCTTGCGTTTTAGATGAGGGGTAAAACGGGTGCTTTGCCCTTAAAAATCATGTGGAAGTCACATGACTCTACTTCCGTCGTCGATTTATAACGGAGGTTGACAGAATACTTAACATTGAACAGTTTTGATAAATGCATACACTCAATTGAACGTTTTGCTACATCGGTACCCTTAAATGAAAAAACGCTATACTTTGATACCCTTTTGTGAAGTTTCCCAATAAAAAAATTAATAAAAAAGAAAAGTACTTTTCGAAAATAAATCAAAAAAAAAAAAAAAAAACTTATTTTCTTTGGATAAATGCAAAATAAGTCATGTAATTGGCTTAAATTACATTTAGCTATTTGCAGTATAAAAATAATTCTAAAATCATTAAGGTAGGCCAAAATAATAATTTAGTCCCTGCAGCCAAAACACTTGATAGATTTAGTTAGTGTCCATGTTAATACTAATAAAATGATTATATGTGTCACTTAGTTTTTTCTCCTTCTTCTTCTTTTAAATTAAAAAATTGTAATTTTTAAATTTTTATTTATTTAAACTTTTAGAATTTTTTTTTTCAAAAAGTTTTTTTTATTAATTTTTTATTTTAGTTTTTAAGAGAATAAGAGTATTATAAAAAAAAAAAAATTATATTTTTAATTGGTTCACCTTAGTAATTTGATTAGTCACTTTAGCCCCCTTTAAAATTTATGAGGTTAATTTGAAATTTTCCGTTAGTTGCAAAAAAAAAGAAAAAAGAAAATTATATTTTTCCCCAAATGTAATAGTACCCTTATTATCTTGGCTCGACAGACAGTATGACAAGTACGTAGACCGACCATTTGCATTTAATCTTAATATTAATCAAATACAAAAAAGGTGTAATAAGGTATTAGTGCACGAGCTTTTATCAATATTGCCTATTTCCAAAAATTGCAGAGACAAGGGTAGGTGTAGTAAATGTTTGTATAGAATAAAGTAGTGGGTTGTTAATTTTGAAATTAGTAAAAAGTGATGATTTGATATAAAGTAAAAAAAATTGTATTATAGTGAATTTTTTTTATTTAAATAATAAAAAAATTATTGATGTGATATAAAAAGTGAAATTTTTTTTTTAATATTAATTATTATTAAAAATATAAAAAAGTAAAATAAGTAAATAAATAGTAAAAAGCACTACTCTATTCTACGTTTTTTATCAAACAACACCAATATCACCCGCGAGTAATGATAATAAAAATAAATAATAATAATAAAAAAGTGGGGACGGAATTTACACTTGTGAAAAAAGGTAGGCCATGTGCAAACGACAACGAGCCAATCCGGTAAAAAGTGGGGGCCGCGTGATTCTCGCACAGCTGGCTTGTAACTTGTGAGCGGTGAGGTTGTCACAACCGTGAATCTCCAGACCCCCCATGTGCTCTCCACGCCTGGACAGACCTTGTAAAAAGCTTTCCAAATCCAAAGACAAATATAGTACACGTGTCTTTGTTTTACAACTTTTCACCAATATTGATGCCACGTTGACAAGTTCAGAAATAAAAGAATTAAAAAAAAAAAAAAGTTTTGTTGAGATTTGTCAGCTGTTATATCATTCTCCTTTTCATGTCCTTCGTTTCTTTCTTCCCTTCACATTTTTATTTATGAATATTATAAAAATGTTTTCTTCAATATCTGGACCCCTTGGGGTAAACATTATTATTTAAAATTTAATTTTCAGAATTATATTGTTAATTTATTATCATACTCCGCTTGGTTTATATATAGCTAGTTAAAAAGTACACTTATTTATTGGTTCTAATTAAAATTCAATAATGTTGAGAAGAAACATTTGCACATATATGGGATTTTCTTTCAATGGAAAAATTACAAAAATATATAACATAATGCATATTATTTAATTGATGTTATGGTAAAAAAATAATTGTCTATCAACATGACATTTACGTGGCATAAATAACATTCATTCGAGAAATTAAAATGAGCAATAATCTAAAAATAAATAAATTAATTTTTTAAAAAAAAATCTATTGAACCCCACGCAGAGATTGGAAGGACAGGTTGGTGTAAAAATCAGATTCACGGGGGACCGGCCAGACAAAGGGTTCATGATTGCGTCTGAATTCTGATTATGGAGGGCTCCTTACTGTTTACTCGATCGCAACCATGTGATTTTAATCATTTCACCTTGATTCATATTTCTCCAAGTCAAATACATAAAAAAAAAAAAAAAAAGGAAGCAAAACATGTCAGGTCCACTTCAATGTCTGCCTCCAAATCATTATATTTACGAGTTTTAAATATATATTAAGCTAATCGATTTTGGTAAGTAGGAGTAATTTTTTTTCTTCTTTTTCCTTAATGATTAATGAATAGGGCCAACTAATAAACACCCCCACAGCTTTGAAATTTTCTTTTTCTTTTTTCCCCCCTCAAATTTGAACTACCACGTTTAATGATTTGTTTAGGTTGTATTCATGGCAATTTTCTTCTCTCATATTATGATGATAGAAATGCCAAAGTGGTTAAGAACTAATATAATATGTGGAAGTCCATGGACAGCTCAAACTATATCTAAATTCATTATCCATAAAAAAAAAAAAAAAAAACAAGAATAAGATGTAAATTCGTTGTTTATGTTCTTCATATTATTGCTCAAATTGACCCCGATCACTATGGTCTTGGGTGCAATGAATATGTATGATTTTTTTTCTTCTTATAATATTGTTTTTATTTTGATTATATTTTATTTATTTTATTACATTATTCTCACCCTAATTCGTGTTTATTAAATTAAGCTATATGTGCAACTACTCTTTTGGAATGCTTCTATTTGTCTAGTAATAGATTTGAGGATTTCATATATCATTCTTTTAAATCAACGTCCTACTACTTATCTTCTCAAAAACAAAAAAAAGACTTCCTACTACTTTTTATTATTATTATTATTTATTTATAAACTATATAGCTTGAGACAAATGTTCATAATGGGTTTTTATGCCCTTGTCCGAAGGGAATTTAGATCTTGAAAATGATTTTTTAACTTAATAATGTTATTTGTGCTCCGGTGGTTTCGGCATAAAATGATTTCTGAAAAATGATTTCGGCATTTTACGGTGTTTGGTAGGGTGAAAATAATGGTCAACGAAAATCATTTTCAGTTTGACCGTAAAAGTTTCTTTAATTTTTGGAAAGCGATTTACGATTTCGAAATTAAACTCTTTATCCTTATACGCACGTTTGATATCCGATTGTAGGGATCATTTCTCATTGAAATAACGTCGCATTAAAAATCTATCATTAATTTTTTTTTAATTTTTTTACAAGTGCTTATGAAAGAGTTCACAACTAAATAACATTATTCAGGCATTTAATATTATAATTAATGGGGGCAGTTTGCTCTTAATCAAAGTAGTGTTTGAATTATAGTGACAAACAAGTAGTGGAAAATCATTACAGACGAACCACAAAATGCTACATTGACTTGTCGATGCACCTACTCATCGTATTAAAAAATTTCAAGATAGATATCAACTCTCACTGATCGAGCATATGCAGTTAGATTTTCTATACCTTTTCGGTAAACAATTTTTTTTAAAAAAATTTAAAATAACATGCATTTTAAACCCGTGTCATATTAATAAATTGAATTACAAAAAATTATTTTAATCCAATTTACAAGAAACTAAAAAAAAATAACTAAAATTCTTGAGATGATTTAAACTAAACGATCGAGGTGAGAATCCGTACGTGATCATATATTCATAATTAAAAGAGAAATGGTTTATTGTATTCTACTATTCTTTTCAAGTTCTTCAATTTTGAAAATTAACACGTGAATTTTGTATAAATCTTACAAATTTAATGATTAATTTTTTAATTTTTTTTTTTAAAAAATGAAAAATGATCCAAATACATTAAATTGCATGTCTCTAATAATTTAAAAATTGAGATCCAACGGGTAAAATATACCAAAATATACCTTTCTTGAAGTTGACTGCACAGTACACGTTTATTTATTTATTTATTTTTTTATATTAAACATTGCAAATATTGTACCTCAAGGTTGAATTCCCGTGATGCCGTACCACATCGATTAAAGGTTAAAGAATAAAATCTATACACGGGTTACCTGTGCTAGTGCGACCAATGGAATAATGAATAAAAATGGAATAAAACTTTGGTATATTTATGTGTTTTTGAAATACACTCACACATCTTTACGTTAGCTTTTGAATTACTCATTAATTGTTATATATATATAAAATGACTATTAAATCTCGTCACAACAGCATAAAAAGTAATGCTACATATTATAATAACATTATCTTTTTGGGTTGATACGATAGTATAAATCCGCTCTAATTAAAAAAAATAAAAAAATCAATGACTAATGACAAGACAATGCAACAACAGTCAAATATCTCACTATACTAAATGACATTGTTAATTCATGGTAATTTTTTTTTTTTTTTTTTTACAAAAATTGATTGGAAATGCCATTTCGGCATAAAGAAATAATGACGTGGTATGTAGAATTAGTCATTTACCATTACTCAAAATAAAAACAAGAGAGATAAACGTGTGGAATAGCCGGTCCCATGACTCATTGACTCCCATGTGCAGAAGTAAAAAGAGGACCGTCGATTTATTTTGATTAGGTAGAGATGAAACTTTACCTGCCCCTTTGCTGACTTTGATTTTACAATTTATTGGTAGAGACTAGACGACTTTGAATATTTTAGGTTTGGTGCGTCTCTCATTCCACAACCACCTTACTACTCCCCACATGACGTTAAGAGACTCGTGGGGGGGGGGAATAAAATGGCATGTCGGAGATCTAACGCCATGAACTCAGCCTTGATTGTTGCAAATGCAAATCAAACATTTCAGAAGATAAAATAAATTAATATATTTTAAATTAATATTTTAACGATCTCAATATATTAAATAACCTGAG
Organism: Alnus glutinosa; assembly: GCF_958979055.1. Lineage (NCBI taxonomy): Eukaryota > Viridiplantae > Streptophyta > Magnoliopsida > Fagales > Betulaceae > Alnus > Alnus glutinosa. The sequence goes on from NC_084894.1 coordinate 23,211,943, forward strand.
CTTCCATTCTTTCTAGATAAGTGTGAGTGTGATCTGAAATTTTAATTAAAATTTGAATAAAATATGGAATCATGGTTTAAATTAATGACATGTGATTAGATACCATCTTAAATCATAATTTATCTTAAAAGTTTAAATTAATAAAAAATAGCGGACAAAAATTTCCTATATATTGTGTTGGAAGATGAATTCTTTAAACCCAATTTATAAAAGTGACAGGTATTCTTTGAACATATGAGAATCACATGCTATTAAAAATATATATATATTATTCTCACATGCTAAGGGATCCATGTCACTTTTAGAGACTAGATTAGAAGAAAATTCCACCAACCTAATTTATAGAAAATTTCAATCCATATATAATATATTGGGTGTATTGAATAATTTTTCCTGAAAAGACGGTTCTGATCATATTAGGGGCAAAAGCATACTTATAAACATATTTATCTTAAGGAGTGATGTTATTTTGTAGATTGTTATACGACTACTATACAACTTGATGATGCGACAGTAAAAGTTAGTCATTGGATCATCACTAGTAAAACAAAGTAATCAAATACTGATTTTTACTGTTACGTCATCATTCATAATTATATAATAGTCGTATAACAAAATACTAAATAGCATTACTTAATCTTAAGACATGCACGTATCAATTCGGTGATAGTTTATATATATATAGGGATTTGATTCTTACACTACACCATCACAACAACTGTACAACAACCCCTCACATGAGGGTGGGTCCCAGTGTTTGAGACCCACCCTCATGTGAGGGGTTGTTGTATAGTTGTTGTATTGGTGTTGTAAATCTAACATTTTCCATATATATATATATATATATATATGGTAATATATTAATTTCATCAGATAATTAATAGAATGCACGCATGGAAAAACAGGATTAGATTCAAAGTATTCAATCCAATGTTTATCTTGACCAAAAGTACGTATTACCACATGGGATGGGAACTATCACATGCCGTGTCACAATATACGTACGTGAGAGGGAGATCTAGAGATGCCATAAAGCTGCATTTGGATGCCGGAGGGAAGAGTGCATGTGGGAGAGAAAGAGAGATAAACGTAGCCAACCATAAGCATGTGGTGTGGGTGTGGGAAGAAAGCTTAATTGGCAGAGGAGACAAGGCAACGGGGATCCCCACCATTCCAATCCTTATCTACATATCATCCTTCCCTCCACGTGATCCTTATAAAAATAAATCCTCTATACATCTCCCATGGATGTGACCTCATGAATAATTATATAAATATTTTCATTTTTATGTTGCATAATTTCAAACCTTGAGTACTATTACGTTCCTTCATTCATCAATTTTGTATGTTACATCATGCATGTTATATATAATCGCGCGGTATTAATTATTCGATAACTGCTGGGCATGCATGCAACTTAAGAGTTAAGAATAATATTAGGGATACTATAATTTTATTATGAATTTTTTTTATAAATTAACACAATTGTTTATATATGTAATTGATTAAATAATTATTGTGGCTAACTTGTCAGCCATACAATCTTAATTATTTTACAACTTATAAATTATTGCATCAGTTTATAAATATATTTTTACTAAAAGGAGTAATGACCCAAGCATTTTCTGCAACTTAATTCACAATTGATGGATTACCGGACCTTAAATTATTCGAATATTGTTGGTACAGTTTCAAAATAGTGACGTGTCAGCGTATGGTTGGTTTTGTGTAGTCGGGTACCGCATAGGTCTTCAAAGCTTCAAGTGTTATGACCTACAAAATTAACAACAAAGGCTTGTTGGGGATTGGTCGACGTCGTCTCATTCGATGGTGAAGTTAGTGAGAGCTTTTATAAGGGAGAGTAAATGTTATCAGAGTTAAGTGATACAAGCTTTTGCTTCTATTTATACCATCCATCTTTTATTGATCTGCACATGTGAGCTTTATTAATTTACAGTCTACTGTTCACTAAGCGTGGGTGAACAGTGATCGAACATGACATGAATGACAGCCATTTATGGTGCTCTGACTCCTTTGGCATGGTGAGCCGCCCCGAAGAATGGCGTATTGTACTGTTACCCAGCATGGCTTTTGACCTACTAAACTTTGGTTTAATAAATGCCAAACATCTCAATAAAGGTGAGGATCTCCCATCCCAAACTCTCCATATTTGTTAGTGAGGAACACACTTTATGCGTCTCTGTGCCGAGGAGCCCTCAGTATAACTTTGGGGTGCTGAATCCTAAGACAATCTTGACTATCCGGTAGTGACTTCTGTTTGAGAGGTTGGCTCACTATCCGAACATGGTCACACCTTTCGGGAAGTGTCCAATTAGCAGGTCGGAGCGACCTGTTGGGTTCGATTGGGTAAAGCCGCTTCGTGGGCCTACTTCGACTTGGGGAATCAAATATGAAACAATTTTTTATTTTTTTTCAAAAAAAAAATGATAGAAAAATAATATTTTTAAGTTTAAGCTAGATTTCGTATAAAGGGTCAATGGTAGAACATTGGCTAATGCTACAAATTATTATTTTTATCTTGAAATTATTTTATAATATTTATTTTTTTTATCTTAAAATTATTCTATAATATATATATGTGAGAGAGAGAGAGAGAGATTGTCCTAATTAACTCTTAAATCTGCAATTGTTAAAAAAAAAAATTGTTAAATCACTAGGAAAGCTAATAGGAAGAAATTAATTTAATCAGTTAGAACATTCTCAGCAGTTTTCCAACCATTTTCTTTAAATATAGGAAACAAAACTACTTTCTACTTCCTTATCAAAAAACAACACACAGCAGCTTTTCTTCATTTTTTCATATATCATTAAAATATTATTTTTTTACTTTTATTTTAATTAAAAGCAAAAAAAAAAAGATAAAGTATGAGAGAGATAATATATTTTTTACATTACATTAATTAAAAGTAGGAAAAAGAAATAAAGTAGGAGAGAGATAATATATTTTATGAATAAACAATTGTATGGAGAAACGAAAATTTTAGGAAAGCTGCTGTGGAAGGCTTTTTGTAACTTTCTTGAAATTTTTCTTAAAACTTAAAAAACAGACCGGCCTTTAAAGAAGCTGCTGTGAACGCTCTTATGTTTTAAAACTTATCTTCACTTGTGGTCTCAAACTCTCTCTTAATAGACGAGGCCAACACGTGACGAAGATGAATGACGAAAACAAAATTCAAACTTAGGACACCATATCATGTTAAATCATCATTTGTTCTAAAATTTTGAGTTAGGAGAAAAAATTAAATTTAATGATACATATTCTAACAAAAGTTAAGAATTAGTTAATATCATCGCTTCGGCATTATCATATATAACATTTCTTGGGGGCATATTGCAAAGATAAGATAAAATAATGATGAGAAATGCTAAGGACAAAAGAGCTCGATTAGCAGCCTCAAATGATGCAGCATAAAACCACCATTATGCAGGTGTTCAGGTGATAGGCTGCAAAAGCCCAAAAAAGCCTGGATTTTCTGGGTTAAAATCCAACAGTGTGGAAGAGATGGACAGTGACCGAGGGACATTGTAGCTTTAAGTCTGTTTTCTTTGACTAATTGACGGGGGGGGACAAGGTTGTCAGCAAAGTGGATAACTCATTGCTCCAAAAGAAACGTAAATCATCATGGAATATGTTCTTTTTTCGTATAACAAACAATAATAATAATAATAATAATATTGAAATTAAATTGATTCTAAAGCATAAATAGAGTAGGATTGATGGATCATGTCGATTGAGAGTTGAGACTTACGTTTCATCTCGGAAAACAGCCCTTATTTTATTTTTTAAAAGATTAAAATAAAAAAGAAAAAGTGAATTACGTACGAAAATAAAATTTAAATTTAAAATTTTCGTTTTAAAAATTTAAAGTGATAAAAAAAAAAAGTAATAATTTAATTGATAGTTTAACAGGTGCACCTATTCTGAAGCTAAATTTGATGAGCCTCTTGATGAAGAGCAGAAAAAAGTATTAATTCTATTAATTTAAAAGAAGCAATATTCCTTTTCATTGAAGATATAAAAGCTGAGCCGATCTGCAGCACATGACCAGTTATAGCGTTCACACAAATTATGTTACACTCATTTAAGATTCAAGAAAATTTTAATAAATGAATCACCAAATATGCTTCACGTTTTCCTAAAAAATTTAAAAATAAAAAATAAAAAAATCCTCCAAATCGCTATCGTGAAGTTGAAGGTGATCACCATATGATAAATGGCAGGGGAGAGACGTGACAACTCGAAAGCATTTTCTTTTGTTATTTTAGAATAAAGTTTTATTCAAATTGAATTTGAAAAAATTTCTTTATCTCGTCTGTTAAATTAAGTCTAATATCAGAGAACGTGATACAGATATGCATATTAATTAAAAATAAATTTGAGAATTACATGATATTCTTTATACTCATTTTATAGAAATAATATTCTTTGAATTTCAAATAAAATTGGTAGCATCTATTTCGTTGTCGAGATTTAAAGTTGGTATATCTAACGTTTGTATATGCAGACAATGTAGGCACGTTTTTTACAAATTTAAATAATATGAAATTTTATACACCGTTAGATACACCAACTTTAAATCATAACTATGAAATGATACTAATACTATCAATTTCATTTGCAATGAAGAGAATCCATGTCCCATTTGATATCAGTTGATATGACGTATTTTAAGTGACTTCCTATTTCTGCCATTTAACAAAAAAAAAAAAAAAAAAAAAGGTCACTTAAAACATGTCACGTTAACCAGATTGAAATGAGTGTGAAAAGTAGCATTACTCGAACAATAATTAGACCTAATAAATCTAATTACGGTTACCTAAAACATATCACATTAATATATATATATATATATATATATATATATATATATATATATTAAGAGACACATAAAGTAAGAATAATTAGTAAACGTAAAAAGTAAGAGTATTGTAAGAGTAACTAGTAAGTAGACGAAATAATAAGCCTGATTTGAGACAATCATGATCCTGTATGATAATTAAGTGCAATGCGCAGTTCATCAAAAACCTTGCCGGTCTTTATCAAACCGTCGGTTGGACGTAGGGACCATTTTAAGGAAGAACATGTACTCTTCTTTGATGAAACTCTGCATGCCTACACATTATAGATTGCGTCTTTACGCAAACTCCTCTTTAAAAAAAAAATAAGCTTTCATGTTTCTCAAGCAATCATGTTTAAGAACTTTCTTTGCTTTATTGCACCCATCACTATAGATAAATGCTTACACACAGGGTGGCTCGATAAATTTTAAGGCTTAAAAGATGATAAGGGTAAGTTAGATTTATTTTTTTATTTTTTATTTTTTATTTTTATTTTTAGAGTCACCAAGAATGTAATTCTATTTATTATTATTATTGTTTTAAAAAACATATCTATTGTATAATTATTAATTGGAGCCTGGTTTTAGGCAATCGCTTAAATCGCCTAAGACTCAAGCCACCCATACCCATCACTATAGAGAAATGCATACGCATTATAGAATCATAGATTGCGACGAGTGGGTTGTACGGATAGATCTAATAGTTAATTTTTAAAATAAAAAGATGAGAAAATGACTCCATCCTACTAAATAGTATGTCTAGTCAGTGTATCATTACTCGTGTGTTAAATGCCTTAACTCTTGTTCTTTGCAATATTCCTACTCAAGCTTGCCATATAAAGAGACCAACTACACCACCAACCGAATCAACTACCTTCCATCATAAAAAAAAAAAAATTAAAAAAAAATAAATAATAAAAAATTAAAACACCCAGATCGAAGGGGCCAAAGATTGTAAGCTCCAAAGGAAAAAAGACAAGGGAAAGTTGAAAGTAGTTTAGGCATTATGGGGGGGAGGGGGCAGTTGCAAAATTAGTTAATGGAAATAGTGAGGGAATCAAGTTAATCAACTACCGCATGCCTGGGCCAACCCACCATCCGCAGTTCGTTTGGCAAACTCCATGAATTATGACGAAATTTCGTGCCTTCACCCAACTTACCATGTGGAGCTCCATGAAATTATTGCTTTTATTATTTCTGCTCCCCATTATTAAAACAAGTACTGATATGGCGTTTGGTTCACAAAATTTAACATTCTTCCATATATATATATATATATATATAAGAAAGGAATGTGATGTGTAATCTCGACTTCCAAAAATGTGAATATTCTCACGTTTGGAATTTATTAGATTCATATTTGTAAATATGAGATTCTTATGTTTGGTTTACTCTAGGCATTGTATAGAAATTATTTATTTTTCTCAAAAATTTATTTTTCTTCAAGTGAATAAGGTTGTTTAATACAAAAATAATTTAAAAATTAAACAAAAAAATGACACGTAAAAAAAAAACATATATATAAATCGTCGGTTTTCCTTCATTTACCACCGTATAAACTATCTATATTATTTTTCATTTATGACTAAATAAAAACCCGTTCGTTTTCATTTATGTGAAATAAAATAGTTCTTTCACTTTTATATACAGATTTTATGTTCATTTCCGTTTTTGTAGAATAAAACAATTCATCACGTTTATATACATATTTTTCATTCATTCTTATTTTTTGTGGAACAAAATAGTTCCTCACTTTTGTATACAAATTTTACAAATGATCACAATCAAATCCAAAAAGTAGCATTAAAAAATTAACCATAACAAAATTATCACATAATTTCTCGCACGATTCTGTGTTAGTTTGATCGATCGAACATCAGACTTCAATAGATTGAAGTCTACCTGATCATGCTATTCAATGTTTTTGTTTCTCACCTACCCATGTCACATTACTTCCAATCGTCACAAGTTCGATAGATCAAAATCAACCATTTTTCTTCTTTCTCTTTATTACCTAAAACCCAAAATTTTCCTTAGTCCGATGACTTCCTTTAACACTTTTAAATTCTCTTTAATAAAACTTAACCTTAGTAAGTTATTCCAATTACACTCATCAATTGGGCAAAAGTCCTTAATAAGAGTGTAAATGAGTTGAGCTACTCGTAAACTTACTTGAAATCGACTCGTACTCGAATCGATTATTAAATGAGCTACTTATGAACACGAAATCAAACTCAATTATTTTAAACGATGCAAACTTGTATAAACTCGATTCGATTAAAACTCGTAAACCCACTGATATAAGGATAGACTCATTTATTAAAGCTCAACTCGTGTATATATATATAGATATTATGAAAATAAGTTATATATTAATTTGTTAATATATAACTTATTTTCATAATATCGTATATTAATAAACAATATACTATATATAATCATAAATTAAGTAATGAATAAAAATGGTCAGTAAATATTAATTGGTTATACTTGTTTGGTTATACAAATATGTATATAAAATAATAAAAGTGAATAATATCAATACTTAATTATTAAATACTTAATCATATAATACAATAACAATTCAGATGTTCAATCATATAATTCATATTATATTATTCATGTAATATATTATGACTATATGACCATATAATAATATAACATTGTGGCATACGACATGTAATCACTGATCCGCTATATTTAAAGTTATAATTTATTAGTATTATCATTCGATACTTATGAATCATTAGATCACCGTCATCACGAGATCCAAAATCTAAAGTCATCTGAATTGTTAGACTGTATGAATCATATGGTTATACATTCATACGATAATACTCATATCATATGATCATAAATGTAGTTTAATTATTTTTTATTGCTAAAATAAATAATTTAAATTGTATGATACAGGCCAAGCTCGAGCCGAATACCGTATCTTAGGAACGACCAAAATGACTGAGCTCGAGTTCGATCAGTAAATTTTCTTAAGCGAGTAGAGCTCACACAAATTTTAGACTTGTGTCGAGTTTCATTGTTACATAAATGAGCTGGACCCGAACAGCTAATACGTGCTCAAAATCAACTCATTTACACCCTAGTCATTAATAATCAAAATTGCTTATAAAATAGTATTCACCCAAATAAAATTAGTTTATTTTCATTAAAAAAATTATTTTATTTTTTATCCTTATAAAATCTTTGGTTAGAAAATGATCTAGCAAACTCTAAAAACTTCAAAGTCCTTTCTAAATATTTGGGTAGTAAAATGAAACTCAATTTTCATCTGCCAATCCAATCCCACATCAGAATACTTGCTTTGCGCCAATTCGTGCAATTAGACAAACATACAAATAACGGGTGAACTACGGATCTTCCCAGGTCTTGGCACTAAGCAATTAGACAAACAACAGATCTTCCCAGTTCTTGGCACTAAGCAGTTAGACCAACAACACAAATAACGGGGAACTAGGTATCCTCCCAGTTCTTGACACTAATCTAAGTACCGATACAGGGGTGGAAAGTGATTATGTTCAGGTGGAGTGCCTGCAGGACGAGAATGGTGCTGGTATTCAGGAAGAAGGCCAGGGCGAAGATACTCGGCCGGTGGGTGTCGTTCAAGACGGTACTCAATTGGCGCACCTGCAGAATACAATGGATCATGGTACAAAGGACGCTCTGTGTATAAATTATAGGGATCACGACGTTCAATCCCAACTTGGTGCCTCAGTTCCAAATCCGAAAAACGTCGATCATGATACTCACCAAGTGGGTCCCTTCTGTAAGTATCCAATTCTGTGGCCCTCTCATAAGCATAAGACGGCAAAGCGAGTGCAGGGCCTGACGGTTGACGTAAAGGTGGGAGTAGAGTCGAATGCATTACAGGAGATGCATATGCCTCCCTTTCATAGGCAACGGGTCTCCCTCCATACCGGTCGAGTCCAACAAAAGCAGGGAGCCTCTCAAGCTCCCAATTCTGTCGCCTAGTTTTCTCCCGGTCTACAAATCTGCGAGCTTCTGCCCTGCGACTGTGCTGCCTAGTTCTCTGTTGGTCAACAGAGGTGTGAGTTTCTGCCCTGAGACTTCTGCCAAACCGTTTGGACTTGGGACCTTTGCCGGCAGCCCGGAAAAGCTTGCACAGGTTCTTCACCTATTGACCAGTATATGATGTAATTACTATCAACTAGCATAAAATGCAGGGAGATGAAGGGCGGCCCTTCATTGATAAAAACAAAAAAAAACAAAAAATCCAAACCTGTTCAGAGGTCAATTGACAATTGAACTTGTTCTTTGAGTAATAATTATCCTTGATGACCCCTTTAAACTTCTCCTCTGCAACTGGCAAGCAATCCTCCAAAACAGTGAAGCGCACCTACCAGAAGCAAATTTCAAAATTTCCCTCATAATTATTTTTTAAATCGGAGAATATGTTGAATTGCAAGAAAAACAAAAATCATGGATATTTAGCAAGCTTTGACATAAAACTAAACTCGGGGGGTATTTTCCCCTTTCAAATTTCTTGGCCTCATACTACTACCCCAGATCATGTCATCCAAAAGAAAATGAGGAAAAGAAAAAAGGTTAGCGTGAAGATCCTAATATTTTCTTTCTCCAACTCCATAGTTCTTTGTATAAATCCATCAATTACCAGTGGAAAAATGAAGAGCTATTTGCTTTCAAACTAAATTACAAAGGCACCAAAAAGACTTCCGGTCAAGTTCGATGATAGTAATGGAATCCCTCCAATCACTCCAATCATCCATTAGTGATGACCACCATGGAAGCTATTGCAATTGCTATTCTAGATAGATAGGGAAATTCAACTAAAAAAGTAAGGAAAGAAAAACTCTACTCGTTCAAACCCACCAAAAAAGGAAAAGCAAGATGCAATTTTGAGGAGAACAAAAAGAAAACATTGAGTGAAAGAATGTCTTGGTCATTCAAAAACCAAAGATAACACAAAAGCAAGACAACTTCAATGTTGAAGTCAATGGTCAAGCAAGACAAATATCAAGAAATTAAAACACACCAAGGAGAGGTTAAGAAACCGAATCCTAATGACATAGGAGAAGGCAAGGACAGAGCCATGTTGAGACCAGGGTGGCCTAGCTCAAGGCTTGGCTTCTTAATTTCTTTGATTCTAACTTTTCTTATTCTCATTCTACTTCTTTCTTTTAATTTCTTTACAGCTGGCCCAAGCCACCATCTTCCTTCTCAAGTCTACAGCGCAAGGCGCGTCCCTTTTGTTTTCTCTTCTGGTGTGTGTGTGGGTTCCCCTCTGGTTTTAACTTCTCTGGTGCTGGTTGGTTGGTTGGGTGGTATGGAAAGAGGTTGTCAATGATGACTGAAGTGGTGTCATTGGCTTTGATAGTGACATTTTCTCCCCGTTTTTTGGGATTGGGCCGATATGGCTTCTTCCAGATGGTTCCTTGTTGAGGCTAAGTCCTTCGAGTTTGTCTGGGCTGAGGGGGTTTTGGCTTTATGAGTGTATGAAATATGTCGAGGGCTCATTCGATCAATTTCTATAGAGTAGATAAGTGTTTCTTGGTTGCTGGAAACCACGAGGGAGTTGCTTCAAGCAGAGAGCTCAAAAGAATTCTCGAGGCATTCAAGGGCTCGGGGGTTAAGGCTTTCATTGCCCGATATGGCTCAAATTGTCCTGGACGTTTTTGGCAGTCGCGGAGTACAACGATGGCGGTAGGAAAGGCTTCGTTATCATCCCGGAAGGCAGAGGAGGAAGAAGCTGGTTGGGGTTTGCTCTTGAGTTATGGAGGTTCCTCAACAACTTTCAGAAGTTCCATGGCGGTGGAAAAGGGCCAGTGCCGATAGGGTGTGAGCATGTTGTGGTGGTTGATACAAGATCGTTTGTGGAGGTGGCGGTTGGGGCAAAGGTAGTTTGGAGGTAGCTCCACTGGTCTAGGCGCATCATCGGCAGAAGCCTAGACCATCAACGGTCAAGAAGTGTATGGAATGAGGAACGAGGAGGCTCTGCAACATGTCGTCAAACGTGCCAGTGCAGCAGAGGATATACAATGTAGTGGCAATGAGGTTCGTACAATACTTCAGTCCTTGAAGCCACAACCATAGAATCTTAGACGTGACATGGATTGATTAATTAGGGAGGTGGTTTTGGTTTTGGTTTTGGAGCAAGGTGGTTCATTGCAACCTGAGAACTCTTCGCAAGCCGAGGAGTATGCTCGAAGCCTAGCCCATCAGAAGAGGCCCAACTTTCTAAGGATTAGAGTTCTTCTAAATTGAGCCACTTGGAGATTGGACTTTAAAGCGATAAAGGCCTGCTCGATACTAAAGGGCCACGGACTCAGGTTACCAATGAATGCATATATAGCTGTCTCAAATCGAGAGTGTTATGTAAATTGGACCTAGAAAAGGCTTATGAACATGTCAACTGGGATTTTTTACTGTATATGTTAAAGAGATGTGCATTTGAGGAGAAATAACAAAGTTGGATTGAGCACGACACTTCCATTGTTCGGTACTCTATCCTGCTTAATGGTACTCCCAGTGGTTTTTTTAGAAGCTCTCGTTGTCTGAGATAGTATGATCCTCTTGACTTCCTCCTTTTTGTGATTGTTATAGAAGTTCGCCGCTTTTCGGCCTTTCATGGGGAGCTAGGAATGATGATACACTAGCTATCTCTCATCTTTTCGCAGACAATACCCTTATTTTTTGTGGGGTTTCTCTGCATAATCTTCGGTATCTTAGATGTGTTCTACTTTGCTTTGAAGTCGTTTTAGGGCTAAAGATTGACTAAGGCTAAATCTGAGTTGGTTCCTATTGGTTGTGTGCTGAATGTCAACGCCTTACTTGTATTTTGGGTTGTAGGGTTTCGTCTTTGACCCTTAAAATACTTGGGCCTCCCTTTGGATGCTCCCTTTCAAAGCTCAATTTATTTGGGATACAATTATTGAAAAGACAGAGAGAAGGGTGGAAAAGACTATATCGTTAAAAAGGTGATCAGTTAACGTTTGATCAAGAGCACGCTTTCCAACTTGCTTGCTTACTGCCTTTCCCTCTTCCCTATCCCAGTCCCCTTGCTAATCGGATAGAAATTGCAAAGGTATTTCTTGTGGGGTGGCTTGAATAACGAGCCCAAGTTCTATCTTCTTAATTGGAAGAAGGTTTGTACTACCCTTAGTCTGGAGGCAGGGGAGGAACCAGCATTTTGTGTGTGGGGAGTTCAAACCTACGTAGATAAATAAATATATAGATACATATAATCCTTTTATTTGTGCGCGTGGATATATATAAAATAAAAGCAGACAAATCTTAAACTTAATTTCATATTAAGTCATACCAAATTTTAGACTATTATTTACAATAAAAAAAAATTGATTACAAATAAAAAAAGTCCATGAACAAACCATAGAGATTTAAAAGCAGTATCATAAGATATTAATAGACTCACAATTTGAACGACCATGGTATTTCGTCTTTTTTGATGTGTATTTTTTTTTCTCCAAAAGGCGTAAATGGAAAAATAAACTCAAATGCAAAAGATTTTTTTAGAAGCAATTGGAATAATCAATCTAGTCATGAAGCACATCTCCACTTTTTTAAAGGAGAAGTATTAATTATTAAGGTGCAAGATGTAGACAAAATGCTCATATTAAGTACAAGATGCATAGGACCCAATAACACCTAAAAAGTTGAAACGGTGAATCATTGGTGGGTTTGAAAAATTAATGTTGCCAATGCCGGGGTCCTTGCACAAAAAGCTGTGGTTTTACATAGACTATACAAAATTTTGGGGTTGCCAAGGACCCCCCAACAGTCCATGTAGTTTTGCCCCTGCTTGGAGGTCTTTCCACCATACCCTGCTGGGAAAGTGGCTTTGGAGATATGTTATAGAAAGAGAGGCTCTCTAGCATCAAATCGTGGATAAAAAATATCGCAGTTTGGCAGCTGAATGATGTTCTAAAGCTATTTATGGGCCTTATGGGGTGAGTCTTTGAAAACATATTAGGAGGGGCTGGGATTACCAGGTTTGTTACTATTGAGGTGGGTGATGGTTCTCGAACAAGTTTTTGGCATGACACTTGGCGTGGGGATCGTCCTCTAAAATATTCATTTCCAAAGCTTTTTTGCATTGCCAGAGGGAGGCTCTGGTGGCTGATCACATGCTTGCTCACAATGACAAGGTGCATTGGGACATGAGCTTCATCAGATTGGTACATGATTAGGAGGTGGATATTGTATCTTCCTTTCTCAGAGCTCTATATTTTGCTAGGGGTAGGGGAGATGAAGACAAATGTTGTTGGGCTCCTTCCAAAAGACAATCTTTTAAGGTTAGAACTCTTTATAAAGTTCCCCTCCCTAGCGTTGACTACTCTTTCCCTTGGAAGAGTATTTGGAGATCCAAGGCTCCATTGAGAGTGGTTTTCTTTACGTGGACATCTTTAGAAAAAATCCTCACTATGGATGTAATTTGGTATTGCCAAATTCAATGTCAAAACATGTTTGGGTGTAATTTGGATTTTTGGGTGAAAATTGACCTCCGTTTGCTAGACTGTTTGCTGGAGGGTTCGAACGGTGAGCTTCAAAGACATTCGTTCGTTGTACCGTTCGAATGATATGCTTCATTGAAGAATCCACGAGCACCGTTTGAACAAGATGCATTATTGAAGAACCTAAGAGCATCATTCGCTAGACCGTCCATTAAGCCGCCCGAACGGTATGTTATTTTGATGAGTCAGAGGCGCCACCATTCGGTACACCGTCCGAACAGTGTGCTGCTTTGGAGATCCAAGACTGTCGTACGGAGCACCATTCGAATTCTAGTCTTACAAAGTTTACCGTTTGCCGGACCGTTCCAACAGCGCTATCAAAAACTTGTTTTTAACCTAGTTCCGTTCAAACAATGGCTTCAACCATTTGAATGTCGCCACCTTTTTTCCATATTTGGGTCTCCTAATTGCTCTAGTAAACCTAGTTTTCAAAGACTCTTTAAATAGGTCTCTCTATGCACGATTTTTGTAAGACTAGGAGGCTATGTTTTTAGTGTGCTAAGAGAGAGTTCTTTGATCCTAGAGTATTCATGATAATTATCTCTTAGAGTTTGTTTATTGTAAACCACACAACCTTAGATTTCAGAAAAAGCCTTCAAATTATCGGAGTTCCGATAAAGGAGATCAAGTAGAAGAATTATCCAAAGGTCCTAGAAAAACTGCTGCGGTAAGCCGGTAACAGGCAAGCGGGTCAGTTGTATAATACAAAAGAGTGTCAACTTCAAATGTTTTGTAAGCGTAAACTTGTAACTTCTTATTCTTCCATAGTGAATTGATTTTTTGGGTTTGACTACCCGAGAGTGGTTTCACTTTTGAAGAGTTCTTCAAAATGTTGCCGCTTCGTCATCAAATTACTTGTGTTGATTAATTTACTGTTTTCATTATATTTGGTGAATGTTTCTATGGTTGCTAATTTTTAAATTCCGCATTATATTGGCGTACACCTACCTATTCAACCCCCATTCTAGGTGTTGCTGGAGTCTTGGGTTATATTTTCAAATGGGCCTGAGTTGCAGTTTAAAGGAATAAGCAAGATTGGGTTGGAAGCTTGGGAGGCTGAAGTACAATTTATATAAGAATTAAACAAACTTTACAACTTAAGCCAAGCTAGAAAGAAACAAGTTGAGGCAAAAACAAAAGAACATGGATTCAAAGTCAATAACTAACATGAGAATAATCAAAGATGAGACGAGTGAGGCACTTTAACATTCACAAAAGGAACATAGCTTACAAAGTTGATGAAATTTAATTGAAACTTAAATATTTTTATTTTTTTTTTAGTTAGATTTCTTCAAGAAAACAAAGGTGTTACTTGTGTTTTCAACTAACAAAATTTGTTGTTCGGCAACATTTGAATGAGATAAAGTCTTAAATACTAATTTCAAAATCTTAAACTAATAGGAGATGGTGAATTTAATCCTTTCATTAATACTCTAACAATCTCTTTCATGTGTGGACCCAAACCACATAAAATATTCATAAAAAATAAGAGGTAAAGCGTGGAGTTGAAGGTAAAATAGTATCACTACTTTAATAAAATGTTATTATATTACCACTTATTCTAAAAGCTTAAACTCATGAAAAATGTGAATTGAATCATTTAATTAATATTTGAATACCAATCAGGCTCCCCTCAAAGTGTGTTCAATGACAAAGAGAAATTCTTCTACCCACCCTACCCACCACATTTCCTTATGCATGGCATCATGGGAGGGCCTTTGACACATCATACCAGCTCTTTCCCTCTTTATTTCTTAAAAAGAGCGGGATTTGGCTATTTTCTTTCACTAGCTCAACTTCAAATGGGATAACCACCATGAGAAAAGTAATTAACACCTTCTTGATTTTGTAAATGTGTCAAATAGCTTAGCTGTAAAGTTTATTAACACCATGCTATAGATCTTAGATCAAATCCAGCCAACCTTAAGCAAAGAATGAGTAGCTTAAAAGATAGGGTTAAATACATTTTTGCCCCATGTGGTTTAACGACTACGCATTAAAAAAAAATGAAAATAAAATAAAATAAAACTTCTAAAAAAATAAAACATTAAAAAAAGAAAAAAAGAAGAAGAGGGGTTTGGGGTGGCCGAACCACCCCAAGGGCCCTTGGGGTGGTTCGGCCACCCCCAAAGAGAAAATGCCACCCCCTTGACCAAGGGGAATTGCTCGATTCGGAGAGAGTCGAAGAAGGGGGTGAAGAGTGTGAGGTTCTGGTCCATGTCGATGGGAATTTCACGATGTTGAGGTCGAGCGCATAGGTTCTTCCGCTACCTCCATTGAGACACGAAGACATTTGTGGAGGGTTTCCAACGAAGATGAAGTTCAGTTGAAATTGGAGATCTAAGACCCAAATTCAGATTCAGGATTTGAAGAAATTCAATGGGAGTACTTGAAGGTCTGAAAGCCCAAAAAATAAAATTGAATTCAAGCTTTGATGCTAGAGCGGGAGAGCAAATACAATTCGATAGCCAAAGCAAAGCAAACCCATGAAAAAAATGAACATCGAAGAAATCCCATTTCGGGAACAAGCAGAAAGTCATCAAAATCATATTGTAATTAAGAGCTCCAAAGAGAATTGCCCAAAGGGGTGGCTTGAGCCACCTCTCCTCTATTTTTTTTAATTTCTTTTAATGCATAGGACACGTGTCAGCTTCTGAGAGATGTTGACGTGAACTTCCGTCAACTTTTGAACGAAAGTTAGGCAGAAGTACTATATCCGTCTTTAGCCATAAACGAGGTACCATCTACAATAAGAAATGAACCACAAGGGCTAAAAATAAAGGCGTTAAACCACAGGGGGGTCAAACGTATTTAACCCTAAAAGATAGGAGAGCTAGGGTTGGTTTAGAAAAGTTTTGAAAAGTGTTTTAGGTTTCAAAAGGAGTTCTAGAAAAAAGAAAATTGAGCATTATTTTGGTGGGGGCTACCTGTGAAAAATTGTTGTCTAGAGTCCACAAATAAATTGTCAAATAAATTAAGAACTGTTTGTGAAAAACAAAAAAAAATGATAAGTGTTTTGAAAAAATGAAATAAACAAACCAAAAACAAGCTTTTTTTTTTTACTCTGCTAGAGCTATCCTCTGCTAGAGCTATCCTCCACAGGTGATAGTCGTCACCCCTATGAAGGCTACCAGATATAACCACGGTGCCTACCAGGCATAACCGACCTTGTGTGGCTACCACGCAAATCTGTTGGGCACTGCATGGCCGCCAGACAGATAGACGGCCATCGCGATGAACAATGCTAGAAATGCAAGGTGGCCTCGCGGTACCCACCACCACAACTGCATGGTGGCCATGAGCCTCCACTTGCGGAGGCTAGCCTCCACCTTTTTACCCTTTTTTTTTTTAATAAATAACAAGACCAGCCTCTTCACCTGAAAAACAAGTATGTTTTTAAAAAATACCTATATGAAGGTGTGGGAAGTTTTTTAAAAAGTGTTTTCGGTATTTGGTAGGAGTCATATCATAATCATGAAGCATCAAACATGCATAGCAAGTAGTCAAGTTGAATATTAAAAAATTCGCATTGCATGATTACTGACCTGAGCCGGGAACGCAGACTTGAAGGCTTTGGGCTCAATTTCATAACCCCCGGTTCCTGTAGCTCTGTAGATCCCATACATCAACTTCAAATCGAAATCAAACAAAAACAACTTCATGCCATTATAAATCTTTAGTACAATTTCTTTCTTGCTTGCAGGCAAACCAAAAACTTTGTAACGGTAGCAATCCTTCTTTGTCTTAGAACTACACATGAATATCATTCCCTCCATCTTATTCTTTTCTGACAATTTTAGCTTGCTCGAATCCTTAGCAACCTCTTCATTAGAACGCGTCAAAGCCATCTTCCCCTTCTTGTTCAATGATTTTGGCTCATTTGCATCTTTAGTAGCCACTGCATTGGTAACCCTCGAAGCCTTCTTCTTCTTTTTGCTAAATTTGTTTGAAGATTCTGGCTTCTCGTTACTCTTAAGAACCACTTCATTAGAATCACTCGATGTCTTCTTCTTCTTGCCCTCATGGTTCAGTGATACTAGCTTATTCGCGTCTTCAACAGTCATCGCGAAACTACCAACCAAATCATTTATCTTCCTTTTGCTAATTGTGTGATTTGTGTTTGTAGTTTCACGTTTCTCGCTATCCTTAGCCATTTTCTTTCTCAAAGCCATTCTCTTCCTTTTAGTCCTCTTGGTTGACCCATTAACCCTTCCCTTAGAATCCCTTTCAATATTTGTTTCATTCTTCACCTCTTTATTCGTTTCTTCTTCATTCCTTGCCTTTTCTTTCACATTCTCATCATTATTTGCCTCCTTTATCAATAGATCTTTCTCTTCCCCTCCAGCTCCATTAATAATTGTGGATTCTTCATCATTCATCTTCACAGGCTCACAGACATCCATCTCAACTTCGACCCTAGTAACAATAATGAAAAAAACTATCTCAGTGCTCCTTACGTGGCGTTTGGTTCAAGGCATTTAACATTCTCCCGGTATCTACATTCCCGAGAATGTGATGCCTGCAAAATTTGGATTTTTCGGAATGTGACTAAACCCACATTTGCGAATGATTAGGAATCTGATACGATTCTTGGAAATATGAAATTCTCACGTTTGGTTTCAAGGCATAGCTCCTCGCTTTTATATACATGCTTTACAAATGGGCAATCAAACCCAAAAAGTAGCATTTAAAAAAATAACCATAACAAAATTCTCACATAGTTTAAGTTTTCTTGCATAACCATAATAATATCTAATTTAAAAAAAAAAAAAAAAAACCCGAAGACCAATGTAAGCTATTATGTATGGAGTCACCCCTACATAAAACCTGAATCACAGTCATATTTACGAATCAAGCAATTTCCTTCATTGTCGGAAAGATCACGTCTTCAGTAGCTTATTCAGATTCCTCTCTAAATAAGAATTTGGAAA
Source organism: Alnus glutinosa (assembly GCF_958979055.1). NCBI lineage: Eukaryota > Viridiplantae > Streptophyta > Magnoliopsida > Fagales > Betulaceae > Alnus > Alnus glutinosa. Next base: position 23,230,258 of record NC_084894.1, read on the forward strand.
TAGTTTAAACACTCACAATGGCCATAAGGAAGAAAAATTAGCATACTAACAATACATATCACAATGCATGTTGGATTTGCCTCTTTGGTATATGGATTTCATTCACTAAAATGCAACCAAACAAGGTAATCTTTTAGGATTCCCAAGAATCCTAAAGATTACCCCCACCCAAACGCCACATTAATGCCATCCTTGACCACCCTGTATGAACACAAAGAAGATATAATCATGTAGAACACCCTAAAATCCTACTATGTTTGAAGAGTTGGAAATAGAGTACAACATCAATCTATAGACTAATCCATTCAAGAAACTGAATGTTCCTATTAGCAACTTCAGGAGGGTCTAATTGGCATCTAGCCAATAATGTACGAGTTGGAACCCTATTCCTTGGAATATTGTGGTGGCCATTATGTGGGGAATAGAATAGACTTATGTAACTCAAAAAAAGGTTGAGAGTTATTAGGCTATAAGGAGCCATTTTTTATCACATTGTAAAAGATAATACATGAAATAGTACCATTTAAGTACAAAAATATTTTATTCACTTTCTATATGTAATTTAATAGGCTATGAACATGACATATTCCTATTTGTATTGACCAAGGCTTGTAGTCAACTTTGCCATCAATAGCATTGAAGCTTCCAAGGTGATAAGAAATTTTATGAACATGGATAGTTTGAAAAGTTTATATTAAACATTGGGTCAAACATGGTATACTTTTTTTTTTTTTTGATAAGTAATAAAATTTTATAAAAAAAACCCTAAGTACACAGGTCGTATACAAGAAAACAACCAAATCAGCCCCAAAAAGAAAGAGACCCAACAAACCCGCGAGACCCTAAAAACCAAAAATCCAAAAGACCTAAGAACCACGAGAGGCACTCAACACTCCATCACGTGAGCCATGCCTACCTCCACGCGGCATTGCTCTGTCAGGCTTTCGCCCATTCCGGGGGACAATTGGAGCGTGGACATAAAGGTCTATACGACACAATCAACAATTCGATTCATTTTCAATTAGGCCTTACTCTAGCATCTTTAGGGGTTATTACTTCCTTGGTAGCTCAACATATGTACTCTTTACCGGCTTATGTGTTCATAACCCAAAACTTTACTACTCAAGCTGCGTTATATACACATCACCAATACATTGCAGGATTCATAATTCCTAAAGGTTTTCCTTTGGATTATTTGAGAGTTATCCAACTTGAGTTATGAGGATGTGAATACAAATAATATTTTTTCTTTTTCGGGCAAGAATAAGGAATAAGAAGAAGTACTTAAATCCTTAAATCATAATTGAATTGATTTGATGATTTGATGGATCTATTTGACATTAATTATAAATAATTTTGTATCTAACTATATAAAGGCAAGCGCAGATCTATGAATAGGAGATGTTGTGCTACCAACTGCAGAATCACCGCGGATAGGGTGAAAAATATGATCGGGATAGCGGACCCAAAGCTATGGTCACAATTATTTCACAATTGAATCAATTTAAAAAAAAAAAATTAAAAAGTTCAGACGCCAGGAGGTTGCATAATCATTGCCATAATTAATGGAGCATTTCAAATTCAACAGCTCCCTCCTACCTTTTCAAACTTTGAAGAAATTCAAAAGAAAATAGTAAATAATAATAACACAGATATTTTATTTTCGTTTTTGTGAGATTTTTCCAACTAAGCTGATTGAGGGCTTGCAACACAGAACCAAGCAGTTCAAACGGTCCACAAGATCAGTGTTGCCATTGATTTCTCCAATGAATCCACCTATGCATGCACTATATCATCCACCACCGCACCTAACTTGTGATGTCGTCATCCTCTTGCATTTGTGTCCTCTTTGGTGCTAACTAGGGCTCCATCAACCTCTCTATATCCCTCACTTGTAACACCCCGGTCTCATATTGGAATGATGTGTAGCCCACATAGAGTGGGCAATTTATAAAGACACTCATAGGTGTTAAATGGTGCCAAGTCCCACATTGCTTACTTACTGGGTGAAATTGAGCTTTATAAGTGATTGTAGTAACGCTCCAAATTGACTAGTCTTTTTAAAGTGATAGCACATATATTGCTAGTGCTTTTCCTGTATCGTTACACCACTGAAATGGAGAATGATAATATCACCAACTCTACCACCACCATCACCAAAAAATCCAAGTAAAGCTTTGAGGTCGATTCGAAAGTACTTGCATCCTCAAAAGTCACAAATCTTGCGAGGCCATTGTGGGAAGCCTAGATCCCCTACAAGATCCACATTGTAAAGGACCATGACATGAAGGAGATGTTGTTTGGAGGTGGGGAAGCTAGGATTGGGTGTCGACAACATTGGGAGCGGAGGACTTGATGTGGCACGCCATGGTAGCAACAGTAGGCTTGAGAGCACGAATCGCTACTTACATCCACCATCATGTGTATCTCATTGTGATAGTGAGCAAAAGTTGGAAATGCTGGTTTGGATGTGGGTATGAGTATGAGAAAAATTGAAAATATTGTGTTCAGGTGTTGGCATAACTGAAATAGAAAAAACCATGTGTTGCTAATTAATATAGAAGTGGGATACACGGGGTCTATTTGAATTGTCGAGCACTTCAAGGGTTGTGCTTAGAACAATTGAAAGATAAGGGGAGTGTGGTCAAAAACAATCCTAAACATAGGCGGTGTAAGTATACTTCACCAAACTTGAATTATGTGTAGTACAACTTGACTTCTACAAAGAAAATTAAAAGTAAGCTTACATAAAGGTTGAATTTGAAATCATCAAGAGAGAAATCAAGGGTTTAAACGTTTATTTGTTATCAACTCATTATCTCATAGGGAACTCATTATGGTACTTATTATCCTCCTAAGCTTCTTGTGATATGCTATTATAAAAATTACTTTTTAACACAAACAATCACCATCCACTCCCTTGATGTTTAAGGAATTAATGGAAGGAGGGCATGAAATAAATATGGACCACAAAAAGAAGTCAAGATTTAATGAAGCAATCATGAACTTAAGCAGTCATTCCTAATTATTTGATTAACTATTGAGTAGTCATGAAAATTATTTCAATTTCTAAATGACAAAACCAAATATAAAAAATATAAATATACATTACAATTGAAATTCCACGACAAGAAGAAGGGCATGGGTTAATTGGTCATTATTCTTTTACATTGTTAAAACTTACCATTTTTTTTTTTTGGAAAAAAGTACGCACACCTCCCTCAAACTACCACCTTATTGTCCATGTCCCCCCAAAACTATAGACCGAGTCAAACAACCAAAAATTGTCATTGTCTCCCCAAGGCCAATAAAGACAAAACTGGCCTTTAAAAAATATAAGTTTGACCAAAATACCTTGATAAATTTGAAAAAAAAAAAAACCTAAAAAAAAGGGAGTAGGGCGCCTACAAGACATGGAAAAGCTCAAACTAATATTCGTTTGCTGCCTTTTTGATCCGAGCCGAGAAAATGGAGTCAAATTAGATCTTGTGAAGAATGCCCTCGGAAAACTATTGTACAACAGAAAAATAATTCGTAGTTTGAGATGGGTAAGTGTACTTTTTCCTATTTTTTTAAGAATAAAATTTCAAATAATTGTACAACAGAAAAATTAAGGAATAAACCTATACATCCATGGGGTGCAGGTTTAAAAATTGCTAACATCTGCAATTCTTGGCAGCCTACTATGCCGTACCTATGCCAATTTCGCAGACAAATATCAAGGCTACTGTAAACAGAAAACTCCATCCCAAGAAATGTACAAAAACGCAGTTGGTATAACCATCACTAAACACCACAATACGTTTATATGAAATCAACAGAAATAGGAGAAAGGAAAAAACAGCACTCTAATCTATGCAAGAAAATCAAACACAGCCAGATCCAAGATAGTTTATAGAATAGGTCAAACCTGAATATTGAATATTCCTTAGACAAAGAGAAAGAAACAATTTGTGGACCAATTGCTTTCTCTTTTCAAAGAAGGTGAATAAAAAAGGCTGAGGATAAACTATCCCTCTATTAGCTTGCTGAGAAAATAGAGGAAAATAACAGAAATACGGAATCGAAAATTTGTTGCATTGTCGGATTCCATATAATGAAAATCCCAACACAGGAAAAGCAGTTTTCTTTTTCTTTTCGTTTTCCACTGCTTTCTCAGCGACCGAACAGCCCACGTCAACATGGATAAACAGTGAAATCTGATCGGCTAGCGAATGATAATCAAATTAAACACCAAAAAAATCGCCGAGGTTAATAAAAACAGCCTCCGCTTATTCCAGCGGTTAGATCAGAAACCCTAGCCCAAAATTACCAAATCCCTGAAATATATACAATAATTTCCGAGCAGTAATCAATGAGATAAGAGAACTGAGACTCACCTACTTTTTCGATGAAAAATGCAAGGCGAACGAGCCGAGAGCGAGAGAGCTAGCGAGAGAGAGATAGGACGGCGACGAAAATATGAAGGGTATGATGCCACACTCGGGACGTATATATAGAGGGGGAAATGATTGTTGGGGACGTTTTACTATTCTTAACCGGCTTTTGTTTTAAAAAAAATCAAATTTTAATGTAAAAAATCGTTTGATGTGACATTAAAGGATTTTGTTGTATTAAAATTTGATTTTTTTAGTAAAAAGAAACTGCCGTATTTCAGTGCTTTATAAAGGAATTCAGCTTCTATGCGGTAGTATTGATGCGGTAGTTTAAAACAGCACCGTTTTGTGCAGAACACCGCATGACATAAAAAAGGACGACACCGTTTACTAACATCACTAACAGCACCGTTTCCGGCCAGGACCGTATAAAGAGGAAGCCCGATCAACACGTTTGGCTGCTGAGAAACCATAGGAAAAGGAGAAGAAAGCTAGGGAATTCACACGAAATGGGTCGCTCTTGCGAGATTCGTGACCTCATATTCTTTCCTCTTCCTTCTCATTTTATGGGCAACAAAAAAACACAAGAAAGAAGAAGAAACCATACCAGCGCAGCCTGAGCGAGCTCGTCCAATTGCGCCAAAGGCCAAATATCTCTCCGCTCCCTTGACCTCGTGCTTGTTTAGTCCGAAACCTCTCAACTTTCTCAGCGAAGTTTTCATCGATTCTGTATCCTCCTATTCCTACAATCTCTCTCTGAGTCGGTCTGCGTCTTTGTCTTTGAGCTCTCCGCGAAATTCAAATGCTATGAAGAAGACGAAGAAGAAGAAGAAGAAAAAGAAAGTAGCTGGGAATGGAACAACAATTTCCTCTTCAACTCCATTCTAAGGGTTACGTCAGGGACAGAGAGTTAACTCTCTGGAAATGGACTTCCTTTTTTTTTTTTCTTTCTTTTTTTCTTTTTTTGGGTCTGCTCGGATTAAGGTCTACCCACTTGTGTTGATCTTGTAACCCAATTTTATTCATTAAAAAAATTAAAAAATTAAAAAAAATTAAAAAATTAAAAATAATAATAAAAAAAAAAGTTTTGGAGACTCTGAGTATTTGCTTTGTTGATGTCGAATTTTTTAGGATGACATGTCAGTCACGGATTGAGTTTGCACTTAAAGTTGTTTTGAGTGATGAGTCCACCAAGTTGAACTTCCTTCAAGAACCTGCAAAACAAAGGTGCTTCGGGGATATCCCGGCGGCGTCTCCTCTGACGATCAAATTAGCAAAGATCGATTCTAAAAACTCTTGAGAGAGAGAGTGTGTCCGAGAGATTGTGTCTACCTTAATAAATGTGTTTATTACATATCACCTGTATTTTCGTACTTTCATTTATGGCCTGCGAATATTTTGATCTTCTTCTTAATTCTTTTCCATGAAGTTATGTTGGTGATGGAGGTCCAACGTCGCCTTTGACATTCTATCCTATATCCGAAGACAAACTGGAGTTGGGGATCCAATCATCTCTTCCCTGTTGTACTTGTTCTCCAAGTTAAATGACGACAGATCATTAATTATCAGGATTCTCATAAATGAAGTGATCTTGGTCATTTAGTGTTTTTGTCCCTTTCCCCACTAATTGCCCCCTCGACCTTGGACTGGTCAATCAGTCCCAAATACTTATTTCATTAACCCTTTTCTTCTCTGGTTTTGAACAGTTCCTGTGAGAATATCCTTAACATGCTTCATTTCAATTTACGAGCCAGGGAAATGCAAGGGGAAAGGTAGATTCTTACCGGAGGGGAAGAATAAACAATGGGCTAAAAATAAGAGCTTAACTAGGAGTCGAAGAGAAGCGTTTTGTTTGATTTTCTGGCTTTTCTCACCAGTGAGTGTTTCTTCTTCTTTCTTGTTTTTTTTGTTGCCCATAAAATGAGAAGGAAGAGGAAAGAAAATGAGGTCACGAATCTTGCAAGAGCGACCCATTTTGTGTGAATTCCCTAGCTTTCTTCTCCTTTTCCTATGGTTTCTCAGTAGCCAAACGTGTTGATCGAGCTTCCTCTTTGTACGGTCCTGGCCGGAAACTTACTTTCAGTGATGGTAGTAATTAGTAAACGGAGTTGTTAGTGATGTTAGTAAATGGTGCCGTCATTTTTTAAGTCATGCGGCATTCTTCACAAAACGGTGCCGTTCTTTTTTAAGTCGTGCGGTATTCTGTACAAAACAATGTTGTTTTAAACTATAGCATCTATGCGGTAGTGTAAACTACCACATAGAAGCTAAATCCTATATATATATATATATATATATATAGAGAGAGAGAGAGAGAGAGAGAGAGAGAGAGAGAGAGAGAGAGAGAGAGAGAGAGAGAGAGAGAGAGAGAGAGAGAGAGAGAGAGAGAGAGAGAGATATTAGGTAGGGCTGGCAATTTTGACACGACCCGATAATCCGACACGAAATTAACGAGTTTGGGTCTTAAACGGGTCGGGCTGGCAATTTTGACACGACCCGATAATCCGACACGAAATTAACGAGTTTGGGTCTTAAACGGGTCGACCCGTTTATCTTGGCTTGGCGGGTCGTGTCGCGGGTCACCCGCGGGTGACCCGCCAGACACGATTAGGATTGGTTTTTTTTATTTTTTTTATTTTTTTATTTATTTATTATTATTATTATTTAAAGAGAGTCAAAATTCCAAGCCAATACTTAAAATCTTGTATTATTAATATTTTAGTAAACGACTAATAATTCTCCGAGCTTGACTTGATATATATTTATAGTAAAAATTTAGCATCTCTAAATCTACTCAATATTTTATCTTATTCCTCTAAATAAAAAGCGTATAAATTATATGCTAAAGAAGAATGCTAAAAGTTAGTCATACTAAATAAAATGTATGAACCATACTGCAATAGTTTTTTTTTTTAGTAGATATTGCAATAGTTTTTTTATTTGACAGGTTAATGGTAATATTAAATACAAAAACTTATATTTGAGAAGATTTTTGAACATTTAAGATTTTAGAAAAATAAAATAAAAAATTGTACTTAAATTACATAACAAAAAAAAAAGAAAAAAAAGAAAAGAAAAGAAGCTGCGAAACAACCCAAACGATCCGGATCCCAAAGGAAAGCAAAAACATGGAGAGTCCATGAACATGGCAATGAATAAATTCTCAATGTATTTTTTATTTTTACACCGACCAACCCAAAATTCTCAAATTCTCACATGCCAAACCAAGAAAAAAAATTCTAATCAAACATGACAAAAGCCATCATGCAATGCCGCTTGCTTTTCCTCACTGTAGCGTCATGACTCACGCGTGCTTGGCCTGCTTGCTTTCCCAAGGTTTTGAGTCTTGCAACCTGACGCACTGATGCAGTGAAGCTAATCGCTCGACAGTCGGCATGGTAAACCATGCTCCATAAGTCAAGCACGCTGCTCCATAAAAACCATCTCATTTCCTTAATTTTATGGGCCGTGTGATCTTATGTTGATAAATCTGAGCCATTCGTTGCAAGATAATTGCATACAGCTGTAATCAATTTCTATCATTTACGCAAACCCCATCAGCCATGCGTTCCAAATAGTCACAGAGTCACTTGTTGGGATGCTCTCAATATCTTCTCCAACTCTCCAATCTTAAATTCATGCGCAAAATCCTGTTCAAGACGTTGGAGACTTGGAGGCTGGAGCTGAGGGCGTTGTTTGGGCTCTGGTACGGGTACCTCTTGGTCCTCTTCAACATCTACTGATTTTACTTCAATATTTACTAGAAGCAATGAAGTTTTTGATGGATTTTACGATCTGAATATCTGATTGTCGATTTGAATCATTTGATTTTGTTTTGACTGCTGAAATGAAACATTTAGTTGAAATTTGAGGTTCTGATTGTGGATTTTGATTTGGTTTTGAGATAATGGCTTGCCTTGGCTTTGAATGTCCAAACGGGTCGTGTCGGGTCGTGCCGACCCGATACGACTCATTATGTTAAACGGGTTTCACGGGTCGTGTCGGGTGACCCGTAAAATAATCGTGTTCGTGTCGTGTCTGGAGCCCCGACCCGTTAACATAAACAGGTCGTGTTTAGGTCTAGCTTAAACGGGTCGCGGGTCTTAACGGGTCGTGTCGGGTACCCGTTTTGCCAGCCCTAATATTAGGAAGAAATTCGTAGGTCTATCGCACAACCCCAAAATACATTGGGTGAGACTTACATGTAGGTCTCACATGTATGGGTCCCACACAATGTATGTTGGTTGTGAGATAGTTGTGCAATATGGGTTGTGCATGAATCACTTCCCTTCTACCTTATAGCTTTAGGTCTTATTGGATTTGTGATTTTAAAATGTGAGATTTTTAAAAATGCAATTGAGTGTTTGGTAAAATTGTAATTTTGCCTTTGAAATTGTAGATTAACCTTTACAATTATGCGTTTTCAAAAAAACATTTCGTTGTCTGCGATTTGAAAATGCAATTTTTTGCGTTTTTAAATCGCAATTCTTAAAAACGTAATACACAAACGATTCATTTTTGTGCGATTTGGATTACAATTGTATTTTTTGTCTACAAAATCGTAATCCCAAATGCACATTTCAAGCGATTGTTGCGAACTCGATAAAAGTTTTTGGTAAAGCCCAAATATAAACTATTCCTGACGGGGTTGTTAACACTATTCCGCTCCCCCTAGCTGGCGCTGGCCTCTTGTCGAGTTTCTAGATTGTTAACACTATCCAACATCTGTTATGTTGTTGTTGTTGGTTTTAATTTTCCACTTTTCTGTATTTTCCATGTGATTGTGGTTATGCAACCAGTGTCTGGGTCCTATATATGGTAGCATATGCAACTTTTTTGTAATGCTAGGATTGAGAGATGCCCGCTTCATTGACTGGAAGGATAGTCTCCTTGGTGTTATTGAAGCAACTATGCATGATGGGCCAATCTATTTGACTGTTTTCCATATTTCATTGTAAGTCTAAGTGATTCCCATTTATTAAAAGCTTTAACCTTGAGCATCAGAACTCAAGGATACAGAGTCCTTGAAGGTGTTCAACCTTTAGCTTTAATTTATAGGATCTACTATAAGTGCACTGGAACTAACATGAATTTCCAGGCAATTAACAGAAGCCCAAAGAATCAAACCATGTTGATCCAAAGCAGCCAGAGTAACACAAGTATTCACGTTCCTCGAACCATTAAGTGGGATGAAGTTAGTTTACCCAAAGAATGGATGGTAACTAATGAAAGCTTTAAGCCTGAAATCATAAGTCATAATCTAGGCGATCTAGATTATATCCAGCAGTACTTAGATGGTACTGTTAAGATCAGTTTTGATCGAAGATTTGAGTCGACCCCTAAGACAAACCTTCTTATAGAATAAGTTGAAAGACCTAGATCATCCAGGTCTGAAGCCCCAAGGTCTAGCTCGTCTAGGCTAGAAGTTCCAAGGTCTAGATCTTCTAGAATCCCTAAGGATAAGATTCCAGCTAGGCATTCGTTTGCTGGTTCGACCACAACGGAAGAACTAAAACGAAGAGATCTAGAATTGGAAAAATAATTAAGAAACCTTAAGTTGAAGGGAGTCTAAACAAGCTCTCAAGTGAGTCATTCTTGTTATACGGCAAACAACCAGCTAGAAGATGAAGAATCCTCAGGAGGAAACGGTTCTCCTACGGAATCTGACTTCATAGTTGAAACCACCGTAGACCCCCAACTATGTACCCTGAGGACACCTTTCAAGCTAGATTGGAAAAGACTCAATGATGATCTTGAGTCTGAAGCAAATCTTGAAAGAAGAAAAGTTTATCGCGAAAGGTTCAACCTTGAGCAAAAGAATGAAATTTTGAGTCATTTCAAGAATCACCTAAGCCAAATTGAAACATAAATCTTCTATCTCGATTTTGTTGATGAGTTTTACCTGTTGAAAACAACGTACAAACAGTTACTAAGGATGACTGGGTAAAAGAAGATAACACAGTTATTTCTTCAAGTCACCCTCCACAAGAAACCATAGTGTTTAAACATAGAACCACTACGGTTGAAGCCTCACCCTTTAAGGTTGCGTCTGAAAATACAGATGTAAAGAAAGTCATTGAGCAAAATAATTACACCAACCAATACCTAAAATCCATAGGGAACCAGTTGGATAAAATTGAAAAAAACTCGATAATAAGCCTCTTCCAAAAGAGAAACATAAGCATTTTAAGCAAGAAAAACCTATAATCAAGTTTCCAGAATTAAAACCAGGAACTAGTTTAAAGGTTAACAAGAATAAGTCGTCTGTTGAGAAAATAGATGATATGCTTAAAGATTTGGTTAAGACCAAACAAGAACAGCACAGTAGTTCCAACATTGTGTCTGTTGCTAATATCCCTGAGTTTTCTGAGAATTCTTCTGAAACAGAGTCCTCTTCAGAATCTGAATCTGATGTAAATATCAGAAAAGTTGAAAAAGCCATTTCAGCTCTAGAACTAAATAGGATCCACAAGCCTAAATTTTCTCCAACAAGTCTCACCAAGAATTGGTATCCTAAGCCTACCCCTTCGGATATCCAATTTGAGGAAAGGAGTTTTCAAAGTCAATTTGCAGTTTCTGCTGATAAACTATACGAATGGAATATCGATGGTTTAGTAGAACAGCAAATTCTTGATAAGTTAACCCATATGACAATGGTTTCTAGCAGTTATATGCTGAACCACGGCTTAAGTCAACCTGAGATTCTTGACCTCTTGGTTTCAGGTTTCACCGGAACCCTTCAAACCTGGTGGGAAAAGCATCTCACCAATGAGTCCAAAGCCAGCATAAGAAGTGCTGTCAAAACCAATGAAGAAGGAATTCATATATTCAATGAAAGAATTGGATTGGGAGACTCTGATGCTGTCAACACTTTGTTTTATACGATTATGCAACATTTTGTTGGCACTCCAAGTCACCTTACATCTAGGGTCCATGACCAGCTTAGTAACCTAAGATGTCCAACCCTAAGCGACTTTAGATGGTACAAAGATGTATTCATCTCTAGAGTCATGCTAAGAGACGATAGCAACCAACCATTTTGGAAAGAGAAATTCATAAACGGTCTGCCTCATCTTTTTGCTCATAAGATCAAACAAGTCTTAGTCAATGAGAACAATGTGATAGAATATGATAATCTCACTTACGGAAATATCATAAGTGCTATCAAAAAAGAAGGCCTTAAGATGTGTATTGATATGATATGAAAATATCAAACCAGGCCAACAAAGACAAGAAAAAGGCTAAGTATGAAATGAGTAATTTCTGTGAACAATATGGTCTGCCTTCGGTAGCACCATCCAAGAAACATAAAAAATCTCGTAAGTATAAAGAATATAGAAAGCATAAGAAAAGGTTTAAAAGATTCAAGAAAAGAAGCTTTGAGCCAAATGATTTCTATAAGAAAGATAAGAAAAAACCGAAGAAAAAGTTTAAGAAAAGATATGGTTGTTATAAGTGTGGTAAGTCATGTTACTTTGCAAAGGATTACAAAGCGAAGGAAACCATTAAGCAGCTAAAAGTCTCTAACGAATAAAAAGAAAACTTAATAAGAATGTTAGAGATATAAGACACTGAGCCCAGTGAATATGAGTCTGAACCTAGTTCAAGTAAAAACTATTGCTCTTGCAGTAGCAATAAGTCTGAGTCAGGTCCTGACATAAGTTTTGGTTGTAATGACACCTGTTGTAAAACAATTAGTGTTATGACCAAAGAAGAAGAGCAAGAAGAATTGCTTCTTGACCTTATAAGTAAAATTGAGAATCCTGAGTTAAAAAGACAATACTTGGAAAAGTTAAGAAAACTTCTCACAAAAAGAGAGGTAAATAAGTCTAAAAGTCTTGAAATAAGTTTAAGCAACACGCTCAAAAGATTTGATAAACCAAAGGAACAAATCACAACAAAAGATTTGCAACTTGAAGTTAATCGAATTAAGTCTGAGATTAGGATACTTAAGGAAGAAAATCAAGAGTTAAAACAGGATGTTAATCTCTTGAAAATTGAGCACAAACTTAAGTCAGCCGCTAGCAGTCCTAATGACAGCGAAGCCGAACCTAAGCCTAAGCCTGAAGACACCCCACAATTTGAAGAAAATTGTCTAAGTATAATTAACCGAATCCATATTAAAAAATGGTATTCAAAAGTTAAGATTAAGATTCAAGATTTTAAGTTATCTGTAGTTGTACTGATTGATACAGGTGTAGATCTGAATTGTACACAGGAAGGACTAGTTCCTACAAAGTATTACAATAAGACAAAAGAAACTTTGCGTTCTGCTAATGGCAGCAAGATGCAAATTACTTTTGAAATAAGTAAAGTCCATGTGTGTTAAGACAATGTTTGTTTCAAAACATCATTTGTCTTAGTTAAGAATATGACTGACAAAGTCATATTAGGTTTGCCTTTCATTACTCTGTTGTATTCTTTTACAACAGATCATGATGGTTTAATTACTTATCCCATGGATGAAAAAGTTAAGTTTAAATTCCTGGCAAAACCAAAACTAAGTCAATTGAATGCTTACAAAACATTTCAATCTCTAAGTCTGTTAACCTAGTCAAGTCAAAAGCCCAACAGATTGAGTTTTTACAAGAAGAAATTAAGGTTAAAAGAATTGAAGAACGATTAAGTCAAAATGTTCTTCAACAAAAGATTCAATTCTTTGAAGACAGGATCAAAAGTGAAGTATGTTCTGATCTCCCTACTGCATTTTGGCATAGGATGAAGCACACGGTAAGCCTTCCTTATGTCAAGGATTTTGACGAAGGGAAAATCACCACTAAGGCTAGACCCATTCAAATGAGTCAAGAGACTATGGAATTCTGCCGTAACGAAATAGAAGATCTATTACGCAAAAGCATAATCTGTAAGAGTAAGTCCCCCTGGTCTTGTTCAGCCTTTTATGTTCAGAAGAATGTTGAACTAGAAAGAGGAGCCCCGAGGTTGGTTATCAATTACAAGCCCCTCAACAAAGTCCTGGAATGGATCAGATATCCAATTCCAAATAAGAGAGACCTAATCAATAGGTTAAGTAGATCAGTGATCTTCTCTAAGTTTGATATGAAAAGTGGATTTTGGCAAATCCAAATTCATGAGAAGGATAAGTATAAGACGTCTTTTGTCACATCCTTCGGACAATACGAATGGAACGTAATGCCCTTTGGTCTTAAGAATGCCTTAAGTGAGTTCCAGAATATCATGAATGATATTCTCAGCCCCTTTAGCAAATACTCCATAGTTTACATAGATGGTGTTCTCATCTTCTCTAAGTCCATTGAAGAACACTGGAAACATTTGAACTCGTTTATAGAAGTTATCAAAGTTAATGGTTTAGTAGTTTCTGCTACTAAAATTAAGCTATTCCAAACCAACATCCGGTTTCTTGGATATAATATCCATCAATCGAAAATAAGTCAAATCAGCAGAGTTATAACACCCTAATAACAATAATTAAAACATTTTTTTTAGATGAGATAATAGGTTAAAAAAAAAAAAAAAGAAAAAGAGCAGTCAGATGGACGTGTGTTATTTTTGTTTAGCATGAGATATATTAGCATGAGATTTTCTGATTATTTATGGTTGTCCGTGAATGCCGGGATCTGCAAGCTCTTTTTCTGTTTAAGCCTTATCTCCCACGTTCGCAACTTATCTAAATTATATATACCCTTGACTCTTACTTCTTCTTCATCACCTCTTCACTGAACTGAGAAAGCTTGCAAAACCAGAGCAAAACCAGCAGGTAATATCTTCAGTTTTAGTACATTTCGTTTTGCTCTTTAGTCCTTTAATAATCTTGGCATATGTGTATTACTTTTTGTATTTTATTCTTTATTTTTTTTTTTATGTTTCCTTTCTCTTCTTTCTATAAACGTGCGGTCCCTGCTTCTCTCTTCTTCTTTCCTTTCTTCTTCTTCTTCTCCTTCCTCTTTTCTTCTTTCTTCTCTGCTTGTTCTTCTTCATTTTTCTCCTTGCACCAACCGAGAGTGGAGTTGAGGGAGGTATGGACGTTGACCGTGAGAGATAGGGGAGAAGGGTAGAAGACCCAGTCGGTGGGTTGGCCACCGGACTGGGCGGTCGGCGCAGCTGGGCCGGAGGGCCACGGCCCTGCGTCGGCAACATCACCGGAGAACTTTTCCGGTGATGTTTTCCGGCACCCATATCTTAGAAAAACCCATTTTTTTTTTCCATGGGTAAGTTTAATCTTTGTACTTATACATTTTTGGGTTGATTTTGGTTCAATTTTGGGAGTTGATTTCTTGGGTAAACCGGTTGAGTTGTGGGAAAATTCTTAGTTCAAGAAAAAAATTCTGGTTTGGTTTGAGCTGGGGTGGGTGTGCCGTGAAGTGGGATGTGAGTTTTGGTGGTTTTTGATGATTGTTATCCTGGTTGGCTTTGTGGGTTCGGCCGGTTGGTTGGAAAGAACAGTGGGTTCGTTTGTGATTTTCAGTTGAAGGGCCGGCCGAGTGTATTGGGATGTTGATGATTTTGGTAGATTTTGTGTGTGCAGTGTTTCAACTGAATGGGTGTTTTGTTTTGGGGTTCCTTGAGCTATTCGGCCACTGAGTTTTGGTGAAGGAAACTGGTCGGGTGTTTCCTATTTTGGAATTTGTCTTTTTGGCCGGTTCAGTGTTATTACCTTTGAAGTCATTAGGTTCCAAATAATATTGTTTTAGAGTTTTGTTGTGTTAACCGGATTAAGTTATTGGATTTTCCATGTGGTTTTGGTTCTTGGTGTATTTTGTTTAGGTTGGTGTTAGTTAACTCTTTTTGGTGTGTTTTTGGTAGACCCGTGAGTTTGGGGTTGAAATTGTAGAGTTTTGAGACTTAAGTTTTATTAGTTAATTTATCTTTAGGTTTGGTTTTTTTTTTTTTTTTTTTTTTTTTTTTTTTTTTTTTCTGTTTTAATTATGGGATTATTTTTGGTTAATTAGATAGAATAATTTTTTTTTTTAGAAAAAGTATTAATAAAATTTACCCTTGTGTTTTATTTAGGTAAAAGCTCAATCTTGTCGTTAAGAGCAAATCCAGGTAAGGGGATACAACACCGAAAAATCCCAACAATATTTTATTCTAAAAACTTTTGGGAAAAGTGTTGGGAAAATTTTATAAAGCATTATATTTATGTGAAATTTTAAATGTCACGCTGTTATTTCTCATATGTTTTTATTCATGCAATTTTATGCATTTTTATAATTATGATTAAGAGCACTTTTAAGATATGGATTATGCATAAGAGTATTACAAGTTATGATAAAGAGCATTTCAAAGATATGATTACAAGAGAATTTCAAAGTATATGACTCTATTATGAATACAGTTTTGAAAGAAAAGAGATTCTAAAGTTAAATTCTGCACATGACTACAGTTATGAAAACGGCTCTTACAGTTTTGAAATAAAGTATACAGATAAAGCAGAGCCTACAGTATTACAGAAAATCGTTCATGTGCAGTAACTGTTTAACCCTGAGGCACTATTACAGCTAGGATTGGTACCCATAGGGTAGCATGGCAAGCATACCATGTGTTGGTGTGTGCTACCAGCCGATGTTGGCCTTCACCTAGGGAAGATCCCCAACTCGGAACCGGCTCTCCCCTGTGACGACAGGCTGAGTCCATAGGTCTGTGTGACAAAAGCCAACGTGCTCCGCTCACGGGTAACAGCGGTTTAGAGTCTATAAAGGGTTAAACCACAGTTAAAGGATAAAAGAGAAAATAAATAAAATTGATTTAATTATTCATGCCATTATTCATATTTCTTGTTCATCTATTTTTAAGTTCTGTTAATTATACTTATAAATTCTGTTTTAATTGCTCATTTTGATATTTTTGTCATTATGCATAATTAATGATTTTATAGCATGTTTTATTTTCCTGGTGTTGATATTTCCTTACTGAGTTGTCGAACTCACCCCTTTCCCTTATAACCATTTTCAGATGAAGGTGTATATCATAGTCTTGAGGGGAGGAGTGCCTGTAGGACTCTTGGTAGTCAGTGACCCCCAGATCTGGCCCCATCCGTGGGCAACTTGGACTTACTGTACAGTGGACTAGAAGAAGATGTAGATATTTGTAAATAGTAGCAGTTATAGTACCTGGGGACTCCGTCGTGGACATAGACTGTAGAGCTGATAGATCATGATAGTACAGTCATATTTTGTTGATGGAAACTGTACTCATTTCAGTCTTTTAACTTATGTGGTGGTTTTTCTAGCAATGTTGATTGCTAGCTTTTGCTTTACCACTTCACTTTTGAGATGTAAATAACCTCGAGCCCCAGTGTAAAATTTTGATACTGCTATCATAGTTGGTATAAATAGTAATACTACTTGTGTTTTAAAATTCTCTGTCTTTATTTACTTATTTATTTATCTTTTAGTTCGCGTTTCCCTTATTTTCCTAAACGGGGGGTGACAAGAGTCATCTAATTTGCTGATAAGTTTCCTGATGAAATTCTTGAGAAAACCCAACTACAAAGGTTCCTTGGATCTCTCAATTATGTTGCTGATTTTTATAAAAATCTTCGTAAGAAATGTAAGCCATTATTTGATAGACTTCAGAAAAATCCTCCTCCATGGACTGAAATCCATACTTCTGTTGTCAAAGAAGTTAAGCTCCATGTCCAGACATTGCCCTGTCTTGGCATTCCAACTATTGATTCTTTTAAGATCGTTGAGATTGATGCCTCCGACATTGTGTACGGTGGTATTCTCAAACAGCAAGTCCATTCCGACCATCCAGAACAAATTGTTCGTTTCCATTCAGGTGTTTGGAATTCAACTCAGAGAAACTGTAGTACTATTAAGAAAGAGATTTTACCTATAGTACTATACATTTCAAAGTTTCAAGATGATCTTTTAAATCAAAAGTTTTTAATAAGAGTTGATTGCATGAGTGCAAAACATGTTTTAGAAAAAGATGTTCAAAACATTGTTTCTAAACAGATTTTTGCAAGATGGCAAGCTATCCTAAGTATATTTGATTTTGACATTGAATAAATCAAGGGGAGTCAAAATTCAATCCCTAATTTCTTAAACCATGAATTTTTGCAGGGAAAAAAATGGAGGATAAAAAGAAAGAAAAGGTCCCTACCAAGAAGTCCAACTTAAGTCCAGAATCTAAGCCCTTTGAGCTTGTTACCCCAAGCCAATTAAGTTCCAGAGATCTGGTCTCAAGAAGTCCGCCAATCCAATTGGTGAATCGCTTTACTACTTTAGGTAGTACTCTAAGTCCAAGGCCGACTTTCCACTCTGCCTTAGTTAACCCAAGCCATTATGATCCCTTTGAAAGCATTAAGCCACAAAGAGCCCCCAGAAGTTTCCCAAAAACTTCACCATATTTTACTAAGCTCTGAAGTCATAATTGTTTTTCATTGAGCCGAATTTTAGTCACCTAAAATCTCCTGAAGATATTGCCAAAGCTTACTTCCTCCCTCGCTGGCATTTTCCAGCTATTCACCCTGATAAGCCCATTGAGTTTTATAGAGATGTCCTTCTTACAACTAAGTTTGTACAAATCAACCTCATCCCTTGCCAAAGAATTCCATGAAGAGTTGCCTTCCATTCTCTTTTTATCATGAAGTTCATTTCCCAAAAAGACTGGGGAATGCCTCCTTATGCTCTCAAAAGCTTAAGTAACAGAAAAGTCCAATATAGCTACCATGACTATATTGAAGCCTAGTACAAAGTTTTCTTGTACCAAAATGAGTCATTTTCCCACTCCTGGTTCATCAATTTTGATAAAAACTTCAAATGAGTTATTCCTTTGTGGTTTCACACGTGGTGGCAAGTTTATGGCCCAGTTAATGAGATCCTTTCAGAAGAAGTACAAGAAGCCATACGGTATTTCTCTACCGTAAGAAAATTGTCTCATCAAGAAGCTCAACTGCCCATTACAATCCATTTCTTTGCCCAGTATAAGATTTCGTGGATTTTAAAATGGCAGTATATCTTAAGCCAGAACAGTCATTCATGCATTGCAAGACAGTTATTTGTTAAGTGGTGGGATAAGTTTGACTTCTCCAGAGTCCAAACTCGCCTCCATCATGAGTACCCTCTCAAGAAAGAACCCCCTCAGATGATACAACCTATAATGGCTCAATCACAGTAGCCACCAGAACCTATCACTGAGCAAGCTCCTAAGTCTGAGTCACCCATATCCTCCAAGGGAAAAATGCCTGCTGAGAAGGATTTCAAGGCGTTTGCCCTTGCTGAGCAATTTTTTGAGCAAAATGAAGAAAATTCAGATGAAGAATCTACTGCAGAGTCTTCAGTCCCCAGAAGCCAGTTCGATCTTTTTCAAGATGCTCAAGACCCCTTTGATAGGTATGACCTGAGTTGTGACTATTAAGCTTTTGTCCCCGTCGGCACAAGAAGACAACTAAGTCATCATTTTCTGTCGATCACCTGACAAAGTACTATTCATGAATAGTGACTATTTTCACTATTCACCAAAAGTTTATCCTACTTTCGGTGAGAGTTAACTGAAGTAAAAGCAAAAGAATCTACTTTCGATTCACGCCTGACAGCACTAAGTAGACTGGAGTCCCGTGATTCCAGCACAGAAGCCTTCCCTAAGTCTATTTAAAACCGAAGAGTCTGAAGTTGAAGGCAAAGTTCATTCGAGTGAGAACTAGAGAGACCCCTCTGAAAAAGTTTTGTAACCCAAAACACTTGTAATCCCTCTCTACAAACACTTGTAATGTCTCTATCAAGTTTTATGTTTAAGCTTGTAATTATCAGAGCCCTTCTGGCCTAAGTTATTTGTAAGTTTTCAAGTTTATATTTAATTAAGCATTACTTTACTTTGAAGTTTTCATGATCTTTGAATACTCTGTTATTTTGTATTCAGATTTTGATTTTGAAGTTCGTATGCTTATTACCATGTTTTTATATGCTGACCATTTCTCTGTCCACTATACTCTCACCACTTCTTATTTCTAAGCTTCTTCTTTAAGCATATTACTATGCTTCCGCCCCCTTTTGAGCTGGAAAATGCCAGCGAAGGGGAAAGTAAGCTTTGACAATTTCTTCATGAGATTTTAGGTGACTAAAATCCGGCTCAATTAAAAACAAATTATGACTTGGGAGCTTAGTAAAATATAGTGAAGTTTTTGGAAAACTTCTGGGGGCTCTTTGTAGCTTAATGCTTTCAAATGGATCATAATGTCTTGGGCTTACTAAGGCAGATTGGAAAGTCGGCCTTGGACTTAGAGTACTACCTAAGGTAGTAAAGCGATTCACCAATTGGATTGGTGGACTTCTTGGGACCAGATCTTTGGAACTTAATTGGCTTGGGGTAACAAGCTCAAAGGGCTTAGATTCTGGACTTAAGTTGGACTTCTTGGTAGGAACCTTTTCTTTCTTTTTATTCGCCGTTTTTTTCCCTGCAAAAATTCACGGGTTAAGAAATCAGGGATTGAATTTTGACTCCCCTTGATGTATTCAATACCAAAATCAAATATACTTAGGATATCTTGCCATCTTGCAAAAATCTGTTTAGAATCAATGTTTTGAACATCTTTTTCTAAAACATGTTTTGCACTCATGCAATCAACTCTTATTAAAAACTTTTGATTTAAAAGATTATCTTGAAACTTTGAAATGTATAGTACTATAGATAAAATCTCTTTCTTCATAGTACTATAGTTTCTCTGAGCTGAATTCCAAACACCTGAATGGAAACGAAAAATTTGTTCTGGATGGTCGGAATGGACTTGCTGTTTGAGAATACCACCGTACCTAATGTCGGAGGCATCAGTCTCAACGATCTTAAAAGAATCAATAGTTGGAATGCCAAGACAGGGCAATGTCTGGACATGGAGCTTAACTTCTTTGACAACAGAAGTATGGATTTCAGTCCATGGAGGAGGATTTTTCTGAAGTCTATCAAATAATGACTTACATTTCTTACGAAGATTTTTATAAAAATCAGTAACATAATTGAGAGATCCAAGGAACCTTTGTAGTTGGGTTTTCTCAAGAATTTCATCAGGAAACTTATCAGCAAATTGGATGACTTTGCTGATTGGACTTATTTTCGATTGATGGATATTATATCCAAGAAACCGGATGTTGGTTTGGAATAGCTTAATTTTACGGATTATGCCGTAACGAAATAGAAGATCTATTACGCAAAGGCATAATCCGTAAGAGTAAGTCCCCCTGGTCTTATTCAGCCTTTTATGTTTATATATATATATATATATATATATATATATAAGGGAATGTAGATGCGGTTATTAACTGCAATTGTATATGCGGATAGTGGATGCGAACAGTTATCATCCGCCCATACTTTCACCCCTAATATTCACAATGTAGGAACATATATAACATTAGATATGTAAAATATAATATGAACAATTAACTATATGGGAAAAATATAAAAAAGCCGTATGAACTAACATCCATTTTTTAAATAGCTCCATAAAGTGATAAATGTGTTAAAGTGATACATCAAACTATCAAATTGTGCAAAAAAAAAACCATTTTTTTATTATATTCATATAATACCTGTATTCTCTTTACAACTAAAAAAATAAAAGATAAAAAACTAAACTAAACTATTTTCTTAAACAAAACAAAAAAAAAAAAAAAAAAAGAAGAAGAAGAAGAAGAAGAAGAAAAAAAAAAGAAGGATAAATTCAAAATCAATCCGTATGGTTGGCCTAAATTACAAATCGCTCAATGCGAAATAAAAAATAGGAAAAAATACAATTTAATCCCTCAAACTACCATCATTTTTCGGATGGCCCCCCCAAACAACCAAGGCTTGTACTTTGGCCCCTCAAACTACTAAAACCTTTGAAAAATACATCTTTTGGTAAAATATTCCCATAATACCCCTGCCACATGTCATTTTTCAATTAAAAAATAAAAAAATTCAATTTTTTTTTTAAATATATATATATTTTTTAAAAAGATGGGTGTTTGGGGTGGCGTTATTTCCCAATCGTGACCCAATCTTCCCGACACCCCTCCTGTCATTGACCGTTTGTAATGCCGTGATCTCCGATTTTATAGCCCGGCTCGGCGAGTTCCGATTCGCAATCATCAGCTCCCTGATCTCGGCTGAGCTCAAGCTCACCCCGCTCTGAAAAATATCCTCCACCTGAGAGAAAAACTCGTGATCCTTGAGCCCCAGGTAGCTATTGACCAACGTTTTGATTGTCAAAAAATCACAGAGAGGAAAATGAATATGAATATCAATGAACAAGCTCACGGCCGTTGATTTATCCGTCAGAAAACTGATCGAGGCCTTCCACAACAATGATAGATTTGCTTGTCGTTTGTAACAAAATAAAATTCAGATTGGAATCATTTATAACCTTCAAAAGATCAATATCATAGACATCGAAGGATAGGAAGTTAGCCATGTCCGCATTCGGAGAGGCGGGGATGAGTTCGCTGAGCTGCAGGCGTGCGTCGTGCCCAACGACGATGTTGGAAAGAAGTAGTATGTCCTCCGGTCGATTGCAGTTTTTTTTTTAGTTTTTATTTTTATTTTTAAATTATATATATATATATATATATATATATATATATATATATATATATATATATATTTATAATTTTTTTTAAATTTTTTTGATTTTTTTTGAATTTTTTTGAATTTTTTAATTGAAAAATGATACATGACAAGAGTATTATGTGGATATTTCGCCAAAAGAGACATTTTTCAAAGGTTTTGGTAGTTTGGTGAGTGCAAGTCTTGGTAGTTTGGGAGGCCATCTGGAGAATGGGTGATAGTTTGGGAGCTAAATTGTATTTTTCCCTAAAAAATAATTCAGAGATCTTCAGGGTAGGCCAAAATAACAATTTAATCATTGTAATAAAATTTCGTTAAAACACTTAATGAATTCCGTTAGTGTCAACATCAGCACCAATAAAATAATGATATGTGTTACTTTTACTTAAAATATATATATATATATATATATTACAAATATACATTTATTAAGAGTATAAGAAATAATCACTTGTTACTTTATGAAACTATTAAAAAACGGTTGTTCGTTCACAGAGCTTATTTATATTTTTCCCTATCTATATCCTCTCCATTTCACTTCCATTCTCTGTCACATTCCTGTCTCTTTCTATAAAAACGTAGGAAATAATCATTAGAAACCCCTCAAATTCTACCTTCTGTGATTTTTGCAAAGTTTAAAACTAGAGAACAATGCCAGAGAATTGATGATATCAAGGAGGGTTTGGGGTTTGATTATGTGCAAGAAAACTAAGCTAAAAAATGCTTGACGTTTGAAGCCAAGGTTTATACCCCGGATGAAACACCCCCTATTTTATCTCACTTGCTATCAATATACTTGTATCTGTGTCGAAACAACCCATTTGAGCTACAAAAAATAGGAGCAAATACTTCACAAAAGCAAAATAAATTGCAAAAATGAAAATGGTAACCAGTTTTTGATGGATACAGAAAATTATCTACAGATTCAAGGATGATTCATGTACACCGACATGTTTAATGGAATGGGCTCAAGCATCCTTCTATCATCTTCTATAATCAACCGCAAAGCTGAGAACATAGCTGCTGAACCTTGGAATCATTAATATCTGACAACATATAGATGCTGCTTCTTCCATTGTTTAGGCATGTCATGTTCAGTTGGTTCCCCATTTGGCTTGACTGCAAAAACATTATATCGATATCAATGTATTTCAATTAAAAAAAAAAAAAAAAAAAAAAAGAAAAAAAAGAAAAAGAGAAAGGACAGTAAGTCAGTAATCTTCTCAAATGTCACACTATTTCATTCTATTAGGCTGCCTCATTTGCGCCAAGAAGATTGGTAAGTAACAGAAAAACAAGTTATATGCATCACTTTCAACGTTATAACAGTTGTTTATTGGTAAGTATTCAGTAGTATAGCATAGAAGATGTTAAGGTTTATGCCCTGAAAGCCAATTTATTTGTTTTACATTTATGGTTTATTAATAAAGTTGTTTATTTTCTGAATTTTTATGAGAATATTGGGCATATCATTTTATACATGTGCATATTGTTTTATACTTTTATATATACATGTAGTCCTTAAATTATATTGAATGTGGCTTAGATGTGTTAATGAGATTATTACACAAAATATCTAAGTCATAAACCTTAGGAGTGAGATCTTTCACAGTCAAATCTCAGTGTTAGGTGATCGAATGTAGCATTGTGGGAATATTACTATTCAAGATAGAATCCATAATCCTTTGATTTTAATCAAAGAGATATGAAACATCCCCTAGAGATAAATTTAATAGAAATTTATTATTCTAAATCTTTAGCCGAAGTATTTTAGTAAGGAGTTACTAAAATGAAATGTACTAAATGAAATATGATTTCTAGAGTACAAAAATAATCAAGAGAATAAATAGGGAACTCAAAGATTAAAAGATACTGAATTAAAGTAACAGTTAATTTTATGACTTTAATTCTACTATGGAAATTTCATGAAAGGATCAATTGCAATTATAAGATGTCACTTGGAGATTTGATTAATCCAAATAAATACTAGAGTACAATTACAATTTTTTAGTAGAATAAATTGCAATTAATAGTAACCTAAATCAAGTCATGGGATGACAAGTGTTTTAGGCCTATTGGAGCCTTTAGTTCCCTTCTCAAGCTGACTATTATCCCTTAAAGGCTTAACCTAATTACACAAGGACGTATCCCCTCATTGCCGCGTACTATAGCGGATGAGAATTAGGATTTTGAAGTCCTAATTTGACAAGGAAACCTAGTCCTACCTTCTCTTGGAAAATGCAAGTATATTTAAAGCGGTCTTGTGTAAGCATTAGAATTCACACTATTAGTCTTATAATCAGAATTGAGGAGAAGGTTTAGATGTTTCAAAACCATAGCCTACACATGCAATTTGAAGGAGGAGCAAGATGATTCAATTTGGCCACAAGAACACCAAGTAGTCGACCTTGTGAGGAAGTGTTATTGTCTTGTAAATTTTTGTTTTGCATGATCTAATGTTATGCTCTCCTGATACTTTTTCTTACGAATTTTCCATTGTATCTTTTGATATATATTCCTTATGTTTTTTGTGGGGCCGACCCAAAGTATCTACGTAATCTATGAAGCTTATTCTTATGTTTTGAAACTGTGTCGGGTTTAAAGATGAACTTAGCCAAGTTAGAATTGGTTCCTGTAGGAACTGTTGATAATGTGGCTGGGTTGGCTAAGATTCTGGGTTGTGGGGTTGCGTTTCTGCCCATGAAGTATCTTGATCTTCTGTTGAGGAGTCCTATAAGACTAAGCATACATGGAACGTTGTTATTGAGTAAAAAGAATGTCGGTTGACTAGTTGGAAAATGGTGTATTTGACTAAGGGCAATAGGACTACCCTTATAAAGAGCACCCTATCCAACTTATCCACGTACTTCATGTCCCTCTTTCCTCTCCCTACAAGTGTTGCAAAGCATATTGAGAAGCTTCAACGTGATTATTTATGGGGTGGGCTAGGTGAAGAGTTCAAATATCACTTGCTGAATTGGTCCAAGGTTTGTACTCCAATCTTTGAGGGAGGGTGAGGGCTAGGAACTTGCTGAGGTTCAATCATGCCGTCTTAGGTAAATGGCTTTGGCATTATGGGCTTGAGAGAGAGACTTGGTAGAGATTGGTGGTGGACTCTAAATATGAAAGTTCATGGTGAGAGTGGTGTTTTAGTGAGCTTGTTGAGGTGTATGGGGTGGGTTTATGAAAGAATATTATGAGGGATTGGATGAAGTTTTGTAATCATACCAGATTTAAGGTGGGAGATGACTCCAAGGTTAAATTCTGACATGATCTTTGGTGTGGGGATATGGCCCTTAAGAGCCTTTCTAGCTTTATTTGGTATTGGTTGAGCAAATGATGCTTCTTTTATGGCTCACATGGAATTTTCTAGAGGTGCCATTCAGTAGAACGTGAGCTTTGCAAGAGCAGCTCGTGATTGGGAGGTGGATGTCTTTGCCTCGTTCTTCAGAGTGTTGTATTTAGTGAGAATGAGATGGGAAAATGAGGACAAGTTGTGATGGGTCCCATCCATAAGAGGATTGTTTGGTGTTAAATTTTTCTACAGTGTCATGGGTTGTAATGATGGTTTTTGTTTTCCTTGAAAGAGTGTTTGACGAACTAAGGTCCTTATGAGGGTGGCATTTTTTTGTTTGGTCGGCAACCCAAGGAAAGATCCTTATCAAGGACAATCTTTGGAAGTGGCGCGTCATTGTGGTTGCTAAGTGTTGTATGTGTAAAAGGAATGAGGAGTCTGTAGACCATTTTCTTCATTGTGAGGTTGCTTGTGCCATTTGGAATGTCTTCTTTAGTCAATTTAAGCTGTCTTGGGTTATGAATAGACAAATAGTCGACTTGAATGCTTGTTGGTGGATTGTCGACAACACTCGGAGTGCTGGAAGATGGTGCCTTCGTACCTTTTTTGGTGTCTATGGAGGGAAATGAATGATAGAAATTTTGAGGACCATGATAGGACTTTGGAGGAGATTAAGTCTTTATTTTTCAATACCCTGTATCTTTGGACAGTTGCTTTTGCTTTTCTTTTGGTGATTAGTTTTCATAATTTTCTTGTTCTTTTTGCTCATACTAACTAGGTGTCTTCTTTTGTATACTTCTTGTGTAGGATGCTTTACGCTTTTAATGATATCTCGATTACTTATAAAAAAAAAAATTCACAGTAGGAGTTACTTGCATTGAATTAGTCCGGCATGAACACATGTATTACCGATAGAGATCTGAAGTGATTGAAAGCATACAAAAAAGAAAAGAAAAGTAGAGCATCACTTACCTGACAAAAAATTTGTCCTGTTTTGCAGTTCCATTTTGAGGTAGGGACACAGCTTAAATAATGGCACCAAGAGCAGCGATCATTCAGATTAACCCCTCGAAGGAGAAAAATAAGCCCAGCAGAAAACCTGTCAAAATTACAAAACAAGTTCAGAGAACTCCATGATCTAATGAAACCAGGCACCTTAGAGATAAACTTCTTATATTATCACCATATTGGCTCATTACATTTAGTGAGTGGTATTTGCAATGCTTCTTCCCACCAACCCAGGGCACTTAGTCAAAAACTGCCCACACAGAGGATTTAGGCAACATGAATCTAACAATTAGCTTAAATGCAGACATATAGGCTGTCTGCCAATGATTGAGGTCATAAATGGCTATAAAAATCTCAACCAATGGAGATCATTAGGGTCTGTTGGTAAAGTTCTTGAAAAGTGTTTTGGGTTTTGAAAATTGTTTTGGGTTTTGAAAATGTGAAAATTGAGAAGCGTTTTAGTGGGGGCCACATTTGAAAAAAAATGTTGTCTATGGGATTCACAGAAGACAATTCATTTAGTAAACTAAAAAGTATTTTTAAGAAACAAAAACTGAGTGTTGTCAAAACATAAAAAAACAAAGCAAAAGAGGCAAAAAAAGAAAAGAAAAGAAGAAGCTCGAACACCTCCGTGAGAGGCACAAAGGGATGGGGTCTCCACCCCCTCCCCTCTGTAAGGGTAGACAACCCACCCCCCGCCTCCGCGAGAAGCACGACGGGGGTGGACCTCTAACCACCCCCCCCCCCCCCCCTCCCTGGTGGGGGTGGACATCAGGGGTGGGTCTCCCACCTACGATGAAGGGGCAACCTCCAACATAGGAGGCCAGCCTCTTGTGTTTTCATTTTTTTTAATTAAACTTTAATTTTTTTAATTTTCTTTTATAAATAACAAGGATGGTCTTCATGCTTGAAAAGAGAGTATATTTTCAAAACATTTCTATTCCTATATGAAGGGGTGATAAGTTTTTTGAAAAGTGTTTTGTGATTTGTTTTGAAAAGTGTATTAGTATTGAGGGCCACATCTGAAAACCCGTTTGAATAACGGTAGTTTGATAAGTGTTTTCGGGTTTTCAGATTTTTGAAATTGAGAAGAGTTTTTCAAAACTTTGCCAAACAAACCCCAAACTTCCCACAGGGCAGCCTATTTACCTGTAGTAAATCTCATATCATGCACATACTTTTTTTTTGATAAATAATGTCATATCATGCACATACTTCATAAAACAAGAAATGTGCAAGGAATAAAATAAGATATGCAAATTCAAAACATAAAGAAAGGATTCCAATGACCTACCCAGCAATCAATAGTATAAGAGAGAGAACCCACAGTACATACTGATATGCCTTGTGTTTAGATTTAATATACCCAGAAGGAGCATTTCTCTGGCTAACCCATCCAAACTGGGGACGAATCAAAAACACAAATCCAAGAAGAAAGCCAGAAAGAAATCCCCCAATATGAGCAAAATTGTCCACGTGTGGTAGGATTCCAACCGCTAAATTTATTATGATGATGACAAGAAGAGTCAACAAGGCTGCGAACTGTGCATAAAAACTTGAAACTGTAAGATGATTGGGCCACATATATAGCTAACTGCAAAGAAGTCAAAATTTATTAAGAAGCTCTGTCAGAATCAAAGCACTTTATTTACCTTATTTGCATATATTGTCCAATTTGTAATGAGCTCTGAAAGCATGCCTCCTAGTAAACCAAAAAGTGCACCGGACGCACCAACAGAGATTCGCGATTGAATAAAAAGAGCTGACAACAAACTCCCTCCAAAACCAGATATAATATAAAGCAATCCAATTCGAACTGTAGGACAAAACTATAAAGAAATTAGATTTCAAACTGCAAAGGCAAAAGAATTCTTCGTTGAATTACTAAAGCAGTTCCGCATAAAAGTTGAGAGATTCTACTTTATATATTCGATTATTTATCTTTCCAGCACGATGCTTTTTCTTAAAAGAAAAAAGGAGAGAGAGAGAGAGAGAGAGAGAGAGAGAGAGAGAGAGAGAAGAGAACAGGTGTCTAGGAATATTTCCTCACTTTCATTGAGACAGTATATCTACGGAATCTTAAAAAAAAAAAGTGCATGAATCAGTGATGGAATAAGTGGCACTAGATATGTGTGCTTGTTTCAGAGAGAGAGAGAGAGAGAGAGAGAGAGAGAAGAGAACAGGTGTCTAGGAATATTTCCTCACTTTCATTGAGACAGTATATCTACGGAATCTTAAAAAAAAAAAAGTGCATGAATCAGTGATGGAATAAGTGGTACTAGATATGTGTGCTTGTTTCAAGAAGCTTTCAACTGCAAAATGGAATTAGTGCAACAAAAAGTTCATAAAGCCTGAAAACACACTCCACCTTGGATGTAATTTTTCCAAATCCTGCCTAGGTTAGCACACCTCCTACTCTCTCATTGTTGTTTGCAACCCTTATATTCTTTGAAACGTATCAGATATCGTGGTCATAGTATATATGAGTTATAACCAAAACTAGAATCAATTGTCCACTCTTCTAGAATTAGAATCAAGTCAATTCACTTAGTCCAAAGAATTCTGAATCCGTCTTCAGATTATCTCAAGTCATCGGTGTACAAATTGCAACTTATTTGATATAATAATAAGGGCTTCCATTGGTTTGGTTATAACTCAGCCACGTTTTTTATAAATAGAATTTCATTGTTGTCAAATTCATTGTCCATTCCACTTTTCCACGATATGGGACATTATTCAATAAGCCAAGCTCTGCAAAAATTAGCAACTTTGTTCTTAAGACAAAATTGCAAGGCCTTGTGGTCAATCCTTTTTGTGGTGTCCAAACATATAATTATAATTCCACATGTATAGAAGAGAAGTTAAAATTGTAATTCAAAGCTTCATCTCAAATTCCACATACCAATAAGACCGACAAAGAAATAAATCAATGATTTGACCAGGGATATAAAGTGTGTAGCATCTTTAAAAGACAGGCTCATACGTATATAGTTGCTGATAAACAAATATATATATATATATATATATATATATATATATATATATATATATATATATATATATATATATATATATATATATATATATATATATATTGAGAACAAATTTGAAGAAGCAAATGGATGCATACCAAACCCAAATTCTTGCTCAAGCCGAATTCCAATA
This sequence comes from Alnus glutinosa, assembly GCF_958979055.1. NCBI lineage: Eukaryota > Viridiplantae > Streptophyta > Magnoliopsida > Fagales > Betulaceae > Alnus > Alnus glutinosa. The sequence continues at coordinate 23,259,625 of NC_084894.1, forward strand.
AATACAAGACTCAACATATTGGCGAGTATATGAAAAACCCCAGCATGTAACCATATACAAGAGATCAGACGCCATGCCTGGTGCCCATGGACAATTTTATTCACTTCTAGAGCACCCATCTTCTCTAACCTGAAAAAAATAAAAACATATCGGATTATGACCTACACACATATTAGTACACGTCAAGTCAAAGATAACTCCACCAAGAAGCCCCACCATTAGCAATTATCAACTTAAAGGAAACATGTGTATAAGTATAACCCTTAACATATCTTAACAGCATGATCTCGCAAACATGATTGACAGATAATATTTTCAGTCTCATTAGCTTAAACCATGATTTGTTCTATAACCCTCAAGAGAGTTTTGGGGATGGTCCTCGCTTGCCTGTAGTGATGGTCGTTTCTCCCTCCTATTTGGATTGTAGCTCCTCAGGAATTCCCGCCGATGACAAGGATGGGGTGTCGAATGGTGAGGAGGTTGAGGATCCCTCGTTGGAGTTTCAGGATGCCATTAAAGAGGACCTTCTTCGGATTGTAAAGCTTGCGTGTCCAAAGAATAAAGGTAGGAGGGAGGTGTTGAACCTAAATAGCTCTATTAATTATGGCAATGCAAGCATGTCTTCTCGACGAGGGAAAGGAATGGCTCACATGCTGTAGCATGTATGCTCCATGTGGGTTATGGGTTTGAGGGTCTTAGGGTTGAGGGTTTGTTTGGGCTTCTTCTTGTGGGTAGTTTTGTTTGTTCATGTGTATACTTCATGTGTACATAAGGACGCCTTATGCTTTTTTTTTATAAAATTTATTACTTATAAAAAAAATATATATATACATATATATATATATACATAGAACAAGATCATCTTAGTTTTTCTTGCATCCGCATAAAGCCTATGCAATCAAGTAATTGACGAAACTTATACGATATTAACAACAAGGGAAAGAATTAGCCGTCCCAAATGCACTCTAAGTCCGCATTACTTGAATTACAGGAACACAAAAACACCAACCAACCAGAACCCAAAGCAGGTAACTTTGCATTGCTTTTGACAGCCAAAGCACAAACCAGTATGCAACCAATGATTAAATCAAACAACCAATATCTAACAAATGAACATTGATTGAAAGTGGGGAAGGATTACGTGGACGAAGAGGGACCCAGAAGGGGGTTATCCTTGAGGGTCTGGAAGGAGAACCTGCCCAAGAACCTGGCGACGCAGGAGGTGGAATTCTTGGGGCAGTTGTTGACGTACATGGTCACCACGAAGAGCGCAATGTTCGCCACCACGAAGCTCGGCACTAGCCACGGCACCCATCGCCTGAACGCCCTCAACTCCTCGCCGCCGCCTCCGCCGACCGCTAGTGGCGCCGACGACGTCGTTGCGGAAGCGGGACTCACCGGGTGGACCTTGACCACGATCTGGGCCGCCGAAGATGATGAGCCCCTCCGCATCACGGCCGTTTATGGATTGTGATGGTGATGGAACTAATAGTAACAATGACGATGATTTGCTCAGAGATTTGTTAATGCGGAATTCCCATTCCCTTGATTGTAATTTGTAAATGTTGGTCGGAACTGGGAATTGAAAATTCTTTTCCGTATCAGTTGATTTAACAACGAATCACGGAAATCGGAGAGAGAGAGAAAGAGATTTGTGGAACAAATATAAAGTGTGAGGCGGGGTTTTGCTTTTTCTTGGTTTGGACAGAACGGTTTACCAACTAAACGATGAAGTGTTTCTCGTTGCTGTTGTTTGTGTTAGAGTCCGTTTATTTATACTAACGTAATTTTGTACTTTAAAAGTGTATTAGTAAATAAAAGGTTAACGCTCTTACGGTTGTTCAATCGGTTGAAAATCACGCCTAATGAAATAAAGGTTATTAGATCAAATTCTTTCTTTTTCTCTTTGTGGACATGTCAAAAAAAAAAAAGGTAAATAAAAGGATAGTTGCACCGTTATTTTTTGAGGTGACCTAAATTACAAATCACTTTTCGTGGTTTAAAAATCTTAGTGAGTTATTGTGGTAAATTATAATTATAAATATTTTTTGAAATGTTTTGAAATTCTAATAAAGAATGATTTATACCGGGTGTAACATGATTGACTAACGGAATCTTTTAACTTGATGGATGGAAAACGTGTTCAAAAATTGATTTGTAATTATAATTTACCACAAAGAGTGATTTGTAATTTAGGCCAACCCAAAAATTAATGGTGCAATTATCCTTTTATTTATCGAGGAATATTAGACATCCATATTTTTTATTTTTTTCAGAATTTGATTTCAACATGATGTGTCATAATTTCATGAGATCTATCATTTTAAAAAATATGTCACAATCTCATAAAATTATAACACATCAAATTAAAACTAAATTTAAAAAAAAAAGTGTTAAGATATCAAGCATTTTTCATTATTTTCTACATCGAGTATATATGGAAGGCAAAATTGAAATGTTAAAATACTATTTCTCGTTTTCATTCATTCTTTTGTTTTCTTTTGTTTGACATTATGTTAGTGATCACGAGTCATGACTCATAATCGCAACCATTAAGCACTACAGTTTGACAAGTGTCAGGTGCATTGTTATTTGACGCATTCGCGGTGAAACAGTAACTGTGACGGAAGATTAAGGTCGGCCTTTACCCAAGTAACCAATCCAATCTCATGATTGTGACTAATTCATTTCCCATGCGTAGTTTTCCGAGTTAATTAGTTAATATTTTGCTCCCTTTTAACTTTATCTTCTAGGGGGTTTTCTCGTGAGCCATGACAGATAAAAACAGAGCAGGAAACTACAATTAGCATGCGATAATGCGAATCATGCTTTTATAAACTAATTAAAATCAATTGCACCAGTCAAGTTAAAGCCGAATGAGTATTCACGCCAATTAGAAGTCTTAATATATTGTTAGTAATTGTGACGGTAACGGCCGGCTCGATATATTTTAGAGTCTTATAATAAAAATTTAAGTGAGACCTTTTATTTAAAATTAAATATTAATTAATTTAAAATTATACTTCTATTTCAAATTTATTTTTCTTACTTTTTGAGATGCAAAATTACTTATTAAATTTTTATATTCGAGTTTTTTTAATATTTTCTTTTTTATTTGTGATACTGTTAATCTTAGGTATGATTTTATTAATTTTAATTTTGAAAAACTTCTTTATGCGGAAGCAACTGTAACATGTATTGTCAATAAAATTCTATAAGCGATACTTGCATTAGGAATAGAATCAAGTCTTTTTATATAATTTAATGTGTTAATTAGAGCACTTTATTCTATTTGTAAATTTTCTATTAAACTTTTAGTTCTGAAAATAAAATTTTATGGAATAATTTTAAGGAATTGAATAGTAAATTATTGAGAAATAATGAAAATTGAGAAGAAGAGATAAAATTCAAATTTGAATAATACTTGAATATGGAAATTAAGATAAAGAGTAGGATTTTAAATGGAAACTTAAGAGTTTCTCCATCTTCTTAGCTTCTTTTTTTTTTTTTTTCATTATATTTTGTATTTGAACGTTGGACTTAACTTAAGGCTTTCATGACTTTTAAGACTTTCCATATCTTCTTAGCATTTTTTTTTTTCATTCTATTTGGTCTTTGAACGTTAGACTTAACTTAAGAAGAATAAACAACATAGATGCCCATCAATTGGCAAGAATGACACTAACTCAGAATGTAAAACAGGTCTGGATATGAAACCTATCCGGGCTTAATCTCAGCTATTGTACGGGATGACCGAGAATTTTCTAATTTTGATTAATGAAATTCATGATTTTATTCAGAAAGGCCTTCAATTTTGGTAATAAAGACTTTCATGACTTTTGAGACTTTCCATATCTTCGTAGATTTATTTTTTTATTCTATTTTGTCTTTGAACGTTTGACTTAATTTAAGGCATTCAATTTTGATAATTAAGGCCCTAATGACTTTTGAGACTTTCCATAACTTCTTAGTATTTTTTTAATTTTAATGCCTTTCTTAAATTTATTTTTACCATAATTTGGGGCCTTAAAGTGTATTGATGGTAATTAAGGCCTTTATATATATATATTAATTGGAGGCCTTATGCGGTTAATATGAAAAAGCTTATATAAGGTTTACATGTTCATAAAAATAGTCGTAAAGTGAAAATTTATTCGCGTAAGCCCCAGCCGACAAAAGTGAAAATTTATTTGGACATATAGGTACTACATAAACTCGCTTGCATTAATTACCTAAATTAGTAACAATTTGGACAATTAATTACCTTAGATACTAATCCGTTAAAGCCATCGTTCCTGGGCCGGGCCCATGTAATTAAACAACTGTCATGGAAGACTACCTTGCAAGAAGGGCAATCCTTTTATGGGAGGAAGAATAACATCGTATAGCATCTTCAACAGAATAAGTAAATGGCTTATAATAGTCAAATTTGACTACTCTCTCTTTCCCCCTTTCCTTCTTTCACACAAAATAATATTTAAATAAAATAAATAGTATAATAGATAATATATTAGAGAGAGTATAGAAAAAATGGTAACTAAAATATATAATATTATTTTTCAGTAGTTACTTTGACTATTATTACTAAAGATGCTCGTAGAATAAACAGCTTAAATGGCATACCAAATGACTGAGAAGTTTGGTTGCTTTTGCTTTCATCTCACCCAAATTCTAAACAAGCACTATAAAAGGGTACAAATATTTTATTTTATTTTATTTTTTCTTATATTCAAATAAGAAAAAAAAAATAAAATTACAAAGAAGAATCCTTAACACTCCTAATACGAATTGAGTTAAGAAAAGAAAAAGAGGTGAGAAAGCTTCGATACACAATAAGGGTACGAAATTCTTTACCTTGGTTATATAGAACATTATGCTATAAAATGCTTTATATTGCCGAAGTTGGATCATGATCTTTAAAATAGGGAGGAATTATTTCATGGTTAATATTATAATTTACAGATCTAATGTTATATGTGTTGTCACGTCATTTAAGATTATATTTTTAAATGATGTGGTATCATATACATCGCTAGATAAAACAAAACAAATTATTGACTATAAAATACTAATTTTAATTTTATTTGAAATAAAGAAGATTCTATTTAGCTTAAATAGTGATTTTAATGCATAAGTTTCTATTGATGCAGCATCAATAGAGACTAATGATATAGTCATAACTTTTTAATGTTATATTGACCATAAAATCACTCATCTCAGTTTTACAGAAAAAGATCTTATTCCTTTTAAATTGATTTTAATGCACAAGTCTCTATTGATGTTCATGATAAAGGCCATTACTTTTTAATACCCCATGCATGTCATAGTCAGGCATTGATATATATACATATACATATAACTAATTTTTGTACACTTGACCGAATCATCTCACTAAAATGAACATATTTCTCTCCTATAATGATAAAATCTAATCTTATTCTTCTCATGTAGCTAACGGTCAAGTCCCTAATTTAAAATAAATTATTGGGTCTTCCTAACATGGTGTTTACCGTTTAGAAAATGATATTTGTAAACACACTCATTATGAGTACCGTGTATAAATTATGTGTGTTTAAATAACAGAACTCTTACTGTCTAGGTACAAATGTCCCATGGTCATGTTCATAATTTTTTTTCCTTTTTCAAGAAAACAATGACAAATTCGAGGGTTGGTTTGGGACTACGTCATCGATCATCTTTGTAAAATAATTATAGAATAAAAATGTGATATCTATCGATACTCAAATATTAATATTATGTTTCTTAACATATTAGTAGAGCATGCAAATGTAGATATGCATAGGTACATAATTTGTGGAAGGTCCATTTTGTACCCCGTAAACAACCTCAAATTCTAAGGCTCGATTGGTAATGCTTTTTAGAGAATTTTTGTTTCTCTAGTTGTAATTAATATGACATAAAGATAAAAATAATTTTAAGTATTTTATGTGTTGAGTTATTTGTTAATGCTTTTATATTTTTCTAAAAAATAAAATTTAGTCCTAGAAAACTTCAGCAAATTAAAGGAGTCCATAATTGTTTTGGTTAATTACCTTGAAAAAGAAAAAGAAAAAAGAGTTCTATTTTGAAATGAACGTTGAACTTTTAAGGCACCGACATATATTAAACCACTAATTTATTGATATTAGCAGAAATCATTGAAACTGCAGCATTTCTGGAATACATTTTTTACAATTTTAAATAAATTTTAGATTATCAAATTAAGTGAATTCAGGCTATTTTTCACATAAAACAACATGAAAAAATGCTACATATTAAAGATATGACATATTATTGAGACAATAATAATAATAAAAAAATTCATTCCAAAAGGCTTTGTCTCCACTTTTGAAAATACGCTCATTTTTAACTAAACCAAAAGACAATTTGCGAGATAATTAAAGTGTAAGAACTGATAAAAATTTACTCAATTCTCATTGTTAACATGTCACATTTTTAATATGTAACATTTTTCATGTCGATGCATGAAATGACCTAAATTTATATAATTTGAAAATGTAAAATTTTAAAGAAATCGTGGGGATCCTGATCCTGATTTTATGCTTGATCTTCATTGAACTAATTATTGGAGGCTTAAATTATTTAAGAAATCTTGCTCCCAAATAAATAATTGGAGTACCACTCAAGCTTATTTCTTCACAAACCCATTTTCTTACCAATCAATTGGTTCTCATTCGGTTTAAATTTATTATTTTATTTTGTTGAAAACAGAATTGTCTTAAAAGGGTTATAGATAATTAGATATATAATTACCAATGTACAAAATGGGAAGGTTATACTGATACACCATTTTCTATTATCATAAAATAAATAAATAAAAAAGAGAGGAGAAAAATAGAGAGAACTCATGCTAAAACTATTTCAACATCAACCTGCCTTTCCCAATTTAATTAATTAAGGTCAAGATCTAGATCATTTATATAATTAAAGAAAGCCACGCTTGATGGGTACGTATATATTATACCAGTTAATGCTTCTTTCTATTCAAAGGTATTATATATACCATGCGTTACGTTCCAAAAAAGATTTAAGGGCCCAAATCTTGCCACCACATGAACGACTGCTCAAATGTTTCTATTAATTTATTTTTTGATTTTATTAACATATTATTCTTATGACGGCCTCCAAATCCAATCCAAATATTGGAAACAAAATGTGTACAATAAAAACCAATAGAGAAAAAGATAACATATATACCCATGATAAATATTTTCATTTACCTAAATATATAACTCTATGCATGACTACTATTGCATCAACAACCTGCACAAGAAAGAAGGTATATATTGATCATGATGATCACGAAGAATCCTTTAGAACAAGAAAATGTTGTGGAAAGACCACTGATCATGTAGTATATAGAGTTTTTAGGCTGTGGCGCCCGGCCTTTAGTCAGTGTATATACGTACGTAGAGTTTTTAGGGAATGATTGAGAGGGAAATGATGCGGACATGCGGTAATGAGTTAGAATAACTAATAAAATATGTCTTATATCGATGTCAAAATAATAAAACGTGAGGGCTTTTCATGGAAGGTGAGCCGCTCCCTTATCGACGTACGTGGCAGTAGACTAATTGGTTCGTCCATGAGTTTGGCGGCTAAGGTATATTTAGAAGAGAACGTTCCCCGGTAAGTGGTAACATTAGTGGACCAAAACCTTGATTGTTTCAACGTCCACCGTTTCTTCGATCTCTTCTCTCTCTCTCTCTTCCAAACTGCAAATTCTTCTGTTGCTTTGCGAGCACTTCTTCCATCCCTTTTCTGGCTTTTCATTTGATATTCTTAAACCCATGTGTCTCTTCCTTTTCTTGCTCCTCGGTTTATATCGTAACATATACCCTTTTCATTGTTAGGGGATTGGAAGCAAAGACTTTTTTCTTTTTTTGGGTTTTCCTATCATGGTTTCCTTTCGATCTTTTCTTCCATCACCGGGATATCTTTCATCGGAGATTCGCTGAAAAACCAACTGCGCGCGTAACGGACAGAGGTCATGCATGGGAGTCTATCGTCTGGTGATGGACAGGTCAATCATTGGCAAGTGCCCCAACCGATTATGGTTAGTTGTCTTCGCCTCTTTTCTTCTGTGGTTCGTATTGCTTTGCTTCTATTATTCGGTTCCTACGGTTGGCATCCCCGAGCGTGTCACCTTGTTTGGTGATAACTTTGTCAACACTGTCAATTCTATTCTTTTGCCTGAAAATTCCAACGAAAGCATTAATGGAAAAAAAATTATCAGCGAAGAAACAGACTTTGTCAAGCCTGTAAAAAATATGGATGTCAGAGATCTTGTAGTAAAAAACAAGGATGAAACAAAAAATGGGTACAACCCGTTTACCAATTTTTCAGCCAGGGATTATGGGCTTGACAATTTTGATCATATAGTGACAGAAGTGTACCCCAACAATCAAACGCACCTTGCAGAGAATGAAGCTGATCAGCCTGTTAATGGCGTTTCTAGTTCAGAGAATGGAGAAAAACCAGATCCATTAAATGAGAAAATCTCCAAAGGGACGAGCAGGGAATTAGTTGATTCCTGTTCGGGTAGATACGTTTATGTCCATGATCTTCCTCGCCGGTTCAACGAAGACATGCTCAGGCATTGCCGGTCACTTAGTAATTGGACTGATATGTGTCTCTTTACAGCAAACATGGGTCTTGGTCCCTCTCTTCGAAATTTTGAGAGGGCATTCTCAAAGACTAGTTGGTTTGCGACAAACCAATTCTTGCTGGAAGTAATCTTCCACAACAGAATGAAACAGTACAAGTGCTTGACAAATGACTCATCATTGGCTTCAGCAATCTTTGTTCCATATTATGCCGGCCTGGACGTTTCTCGCTACCTCTGGTATTCAAACACATCCATGAGAGATGCTGCTTCCCTTGAGCTTGTCAAGTGGCTCAGAGAAAAGCCAGAGTGGAAGAAAATGTGTGGCAGAGATCATTTCTTGGTTGTCGGAAGGATTACATGGGATTTTAGGAGAGTAAGGGAGAAGGATTCCGACTGGGGTAATAAGCTAATGCTCTTGCCGGAGTCGAGGAATATGACGATGTTGGTAATTGAATCAAGCCCTTGGGACAACAACGACTTCGCGATACCTTATCCGACATACTTCCACCCTTCAAGCGACAACGAAGTTTTCCGGTGGCAGAACAGAATGAGGAGGCAGAAAAGGCGGTATTTCTTCTCTTTTGCCGGCGCCCCAAGACCCAATCTTCAAGATTCTATTCGTACTGAGATTATCGAGCAGTGTCGGGCTTCTACGGGGAGGAAATGCAGGTTGTTGGAATGCAGAGACCGCGCAAACAAGTGCTACCAGCCATTTCACGTGATGAAAATGTTTCAAACTTCTGTTTTCTGCTTGCAGCCTCCGGGAGATTCATTCACCAGGCGGTCTGCTTTTGATTCGATTTTGGCAGGTTGTATTCCAGTTTTCTTTCATCCGGGGTCAGCTTATGTTCAATATCTATGGCATTTACCAAAAGATTACACCAAATATTCTGTGTTTATACCCGCAAACGATGTGAAAAGTGGGAAAGTCAGCATCCAAAAGATACTGCTTCGGATTCCGAAAGAGAAGGTGCGGGCTATGAGAGAGGAGGTCATAAGGCTGATTCCAAGAGTAGTATATGCACATCCCAGATCAAGATTGGAGACCCTTGAAGATGCGTTTGATATTGCAGTTCAAGGAGTTCTTGAAAGAGTAGAGAGAATTAGGAGGGAGATGAGAGAGGGGAAGAATACTAGTTATGCTTTTCCAGAGGAATTTAGTTGGAAGTATAATTTGGTTGGGACAGTGGGGGAGCATGAATGGGATCCTCTGTTTGCCAGACCGTAGAACGTAAATTAGAGTACAAAATACAGGGGAGGAGGAGAAAGGCAATTTGCTTACTTTTATTCATGTATTTGGGCAAGTATTTCTATCTTTTTAGTTTAGAAAAAATGTTTTGATGTAATATAAAGTTGGGAAGCGTTGATCGAGTTCATATTTGAAAAAATATTTTCTCTAGAATACACTTTTTATTTGAGAAAAATAAAACATATGTAGAGTATCATAAGAATGAGTAAATTAATATAATTAGGCCAAACACATTAGTTTAATCTTTTGAGTTAAGTAGTATCTCTGTATCTCAACATATCATATTATGGTCGCATTGAAAAAACTTCCTAGAAAATAAATCTCTCCAAAAATGGTATCGGAGCCGAAAGGTCAACATGACACGTATGAGTGCTGAACAGAGTGTTTGTATGGTGGACACCGATGAGGTTCTTGATATGTTGTCACCTATGGAGAGTAAACTAGAGCAGCACATGGTTTGCATGTATAATTGTGAGCGTTGGGCTCTTGTGATGCTTGAACACCTGACAAAAGAACTTCCGTTGGAGGAAGAGTGTAGTCGATGTGACGGTGAACTCATACGTGTTGGAAATAAATTTTGGATAGTACACAAATTTATTGTTGAAATAAAATAATACCAATATAAAAATTAAAAATAAAATAAATACAATACAAGAGATTAAAATTAAAACAAAAATAATTTTACAATGCTATAGAATCACGTAAAAACGTCATTCTTAAAGGTTGATTTGTACCTCCCGAAATAGACAACTCAGTGTCTTTAGGATCTGTAAAGGTTTGCTGATGATTTTGTTTTATCGTATGTCCGTGTGTGCATGCATTTGTGTAGATCACTATTAAACGGAGTAATTCTACATGTACATTAAATATTCATTAAGTCTCCATAAAAAATTGAAATGTCTTCTAAAATCACCATTGGGCACGTGATTGATCAAATTGTGATTTTGATCAAATGATGATTTCAAAAGTTACTTCATTTCTTAATAGACACTTAATAAATACTTAATGTAAATATAAAATTACTTTACTAAACAAGACTGGGAAGAGTTTTTCACCGGGCTTAAATAGAGAGATTGAATAAAATATTAATTTTTAAAAATAATTCTTTTAAAAAAAGAAAAAAGAAAAGTATTTGAGACCGAATGCGAATACGACCCAATGGCCGGCCACAAGCCAATTGGCCAACTACGTACGCCACATCATTTTCATAAGCCCACCCAGGGCCACCCTCTTTGTCAAAACAATCTCTTTCTTTGGCCAAAGTTCAATCTGTTTCCTATTTTATTATTAAGGATAATACAATTGTATATTTATTTTTATTTTTTTATGTAATTTATTTAAATAAAATATTGATAGAAATCTGAAGTTGCCTTTTTTAATCTATATAACTCCAAAGTTGCCTTTTTCAGTAGAAATTGCATTTTTTTCACTTTAAACATTTTCTGTGCAGCCAAACAAAGACGATAAGTAAAGAAGAGATGTCGTTATGCGGCATGCCATTCAATCAGCAATGACATAATAAATCATGAACAAAGCAAATAATTAATGATTCTTCTTTTTTGCTTCAATAAATATAACGTATGAGTTCAGCCGTCGTTTGGGGTAGTTTATGACCACTCATTCCACCCCCCCCCCCCCCTTTTTTTTATAAAAATAAAAAATTATTTATAAATTATTTTTGTTTTATTAAAAAAATTAAGATTATATTTATCTTTTTACTGATTTTAGGTAGGACATTGATAATTTTTTCATAGTTTCGTATTTCGACTTTTTCCAAATGATAAGTATGGCGTCTTGCTTCGAGGTTTAGTAGAGTAATCAGTAGTTCATTTGTTAAAAATTTAACAAAAGCGCGTTTGTAGTCCAACGGTTAGGATAATTGCCTTCCAAGCAATAGACCCGGGTTCGACTCCCGGCAGACGCATTTTTTTTTTTGTGTTTCCATAGTAAATATAATGCAACGGCGTCGTTCTAAATTCGTGGCAAAACTTCTTTCTCTCTCGTCCCCCAGAATCCACAGCCAATCACGAGGAGGAATATTCCCACAATTGCAGCAAATCATCTTCCCCACGGCGCACCACCCAAGATATTTACGCTGGAAAACGACCGCAGCCTCAGAGGGCATTTTCGTCAAACGACCTCTCTTACAAACACTTGTCCCTCCATTCCTGTGGGCTGTGGCCAAGACGCTTTGCTCGCAACCGTAATATACAATCTCGACCGCACATTCGCTCTCATTCTGCTAACACATCCGCCACATACACACAGTCACACACGCACACCGCGGTTAATGGCCGGCACGAGCGCCTCCTTGGCGCCGCACGTTATCGGGTCCACAGTCGTCGAACTATCCAGAACCAACCGCACCGGAGCCCCGTCTTCCGCTCGGATCTCCACGAAGACCAACGTAGCCCCCGCCCGCGACATCGCTCTCGCCGAGGGTCCCTCCTGCATCTTCGTTGGGCCCCTTGAGACGGCCAGCAAAGAAACCCTAGAAGCTCTCTATCTCCAAGTAGGTCACACTGCTTTATTAGAATTTGTTTTGCAACTTAAATTGTGTGAATTTCTTGTTTATGTGCTTGATAGCATGTTTAAATGGCTGTGATTGTTGTAGGCACGGGATGCGTATTACAGCGGTAAACCTTTGATAGTTGATGATATGTTTGATAGAGTAGAGGTCAGTTTGATTTACGCGTTTTTAGTCGAATCTGAGTTTAATTTATTTGATGTTTATGCACTGAGCTGATCTTTTGAGTTTAACAATTTGTAACAGTTAAAGCTACGGTGGTTTGGTTCCAAATCGGTGGTCAAGTACCCGCGTTGTAGTCTTAGGCGGCAATCGGCCTATGCGGATGCGGAGGTAATTTTCTCTTTGGTATCAACCATTTGCTTCTTTGGACTCCTTAATTGAATATCAGCGGTATCAATTATTAAATGATTAAATTCACTTATCACAAAAGTTTAAGTTAATAGGAAGGAATTAATTTAATTATTTAATTTATATTATAATATTTCTTTTCACGTGTGGGCTTAAACTTCCCTGAGGCTCAACACATGGTATATTTAATTGAAATGAAAGGTGAATGTTGGAGAAAAGGTTCGAACTCATAACCTCTGATATCATGTTAAATCAGCATTTGTCTCAAAAGCTTAAACTTATAGAAGGTGTGAGTTACATCACCACTTATTCTAATAGGAAGAAATAAATTTAATTATAAAATTTATATTCTTAACATCAATGTTATGTCTCCCATACGGTTCTAGGAAAGTAAAAGAAAACGTGGAAGCAAGGTTTTCTTTCTAAGTACCAAAGGAGCTGCAGTAGCCTGCATTTTCTGATTTAGCTGACAAAATGAAAACCATGTCGATGTTCCCTTTAATGGTGGGCTCTGACCCATCTGATTGATGGCAAACTATATATATATATAGGGATATTAATGGCATGTTGGGGTGGTTAATTTGCTTTAGTTGGTGTGTAGAAGCACTGTGTTTTCTTCACTTGAATATTTGGTGACATGGATGTAGGGCAGGAAGATCTGTCACAGGTTTTTGCATTAGCGAGCATATGGGTTCTGTTTCTTGGATTTGGCAGTTCAGCATGTGTTGTGCCTATAATATACACCGTGGGCCTAGCTTATCAAGATGCATTCGGCTCGGGATTTTCCAACAGCAGTCAAGCATCTGTGGTAGAGTTGCTTGCCATGGTGAATGGCATTCTCTTAATGGCATTGGGATCTGTGATTGGCTACCCAATTGCATCAGCTTCAGGTAATAAGCTATAGCTTACAAAGCCTTGTATAAGAATTCCAGAAAATAACTCTGGAGTTTTTTCACCAGGGACAGTAGTTTTTGTCTGGGTTTTTGGATCAAATCTGGAAACTGGAGAATAATACCTCTAATTTGATTATTATTTCTCCAAATGTCATCATTACTTACTCACCCATTTTGGCAGTTAAAGTGCTTCAAGGCCTGTGGAAGAATGACTTGGTAGCACTTAATGGGGCATGCCCAAATTGTGGGGAGGAGGTCAGTCTATTGTACGATTGTATTAATCTGAAAGTCCTAGGAGATTTTATTTATTCTCGATAACTTGTCTATGGACCTGTATTTCATCCTGGCAACAAACGAAGTGAAGTTTCAACTTCTAGTTTATACATTTCCAATAACTTAAATAGCATTTTCCTCCAGGTTTTTGCATTTGTGAAACCAGATCAGTGTAATAAGAGCCCCCATCGAGCAGATTGTCATGTTTGTGAATCCTTATTAGAATTCCGCATCAAGGTTGAGGTAATCTAGTTTGCTTCTATTTCTCAAAATAGGAAGTTTGCATCATAAAACTGAATTTTTATTTTGCTATACATCTAATATGAAACTGAGAATAAGATGATAATTAAGAGGATTCTTTGTATAATGAGGAAAGTTAGACAGAACATCATAGTATTTTGGGGTTCAGACTTTAGAGGTATTGAAATGCTTGGAAAGAACATTCATAGAATCATAGTGAACATGCTATTACTTCTACATCACGTTATGTAGATGTAGAGTTTTTAGACATACTAGTGTCTGTGAGAGCTCATTGTAAATGCCTTTGTCAGTTCTGAAATTTATAGACGTCTCTTGTCTCGTGAAGTATTATTCATAATACTTTTTCATTTATTCTGCAGCCATCAGTGTCAAGACTAGGTAGAGGGTGGGTTTATGGCCGCATATACCTTGTTTCACGTAGAGGCGGAAACCGGCGTCAGAGACGGGTCTAAAATCTTTGCCTAGTATATTTGATCTCAGAAGTCAGAAGATTTGTGTAAAGTAGCACTATTCATTACTCCTTTTAATTTTTGCCAAGGTGAAATAGTGGTAATCCTAACAAAAATTCATTTTCTACAAGTCAATAGATAGCTGGGCTTTTTGTATTGTAGAATTAACAATGAGACTCCTGGATTATTTAAGTTCTAGTAAAATATTGTATATTCCCTGATTTCCCTCAGAAAAGCGACAGCTATATTTGGTTCTCGAAGCGATTCATCAAAAAATATTTGGTTCTTGAAGTGTCTTCGTGATAGGATTGTTAGGGAATTATGAAGTCATGCATAATGGATCCCCATTGATGGACCTGCTTAGATATCTCCTACTTCTTGTTGCTGTTTCTAAATATTGCAAAGAAGATAGAGCTTGCAGTTACGTTGCATCCATAGGTGCTGCTAATCCCATAGAACAGGCCATCAACAATTCATTGCACGATATTTAAATCCTGAACTTTCTTGAAAAGGTCCGACTGCAAAAAACGAGGTGCCAATATTTTTGTGGATATAAACCACTTTGTAGCCTTGAATCCAGGAGTCAAATGGTTCTGGCTGGATTTTAAGAGCATTTCTAGCATTGTTTTGCATTTTAGCTAATTGAAAAATATCCACTACTTACCCTTTTTTTTTTTTTTTTTTTTTTTTTTTTTTTAACCTACTTCCTTTTCAATACAAACTCTTACAAATTTTTTATTCCATTCTTTATTTTCTTTAAATATTATTTCTCAATTTTTTTTATTGAAAAAAAAAAAGAAAAGAAAAGAGAGAGAGAGGAGCAGCTAATAAAAAAAAAAAAGGAAAAAGTGTTTTAGATAAGAAGAGTTGTTGAACTTGATTTTTGCCTCATATTAGCTAAACATACACGCTACGGAAGTTTCATTAATGCATCTGCTGGAGAAGCTCGAACAAATGGGATTTTGTGGTCGAGATCAAATCTTCGTCACATAATCTGCCTACAGGGTGCTCAAATGGCGCCCAAAATCGATTAATTGAGAAAAAATAGCTCCAGCTCCCCGTTCTGACAAAAACTATAAACCTTCAATTACATGAAAACTGCGGAGGAAACTACAGCGAGTTTGCATTTTTTTGAAAACATTTCACATGAAACTATAGGACGAGAGAGAGAGAGAGAGAGCATGTCTGAAAAACACAACATTTCACACGAAAACCACCAGAATTTGCTATGAGAAATTCTTCTTTCTCTTTTTTGTGGCTGTGATAATCATCAGGTGTGCGGACGACAAATTGCTACACTGAATGGGACGTTTATGAAGGAACCTTGACTGAAACATCTATGTGCTATAAAGCAAAACTAAGTCTAAAATATTGCCATCCATAGTAGAAAGTACATAAAAATGTCAGTAAGAAATTTTCTCAAGAGTTTTCAGGGCACAAGCAACAGTGAGTTATGTAACCAAGTCGGTCTGTTCATACATCACTTGTGACATATAGATGGTAGCTGAATCGGTGGTAGCTAGCCAATCAGAAGTGTCCCAAGCTGTATACAAGAATCCATGCAAGCTGAAAAACAGAAATGGAAGGAATTGTAAGTCAAGGACTAACATGAGCCTTCCCTCCCTCTTTCCTAAAATATACCCATAAGGGTGGTGGTTTGTGCGAGAGAGAGAGAGAGAGAGAGAGAGAGAGAGATGTCAAGGTACCAGAAAAAGTGTAATGGAAGCAAAAAGTCCCTCCTGGAGGAGAGCCCCATGACCACCAAAATCTTCTTCATCAATCTTTAGTATCATTGCATAATAACCATAGATAATGCCAGAGGATATCAAAAGAAATCTGTAAACCCAAAATCAGCACATAAGGTTGTAAGAAAATGGCACAGAATTAAATTCAAGATCTAATGACCGTACAAGTTGGCATCACGGAGATATCATCAACTTTAGCTGAGATCTTTCACGGTAAGTAGTTGGAAAGAAAGGACATTCACCTCAAATCAAAGTTGGCAATATGAATCCAGTTAATCTGGATATACATAGATACTAAAAGGCTGCAAATTGAAAATTCTATTCTCAAACACTGTTCCACACCGAGTAAAAAATAATAAAAAAAAAGGATATGGGAAAAGACATTTCTTTCCTCTTAGAGAAATTCTATATCGCAAGTGACAATTTCACAATATATGACATTCCCCGAATCTCGATATTATTGTCCAATTCCAAGAGATTGGATCATGAATTGTAAAAATCATTCAATCAAATAATAAAATCCACAAGAAAAGAAAATTGCGATTTTAGAAGAAGTTTCCCAGAAATAGGTATGGGCAAATTATCCGATCCCACCGACCCACACTGAACCACCTTCAACCGCCTACCGCCTCACCAAAAAAAAAAAATTGAAAATATTTATTTTTCCCAACATCGGGTCAGGTCGGTAATCGATGAAAGAATTTTTTAGTTGGTTACCGACCTGACAGAATCAAACAGCTTCGTTTTACTCCTGCTATATATTCATGCTTTAAGCATTTTTTCTTGAACTCTCCTCTAAACCATAACCCTTTTTTTTTATAAGTAAAAAAGTCTTATTGAAAGCGTAAGGCGCCCCTTAGCACACTGGAAGTATACAAAATGAAACACCTAACTAGAAAGTGAAAAACGAACAAGAAAATCAGCAAAGCTGACTGATAGAGGGTACAAAAAGGCCATCTACCAGTTATACAAAGTAAGCAAAAATGACTCTAACACCTCCTCTAGAGAACCCTCCAAGTTTTCAAAACACCTTCGATTCCTTTCTCTCCACACCAAAAAATGCATATAGGAACCATCTTCCAAATTGTAGCACTCAAAGGTCTTCCCGACTTCCACTAGCCTGCCATTAGGTCTATCACTCTTCTAGGCATGACCCAAGAAATACCAAACCGAGAGAATATGTTATTCCACGGAGCTGAAGCCACGTCGCAATGTAGAAGAATGTGGTCCACAGATTCCCCGTCTCTCTTGCATAAGCAGCATCTGTCTACAATGATAATATGCATCTTCCTAAGATTATCCATAGTAAGGATCTTACCTAGTGCAGCAGACCAAGTAAAAAAGGCCTCCCTTGGAGGTGCCTGAGTCCGCCACACACACTTCCAAGGGAACCGAGAATCACCAGAGCAAGTCAAAGAACTGAAAAAATACTTGACCTTGAATAAACCTTTCTTGGAAGAAACCCACCAAAGTCTGTCTGTCCGATCTCTGTTTACCCTGGTTGAATGTAAGACCTGGAAGAAAGAAGCAAAAACATCCACTTCCCAATCATGCGCCTCTCTGACAAAGCTCACATTCCACTGAGTTGAACCGCCCAAAACCTCCATATTGTCTGCCACTGACGCATCCTTCACCCGAGCAATACCAAATAGATCAAGAAAAACTTCTTTCAAAACCGAGTCTCCGCACCACAAGTCATGCCAAAATCTAGTCCTTTCCCCATCCCCCACCTCAAATCTGGTAAATCCGGAAAAGGTCTCCCACCCTTTCCCTATATTCTTCCACAACCCCACTCCAAAAGCCCCTACAAGCTCCCGGGAGCACCAACCACCCCACATGCTACCAAACTTGGAATCTATCACACCTCTCCACCAAGCATCTCTTTCCAAACCAAAGCGCCATAACCATTTCCCTAACAAAGCTCGATTGAACATCACCAAATTTCTTATACCCAGACCTCCTTCTAAAATAGGAGTACAGACCTTCGCCCAACTCACCAAATGAAATTTAAACTCTTCACCCAATCCACCCCAAAGAAAGGCTCGATACAGTTTCTCTATCCGAGCAGCAACACTCCCCGGAATAGGGAATAAAGACATATAATAGGTAGGAAGATTGAAAAGGGTACTCTTAATAAGAGTAACTCTGCCACCCTTGGAAAGATATAACTTTTTCCAACTAGCCAAACGCTTTTCTATCTTCTCAATAACTCCGTCTCACATGCGAGTGGACTTATAGGAAGCCCCCAAAGGAAGACCGAGGTACTTCGCTGGCAAAGAAGCAACCTCACACCCTAGGATATCTACTAATCTTTCCACTTGTTCAACATTCCCCACTGGAATTAGATTGGATTTTGCCAAATTGACCTTCAAACCCGAAACTGCTTCAAACAAAAGAAAAAGACTCTGCAAATTCTGCAGCTGAGATGTGCGAGCACTGCAGAAGATCAAGTGTCATCGGCAAACAAAAGATGAGAGACAGAAACATTACCCATTAAGAATCCTTCCATCAAACCCCCACTGACCACCGCTGTAATCATACGGCTCAAAGCCTCCATAACAAATACAAACAGTAGGGGTGACAAAGGATCCCCTTGTCTCAGACCTCGAGAACTACTGAAGAAGCCATTGGGAGAGCCATTGACTAAAACCGAAAACCGCACAGAAGAAATGCATTGAGCTATCCATGAACACCATTTTCCCCCAAAGCCACATCGTCTCAACATATACAAAAGAAAATCCCAATTAACATGATCATAAGCTTTCTCCAAATTCATTTTACAAATGACACCTGGCTCCCTTGATCTGATACGACTATCAATGCATTCGTTAGCAATAAGGATTGGATCGAGAATATGTCTCCCTTTGATGAATGCACTCTGAGATTTAGAAATAACCTTCTCCAAAACACCTTTCAATCTGTTTGCCAACACTTTGGCAATAATCTTGTAAATGCCTCCCACAAGACTAATGGGTCGGAAGTCTTTGAGAGAGTTAGCTCAAAGAATCTTTGGAATAAGTGAAATAAACGACGCATTCAGACTCTTCTCAAACGCACCTTTATCATGAAAGTCAGAAAAAACCTCCATAATGTCTGGACTCAAGACTTCCCAGCAAGCTTGGAAAAAAGCCATAGAAAAACCATCTGGACCCGGTGCCTTGTCTCCTTTCAAAGCGAACACTACCTTCCTAACCTCCTCCCCCTCGAAGGGTCTTTCCAGCCATCTGGCTTATGACTCCAGGATAGTGTCAAAGGATAGATCATCCAACAAAGGCCTCCAACTGTGCTTCTCAGAAAAGAGGGTTTGATAATACTGAACCACGTGGTCGCCTATCTCTGACTGATTGGAAGAAAGTGAATCACCGATCAATAAAGAATCAATAGAGTTATACCTTCTGTTTGAGTTGGCTATAGCATGGAAAAATTTAGTACATTTATCCCCTTCCTTTAACCACGTTACCCTCGACTTTTGCCTCCAACTAATCTCTTCCAAAAGAGAAACCCTCTCTAACTCGCTGACAATCTCTGACTTTTTTAGTTGCTCCTCTTCGCCCAAAGCTCTACTACCTTCAATAGAATCAAAGGCCTGAAGCTCTTCAAAAAGCTTTCTCTTATTTCTCTCCACATTACCAAAGACTTCTTCATTCCAAGTCTTCAAATGTTGCTTCAGAGCCTTAAGCTTGCAAGCTAGAACGAAACTGGGGATACCTTGAAACAATAGGAATCCCACCACCGTTTCACCAACCCCACGAACCCATCCGCCTTAAGCCACATATTTTTGAATTTGAATGGCCTTTTTCCCCTGGTAGTATCGCCACAATCAAGAAGAATTGGAAAATAGTCAGAATAAAGGCGGGGAAGTCTCTTCTGGGAGTTCACAGAAAACCTAGTTTCCCAGTCAGGGGAAACAAGAAATCGGTCAATCCTTGACCAAGTGGGAGGGTCACCAGAGAGCGACCAAGTGTAAGAACCTCCAGCGAGAGGAAAGTCCATCAAGCCCTGATCATCGATAAAGTCACCGAAATCCCTCATGCCAGACACACTGCCTTCTCCAAAACGTTCACTAGGAAACCGAGTTATATTAAAATCCCCCCCTATACACCAAGGCATGTTCCACCAATTGAGGATCCCAGCCAGCTCATCCCAAAGCCTCCTCCTATCAATATTGTGATTCGGGCCATACACCCCCACAAAAGCCCACTCAAATCCATCTGCAATATTACTGAAAGAAACTGCAAGCGTGAACTCCCCCAAGCATACATCGACCTTCTCCACCACCCTCTTATCCCACATGATCAGGATGCCCCCTGAAGCCCCATAAGAGTCCAAGTAGCACCAATCCACATAATTGCACCCCCATATGCTGCGCACAAAGTTTCTCGACGGATTTTGAACTTTGGTTTCTTGAAGACACAAAATATCCACCTTCCATTCTCTGAGCAGGTTGCTAATCCTTAGGCGTTTTAGCCTATCATTCAACCCCCTCACATTCCAAGATAGAATCTTGGGCTTCATGGCACAACTATGAGACCCCTAGCCCTCCTTTTACCACGATTAGAGCCAGTGCTCTTAGCATCGTAATTTATAGAACTCTCCAAATTCTTGATCTCCCTCTTGCCCTTCGAGCTTCCATCTCCATTGCGACGATCTCCTTCGATGCAAGTCAACAAAACCAACAGTTGCAGCTTGTGTCCCATATACGTCATCCCCACAATGGGATAAATATCATTCGCAAGCTGAAGAACCCAGTCCGAATACCCCGCTCCCTCCGCAGCTGGAGAGTAAGCGTTGAGAGGGGGCACCCTACTTCTACCCACATCTCCTACCTTCTCACCCTCCTTGAACACCACCATTTCTGAATCCCCCTTGAGTTTGCTGCTGGAGCCCGATTCCTCCCCTATATTCTGTAACCATTTTTCCACCAACGGTAGCTGCAAAGAAGCTGACCTTGTCGGTGTCTGTGGCACCAAGGCATCAACCGGCGACTGAACCTGCTCCGTGGACCCCTTTTCCATCGCTGAAAAGATCTCTGGTGTCTCAAATTGCAACAGATTGTCCAGAGAAGACCTCTGTGCGTGCTCACACATTTCCGGCGAAGGGCCTATTTCTGCACTCTCCACAGCTTCCACGAGAGCTACTGTCTCACCCGTGCTTCTTTCCGACAGTGAACCCGAGCTGATATTGGGAGACACGACCACCAGTGGAGGAACGGGTAGCTTACCTACATAACCATCCAGCAACTCCGGAACAAGATCCGAAGAGGACGCCTTCAGAGGAGGAAAGTCCGAACTGGTTTTCTTGGTCTCCGATGCTCGGGGCTGAGGACGATCTCTACCAGCTTGGAACGGAAAACCAGCACCTTTTGCCGGCGGTAGCGTCTCCGGCGTCGAAGAGGAAGCGCCGGGATCACCTGAGCCCAATGGAACCGAGTTAGGGCACAGGCCCACGAGCTCCTTGGCCTTGAACACGAAGCTGGGCCTGTTGTCCGGGGTTGCCATGGGGACCTACCCTTTCAGGTCTCAGTTAAATTTCAAGGAAGCTGGATTTTTTGGATTGGGCCGAGTTCCTCGGAAACCCATGGCTTTCCTGGCAATGGGCCAAAACCCGGTCGCCTTTGGCCCGCTATCCACAAATCCACCCTCTATCTTTGCAAGACCCGCCAGACAAAGACCGATTTCTTGTTGTAGCCTCTGCAAAGTGATCCTGATTTTGTCCAGTTCAAGATTGACGCCAGCGTGGGTTTTGCGTGCTGCAGGGGGCTTGGTGTCAGTCACCGTTTCAGTCTGCTTCACTTGGCATTGTGCGTCAGAGCTCATTACCGTTGGGCCTTTGGACCTTTGGATCGTGCTCTGAGCATCCGGAGTCTCAAGGACCGATGGGTCATGCATGGTTCTCTTCAAGATCGTCTTACCGAACACCGGAGCTTGAGCCAGAGTTTGAGGGGCGACAGTGGTCTTGAAATCACCCGTCGGAAGGTTTTCCAACCTACATGGCACCCGAGCTACCTTCCCTGAGCCCACGCCCGTATTTATCTCCAAGGGTGGCCCTGTGTTCTTCAAAACTTCCGCAAAACAACTCCTTCCCCTCATCGCCTGAGACTGAACCTCAAGCCGAGTGTCAACCCTATTTCCTCCGTTTCTAAGATACTCATTGACACAGCGTAAAGCCGAGCCAAATAAATCCCATCCCTCTCCGCATCTTCCCTCTGGAATTAACACCACTCCGCTCTTCCTACTTCCGACATATTCCTCAACCAACAAAAAGCTGCCGTGTCTGTTGAAGCATCGCTGAGCAATGACTCGAGGAAATCCCGGGGAAGCTTGATTCCAAAAGACCCGAGAGTCTTCCACTATCACTAATTCCTCAATAATGCGTACTAACCACGCGATCTCATCTCTCTCCAGAAAAATTGACCTTATCCTCCCTTTGCAGTTTTCTCGGAATCGGACCCCTGTCTCGCCCCCAGCTACCACCAACTCAAGGTCCTTAGACTCCACCAACCAACTTCTTGAACACGCCATTTGTAATTCCGACCGGGTTTTACACAGTTTATAGTTACAAAACCTTTGTAACTAAACCCAGTGTGTACCCCAATAAACAACCCATTTGTCTCTACAGCAGTACCTTCAGAACTCTGGCCAATTCTTCTGGGAGGTTTTCCATAATCAACATACCTAATAAAACAAAGCCCAAGAACCACTGGAAATTTCGCCGTATTTCGCACCTCCAAACCGCCGGAATTTGAACCTTCAGCTTCGCCGGCGTTGACCACCGCTGACCCGCCACCGACCGGACCTCCAGGAGTATCGGGTCCTACTCGGGTCTCTCCTTCATCTCTCCCGATATCACTCTCAATCTCTCGGCTCTCTCTGTATGTTTGGGCGAAACCGAGAAATAGGAAGGAGGAAAACAAAAGAAAGAAGAAGAAAGAAAGAAAGAGGAAAGAAAAAGAGAAAAATAAGAAAGAAGAAATCAAGTGCGCGTGAAAATTTTTTTAGTTAGTTACCGACCCGACAGAATCAAACAGCGTCGTTTTACTCCTACTATATATTCATGCTTTAAGCAATTTTTCTTGAACTTGAACTCTCCTCTGTGAAGCTTGAAGTCTGAAGGTATGTATCACTTTTTTTGTTTTAATGCATCATAGACTAAATGCACATGTCTGTAGGTTTTTCTCATAGCTGGTTTTGGAAGCCATCTAATTCCTAAATCCTCTCTCTTTTTCCCGTGCTTGAGTGCTTCTTTGGCCGCCTGTCATGTGTCTGAAGAGCTAAAAGGAAAGGAATTAGATGGAAAAGAAAAAGGAGTGCAAAAAAGGAAAGGAATAGGGTTCATTCCTTTACTTTCATGATGGTTTACGGGTAGATGGAAAAGGTGATAATAATCTGTTATCTGAATTACCCGACCGGCTAATTACTGAATTACCCGACTATTTCGGGTAGAAACTCGAAAACCCTATTTTCCGACACCGACTTACCCGATATCCAGGCCTACCCAGAAAGTGGGACCACCCACTGCCTCCATTATAGAGGGTTTATCTCATAAAAGAACATATGATTTTGGGGGGCAGTACCTTGTGTGTAGTTCCGCCCCTTACTTCACCTAAATGGAAAATATTCCATCATATAAGAGTCCCAAAGTCCATCACATGTATGAAAGAGTAAACCTCCAATATTTACGCAGAGGTTCAGCAAAAAGTGACAGCCAAACTGCACAGCTTCAAGAAGATCAGGACATTTCAGAAACATGGGGCCTCATTATACCATCATTGGTTCCAGATTTTCACCATAGCCCCTTCACTTCAGTTCACTTCACTTCAAATGTAACATTCTCATACATATAACCTACCTCGTGTTTGACTATTCAAATACTGCGTCCATAAAAATACCATGCAGCTTCTTTTTATCACTGTATTTTGCAGCAGTCACCTTCCTCACAGCTTCACAATCTAAAAGCTAAGTTCCAAGTCACTTGCCAAAAGAGGTCCTGTTGACAGCAAAAAATGAACAGAGTCACAAACCCAATTCGCATTTTACGCAAATTTTAACCCAATTCACTAAATAAATAGCTAAATCTGCATCCTTGCTGTCCAATATGTAAATTATAATTCGCCTAGAAAGTCCCTCTAAAACCTTTCTGTTTTACGCAATATGAAGGAAAGAAAGTAGATTGGCAGAAAGTGAACTTCCTACCAAAAATGGTCTAGCACCCTCCAAGATCTCTCACACAGATGTTGCATTGATCAAAGCCCATGGAGGCAAACCAACAATGAAGAGGGAAAACCACCCACTCCACAACCAACACAGGCAACCCAGATACTATCAATCCTAGCCCCAAACAGCCAATCTAGGACATTATTAATTCAATTTCAAGAATGCTCAAATCCTTCACCTTCAAGTTTATCCCAAGATATCTTTATGCAAACCAGGTTCACATGAATCCCATCATCTGCTAACACACTTCACTTATTGCCAATGCCAACTTTATAAATCTACCCACTGAAAAGCACAGTTTTGTTAGATCATAAATACCTCTAATTAATTTTGCTTGTAATGTATCCATTATGATCTCTGAGACACCCTTTTGAATTTTAAGTGTCCATGCAACACTTTCAACAAGAAAAATATCAGAACTTAGAAAATCAATAAGTTTCTCTTCACACATGACCTAACAAAAGCACTGAGCTTAAATTTGATGAACCAAATTCTGTAGATTTGAAAACATAATTCCTGCAACTACTTCTTAAACAGCAGAACTCCTGCCTATAAACATGAACAAGGGTTCTCAGCAGTTGAACCCCCCCGGCGACCCGAGCAGTGCCCAAAAAGTGAAATGTGGCTCAATATTCATCTTAGTCAACTTTTCTATGTGCAGCTTCTCCACCACAGGATGCCAGAACTCTATCCTGCGTTCTTAAAAATTGGACTCATCCACTGCATGACAACTGAGCATTAAATACCAAAGATGCAACCAAGACTGGTGACCAAAATTATACCAACAATATATCTCCAAAACCAAGATGATACTTTCAGGGCCTCCCGCATAATGAACCAGGCTGGTATAAAATCCTCCTATCTCTCATCAAGGTTCAATGTGATAACATATAGTTACAAACTCTACAATAATATTCAGTATATGTCATTCACAAAAAACTTTTGATAAGAATTCATTCACAAAAAACTTACTCTTCACAACCAACAAACTATACAAGGGTACAGCAGCATTGGGTCTTTTTATATTCAAGTAAAATCCTAACACCAAAACTCTGCCATTGTGTCTTTTTACTCTTTTAAAATTGATAGCTATAACAAAAGCATGAAACGTAATTTCCATTTACACAAATGCATGATATCAAAGCTTCATCTACATGTACTAATTAGCTAAAACGAAAAACCAAGAGAGAGAACTGCGATAGACACAAATTAAGAGGCAACTGAATATATCCACTTTGTCCAATAAATAAAACAGCTTAAGAAAGTGCAGGAGCATCAACTTACAGGACCAGCCATATACCCCCAACCAAAGGTATAGCACCCCATAGCAACCCACATACAAGGGCCACCACTTGTCGAATCCAGTGCAACACATCTCCCAATTGATCCTGTGACAAATGAAGTGTAAAAAGCTAAATCATCGAATTATAAAATTCAAAGCAATTAGATGCTTATGACCAACGCAACCATAAATCCATTAGCAAATAGTAATATATGTTTGAATCTGAAAGTGGATTAGTTAGATGGGTATCCCCTTAAGCAAGCTGAAGATACATATAAAGCTTTGCTAGCAGTTTCTGCTCAATCCATTCAGTAACTTCCACTATAAGAAATCCCGTTGACCGTTTCACACTTCCATTTCCATAATTCCAGCACCCCCACACGTGCTTTTACATAGAATCAAATTAAATTGAAAACCCAAATTCAAAAACCAAAAACGAAAGAATCATACAACTCGGAATCTCACACCAAAAACGCAAGATTCAAACTTTCCTTCCATTTCCAGCATTTTCTCAGCTACCAAACGGAGTCAAATACCTTGTCCCAGGAGGCCTCCGGATCCAACAACTTGGTTAATTTGAACGGAGACAAGTGACCGTTCTGGTGTTGCTGCTGAAGATTGAACTTCACCGATTTCGCTTCTTTCATTCCGACAAATCAATTGGAACAATATTCAAAGAAAAGAAAAAAAGAGACAGAAAAAGTATTAAAATCTCAAAACTCAAAAGGCTTCGACACGGATTATGAGGAAAATCGCTCCTTTTGTAGCTCTTGCTGCTGAGTACGTCGATAGTGAGGATCAGACCACTTTAGGGTTTTGAATTTGGCGGAGAAAGAGAGAGAACACTGTGGGAATTGAATAATTAATTGAAAAACAAAAAACAAAAAAGAATTGAGAAATGCTTTGGCTGTAGCCTGGAGATCTGAAATGATTGGTTGTGAGGGTAGAGATTACTCTTTTGTATAAGGGTTAAATACTCTAGAGGTATCTGAGTTTTACGTGTTTTTAAATTTAATATCTCAGTTTCATTTCGTATCACGGGTAGTATCTGAATTTGGAAGAAAAAAATCCTAGGTAGTACCTGTCAGATTTCTCGTCCAAATTTCAACTTCTCGCCACGTGTCAACCGCTGAGGTTGACACGTGGCACCACATAAAAAAAATTAAAAATTAAAAAATTAAAAAAATGAAAAAAAAAAAAAAAAAAAAAAAAAGGGTGGCTGAGCCACCCCCCTAGGCCACCATGGGGGTGGCCGGCCACCCCCATTTTGGCCAAGGAGGTGGCCCAGCCACCCCCTTGGCCGGTCTGGCCGGTCTGGGGTAGGGGTGGTTCGGCCACCCCACAGTTGAAAAAAAAAAAAAAAAAAAAAAAAAATTGAAGGGTTTTGGCCCTAGGGGGTGGTTCGGCCTCCTTGGCCAAAATGGGGGTGGCCGGCCACCCCCATGGTGGCCAAGGGAGCCACCCCTCTTTTTTTTTTCTTTTTTTCTTTTCTTTTTTTCTTTTTTTTTTAATTTTAATCATTTTTTTAATTTTTTTAATTTTTAATTTTTAATTTTTTTTTATGTGGTGCCACGTGTCAACCTCAACGGTTGACACGTGGCGAGAAGTTGAAATTTGGACGAGAAATCTGACAGGTACTACCTAGGGTTTTTTTCTTCCAAATTCAGGTACTACCTGTGATACGAAATGAAACTGAGGTACTAAATTTAAAAACATGTAAAACTCAGGTACCTCTGGGGTATTTAACCCTTTGTATAATGTTCCTGCTCCACTGGACGGCACGTCGGCACGTGACCGTGATCGTGATCTGTTAGGGAAAAGAATTATTAAACAATGATTAATTACGAGTTTTGGTCGGGTCGGAACCTGTTAGGGAAAATATTAGTTTATCAAAGCCCATCAAAATCATTTGGGCCCAACCGGTTCAACCGACCCGACCACCTGACTCGGGCAGTCGACCTGGATACCTTGTAACGCCCGAGTACGCGAGATACCATCCCGAGCCAAGGGTGCATTCCGAGCCGAGGGTCCATTCGAGCCGAGGATCCCATCCGAGCCGAGGGTGCATTCCGAGTCGAGGATCTCATCCGAGTCGATGATCTCATCCGAGCCACAGATCACTCCGAGCTAAGAGTCCATCCGAGCCGAGGATCCCACACGACTCGGGTAGTTGACCCGGATACCTTGTAACACCCGAGTCCGCGAGATTTAAGGGACACGATGCACGATACATAACTAGATCGTGCGCCCGAAGTTTCTCCAACAACATGTCACCCATAAAGGATCGTGTGCCCGAGATAGGCGGTCGTGGAACCCGAAATGTCCGTGCGCCCGAGGCCACGTCTTCCTCAACTACCGATCCCTTCACAAACCGGGAACAATCCTAACTGCTCTTCAATCTCTATAAATACCATAATCTCTTCAGATATAGAGGTACATTCTATGCTTCTAAAAATTACTCTGCTCATATTCAAACTATCATCTGACTTAGGCATTGGAGGGGGATCGTCGGCACCCCTCGACACAGTGTTTATTATTTTGTAGATCATAAAGAATAAGGTGAATCATCATCCGACACGTCACCATACCGGAAACTGTATCAACAGTTTGGCGCCGTCAGTGGGAACGACAAATCGTTTCTTGCGAAAAAGAATTCCGCAATGGTGACTACGTCTATGGAACGACAACTCTCATCTGGTTTGAATTACGGCTAAATAATGGTTGATGGGTCTGCTTCTCTAACTCTTAGATAGTTAGATCATACATATCCTATTTGTCAGATCTGGATCCGAACAGATTTACATCATATGTGACGGATTTATATAGATCTACACTCTTATGTGATGGATTTATATAGATCTACGCTGATAAATCTTAAATCTGCATTCAATTCTCCTCAAATATGTTAGTGATGGCTTTCAGTGAAGGCTCTGC
The DNA here is from genome assembly GCF_958979055.1 of Alnus glutinosa. NCBI lineage: Eukaryota > Viridiplantae > Streptophyta > Magnoliopsida > Fagales > Betulaceae > Alnus > Alnus glutinosa. The sequence continues at coordinate 23,288,431 of NC_084894.1, forward strand.
TTGTGTTTTCTAGTTTTGATGCATCTCTATCACAGAATTGCCAAGAGCCAATAGAAGATCCCTTCCTCTCATCAATTCTCCTCAAATATGATTGGTTTTTGGCGCTAGAAGAAAGGCCCAAGAGCATGGACCTTCTCCATTCCGCGGTCGCCGGTGATCGGTTGCTGAAGATGGGCGCCAACAGTTCAGGTATCAGGTCAAGCGATCTTGGGCTCGGGCAGGTCAGCCCCAACGCCTAGGGCTGTCTCTTCGGGAACGAACAGACCACCGACCTGACCCAAGAAGGAAACTGTCGATGGGAAACCGAGCTTGTCACAGCCCTGGCTCTCTCGCATGGCGAGCCATACCTCCGGACTCCCGAGGCAACAGAGACATGGACACGAGTTCATCGACCAACTCAACATGGTGGGCGATCCCGCTACGCTCATCGATGCCATAATCACTAGATCCACCTTGCCATCGGGAGGCCATGTCAGAGGTACCGGGTTCAATCTCAAGCACCACGTCAACGCTCTTGATCCTGGCTTTTTCAACGATGGAGTCGACAGGCAATGGGTTCAAAAGTGACGCCCAAGACGATATTCATGAATGATCACATTGTTTCGGGCGTCAGTTACAGTAAATAATTTGGCTAGGGAATATATTGAAGAGCCTCTTGTTGGTAACTTGATCAATCAACTGATTACTCATATTATCCTTTACCCCAATAAGGAAATTTTGGAAAAAAAAATAAAATAAATAAATTGTTCAAGCAAAAAGTTTGAGTGTCCCCTTCCGAGAAGCACACTTCGAGCACCAGCCACCGTATTTTGGGCAAGCGAGAATGACGAAATCCTCAGGCTCCTCTTTTTTAGAGGCCTGTTAAATTGGACCGGTTGGCCATTGTTGCAACTTACAGGGATGCTGGGTTCGGTCTTGAATCTTCGGCCCAAACCAGAAGCCCGAGATGGATCCATCCAACAAGGTGTGCAACTACTGGGCACATCAAACCAGTATTGGACCTCATCGTATATACCAGGAAATCTGAAGATTGATGCTGCTGGAGATGTTGGTAGAAAGGAAGCATTCTAAGCAATACTGTCTTCATTCTACAAACCATTTCCATGGAGAATTCACTATCATGTCCAAGACTTTGGGACAACCGAGGATCCCATTTGAGCTGTGGATCATCTCGAGCCGATGGTTCATTCCGACCCGAGGGTGAATTCTGAGCTGAAGATTCCATCCGAGTTTAGGATCCCATCTGAGCTATGGATCATCCCGAGCCGAGGGTGCATTCCGACCCGAGGGTGCATTCCGAGTTGAAGATTTCATCCGAGTCGCAGATCATCTGGAGCCGAGGGTGCATTCCAAGCCGAAGACTTTTTCCGAGTCAAGGATCTCATCCGAGCTGCCGATCATCCCGAGCCGAGGATCCAATCCGAAGCTGAAAATCCATTCCAAGCTGTGGAAACATCCCGAGCCTAAGGTCCAATTTGACCGAGGGTCTAATCGAGGCTCCAATCTAAGCTGAGGATAAAAACTGAGTCTAAGATAAATTCCAAACTGTGGAAACATCCCGAGCCAAGGGAGCAATCCGATCGAGGCTTAAATCCAACCAAAGGTCCAATTTTCCCGAAGGGTCTAATTTTTTCGAGGGTCTAATTTTCCGAAGGCTCAAATTCGACATCCGATGGCATATTTCAAAGGTCTCTTCCGAGAAGCGCCAATGCACAACTTCATCAGAATATTGAGATAAGTTCACTCTTTGCATTTTCGTTTATGCTAACGTACTCATAAATTTTTAGACAGTCAAATATATATCTCATGCATTGATCAATAAAATTTAAAATTAACTTCTCACCGCAAAAATGATTATGATGTGTCTTAAATTATACTCGCAAGTGCACGAATCGTTATGCAATATAGCGTATTGCAAGTGCGAGGTCGATCCCACAGAGAAATGGTCAAATATTAGTGTCTTGCTTAATTAACTTTGTTTTAACCTAGTTCCAAAAGTTTGATGCTTGATTCAAGAAGAAAAGACTAAGGAAAAGAAAAGTGAAATATGCAAATTCAAAGAAACTAAGGCTAAAGAATCCACCAAACCAAATCCTACAACTCACACTCTTGGTTTCCACTTGAACATCCAAAGAACATTAAGCTTAGGGTGTTATTCAAGTCTCTTAACCACATCCCAAAGAACCATTAAATGAATCCAACACTTTGACAAATCACAAAGAGCACCAATTGAAATCCAAACATCCAATGTATCATTCAATCACAATGGATATCTTCATTCAAACCGATAAAACAATGTATTAGCTTGGTTGAAACACATAAAATGTCCTCTATCCACCAATAATCACATTCATTCCAAAAGATAAAGCTTTAAATGAATGGAACTTGAACAACTAACAAGATATATCATTAAATGAGCAAGTGGTGCACCAAGATTGTGAGTGTTATCAATGGAAAGGTTTCATCCTCAACCCTAGTTGAGGTTACTACCCCTCCATGACTAAGAACACCACAAGAACATGATGAACACCCATGGAAGTAAAAGAAGAAGCTTACAAAGAGAAAGTATATGAAAATAAATTACTGATTCAAACTACAAGAAGCACGAATTTAAACCTAAGTACAGAATTTCTACTCTATTCTCTACCACAATATATAACAATCTATCACAATCTACTCTCCTCTACACTACTCTCTTACAAAGGGAATGGCTAGGGCTTTTAGAGAAGAAAGCCATGGCAAGGAATGACTCTTCCACCCTCCTCTAGTGCTCTTCTACAGCTGGAGACAATCACAAAACATGGATTCCGTGTTTTCTGCAGCGGAATTTAGGGATTGCTTTTTGACTTTCTGTTCTGGCGCACTCAGCTCTGTCTGGGAAAATTCGATCGATCGACTTTATTTCGATCGATCGACTTCGGGAAAATATTCGATCGATCGACTTTTAGGTTCGATCGATCGACTTGTCAGGGTCTCCGAATTTCCAGCTATTTCTTTATGAAGTTTGTCATTCCTCTCTTATTGTCCTACAAAAACAGAAAACACCAAAAACTACCCAAAACATTAGAAGATAACAAGGCTAAAGGTCTAACTAGTGCAAATCAAGGGGTCCAAGTACACAATATTTGGCACTCATCAGATTACACATCAAGTCTAAAAATTGGGGGGTACTCATAAACTTTTCCTCCGGTAGTACAAAACAGATATCCTAAACTTTCATACTTAGCTAAAAATCAACAAAGTATAAAAGTTGGGGATACCTACCCGATGAAATAGAAAAGTGAAACAGAAAACTATATCAAGTCGCATGATTGAATTTTAGTGCAATTTTCCATACTTTGCGTTAATAAATTGTTAGTTGCTAGACTCTGCTACATATATGCATACATATGTGCTGCTTAGACACAGACGAGGCTAATATTTCAGGCCAAGGGACTCTATCAAGTGAGATCAGAAAATTCTGAAAAAAAAAAAAAAAAAAAAAAATCCGCTCGTGATCAAAACATGGCCAGGCCCAATAAAAAAAAAAAAAAAAAAAAACTTTTGAATTTTATGTCGCAACGATGAGGGGTACATTACAGCATCGAAAAGCCACATTACCCTGAGCTTGCGCAACATGCAAATGAGCTTTAACACCATCTCTCTCGGTGACAGATAGAAGCCTCACAAGAATCGATCAACACACAAAGCATCTCTTCCAAACTCATGTTTTTTATCTATTCGTCTCCTTGTGATGTGTTAATACAGGGACCCCACTGAAAAGCTCAAGAGGAGAAAAAGACAAAAGTCTCGGCATGCCTCGAGTTGACTCGAGCACCAAAGCCTCAGCAATCCCGAGCAAAACCTCATCATGGCCATGAGTAGACTCGGCATGATTCGAGCACCAAAGCCTCAGGCTGCCATAAGCCTTGAGCCGCCGTATGCCTCGAATCAGATCAACTCAAAGTGTTGTTTCCCTCGGTTTGAAACACAGTCGGCTCGGAACACACACCTCGATCATGTCCCTCGGTAACAATGGGGTGACTCGGTTCAACTCAAACCAGATCAAATCAACTCAAACCAGATCAACTCAAAGTGTTGTCTCCCTCGGTTTGAAACACAGCCGACTCAGAACACACACCCCGGTTATGTCCCTCGGTAACACAGGGGGTGACTCGGTTCAACTCAAAGTGTTGTCTCCCTCGGCTTGAAACATAACCGGCTCGGAACACACACCCGTTCATGTCCCTCGGTAATAGTGGGGGGTGACTCAGATCAACTCAAACCAAATCAAATCAACAACAATTGTGCTTTCAACGTGTTATTTCTGTGTTGCAACGTCAACAACCATAGTTGTTTGGAAATCAGCCTATCAACTCAGGTACGCAAACTAATCATTATTCAATATATATACATCTGTTCTAACAAATTTCAGGGGTTCTACTCCGGCACATACCATACGGGGAGAAAACCCTTACAACAAACCCCGATCATGTCCCTCGGTAACACGGGGGGTGACTCGGTTCAACTCAAACCAGATCAACTCAAAGTGTTGTCTCCCTTGGTTTGAAACACAACCGGCTCGGAACACACACTCGATCATGTCCCTCGGTAACACGGGGGGTGACTCGGTTCAACTCAAACCAGATTAACTCAAAGTGTTGTCTCCCTCGGTTTGAAACACAACCGGCTCGGAACACACACTCGATCATGTCCCTCGGTAACACCGGGGGTTACTCGATTCAACTCAAACCAGATCAACTCAAAGTGCTGTCTCCCTCGGTTTGAAACACAACCGCCTCGGAACACACACCCGGTCATGTCCCTCGGTAACACGAGGGGTGACTCGGTTCAACTCAAACCAGATCAACTCAAAGTTTTGTCTCCCTCGGTTTGAAACACAACCGGCTCGAAACACACACCCGATCATGTCCCTCGGTAACACCGGGGGTTACTCGATTCAACTCAAACCAGATCAACTCAAAGTGCTGTTTCCCTCAGTTTGAAACACAACCGGCTCGGAACACACACCCGATCATGTCCCTTGGTAACACGTGGGGTGACTCGGTTCAACTCATAGTTCTGTCTCCCTCGATTTGAAATACAACTGGTTCGGGAAGACAACCAAGTCACTTTGATTATTTTCCTCGGTAATGATTCAAATACAACCGGTTTGAAATACAACTTGGTCACATATACGAGCTACCTTATTCGGATTGTACGGTACACAGTCAAATAATCAACACCCTCGGGAATAACTCAGACAACACAGTCAAATGTCGGCCTTGCAATTTTACTCGCTGTTTTCAACTAACCTTGAGCTCCCGATCCCAAGTCTCTCAGTCAAACCGGAACACTCAGTTCTTGGTCCCGAGCCTGGACATCCTTCTTCAGATGCTCTACCTCGGGTGCGAACCTGCATCTCGGCCACTTAAGCCTCCGGCGAAGGATTAACATTTATGAACTTTCAAGATCCCCCACAACACACCCAACTTGACAACGAACAAAAAGACTGAGAAAACAAAGATTTCATCTCGGCATCAAACAAAGATTCTTCTTGGACATGCTTGACACTAAGAGCATCCCTTGTGGATATATGCTCCTCCGGAAATTCATACTCCTGATGGCTGAATACACTCTTTGCTTGGCCTATAAAACCAAGCACAAGCTTCCCCCTGGCGGGCCGAGGACTCTTTGCAGCCTCACTGGTAATGACACTCTCCTTGTCAGCATTCTCGGGCTTTTGTGCGGCAATTTTCACTCGACGAGAAGCAATCGATTGATGAACAACCCATCAACCTCCCGAGGAGAGTTAAAGTTCTCTCCCCCCCCGGACACATGTTCCTCAGCAGTTTCTTCTGCTATACAGAAATTGGGCAAAATCATCATTGGGCTCAAATCTAGCATAGCCTTGGGAGAGCCCTCAGTATGAACTTCAAGAACGGTTTCTCGAGCTATGGCCTCGGTCGGTTGCTTGGCAATCCTCATTTGAAGCACACGCCTCAGAAGAGACGCAACCAAAGGAAGGGGGATAGGAAAAGTTATTCAAAGTTTACCAAAATTCGAAAACAAAAATTACAAAAGGGAACTCCCAGGTGAGTCTCCATCCGCGGACGCATGCTCGGACTCTACTGTACCAGATGCACGCTCGGATTCCGCGGCCGGAAGAACTGCTTTCTTCCCAGTTATGCCCTGTTCCTTTTCCAGATCGGCTTCCTCTCAAGCAGTCTTAACAGCAGCTAGAATACATCAGAGAGAAATATTCACTTTACAAGTTGTCCAATTCTTCTTCACAATTGCTCCCAATACTATCAGTTGGGGGCCTAGAAGTCGGGAACGAATTTACCACGCCAAGAGTTAGGGGCCTGCTCGCCCCAACACTGGAATGTCCAAGAAGAACCCTCGACCCAGTTGGTGAGTTCAGATGCCACCTCATCAGGAATACTGACCAGGAAGGAACTCCTTCGAAATCTTTTATGTTGGTCTTTAACACTTTATAGCAGCTTGATTACATCTTGCTTCCCAGCCACAGTTTGTTCTTTCTCAGCCTTAGCGGCATGCAGTTATGCAGCCAACATTATCTCCTGTGCCTGAGATAGATTAAGCTCCGTAAAAGAAGCTCTTTGCCTTTTTGGAAATTAGTCAGTTCAGTCAACACCCATCAAGTCACCTGTTGTCGGCATGCACCCGAGACTATGCGGGCCCGTGGCCGAATCGGAAGCTTATTCTGGTTGACCGAAACCCGAGATTTTGAATGTGAGAGCAAATTTGAAATTTAGAATTTGAAAAAGTGCGGGATTTTTCCAAAGATGACTTCCAAAAGCCTCTGGACCGACACTCTTCGGGTGAAGTAACGACTGAAAAATTGGAACCTTCCCGGTAACATGCACCGACTTAATTTTGGAATCCGCAGTAAGTTAAGGCCGCTTAATTGTTCATAAATTTCCTTACGCACAAAATTTGCATAAGAGAATTGAGGGGTAACTGTTAGGGAAAATATTAGTTTATCAAAGCCCATCAAAATCATTTGGGCCCAACCGGTTCAACCGACCCGACCACCCCGACTCGGGCAGTCGACTCGGATACCTTGTAACACCCGAGTACGTGAGATACCATCCAGAGCCAAGGGTGCATTCCGAGCTGATGATCCATCCGAGTCGAGGATCTCATCCGAGCCACAGATCACCCCGAGCTGAGGGTCCATCTGAGCCGAGGATCCCACCCGACTCGGGTAGTTGACCCGGATACCTTGTAATACCCGAGTCCGCGAGATTGAAGGGATACGATGCACGATACATAACTAGATTGTGCGCCCGAAATTTCTCCAACAACATGTCACCCATAAAGGATCATGCGCCCGAAATAGGCGGTCATGGAACCCGAAATATCCGTGCGCCCGAGGCCACGTCTTCCTCAACTACTGATCCCCTCACAAACCGGGAACAATCCTAATTGCTCTTCAATCTCTATAAATACCAGAATCTCTTCAGATATAGAGGTACATTCTATACTTCTAAAAATTACTCTGCTCATATTCAAACTATCATCTAACTTAGGCATCAGAGGGGGATCGTCGACACCCAAGACGAATCTTCAGGCGAATCATCATCCGACACATCACCATGCTGGAAACTGTATCAACAGAACTGTTATCTGCGTAGGATGACATTTTATTTTATTTTATGTTTATTCGGTAAAAAAAGTCTGCATATCTAAATCAACAAATGATTAAAATTTTAATTACTTTTTATAAAATAATTCAATTATTTATAATATTACAATCGATATACTCGACCCGAATAAACCCGACTCCATAATGCTCAGAACACGAAATGTCCTTAACAAATAGTGAGTGTGCCTAAAAGTCAAACTAGAGCCTACCCATAGCCTACAGATAATGAAGAAAAGACTTATCAGCTGAGACTCATTATCTTACAAGAAAAAGGCCCGTCAACCGAGCCTAATTCAAGTCAAGCCACGTTTCATAAAACAGCTTCCAATCCAGACGTGGATGCACACGTTTCGGATTAATAGAAAGCATGCGTCCCGCAACATGCAATAATCCACAGTCCATGATTAGAGAGATGTTCTTTCTCATTTTAAAGGATTAACCGTCTCAACCCTTCATTATACATACAGAACAACCTCTAGGTATTCAGAGGTTGAAAATATTGTTATTAAGGTCATACCCTTATTATACTAGAAAATTGACTTAAGCTCGAAGTGAGAGTAGTTGGCATTCTCAGCAAGCATTCTTATTTCTTTTTTGATTTTGAAGGAGATTTTCGTCAATTTCTAAAGCTTATGTCGCAAAATCAGAAACTGTTTTAACATCTATTTTTATTTTAAGTAACTAAGATAAATATATATATATATATATTTTTTTTTAAAAAAAAAGACGTGAAATTAGTGTTTAGAAAGGGAGAAAATGTTTGATTAAGCCATGGGCCTTATTGAGGCCGGATCAAGTTCAGAAGCTCAGCTCACTAGCTGCGACTGCAAACATGCCATGCAGCATCGAGAACAGCACAGCACAGCACAGCACAGCACACAAACGCCGAAACCCCACATGCCCATTTTAAAACATTTCCTGCCGAAACCCGCTCTTTTAAGTAGCGTGTGTTGCATTGAGAGTTGAGAGACTCGAACGCACGGCTAAAACAGCCAGCGAATTCCACCTTCCGTCCTCGCTGTTCTCTGAAATCACAGATCCTATATTTTTAGCTCTTCCTCACCACTCTCTTTCTCTCTTCGTCCGATCCTCTGTAGGCCTTTTCGGATCTTCGAATTAGAGCTTGGATTGGAGAGAGATGGGTAGCCCTAAGAAGAACCAGAGTAAGGGCCTCTTCGCCGCCATGACTTCTGGCTTGTCCATGTTCGGCAACGCCATGCACCGATCCGTCAACGGGTACTTACATTTCTTCGTAATTATGTTCAATTATAATACTATATATATATATATATTTGCATATCTACAACTCATCTCTGTTTCGGTTTGTATGTTGTGAGTGTGCTTCTAAGATTTGTGTCCTATATTGATGAATTATAAAGAAAGAGTCTAAGAGTGTGATTAATAACTTAATATATATATTGGTGGACCTAAGCTCATTAGCTTAGGCTTTTGGCTAGAAGTGTCTCCGTAATTGGTATGAAAGCCATGGTTAGCTTCTGCGGCTGATACGGGTGTCTTGGTTTGACGCATTTGGTTTGACTCCGAAAAAAGAGTTTGGCTCTGCTCTTGGAGTACGTGTGACACTCGTGTAAAGAACTCACACGAGGGGAGAGTTGCGTCAATGTAAAAGAGACTCACAAGTGAGTGGGAGATTTGTTGTGACTGCACTTGTGAGGTTTGTGTTCCGCACTGGTAAAGTATAAAGAAAGAGAGTAGTTAATATACATTAGTGGACTCAGGCCCATTAGCTTAGGCTTTTGAGCTAGAAGTGGTGTCCTAATATGTATATTAACTTACTCTTATTGGTCTCCCTTGGTGATTCTCTCCCTAACAGTATGCTTGTGAGGCAATTGAAGGCCATGATCTTTTACTTGATTTTGGCAAGTAAGCTGAATGTGGGTGTAAAGTTAGAGTTACTTCTGTTGTTCATCAAAAAAATGGTTTGGGGTTTGGCAAATTTAGTGTTGAAACAGACATGAATTTTGAGATGAGTCCCATGAAGCTGAATCTGGGCATTTGTTAAATTTAGGGTTGGAATAGAGAAATGGGTTTGGCATGAGTCCCACTTTGGTTATCATGTTGTTTTCATGTGAGGGCTTGTGGCCTATTGATTATGAGTACTGCTACTTCATTAAGGTGGTATTATGAACGAAAATTATGTGCCGGATCTTTCATTATATGCTTATTTAGGAGTGAGCATTTCAAGAACCTGGCTCATTTGTATTTATCTGCTTTTGCTTTTAGGTTGCTTGGTTATGAAGGGGTGGAAGTGATAAATCCAGACGGAGGCAAAGAAGATGCAGTGGAAGAAGCTCAGAGAGGAAGATGGAAACAGGAGGTGTTCTTTTTCTCTTGTCTACTCCAACTTTCTGTTCTCTCATGTTAAGTGGGTTCCTTTGGTGGATTTGTTTCCCTGCATTTTTTTTTTTTAAAACTTTTTTATGGCTGTCGGTTTCCAGTTACGTTGACATTCAGACTGCTAGTAAGAATAAGAATGTATTTCTTTTGCTGGGTGGTAGCATTTGTTTCTATTACGATCGATTAATATCTTTTGATCAAGCAAATTTGTCTATATTGCGCAATTATTTATCAGAGATATTTAATGTTTGACGTTTTTGGCAAAGGTTTTGCTCACTGATTTTTTCTTATCTTTTGTGTTATTTATACTAAGTTGAGATGTGAAACTATTTTCTTTTGTTGGCATAGTTATTCTGTGTCTCTTATAATGTTGATATTTTGAGTTGGTTGTTTTGCTTCAAAGGAAAGAGACGGTTACTGGAAAATGATGCACAAATATATAGGCTCGGACGTCACATCAATGGTCACACTTCCTGTTCTTATCTTTGAGCCAATGACTATGCTTCAGAAAATGGCAGAGGTTTGTGCTGTTTCCAGAATGCTTCTGTTAGTTTTTATACTTCTTATATTGTGTAATTTTATGGATTGTGCAATGGCTGTGATAGTTAATGGAGTACTCCTACTTGTTGGATTGGGCAGACAAATGCGAGGATCCTTATATGCGGTTGGTCTATGCCAGTGAGTATTCTTTCACACTGAATTTTCACATGGTGTGTGCAAAGTATTGCCTGATGATGGACAGAGTGTATGCCTCTGATTGCAGCATCATGGGCTATATCTGTCTACTATGCCTATCAACGAACCTGGAAGCCTTTTAATCCTATTCTTGGGGAGACTTATGAAATGAGCAATCATGGAGGGATTACATTTATAGCAGAGCAGGTGAGTTGTAAGAAACATTATTGTTCAAGTTTTCTCTCTTTCTTTTTCATCTAGTTTCTTAACACCTCCCCCCACATTGTCTGACATGTCGTCTAATTAATTAAAGGAAAAAAGGACCATGGAGGACCTCCACAGCATGGTGTCCATGGAGGTCCTTGGCCTCTATGGCCACAACTAGCAATGGCCCTCCATGGACCTCAATGGTTGTGGCCTTTCATGACTCTGGCCATGGACCTCCATCGCCACGACCGTGGAAGGTCACAGTCGTGGTCTTCAGGGCCAGACCTCCACGGTCATGCCAATGGGCCTCTGTGGCTGTGGAAGCCATGGACCTCCACTGCCAATTGTGGCCATGGAGGTCTTCCATGGTTTGGTTTTTTTTTTTCTGTAATTAATCAGATGATGCTTCAGACAATGTGGGGTCCACATAAGCAGCCTTCCATCAATAATTTGTCAGAAAATCTAATAGAGGTCTCAATTTATAAATGTACAAAGCACAGGTATCAAATTTATTAAATTGAAAAGTAGGGTCTCAATGACAAAAAGTGATAAAGCACGAGAGGGCCATGAAATAATTTCCCAAAAAAATCTTGTTCTCCAGTTTGCTATGTTATGTTGTCCATATTATGAATGTTTGACCATATATTTTCCATTTCAGGTGAGTCATCATCCCCCAATGAGTGCTGGGCATGCTGAAAACGAGCATTTTACTTATGATGTGACGTCAAAGTTGAAAACTAAATTTTTAGGAAATTCTGTCGATGTTTACCCTGTTGGAAGGTAATACTTGTTTTGATGTTCTCCAGTTATATTTTGTTCTAAATTCTTTATGTCATTTAATTTTGCAGTCACCATTATTGTTTATATCAGCTGGTTACTGCATTTAGTTATTATCACCTGTTGCTTTTTTGTTTGTTTGCTTTTCCCATGCTAGTCCCTTCTTATCTAACACATGGCTTGAATATCTTCCTCTATGGTAGATTGAGGCTATGTACAACACTATTTTTCTCCAACCTAATCTATTATGCCCTGCTCTGAAAAAAAAAAAAAAAAACTGACTGTAGGTTGCTGTAGTCTTTTTTAAAGATTAGACAATCTCTCCAGAGTCTTTATATATTTGGGCCTTCGTATTTCAATGGTTCTATATGGTTGGCTTTCTCCCAAAAATCTGTTTATCATATTTACCCAAAAACAAGAAAAATAGATTCTGTTTACCATTATTTTATTATTCATTTTGCTCAGGATGACAACCCTTTATATGTTAATGCACCTATATTGTTTGCAGAACACGTGTGTCTCTTAAAAGAGATGGTGTGGTCTTAGATTTGGTGCCACCTCCTACAAAGGTTAATAACCTGATTTTTGGCCGTACTTGGGTAGATTCACCAGGGGAGATGATTATGACAAATTTGACTACAGGAGACAAAGCCGTTCTATACTTTCAGCCATGTGGCTGGTTTGGGTACTCCACTGTCTCCACATATCTCTTTTGATTTTTATATTTTTTGAATTGCACATATATTCGTATATTTGATTTTTGAGTGTTCTAATTGATCTATAATTCAGTCAAGTTGGTGGCCAATGGAACCTTTGACTTGGGATTAATTGAGATGAAGATGGTCTTATTGGAAATGTGTTTGGATTTCTCTGGTTCTTGTTTTCTCTTAATTTTGTTACTTGTTACATTCTGTTAAATCTATACAAGGTAGAGTACAGTAGCAGATCCCTACAATAAATTGAATTGTTCCACTCACTCAATTTAACACCCCCCCACCCCACGCGCCTGGCAGGCTGCCGAATTAGTTGTAGCAACCATTACAACAAATGTTTTTAATCATTAGAGTAGGTCTCCTTTTGTTTTGTTCCCCAGGTCCTGGGCTGTATTGGAGTGTATAGTTTTTGGTTGGATTGCTGGGACGTATCCTAAGCTTTTGGCGATGTAGTTTCCGTTAGTCCCGTAGTTTGTGTCTAGGATCTGCTGCTTGCGATTAGTCTTCTAGTCAACTAGATTTTTTTTTTTTTTTTGGGGGGGGGGGGGGGGGGGGGGTGAGGTTATACTCCTTTATTGTTGTTCTGGTTTTCCTTGTTTTTAGTACATATCCAAAAAGAAAATCATCACAGCAATTGTGTTATGTCTAGTTGTACTCCCCTTGCTTCCTTCTAGTCCTGTCCAATTAAAAGTTGTCTATGTTGCAGAGCTGGTCGCTATGAAGTGGATGGATACGTGTATAATGCTGCTGAGGAACCTAAAATATTGATGACTGGGAAATGGAATGAGTCAATAAGTTATCAACCGTGTGACATGGAAGGGGAGCCTCTTCCAGGCACAGAACTGAAAGAGGTTATTTTTCTTGGATTCTGCTTTTATTATGTCTACTTTCAGTTTGTGAAATGCTTTAGATATTGACTTAATGGTGGGATAGACGCACATAAAGTATAAGTAGCTGAACAATGCTAACATTAGGATATTAGAGCATTGAGCAAGAGTGAAAGTGGGAGTGGAAGCAAGAGCTTAAATTTCTGCAGATGTTATGATCCAAAGTTCCCACACGCACACATATATTTATGGTAAGAATAATTTTTAATGTTCTCTGGACATCAATTGGCTCAGTTGCTCACTGTGTGGAACGTGTGCTTTCATGCTAATGCTGCAAAAGGACAGTCTAATTTGTTATGTAGCTTATAAAGACTGAAATGCAAGATTTATTACTTAACTATAAGATAAATCCAACTGAGAAAGAGCTTACGAGTTCTTTCTGACTCATAAACTTATTTAGGAAGTCTTGTTCTTTTAGACTTCTGCCTCTTCCTTTGATACGGACAAATGCTACAAGAGGATGATGATTACTCTACTTTCAATGCCTTGAATATTTTATTCTTGTTTCTTGTTTACTTATCAAATTTTTTTTTTTTTTATTCTGGTAATGTTTTAGCTGGAAATCTTCTAGTCTGAATGATTTGAGTAGTGTTGGGACGAATCCAAGTTATATTAGCTTGGAAAGTTATTGAATAATCATCTTAGGAAAAGTTTTTTTTTGGGTGCACTTTAAACATGCATCCAGCAATCATTTCAGTGAGGGATGGTCTTTGTTACAGGCATCTGCTCGTGGCTCATGACAAAATAAAGATGTTTACGCTCTGTCCTATAATGGGTGTCTAGTTTACAAACACACAACACACACACACACATTTAAGTACGGGGATTTAATGCTTTGAAGTTTCTAAGTTTTGTTATGTTTTTTCAAGTTTGCCCATATATCATTTATGCTTTGCCCTTATATCATTCATGCTTTTGAAGTTTTCCTAGAATTCACAAATTTTAAGGCAGGGATAAAAGAAAACTTAGATTTTTGAATATTTGATTTTTTGTAGTGGGCTCCACCATTAAGGGACAGAAGTCAGTGGCAATTTTGCAACTTATTATTGGGCGAAAGGAGCATTGATTGCTTAATACCTAAAAAGTGTTGAAAGAAGTCAACTGCTGAAAAAAATTGAACTAACTCCACAGAATAGGGGGGAGCCTCTCTCATCTTAAGTCTGAAAAAAATTGTACATTTTGGTAAAATGGGATTTAATCCCAGGTCTCCTTGTAAAACTCCGTGTGACTTTACAAATTGAACTAGCTGGCACCTTTGATGAAGTTGACTTTAGATAATGAGGACTGTGAATTGGTTGCGGGTGCTCATATAAATCTGCATTGGTTATATACGTTCTTCTAAATGACTGGTTAGTTTCTTATTTGGGCTCTGCTGATATTAGAGCTGGTTAAAAACCTTTAGTTCCCAGACTTCTTATCATTGGCAGTTGCCCTGTTGCTTTTCTCTCTGCAGGTTTGGCATCTCGCTGATGTTCCAGAGAAAGACAAATTTCAATGCACATATTTTGCACATAAAATAAACAGCTTTGACACTGCTCCTAGGAAGTTATTGGCATCAGATTCTCGCTTGCGCCCTGATAGATATGCACTTGAGAGGGGCGACCTATCCAAAGCTGGTGCAGAAAAGAGCAGGTCTCTCTCTCTCTCCAAAAAAAAAAAACACAAATCTATTTGTTATTGCTTTAAGTTTCCTGGAGGAAATAAAATCAGTAATAGATATTTTCTAATTGATTCTTACATAAATTCATTTCTTTTGTTAAATTTCATTTTTTTTTTTTTTTTTTTTTTTTTTTTTTTTTTTTTTTAAATTTTAAAATTATGAGTTTTTTGGGTTTTCATTGTGATTCAAGTAATATTGTACCACATCAGAATAAACCTGTCTCCAATTAATGTTGTTATTTACAAGATTATATCCAAGGTCCTTGCGAATAGATTTAAATATGTTTTGGGCAAGATTATCTCCAACTCTCAGAATGCGTTTATTTGCGGTAATTCTGTGCTTATTGCTAATGAGTGTGTGGATAGTGAGATTCGATCGGGGGACCCAGGACTCCAGTGCAAGCTAGATCTGGAGAAGGCATATGATCATGTGAACTGGGATTTCTTGCTTTATTTGTTGCAGAGATGTGGATTGGGGAAAAAATGGAGGGATTGGATACGTTTTTGTATTTCTACGGTGAGATTCTCTATTCTTGTAAATGGAACCCCGTCGGGTTTTTTTAATAGTTCTCGTGGGTTGCAACAAGGAGATCCTCTTTCTCCTTTGTTGTTTGTGGTGGTTATGGAGGCTTTGAGTCAGATGTTGACTGCCGCATTGGATCAAGGCAATTTGACAAGGTTTTCAGTGGGCTCCAGGGATTCCGAGGCCTTAGTTGTGAATCACCTTCTGTTTGCTGATGACACATTGATCTTTTGTGGTGCTCAAGAAGAACAAATTCGACATTTGAGATGTATCTTCTTATGCTTTGAGGCAGCTTCTGGCTTGAGAATTAACTTAGGAAAATCAGAAATTGTTCCTATTGGTGAAATAAAGGATGTCGAGGGGTTGGCTAATCTTCTTGGATGTCGGGTTGCGTCTTTGACTATGACTTACTTGGGTTTGCCTTTGGGTGCCTCTTACAAGTCCACCTCTATTTGGAATGGTGTTATTGAAAAAATGGAAAGGAGGTTGGCGGGATGGAAGCGAATGTATTTGTCGAAGGGGGCCTGGTTGACTCTTATTAATAGTACGCTCTCCAATATTCCTACGTATTACTTATCTTTGTTTCCTATTCCAATGAAGGTGGCTAATCATCTTGGTAAAATTCAAAAGGATTTTCTTTGGGGTGGCATTGGTGATGAGGCCAAATTTCATCTAGTAAATTGGAACAAGATTTGTACTCTTTTGCATGCAGGAGGATTGGGAGCTCACAATTTCATCCAGTTCAATCGAGCACTTCTGGGAAAGTGGTTATGGAGATATGGTAGGGAGAGAGAGGCTTTATGGCGATTGGTGATTGATGCCAAATTTGAGAGCCTAAAGGGTGGGTGGTACTCGAAAGAGGTGTCGGGTTTTTTTGGAGTGGGTGTATGGAAACATATTAAGAGGGGGTGGGAGAAGTTTCGCAATTTTGTTCGTTTTGAAGTGGGGAATAGATCACACATTAGTTTTTGGCATGATTGGTGGTGTGGGGATAGACCATTGAAACAATGGTTTCCAGCTCTTTTTAGTATAGTGAGGAACAAAGATGCGAGGGTGGTGGATAATTTGGCTGTTCATAATGGTGTAATTCAGTGGGATGTTCTTTTTGCGCGTCAAATCCAGGATTGGGAGATGGATATGGTCATTTCTTTCTTCGATCGTCTATACTCCGTTTCGGCTCGACATGGAGAGGGCGACAGGTTAGTGTGGAATCTCTCTAAAAAAGGTTTATTTGAGGTGAGATTCTTCTATAGAGAGCTTATTAGGAAAGATGACCCATCTTTTCCCTCTTTTCCCTGGAAGAATATATGGCGTGTTAAGGCTTCAACAATGGTGGCTTTCTTCGTTTAGTCAGCTGCTTTGGGCAAAATATTGATACATGATAACTTGCGTAAGAGAAATGTTATAGTGATTGAATGGTGTTGTTTGTACAAGAAGAGTGGGGAGTCTATTGATCATTTGTTGCTTTACTGCGAAATCACACGGGATCTTTGGAGCTACATTTTTACTTCATTTGGGGTAGAGTGGGTTATGCCACGATCGGTATTGGAGTTGTTGAATAGTTGGGGGCCGGCGATAGGGTATGGTCGTACTAAAGAAGCTTGGCGGTTAGCTCCTCTGTGCTTATTGTGGTATATTTGGAGGGAGCGAAATGCGCGGCTTTTTGAAGATGTAGAGACATCTATGATGGAGCTATGGAAGCGGTTGCTCAATACGTAATATATTTGGATAGCATCCCATCATAGTTTGAATGTTTTTACTTATGTAGATTTTTTAAAAGTATTATCTGTTCGTCTCTTTTAAGGGTTCTCTTGTATACTTCCCGTGTATAAGGGTTGCGCCCCTCTGCGCTTTTTATAAATCGCAATTACTTATCAAAAAGAAAGAAAGAATGATTACAAGTATACAACAGTTCTTGCAATATACTTAAATAGAAATTTCCGTTACTTCTCACAAAATTTCTATCAGAAAAAGTAGATTTCATGAGGTTGATTCTTCAACTTAAGGTGTTTACATTGTAAGTTTGTCTCTTCTTTCAGTTTGGAGGAGAGGCAGCGAGCTGAAAAGAGAAACCGAGAGGCAAAGGGACATAACTTTGCACCAAGATGGTTTGATTTAACTGGTGAAGTTACACCTACACCTTGGGACGATTTGGAAGTCTATCAATACAATGGTAAATACACAGTACACCGGGCTGCTTTAGATAGCTCAAATAGCGTCGATGAGGTTGATGTTAGATCAATTGAATTCCACCCATGGCACTATGGTAACTTGTCTGCCGAATGAGGTATTCTCATTCTATGTTTGCTTGTTGAGTTCTGCAGTTAATTGATGGAGCGTTTTTTTTGGTGTGATATTGGAATCTCTGTTGTTTGTTGACATGTTTATGTTGTGTCACCATCTCATAATCCTTACCAATTGATAAGTTCAGTTTCTGTCCACCTTTCCAAGGAACCCTTCTTTTCCCAGTGCATGAATTGTTACCATACTATGGGCTCATTTGTCTGAACAGGTGGATTATGTCCGAGATTTGTTTGGATAGGTGGACTCTAGAAATACTTTTTCACACTTATTGTCCGAATTACTAATAATCCGAATTTTGCTCTATTCAATAATGTTATTCATCGAGCAGGAAGATTCAACAAGGGTATAGTCGATGAAGGTGGGATCCTCTATCCCAATAGCACTAGACAAAGCGACTTTATGAGCTGAAGATAGTTGGCACCTTTGCTTGTATAAAATTCTGTCATTCAAAAACTTGAGCATAATTGTTGGGTTACAGTTAAAGCTCAAACGGTTAAAAAAATAAAAATTCCTTGTGCTGCTGTTACGATGGGTAGCTAAGTTTACTGATGCAACTTTGACTTTGTTAGCTCTCCTTAAAATATAATATTCTTATTGCATGTGTGTGCACGGTGAAAATACACTTTAGCCTCCATACTATTACTTGTTTTTCAATTACGCCTCTAAATTTTAAGAAGTGGCATTGAAACCTCGCATACTACTATCGTGTGTTAAATTAGGCATCAGGATCCTTTCCAGTTGATTTTTAACTGGAGAGGAACCGGTCCTTTATACACAGGGGCATCTGCCCCGCCCCGCCCCTCCCGTACCCGCACCCGCAAATTCACGGATATTGTGTGAATTAAAAGTATGCGGATTGAAGGATTACTAATCCGTGCCTTACAGGGTGGATTGCGAAAATGGAGTTTTTCCAATCCGTAAACTCTCCCCCGCCCCGAGGTCAATTTTAAGCAAGGCACAACCACATCCTGCATGGCCCACATCCCGCATATTAGCACCAGATGATTCAGAATCTCATTTTTTTCCCCCAATTCCCAAAAGGCCAAAACCATGATTCATGAAACCCTAACCTAACGCTACGACTCTTTCTTAAAACACCAGATGACGCATCCCCACCTAAGATCAGACTTTCAAATGGCTTTCAAATACAGGTATTTCAGACTTTCAATCTTTATCTCTCTCTCAAATGGTAATATGATGTTACTTTTTTATGGGTCGTTGACTTGATGTTTCTGAAATCCATGTATTGCTAAGATTCTGAGAAGATATATGTGCCCTCTGCCTCTAACGCACTCAAATAATTGATATTTGCTGAGAAGTTATATTTCCAATTGTATGTTGCGAGTTGTGATATATGATTGTATGTGTTAGAATGTAAATCCAACTGCCAAGGGAAGTACCCAACTCAACCCAAAATAAAGGCTTCGAGTCGCACCCGACCTGGTTTTGGGCCAGTTTTTTTTTTTTTTTTTTTTTTTTTTTTTTTTTTTTTAAATTTATTTATATAAAAAAAAGGAATACCCAAACCTGTAGAACCCACCCCCAATATGTGCTACCCGTGGCCCAACGAATTGACCATTCAGACATTCACTACATGGGTTGCGGATCCCCATTTTCAAACCCGTTCAATGCGGGGCGGGTTGTAAAAAACATGTAAATCCAATCTAATCCGGCCCGTGCCCACCTCTACTCTCTGGTTCCTCTCAACTGGAGAGGATCTGGTCCGTTAAATTAGACACTTTTACAATTTTTTTTCAAAATACTTTTGAAGTTATTAAAAAAATAACCAAATGTGTTGCTTCGCATCTCACTCATGTTAGGGATTTCTAGGCCCATACTTTTTGAATATTCGTGATAGACGAGATGAATGAGGGTGAGTCCGACGAAAATCCCTTTCTATTTTCCTCCTATTCTAATAACTGGACTACTCTTAAAAAATTTTTTTTTAAAAAAAAGGAAGAAGAAGAATAACTTCTATGGTGTGTTTGGGTATTGAATTTTGAGAATTAGAATTGAATTTTAATTCTATTTACAAATATCGAGGTAAAAAATTGTGTTTGGATGTTGAATTTTGAGATTGAAAAATATTATATTTTAATGGTAAAAAATGATTGGAAGTTTAAAAAGTTGTGTATAATGATTGGTATTTTGAAAAGTTGTGTAAAATAATAATTTAAATAATAATAATTTATTATATATTGATTATTTAATTAAAAAATAAATAAATAATTTTTTTTTTAAAAAAATTAAAATTAAAAAAAAAAATGATGCAGGGGTGGCTACCGGTTGGCAGCCACCCCCAGAGGTGACCGGGGGTGGCGCGCGGCCACCCCCAGTGGCCGGGGGAGGCCGCGCGGCCACCCCGGTTGGCAGCCACCCCTTGTGTTTTTAATTAATTTCTTTTATTTTTTTTTTATTTAAATTTGTATTATTTTATTATTTATATGTGGGACCCACACGCTTTTTGGGAGACAGCTTGTCCTGCGCGTGGGGCCCAGCCATTACTCAAAATGTCAACTTAAAATTCAAACGAAATTCGGGTCAAATTCGAGTATTCGGGCGGGTGAGCGAGTTTTAGAAAAAATCCGAGTGGAATAATTATTCCACTCGGTTGCCAAACACACCTCTTTTAATCTGTCACCTCTTTAATCTACTCTAATTTTGGAAACCGCACCTCTTTTAATCTGTCACCCGAGTAATGCTAAATGTAAGATTTAAATCCTTTTGAAACTGATGTTGTTTTTAAAATTATTTCTGAATTTGTGATAGATTATTATTGAATTTTGAACAAAATTCAATAATAATTTTAAAAGTCATATCAATTTTTGAGGATACAAAAGAGACATGAGAATGACATTTAGCATTACTCTTTTATCTTAAAAGAACATTTTTATTATTTTCTGTCGTAGAAGAGGAACATTGCAACGAGTAATGCTAGAAGGAAGCCCATGTTTTCCCTGTATCTGTTCAAATTTTATGTGACTTTTAAAATCATAATTTATTTGTGATAAACCACTATTTTAGATTTTGATCCGATGATAATTTTAAAAGTCACATCAATTTTGAAATGGTACAAAAGAGACATAAATCTTCCTTATAGCATTACACATTTACATTCCTAATGAAAGATTTGCGGGGATATTAGGAAGATATTATAAAAGTGTAATAAATATCTTTTATTTCAAGCCAATGGACTAAGCAATCGATGGTAGTGGGTTTCGTTCCTTAAACTTCCACAGACCTCTGTTGTAACGACCCAAGGAAAAGCGCTAGCCACATCTGCGCTATCACCTCAAAAGGACTAGTCGATTTGAAGCTTCCTTAGAATCCATTATAAAGCCCAGTTTCACCTAGTAACTAGGCAATGTAGGACTTAGCACCCATGAGTATCTTTATAAACTACCTACTCTGTGAACTATTCATCTCTTCCCAATATGGGACCGGGGTGTTACAAACTCCCCCCCTTAAACCCCTGACGTCCCCGTCAGGGCCATGTCATGCGGTGCTCCAGTACCACATGACCTGGCGTTACTAGGTGGCTCTGATACCATTTGTAACGACCCAAGGAAAAGCGCTAGCCACATCTGCGCTATCACCTCAAAAGGACTAGTCGATTTGAAGCTTCCTTAGAATCCATTATAAAGCCCAGTTTCACCTAGTAACTAGGCAATGTAGGATTTAGCACCCATGAGTATTTTTATAAACTACCTACTCTGTGAACTATTCATCTCTTCCCAATATGAGACCGAGGTGTTACATCTGTATTGTCGAAGTCGCCGTTGCTCGGCTTCCAACCCCTTAAAAGGGACTTTTCCAGAAGTATATCCCTTGTCCGTAGCTTTGTTTAAAATCAGAAGCCCCCAGAAACAAAACCCAACTGGCTTCTCTTCTGTTCTGTTCTGGTAGGCGTTCTACTTTGAACGTTATCACAAAAAAAGATATTTGTTCAGTAACGTGAGCCGCTTTGATCACGTTAAGTCCTTTTTTTGTTTGTTTTTAGAAAGTCATTTGATTAGCACTGACATGTGAGAAAAATATTTGTGAGATCGATGAAATAAATGCTGAGGAAATGTGTGTGAAGAGTACTGATCAACATTGAAGGGTGGACAACACTGGCACATTATTGAGTCATATTTAGGTAGTTGTTGGACTTTTTAATTCGTTTTGATGCGATATTTGTTGTAACAAAACTAATTTTAAGGATCATAAAAAATGAATAAAAAATAATACAATTATACAAGACATCAAAATTTAAGTGATACATTTGGCTTAATAAATCTACATCTATTAGCGAAAACAACCCAGAGAATATTCACTAACAAAAGGTGGAGTACAAAGAGTAGTCTAGAGAAAAATAACTCAAACCCAAAAACACCAATACACTTAAATCTCATTCTCACTCAAAAGAGAATTATACAAAAGAGATAATAATACATGACAAAAGAGTCTTCTATGTCCTGAATATTGCCTCTTTTGCTCTTCTTTTATAAATAACCGAAAGTGTCAAGTCTTCTAAATAAGTGAGTCGGGCAAAATACTTCACAGTGAAGTAAAATCTCAAAACTTAACTAAGAAACAAACTTCACCCAAAAGTAAAACAAGAAAAAGACAAAATGTGTGGCTAAGAAAGCAATGGGGCCACGCGGAAATCAATTTGCTCAGCAAAACCAAAATCCAACGAAGTCGGTGTGCCGGAAGAAATTGGATACCATGCTGAAATCACCAATTAATCTGAGCCACTAAAATCTTTGAGAAAATCCCAAAGTCTCTATCCACCTCATGTTTCGTGGGGCTTTATGTGACGTCCTACATCGCCTGGGAATGAGGATGTGCTTATATGTATAAATGCACCCTTTATGACATAACGCGTTCTAAAGCCGTGATGGTCATGAACCTATCAGAACTCTGCAGTTAAGCGTGCTTCTGCGAGAGTAATCCCAGAATGGGTGACCTCCTGGGAAGTCTGGTATGGGGAGTCAAAAGCGAACAATATTGTGTCATTGGGGGTGGGTCGTTACACTTTATCCATTCCTCTTTATCCCAAAGTTTTTTTTTTAATAGAAGCAAATATTTGCCGCGCCCTTGTAAATGGCTTTCAAGTTTTATTGTGGTCTGTAAAAAAGAGGCAAGCCAGTCCGTAGAACAGGGCCAACCAGTGAATTAGGATGGCGTCGGTCCAATCAGGGTAGGGGTAGGGGCCAAGTCAAACTTTGTTTCATTTATGGCGTATTATATTGACCAACGGAACCAGTGAATTAGGATGGCGTCGGTCCAATCAGGGTAGGCGTAGGGGCCAAGTCAAACTTTGTTTCATTTATGGCGTATTATATTGACCAACGGACAGGTGGAGGTGGGGTTGTACATTAATCAGGCCTTTTTCCTTATTTAGGGTAGATACAGCCTTCAAAATTTTAACCAAAAATAAAATATTCATTAAATTCCATATAATGTGTGGCTAAGAAAGCAATGGGGCCACGCGGAAATCAATTTGCTCAGCAAAACCAAAATCCAACGAAGTTGGTGTGCCGGAAGAAATTGGATACCATGCTGAAATCACCAATTAATCTGAGCCACTAAAATCTTTGAGAAAATCCCAAAGTCTCTATCCACCTCATGTTTCGTGGGGCTTTATGTGACGTCCTACATCGCCTGGGAATGAGGATGTGCTTATATGTATAAATGCACCCTTTATGACATAACGCGTTCTAAAGCCGTGATGGTTATGAACCTATCAGAACTCTGCAGTTAAGCGTGCTTCTGCGAGAGTAATCCCAGAATGGGTGACCTCCTGGGAAGTCTGGTATGGGGAGTCAAAAGCGAACAATATTGTGTCATTGGGAGTGGGTCGTTACACTTTATCCATTCCTCTTTATCCCAAAGTTTTTTTTTTAATAGAAGCAAATATTTGCCGCGCCCTTGTAAATGGCTTTCAAGTTTTATTGTGGTCTGTAAAAAAGAGGCAAGCCAGTCCGTAGAACAGGGCCAACCAGTGAATTAGGATGGCGTCGGTCCAATCAGGGTAGGGGTAGGGGCCAAGTCAAACTTTGTTTCATTTATGGCGTATTATATTGACCAACGGAACCAGTGAATTAGGATGGCGTCGGTCCAATCAGGGTAGGGATAGGGGCCAAGTCAAACTTTGTTTCATTTATGGCGTATTATATTGACCAACGGACAGGTGGAGGTGGGGTTGTACATTAATCAGGCCTTTTTCCTTATTTAGGGTAGATGCAACCTTCAAAATTTTAACCAAAAATAAAATATTCATTAAATTCCATATAATTGTATGCATATCATATCAATCTTAAGATATATATTAAAATTTCTTGTAGTAATGGGGGCGGTCCTATTGTACATACGAAAGATCAACCATAGCACCGTTCATTTTATTTTCCCTGTTTGAAATTCTTTTTTTCCACTCGTTTCTTTATTTTCACATTTTTAAAAAAGTATCAATTTTAAAATATTTTTAACTTTTTATATCACATCAATACTTATTTTTTATTATTATTTAAGTAAAAAAAATGTACTACAATTAATACAATTTTTTTTTTCTTCTCTTTTTTCATATAAATTGTTTCAACTTTATAATACATCAATCATATTATACAATCATTCAAAAAAATTTCTCCCCAAAATAAGGGGAGGGAAAATTTCAAACATGGCCTTAAATAACCTGTTTAAATTTTGGGTATACTTTATCAATGAAATAAATGCCGAGAAAATGTGTGTGAAGAGTATTGATCAACATTGAAGGGTGGACAACACGGGCACATTGTTGAGTCATATTTAGGTAGTTGTTGGACTTTCTAATTCATTTTGATGCGATATTTGTTGTAACAAAACTAATTTTAGGGATCATCCAAAAGGACAGAAAATAACAGTCACACAAGATATTAAAATTTAAGTAATTCGGCTTAATAAGCCTACATCTACTAGCGAAGATGACCCGGAAAATATTCACTAATAAAAGGTGTAGTATAAAGAGTAGTACAAAAAAAACCACTCAAACCCAAAAGCTTCAATACACCCAAATCTCACTCTCACTCAAAAGAGAATTATACAAAAGAGTCTTTTCTAAATTCTTTAAGTGTTGCGTCGCACCACAAATTTGATTGCGTTCAATGTTTAATGAAATATTTTGTTTTATTTTTTATTTATAAAAAAATAAGAAAAAATACAATTTAGCCCCTCAAACTATCACCCCTTCTCCAGATGGCCCCCTAAATTAATAAGGCTTGGACTTTGGCCCCCCAAACTACCAAAACGTTTGAAAAATGCCAATTTTGGCGAAATAAGCCCATAATGCCCCTTTTTAATTTTTTAAATTTGTTTTTGAAATTTTAATTATTTTTACTTGGAAAAGGACACGTGGCAGGGGCATTACGAACATAATTCGCCAAAATGGACATTTTTCAAACGTTTTGGTAGTTTGGAGTGCCAAAGTCCAAGCTTTTGTAGTTTACTAGTTTAGGGGGCCGTCCGAAGAAATGGTGATAGTTTGAGGAGCTAAATTGTATTTTTTCAAAAAAAATATTTTATTTAGTTTGTTCAGTGTTTTTTTTAAATGTTTAGAATTGCATGAGTTTATTTTTATTTAGATATAATAGGTATCACATTAACAATATTATAGATTCCTGTTAATTTTTTAATAATGCTTTGATAATTAGATTAAACCATGCCCTCTTCTTACTATTTTTTTTTTCTTCTTTGTACTTTTTTTTTTTGTTATAAACTATTCATATGAGCATAAAGATTTTAACATGTTTCAATTTATAATAATTAAACTAAAATTAAGAGTCTTATTTTTTTAATTCATTTGAATGTTTATTGATATATTTTTTTTTCTTTTTTAACATGATACACTCAAATATTTTTTGGTAGTATTTTTTATGCTTTTGAAAATAAAATAAGACAAAAATTTATTCGAGTAATTTTGCACAACGCTGGTTATAAGCTCGTTACCAGTAATTTTGACACCTTTAATGCAGACAATCCCGATCTCTCCCTGCCTCCTCTTTTGACCGATTGATTAAGACAGTACTGTGTCATTGGTCATGACTCATGAGTAGCCTAGTTTTAATGATCCGTGTCAGGCTATATATATCATTGAACTCTTTTCCTCAATGGATTTTATGGCTAAAAAGTAAAAAAAAAAAACCTGTTTTGGGATTCAACCCTTTATCTATTCATATTCTTTTAAAACAATTTTGGGACAAAGAATCCATGGCTCGACCTTTACCCCCAAAAAACCTAATTTATTTCCCCATCAGAAAACAAAAGGAAAATACTCTCTTGGCCGGTAATTTGTTTTATGTGTAGGAATTGTTGTTTTGCAATGAAAATACCACGCCGCACACTAATAATGCCAATTCTAAAAGTGAAATGCTACCCTAACGATCACAGAGGCTGCTTTTCATCTTGATCGGGACACAACGATTACTCCCTGAAGAAACCCAGGAAAAAAAATCACAAACCCCACAACAATCTTCTCTCACCTACACAGTTAAATACAACAACATTTTAATGTAAAATTATTTGTTTATTGAATATGATTTTAAGTGTCTATATGGGAGATATGATTGTATCATGAAACATGAAATTTTTAGACCATATAAAATTTGGTAAACTTTTTTGGGGCATCATGTATATTTAACTATAAAATTAGTCCTTGACTGTCAAACAACCTAAAGAACATGGATGGCCCTGCCAGGCTATAAATATCTCCACCGAGCGCTAGGGATAGCATTCGATTGAGCTATATATTATCATCATATAATTTGGTAGTATTCGTGGTGGTAATTAATTGAAGTGATATGGCTCAGGTAGATAATCGTGGCAAAGATAGTAGATGGTCTCTCGAGGGAACGACAGCTCTTGTCACTTGTGGAACCAAAGGAATCGGGTTCTTTTATTTCTGCTCTCTCTTTTGCTGGCTTTCATTTTCAGATTAGGAAAAGGATAAAAGATGTTTGATAATTGAAGATTTGGTTGAGTGAGATGATCATGAGAAGTGGGTGTATTTACACGATTTCACTGTCGACGTAAATTTCATTAATTGTTCATCTGTCTTTTGTTTGGGCTTTCTATTGGCTCTTGTTGTATCCAGCCTATGGCTAAGAACCCGTTGCTTTATGCTGTGTGGTACAAAATTCTGCTTTTATATTTGCTCTGCTAAGTTTTATATATGTTTGTTGTGATTAGGTATGCTATTGTGGAGGAATTGGTTGGGCTTTTAAAAACTAGGTGGTTAATAGTAGCACTACAATTTTTTTTTTTTTTGCCACTTGCAGCTAGCCACGTGAATGAGGTTATCCCCGTAGCTAACAGCTAGCCACGTGTCAGTGGCGACGTGGGCTTGGCGTGGCAGATCAGGGTGTTGCGCAATGTGGCCACGATGTCCACGTCGCCAATGGGCCACGTGACGTACTGGCCACGTCGCGACACGTGGACGACGTGGATTAACCACGACGCTTACGTGTCAACGACATGGCCAGAAACCACGTGGCCCAGTGACAACGTGGATTCCCTTCCACGTGGCCAACTTCGGCCATGTGGCTCGAGACACGTGGCTGACTTTGGCCACAAAATTGTGGTGCGTCTGACTGACACGCCACTAAATTTCATAGAACTGCGCACACCCGTGCGATTCTCCCTATTTTCTCCTGTAACAGAATTTTCCCTCTCACTCTACTCTCTCTCTCTCTCTCTCAACTACGCCAGCCGCTGCATCAACTCCATCGACCACCACACGGTATGCATCTCCTCTCTCTCTCTGTCTCTGTCTCTGTCTCTCTCCCTCTCAATATCTCTGTTTAGCTCTCTCTCTCTCTCTCTCTCTCTCTCTCTCATCTCTCGCTCTCCCGCCCAGCTCAGACGCCGGCAACCCACGACCGCCGAAGACCACCGACGCCGTCCACCCCCAGCCGCCCAAGACCTCCGAGGCCATCCATCCGTAAGGTGGTTAGTGACTTCGTTTTTTTTTCTCTTTAGCAAAAAAATTAACAAAATATTTAAATTTATTATCACCTCACGTCAGATTAAAAAAAAAAAGTACCAAATTTTGCTAAACCTCTTGGTTCTGCTACATTAACAAGTGCCATAAATTTTTCTAAATTTATTATCACATGATAAATGATAATTATCATGCAATTGAGTAGATATGATGTTCTAATAAAAATTTTGATTCATTCATGCAAGTTTGTCCAAGTCCCATTATTTTTTTTTGAAGGAAACAAATTACAATTAACTAGAGAAACATTGAAGACTCCCTCTACGGGTGCCCTAATCCCTTAGAAAATTCAAATTTGTACAAGTAAATACACTCGCTGTAAAGATAGAAAATTAGTTAATTATATATTTTCCTTTTTTAGGAATTAAAGTATGCCAAGTTACGACTTACAAAAAGTAAAACGGGATGTGTTTCGGGATATGGGCATAAAGCTCAAGAATTAGAGACACAACACAAAAGTTAAACTAGGCATTCAGCGGGGCGATATTGTCACACGAAGAAGTATGTCCACCAATTTATCCCGTACATATAAATGTAAACATTTTATATATATAAACATGTGCTATAATGTTTTATTCTTTTGGCATGCTGTCAATGATGACACTCCTCCTATGCAAGCACAATCGTACATAAAAACTTACACAAGGAAGGATGAAAGCTATCTAAATGATATAGTAAAAGAGAGATGTTGTAACGACCCAAGGAAAAGCACTAGCCACATCTGCGCTATCACCCCAAAAGGACTAGTCAATTTGAAACTTTCCCTAGAATCACTTATAAAGCCCAGTTTCACCTAGTAACTAGGCAATGTGGGACTTAGCACCCATGAGTATCTTTATAAACTACTAACTCTATGTAAACTATTCATCTCTTCCCAATATGGGACCGGGGTGTTACAAACTCCCCCCCTTAAACCCCTGACGTCCCCGTCAGGGTCTTGTCATGCAGTGCTCCAGTATCACATGACCTGGCGTTACAACCTGGCTCTGATACCATTTGTAACGACCCAAGGAAAAGCGCTAGTCACATCTGCGCTATCACCCCAAAAGGACTAGTCAATTTGAAGCTTTCCCTATAATCACTTATAAAGCCCAGTTTCACCTAGTAACTAGGCAATGTGGGACTTAGCACCCATGAGTATCTTTATAAACTACTAACTCTATGTAAACTATTCATCTCTTCCCAATATGGGACCGGGGTGTTACAGATGTGTATGCTACTCACCTTTCATATATTATTTTACTTATATGTGTGATAACTTATTTACGATGCACATTAGTTTGACGCACCAACATTTAATACAACATGCAGGAGAGGATGTTGATACTAATGCCAACCGACTCTGCCAAATCATCAAGCATAATACAGGGAACGGTACGCTGGAGACATGACGACGCGTACGCCCAGGGTCTCGGCAATAAGCTGGAGTATGCCGGCAGAGTTCGGCAGGTTGGGCCAAATATTTGGCTTGTGCGGGTGTCCATACGCTCATACCAAACACCATTACAGCCATGATCACAAAATCAAGGTCACACTGTCTTCCCGCAAGAAATGTTTGCTTTTGAGATGGAGAGAGCACTTGAGGCTAAGCGGGCACGACAAGCTTCTGAAATCGAGAGAGCACTCGAGGTTGAGCGGGCACGATATAAGTTACAAATGGATGAGGTGTTGGCAGCACAATCTCAGATTATGTCCCGTTTTAGCCAAATAGAGCCATTGTGGCGTCAATCAGTATCGGTGCCGGGAGTCTCTAATGATAATGCAGTGCCAGACAAAAATTATGCACATCATATGAATGTATCATCTGTTGATAGCAGATCAGGTAATAATTAATGGCTTTTTTTTTCGTGGTATGATTACGTTTGTTTAAATTCACACGTTGCTCAATGCTTAGGACTTGATATGATTCGATCATATTGTTTGCTAATTGTATTTGTTTTATCATTCGCAGATCTTACAAAAAATGCTCTGCAGTTACCCAATTATGAAAATCTTGCTGACGACTGATATTGGGTAACATTTAAGTTTATTTTAGTTGGCGAATACGTACTTACATTTTTTGTTCCGATTTTGTTATCAATCTATGACAAAGATTGATTGTACATTTTGTCTGTTGAAACCTTTAGGGCTGGCAAAACGGGTACCCGACGCGACTCGTTTACGACCCGCGACCCGTTTAGACTAGACCCAAACACGACCCGTTTATGTTAACGGGTCGGGGCTCCAGACACGACACGACACGGCTATTTCACCGGTCACCAGACACGACCCGTAAAACCCGTTTAGCATATCGGGTCGACACAACCCGTTTATCATAACGGGTCGACACGACCCGTTTATCATAACGGGTCGACACGACCCGTTTAGCTCATCCTGACTCTAAAACTATATGCAGTATGCACGAATTAGTCTAAAGACCTCAAATTCCAACACAAGTTAAGGCTTAAGCATTAGCAAAATCAGTGTAGCACCCATTTTAGTTCAGTCAAATCCATGGTTGGGTGAAAAGTAAGAGCGTTGATACTTCTACAAGAAGCTGAAGGCTTCAGCTTACCACGGCAAAACACAATACTCATAACATTATATTTCTTAAATACTTTCACCTGCTTCTTGTAAAACCCAATCATAACTTTCTCCCCCTAACAAGCAAAGCAACACCCAATTCCACACACAAACACGACCAAACAGAGGAATTCACACTTTCACAGAGAGATTGAGAGTTTTGTGTGTGTATAAAAAGAATGCCTACCTTGCAGAAATTCAAGGTCCTAGTGACGCAGGGCGCCCTGGTGGCCGCAAGTCCGACGGCGAGCCCGGTCATCTAGCTCCGCCTGCCGCAAGACTCTCCGCATGCTCCTCAACCGCATCGACCGCCGAGGCCGGTTCTCCTGCCGGGACGAATCGTCGGAGGTCCGCGGCATGGACACCGATCCCAATCGCACGCCTCCAGAGAAGGCGAAGAGAAGAAGAAAGAAAATGGAAGAAGAAGAAGAAGGGGGGCGGCGTTGAAGACTTGAACGAAAAAGAAAAGAAGAAGTTAGGGTTTTTGTCTTTTGTGTTTTTACTTTTTATTGTTTAGCTAATAATAATAATAAATTAAAAAAAAAAACCATAATCGTGTCTAACGGGTCACCCACAGGTGACCCGTGACACGACCCGCCAAGCCAATATAAACGGGTCATAAACGGGTCGACCCGTTTATGACCAAAACCCGTTTAAGGTAAACCCAAACCCGCTAATTTCATGTCGTGTTCGTGTCAGATTATCGGGTCGTGTCAAAATTGCCAGCCCTAGAAACCTTTGCTTTGATTGTTATGAATCTATGACATTTGTTTATTGAAACTTTTGGAATGATTTTTTGGTATAAATTTATGACAAAGATTGATTGTATATTTTGTTTGTTGTAAGTTCTAGTTTGATTGTTATGAATCTATGTCATATGTTTAGTGAAACTTTTGGAATGATTTTTTTGGTGTTTGTGATTGTTGATTATTGATAAAAATTAAAATTGTTGCAATTGTATTGATTATGGATTGATAGAATTATAGTAAAATTGTTGTTAAGATTGCAGAGTTTTGGATTGCGGATTTTTTTTTTTTTTTTAAAAAAATATGCCTAAATTAGTGGCATGTCCATATTGACACGCCACAATATATGTAGTGGCGTGTCATTCTGGCACACTACTAATTATATATTGTGGCATGTTGTTTTGACACACCACAAATTAGGAGCGTGTCAGAACAACACATCATTACATATAATAGTGGCATGCCGAAAAGACACGCCACTTTTTAATTATTTGCTCTCACATATTATTTATATTCCGTGGTTGATATATTTTCATAGTTCATTATCTAACACAACCTTTGAAAATCAAAACACTAGTTATAATAACAAAAATTATTCAAACACAACCTTAAAATCAAAACACTAGCTACAATAACAAAAAGCAATCAACCTCAAGTTAATAAAAGTTACTTTCTAATAAAGTTATGAAATTATGAATACAACTATTCAAAAGGTGTGGATTTGCTAGGACTATCGATCTATTTCGGTTGTTGTCGTTTGATCCGGATGGGCAGCTCCATGGTCTTGATCAACCGTATCAACCTGAACTGCAACACCTACAAATGATAAAACAAACAAAGTTAGCAAACAAACCACCCCAATTTTGTTTTCTTTTTATAAAATTAGTTTTTTAGTAATTAATAATATATATATTTTTTTAATATATTTTTCCCAATAAAATTCAATTCAATTCACACTCCCAAACATCTATTTCAAATTTTGTTTTAGATTCTCTAAAACATTTAAACATAATTTTAAAAAGCAAATTTTCTCGGTATTCACAATTTTGAATATAGTATAATATAATAATAATAAAAAAATTCGAACACCCAAACGAGCCCAATTTTTTGACCTCAGAGTGCAAGTCTTGGTAGTTTGGTAAGTCATTCAGAGAAAATGTTGTAGTTTGAGGAGCTAAATTGTATTTTTTTTTTTTCCCATACTCTAATTGCAAAAGTGATGAAAGATTAGAGATTATAAGTGAAGTTCTCCCTTAAAAAAACAAAAAAGTTGAGTGGTTGGGTCAGTATTTATTTGGGTGGCCAAACCACCCCATACGATAGTGGCTAGCCGGGGTGGGCTGACCACCTGATCACTCTCTCTCTCTCTCTCTCTTAAAAAAAAGTTTGTTGTAATTTTTTATTTGAAGGACGAATGGGAAATTTTAAATCCTAAAATTGGAATATTTTCGGTATTTCTTCAAACAATAAAAATAAAAAAAGACTTGCAAGCTCACATGCATCGTTTTTCGTTCATTTATTTTAAAAAAAAAAATTGGAGAAAACATGGTGACTCCCCAAGCCACCATGTTGTTTTGCCCCTGCACAAACGGTAGTTTGCAACAAATGTAAATGAGGTGTCAATTCCAGGGGGTTGAGAGTTTTTTTTTTTTTTTTTTTTTTCTTGATTCCTTTAAAAATAAAATAAAATATGGGCTTCTAAAAATGTTGCGCTTATTCCAATTAAAAGTTTTTGATAGACGACAAAGGCGGCTATCGAGATGGACGAAATTGATCAACCTAGAAGTTTCAATCAATCACATGACAAAAATGGGTGCCAAACTGAATATAAGTATCTCCGCAGAGAACTAGGGACAGCATCCGAGCTATTATCATCATAGAACGTACCTGTTTGAAAAGCTAAAACATTAGTGATAATATTGTTTGAGGTGGTCGTTGCAGTGATATGGCTCAGGTTGATAATCGTGGCAAAGATGGTAGATGGTCTCTTGAGGGAACGACAGCTCTTGTCACTGGTGGAACCAAAGGAATCGGGTTCTTTTCTTTCTGCTCTCTCTTTTACTGGCTCTTATTTTCAGATTAGGAAAGGAAAAAGATGTTTGCTAATTGAAGATTTGATTGAGTGATCAGATCATGAGAAATGGGTCTATTTACACGACTTCACTGTCGTAAATTTCATTAATTGTTCATCTATCTTTTGTTTGGGCTTTCTATTGGCTCTTGCTGTATGCAGCCTATATATGGCTTAGAACCCGTTGCTTGATGCTGTGCGATACAAAGTTCTGCTTTAATATTTGCTCTGCCAAGTTTTATATATATGTGTTGTGATTAGGTATGCTATTGTGGAGGAATTGGCTGGGCTTGGGGCTACCGTGCACATATGCTCTCGGAATGAAGCTGATATTAATAAGTGTGTGCGCGAGTGGGAGGGGAAGGGCTTCCGGGTCACTGGTTCAGTCTGTGACATTTCTTCTCGGCCCCAAAGAGAAGAGCTCATAAATACAGTTTCTCATCAATTTCATGGCAAACTCAATATTCTTGTAAGTCTTTGGTGCTCTCCTTTACTCATTAAGAAGAAAGTGTGTTTGATTAAAAAAACACTGAATTAATTAATTATTTCTAACAAGTACTTAACTTTATAGATAAATAGTGTGGGAACAAGTATTTATAAACCAGCCCAAGAGGTGACAGCTCAAGATTTCTCATTCATCATGACTACCAACTTTGAATCTGCTTATCACCTGAGCCAACTTGCACATCCTCTTTTGAAAGGATCGGGAGCAGGAAGTATTGTTTTCCTTTCTTCCATGGCTGGGTTGTTGTCAGTTGGTGGTTTATCCGTTTATGGAGCAAGTAAAGGTAATATATATACTTATGCAATTTTATTTTCTTTCACAGGTCATGGATTGTCAATTTACGAATTATGTGTGTGAATTTTCATGTCTTGTGCAGGAGCAATAAACCAACTTACTAGAAGTTTGGCATGTGAGTGGGCACGAGACAATATCAGGACCAACTGTGTTGTACCTGCGGCCACAATGACTGCTTTACTGGAGAATGTAAGCACATTTTTCTTGTTTTTTAGAATATTAATTAAATTTACTATTTTTTATAAACTTAATGATGATTTCACATTTTATTTAATCGAGTCAAAGATTTCGAATCTTGTCTCTATCAATTCATTTCTCCTTTTGTTTTGGTTCTTTTTATTATTTTGTTCTCTTTTAAATCCTTGCGCTTACTTCCTATGACTATTATAGGCACTCAAAGAGAATCCTAAAGCCATGGAACTTTCAAATTCGCGGACTCCTCTTGGACGACCTGCGCAGCCAGAGGAGGTTTCATCCATGGTAGCGTTTCTCTGCCTACCTTCAGCCTCTTACATAACTGGACAGATAATCTGCGTTGATGGAGGGATGTCTGCATATGGATTGGATCCCTAGAACAATTACAGATATTCAGATATAATAAAACCAAGTTTTGAATAAATTTCCCAACTCCAATTGTTCCTTCAATTCGAATTATATGTCTTTTTTATATTTGTTTTCTTATATCTCATAATATAAGCTTCAACAGAGCTTGTCTTTGGTTTTATCACTTCTAAATTGTTCCACCTATACTACAGGGATAACTTCACTTAAGGATACCGAATTATCGACTTATTTGACTTAAAAATATTGAACTTCAAAACGTATCAAAGTAGGATATTTAATTTTTTAAATGTCTCAATTACAGGTACTCCATTTAAATTTGCTGTTAAATTCTGTCAAAACTTTTCAAATCTAAAGTACAAAATTTGGAGACAAGTTTCTATCATAAAATATGATACAATATCTTCTCAACTGTTTATACCCAATAGATGAAATCTACAGTACTAACGATGGAGATAATATAATCAATTACCTCTCTAGAAATTACATTGCAATTTGCTCAGCAAAACCAAATCCAACGAAGTCGGTGTGCCGGAAGAAGTTGGATACCAAAATCACCAATTAATCTGAGCCACGAAAATCTTAGAGAAAATCCCAAAGTCTCCATCGACCTCATGTTTCGTGGGGCTTTATCCAATCCTCTTGGTTTTTTTTAAACATTGCAATAACACTGTCGGAAAGCCGCCAACCTAAGTGCACAATTCTCTGGCATGGGTGGAGTTGTTCAAACTGAATTGAAACAGCTTTTTTAAACTATTTTGATGCTCTTTTTCAAGCTGAGTGTCTCTCGGGTTTGACTCCAAAAGTTACAGAGGACATGAATGTTTCTCTGTTGAAGCCGTGCACGGTGGAGGAGGTTTGTTCTGCTTTAATGTCTATGGGCCCTCATAAAGCTTGGAGACCCGATGAATTTTCTACAGTTTTTTACCAACAAAACTGGTCTAATGTGGGTGAAGAGGTTTGTACTGCAACTACTAATTTCATGCTGAAGGGTGGTATGGTTGAGAAAATAAATTATACATATATTGTTCTCATTCCAAAAAAACCCAACCCTATTCAATATCGGATTTTAGGCCTATTAGTTTGTGCAATGTTTTATACAAACTAACCTCAAAAGTTTTGGCCAATCGTCTCAAAGCTGTTCTCCCTGTTATAATCTCTCCTAACCAGAGTGCGTTTATACCAGGGAAGTTGATTTCTGATAATATTTTAGCAGCTTATGAGACTTTACATTATATGCATACTCGCCATTGGGGTAAAACAGGTTATGTAGCAGTGAAACTGGATATGAGTGTGACGACCCGTTTTTTTTTTTTTTTTTTTTACAAATGCAAAACGAGTCATCGCAGTGGCACGACTTCGTGTCGCTCAGCCAACATATGGCACATGCCCCATAATATATATCTGATACACAGAGTTATATATACAACGGAATGCATCATGATACCATCAAACATAGCGGAAAATCTTAACCATAAATAAACTTGTTGTCTATACAAAAGTGAGCCATAACACAAGTCTATCTGTTTAAGGCCTAACTACATATAACTATTACAAAAGAATAGCCTATACAAAAGAATACGTGACACATGCGTCACAAGCCATAAACTAAAGTTCACAAAATAAGGACACCATAGTAGTAACCCAAATAGAACGCTACCGGATCATCATCCGCCACATGAGTACCTGCAATCATAGGAATATCATCTACACGGTTGTGGTGGTATCCACATCCGTATAGGTGAAAGAATGAGTTCACCGTCTTTGTATAAAACATACTAAGACCTCAATGATATTAAACTAACTGAGTTTTCACAAAGAACCAATCTTTATTTTATTTTTAGTCATGCGAGCACTATATCAGCCACAACTTACCAATAGTTAATACAGTAAACATTGACTATTCAGAAAACATTTAAAACATACTATATAGCTGCGAACATATATAGAGTTCCAGTCTATCGCTCAGAAGACTCTACATATAAACCCCTCTATAATAATATTTTTCAATGGTGCCTCAAAAATATGCGCACACGATCACTCCATTATAGATATCTCGTCTACACATAAGTCTTAAGCAATAAAATATGGCATCTTACTCTTCCATACTAGGATATCATCCTTCAACATAATACTCGCAACACCATCTCTAATCGTATTTCAGCTTCATGCTTTGTACGTCAGTAGATCATGTGAGCACTAAAGTTAAACTCAATTATGCTAACACATCTTTCCTGAAAAACAATAACAATCAACCTTCTTACTCATAGACATGCCATTACTCGTACTTAGGCAATCATAAATCCATGTACATTCAAGTTCGATGTTTCTTAAACACATGCACCCATCCGATAGAAATATATATATATAAGCGTTTTTCATTTAAGACACTTATGCATACAAACACGTCTGGTAAAAATTACTCATAACATAAAAACATCACTCATAACAATGCTATATATGATATGCTTGAAACTCTGGGTTTACTGGAGTTTAGGTCCCCCATGATGCTGAGAACTGCTGTTTAATTGTGTTTACTGGTGTTTTACTGCGTTCTGTTACTGTTGTACTGCTGTTGTATGTATGCTCTATACTACATGCTCTATGCTCTGTGCATGACCAGTATATGTTTCACTACTGTATCATGCTGTAAAATCGTGTAGTTGCTAAATCATGTTTCTTTCAAACTAAACAAATCCAACATTTTTTCAAATACTTCGAAATCATTCAATTCGTAGTTTTTTCATAAAACATAAACAGTTTCAACATGACATGTTCTCAAACAATTTGTATAATTTAAAACAATTCAACACTCTTCACTCATGCATCAATTCTTAGACATCATTGATATAATTTGAACATAATCGAAACTAATCAAATTGTCCAAAACATATATTTCATCATATGGCTGGTTCGGTTTCATAAACAATATATATATTTTTCTCAATTTATTACATATAAAAAATACATATTTTCTCAGTGAGTAGAATACTCACCTTAGATCGTTTGTACTCCCAATTTCCAAATGACTCTAAGCTCAACCGTAAAGTGCTGCTAAAAATACAATACATTGCATTAATTAGCATTCTAACTAATAATCACACTATGTAGCATTTTGAATCACTCAAAAAGCCACTTTGCTAATTTATCCATTAAACTCTAAAACTTTTAAATATTTATCCAAAATCTCTAATCACTTTAATAAACCCACTATTGCTAACCCATAAGCATTACTTAGGGTTAATCACAATAATATAACATTTTAACAAAATACCCAAAAACTAATGTATATGGAAAACTTACCAAAAATTCGCTAAGCAAAGATCAAATGCTCGGGAAGCTCCTAACAACTCCAAACCACACCAAACCTAGAGAAAACGCCAAGTTAAACTCATTTCTACAAGATTTATTAAAAATCTCCAAAATTGCGAGTTTAACGATTTACCTCAAAACGTTCCGTCAATACATAGAATGGGCTTCGAGAATTACGTTATCGAAGTCGAATTTAAAATTGGATGGCTGGATTTCAAGATATCACGGTTTTTAGGTGGAAAAACCGAGAGAAATTTGGAAGAAAACGGAGCTGCCGAGAAGAAAATGGCGTTTTGCCCTCTTTAACATCAGACCCGTCCGGACGGGCATCATAAGCCGCCCAGATGTGCGCTGTTTAAGAAGGCGTGCGCCATCCGTTATAAGCCGTCCTGACGCATTAAGTCAAGCGTCCAAACGTGCGTGAAATGAGGCGTCTGCCTTGTGTTGATAAGGTACTGTCCGGACGCGCCACATTAATTTCACATATTTAACTCGTTTTTCTCATTTTTTTTTTTTTTTCCATTTCCAATTCATTCTCTCTTATTTTCCTCTCATATAATTTATTTCTTTGGACTATGAAACATTCTCTGCGCGTCCCATTGTATTTTCCAGTTGTCGAATTAATTTTAGTTGTTTATCCCATTAAATTTATTCTTAAAATGACAAATAATATTCGGGACATCACAATGAGTAAGGCATATGACAGGGTGGAGTGGGGGTTTCTTGATGAAGTTATGCGAAGAATGGGTTTTCATTATAAATGGCGTAGATTTATCATGAAGTGTTTTTCTACGTACTGTCAGTTTTTCGGTTACTGTGAATGGCCAACCATCAGGTATTTTTAAGCCTTCTAGAGGAAATTGTTAAGGAGATCGGCTATCACCATATTTATTTATTATTTGTGCTAAAGCATTGAGTTCTCTTATTTTCCAAGCTGAGTTATCCGGATGTCTTACGGGTATTCCTACTTCACCAAGGGGACCTCGGTTAAGTCACTTATTTTTTGCAGATGATAGCTTGTTGTTTTGTAGGGCACTTGCAAGTGACTGGTGGCGGCTATCTCAGCTTCTTGAGTGTTATGAAAGGCTTCTGGGCAGCAACTGAACAAAGAAAAATCCTCCATTTTTTCAGTCATTATACTAGTCCAGAGGCAAGAGATTGTATTATCAGGTTATCTAGAATTCCTAGTACACAAAAGTTTGATAAATACTTGGGCCTACCAGCTTTGGTTGGAAAATCTCGCATCCAGGAGTTTAAAAGTATAAAGGATAGAGTATGGAAGAGATTACATGACTAGAAGACTAAATTTCTTTCACAAGTTGGGAAGGAAATTTTTCTGAAAGCAGTGATTCAGGCCATCCCAACATATAATATGAGTGTATTTTTACTTCCAAAAGGTTTGTGCTGTGATATTAATTCTATGATGCAGAAGTTTTGGTGGGGTTATAAAGAAAATGAATCTAAAATTCATTGGATGATAGAGTTTGGCTTAATGTTATGTAATGAACTTTCTTGATTTTGGATTGTTTTTGTGGAATTGATAGGAAATGAATAGAAATGGTTGATGAAAACGTAGGATAGTATATTGAGGATAGAATAGGCTGATTCGAGCCCAGCTGATTCGAGCTCAGCCAAAGCTCCAAGAATGGATGATTCGAGCTCACCCACCAAGGATCCAAGATTACACAATTCTGGAAACACACTAATGATCTTCGATAACTATCTCTACCCTCTCCTTAGCTTTTATACCTCATATATCTCTTAACTAACTAACAAAAGCTCAACTATTACAGTTATATCCCTCATACTATCATACCCTTACACCATCCACTCCTTCAAAGCACCTTCGGATAAAAAGAAAAAAAAAAATCGACTTACTCCACTAATACAAAACAGCCCAGAATAAAACTCAAGGTCTACAATGTAAAACGCACTCTACTAAACTCAAAATACACATAAAATGCATTAAGAGCAACTCGAAGCCTATAGTGCGTTGAGAGCTATCCTCCAACGTTTGTTCCAGCTGCTTCTCATACCAGCTGTCCAAATGTTTAGTCCCCTCACGCACTGCCCCAGGTACAAGATGTATCACAGTTGTGCCATTGGTATTTCTCATACTGCAAATTGTCTTTCCAATGCCATCTTACTGAACTCAACCTACACGTCACTGTCTCACGCATCGAACCCAACTCTCTTCTTGCAAGGTCTTGTTCCTGATTCACTGGAACTTCTCTTTGCTTTTGGACTATTTTCTCTACATGTCTGAAAATTTCCAACGCCATCGATGCTTAAAAACCACAAAATTCTTCCGAACATCACCACACCAAAAACCTATTGAATCCTTCTCTTCTTCTGAACCCGACCAAAAGAAATTCTGCCGCATCTTCAATGGCTGGGTTGAAGGAGGAGTTGATGTCGGCAAACGATTCCTGATTCCTGGATCAAAACTCCATTTGCCACATCAAAAGAAAAGGATTCCATCAAATTTGACATAAAAGCCTTTCCCATGAATCCCATGAGCGAAATTCTTAACAATCTGAATGCCGGAATCACCAACCAAGAAACTATTGTCCAATGCACCCAATGCCAAGCTCTGTATTCCGCCATTGGCTGCCTCCTCGAACTCCTCGTGCAAGTCTTGGCTCGCTCTCACCGGCGTCTTTGAATAGGCTTTGACCCTAATCATGGAATTAACTTTCCGAAACCACCAAGAATCTCCGTCTGTAATGGGCTTGTCTGCATCTTTCTCTAACATATCTTCATTCTTAATTTCTTGATGTTTCGCGTCGTATGGGTTCAAGGCCTCGTTTGGGTTCAAATCGCCTAAGCTGTTAAACATTAGATCATCGACACCCCCTAACGGCTTACGTATGTTCTTGATCTGCTTATTCTTTTCCAAGAAACTCTGATCTTTGCTTTCTGGAATTTCATCTTCAACTGATTCCACTTGAGGATCGGAAGCCACATATGCGTTCTCTTCAGGTTCTTGAAGATATTTTGGAACACCGGAAACTTCTAACTTTTCAATTGTCTTTCTTTCTTTAGATAATACATTTATGCCCTCTTCCAAAATTTCAGGTTCTTGAAAATCCTTGATTTTTCTTTGTTCCACTGAAATTTCATGTTGATTCTGATAATTCTGCAACTTATGTTCTGCTTCACGATGATGCCCAAATCTACTTTGTATTAGACTATTAGTCTCACAAAATTATTCCAATCGGTATCAATTGTAAAGACTCCCTTACGTTCCATTTCTACCAACCAAGTTAGAGCCTTACCTTCCATACGATACGAGGCAAACATATATCTGTGATAATCGTGTGGAGTACCATAATAGTTGAAACATTGGTGAATTTGGAACATCCAAGCCGAAAGATTCTGACCATCAAACTTGTGAAGACCCATCTGGGGATTGTAAAAAATTTATGAGGGAAAATGGAAGATTGGGAAGCAATGGATGAAGAATCGTCAGCTCTGATACCACTTGTAATAAACTTTCTTGATTTTGGATTGTTTTTGTGGAATTGAATGGAAATATTGATAGGAAATGAATAGAAATGGTTGATGAAAACGTAGGATAGTATATTGAGGATAGAATAGGCTGATTCGAGCTCAGCTAAAGCTCCAAGAATGGATGATTCGAGCTCACCCACCAAGGCTCCAAGATTACACAATTCTGGAAACACACTAATGATCTTCGATAACTATCTCTACCCTCTCCTTAGTTTTTATACCTCATACATCTCCTAACTAACTAACAAAAGCTCAACTATTACAGTTATATCCCTTATACTATTATACCCTTACATGTTATTCCTGATTTTCTTATTTCTGTTTTGAATTCAAAGCTTCATGCTTTGGTTATTTATGGCTTTTTAGGCTCTAGTTTGTAATCTTAATTATGCAATGAAATATCAATGATATTTTCTTAAAAAAAAAAAAGTGTGCAAGTTTTCTAAATCAAAAAAAAAAAAAAAATCATTTTTAGAAACTAAGACAATAAACTAATAATTAAAAAGATTCACAAAATCTCAAATGTAATGAAATCAATCACGTAAAAGAAAAAGCTATTCAGCAAAGATAACATTAATTTTTCCTTCTGTTTTCGTGTGCGTTTGGGACGGCAATTTCGTAAATAAAAAGTGTAATTTTAAACTAAATTACAGAAAATGAATTGTTTGAAAATTACATTTTTAAAAATTTAAAAAATTTGAAAATACAGAAAACTGCGTTTTCAAATCGCAGGCAAATGTGTGCTTTTTTGAAAACGCATAACTTTTAAAAGTGGGTTACGGGTAGATGGAAAAGGTGATTAAAAGTGGGATGAACAACCTAGGCTCACTAATAATCTGTTATCTGAATTACCCGACCGGCTAATTACTGAATTACCCGACTATTTCGGGTAGAAACTCGAAAACCCTATTTTCCGACACAAACCTTACCCGATATCCAGGCCTACCCAGAAAGTGGGACCACCCACTGCCTCCATTATAGAGGGTTTATCTCAAAAAAGAACATATGATTTTGGGGGGCAGTACCTTGTGTGTAGTTCCGCCCCTTACTTCACCTAAATGGAAAATATTCCATCATATAAGAGTCCCAAAGTCCATCAAATGTATGAAAGAGTAAACCTCCAATATTTGCGCAGAGGTTCAGCAAAAAGTGACAGCCAAACTGCACAGCTTCAAGAAGATCAGGACATTTCAGAAACATGGGGCCTCATTATACCATCATTGGTTCCAGATTTTCACCATAGCCCCTTCACTTCAGTTCACTTCACTTCAAATGTAACATTCTCATACATATAACCTACCTCGAGTTTGACTATTCAAATACTGCGTCCATAAAAATACCATGCAGCTTCTTTTTATCACTGTATTTTGCAGCAGTCACCTTCCTCACAGCTTCACAATCTAAAAGCTAAGTTCCAAGTCACTTGCCAAAAGAGGTCCTGTTGACAGCAAAAATTGAACAGAGTCGCAAACCCAATTCGCATTTTACGCAAATTTTAACCCAATTCACTAAATAAATAGCTAAATCTGCATCCTTGCTGTCCAATATGTAAATTATAATTCGCCTAGAAAGTCCCTCTAAAACCTTTCTGTTTTACGCAATATGAAGGAAAGAAAGTAGATTGGCAGAAAGTGAACTTCTTACCAAAAATGGTCTAGCACCCTCCAAGATCTCTCACACAGATGTTGCATTGATCAAAGCTCATGGAGGCAAACCAACAATGAAGAGGGAAAACCACCCACTCCACAACCAACACAGGCAACCCAGATACTATCAATCCTAGCCCCAAACAGCCAATCTAGGACATTATTAATTCAATTTCAAGAATGCTCAAATCCTTCACCTTCAAGTTTATCTCAAGATATCTTTATGCATACCAGGTTCACATGAATCCCATGCATCTGCTAACACACTTCACTTATTGCTAATGCCAACTTTATAAATCTACCCACTGAAAAGCACAGTTTTGTTAGATCATAAATACCTCTAATTAATTTTGCTTGTAATGTATCCATTATGATCTCTGAGAAACCCTATTGAATTTTAAGTGTCCATGCAACACTTTCAACAAGAAAAATATCAGAACTTAGAAAATCAAGAAGTTTCTCTTCACACATGACCTAACAAAAGCACTGAGCTTAAATTTGATGAACCAAATTCTGTAGATTTGAAAACATAATTCCTGTAACTACTTCTTAAACAGCAGAACTCCTGCCTATAAACATGAACAAGGGTTCTCAGCAGTTGACCCCCCCCAGCGACCCGAGCAGTGCCCAAAGAGTGAAATGTGGCTCAATATTCATCTTAGTCAACTTTTCTATGTGCAGCTTCTCCACCACAGGATGCCAGAACTCTATCCTGCGTTCTTAAAAATTGGACTCATCCACTGCATGACAACTGAGCATTAAATACCAAAGATGCAACCAAGACTGGTGACAAAAATTATACCAACAATATATCTCCAAAACCAAGATGATACTTTCAGGCCTCCCGCATAATGAACCAGGCTGGTATAAAATCCTCCTATCTCTCATCAAGGTTCAATGTGATAACATATAGTTACAAACTCTACAATAATATTCAGTATATGTCATTCACAAAAAACTTACTCTTCACAACCAACAAACTATATATTCAAGTAAAATCCTAACACCAAAACTCTGCCATTGGGTCTTTTTACTCTTTTAAAATTGATAGCTATGTTACTTATCAAAAAAAAATTGATAGCTATAACAAAAGCATGAAACGTAATTTCCATTTACACAAATGCATGATA
Source organism: Alnus glutinosa (assembly GCF_958979055.1). NCBI lineage: Eukaryota > Viridiplantae > Streptophyta > Magnoliopsida > Fagales > Betulaceae > Alnus > Alnus glutinosa. The sequence goes on from NC_084894.1 coordinate 23,332,537, forward strand.
TCAAAGCTTCATCTACATGTACTAATTAGCTAAAACGAAAAACCAAGAGAGAGAACTGCGATAGACACAAATTAAGAGGCAACTGAATATATCCACTTTGTCCAATAAATAAAACAGCTTAAGAAAGTGCAGGAGCATCAACTTACAGGACCAGCCATATACCCCCAACCAAAGGTATAGCACCCCATAGCAACCCACATACAAGGGCCACCATTTGTCGAATCCAGTGCAACACATCTCCCAATTGATCCTGTGACAAATGAAGTGTAAAAAGCTAAATCATCGAATTATAAAATTCAAAGCAATTAGATGCTTATGACCAGCGCAACCATAAATCCATTAGCAAATAGTAATATATGTTTGAATCTGAAAGTGGATTAGTTAGATGGGTATCCCCTTAAGCAAGCTGAAGATACATATAAAGCTTTGCTAGCAGTTTCTGCTCAATCCATTCAGTAACTTCCACTATAAGAAATCCCGTTGACCGTTTCACACTTCCATTTCCATAATTCCAGCACCCCCACACGTGCTTTTACATAGAATCAAATTAAATTGAAAACCCAAATTCAAAAACCAAAAACGAAAGAATCATACAACTCGGAATCTCACACCAAAAACGCAAGATTCAAACTTTCCTTCCATTTCCAGCATTTTGTAATGGTTATGATTAGGGAAGGAGAAAAGAGCAATCAAAACAGAGAAAATTGGAGAAGATGAGGATAGTTCACTAGCTGAGGGCACTTTGAGAGGCCCAATCTCTCTGGAAAATCAACAAGCTTCAGTATTTTCTTTTCTTCCCCCTCTCTAGCCGTTGCTATTCCTCTTAAATAAGCAATTCTGTTAGAAAATATTCTAACAGAATTGGGACAGCTCATACGATACCCTACAGCTCACTAGATACCAAAAGCTTCTAGAATGCAAATTACAAGAGCAAATTTAACATGGACGCATGCTATACAGGATATCAAAACGCCCAAGTATAAAGCATAAAACGCAGGAACTTAAAAGAAAACCCAATTGCTGCTATTCTTCTGGAACATTCACTGCAAAAGGTGGGCTGGGCTGCTACTCCTCTGCTGGGCCCATAACAGGTCCTCCCCCTTTAGAGCACCTTGCCCACAAGGTGGGGAAACTGCTGTTGAAGCATCCATAGAGACTCCCACGAATCTTCTTCTGCTGATGTGCCAGCCCAGTGAATGAGGACTTCAGTAATGGCACGACCCCTCTGTTTGGTTGAACGACGATCCTTTATAAGTTCAGGTTCAGGCAGAATTTCGCCCTTGTCATCAACAGGAGGGAGAGTGGCTAAGGGAGTGATTTTGTGGCCAAGCTTCTTTTTCAAGCATGAAACATGGAAAATAGGATGCACCCGAGCAGAAGAAGGGAGGTCGAGTTTATAGGCAACCTGGCCGATGCGTTGGACCACCTGGAAAGGGCCAAAAAATCGTGGTGATAACTTCAAATTCTTCCGAACAGCCATGGTCTTTTGTCGATACGGCTGTAAACGGAGGTACACCCAATCTCCAACTTCAAATTCCCTCTCCGAACGATTCTTATCCGCATAAACCTTCATGCGATTTTGGGCTAGCTGCAAATTCTCCTTAAGTGTGTTGATAACAGCATTGCGATCCTGAAGCTGAGTGTCCACAGCCAGGTTAGCTGAGGTTCCAAGTACATAGGAGAGCAAAGAAGGAGGAGAGTAGCCATAAATAGCTTGGAAAGAAGTTAGGCCTGTAGAAGAGTGATGGTTAGTGTTATACCACCACTCAGCCATTGGTAACTAGATGCTCCAGGATTTGGGTTTGGTGCCCGCATAACAGCGGAGGTAAGTTTCAATGCACTTGTTGAGGGATTCGGTCTGGCCATCAGATTGAGGGTGATATGCTGAACTGAATGCAAGAGAAATACCCTGTAGATGAAATAATTCCCGCCAAAAAGTACTTGTAAAAACTGGATCACGGTCTAATACAATGGTATTGGGCATACCATGAAGTTTGAAAATGTTGGCAAGGAAGGTGTGGGCAACTGAGGAGGCTGTATAGGGGTGGGATAAGGGAATGAAATGGGCATATTTGGAGAATCGATCTATGACAGCTAGAATGATTGAAAATCCATGGGAAAGGGGCAAACCTTCAATGAAATCCATAGAAATATCGGACCATATGCGAGTGGGAATTGGGAGGGGTTGTAGAAGCCCTGGAGGATGGATTGTTTCAGGTTTGTTGGCCTGGCAGATTTCACATTCACGAACATAACGCTTGATGTCGCGACGCATACCACTCCAATAGAAGTCTTTTTTCGCCTGATGGACGGTCTTGTGATAGCCGGAGTGGCCAGCACTGGGGTTGGCATGGATAAACTCCAATAATTGTTGCTGAAAGGGTGAACCTTTGACAACCCAGATACGACCTTTCATAAGGATGAGACCTTGCTGCAGCGTGAAACCTTTCGGTGTGGGAAGGCATTGTTGAAGAGAGAGCAATAGGTGATGTGCGGCGGGATCATGGAGGTAAGAGGCCTTTAGGTCAATAATCCAATCTGGAGTAGAGAAGGAAATCAAAGAAATGGAATAACTGGCCCTGAAATTCAGATCAATATCCAACTGAAAAATAGTGGCTGCAACAGCTTGAAAATCTTGGGGTTCATTCAACCGGGATAGAGCATCTGCAACCATGTTTTCCTTACCCTTTTTGTACTCAATAACAAAGTTGTAGCCTAACAACTTGGAAATCCACCGCTGCTGGAAAACCGTAGCTGTGCGTTGCTCCAACAGAAACTTGAGCGCTTGCTGGTCGGTTTTGACAGTAAAAGAACTACTCAGCAAATAGGGGCACCATTTTTGAACGGCAGTCACCAAGGAAAGGAGTTCCTTTTCGTATGTAGAGAGGTTCAAAGCTTGCCCTTTGAGAGCTTGGCTGAGGAAGGCAATTGGATGTCCCTCTTGCATTAACACCGCCCCAATCCCTTTACCACATGCATCACATTCGATGGTGAAGGGTAGAGAAAAATCTGGAAGCCGTAAAACAGGTGGAGAAGTAATGGCTTGTTTGAGCTTGAGAAAGGCATTTGTGGCTATAGGAGACCAAAGAAATGAATTCTTTTTTAGGAGAGCTGTTAATGGAGCAGCCAGCAAACCATATCCTTGGATAAATTTACGATAATATCCGGTAAGACCCAAAAATCCGCGGAGAGATTCGATTGTAGTAGGGACCGGCCACTGTAGCATAGCTTGGAGTTTAGAAGGATCAGCCCGAACTCCCTGGCTAGAAATAAGATGCCCAAGATATTCAATCTCAGAGACTCCAAACCTGCATTTAGAAGCCTTCGCAAAAAGACTGTTAGAGTGCAAAACTGTCAAAACAGTGTGTAAATGATGCAAATGAGCATCCAAGGAACGACTATACACCAGGATGTCGTAAAAAAAAACCAAAACAAATTTGCAAAGGAATGGCCGAAAAATGTCATTCATCAAGCCTTGGAAGGTGGACGGCGCATTTGTCAAACCGAAGGGCATTACGAGAAATTCGTAATGACCTTCATGGGTTCGGAAAGCCGTTTTATGAACATCATCAGGGTGCACGGGAATTTGATGATAGCCTGAGCGGAGGTCCAGCTTTGAAAAAATGATGGCGCCATGGAGTTCATCCAAAAGTTCATCGATCACCGGAATGGGAAACTTATCCTTGACGGTATCGTGATTAAGAGCACGATAGTCAACACACATACGCCAACTCCCATCGGCTTTGCGAACCAACAGCACTGGGGAGGAAAATGGACTTTGACTAGGTTGAATGACCCCAGAGGTGAGCAATTCCTGAACAATATGCTCGATTTCAGCCTTCTGAAAATATGGGTAACGATACGGTCGTACTGATACCGGCTTGTCTTCTTTTAGTAAAATCTTATGATCACGACTTCTTGGTGGAGGAAGCCCCTGAGGTTCAGCAAAAACTTGCTGAAATTGGTGCAACAACTGCTGAATAGAGTCAGGAACAGAAGAAAAATCTAAATCGGGCCCCAGAGAAGTAATATGTAAGAAGAATCCCTTGATAAAAGACAATGAGCATTTAGCAAATTGAGCACTATCCGCTAAAGAGAATTCTGTAGGGCTAAGACCTTGTAAGCAGACCTTGTGACCAGCCAGTGTATATTGTAAGGTAAGTTTGGAAAAATCCCAAAGGACTGGCCCTAATGTGCGCAACCATTCAATACCAAGCACCACATCACACCCGCCCAATGACAGAAGATAAAAATCAGTAGTGATAGCAGTGCCTTGAACATGTAATGTGACTGCGTTGCATTTCCCCGAACTAGAAACCATGTCTCCATTAGCAACACGAACCCTAAGATGCAAGGGTATGATGTCACCCAATGGAAGTTTTGTAAAACCAGAGGGGTCGATGAAGTTATGGGTGCTACCCGAGTCTATTAAAATGACTACACGTTTATGACGAATAAACCCAACCAAACGCATAGTCTTAGGGGCAATAGAGCCAGAGAGAGCATGAAGGGATATTTCAGGTTCAACAACCTCCTGAATAATAGGCTCTAATGGATCACATTTATCAAAAGGCTCAACAAACTCCTCAACCACAGTATCATCAATGATAGGTTCAGTAGCATGTAACAAATAAAGAGTCGGGGACTTACACTTATGGGAAGGAATCCACTTCTCATCGCAGTTGTAACAGAGTCCCTTTTCCCAACGTTCGCGCATCTGAGCCGATGAAATGCGCTGGATCGGAACAGTCGGAGATGTTTGAGGAGAGAATTGTGAAGAAGAACCACTGGACGGAGAAGAGACTCCGATGGATTGTCCCCAAGATGATTGGCGTGAAGAATAAGAGCCCCGAAAAGGTTTCCTGGAGGTAGTAAGGAATTCTTCTTGCAGCTTGGCCAACCCAAAAGCCGACACCAAATCTCAGGGAGCAAGCATTTGAAGAGGCAGCCGAATATCATCCTTAAGGCCACTAAGGAAACAACTGAGTTTGTTTTTGTCTGAGAGGCCACGGAGCCGGTTAGAGAGAGACTCAAACTGAGAAGTGTATTCGGCGACTGTAGAAGTGTGACGCAACTTCATCAACGATTCCATGGGATCATCATAGGCTGGATCGAAACGAACCAGCAGAGCTTGAATAAAAGAATCCCAAGTGGGAAATTGTCCAGCTTCATTAGCGTCCTGGAACCAGACCAAAGCTTCCCCTTCCATGTGAAACGATGCCATGCGAATCCTTTGATACAAAGGTGTTTGATAGTAGTCGAAGAATTGATTTACCTTATATGTCCAACCCGATGGATTTTCACCATCAAAGCGGGGAAAATCAAGACGCAGGGACCGAGTACGGATGTGGCGTTCCTCGCGGAAGTTGTCATTGAAGTCATCGTCATCCCGACCGTCATACCGGTGGTCCCGACCTGGACGACGGTCCTGGTCATAGTGGTCCTGGCGGGGACGTGGAGGAAGAAAGTCGTCCCTGTCCTCCCGATCATCATGGCATTCAAACCCAGGTGGATGACGGTCATGTCGACCCTGGTAGTAAGGAGGAGGAGGACCACGACCGTCTACTGGGCGGTCCTCTAGAGGTGGGCGAGTCTGATTCTGGAGGACCGTACGGATAAGGTCACTGAGATCATTGAGTTTCTGGTCGACAATGGCGTTGAAGGTCTGCTGCTGTGTATTCACTGTTTGTTGTTGAACCAAACCGTCATGACAATCTCGGAGAGATTCCTGAAGCTGAGCAAGGCGGGTACCGTCAGCCATAATAACAGAGTAAAAAAAAATTTGTGGGTCAAAAGAAGCGAAAACAGGGGAAGAATCGCCGGCTCTGATACCAAATGTAATGGTTATGATTAGGGAAGGAGAAAAGAGCAATCAAAACAGAGAAAATTGGAGAAGATGAGGATAGTTCACTAGCTGAGGGCACTTTGAGAGGCCCAATCTCTCTGGAAAATCAACAAGCTTCAGTATTTTCTTTTCTTCCCCCTCTCTAGCCGTTGCTATTCCTCTTAAATAAGCAATTCTGTTAGAAAATATTCTAACAGAATTGGGACAGCTCATACGATACCCTACAGCTCACTAGATACCAAAAGCTTCTAGAATGCAAATTACAAGAGCAAATTTAACATGGACGCATGCTATACAGGATATCAAAACGCCCAAGTATAAAGCATAAAACGCAGGAACTTAAAAGAAAACCCAATTGCTGCTATTCTTCTGGAACATTCACTGCAAAAGGTGGGCTGGGCTGCTACTCCTCTGCTGGGCCCATAACACATTTTCTCAGCTACCAAACGGAGTCAAATACCTTGTCCCAGGAGGCCTCCGGATCCAACAACTTGGTTAATTTGAATGGAGACAAGTGACCGTTCTGGTGTTGCTGCTGAAGATTGAACTTCACCGATTTCGCTTCTTTCATTCCGACAAATCAATTGGAACAATATTCAAAGAAAAGAAGAAAAAAAGACAGAAAAAGTACTAAAATCTCAAAACTCAAAAGGCTTCGACACGGATTATGAGGAAAATCGCTCCTTTTGTAGCTCTTGTTGCTGAGTACGTCGATAGCGAGGATCAGACCACTTTAGGGTTTTGGATTTGGCGGAGAAAGAGAGAGAACACTGTGGGAATCGAATAATTAATTGAAAAACAAAAAACAAAAAAGAATTGAGAAATGCTTTGGCTGTAGCCTGGAGATCTGAACTGATTGGTTGTGAGGGTGGAGATTACTCTTTTGTATAATGTTCCTGCTCCACTGGACGGCACGTCAGCACGTGATCGTGATCTGAGTGCTGTTCCATATACTGGCAACTCTCGTTGCGCCCATTATTAAATTTTCAGAAAAGAATTATTAAACAAGGATTAATTACGAGTTTTGGTCAGGACGGAACCTGTTAGGAAAAATATTAGTTTATCAAAACCCATCAAAATCATTTGGGCCCAACCGGTTCAACCGACCCGACCACCCCGACCACCTAACTCGGGCAGTCGACCCGGATACCTTGTAACACCCGAGTACGCGAGATACCATCCCAAGCCAAGGGTGCATTCCGAGCCGAGGGTCCATCCGAGCCGAGGATCCCATCCGAGCCGAGGGTGCATTCCGAACCGATGATCCATCCGAGTCGAGGATCTCATCCGAGTTGATGATCTCATCCGAGCCACAGATCACTCCGAGCTGAGAGTCCATCCGAGCCGAGGATCCCACACGACTCGGGTAGTTGACCCAGATACCTTGTAATACTCGAGTCCGCGAGATTTAAGGGACACGATGCATGATACATAACTAGATCGTGCGCCCGAAGTTTCTCCAACAACATGTCACCCATAAAGGATCGTGCGCCCGAGATAGGCGGTCATGGAACCCGAAATGTCCGTGCGCCCGAGGCCACGTCTTCCTCAACTACCGATCCCCTCACAAACCGGGAACAATCCTAACTGCTCTTCAATCTCTATAAATACCAGAATCTCTTCAGATATAGAGGTACATTCTATGCTTCTAAAAATTACTCTGCTCATATTGAACCTATCATCTAACTTAGGCATTGGAGGGGGATCGTCGGCACCCCTCGACGCAGTGTTTATTATTTTGCAGATCATAAAGAATAAGGTGAATCATCATCCGACACGTCACCATACTAGAAACTGTGTCAATAGTTTGGCGCCGTCTGTGGGAACGACAAATCGTTTCTTGCGAAAAAGAAATCCGCAATGGTGACTACGTCTATGGAACGACAACTCTCATCTGGTTTGAATTACGGCTAAATAATGGTTGATGGGTCTGCTTCTCTAACTCTTAGATAGTTAGATCATACATATCCTATTTGTCAGATCTGGATCCGAACAGATCTACATCATATGTGACGGATTTATATAGATCTACACTCTTATGTGATGGATTTATATAGATCTACGCTGATAAATCTTAAATCTGCGTTCAATTCTCCTCATATATGTTAGTGATGGCTTTCAGTGAAGGCTCTGCTTGTGTTTTCTAGTTTTGATGCATCTCTATCTTAGAATTGCCAAGAGCCAATAGAAGATCCCTTCCTATCATCAATTCTCCTCAAATATGATTGGTTTTCGGCGCTAGAAGAAAGGCCCAAGAGCATGGACCTTCTCCGTTCCGCGGTCGCCGGTGATCGGTTGCTGAAGATGGGCGCCAGCAGTTCAGGTATCAGGTCAAGCGATCTTGGGCTCAGGCAGGTCGGCCTCAACACCTAGGGCTGTCTCTTTGGGAACGAACAGACCACCGACCTGACCCAAGAAGGAAACTGTCGATGGGAAACCAAGCTTGTCACAGCCCTGGCTCTCTCGCCTGCCGAGCCATACCTCCGGACTCCCGAGGCAACAGAGACATGGACACGAGTTCATCGACCAACTCAACATAGTGGGCGATCCCGCTACGCTCATCGATGCCATAATCACTAGATCCACCTTGCCGTCGAGAGGCCATGTCAGAGGTACCGGGTTCAATCTCAAGCACCACGTCAACGCTCTTGATCCCGGCTTTTTCAACGATGGAGTCGACAGGCAATGGGTTCAAAACTGACGCCCGAGACGATATTCATGAATGATCACATTGTTTTGGGCGTCAGTTACAGTAAATAATTTGGCTGGGGAATATATTGAAGAGCCTCTTGTTGGTAACTTGATCAATCAACTGATTACTCATATTATCCTTTACCCCAATAACGAAATTTTGAAAAAAAAAAAAAAAAAAAATTGTTCAAGCAAAAAGTTTGAGTGTCCCCTTCCGAGAAGCACACTTCGAGCACCAGCCACCATATTTTGGGCAAGCGAGAATGACAAAATCCTCAGGCTCCTCTTTTTTAGAGGCCTGTTAAATTGGACCGGTTGGCCATTGTTGCAACTTCCAGGGATGCTGGGTTCGGTCTTGAATCTTCAGCCCAAACCAGAAGCCCGAGATGGATCCATCCAACAAGGTGTGCAACTACCGGGCACATCAAACCAGTATTGGACCTCATCGTATATACCAGGAAATCTGAAGATTGATGCTGCTGGAGATGTTGGTAGAAAGGAAGCATTCTAAGCAATACTGTCTTCATTCTACAAACCATTTCCATGGAGAATTCACTATCATGCCCAAGACTTTGGGACAACCGAGGATCCCATTTAAGCTGTGGATCATCTCGAGCCGATGGTTCATTCCGACCCGAGGGTGAATTTTGAGCTAAAGATTCCATCCGAGTTGAGGATCCCATCTGAGCTATGGATCACCCCGAGCCGAGGGTGCATTTCGACCCGATGGTGCATTCTGACCCGAGGGTGCATTCCGAGCTGATGGTGCATTCCGACCCGAGGGTGCATTCCGAGTTGAAGATTTCATCCGAGTCGAGGATCCCATCCGAGTCGAGGATCTCATCCGAGTCCCAGATCATCCGGAGCGGAGGGTGCATTCCAAGCCGAAGACTCTTTCCAAGTCGAGGATCTCATCTGAGCTGCCGATCATCCCGAGCCGAGGATCCAATCCGGAGCTGAAAATCATTCCAAGCTGTGGAAACATCCCGAGCCTAAGGTCCAATTTGACCGAGGGTCTAATCGAGGCTCCAATCTAAGCTGAGGATAAAAACTGAGTCTAAGATAAATTCCAAGATGTGGAAACATCCCGAGCCAAGGGAGCAATCTGATCGAGGCTTAAATCCAACCAAAGGTCCAATTTTCCCGAAGGGTCCAATTTGTTCGAGGGTCTAATTTTCCGAAGGCTCAAATTCGACATCTGATGGCATATTTCAAAGGTCTCTTCCGTGAAGCGCCAATGCACAACTTCATCAGAATATTGAGATAAGTTCACTCTTTGCATTTTCGTTTATGATAGCCTACTCCTAAATTTTTAGACAGTCAAATATATATCTCATGCATTGATCAATGAAATTTAAAATTAACTTCTCACCGCAAAAATGATTACACATAAAGTCTAAAAATTGGGGGGTACTCATAAACTTTTCCTCCGGTAGTACAAAACAGATATCCTAAACTTTCATACTTAGCTAAAAATCAACAAAGTATAAAAGTTGGGGATACCTACCCGGTGAAATAGAAAAGTGAAACAGAAAACTATATCGAGTCACATGATTGAATCTTAGTGCAATTTTCCATACTTTGCGTTAATAAATTGTTAGTTGCTAGACTCTGCTACATATATGCATACATATGTGCCGCTTAGACACAGGCGAGGCTAATATTTCAGGCCAAGGGACTCTATCAAGTGAGATCAAAAAATTCTAGAAAAAAAAAAAATATATTCGCTCGTGAGCAAAACATGGCCAGGCCAAAAAAAAAAAAAACCTTTTGAATTCTATGTCGCAACGATGAGGGGTACATTACAGCATCGAAAAGCCACATTACCCTGAGCTTGCGCAACATGCAAATGAGCTTTAACACCGTCTCTCTCGGTGACAGATAGAAGCCTCACAAGAATCGATCAACACTCAAAGCATCTCTTCCAAACTCATGTTTTTTATCTATTCGTCTCCTTGTGATGTGTTAATACAGGGACCCCACTGAAAAGCTCAAGAGGAGAAAAAGACAAAAGTCTCGGCATGCCTCGAGTTGACTCGGCATGACTCGAGCACCAAAGCCTCAGCAATCCCGAGCAAAACCTCATCATGGCCACGAGTAGACTCGGCATGATTCGAGCACCAAAGCCTCAGGCTGCCATAAGCCCTGAGCCGCCGTATGCCTCGAACCAGATCAACTCAAAGTGTTGTTTCCCTTAGTTTGAAACACAGCCGGCTCGGAACACACACCTCGATCATGTCCCTCGGTAACAGTGGGGGTGACTCGGTTCAACTCAAATCAGATCAAATCAACTCAAACCAAATCAACTCAAAGTGTTGTCTCCCTCGGTTTGAAACACAGCCAACTCGGAACACACACCCCGGTTATGTCTCTCGGTAACACAGGGGGTGACTCGGTTCAACTCAAAGTGTTGTCTCCCTCAGCTTGAAACATAACCGGCTCGAAACACACACCCGATCATGTCCCTCGGTAATAGTGGGGGGTGACTCAGATCAACTCAAACCAGATCAAATCAACAACAATTGTGCTTTCAACGTGCTATTTCTGTGTTGCAACGCCAACAACCATAGTTGTTTGGAAATCAGCCTATCAACTCAGGTACGCAAACTAATCATTATTCAATATATATACATCTGTTCTAACAAATTTCAGGGGTCCTACTCCGGCACATACCATACGGGGAGAAAACCCCTACAACAAACCCGATCATGTCCCTCGGTAACACGGGGGGTGACTCGGTTCAACTCAAACCAGATCAACTCAAAGTGTTGTCTCCCTCAGTTTGAAACACAACCGGCTCGGAACACACACCCGATCATGTCCCTCGGTAACACGAGGGGTGACTCGGTTCAACTCAAACCAGATTAACTCAAAAGGTAACACAGGGAGTGACTCGGTTCAACTCAAACCAGATCAACTCAAAGTGCTGTCTCCCTCGGTTTGAAACACAACCGGCTCGGAACACACACCCGGTCATGTCCCTCGGTAACACGAAGGGTGACTCGGTTCAACTCAAACTAGATCAACTCAAAGTGTTGTCTCCCTCGGTTTGAAACACAACCGGCTCGGAACACACACCCGATCATGTCCCTCGGTAACACCGGGGGTTACTCGGTTCAACTCAAACCAGATCAACTCAAAGTGCTGTCTCCCTCGGTTTGAAATACAACCGGCTTGGAACACACACCCGATCATGTCCCTTGGTAACACGGGGGGTGACTCGGTTCAACTCATAGTTCTGTCTCCCTCGATTTGAAATACAACTGGTTCGGGAAGACAACCAAGTCACTCCGATTATTTTCCTCGGTAATGATTCAAATACAACCAGTTTGAAAGACAACTTGGTCACATATACGAGCTACCTTCTTCGGATTGTACGGTACACGGTCAAATAATCAACACCCTCTGGAATAACTCAGACAACACAGTCAAATGTCGGCCTTGCAATTTTACTCGCTGTTTTCAACTAACCTTGAGCTCCCGATCCCAAGTCTCTCAATCAAACCGGAACACTTAGTTCTTGGTCCCGAGCCTGGACATCCTTCTTCAGCTGCTCTACCTCGGGTGCGAACCTGCATCTCAGCCACTCAAGCCTCCGGCGAAGGATTAACATTTATGAACTTTCAAGATCCCCCACAACAAAACCAACTTGACAACGAACGAAAAGACTGAGAAAACAAAGATTTCATCTCGGCATCAAACAAAGATTCTTTTGGGACATGCTTGACACTAAGAGCATCTCTTGTGGATATATGCTACTTCGGAAATTCATACTCCTGATGGCTGAATACACTCTTTGCTTGGCCTATAAAACCAAGCACAAGCTTCCCCCTGGCGGACCGAGGACTCTTTGCAGCCTCACCGGTAACAACACTCTCCTTGTCAGCATTCTCGCGCTTCTGTGCGGCAATTTTCACTCGACGAGAAGCAATCGATTGATGAACAACCCATCAACCTCCCGAGGAGAGTTAAAGTTCTCTCTCCCCCCCCCCCCCCCCCCCCGCGGACACATGTTCCTCTGCAGTTTCTTCTGCTATGCAGAAATTGGGCAAAATCATCATTGGGCTCAAATCTAGCATAGCCTTGGGAGAGCCCTCAGTATGAACTTCAAGAACGGTTTCTCGAGCTATGGCCTCGGTCAGTTGCTTGACAATCCTCATTTGAAGCACATGCCTCAGAAGAGATGCAACCAAAGGAAGGGGGATAGGAAAAGTTATTCAAAGTTTACCAAAATTCGAAAACAAAAATTACAAAAGGGAACTCCCAGGTGAGTCTCCATCCGCGGACGCATGCTCAGACTCTACTGTACCAGATGCACGCTCGGATTCCGCGGTTGGAAGAACTGGTTTCTTCCCAGTTATGCCCTGTTCCTTTTCCCGATCGGTTTCCTCTCAAGCAGTCTTAACAGTAGCTAGAATACATCAAAGAGAAATATTCACTTTACAAGTTGTCCAATTCTTCTTCACAATTGCTCCCAATACTATCAGTTGGGGGCCTAGAAGTCGGGAACGAATTTACCACGCCAAGAGTTAGGGGCCCGCTCGCCCCAACACTGGAATGTCTAAGAAGAACCCTCGACCCAGTTGGTGAGTTCAGATGCCACCTCATCAGGTATACTGACCAGGAAGGAACTCCTTCAAAATCTTTTATGTTGGTCTTCAACACTTTATAGCAGCTTGATTACATCTTGCTTCCCGCCCACAGTTTGGTCCTTCTCATCCTTAGCGGCATGCAGTTATGCAGCCAACACTATCTCCTGTGCCTGAGATAGATTAAGCTCCGTAAAAGATGCTCTTTGCCTTTTTGGGAATCAGTCAGTTCAGTTAACACCCATCAAGTCACCTGTTGTCGGCATGCACCCGAGACTATGCGGGCCCGTGGCCGAACCGAAAGCTTATTTGGTTGACCGAAACCCGAGATTTTGAATGTGAGATCAAATTTGAAATTTAGAATTTGAAAAAGTGCGGGATTTTTCCAAAGATGACTTCCAAAAGCCTCCGGACCGACACTCTTCGGGTGAAGTAACGATTGAAAAATTGGAACCTTCCCGCTAACATGCACCGACTTAATTTTGGAATCCGCAGTAAGTTAAGGCCGCTTAATTGTTCATAAATTTCCTTACGCACAAAATTTGCATAAGAGAATTGAAGGGTAACTGTTAGGGAAAATATTAGTTTATCAAAGACCATCAAAATCATTTGGGCCCAACCAGTTCAACCGACCCGACCACCCCGACTCAGGCAGTCGGCCCGGATACCTTGTAACACCTGAGTACCTGAGATACCATCTAGAGCCAAGGGTGCATTCCGAGCCAAGGGTCCATCTGAGCCGAGGATCCTATCCAAGCCAAGGGTGCATTCCGAGCTGATGATCCATCCGAGTCGAGGATCTCATCCGAGCCACAGATCACCCCGAGCTGAGGGTCCATCCGAGCCGAGGATCCCACCCGACTCGGGTAGTTGACCCGGATACCTTGTAACACCCAAGTCCGTGAGATTGAAGGGACACGATGCACGATACATAACTAGATTGTGCGCCCGAAATTTCTCCAACAACATGTCACCCATAAAGGATCGTGCGCCCGAAATAGGCGGTTATGGAACCCGAAATGTCGGTGCGCCCGAGGCCACGTCTTCCTCAACTACCAATCCCCTCACAAACCGTGAACAATCCTAATTGCTCTTCAATCTCTATAAATACCAGAATCTCTTCAGATATAGAGGTACATTCTATGCTTCTAAAAATTACTCTGCTTATATTCAAACTATCATCTGACTTAGGCATTGGAGGGGGATCGTCGACACCCAAGACGAATCTTCAGGCGAATCATCATCCGACACATCACCATGTTGGAAACTGTATCAACAGAATCGTTATCTGCGTAGGATGACATTTTATTTTATTTTATGTTTATTCACTAAAAAAAGTCTGCATATCTAAATCAACAAATGATTAAAATTTTATTTACTTTTTATAAAATAATTCAATTATTTATAATATTACAATAAGCTCATAACAAATAATAACAATTTAAAATTATTGTTTTAAATGAATAATACAAAATGTATACTAAAAATTTTAGAGACCTTTTTACATGTATATTCCTTTTAACATTTGTGGTCTATTTCTTTTTAACTATTAAATTTGTAAGATTCACTCTTGTATATTTGCAGTTCATTTCTTTTTTTAATTAACTATTAAATTTATAAAACACCAAAAAAAAGATATCAAATGTAAAAAAAAAAAAAAAAAAAAAAAAAAAAAAAAAAAAAAAGAAGAAGAAAAAAAAGCATTTTTCAAAATTTTATAATAATGAAAGTATAGAAAATAGATATCACTTGACTGCAACACGGATAAAAAAAATAAAAAACGGATATTTTGTTCTATTTAAGATATTCTATGCCCAAAAAAAATAATATTTTAAAAATATATTTCAACGATCCTGAGAGCAAATAAATACTCTTCTTTATTATTATTGCAAAAAATATAATGTTACTTTTCATGTTTATTGGGAAAATTATCATCCCAAGGCCTAAATGGACTCATCAAAGAGTTTTGGACTCAAGTGGACTATCCGACCTGAGTAAACCTATAGTAATCGATATACTCGACCCGAATAAACCCGACTCCATAATGCTCAGAATACGAAATGTCCTTAACAAATAGCGAGTGTGCCTAAAAGTCAAACTAGAGCCTACCCATAGTCTACAGATAATGAAGAAAAGACTTATCAGCTGAGACTCATTATCTTACAAGAAAAAGGCCCGTCAACCGAGCCTAATTCAAGTCAAGTCACGTTTCATAAAACTGCTTCCAATCCAGACATGGATGCACACGTTTCGGATTATTAGAAAGCATGCGTCCCGCAACATGCAATAACCCACAGTCCATGATCAGAGAGATGTTCTTTTTCATTTTAAAGGATTAATCGTCTTAACCCTTCATTATACATACAGAACAAGCTCTAGGTATTCAGAGGTTGAAAATATTGTTATTAAGGTCATACCCTTATTATACTAGAAAACTGACTTAAGCTCGAAGTGAGAGTAGTTAGCATTCCCAGCAAGCACTCTTATTTCTTTTCTGATTTTGAAGAAGGAGATTTTCGTCAATTTTTAGAGCTTATGTCGCAAAATCAGAAACTGTTTTAACATCTATTTTTATTTCAAGTAACTAACATATATATATATATTTAAAAAAAAAGACGTGAAATTAGTGTTTAGAAAGGGAGAAAATGTTTGATTAAGCCATGGGCCTCATTGAGGCCGGATCAAGTTCAGAAGCTCAGCTCACTAGCTGCGACTGCAAACATGCCATGCAGCATCGAGAACAGCACAGCATAGCACAGCACACAAACGCCGAAACCCCACATGCCCATTTTAAAACATTTCCTGCCGAAACCCTCTCTTTTAAGTAACGTGTGTTGCATTGAGAGTTGAGAGACTCGAACGCACGGCTAAAACCGCCAGCGAATTCCACCTCCCGTCCTCGCTGTTCTCTGAAATCACAAATCCTATATTTTTAGCTCTTCCTCACCACTCTCTTTCTCTCTTCGTTCGATCCTCTGTAGGCCTTTTCGGATCTTCGAATTAGAGCTTGGATTGGAGAGAGATGGGTAGCCCTAAGAAGAACCAGAGTAAGGGCCTCTTCGCCGCCATGACTTCTGGCTTGTCCATGTTCGGCAACGCCATGCACCGATCCGTCAACGGGTACTTACTGTTGATGCTGATTCCGGCCGGTGACGTAAGCTCTGCTATAGGTGAGTGTGTCTGACTGGCCTGCAAATATAAAGAACACACTGTGGGTTTCCCCAGTGGTCCTCCTCCGATGCCCAAGTTAGAGGAGGAAATTTTTTAGAGAGAAAGAGATTGAATTTAGAACTTGTATCCAAAAAAACTTAATACCTGGATTTTTCTATTTATAGGCGGTTGCCCTTGAGGTTAGGTGGGAATATCCCGGCTTTTAGGGAACAGTGACTCCCTGTGCGCAAACAGGTCCTAAGTACACTCTTGACAGTGATGGGCAGGTGGGCTCTTTAATGACAGAGCATGGGGAACTAGGAAATCCCGGATCTTTGGGGGTTCAGCCACCTAACCGATCTCCTTTATCTGTACCGTCATTATTACCCCTTGTCGGTTATCGGAGTACCCGACAACTCCCACTCGGATTCGGTCGGTCGGGCACCTATCTCAGGAAGGAGGCTTCATCGGTAGTGATGCATCCGACACCTCCCGTTCGGTAAGAACCTTCCCCTCTCAGGAAGGTTATTTTATCAACAGTTACCCCCCAAGTCTTTCGTCTCGTACCCTGAGACGAGAGAGTTTTAAGCCTCCCCCTCTTTGTTTATATGGCAACACCGACTACCGACACCGAGAGGCTGGACGCCTCAGCCTCGTGGGATCACGCTTACCGAGGAGGAAGGCGCGTCATAATTATTTTTGAATTTTGAATTTTTGGGCGTTTGCCGCCCCGCCGCCAGCATTTAAAGCTCCTGACGCGTCGACTGCCACATCCGGAATGGTAATTATTGTTGTTGCCTCGAAATCCAAACTGAATCTAATAACCGAGTCGATTGGATTTTCGGTTGTGGGAACTGTTTTTCCCACTATGGTCCGCTTGGGCTTCCAGGTTGCGGGTACCGGCAATCCCCGATCACAGTGAGCCCTATAAAAGCCTCTTCCTTTCTTCTACTTTCCATTTCACTTGTTGTCTCCGTTCTTTCTGCCTTTCTCCTCTTTGCTTCTCTCGTTCTCTCATCGGTGCACTAGACACCTCTCCAGTATGCCTCGTAAGAGCAAAGCCAGCCCCTCTTCGGTGCCTGTCCGGGCGGTTGCCGGGAACGCGGCCGGGCAACACGATGAGGTCGCTCCCGGGGCCCCCCCCCCGTGGTGCTCATCCCTCTTGAGGACCGTCATATCTCAATCTTCTCCGTACAGAGCGAATGGATTTTACGCAGGAACTACGACATCGGCAACTCGGTTCGTCTGCATTTCCAGAACCAATCGGCGTTGCGTTTCTCGGGCGGCGACGTTACCCTCTATGAGAGGATGTTCATGGCGGGTTTGAGACTCCCGTTTCCCGATATTGCTCGAGAATTTCTGCTCTACCTGAAAGTTGCCCCGAGTCAGATTTTTCCGAACTCGTGGAGGTATCTCTTCGCGTCATTCATACTCTGGAGGACCGTGATCGGGTCTCGGATGTCGATTCCGCAGTTTATGAATGTGTACCGGCCGGGCATGGATGCCGATGGGATCGTCAAGCTGCGGACCCGACAAGGTCCTTCATTTATTTTCCTGAAACCCGTCTATTCAAATAACAAAGACTGGGAGAAGCAAGTTTTCCGGGTGTCCGGTGAGTGGGAATGCCCCCGATCAATGCAAATTGCTGACTCTCAAAGGATTAGCTGGGAATGGATGGCCCTGGACGGTAATCTGGCGAACCCACCCGAGATCTCCGATGCTGAACAGGAGGAGGTTGCCCGGATGATCGACTTTTGTAACCGGCACCACAAAGTGGAAAATGATTTCGACGTGATCGTCACCGCTAAGTCGTTGAACGATCACCTGGGCTACAAGATCCCCGAGAATAAGGTCCCTCTAGATCGAGCCGGGAGGCCTAAGTCCACGAAGAGCAAGGCTCCAACGGCATCCATCCCGCCTGTCACTCAAGGAGGGACTTCGCGGACTCGGGAACCACCTTCGCGGGCCGCCTGCGCCGAGGGCTCCCGAGCGGCAGCATATACCGCTTCCCCTCCTCGGGAAGAGAGGACGCAGGAAGCTTCTCAGGCTCGGGGGCCCGATACCTCGATTGTCGCCGACACCGAGGCTCCCTTATTCCGAGAGGCCGGGGGAGTAGTGATAGAAATGGGCCCCTTCAGCGACAGGGGCCGATTCGTCCGAGGAAGCAAATGAGGGCTGCCGAGAGGAGACACCGGATGCTGAGGTCCAAAGGGAGGCTGACCCGCCTGAGGTCCCCGACAGGAGTCCCAGCCCCGAGGCCCATCCAGCCACCCTCATCGGCACCGCGCGCCCCCGCAAGGGTGTCGGGACAAAGCGCAGGGCCGACAATCTTCAAGAAGGCGGGCCCCTAAGAGACCTAACGTGGAAGAGGGAGACAACTTCTTACTCAATGAGATCTCCCTCACAGCTCAAGACTTTGGACTTCCGGAGTTCACCTGGTGGGGTGAGCCCCTTTCTCCCCTAAGCCCGATCGGTGAGACCCGAGTGGGGAGTGGGGCCTCCCGGGAATCTCCGCCTACACCCAATGCCCCCGCGTACGGGGAGGGAACTGCCGAGGTGCTCGAGGTCCTTTCCCATGGCGCCCGAGCGGAGAACATTACCTCGGATGCCGAGGTTGATCCCCAAGGAGAAGGGTCTGAGCGATGCACGCCCCCTGACCCGAGTGCAAATGCTGCTGCGGACGGGAATTCGGAAGAAACTCCTGTCCCGAGTACTTCGGGGGCAGGGTTTGACTTCTTAGGCATCCGTCTGCTCGGCGATCCTCTGGAAGCGCTGGCCTCCGTTCTTCCCGATGGTCTTTTCCAAGACGTCGGTAGGACCACACCTTTCAAGTTTGCTCAGGACATCGTTGAGTCCCAGATAGCGGTACCCTCTTCTTGTGTCTTTTCTTCTCTTTTCTTTTCTTTTTCTTAGTCGTTTCTAACCTTTTTCTTCGATCCAGGATTCTCTCCGATCCGTTGCAGCCTGGTCTAACTTCCTGGAACACATGAGAGCCAATCCCGACATAGAAACCGTTCTCCGTTCCCAGATCAGACGACTCGAGCACACCGTGGTATCTCAAGACGAAACCATTGCCGGCTTGACCCAAGAACTGGCCGACTTGAAGGAAAGATACGCGGTTCTTCAGGCCAGGGCGAGAGTTCCCGAGGCGAGCACGGCCCGTGTTCCCGACTCTACCCCCGCGGCCGGGGGGGGAAGCGAGGTAGATCCCAGCGTCGGTTTGGCGCCATCACCCAGCGAGCCGGTCAGCGCCCATTCCGAAGTGGAGCGCCTTTCCAGGGAGCTGAATTCTATGAGGGACGAGAAGTTGATCTTTGTCGCGGACCTTAACTCGGCGGTCCTCGCTAAGGAAGCCTTGGTCGTTGAGAAGGATGCAGCCTTGGCTGAGAGGGAGGCGGCTCTGGTCGCTAAAAGCGCCGCTCTTGCCGAGAGAGACGCAGCCCTAGCTCAAAGGGATGCAGCTCTTGTAGTGAAAAATGCGGCTTTTGCGGAAAGGGACGCAGCCTTAGCCGACAAGGACCAAGCCCTGAGCGATAACGGCCATATATCAACTGAGAAAGCGAAAGTGTCAGAGGCCCTGGGGAAAGCCGTTTCTGAGAGAGAGCTTGCCGAGGCTGACAGGGATCAAGCCATTGCCGAGAGAGAATCTGTAACGACCCGCTTTTTACAAAAGAGCGTAAGTGATTATATCTGGATAATCACGTATCGTTAACCTTTCAGAGTTGATAAATCTGGCAGCGGAAAAATACGAATATCTTTTTTTTTTTTAACATTACCGATAGGGACAATTCCCTTACGATATATTCAGAGCTTTAACTGACATCTTCTAGAAAATACATTAAAAGTCTTTACACTAATTACAAAGAAACATATGTCACATGTGACACTAAAGCATGCATGGAACTTATTAATTACAAGTAAATGTCTAAACATATTACAAGCAAATAGTACAAACATCTATGAGTACAAGTACTAAAATCCTAACTACACAGCTTTAAATCTCTTAAGCTAGCAGTTAATCCATTCCATAATCTTCAGTACCTGCGCAAACATCTATGAGAAGGTGGTTACCGCCACAATCCCATAGTTCCATAAGTGAGCTAACTGTCATTCAACAACATCATGATTTATGCGTTATTTAAGGAACAGATATGACATAATGATGTAGTGATAGTTTTCATGCAAAGTTTAACAGTTTATATAGTGATTACACTCCTCTCTTGTAAGGGCCGTCCCCTCTACATTACATTTTAATTAACTGATTTTCGCACTATTGGAGACCTCCATCCTCTAGTACTTTGAAAGCCGTCCCAATCAATATGATTATTATGGTTTCCGGTTTCAGGCATACTTACCATCCTGAACCTTTGGGAGACGTCGCGCCCAATATTAATAGGTTGATTATTAACAGTATGCAATAATCAGTCACACGCATCCAATTAAAATAAAACATAAACACAACATTATTGAAATCCAGTGCTACCCTCAGTAAGTAATTTATACTTACAGTCCTTTTGTGCTGTCTCAATTCATCATCTGCATCAAATACATATACATGTGCATACAAGGTCAATATCGTTACTTCTAGGAACTCATGCCTAAACATGAACTCCAAAGTCACATGTATACATAAATGGAAGCAATCATCATGTCTAGAATCCAACGTGTTAATTTTCAAACATTAATACCATAATCCATATTTCCATAAAAATACTAAAACTCCAAACAAGACCTAATCATTTCTAGGGAGCATCAATCCAAGCATTAAACCAATTAACAAAACATTTGATTTAAAACATATTTAACTCTAACAATTATTGCAACCAACATATATTGGAAACCATAGTGAAACATCACACTCAATTTCCATAATTAATTTCATATCAAAGTAAACTAATATATTTAAACCTTACATATTAATCCTTAGCCACAGTTATACGTATTTATATAAATCATTTAAAAGCCTAACTTCACTGTTAGGACAGACAAAACTTTTCATACTATTTTCATCAGCTGACCTAAACCTACACTATATATAAAAACTATTAATTAATAACCACTCTTATTTATAAATGGAACTATGGAAACTCCAATTTATTAATAAATCCTAATTCTATTTATATCATTACTATACATAATATTATTTCAGCAATAATATCTAAACATATCTTTTATACAAACAATATCAATATACTTTTCATATATAAATTATTTTCAATAGGTAATTATATATATACATATATATATATATATATATAGCTAACATTAAAATATACACACAAATACTAAAATATCACTCACATGTCTTTCACTCACGTTCACTCACATCTGTATCATACACTCATCTCACTCATGCGCACACTTACATAGAAGGTTGAGGGGGAAACTTACGGGAGAGTATCGGTGGCCTTAGTGAAGATTCGCGGGGGAAAGCGGTTCGGCCATAGATGGGTGATCTTGCCCACGAAGACGGAGTCCTCGTGGACCTGATCAGAGAGAGCGTTGCACTGCGCGTTATTTTTCTTCTATATGCTTCTCGTCACCTTCCGAGGGAACGAGCCGTCGAAGTCAGTGCTGCCCACGACCATCAAAACCACCGACCGGGTCCTGTTAGTAGAAGTCAACTCTTCTTCGATCGTGAAGTCGAAGTTCGGCAAGAGGTCTCCATCGTCGGACCCTTCTCCTTCCCGTATTGCCTTGCGTACACTACTGGCTTCTCAACGGTTCATGCTATTGGTTCGGGTCTCCATGGTTTCACGGGCTATGGGTCTAACGGGGTCACGAGTTACTGCCTGAGTTGCATGGGCTAGCATCGTCGAGCTGGGCTGGCTGGGTTATTGTTTTTGGACTGCTCAAGTCTGCGATGGTTCCTCCACAATCGGTCATGTGGGTTGCATGCCTCGGAAGTCATGGTCACGGGTTCATGCACAGGTTTCGGTGAAATAAAAGGAAGGTTGACAATTGTATATTACTTGTATTTCCGAGATAGATGAACGGTGGTGAACAATGCACAGATTTATACTGTGTTTACATGAATAAAATAACTAGGCAAATGTTAGTGTTTGAGGTGTTCAGCACTACAGAATTAAACAAATGTTAGTGGTCTACACTACAGAATAAACAAATGTTAGTGGTCTATTATGCAGCAGACATGGGGAAGATATGGGTTCGGAAGGTATGGGTTCCAACAGTTTGTGTGTCCTCTTGTGTATCTGCTGTGAGCGTAGGACTGAGAAGAGCTGCATCTTCTAGAGGCTTAACACTCGGTAGATCGGGCTCTTGCTGAACGGACACGGCCACTTATAAATATAATATCATTAAACATAATGTGCTGGAAGGAAGAGTTAAAATAAAAGAAAGAAACCTAACCTTATGATGCAAGTTGGCCACTATGATAAATATATAATAATAAGAAAAGGAGAAGGAAGGTGCTCGATGGAAGATGCTGGAAATAGAATAGATAAAATAAGGAAAAGGAATAATATAATGATGTCTAACAAGTTGGCTACTACATATGAATTTTTATAATAAAAAGGAATATAAACGTAGACTAATTGTCATTATATATATATATATATATATATATATATGTGTGTGTGTGTGTGTGTGTGTGTGTTATTGAAGAAGATGCGGTATTTTGAAGACACTGAGTCATTTTAAAACTGTGAAGATGATGAGTGGAAGAGAATGAGTTAATATTAAAAATGGAATGGTGATGAGTGGAGGGAAGCTGCGTGTGATTTGCAGAGGAATAATGTTCTGATTTATAAGTGCGAGAGTGATGAGTAGAAGCTAGCTGGAGAACACTGTTTTGGTTTATAATAAAACTCAGTGGGATGCAACGTATGGTATGACGCAGAGGGAGAATGTAATAATAATTATAATTAATAGCTTCTTAGGGTATTTTTTTTACGTAGTCTTTTTACTACAGTCTGCCTTATTAAAATTATTAATCGGGTTCGTTTCATAAATAATATTATTATCTTAATAATATTTTAACATCATAAATTATAAACCAAATATATATTGCACAGTAATATTACACGCAGTGAATATTACACATTAATATTATTATGCTAATTAGTCTACTGAATAATTCCGTCAGTCTACTTCATTCAGTCTTAAATTCTAATTTAAGACATTTATTTAATTACTTAAAATCTGGGGCTCTACAGAATCCGCTCTCGAGAAACTAGAGGGGACGGAAAGTTGGTACCAACGAATCCGGAGGAAGTACCGTCATTACAAGGCCAGAGTTAGGAGACTCACCGAGCAGTTGTCTTTCGTCCCTTGGCTTCGGACTAAAGCCTGGGCATTCGGCTTTCACATCGGGTTTGAGAACTTTCGAGCTCTGATCCTCCGCTCGGATCGGCTGCAAGTGCCTTACGAGAGCGTGAGTTCCGACTTCTTGTCGCTTCCGAGTTCCTGTTATTCCAAGCTAATGGATCTCGGCATCGAGTACTTTCCCGACGTTGCCGACTGGAGCAAAGACGCTCCGAATCCAGAGGATGCCCCGGCTGGAGAACCCAGCTGGGATGATGACTCGGGGAACGACCATCCCAGCGGCGTGTAGGCGTGTGTTTTGTTTTGTATTATTTTCTTTTGAGCACATTAAATTCATGGATTTTGAGATTGCTGAGAACAAAGAAGTTTCTTTCCTTTATCTCTCTTTTGAGATTGCTGAGAACAAGGAAGTGTCTTAGTGCCGACTTCATTGCATACCAGGGGTTGTTTGCATTCCATCCCCCCTAAATAACTAAGGTAATAGTTGTTGCATTACTTTAGTTATTTTCCATTAAACTATGCCGAGTTACCCCCCTATCCGAGTGAGGGTAACCGAAAAGTTTTTAACTTACCCCCTATCCGAGGGAGGATAAGAAAAAATTTTATGCCAAGTTACCCCCCTATCCGAGTGAGGGTAACCGAAAAGTTTTTAACTTACCCCCTATCCGAGGGAGGATAAGAAAAAATTTTATGCCAAGTTACCCCCCTATCCGAGTGAGGGTAACCGAAAAATTTTTAACTTACCCCCCTATCCGAGGGAGGATAAGAAAAAATTTTATGCCAAGTTACCCCCCTATCCGAATGAGGGTAACCGAAAAGTTTTTAACTTACCCCCCTATCCGAGGGAGGATAAGAAAAAATTTTATGCCAAGTTACCCCCCTATCCGAGTGAGGGTAACCGAAAAGTTTTTAACTTACCCCCTATCCGAGGGAGGATAAGAAAAATTTTATGCCAAGTTACCCCCCTATCCGAGTGAGGGTAACCGAAAAGTTTTTAACTTACCCCCCTATCCAAGGGAGGATAAGAAAAAATTTTATGCCAAGTTACCCCCCTATCCGAGTGAGGGTAACCGAAAAGTTTTTAACTTACCCACCTATCCGAGGGAGGATAAGAAAAAATTTTATGCCAAGTTACCCCCCTATCCAAGTGAGGGTAACCGAAAAGTTTTTAACTTACCCCTCTATCCGTGGGAGGATAAGAAAAAATTTTATGCCAAGTTACCCCCCTATCTGAGTGAGGGTAACCGAAAAGTTTTTAACTTACCCCTCTATCCGAGGGAGGATAAGAAAAAATTTTATGCCAAGTTACCCCTTATCTGAGTGAGGGTAACCGAAAAGTTTTTAACTTACCCCCCTATCCAAGGGAGGATAAGAAAAAAAAAATTTATACTTATTCGCACGTAATTCTCTGCATCTCCAGACATTCTATTTAAAACATTCGTGCTCACAAAAGGAAAACAAAAGGGAATTCATCTGGAATTACATGTAGTATTTCTTCAAGTGTTCTGCATTCCACGCCCTTGGGACAGGCTTGCCCTCCCTGGTCTCCAAGTGATAGGCTCCTCTGCTGTGACATTTGACTACTCGGTACGGTCCCTCCCACTTGGCGTTGAACTTTCCTTCGACCGGATCCCTCGTCATTATGTTCAGCTTCCTCAGTACCCAATCCCCGACTCTGAACTTCCTGGGATCAACCGTCTTGTTGTAGTATCTGGCCACCCGAGCTCTATAAGCTTCGTGCACCGCCTGCGCGTTGTCCCTCCGCTCCTGCAACAAGTCCAGGCATGCGCTAATCCCCTCCTCGTTCTGGGTCGGATCGTAGTGTTGGACTCTGTGGCTCGGGGACCCAATCTCCACCGGTATCACTGCTTCGGTTCCGTATGCTAGTGAGAATGGGGTTTCTCCGGTCGGGGTTCTAGCCGTGGTGCGATATGAACATAGAACTTCAGGGACATACTCAACCCATAGTCCCTTCCGCCTATCCAACTTCTTCTTCAATGTGGCTAACAAGGTCTTGTTGGTAGCCTCCACCTGGCCATTCGACTTGGGGTACATAGGTGTTGAGTAATGGTTCCGGATGCCGAGTTCGGTGCACCAGCTACGGAACGGTTTTCCGTCGAACTGGGCTCCATTATCCGACACGATAGAGTAAGGAATTCCGAACCGACAGATGACCGACCTCCAGAGGAAGTTTATAACATTGTTAGCGGTGACGGTTGCTAGGGCCTCAGCTTCCGCCCACTTTGTGAAGTAGTCGACAGCCACCACCAAAAACCTCTTTTTCCCCTTCCCGCATGGCATCGGACCGACCAAGTCCACTCCCCACTTAGAGAACGGCCAAGGTGACAAGACCGACGTGAGCTTCTCAGGCGGGTTCTTCATCACCCGGGCAAACCGCTGGCATTAATCACAACTCCGGACGAATTCTATAGAGTCCCGCGTCATCGTGGGCCAGTAATAGCCGGCTCTCACCGCCTTGATGGCCAACATTCTTCCCCCCGAGTGGTTCCCGCAAACTCCTTCATGAATTTCCCTTAGCACATAATTGGCCTCCGGAGCCAAGAGGCACTTCAGTAGAAGGTGTGAGTATCCCTCCTATACAGCATGTCATCCACCATCGTGTAGTGCGCAGCCCGCAGTTTCACTTTATGGGCCTGTTCTCTATGACTGGGTAGTTCCCCACTTCTTAAGTATCTAATTACATCCGAGGCCCATTCGGGTTTCGGTTCCCTTTCTCGGGCCACCTGCATCATACGTAGACTCTCGTCAATCGATGGGTTGGGTTGAACCAGTACTTACCGTTTCATTTTTGCGATCTCTTGATCGGTTGCGGAACCAGCCCTAGCTAGCGCATCCGCTTGAACATTTCTTTCGCGAGGGATCTTCGTGACCGTCATAGTTCTGAAACTAGATTGTAGGTCATGTACTTTTTCCAAGTATTTAGCCAGTCGGCCTCCTTGTGTGGCGAATTCTCCCGAGATCTGACCAACGACCACTTGTGAATCGCTCCGGATTTCGACATCGAGGGCCCCTACTTCCCGGGCGATTGCCAGGCCCGCCAGTACCGCTTCGTACTCCACCTCGTTATTGGTCGTGGCGAAGTCCAATTTGATGGCATACTGGAACTTCTGCTTCTGCGGGCTCTCCAGTATCACTCCCACACCGCTGCGTTGGCACTGAGAGGAGCCATCCACGTGAACTATCCATGGTGGATGCTGCACTGGGTCCTCGGGGCTCTGGAGTATTGCAAAATTCAAGGAAGAAATCGGCGAGTGCTTGGCCCTTGATCGCCGCTCGCAGATGGAACTCAATGTCGAATTGCCCGAGTTCCACTGCCCAATTGACCAGCCTACCCGACAGGTCCGATTTCTGGAGGACCTTCTTCAAGGGGTACTCAGTTAGTACTCGGATGGCGTGCGCCTGGAAGTAAGGCCTCAGTTTTCGAGCGGACACGATCGGGGCAAATGCCAACTTTTCTATCCTTGGGTATCTCTCTTCCGCTCCGCGGAGTGCTCTGCTCGTGAAGTACACCGGCCTCTGCACACCCTTCTCCTCCCGGACGAGAGCTGAGGAGACCGCCGAGGGTGATACAGCCAAGTACATATAGAGGACCTCTCCTTCCACCAATCGACTCAAGAGAGGGGGGTTCATCCAGTACTCTTTCAGATTCCTAAAGGCCTCTTCGCACTTCGAATCCCACACAAATGCCTTCTTCAAGATTTTAAAGAAAGGTAGGCACTTGTCGGTAGACCTTGAAATGAATCGGTTCAAGGCCGCTATCCGTCCGGTCAGTTGTTGTAATTGTTTCATGGTTCTCGGGGGTTGCATTTCCAGCACCGCTCGGACTTTTTTGGGGTTCGCCTCTATGCCCCTCTGGGACACCAAATATCCGAGGAATTTACCGGAGGAGACCCCGAAGGCGCACTTAGCCGGGTTCAACTTCATTCGGTAACGCCTTATCGTATCGAACGTCTCCTTCAGATCGGAGACGTGATCCCGAGCCTCCACACTTTTCACGAGCATGTCATCAACGTACACTTCCACGTTCCGGCCCATTTGCTTCTCAAACATCCTGCTCACCAACCTCTGATATGTAGCGCCCGCGTTCTTTAGCCCAAACGGCATCACCTTGTAACAATACAGGCCCCGGTCGGTAATGAAAGAGGTCTTCTCCTGATCTTCTTCCGCCATCTGTATTTGGTTGTATCCCGAGAACGCATTCATGAAACTCAGGAGTTGGTGCCCAGAGGTTGAATCGACAAGGAGGTTCTGGAAGGCAATAGAAAGCTATCCTTCGGGCAGGCCTTGTTCAAGTCGGTGAAGTCCACGCACATTCTCCACTTGTTATTGGACTTCTTTACTAACACGACATTGGCGAGCCACTCGGGATAGTCAACCTCTTGGACGAACCCTGCCGCCAACAACTTCGATACTTCATCAGCTACCGCCTGGTTTCTCTCGGGGGCGAAGGTCCTTCTCTTCTGCCTCACGGGTCTGAAGCTGGGATCCGCGTTCAGCCTGTGCACGATGATCGAGGGATCGATGCCGGGCATGTCTTCATGATTCCATGCGAAAACGTCTCTGTTTCCTTTGAGGAACGAGACTATCTCCTCCTTTAGTCTCTCGAGAAGTTGGGAGCCAATCTTCACTCTCTCTCCCGGACCTCCGACTTCGAACTCTTCCAAGTCCTCTGTCGGTTCCAGGGACTGTAATTGCTATTTCTCCTCTGCCGCGGCATCTTCTGCATGGCCGGCCTTCAAGGTGGTGATATAGCACATGCGGGCAGCCCTCTGGTCTCCTCTGACCACACCGACTCCCGAGCTAGTCGGGAACTTCATGCACAGATGGGGAGTTGAGGTTACGGCCCCCAAATCATTCAAGGCTGGCCTCCCCAGGATAACGTTGTAAGCCGACCGCCCTTCCACAACTAAGAATTTTACCATAACCGTTTTCTCCTGGGGGCTAGTTCCCGCCATAACCGGTAGGTCAATAGACCCGATCGGGAGGACCTGTTCCCCGGAAAAACCGACCAAGGGACCCTTCACCGGGACCAACTTCCCTTGTCCTATGCTCATCAACTCGAAGGTTGACTTATATATTATGTCGGAAGAACTTCCGGTGTCGACAAGGACCCTGTGTATCTTATGATTGGCGATGGCTAAAGTCACCACCAGAGCGTCCGAGTGGGGGAGCGAGACCCCAACAAAGTCCTCATTTGAGAAACCAATGAGTAAGTCCTCATACTTCCTCATTTTCGGCGGTTTCTGGACCGAGTATATTTCGAACTCCTTCAGGTGCCTCGCATAAGCCTTACGCGCGGCACTTGAGTCTCCTCCACCTCCAAAACCACCGGATATTGTATGAATCTCGCGGAGGTTTTGTCGACCAGGCAGTCGCGCTTGGCTCCTGCTTCTCTCTCGCTTGTCTCGGTCGGCCGGTCGGTTGTTAGGCTCTCTATCACGGTCCCGGGGGCGCTCTATCCTTTCCCTGGGCTCTTCCCGATATCTCTACGGCTGGTTCCTCCGTTCCTCGAGCTGGGGGTTCCGATCAAACCCTGGCGGACCCCGTTGACCCGCCAAGAAACGGACTAGCTTCCCGTTCTGGATAAACTTCTCGATTAAGGCCCGCAAGGACCTACAATTCTCTGTGCTATGCCCCTTTGACTCATGGAAAGCGCAATAGTGGTCAGCGGTCCTCGGGTGGGGGGTTCCCACTATCTCCGCGGGTTTCTCGTACATGGGATCCACTTTAATCGCCGCTAGGACCTCTTTGATGGGCGCGTTGAGGGGAGTCCAGTTGTAATCCTGGAATTTCTTCTTAACCCCAGGTTCCAATACCTCCTGCTTCTTGTGGAATTCCTTCTTCTTCTTCGGCTTGTCCCCCTGATTAGAGGTTTGGCCTGTTCCTTTCCCGAGCAACGCTCGAAGAGTCTCTTCTTGGTTAATAAACTCGTCTGCCCTCTCCATGAACTCGTGCAAATAACGAGTCGGCTTCCGGGCGAGGTTAGCCATCAGCGGCCCATCTTTCCTGATCCCCTGATAGAGTGCCGAATGCACAAACTCTTCGGTGAGGCTCTCGGTGGTGAGCCTTGCTTGGTTGAAGCGCTGGAGGAACTCCTTAAGGGACTCATCTCGCCCTTGTTGTATCGACATCAAGGTGCCTGCCGGCTTCCTTCTTACAACTCCCGCCATAAATTGAGTTACGAACATTTTTCCGAATTCGTCAAAGCTATGTATGGACTTCGGGGGAAGCCTTCTATACCAATCTCTGGCATTTCCCGACAAGGTCAGCGGGAAGGCGCGGCACGCCACCTCATCAGGGGTCCCCTGCAGTTCGAGGTGAGCGCGGTAGTTGTCCAAATGCTCCACCGGGTCCTCCTGCCCGGTGTAGGTCTTGATGTCGGGGACTTTAAACTTCTCGGGGAGGCGGAACGAGGCCACCCGGTCAGCAAAAGGGGAAGCCGACTTCTGGAGCAGATCTCCAGCTCTAGATGTGCTCCTGCTATGCTGGTGCTGCGCCGCTTCCGTCAGCAGGTCACACCTCTGCTCCAGCTTCTCAATGATCTCCTTGAGCTTTTTGTCCATCCTTTTCGACGTCCTGTTCTTCCAGGGTTTTTGATCCACGGCATTATGGTTCTTCTTTCTTTCCCTCCGTTCTCCCTGACTGCTCGGTCGCATTTCCTCACCCTGCTCTTCTCCCCCGACAGGCTGCGGGGTTGCCGAGTTTGAATCTTCCCCGTGGTGTTGCTGTAATTCGGCATTCTTCTTTTCCAACTCGTACATCTCCTTCTCCATCTGAGCTATTCTCTCATTGAGGATCTCCAGTGTGGGAGACGGCCTTGAGGAAGACTCTCCCCCCTCCTGGCGCTCTCTCATCCGGTCCCCCCACGGGCCCCTCAGTGCTTCCGACCTTATGGTCACCATTCCGGATTCGCAAGCAAGCTTCGCAAGAGCGACGAGCGAGTTTCCCACAGACGGCGCCAAACTGTTGATGCTGATTCCGGCCAGTGACGTAAGCTCTGCTATAGGTGAGTGTGTCTGATTGGCCTGCAAATATAAAGAACACACTGTGGGTTTCCCCAGTGGTCCTCCTCCGACGCCCAAGTTAGATGAGGAAATTTTTTAGAGAGAAAGAGATTGAATTTAGAACTTGTATCCAAAAAAACTTAATACCTGGATTTTTCTATTTATAGGCGGCTGCCCTTGAGGTTAGGTGGGAATATCCCGGCTTTTAGGGAACAGTGACTCCCTGTGCGCAAACAGAGCATGGGGAACCAGGAAATCCCGGATCTTTGGGGGTTCAGCCACCTAACCGATCTCCTTTATCTGTACCGTCATTATTACCCCTTGTCGGTTATCGGAGTACCCGACAACTCCCACTCGGATTCGGCCGGTCGGGCACCCATCTCAGGAAGGAAGCTTCGTCGGTAGTGATGCATCCGACACCTCCCGCTCGGTAAGAACCTTCCCCTCTCGGGAAGGTTATTTTATCAACACTTACATTTCTTCGTAATTATGTTCAATTATAATACTATATATATATATATATATATATATATTTGCATATCTACAACTCATCTCTGTTTCGGTTTGTATGTTGTGAGTGTGCTTCTAAGATTTGTGTCCTATATTGATAAATTATAAAGAAAGAGTCTAAGAGTGTGATTAATAACTTAACATATATATTGGTGGACCTAAGCTCATTAGCTTAGGCTTTTGGCTAGAAGTGTCTCCCTAATTGGTATGAAAGCCATGGTTAGCTTCTGCGGCTGATACGGGTGTCTTGGTTTGACGCATTTGGTTTGACTCCGATAAAAGAGTTTGGCTCTGCTCTTGGAGGACGTGTGACACTCGTGTAAAGAACTCACACGAGGGGAGAGTTGGGTCAATGTAAAAGAGACTCACAAGTGAGTGGGAGATTTGTTGTGACTGCACTATTGAGGTTTGTGTTCCGCACTGATAAAGTATAAAGAAAGAGAGTAGTTAATATACATTAGTGGACTTAGGCCCATTAGCTTAGGCTTTTGAGCTAGAAGTGGTGTCCTAATATGTATATTAACTTACTCTTATTGGTCTCCCTTGGTGATTCTCTCCCTAACAGTATGCTTGTGAGGCAATTGAAGGCCATGATCTTTTACTTGATTTTGGCAAGTAAGCTGAATGTGGGTGTAAAGTTAGAGTTACTTCTGTTGCTCACCAAAAAAATGGTTTGGGGTTTGGCAAATTTAGTGTTGAAACAGACATGAATTTTGAGATGAGTCCCATGAAGCTGAATCTGGGCATTTGTTAAATTTAGGGTTGGAATAGAGAAATGGGTTTGGCATGAGTCCCACTTTGGTTATCATGTCGTTTTCATGTGAGGGCTTGTGGCCTATTGATTATGAGTACTGCTACTTCATTAAGGTGGTATTATGAACGAAAATTATGTGCCGGATCTTTCATTATATGCTTATTTAGGAGTGAGCATTTCAAGAACCTGGCTCATTTGTATTTATCTGCTTTTGCTTTTAGGTTGCTTGGTTATGAAGGGGTGGAAGTGATAAATCCAGACGGAGGCAAAGAAGATGCAGTGGAAGAAGCTCAGAGAGGAAGATGGAAACAGGAGGTGTTCTTTTTCTCTTGTCTACTCCAACTTTCTGTTCTCTCATGTTAAGTGGGTTCCTTAACCTTTGGTGGATTTGTTTCCCTGCATTTTTTTTTTTTAAACTTTTTTATGGCTGTCGGTTTCCAGTTACGTTGACATTCAGACTGCTAGTAAGAATAAGAATGTATTTCTTTTGCTGGGTGGTAGCATTTGTTTCTATTACGATCGATTAATATCTTTTGATCAAGCAAATTTGTCTATATTGCGCAATTATTTATCAGAGATATTTAATGTTTGACGTTTTTGGCAAAGGTTTTGCTCACTGATTTTTTCTTATCTTTTGTGTTATTTATACTAAGTTGAGATGTGAAACTATTTTCTTTTGTTGGCATAGTTATTCTGTGTCTCTTATAATGTTGATATTTTGAGTTGGTTGTTTTGCTCCAGTTATATTTTGTTCTAAATTCTTTATGTCATTTAATTTTGCAGTCACCATTATTGTTTATATCAGCTGGTTACTGCATTTAGTTATTATCACCTGTTGCTTTTTTGTTTGTTTGCTTTTCCCATGCTAGTCCCTTCTTATCTAACACATGGCTTGAATATCTTCCTCTATGGTAGATTGAGGCTATGTACAACACTATTTTTCTCCAACCTAATCTATTATGCCCTGCTCTGGAAAAAAAAAAAAAAAAAACTGACTGTAGGTTGCTGTAGTCCTTTTTAAAGATTAGACAATCTCTCCAGAGTCTTTATATATTTGGGCCTTCGTATTTCAATGGTTCTATATGGTTGGCTTTCTCCCAAAAATCTGTTTATCATATTTACCCAAAAACAAGAAAAAGAGATTCTGTTTACCATTATTTTATTATTCATTTTGCTCAGGATGACAACCCTTTATATGTTAATGCACCTATATTGTTTGCAGAACACGTGTGTCTCTTAAAAGAGATGGTGTGGTCTTAGATTTGGTGCCACCTCCTACAAAGGTTAATAACCTGATTTTTGGCCGTACTTGGGTAGATTCACCAGGGGAGATGATTATGACAAATTTGACTACAGGAGACAAAGCCGTTCTATACTTTCAGCCATGTGGCTGGTTTGGGTACTCCACTGTCTCCACATATCTCTTTTGATTTTTATATTTTTTGAATTGCACATATATTCGTATATTTGATTTTTGAGTGTTCTAATTGATCTATAATTCAGTCAAGTTGGTGGCATTCTTACCAATGGAACCTTTGACTTGGGATTAATTGAGATGAAGATGGTCTTATTGGAAATGTGTTTGGATTTCTCTGGTTCTTGTTTTCTCTTAATTTTGTTACTTGTTACATTCTGTTAAATCTATACAAGGTAGAGTACAGTAGCAGATCCCTACAATAAATTGAATTGTTCCACTCACTCAATTTAACACCCCCCCTCCCCACGCTCCTGGCAGGCTGCCGAATTAGTTGTAGCAACCATCACAACAAATGTTTTTAATCATTAGAGTAGGTCTCCTTTTGTTTTGTTCCCCAGGTCCTGAGCTGTATTGGAGTGTATAGTTTTTGGTTGGATTGCTGGGACGTATCCTAAGCTTTTGGCGATGTAGTTTCCGTTAGTCCCATAGTTCGTGTCTAGGATCTGCTGCTTGCGATTAGTCTTCTAGTCAACTAGATTTTTTTTTTTTTTTGGGGGAGGGGGGGTGGGGGGGGGGGGTGAGGTTATACTCCTTTATTGTCGTTCTGGTTTTCCTTGTTTTTAGTACATATCCAAAAAGAAAATCATCACAGCAATTGTGTTATGTCTAGTTGTACTCCCCTTGCTTCCTTCTAGTCGTGTCCAATTTAAAGTTGTCTATGTTGCAGAGCTGGTCGCTATGAAGTGGATGGATACGTGTATAATGCTGCTGAGGAACCTAAAATATTGATGACTGGGAAATGGAATGAGTCAATAAGTTATCAACCATGTGACATGGAAGGGGAGCCTCTTCCAGGCACAGAACTGAAAGAGGCTATTTTTCTTGGATTCTGCTTTTATTATGTCCACTTTCAGTTTGTGAAATGCTTTAGATATTGATTTAATGGTGGGATAGACGCACATAAAGTATAAGTAGCTGAACAATGCTAACATTAGGATATTAGAGCATTGAGCAAGAGTGAAAGTGGGAGTGGAAGCAAGAGCTTAAATTTCTGCAGATGTTATGATCTAAAGTTCCCGCATGCACACATATATTTATGGTAAGAATAATATTTAATGTTCTCTGGACATCAATTGGCTCAGTTGCTCACTGTGTGGAACGTGTGCTTTCATGCTAATGCTGCAAAAGGACAGTCTAATTTGTTATGTAGCTTATAAAGACTGAAATGCAAGATTTATTACTTAACTATAAGATAAATCCAACTGAGAAAGAGCTCACGAGTTCTTTCTGATTCATAAACTTATTTAGGAAGTCTTGTTCTTTTAGACTTCTGCCTCTTCCTTTGATACGGACAAATGCTACAAGAGGATGATGATTACTCTACTTTCAATACCTTGAATATTTTATTCTGGTAATGTTTTAGCTGGAAATCTTCTAGTCTGAATGATTTGAGTAGTGTTGGGACGAATCCAAGTTATATTAGCTTGGAAAGTTATTGAATAATCATCTTAGGAAAAGTTTTTTTTTGGGTGCACTTTAAACATGCATCCAGCAATCATTTCAGTGAGGGATGGTCTTTGTTACAGGCATCTGCTCGTGGCCCATGACAAAATAAAGATGTTTACGCTCTGTCCTATAATGGGTGTCTAGTTTACAAACACACAACACACACACACACATTTAAGTACGGGGATTTAATGCTTTGAAGTTTCTAAGTTTTGATATGTTTTTTCAAGTTTTGCCCATATATCATTTGCGCTTTGGCCTTATATCATTCATGCTTTTGAAGTTTTCCTAGAATTCACAAATTTTAAGGCAGGGATAAAAGAAAACTTAGATTTTTGAATATTTGATTTTTTGTAGTGGGCTCCACCATTATGGGACAGAAGTCAGTGGCAATTTTGCAACTTATTATTGGGCGAAAGGAGTATTGATTGCTTAATACCTAAAAAGTGTTGTCAACAGCTGAAAAAAATTGAACTAACTCCACAGAATAGGAGGGAGCCTCTCTCATCTTAAGTCTGAAAAAAATTGTACATTTTGGTAAAATGGGATTTAATCCCAGGTGTCCTTGTAAAACTTCGTGTGACTTTACAAATTGAACTAGCTGGCACCTTTGATGAAGTTGACTTTAGATAATGAGGACTGTGAATTGGTTGCGGGTGCTCATATAAATCTGCATTGGTTATATACGTTCTTCTAAATGACTGGTTAGTTTCTTATTTGGGCTCTGCTGATATTAGAGCTGGTTAAAAACCTTTAGTTCCCAGACTTCTTATCATTGGCAGTTGCCCTGTTGCTTTTTTCTCTGCAGGTTTGGCATCTCGCTGATGTTCCAGAGAAAGACAAATTTCAATGCACATATTTTGCACATAAAATAAAGGGATAATTTCACAAAAGGGTACCCAACTATACCGCTTTTTCACTTAAGGGTACCAATGTAGCAAAACGTTCAATCGAGTGTATGAAGTTATCAAAACCGTTCAATGTAGGGTATTCCGTCACCCTCCGTTCTAAATCGATGACGGAGGCCAAAACACGTGCGTTTCACTTGATATTTTAACCTCGAACTACCACTTTTGCCCCTCATCTAAACGTTCGGATTTTTTAAACTTAAGAATAATCGGCCGAAAAAATTTCACAACTCGAAGCAACTACTCCCTCGAACACAACTCACCCACTTCCTTCTTGCGACTCAGAACCCTAATCTGGTGCATTTCGTTCTAAATCGATTCGGCTTTCGGCTGTATACAGAAGTGAAATACACAAAGGGTTGAGAAAGGTAACCCTAAACCCTAACTTATATTTTAGTTTATTTATGTAACCGTAATCTGTCAAAGTTTACTATTTTGTTAATGGGTTAGTGAAATCCGGTTCAGTTATGTGATTTTTGTATGTTAATAACATCATGTTTGTAGTTGAGGGGGTTTTCACATCTGGTTGATTTTGTTTGGGTACCATGTTTGGCGCTACTGTCAACATCTGGTTGTGTTTTTATGTTAGTGAAAAAGGTATATTTTTTACGTTTTGTGGTCCCTCATGTTGTGAGTATCTTGTTTGGGGTGTGATGTGATTGGTGCTGGGTCGGTAAGACTGTGCAATGTGCTGCTCTGAATTTTGTATACTCTTGTGGTCCCGTGGGTCTTTTTGATGACTGTGCAATGTGCTGGTTTGTTTTTGTCTGTGATGAAGTGGTCCCAATGACTTTATCTAGTGACTGCAATATTGTAGTGTCTTATTCGTTTCTTTTTGTCTGCTCATTGAATTTTCAAACTTGTTCATTTTTAGTTTTTTTTTGGTCAATTTGTAGGACACATAATGTTTAATGAATGTCTTATGTTTGAGGTGCACCACGGAGGTTGGTTTAATAGGGAAAATGGGGTAGCCTATGTTGGTGGGGATGTAACAAATTACCCTAACCTGTATGACAAAGATGAGCTGTCTTTTTTTGAAGTGGAGACTGTAGTTAAGTGCTATGGGTATAGTCCCGGTGATCTAATTTATTACAGAATACCTAACAAGAGTCTAGATGAAGGGCTACGGCTTCTGTCTTCTGACCATGATGTCATTGAAATGGTGGGGCACCACAATGGTCATGGAGTAGCAGAATTATATGTGGTTGGGTTTATTTTGTATGATGTACCTGTAGATTTACCTGGAGGAGAGGAAAGTGTTGATGAGGAATATGAAGAAGAATATGAGAGAAATACTGTATATATGAGAGATCCATTTTGGAATGAGGTTCTAAGTGATGACTCGGACGCCTTAGAAGTAAATGCTGATACGGGGTATGGAAAGGCAGGAGCTTCTGTCGAAGGAGAAGATGTAGGAGTAGATCAAGAGTTTGTAGGAGAACCATCACACGTAGTAGAAGAAGATTTGGAAGCAGAAGTAGCAGTAGCTTTAGCTGCAGCTGAAGATGAGTTTGCACAAGGTGTGGGTAAGGGTAAAGGTGTAGTTGAGGGTGAGGATGAGCCTGTTTCCGATGTGTCTCGGAGTGGTATACTGATCACTCCCGATAATACTAGTGGAGATGATGAGCCGAATTCTTCAAAAAGGCCGTGTGTCACCAAGAGGGTGCCATTTTCAAAATCTGATTTTGAGAAGCCGACTCTGCAGAAAGGTAATACTTTTGATAGTGTGTATGATTTCAGAAAAGCTATTAAACAGGCCAATATATTGAAGGGGAAGGACTTAGTTTACCAAAAGAATTCTAAATCAAAAGTAATTGCAGTGTGTAGAAAGAAGAATTGTAAATATAGGGTTTATGGAAGACAGTTGAAGGGTGAGGCCACATTCATATTGATTTCACTTAGGCCCAAACATACATGTGCTCGGAAATACAAGAATCATTTGATTACTTCCAAGTGGATTGCTGAGTGGTGCTTGGACAGTTTTAGAGATCAACCGAACATGCCTGTAGAAGTCCTGAAGAAGAAGGTGAAGAAGAAATGGAATGTTGAAATCCATCCTAGTACCCTATATAGGGCTAGGAAGAGGGCACAAGAGGTGATTTATGGGAAGTTGGGTGAGCAGTACCATCGTC
This sequence comes from Alnus glutinosa, assembly GCF_958979055.1. NCBI lineage: Eukaryota > Viridiplantae > Streptophyta > Magnoliopsida > Fagales > Betulaceae > Alnus > Alnus glutinosa. The sequence continues at coordinate 23,370,348 of NC_084894.1, forward strand.
TATGGGACTATTGCGCGACAATCAGAAGCACAAATGTGGGGAGTTGTGTTATTTTGATGGTTGAGAGACCTATGCCCGAAATGCCATGTAGATTCCAAAGGATGTACATATCCTTGGCAGCAATGAAAAATGGCTTCAAGGATGGGTGTAGGCCTGTGATAGGCCTTGATGCGTGTTTCTTGAAGGGGGTTTACAAGGGGCAGTTAATGGCAGCTATTGGAAGGGATGCCAATAATAACATATATCCAATATCCATGGCAGTTGTAGAGGCAGAGACCAAGGATAGCTGGTCATGGTTTCTTGAGGCACTATTGGCTAATCTTCGCCCCAGTGGTGTACGTAGATGGACTTTTATTTCAGATAGACAAAAGGTATCTTTCCACTTATGCTTTTTATGCTGGACATTTCATTCCAGATTATGTGGTATTTTTCTATGTGTTTGACTTGCTTTTCATGTGTGTAGGGTCTTGTACCAAGTCTTATGGAGGTGTGCCCTAACGCTGAGCATCGGATATGTGTGCGGCACTTGTACGCCAATTTTCGGAACGACGGTCACCGGGGGGTGTTACTAAAGGACTTGCTGTGGAGAGCTGCTGCATCTTACACACAGAATGAGTTCTATGCTGAAATGGAAGAGCTTAAGGGCCTTAATCTGCCAGCCTATGAGTACCTTTCGAAGGTTGACCCTGCAACTTGGTGTAGGGGATGGTTCAACACATATGCAAAGTGTGACCTCTTACACAATAATTTGGCCGAGTGCTTCAATTCTTGGATCCCTAAGTTCAGAGATAAGATCATACTGGTAATGTTGGAAGGCATTAGGACAAGTTTGATGAGAAGGTACCAGCGGAAAAGAGAAATTATAGCTGCGATGGAAGGCAATTTTGGGCCAAAAATTAAGGAGAAGTTGGAGATAGAAGAAGATGAGGCCGGACATTGTACACCAACATTTGCTGGTGATGGTTTATTTGAGGTCGAGTGCAGGGGTAGAAGGTATGCTGTGAATTTACCTGCCAAGACATGTGGGTGCAGAAAGTGGGATGTTTCTGGTATCCCATGTGCTCATGCCATCTCATCAATATGGCATGGTGGAGGCAACCCTAAGGATTATCTGAGCCCATACTTTGGCAAAGAGATGTACCTAAAGGCATACACACCCATCATCTACCCTGTACCCAGTGAGGAGCAGTGGGCTAGGACAAATCAACCCATCATTTGCAAGGGCATCTTCGAGAAGACCTAAAAAACTGAGGAACAGAGGGGCTGATGAGACCTTAAATCCCTATACAGTTAGAAAGGGTGGTACGAAGAACCAATGTAGGATGTGCAAAAAATATGGTCACAATACTAGAACATGCACTGCGAGGATGCGACATGATGAAAGACAAGAACGTAGGCGGAATTTCTATAGAAAACATGCAGCAAATCTTGACTGCAATCTTGACAGGGTAAGTGTTTCCTGTGTTATATTTATGATTGCAAACTTGTATGTTATTCAATGTTGTTTACTAACTAGTTTATTTGATTTTGTTTGTAGTTGGATGGTTCATCCAGTGCCCCATCTGTGGCCCAATCTACTGCATCAATGCCAAGTGCCCCATCCAGTGCCACATCCAGCGCCCCATGTGTTGGTAATCCTACTCACCCAACAGGAAGTAGGGGGCAAAAGAGGAGAAGAGAAGATGGTTCAAGCAGTGCGTCTGGACAAGGTCAGGGAAGGGGTGCAAGCAGTGCATCTACACAAAGTCGAGGTCAAAGGAGCACAAGAGGAAGGGGTGCAAGCAGTGAAGGGGAAGGACAAGGTCAGGGTGAAGGCATTGCAACTGCACAAGGTAGAGGGCAAAATACGACAAGAGGAAGGGGTGAAAGCAGTACAACTACTGCACAAGGTCGAGGTCAAAGGAGCACAAGAGGAAGGGGTGCAAGCAGTCAGGGTGAAGGCATTGCTACTGCACAAGGTAGGGGGCAAAAGAGCAATCTCGGGTTGGCCACCAGGACAAGAATATCTGGCAGGTTGAGAACTTCTGTTTTACAAACAGGAATGCACAAGAGCAAAGGAAAACTCCTTGTCGATCTCACTGGAAACCCTGTTGAACCACCGAAAGTTCCAGGGGGTGGACCAGCATGCTCATGGGGTCCTCCCAGAAGTGCAACTGGTATCACTTCTAGAGTTGCTCCCCCTGATTTCGACATGCACAATTTGGTTGCTGCATCCACTGTCATTCCTCAACCAGAAGTACAAGGAGTTGCAAAGAAGAATGACAAAGGGATGAAAAAGATGTGGAGAGTCTGAACATGGTTTATCATTATGTTGACATATGTTAAAGTGTGATGATAGTTATGTTATGTTATGTTATGTTAAAGTTTGATGAACAAGTTTGCTAGTTATGTTATGTTAAAGTGTGATGAACATGGTTTATTATCAATAATGAAGTTAAAGTGTGATGATTTATGTTAAAGTAATTGGTTATGCAGATTATGGTATGGAAGTATTTGGTTGTGCAGGATTGTGGTAAAATTTGGAACAAAATTTGGTACCAAGTATTTACTGCATAACTTGGTACCAAATTTGGTTATGTTGCCCACTTGCAACCATTGTTGTAAATTGATTAGGCAGGTTATGGTATCAAGTGGATTTGTGCAGGGTATCATTGTGGTGGATTTACTGTCTATTTTGTAAATTTGGTACCAAATTTGCAACAAAGTTTGGTACCTATTTACTGCCCCTTTGCAGATTTGGTACCAAAATTTGGTACAAAAGGAAAAGAGAAGTGCATAATGTTAATGCTCAAGCATATGAGGATTGTGGTCAAATTTGGTACCAAAGTTGTGGCCAAAGATGCTACAAAATTTGGTACCATATTTGCTTATACCCATTTGCTGCCCACTTGCAACCATTGCTCATAATTGAATTGTGCATAATGAATTACCATACCAAGTACCATACAATGTCAACAACATCAATATTAACAATAACATTACAGAATCTTGCAATACAAAATGTTCAGAGCATTACAAAATACTACAACTACAACATTAGCATCTGATCAACAACAAAATTGATCAATTGATCATCGTACAATTGATCAATTGTTTCACTGCAACATCATTCTTAATGGAAGAAACTCTCTGCTGTACGAAGGATATACCAGCAACCACATCAACATCACCCATGAACAGACCAATGCAATTTGGTACTTCCTCTCTACTGACCGAGACTTATCCTTTTGTCTCTGTAGTTTGAACTTGTATTTCTCAACTTCAGCCTTGCATTTCTCAACTTCAGCTCTGCATTTCTCAACTTCATTCTTGTATTTTCCAACTTCATCCAACCTATTTATTCGACTCAGTTCATGTTCGGCCTTCAGTGCCTTCAGATTCTCGTGCCAATCTCTCAATCTCGACACAACTCTCTGACCGTAGACACAGATTTCAGGATCACGCCATTTAAAATAATCACATCTCACCTCTGGTTTCTGAATAATCGGAAATAAAATCAAATCAACCCATTTCACGGTAACTCAAAGATAGAACCCTAAAGGAAAAAATTTGGAGAAAATCAAAAGGAAAAACTTTGGGGAAAACCAAAAGGAAAAACTTTGGGGAAAATCTCTTACCTTGTAATCTACACATGAAAAAAACCTCCTACCAAAATTACTTAGGGTGAACGACGTCCAAGATGATGATGTCTTTCCACATTTGCATACTGGACCGTTTGATCTGGACTCTGTCGACTCACTGTCGGACACAGGCTCCATTTCACCCCGGCGCCGTAACTGCACAAATGGCCAAGAATAAAAACCCGTCTCCTTCATGAACGAAAATTGGAGTGAAGTTTAGGAGGATAATGGCCAATAATAAAAACCCACCTTTTCACGATGTTGTTGGATGAAAATGTTTGAGAGCCCGATCTCTCCAGTTCAGCTGCTGTGTTGCGTTGGGAGGGAAGAAGAGTGTGTTTTGAGTTCGAGTATAACGGGTCTTTTTGATCGTTTAGATGAGGGGCAAAAGTGGTAGTTCGAGGCTAAAATATCACGTGAAACGCACGTGTTTTGGCCTCCGTCATCGATTTAGAACGGAGGGTGATGGAATACCCTACATTGAACGGTTTTGATAACTTCATACACTCGATTGAACGTTTTGCTACATTGGTACCCTTAAGTGAAAAAGCGGTATAGTTGGGTACCCTTTTGTGAAGTTATCCCTAAAATAAACGGCTTTGACACTGCTCCTAGGAAGTTATTGGCATCAGATTCTCGCTTGCACCCTGATAGATATGCACTTGAGAGGGGCGATCTATCCAAAGCTGGTGCAGAAAAGAGCAGGTCTCTATCTCTCTCCAAAAAAAACACAAATCTACATGTTATTGCTTTAAGTTTCCTGGAGGAAATAAGATCAGTAATAGATATTTTCTAATTGATTCTTACCTAAATTCATTTCTTTTATTAAATTTCAGTTTTTTTTTTTTTTTAACGATGAGTTTTCTGGGTTTTCATTGTGATTCAAGTAATCTTGTACCTCATCAGAATAAACCAGTCTCCAGCTAATGTTGTTATAGAATGATTACAAGTGTACAACAGTTCATTCAATTTACTTAAATGGAAATTTCCGTCACTTCTCACAAAATTTCTATCAGAAAAAGTAGATTTCATGAGGTTGATTCTTCCTTCAACTTAAGGTGTTTACATTGTAAGTTTGTCTCCTCTTTCAGCTTGGAGGAGAGGCAGCGAGCTGCAAAGAGAAACCGAGAGGCAAAGGGACATAACTTTGCACCAAGATGGTTTGATTTAACTGGTGAAGTTTCACCTACACCTTGGGGCGATTTGGAAGTCTATCAATACAATGGTAAATACACAGAACATCGGGCTGCTTTAGATAGCTCAAATAGCGACGATGAGGTTGATGTTAGATCAATTGAATTCCACCCATGGCAGTATGGTAACTTGTCAGCCGAATGAGGTATTCTCATTCCATGTTTGCTTGTTGAGTTCTGCAGTTAATTGATGGAGCGTTCTTTTGGTGTGATATTGTCATATTGGAATCTCTGTTGTTTGTTGACATGTTTATGTTGTATCACCATCTCATAATCCTTACCAATTGATAAGTTCAGTTTCTGTCCACCTTTCCAAGGAACCCATCTTTTCCCAGTGAATTAATTGTTACCATACTATGGGCTCGTTTGTCCGAACAGGTGGATCGATTCACATTTATTGTCCGAATTACTAATAATCCGAATAGCAAAATTTTTTGGGATCTCTATTCAATGTTATTCATCAAGTAGGAAGATTCAACAAGGGGTATAGTCGATGAAGGTGGGATCCTCTATCCCAATAGCACAAGATCAAGCGACTTTATGAGCTTAAGATAGTTGGCACCTTTGCTTGTATAAAATTCTGTCATTCAAAAACTTGAGCATAATTGTTGGGTTACTGTTATAACTCAACGGTAAAAAAAAAATAAAAATTCCTTGTGCTGCTGTTACGAAGGGGAGCTAAGTTTACTGATGCAACTTTGATTTCGTTAGCTCTCTTTAAAATATAATATTCTTTCAAGTGTGTGCACGGGAAAAATACACTTTAGCCTTCAAACTATTACTTGTTTTGCAATTACGACTCTAAATTTTTAAAAAAGTGACTTTGGAACCCCGCATACTATCGTCGTGTGTTAAATTAAACACTTTTATATTTTTTTTTTTCAATATACTCTTGAAGTAATTAAAAAAATAACTAAATGTGTTGCTTCGCATCTCATTCATGTTAGAGATTTCTAGGCCAATACTTTGTGAATATTCGTGATAGACGAGATGAAAGAGGGTCTGACGAAAATCCCTTTCTATTTTCCTCCTATTCTAAATTTCTAATAACTAATCTACTCTTACAACAACAACAACAACAAAAAAAAAAAAAAAAAAAAAAAAAAACTAATCTACTCTAATTTCGGATTTCCGATTTCAACAATGCCAACATTACCAACCTTGTAACCAAACCATTGCAGCAATGAATCATTCATTTTCATCAGTTTCAGAGGGGGAGGGGGTAGTAGGCAGCTGCGTCGACTTCGAATGTGAGGTTTAGGGTTTGTTGATTCGACAGAAATGCGGAAAGAGAAGGAGAAATGCGAAATGGAAAATGTGTTCTAGGGTTAGCCGAAAGAGATGAATATATAGTCTTTCAAAACTACGTCATTTTGATTTATTCTTTTTTTTTTAAAAAAAAAAAAAAAAAAAAAAAAAAAAAAAAAAACTATCAAATGAAATGACATGTTTCTGTCCTGCGAAAACGATGTCGTTTCGGTTAATTTGTCGATTAAAGGATGGTTCGGTTCGGTACCAAACTGACTTTCAGAACAAAATTTTATATCGACTACCAAATCAAAATTAGTCGGCAAGCGGTCGATGGCGGTTGGTAAGCAATCGGTAAGCGGTAGTCAGATATTTTGCCCATCCCTACCAAAATTGAAGTGACTTTTAAAATCACCGTTAAATTTGTGATAGATCACTATTAGATTTTGATCCAATAGTAATTTTAAAAGCCATATCAGTTTTTGAGGGACACAAAGGGGAAATGAGAGTGACATTTAGCATTACTCTTTTATCTTAAAAAAGCATTTTTATCATTTTGTGTCGTAGAAGAGGAACATTACAACGAGTAATGCTAGAAGGAAGACCATGTATTTCTTGTGTCTGTTTAAATTTTACGTGGCTTTTAAAATCATAATTAATTTGTGATAAACCACTATTCTAGATTTTGATCCGATGATAATTTTAAAATTCACATTAATTTTAAAACGGCACAAAAGAGACATAGATCTTTCTTCTAGCATTACTTATTTACAACCCTAATGAAAGATTGGCGGGGAGATTACAAAAAAATAAAAAGATTAGGAAGATATTATAAATAGGGTGGATAAATTGAAGGGGGCAAGTGTAATAAATATCTTTTATTTCAAGCCAATGGGCTAAAGCAATCGATTAGTGGTTTTCATTCCTTAAACTTCCACAAACCTCTCTCTATTGTCGAAGTCTCCTTTCTCGGCTTCCAACCCCCTAAAAGGACCTTTCCAGATGTATATCCCTTGTCCCTTGAAGTAGCGTTGCTTAAAATCAGAAGCCCCCAGAAACAAAACCCAACTGGCTTCTGTTCTGTTCTATTCTGGTAGGCGTTGTACTTTGAATATTATCACGAAAGATATTTGTTCAGTAACGTGAGCCGCTTTGATCACGCTAAGTCCATTTGCTTTAACAGTGACATGTAATTTCCGTGGGTCTTTTATTTTGTTTTCCCAATCAACACAAATATCCACGTGAAATGAATTACAATAATGTGTCTTGTTGTGCAAATGTTATACGCCATTATATTGTGCAAATAACACATCTTAATACAAATATATATATAGACACACACAAACACACTTAAGAAAGAAGACAAGAATCAAATGGATGGTCTTGTCTAACAAAAGTACATGGTCTTCAATTACATTCTTTTAGCTAGATAATTCTACTACTATTTAAAGAGAACTTTAAATAAAAATAAATACTATTTTCTCTCACTAGAAGAGATAAGATTCTTATTCAACTACTACTCTTATTAAATATATCTGTAACTTAGATATAGATGTAGTCCTTACATATTAAAATGGGTTAAATATATTTTAGCCTCCAAAACTACCACCCTTTCTCCGGATGACCCCACAAACGACCAATGCTTAGATTTTGGCCTCCCAAACTACCGCTTTCTGATTTTTTGGCCTCATCCGTCTATTTATACTGTCAATTCTAACAGAAATTGGCCAAAAACTCGAAAATACCCCTCCCTTAACCGTGGGAATTTCAAAGTGTAGAAAGGATATTTTCGGATTTCTATTTAAAATTGACGGCATAAATGGATGGATGGAGCCAAAAAATCAGAAAGTGGTAGTTTGGGGGGCCAAAATCTAAGCATTGGTCGTTTGGGGGCCATCCGAAGAAAGGATAGTAGTATGAAGGGCTAAAATATATTTATCCCTATTAAAATCCCATCAACCATATATATATATATATATATATATATATAGACGCTTAAGAAAGCAGACAAGAATGAAATGGGTGGTCTTGCCAAACAAAAGTGCATGGGCAGGCGGTTGGGCCAGGATGAGGAATTGAGGATGATGCATTTATGCACTTTTTCATGCATTAATTCTTTTGACAATTATTTCTATACCAGGAATTGATAGATGGTGGCACTGTAATTTGTAGGCACCATTGGAAATCACATCTTCGATCACCTCCTTGTTCCTTATTCTCGTCACTTTTTTGAAAATTGAAAGGGTGTTTTTATTTGCTTTTCAACGGCTAGGTTATAAATTAATTAGAGTTATTTTAACGAAAAATATAAAATCAGTTATTGTGATTGTCCTAAATTATAAATTATTTCTTATCGTATCAAAGTAAATTCAGAGATTTCTGAGGTATACTAACAAAATAATTTAGTTCTTAAAGTCAAATTCTGTTAAAAAAATTTAATAGATTATATTAGGTGCCACGTTAGCGCTAATAAAATGATGAATTGAATTTTTAAAAAAATTATATTACTTGCTATTTTATTTGAGGGAACTATACTTACCTTCTCAAATTTACACTCAAATTATAAAGTCTCTTAAAGTTTAAAAAATTGTAATTGACCCTTCAAACTATTAGTCAATTTTACTTACCCCACGCCGTTAGGATTTTATGTTGACTTGGACGGCAAATGCTCCACTTGATGTGAAATGTCCATTATACCCCTAATAAGATATGTGAAAATACCAATATGTCCTTACATTAAAAAAAATATATATATTTGGCTGCGATCCATGGATTTCCATTTTCATGGCTGGAAACGACAACGTGATTTTCTTTTAAAAATAAATAAATCTAACCCAGTGGTATTTTGTTATTTTGGGTCACATTTATTGCATGTGATATGTTTTGTAATTTAACAAAAAAAAAAAAAAAAAAAAAAAACTTAAAAAAAACTCTCAGAAAACAAATCTGAGAGGAGGAGAGTATAGATATGCTCCCTCCTCCTCCTTTTCATTTCTATTCTCGACTCCGCTCCTACCCTTCCCTTCTTATTCTAGTTTTTTCTTTTGTTTGCAGGTGTTCTTCAATCATATCAGCAATTTTGGCCTCTCTGCTGTGCATCTGTCAATCTTCCTCCGTGTTGTGACGTTCATCTCCTCCATGGCGACTGCTGCTATTTGCTGGTTGTGTTTTTGCTTTGAATAAGAGTTTTCTTCTCCATAGATCTGCCATCATGAACAATCTATGAGATGAATGTTAGTTAGGTGTGATGGGTTATCATTCATGGCCTGTATAGTTTGGTGTGATGAGTTATATCACACGGCTGATTTAAATAATTTTTTCTTGAATATTTGACTACCCTTGTCTTAGATCTATTATTCTCGGAGTAGACTGCTCTTTAATTATTTTTATACATGAGTTAGTAGAAGATGAAAGTCATAAATAACACTCTATTATAATAATTTTGTTTGTATCTATGACTTTATAACCTCATAGTATTTGGTTATGATTCTGCAAAACTGTATGCGTTGTGATGTAAGAGCTTTATGCTCGTAATATTTGATCAATAAAATATTCAAATATTTTGTTAAAAAAAAAAAAACTTTAATGGAAATCACTAAATGAAAAGAACTGGTAATTTGAAATTTTGAATGATGAATTACAACTTTTTAAAATTTGAAATGAGATATTGCAATTTAAGTGTAGTTTCTCCGTCTATTATTTTGGCAGAGGAAGCAATTAAAAAAAAAAAAAGACACATTAATAAGTAACCCCAAATATAAATAGTCAAAATTGTTTTCAACTTTATGATTTATCTCTCAAGTCAAAACATTTTTTCAACGAACAACCGCCTCAAAACAAATCAACAAACGCTCCGTTTAATTTATAACGTTCCGCTTATTACTGTTGGCTTTTAATTGTTGGGACTTGGAAAGTGATTCCTGAATATACACAATTAATTAGACACTGAAGCAAAGTAAGAGGTGCTGCTGTATCAAGTGCGCCGTCGTTTCTGCCTGTCGTGTCCTATAAAGCTACTTTCTTTTTCATTTTTTTTTTTTTTTAGGAAGAAATAAAGCTACTTTCATGCTTTGTTATTTAAACCCAAATTTTGTGAATTGGAATTGCGGATGTCAATTATCTGGGCCCTTTTGTTCCTTTTGTCATGCCAACATTTAAGCTCCCTTAAAAAATATTTATATATATATTGGAAATTTTACTTTACCTAAACTTATGTTAAACTTTAAAAGTTTTCAATTTTGTGTACTTATTTTTCAATTTCACCAATTTATTAATATTTTTGGTTAAATCTAACAGCAGAGTATCAAAATTATTAAAATACTCTTTTTTTTTTAAAAAAAAAAAAAAAAAGAAAAAAATTGCAAGAATTTAAGCATTGATCAGAATTTAACAGAATTTACAAAAGTACCCATGACATAATTTTATTTTATTTTTTAAAAAAAAAAACAAGAGTATTTTGATAAATTTTGATATGATTTAACAGAAAATCTTAACATTTGGTTGAAACTGAAAAAAATAAATAAATAAATAATCGTAACAGACGGTTAAAATTGAAAAAAAATATTAAATGATTAATACACTAAATTGAGAGTTTTTTAAATTTAGCAGATAATTGTAAAAACGGCAACCATTCAAGAAAATTAAGTAAAGTTTTCATTTTTTTTATTCATTTTTTTTTTGGTCTGGTGCAATTGAAAATTGTTAAGCAAATAAAATATGTACCCAAAAATTTAATTTTTTCGAAAAGAAAAAGGGTTACGCTTTATTGAAATGGAAGTCTATTTCCCCTCTCCCTCACTCCTTTGCTCGTGCCGTCAGCATCAGCTCCATTATCTCTCACACTCATTCGCGATGCTACATTGCTACTACCACCTCCCAGGCTCCTACCATTCACCATCACCTCCTCCCTTCTCTGCCCCTTTGCATTCACTTTCCTTAACCACCACCGCCATGTGTACAGGTGAGCATTGAACCGGTCTCCCCGCTTCTACATTACTGTCTCCTTTTCTCGTCCCACGACATTCATTCTACCGTACCAACCACTACCAGTCTACCACCGAAGGGTAAGCTCAAACTAATCAATATTCACAAATCAAACTGATTACGCTTAACGATCCAGTGTCTCTCCGGTGTTAAGTGAGAGAGTACGTTCGATGGCCCAGTACTAAATGGGAGAGTACGCATAACAAAACTCAAAATTAAATTATTAAGTAAAGTAAAGAACATGTATTTATCAAGAGCATGTTTTGATTTACATGTTATTTCACATTAATATCAACTAGCAAGTGAATTGAAATTAATGTATATTATGGTATGATATTGAAAATGAAAATGCTAAGGATTTCTAGCTATATTGTTTTAGTATCTACTATGAAAGAAAAACATCTCTCATTTTTCATTAAGAAAATAGTTTTACACCGACATTTCCGAGAGGCGCATTGTCGCGATAGTTTTCAAAAACCTTGAATCTGTGTGAATTATTATTATTATTTTTTATTTTTTGCTTTGATTTTGATGTATTTTAAATGACTTAGACAAACAAAATGGAGAGAAGTTTTAAAGTAAATAGCGGCACACCTCACACACAACGTTTTGATCGGAGGCATTTGCTTACCAAGTAGCTAGTGGACTCACATTTTCCACTTATAAAATTGTCTAATTTTACAAGCATAGTTGTAATGGGCAAGGAGAAACCCAACAATCATCTAGATTTAGGAGTGTAAACCCAGAGCGGGTTCCCGAGTATTGGGTAAAAATCGGGTACCGACTCCGGGTCCCCGGTTTTTTTGTTTTTAACACCTGGCCCTGGGCCCGGGTACCCCGGTTATCTGGTTTTATTTGGGTACCCGGGTAAAAACTGGTTATCCGGTCCGGGTGGTATTTTAAAAAAAAATATATATATATATATATATATATATATATATAAATTTTGGACTTATTTTAGTATTAGACCTAATTTTTTCAACTTCATTTTCACCTTTTTATACCAGTAATGCCTAGAATTGGAAGCAACACTAGAGAAACAGGAAGAAGAAAAAAAAAAGTTAAATATTTTTGGTTTTTGTTAATGAAATGACTATAAGTTACATGTTTTTGTTAGTGAAATAACTAGAATATGCAGCTTTAGAAGAAATATTTCCCAGCCATAATTTTGATGCACCGTGGTTCAGAAGAGAGATTTAGGAGCCACTCTTCTACTCTTCATGAGTGATATCTGTGCCACTTAGGGCAGAGACAATTACCAACACAAATGAAATATCAACTAATCTTGATCTGAAAAAAACCTGATCTAAAAATCTCCTTCAAATATTTGCTCGTTCTGCTTCAAAAATACCAAATCTGTAGAGAAATAAAGTGAGCGACGAGTCAGAAGAACTAAGAAGAAGAAGAAGGCTGGACCGACTGGTTACCTAGAAGGCCGCGAGTCGGGGAGGAGTCGGCGACGAGCGGCGAGGAGTTGGTGACGAGTGGTGAGCGGCTGAACAAGTGAAGGGTAGACTTTTTCAGTTTCAACGTGATGCGGTGATCGGTGATGGAGAGTGAAATGGAGAATGAGATGATTCAGAGAAGTTGAGCGGCGGCAAAGTTTTGATTTTTGAATGGATTTTTGTTTGAAGACTGAAGGTGAACTTGAGCAGCGGCAGTGAGCAAAATTGAAGGGTCTTTCATCTTTGACTCTTTTGAGTTTTGATACTTGATAGGGCAACAAAGTTTTTAAGAAAATGACAAAATGCTCCTCCCCCTTCCTAAGCCGTGTAGTATTAAGATAAAAGGGCAGGGGGTAATTCTTCTTTTTTAAATTAATTAACCTACTCGGAGCCGAGTACCCGGGTATATCCGGGGTTTTTTGAAATAAATATCCGGCTCCGGGTACCCGGGTATCCGGGTACCAACAGGGTTTCCCGGTTTCTCGGATACGGTTTCCGGGCCAGTTATATCCGGTCCGGATTTACACCCCTATCTAGATTGCTACCTCTAGAGTTTGGGAAATGTTTAGCTTTAAAGGCAAGTTGGATTTGTTAGAAGATTAGCAAGGTCTGAGGTTTAGTCGTTAGTGGCGCCCTTTCTAAGTTGTGCACATTAATAGTTGTTTAATGATCAATGTGATATACTCAACGATTGTATATAGAACGAGTGTTTAAGTTATAAATGAATGAAGTTATGTTTATATTAGAGCTCTAATGCTCTATTTATCATTTAAAAAATGATTTTGTAGTTAAAAAAATAAAAAAAACAAATGGTACATTAGCCATTTGCACCACCCCCTGAGCCATCAGGGGTGGTGTGATCACCACCCGGAGGGATGGTTGGGGGTATGACCACCCTAGCCATTCACACCACCCCCAATGGCTTTGGGGGTGCTCGGGCATTGGACACACCACCCCCTCACCTCCAAGGGGGTGGTCGGCTACTCTCTTGGCTGGGGAGGTCAAACCACCCCAACCATACCAATAGGGCGGTTGATTACCCCTCAGAGGGTGAGGGGGTGATCAGACCACGCCAACCACTCCATTAGAGTGGTCGGCCACTCATCAATGGCTGACCACCCCTTCACTCTTTTTTTTTTTTTTTTTTCTTTTTCTTTTTTCTTTACAAGATTATGTGATAAGATTTAGACCATTCATTTTGCAAGGGACCTCAGTCCGAGAAAGAATAGGTGATATGTACTCGAAACTGCTAATCATCTTTCATATTTTAGGGCATCTTTGATCTTTAAAATTATATTCTTTAAATCATGCAAAGTATAGTGTAATCATATAAAGGCATATATAAAATACTTTAATAGTGGGATTGTAATCACAAGTAAAATTATGCATGTACATAGTAAAAAGCAGTATATGATAAAACTAGTTATGTTGTGGTAGGAAGTTTTACCCACTACTTTTGCTTAATCGTTTGTGTACTCGTTCGTTCGTATTACGTGTCCTCCTGCATCAAAATAAGTTTACTTGTTAGGATTTACTTTCGTTTGAAAACCCTAAAAATTATCTCAAACCTTAAATAGTCTTTTTCTCTTGAAAATATGAAACTAAACTTATAAAATTTGGACAGTCTCGTACGAAAGTACTATGCACGCGGTTGCAAAAGGGGCTCTCTAGAACTAGCTCGTTTGAACGCAAGTTCGACTAGGGCTTTCTGCTACTACCTCGTTCGAACACCACTTGTGCCATTTAAACGAGAATGAGCAGAAACTGCACCTTAATGCGAAAAACCAACTCAAACCGATTTCTAATACTTCCAAATCCTTCTTTCACTCCACATAATCCTTTACAAGCAAGCACGCATCTCAAAGCACCAACTTTTATGTTACAATCCTTCCATTTTTTGAAAACCCTAGTTTTCATACTTTTCTTACTTTCTTCAAATCATAACTCAAATACCCTAACCACAACCTCAATACTTCCATTTGATCAACACAACATCAAACAAACCTTAAAGATCAAATATTTTCAAAGTACACATCTTTAACTTCAAAGTTTTGAATTTTAAAACACCAAAACTCTTAATGAAAACTTATCAAGCTTTCTCAACTTCATTAACCGACAAATACAGAGTCTATGAATCCAAACGAGAAATGAGAGGAAATGGATTCTAAGAAAACTATACCTTCAAGATCTTCTCCAAGCTTCTCCTTCCTTCTCCCACCACTTTCTCTCTCTAAAACTTTCTTCTTTATTGTTAAAACTCTCTTCTATGGCTTGATTTTGAGAACTATCTTCTATTTTAAATGTCCTTGATAAACAAAGAGATATAATTTTTAAAGAAAATGGGAGCTCATGTCACACACAGAATTTGTTGGATTGTTTTGCTTACTGAGCTGTAGACTTACAATTTTCACATATAAAATTACTTAAATTTATTTTAAAATCTTGTTGCAGCAGGCAAGGGGAAGTCCTATGGTCATATACTCTACTACTCCTAGGGTTTTGGGAGGATCCCAACTTTTGAGGTAGGTTGACCTTTTGTAGTGGCTCAGCCAGGTTTAGGGTTTGGCCTTTAATGGCACCCTTTTTGAGTATGCACAAAGTAGTAATAGTGTAATAAATAATGTAAGTAACTTATGATTGTACATAGAACATGCATATAATTTTCAAATGAATGAAGTTATGTTTATGATGGTGCTTGTGTTTATAATATGAATTTGTATTTAAAAAAAAAAAAAAAAAAAGATACAATGCAATTTGTGTTGCCTTATTTAAAGGTATTAATAGTAATGCCATGTGGATTATGCAAATTATCTCATTTATATTTGGCGAGGCATTATAACCACCACCTCACTCCTAAGAGCATTCTTAGTAGCCTCACCAAATTTTACTCACCAAAATAACTAAAAATCACTTTTTTCTATTCTGGTTAGCCACTTTATTAAAATTCCCCCAGCAGCCTCTCCATCTTAACTAGTCAATATTCATTATTCCATTTAAATAATAATTTTTTCATATTTATTTATTTTTTCTCTATATAATCTTTTTACAAAAAATCATTCATATCCATGAAATAAGGACATTATCGTGTGAGAGATGGGAGATGAGAGAAGAAAATGAGAGAAAAAAAAGGAAAAAAGTGTGCTAATCATGTGAGAGATAAATGTGAAATAAAATTTGGTAAGTGGGTTGTTGAGTGAAAATGTCTCATCTAATTTGGTTAGTAATTTCAGTCATCAAATTTTTTTGGTTAAAATGGTGAGGCTGCTGGGAGTGGTTTTTCAAGATTTTCATCAAATTGGCTCATCAAAATAGCTAAAAAACTATTTTGGTGAGGCTCTTAGAAATGCTCTAAGGAAAGTGATTGGACCACCCAAACCACTTCTTTGGGGTGGCTAACCACCCCCTCAAAAGCTAAAATGGTGGTCAACCACTCCTCAAAGAGGTAGCTGGCCACCTTGAGGGGTATTCCGCCCACCCCTTTACTTAATTTGTTTTTAATTTTTTGCTTTCGTAAAAAATCTAAATAACAAAAAATTGAGATAACGATGTAGTAAATGCACGGTAATTCCAAAAAATTGCTGGGCTCAATTTATGTCTTTCTCATGTCTAATTTTTAGACTTGATAATTTTTGACACGACCTGCAAATCCGATATAAACTTAACACAGAATTAACGAGTTAGAGTTGAAGGGTCTGACTCGTTTAAATAAATGGGTAAGATCAAAATTGACCGATACAATCTAACACCCATGTCTCAATACAATTCGAATCTAACACACGAATATGAATTGTCACCCTTGTCAATTTCTATCTTTCTCATGTCCAATTTCGCACATAAGAATCTAAGTAAAATTTGGCGTAATTTCTCATAATATTTGGTGCATGAAATTTGATTTTTTAATTAATTAAAAGGACCACTTCACATATGCTTTGAGATGATGGAATTTGAGAGGTGATAAATGAAATTACTCTAGAAACCCACGTGGCTTATCAAGAGAGAGAAGGTGGGGGAGGGGGCCGGGAAGCGCCGGCCACATGATTCCCATCCGGAAATGGAATCGTTTTCATTAGTCGATAAAACCGGAAATAAAAGGGTTTAGAAGGCAGAATCCAGAATCAAACGGCTACAATCGTTTAGCCAGAGGAGCATGACAGCCATTTCTGCCCCCAATTTACAGAAAGGATGAAGAATCTGCCGCCACCTTTTTTTTTTTTTTTTTAACATTTTTCTAATCATTGCATGCATCGGGATGAATAATTGATTTAAAGTTAATCAGAGCCGTAATGATCATGGATTAAAAATAAGTAACAATAATTAATTTTTATTTTTTTTTGTTCCTGCTGCAACGTCTGTGTCGAAAGGCTCAACGGAACAAAAACCAGCAAAAGAGTTTCTCAACCGACTCATTGACATAGCAATCTAACTTGGCATTGAAGACTCAGATCTGATCCTCGCTTTCACGTCAAGAAATCTCCAATTGGTTACGTGAACTTCAAACTCCCTCCCTCCAAACTTTTTTGGCTTTTTTACTTCTTTAATTTCTACTTAACCAAACTGCATTATATTGCTTTTATCTTCAATTGAATTGCCTTGACTAAAAGTTGAGCTTTCTTCGTTCCAAATAGGTACCCAATTAGCTAGGATTTCTTGTTAGGAGAGGCCCAAGTCTAATATATATACCTAATTATGTATAAATATTTTTTAAAATTTTATTTTAGCTATATATAAATATTTAGCCGTAAATATATAATATTTTAACTATATATTTATATTAAATACGAGAGATATTGATCATAATCCTCTCAAATTACTTGTCTGAATTAAAGAAAATTCGAACATGTGATCGTGAAAAATCATTTATTAAACCTACCTGATCAAATAAAAATTAAGTTATCTAACCATTTATCCGGTCAAATAATTTTCACTAATAATCACTTATAATCACATGCGCAAATTCACTCATATTCGACCACATAATTTGAAATGATCTTAATATAGATTTCCATATCCAATGAGGTTCAGCCGGCTATAAAACAATGTTGAGAACAAGGTGCTGTGAGCTGGGGTGTACGGTAGGCTTCCAACAGTTTTCGTATCACACACATACACGTGTATTTGCGGTGGCAAGATCAATTAAGTTAAACTGAAAAACGACAACATGCTGAACCTTTTTCCAGCCTTCTTGGGGATGAAACCTCCTCCTCTCTGTCTAGCGTGGGCCAGCTAGCTTTCACAGGCAAACCATACACTCCAGCTAGTCATGTGCCATAAGTGTCATCAACGCTTTTTCAGGCATTTACGTCATAAATAACGTGATGTATGAAGCCACGACAATCAGAAAAAGTTTTCATATTATGTTTGACAGACACACGGATATTTCTTTGTAGTAAAAATAGGTGTGACAATACATCAAATTATAATTTTGTAGTAAAAATGTCACTTTGTTAGCGTTGAGGGTTTAGAAGGGATGAAAAAACTAAATTTAACCAAAATCTTCTGAAAATAGCCTCACTTTGATCATTGAAAAACAAAATTTACTCTTTATAATTGTTAATCAGTTAAAAACAAATACTATTTTTTTAAAAATAAATAAATAAAACGTCTAAGGTGGTCAAGGCTAACAGGGTGGCTTATTTACCGCAAAATTGTAGTTTGATGTATCCAAGCATCACATCTATTAGTTGGTGGGGCATTTGTTGAAAATGTCTAGTAATTCAGAGGCTTAAGTGTTTTTAGTCCTAACTTTAAAATAAAAAATAAAAAAATAAAAAAAATTGAAAACATTGTCCGGCATGGAATTCTCTTTTATTTAGTAGTTGACGTTAGAAGTGTAACTTGGAATGTTACGTCAGCTTATAGTAAATTTGCGGTAAAAGTTGTAGTATTTCCAGCTGTGCTTAATTTTAAGCTATCAATGATTCTTTTATTGATTCATAATTAAGAAAATTATAAATTTAACTAAATACTCCATTAATTGAGGGATTATACACATTCCGTAATTAGTTATGTGTACATAGAGTTTTGAACATTTTCCTTAATAGGACAAAAAAACAAAAACTTATTATTGATTACTAAAATCTAATTTTATTATAATTTTTTTTTGCTCGGGAAACAATATCAAACAAACGACGTTTTTCTTTTAAATTAGGTTGAATAAAATATTTTCAATCTAGGCTATTAAATTAACATTCATATGCATATTTTTACATTCTTTAAGGATAAATAATGTCAGTTTAATATACTGAATCGAATGAATTTCTTCCAACTTAATTTGAGAAGGTCCTAATCCAATATTCATAGGGGTTGTTTTAGCATGAGCTTAAACGTGTAACTACTGCATTTGGTTGAACAAACACGTACCAGAATTGTTAAGGTTAGTTCATTGGCTGTTGATGCATCCAACCATTCCTTCATGGGTTTGGTGGAACAATGAATGTTCGTTCTCAGCTCTATAATATTTTAATCAAAGCGGCAAATCCATGAGACATGCCCTTTGCACTGTTGATGCGCAATGGGCGGGCGGCCGATCCTTATTAACCAAAGTTATCCATTTTAATATTCGAACTAACTTTTTTTTTTTTTTTAAATTATATATATTTTTTGTCCTTAAAACTTAGGACAAATTCAAGTTTTCGTTTATTCAAATTTAAAAAGTTTTAATTTAATCCAAAATAATTTAACACCGAAGAATATCTATATTTGTTAAAATCATTTGTATTTTTTTTTTTTTTCTTATTAAAACAAAAACATTGACAAAACAACTTAAAATACAAAACATTATTTAAAACACAAAAACAATTTTCATATTTACATTTCGTCAAAACAACTTTTTTTTAATATATGAAATTAACGAACCGGGAGTGTGGCACAAACGGATAATTACTCCCACAAACGGGAGTGTGGCACAAACCACTAATGAGTGTGAAATTTGGCTCAACCACGACTTATCAGTAAGCCGTAATTCAATGCCACCTTTGTTAAAGCTGTAATTTAGCACCACCTCTAATCAAAGTTGTACCCTTTAGCGGATGAAATATAATCGAGATCGTACCCTATCAGCGGACACTCCACTCCACGTAGGAAGAAGATAAGCTATCATTTCAAGTACACATAATCATTTTTTATTTATTGATAAGTACACACATAACTATTATCTGTACGATTATCCTAGTTCTCTCTTTAGAGCAATTTTCCCCATTCATCCTTACTAAATTTTGAATCAAAATTTTTTCTTACCGGTACCTCTTACTAAACTCGTATGTTCTTACTTATTCATTCTTGTTGGCCTCTATATGCTAAAACTGATTGTACGATTAACTGCTCATCAAAGTTTAACTCCAAATTTGTACAATATTTTAATTCATAAGAAGACCAACTCATTGTACTAACTTAAACTTGTGTCAAATTCAAGGATAAAAAATACAATTTGACTGAAATTTTATGTAATATTTTAATTCATAAAAAGACCATAGCCTTATCCAAAGAATCCTACACCAAACACCGAACAAATTCACACATGATATTACTTTATGGACAAGTGATTATCTCCATCTTGATCGCACAGTACGTGGACGACTCAGATTTGAATTTCAATCACCAATAAAAAGAAACCCAGACCATAGTCTTACCTACTCTCTCCACCTAGTTTATGTAACAACCACTTGCTAAACCAACGGCGACAGAATAGAAGCTGTGTCGTGGAGAGCCACTCCCCATCTGCCACGTGCAGTGAAACCCCACCACGTCCCTTGTAACTTGTAATAAGAGAAGCCCAGGTTCGGTTTTTAAAGCTAAAAAACCATAATCTCGTTAAGAAATGATATTTTATCACTCATAGATAACTATTAACACAATTATTGACTTCTTTTTTTCATTTTTTTTTAAATAAAAACACAAAATTAGGCCCCAAGGCCCCCAACCCATTTACATAACTTTGTAAGTTTTTATTTAGTAAAAAAAAAAAAATTTTGTCAATAATTATATCCTGAAATGGTAAGATATAATATCTCATCTCATTTCATATCTCATCCGATAAACCACAACCTTAACACGCATCTTCCGCACTGTCCATGTTTCTCTCATTACCGAGCCACTCTCTTCGTACGACACGTGTCAGTCTCCACCTCTACGCTTTTAACCGTCAAACTCGTACTTCTTTGACACCTTCTCTCTCTCTGTTCTTTTTTAATATGCAATATCAATTATTCTAATATAGGGCCCACCACGCGTCTCGGTCCCACCACGAGCCCCACGCGCCTTATCCCCGATCCTAACGCCGTTTATGATCTTGGCCCTCCGCCAGCCACGTACCTCTCGCCGTCAACGTTCTCTCTCACGGAGATGCCCTGCGGCCTGCGGGCCGTCACGTCCGATAGCGCCCTCTCGGTCAGTTAAAAACATTTCGAAAACTCTGAGATAATACTGAGAAAAAAAGCCACCAATAGGAACCTCTCCCTTTTCCACGTCGGATTTGCCAAACCTCGATCCTACGTGGCTGAGGTTTCATACCAGCAACTGAAAAAGGTCCGCAACATGCTTTTCGGGATAACTGCTTAGTGCTTACTGCTTGAATACATTACATCTACATTTGGGTAAATGACGAATGTGTCCTTGTCGTTTTAAATGTTTATATTTTTTTAATTTTTGGATCTGAGAGTATCTTTGCCATCCGATTCGAAGCAAACGTATAATATTGGTCCTAGATCTGTTTGCCACGTGATAGTAACTGCTTCTTACTCCGTCGGTTGTGTACCGGGTAACTTCCCCATATGTTCCTAAATTAAACGTGGCAGCAATTTTTGAATTTACTGGTATTATTTACTTGCTAAATCTGGACATTTTGGTGGGAATAAAACATCTTCTCAAGATTAAACGTAACAGATTTTTATGTCATTTAAAAATTTTAAATGTATACTATTAAACTTGACAAATTAATGCAATATTAATTATGAGGGCCGAGCATGATATATGTTGTCATATGATAAATATGTTATCACGCCCCTTAACATAACACCATATGCAGGGACGGAACTAAAAAATTGATTTTAAGGAGATTAGGTTATAGTAAAATTTTCTTGAGAGGCAGAGTTAAAAGATAATTCTTAAAATGTTTTTTTTTTTTTTAACAAATTTTAAAGTTAAAAAAAATGCATATTTGAAAATTTTTGTTGCTAGAAAAAGTCTCCTCTAGTTTCATTCTGACCATATTCACTATTAAATATAACAAAATAAAATTTAGATCATAAAATAGTTATTCTATTCCGATCCTAAGTGAGTACATTATGAAATCTTGATACTTGCATTTTCTAAATAGATGTTTACTGTTATTGTTATATAATCTTGTTTGGTTCTCTTAATATGAGAATAAATTATAGCTTGACCAATTCTGTCAATTGCCAAGTTTGATCTTGTTTATTCAATCAATGCGTTTTATAATCCATGGTACATTTGTTAATAGTTTAATACTTGATAATGAATATTTTGGTTATTTATAGTTTACCAAACCAATGTAATCCTTATTGGACACTGATGTACATTTGTTAACAGGTTTTTTATTACTAAAGGTTCGTTTGGGTTTGTGGTTTTAAAAAATGAGATTTAAAAAAATGATTTTTAAAAATACAGTTAAACCTTTGGTAAAATAGTAGGTTAGTCTTTAAAATTTTGCGTTTTCAAAAAAGAACTCATTGCCTACAATTTGAAAAAGTAGTTTTCTGTATTCTCAAATTATAATTCTCGAACAGTTTATTTTTTACGATTTGATTTAAAATCACACTTTTTATCTATGAAACCGTAATACTAAACACACCCTAAGAAAAATTCAATTTCAAACTGCGTGTCTTAGCTTAAAAAATTGGATTCTCAACCAATTTTCTTACATTGTGACAGATTCCATTTCTATTTATGTTTAATTAATGTTGACGGCATAAGCTAAGTTGGACTTATATTTATCAAAGACATTATAAAAATATTAAATTTTGATGGTTCTTATTATATTTTAAAAATGTTATTTCAATATAAAAAAGTGTTATGTTGGCATCTCTTCCCATCATATGATAAAATCAACTTGGCCCGAAATTGTACCGACACCGTTAAAATTAAGACACGTGTTTATAACAAGACACAAAAAAATATCTGTTTATATTTTAACACTCAAATTCGACCGAGCCGAATTGAATAAAATCCATGATACCAGAAAGGAGATACATAAGCAACAATTTTTATTTTTTTTTTAATTTTTTTTAATAGATAAAATTAACATTTGCCTCATACTTTGCTTAGTATATAATATTATCATCATGTTTTATTTTACAATGACGTCAAAGTCCCTTCTGGTCTATATGGGTTTACACTCTCACTTGGTGAGTGATTAGCTAGACAATGCAAGTTTAGTACAATCCATCTTAAATCCTTTTTTATATTACCAGAAAGTATTGGAAATCAATCTTTTTCTTGGTAACCAAACACCACCCATCCATGTTTATTGTCAGCGTGACCAGAAATGCCCCTATTATGGAAACCAAATTTTAACTTATTGTAACAAAATAGAGTAATTCTCACTAAAATTCCCATCTCCTTGTGACCCAACGTTTTTCTCGATCGTGTGGAGCGCACGCTACCATAGGATCCAAAGCCTGGACAGGTGTCAACATCTACACGGGCTTAAAGACACTGGTGGGTCACCCAATCGCGGAGAACCGGTCTTTAAGGTGGTTTCAGTCACCTGCTATAGCCGGTAACCCATGTGGAGCGACCGATACGTCCGGTGATGGGGGGGGGTCAATGGTATAAGACCTGGGGTTTAAGCAAAAACTAAGGTGTTTTCAGAGGGTTTTGGCGATCGGAGAGCGAGAGAGAAAGAGAGATAGAGAGAGAAAATGGGTAGCGTTTGAAAGAGTTTTCCTGGAAAATATGGGATAGTAAAGGGGGGAAAGTCTTGTGTGATTGGAAAGAAAATTCTCATTTGCTTAATTAATTCTCCGACAATTCGCCGATCTTACATTCGCCTGAAAATTCTTACAGTTTCGCCGGAATTCGTTTATTCGAGAAAAAGTTTTGTGCTTTGAAGGAAAATGGTTGTCTAGAGGTGAGCATGTCGAATTTTCATGGCTTTTGTTTCGCGGATTTGTTGAAAGTTTGGATTTTTATCGTGGGTTTTATCGTAAAGACGAGGTTTTTTTTCTTGAACAGTGAGTTTGGTCGCAGAGAAATCTTGGGAAAATGAAAAAGAAACTTCAAAATTTTCGTGCAATTGAACGGCAAAAATTTTATACGTCTTCCATTATTTTCTTTCTTAGAATTTTTGAGCAGTCAAATGGGTCCTTTTCTGGTTCCTTTTCTTTGATTTTTGTATTGAATTTCCTGGAGTTTTTGCCATTTCGTGTTTAAGCTGTTTTTGTCCAAAGTTCAGATTTTTTCGGTTTTGATCTGAGATTTTGGGTTATTATCATTTCGAACAGGTTTCAAAAATTCAGAATTTTTCCTCAAAAATATTCCGATTCTTCTTTTCTAACTTGTTTTTGGCTAAATTGTCTTACTTTTCTTCAAGATCGATCGGTTTCGAGGGTTTTAGATCTATTAAAACTCTATTTGGTTTAAACTGTATCCGATTTATTTCTTACATCCCTGAAATTATTCGTTTGAATTATTCTGCTTGGGCCTTTTTATATCAGGGTTTTGTTGTGGTTTATGATATATTTTTTTTTTCCTTTTGAAAATTTATTCCCCCTTTTCCCCTTGCCTTGAAAAGGTAAATTCTTCATATTTTTGTTTGGAATTAACAAAAACCTTAGAAGGGATTTATGGGGTTTGATTGTCATTTGTTTTGAAGCTGAAGCCTGTTATATGATATTTACGTCTTAACAGGTGTTATTGTCCTTTCGATACCTGAAGATCCTGTCATTGGTTTCCTGTATTGTAAAATTTTAATTTTTTTTAGCTGAATTATCCTCTTTTTTACTTTTCTTGCTATGTGTATGTTGTTGGTAGCTCGATCATGTGGATCTGTTAGGAGTTACAGAATTATATCTTTGTTTCTAGTTCTTTCTTTCTTTCTTTCTTTCTTTTTTTTACTTTTTATTGCAATTATAACGTAGTTTTTTTTTTTTTACTCAATATTGAAGGATTTATGTTTTGGATCAGTATAGGGATTTTTTTGGATGAATAAATTGTGTACGAGTTTCATTTTACATCTCTATTTCTTTGTTCTCTAGTTGCGAAACCTGTATCGATTATCCCCGTGTTATCGGTTTTGCATTCGATCTAGACAACAAATCATTCAACTCATCCCTTTTGATCATTCTTCATCAGGTTTTATTTTTGGGTGCTGCGAGCTTGAACAACTGGTGAAATGCATATTTGTTGAGAATGGATCCAAGAATGCTGGTTTTTTGTGTTTGATACATCCTTCTTTGGTATGATTTCTGAGATATGGTGTTGCAGAAGAGGTTAGACTTTGGATTCAATGGCTATCAGGTGCCTCCCATGCCTCGAGCTACGAGATCAGCTAGGGTAAATATATTCTTCTATTCTCATGCTGGCAATTGTTGCAATTTATCTATTTACTGTTTGTGCCTTTCGTCCTGACCATTTGTCCATATGATTGAATTTTTTTTCCTTGTTTTTTTAGAGGAGGCGTACGTTTAGAAAGAGAGCCGAAGACAATCAAATGTGTGCATTTGACTTATTGGCCACCGTAGCTGGCAAGATATTGCTTGAGAGAGAGAGTTCGCCCTCTTCTACAAATGCATCAAATGAAAAAGATCGGTCTATATGTGTTAAACAAGTATTGAAGAACGATGACAAACCAGTAAAAATTGAATCTTGTTATCAAGGAAGTATTGATACGAGAGTATTAGTTTCTGAGCTTGTCCAGCAAGCTGATTCCAAGGAATCCCCACTCCCTCAGAATGACGGCCATTCAGGATTTGCTTCTGTAATAACTACTGATTGCTCAGAGATTTTTGTTGATGAGAAGTTGGTGAACGGAGAAAACAAGAATGAAATGGGAAGTTTTGCTAGCAAAGTAGATTTAGGCTTCTCTGGTTACAGGGAGTCTGGTGATTGTAAATTAGATTGTGAAACTAAAATAATCATTAAAGATGAGCTGCAAAAGACTGGAAAGGTACCTGATGGCACTGGGACTGGTATGTGCAGTTTGGAGGATCCGGGGGTTTGGGATGGGAAACCTTCTGCTCTAGTCAGTTCAGATAGTAGTGTTAAGGTGCATTTGTGTGGGGATCGCATTCCCCTTAGCTCCTTTCCCGCCAGTCGGGATGATGTAAAAATAGTTAGTAGAGATGATGACGAAAACTCCTCTGGGTGCACTCACCCTAGCATTGTAAGAAAGTCCAGTAGGTCAGTATCACGCATTGGTGACCGAAGAATAAGGAAGATTTTGGCTTCTAGGTATTGGAAAGTATCTCCGAAATTGAAGGATGAGACGCACTCTAATGCTGGTAAGTTGCTGCTTTAATTGAAGTGGTGGGCTTTTTCACTCTTCTAAGTTTCTTGTCAAGTGCCATTCATGAGGCTCTTGATTTCTGTGATCTGTTCTTTTAAATTGACAATGTTTAAATGTTTCTAGATGGGGATTTCAAGTCCATTTGGCGCAATAGGAAGGGATGTTACAGACGCCAAAGATCCCAAATGAATATTCCTTTTAAAAAGAGGAAAATTTTTGGGCGTAGCTCATTTTCAAATTCTGATCGATGGGTTAGTTGTGAGGGCAAATCTGATTTACCTGAGAAGGGCATCAATGGAGATTCTTCTGGTTCATGCATGAAGACGCGCGGTGGTACTTTTTGAACCACTTGCTTTTCGGTTTGAATTAATCTTCTTATTAGTGTGGGGTATTTATTGCTCTCTGCATTTCTTTCCGGAAATATCCAAAATCATTATGCAGCCTCAGGGACATCATCCTCAGTAGTAGGTCAACACACATCAATTCAGTCTAGGGATTCTTACGGTATGAGAGCACTCAACAGAATGATTTATACATGCCCTTTTGACTTGATTGGTTTCTGACATTAATGGAGTTTTACACCATGGTGCGCTTTCTTTTTACTCAGTGAAGCTTAGGATCAATTCTTTCAGGGTTCCAGAGCTTTTAATTGAGATGCCAGAAACTGCAACTGTTGGTTCTTTGAAGGTATAATGAACTATATTCCTAGTATTTTCTTTTTGACAAAATTATTCATATCCCGAGTATCTAGGCGTATATACCATGCTGTGATTTTAGGATATTGTTTTTTAAGAAGTCAAATGCCACTTATTCCGAAACACATGTATCTGCATTTTCTGCATACATATTGCATGGGGCAATTAAGGTGTGGAACTCCTTTACTGTGTATTTCCTTAAATTGAGCAATTAAGAATCATAATTATCGGTGTAGGTGTACATTAATTACCATTTGAATAATAGGTCTGAGTCATTGGCCACTTGGTTTCTTGTGTGTATTCTGATGTTGTCTAAATGTTCTTTAGAGGACTGTTATGGAGGCAATGACTACCATACTTGGAGGTGGATTACGTGTTGGTGTAGTTCTTCAGGGAAAGAAGGTTAGAGATGACAATAAAACTCTGTCGCAGACAGGAATTTCTCATGATTACCCTCTGGATGCTTTGGGCTTTAGCCTGGAGCCTAATCCTTCAAAAAAGCCGCCACCTTTATGCCCCAGAGATTCTCCGTCTATGCTTCCTTGTGACACGCCGCTGCCTTTAACAAGGTAATGAGAATTCACTCGGACCTTTTTTAGAGCTAGCTGTCATTTAGGCTCCTTTCATTCAATCTAACTTAATTGGTTTTTGGTTCAACTAAATTTTGAGTCATTTGCTGATTTTTAATGTTGATTATGCTAAAATTTGTTAAATAAAAGCATATGTGCTGTGCTGGAGTTCTTTTAGTGAGAGAGAGATAAAAATGAATGGAAACCTTTCTTTTGTTAATAAGATTCTCATTCAGAATCGAGATTCGTTGTTTAATTAGGCACAAGAGATCAAGATTTGTGCTATTTTTATGTTGTTTGCAACAAGTTGGACTACTTGTTTGTTTTCGTTAAAAACTATCTGATGTTGTATTGACTTGTTTATTTTTGTTAAAAACTATCTGATGCTGTATTGACTCGAAACTTGAATTTCTTCTGTTTTCCACAATCAACCTATATGCAACAGTGAGACTGAAGTGTTACATATTGGATTGGTTAGTATATTAGTCTTGGGGTTTCTTCTGGACCCAAACTAGATAAATCAGTTGTGCTTAGCTTTTGTCGCACTTATCTTTTGTCAGCTATCCACCAGATTCGACTGTAGTTCATCAGGGCACTTGCCATACCTCTCCTGAGCCTCACATGGCCAATTTAGGCAACTTCATTGAAAGTGATCATGATTCAGCACCTTCTCCTGCCGACACTTCGGTTGACAAAAGCACAACAGAGTGCAAAGCTCTGGTTGCTGTACCTGAATTGAATGTCGAGGCATTAGCTGTGGTTCCAGTTCACCGGAAATTGAAGCGGTCTGAGATGGCACAGCGTCGAATCCGTAGACCCTTCTCTGTAACTGAAGTGGAAGCACTGGTTCAAGCAGTTGAGAAACTTGGAACTGGAAGGTATGTTTAATGATAACACAACCAAGGAACCATAAGGCAATAAGCAGCGGTTTGACTGCCTATTGACCACCTCTTGGACAATGCATGTTTAGTTTCTTAGGTTGCTGCTTCTATTTTTTTTTTCCCTGGCATTCTTTTTAAATGCTTGGGACTGATGGGAGCTGATACATGGGGGAGGTTTTTCCGTCCCCCATCACCCTCTTTTTTATTTTTTAATAAAAAAAAATCAAAATTTGTCCTTTGATGGTCACATCAAAGGACAAATTTTGGTTTTTTTGAATTAAGAAACCAAAAAGAGGGTGATATCGTCCCCCACAAATCATTTTCGGGGACTGATAGATATGATTTTGAGCCGGCTGATTTGATTGTCTTATTTTTCCGTAAACTAGCCTTTTGCAATGGCATTGAGTTTTTAAAATGGTTATGTTAATTTGCAGGTGGCGTGATGTTAAAATGCGAGCTTTTGATAATGCAAAACATCGAACTTATGTGGATTTGAAGGTAATGAGTCTGTTGGCTACCTTTATAAAATATCTTCATTACAATACTATTTTGATGAGGTTTACTTGTACTGCCGTCTAAAATTCATGGCTGTTTGATTTTTTTAATGACTGTTGTATTGTACTTGTTTTTAATTGCAAGAAAAGGTTCACTTTATGGCTTGGGCCCCCCACAGAGCACATAATTTAGTCTGTTTCAGGCAAAATGGCTACTTTGTATAACATGTGCATTTATAACAGGTTAAGGTTAGCGATTGGGATACTCCATAGCTTTATTGGTTTCTGTAGCTTTCTTCATCTTCTAATAGAAAACTCTTTCTCGAGGAATCCCTTCAGATCTAATCTTACACGTCTTCTCTTTTTGTACCTTTTCTAACATGCATTCCTATCCGTTTGTGACCATTCCTACTTTTGGTTTATTTAGGGAAAAGGAGAAATGAATATGATGAGTTGTTTTCTATATCTTCTTCTTGGTAGAGATAGCTTTGCGCGTTGGCATGCGATGTGGGTTTTGGTTGTGATGGTGGTTTTTGGGGTTGTTGTGCAGGATAAGTGGAAAACCCTGGTGCACACGGCAAGAATATCCCCCCAGCAAAGGAGGGGAGAGCCTGTTCCCCAGGAGCTCTTGGACAGAGTCTTAGCTGCCCACGCTTACTGGTCCAAGCAGCAAGCCAAACAACAGCTTAAACAGCAACCAGAGACTTGCCTTCTCTCCTCTGAAAAGTATTGAAAGAGAGCTGCAAGCACATACGTGGAAGAAACATAGAACATGATGGGTTTTAGAGGAATGTGTAGGTGTCTAATTGTTCTTTTTTTTTTTTTTTCTTTTTTTCCCATTTTGTTATGATTATGTAAAAAAGTAATGACAAGAAAATAGAAAGTCCGAAGAAGAAATGTATGTAATATTTGTCGCTCTCGCCATGGTTCTTTTCCTACTTGGAGGCTCTGGCTCTTGTAAATGGTTTAAGGAAATAAGAGCTTGCTAACCGAATTCATTTGACGCCAACATGTTGGTATTTTTTTTTTTTTTTAATTTAATTGGGTTGTTGAAGAAGGATAAAGAGAATTTAAGAATGTAAGTAGTAGTTAGAGCTTGTTCATGGTAATGTTTCTTTGTTATATAATTAAGGATTTGGTAGTTGTTTATTACTCTTAAGCATAGCAATATGACTAACAATCTTATGACAGACAGAATGCGTCCAACATCAAAGAATATCTTAAATTAACCTGGCTGGCTTCTTGGGACTTAAGCTAAATAGAAGGAAACAATAGGGTGGGAAATTCAGTTAAAAAAAAAAAAGAAAAAAAATAAATAGAGGGCGGGAAATTCAAGTAGGTTAGGTTAGGAAGGCACGTGCATGGATGTGTTGGAAAAAGAGGGTAAGTTTACTTGGTGAGGCACGTGACCACTGGCTTTCCTATGAAATAGGTCTCAAATTGGAATCTATATGCTATCCAGCTGCCTATCCAAAGTAATGATAGTGTTCACTATTGATGCTTCAATTGTTAGCTGCTCAAAATTGCAGCTTCCTGTGGTACAACTCCCTTATCTTAGAAGGAGATTCTCCTACTCTTACTCTTGCTATCAATACTTTAAACTTGTTTTACTAATTTGAATTTTGCTAGCATAGTTTGTAATACCCGCTTTCATTTGCCTTCTTCTCAAAGCTCGAAAGCTTTGATTTTTTTGTACTGCCAACTTTATGACACGTTGTTTAGTTAAGTGGGCTGTTTCTTATATTGTGTTTGGAAGCATTTTCAATTGGTCTCACATTTTTTCTTAAGAGTAGGAAAGACCCCCGCCAAACCCTTTTCTTCCTTACTGAATAGAGAATATATATACATCTTTAGAATATGTAATTATCGTATACATTTTAAATATGCTTTAAGGATAAATGTTAGTTTAATAAACTGAATGAAAATAATTTTTTCCATTCTCTAAATAATAAAATAACAAACAAATCAACCATGTTGGGCCACTAAGCATGGCAATGATCGTTTTCTTTTTATTGGAATATTATTTTCTGGTGGTATCCTTCACCTTCTTTTATTTTATTTTTTATTTTTGGGATTTGTCCTTTATCCTATATCCTATTTACAAATAGTTTGAACAAAAGCTAGAACAGGAAAATGTCATTCTCTCATTCACAGAGTGCTTGTGGAAGAAAATGGGGAAATGCTGGCGATAACTTTATAGACCAAACTTATTCTAGTGCATTCTTCATTATTAATGTTTGTTAGTTAATTGATTATATCATAGATGTTTATGGCATCTCCTAATCTTTGAAGCAGTGTAATTTTTGTGTCTTTTAAGAGTAATATTATTCTTTATACTCATAGATGGAATCAAGATTTTCTATCTGGAGGGACCGAGGTATAAATGAGGGATCAAATCTACTTTTGGTAAAGACCAATCTTTGAAAACCAAAGGAGCCACGGCTCCCGTTGGTCTATACACGGGGTCCTTCCGTCTCTGTTTATTCCAATTTCATTTTGGTTAACGTGCCGTGTTTTAAGTGATTGACATAAAAAATTAATTAAAATAAATTATTTTAGCCAATGGAGAATGAATATGATAAATAATCGTAAAGATAGCCTTTCTTTTGTTGATTATATCAAAGAAATCAACTACACAAATATTGAATTTGATGGAAGTGGCAAATTCATGTAGGAAGTCCTGTCAGAACAGAACTTATTTGTTTTTTTTTTTATTTTTAATTTTTAATTTTTTAAGTAGAATAGAACTTTTATTAGATTCTTTAGGATAGATGGGAGGTGGAAGAATATGCTGTTTATTGGCATTTGAATAATTGAGCTGAATCAAGTCATTTTCGTATTGGGAAACACAATGCTCTTTTTACGTCATTATCATCAAAAAGTATTTCTTCATATTAATAATTAAGATTGAAAATACATGGATAAATAAATGCACAGAACTTTTGCTCATGTGGCTACAAATTGATGGGCTGTCTCTTCTTAGGTTTGGGCTATTCTGGTATAAAGGGCTAGAGAAATATGAGGATTATTCTTATTCTTTTGGAGCTAAAAAGAGGATTAAAATGAGGTGCAGATTCTTTCAAACTTTATTTATTTTTTATTTTTATTTATTTTTTGTAGTGAAGGAGGCATGTTTGGATCATCCATAACTTCTAAAATATTCATAACTACTAATTCTTTTTACTTGTGGTTGAAATTTCATTTCATATGCCATAGATTTTATAGGTATGTGTTAGGGATGGGGCATGGGGTTAAATTAAAATATTTTTATCATGTTATTTTGTTCCCGTCCAATATGCAATGGACAACATTATTTTTTACACCCATTTATCACATTCATTTTACACATGATGTGTCGTGTTATAAGTGACTAACATGAAAAGTTACTTAAAACACGACATATTAACCGATATGAAATGTATATGAAGAGTAGCATTACTTATATGCTATATTGTGTTTCACGAGAGATGGAATATTAAGTTTAATTCCAAATAGTGTTAAAATAAATAAAAATAACATTCTTGGATGGGCTTCTTGATATGGGCTTTGAGGCTTGGATGTCTATGACCAAGCTCTTAAGAGGGATTTGGAGTTGTTGACTTGGGTTTACCATAAGATGTATGTTCGTTAAATAAAATGGGCTCACAGACCTTCAATCCAAACTGAGCCAGTTTTGTTGCCAGCCCAAATGACTTTATCGGGCCAGCTCTTTATTAGTGGCGACAATTTTTATTTCGGGTGCTATTAAAATAGGGCCGACTCCAACTATTATGTCACCACCGTTGTGACACTTTTAGCGTCGACCTTTTAAACTTGAAAGTTTGAATTGTAAGCTTATCTTTATCCTGTAAATCTTATCTTATATATACTTCTAGAAATGTTACATACCACATAAACATCGATCCTTTATATAAATATTTCATAAAATTGATGTGACAAGATTTAGTAATCATTAGATCAATCTTTATTAAAAGAAAAATATATTAATTAATTACTACTAAACCTTATGATCATGTCAACTTTTTGGGATATCTTTTACTTTCTATACAGAACATGAATTGGTTAACTTGACCAATTCCTTTCATTCAACATAATTTTTCAATATTTTGTTTTCAATACAGATCAAATCGAAGTTTGTCTTTGTTTGAATTTTATAATTTAATATTAAGGTTGTTTTCATTTCAATTTTTTCAACCCACAGCACCAACCTTAATAAATTATTCTTTGACAGATACCTTTCATAATTTTTGATGATTCAACCTAAACTCTAGACTACCCTTCTTTCGTCTTCTTTCTTCTTTCTTCTTGTTTTTGGTTTGTTTTAAACCTTAATTGTCCCGTCATCACATGATTTTAATAAGGGGCGGAGGCACTTAGTGGGTAGAGTCCAATGTCCATGCCTCCAAAAAATTATAAAATCCTTGAAAAAAAAAATATTTTTTTAAAGATTAATATATGATGGTCCGACAAAAATAAAATTCAACTCCCAAAAAATTTATTCTATTAGTAAAAATTAGATTACATAGTAGAATAGAAGATGAGTTTCTAGCAGATCGATCATTTGCTAATTTATGTTAAGAAAGAAATATTTAAGAATTTCACTTCAAAAATGATAATAGATGAATTTTATTCTATGAAAAATCGTCGTTGAGCACAATTTGAAGGAGATATAAAATTCTTTTTTGGATTTTTTTTTCCTTGTACATGTCTATAGCAAACTAGAACACTTTTGTATTCTATAACTTATTACTTATAATAAAAATTATAATAAAATGAATTTTGTTACTTATAAATTAAATTTAAAACTTGTCTGTTTTTATTTTACATGCATGCACACATTTAGAAGGACTATATATATATATATATATATTCGGACCGATCAAAAAAATTTCTGACTCTGCCCTGATTTTAATTATTAGCCACTGATCGAAACTTCAAGAAACCCTTTGGCTTTTCCGTCGGCGGCAACAAACCAGTGATTCTTTTTCTCTGTTTTTTCTTGGTCACAAAGCAAGAACACCAACCACAAATAAAGAGCATGCACGATTATTGAAACCAGACATGCATATAATATCGCCCATTAATAATTAATTGACGGGCAGATTTCTTCAGCTGCCTGCCACCGCGTTACCATGGGCTTAAATTCTTTGAAACACTTTGTACGTCCAACATAAGTACCTTGTCGAACCATGAACAGCAAGCCGCCTCGTGCTAACATCGACAGAAAGAGACAGTTTAGATAGGCCACTCAAGCAGCTGAAATTAATTTAGTCTTCAATATGCATGTTCTAAATATTAGAATTCAAATCAAGTTAACGAGCACAATATAACTCTAAAAGCTATTCAGAATAGTAGACATAGGTGTGTGTTTAACACCGTACAACCGGCCTGTAATTTACTTGTGTTATTTTCTCTCATGTTTCCTTCTAAATATTAGAATTGAAATCAAGTTAACGAGCACAATATAACTCTAAAAGCTATTCAGAATAGCAGACATAGGTGTGTGTTTAACACCGTACAACCGGCCCGTAATTTACTTGTGTTATTTTCTCTCTTGTTTCCGCTAATATTGTCATTTTTTTTTCTTACACAATTCTCAACATGTTTTATTGGTACGTACGTAGCAGCTGCTCGATTTCTTGATGCGCACGTACGTAAAGCAACAAAAGTTTTAGGGTCAAAAGTCGTCGTTGGTAAGGAATTTCGGTTTGATCAGTATTGCAGTTAACCACCAGTCTTAGCTTGGATCGATCGGTGGTATAAACACGAAGCCAAAGGCCAAGAAACGAAGCATTCAAGGAAAGGGATGACCCAAATTCAAAAGAAAGGACTAAAGAAAGAAAAGCCGCAGCCGGAACATGCATGGGGTCCTGGTGCGCGCATG
Organism: Alnus glutinosa; assembly: GCF_958979055.1. Classification (NCBI taxonomy): domain Eukaryota; kingdom Viridiplantae; phylum Streptophyta; class Magnoliopsida; order Fagales; family Betulaceae; genus Alnus; species Alnus glutinosa. Next base: position 23,404,822 of record NC_084894.1, read on the forward strand.
CCTTCCAGACAAAGAAAAATGACTGATAGTGATACCATGATTCACGCGTAGTTAATGGCGTAGGTTGTTTTACTACAATTAACTAGGCATTATTATCATTATCATTGCGCACGAGTTCAAATCATTATTATTATTATTATTATTATTATTATTATTATTATTATTATTATTATCAGGGGCAATAATATTATTATTAGGGGCGAAGCCAGCTTTTAGGTTTGGAGGGGGTCAAATTGAAAAAAAATGATTTGGGAAGCCAAAATTACAAATTTTTTAAAGAAGAGGGATAAAAAATATATTTTTTCTTTTTTTTTTTTAGATTTTTTTTTTTTGGAGAGCCCTTTGGCTTGGGGCCCAAGCCATAGTTTGGCTCCGCCCTGCTTATTATTATTATTAGAAAGTGTTAAAATTAGGTTGGAAGCTAAGAATTTATTTTAACTCAATCTAGAAAACTTCCTTGTGTCATTTCACTACGTGAAAAGCTAGAACATGATGTGCTTCTCAAATGCCCATTAAAAAATAGGGAAAAAAAAAATATCCTATTTACCCCATAGGTTTTTATCATATTTAAATTTTGTTCTTGGGTTTCAAATTTCAATAATATGGTCCTTACTTCTTTTTTTTTATCAAAATGAATGGTTTATCATACGACATGTGTGTCTCAATTAACACGACATTGTTCATATCAACACTTAGTATCAATGTCATATCATTAAGCGTCAAATCATCCATAAAAAAAAACAAAAACCATAAAACAAAGCAAATGAATTTTTAAAAACAAAAACTATCTTCTTTGTCATCTTAATTTCTTAAATTTGTAACGTTAGAGAAAAAATATTAACTTTGATGTTGAGATAGACCCTAACGTGTCAAATGAAATACGTATACGTGACAAATAGAAAATTATTAACTTTGACGGTAAAGTGATGGAAAGACCAATTTAAAACTCGAGTAAAAGTTAAGAACCGTATTCTTAAAATTGAAAAAATTTGGTTGAAAAAATTCCTCCGCCCAATTTAGAGGAAATTTATGTTTCATATTTGTCATCATCGATCTAACATTTCTGGGAATCCATAGGTTTGGCTGGGAGCGGACAAAAACGAGAGGTCTGGAACGAACGGGTCCATGCTTGTTGGGTTCACATTAGTTAACGCGGGGGTTGAAAGCACATGACCTAGCAATTCTTGTTTCGTTTTCTCTTCCTTCTAAAGCGTACGTGCAGGTCGTCTGAAATTTAAAGTGTTGAAAAAGAAACAATAATTAAAAAGAAAAGGTGGGGTGCACAATTAATGGACATAGTTTTTTTTTTTTTTTTTTTTTAAAAAAAAGTTGGGTTGAAACTTTCTCCAACCTACCCTATACAAAATACAAATATGGAAGAAATATATATATATATATATATATATATTTTTTAATTGCATTAACAAAGTTAGGAAATTTTGTTAAAAAAAACCACATGCTTCAAATTAACAACATGCACTTCTCACATACTAAAGAATACGTACGGATTAAGATTCTCTACAATTTTAAAAAAAATTTAAATTATCAAATTATGTAAATTCAAGCTCTTTTTCTACGTCGAATGATGTAAAAAATGTTACATATTAAAAATATGACATGTTATCGAGATAACCAAAAAAAAATCATTCTAAAAGGTTTTTTATTCATTTTTGAAGAGGCGCTTCTTCTTTACTAATTAAACTAAAAAACAGTTTTTTTGCTCAAAACTTTTATACGACATAAAATATAAGAACCTGAAAAAAATATACTCAATTCTCACTGTTAATCATATTTTTAATATGTAGCATTTTTCATTTCGTTTGATGTATGAAACGACTTAAATTTACATAATTTGAGAATCTACAATTTTAAAGAAATTTGTAAGAATCCTAATCCAAAGAAATTGTAAGAATTGTGTTGTGGAATATTTGTGTGTTGTGTAATAAGAAGTGATCGATGTAATAAAAAATTTGAGAATGTTTTATAGAAAAGTGAAAATGTTTTGTTTTGTAGTGAATTTTTTTATTTGAATAATAATAAAAAATGATTAATGTGATATAAAAAGTGTAAAAAAATTAAAATGTTTTTTTTTAGAGAAGAGAAAAAAAGTAGAGGGAGAGTTTGAGTGGTTTGCCAAACTAATAATAATTTTATACACTCAATTAGAGAAAATTTCTCCAACCAAACTATGAAGAAATCTTTGTCCCAAATTAATATAAGATATGTGATATCTTTTTCATATACGATAACATTTGACATTTCTCATGAAAAATGAACAATATTTTGACATTGCATCCGATGTTAACCTTTTTTTGTTGACAGGTCCTTTCCTTGTACCTAAAACCAGGGAATAATTAAAACCTAAAACCTTATCCAATCCAACTCCTATCGCCCGCAGTATAAACGTACTATTCATCAAATATTTTATGATTGCTAATTAATAAATGGATGCTTTAATTAATAATATTCTTACTTTTCCTCATCAAACATACTTGTTGGAGAATTATTAACCCCTAGGACCGATGAGCTCGGAGTATGCGTTCAGATTGTACTTTTGGTTTGTGCACAGGTTGGATATACACAACAATGCTCGGATTGTATAAGGTCGGGTGTAACCAAAATCCTCAACATTTATTAGAATCTACAATAATTATCAACAGTGCAACACGGTCAAATTAAGTTAAAAATCATATCAGATGTCAATATGAAGCGTCGTGCCTAATATTTGCACACATTACCGGACATCAGAACACAATGACTGGTCATTATTCAAACAGGACCTCCTCTATACGCCAACGGATGAAAGAGGCCTATATATAATGGTTAAGAGGTATCATGTAGAGGGTTTACTCTCTCTCTCTCTCTCTCTCTCTCTCTCCCATGGCTCTCTACTGACTTAGGCATCGGAAGAGGCTCCGCCAATTAACCCCGAAGAGCCTTTGTTATCTTGTAGATCACAGACAAAGAAACGAATTTAAGGCTGCCACGTCACCTGATCAAAAACTGCATCAACAATACTCTATACTCATATATATTGTATGTGTGTGATGGGAGTTATGTAACACGATCAAACTTCATTCGTAAAGGGTTTAAAAATAAAAACATTAATAAAATTTAAACAAAGAACATTCATAAACTAAAAATCGTTTTCACCTTTATATCAATTATAATTTTTTTTTTTTAAAAAAAAAAATTTAAGAATATCAAGCACGTTATGCTACGTGATGAAAACGATTTTTAGTTTATATATGAATGTTTCTTTTACCACATGTATGAAATTGAGTAATTGACTTCTCAATGAATAACAAAAATGGAGTTAGTTTTTTATATTTTATTTTTTATGATTCCCACCGTCTGACCACCTGAAAGAGTTCAATCCTCGATTTGCAGGCTCTATCTGAGTCTCTGACGTCTGCTAGCTAGAAAGACGAGTAAAGAAACTTGAGCAGTACAGGAGTGAATACCAAGTAACCAAAAGTCAAGACACTAATTAATCTAGATTAAGCTCACCTAACTAATACTTGCCGACCAAGTATTAGGATTGATATGTGTAGAATAAATAAACTAAAAAAAATAAACACCAGTTTCTAGATGAATATCATAGAGTATTGTTTGCTCCAAGGTGAATATATAATTCAAGACCGTCCATGCACTAAATTACAAAACATAAAAATAAATAAATAAAGGCTAAATACTTTATTAGTACATGTGGTTGCACCCAGAATAAAAAAAAATTGTTTCAATTTCAAAAAGTGTCACAGATAGTATTTGTCTTTAATGAAAAAATTTAGTTGATATTTTCGTCTGGACTCCAACAACTTTTTTAACAGTGCGCAGTCCACGTCAAGCCCCTCTAAATGCTGACACTTGTCCCGAATCTTATGTGGCGGTGTATCACGGATGATACCCATACTTTTACTACCATGTAGAATAAAGAAATTATTAAAAAAATAATTTTTTTTTTTTAAAAAAAAAAAAAAAACAAAAAAAAATAGAAAGAAAATATTGAAAGTGGCCAGTCACCCCCATTTCATTTATTTATTTAGACAATTTTACTTGTATTGAGTAATACTTTTCAAGGATGACTCAGTCCCTGGGTCATAGACTCCATCAAAAACCAAAACCACACATTAATTAACTAAGAAACATGTCTCATGATAGTAGACATATATAACTGAGTTTTCTCACCTGGCTATTTGGGTTATCACTGAAAACACGTGGAAATGCGACCAGATTATTATATTTATCTACTCTCATTGACCCCACTAAACATCGTGAACGTGAGTCATCCAAATTAAATTGCTACAATAGTTAATGTCGGATTTCGGCAGGTGTACTACTTGACCGGCCAAATTTCATGAAGAACAGTCCAACTTAGAGTAAATTAATGAGCTTTGCACTTGTTCTTTGTGCAGTTGCCCGTATTGCATGTGCTCGGAATAGGTGCACTTTGCACCTTCTTCTCTATATAATTGCCTTACTTGCGTATATATTATTTGTGACTAGAGTGAATAGTATGGAAAAGATCTCTCACCGACCCGCATTTGCTTAGAACATCGATCTCCATAAGATGCAGCTTGTATTAACCTTATTTATATATTTTACATATGGGTATTCCGGCCCGTTCACTTATAGCCGAATAGTATCTCAAAATATACTGACCTACACAGTGGTAGCTTAGTCGAGTAGAGAGGCCCAACTAGAAACTTCAGACTAATCCCGTGCCCCATCTCCAACGCCACTGTAGGAATGGAGTCTTGAAACGTAGGCTATGCCCGGGTGATTAGTCCCAAGAAGAAAGTAACAATTAGTCAGATTCGAATCTGGGATTAGAAGATAGTTCAAGGGAAGAGGGTTTTTGGACATTGAATGGTTATTTCGAGTGAAACGAATGTGCAGAAGAGCCTGCAGTAGAAAAGAGAGCATAGCTTAAGCCTTCAATTGTTCAAAAAAAAAAAAAAATGATATATGTACGTACTTAAACTTTTAAAAAGGGAGTTTTATTAAAATGACGTGGAGCTTATTCATCGATATCCATACTATTTCTTTCTATTAATTGTTTTGATCATTTCTAATAAATAAACTTCACATCAGTTAGAAATGCTCAATTTGTAAAAGTTTAAATACATGTGACATTTCTCTTATTTTAATCGTATTGACTCTTACACGACATCATTTGGGTTAAAAATAATAAAATTAAATCTGTTGGTTATTTTTTATAGAAGATCTCATATTATGTTCTTAACGTACATGCAGCACCTAAGCCGGATTCTCAATAGCTAGACTATTTTGGTGTAGCTAGATTATGTTTTATTTTTTTGAGATTTTTTAATAAAATTATGCAGATTTTATTAAATTAAGAATTATCATCGATCCTCAATTATTCTTATTTATTATATCTCAATAATTTATGCATTAAGATGATTAAATTTGAATATTTTATTTAATACAATAATTAAACCTTACAAATTCCTTGAAAGTATCTTAAAGATAAATAATCCTGGTTACCTATACCACCAACAATAGATAAATGATTATTGTATAATTTTCATATATTTTTGTACAACTCTAAAACTCTTTTTCTTTTTTTCTTTTTTCTTTTTTTAAGTGATTAACAGTTGGATCTGTTTTTCTACATGTGAGCCGTAAATATTTAATGGTTGATCTTAAAAAAAGTTGTTAGAATTGTACAAGAAATATTACCCGTATTTTGATACTGCAATGACAGATTCGCCTTTAATGAAATATGAGATGTGCTATACATATTTTTTTTTCCTCATTTTCTTATCTTTTTATTTTTAATAATTATCATTAGATTTGTAAGTTTGTGGAACCCATATGAAAGACCAGCAAATTCAATAATAATTTTTAAGAGATATGTTAGTTATAATTTTTACATAACAATTACATAACAATGCGTAAATGAGTTTTAACCTCTCCTAATGTTATTCAGAATTTTTTTTTTAAAATTAAAAATTTAAAACTCATTTACACATTGTTATTATTGTCCAATTGTTGTGTAATTTAAATTATAAGAGGGACAAAAAAAAAAAAAAAATCATTTCCGGGAAAGTTATTATTATTATTATTTTTATTGTTTTCTTTTTTAATGAGGGATAAAGTATTTTTTTTTTTTTTTGTTTTGAAGGGATAAAGTATTGACCGAACATAAAAAAGACAACTCTCCTCGGTCGTTGATGATAAAAGAAGATAAACCTGGTCGTGTTCTCGCACTGGTCTCAGACCTCTCTGCCGGGATTTTATCTTTCTCTCAGTCAGGTACGAACAATCTTATCTTCGAATTCCCTTCGTCGTTTGTTTGTTCACTTCCTCAATTTCATTTCTATGGAACTCTGAACCGCCACTATCTAATACTTTTTCCATGTTCTTTTACGGTTCTTTGTACCCATTTCTGTTTAGATTCGCTTTTGTCTTAAGGCTATAGTTGAGATCATGCTTAGGTTTCACTTCTATAATTGAGCAAAGATAATTGCTTTTGATCTTACCTTGACCTGTTTGATCATTTTTAGGCTCTAGTTTGGTGCAAAAGGTTGTTGGTTTTCTTTGAAATTCTTGGTCTGTGAACGGCTCTAGTTTTGTTCGTGAGGATAGAGTATCAATTACGGTTAGGATTTTCGAGGGTTTGTGCTGTTGAAGTAAATGTTCATGGATCCACAAAATTCTCAATTTTTTGGTTCCATTAACGAGCTCAAATTTGATAGAGAGATCCTTTTTCCCGAGTCAGATCTGTACCCAAATATTGCAAATGGGGTTCAACTCAATGATCCTACTCTGGATCTTAGCTTCGTGAACCATCCTGTATTTCCGCCTGATCCGGACACAGGCAATTATGCTCAATCAAGCTTCGAGGGAGATTCTCCTTCGGATGACAGTGACTTTTCTGATAGTGTCCTCAAGTACATAAACCAGGTGCTTATGGAAGAGGACATAGAGTCGAAGCCTTGTATGTTCCATGACCCGTTGGCTCTTCAGGCCGCGGAGATGTCACTTTATGAACTCCTTGGTGGGAAGGACCCTCCTTCCCCTGATCAACACCTGCTTTACAGTGATCGAAATGTTGAGAGTCCTGAAGATTATTTTTTGAGCAGTTTCAGTGATCATAGTAGCAGTAGCAGTTCCGGTTTTAGTAATGGTAATTCGGTCGATTCTCCACGGGGTCATGCTGAATTTGGAGACTATAAACCCTCTTTATTTAAAAATCCTCTTCCCACTAACTTCGTTTTCCAGTCCACTTCAAAGTCCAGTCCACCTTCATCGTTCAACTCTCCAAACATCTTCACTAGTGATGGTAGTGGGTTGCTGGGCTCTTCTGTCGGTGAGCTTCTGGTTCCGAATTTGTTTGGAGAGATTGAATCGGTTTTGCAGTTCAATAGAGGGGTAGAGGAAGCTAATAAATTCCTTCCTAAAGGGAGTCAGCTGAAAATTGATCTGGAGAACAACACGTTTTCTCCTACTAAGAAGGCTCCGGAAGTGGTAATTAAGACAGAAATAGATGAGAGGGAGAACTCCCCAACTGGGTCAAGAGGAAGGAAGAATCATGAGCGCGAGGATACAGATTTAGAAGATGGGAGGAGTAACAAGCAGTCGGCAGTTTATGTGGATGAGAGTGAGCTATCGGAGATGTTTGATAGGGTGTTGCTCTGTGCTGTGAAAAAAGAGGAGCCTTCTGTGTGTACCCTTAATGAAGGCTCGCAGAGTGGAGAAAACAAGAACCTGCAGAATGGACAATCCAATACATTATCTAGTGTTGCAAAGACTCATGTCAAGAAACAGAGCAATAAGAACAGCACTGTGGATTTGAGGACTCTACTGGTTATGTGTGCACAAGCTGTCTCTTCTGATGATAGGAGGACTGTTGTTGAACTGCTAAAGCAGATTAGGCAGCACTCTTCCCCATTTGGCGATGGCTCTGAGAGGTTGGCCCATTGCTTTGCGAACGGCCTTGAAGCACGCTTATCTGGCACTGGAACCCAGATTTACACTGCTCTATCTACCAAACGAACATCAGCTGCTGAAATGTTGAAAGCTCACCAAGTTTGTACTTCAATCTGTCCATTCCAGAAGCTTTCAATTATCTTTTCAAATCATATGATTTTGAAAGCAGCTGAGAAAGCAGCATCCCTTCATGTTATAGATTTTGGTATCCTTTATGGCTTCCAATGGCCTGCCCTCATCGATTGTCTCTCAAGAAGACCTGGTGGGCCCCCCAGGCTACGCATTACAGGTATAGAACTTCCCCAACCTGGTTTCCGGCCAGCAGAAAGAGTCCAGGAGACAGGGCGTCGCTTAGCGAAGTATTGTGAGCGCTTCGGTGTTCCGTTTGAGTACAATGGAATTGCACAGAAATGGGAAACCATCCAAATTGAGGACCTCAGAATTAATAGAAATGAAGTGCTTGCTGTGAATTGTATGTTCCGATTTAAGAACCTGCTTGATGAGACGGTTGTGGTGAACAGTCCAAGGAATGCTGTTCTGAACTTAATTAGGAAGTTGAATCCTGATATTTTTGTACATTCTATTCTTAACGGATCCTACAATGCCCCCTTTTTTGTCACCCGGTTCCGTGAGGCTCTCTTCCACTTCTCTGCAATGTTTGATATACTTGATACTAATATTACCCGTGAAGATCCCATGAGGTTGATGTTTGAAAAAGAGTTTTTTGGGCGGGAGGTCATGAATGTCGTAGCTTGTGAAGGTTCAGAGAGGGTTGAGAGGCCTGAGTCATACAAGCAGTGGCAGATTCGGAACATGAGGGCTGGGTTTAGGCAGCTTCCACTGGACCGTGAAGTCATGAAGAAACTGAAGGGTAAATTGAAAGATCGTTACCATAACGATTTTGTGGTCAATGAAGATGGGCATTGGTTGCTTCAAGGTTGGAAGGGTCGGATTATCTATGCTTCCTCCTGTTGGTTACCTGCATAGGACTTGACACATGAGTGGCCGCGCCGGGCTGTTTCCATATTTTGAGGGCAGTCTGGTTCCAGCCGGAGCATGTTTAAGTTGCCCTGACAATAACGACTATAACTTGGGTTCCTCAACTAATATGGGCAGTTAATTTTGGGCTTCTCTGTTTTGCTCTCGGCATAAACAGCATGTAATATAAAAGTTGTAGTAGATTCTGATAAAGGTAGTGTTGTTTTATGTATGGAATAATTTCAATGTATAATTATATGTGGCGTCAGAGTTTCAGCTAGCTGGAGTCTCACCATTAGGAGCAGCTTATTGGTTAGTGGGAATCGGGTTTGCACGATTCACTACACTTACTGGCAGTGGAACTTTTATATTGACTAGTTATGCAGATGTAAATGAAGTTAATATTTTTATTAGTGATTCCTATTTAACGTGAATCTTCCAACTGTGCTTGTTGTAGATGAATGTTAATTTTAGAATAGAAAATGTTCTACTTCGCAATTTTTTTAGCCCAAAATGGTTCCAAAGATATTCTGAAAGAGTAGTGTTGCATGGGAACGTGTTGAAATCGGTGACACTTGGACAAGCACATCACGCCACGTCTCTCAGTTTGACTCACCCGTTACGCGTTCATGAATATTCTTTGTAACGCCTATATACACAGTAATCTCTTCCTTCTCAGCTTCGTCTTTCGTTTCCTCGTCTGACCGTTCACTGCTACACTTGGCGGAGAAACTGATAAGATGGATATCTAAGGTTCTTGAATTTCTGCATTTTTTTTCTTGGTTTCTAGCTTCTTCTTTTGAGTCTACTCTATTTTTTGTGGCATGTCTATGCTTTTGATGTAGCATACTGCTTGTGACAAAAAAGAGACGGTGAAGCTTCTTGGTTTGACTGTATAAATGGTTATGGATCCAAGCTTTGCTGCTGGTATCATTGTCGATGACCATGCCATCTCACCCAACTTCAATCAATACCCAGATCTTGTAAACGAGTGGGAATTCCATGATCCCCACTAGTTTCACTTCGTCGATCAGTGGCTCCGCCTCCGTCCGCTGCTGATAGCTTGAGCCCGCCCTCTATGGCTACTAGTTAAGGGGGAGACTCGTCCTCGGACGACAGTGAGTTCACGGAAACGGTTCTCAAGTACATAAGCCAGATACTAATGGAAGACAACATAGAGGACAAGCCCTGTATGTTTTTCGACCCTTTAAGTCTCCAAGTCACCGAGAAATCGTTCTACGATGTTCTCGGTCAGAAATCCCCTCCTTCCCCCAATCAAGACCGACCACCACTCTATGTCAATCACAAGGCGGAGAGCCCTGAAGATGTTTTTCCAGGTAGTAATTTTGGTACTAAAAATAGTTCAAGCAGTACTAGCACTGATCCTCAGCGGCTCGGCGATGGGATGGAGCTTTTGACTTGGAACTTTTTTACGAGCAGTGAATTTCTGTTGCAATTTAGGAGAGGATTAGAGGAAGGTAGTAAGTTCCTTCCTAGGGACAAGGGTGACAGAGAGAATTCAACGGAAGGGTCGAGGGGAAGAAAGAATCATGAGAGGGAAGATACAGATTTAGAAGGGAGGAGCAATAAGCAGTCGGTGGTTTATATGGAGGAGAGTGACTTATCGGAGATGTTTGATAAGGTGTTGCTTTCTACTGATACACTTCCTCTGCTATGCTTTAACAATGAAACCCTCCAGAATGAAGCCTCGCAGCCAAAAGGTGGGAAGAGTCGTGCTGAGAAACAGGGGAAGAAGAAGAAGAAAGATAGTGTTGATTTGGGGAGTCTTATGATCCTATGTGCACAAGCCGTCGCAGCAGCTGACATTAGAACTGCTAATGGGTAACTGAAGCAGATTAGGCAGCACTCTTCCCCTTCTGGTGATGGGTCTCAGAGGTTGGCTCATTACTTTGCTAATGCCCTTGAAGCACGCTTGGCTGGCTCTGGCGCAGGAACTCAAATTTTTTATACTTCTTTCCTTTCCAAGAGGATCTCAGCTTCTGAAATATTAAATGCTTACAAAGTTCATGTTTCAACCTGCCCTTTCAAGAGGATCTCGCTATTCTTTACAGACAAAATGATTTATAAAGTAGCAGAGAAATCGACAAAGTCTTCATATTATAGACTTCGGTATCCAATATGGTTTTCAGTGGCCAATTCTGATCCAGAAACTCTCAAAAAGAGCTGGTGGACCTCCCAAGCTACGTATTACCGGGATACAGTTTCCCCAACCTGGATTCCGTCCAACGGAGAGAATTGACGAGACCGGCCGTTGCTTGGCGAAGTATTGCGAGCGGTTTGATGTTCCTTTTGAGTACCTTGCCATAACTTCACACAAATGGGAGACTATTAGAATTGAGGACCTCAAGATTGATCGAAATGAGACGCTTGCTGTAAACTGTGCGTTCCGGTTTAGGAACCTACTTGATGAGTCAGTTGAAGAGGAGAGTCCACGGGATGCGGTTTTGAACTTAATTAGAAGGATGAATCCTGATATCTTTGTCCATTCTATTGTTAATGGATCCTACAATGTCCCCTTCTTCGTCTCACGGTTCCGAGAGGCACTCTTCTACTTCTCTGCATTGTATAACATATTTGATGTTACTTTACCCCGTGAAAACCAGGAGAGATTGTTTTTTGAGAGAGAGTTCTATGGGAGGGAGGTTATGAATGTTGTTGCATGTGAGGGCTTAGAGAGGGTTGAGAGGCCGGAGACGTACAAGCAATGGCAGGTTCGGACTATGAGGGCTGGATTCAGGCAGCTCCCACTGGACCAAGAGCTCATGAACAAATTAAGGTCTGAGTTGAAGGAATGGTACCACAAGGATTTTGAGGTTGAAGAAAACAACCACTGGTTGCTTCAGGGGTGGAAGGGCCGGATTATTGATGCTTCCTGTTGTTGGGTTCCGGCTTAGGAATCTGATCACTATATCGGCTCAGTTAGTTAATGCTTATTAGATGATTTTTTTTTTTTTGAAAAAAGTGTTATGATGTGATATACACTAAGTTTGAGTTCATTGTTAATGTTCTAGTTTTGAAAAGGAAAAACAAAAAGTTTTATCAAACAAAGTTGATGTTTATGAAAATTCATAATTGCCCATGATTTACTTAATTTGGATACCGTGCAAAGGATTATTTGGGTTCAATCTTCGATTTCTTTGTGTTGGGGGAATAGGATTCTCACGATTTCACTATTTAATTGTCAAGATTAAATTTCACAAATTTAATAGTGTCACATGGTGAATATGTTGCCATGATGCAGAGAATAAGGTAATCAGACGGTAGAACCAGCCTTGCAGGAATGCAAGTGAATAGTTAAGTAAATAAAACAATTTTAACAAATTGCAATTTTATTTCAATAGAAATACTTACCGGCTTAACAAGGATTACTACAAATAGGATTGTAAGATCGATAAGAGTATGATAGCAAAACGAGAGAGAGAGAGAGAGAGCTAGAGTGGGAAGATTTCCGTCTAAAAGCTTCTACCTTACCCCAAAGGCTTAGTCCTTATTCATAGGCCAATAACAAAGGGTAAAAAGAAAATTTCAGGAGGAAAAAACTGTAGAGCAGCGTGCAGCGGGACTATAGCAGTCAATAGTGCTATCTACTGTAGAGTAGCCAATAATTTTGCATAAGACAAGCAGCCTTTCGGTGGGGCTTTGTGAAGCCAATAATGCTGTCTGATGGGAACCCATGTGGATCAATAATTAAGTTCTGGAATGTCCTCAATACTCGGGATTGAATCCTGGGAACAAAGTGGGTCATGACTAAATATGTGGTGGTTAGCCCGCAAATGGAAGCATCTTATGAAGAGGAAATGTCCGAATTTTCTTCATCTTCTTCTTCAATTTCATCATCTTCCTTGAAAGTTTTTAGAAATTGTTAGAATATTTTCATATCTTTTTTGGAAGGGCCTTTCTTCTTTTTCTTAAGACTTTTTGGTCTTGGAAGAAGAGGGAGAGGCAACAACAGCAGGTTTCTCTTCCTCTGGAGGAGGTAGAAAAAGTGATGGAGCAACAAGTCCGGTAGTGATAGTCCGAGAAGAAGCAATAGGAGATGTTTTGGAAGCTGCATTCTTCTTGGCAAAATCCTTATAAACATTTTGGATAATAGTATCAGTTAGTGGGAATTTGTTCCACCATTTCATGAACTAGTGGCGATTCAGGATGTCACCATCTTTAACATAAAACTATTTTAAAATCCAAGAGATCTTGAATTTTATAATAAAATGCATCATAGGAGGAAACTTTTTCCCATTGGCATCAACATTGTAAGAATCTCTAAAAATTCCAAAAGCTTTGAAAAAATTTATAGGAAGAATTTCGGAAATTGCTCCAAATTGTTCCCACCATTTTGAGAACCAAAGGGGAAGAATTCCAAAAAATTTCTTATCAAAATTAATAAATCAAGAATGATCGTTTTTGGAATTCTGGTAGAGTATAAATTTAAACCAGGCATCCATATAACCATAATAGGAGTAAGAAAGCATATATATATATATATATATATATATATATATATATATATATATATATATATATATATATAGCATTTTTCATAAATATATAATTCATTAGAATAATATAAAAACACATGTTCACTTTAGCACTAGAGGCCAGATTGGCATTATCATGCGCATCAAAAACCATTATATATATATATATATATATATATATATATATATATATATATATATATATATATATATATTTTCCCTCCAATTATTTTTTTATTAATTCTAATAATAAAATAATTTTTATAGGGATTTCAGATTTGGCACCCGAATCTTTTGTGCCCTCTAATAGCATTAAGCCACGTCACAATAAAAACACAAAAACAATTCAAAATAAAAACGCTGTATCACAATATCCCATCAACCAAAAGAAACCTATCAGTCTATCACCCTCTCAAGAGATCGAGAGAGAATACCATGCACCCCAAGCCCCAGTCCCCCACATACTGGCTTTCAGTAGCGCAGAAAAGGGCAAAAAAAAATTGTCCTCAGCATCTGGGCATGTCTCATTTCCAACCGCCCAATCTAGCACCATTCTGTTAATGTAAATTTGAAGATCCAAAGGACAAAATGTTATCACAATATCATCTCCAGTAACTGCAGCCGTCGATGCAATGTTAAAATTATTTGTATAAAATTATGGGTCAATTTTAACTCCACCTATTTAATAAAACGGTCATCAATTATAATTTGATGGTACGCATGATTTGGTATTTTCAATTTTAAAATCTTGTAAATTGTTTTAGTGTTCCAATCTGATTGGCCGGGCCTACTACTATTAGAAGGCATAAAAGACGACTCTTCTAAGAAGAACCATTGGTTATTGTCATATTGAAACAAACATTTATATGGAATATATGGAAATATGGAACAGCATATTCCGGAAGGGTCTCACTAGAATGAAATCCCCAAATCCTCCGTATATACACAAGAAAATTGATTTGAGTCAGTTGACTGGTTGTAATAGGGACACTTTGACGTGGCCCAATAAACCCATTGCCCTCATTTTGACTAACGTACAGCGCCTTCTTTGAAACTTCGTGACCGATATACGAGAGAATGCCCCTTCAGTAGGGACGCTTATCTGTTCCGTCTCATGTTCCATCTTTCTCTTCCTCGTCCGACCCTTCTCTGCTTCACAACTGATAGATATCTAAGGTTAATTCTTGAGCACATATATATATATATATATATATATTTTTAAAAAAATATTCCTTTTGGCTGTAGCTTGCTTCATATATATAGTCTTTGATCTGATATAGGTAGTTCAATGTTGTTGTTTTTGTTTTTTTCCTGAGCAGGTAGTTTAATGTTTGTTTGGTCTCGGATTCAGCTTGAGACATAAAAGAGACAGCGAAGCTTCTTATGGATCCAAGTTTTGATGGATTGCCTGATTTCACAAATGGTTTCTTGTTCAAGGACCAAACCATCTCACCCAATTCCAATCTAGTCCCTGTTTACAAATTGAATGTACCCTCCCCGGACCTTATAACCTTCCTCGACAATCCATTTCCGCCACCTAATCTGGGCACCGGCGATTTCGATGTGCCAATCACAGTGGACGTTGCAGCTGCTGATAGCTTGAGCCCGCCGTCTATGGGTACGAGTCGTGGGGGAGAATCGTCCCCGGACGACAGCGAGTTCTCGGAGACTGTTCTCAAGTACATAAGCCAGATACTTATGGAAGAGAACATAGAGGAAAAACCCTGCCTGTTTTTTGACCCATTGGGTCTCCAAGTCACCGAGAAATCGTTCTATGATGCTCTCGGCCAGAAATACCCTCCTTCACTTAATCAATGCCACCCACGACCTTATATCAATCATAACGTTGATAGCCCTGATGATGTTCTTTCTGGAAGTAGTAGTGGTGGTGATTATGTTACTAGTAGTAGTTCTAGCACTAGCACAAGCTCTGATCCTCATATTTTGGCTCAAAACATTTTTATTGATAGTGAATCTGTGTTGCAATTTAGAAGAGGGTTAGAGGAAGCTAGTAAATTCCTTCCTAGGGGTAATCCGTTGGTTGTTGATTTGGAGAGTAGCAGAGAAAGCAAGGAGGAGAAGGGCGAGAGGGAGAATTTCCGGGAGGGGTCGAGGGGAAGGAAGAATCATGGGAGGGAAGATATAGATTTAGAAGAAGGGAGGAATAGTAAGCAGTCTGCTGTTTATGTGGATGAGACTGAACTATCTGAGATGTTGGATGATGCACTTTCTGCGCTATGTAGTAACTATAGATCCTTGCAGAATAAAGAAAGCAAGGCCTCTCATCAGCCAAATGTTGATTTGCCGAAGAAGGTTCATGCTAAGAAACAGGGCAAGAAGAAGGATACGGTTGATTTGCCGACCCTTTTGATTCATTGCGCACAAGCTGTCTCAGCCGGCGACAGTAGAACCTCTAATGAGTTGCTGAAGCAGATTAGGCAGCATTCTTCCCCTTTTGGTGATGGGTCTCAGAGATTGGCACATTTCTTTGCTAATGGACTTGAAGCACGCTTGGCTGGCACCGGCAACGGCGGCAAAGGAACTCAAAAGTTTTATTCTTGCTTGGTTTCCAATAGGATTTCAGCTTCTGAAATATTGAAAGCTTACAAAGTTCATCTTTCAGCCTGCCCTTTCAAGAGGATCATGCTAATGTTTGCTGTCAGAATGATTTGTAAAGTAGCAGAGAACGCAAAAAGTCTTCATATTATAGACTTTGGTATTGGATATGGTTTCCAGTGGCCAATTCTGATTCAGAAACTCTCGGAAAGAGCTGGAGGACCTCCCAAGCTACGTATTACAGGGATAGAGGATACCCAGCCCGGATTCCGTCCGACAGAGCAAATTGAGGATACCGGTCGTCGCCTGGCAAAGTATTGCGAGCGGTATAACGTTCCTTTTGAGTACCATGCCATAGCATCACACAATTGGGAAGCTATCAAAATTGAGGAATTGAAGATTGACCAGAATGAGATGCTTGCTGTGAACTGTTTCCTCTGTTTTAAGAACCTACTTGATGAGACGGTTGAAGAGACCAGTCCACGGAATGCGGTTTTGGGGTTAATCAAGAGGATGAATCCCGATATTTTTGTCCATTCTATTGTTAATGGATCCTACAACGCTCCCTTCTTTGTCACGCGGTTCAGAGAGGCACTTTTCCATTTCTCTGCATTGTATGACACGTTTGATGTTACAATATCCAGAGAAAACCCAGAAAGATTGATGTTCGAGAGAGAGTTCTATGGGAGGGAGGCTATGAATGTAGTTGCATGCGAGGGCTTAGAGAGGGTCGAGAGGCCGGAGACGTACAAGCAGTGGCAGGTCCGGACAACGAGGGCTGGTTTCAGGCAGCTTCCATTGGACAGAGAGCTCATGAACGTATTCACTTCTAAGCTGAAGGATTGCTACCACAAGGATTTTGTGCTCGATGAAGACAACCGCTGGTTGCTTCAAGGGTGGAAGGGCCGGATTGTCTATGCTTCCTCTTGCTGGGTGCCGGCGGCATAGGAATCTTGTACACCGAGTTCTTGAGAAGCTTGTGGCAAGGATAGTTTAGGAAATTTACCGAGGATTATCCTATGTAAATTAATTTTCTTTTGTTTTTATGATTTTATCACTTTGTTTGGTACATGCGCGTGTATGTATAAACATGACCATGTAATATGTATGCCTGAAATATGAGCTTAATTGTCGCTTTAGTTATCTTAATTTGATGTTAACATGCAACTACTTGACTTAACAAAAAAAAAAGAAAAAAACATGCAACTACTTGTCCACCACTACTGTTTCAAGATAAGGAATCCTACGAGTAGATATAAGAGACTTGTAACGTGACCCTAAAGAGATTTACACCCATTTATTATTGGTTAACGTGACTTGTTTTAAGAGGTTTTTTTATATCAATTTGTGTAAAATAAGTATAATAAATAAATGCAAAAAATAAAATTACTGACTCTCGAGTTTTCGAAACAAATATGCACCCATTTTAAAGCAACTTTTGAGCAATTGGTAGTGTTCAATGTATTACTACTAGTGGGGAGAGAAGATGAAAGTAACTATTTGTAATCTTTCATCGATTTTGTAATTTTTTTTTTTAAAGTTTAAAAATTCTCATTTAGCGTAACCAACTTTCAATGAAATTTTTTTGTATTCTCATCAATCTGTTAAGATTTAACAGAAAATTACCAAAATACTCTTTTATTTTACTTTTCACTTAAAAAAAACTTTTAATTAGAATTTAAGGATAATTTTATAAAGTTTATAAAGGTATAAAGGTTATTTCACCAATTGACCATTTCATTTAACTTCAAACCCTAACTAAAAGAATAAGATTACAAAAATAATAAAAATTCAAGAGAATAAAATAAAATTTCCCCTTATTTTTAAATTAACTAAGCGTAATAACTTGATGTTAAAGTTGAACATAAACAAATGGTGGATTAGTTTAGAATCCCTTCCCCATGTGCGTTAATACTTTTAGGCCTCCCTTGACGAATCACTGCAAGATAAGTCAATGTAAGACGGTCCAATCAGAAGCATGCAATCCAATCGCTTCGGTGGGCCCCCTCTTCTTCCCGCCGTTGATTTCGTAAAAGAAATCTATAGAAAACATAAAGGTTAAATACATTTTAGCCTCCCAAACTACCACTATTTTTTCGAATGGCCCCCCAAACTACCAATGCTTAGATTCTGGCTCACCAAACTACCATTTTTTTATTTTTTGGCACCATCCGTCTATTTATGCCGTCAATTCTAATAGAAATTGGTCAAAAACTCAAAAATACCCCACCCTTAACCGTGAGAATTTCAAAGTGTATGAGGAGTATTTTCGGGTTTCTGTTTATAATTGACGACATAAATAGACGGATGAGGCCAAAAAATCAGAAAGTTGTAGTTTATGGGACCAGAATCTAAGCATTGATAGTTGGTGGGCCATTTGAAGAAAGGGTGGTAGTTTGAAGGGCTAAAATTTATTTAACCCAAACATAAATGAATTAATGATAATAATATAAAGGCATCACATTCACTTTAGCAAATTAGCACTAGAGGCCATATTAGCATTGGGCCTCATACATCACTTTCCCACTCCACCTTCTTTTGACTACAATAACATATTTCATCATCATCATCATCATCATCATTATCATTATCATTATCATTATTATTATTTTATTTTGTGTTAATTTTATGAATATCTTAGGTTATTGAAGAATATATGCAGTAATGCATTTGCTTAATACCTTCTTTCTTCTTCCTTTTTTATCTGTTTTTTTTAAGCTATTTCTCTTTGGTATGACATGCTTGACTAATTAAATCTGTTAACTTGATAAATGAGAACATGTTTAATGACTTATTTATAATTATAGTTTACCATAAAATTTTTTTATGATCTGTTTGAACTATAGAAAATGATTTATAATTTAGATCAATTTTAAAAAATAATTGTATAATTATCTCAAAAAAAATAATTAAAAAAAGAAAAAGAAATAAATGCATGTTATAATCCAAGGCATTCGTTTGATTTGACTAAATTTATTATAGCAAAGCCAACTAATTCATAATAAAACCGAATTAAAAGCTAACTAATCTTGAAACTTTCTCCTCAAGATTGACGTAACATAGACAAAAGGAAGGCTTGGCTCCCAAGCTATCACGATTCTCGAGGAACCGGTTGCTTTCAGGGCTGCCGGCAACGTCCGATATATATAGAAGTTTGACGATGGCTCGGCTTGAAAATTCTTTTAGATTTTTTTTTTGAATGATTTAAAATTAAAATTGATGTGATATACTTTATATGAAAAAGTAAAAAAAATTTGTATTGTAGTGAGTTTTTTATTTAAAAAATAATAAAAAAGTGTTGATGTGATATAAAAAATAAAAAAAAGTTAAGAATATTTTCAAGTTGATTTTTTTTTTTTTTTTTTTTTTTTTTGGAGAAAGTGAAGGAAAGAGAAAGGAAAAGAAAAGTAGTTTTCACGGGGCTGATGTCTTTTTTTTGAAGCATCAAATCAAAATGCTGTCACTATCTCAATCTGTCCCTACAGGCGTTCTACGTTTATCCATGATGTTCGTGGACTGAGCATGCAGTCAAACGCTCGTGTCATTGACCGGCCTAGATTCACTCTCCCTGAGACGACAACTTTAAGAGTGTATAATGTGGTCGTTGATATTAAAGAACGATTCAGATACAGTAGCTCATGTTCACATGGACACGTCAGATTGTCATACTTTGTCAAAAGTTTGTGCACTATTGGTATTTGTGTTTGATGTGATATTAAAATTAATTTAAAAATTTTTAAATTGGTTTAATTTATAAATACGAGTCAAATTTTATTACAAATTTTAATACATTCTATTAAGCTACACGTAAGTGCTAATAAAATAATTATACATGTAAACCTTAATTAAAAAAAATGTAAAACTTCAAAAATTATTTTAAAAAAAATGAACAGAGAAAAGGGGTGACTGTCAATTGGGCAGCTACCCACAACCAATGGGGGTGTCTACCCTCCACTCCTAGCCTCTGGGATGACAGCACAACCACCCCCAAACCCTGACGATGGCCACGCCACCTCCGGTCACCTGGGGTTGGTGTGTGGCCACCCTTGGCAGCCATCTCTTTTCAAGTTTTTTTAATTTTTTTTTTAAGTTTTATAAATTTAATATTTTTTATTAAGATTGACACGTGTCTCCATCTTATTGACGCTGATGTGGCGCTTAACAGAATCTGTCAAATTTTTTAACGGAATTTAACTCAAGGAAACGATTTGTAAATTAAGCCAACCATAAGGATCTTTGAATCAATTTTGATACTACATGGAGCAATTTGTAATTTAAGTCAACCATAGGAACCAATGATGCAATTTTTCATATTAAAAATGTATATAATAAAAAAAAAAATGTGATAAACATCAATGTCAATTTAATAGGTTGAAATTAAAAAAAAAAAAAAATTATTCCAATTCAATTTACGTTAAGAAAAATTTGTCACAATTTTTTTCTTTTTTTTTTCTTTTGAGAAAAATTATATTCAGTTCCTAAGTTTTCTTTTGATTTGAATTTAGTTTTTCGATTTCTAATTTTAAGAATAAGATCTTTAGATTTTGCCTAGGTTTCAAAATAGGTATATGAATCACTTTATTGTCAAAGTTAATGATTTGTCATTTAACACATTTTGGTTGCTGAATTAATTTGTTGTCACAAATTTTGAATAATTAGAAGGATAGCAATTAAGAGTAATTAGCCAATTGTTGGGCACCTTTTTTCTGAAGTTTCAAATATTGGAAGCAAAACATGCATAATATGATTATAAGATTGGGACATTGATGATCAAAGTGTGCTTTTTTTTTTTTTTTTTTTTTGGTTCACTATAGCCTATAGCATATAGTGTTGTAATAATTTCATATATAAATCACTCTTGAAAATCAATTTATATATAAATGATTAAAATTGCACTTAAGTCATATAAGACACCCAGACACACCCCACTCTCTTTCTCTCATTAGCCATTTTGTTCAGCTAAGTTGCCTCTCCAACCTGACCAACTATCATAATAGATCACTTTCTCCTCCGTCAATATCTTTTTTCTATTGGGAAATGATTAAAATACCCATGATGCATAATAAGTATACTACCCTAATGTGCCTTGGAGTAGTGCATTTGTTGTGCATTAGAAATGTATGGATCACTCCCCTTTTCTATATATATATATATATAAAGTGGTCATTGAATCAACATTTATAAAATATATATATATAAAAAGATAAAAAAAATAAAAAACTAAATACTAATTTAATGGCTAATTTATATATATATATATGAAAGAAGAACAATAATATGCTAAATAGCAGTTCTTGAAACGAACGATAAAGTAGTTGAAGTCTATCTATTTAGCTTGTTGAGTTTTATTTTTGATGGGAAAAGGACTAAATCCAAGAACTCCGATTCCTTGAACGCTGAACTTTGAGTACCAGCGTAATGGGGGCAAGAAACGTGGGTTTACTCCTTAGTTCTCTGGTCTTTTGGTTTTTGTTTATAGTGTTGGATCTCTCTCATTTCTTTTTTCTTTTCTTTATTTTTTTTTTAAGAATTACTTGACACTAACATGACATTGATATTGGGTTATGATAAACTTGATATATGCATTGACATGTTAAATGAGACACACGTAAGAGATAGTTAACCGTAATAAAGGGATAAATTTAAAATTTTTGAGTAAAATTTAAGGATTTCATTCTTGAAATTATAAATTTAAAAGGATAAATTCGAATCGATGAAAGCCCAAATTTATTTATTTATTTTTTGTCATTTCTAAGGATATCTTTGCTTATTGAAAGAAACATTTGGACAGAAATTTCCTACAATCTAATTTGTAGGAAATTTATGTCCGAAACATTTAACATTAGGCATTACCGAATATATAGAAGTGTAGAGTCTCACGAGTAACATAATTGCCTCGTTTAATATAGCTTTTTTAGAAAGCTCTTTTACTCTTTAGAAAGAAATTAAAAAAAAAAGTAAAATATTAACAAATAATTTCAAATACAAAATACCTCAGTATTATTTTTATCTCGATATCACATTAAAATACCTTCTTTTTTTTTCTTTTTTTTTTTTTAAAAAAAAAAAAAAATCATCTAACAAATTTTACTCAACGAAACAATGTGTTTGGTAAACATTTGGATTGTGGTTTTTTTTTTAAAAAAAATAAAATAAAATAAATTAATAGTAATAGAAAGTGATTGATATGATAAAAAAAAAAATTAAAAAAATTAAAAAAAAAATTTAGTTAAAAAGTAATTGATATGATATATAAAAAAAAAAAATTAAAAAAAATTAAAAAAAATTGTTGAAAAGTTATTAATGTGATATAAAAAGTAAAATGTTTTGAAGCTTACTTCTTCATAATAAAAATGACCAATTACTTCAAGAAAAATCATAACTAGGATTAGGAGTTAAGTCAAAAGTCCCTTAACCCTCTCATCCTCTAAAGCCTTGTATAAGCAGTGTGGGCTGTGTGATCCTGGTTGCCCAATTCCCAACAGTTACCCCCCCCCCCCCTAATTCCCTTGTCCAACTTGGCTAGTTTGATAACGCGAATTTTTGTGTTTAAGAAGCGTTGAAATCGGTGCTGACCCTTAATTTTTTTTTTACTGTTACTCCTCTTAAATGCACCAATGTGGGGATTGTCAGCCAACGATTTGTTGCAGCTTTTTAAGATTCTTACACGCGCACTTCTTAAAATTTTGGGTTGGCAGTTGCATGTCTCTTCAAATGTCTTTTAAAAGTGTACCCTCTATGCCATTTCCATCTTTTCACCTCTGGGACTTATCTTTGTTGTCTTTCTTTTCTTTGTTGCATTTCATTAGAATCTGTCGTTTTCGAGCCATTGTTGACCAACTTCCTTTCGTCGGTTTGGCCACATGACTGTAAATTCTCTTTCTTTTTCCAATTTTTAAAACCTTCAATAACAAACAAGACTCTTCCTGCTTGTTTTCCAGTGTTTGGTCTAAATTGATACAATATAAGCATGTTCTCCACAACTGCAATTATATTTTCCATACAATTAAAATAGGGACAATTACACTTTACCCCCCTGTTTTATCCATGAGGTGGCGATTTACCCCCAATGTACCAAAATTGTTAGATGACCCTCCCGAACTTGCCAACGTGTGGCAAGTTTAACCTTCCGTCCACTCACCCGTCTATTTGAAAGGAAAGTCAGTCATGTGCGCTGCACGTGACCGTTTAATGCATTTTTCCTTCCCAAAATACCCTCGTCCCCATCAGATATTATACCAACACATGTGTCCACTGTAGTACCACCAACTTATGCATTTCTCCTTGCCAATGTACCACCGACACCAAGATTGTCCTAGCCCTAACTGGCTAGCTCAAGAACTTTGACTCCAACGTGGGACTGAGCTTCGAGTCCAGGTTTACACGACCATTCTCGCAGAACAAGTACGTCGGCTCTTCCTTCCTTTCTCAAGTCATGGATACTTTATCTCTCATACATGGCTTCCACGATATTTACATCTGCAAATTCAATTCTTCCACAACGTGCATGTTTCTTTCAATTTCTGCAGGACCGAACTCTCACAATTTCTCTCCAAAAAAACAAAGACTTGCAGCACCGAATCCATGGGTGAGAATCAAGGCTCATGGCACTTTCCATAAAGGGTAGGGCCGATATACACGCCATTTCCAAATCCATGCAGCATCGACACCCGTTATTCTTCAACTTGTAGCCGTGCACCAAATCAAGACATGTTTTCTTTCCATATCGCAGCAGAAGACACGTGATCTTCCAGACTTGAAAAACCGAGAAACACTCACTCAAGGATCACACGTTTTCCTTTAGATATTCAGCACCGAATGAAAGACACACCTTGCAATGCACTAAAACGGAAAGGAAGAGCCGTTGGGCAATCTATCACAATCCAACGGCGATCCATCCCAAGCGTGGCCAGCCAGTGTTCTAGGTGCGGTGTTGGTGCAATGGGTGCACCAATGTACCAATCTCTGCAGTGGATGCTTCAAAAGGAACATCAGTTATTGGATACTTCCCGTATCGAGAGCTTGGTGATCATGACATGTGGTTAGTTGATGGAGGTTTGGCACGGTCTGGTCTGGGCAACCACAGAGATTGTAGTGCATTACCTTTTGATGAATCTGCTGTTGTAGGAAAACTTATGTTGACATAAAAAAACATTCTCCACGTCCTCTGTTTCATGTTCAAAAAACAGAGCATGACAAAGTCGTTGTAACTGAAAAGATTATGGTAGCATTATTTGATTGAAGACGGAAAATAAGAAAAGAAAGCATGCGTCATGCGTGGCTATCATGGTATTCGAGTTAGGAGAAGAGTGCAGAGAGTACAAAGAAGGAAAGGGACATGCGATGTGCTGCCTTTTAAGGTGACGGTTTTTGTTGGTAGAACCAACCTTATTTCTATTCATTCACCATTCATTCACAAAGATACAACAAGCCAAAGAATTCCTCTTTTAGCGATCGTTGCACTGGTGAGTCACCGCGCCGTGTTCGCGTGCGGCACAAGCAACTTCAGGGACGAGCCTATCCCAATGGAGATCTATGACCTACAACCTAAGATCCATGAACCACTTGGTCGGAGTAACTGGACGGTGTTGGAGCAGCTGGACAGTCGGGTTGAATGGGTTTTTTTTTTTTTTTTTTTTTTTTTTTTTTTTAATGCATGTACTGGTATGAAGGCTGTTTGGGACAGGGGTATTTTGGGAAGGAAAAATGCATTAAACGGTCACGTGCAATGCACATGACCGACTTTCCATCCAAATAGACGGGTGAGTGGATGGAAGGTTGGCAAGTTCAGGAGGGTCATCTAACAATTTTGGTACATTGGGGGGTAAATCGTTATCCCGGGGATAAAACAGGGAGGTAAAGTGTAATTATCCCATTAAAATATGTAAGAAAAACTATATATATATATACACACTCCTAAACAATTAAATATAAAAAAAAAATTATAAAAAATAACAGTTTAATATAAAAAACAATTAATTTAAAAAGAACAATTTAAATATAAAAGCTTGATCAATGTAAAAATTTAATTACACACCTACAACTTTTTAAGAAAGAGTAGAAAAAAATGGATTTGAATTGTTGAAGATTTGAAGTAGGAAGAAATACTATAAGAAAAAATCACAAATCGCAAATTCTTCTGGTTCTCTGATTTTTCTAATAGCACTCAATGTTACGACCTACGGATTCACAAATCAATAAAGTCGTCTTCAACCCTCACAAACCTAATTACCATAACGCTTCAAACATTTAATAGAAAGAAAATTACGGTGCGGTGAGTTGTGAATTCCAGTCCTCTTGAAGAATATTATCTCCTAATAAGTGATTAGGATAGACAACTACGGCATTTGAAAGAACTCTACGACATATAAGAATAATTTTTTTTGGAGGTGACGAGAGCATTTGACCTATCTCAACCCCTTCCTCCACACCTGCTTGGCTGCCAAGTTATCTTGAGGAATCGGTGGCTTTCTTTCTTCTTCTTTTTTTTTTTTTTTTGGGGGGGGGGGGGGGGGGGGGGGGGGGGGGGGAAGAATTGGAATGTTCTTGATTATCTGAAATAAGTTGCTTAGTATTTACAATTCCTAAGAGACAATTGGGATAAGAGTCAACCCCAACCTTGTTTAACTGCTTAGAAATAGTAAGTTTTGCGAGATGATGGACAACTCTGTTCCCCACTCTCCATACATGATTCACATCCCACGAATGAAAACCCTTCAGAACATCTTTAGCATTCAGAATAAGACTCCAAATTTACCCATTCCCCCGTCACCTCTGCCTAATGCCAACACAACCTCCTTAGCGTCACCTTCCAATGTAATTGACGGAAACCCCATGTGTCTTTTAAATTCCGCCTCAAGCCAAGCACCAAAAGCTTTAGCAGCAGTTGGGTCCAAGATCCAAGAGGTACTTCTGAACATAACACATAGCAACTCACACCGTGCCTGTATGATCTCGGGCGATGATACCCAGGGTTGGCTCTATCTTATAAAAATTTAGGTGATCGCTTAAGGCTCCCATGATTAATGAAGGCTTAATTATAGCAATTAAAAAGACATTAATATCATTTAATTCTCTAACATTCCGTTATTGAAATAAGTTTTAAAAAATTGATGGTATTAAATAAAAGAGTCAAATAATACTAAAGACATTCTTAAATAAAACCCATTTTTCAGCTTTAAATGTTCTATTATTGGAAATAATGGAGAGAATGAAAATAGTAATAATATTCAATATGTTGTGAGTAGAGTTTTTTGAGCCTTGTTATGAGCATTGAACAGCCAAAATTTCAATCAGAATTTTAAATGACAACAATAAATTCTAATCTCAACTGCCAATTAGATCATTTACAAAAGACATGAATTGCTTTAACATTCAATGCTAATTATATATAATTTATTCCAAACGTTAAAAAGATAGAAATTATGCTACACAAGTACTCTAACGTTCAAAATAAAACGAGGAAAAATAAAATAAATGCTAAGAAGATGAAAAGTTTTTAAAATATTTTATGCTATTCAATTATAAACTCCTATCTTTATAAGTTTTTATTGTTTTCTCTTTATTTTCCTATTCAAATCTTATTCAAATTTGAATTATTATCTTCTTATACACTTTTATTATTTTCTAACAACACACTATTCAAGGCATTAAAATTATTTCATAGCTAACCAGTGACCAAAAAAATAAAAGATTAGTTACCAAAAACTCAATCAATCATTTGCATTAGTCACCAAAATGAAATGTTTGGAAAAACTTAATCCATAATTTTGCATTCTAAAAAGCAAGAAAAATAATTTTTAAATAAAAATATAATATTAATATTAAAATAAATATTATTTAATTAATATTTAAAAATAAAGAAGATGTTTCACTAACTTGTTACTTCCCATTAGATCTCACCAAAAAAAAAAAAAAAAACCTTGTTACTTTTTAGGCCTCAAAATGTATGGTCGACGATACCCAACCAATCACCTCTAAGTCAACGGCAGCGTCACATAGTTTGACGTAAAAGGAAAGTGATTATTGCATAAAATGGGTACAACATAAGCATAAAACTTCCTCACATGAGGCTGGGCCACACCCTCATATAAAGGGTATTGTACCTACGTTGTGCCATGTAGAAAATCTAGCCTTTCCCGACGCAAAATGCTGTGATTCTCAATCTGTCCCTTCAAGTGTCCTTTATCAAGAACGATTCTGATAGGGTAGTTGAGCTCATATTCACACGGACACTTGAAAAGACAGACATTTATGGAATGAGTAATTCTAGGATCATATTTTTAGGACTAGGCTATTATTGGCAAAAGAAATGATCCTTACACTCATTTCTCACAACAGCCCCACAACAAGCTGACGTGGCTGGTAATATTTTATTACTTTTTTTGTTTTGTTTTTTTTTTTTTTTTGTTAAAAAATAATAAAATATTACCAGTCAGATCAGCTTGTTGTGGGGCTGCTGTAAGAAATGAGTGTAAGAATCATTTCTCTATTGGCAATATCATGGGCCTCCTATTATTACGCCTATATGTGTGGTTTTATTTGTATTTTAAATAACTAATTAATTTAATATATTAAATTTTAAAAATTTATTACAATTCACCCAATTCCAATCAATACCCAGATCTTTTAAATGACTACGAATTCAATTTGCCCTCCCCGGACCTTACCTTCCTTGAAAGTTCATTGCTTTCACCTGACCTGGGTCACACTGATTTCGCTCCGCCCATAACTGTGGTCCCAGCAGCAGAGCCATATGCTCCGTCCGCTGGCAATAGCATGAACACACCATCTGTGGGTACGAGTCCGGGGGGGAACTCGTCCCCGGACGACAGCGAGTTCTCAGAAACAGTTCTCAAGTACATAAGCCAGATACTTATGGAAGAGAACATAGAGGACAAGCCCTGCATGTTTTACGACCCTTTGGGTCTCCAAGTCACCGAGAAATCCTTCTATGATGCTCTCGGTCAAAAATACCCTCCTTCCTCCAATCTACACCAAGAAGAACCAACCTATATCAATCTCAACTTGGGGAGCCCTGATGATGTTTTTTCCTGCAAGCAGTGGTGGTGATTATGGTGTTAGTAGGATTTCTAGCACTAGAAATAGCACTGATCGACAGTGGGTCAGTGATGTTTTCCAGCCCAATTTGGAGCCCGCCAATGGATCTGTTGAGACAGTTTTCAGCATGGTGACGTGTCGAATGATGATTCGCTTGAAGATTCGCTTTGTTCTTATGATCTGCAAAATAATAAACACTGCGTCAGGGGGTGCCGACGATCCCCCTCCGATGCCAAAGTCAGATGATAGTTTGAATATGAGCTGAGTAATTTTTAAAAGCATAGAATAGCATGTACCTTAATATTAGAAGAGATTCTGGTATTTATAGAGATTGAGGGGCAGTTTAGGATTGTTCCCGGTTTGTGCAGGGATCGGCAGTTAAGGAAGACGTGGCCTCGGGCGCACGGACACTTCGGGTTCCACGACCGCGTATCTCGGGCGCATGATCCCTTATGGGTGACATGTTTTTTGGAGCGACTTCGAGTGCACGATCTAGTTATGTATAGTGTGTCGTGTCCCTTAAATCCCTGGTAATCCTGAGATATTCGCGGACTCGAGTGTTACGAGGTACCCGGGTCGGGTGGTCGGACTCGGGTGGTCAGGTCGGGTGAACCGGTTAGGCCCAAATGATTTGGATGGGCTTTGGTAAACTAATATTTTCCCTAACAGTTACCCCCCAATTCTTTTATGCAAATTTTATGCGTAAGGGAATTTAGGAATAATCAAGAGGCCTTAACTTATCACGGATTCGGAAGTTGAGTCGGGTGCATGTTACCGGGGAGGTTTTGATTTTTCAGTCGTTGCTTCACCCGAAGAGTGTCAGTCCAGAGGCCTTTGGAAGTCATCTTTGGAAAAATCCCGCACTTTTTCAAATTCTAAATTTCAAATTTGCTCACCTTCAAAATCTCGGGTTTCGGGATCGGCTGACGTATGCAATAAGGTGCATTTAATGCGATCCGACGTCGGTTCAGCTTTTGAGTCCCGGGTGTGCAAATCAGTGGTAACATTAGATCGAGTTTTGAATGACTTAACTGCGGCTAATGGAGATAAAGCCCAGCTGCCGCCGAGCTTGATGCCTCTCAAACTGAGGAAGGAAGCTGTTCAGTTTTCTGAGCTACCCCAACCGGGGAGGATAACTGCCAAGTAGGAAGAATCTCAGTCCCGTGAATACAAGCGACAATATTGGGATAGAGATCCCTGTATATCTTGCCCATGTCTGCTTTTGGGACCAACTAGATGCCGGATCTGCGTATGCTCTTCTTGTATTTCCTGGAGCGGAGCTTCCTGAGATGAAGTATGTTCCTGACCTAGGGGTCGGGATACTCATAAGATTCTGATGACAGGTCGGGTTCTCTGGTTTCATTCGACCCAATTGAGCTTCCGGTTCGGCCACAGGCCTGCACAATCTCGGGTGCATGCCGACAGCAGGTGACTTGATGGGTGTTGACTGAACTGATTGATTCCCAGAAAGACAAAGAGCATCTTTTACGGAGCTTAATGTATCTCAGGCTTGGAAGATAGTGTTGGCTGCATAACTGTATGCCGCTAAGGCTAAGAAGAAACAAACTGTGACCAGGAAGCAAGCTATAATCAAGCTGCAATAGAGTGCTGAAGGAGTATGTCCAGGCTGGGGATCAAGAATTGAGTGTTCCGGATTGATTGAGAGACTTGGAAACTGTTGCTCGAGGTTAGCTGAAAACAACGAGAAGAATTGCAAGGCCGGCATTTGATTGAGTTGTCTGAGTTATTCTTGAGGATGTTTATTATTTGACTTGACCGAGATACTTTCCAATCCCGAGAAGGTGGCTCGTGCATGTGGCCGGCCCTTCAAACCGGTTGTATGTGAATTATCACCGAAGGGGATAATCGGAGTGACTTGGTTGTATTTCAAATCGAGGGAGACAACACTTTGAGTTGATCTGGTTTGAGTTGAACTGGGTCACCCCCCGTGCTACCGAGGGACATGACCGGGTGTGTGTTCCGAGCCAGTTGTGTTTCAAACCGAGGGAGACACCACTTTGAGTTGATCTGGTTTGAGTTGAACTGGGTCACCCCCCGTACTACCGAGGTACATGACCGGGTGTGTGTTCCGAGCCGGTTGTGTTTCAAACCGAGGGAGACACTACTTTGAGTTGATCTGGTTTGAGTTAAACCGGGTCACCCCCCGTGCTACCGAGGGACATGACCGGGTGTGTTGTAGGGGTTAACTCCCCGTAAGGTTTGTTGTAGGGGTTGCCTCCCCGTATGGTATGTGCCGGAGCTGGACCCCTGAAATTTGTTAGAACAAATATATACATATTGAATAATGATTAGTTTGCATACCTGAGTTGATAGACTGACTTCCAAATATCTGTGGTTGTTGGCGTTGCAACACAGAAATAGCACTTTGAAAGCACAATTGTTGTTGATTTGATCTGAGTTGAACCAGGTCACCCTCCGTGCTACCAGGGACATGACCGGGTGTGTGTTTCGCACCGGTTGTGTTTCAAACCGAGGGAGACAACACTTTGAGTTGATCTGGTTTGAGTTGAGTTGATCTGGTCTGAGTTGATTTGATCTGGTCTGAGTTGAACCGGGTCACCCCCCGTGCTACCGAGGGCCATGACCGGGTGTATGTTCCACGCCGGTTGTGTTTCAAACCGAGGGAGACAACACTTTGAGTTGATCTGGTTTGAGTTGACTTGATCTGGTCTAAGTTGAACCGGGTCACCCCCGTGCTACCGAGGACATGATCGGGTGTGTGTTCCGCGCCGGTTGTGTTTCAAACCGAGGGAGACAACACTTTGAGTTGATCTGGTTTGAGTTGACTTGATCTGGTTTGAGTTGAACCGGGTCACCCCCGTGCTACCGAGGGCCATGACCGGGTGTGTGTTCCGAGTCGGTTGTGTTTCAAACCGAGGGAGACAACACTTTGAGTTGATCTGGTCTGGTCTGGTCTGGATTGATCTGGTTTGGTTTGATCTGGTCTGGTTTGATCTGGTATAAGGCTTACGACAACTCTGGGCTTATGGTAGCCCGAGGCTTACGGCGGCTCGGCTTCGTGCTCGGACGTACCGAGGCTTTTGCTCGGGATTGCTGGGTCTGCTGGAGGCCATGATGAGGCTCTGCTCGAGATTGTCAAGGCTTTTGCTTGGGATTGCCAAGGCTTATGTGTGCTCGATGCATGCCGAGGCCTTTGCTCGGGGGCTCGAGTCATGCTGAGTCTACTCAAGGCATGACGAGACTTTTTTCTTTTTCTCCTCTTGAGCTTTTCAGTGGACCCCTGTATTAACACGGCACAAGGAGATGAATAGATCAAAAACATGAGTTTTAAAGAGATGCTTTGAGTGACCATCGATTCTTGTGAGGCTTCTATCTGTCACCGAGAGAGGCGGCGTTAAAGCTCCTTTTCATGTTGCGCAAGCTGAGGGTAACATGGCCCTTTTTTTTTTTTTTTTTTTTTTGGAATTTTCTGATAAAAACTTCTGGCTTGAAATATTATCCTCGCCTGTGTCTAAGTGGCACATATGTATGCATATATGTAGCAGAGTCAGTAGCAGAGTTTAGCAACTAATAATTTATTAATGCAAAGTATGCAAAATAGCACTGAGATTCAATCATGCGACTTGATATAGTCTTCTGTTTCACTTTTCTATTTCACCGGGTAGGCACCCCCCAATTTTTATACTTGGCTGATTTTTAGCTAAGTTTGAAAGTTTAGGATATTCGTTGTGTACTACTGGAGGAAAAGTTTGTGGGTACCCCCACTTTTTAGACTTGATGTGTAATCATTTTTGCGGTGGGAAGCTAATTTTAAATTTCTCTGATCAATGCATGAGATATATATTTGACTGTCTAAAAAATTATAAGTAGGCTAGCATAAACAAAAATGCAAAGAGCGAACTTATCTCAATATTTTGATGAGGTTGTGCACTTGGGCTCCTCGGAAGAGACCCTCAAAATGAGTCCTTGGATTGGACCCTCCGCCCGGGATGATCCTTTGCTCGGAATGGATCATCGGCTCGGGATGTTCGATGGCTCGGATGACATCCTAGACTCGGATGAAATCCTTGGCTCGGATGCATCCTTGGACCGGGATGATCCGCGGTTCGGATGGGATCCTCGGATTGGACCCTCAACTCGGGATGATCCGCGGCTCGAATGACATCCTAGACTCGGATGTAGTCTTTTGCTCGGATGCACCCTCAGACCGGGATGATCCGAGGCTCGGATGGTTACCTTAGCTCGGATTGCACTTTTGACTTCGGAATGCATCCTTTGCTCGGATGGTTTCCGTAACTCGGCTGGGATCCTCGATTCGGATGGGATCCTCGACTCATCGACTCGGGATGATCGATGGCTCGGCTCAGATGCACCCTCGGACCGAGATGATCGATGGCTTGGATGACATCCTCGACTCGGACCGAGTCTTCGGCTCGAATGCACCCTCAGACCGGGATGATCCGCAGCTTGGATGACATCCTCGACTCGGATAGAGTTTCAGCTCGGATGCACCCTCGGACCGAGATGATCCACGGCTCAGATGGGTTCCTAGGCTCGGAATGATCATCGGCTCGGGTGGGTTCCTTGTGGATTTGAATCTGCCTTTGTGTTTCACGAATTTCATATGTGGGATTTGTGATTTACTAAAAGACTTTTCTGATGAAGGAAGACAGCGAAGAACACTAATTTGGTGCTTGAAAGTGGACCTAGTAGCCTTGAACCCGAGGACAAGGTGCATCCGGAAGTGAATCGGGGCCGGGAAGAGTCCATGACCGAGGCCGTTTCGGGCTCCGGCATGACCCAGTGGGCCAAGACCCAGTGGTTAAGTTCTGAAACCAAAATATGATACAGGGAGATGGGTTTCATCCTCGTAGAGGCGCTGAAATCTGATAGAGATGGCTTCGTATGCTCACCGGCAGCGACGCCAGAGTCGACAGACCCCATCACAGGAATCTCAAGTACCGGAGACGGCACCACCGTCTTCTTCTACTCGGTGATTCTGGGCTCCGGAGTGAAAATCCGAGCTTTGGACTATCCTCTGGGATAGACCGACCTGAGGTCTCGGGAAATCGAATGGAAGGACTACCTGTACTCACCGGCGACCGAGGAATAGAGACGACGTTTTGGGATCCAAAACCGACCCTTTACAGGATGTGGGTAACCCGACTCCAAGGAGGGAGCTCTCGATGCACAGTTTTTTTTTTTTTTTTAACTTATTGGACCGAGCCCAACACTTGTGGAAAAACCGGTACTGGCTGACTCACAACATGGGTTGGCCTCTTTCAATTTTTCTAAACGTTGCAGCCTCTTGATGGCAAGGTGGATCTGGAAGCTAGACACTAGCGGTTCCAGATTTGTGTAGCCATCATCTCGGAAGCCCGAAGCCATGACTCAGTAGCCAAGAGAGGCCAAGATTGTGATCTAATATAGCCCACTGATCTGGGTTTTTCTTCTTTTTCTTTTTCTGATATATTTACTAAACATACTGCAGTGAATCCTCCGATCTGTGATTTACATACCCGACCTGGCAAAGGGGCACTACACGGGTGACTTTGATCCAAAGGACAACGTGGGGTCTTTGGTGACGACGGCTTCGGTGGTCAAGTAGATCATCCCAACTGCCGAGACCGTGCAAACAATTCGAGCATCCTTCGAATTCTGACTGTCTTTGGTGCCACGGAGGTTCTGAGCCACGACTCAGTAGACAAGGGAGAATTTGACTGAATCGGGCATCGGCGTATGGTTGGACGGCAAGTCGCTGAAGTTCTGCCCTATCAGTGTTCTGGCTCAAGATTTCGGCCAAAACCATTCCTTGCACAGCGCCATCGTTTCTCGTCGCTTCCCCAATGAACTGGAGCGTCTTTGCATCCTTCCCTGAGGTTAGGTCAGTGTTTCAAGTACAATCTTTAAGCATAGTGGTGTAAGAGTGAGAGTCAAACTCTAAGCTCGGAAGTTCTATAGGACTTATGCACTGCTGGGCCAATTGTGCCGCTTGGGCTGAGAAACAACGTCGAGGGGAGCATACTCATCATAGGAAATTGCTCCCTTATTGCTCCAAGACTCGGCACGAACAGGATCGTGGAGTACTCCGGATCTAATGGCCGTACCGAGAATGTCAATGGCACCAACCTGGGAAGAACCGGAGTGTGGTTGAGCTCGGGACGAGAGTCAGAAGCTTCTGGTTAGAACTACCGTGGCAGTGGAACATCATCGCCGCCTCGGAGGTCCGGGTTTGACAACCTCTTCGTTCTGGGCTCCAACGTTTTACTGGGCAAAACCCAAAGTACCGGAGATTTTCCTTTGTCATCCTGTGGATTGCGTCACCGGGGCTCTCGATGGTCTCGGAGTCAGCAGGAGTGGATCGCGTCACCGGGGTTCCAATGGTCTCGGGGTCAGAACTAGACCTTCTTGTCAGCGGATCCTCCTTAAGTGACTCGGCATCACCGGCAGTAAGGCCAGTTCGTGATGTTCGCTGGCATCAAAAGAGGAAGAACTGACTAGTCGAGGGTTCTTCCAGTTCTTCGGGGAAGGAATCAGAACCTGGACCAGGTTGGACATGACATACCCGTAGGTTCTTCTTCTTTCTCTTTGGGCTGTTTGCGCTGCAGCCTTCACCTGGTATATACGATGAGGTCCAACACTGGATTGATGTGCGTTAAAGCACGCCCGATATAGATGGATATGGATCAATTCTTCGCGCAGGGAGCAAACTTCAAGCGTACATCCAACAAGTTGGTGGACGCAAATCTGCTCTATGTTAATATAAATTTGAATAGATCTGTCATGGACTCGTGAAGATCTTGAAGAAAGAAATCATCGGCTACTTTCGGCCATGAATTGATCTGTAGTCACCGTTGCGGATTTATTTTTATTTTTTAAGGAACAATGTCGTTCCCACAGACGGCGCCAAACTGTTGAGACAGTTTTCAGCATGGTGACATGTCGAATGATGATTCGCCTGAAGATTCGCTTTGTTCTTATGATCTGCAAAATAATAAACACTGCGTCGGGGGGTGCCGACGATCCCCCTCCGATGCCAAAGTCAGATGATAGTTTGAATATGAGCTCAGTAATTTTTAAAAGCATAGAATAGCATGTACCTTAATATTAGAAGAGATTCTGGTATTTATAAAGATTGAGGGGCAGTTTAGGATTGTTCCCGGTTTGTGCAGGGATCGGCAGTTAAGGAAGACGTGGCCTCGGGCGCACGGACACTTCGGGTTCCACGACCGCGTATCTCGGGCGCACGATCCCTTATGGGTGACATGTTTTTTGGAGCGACTTCGGGCGCACGATCTAGTTATGTATAGTGTGTCGTGTCCCTTAAATCCCTGGTAATCCTGAGATATTCACGGAATCGAGTGTTACGAGGTACCCGGGTCGGGTGGTCGGACTCGGGTGGTCAGGTCGGGTGAACCGGTTAGGCCCAAATGATTTGGATGGGCTTTGGTAAACTAATAATTTCCCTAACAGGATCACAGTTTTTAGCCAATCAGTTGAACGGCGTGACTAACGTCGGTGATGGCATGGAGCTTTTGGCTCAGAACATTTTTACTGATAGTGAATCTGTGTTGCAATTTAGGAAAGGGTTAGAGGAAGCTAGTAAGTTCCTTCCTAGGGGCAATCAGTTAGTTATTGATTTGGGGACTAGCATGGTATCACCAGAGTTGAAGGGAGAGGATCAAAAGGTGGAACTCAATGGGGAGAAGGGTGAGAGAGAGATTTCACTGGCTGGGTTGAGGGGAAGGAAGAATCATGAGAGGGAAGATGAAGATGTAGATGTAGAAGAAGGGAGGAGTAATAAGCAGTCTGCGGTTTATGTGGAAGAGAGTGAATTAACAGAAATGTTTGATAAGGTGTTGCTTTCCACCGAAGCACCTTCTCTGCTATGCGGTAACAATGACAATGAACCGGTGCAGAATAAAGCAAGCAAGGCCTCAAAAAAATGGGCAGCCGCAAGGAGGTAATGGTGGGAAGAGTCGTGCTATATATTAAGGTAGAATATCAAGATCATGCAGAAATCACCAAGTAACGGCTACTAGCCGTTACCCAGTGATCAATTTATTCAGCAGTAGCTAGACCAACTCGTAACACACCATTTCAGTCATCTTTTCTCTGCATCAGCACATGTTTCAACATCCATCACCTTCAGCCTTCCATAAACAGAAATCACCAAATCCCACAATCTGCACATGATCTAGCTGCACATCTACAGCTTACCCTAGAAGACTCTGCAGCCACCTGTTTTCCTGGTTTCAAGGCCTCCATGTTTCCTGCTCAAAACAATGTAATCAGCATAGAAGTTAGTTATGTATTAGTTTATTCTTTGCACATAATTTTAGGTGCTTTTGTTTGTTTTCAGCTCAATGAGCTCAAGGTGTAATCTTTTACTATTATAAATAAGATAACATCCTCTACCTTGAAGAGTAACCAAGCAGAGATTTTCTCAAGTCTTTCATGGTATCAGAGCTT
The DNA here is from genome assembly GCF_958979055.1 of Alnus glutinosa. Classification (NCBI taxonomy): domain Eukaryota; kingdom Viridiplantae; phylum Streptophyta; class Magnoliopsida; order Fagales; family Betulaceae; genus Alnus; species Alnus glutinosa. The sequence goes on from NC_084894.1 coordinate 23,441,322, forward strand.
TCTAAAGCCAACGCTGAACACTGACCTCATGGCATCAGCTGGTTCCTCCAACTCCTCAACCCGAACCACCATCATTCAAAACCCTCCAACTAAAACGACACCAACCTTTTCCATACTGCCTAATCTCTCTCAATTATTCAAACTAGAAGGCCCCAACTACCTAGCTTGGGTATCACAGTTCCACCCTATCCTTAGAGGCAATGATCTCCAAGGATTTGTTGATGGAACCGAGTGCTGTCCTCCTCAGCACATTCCTAATGAGGAAGGTAACCGCATTCTCAATCCTGCCTATGCTGCATGGCAGAGGAAAGATCAAATTCTTTTGAGCTGGATAATCAACTCTTTGGCTCCATCAATCGTGTCTTCAATGTATGGAGTCAATACCTCTTGTGAAGCATGGACTGCTCTTGCAGCCAAATTTGCCTCTCAGTCAAAATCCAGAATCTCTCATCTTAAGAGGCAACTCCAAACCTTACAACAAGGCACCAAGAAGTGCACCGAGTATCTCAACTTGGCCAAACAATTGGCTGATCAGTTGTCAGCAACAGGAAAACCTGTGAAGGATGACGATCTTATTTCCTATGTGATAGGAGGCTTAAGTCCCTCATTCAACACCTTTGTCACTGTCCATTCCTTCACTACTCAGGACAGAGAAATGACTTTTGCTGACTTCCAATCCGAGCTACTCAACCATGAGATGCTGCTGGAGAATCAACAGCAGCAGAACACCTCAGCAGACACAGGAACCTTTGCTTTCTACAGCAACAAACCAGGCCAGTCCACTCTTCTCCACCAAGGCTCCAACAACTTCAGGAAATCTCGTTTCCCTCCAAGGCCTAATTCTCGCCACCAACAGTATCCATCAAGAGGCAACTCACCTCACCAGCCCTTTGTTCAAAGAACCAATCCAGCATATCAGTCCTTCCCTCATAGGAATCAGTCATCTTTTCCTACTGAAAACCAACAGCCAGCCCCAATGATGAATCGAAACCCTGTACACCAGCAAGCTAATCCTGAGATGAATGCAACTCAAGGATCTTTCAGAGCTGCCTGCCAGATTTGTGGCAGAAACAATCACAGTGCTTTAGACTGTTATCACCGAATGGATTATTCCTTTCAAGGAAGACATCCTCCTGGAGAATTGGCAGCAATGGTAGCTTAGTTGAATGAAGAATTTGGAGCACAGAAATGGCTAGCCGATTCTGGGGCAAATGCTCATGTCACTGCAGATGCTGCCAACATTCAGAATCCCCAACCATTTGAAGGTACAGATGTGGTAGGAGTGGGCAATGGAGCAGGTTTGCACATCCAAAACTCTGGTTCTTCTATTATTCATCCCTACCCTTTTAATCATCATCCATTCTTTCTTAAAGATATCCTACATTGCCCCAGAGCCTCAAATAATTTACTTTCCATCAATAAATTCTGCATTGACAATAACTGCTGGTTTGCACTGACCGGATCTCATTTCTTTGTTAAGGACAACCAAACGGGACAGGTGTTGCTCCAGGGGCCAAGTGAGAATGGTCTTTACCCTATTCCCTTACATCCAAAGCATCTAAATAAATGGAAAGGTCTTACAGCCTATGTTGGAGTTAAGACCAATGACTTAGTTTGGCACTAAAGGCTTGGACACCCTTCCTCTTCTGTTATTCAGCACCTTTTGCAGAAGCATCAGCTTCCCTTTACTGGTTCACTTGACAAGACCCGTGTGTGTGAGGCTTGTCAGCTTGGTAAATCCAAGCAACTTCCTTTTGTTGATTCAACTAGATGTACTTCAGGACCTCTTGAACTCATCCACTCAGATGTGTAGACTTCACCTATTCCCTCAACTAGTGGATGTAGATATTATGTACTCTTTGTTGATGATTATAGCCGGTTTACTTGGCTCTATCCTATTCTATATAAATCTGAAGTGTTTCAATGCTTTGTCAAATTTAAGTTGCTTGTTGAAAATCTATTCACTACCAAAATCAAACAATTTCAATCTGACAATGGTGGGGAATACACCTCAAAGCAATTCAAGGATTACCTTTCTCAAAGTGGAATCCTTCATAGATTATCTTGTCCACACACATCTCAACAAAATGGTATAGCTGAGAGAAAACATAGGCATATAGTTGAGGTTGGCTTAACTCTATTAGCTCAATCGGGTCTCTCTCCAAAATTCTGGGTAGACACTTTTCTTACAACCATTTACCTCATTAATAGACTTCCCACTCCTATGTTGCAGCAAGAGTCTCCATTCTCTAAGTTAATGAAAAGGGAACCTGACTACACTCTTCTAAGGACCTTTGGTTGCTTGTGTTACCCTCTCCTTCGGCCCTATGCCAATCACAAGCTGTCCTTTAGAAGTAAGCCCTGCATCTTCATTGGTTATGGAGGAAACCAAAAGGGCTATAGGTGTCTTGATCCTATCACCAACAAAATATTTCTCTCCCGGAGTGTCATCTTTGATGAAACTCAATTTCCTGCCAAAAACAAATCTATCTCACATGGCTCCTGCCGAGTTACAGCAGAATCAGAAGATCCCTTGGTTGTTCTACCACTTCCCCACTTCAGCAGCCTTGAATCACAATCAGCACCTCCTAATTCTGCCACACAGCCTATTGTTCCCTTACCACAGCAAAACCAACATTTCGACAACACCACAGTCAGCAGTAGTAACGATCCATTACCACAACAAAGTCCGGATGTTCACATACCATCCTTGCACTCTCAACACACCGTAGCCACAGAATCTGAAACCTCCTCCAATATCTCCACAGAATCTGAAACCTCCTCCAATATCTCTCCTAATTCCTTAAACACAGATCACATCACCTCTCCCTCTGTCATACCTGAACTGCCTTCCACCAGAATTATCACCCGGTCACAAATAGGAAATCTAAAACCTAAAGAATTCCCAGGTTTTAAACTCTATCACACCACTAGACATCCTATCTCAACCTTCCAAATCCTCTCTTTACCTCACGAACCCTCAACCTACAAGCAGGCAGCATCACAACCCGAATGGCTTCATGCTATGAGCCTTGAATATGATGCACTAATTTCCAATCAAACTTGGACTTTATGTCCTAGACCTCCCCATCACAATGTGGTAAGAAATAAATGGGTTTTTAAACTCAAACAAAAACCTGATGGGAGTGTGGATAGGCACAAAGCTTGGCTAGTTGCCAAGGGGTTTGATCAGTTGAGTGGAATTGATTACTATGAGACATTTAGTCCAGTAGTTAAGTCTACAACCATTCGGCTCATTCTAGCTTTAGCTGTGCAGTTTGATTGGCAGATCAAGCAATTGGATGTGTCCAATGCCTTTCTCTATGGTGTCCTACATGAGGAAGTTTACATGGAACAACCTCAAGGCTTTATTGATCCCAATTTTCCTGATCATGTATGCAAATTGCACAAGTCCATCTATGGACTGAAACAAGCTCCTAGAGCCTGGTTTACCAGATTGTCTCATGCCTTGTTAAATCTTGGTTTTCATAGCTCTCAAGTGAATCACTCTTTGTTCACTTTCCACATTGGATCAATTCATATTTTTCTCTTGGTATATGTTGATGACATCATCTTAACAGGAAATCATGAGGGCACTATGCACTGGCTAGTAACTAAACTTCAAGCAAATTTTGCCATGAAGGATCTAGGTCCTATTGGATATTTTTTAGGGATCCAAGCCACTAGAGATTCTGGTGGACTACATCTCCGGCAAACAAAATATATTCTTGACCTGCTGAATCGTGCACACATGGCAGAATGTAAGCCCTATCGAGCACCCTGCACTGCAGGTTCCAAAATGTCAAGGTATGATGGTGACCTTCTTTCGGATCCAGCTGAGTACAGACATATTGTAGGTGCTCTTCAATATGTCACACTTACTAGGCTAGATATTGCATATTCGGTTAACCAACTTTGCCAACATGTGCATGCTCCAACCTCAGTCCATTTTACAGCTGCCAAAAGAGTCCTTAGATATCTCAAAGGCTCACCCAATTCTGGCCTACACTACAGCAAGGGATCTCTCAACCTCACGGCCTATTGTGACTCCGATTGGGCTGGGAATCCCGATGACCGCAAGTCCACCACTGGCTATGGAGTCTTCCTTGGCTCCAACTTAATTTCTTGGTCAGCAAAGAAGCAACACACTGTCTCAAGGTCCAGTACTGAAGCCGAGTATAGATCCCTCTCTTTAACAGCTGCTGAATTATTTTGGCTCCGACTGCTCCTTAAAGAACTTCACATTGTCTTAACTTGTCCTCTTACCATTTGCTGTGACAATTCCGGTGCCTTAGCTCTAGCCTCTAATCCTGTTTTTCATGCTAGAACAAAACACATTGAAGTTGACTTTCATTTCATCCGAGAGAAGGTGGCCAACCGAGATATTCAACTTCAATATTTGCCAACACTTGAACAAGTTGAAGATATCTTCACCAAAGGGCATTCGGCTGATCGTTTTTGCTATCTCCGAGACAAACTGAGAGTTGTTCCTCCCCTCAGTTTGCGGGGGGGTATTAAGGTAGAATATCAAGATCATGCAGAAATCACCAAGTAACGGCTACTAGCCGTTACCCAGTGATCAATTTATTCAGCAGTAGCTAGACCAGCTCGTAACACACCATTTCAGTCATCTCTTCTCTGCATCAACACATGTTTCAACATCCATCACCTTCAGCCTTCCATAAACAGAAATCACCAAATCCCACAGTCTGCACATGATCTAGCTGCACATCTACAGCTGACCCTAGAAGACTCTGCAGCCACCTGTTTTCCTGGTTTCAAGGCCTCCATGTTTCCTGCTCAAAACAATGTAATCAGCATAGAAGTTAGTTATGTATTAGTTTATTCTTTGCACATAATTTTAGGTGCTTTTGTTTGTTTTCAGCTCAATGAGCTCAAGGTGTAATCTTTTACTATTATAAATAAGATAACATCCTCTGCCTTGAAGAGTAACCAAGCAGAGATTTTCTCAAGTCTTTCAGAAACAAGGCAAAAAGAAGGAAACGGTTGACTTGAGGACACTTTTGATTCTATGTGCACAAGCAGTCTCAGCAGGTGACAATAGAACTGCAAATGAGTTACTGAATCAGATTAGGCAGCACTCTTCCCCGTATGGTCAAGGGTCTCAGAGGTTGGCCCATTTCTTTGCTAATGGCCTTGAGGCACGCTTGGCTGGCACTGGCACTGGAACTCAAATTTTCTATAGTTCCTTAATTTCCAAAAGGATCTCAGCTTCTCAAATATTGAAAGCTTACAAAGTTCATCTTTCAGCCTCCCCTTTCAGGAGGACCTCACAATTCTTTGCTACCAAAATGATTAATAAAGTAGCAGAGAAAGCAACAAGTCTTCATATTATAGACTTCGGTATCGAATATGGTTTCCATTGGCCACTTCTGATCCATAAGCTCTCAAAAAGAGCTGGAGGACCTCCCAAGCTACGTATCACAGGGATAGAGTTTCCCCAACCTGGATTCCATCCAACAGAGAGTATTGAGGAGACCGGTCGTCTCTTGGCTAAGTATTGTGAATGGTTTAATGTTCCTTTTGAGTACCATGCTCTGGCATCGCAAAACTGGGAGACCATCCAAATTGAAGACCTTAAGATTGATAGGAATGAGTCGATTGCTGTGAACTGTATATGCCGGTTTAAGAACCTACTTGATGAAACAGTTGAAGGGACCAGTCCACAGAATGCGGTTTTGAATTTAATCAAGAGGATAAATCCCGATATTTTTGTCCATTCTATTGTTAATGGAGCCTACAATTCCCCCTTCTTTGTCACACGGTTCCGAGAAGCACTCTTCCACTTCTCTGCACTGTATGACATATTTGATGTTAATTTACCCCGTGAGAACCAAGAGAGGTTGATGTTTGAGAGAGAGATCCTTGGGAGGGATGCTATGAATGTTGTAGCATGTGAGGGCTTGGAGAGGGTTGAGAGGCCTGAGACTTACAAGCAGTGGCAGCTCCGGACTATAAGGGCTGGTTTCAGGCAGCTCCCATTGGACCAAGAGATGATGACCTTGTTCAGGTCTAAGATGAAGGAATGGTACCACAAGGATTTTGTACTCGATGAAGACAACCACTGGTTGCTTCAAGGGTGGAAGGGCCGGATTGTCTATGCTTCCTCTTGCTGGGTGCCGGCGGCATAGGAATCTTGTACACCGAGTTCTTGAGAAGCTTGTGGCAAGGATAGTTTAGGAAATTTGCCGAGGATTATCCTATGTAAATTAATTTTCTTTTGTTTTTATGATTTTATCACTTTGTTTGGTACATGCGCGTGTATGTATAAACATGACCATGTAATATGTATGCCTGAAATATGAGCTTAATTGTCGCTTTAGTTATCTTAATTTGATGTTAACATGCAACTACTTGACTTTAAAAAAAAAAATAACATGCAACTATTTGTCCACTGCTACTGTTTCAAGATAAGGAATCCTACCGGTAGATATAAGAGACTTGTAACAAGACCCTAAAGAGATTTACACCCATTTATTATTGGTTAACGTGACTTTTTTTAAGTGTTTTTTTTATATCAATTTGTATAAAATAAGTATAATAAATAAATACAAAAAATAAAATTACTATGACTCTCAAGTGTTCTAAACAAATATGCACCCATTTTAAAGCAACTTTTGAGCAATTGGTAGTGTTCAATGTATTACTACTAGTGGGGAGAAAAGATGAAAGTAACTATTGGTAATCGTTCATCGACTTTGTAATCTTCTTTTTAAATTTTAAAAATTTTTATTTAGTGTATCCAACTTTCATTGAAAATTTTTTGTATTCTCATCAATCCGTTAAGATTTAACAGAAAATTACTAAAATACTCTTTTATTTTACTTTTCACTTAAAAAAACTTTTAATTATAATTTAAGAATAATTTTATAAAGTATATAAGGGTATAAGGGTCATTTTACCAATCGACCATTTTATTTAATTTTCAAAACCTAACGAAAAGAATAAGATTACAAAAATAATAAAAATTCAAGAGAATAAGATAAAATTTCCCCCTTTTTTTTTTTTAAAAAAAAAATTAACTAAGCGTAATAACTTGATGTTAAAGTTGAACATAAACAAATGGTGGATTAGTTTAGTTCCCTTCCCCACGTGCGTTAATTACTTTTAGGCCTCCCTTGACGAATCACTGCAAGATAAGTCAATGTAAGACGGTCCAATCAGAAGCATGCAATCCAATCGCTTCCCCGCCGTTGATTTCGTAAAAGAAATCTATAGAAAACATAAATGAATTAATGATAATAATATAAAGGCATCACATTCACTTTAGCAAATTAGCACTAGAGGCCATATTAGCATGAGAAATGATCCTTACACTCATTTCTCACAACAGTTCCACAACAAGTTGACGTGGTTGGTAATATTTTATTATTATTTTGTTTTGTTTTCATTTCTTTTTGTAAAAAAATAATAAAATATTATCAGTCACGTCAGATTGTTGTGGGGCTGTTGTGAGAAATGAGTGTATGGATCATTTCTCTTATTATAATTATAATTATTTGTTAATTTTATGAATATCTTAGGTTATTGAAGAATATATGTAATGATGCATTTGTTTAATACGTTTTTTTTTTTTTTTTTAGCTATTTATCTTTGGTATGACTTGCCTGATTAACGAAATCTGTTAATTTGATGGATGAAAATATTTTTTAAAGATTGATTTGTAATTATAATTATTACCAAAATCTTCTATGAACTGTTTGAACCACAAAAAATAATTTGTAATTTAAGTTAATTTTAAAGATTAAAGGTACAATTATCTCAAAAAAAAAAATAATAATAATAATAAAAAATAAATGCATGTTATAATCCAAGGCAGTCGTTTGATTTGATTAAATTTATTATAGCAAAGCCAACTAATTCATAATAAAACCGAATTAAAAGCTAACTAATCTTGAAACTTTCTCCTCAAGATTGACGTAACAGGGACAAAAGAAAGGCCTGGCTCCCAAGCTATCACGATTCACGAGGAACCGGTGGCTTCCAAGGTCACCGGCGGCGTCAGATATATATAGTAGTTTGACCATGTTGATTGTCGAAGCATCAAATCAAAATGCTGTCACTATCTCAATAATCTGTGTCCCTACAAGCGTTCTGCGTTTGTCCATGATGTTCGTGGGGATTGTGGACCCACCACGTAGTCAAATGCTCGTGTCATTGACCGGCCTAGATTCACTCCCGTGAGCCGACAACTTTAAGAGTGTATAATGTGGTCCTTGATATTGAGAACGATTCAGATACAGTAGCTCATGTTCACAAGGACACGTCAGATTGTCATACTTTGTCAAAAGTATGTGCACTATTGGTATTTGTGTTTGATGTGATATTAAAATTAATTTAAAAATTTTTATAATTAGTTTAATTTATAATTCGCTTTTTCGAGCCAAATTTTATTACAAATTTTAATACATTCTATTAAGCTACACATCAGCGCTAATAAAATGGTTATACATGTAAACCTTAATAAAAAAAAATGTAAAACTTAAAAAATTATTTAAAAAAAATGAAAAGAGAAAAGGGATGACTGCCAATTGGGCAACTACCCACAACAAATGGGGGTGTCCGCTCGCCACCCCTAGCCTCTGGGATGACAGCACAGCCACCCCCAAACCCTAACGATGGCCACGCCACCTCCGGCCACCTGGGGTTGGTGTGTCACCCTTGGCAGCCATCTCTTCTCTTTTCAACTTTTTTTTTTTTTAATTTTTTTTTTTTAAGTTTTATAAATTTAATATTTTTTATTAAGATTGACACGTGTCCCCATCTTATTGACGCTGACGTGGCGTTTAACGGAATCTGTCAAATTTTTTAACGAAATTTAACTCAAAGAAACGATTTGTAAATTAGGCCAACTATAAGGATCTTTGAATTAATTTTGATATTAAATGGAGCAATTTGTAATTTAGGTCAACCACAGAAACCAATGATGCAATCTTTCTTATTAAAAATGTATATAATAAAAAAAAATGTGATAAACATAAATGTCAATTTAATAGGCTAAAATTAAAAAAAAAAAAAAAAAAATTATTCAAGTTCAATTTACATTAAGAAAAATTTGTCACAATTTTTTTTTTCTTTTGAGAAAAATTATATTCACTCCCTAAGTTTTCTTTTGAATTTAGTCTTTCGATTTCTAATTTTAAGAATAAGATCTTTAGATTTTGCCTAGGTTTCAAAATAGGTATCTGAATCACTTTACTGTCAAAGTTAATGATTTGTCATTTAACACATTTTGGCTGCTGAATTAATTTGTTCTCACAAATTTTGAATAATTAGAAGGATAGCAATTAAGAGTAATTAGCCAATTGTTGGGCACCTTTTTTCTGAAGTTTCAAATATTGGAAGCAAAACATGCATAATTTGATTATAAGATTGGGATATTGATGATCAAAGTGTGCTTTTTTTTTTTTTTTGGTTCGCCATATAGTGTTGTGATAATTTCATATATAAATCACTCTTGAAAATTAATTTATATATAAATGGTTAAAATTGCACTTAAGTCATATAAGACACCCAGACACACCCCGCTCTCTTTCTCTCATTAGCCATTTTGTTCAGCTAAGTTGCTTCTCCAACCTGACCAGCTATCATAATAGATCACTTTCTCCTCCGTCAATGGTGGAGGCCCAAAGCAACAAGAACCCCAACCCTATCTTCTTTTTCTTTTTTGCACCAACCCAATCTGAAGTAACATTCTCGTTTTTCTTTATTTTCTGAAGTATCCTATGCCTACGGTTTAGCTGGAGAGAAAGTCAAAACAGCATAGTCAAAGTCAAAACAGCATACTCATGTCTTTCTTCTATATAATTTTTTTTATTTTTATTTTTAAAAAATTAGTTATTGAATTAACATTTATAAAATAATATAAAAAAACTAAATACTAATTTAATGGCTAATTTTTTTTATTTTTTTTTAAATATATGAAAGAAGAACAAAAATATGCTAAATAGCAGTTTTCGAAACCAACGATAAATTAGTTGAACGGCATTGATATTGAGTGCTGATGAACCTGATATATGCATTGATGTGTTAAATGAGACACATATGAGAGATAGCTAACCGTGACAAAGGGACAAATTTAAAATTTAAGTAAAACTTAAGGACTTAGTTCTCAAAATTATAAACTTAAAAGGATAAATTCAAATAGATGAAAGTCCAAAGGTTTTTTTTATTTTATTTTTATTTTTTTTATTTCTAAGAATATCTTTGTTTATTAAAAGAAACATTTAACATTAGGCATTACCGGATATATAGAAGTGTAGAGTCTCACGAGGGCTGTATAAGCTATGTGAGCCAAGTTGCCTAATTCTCAACAGTTACCCCCCAATTCTCTTGTCCAACTTGGCTAGTTTGATAACACTAATTTTTGTGTTTAATGAGCACTAGGATCAGTGCTGACCCTCGAATTTTTTTTTTTGTTACTCCTTTGAAATGCACCGACGTGGGGATTGTCATCCAATGATTTGTTGCAGCTTTTTAAGATTCTTACACGCCCACTTCTTTAAATTTTGAGTTGGCGGTTGCATATCTTTTCGAATGTCTTTTAAAAGTGTACCCTTTAGGTCATTTCCATCTTTTTACCTCTGTGACTTACTTTATTGTCCTTCTTTTCTTTGTAGCATTTCATTAGAATCTACCGTTTTTGAGCCGTTGTTGATCAACTTCTTTCGTTGATTTGGCCCCACATGACTGTAAATTCTCTTTCTTTTTCCAATTTTTAAAACCTTCGATAACAAAAATGACTCCCTTCTTGTTTTCCAGTGTTTGGTCTTAATTGATATGTTTTCCATAATCTCAAGTAACAACTACAAGTATATATTCCATACAATTAAAACATGTAAGAAAAATTATATATATATATACAACAATCTAAATATAAAAAACAATTAATTTAAAAGAACAATCTAAATATAAAAGCTTAATCAATGTAAAAATTTAATTACAAATACAGTTTTGCAAATTTTAGTTATACTTGATTTAAAGTCGGTGTAGATTTGAAACAAAAAAAGGTTTAAAGTCGATGCAGTATCTTTTCTTTTTTTTAGTGCAGTCGACGCAGTTTCAGGATTTTAGAGTTGAGCAACATTAGTTAAACGGTGCATTTTGGAAAGCAATAAAAGACTTGCATCATCTTCAAACTTCACAAACCTAATTACCATAACACTTCAAACACTTAATAGAAAGAAAATTATGGTGCGGAGAGTTGTGAATTCCAATCCTTTTGAAGAAGATTGGCCCCTAATAAGTGATTAGGGTAAACAACTAGGGCATCTGAAAGAACTCTACGAAATATAAGAATAATTTTTTGGAGGTGAGGGGAGCATTTGACCTATTTCAACCCCTTCCTCCACACTTGCTTGGCTGCCAAGCTATCTTGAGAAACCGATGGCTTTCTTTCTGTCTTTCTTTCTTTCTTCTTCTTTTTCTTCTATTTTTTTTATTCTTTTTTTAGAGGGGAAATCAGAATGTTATTGATTATCTGAACTAAGTTGCTTAGCATATACAATTCTCGAGAGACAATTGGGATAAGAGTCAATATCGACCTTGTTTAACTGCTTAGAAATAGCAAGTTTTGCAAGATGATGGGCAGCTCCGTTCCCCACTCTCCATACGTGACTCACATCCCACGAACGAGAACCCTTCAGGACATCTTTAGCATCCAGAATAAGACTTCCAAATTTACCCATACCCCCGTCACCTCTGCCCAACGCCAACACAACCTCCTTAGCATCACCTTCCAATGTAATTGATAGAAACCCTATGTATCTTCCAAATTCCGCCCCAATATTTACGAGTAAAAACCACTTTGATACTTCCGTTACATTTTTCGTCCAAATATTTACGGTCTACCACGTGTCAGCCGCTGAGCTTGACATGTGGCACTATATAAAAAAAATAATAAAAAAAATATTTAAAAATTATATAAAAATAATACAATTTTAAAAAAATGAAAAAAGAAAAAAAGAAGAGGGGAGGCTCCTGTCCAAAAAAAAAAAAAAAAAAAAATTGTTTGTTGGGTTTTGGACCTTAGGGGGCGGTCGAACCACCCCCAAGGGCCACAGGGCGGTCGAACCATCCCCAAGGGCCAAAACCCCATTTTTTTTTTTTCGGCCATCCCAGACTGGCCAACCCACCCCCTTGGCCAAAATGGGGGTGGCCGGCCACCTCTCTCTTTCTTTCTCTTTTTTTTTTTTTCTTTTTTTTTTTTCAATTTTATTATTTTTAATTAATTTTTAAAGATATATATAGTGCCTGAGGTTGACACGTGGCAAACCGTTAATATTTGGATGAAAAATGTAACAGAAGTACCAAAGTGATTTTACCCCTAAACTCAGGTACCACCTATGAAACAAATGAAAACTCCGGAACTGAGTTTAAAAAAACTGAAAACTCATTTACCAATAAGTTATTTGACCATAATATTAAAGACATTCTTAAATAAAACCCATTTTTCAACTTTAAATGTTCTATTATTAGAAATAATGGAGAGAATGAAAATAATAATAATAATCAATATGTTGTGAGTAGAGTTTTTTGGGCCTTGTGATGAGCATTGAACAACAAAAATTTCAATCAGAATTTAAATGACAACAATAAATTATGATCTCAACTGCCAATTATATCATTTGCAAAAGTCATGGATCGCTTTAACATTCAATGCTAATAATATATAATTTATTCAAAATGTTAAAAAGATATAAATTATGCTACACAAGTACTCAAACGTTCAAAATAAAACAAAGAACAATAAATGCTAAGAAAATGGAAAAATTTTAAAATATTTTATTCAATTCAATTCTATTAACCAAAGTGCTTTTGTGCCAGGACGTCTTATTACGGACAATGTATTAGTAGCATATGAGGCTTTACACTCTATGGATACAAGGATGAAGGGGAAGAAAGGCTTCATGGCTATAAAACTAGATATGAGTAAAGCATACGACCGAGTTGAGTGGTCCTACCTTGAAGCAATGATGCGGAGGATGGGTTTTGTGGAACAATGGATTAGACTCATTATGACCTGTGTTCGCAGCGTCTCCTACTTGGTTCTGATTAATGGTGCTCCTTACGGGAAGATTCTACCGACAAGAGGGCTTAGACAAGGGGATCCATTATCACCTTATCTATTCCTTTTAGTGGCAGAAGGTTTAAGCTCTTTGTTGACTAAGGCTGAGTTGGATGGAAGACTTACGGGGTCCCTATAGCTTTTGGGGGAACACGGCTGAGTCACCTCCTGTTTGCGGATGATAGTCTTCTCTTTTGCAGAGCTACTTTCTCGGAATGGTTAAATCTCACCCAACTTCTTCAATCCTATGAGTAAGCATCCGGCCAGAAGTTGAACGCTGATAAAACTTCTATTTTTTTCAGCAAAAATACTAGGATGGAATTCAAAGATTTTATTTGCTCTCCAGCTGGGATTTCTTCCACCTCTTGCTATGAGAAATATCTAGGGCTCCCTGCTTTAGTCGGGCACTCAAAGACTACTACTTTTGCAGGTATACAGAGCAGGGTTCAGAAAAAATTGGATGGATGGAAGAAGAAATTCCTTTCACAAGTAGGAAGGGAAATCTTGATAAAAGCAGTAGTCCAGCTATCCATATGTATAGTATGAGCGTTTTTCGGTTGCCAAAGAAATTGTGCTCTAGTCTTAATTCTATGATAAGACGGTTTTGGTGGGGCCACACGGATGAGGCTAAACATATTTTTTGGATGAGTTGGGGGAGACTGGGCAGATCAAAGCTCCATGGAGGTATGGATTTTAGGGATTTGGAAGCTTTTAATGGGGCTTTACTTGCTAAACAAGGTTGGAGGCTTGTGAAGTATCATAATCGCTAGTGGCTTGGATTTTTAAGGAGAAGTACTATCCAAATGGTGAGTTCCTCCAAGCAAAATTGGGATCTAGGCCTTCTTTTGCGTGGAGAAGTATCTTCAATGCTAGAGGTGTTTTGGAGGCGGGGTTGAGATGGAGGGTGGGGAATGGAGAGAAGATACAAATTTGGGGAGATAAATGGCTTCCTCCCCCTTCTTCCTCTCTATTCTTTTCTCCCTACCATGGGGTTGGACAGTAGTGCTCGAGTGTGTGATCATATTGATCCAATCACAGGGTGGTGGAATCTCCAATTACTCCACAATATTTTCACTCCGGAGGAGGTAGTAAGGATACGCAGTGTGGCTCTTAGCTCGTGTCGTGCTAACGACGCTCTCATTTGGATAGACACCCAAACCGGTATTTTTTCGGTGAAAAGTGCATACCATATGGAGCAGCAAAGGAAGATGCAATTAAGAGGTGAAAGCTCTAGGCCATGGATGGAAAGTGAAGTGTGGAAATGCCTCTGGCAGATGCGGGCACCGGCAAAGGTGAAAAATTTCTGGTGGAGGCTTGGAAATAATTTGCTTCCAACAAAAGACAATTTGGTAAAGAAGAAGATAACCATTGATCCTCAATGCCCGTTTTGTCTTCTGGAACCCGAGACTAGCTATCACATTTTGTGGGGATGTTCTTCTGCAATGGCTGTTTGGCAAGAGTGTAGCAGGAAGATTCAAAAACTTGCTATTGGAGAAATGGAGGGGATTGATCTAATGCAGTTTTTCTGGAATAAGCTGAATGGAGCAGACCTCCTGGAGGCCTTGATGGTGACCAGGGCAATTTGGTTGAGATGCAACAAATTCATCTTCTAGGACTGTTTTGATCCCCCTTCTAATGTGGCATGTCTAGCTCGCAAGTCTGTGGAGGACTTTCTCATGGCTATATCCTTTCCTATAGCTCAGTCCTCAACTGGTCGACAGGGGTGTAATTTTTGGAGGAAACCGGTTGGAGGATAGGCTAAGATCAACTGGGAAGCATCATTTGATGTGTCAAAAGGAAGGATGGGGGTGGGGGTGGTAATCAGAGATGGAGTTGGTCGAGTGTTAGCAGCAAAAGCAAAGGTTTATCCACGCATTGTTGATCCTGCTACAGGGGAGGCGCTGGGTGCATGGAATGCGGTATTGCTGAGATGTCAATTGAACCTTGCAGATGTGATTTTGGAGGGGGACTCATTTATGGTAGTTGTAGCCTTAAAGAGAACTGATTCATGTTTGACCAGTTATGGGAACCTGATTGATGAGGCTAAACAGGGCCTTGGATGCATGAACCCAGTCGTTATTCAGCATGCTCTTAGGGCATCTCCAACAGAGGTGCTATTTTAACCAGAATTGTTAAATTTGACTTTTTTTGCTATTTTTTTCAATCCAGCAGAATAGCTTCTTTAAGCTTTTTTCCTTAACAGTGAACAGTGAATAGCCAACACTGGCTATTCACTATTCATCTGTTTACACTTTTTTTATTAATATTTTTTTCTCTCCCCCTCTTCGTTCCTCTCTGCCGGCCATGAACAACCAACAAAATCAGGAACAACCAACCAAAATCGACCATGAAGATCCAACAAAAAATCATGAACAAACCAACCAAAATCAACCATGAACAACCAACCAAAATCATCAAAATCAACCATAAATATAGCTTTAGCCGTGATACATATAACCGAAACAGGGGAGACATTCAAGCTTCAAAATCAGATGGGTTCAACTAAAAATCATCAACCAAAATCATCAACCTATTTTACCAGTCGCCGGAAATCACCTCTGACTCGGCCGGATCCGCGCCTAGCTCAACCGGAACTCGTCTCAGGCCACCGAAACTCGACTCATGAAGGATCGGGTTGATGGGTTTCGTCTGGGTTCGTCGAGTTCAGCGGTTGTCTCTCGGAAATCGCTCATAATCACCGGAAATCACCTCTGACTCTGCCGGATCTGCGCCTAGCTCAACCGGAACTCGTCTCAGGCCACCGGAGCTCGACTCATGGAGGACCGGGTTGATGGGTTTCGTCTGGGTTCGTCGAGTTCAGCGGTTCTCTCTCGGGTCTCTCCATCTCCAGCTCTCTCTAAATCCCTCGATCTCTCTCTCAGTGTTTCAGACGAAAAGAGAAAGGAAGAACAAGAAAGAAAGATCGGGAAGGAAAAATGAGGAGAATAAAAGAATAAAAAAAAATATAATAAAAAAAGAATAAGAAATAATATTTAAATGTAAGTAAAGAGTTGAATAGTAAATCTGTTGGAGAGAATATTGGAAAAACAGTAGTTAAAGTAGAGATTGATACTTTTTGAATAGCTATTTTAACTCTAACTGCTGGAAATGGCCTTAGGAAGGCAAACCAAGCGGCTCACATTTTAGCTAAAACAGCTATCTCACAACTGCTAGCCAAGGAATGGTTCGAGGAATGTCCTTCAAGTATTCAAAATGTAATCACTGCTGAGCAGTAATTGTTTTGCTTGATTTATGAAAATTTCCAATATTTCAAAAAAAAAAAAAAAAAAAACTCCTATCTTTATAAGTTTCCATTGTTTTTTCTTTATTTCCCTATTCAAATCTTATTCAAATTTGAATTATTATCTTCTTCTAAACTTTCATTATTTTCTAACAACTCACTATTTAAGGCATTAAAATCATTCCATAGCTAATAGTGACAAAAAAGAAAAAGAAAAAAAAGTTAATTACCAAAAACTCAATTAATGACTTGCATTAGTCACTAAAATATAATATTGGAAAAACTTAATACATCATTTTTCATTTCAAAAGGCAAAAATAATAATTTTTAAATAAAAATATAATATTAATATTAAAATAAATATTATTTAATTAACATTTAAAAAAAAAAAAATACATTACAAGTCTGAATAGTGAATACCAACCCATGACTCCTAAGTCAAACGGCAGCGTCACATGGTTTGACGCAAAATGCTGTGATTCTCAATCTGTTCCTACAGGTGTTCTTTATCAAGAACGATTCAGATAGGGTAGCTCATGTTCCCTTGGGACACGTGAGAAAGACAGCCATTTATGGAATGAGTAATTCTAGGACCATATTTTTAGATGAGGCCATTATTGGAAGAGATAATTGTATCATTGGTTCTTTTGGTATGTTATAATTATTTTTCACTCCCTATAGTTTAAAAACTGCATGGGAGGTTCCTGTGATATGCAATAATTACAAATCGATCCCTACAGTCAAATTCCGTTAAAAATTTTAACAGATTCCGTTAAATGCCACGTCAGCGCCACGTGTTGCCAATAAGTTGGCAACACGTGGCGCTGACATGTCCATCTTAATAAAATAATATCAATTTATTAAAAAATAAATAAAAATACTTATTTTTTTGAAAAATGAAAATTCAAAAAAAAAAAAAACAAAAAAAAAAAAAGGAAAAAGGTGGCAAGGGGGTGGCCGCGCGCCACCCCAGGTGACCTCTGGGGGTGGCGCACGGTCACCCCCAGTGGCTAGGGGTGGCCTGATGGCCACCCCTAGTAGATCTAGGGGTGGCGCGAAGGCCACCCCCAATGGCCTGGGGGTGGCCGCGCGCCACCCTCGGCGGCCTCTGGGGGTGGCCCAGCCACCCCTTGCCTGCCAGTTTTTTTTTTTTTTTTTTTTTAAAATAAATAAATTTATTAATAAATTTATATTTTTTATGAAGATGGACACGTGTCGCCATCTTATTGGCGACACGTGGCGCTGACGTGTAAGGCTAACAGATTCCGTCAAAATGGTAGACGGAAAATCGACCTAGAGAGTAAAACGTAATTATTGCATATCACAGGGACTTCCCATATACTTTTTAAACCATAGGGAGTGAAAAATAATTATGACATACCACAGGAACCAACGGTACAATTATTCCTTATTGAAATCATCATGGGCCTCCTATACCTGTGTGATTTTTATACGTATTTTAAATAATTAATTAATTTAATATATTAAATTTAAGACTTCCAGACTTCCAGTCCCCCGGACACGTGAGAAGGCACATCACCCAATGCCTCTCAGTCTTCACTCTTCAGTCTCCACCCCCAGCGTTCTTCCTTCTTCCAAACTTCCTGAACGTCCCCCCGTAGTTAACTTCCCCTGAAACTATTCGGACCATCGCTCTCAAGTCTCGATGATTCTTAATATTTTATTTAATTGTAATAATCGGGATTTCGGCAATTTTATTTATTTATAATAACCGGTTTTATATGTAATATGCCGTCGCCGAATTCCGTCAGAGACCCGGACAAAGCCGACTGCCCCTATCAGTAATCTCATCAGTTTCAGTTCAATATTTCTGTTCCACATCTGAGAGTTCTCGCTTCTCAGTTAAACCTGTTTGCTTCTCCCGAAGAAACCAATAGATATCCGAGGTTCTTGAACTTTAAACCTTTTCTTTTCCTTTTCCTTTTGACATTAGCATGTTCACAACTATGTTATAGATATATATACATATCCTATTCTTTGATCTGGTGGTTTGATACGTTAAATAGTTATGAATCCTACTTTTTCTGGGTTGCTTGATTTCAATAACGATGTCTTGCTCGATGATGACCATGCCATTTCGCCCAATTCCAATCAATACCCAGATCTTTTAAACGACTACGAATTCAATTTGCCCTCCCCGGGCCTTACCTTCCTTGAAAGGTCATTGCTTTATGAATACTAATATTTAAAAATAAAGAAGATGCTTCACTATCACCCTCCATTGGATTATTTAAAAGTCACTTTTAGCTAGAATACATAACAAAACTTCTAAAATCACCCTTCATTGGATTATCTATCCCAAATCTAAAGTAGAGTTTTGGTAGATTTGTGAATAGTACAACTCTACATATGGAGTTGTACTATTCACCAATCTATCTATTATTTTATTATTTCTACATACAAAAAAGTGAAAAAAGTAAAATGACAAAAAGTAGAAAAGAGATAAAAAGAATAAAATAAAAGTAAAATAAGAATATAGAGTTAAGAATAGATAATCGGATGAAGTGTGCCTTTTAAAATTCATTAGCTAAACTAGATAAAGTGAGTTTTGAATAGCTATTTTAAATTGAAATATACACGATCTAATGTGAGTGCTCTAACTCGTTACTTTTTAGACTTAAAAATGTATCACTAACGCCTATATGTGTAATTTTTATATGTATTTTAAATAATTAATTAATTTAATATATTAAATTTTAAAAATTTATTCCAATTCAATTATTATTTTTTGAGAAATCACATTCAGATGGATAGCAACCGGCCAATTGTTGACCAAAAACGTGAGAAGGCACATCACCCAACGCCTCTCAGTCTTCACTAGGGCTGATCAAATACCCGCATCCCCTGCCTCAACCCGCATCCCCGCCCATAAAATCTCGGGTTTTAGGTGATTTTTTGCGGGTGCGGGTCAAAAATTGATATACCCGTGCGAGGCGGGTTGTGGGTTGGGGTTTTAAAAAACCCCAGGGACCCGCCCCGCCCCGCACAGTTAAAAAAATAAATAAATAAATAAAAATACCCTACTAACCCTAGCAGAGCCGCGCCCCACCCCCCCTTTCCCATTTTTTCTTTTCTTTTCTTCCTAATCCTTAGCGCCGCACCCTTCCCCTCTTCTTCTTCTTCTTCTTCACGATTTCCATCGTGCTGTGTCTGCTCCAATGGAAATATGGAAGTCGATAGGCCTTGCCGAGTCACCAGTTCTGTGGGAACGTCATGAACGGTGGGAACGTCAGGGTTGGCGAGGAGACCGGGAACGGTGGGAAGATCGTCGACGTTCGCTTCAAGAGACTTCGCCGAGTCGCCGATCCTGAGGTCAGTGGCCTCTCATCCATTTTTCGTGATTTGTTTGAGTCTGGTTGTTGTGATTTGTTTGTGATTTTCCTGTTTGAATCTGATTTTGTTTGAATTCGGTATTGTTTAGATTTGATTTTCTTGTTTGGTTTCTGAGAAAATCTAGCTTTGGTTTGGTTTATCATTTTTCTAGATCTAGGTATTAAACCCGCATATACCCACACCCCCCGCCCCGCATCACCCCGCACCGCACGGGCTCTCCCCATTTTGTGCGGTTTGCGGGTGCGATTTTGGCAACCCGCAGGGGTGCGGGGCAGTGCCCAAAAATGGGCATCCCCGCCCCCACCCCCCCCGCCCCATGCTCAGCCCTAGTCTTCACTCTTAAGTCTCCACCCCCAGCGTTCTTCCTTATTCGGACCAACGCTCTCAAGTCTCGATGATTCTTAATAATATTTTAATACTTATTATTTTATTTAATTATAATAATCGGGATTTCAGCAACTTTAGGATTTAAGTACTGCAAACTACTCCAGATGAATGTTGTTATGTTTTATATATGTATGCCGTCGCGGAATTCCGTCGGAGACTCGGACAGAGCCGACTGCCCCTATCAGCAATCTCATCAGTTTCAGTTCCATATTTCTGTTCCACATCTGAGAGTTCTCACTTCTCAGTTAAACCTGTTTGCTTCTCCCGGAGAAACCGATAAATATCTGAGGTTCTTCAACTTTAAACCTTTTCTTTTCCTTTTCCTTTTGACATTAGCATGTTCACAACCATGTTATAGATATATGTATCCTATTCTTTGATCTGGTGGTTTGATACTTTAAATAGTTATGAATCCTACTTTTTCTGGGTTGCCTGATTTCAATAACGATGTCTTGCTCGATGATGACCATGCCATTTCACCCAATTCCAATCAATACCCAGATCTTTTAAATGACTACGAATTCAATTTGCCCTCCCCGGACCTTACCTTCCTTGAAAGCTCATTGCTTTCACCTGACCTGGGTCACACTGATTTCGCTCCGCCCATAACTGTGGCCCCAGCAGCAGAGCCATATGCTCCGTCCGCTGGCAATAGCATGAGCACACCGTCTGTGGGTACGAGGCCGGGGGGAGACTCGTCCTCGGACGACAGCGAGTTCTCAGAAACGGTTCTCAAGTACATAAGCCAGATACTTATGGAAGAGAACATAGAGGACAAGCCCTGCCTGTTTTACGACCCTTTGGGTCTCCAAGTCACCGAGAAATCCTTCTATGATGCTCTCGGTCAGAAATACCCTCCTTCCTCCACTCTACACCAAGAAGAACCAACCTATATCAATCTCAACTTGGGGAGCCCTGATGATGTTTTTTCTGCAAGCAGTGGTGGTGATTATGGTGTTAGTAGGATTTCTAGCACTAGAAATAGCACTGATCTACAGTGGGTCAGTGATGTTTTCCAGCCCAATTTGCAGCCCGCCAATGGATCACAGTTTTTAGCCAATCAGTCGAACGGCGTGACTAACATCGGTGATGGTATGGAGCTCTCGGCTCAGAACATTTTTACTAATAGTGAATCTGTGTTGCTATATAGGAGAGGGTTAGAGGAAGCTAGTAAGTTCCTTCCTAGGGGCAATCAGTTAGTTATTGATTTGGGGACTAGCATGGTATCACCAGAGTGGAAGGGAGAGGATCAAAAGGTGGAACTCAAGGGGGAGAAGGGTGAGAGAGAGATTTCACCGGATGGGTTGAGGGGAAGGAAGAATCATGAGAGGGAAGATGAAGCTGTAGATGTAGAAGAAGGGAGGAGTAATAAGCAGTCTGCGGTTTATGTGGAAGAGAGTGAATTAACAGAAATGTTTGATAAGGTGTTGCTTTCCACCGAAGCACTTTCTCTGCTATGCGGTAACAATGACAATGAACCGGTACAGAAAAAAGCAAGCAAGGCCTCACAGCCAAATGGGCAGCCGCAAGGAGGTAATGGTGGGAAGAGTCGTGCTATGAAACAGGGACAAAAGAAGGAAACGGTTGACTTGACGACACTTTTGATTCTATGTGCACAAGCTGTCTCAGCAGGTGACAATAGAACTGCGAATGAGTTACTGAATCAGATTAGGCAGCACTCTTCTCCTTATGGTGAAGGGTCCCAGAGGTTGGCCCATTTCTTTGCTAATGGCCTCGAGGCACGCTTGGCTGGCACTGGCACTGGAACTTCCTTAATGTCCAAAAGGATCTCAGCTACTGAAATGTTGAAAACTCACAAAGTTCATATTTCAGCCTCCCCTTTCAGGAGGGCCTCACTATTCTTTACTACCAAAATGATTAATAAAGTAGCGGAGAAAGCAATAAGTCTTCATATTATAGACTTTGGTATCAAATATGGTTTCCAATGGCCACTTCTGATCTATAACCTCTCAAAAAGAGCTGGAGGACCTCCCAAGCTACGTATTACAGGGATAGAGTTTCCCCAACCTGGATTCCGTCCAACAGAGCGTATTGAGGAGACTGGTCATCGATTGGCTAAGTATTGTGAGCGGTTTAATGTTCCTTTTGAGTATCATGCTCTAGCATCGCAAAACTGGGAGACCATCCAAATTGAAGACCTCAAGATTGATAGGAATGAGTCGATTGCTGTGAACTGTACATACTGGTTTAAGAACCTACTTGATGAGACAGTTGAAGAGACCTGTCCACGGAATGCGGTTTTGAATTTAATCAAGAGGATAAATCCTAACATTTTTGTCCATTCTATTATTAATGGAATCTATAATGGACCATTCTTTGTCACACGGTTCCGAGAAGCGCTCTTCCACTTCTCTGCATTGTATGACATATTTGATGTTACTTTACCCCGTGAGAGCCAAGAGAGGTTGATGTTTGAGAGAGAGATCTATGGGAGGCATGTTATGAATGTTGTAGCATGTGAGGGCTTGGAGAGGTTTGAGAGGCCTGAGACTTACAAGCAGTGGCAGCTCCGGACTATAAGGGCTGGTTTCAGGCAGCTCCCATTGGACCAAGGGATGATGACCTTTTTCAGGTCTAAGTTGAAGGAATGGTACCACGAGAATTTTGTACTTGATGAAGACAACCATTGGATGCTTCTGGGATGGAAGGGCCGTATTCTCTTTGCTTGCTCTTGTTGGGTGCCGAATTTGGATGTTTGTGGAAACTGAAACTGTTGTCCTTGTTTAATTTTCAATGTTTTTCTCTATTGTGTTTGCTTATCATCTTGAACTTTCAACTGGTGTTTTTATAAATGGTGGTAGAACTATGGATTGGATAAAAGACTTGGAACAAACTGCAAAGCCTTTTGAAGTGAAATATGTTTGATATTCCTCTCCCCAAAATGATTTTTGATTCTTCATTATTAGTTGTTTAATGTTTTAACTAAATTTTGGTGTATGGTTTGGATTAGTATCGGGAATGATTTTGGGAGATTGAAGTTGATTTTTGGTTGTGGGTTTTATCATGGCCGGTATGGGCAAAATTTTGTGGTGGTTGAGTTTCTTCGAAGAATTTGGGTCTTTCGAAAGAAGGATTGGCTGAAATGGGGGAGGATGATTTCTAGGATTTCTTTGTATGATTGATTTGATTCAATGAGAGGTGGCTTCGTACTCTTAAATAATAATAATAATAATAAAAATATAAAAAGACAATTTTTATTCAATAAACGTCAAAATTACAAAATTTCAAAATTGTAGCCCTTTAAATAAGCTTTTCAACAATATTGAGTTTGTCTCTACTTGACGTGGAAATCAGAAGATATATATGAATTTTTTAAGTAAAACGAGTATGATAAGAACCGAATCAAAACTAGCATGCATCAGGTCCTTCCTCTCTAAACAACGTGGAACTTCTTTCTTCTTCTCCTTTTTTATTTATTTTTTAATAAGCCTCTTTTCTAAAGAGAAATGATTGATTTTTTTTCTTTAGTCATTTTCACATCCTTTTATTTTTTTAAATTATCATTAGATATATGGGATCTATGTTGTCCTTCTCTCATCTTCCTATTTTTTTAAAATCACTATTATATCTATGTTGTAGTGAAGTATTTGACTACTGATCGGGTTCAAAAAGAAAAATCCAACCAAGAAGAACACCAAAAGGAAAAAACCCAATTTGGTTTGCATACGATTTTTATTTATTTATTTATTTTTTCTCTCAATTGAATGAGACACAAGGCAACTAAAACGTTGGCAAATAGAATGACAAAATGAGCCCCCCAAAGGTGACGCACAGAGAAATCATTTTTTTTTTTTCATGCAGAATCTATGGTGAGGAGATCTGCAAACTATTAAAAGACAATAAAATAGAAGAAAAAAAAATTGCAAGACCATCGAATTGAACATTGGCATTAACCTATAGTTTTGATGTCATAAAAAATCATCACTTATCCTGAAAATGTAAGCTTATAAAAAAAAAAAAGTAAAATTAATTATTTAATTAATACTTTAACACATTAATTGTACGTAAATGGATCATACATGCTGGATTCTTCGGAGAAAGAAGAAAGTTCTAGCCACCTCTGTGTCTACCAATCTTGACATCACCATTTTCCCCTCACAATAGTTTCCAGCAGGGGCGGAGGCACGTTAGAGGTTCACAAAAAATTTCAACCCTCTCAATTTTTTTGTTTTTGTTTTTTTTTTTTTTTTTTTTTTTTTTTTTTTTAAGATTAAGTATCTATGGCCCCCCCCAAATGAAATTCTGGCCCCTCCTAAAAAAAAATTTGTCAAAAACCCAGAAACAAGCAGCAGATTTTTTGATTTTGTTTTTTGTTTTTTGTTTTTGTAAGCAACAGATGTTAAACTAGAAAGAAAAAACAAAAACCCACACAGACGCAGCAGACAATAATAATAATATATAAAATAAAAAATAATAAAAAATCTGCAGTCAGCAGCAGATCTTCTCCAACACGGCAAGCCAATGTAAATCAAAGAATCACACTGCACAAGAAAAAAAAAAAAAAAAAAAAAAAAAAAAAAAAAAAAAAAAAAGGGTGCAAAATCTACTTTACAACAAATTACAACAAATCTCACATTTCTCTCCCTCAATCTCACACTGACACACTGTCATCCAACCTCAAGAAAAAAAACGCAGTGCTTGAAAATGCCAAGAGGTGAGAGAACTGAGTCCGAGTTTCTGAGAAGAACTACTTTGGAAACACCACGAGGTGTCGAGGTCCACGATCTGGCTGTGCATCCACCGTCGCCCGCCCGTCCATCAATCCACACACCACCAGCAGCAGTCAACACTCACTGTGAGAAATCTGCTCTTACTTCTCTGTTTCGCTTTGAAATTTGAAGCTTTTCTAAAAGAAAAATCCGTAGGCGTAGTAGTCTGGGTTTGATTCTGTGATTTCTTTGAGAATTGAGATGGTGTGAGGTTGAAGGCGTGAGGACTGAGGTTTGACTACCATTTGAGGTTGAAGAGAGAAATTAGAAGAGAAAAAGTCTGACATTTCATACTCTGATTCGTGAAGATAAAGACCGAACTGGTCCGAACACCTTTTAACAAGAAAAAATAAATAAAATAAAAGGTCTGATTTGTGAAGAAGATAACTAGTTAAGGATAAAGGGCTGAACACCTTTTAAAAAGAAAAGAAAAAAAAAATGGAAGGATGAGGGGCGTCAGGCGTAGGAGTGGTGGGAGCTGTCGGTGGGACCATGTGTCTCTTGAGTCTTGAGAGTATTCTAAACTTTCTAGTGCATTCCTTGTTTTGCTTTTTCTTTCAAAGTATCTCTATACATTTAATTTGTGTTGATATTACTTCAAAAAAAAAAAAAAAAAAAATTGTGTTGATATTTGTCTTTCTAGGCGTAGGAGTGGCCACTTGGATTAGGTAGATATTTGTGTTTGATTTGTGTTGCTATATTTGTTTTCAATGATAAATTTTTTTTTATATTTTTGTTGCTATATTTCATTTGTCTTTGATTTGTCCAATTAATCAATATGTATTGCTATATTTGTTTTTAATTGATAGAATTTTATATATATATATATATATTTTTAAGTATTTATTCTAGTTAAAATTATCGAGAAGCTTACAAAATAAGTATACAAAAACAACAAAACTATGTATGTCCTTTTAAGTAGAAGTACTAATTAAAATGCAACACTTTAATTATAAACGGAAAAAAAACTCATCCAAGCATGTATAGAAGGATTATATAAACTGGCCCCCCCCACAAAAAAATTTCTGGCTCCACCCCTGGTTTCCAGGTAGATGCAATAATGCCAGGATGATTTGAAGTATTTAAGCATGAATGTATGATGAATTTTGTTCAAAATTTCAGCAGCCCTAGATGTTCGTAAATGTTGAAATTCGAAATTTTGGCTGTTCCATTTCTATATCAGTTCCTCAGAGTTGGGCAATCCCAAACTCAACAAACCAGAACTTTGCTTGTGTAACATGTTTGTTGATTTTTGAGAAGAATCTCAGTAGCTGATATTAACTTGAACACGTGAGAAAGACAAACACATTTATGGAAAACACAAAAGAATTCATGAGAATAGTATTATAAAAAGAAAACTAAAGGAAATGTGATTCTTTGTACAGCTTGGGGTTTAAATGGGGTTCTGGTTTGGTGTCTTCAATTTTGGGGGTTTTGTTGTGTTAAGGATAGAAATTATTTGTGATAAAATGTTGATTTGAATTTTCTAAATCAAAAAATTTAAATGATGTGCTAACTATAGCTTAAGGGGAATCAACCCTAATTTAAGGGATGTAAAGCTTTATAAATAGAGTCATGTACTTACATTAAATATAAAGGAAAATATAGCCTATAAAACTTTAACGAATGAATGTAAATTATAGGTTGAACCACCTTAATCTATGTCTTTCTCTCTTTATATCATTATTAGTTTATGTATATACAGTTTTCAGTACGGTATAAATGACATGTTTCTTTGATGTTTTTCACGCTCCCACGATCATTGTAAAACAACTAAAATTAAGAGACCCTTCCGGGGGTCTTACTTCGATGCTTAAATTAGCTTATGAGAAAAAAAAAAATATGTTTAATGCATAAAATAACCAGTCCTTTTTTTTTTTCTTTTTTTTTTTTCTTTTTTTTTTTTTCTTTTTTTTTTTTTAATACTTAAGGTGGAGTCAAACTTGAATTAGGTTTACTATTCCCACTTATACTAAGAGTGCTTGGAATTTGATTTGTTTTGGGAGTCCTATTCCCATTCAACTGGGAGTTGAACTGTTGACCAGATTCTTTAAAGAATCCTTATTGAACCAGAGTTGGGGCTACTACCCCAATTCAACTTGGAGTAGAATTATTCCGAATAGTTTCTATATATTAAGGGAAATGATTTTTCTACATTATATTATCATACATCAATCTTATACCGAGACACATAGAGTGTGTGACTTATGCATGTAGGTCTCATATACATGGGTTTCACATTTAATGTGTCTTGATATAAGATTTATGTAGATAATATGATATATAAATAACACATCCCATATATTAATTCCCTAGGCGGGTTTGTATAAAAGTTAAAGTTGCTTTAGTTTTTCTAGAGTTTTCTTTATAAAGAGTTTTGTTGTTGAAAATGAAAGTTTCTCATTCATAAATAATAATAATAATAAAAAAACCCACTTTAACACTTAAAGGCCATATTGGCATTATCATGGGCCTCATAAACCACTTTTCCATCCACCACCATTTTTTAATAATTCTTTTTGTCATTTTTAAGAATATCTTTCGTTATTGAAAGAAACATTTAACTTTGGACATTACACCAACATATAGAAGTGGAGCCTCGTTTGTTAATATTTTTAAAAGGCTGATATTTATTTTTTATTTTTAAAATTTTTTTGATGTGATATAAATGTAAAAGCATTTTCACATTGAATTCTTCAAAATTTCTCTAAATTTAACTTTAAAAGTATACTTTAGTTGATTTAGTTTAGCCACTCTTCAAAATTACTAAACATCAAACTCTCTAAATATTTATCTACTTTAACTAAATATTCAATTTTATTGATAAAATCAACTTTTGAACTCTTTGCACTAAATATTTACTTTAGTTGAGAGGAAAGAATAAAAAATATGAAAGAAAAAGAACATTAAAAAAAAAAATCTTTAGCTTTCACTTTTGGACTCTTTGCATTTAGAAAGCATTACCTACAAAAGTTAAATTTAACATTAAGTAGAGAGTTTGTTAAATGGTGTATTTTGTAAGTTTTATTAAAATTGTAGAGAAAAGTTAGAGGTAAAAAATTCGAGAAATGCTGGAGGTACCAAATATTTTACCAAAAAATGGGTACCAAGATAATATGGAGCTTATTTATTGGTACCCATAGCATTTCTTTTTATTAATTGTTTTGATCATCTCCAATTAATTGAATAAGCTTCACTTCATCTTGGTACCTATCTGTTGGTAAAAAATTTGGTACCTCTAGCATTTTTAAAAAGGGTTAACTTCACAGAAGGGTATCGAACTATCCGCGATTCCACAGAAGGGTACTAAACTATCAATTCTCTCGAACCCGGGGTTTTAAATATCAAAATGAGTCCCATAAGGGCATTCCGTCTGTTCTCGGTGTCAAAACGTGACGGAATTGGTACCACGTGACTTCCACGTGACTTTTTCAATGCGTTTGGTCTTCTTTGCCCCTGACTTCAACGGATACAATTTCGAACTTATTTGGCAAGTCGATCATATTATCCGATTTTTCCCCAAATTGCTTTGCAAGTCTCCGAAAACCCTAGAGATCCCAATCCGTACTCGTGCGCTAAGAACCCTAACCGTGCTGTTACACTGTGGCTTGTTTCGACAGTATACACAAGAATCAAGCATCAAAGGCTGATTTTGACTAAAGGTAATGAACTTTTTTGCTCTTTCTTTTTCAGTGTAAATGAATATTTATTTAGTCATATTCGTTTATTTACGGATTACTTGTTTTTTTTTCCGAAGTGCTGGGCGTTATTTGGAGTTTAGGGACACTTTTCCCGTTGTTTAGGGTATAGGTTGTTACGGGACCATGTGTTTGGTCATCGGCAATATCTGGGTCTTATTGAAGTTGCCGAGATGGTGTATTTGATATATTTTTTGGGTTGTGGGTCCTATTTTGTTTGGGTTTGTGGTCCCATTTGTTCCTGTCATTATCTTGTTTCAGGTTTGTTGTTCTCTTTTTTGTGGTTTGTGGTCCCATTTCGGGTTTGTTGCTTAGGGTTGCAGACAAGATCGATTTTTTAAACACTATTTGTTGTGGTTAATGGGTCTTGATGTGTTTGCCATTATGGGGTGACTTTTGTTTTGGTTTGCTGGCTGATGCCTTTATTATTCATGTTGTATCCAGAATTGCATTGCTTTACTCTGCTTGTGGACCCAATGCCTTTACTATTTTTTTTTTGTTTTTGTCTGCTTACTAGGACGTGTCATTGTTTTGTCTATTTGTCTATTTGTAGGACACGTAATGTATCCAGACTCCATAATCTTTGAGGTGCACCATGATGGCCGATTTAATAGGGAGCATAGGGTCACATATGTTGGTGGAGATATATCACATTACCCTGACCCATATGATAGAGACGAGTTGTCTTTTATTGAGATAGAGAGGGTAGTTAGGACTTATGGGTATGGTCCTGGTGACCTAATTTACTATAATCTACCTACCAAGAGTCTAGATGAAGGGCTACGACTTATTTCTTCTGACCATGATGTCATTCAAATGGTGGAACACCATAGGGAACATGGAATTGTAGAGTTATATTTGGTTTCCTTTGGTGTAGTAGATGTAGAAGTAGAAGTACACGGAGAAGAGGGTGTTGATGATGAGGAAGAGGAAGACGAATATGAGAGAGTGTCTGAAGAAAGAAGTGACCCATTATGGGATCAGGTTCTAAGTGATGACTCTGATGCTTATGATTTACATGGAGATGCAGAGGTGGGTTTAGAACATGATGATGTTCGTGTAGATGAAGGGTTTGGACTACAACCAGAAGATGTTGTGGATCAAGAGGTTGGAGTAGAAGCAGCAGTTGGTCAAGCAGAAGAGGGTGAGGGTGAGGGTGAGGGTTATTCAGATATTTTTGGTAGTGATGAACTGAACTCACCTAGTGCTAGTGATGAAGAGGGTGTGGCTGAGGCTGAGTCTTCAAGACGGCCCTGTGTCACCAAGAGGGTTCCATTTAGTAAGGATGATTTGGAAGATCCGAATTTGCAGCGAAGTAACACTTTTCGGGATGTCTATGAGTTTAGAAAAGCCATTAAGGAGGCCTCTGTATTGAAAGGGAAGGACTTGACTTACCAAAAGAATTCAAGGAGTAAATACATTGCAGTGTGTGCAGACAAGAATTGTAAGTACAGAGTTTATGGGAGGCAGTTGAAAGATGAGTCCACGTTCATGCTAATTTCAATTAGGCCTAGACATACATGCCCTAGGAGGTACAAGAATCACTTGATCACTTCGAACTAGGTTGCCGAGGGGTGCATGGACTGTTTTAGGGATCAGCCGAACATGCCTATAGATGTCCTGAAGAAAAAGGTGAAAAAGAAGTGGAATGTTGAACTCCACGACAGTTCCTTGTATAGGGCTAGGAAGAAGGCACAACAGACAATTTATGGAAAGTTGGGTGAGCAATACTATCGATTATGGGACTATTGTGCAGCAGTTAGAAGCACAAATGTTGGGAGTTGTGTAATTCTGATGGTTGAGAGACCTATGCCCGAAGTGCCTTGTAGATTCCAGAGGATGTACATGTCATTGGCAGCCATGAAAGATGGATTCAGAGATGGGTGTAGGCCCATCATAGGGCTTGATGCATGTTTCTTAAAGGGAGTTTACAAGGGACAGTTAATGGTAGCTATTGGAAGGGATGCCAATGATAACATGTACCCAATAGCTATAGCTGTGGTGGAGGCAGAGACTAAGGACAGCTGGACATGGTTTCTCGAGGCCTTATTATCATATCTTGGCCCTAGGGGTCCACATGGGTGGACTTTCATTTCAGATAGACAAAAGGTAAATATTTTCATATATCTTATTTTTATGATCTACATATCTTCTATGTGATTTGATAGAGATATTGTTTTCATGTGTGCAGGGATTGGTACCAAGCCTAAATGAGGTGTGTCCTCATGCTGAACATCGAACATGTGTGCGGCACTTATATGCCAATTTCAAAGACGATGGTCATAGGGGGGTGTTATTGAAGGACATGCTGTGGAGAGCTGCTTCATCTTACACACAAACTGGATTCTATGCTACAATGGAGGAGCTCAAGGGCCTAAACCCTAAAGCACACGAGTACCTAGAAAAGGTTGACCCTAGCACCTGGTGTAGAGGATGGTTCAACACAAGTACAAAGTGTGACCTTCTGCACAACAACTTGGCTGAGTGCTTCAATAGTTGGATCCTCAAGTTTCGGGATAAGACCATCCTAACAATGTTGGAAGGAATCATGGGCAACTTAATGAGAAGGTACCAAAGAAAGAGAGATGCTATAAGGGCCATGGAGGGGAATTTGGGGCCAAAAATTAAAGAGAAGTTGGAGATAGAGGAAGATGAGGCCAGCCATTGTACACCAATATTTGCTGGTGATGGTTTGTTTGAGATTGAATGCAAGGGCAGGAAGTATGTGGTCAATTTGTGCCAGAGAACATGTGGGTGTAGAAAATGGGATGTCTCTGGCATTCCATGTTGTCATGCCATCTCGGCAATATGGCATGGTGGAGGCAACCCAGAGGATTATTTGAGTCATTACTTTGGAAAGGAGATGTACTTAAAGGCATATGCACCCATCATTTACCCTGTACCAAGTGAGGAGCAATGGGTTAGGACAAATCAACCGAAGGTTGAACCACCTAAGTCAAGAACAACTATAGGTAGACCTAAGAAAGTTTAGAAATAGAGGTGCTGATGAACCAATGTGGGATGTGCAAGGGTGGCAAGAAGAACCAATGTGGGATGTGCAAGAAATATGGTCACAATACAAGAACATGCACTGTGAGGATGAGGCATGATGAAAGACAACAACGTAGGAGAACTTTTTACAGAGAACATGCTGTAGATACTGACTGCAATTTTGACAGGGTAATGTTTCTTCTTTGTGATTATTTAGCATGCATTTAGTACCTAAAGGCATATGTTTCTTCATAGTGTGAGTTTTATATGTTTGAGTTGTTTTGTGAACATAATTGATACACATTATGTTTTGTGATGGTTTCTGACATTGGATGTGTTCTTTTTAGATTGGTGAGTCATCCAGTGCACCTGCTGTGGGCCATTCCAGTGCACCAACATCTAGTGCCCCATCTACTGCCCCATCTACTGACAACCCTACTGTACCAACAAGGGGTCGGGGTCGAAAAAGGGTAAGAGCAAGAGGAGAGAGTACAAGCATTACATCTACTGCACCAAGTAGGGGTGAGAAGAGCACTAGAGGAGCGGGTGCAAGCACAAGATATACTAGGAAGAAGGTTAGTACCAGTTTGGCAACTAGAAGCAAAGTTGGTGGAAGATTGAGAGCACATCCTACACAAACTAACCCAAACACTCGAGGAAAGGTGATGGTTGACCTCACTGGGAACCCTTCTGGACCACCCATGGTTTCAGGAGGTGGACCTGCATGCTCATGGGGTCCTCCCAGGGTTGCAGGTGGCATTACTTTCAGACCAATTCCCCCTGACTTTGACATAAATAAGGCAAAAGCAACAGGTTCTGACATTCCTCCACCTGTAGGCAAAAAGGATAAAGGGAAGAAGAAAATTTGGCAAGTCTGACCGGATATGTGTTGTACATTTTGGAAGGGCATGGACAACATGGTTACATTTTGCTGGTGATGTGAATTTTTGGATATGTGTATTTTTGGATTTCTGTTATGTATTTTGGAAGGGTATTGATGTATTTTGATGTTATTTGACTTTTGTGTTATTTTTGGATTTCTACAGAGAACATGCTGCAGATACTGACTGCAATTTTGATGTTATTTGAGTAATTAGGAACTGTTATGTATTGGTTTGTTTTTTTGAAGTGTTTTGATGTCATTTGACTTTTGTGTAATGGTTGGAGGAATTTGTTTGGTTTGTGATTGGATAGAGATATTGCTTTTCTATTCAGGTTTTTTATACCAACAGGTTTACAGGAACACATTTCGTACCATTTTCAAACCAAATGGTTTATGATGCCATTTTGGTATTGTCTATTACTACCTTAATTTGTTGGTACCAATTTTGGACCAAAAACAACAATTGGTAACAAATGGTACCAACAAGTTTACAGGGACATACCAAATTGGTCATTTACAAGTTCTTTGGACATACCAATCTGTGATTGGGACATACCAATCTGTGAACTTCTTCTTAACAAATATAACAATTGAATGGCCAATAACATCCATCCAATTTTGGACCCAAAACGACAATTGATAACAAATTGTAGTAATAAGTTTTCAAAGACATAGCAATTGATATCACCCATCAACAACAATATTTCAAAATAACAACTACAATACACTTATAAAGGGAAATTCATAATCTGGCTAACAATTACAAACCAGTTACCACCATTGAACACAATCCGACCAACACTCACAATTAGGTCTAGGCATTACACCATATCAAAAAAGTTTCATGCCAACATCATCCTAGATGCATTGCACTGGCTGTGAGATTGAGGATATACAAGCAACAACACGAATATCACCCATGAACAAACTAAGGCAAATTTGTACTTCCTCTCTACTGATCGAAGCTTCATCTTCTGTCTCTCTAGTTTAGACTTGTATTTCTCAGCTTCTTCCCTGCATTTATCAGCTTCATATAAAGTAAAAAATAATTGATGTGATATAAAAAAATTAAAGAAAAAAAATTGTTAAAAAATTATTGATGTGATATAAAAAGTAAAATATTTTGAAGTTGACTTATTCAGAATAAAAATGACCAATTACTTCAAGAAAAATCATAACTAGGACTAGAAGTTAAAGTCAAAAGTAATGATATACATCGTCCATCACCCTCTCTTCCTCTAAAGCCTTGTATAAGCCGTGGGGGCTGTGTGATCCTAGTTGCCCAATTCTCAACAGTTATCCCCCCCTCCAATTCCCTTGTCCAACTTGGCTAGTTTGATAACGCGAATTTTTGTGTTTAATGAACGTTGGAATCGGTGCTGACCCTTGAATTTTTTTACTGTTACTTCTCTTAAATGCACCGACGTGGGGATTGTCAACCAACGATTTGTTGCAGCTTTTTAAGATTCTTACGCGCGCACTTCTTAAAATTTTGGGTTGGCGGTTGCATATCTCTTATGTCTTTTAAAAGTGTACCCTTTAGTGGCGTTGGATCTCCGGCTGGGTGCTCACGGTGGCGGCGCGTGTCCTACACGCGTCGTCATTCCGAGGAAGTCTGCCTCTCTGCTTCACTGCTGGGGATTTTTTTTTTTTTTTTTTTCGGGTTTTCTGTATTTGTGTTGTGTATTCCCCTTGTTTCTATATACAGTCTGTTTATGTTTGGCTCAAAATTTATTAGAATTTTTATTGTAGAGGGCTTAAATGTAATTATAGTGAGATTTGTGATTCTGCCTAGGCAGCTGTTTTTTAAGTCAAATCCTTCTGACTTAGAATATAAGGGGGTATGTCCCTCATTTCTCAACTTGTATGCCTTCGAACTTTTCAGTATTAATGGTTAGCACATGCTATTCCGTTAAAAAAAAAAAAAGTGTACTCTTTAGGCCATTTCCATCTTTTCACGTCTAGGACTTATATATGTTGTCTTTCTTTTCTTTGTCACATTTCATCAGAATCTGCCATTTTTGAGCCATTGTGGATCAACTTCATTTCGTCGGTTTGGTCCCACATGACTGTAAATTCTCTTTCTTTTTCCAATTTTTAAAACCTTCAATAACAAACAAGACTCATCATGCTTGTTTTCCAGTATTTAGTTTGAATTGATACAATATAAGCATGTTCTCCACAACTACAATTATATATTCCATACAATTAAAATATGCAAGAAAAAATATATATATATATATACACACTCGTAAACAATTATAAAAAAGAACAATCTAAATATAAAAAACAATTAATTTAAAAGAACAATCCAAATGTAAAAGCTTAATCAATGTAAAAATTTAATTACACACCTATAACTTTTTAAGAAAGAGTAGGAAAAAATTGATTTGAATTGTTGAAGATTTAAAGTAAGAAGAAATACTGTAAGAAAAAATCACAAATCGCAAATTCTTCTGGTTCTTTGATTTTTCTAATAGCACTTAGTGTTACGACCTACGGATTTGCAAATTAGTAAAGTCATCTTCAACCTTCTCCAACCTAATTACCATAACGCTTCAAATATTTAATAGAAAAAAAATTACGATGTGGCGAGTTGTGAATTCCAGTCCTCTTGAAGAAGATTAGCCCCTAATAAGTGATTAGGGTAGACATCTAGGGCATCCGAAAGAACTCTACGAAATATAAGAATAATTTTTTGGAGGTGAGGGGAGCATTTGACCTATCTCAACCCCTTCCTCCACACCTACTTGGCTGCCAAGCTATCTTGAGGAACTGGTAGCTTTCTTTTTGTCCCTTTTTTTTTTTTTTTTTTTTTTTTTTGAGGGGAATTGGAATGTTATTGATTATCTGAAATAAGTTGCTCAGCATTTACAATTGCCAATACACAGTTGGGATAAAAGTCAACCCCGACCTTGTTTAATTGCTTAGAAATAGCAAGTTTTGCAAGATGATGTGCAGCTCTGTTCCCCACTATCCATACATGACTCACATCCCACGAACGAAAACCCTTCAGAAAATCTTTAGTATCCAGAATAAGACTCCAAATTTACCCATTCCCCCATCACCTCTGCCCAACGCCAACACAACCTCCTTAGCGTCACCTTCCAATGTAAATGATGGAAACCCCATGTATCTTCCAAATTCTGCCCCAAGCCGAGCACCAAAAGCTTCAGCAATAGTTGGGTCTAAGAGGTACTTTTGAACATAACACATAGTAGCTCGCACCGTGCCCGTATGATTTCAGGCGATGATACCCAGGCCCGGCTCTACCTTATAAAAAATTGGGCGATCGCCTAAGGCCCCCATGATTAAAGAATATTATATATATATTTGAAGGCTTAATTATAGCAATTAAAAAGGCATTAATATCATTTAATTCTCTAATGTTCAATTATTGAAATAAGTCTTAAAAAATTGATAGTATTAAATAAGAGAGTCAAATAATACTAAAGACATTCTTAAATAAAACTCATTTTTCAACTTTAAATGTTCTATTATTGGAAATAATGGAGAAAATGAAAATAGTAATAATATTCAATATGTTGTGAGTAGAGTTTTTTGGGCCTCATGATGAGCATTGAACAACCAAAATTTTAATTAGAATTTTAAATGACAACAATAAATTCTAATCTCAACTGCCAATTAAATCATTTACGAAAGACATGGATCGCTTTAACATTAAATGCTAATAATATATAATTTATTCAAAACGTTCAAAAGATAGAAATTATGCAACACAAGTACTCTAATGTTCAAAATAAAACGAGGAAAAATAAATAAATGCTAAGAAGATGAAAAGTTTTTAAAATATTTTATGCAATTCAATTATAAACTCTTATCTTTATAAGTTTTCATTGTTTTCTCTTTATTTTCCTATTCAATTCTTATTCAAATTTAAATTATTATTTTCTTATACACTTTTATTGTTTTCTAACAACACTCTATTCAAGGCATTAAAATCATTTCATAGCTAACCAATGACATGAAAAAGTTTAATTACCAAAAACTCAATCAATCACTTGCATTGTTTACCAAAATGAAATGTTTAGAAAAACTTAATATATAATTTTGCATTTCAAAAAGAAAAAAAAATAAATTTTAAATAAAAATATTAAAATAAATATAATTTAATTAATATTTAAAAATAAAGAAGATGCTTCACTAACATGTTACTTTTTAGACTAAAAAAATGTATTTGTCGGTCGCGGATACCCAACCAATCACTTCTAAGTCAACGGCAGCGTCACATGGTTTGACGCAAAATGCTGTGATTCTCAATCTGTCCCTACAGCTGTCCTTTATCAAGAACGATTCGTATAGGGTAGCTGAGCTCATGTTCACGTGGACACGTGAAAAAGACAGACATTTATGGAATGAGTTATTCTAGAATCATATTTTTAGTACTAGGCCATTATTGGCAATATCATGGGCCTCCTATTATTACGCCTATATGTGTGGTTTTTATTTGTATTTTAAATAACTAATTAATTTAATATATTAAATTTAAAAAATTTATTACAATTCAATTATTATTATTATTATTATTTTTGATAAATCATATCTAGAAGGATAGCAACTGGCCAATTGTTGACCAAAAACGTGAGAAGGCACATCACCCAATGCCTCTCAGTCTTCAGTCCCCACCCCCAGCGTTCTTCCTTCTTCGAAACTTCCTGAACGTCCCCTGTAGTTAAGTTCCCCCGTA
Organism: Alnus glutinosa; assembly: GCF_958979055.1. Taxonomy (NCBI): domain Eukaryota; kingdom Viridiplantae; phylum Streptophyta; class Magnoliopsida; order Fagales; family Betulaceae; genus Alnus; species Alnus glutinosa. The sequence goes on from NC_084894.1 coordinate 23,478,401, forward strand.
CCTATTCGGACCAACGCTCTCAAGTCTCGATGATTCTTAATAATCGGAATTTCAGCAAATTATTTATTTATAATAACCGGTTTTATATGTAATATGCCGTAGTGGAATTCCGTCGGAGACTAGGACAGAGCCGACTGCCCCTGTCAGTAATCTAATCAGTTTCAGTTCCATATTTCTGTTCTACATCTGAGAGTTCTCACTTCTCAGTTAAACCTAATTGCTTCTCCCGGAGAAACCGATAGATATCTGAGGTTCTTCAACTTTAAACCTTTTCTTTTCCTTTTCCTTTTGATATTAGCATGTTCACAACTATGTTATAGATATATGTATCCTATTCTTTGATCTGGTGGTTTGATACTTTAAATAGTTATGAATCCTACTTTTTCTGGGTTGCCGGATGTCAATAACGATGTCTTGCTCGATGATGACCATGCCGTTTCACCCAATTCCAATCAATACCCAGATCTTTTAAACGACTACGAATTCAATTTTCCCTCCCCGGACCTTATCTTCCTTGAAAGTTCATTGCTTTCACCTGACCTGGGTCACACTGATTTCGCTCCACCCATAACTGTGGCCCCAGCAGCAGAGCCATATGCTCCGTCAGCTGGCAATAGCATGAGCACACCGTCTGTGGGTACGAGTCCGGGGGGAGACTTGTCCTCGGACGACAGCGAGTTCTCAGAAACGGTTCTCAAGTACATAAGCCAGATGCTTTTGGAAGAGAACATAGAGGACAAGCCCTGCCTGTTTTACGATCCTTTGGGTCTCCAAGTCACCGAGAAATCCTTTTATGATGCTCTCGGTCAGAAATACCCTCCTTCCTCCAATCTACACCAAGAAGAACCAACCTATATCAATCTCAACTTGGGGAGCCCTGATGATGTTTTTTCTGCAAGCAGTGGTGGTGATTATGGTGTTAGTAGGATTTCTAGCACTAGAAATAGCACTGATCGACAGTGGGTCAGTGATGTTTTCCAGCCCAATTTGCAGCCCGCCAATGGATCACAGTTTTTAGCCAATCAGTCGAACGGCGTGACTAACATCGGTGATGGCATGGAGCTTTTGGCTCAGAACATTTTTACTGATAGTGAATCTGTGTTGCAATTTAGGAAAGGGTTAGAGGAAGCTAGTAAGTTCCTTCCCAGGGGCAATCAGTTAGTTATTGATTTGGGGACTAGCATGGTATCACCAGAGTTGAAGGGAGAGGATCAAAAGGTGGAACTCAAGGGGGAGAAGGGTGAGAGAGAGATTTCACCGGATGGGTTGAGGGGAAGGAAGAATCATGAGAGGGAAGATGAAGATGTAGATGTAGAAGAAGGGAGGAGTAATAAGCAGTCTGCGGTTTATGTGGAAGAGAGTGAATTAACAGAAATGTTTGATAAGGTGTTGCTTTCCACCGAAGCACTTTCTCTGGTATGCGGTAACAATGACAATGAACCCGTGCAGAATAAAGCAAGCAAGGCCTCACAGCCAAATGGGCAGCCGCAAGGAGGTAATGGTGGGAAGAGTCGTGCTATGAAACAAGGCAAAATGAAGGAAATGGTTGACTTGAGGACACTTTTGATTCTATGTGCACAAGCTGTCTCAGCAGGTGACAATAGAACTGCAAATGAGTTACTGAATCAGATTAGGCAGCACTCTTCCCCTTATGGTGAAGGGTCTCAGAGGTTGGCCCATTTCTTTGCTAATGGCCTTGAGGCACGCTTGGCTGGCACTGGCACTGGCACTGGCACTGGAACTCAAATTTTCTATAGTTCCTTAATTTCCAAAAGGATCTCAGCTTCTGAAATATTGAAAGCTTACAAAGTTTATCTTTTAGCCGCGCCTTTCAGGAGGACCTCACTATTCTTTGCTACCAAAATGATTAATAAAGTAGCAGAGAAAGCAACGAGTCTTCATATTATAGACTTCGGTATCGAATATGGTTTCCATTGGCCACTTCTGATCCATAAGCTCTCAAAAAGAGCTGGAGGACCTCCCAAGCTACGTATTACAGGGATAGAGTTTCCCCAACCTGGATTCCGTCCAACAGAGCGTAATGAGGAGACTGGACATCGATTGGCTAAGTATTGTAAGCGGTTTAATGTTCCTTTTGAGTACCATGCTCTAGCATCGCAAAACTGGGAGACCATCCAAATTGAAGACCTCAAGATTGATAGGAATGAGTCGATTGCTGTGAACTGTATATGCCGGTTTAAGAACCTACTTGATGAAACAGTTGAAGGGACCAGTCCACGGAATGCGGTTTTGAATTTAATCAGGAGGATAAATCCCGATATTTTTGTCCATTCTATTGTTAATGGAGCCTACAATCCCCCTTCTTTGTCACACGGTTCCGAGAAGCACTCTTCCACTTCTCTGCACTGTATGACATATTTGATGTTAATTTACCCCGTAAAAACCAAGAGAGGTTGATGTTTGAGAGAGAGATCCTTGGGAGGGATGCTATGAATGTTGTAGCATGTGAGGGCTTGGAGAGGGTTGAGAGGCCTGAGACTTACAAGCAGTGACAGCTCCGGACTATAAGGGCTGGTTTCAGGCAGCTCCCATTGGACCAAGAGATGATGACCTTGTTTAGGTCTAAGATGAAGGAATGGTACCACAAGGATTTTGTGCTCGATGAAGACAACCGCTGGTTGCTTCAAGGGTGGAAGGGCCGGATTGTCTATGCTTCCTCTTGCTGGGTGCCGGCGGCATAGGAATCTTGTACACCGAGTTCTTGAGAAGCTTGTGGCAAGGATGGTTTAGGAAATTTGCCGAGGATTATCCTATGTAAATTAATTTTCTTTTGTTTTTATGATTTTATCACTTTGTTTGGTACATGCGCGTGTATGTATAAACATGACCATGTAATATGTATGCCTGAAATATAAGCTTAATTGTCGCTTTAGTTATCTTAATTTGATGTTAACATGCAACTACTTGACTTTAAAAATAAAAAATAAAAATAAAAAATAAAAAATAACATGCAACTACTTGTCCACTGCTACTGTTTCAAGATAAGGAATCCTACCGGTAGATATAAGAGACTTGTAACGAGACCCTAAAGAGATTTACACCCATTTATTATTGGTTAACATGACTTGTTTTAAGTGTTTTTTTTTATATCAATTTGTATAAAATAAGTATAATAAATAAATACAAAAAATAAAATTACTATGACTCTCAAGTGTTCTAAACAAATATGCACCCATTTTAAAGCAACTTTTGAGCAATTGGTAGTGTTCAATGTATTACTACTAGTGGGGAGAAAAGATGAAAGTGACTATTGGTAATCGTTCATCGATTTTGTAATCTTCTTTCTAAATTTTAAAAATTTTCATTTAGTATATCTAACTTTCAATGAAAATTTTTTGTATTTTCATCAATCCGTTAAGATTTAACAGAAAATTACTAAAATACTCTTTTATTTTACTTTTCACTTAAAAAAACTTTTAATTATAATTTAAGAATAATTTTATAAAGTATATAAGGGTATAAGGGTCATTTTACCAATCGACCATTTTATTTAATTTTCAAAACCTAACGAAAAGAATAAGATTACAAAAATATTAAAAATTCAAGAGAATAAGATAAAATTTCCCCCTTTTTTTTTTAAAAAAAAAAAAATTAACTAAGCGTAATAACTTGATGTTAAAGTTGAACATAAACAAATGGTGGATTAGTTTAGTTCCCTTCCCCACGTGCGTTAATTACTTTTAGGCCTCCCTTGACGAATCACTGCAAGATAAGTCAATGTAAGACGGTCCAATCAGAAGCATGCAATCCAATCGCTTCCCCGCCGTTGATTTCGTAAAAGAAATCTATAGAAAACATAAATGAATTAATGATAATAATATAAAGGCATCACATTCACTTTAGCAAATTAGCACTAGAGGCCATATTAGCATGAGAAATGATCCTTACACTCATTTCTCACAACAGCTCCACAACAAGTTGACGTGGTTGGTAATATTTTATTATTATTTTGTTTTGTTTTCATTTCTTTTTGTAAAAAAATAATAAAATATTATCAGTCACGTCAGATTGTTGTGGGGCTGTTGTGAGAAATGAGTGTATGGATCATTTCTCTTATTATAATTATAATTATTTGTTAATTTTATGAATATCTTAGGTTATTGAAGAATATATGTAATGATGCATTTGTTTAATACGTTTTTTTTTTTTTTTTTTAAGCTATTTATCTTTGGTATGACTTGCCTGATTAACGAAATCTGTTAATTTGATGGATGAAAATATTTTTTAAAGATTGATTTGTAATTATAATTATTACCAAAATCTTCTATGAACTGTTTGAACCACAAAAAATAATTTGTAATTTAAGTTAATTTTAAAGATTAAAGGTACAATTATCTCAAAAAAAAAATAATAATAATAATAAAAAATAAATGCATGTTATAATCCAAGGCAGTCGTTTGATTTGATTAAATTTATTATAGCAAAGCCAACTAATTCATAATAAAACCGAATTAAAAGCTAACTAATCTTGAAACTTTCTCCTCAAGATTGACGTAACAGGGACAAAAGAAAGGCTTGGCTCCCAAGCTATCACGATTCACGAGGAACCGGTGGCTTCCAAGGTCACCGGCGGCGTCAGATATATATAGTAGTTTGACCATGTTGATTGTCGAAGCATCAAATCAAAATGCTGTCACTATCTCAATAATCTGTGTCCCTACAAGCGTTCTGCGTTTGTCCATGATGTTCGTGGGGATTGTGGACCCACCACGTAGTCAAATGCTCGTGTCATTGACCGGCCTAGATTCCCTATCCTGAGCCGACAGCTTTGAAGAAACTTTGAAGGTGTACAATTTGATAGTTGATACGAGTAATAGTACGTATCATTTATTAGTTTTTTTTTTTTTTTTTTTTTTTTAAATTGATGTGACTTTTAAAATTATTATTGAATTTATAATAGATTATTATTGAATTTTGATCCAATGGTGTTTTTAAGAGCCACATCAATTTTAGAGGATAAAATGAGAACAAAGAGATGATATGTAGTATTACTCCGTTGATATTAAGAGCGATTCAGATAGAGTGGCTCATGTTCACATAGACACGACAGATTGAATAGTTTGTCAAACGATTGTGCACAATTAGTATTTTTATTTGATCTAAATAACAAATCGTTGAACGTGATATCAAAATTAATTCAAAAATTTTTATAATTGATTTAATTTACAAATTATTCCCTCAAGTCAAATTTCATTACAAATTTTATTAAATTTAATTAGGCACCACGTCAGCGTTAATAAGATAACACATGTAAACCTTAATAAAAAAAATATTAAATATATAAATATGTAAAACTTCAAAAATCATTTAAAAAAAAAATGATAAGAGAAAAGGGGTGACGGCCAATTGGACAGCCACCCACAGCCAATGGGGATGTCCACCCGCCACCCCCAGCCTCTGAGGTGGCAGCACGACTACTCCCGCCCCTAAGGGTGGTCGCGCCACCTCCGGCCACCTAGGGTTGGTATGTGGCCACCCCCGGCAGCCACATCTTTTCTCTTTTGATCTTTTTTATTATTATTAAGATCGATACGTCATACGTGTCCATTTTATTGACGCTGACGTGGCGCCTAACAAAATCTGTTAATTTTTTTAACGGAATTTAATTCGAGGGAGCGATTTATAAATTAGGCTAACCATAAGGATCTCCAAATTAATTTTGATAACACATGTAGCGATTTGTAATTTAGGTCAACCATGGGGACCAATGGTGCAATTTTTCATATTAAAAAATGTATATAATAAAAAAAATGTGATAAACATAAATGTCAATCTAATAAACTGAAATTAAAAAAAAAAATATCTATTCCAATTCAATTTATGTTAAGAAAAATTGGTCACAATTTTTTTTCTTTTGAGAAAAATTATATTTAGTTCTTAAATTTTCTTTTGATTTGAATTTAGTCTTTCGATTTCTAATTTCAAGAATAAGATTTTTAGATTTTGCCTAGGTTTCAAATAAATATTTCAATCACTTTACCGTCAAAGTTAATGATTTGTCATTTAACACATTTTGGCTGCTGAATTAATTTGTTGTCACAAATTTTGAATAATTAGAAGGATTGCAATTAAGAGTAAATAGCCAATTGTTGGGCGCCTTTTTTCTAAAAGTTTCAAATATTGGAAGCAAAACATGCATAATATGATTATGAGATTGGGATATTGATGATCAAAGTGGGCTTTTTTTCTTCTTTTTTTTGGGTTACACTATAGCATATAGTGTTGTGATACCAATTTCATATATAACTCACCATTGAAAATTGATTTATATATAAATAATTAGAATTGCACTTGAGCCATATAAAATAACACACGCCCCCATCTCTCTCCCGAGATTGACGCGGGTGGATCTCGCCATCTTGTCAGGTCATGGTTGGCGGTGATCGATGGTTGGAGACGGTTGTTTCACGGCTGGGGAGACTCCTGTGACGATGCATGCTGTTCACGCGCCGCCTCTAGTGGTGGTGTGAATTCTTCCAACGTTGAGGGTAGTGTTAGTGTTTCTTGTTTGTGTTTGTTTGTGTATTCCCTTGTTGTCTATGTGTTTCATAGTGTCTTTGTAATGCACAAATATTTACTGGACTTATTTGTAGAGTGAAGCTTTAAGGGTGTTCATGTAATATTTGTGTATTGTTTAGACAACTGTTTTGTCAGATTTGTTTCTGACTTTGGAAGTAGGAGTGTCTTGTACCACTCATTTTGTCTCTGTAATGCCTCGTGGCTTTTAGCGAGGAATGGAGCACATGCTTTTTTGTTAAAAAAAACAAAAAAAAACACACGCCCCACTCTCTTTCTCTCGTTAGCCATTTTGTTCAGCTAGGTTGCCTCTCCAACCCGACCAGCTATCATACTAGATCACTTTCTCCTATGTCAATGATGGAGGCCCAAAGCAACAAAAACTCCAACCCTATCTTTTTTTTTTTTTTTCACCAACCCAATCTGAAGTAACATTCTCGTATTTCTTTATTTTCTAAAGTATCCTATGCCTACGGTTTAGTTGGAGAGAAAGTCAAAAAAGCATACTCATGTCTTTCTTTTATATAATTTTTTTATTTTTAATAAAAAAATTAGTCATTGAATTAACATTTATAAAATAATATATATAAAAAAAACTAAATACTAATTTAATGGCTAATTTTTTATTTTTTTTAAAAAAATATATTAAAGAAGAACAAGAATATGCTAAATAACAGTTCTCGAAACGAATGATAAAGTGGCTGAGGACTTGAAGTCGATCTATTTTGGCTTGTTGAGTTTTATTTTTGGATGGGAAATGACTAAATCCAAGAACTCTGATCCCTTGAACGCTGAACTTTGAGTACCACCGTAATGGGGGCGAGAAACGTGGGTTTACTCCTTAGTTCTCAGGTTTTTGGTGTTTGTTTCTAGAGTTGGATTTATTTATTTATTATTGTTATTATTTTTTTCTAAGAATGACTTGACACTAATCGCTAACATGGCATTGATATTGGGTTCTGACAAACCTGATCTATGCATTAACGTGTTAAATGAGACACACGTGAGAGATAGCCAACCGTGACAAAGGGACAAATTTAAAATTTGAGTAAAATTTAAAGATTTCATTCTTAAAAATACAAACTTAAAGGGTAAATTCGAATCGATGAAAGCCCAAATATTTTTATTTTTTGGTCATTTCTAAGAATATCTTTGCTTATTGAAATAAACATTTAACATTAAGCATTACGGAATATATAGAAATGTAGAGTCTCACGAGTACTTATTTAATAGAGCTTTTTTAGACAGAAAAAAAGTAAAATATTAACGAATAATTTCAAATACAAAACACCTCAGCATTATTTTTATCTTAATATCACATTAAAAAATTACATTTTTTTTTAAAAAATAAAAAATAAAAAAAATCATCTAACAAATTTTACTCAATGAATCAATGTGTTTGGTAGACATTTGAGTTGTGGGGGGTTTTTTTTTTTTTTTTAAAAAAAATAGTAATAAAAAGTGATTGATATGATATAAAGTAAAAAATAATACGTAGTTAAAAAGTAATTGATGTGATATAAAAAAATTGAAAAAAAAATTGTTAAAAAGTTATTGATGTTATATAAAAAGTAAAATATTTGAAGTTAACTTATTCAGAATAAAAATGACCAATTACTTCAAGAAAAATCATAACTAGGACTAGAAGTTAAAGTCAAAAGTAATGTTATACATCGTCCATCACCCTCTCTTCCTCTAAGGGTTTGTTTGGGTTTGCGATTTCAAAAAGTGCGATTTAAAATCACGATTTTAGAATATGCGATTTGAAAAAAGTGATTTTTAAAAACGCAGGTAAGCGTTTGGCAAAATCGCAGTTTAGTATTTAAAATCGCAAATTAGCCTTTAAAATTTTGCGTTTTAAAAAAAGCACCATCTTACCTGCGATTTGAAAAAGCAGATTTTATGTGTTTTCAAATCGTAATTTTTAAAAACGCAGTTCTCAAACGATCTATGTTCTGCGATTTGGTTTAAAATCGCACTTATTGTCTATGAAATCGCAATCCCAAACGCACCCTAAAGCCTTGTATAAGCCGTGTGGGCTGTGTGATCTTAGTTGCCCAATTCTCAACAGTTATCCCCCCCACCCCCCTCCCCCCTCCCCCCTCCAATTCCCTTGTCCAACTTGGCTAGTTTGATAACACGAATTTTTGTGTTTAATGAACGCTGGAATCGGTGCTGACCCTTGAATTTTTTTAATGTTACTTTTCTTAAATGCACCAACGTGGGGATTGTCAGCTAACGATTTGTTGCAGCTTTTTAAGATTCTTACGTGCGCACTTTTTAAAATTTTGGGTTGGCGGTTGCATATCTCTTATGTCTTTTAAAAGTGTACCCTTTAGTGGTGTCGGATCTCCGGCTGGGTGCCCACGGTGGCGGCGTGTGTCCTACACTCGCCGTCATTCCGGGGAAGTCTGCCTCTCTGCTTCACTGTCGGCGATATTTTTTTTTTGGGTTTTCTGCATTTGTGTTGTGTATTCTCCTTGTTTCTATATTCAGTCTGCCTATGTTTGGCTCAAATTTTATTAGAATTTTTATTGTAGAGGGCTTAAATGTAATTATAGTGAAATTTGTGATTCTGCCTAGGCAGCTATTTTTTAAGTCAGATCCTTCTGACTTATTAAAAAAAATTGTTAATAAGGATTTTTTTTTAAATATATATATATATTTGAAGGCTTAATTATAGCAATTAAAAAGGCATTAATATCATTTAATTCTCCAACATTCCATTATTGAAATAAGTCTTAAAAATTGATAATATTAAATAAGAGAGTCAAATAATATTAAAGACATTCTTAAATAAAACATATTTTCCAACTTTAAATGTTCTATTATTATAAATAATGGAGATAATGAAAATAGTAATAATATTCAATATGTTGTGAGTAGAGTTTTTTGGGCCTTGTGATAAGCATTGAACAGCCAAAATTCAATCAGAATTTGAATGACAACAATAAATTCTGATCTCAACTGCCAATTAAATCATTTGCAAAAGACACGGATCACTTTAACATTCAATACCAATAATATATAATTTATTCCAAACGTTAAAAAGATAGAAATTATGCTACACAAGTACTCCAACGTTCAAAATAAAACGAGGAAAAATAAATAAATGCTAAGAAGATGAAAAGTTTTTAAAATATTTTATGCAATTCAATTATAAACTCCTATCTTTATAAATTTTTATTGTTTTCTCTTTATTTCCCTATTCAAATCTTTTTCAAATTTGAATTATTATCTTCTCATACACTTTTATTATTTTCTAACAACACACTATTCAATGCATTAAAATCATTCTATAGCTAACCAATGACAAAAAAAAAAAAAAAAGGTTTAGTTATCAAAAATTCAATCAATCACTTGCATTAGTCACCAAAATGAAATGTTTGGAAAAACTTAATCCATAATTTTGCATCCCAAAAAGTAAGAAAAATAATTTTTAAATAAATATATAATATTAATATTAAAATAAATATTATTTAACTAATATTTAAAAATAAAGAAGATGCTTCACTAACTCGTTACTTTTTAGACTTAAAAATGTATCACTAACGCCTATATGTGTGATTTTTATATGTATTTTAAATAATTAATTAATTTAATATATTAAATTTTAAAAATTTATTCCAATTCAATTATTATTTTTTGATAAATCATATTCAGATGGATAGCAACTGGCCAATTGTTGACCAAAAACGTGAGAAGGCACATCACCCAACGCCTCTCAGTCTTCACTCTTCAGTCTCCACCCCCAGCGTTCTTCCTTATTCGGACCAACGCTCTCAAGTCTCGATGATTCTTAATAATATTTTAATACTTATTATTTTATTTAATTATAATAATCGGGATTTCAGCAACTTTAGGATTAAAGTACTGCAAACTACTCCAGATGAATGTTGTTATGTTTTATATATGTATGCCGTCGCGGAATTCCGTCGGAGACTCGGACAGAGCCGACTGCCCCTATCAGCAATCTCATCAGTTTCAGTTCCATATTTCTGTTCCACATCTGAGAGTTCTCACTTCTCAGTTAAACCTGTTTGCTTCTCCCGGAGAAACCGATAGATATATGAGGTTCTTCAACTTTAAACCTTTTCTTTTCTTTTTGGGAAAAATATAATTTAGCCCCCCAAACTACCATCGATTCTCCGGATGACACTCCATACTGCCAAAGCTTGAATTTCGGCCCCTCAAACTACTAACTACTTGTTTTTTAGCCCCCTCCGTTAGTTTGTGCCGTCTGAATGGATGGAAAGTGCTCTTTTAGCTAAAATGGCTCTATCCCTACACCTTGAAATTCCGAAACTAATTAACCCTTTGAAATTCTCGCCTCCTCGTTCACTCTCTAAACACGTTTGACGTCCTCATTTCAGCACCTCCCAACTTCGGCATGAAGCTCGTCGGCCGTGCACATGGAAGGCTCGTCAGTCTTATCATGGCCAAAGAGCTCAAGAGGCTCCAGTCCCACCCGGTCTGCCTCGACCAGTTCATCCGGTCCCACGTGTCCCGCTTGCTCATGTCTGATCTTGTCGCTGTTCTCGCCAAGTTACAGAGACAAGAACAGGTCTTCCTCTGCATGAAGGTTCGTCATTTCTTTTCTCATTTTGTTTGTGTTGTCAGAAAATGTTGGAAAAAGAAAAAAAGAAAAAGAAAGATACACATATATATATATATATATATATATATATATATAAAATGGGTCTATTGGGGTCTCCAGAAAGTTGAGGGAAATAAAATTTCCTGGTCTTTGGTGGAGTTGAAGTCTTTCCTCTGTTTTAGGAAGCTAAAACAGAGTGTAACAGAGCCTATTGGATATGCCATGCCTTTCATGCTCTTTGGTGGAGTTGTAGTCTTTCCTGCAGGTTATGTATAGTGTTTCTTACCTTCAACTGTATTGGATATGAAATGCCTTTCATACTATGTACAACGATATGTTGCTGCTTGCCTTGCATAATCTCTATTCTCGTGAGGATCTTTCTTAGAATAGAGGAGCTACCCCAGAATCTATACATGCTCTGCCGACGTGCAAGTTCAAGTTGAAGAAAAATAGGAACGTTGAGGATCAGGAAATCAACTCGGGTGTGAATGAAGGTGGGGGTATTGGCTGCATGAACAGAAAAGGAACGTGCCATGTCAGGAGAATATGCGGCGAGTTTGATATTAGGTTATTGAGGCATCTGAACTCGTGTTCTTGAAATTCAACTACCGACTAGTTGAATTTGGATTAAAAGTAGCTTCCACGAGAAACTCAGGTTATGTTAATCCATGCATGGGAGAGTCATGGTAAAAGAATGTCATGGAAAGAATTTTCTTCTTTACCTTGGAAAGAAATCTTGTGCTGCCTTATCTTTTGGTAAGAGACCCATGTATTTTGAAAATGGGCTAAAGACGGTGGATGGGGAGGACCCAATCCATGGTAACCTTCCAATCCAGCACTCACCTCTGATAACTATAGCTGTAACTAGCTAGCAACTCAATGCATAATTTAGGGGACTTTAACCATCCAAATTAAACTTCTCCAATTATCAAAGGTGAATATAAATTGGTCACATCTCCATTTACATCACATGGTAAACAATGAAGACGGACCCGTATGAACAAAAACACACTCAGATAGTACAGTACAGCCATTGTGGGGGCAGTGATATTGAGACGACAACCTTGTATTTTGAACAATCGGAGTAGTTTTACATGGAAAACAATGGTTTCTCAAGCCTTTCATTTTCAGACTTGTCATCCAAACTAATCACCAGCTTGGAAATATCCAATTTTGTTTGATTATTCCCTCCAAAATCAAACACAAATGCTCTACTCTTGCACTGTACTAGGCATGGACTGTGCAGCACTCCCATCGACCTTGACTTGCTCAGCCTCACCGTTGGCATTTTCACTGTCACCCCCGTCGGCTTCCTCCGAGCTAACAAACCCGATTAGCGCCAATACTTGAATCGGACCCCACTTTTGTTTCGCTAAAATAACCAACTGATTTTGACCTTACCATTCGATCACCAACAGACGAACCAAAAGCTTCATGATCACTCCCATATTCTGCACCCGGAACACTGCGTCCTATAACACGTGTTTTGCTCGATCACAGGCTTCCTACTCCAATCCTTTTTCAACCTGGGGTTGAAATGCAGAATCTTAGGTGGGTATTCCCCATCCACCGTCTTCAGCCTCTGCAACTCAACCAAGCATTTGGCCGTGATAGAAAATAGCTTCTGTTTTCACAAACCAAAAGTCATTTTTTGCCCACTTTTCATGACTCTGTTCACCTCTGTTTTACAACATGAAAACAGAGGTGAAATACAGTGACGATGTTAATAGAAGAATTGGAGGCTTAAGTTAACTTTCATGTAGATAACTAGAGAGGGCGACTCAGTTCAAAGAATGCTATTTATAGTAAGAGTTCACCTTCAAAGCAGCCAAGTTCTTCGAGACGGGGTGAAAAGTTGCTGCATGTTAGGCCTTGGAAACTTCAATGGCGATGAGCTTCTTTCATGGTGCCTCAAAAGACCCTTCATCGAAAGGCTACCGCCGTCTTCATCAACATTGGTCACTCTCGAAACCACTGAAGCATTCGCTGGGATGGAGAACTTGGGCGGCCATGGCAATCCAATTGGCAACAAAGTGCCGCGTGGCCTTCCTGCTCCCCTCTCTTCGCCACGCCTTGATGCTTCCGTCGGCCGAACCAATGAAGACTAGGCCGTTGAGCCGGCCACCACAGAGTTGACGGCGTCGTTTAGATTGAGAAGCTCCATAAAGGAACCCCACCTGAGCTTTCCATGTCATCCGGCCAGTCCACGCCCTTCTTATCTCACCCGCGTCAGTCGAAGCTGGCAGGTGCACACTCCATGCCGAGTCGGCCAAGTTGAGACACGCAGAGGTTCTCCTAAGGGCCAAAGCCGCCACGTCTCCTTGAATTTCTTCCTGCCCGCGTGCCTCTTGGGCATGCTGGAAGCTAGGAGAACTACTTCTTCATCCGAGCGAGTAGAGGTGCCGGCAAATGAAGAAGTACCCTCCAGCTTCTCGGAGGCAGACCCAAATGGATGAGGGTCCGAGTATCGACTGAAGATATCCATCTGAAGAAAAGTTGTAGGAGACCGGCCGGGAACAATTGTTTCGAGGAGAAGAAAGGTTGTTGAAAAACAAGAATCAAAACAACGGGAGGAATTTCAAACACAAGGAGAGGGGCATTTTCGGACCTTTCAGTTAAAAGAGTCATGTGCGCGGCACATGACTCACTTTTCGTCAACTTAGACGGCACAAACTAACGGAGGGGGCTAAAAAACAAGCATTTGGTTGTTTGAGGGGCCGAAATCCAAGCTTTGGTAGTTTGGGGTGCCATCCGGAGAATTGATGGTAGTTGAGGGGGCTAAATTGTATTTTTCCCTTTCCTTTTCCTTTTGATATTAGCATGTTCACAACTATGTTATAGATATATGTATCCTATTCTTTGATCTGGTGGTTTGATACTTTAAATAGTTATGAATCCTACTTTTTCTGGGTTGCCTGATTTCAATAACGATGTCTTGCTCGATGATGACCATGCCATTTCACCCAATTCCAATCAATACCCTGATCTTTTAAATGACTACGAATTCAATTTGCCCTCCCCGGACCTTACGTTCCTTGAAAGCTCATTGCTTTCACCTGGCCTGGGTCACACTGATTTCGCTCCGCCCATAACTGTGGCCCCAGCAGCAGAGCCATATGCTCCGTCCGCTGGCAATAGCATGAGCACACCGTCTGTGGGTACGAGGCCGGGGGGAGACTCGTCCTCGGACGACAGCGAGTTCTCAGAAACGGTTCTCAAGTACATAAGCCAGATACTTATGGAAGAGAACATAGAGGACAAGCCCTACCTGTTTTACGACCATTTGGGTCTCCAAGTCACCGAGAAATCGTTCTATGATGCTCTCGGTCAGAAATACCCTCCTTCCTCCAATCTACACCATGAAGAACCAGCCTATATCAATCTCAACTTGGGGAGCCCTGATGATGTTTTTTCTGCAAGCAGTGGTGGTGATTATGGTGTTAGTAGGTTTTCTAGCACTAGAAATAGCACTGATCTACAGTGGGTCAGTGATGTTTTCCAGCCCAATTTGCAGCCCGCCAATGGATCACAGTTTTTAGCCAATTAGTCGAACGGCGTGACTAACATCGGTGATGGCATGGAGCTCTCGGCTCAGAACATTTTTACTGATAGTGAATCTGCGTTGCTATTTTGGAGAGGGTTAGAGGAAGCTAGTAAGTTCCTTCCTAGGGGCAATCAGTTAGTTATTGATTTGGGGACTAGCATGGTATCACCAGAGTTGAAGGGAGGGGATCAAAAGGTGGAACTCAAGGGGGAGAAGGGTGAGAGAGAGATTTCACCGGATGGGTTGAGGGGAAGGAAGAATCATGAGAGGGAAGATGAAGATGTAGATGTAGAAGAAGGGAGGAGTAATAAGCAGTCTGTGGTTTATGTGGAAGAGAGTGAATTAACAGGAATGTTTGATAAGGTGTTGCTTTCCACCGAAGCACTTTCTCTGGTATGCGGTAACATTGACAATGAACCGGTGCAGAATAAAGCAAGCAAGGCCTCACAGCCAAATGGGCAGCCGCAAGGAGGTAATGGTGGGAAGAGTCGTGCTATGAAACAGGGACAAAAGAAGGAAACGGTTGACTTGAGGACACTTTTGATTCTATGTGCACAAGCTGTCTCAGCAGGTGACAATAGAACTGCAAATGAGTTACTGAATCAGATTAGGCAGCACTCTTCTCCTTATGGTGAAGGGTCTCAGAGGTTGGCCCATTTCTTTGCTAATGGCCTTGAGGCACGCTTGGCTGGCACTGGCACTGGCACTGGAACTGGAACTCAAATTTTCTATAGTTCCTTAATTTCCAAAAGGATCTCAGCTACTGAAATGTTGAAAACTCACAAAGTTCATATTTCAGCCTCCCCTTTCAGGAGGGCCTCACTATTCTTTACTACCAAAATGATTAATAAAGTAGCAGAGAAAGCAACAAGTCTTCATATTATAGACTTCGGTATCAAATATGGTTTCCATTGGCCACTTCTGATCTATAACCTCTCAAAAAGAGCTGGAGGACCTCCCAAGCTACGTATTACAGGGATAGAGTTTCCCCAACCTGGATTCCGTCCAACAGAGCGTATTGAGGAGACTGGTCATCGATTGGCTAAGTATTGTGAGCGGTTTAATGTTCCTTTTGAGTATCATGCTCTAGCATCGCAAAATTGGGAGACCATCCAAATTGAAGACCTCAAGATTGATAGGAATGAGTTGATTGCTGTGAACTGTACATACTGGTTTAAGAACCTACTTGATGAGACAGTTGAAGAGACCTGTCCACGGAATGCGATTTTGAATTTAATCAAGAGGATAAATCCTGACATTTTTGTCCATTCTATTATTAATGGAATCTATAATGGACCATTCTTTGTCACACGGTTCCGAGAAGCGCTCTTTCACTTCTCTGCATTGCATGACATATTTGATGTTACTTTACCCCGTGAGAGCCAAGAGATGTTGATGTTTGAGAGAGAGATCTATGGGAGGCATGTTATGAATGTTGTAGCATGTGAGGGCTTGGAGAGGTTTGAGAGGCCTGAGACTTACAAGCAGTGGTAGCTCCGGACTATAAGGGCTGGTTTCAGGCAGCTCCCATTGGACCAAGAGATGATGACCTTTTTCAAGTCTAAGTTGATGGAATGGTACCACGAGAATTTTGTACTTGATGAAGACAAACATTGGATGCTTCTGGGATGGAAGGGCCGTATTCTCTTTGCTTGCTCTTGTTGGGTGCCGAATTAGGATGTTTGTGGAAACTGAAACTGTTGTCCTTGTTTAATTTTCAATGTTTTTTTTCTGTTATGTATGCTTATCATCTTGAACTTTCAACTGGTGTTTTTATAAATGGTGGTAGAACTATGGATTGGATAAAAGACTTGGAACAAACTGCAAAGCCTTTTGAAGTGAAATATGTTTGATATTCCCCTCCCCAAAATGATTTTTGATTCTTCATTATTAGTTGTTTAATGTTTTAACTAAATTTTGGTGTATGGTTTGGATTAATATGGGGAATGATTTTGGGAGATTGAAGTTGATTTTTGGTTGTGGGTTTTATCATGGCCGGTATGGGCAAAATTTTGTGGTGGTTGAGTTTCTTCGAAGAATTTGGGTCTTTCGAAAGAAGGATTGGCTGAAATGGGGGAGGATGATTTCTAGAATTTCTTTGTATGATTGATTTGATTCAATGAGAGGTGGCTTCGTACTCTTAAATAATAATAATAATAAAAAAAATATAAAAAGACAATTTTTATTCAATAAACGTCAAAATTACAAAATTTCAAAATTGTAGCCCTTTAAATAAGCTTTTCAACAATATTGAGTTTGTCTCTACTTGACGTGGAAATCAGAAAATATATATGAATTTTTTAAGTAAAACGAGTATGATAAGAACCGAATCAAAACTGGCATGCATCAGGTCCTTCCTCTCTAAACAACGTGGAACTTCTTTCATCTTCTCCTTTTTTATTTATTTTTTAATAAGCCTCTTTTCTAAAGAGAAATGATTGATTTTTTTCTTTAGTCATTTTCACATCCTTTTATTTTTTTTAAATTATCATTAGATATATGGGATCTATGTTGTCCTTCTCTCATCTTCCTATTTTTTTAAAATCCCTATTATATCTATGTTGTAGTGAAGTATTTGACTACTGATCGGGTTCAAAAGAAAAATCCAACCAAGAAGAACACCAAAAGGAAAAAACCCAATTTGGTTTGCATACGATTTTTATTTATTTTTTTATTTTTTTCTCTCAATTGAATGAGACACAAGGCAACTAAAACGTTGGCAAATAGAATGACAAAATGAAACCCCCAAAGGTGACGCACTGAGAAATCATTTTTTTTTTTTTTTTTTTTTTTTTTTTTTTTTTTTTTTTATGCAGAATCTATGGTGAGGAGATCTGCAAACTATTAAAAGACAATAAAATAGAAGAAAAAAAAATTACAAGACCATCGAATTGAACATTGGCATTAACTTATAGGTTTGATGTCATCAAAAATCACCACTTATCCCGAAAATGTAAGCTTATAAAAAAAAAGTAAAATAAATTATTTAATTAATACTTTAACACATTAATTGTACGTAAATGGATCATACATGCTGGATTCTTCGGAGAAAGAAGAAAGTTCTAGCTACCTCTGTGTCTACCAATCTTGACATCACCGTTTTCCCCTCACAATAGTTTCCAGGTAGATGCAATAATGCCAGGATGATTGGAAGTATTTAAGTATGAATGTATGATGAATTTTGTTCAAAATTTCAGCAGCCCTAGATGTTCGTAAATGTTGAAATTCGAAATTTTGGCTGTTCCATTTCTATATCAGTTCCTCAGAGTTGGGCAATCCCAAACTCAACAAACCAGAACTTTGCTTAACATGTTTGTTGATTTTTGAGAAGAATCTCAGTAGCTGATATTAACTTGAACACATGTGAGAAAGACAAACACATTTATGGAAAACACAAAAGAATTCATGAGAATAGTATTATAAAAAGAAAACTAAAGGAAATGTGATTCTTTGTACAGCTTGGGGTTTAAATGGGGTTCTGGTTTGGTGTCTGCAATTTTGGGGGTTTTGTTGTGTTAAGGATAGAAATTATTTGTGATAAAATGTTGATTTGAATTTTCTAAATCAAAAAATTTAAATGATGTGCTAACTATAGCTTAAGGGGAATCAACCCTAATTTAAGGGATGTAAAGCTTTATAAATAGAGTCATGTACTTACATTAAATATAGAGGAAAATAGAGCCTATAAAACTTTAACGAATGAATGTAAATTATAGGTTGAACCACCTTAATCTATGTCTTTCTCTCTATATATCATTATTAGTTTATGAATGTACAGTTTTCGGTACGGTATAAATGACATGTTTCTTTGATGTTTTTCACCCTCCCACGATCATTGTAAAACAACTAAAACTAAGAGACCCTTCCGGGGGTCTTACTTCGATGCCTAAATTAGCTTATGAGAAAAAAAAATATATATGTTTAATGCATAAAATAACCAGTCCTTTTTTTTTTTTTTTTTTTTTTTATTACTTAAGGTGGAGTCAAACTTGAATTAGGTTTACTATTCCCACTTATACTAAGAGTGCTTGGAATTTGATTTGTTTTGGGAGTCCTATTCCCATTCAACTGGGAGTTGAACTGTTGACCAGATTCTTCAAAGAATCCTTATTGAACCAGAGTTGAGGCTACTACCCCAATTCAACTTGGAGTAGAATTATTCCGAATAGTTTCTATATATTAAGGGAAATGATTTTTCTATATTACATTATCATACATTAATCTTATGCCGAGACACATAGAGTGTGTGACTTATGCATGTAGGTCTCATATACATGAGTTTCACATTCAATGTGTCTTGATATAAGATTTATGTAGATAATATGATGTATAAATAACACATCCCATATATTAATTCCCTAGGCGGGTTTGTATAAAAGTTAAAGTTGCTTTAGTTTTTCTAGAGTTTTCTTTATAAAGATTTTCGTTGTTGAAAATGAAAGTTTCTCATTCATAAATAATAATAATAATAAAAAAACCCACTTTAACACTTAAAGGCCATATTGGCATTATCATGGGCCTCATAAACCACTTTTCCATCCACCACCATTTTTCAACAATTCTTTTTGTCATTTTTAAGAATATCTTTCGTTATTGAAAGAAACATTTAACTTTGGACATTACACCAACATATAGAAGTGGAGCCTCGTTTGTTAATATTTTTAAAAGGCTGATATTTATTTTTTATTTTTAAATTTTTTTTTATGTGATATAAATGTAAAAGCATTTTCACATTGAATTGTTCAAAATTTCTC
The DNA here is from genome assembly GCF_958979055.1 of Alnus glutinosa. Taxonomy (NCBI): domain Eukaryota; kingdom Viridiplantae; phylum Streptophyta; class Magnoliopsida; order Fagales; family Betulaceae; genus Alnus; species Alnus glutinosa. The sequence goes on from NC_084894.1 coordinate 23,497,833, forward strand.
TAAATTTAACTTTAAAAGTATACTTTAGTTGATTTAGTTTAGCCACTCTTCAAAATTACTAAACATCAAACTCTCTAAATATTTATCTACTTTAACTAAATATTCAATTTTATTGATAAAATCAACTTTTGAACTCTTTGCACTAAATATTTACTTTAGTTGAGAGGAAAGAATAAAAAATATGAAAGAAAAAGAACATTAAAAGAAAAAAAAAATCTTTAGCTTTCACTTTTGGACTCTTTGCATTTAGAAAGCATTACCTACAAAAGTTAAATTTAACATTAAGTAGAGAGTTTGTTAAATGGTGTATTTTGTAAGTTTTATTAAAATTGTAGAGAAAAGTTAGAGGTAAAAAATTCGAGAAATGCTAGAGATACCAAATATTTTACCAAAAAATGGGTACCAAGATAATATGGAGCTTATTTATTGGTATCCATAGCATTTCTTTTTATTAATTGTTTTGATCATCTCCAATGAATTGAATAAGCTTCACTTCATCTTGGTACCCGTCTGTTGGTAAAAAATTTGGTACCTCTAGCATTTCTAAAAAAATTAAGTATAAGAGCACTCACAATGAGCTCCTTATATTTGATTTTTTCTTTAAATTTTTAACAAAATCTATAAAAACTACTAGCATTTTAGAAACTCTTTATTAAATGTTAAGTTTAACATTTGTCAATAACCTTCTTTACATTCGAAGAGTCAAAAAAGTGAATATTATATTTTTAAAATATATATATATATATTGCATTGAATGCTTAAAACATTTGGTTTGAATTGAATTTAATGCATCGAATGTTTTTGGCAGTTAACTTTATCAATAAAAAATAATATTTATTTGATAAAAAAACATCTAGAGAATTTGTTGTTTAATAATAGTTTTAAAAAGTGACTAGCTATGTGTTTCATATTTAAAATTATTTGTTAATATTTTTATTTTAAAAAGAGAAAAGAAAATTAGTGTTACCAAATAAGTAACAATACTTCTAGAAGAGTTAATAATGCTACTTTTCAAACTATTTTATCAAAATTATTTTACACCAATAATAGATCACCTAAATTAGTTTGAAGAGTAAAAGCATGTTTTGGTAAGAATTTTTTTTTTAAAAAAAATTTTCAAATACTGTTTAGCAAATATAAAATTCTACTAAGATTTTATCCAATTTTTTTTTCTAATTTTCTCTCAAATTTTTTAAACTATTTAAACATAATTTTAAAAAAACAAATTATTTTAATTTTAAAAAATCGTAGACATCCAAACTAGTCCCCAACCTTTTATAATTGTCTTGGCACATCGCTTAATGCCACTCACGACTCACGAGACTCCTCCCTCTTCAGTCAACCGACAACCCTGAAGGCTGACGTTATTCGGATCAACGTACTCTATAGTCTATGCCTCTATGGTTAATTAATATTTTTGTACTTATTATTTTATCTATTTAATTGAATCATAATAATTTAGATTTCAACTACTCCGAGGGTTGTTTATGAATGGCAAGCCGCATGTAGAAGGTGAGAATTGCCTTGGACAGAGCTGAGTGCCCCTATCAATAATCTCATCAGTTTCAGTTCCATCTCTCTGACTCTGAGAGTTCTCTGCTACTTCTCTTAGGTAAACCTGTTTGCTTCTCGCGGAGAAACCGATGGATATCTGAGGTTCACAACTATGTTTATATCCTAGTCTTCATTACGATTATACCCTTCACCACGTAAGCTTGACAGATGGATTAATTGTATAAAAGGAAAGCCTCGTGGACTCATGGATTGGGTACGCCATCATCCAGAAGATGCTAGAAGATGCTCTTTGCTAGAATTCTGTAGAAGCTTCTTTTTGTTGGTGTTTTGTTAGCTAATTTGTATAGATTCTTTTTCTGTTATTGCCCATTTCTATTCTCTACGGTTGTATTCATTTCATTTTCCTGTACATCATTCTTTCTATATATTTGTACTCAGATCAATGAAATATACAAGAATCATTTTTCACTCAATATTTCACATGGTATCAGAGCATTTTTTTTTTCCCTGCTTCCTCATGGCTTCAGACGTTCCTTCTTCTTCTTCCTTCCATGAGGATCCTTCAAGTCCCTACTATCTCCATAATGGTGATAACCCAGGCACTATCCTCGTTTCTCAACCTTTGGATGGTGAGAACTATCAAACATGGAGTAGATCCATGATTATGGCTATTACGGCTAAGAACAAGTTGGGCTTTCTGGATGGCTCACTCGGGAAACCTTTGGATGACTCCAGTCCAGAATCTCGTGCCTGGATTCACTGCAACACAATGGTCCTTTCATGGATCTTCAATTATGTCTCCAAAGAAATAGCCTCTAGTGTCATCTACATCGACACTGCTACTGATGTTTGGATCGACTTAAAAGAACGGTTTTCCCAGAAAAATGGTCCATGCATTTATCAGCTCCAAAAATCCCTTTCTTCTCTTTCTCAAGAGAATCTCTACGTGGGAACTTACTTCACCAGAATCAAGTCTCTATGGGACGAGCTAAGCAATTATCGCCCAATACCTGTTTGTTCTTGTGGCTCAATGAAAACCATTCATGATTACTTCCATCATGAATACGTTTTTTAGTTTCTTATGGGATTAAATGACACTTTCTCTCACATAAGGGGTCAGATTTTACTCATTGATCCCCTTCCTCCCAACAACAAAGTGTTTTCCTTTGTTCTTCAAGAAGAACGCCAACGTGAAGCTTCTGCTTCCGTTGGTTATTTTAATCACACCTCTGCTGCTCTGTTGAGTAAGGTTCCTACTACTGCTTCTCCATTTCAAGCTAGTTCTACAAAATCTCCAACCATGTGCAAGGACAAGCCTCTCTGCAGTCATTGTGGACTTCTTGGCCACACTGTGGAGAAGTGCTACAGACTTCATGGGTTCCCCCCTGGTTTTAAGTTTACCAAAAACAAAGGTGGTGGTACTCACTTGGTCAATCAAGTTCAGGATTTTGAGACATCTCATTCACCTCTTTCCATCACACCTGAACAATGTCAACAACTCTTGGCCTTGTTCAAACGGTCTCCTCCGAGTCTTCTGCCAACCAAGTAGGTACCTCCCTCCACCAGGATCATCTTTTTTCAAAGATGCAAGGTAACCTTCTTCCTTCTCTTCGTCATTGTCTAAATAATAAACACTCTGTTTTTTATTCATCTCATTCTTTTAAGATTGCTTCCACAAATGCTCATAGAAATTCTTGGATCATAGATACTGGTGCTACAGATCATATGGTTGGATCCATTCATTTTTTAACTACAATCACAGCCACTGTTTCTTCCCATGTCAATTTACCTAATGGTCAAAAAGCCTTGGTTACACACATTGGCACTGTTCAAATTTCTGCCACTTTGGTTTTAACTAACGTGCTTTGTGTACCATCATTTACATTCAATCTTCTTTCTGTCAGTAAATTACTTACTTCCCATTCTTGTTGTCTTATCTTCCTTCATCAACATTGTTTTATCTAGAATCTGGTCAGCTGGGGGACGATTGGAGTGGGTGAAGAACGAGATGATCTTTTTTATTTGATGCAGAATGATCCTTCAGTCCATGTTCCTTCTGTTTTTTCTGCACTTTCAATTAACAATGTATCTGATGATATTTGGCACTATCGTTTAGGCCATTTATCTTCATCTAGACTTGCTCTTTTACATAAATATGTTCCTGCTATTTCTGTTAATCCAGACCGCATATGTACTGTTTGTCCTCTTTCTAAACAGAAACGTCTTCCATTCTCTGATAGCCATTCTGTTAGCCATTTTATTTTTGAGTTAATTTACTGTGACATATGGGGTCCTTTCTCTGTTAAATCCACAAATGGTTCTCAATACTTTCTCACAATTGTTGATGATCATAGTCGATATACTTGGGTGTTTCTTATGCATCATAAATCACAAACCCGGTTTATCCTTCAATCATTTTTTACTTTTGTTGAAACACAATTTAAGACTCACATCAAATGTTTACGAACTGACAATGGAATTGAATTCCTTATGCCTGATTTTTATGCTTCTAAAGGGGTTAGTCACCAACGTACTTGTGTGGAAACCCCACAACAAAATGCTGTGGTCGAACGTAAACACCAACACTTACTTAATATCGCTCGGTCTCTAAGATTCCAAGCCAACCTTTCATTATTTTTTTGGGGTGATTGTGTACTCACTGCCACTCATCTCATCAACCGCATTCCTACCCCTCTTCTCTCTAACAAGTCCTCTTTTGAGGTCTTATTCCATAAACTTCCTACTTATAATCATTTGCATGTTTTTGGCTGTTTATGCTATGCTTCTTCTTCAATCTAGAACCAAATTTGATTCTAGAGCCATCCCTTGCATTATGATCGGCTACCCCTCTAGTGTTAAAGGTTATACACTTTTTAACCTTCACACTAAATCTATCTTTATTTCACGCAATGTTATTTTTCATGAGCATGTTTTTCCTTATGCTTCTAATCTTTTGAATCCTACAACTGATGGTTGTTTTGTTATTCCTAATTCCATTCCTGATGTTAATTTGCCTAATTTTGTTCCTGCTTCTATTCCTGATCCTGTTTCCATTCCCCAACCTTCCACTAATCTTCGAAGATCTTCTAGACTTCGAAACCCTCTTTATTTGCAGGGTTTTCACTGTCAGCTGGCTAACTCTTCTCCCCACTTTCATTCTCCCTCTTCTGCCAATTCTGCTGTCTCCTCAGGTACACCATATCCTATCTCTTCCTACCTTTCTTATAATAAACTCTCTAAAGCTCACAATTTTTTTAGCTTGTCTGTTTCTTCTGTTTTTGAGCCTCAATTCTTTCATCAAGCCGTCAAATATCCCCATTGGCGAGAGGCTATGCAGGCTGAAATCTCTACTCTCGAGGAAAATCAAACTTGGACCTTGGTTGATCTTCCTCCCAATAAGACCCCCATCGGTTGCAAATGGGTTTACAATGTCAAATTCAACTCCAATGGGCAGATCGAAAGGTATAAGGCTAGCTTGGTGGCTAAGGGATACTCCCAAAGTGAAGGTATTGATTACCTTGAAACATTTTCTCCCGTGGCCAAGCTCACTACTGTCAGATTATTGTTAGCTCTTGCTGCTGCAAAAGGCTGGCATCTACATCAACTTTACGTCAACAATGCCTTTCTCCATGGCACATTGAATGAGGAGGTTTACATGAAATTACCACCCGGTTTTTCATTTCAAGAGGAGTCCAAAGTTTGTAAACTTTCCAAATCTTTGTATGGTTTAAAACAGGCATCCCACCAATGGTTTTCTCAGTTTTCTTCTACCTTGATCACTCATGGATTTGCTCAGTCCAAGGCTGACTACTCTCTCTTCACCAGACTTCAAGGCAGTTCTTTTGTTGCTCTCCTTGTCTATGTTGATGACATTGTCATCGCCAGTAATGATATGGATGCTATCTCTTCTCTCACTGCCTTTCTCAACTCTCAGTTTCGTCTCAAAGACTTAGGGGCGGTCAAATATTTTCTTGGATTGGAGCTTGCTCGTACTGCTAAGGGCATTTCTGTCAGCCGACGCAAATATTGTCTTGACATCATTCAAGACTGTGGTCTTCTTGCTGCTAAGCCCGCTGCTTTTCCTATGGAATCTCATTTGAAACTCTCTCGGAATGATGGTGCTCTTCTCCCTGATCCTACCTCATACCGCAGATTGATAGGCAGGTTAATTTACTTAACCCTCACTCGACCTGATATTTCCTTTTCTGTTCAAATTCTCAGTCAGTTCATGCATAGTCCTCGACAACCACACATGGACGCTGCTTCTCGCCTTCTTCGATACCTTAAGGGCTCTCCAGGTCAATGACTTTTTTATCCTACTTCTTCAGATCTTAAGCTTAAAGCCTTCTGTGATAGTGATTAGGCTGCTTGCCCTGATTCTCGACGCTCTATTACTGGATTTTGTGTTTTTCTTGGTGATGCTCTTATTTCTTGGAAATCCAAGAAACAACACACTGTTTCTTGCTCTTCTGCTGAAGCAGAATATCGATCTATGGCTACTTGTTCTTATGAGCTTACTTGGTTATTTTCTCTCCTTCGTGATTTACACATTTCTCATTCTCAACCAGCTCTATTATTCTATGACAATAAAGCTACCCTTCATATCGTTGCTAATCCTGTTTTTCACGAGAGGACTAAGCATATTGATATCGATTGTCACCTCGTTCGTGATAAAATACAAGAGGGTTTACTTCGTACTATACATATTACCTCTCAGCATCAGATTGCATATATCTTTACTAAGGCTCTTGGCAGAATTCCTTTTGAACATTTGCTTTTCAAGATGAATATACTGAACATATATTCCTCTTGAGGGGGAGTATTACGATTATACCCTTCACCACGTAAGCTTGACAGATGAATTAATTGTATAAAAGGAAAGCCTCGTGGACTCATGGATTGGAGACGCCATCATCCAGAAGATGCTCTTTGCTAGAATTCTGTAGAAGCTTCTTTTTGTTGGAGTTTTGTTAGCTGATTTGTATAGATTCTTTTTCTGTTATCGCCCATTTCTATTCTCTACGGTTGTATTCATTTCATTTTCCTGTACAGCATTCTTTCTATATATTTGTACTCAGATCAATGAAATATACAAGAATCATTTTTCATCAATATTTCAGAGTCTTTAATCTGGTTTAGGTAGTTCAAATTTTATTTGGTCTGGGATTCAGCTTCTTAATTTGATACTATAAATAGTTATGGATCCTACGTTTTCTGGGTTGCCGGATTTCATAAACGATGTCCTGGTCGATGATGACCATGCATTTTCACCCAATTCCAATCAATACCCAGATCTTTTAAACGAGTACAAATTCAATTTGTCCCTCCCCAAACCTTAGCTTCCTTGAAAGTTCATTGCTTTCACCTGACCTGGGTCACACTGATTTGGCTCCGCCGAAAACTGTGGCCCCAGCTGCGGAGCCATATGCTCCGTCCGCTGGCGATAGCATGAGCATACAGTCTGTGGGTACGAGTCCGGGGGGAGAGTCGTCATCGGACGACAGTGAGTTCTCGGAAACAGTTCTCAAATTCATAGGCCAGATACTTATGGAAGACAACATAGAGGATAAACCCTGCATGTTTTACGACCCTTTGGGTCTCCAAGTCACCAAGAAATCCTTCTATGATGCTCTCAGTCAGAAATACCCTCCTTCCTCCAATCTACACCAAGAAGAACCAACCTATATCAATCCCAACTTGGGGAGCGCTGATGATGTTTTTTCTGCAAGCAGTGGTGGTGATTATGGTGTTAGTAGGATTTCTACCACTAGAAATAGCACTGATTGACAGTGGGTCAATGATGTTTTCCAGCCCAATTTGCGGCCCGCCAATGGATCACAGTTTTTAGCCAATCAGTCGAACGACGTGACTAACATCCGCGGTGGCATGGAGCTTTTGGCTCAGAAATTTTTTACAGATAGTGAATCTGTGTTGCAATTTAGGAGAGGGTTAGAGGAAGCTAGTAATTTCCTTCCTAGGGGCAATCAATTAGTTTTTGATTTGGGGACTACATGGTATCACCAGAGTTGAAGGGAGGGGATCAAAAGGTGGAACTCAAGGGGGAGAAGGGTGAGAGAGAGATTTCACCGGATGGGTTGAGGGGAAGGAAGAATCATGGGAGGGAAGATGAAGATGTAGATGTAGAAGAAGGGAGGAGTAATAAGCAGTCTGCGGTTTATGTGGAAGAGAGTGAATTAACAGAAATGTTTGATAAGGTGTTGTTTTCCACCGAAGCACTTTCGCAGGTATGCGGTAACAATGATAATGAATCGGTGCAGAATAAAGCAAGCAAGGCCTCACAGCCAAATGGGCAGCCGCAAGGAGGTAATGGTGGGAAGAGTCGTGCTATGAAACAGGGACAAAAGAAGAAAACGGTTGACTTGAGGACACTTTTGATTCTATGTGCACAAGCTGTCTCAACAAGTGACAATAGAATTGCAAATGAGTTACTGAATCAGATTAGGCAGCACTCTTCTCCTTATGGTGAAGGGTCTTAGAGGTTGGCCCATTTCTTTGCTAATGGCCTTGAGGCATGCTTGGCTGGCACTGGCACTGGAACTCAAATTTTCTATAGTTCCTTAATTTCCAAAAGGATCTCAGCTTCTGAAATATTGAAAGCTTACAAAGTTCATATTTCAGCCGTCCCTTTTAGGAGGACCTCATTATTCTTTGCTACCAAAATGATTAATAAAGTAGCAGAGAAAGGAACAAGTCTTCATATTATAGACTTTGGTATCGAATATGGTTTCCATTGGCCACTTCTGATCCATAAGCTCTCAAAAAGAGCTGGAGGACCTCCCAAGCTACGTATTATAGGGATAGAGTTTCCCCAACCTGGATTCCATCCAACAGAGCGTATTGAGGAGACCGGTCGTCGCTTGGCTAAGTATTGTGAGCGGTTTAATGTTCCTTTTGAGTACCATGCTCTAGCATCGCAAAACTGGGAGACCATCCAAATTGAAGACCTCAGGATTGATAGGAATGAGTCGATTGCTGTGAACTGTATATGCCGGTTTAAGAACCTACTTGATGAAACAGTTGAAGGGACCAGTCCACGGAATGCGGTTTTGAATTTAATCAGGAGGATAAATCCCGATATTTTTGTCCATTCTATTGTTAATGGAGGCTACAATTCCCCCTTCTTTGTCACACGGTTCTGAGAAGCACTCTTCCTCTCTGCATTGTATGACATATATGATGTTAATTTACCCCGTGAGAACCAAGAGAGGTTAATGTTTGAGAGAGAGATCCTTGGGAGGGATGCTATGAATGTTGTAGCATGTGAGGGCTTGGAGAGGGTTGAGAGGCCTGAGACCTACAAGCAGTGGCAGCTCCGGACTATAAGGGCTGGTTTCAGGTAGCTCCCATTGGACCAAGTGATGATGACCTTGTTCAGGTGTAAGTTGAGGGAATGGTACCACAAGGATTTTGAACTTGATGAAGACAACCACCGGATGCTTTTGGGATGGAAGGGCCGTATTCTCTTTGCTTGCTCTTGTTGGGTACCGAATTAGGATGTTTGTGGAAACTCAAAACATTGTCCTTGTTGCAGCTTTTTAAGATTCTTACGCGCGCGCTTATTAAAATTTTGGGTTGGCGGTTGCATATCTCTTATGTCTTTTAAAAGTGTACCCTTTAGTGGCGTCGGATCTCCGGCCTGGTGCTCACGGTGGCGGCGCGTGTCCTACACGCGTCGTCATTCCGAGGAAGTCTGCTTCACTGCTGGGGATTTTTTTTTTTGGGTTTTCTGTATTTGTGTTATGTATTCCCCTTGTTTCTATATACAGTCTGCCTATGTTTGGCTCAAAATTTATTAGAATTTTTATTGTAGAGGGCTTAAATGTAATTATAGTGAGATTTGTGATTTTGCCTAGGCAGCTGTTTTTTAAGTCAGATCCTTTTGACTTAGAATATAAGGGGGTCTGTCCCTCATTTCTCAACTTGTATGTCTTCGGACTTTTCAGTATTAATGGTTAGCACATGCTATTCCGTTCAAAAAAAAAAAAGTGTACTCTTTAGGCCATTTCCATCTTTTCACCTCTAGGACTTATATCTGTTGTCTTTCTTTTCTTTGTCACATTTCATCAGAATCTGCCATTTTTGAGCCATTGTTGACCAACTTCATTTCGTCGGTTTGGTCCCACATGGCTGTAAATTCTCTTTCTTTTTCCAATTTTTAAAACCTTCAATAACAAACAAGACTCATCATGCTTGTTTTCCAGTATTTAGTTTGAATTGATACAATATAAGCATGTTCTCCACAACTACAATTATATATTCCATACAATTAAAATATGCAAGAAAAAATATATATATATACACACTCGTAAACAATTATAAAAAAGAACAATCTAAATATAAAAAACAATTAATTTAAAAGAACAATCCAAATGTAAAAGCTTAATCAATGTAAAAATTTAATTACACACCTACAACTTTTTAAGAAAGAGTAGGAAAAAATTGATTTGAATTGTTGAAGATTTGAAGTAAGAAGAAATACTGTAAGAAAAAATCACAAATCGCAAATTCTTCTGGTTCTTTGATTTTTCTAATAGCACTTAGTGTTACGACCTACGGATTCGCAAATCAGTAAAGTCATCTTCAACCTTCTCCAACCTAATTACCATAACGCTTCAAATATTTAATAGAAAAAAAATTACGATGTGGCGAGTTGTGAATTCCAGTCCTCTTGAAGAAGATTAGCCCCTAATAAGTGATTAGGGTAGACATCTAGGGCATCCGAAAGAACTCTACGAAATATAAGAATAATTTTTTGGAGGTGAGGGAAGCATTTGACCTATCTCAACCCTTTCCTCCACACCTACTTGGCTGCCAAGCTATCTTGAGGAACTGGTAGCTTTCTTTTTGTCCCTTTTTTTTTAGGGGAATTGGAATGTTATTGATTATCTGAAATAAGTTGCTCAACATTTACAATTGCCAATACACAGTTGGGATAAAAGTCAACCCCGACCTTGTTTAATTGCTTAGAAATAGCAAGTTTTGCAAGATGATGTGCAGCTCTGTTCCCCACTATCCATACATGACTCACATCCCACGAACGAAAACCCTTCAGAAAATCTTTAGTATCTAGAATAAGACTCCAAATTTACCCATTCCCCCATCACCTCTGCCCAACGCCAACACAACCTCCTTAGCGTCACCTTCCAATGTAAATGATGGAAACCCCATGTATCTTCCAAATTCCGCCCCAAGCCGAGCACTAAAAGCTTCAGCAACAGTTGGGTCTAAGAGGTACTTCTGAACATAACACATAGTAGCTCGCACCGTGCCCGTATGATTTCAGGCGATGATATCTAGGGCCGGCTCTACCTTATAAAAAATTGGGCGATCGCCTAAGGCCCCCATGATTAAAGAATATTAATAAGGATTTTTTTTTAAAATATATATATATATATATATATATATATATATATATATATATATATATTTGAAGGCTTAATTATAGCAATTAAAAAGGCATTAATATCATTTAATTCTTTAATGTTCAATTATTGAAATAAGTCTTAAAAAATTGATAGTATTAAATAGGAGAGTCAAATAATACTAAAGACATTCTTAAATAAAACTCATTTTTCAACTTTAAATGTTCTATTATTGGAAATAATGGAGAAAATGAAAATAGTAATAATATTCAATATGTTGTGAGTAGAGTTTTTTGGGCCTCATGATGAGCATTGAACAACCAAAATTTCAATTAGAATTTTAAATGACAACAATAAATTCTAATCTCAACTGCCAATTAGATCATTTACGAAAGACATGGATCGCTTTAACATTAAATGCTAATAATATATAATTTATTCAAAACGTTCAAAAGATAGAAATTATGCAACACAAGTACTCTAATGTTCAAAATAAAACAAGGAAAAATAAATAAATGCTAAGAAGATGAAAAGTTTTTAAAATATTTTATGCAATTCAATTATAAACTCTTATCTTTATAAGTTTTCGTTGTTTTCTCTTTATTTTCCTATTCAATTCTTATTCAAATTTAAATTATTATTTTCTTATACACTTTTATTATTTTCTAACAACACTCTATTCAAGGCATTAAAATCATTTCATAGCTAACCAATGACATAAAAAAGTTTAGTTACCAAAAACTCAATCAATCACTTGCATTGTTTACCAAAATGAAATGTTTAGAAAAACTTAATATATAATTTTGCATTTCAAAAAGAAAAAAAAAATAAATTTTAAATAAAAATATTAAAATAAATATAATTTAATTAATATTTAAAAATAAAGAAGATGCTTCACTAACATGTTACTTTTTAGACTAAAAAAATGTATCGAGTCGGTCGCGGATACCCAACCAATCAGTTCTAAGTCAACGGCAGCGTCACATGGTTTGACGCAAAATGCTGTGATTCTCAATCTGTCCCTACAGCTGTCCTTTATCAAGAACGATTCGTATAGGGTAGCTGAGCTCATGTTCACGTGGACACGTGAAAAAGACAGACATTTATGGAATGAGTTATTCTAGAATCATATTTTTAGTACTAGGCCATTATTGGCATTATCATGGGCCTCCTATTATTACGCCTATATGTGTGGATTTTATTTGTATTTTAAATAATTAATTAATTTAATATATTAAATTTTAAAAATTTATTACAATTCAATTATTATTATTATTTTTTTTTTTTTGATAAATCATATTTAGAAGGATAGCAACTGGCCAATTGTTGACCAAAAACGTGAGAAGGCACATCACCCAATGCCTCTCAGTCTTCACTCTTCGGTCTCCACCCCCAGCGTTCTTCCTGAACGTCCCCTGTAGTATTGCAAACTACTCCAGATGAATGTTGTTATGTTTTATATATGTATGCCGACTGCCGTCGCGGAATTCCGTCGGAGACTCGGACAGAGCCGACTACCCCTATCAGTAATCTCATCAGTTTCAGTTCCATATTTCTGTTCCTTTTCTTTTCCTTTTCCTTTTGATAATGCATTTTCACAACTATGTTATAGATATATATATCCTATTCTTTGATCTGATGGTTTGATACTTTAAATAGTTATGAATCCTACTTTTTCTGGGTTGCCTGATTTCAATAACGATGTCTTGCTCGACGATGACCATGCCATTTCACCCAATTCCAATCAATACCCAGATCTTTTAAACGACTACGAATTCAATTTGCCCTCCCCGGACCTTATCTTCCTTGAAAGTTCATTGCTTTCACCTGACCTGGGTCACACTGATTTCGCTCCACCCATAACTGTGGCCCCAGCAGCAGAGCCATATGCTCCGTCAGCTGGCAATAGCATGAGCACACCGTCTGTGGGTACGAGTCCGGGGGGAGACTTGTCCTCGGACGACAGCGAGTTCTCAGAAACGGTTCTCAAGTACATAAGCCAGATGCTTTTGGAAGAGAACATAGAGGACAAGCCCTGCCTGTTTTACGATCCTTTGGGTCTCCAAGTCACCGAGAAATCCTTTTATGATGCAATCGGTCAGAAATACCCTCCTTCCTCCAATCTACACCAAGAAGAACCAACCTATATCAATCTCAACATGGGGAGCCCTGATGATGTTTTTTCTGCAAGCAGTGGTGGTGATTATGGTGTTAGTAGGATTTCTAGCACTAGAAATAGCACTGATCGACAGTGGGTCAGTGATGTTTTCCAGCCCAATTTGCAGCCCGCCAATGGATCACAGTTTTTAGCCAATCAGTCGAACGGCGTGACTAACATCGGTGATGGCATGGAGCTTTTGGCTCAGAACATTTTTATTGATAGTGAATCTGTGTTGCAATTTAGGAGAGGGTTAGAGGAAGCTAGTAAGTTCCTTCCTAGGGGCAATCAGTTAGTTATTGATTTGGGGACTAGCATGGTATCACCAGAGTTGAAGGGAGAGGATCAAAAGGTGGAACTCAAGGGGGAGAAGGGTGAGAGAGAGATTTCACCGGATGGGTTGAGGGGAAGGAAGAATCATGAGAGGGAAGATGAAGATGTAGATGTAGAAGAAGGGAGGAGTAATAAGCAGTCTGCGGTTTATGTGGAAGAGAGTGAATTAACAGAAATGTTTGATAAGGTGTTGCTTTCCACCGAAGCACTTTCTCTGGTATGCGGTAACAATGACAATGAACCCGTGCAGAATAAAGCAAGCAAGGCCTCACAGCCAAATGGGCAGCCGCAAGGAGCTAATGGTGGGAAGAGTCGTGCTATGAAACAGGGACAAAAGAAGGATGACTTGAGGACACTTTTGCTATGTGCACAAGCTGTCTCAGCAGGTGACAATAGAACTGCAAATGAGTTACTGAATCAGATTAGGCAGCACTCTTCCCCGTATGGTCAAGGGTCTCAGAGGTTGGCCCATTTCTTTGCTAATGGCCTTGAGGCACGCTTGGCTGGCACCGGCACTGGAACTCAAATTTTTTATAGTTCCTTAATTTCCAAAAGGATCTCAGCTTCTGAAATATTGAAAGCTTACAAAGTTCATCTTTCAGCTACCCCTGTCAGGAGGACCTCACTCTTCTTTGCTACCAAAATGATTAATAAAGTAGCAGAGAAAGCAACAAGTCTTCATATTATAGACTTCGGTATCGAATATGGTTTCCATTGGCCACTTCTGATCCATAAGCTCTCAAAAAGAGCTGGAGGACCTCCCAAGCTACGTATTACAGGGATAGAGTTTCCCCAACCCGGATTCCGTCCAACAGAGCGTATTGAGGAGACTGGTCATCGATTGGCTAAATATTGTGAGCGGTTTAATGTTCCTTTTGAGTACCATGCTCTAGCATCGCAAAACTGGGAGACCATCCAAATTGAAGACCTCAAGATTGATAGGAATGAGTCGATTGCTGTGAACTGTATATACCGGTTTAAGAACCTACTTGATGAAACAGTTGAAGGGACCAGTCCACGGAATGCGGTTTTGAATTTAATCAGGAGGATAAATCCCGATATTTTTGTCCATTCTATTGTTAATGGAATCTACAATGGACCATTCTTTGTCACACGGTTCCGAGAAGCGCTCTTCCACTTCTCTGCATTATATGACATATTTGATGTTACTTTACCCCGTGAGAACCAAGAGAGGTTGATGTTTGAGAGAGAGATCCTTGGGAGGGAGGTTATGAATGTTGTAGCATGTGAGGGCTTGGAGAGGGTTGAGAGGCCTGAGAATTACAAGCAGTGGCAGCTCCGGACTATAAGGGCTGGTTTCAGGCAGCTCCCATTGGACCAAGAGATGATGACCTTGTTCAGGTCTAAGTTGAAGGAATGGTACCACGAGAATTTTGTACTTGAGGAAGACAACCATTGGATGCTTCTGGGATGGAAGGGCCGTGTTCTCTTTGCTTGCTCTTGTTGGGTGCCGAATTAGGATGTTTGTGGAAACTCAAACTATTGTCATTGTTCATTCAATTTTCAATGTTTTTCTCTTTTGTGTATGCTTATCATCTTGAACTTTCAACTGGTGTTTTTATAAATGGTGGTAGAACTATGGATTAAATAAAAGACTTGGAACAAACTGCAAAGCCTTTTGAAGTGAAATATGTTTGATATTTGACTTTTGTAGTGAAATATATGTTTGATATTCCCCTCCCCAACATGACTTTTGATTCTTCATTTTTAGTTGTTTAATGTTTTAACTAAATTTTGGTGTATGGATTGGATTAGCATGGGGAATGATTTTGGGAGATTGAAGTTGATTTTTGGTTGTGGGTTTTATCATGGCCGGTATGGGGAAAATTTTGTGGTGGTTGAGTTTCTTCGAAGAATTTGGGTATTTCGAAAGAAGGATTGGCTGAAATTGGGGAGGATGATTTCTGGGATTTCTTTGTATGATTGATTTGATCGAATGAGAGGTGGCTTCATACTTTGTTTGGGTTGGGATTGCTGTTTGGCCAAATGGGGATGAAATTGGAGTTGATTTTTCGGGTATGGCCCGGATGATTTATAGGGTTGGTTTTTGAGTTTTGATTTTCAGTTTTGGGGTCGTTGATTTTGATGCTTTTAGAGCCTAAATTCAGGACCCTAAATAAGAATAATAATAAAAACACAATGGGGGCAAACAAAATATAAAAAGACAACTTTTACTCAATAAACGTCAAAATTATGAAATTGTAGCCCTTTAAATAAATAAGCTTTTCAACAATATTAAGTTTGTCTCCACTCGACGTGATAAAAACCGAATAAAAAGGGGCATGCATCAGGTCCTCCCTCTCTAAACAAAGTGCAACTTCTTCTTCTTTTCTTTTTTTTCTTTATATATATATATATAAAGCTAATTTGACACCTGTTAGGCCAGTGTATAAGCCTCTTTTGTAAAGAGAAATGATTGATTTTTTTCTTTAATCATTTTCTCATCTTTCAATTTTTCAAAATTATCATTAGATATGTGGGATCTATGTTGTCCTTCTCTTATCTTTTTATTTTTCAAAATTACCATTAAATCCGTGTTATAGTGAAGTCTTTGACTACTGATCGGGTTCAAAATGAAAATTCCAACTAAGATGAACACCAAAAGGGAAAAACCCAATTTGGTTTGCATACGATTTTTATTTATTTATTTATTTTTTCTTTCAATTAAATGAGACACAAGGCAGCTAAAACTTTGGCAATTAGAATGACAAAATGAGCCCACCAAAGGTGACACACAGCGAAAAAAATGGATCAATTTGTAATTATAGTTTATCTCAAGGACTTTCCATGAACTTTTAAACCATAGGGAGTGATTTGTAATTATGGCATACCTCAGGGACCAATGGTGCAATTATCCGAAATTTTAAAGAAAAGTTAAAGGTAAAAAATTCGTGAAATGCTAGAGGTATCAAATATTTTATCAAGATGATATGAAGCTTATTTATTGGTACCCGCAGCATTTCTTTTTATTAATTGTTTTGATCATCTCCAATGAATTGAATAAGCTCCACTTCATCTTGGTACCCATCTGTTGGTAAAAAATTTGGTACCTCTAACATTTCTTAAAAAATTAAGTATAAGAGCACTCACAATGAGCTCTTTATATTTGATTTTTTTCTTTAAATTTTTAACAAAAACTACTAACATTTAACAAGCTCTTTATCAAATGTTAAGATTAACATTTGTCAATAACCTTCTTTACATTCAAAGAGTAAAAAAAGTGAATATTATATTTTTTAAAACATTTTTTTTTGCATTGAATGCTTAAAACATTTGACTTGAATTGAATTGAGTTTATTACATTGAATGCTTTTGGCAGTTAACTTTATCAATAAAAAATAATATTTATTTAATAAAGAAACATCTAGAGAATTTGTTATTTAATAATTTTAAAAAGTGACTAGCTAAGTGTTTCATATTTAAAATTATTTGTTAATATTTTTATTTTAAAGAGAGAAGAAAAATAGTGTTACCAAATAAGTAACAATACTTCTAGAAGGGTTAATAATGTTACTTTTCAAACTATTTTACAAAATTATTTTACACTAATAATAGATCACCTAAATTAGTTTGAAGAGTAAAAGCATGTTTTGGTAAGAATTTTTTTTAAAAAAATATTTTTCAAATACTGTTTAGCAAATATAAAATTCTACTAAGATTTTATCCAAATTTTTTTTTAATTTTCTCTCAAATTTTTTAAACTTTCTAAACATAATTTCAAAAAAAAACAAATTATTTTAATTTTAAAAAATCGCAGACATCCAAATTGTCTTGGCACATCGCTTTATGCCACTCACGAGACTCCTCCCTCTTCAGTCAACCGTCAACCCTGAAGGCTGAAGTTATTCGGATCAACGTACTCTACAGTCTATGCCTCTATGGTTAATTAATATTTTTGTACTTATTATTTTATCTATTTAATTGAAACATAATAATTTAGATTTCAACTACTCCGAGGGTTGTTTATGAATGGCAAGCCGCATGTAGAAGGTGAGAATGGCCTTGGACAGAGCTGAGTGCCCCTATCAATAATCTCATTAGTTTCAGTTCTATCTCTCTGAGAATTCTCTGCTACTTCTCTCAGGTAAACCTGTTTGCTTCTCGCGGAGAAACCGATGGATATCTGACGTTCTTGAGCTTCAAACCTTTTCTTTTCCTGTTCCTTTTGTCACTAGGATGTTCACAACTATGTTTATATCCTAGTCTTTGATCTGGTTTAGGTAGTTCAATTTTTATTTGGTCTGGGATTCAGCTTCTTAATTTGATACTATAAATAGTTATGGATCCTACGCTTTCTGGGTTGCCCGATTTCGTAAACGATGTCTTGGTCGATGATGACCATGCATTTTCACCCAATTCCAATCAATACCCTGATATTTTAAACGAGTACAAATTCAATTTGCCCTCCCCGGACCTTAGCTTCCTTGAAAGTTCATTGCTTTCGCCTGACCTGGGTCACACTGATTTCGCTCCGCCGATAACTGTGGCCCCAGCAGCGGAGCCATATGCTCCGTCCGCTAGCGATAGCATGAGCACACTGTCTGTGGGTACGAGTCCGGGGGGAGAGTCGCCATCAGACGACAGTGAGTTCTCGGAAACGGTTCTCAAGTTCATAGGCCAGATACTTATGGAAGAGAACATAGAGGACAAACCCTGCATGTTTTACGACCCTTTGGGTCTCCAAGTCACCGAGAAATCGTTCTATGATTCTCTCGGTCAGAATTACCCTTCTACCCCCAATCTTTACCAGGAGGAACCAACTTATGTCAGTCACAACTTGGGAAGCCCTGATGATGTTTTTTCTGCAAGCAGTGGTGGTGATTATGGTGTTAGTAGGAGTTCTAGCACTGATCCACAGTGGGTCAGTGGTGTTGGGGAGTACAAGTCCTCTTTTTCACAAGCTGTTGATCCTGGTGACTATGTTTTCCAGCCTAATTTGCAGCCCACTAATGGATCGCAGTTCTTAGCCAATCAGTTGAACAGCGTGGCTAACATCGGTGATGGCATGGAGCTTTTGGCTCAGAACATTTTTGCTGATAGTGAATCTGTGTTGCAATTTAGGAGAGGGTTAGAGGAAGCTAGTAAGTTCCTTCCTAGGGGCAATCAGTCAGTTATTGATTTGGGGACTAGCATGGTATCACCAGAGTTGAAGGGAGAGGATCAAAAGGTGAAACTCAAGGTGGAGAAGGGTGAGAGAGAGATTTCACCGGATGGGTTGAGGGGAAGGAAGAATCATGAGAGGGAAGATGTAGATGTAGAAGAAGGGAGGAGTAATAAGCAGTCTGCGGTTTATGTGGAAGAGAGTGAATTAACAGATATGTTTGATAAGGTGTTGCTTTCCACCGAAAAACTTTCTCTGCTATGTGGTAACAATAACAATGAACCTGTGCAGAATGAAGCAAGCAAGGCATCGCAGCCAAATGGGCAGCCGCAAGGAGCTAATGGTGGGAAGAGTCGTTCTAAGAAACAGGGCAAAATGAAGGAAACGGTTGATTTGAGGACTCTTTTGATTCTATGTGCACAAGCTGTCTCGGCAGGTGACAGTAGAACTGCAAATGAGTTACTGAAGCAGATTAGGCAGCACTCTTCCCCTTATGGTGATGGTTCTCAGAGGTTGGCCCATTTCTTTGCTAATGGACTTGAGGCACGCTTGGCTGGCACTGGCACTGGCACAGGAACTCAAATTTTTTATAGTTCCTTAATTTCAAAAAGGATCTCTGTTTCTGAAATATTGAAAGCTTACAAAGTTCATATTTCAGCCTCCCCTTTCAAGAGGACCTCGCTATTCTTTGCTACCAAAATGATTTATAAAGTAGCAGAGAAAGCAACGAGTCTTCATATTATAGACTTCGGTATCGAATATGGTTTCCATTGGCCACTTCTGATCCATAAGCTCTCAAAAAGAGATGGAGGACCTCCCAAGCTACGTATTACAGGGATAGAGTTTCCCCAACCTGGATTCCGTCCAACAGAGAGTATTGAGGAGACCGGTCGTCGCTTGGCTAAGTATTGTGAGCGGTTTAATGTTCCTTTTGAATACCATGCTCTAGCATCACAGAACTGGGAGACTATCCAAATTGAGGAGCTCAAGATTGATAGGAATGAGATGCTTGCTGTGAACTGTATGAACCGGTTTAAGAACCTACTTGATGAGACAATTGAAGAGACCTGTCCACGGAATGCGGTTTTGAATTTAATCAAGAGGATAAATCCCGACATTTTTGTCCATTCTATTGTTAATGGAGCCTACAATTCCCCCTTCTTTGTCACACGGTTCCGAGAAGCACTCTTCCATTTCTCTGCATTGTATGACATATATGATGTTAATTTACCCCGTGAGAACGAAAAGAGGTTGATGTTTGAGAGAGAGTTCCTTGGGAGGGAGGCTATGAATGTTGTAGCATGTGAGGGCTTAGAGAGGGTTGAGAGGCCTGAGAGTTACAAGCAGTGGCAGGTCCGGACTATAAGGGCTGGTTTCAGGCTGCTGCCATTGGACCCAGAGGTGATGACCTTGTTCAGGTCTAAGATTAAGAAATGGTACCACAAGGATTTTGTACTTGATGAAGACAACCACTGGATGCTTCAGGGATGGAAAGGCCGTATTCTCTATGCTAGCTCTTGTTGGGTGCCGAATTAGGATGTTTGTGAAAAAATTCATAATTGTGGGCATGGCCAGCAAGGAGACCTTAGGTACTGGGCAAACTATTGTTCTTGTTCAATATTCAATGTTTTTCTCTCTTTTGTATGTGGAGGTATATTATAAACGCATCTATGCCAATCTTCTTGAACTTTCTACAGGTGTTTTTATAAATGGTGGTAGAACTATGGATAGGATAAAGGACTGCAAACCCTTTTGAAGACACTGTAATGACTCTAAAACTGTCTACTGACTTGCTTGTTGGGACTCCTGTAGTAAAATCTGTTTGATATTTAGATGAACTTCCACATTACTGGATGTAATAGGAGGGATTTGCCCTTCTTCTTTGTATATTCTTCCATGAGCTTGAAGTTGTGTGTTTGTTTTATCAGATGTACTAAAAGAAAGTAAAAAATTACATCATTTCTTGATATTTTGGTTCTCTTTCAGTTTGTTAATCATTTCATTGCGTCATTTTTGCGAGCATGGCATCTTTGTTTTGCTTTTATGAACTGGATATTGCTAATGCAATTTCAGATGTTTTATATGATAGCACTAGAACAGATTCTTACTTAGTGATCTTAAAAATGTATGCTTGGCGAATGCCTCTTTTTTGTTATTGGATGTATGCTGGTGCGGTACTTGTCCCTCAGGCGCCATTCCAAAATTCTGGCAGCCTAACATATTCCCCTCCCCAACATGATTTTTGATTCTTCATTTTTAGTTGCTTAACGTTTGAACTAAATTTTGGTGTATGGTTTGGATTATGGGGCTGATTAGTAAGGGGAATGATTGTGGGAGATTGAAGTTGAATTTTGGTTGTGGGTTTTATCATGACCGGTTTGGGGAAAATTTTGTGGTGGTTGAGTTTTTTTCGAAGAATTTGGGTCTTTCGAATGAAGGATTGGCTGGAATTTGGGGAGGATGATTTATGGGTTTTCTGTGTATTATTGATCGATTGAGAGGTATCTTTGTAATTTGTTTGGGTTGGGGTTGTAGTTTGGCTGAATGGGTATGAAATTGGAGTTGATTTTTCAGGTATGGCCGGATGATTTATAGGGTTGGTTTTTGAATTTTGATTTTCAGTTTTGGGGTTGTTGATTTTGATGCTCATCCACCACACAAAGGTGGACGGTTTTCATTGTTTGGTGATTGCAGTAGGCCAAAGAAGACAGAGAGTAGATCTAGAAGTTAAATGGGAGAATTCATATTTTGGATTTTGTGATATACTGTTGATTTTCATTATATATTTTTCTGTACAGTCGAGCAATTCTTCAAGGGTGACTTGTGAGCGAGAAGGAAACATGATATGTAAAGGTTATGAGGTTGGCTTCTGCATTTTCTTAGCTCCATCCTAATGCTATGCGATCAATAAAGCAAAGGGACGATGGATGTTAAATTGTTACTCTTCTTTTGCCTTTTTTGGCCTGCTGTACGGTTTCAGTTGCACATGGTAAAGATACACAACGGAGCCTATTGTCGCCGCTGAAGCTCCGCCCGATTTTGAACCTAGCACCGCACCACCCCCTTCAAACCCTTCTCTTTCTTTCTTCCTCTTTCCCTCTCTCTCACTCGGGTTCCGATGTAGCATGGCGTAGTGGATCGTAAAGCCAACAAAAACACAATTTACAAATCTTTCCAAAATCAAGAACCAATAAAGTATTTGAGATATAATAGGAGAAAACTCAACATCTGAGTATTTCTTATTGATAAACTGGTAAGGTCATCTTATTAGGCTAATATAGAGCCTAAATTCGAAACTTTTAAAAAATAATTAAAAAAAAGAACAAAATAAAAATACCTTGTGGCAAATAGAATACTTGGTAAACGTTGATATTACAAAATTGCAGCCCTCTTAAATAAGTTTTTTAACGCCACCAAATTTGTCTCCACTCAATATCGGAATCAAAACAATATAATTATTTTGAAATTCAAAATTTTGGCGGTTCCATTTGTATATCAGGTCATCGGAGGTGGGCAATCCCAAACTCAACAAATGAGAACTTTGCTTGTGTAACATGTTTGTTGATCTTTGAGAAGAATCTCAGTAGCTGATATTAACTTGAACCCATGGGAGAAAGACAAACACATTTATGGAAAAACACAAAAGAATTCTTGAGAATAGTATAATAAAAAGAAAACTAAAGGAAATATGATTCTTTGTACAGCTTGAGGTTTAGATGGGGTTCTAGTTTGATGTTTGCATTTTTGGAGTTTGTATAGGAGTTAATAGTTTTATTTGTAATGAGTTATGCTGTTGATAATGAAAGTTACTCATTCACAATAATAATAATAAATAAATAAAGAAAAAGAAAGAACACACCCACTTTAGCACTAGAGGCCATATTGGCATTGTCATGGGTCTTATAAACCACTTTTCCATCCACCACCATTTTTCAACAATTCTTTTTGTCATTTTTAAGAATATCTTTAGTTATTGAAAGAAACATTTAACTTTGGGAATTACACAACATATAGAAGGGGAACATCTTTTGTTAATATTTTTAAAAGGCTCTTATTTATTTATTTTTGTTTGAAAAAGGTATTTTGATGTGATATAGATGTAAATGTAATTTTAAGTATTTTATATTTTAAATTGTTTGTTAATATTTTTGTTTTAAAAAAAGAAAAAAAAATAAAAGAAGAAGAAGAAGAAGAAGAAGGTATTATCAAATAAGTAACAATATTCTTTTAGAAGGGTCACACGATCATGACACGAGTTAAGTAATGCTATTTTTCAAACAAATTTATCACAATTACTTTATATTGATCAAGTAAATTAGTTTGAAGAGTAACCTCTTCCAGGGCCGGTTGGAGCCTTAGGCGGATTAGGCCCGCCTAAGGCCCCCAATTAAAAAAAAAAAAAATCTAAAAAAAAAGGCCATAATTACCATCAATACACTTTAATAAAGCCCCAAATTATGGTAAAAATAAATTTAAGAAATGCATTAAAATTTGAAAATATTAAGAAGATATGGAAAGTCTCAAAAGTCTAACTTTTGAGGCCTTTATTACCAAAATTGAAGGCATTAAGTTAAGTTCAACGTTCAAAGACAAAATAGAATGAAAAAAAAATATATAAATAAATAAATGCTAAGAAGATATGGAAAAGTCTCAAAAGTGTAACTTTTGAGGCCTTTATTACAAAAATTGAAGGCATTAAGTTAAGTTCAACGTTCAAAGACAAAATAGAATGAAAAAAAAATATAAATAAATAAATGTTAAGAAGATATGGAAAGTCTCAAAAGTTATGACGGCCTTAATTACCAAAATTGAAGGCCTTAAGTTAAGTCCAACATTCAAAAACAAAATAGAATGAAAAAAATAAATAAATAGTAAGAAGATATGAAAAGTCTCAAAAGCCATGAAGGCCTTAATTTCTCAAAAGTCATGAAGACCTCAATTACTAAAATTAAAGGCTTTAAGTAAGTCCAACGTTCAAAGACAACATAGAATGAAAAAATAAAATAAAATAAATGCTTAAAAGATATAGAAAGTCTCAAAAGTCATGAAGGCCTTAATTACCAAAATTGAATGCCTTGAGTTAAGTCCAACTTCAAAGACAAAATACAATGAAATAAAAAAAACTAAGAAGATATGGAAAATCTAAAAAGTTATGAAGGCCTTAAGTTAAGTTCAACGTTCAAAAACAAAATAGAATAAAAAAAATAAAAAAATAATTGCTAAGAAAATCTGGAAAGTCTCAAAAGTCATGGAGGCCTTAATTACCAAAATTGAAGATATTAAATTAAGTCCAACGTTTAAAGACAAAATAAAATGAAAAAATAAAATAAAATAAATGCTTAGAAGATATGGAAAGTCTCAAAAGTCATGAAGACCTTAATTACCAAAATTGAAGGTCTAAAGTTAAGTCAAAAGTTCAAAGACAAAATACAATGAAAAAAAAAAGCTAAGAAGATGGAAAGACTTTAAGTTTCCATTTCAAATCCTACTCTTTATAAGATCCTATAAAATATGCTACTCTTTATAAGTTTTCATTTTTTTTTTAATCTCAATTTCCCAATTCAAGTCTCATTCGAATTTCTCTATTCTTCTCCATTTTCATTATTTTCCAATAACTTAATATTCAATTCCTTAAAATCATTCCAGGAATTTTTATTTTCAGAACTAAAAGTTTTAACAGAAATTTTACAAATAGAAGAAAGTGCTCCAATTGACACATTAATCTATATAAATAGACTTGAGGTAAAAAAAAAAAAAAAATTATATAAAAAGACTTGATTCTTTTCCTAATGCAAGTATCACTTGTAAAATTTTATTGACAATACCTGTTACAGTTGCTTCTGCATAGAAAAGTTTTTCAAAAGTAAAATTAATAAAAACCTACCTAAAATCATCAATGTCACAAAAAAAATTAAATGAATTAGCTATATTATCAATAAAAAAAGGAAATGTTCCTATAGAAAAAAAAATAAAAAATAAAAAAGAAAATGTTAAAAAAAACTCAAATATAAAAACCTAATAAGTAATTTTGCATCCCAAAAAAGGAAAAAAATAAATTAAATTAAATAATATTTAATTTTAAATAAAAATCTCACTTAAACTTTCCCCTTAAAGCCTCAAAATATATCACCTCTTCTTAAGCTGCACGCAATGATGAAGAAGGGGAGTAGTTAAGTCAGTCAAAACATTTATCGCAATTATTTTATACAATTAATCAATTAATCAAGTAATTGTTTTTTCTTGAGCTGCACGCAATGATTGAGAAGGGGAGTGGTTATGGTGCGTTTGGGTATTGAATTTTGAGAATTAAAATTGAATTTTAATTCTATTTACAAATATCGAGGTAAAAAATTGTGTTTGGATGTTGAATTTTGAGATTGAAAAATATTATATTTTAATGGTAAAAAATGATTGAAAGTTTAAAAAGTTGTGTATAATGATTGGTATTTTGAAAAGTTGTGTAAAATAATAATTTAAATAATAATAATTTATTATATATTGATTATTTAATTAAAAAATAAATAAATAATTTTTTTTTTTTAAAAAAATAAAAATAAAATTAAAAAACAAAAAAAAAATGATGCAGGGGCAGCCACCCCCAGTGGCCGGGGGAGGCCGCGCGGTCACCCCCGGCCAACCGGCAGCCACCCCTTGTGTTTTTAATTAATTTCTTTTATTTTTTTTTTTATTTAAATTTGTATTATTTTATTATTTATATGTGGGACCCACGCGCTTTTTGGGAGACAGTTTGTCCTGCGCGTGGGGCCCAGCCATTACACAAAATGTCAGCTTAAAATTCAAACGAAATTCGGATCAAATTCGGGTATTCGGACGGGTGGGCGGGTTTTAGAAAAAATCCGAGTGGAATATTCCACTCGGTTGCCAATAAGTCAGTCAAAACACGTGGAAATTATATGGAGACCAATGCCTCTCAAGAGTTTGACTCCGTCCTTCATGTCATCGCCCCCCAGCGTTCTTTGAAACTTCCTGAATGTCCCCATTCGGATCAACCTCCTCTATGCCTCTATGGTTCTTCATATTTTAGCACTTATTGTTTTATCTCTTGAATTTAAACATAAAACTGAGCTTGCAACACCTTTACCTTTAGGATAATAAAGTTTTGAAATCTACTCCGAGGATTGCTTATTAAATGCAAGCCGCATACAGAAGATGAGAAATGCCTCGGACAGAGCTGACTGCTGAGTGCCCCTATCAATAATCTCATCAGTTTCAGTTCCATCTTTCTGAGAGTTCTCTGCTACTTCTCAGGCAAACCTGTTTGCATCTCGCGGATAAACCGATGGATATCTGAGGTTCTTCAACTTTAAACCTTTTCTTTTCCTTTTCCTTTTGTCACTAGCATGTTCACATCTATCTAGCTAATAGTTATAGATATATCCCAGTCTTTAATTGATTTGGTCTGGCATTCAGCTTCTTAGTTTGATACTATAAATAGTTATGGATCCTTCGTTTTCTGGGTTGCCTCATTTCATAAACGATTTCTTGGTCGATGACGACCATGCATTTTCACCCAATTCCAATCAATACCCATATTTTTTAAACGAATACGAATTCAATTTGCCCTCCCCGGACCTTAGATTCCTTGAAAGTTCATTGCTTTCACCTGACCTGGGTCACACTGATTTCGCTCCGCCGATATCTGTGGCCCCAGCAGCAGAGCCATATGCTCTGTCCGCTAGAGATAGCATGAGCACACCGTCCGTGGGTACGAGCCCGGGGGAAGACTCGTCATCGGGCGACAGTGAGTTCTCGGAAACAGTTCTCAAGTTCATTGGCCAGATACTTATGGAAGAGAACATAGAGGACCAACCCTGCCTGTTTTACGACCCTTTGGGTCTCCACGTCACCGAAAAATCGTTCTATGATGCTCTCGGTCAGAACTACCCTCCTTCCCCCAAACTTTACCGGGAAGAACCAACTTATATCAATCTCAACTTGGGGAGCACCGATGATGTTTTTTCTGCAAGCAGTGGTGGTGATTATGGTGTTAGTACGAGTTCTAGCACTAGCAATAGCACTGATCCACAGTGGGTCAGTGGTGCTGGGGAGTACAAGTCCACTTTTTCACAAGCTGTTGATCCTGGTGACTACGTTTTCCAGCCCACTAATGATTCCCAGTTTTTAGCCAATCAGTCAAACAGCGTGACTAACATGGGTGATGGCATGGAGTTTTTGGCTCAGAATATTTTTACTCATGGTGAATCTGCGTTGCAATTTAGAAGAGGGTTAGAGGAAGCTAGTAAGTTCCTCCCTAGGGGCAATCAGTTAGTTATTGATTTGGGGACTAGCATGGTATCACCAGAGTTGAAGGGAGAGGATCAAAAGGTGGAGAAGGGTGAGAGAGAGATTTCACCGGATGGGTTGAGGGGAAGGAAGAATCATGAGAGGGAAGATGTAGATGTAGAAGTAGAAGAAGGGAGGAGTAACAAGCAGTCTGCCGTTTATGTGGAAGAGAGTGAATTAACAGATATGTTTGATGAGGTGTTGCTTTCCACTGAAGCACTTTCTCTGCTATGCGGTAACAATAACAATGAACCTGTGCAGAATGAAGCAAGCAAGGCATCGCAGCCAAATGGGCAGCCGCAAGGAGCTAATGGTGGGAAGAGTCGTTCTAAGAAACAGGGCAAAAAGAAGGAAACGGTTGATTTGAGGACGCTTTTGATTCTGTGTGCACAAGCTGTCTTGACAGGTGACAACAGAAATGCAAATGAGAAACTGAAGCAGATTAGGCAGCACTCTTCTCCTTATGGTGATGGGTCTCAGAGGTTGGCCCATTACTTTGCTAATGGCCTTGAGGCACGCTTGGCTGGCACTGGCACTGGAACTCAAATGTTTTATAGTTCCTTAATTTCCAAAGGGATCTCAACTTCTGAAATATTGAAATCTTACGCAGTTCATCTTTCATCCTCCCCTTTCAAGAGGATGTTGCTATTGTTTTCTAACAAAATGATTCTTAAAGTAGCAGAGAAA
Source organism: Alnus glutinosa (assembly GCF_958979055.1). NCBI lineage: Eukaryota > Viridiplantae > Streptophyta > Magnoliopsida > Fagales > Betulaceae > Alnus > Alnus glutinosa. The sequence goes on from NC_084894.1 coordinate 23,525,335, forward strand.
GCAACAAGTCTTCATATTATAGACTTCGGTATCGGATATGGTTTCGATTGGCCACTTCTGATTCAGAAGCTCTCAAAAAGAACAGGAGGACCTCCCAAGCTACGTATTACAGGGATAGAGTTTCCCCAACCCGGATTCCGTTCAACAGAGAATATTGAGGAGACTGGTCGTCGCTTGGCTAAGTATTGTGAGCGATTTAATGTTCCTTTTGAGTACCATGTTCTAGCATCACAGAACTGGGAGACTATCCAAATTGAGGAGCTCAAGATTGATAGGAACGAGATGCTTGCTGTGAACTGTACGTATCGGTTTAAGAACCTACTTGATGAGACAGTTGAAGAGACCAGTCCGCGGAATGCGGTTTTGAATTTAATCAGGAGGATAAATCCCGATGTTTTTGTCCATTCTATTGTTAATGGAGCCTACAATGCCCCCTTCTTTGTCACCCGGTTCAGAGAAGCACTCTATCACTTCTCTTCATTGTTTGACATGTTGGATGTTACTTTACCCCGTGAGAACCAACAGAGGTTGATGTTTGAGAGAGAGTTCCTTGGGAGGGAGTGTATGAATATTTTAGCATGTGAGGGCTTACAGAGGGTTGAGAGGCCTGAGTCTTGCAAGCAGTGGCAGGTCCGGACTATAAGGTCTGGTTTCAGGCAGCTCCCATTGGATGGAGAGCTGGTGAGCATTTTCAGGTCTAAGATAAAGGAATGGTACCACAAGGATTTTGTGCTTTATGAAGACAACCACTGGATGCTTCAGGGATGGAAGGGCCGTATTCTCTTTGCTTCCTCTTGTTGGGTGCCGAATTAGGATTTTGTGAAAACTCATTTAATTTTGGGGATGGCCGGCAAGGATACTTTAGGTACTGTGCAAACTATTGGACCTTTTCAATTTTCAATGTTTTTCTCTCTTTTGTACGTGCAGCTGCAGGTATATTATATATAAACGTTTCTATGTATGCTTATCTTCTTGAACTTTCTACTAGTGTTATTATAATATCATGATTCTGCTTAGGGATCCCAGTTTTGTTAAACCAACAAGTAGAGAAGCTAACTTTGTGGGTATCATGTTCAAGATTGCTTCTGGTAAAGCGGCCTTTTTGAGAAGAAGCGTAGGGAATTTTCTTGATTATAATCACGCACTCGTCATCAGATGTTTGATACATGTTATCTTGATTCTTAGACTCTTCCATATAGAAGGGGAACATCGTTTTGTTAAAATTGAAGATATAGTAAGTCTCAAAAGTCATGAAGGCTTTAATTACCAAAATTGAAGGCCTTAAGTTAAGTCCAATGTTCAAAGATAAAATAGAATGAAAAAATAAAATAAAGTAATTGCTAAGAAGATATGGAAAGTCTTAAAAGTCATGAAGGCCTTAATTACCAAAATTGAAGGCCTTAAGTTACGTCCAACTTCAAAGACAAAATACAATGAAAAAAGAAAAAAAGAAAAGCTACGAAGATATAGAAAATCTCAAAAGTCATGAATGTCTTAAGTTAAATCCAATGTTTAAAAACAAAATAGATTGAAAAAATAATAATAAAAAAAAAAAATGCTTAGAAGATATGGAAAGTTTCAAAAGTCATGAAGGCCTTCAATTACCAAAATTGAAGACCTTAGTTAAGTCTAACATTCAAAGACAAAATAGAATGAAAAATAAAAAATAAAATAAAATAAATGCTTAGAAGATATGGAAAGTCTCAAAAGTTATGAAGACCTTAATTACCAAAATTGAAGGCCTTAAGTTAAGTTCAACGTTCAAAGACAAAATACAATAGTTCCCAAGGGGTAGCTCAATCGGCTGGGGATCACGCCTCATGAAGTGGATATCACTAGTTCGAATTCCCCCTTCACCCTCTTGTGTGGACATATCAAAAAAAAAAAAAAAAAAAAAAAGACAAAATACAATGAAAAAAAAAAAAAAAAAGCTAAGAAGATGGAAAGACTCTAAGCTTCCATTTCAAATCTTACTCTTTATAGGATCCTACAAAAAATGCTTCTCTTTATAAGTTTTTATTTTTATTTTTTTATTTTTATCTCAATTTCCATATTTAAGTCTTATTCGAATTGGAATTTCTCTATTCTTCTCCATTTTTATTATTTTCCAATAACTTACTATTTAATTCCTTAAAATCATTCCAAAAATTTTTATTTTTAGAACTAAAAGTTTTAACATAAATTTTACAAATAAAAGAAAGTGCTCCAATTGACACATTAAATTATATAAAAAGTCTTGAGGTAAAAAAAAAAAAAAAAAAAATTATATAAAAAGACTTGATTCTTTTCCTAATGCAAGTATCGCTTGTAAAATTTTATTGACAATACATGTTATAGTTGCTTCTGCAGAGAGAAGTTTTTCAAAATTAAAATTAATAAAAACCTACTTAAGATCAACAATGTCACAAAAAAGATTAAATGAATTGAGAGCAACTTCTATACGGTTGTGGCATAAACAAGGTATTTTCTACCCTCCAACGAAACGCTGACACGTCAGCCTAAAACAAAAAAACTAAATAGTTTCAAAACACTGGATCTAGTCTCTTAGTGTTAACATTTGCTACGAAAAAACACCCTGAACCTCACTCTCCTTCGCACAGCCACCATTGTTCCCATACCCATTGCCCAGACGCCGCTTCCTTAGAACGTCCGTTTCTCCCTCTCTGATTAAATCTTCATATCTTTCTTTGTAAAAAAGAAAAAAATACACTATTTATGGACCAATGTCTCGACCCATCAAAGGAAAGACAACAGTTCATTAAACAAGTCATCAAAATAATGTAAATCAGGGACTTTTTGGGGCTTACAGCGTGAAACAAGCAAAACCCACTTCACATGTTGGATCAAACACCAATTTTTGGAAACAAAAGTAATTGGAGAATGAAAAGTCCAGGCAAAAATGCCTTGGTGACCCTTGAAACCCAAGACCCACTTCTAATTTTAACCATACGGGCGCGATTTGAACAGAAAATGCGCACTTTAGAAAGTGATTCTCAAAGCTCTCGGCGTGGGCGGTGGCGTTCGTCTGGGCAGTGGCCTTGGGCGTCTGGGCAACGACCTCCACGAAAAAGAGAGACATTCCAGTGTTTTTTTTCGTAGCAAATGTAAACACTAGAGACCAAATCCAGTGTTTTGAAATTATTTTGTTTTTTTTTTTTTGTTTTAGGCTGACGTGTCAGTATTTCATTGGAGGGCAGAAAATGCTTTGTTTATGCCACAACCGTATAGAAGTTATGCTCAAATGAATTAGCTATATTATCAATTAAAAAGGAAATGTTCCTATAAAAAAAATTAAAAATAAAAAGAAAATGTTAAAAAAACTCAAATAAAAAAACTTAATAAGTAATTTTACATCCCAAAAAGTAAAAAGAATAAATTGTAAATAAAAATATAATTTTAAATTAAATAATATTTAATTTTAAATAAAAAATTACACTTAAACTTCTTGTCTAAAGCCCCAAAATATATGAAGCCTGTTTGGCAAATTAGTTTTTGTTTTTGTTTCTAGGAACTGTTTTCAAATACAAAAACTGAAAACCGTTTTCTGTTGTTTTTTCGTTGAAAAAGCGTTAAGCAAACTGTTTTCGAAAACAGTTTTAAAAACATAAAACAATGGTAAAGGTGTTTGGACAACTGTTTTCAAAATAGTTTCTACTTAGAAAGAAATCAGACCAAGCAATAAAAGTAAAGTCTACTTTTTTTTCTAACAGTTTTGATACAAAAACCTTGGTCCCTACGAGTTTATGACTCCAATATTTAATAATAAAACAACAGATTTTCTGCCTAATATCATACTCCAAACATTTCATAAGGAAGCTTTAAGTGTAGATACACAATTTACATGGTAGGGGATTACAATATCTCACATACAACTTGATGAATCAGACTGTAGAAATCATGCCAAAACACAAAATAAAACTTCATGTCGCATACAATGTCTCTTATTTGGATGCCATCGTCCAGAAACATTAACTTGTCCATCGTGGGGATTCATTATCTTCAACGTGTACCTCAACTCCAATGTCAACCATATTTTCACCCTCTATATCTCCATTATGTAGCTTCTCATCACCATCAAATATGTTATCAATTGTATATGGTTCTTCATCTTCCTTATCATGCTCTCCATAAGGTATCTAACCGATCAATTTCATCACAATTTCCTGAATATAGCCCAACACAATTTTTCCAGGCCTTCACAACATCTAACAGTCAAAAGACAATATAAAAATCAGTCCACTTTTAAAAATCAGAAGGATAGCTTTCTATAAATATCAATACTTAAAGAGATCCCAAAACACACGGGAAAACAATCCAATCATTGTTTCAAAATTCAGTATGGTATCATAGTTATACGACTAGCCGTCCTCTATTTTCTTCATCTGTTTCATTGAGGTTTTTTTTCAAACACCTTCCCTACCCTTTCACATGTCAACTACAGATTCTACAACCTCAAGTCCAACTTCCACAATGTCCCGTCCCCATCTTCCTCCTATGAATACATCTAATTTCTTCAAACTAACAAAAAATAAATACCATCTCTAGAACATGATGAACATCCAATTATCCCAATGCGATAGTCAAGGAATAATTTGTAATGAGCTGTGGTCTTACTAACCCAAAGAAATGGAACAATGTAATAATCCCTATGAGACCCAGTACCCAATTACCAACAAACTATCCCATAAATTCGAAGAATCAGATTTCTCACCTACAAAACCCATTAAATGAAACGACAAAGAAAAAAAGAAAAGAAAGACAGTGACGGAAGGGAAATCACAAGTGGTGGACCTCACCTCCAACAATTGTCCAACAATTTCTCTGTGGCTATTCCCTCTTTCGGCAATTGCTTGGCTTTGGAGCACCTCGACATCTCTGCCAACAAGTTCTCGGGGGACGTTGCCGGCGCCCTCTCCTTGTGCGACCACCACGCCTTCTTGAACATCTCCAGCAACCAGTTCCCGTTCCGGCGAAATTCCCCCTGGGAAGAGCTATGTTTACTGGGTCGATTCCCGCGAGTTTGCACAATTGTTCGCAGCTTGTCTCGCTGGATTTGAGCTTCAATTACCTCATCATTCCCACGAATCGAACCCCAGATCAACACTTCTTCCCTCGTTACTGTGCACTTAAAATAAGGCGCGTTTAGTTGTTCCGCAAACATCCAAATGAGAACTGTTTTTGAAAACAAGTCCAACTTGTTTTCAATTTTCGTGTTTTGCGGTGTTTTTATTTTGGGATAATTACACTTAACCCTCCTGATTTATCTACGGTGTGGCGATTTACCTTCCAATGTACCAAAATTGGTACATGACCTCCCCAAACTTGCCAACGTATGATAAAATCAACCTTCCGTCCAATCGACCATTCGTTTGGACGGAAAATCAGTCACGTGCAAGTCACGTGACCGTTTAAGACAGAGACCCTTTCCAAGTCACGTGACTTGCACGTGGCCGATTTTCCGTTCAAACGAACGGTCGATTAGACGGAATGTTGATTTTGTCACACGTTGGCAAGTTCGGAGGGGTCATGTACCAATTTTGGTACATTGGGGGGTAAATCGCCACACCGTGGATAAATCAGAGGATTAAGTGTAATTATCCATTTTATGTTCAAAACAAGTAGCCAAACGCTTAGCTACAATAATAAAACCTGTTTTGCCGTTTTGAACCTGTTTTCAAAACAGCAACCAAACATGCTCCATGGAGCCACCCGACCTCTTCTTGGGCTGCACGCAATGATGAAGAAGGGGAGTAGTTAAGTCGGTCAAAACATTTATCACAATTATTTTATACAATTAATCAAGTAAATTAGTTGGAAGAGTAACCTTATCATTGTTTTTTCTTGAGCTGCACTCAATTATTAAGAGGGGAGTAGTTTAAGTCAGTCAAAACACTTGAAATTATATGGAGACCAATAAGGAAATCGAATCATGCAGACATGTGCAAATCTCAATGCCTCTCAGAGTTTGACTCCTTCTTCATGCCGTCACCCCCAGCTTTCTTTGAAACTTCCTCAAAGAATATTTTTTTATTATAAATAGGTGATGAGGACGGATGGGTGTATCCCGTCAAGCATTTTTCCATATTCTATGCCTCTAGGGTTTGATTAAAATCAAATTTTTTTATTTAAAAGAGGCTGCCAGGGACGGTTATATCAGGCCTCATGCCTCTATGGTTCTTCATATTTTAGCACTTATTATTTTATCTAATGAATTTAAACATAATAATTGAGCTTTCAACTTCTTTAGGATAATAAAGTTTTGAAATCTACTCCGAGTATCGTTTATAAAAGGCAAGCCGCATACAGAAGATGAGAAATGCCTCGGACAGAGCTGAGTGCCCCTATCAGTAATCTCATCAGTTTCAGTTCCCTCTTTCTGAGAGTTCTCTGCTACTCCTCAGGTAAACCTGTTTGCTTCTCGAGGAGAAACCGATGGATATCTGAGGTTCTTCAACTTTAAACCTTTTCTTTTCCTTTTCCTTTTGTCACTAGCATGTTCACATCTATCTTATAGATATATCCTAGTCTTTAATTGATTTGGTCTGTCATTCAGCTCCTTAGTTTGATACTATAAATAGTTATGGATCCTACGTTTTCTGGGTTGCCTGATTTCATAAACGATGTCTTGATCGAAGATGACCATGCATTTTCACCCAATTCCAATCAATACCCAGATCTTTTAAACGAAAACGAATTCAATTTGCCCTCCCCGGACCTTAGATTCCTTGAAAGTTCATTGCTTTCACCTGACCTGGGTCACATTGATTTCGCTCCGCCGATACCTGTGGCCCCAGCAGCAGAGCCATATGCTCTGTCGGCTGGAGATACCATGAGCACACCGTCCGTGGGTACGAGTCCGGGGGAAGACTCGTCATCGGGCGACAGTGAGTTCTCGGATACGGTTCTCAAGTTCATAAGCCAGATACTTACGGAAGAGAACATAGAGGACAAACCCTGCCTGTTTTACGACCCTTTGGGTCTCCAAGTCACCGAGAAATCGTTCTATGATGCTCTCAGTCAGAACAACCCTCCTTCCCCCAAACTTTACCGGGAAGAACCAACTTATATCAATCTCAACTTGGGGAGCCCCGATGATGTTTTCTCTGCAAGCAGTGGTGGTGATTATGGTGTTAGTACGAGTTCTAGCACTAGCAATAGCACTGATCCACAGTGGGTCAGTGGTGTTGGGGAGTACAAGTCCTCTATTTCACAAGCTGTTGATCCTGGTGACTATGTTTTCCAGCCCACTAATGGATCACAGTTTTTAGCCAATCAGTCAAACAGCGTGACTAACATGGGTGATGGCATGGAGTTTTTGGCTCAGAATATTTTTACTCATGGTGAATCTGCGTTGCAATTTAGAAGAGGGTTAGAGGAAGCTAATAAGTTCCTTCCTAGGGGCAATCAGTTAGTTATTGATTTGGGGACTAGCATGGTATCACCAGAGTTGAAGGGAGAGGATCAAAAGGTGGAGAAGGGTGAGAGAGAGATTTCACCGGATGGGTTGAGGGGAAGGAAGAATCATGAGAGGGAAGATGTAGATGTAGAAGTAGAAGAAGGGAGGAGTAACAAGCAGTCTGCTGTTTATGTGGAAGAGAGTGAATTAACAGATATGTTTGATGAGGTGTTGCTTTCCACTGAAGCACTTTCTCTGCTATGCGGTAACAATAACAATGAAGCTGAGCAGAATGAAGCAAGCAAGGCATCGCAGCCAAATGGGCAGCCGCAAGGAGCTAATGGTGGGAAGAGTCGTTCTAAGAAACAGGGCAAAAAGAAGGAAACGGTTGATTTGAGGATGCTTTTGATTCTATGTGCACAAGCTGTCTCAACAGGTGACAACAGAACTGCAAATGAGTTACTGAAGCAGATTAGGCAGCACTCTTCTCCTTACGGTGATGGGTCTCAGAGGTTGGCCCATTTCTTTGCTAATGGCCTTGAGGCACGCTTGGCTGGCACTGGCACTGGAACTCAAATGTTTTATGGTTCCTTAATTTCCAAAGGGATCTCAACTTCTGAAAAATTGAAATCTTATGCTGTTCATCTTTCATCCTCCCCTTTCAAGAGGATGTCGCTATTCTTTGCTAACAAAATGATTCTTAAAGTAGCAGAGAAAGCAACAAGTCTTCATATTATAGACTTTGGTATCGGATATGGTTTCCATTGGCCACTTCTGATCCATAAGCTCTCAAAAAGAATAGGAGGACCTCCCAAGCTACGTATTACAGGGATAGAGTTTCCCCAACCCGGATTCCGTCCAACAGAGAGTATTGAGGAGACTGGTCAACGCTTGGCTAAGTATTGTGAGCGGTTTAATGTTCCTTTTGAGTACCATGTTCTAGCATCACAGAACTGGGAGACTATCCAAATTGAGGAGCTCAAGATTGATAGGAATGAGATGCTTGCTGTGAATTGTATGTATCGGTTTAAGAACCTACTTGATGAGACAGTTGAAGAGACTAGTCCGAGGAATGCGGTTTTGAATTTAATCAAGAGGATAAATCCCGATGTTTTTGTCCATGCTATTGTTAATGGATCCTACAATGCCCCCTTCTTTGTCACCCGGTTCAGAGAAGCACTCTATCACTTCTCTTCATTGTTTGACATTTTTGATGTTACTTTACCCCGTGAGAACCAACAGAGGTTGTTGTTTGAGAGAGAGTTCCTTGGGAGGGAGTGTATGAATATTTTAGCATGTGAGGGCTTACAGAGGGTGGAGAGGCCTGAGACTTGCAAGCAGTGGCAGGTTCGGACTATAAGGTCTGGTTTCAGGCAGCTCCCATTGGACGGAGAGCTGATGAGCATTTTCAGGTCTAAGATGAAGGAATGGTACCACAAGGATTTTGTACTTGATGAAGACAACCACTGGATGCTTCAGGGATGGAAGGGCCGTATTCTCTATGCTTCCTCTTGTTGGGTGCCGAATTAGGATTTTGTGAAAACTCATAATTGTGGGCATAGCCGGCAAGTATACTCGAGGTACTGTGCAAACTATTGGACCTTTTCAATTTTCTATGTTTTTCTCTCTTTTGTACGTGCAGCTGCAGGTATATTATAAACGTTTCTATGTATGCTTATCTTCTTGAACTTTCTACTAGTGTTATTAGAATATCATGATTCTGCTTAGGGATCCCAGTTTTGTTAAATCAACAAGTAGAGAAGCTAACTTTGTGGGTATCATGTTCAAGATTGCTTCTGGTAAAGCGGCCTTTTTGAGAAGAAGCATAGGGAATTTTCTTGATTATAATCACGCACTCGTCATCAGATGTTTGATGCATGTTATATTGATTCTTAGACTTCCATATTGATGATGGTTGAAGACTTGTTGATCCTAGGATGAGGTGTCTTGTAATTGGAAATGGTGGTAGAACTATGGACAGGACAAAGACTTGGAACAAACTGCAAATACTGTTGAAGACGCTGTAATGACCCTAAAACTCTACTGCTTGTTGGGACAATTGTTGTAAATATGTTTGTTTCCACATTACTGGATGTTATAGGAGGGCTTTGCCCTTCTTCTTTGTGCATTTAGCTGGAAGTTGTGTTTGTTTCTTCAGATGTACTAAAAGAAGGTAAAATTTCAGAATTTCATGATATTGCATTTCTCTTCTGGTTTGTTGATCTGGATATTGGTAATGCACTAGAACAGAATCTTACTTGGTGATCTTAAAAATGTATGATTGGCTAATGCATGTTTGTTGTTATTGAACCATGCATGCTGGATTCTTCAGAGAAGGAAGAATGTTCTAGCCACCTCTGCCTCCACCAATCATGACATCACCATTTTCCCCTTACAAATAGATTATCACCATTCTAAATCTGCCAATGCTACCGCCAAGTCCCTTTCAAATTTTCTTAGCATACTAACAAACATGTTTTTCCTACAATATTTCCCTTGTGATTGTCTCATAGCATCTCCAACAATGATAGCCAAAATAGCTAATGAAAAATACAGATTTCTACATTGACTACTGCTTCTTCTTTCTTTTTTCTATACACAGTCAAACAAATTCTCTATTTTATTTAATATTATTTTTTTAAAAAAAAAAAATTTATTGTTTTATTATTTCTCTCTCTAGTCTTCGGTCTCTCTCCCTCTACTGAACCGCAAGCTACAAGCCATAAAATCACCACTATACCCAACCCAAACACTTGGCTGTTCAACTGCACGGTCTGCACCCAGCTCCCATCGCAGCAGTCTTCCACACTTGACATCTTCTATTTCTTTTATCTGGGTCTCAAAAGATTGTTCCTGAAGCACATGAAGACCAACAAGATCTTGACTCGTGAAGGGTGGAGGATCTCAGAGGTGAGGTTGCGGCAGAGGATGCGCCACGTGCAGTGGCGGAGCCAAGATTTTAGTTTAGGGCGGTCAAAATATTTTTTTTAAGAAAAATGACACAATTGGTCTTTATAGTTAGCCTAAATTACAAATCGCTCACTCTAGTATCAAAATTAATTCAGAAATTCATATGGTTAGTTTAATTTACAAATCGATCCCTAGAGTTAAATTTCATTAAAAATTTTGACAAATTTCGATAGACGTAAAGTTAGTGCCAATAAAATAATGACACGTGTTGATCAGAATTAAAAAAAAAAATAAATAAATAAATAAAGCTTAAAAAATTATTTTTTTGTCAAAAAAAAAAAAAAAGTTACAAAAAGAAAAGGGGTGGCCGGTTGCAACAAAGATGCAAGTTTCATGTTCTAACAATCCAAAAAATCCCTAAAATATAATGCATGAAACATATCAATTAGGCAGCATACATAGTTTTAAGTTTTATTTTTTTTAAAGAAATAATAATAATAATAATACATGGTTAAGCACAAATTTCAGCAACCCAGAGTTAAATGAACAAAATTTGATCCAAAAAATTAAATACAGAGAAAGAAAGTGCCAATCTTGAAAAAGCAAGAACTTGTTAAAGGCATAAAGTTCAAGACATAAACACACGTATGTGTAACAGAAAGACAATAAATATAATATGCAAGAGACATTTGCAAAGTACTCTTCCTACCCTTCCTGCTTCTTTTGTTTTCCCTCTCTAAACGGTGTCACTTATGTGTAGCATACTTTTTTGTTTTTTAATGCTTCAAAACTTTAGTTAAACGATTCGTTTTTGCATTGTTTTAGACAACATAAGACATTAGTTAAACTGCGCGTTTTGTGGTTGTCTTCACCTTCTTCAACTTCGTCTGACCTAAAAATAACCTAAACACCTGAAACTCAAACAGGGACGATGATGGAAATAGAATCATGTCGACGCAAGTGAGTGGTAAGTTATCGGAGTCCTCTGAGAAAATATTTGCCTCTGATGCGTGGTTGAGGGTGGGCAACCATAATATCTGGGAGAATTTTACTGGGAATAAGAAGAATTTTTGAGAAGTGAGGGGGGGGCACTTGCCCCCTCTCGACCCCCCCCCCCCCCCCCCCCCCCCTCCCTCCGCCCCTGGCCACGTGGGGCCGCATAATGCAAATGAGATCTAAGGTTAATTTTGGAGTTTTTAGTTCTAGACCCAAGGGAACGAACGTTCGACCCTCGAAAGCGAACGATCGACCCTCAACGAATAAATGATCGATGACACTGGAGAATCGATAATTAGAGTTTTAATTACGGGTTAGGGTTTCAACCACTTGATTAGGGTTTTTCGTGTGTAGATTAGTATTCATAGCTTATGGTTTCTAATATTTGAATGTGATTTGCAGTGACTTGTTAAAATTGGTATGCATTGGACTATTTATAGTGTTAAAACATCAATTTTTAATGTCTGTTCACTATATGCACTATTTATAATGTTAAAATAACAGTTTTTAATGTCTGTTTAAAACCACACACTATTTATAGTGTTAAAAGAACAATTTCTAATGTTTGTTCACTATCATGCACTTAACAGTAATAAATTGCAATTCTAACAATCATTAAAATCTTACCATCAAATCTTAACGGACACCTTATTTTGACCGTTAGATGAAATTGTTACTAATAGTTATTTAATTATAATCTTTACATTGTAATTGTTAGTAAGGATCACTTAATCTCAACTGTTAGATTAAATTTAATTTAATCTTATAGTTGATGTTATTAACTGTCCAGTGAATCCAACTATTCGATCTACATTACAATTTCTTATGTTTTAGATCAAACAACCAAATCATATGATCATGACCGTCTAAAAAAGAATGGCCATGATATGATTGATCCAAGCCAAGTGCACTCCGCTATTAGAGCGCTACAACCCACTACCACTAGTGCCATCAAGGCGCCCTACAGACAACCGCATACACCCAAGTAATTGCTTGGTGTGTGTAATGCCTTATAAAGGCCAATTTGACCCCCACCCCCCCTTTTTTTTTAGTTTCTTCACGTAGGACTCTCTTATTTCAAAGCTCTTTAAACTTTTTATTTAAAACATTGCCAAACCACAAACTAAATATATTTACATAATAATTTTAAAAATTCTTTAATAGAACGGTGTGTTCTTTGTGGGTGAGCTCATTCCTTCCTTTATCTTTAAAGAGTCATTTCTCGTGCTTGGTTGGTTAGGGAGGGGAGTCCTAGAGATAACTGATTTAATTTTGTAGCCCACACTCTGTTGTGCCAACATCCCTTAGCCCTCAAGAATAAAGAAGCGTTAGGGGTCCAAGTAGCATAGGTCAAATACCCTACACACGACGTCTTTTCGGTTCTTGTGTGCCTATTCATATGGACTGAGTAGTGATTGGCTAGAGACGTTTTACCGTCCCCCAACCGGCTTTTTGAATAAAAAAATAATTTTTTTTATTCAAAAAGTGACTTCTGATGACATCACTAAGTAATGGTCAAATCCCCGTATCTGCAGAAGAATAGTTTGGTCTACATAAATTACGTTGTGATTGGTAAAAAATTTGTTCAAAGTCGTTCCTAGGAGGTTGCTTCAAATTTACAAACAAAATATATGGAAGAAAAACAGAGTATGGTGCCAAACAATTGGCTGGGTTTGGATTGAGTGCCAAGGTTGCTTACCCCACTGCTCACTAATTCTGCCTCACGAAACGTACACCACTCATGTTTTTGTTAATAAGTAAAGGACAGCCTGGTAGTATTGAACGACGGACCGTATTTGTTTTGTAGAAAGGACTGGTAGTTAATACCTACCAAACGACCAGTCCTAAGTACTTGACTGTCGTTGCTAGTTACCATAGTCACTGTATGCCTAGTCTTATTCCCGGTTTAAAAAAGAGCAAAAAGGGAGAACTCTAGTTTAAGAGTTTCAAATTATCGTCTTTTTTTTATTTAAGGTATTTGAATTTCAAAATGTCTTAAATTAGGGTATTTATTTTTCAAAACTTATCAATAACAGTTCATCCATTAGAATTTATTGGTAAATCCTATCAAAATTTTTAAAATACCCATAATTTTTTTAAAAGGAAAAAAAATATATATATTGGTAAGATTTAGGTGTCGGTGAGAATTTAATGGAATTTACAAAAATACCTATACTTGAATTTTTAATTTTTTTTTAAAAAAATAAATACAGGGGTATTTTGAAAATTTTGACAGGATTTAACAGTAAATCTTAATAAAAGACCTGTTATTAAGACGTTTTGAAAAATAAATATCTTAATTTAAGACGTTTCGAAGTTCAAGATCCTTAAAGTCGAATTAGCTAAAAGCCGCATCGAATAATTGGTCGATGGCAGATTCGGTCCCAATTTGAGCTTTCTTCTGTCGAGATCAATTATGGTGAAACTTGGTCCGGTTATATTAAAGCATGGTAAAAGGCATCTGTCCTCTTGGCATTGGATTGAGGGATTGAGATCTGGTCCAATACAATTTGAGTTGTTTAATTTAAATGAATTGTTCAAATCACGACAATACATCAGATCAGAAAAATAAATAGGGGTTAACTTGTTCGGGTATCCCAAACCGATCGGTATACCTGTTCTGATTGAACAAAGAATTGGAAAAAGTTACAAACACTTACGATGAAGAGTCATAAAAAAGCTAATTATAAAGGGAATAACTTTTATTAGGTTATGGCAGAAATTAGTAACATTTTACCTGTGAATTAGACGTTGACACGTAAGCACTGAGCAAGAAACCCAAATAGAATAAAAACACCCGATATTTTTCAACTCATACACAGACGTTGCCATTACAGAAACTGAATGGGCGGTGAAGAAAACACACGAACGCTGCCCAGGCCCGAACGCCGCCGCCCTCACCACGCCGGGACTTCTGAAGAAAACACACGAAGTCCGCCCACTCCGTCTCTTTCTCTGTCTGTGTTCTCTCCATCTCTCTCTGATTAGTTTCCTCACATTCACAATTGGCTCACATATGATTCTCAGAGCCAACGTCGGGGTCCTCTCTCTCTGTCTGTCTTGTTCTACCACAAAATGCTGATGGGCATGAAAATGGTGAAGATGGGTTCCATTGGTGATAGTTGGATTTTTGTTTCTTTTTTTTTTTTTTTTTTTTTTTTTTTTCTGCTATTAATTCATTCTTCAGTCCTGATTATGGGAGGATTTGTTGTATAATCTAAAGGAAACAAAATATTTTTGTGTAATCCAAAGGAAACAAAAATGTAAATATGCACACAAGGTGTTTGATGAAATGCCTAAACTAATGTGCTGTTATTGTAGGCTCTGTTGTTAACGCAGGTATGAAAATCGTGAAAATAGTGATTTGGAGAGGATTAGGGGCGGACCGGCGAATTGGCGGACGACGGACGGCGGATGTCATTTGGTCAGTGGGGTTTTTTTTTGGAATCGTGGGATACTTCATCAGAAGAGAGTGGAGAAGGATTGGCTACTTCAACAACATTTTCATTTTTTGCTTTAAGCTTATGTGCCAAGTGATTATTAGTGGGCATAAACCCACTGTTTTTTGCCATTGCCGTATAGAAGGGGCTCTCAATTATAAAAATAACACTTTGAAGAAAGTGAGGTGGAAGTTTTTGTGGGCTTGTCTTTTCAATTGTTTTGAAGAAAGTGAAACTTTGGAAATTCATCATCCTTTGCCATATATTCTTAATTCTTTGTTTTTGGTTTTGGTTTGTTTGGTCATTTCATTGCATTAGTTTTTTCACACGTTTTCCTTTTCCCTATTCCTTGGGTGGTGTCTTTAATTAATTAACTTAATATTAATGATGTGAAACCGTTGAATTCTGCACTTTTGACTTTTGGACAAGGGTGAAGAAAAATGCAAGTGGATGCTCATCTATTTGGTTGAAACATGTTTGGGAATAATTGGGGTTATATTACTAGGGCAGCCGCCCACAATGTCTCCCTAAACGAATTTGGTTAATTAATTAGCCTCCATCCCCAAAAAAATAAAAAACAAAAAAAAATGGCCTTTTTCCTAACGATTTTGAAAATAACATTCAAAATTAAAAATATACTTTTCTCCAAATTATTAACATATAATTCAAAACACAATATATTTATTTTAGAGAGTATACTGTTTTATATATATATATTTTATTTTATTTTTTGAAAAAAGTGTTAGCCATGTGTCCACCTCGATTTCCTCCATTTAGGGTGACTTTGTTTTTAATTATTATTATTATTATTTTTAATAATAAGTTATCTCTTACTTATGCAAAAGTTAACTTCTCAAAAGTTAAAGTACCTGTTTTGTCAAAATTAATATTCATACAATAAAGAAAGAATACAGATTTATAATAAAATTGATGAGTGTTTTGTGTTTTGAGTTGTTTATTAATGTATTTGTTTTGAGAATAGAAAACAAAACTTTAACAAACATTGCCTTTAAATAATTAATTTTCAAAACATGAAATTCTTTTTTTTTTTTTTAATTGAGTAAGGAAAAAATGTTACAAGGGATAACACGATATTCTTTAAAACCAAAATAATAATAAAAAAAGTACTTTTTAAAATCATTATCAAATGTAAGGCTAAAGAGAATGTAACGCAATTCAGATTACACGTGGCTTTGTAGAGGACCTTGAGCGAAGAGCGGAGTTTCTAAAGTGTAGACATAGTTTTACAGGAGACAGACATCTCGCTTGACCCTCCGTCGAGCGAGATTGTGGGAGGATTTTAGCTCGACCTTCGCTGGGCGGACAATTTTTTGAGCAAGATGTTGCGAGTGGAGAACAAAAACTTTGCTCGACTCTAGCTCGAGCGAGATTGTGACTAATTGCAAGACAAAGAACTTCACACGCTACTCCCTCGATGACCGCTTGAACGAATTAGCTACATCAGTTTTAAACAAAGGTTATTTTTGTAATTCTGCTTGCACAATTGAAGCCCTAGTGCTATCTAAATTCAAAAAAGATGGCTTAGATGCCCAATGTGTTGATTCTATTCCCTTTAATCAATAAGAATAGAAGAATATATTTTCCTTCAAAATTTTTAAATATTTTTTAAAAATTTTATAAAAAAGTCATAATCAAGTTTGGTATTAATTAATTTGTAGATTCAATTTTTCACACGCCGCCATGCACGTACGCTTAGATGCTTTCAAAATGTTGTTGTTATTATGAAGGTATCCCTTTTCAACAGGAGACACGAAAAGCTCGCCCAAGAGTACTCAATGGCTGGCATCCTCATTTCATTCATTCACATATAATTCAGCCCTCTCACACTGTCATACATGGTGAAGTCAATCAAACTTCTGGTTTTGCGATAATTTTAGGGCTGCTGATGATCAGATAGTCACCAATTTCTAGCTTTGGATGTGATTGTAGTCCTAATGGACAACATATGTTGTCCATCAAAAGGTCGTAGATACTTACCCCTACGACCTTTTGAACGTACATATATCACCTGCTGACTCAGATGTAGGTTGAGAAAAAACATTAGAGTTGCGACAGATTGATAATGAAGCTACAGTATCTGCACATATATACATATTTTGCATCTGGATGTTGCTTGGGGATGATTCTCAACTAGGAGATTAATTTCTTGATACTTTTCCCACTGATATTAGGTTAATTGGTTTGGATCTAATGGTATTAAATTAACCGCTAGCTAAATCTTTTTTATTCATGTGTGTATATTCAAAATTTTTGTTTTTTGTTTTTTGTTTTTTTTAGCATATGAGACTGTTACCACATCGACTATACTCGCCTTTGAACAAAAGTACTGTTTTTAACAAGCATCACACGTATGTTATTACCAAGAGCTCAACGCTCACATGCAAGTGTTTCTATACACCCAACATCACTTATTTTAATTTACTTATCTTTATGTCGCATTAGAATTCATTTTCAAACCAAAAACACAAGTACCGCGTACCCTTAAAAAAGAATTAATAAACATAGCCTTTTAATAAGATTAAAGAGATTAAACCCCGTCTGTTAATGTGTTTTTTATTTTTTTGGTTTAAAAGTGTACTGATTATAACGTAAATGTGAAAACTATTTTTGTGATTTGAGAAATAGTTTGTGTGTTTTAGGTTGTTTGTTTTCAATTAAAAAAAAAAATAAAGAAAGAAAAAAAGAAAATGGATGTTTAACAATGAGAGATCAAAACATAACATATTGTAAAATGGCCTAACCCAAGGATCCGGCTTCCATGCGGTAGTTTAAAACTACCGCATGGTGCTGTAGTGGAAAACGGTACATTTTTAAACTACCGCATAGTGCTGTAGTGGAAAACGGTACCGTTTTCCACTTAAAATAATTTGCAAAATTTTTAATAAATTTTAAAATTATAAAAATAATAATAATTAAAAACCAAAAATATTAAAACAAAAAAGAAAACTTAAGGGGGCGGCCGGACCACCCCCTTGGCCAATCTGGGGTGGACGAACCACCCCAGTCGACTTTGGGGGTGGCTCGACCACCGCCAGATCGGCCGTATGGGGTGGTCCGGCCACCCCTAAAAGGCCTAGAAACCAAAAACAAAAAAAAAAAAAAAAAATTGAGTTTTGGGGGTGGCCGGATCACCCCCAAAGGCCTTGAGCCACCCCCAGATCGGTCGTATAGGGTGGTCGAAACCACCCCCAGGCCCTTGGGGGTGGTCTAGCCACCCCTAAAAGGCCTAGAAACCAAAAATAAAAAAAAATAATAAAAAAAAGTTTGGGTTTTGGGGGTGGCTGGATCACCCCCAAAGGCCTTGGGGTCGGCCACCTCCAGATCAACCGTATAGGGTGGTGGAAACCACCCCCAGGCCCTTAGGGGTGGTCCAGCCACCCCTAAAAGGCTTAGAAGCCAAAAACAAAAACAAAAAAAAAGTTTGGGTTTTAGGGGTGGCAGGATCATCCCCAAAGGCCTTGGGGGTGGCTCGGCCGTATGGGGTGGTCAAAACCACCCCTAGGCCCTTGGGGGTGGTCCGGCCACCCCTAAAAGGCTTAGAAACCAAAAACAAAACAAAAAAAAGTTTGGGTTTTGGGGGTAGCCGGATCACCTCAAAAGGCCTTGGGGGTGGCTCGGCCACCCTCAGATCGGCCGTATGGGGTGGTCGAAACCACCCCTAGGCCCTTGGGGGTGGTCCGGCCACCCTCAAACCCCTAACTTTTTTTTTTTTTGTTTTATTTTTTGGCCTTTTGGGGGTGGCTGGACCAACCCCAAAGCCGACTGGGGTGGTTCGTCCACCCCAGATCGGCCAAGGGAGCCACCCCCTTGGCCAATAATGGGGTGGCCGGCCACCCCTTAAGTTTTTTTTTATTATTTTAATATTTTTTTTGTTTTTAATTATTATTATTTTTATAATTTTTAAATTTATTAAAAATTTTACAAATTTTTTTAAGTAGAAAACAATACCGTTTTGTGTCACTACAGCATCCAACTACCGCATGGAAGCCGGATTCCTAACCCAATAACTTAAACCAGTAGATTTAGATTTAATTGTGTTATATATATTGATATATGTTAATTTCATGTAAAACGATCTTCTGGATCAGTATCATGATCCACGTGTCACGTGTGTACTCAATAAATTCTATACTGACTTGCGTACGAAATTAAAAAGCTCGTGTAACTTTTGGTTTTAGTTTTAAGTTCTAACCATGACGCTCATGTTCTGACTTAACCTTTCTGTAATCAGCGTGGCACTAATTAAAGTACGTACGTACTATTCTGGACAGCCGATGAAAATGACATTCCCCAGCAGTCAATTTTGGAGGCGATATCTTTCTTATTAAATAAGAGCAGTGCTTTCTCCTACCCTCAGCGAACTGGCCATAATTTCCTCAGGTTTCTCTCAAGTACGACGTTCTCTTTGTTCCTTTACTTCATTTTACAATTCCTATTTGAAGTTAAGGAATTAATTCATGCTCAGCTTCTTATTTAAAATTATACGTACAGATTTTCTCTTTTCACCAAGTTGTTGGTGTTATTATACGTCTTTATTTCTGAGTTAGGCTTTCATAATATTTCCTTGACTGATCATCGATTCATCATACAGGTCCAAGTAAATTTGTCCACCTTCAAACATGAGCTCAAAGGGAGGGAATCCTTCAGAAGAAAGCAACACCCCAGATGATGCTGTTCTGAGCAACATACGCCAGATTCTTATGGATGAAGGCATGGAGAATGCAACCTTCATGTTCCCGGCTGCTACACTTCAAGCCGCTGAAAAGTCTTTGTACGATGTACTTGGTGAGAAATATCCGTTCTTAATCAATCAAAATGTAGATAGCCCTGTCAACAACGACACTTGCTTTTCCAATTATTATGGTCGTTTTAAGAGCATTGCCAATGATAATTACAACGCTATTGAATCCAGCTTGGTTTCTGACCCCTCTCAGCAGAAATCTTCCTGTATTCAAGCTCCTCCGGCGCCTGATCAGTATTTGTCAATACATTATCAAACACCGCAGCCATCATCGGAGGTGTTTGATAAAGTATTACCATTTAACAGTACTGAAGATGGAGGAGGAAGGATGTTGCACCAGAGTGGAAAACGCAAGAGAAAACGTGTTAATAAAGGGGATTTAGTTGACATGAGGGCTCTCCTCATGCACTGCGCTGAGGCTGTGGGAGGAGACGATCTCAAGAGTGCCAAAGAACTACTGTCGCAGATTAGGCAGAACTCTTCTCCTTTTGGCGACGGGTCCCAGAGACTGGCTCATTGCTTTGCCAACGCCCTTGGAGCACGCTTGGTTGGCGCTGGAAGTGGTCAGTTATATGCAGCGCTCGCTGCTAAAAAGATGTCATCCATTCATATCTTGAAAGCTTGCAGGCTATTTATTTCAGCATTCCCTTTCATGAGGACGTCAAATTTCTTTGTGACACAAACGATTATGGACCTAGCAAAGAAAGCAAACAGGCTCCACATCATCCATTTCGGTATCCAGTTTGGTTCCCAGTGGCCTGGCCTTATCCAGCGCCTCTCAGAAAGACCGGGCGGGCCGCCGGTGCTACACATTACAGGTGTTAAGTCACTATTTATATCAAAATAGCTTAAATTTATATTCTAACACTCCCCCATCACGTTTGAATATTTAATGGAATGAAAGTCTTGACATAGATAAGATGTGAACTTAAGACCTTGGCTTTGATTAATTCCAAAAGCTTAAATCGTTTAATTTATATTCTCTACAGGAGTAGACTTTCCCCAACCTGGTTTCCAACCGACAGCAAGGGCAGAAGAAACGGGGCGTCGTTTAGCAAACTATTGCGATAGATTTCATGTCCCTTTTGAGTACAATGCCATAGCGCAGAAATGGGATACTATCCAATTCCAGGACCTCAAGATTTTCAGAGATGAGATGGTTGTTGTCGACTGTTTATACCTGTTTAGGTACCTACTTGACGAGACGGTCGTGTCGAGCAGCCCAAGGAACACTGTTTTGAAGTTGATTAAGAGGATTAATCCAGATGTTTTTATTCATGGGATCATTAATGGGTCTTACAATTCCCCGTTTTTTGTTTCACGTTTCCGAGAGGCACTCTACTACTTCTCGGCAGTGTTTGATATGTTTGAAGCCAATGCACCCCGCGAAGACCAGGACAGGTTGGTGTTTGAGCAAGAGATATATGGAAAAGAGGTTTTGAACGCTATAGCTTGTGAAGGGGTGAAGAGGTTCGAGAGGCCGGAGACATATAAGCAGTGGCAGGTTCGGAATCAGAGGGCTGGGTTGAAGCAACTTCCGTTGAACGGGGAGGTTCTGAAGAAAGTGAAGGCGCATGTGAAGTTGTGTTACCACAAGGATTTCTTGGTAGATGAAGATGGACAGTGGCTGCTACAAGGATGGAAGGGGAGAATCCTCTTTGCTCTCTCCTGCTGGAAAACTGCCTGACAGGGGAGATGACGTTAATTGGTTTCCTGATTTCCCAGAAAGTCATAATAATATTCTGTTTCTTTCGATCCTGTTATGGGGGCTGATGTTTTGTGTGGCTTTTCTAAATCTGTGTATGGCATGGCGTCTTGGACTTTGACATCTTATAGGTTCTGGTTTTCTATGCCTTTTTATTGCTTTCACTTGTATTTGTATCGACTTATATGGGGCACACGTGCACGTGTTGACATTTTGTGCTCTATAAACTGTTAATTTCTATTTTCTACAACAAATGCTGTCCTTTTGTTGTGGGTCAAATACAACTTTAGTTCTCTAGATATCCAGATAGCACAGTGATCTAGCAGATTTGTCGTACGTACACTACAAAAATACTAGCAGTTTGACGCGTGTCTACAGTACCCGTTACTGTAGACACGCGTCCAAATTGACACGTGTTATGGAAGACACGTGTCAACTTGTATAGCGTCCAATAATGGACACGTGTATTAAATACACGTGTCCATTTGGACACGTGTATTATTACACGTGTCCATTTGGACACGCGTATTATTACACGTGTCCATTTGGACACGCGTATTTAATACACGTGTCCATTTTGGACGCGTGTCTGAATACACGCGTCCAATTGGACACGTGTATTCCATATGCGTGTCCAAATGGACACGTGTATTATTACACGTGTCAATTTTGGACGCGTGCTTGAATACACGCGTCCAATTAGACACGTGTATTTCATATGCGTGTCCAAATGGACACGTGTAGTAATACACGTGTCAAAAATTTATTAATTCGCCAAATATATATTAAAAAAAAAAATTCTGTGTTGTATTAATTATTTTAAAAAAAAAATTAAAAAAAAAAAAACTCCTTACATTATTAATCATACAAATCTAATCCAAAAATACGGTGTACATAACCCTAACCTAATTTACATATTGTACTATATGCTATATGTAAATTTGTTGGTTGGAATTTATACTTTTTAGGTTCCTTATTTATATATATATATAGTATACTAATAAGCACGTAAACCCTAACCTAATTTACATATTGTCCTATATGCATAATTAAACAAATTTGGTGCTATATATATAATTAAACCAAAGAGTTCAAATTAGGGTTTAGTTTTGTACACCATCTACGTTTAGAAACAAAAAAAAAAAAAATTTAAACATAACAAAGTTAAAAAACCTATAATTAATACTATATATATAGATATGCATGCATGTAAACGGTTTAGAAACTATATACAGTAACCTTTTTATTTATGGCTATATATAGTAAATGCAATTATTTTTAGAGTTCTGCGCTACATAATAAATTAAATACTTATAGTTTAGTCCCTCATATAGTACATACATTTAGGGTTTATGGCTATATATAGTACATACCCTTAGGGTTAGGGTTTATAGCTATATATAGTATATATAGTATATACACTTAGGGCTAGGGTTTATACCTATATATAGTATATATACTTAGGATTATGGTTTATCGATATATATAGTATATACACTTAGGGTTTGGGTTTTAGGGTTTATAGGTATATATAATATATACACTTAGGGCTATGTGTTATAATTTTATTGATTTTACGTTTAATGAATAATAATGTCAATATATTTTTCACGTGTCATTATTGTACACTTTTAAATATATATATATATTAAATCATGAGCAGTTCAAAATTAGATTGTTCCGATATATATAGTATATACACTTAAACTTAGGATTTATAGCTATATATAGTATACATACTTAGGGTTAGGGTTTATCGCTATATATAGTATATACACTTAGGGTTAGGGTTTATAGCTATATATAGTATATATACTTAGGGTTAAGGTTTATCGCTATATATAGTATATACACTTAGGGTTTAGGTTTTATGTTGTATAGGTATATATAATATATACACTTAAAGCTATGGGTTATAATTTAATTGATTTTACATTTTATGAATAATAATGTCAATATATTTTTCATGTGTTATTATTGTATACTTTTAAATATATATATATTAAATCACGAGGATTAGGGTTAGGGTTTATGACTATATACAGTACGTACCCTTAATTAGGATTATAGTTTATAGCTATATATAGTCTATGCACTTAGGGTTAGAGTTTAATTTTATGGTTAGGTTTTAGTTTTTATTTTTTATTTAGGGTTTAATATAGTATATATACTTAGTGTTAGAGTTTAATTTTAGGGTTAGGGTTTAGTTTTAAATTATAGTTTACGGTTTACTTTTAGCGTGTAAAGTTTAGCTATATGTATAGTATTTTTTTTTTTATGTGGTTAAATTATATATATATATATTTTATGCATGCAAATACATTTCGGGACGTGTATTTAAAAAAATAAAAATATCCTACACTTTCTAAAAAAAGAAACCCTAACACTAAAACAAAATTCCTAACCTTAAACCCTAAACCCTAAACCCTTAAACAAAAATATCCTACACTTTCTAAAAAAAGAAACCCTAACACTAAAAACAAAATTCCTAACCTTAAACCTTAAACCCTATACCCTAAAAAAAAAAATTATCCTACACTTTCTAAATTAAGAAACCCTAACACTAAAACAAAATTCCTAACCTTAAACCCTAAACCCTTAAACAAAAATATCCTACACTTTCTAAAATTTTTTTTCCTAACACTAAAAACAAAAATCATAAACTTAAACCCTAAACCCTAAGAAAGTAAAACCCTAAAGCCTAAACCCTAAACCCTAAACCCTAATCCTAGATCCTTAAAAAAATAAAAAAATAAAATAAAAAATCCTACATTTTCTAAAACCAAACCCTAACCTTAAACCATAACGAACCCTAAACCCTAAACCCTAAGAAAAAAAAACCTACACTTTGTAAAAAAAGAAACCTTAACACTAAAAACAAAAATCCTAACCTTAAACCCTAAACCATAAACCCGGCCTTAAACAAAAATATCCTACACTTTCTAAAAATAAAATTCCTAACACTAAAAACAAAAATCCTAACCTTAAACCCTAAACCCTAAGAAACTAAAACCCTAAACCCTACCAATTTTTTACGTTGTTAAATTATATATATATATATATATTTTTTTTAAATTAAATAAAACTTCTACAATGGGGGACGTGTATTTTAATTACACGTCTCCCGCGCGCCGCCATTTTAAAATTCAAAATAATATATAGTACATATACTTAGGGTTAGGGTTAGGGTTAGGGTAGTATAGTATATATACTTATACTTAGTGTCATGATTTAAATTTAGGGTTTATATTTAGTTTTAATTTATAGTTTACGTTTTAGTTTTAGGTCTTAGGGTTTAGTAATGTGTACATGCAGTACATGCAGTGCATACACGTTCTGGGTTGCATGGATTTATATAAAATATATATAATATATATAATATATAAAAATAATATTAAAAAATTACATTTGGAGACGTGTACGTAGTACACGTCCCCAATTGGGCACGTGTACTACGTACACGTGTCCAACTGTTTGGCCAGGTACTGCGTGGGAGTTAAATTATGTGGTTAAATTATATAAATACATATATATTATTTTTTTTTATAAATAAATACAATTGGGGACGTGTATTTAAATACACGTCCCGGATTGGACACGTGTACTCAGTACACGTGCCCAATCCTTTGGCCAAGACGGCTGCGCGGGAGTTCTCCCGCGCGCCACCTGGCCTTGCTGTGCATATATATATATATATATATATATATATATATATATATATATATATATATATATATATAAACTTTAAAATTCAAATAATAATATATTAAATATATATATATTATCGGAAATGGGTAGCTTCCCCTGGAAGCTACCCATTTCTGATCACACACTCTCTCTCTCTCTCTCTCTCTCTCTCTCTCTCTCTCTCTCTCTCTCTCTCTCTCCCCCTCTCCGTCGACACATACAGCCGCACCGGACAGCTCCTGGTCACCGCGATCCGCCCTCCCCGCCGGTGAGTCGCCCTCTCTCCACCTCTCCTCCTCTCAGTCTCTCTCTCTCTAATATCTCGCTCCGTCTCTCCCTCTCTCTCTCTATCTCTCTCTTCCTCTCTATCTCTTTCTCTCTCTGTCTACCTCTCTCTCTCTATCTCCCTCTTCCTCTCTATCTCTCTCTCTCTCTCTACCTTTCTCTCTCTCTCTCTCTCTCTCTCTCTCTCTCTTTCTCTCTCTGTGTATCTCTCTGCCTCTCTCAGTGTACTCTCTCTCCCTCTATCGCTCTCTCCCTATCTCTCTCTTCTCTCTCTCTGTATCTCTATGTCTCTCTCTCTCTCTCCCTATCTCTCTCTGCCTCTATCTCTCTCTGCCTCCCTCTCTCTCTCTGTATCTCTACGTGATTTTTTTGTAATTAGTTTTTTGTAATTTTGTGTTTTTTATTTTTGCTATAGTATTAATTTGTTCTTCCCAAAAAATGCAGGTACAAAAAATACAACAATCAGTAGTATATTACATCACAGAGTACAAGATTGTGAGTAATTTTCAAAATTTGTTTCCTACATTTTTTGGCTATAATAAATTTCAAATATTTCACTGTATTTATTTATATATTTTTCTTAATTGTTTATCATTGCAGTATTACTATATATTGTTGTATCATTTTTTTGATTTATCTGTGGTTGGTTATTATGCATGGAAAATATGCATGCGTACAGTTGTATGTTTTTTGGTGATATATTTTACCATTTACAAATTTGTGTTGTTATTATCATTTTTGACAATTATCATATTTTGGTTTTTGGGAATTCTATAAAACCGAAATCTGACAAAATGACTCAACAAAATGATCTACATATAGAAAATCACTTTTTAAAAATAAAATTATGGAATTGTTTAAACTAAAATTGAAACAAGTATATCGTACTATTCGTTTTTGATATTTTCTTAAAAAAACAATTTGAGAAACATAAAATGACCCAAAATATTTAATTTATGACGAAAAACTCTTAAAAAAACCAAAAAACCAAGCTCCTTAACCCTAAACCACTAAAAAAAAACAAACACCCTAACCATAAACCCTAAATCCTAAACCCTTTACAAAAAGCAAAACCCTAACCCTAAAGTCCAAACCCTATAACAAAACAAAAACTCTAACCCTAACCCTAAACCATTTTTTTTAAAAAAATACCCTAACACCCTAACCCTAAACACTAAATTCATAACCGTAAACCCTAAGCCCTAACTCTAAACACGGAACAATAAACCATTTTTTTTAAAAAAAAAAATAAACACCCTAAACCCATATTTGTTTTTGTTTTCTAAAAAAAGAACATTCAACTCTTAAAACAAAACAAAAACCCTAACCCAAGAAAAAACCCTAAACTAAAACCTTCTAAACCCTTAAGAAAAAACTAAAACCCTAACCCTAAACCCTAAACCCTTAAAAAAACAAAAAATTCATTTACTTCCAAAAAAAAACTAAAACCCTAAACCCTAATCCTAAACCCTTTTTCCAAAAAAAAAAATCCTCCACTTTCTAAAAAAAAAACCCTAACCCTAAACCTTAAACCCTAAATCCTAAACCCTAAACCCTAAAAAAACATCCTACACTTTCAAACCCTAAAAACCCTAACCCTAAACCTTAAACCCTAAACCCTAAACCCTAAAAAAAAAATATCTTACACTTTCTAAAAAAAGAAACCCTAACACTAAAAACAAAAATCCTAACCTTAAACCCTAATCCTAGATCCTTTAAAAAAAAAAAAAAAAAACAAATCCTACACTTTCTAAATAAAAACCCTAACCCTAAACCATAACGAACCCTAAAAAAAAAAAATCCTACACTTTCAAACCCTAACCCTAAACCTTAAAGCCTAAACCCTAAACCCTAACAAACCCTAAACCCTAAAAAAAAAATATCCTACACTTTCTAAAAAAAGAAACCCTAACACTAAAAACAAAAATCCTAACCTTAAACCCTAAACCCTAAGAAACTAAAACCCTAAACCCTAAACCCAAATCCTAGATCCTTTAAAAAAAAAAAAAAAATTCCTACACTTTCTAAATAAAAAAAAAAAATTCCTACACTTTCTAAAAAAAAACTCTTAACCCTAAACCCTAAACCGTAACAAACCCTAAACCCTAAACCCTAAACTCTTAAAAAAAAAAAAAAAAAACCTAAAACCTTAAACCCTAACCCTAGACACTAACAAACCATAACCCTAAACCCTAAACCCTAATCGCTTAAAAAAAAAAAAAAAAACCTAAAACCCTAAACCCTAACCCTATACCCTAGACCCTAACAAACCCTAACCCTAAACCCTAAACCCTAAACCCTAACAAACCCTAAATCCTAAAACCCTAACCCTAACCCTAAACCCTAAACCCTAAACCCTAACAAACCCTAAATCCTAAAACCCTAAACCCTAAACCCTAACAAACCCTAAACTCTTATAAAAACAATAAAATAAAACCCTAAACCCTTTAAAAAAAATAAAAACTTCCTACACTTTCTAAAAAAAAACTCTTAACCCTAAACCCTAAACCGTAACAAACCCTAAACCCTAAACCCTAAACCCTTAAAAAAAAAAAAAAAAAACCTAAAACCCTAAACCCTAACCCTAGACCCTAACAAACCCTAACCCTAAACTCTAAACCCTAAAAACCCTAAACAAACCCTAAATCCTAAAACTCTAAACCCTAAACCCTAATCGCTTAAAAAAAAAAAAAACCTAAAACCCTAAACCCTAACCCTAGACCCTAACAAACCCTAACCCTAAACTCTAAACCCTAAACCCTAACAAACCCTAAATCCTAAAACCCTACACTTTATAAAAAAAAACCCTAACCCTAAACCTTAAACCCTAAAAAAAATATATCCTACACTTTCTTAAAAAAAAATACCCTAACCCAAAAAAAAAAAAACATAAAATATCCTACACTTTCTAAAAAAAATACCCAAACCCTAAACCCTATTCCTAGATCCTTAAAAAAAAAAAAAAAAAATTTCCTACACTTTCTAAATAAAAACCCTAAACCATTAACCATAACAAACCCTAAACCCTAACAAACCCTAAACCATAAACCCTTATAAAAAAAAATAAATAAATAAAAAATAAAACCATAAACCCTAACACTAAACCCTTAAGAAAAAAAAAAAAACAAAATCCTACACTTTTAAAGAAAAAAATAAAACCTAACCCTAAACCTTAACAAACCCTAACCCTAAACCCTTTAAAAAAATAAAAAAAAAATAAAAACACTTACACTTTATACTGTAAGACGTATGATTTGTCTTGTCTTGTCCTCTTAACCCTGTACAGAGAAATATGGACAAGTCTTGGATGTCAGCACCTAGGGGTACGACAGGGTATAACGACGGGTGTAGGGCGTTTGTGGCATTTGCCGTTAGTAACTGTACGGCCGTCGATGGAAAAATTTACTGCCCATGCAAGTACTGTCGAAATAACCAGCGTCACACTCCAGATTACGTTCTTGCCCACCTGACATGCACGCCATGTTGCGTGACGCCTTCGGCGTGCACGATGTTCCTGAAGCCGTCAGTACTCTTACGCAACAAGTTGACGAAGATACCTCTTGCGGGGACGCATTGAAGTACCAAGAGCTGTTAAAGACCGCCGAGAAGCCCCTTCACCCTGGTACAAAGCATAGTAAATTGAGTGCTACTGTACACATGTACAATTTGAAGTGCGTTGGAGGTTTTAGTAACAAGATTTTTTCAGACATTCTCGAATTTATCAATCAGTTGTTGCCTCCTTGCGATGAGGCATTGCCAGATAACACGTATGAGGCCAAAAAGTTCCTAAGTGGCATGGGTCTGGGGTATGAGAAGATTCCAGCGTGCCGTAATGACTGTATGTTATTCTTGAAAGACAATAAAGAATTAGATTCATGTACCGTATGTGGAGAGTCTAAGTGGAGGGCTGATACACATGTAGATGATGATGGTGAGATCATATCAGCGAGGAAAAAACGCCCGGTGAAGATCTTGAGGTGGTTTCCACTCATCCCACGGTTGCAGAGGTTATTCATGTCTGAGCATACTGGGCCCTATATGAGATGGCATGCAGAAGGCCGCACTAGGGATGGCATATTGAGGCACCCGGCCGACGGTGAGGCATGGAGATCGTTTGACATTTTACATCCAGATTTTATGGCAGAAAGTAGGAACGTTCGGCTTGGTTTGACAGCAGATGGATTTAATCCATTTGGGAACATGAGCACATCCCACAGCACATGGCCCGTAATGCTTGTGCCGTACAATTTGCCACCTTGGATGTGCATGAAACAGTCGTCCTTCATCCTTTCCCTGGTTATCCCTGGACCGAGCTCACCAGGTATGGATATTGATGTTTACCTTCAGCCATTGATTGATGAGTTGCTGGAACTGTGGAATGTAGGGGTACGAACATTCGATGCTTCAAAGAAGGAAAATTTTATTATGCGATCCCAGTTGATGTGAACGATTAACGACTTGCCAGCGTATGCAGATTTATCTGGTTGGCCTAACAGGGGTGCGAAGGCATGCCCTTGCTGTATGCAATCGACGCGTTCTATACGCTTAAAGAACGGATGCAAATTTTGCTATATGGGGCACAGGAGATACCTACCGCCAGAACATCTGTGGCGGCTAAACAGGCAGACATTTGACGGTACTGAAGAATTTGACAGCACGCCGATTGTGCCATGCGGAGACGAGGTTCTCCAACAGTTGGACGGAGTTGTGTTTGGGGATGAGACCGCGGGTAAGAAGAAGAAACGGAAGAAGCGGAAGAAGGGTACAGGGAGTTCCGATGTTATATGGAAGAAGAAAAGTATATTTTTCAGATTGCCGTATTGGAAAGACAATTTGCTTCGGCACAATCTTGATGTTATGCACATAGAGAAAAATGTCATGGACAATATACTTGGCACTATTTTGGATATAAAAGGGAAAACGAAGGACAACTTGGCAGCTCGGCTGGACTTGCAGGAAATGGGGTTGAGACCTAAGTTGCATCCGTTCACGGCCGCCAACGGTAAAACGTATATTCCCGCTGCCTGTCACACCATGTCTAAAGAGGACAAAGAAAATTTTCTGAAGGTTCTTCGAAATGTAAGGGTCCCGGACGGATACGCCTCGAACATTTCACGATGTGTTCGGCTCAAGGACCGTACAATTTCCGGCTTGAAGAGCCATGATAGCCACATACTGATGCAACAGCTTCTCCCAATTGCACTGCGTAAGTCATTGCCTGATAAAGTTGTTAGACCTCTTGTGGAGATTTCTGCATTTTTTAGAGGCATATGCTTAACAAAGCTATCACAAGAAGATATGGACCGACTGCAGGGTGACGTCTGTATCACTTTGTGCAAGCTAGAGCAGATATTCCCTCCAGGGTTTTTTACCAGCATGGTCCACTTGGTCGTGCATCTTGTGCGCGAGTGTAGACTGGGCGGACCCGTGCAGTATAGATGGATGCACTCGGCAGAGAGGTAAAATTCGGCGTAATATGTAAATATATATTTTTATTTAATTGTAATCCTAATTGACGACAATTAAATTGTCGTGTATGTGTTTACACCAGGAGTCTGGGGAATTTCAAATCTAATGTGCGCAATAAAGCAGCTCCTGAGGGGTGCATTGCGGAGGGGTACATAGCGACCGAGCTGGTAACGTTCTGTTCAAGGTATCTGAATAACGCACCAACATTCCACAACAGACCTCAGAGAAATCCTGATGGATCCAAGGGGGCGGGCACGCGTGTTACCATGAACCGGTTGATAATGCACCAGATTCATCGTTATATTGTGTTCAACTCTGAAGAGTTTCACAATTTGCGGACGTAAATAGTCCTAACCTTATATTTAGCAGAATTCGAATAAAAGTATTAATAACAATTATTACATAATTGTATACGCTGAATGTAGGATGCACAAAGACGCGCTTAGGCGATCATGCACTAGGGGCCGCATTACGGAGGCTCTTATTGAAGCACAACATCATGAGCAGTTCTGCGAATGGTACCGTGCATATGTAAGGAAATAGTTGTAAATTTGAAATTGGATAAATTTATGCGGGTTCAATATAAATTTATGTTTAATATTTGTAATTAAAACATAGGTCGATGGCCTGGACGATCAACGTAGGGAGGAATTGGGCCACAAGTTGGTTATGCGTTGTAGAGGGCTAAATGAGACAGCGGTGAAGTACAACAGGTACGTGGTAAATGGAAAATTATTTCGCACGCTTGCTCATGATGTGGGAAGGAGGACTCAGAATAGCGGCGTATGTGTTCCTGCCGTTGAAGGCGAAACGTACTACGGGCAGTTAACCGATATATTTGAGGTCGAGTATTATGACAGGACTACGTACGTCCTATTTAAGTGCAATTGGGCAGACCCCACAATGGACAGAGGATTCACAATAGACGAGTATGGCCTAGTGTTTGTCAACTTCAATCACCTCGTCCACAGGGGAGAACAGATTCAGGACGAGCCGTACGTGCTTACATCTCAGGTGGATCAAGTATTCTACGTAGAAGATGGAAGGAACCCAAATTGGGTTTGTGCGGTTAGGACCAAACCGCGCAACGTGTACAACGTTGGACAGGGGGATGGGAGTAATGAGGATGGTACAACCTACCATGAGTGCGTACCGCTCGTACTAGCCACTGCTGACCTACCAGATACGAATGATGAATTCGAGTACGACAGGCCCGACATAGATCCTATTGAAGCTCCCGTGATACAATGATTGATGTATTTGTTGTGAGTATAATTAGTTTGAACTCAATACACTTGACTGATATATATATTGTTTGTACAATTCGCTTGTACTCAATACAAATTTTTATTAATTGCATAAATTTCGTTGTTCTTTAGTATGTTCATTAAAAATATATTAAAAAAACATATTCTAATTAATTTGTCTGCATTTGTTCGCAGGTATTGATGGACCAGAGACCCCCTCATTATGCGTATCGGGCACCTAGCCCACCCGTTTCCCCCATGACCACGCCCACTGTTTCGACGGCATTGTATTCTGCAGCGTGGCCACACCACCCAGACGGGGCTTATAGACCATTGTTGCAGGGTACGGTGGCCGTGCCCACGTCAGATCACGGGCAGAGCAGCACAGCTGGACCTTGCAGCTCTCCATTGTCGGAGCTGCCGACATTATCTCAAATAGGGTTCACCCAACCGGGTAACGCCTATCGATGGTGGGTGCAAGAGGGGATGGGGTCACAGGGTTATGCGCCGTACTTTCCGTATACGTATAGTCGACCTATGACGTGTAACCCTGATAGTGAGACGCAGGATTGTAGAGTTCCATTGTCATAGACCGGGGAGATGCAGATGCCGGCTATGGGATTGGGACAGATACCGGCACAGGCGGCGATGCCTGGCCAGATTTTGGGGCCGAGACAGATGCCAGCATCGGGGGCGAGTCAGGGCCCGGGGCATGTAGAGAGCCAGATGCCTTTATCTGGTGAGAGCCAGATGCCACTTTCCGGTGAGAGTCAGATGCCAGATGTGGGGGGGAGCCAGAGTACCCATGAGGAGGACGTTGCGATGTTAGGTACCGATCAGTTGGCCCCCGGTAGTCCCCAGGATATGGATTCAGATGATGATCAGCAGGATCCACAAGCCGGAGGGGTTGGCGAGGAGGTTGCGGGCGACCCAGCGACCCAGCACATACGGATTGAGCAGATTCGGTTGATGGGTAAGTACATATTTAGACATCCTTAAAACTCATATTCTGTTACCAAAAATTTTTTTTTTTGGTTTTGAAATAAATAAATATTTGATTACAAATTGTTTATATATATATATATGTTCTTTAATCTTATGATTAAATGTTGAATATTTCTTTCATTAGGGTACAACCCAGACGGGACCATTTATTATGAGGTGATTGACGACCCAGCGAGAAACTGGGTCCTCCCGAGGGGGAAGAAGGTTGTATTGCAGTACAATGCTGCTATACAACCTGTAGGACGGGCCTGCAATCGATTTCGGCGGGCTGAGGGCAAGCTGATCAGGAGTGGGTCCTACATACACATGCGGGACGAATGAGCGAAGGTAAATAGGCAGATTAAGCAGGCAATGTGGGACACGCTGATGGTATGTCTATGAATATAATTTAATTATTTATTTGAATTAAACTTGAGATTAATGTATTTCTTGAAGTTTTTAAACCTATAAAAATGTGTTGAATGTGCAGGAGGAGTTCTATCTACCTGTATCAGTAGACGCGCGCAGGGCACAATAGGAGGCTTTATGTGATATTGGCCGTAAGCATCGCTGGTGGAAGTCGAGGTTCAAAACCAAACTACGTATTAGAGACGGTGACACGCCCGAGAGTATCCGTGCGAGAATGCCGGACAATTTTTTTGGCAACTATGACGCAGAAGATGTAGAGTTCCTGCTGAGAGATTGGTGCCGTGAGCAAAAAATCGTATGTAGGCCAAGAAAATGTTATGGTTTTTTAATAACAGTTTATTTAATTTTGGTTTTAATTTAAGTGTGTCAATGCTTACATTTTTATTTTCATGTTAAATTCGTAGGCAACCTCTGAACGGATGAAGAGGCTGCGCGAGCAGAATGACCTTCCTCATTGTACGGGATCTAAAAGTTATGCCAGATTTAATCACGAGGAGGTATGAAAATATATATGTTTATGTTATATATATTTGTTGATAATTGTTTTTATTTTTCTTTATACTATTTTTATCGCTATCTGTTTGTTATATATGTCAACTGCATGACGACAGACATGTACATCTGGCACGCCCCCCACTCGCGCCGCGTCGTTCGTGAAGACCCACACAAGGAAGGACGGCACTCACGTGAACGAACGTACACGGGTCCTATGCGTATGCTACTGATTTAATTTACTATTATTTTTAAAATTATGTGTGATTTGTCATTATTCAATATATGACTTTTTCATGTTGACGACGTACAGGAGAGGATGACCCAGAGTTTATCCAGTGATCCAGCCGCCACACAAAGCGTCTCCGCAGACACGGTGCGTTGGGCACCGAACGACGCTTACGAACAGGCGGTTGGGAGGCCTGAGTATGCAGGGAGGGTTCGGCAGGTTGGGCCGAACGTCACACCTGTTCGGGGGACATGTTTCTCATATAGGCCTCGGTCACAAGGGGGACCATCTCAGGGCACGTCTCGGGATTGGGCCGAACACACTCGGAAGATGGAAGAGATCCAAGCGGAGCTACAGGCTGAGCGAGCGAGGAATGACCTGTTGGAGCAGCGCCTGCGACAGGTTGAGGTCTTCATGTCCTCCATGGGAGCATCAGCACCATGTCTTGGTACGCCTTCACCTACACACGTAGGTAGTACGTCGTCTGTTAGTAGTGCATCTGCAGGTATGATTTATACTGTGTGTAGGACAAAATTAATTTCAATTTGTTTTAATTACCCCTTTAATTTTGCAAGTAATATTATATACTTTAATTGTCTATATTATTTGCAGGTAATTCGACAACGGTTGGTACGTTGTCGCCTGTTGGACGACGGCTGAGCCAGCATTCCATTGTCGCTACACCTTCGCCCGCTACACCATTCCTTGCGCAGCAATCGCCGATTGGCGAGAACACGCCTGGGACGGTACCTCCTCATTCGCAGGGACGCCCTTCAGATTTGTAAATATTTTGTGTAATTAATTTTTATGTGTAAATATTTGCTTAGTTAACGAATACGTTATTAACTTATGATTTGTGTAATATTATTTTGTGCTGTTTTTCGGTAAAATCAATATTGCGTTATTTGTGGTCGGAAATAATAAAATTTGAAATAACTATTAAAATTATTATACCAAATAATTTTAAATAACCAATACCAAAACTAAATTGAAAAAAAAAATCCAAATTGGATTTTTTATTTAATTAAATTTTTTATTTAATTATTTAATCGTATTTTTAATTTAATTTAAAAATACAATTAAATAATTAAATTAAAAATTTATTTAAATGAAAAATTCGATTTGGATTTTTTTATTAAAAAAATAACCAATTTGACACGTGTATTGAGATACACGTGTCTCAATACACGTGTCAAATTTGACACGTGTATTACAATACACGTGTCAAAGTGTCTTGACACGTGTATTGAAATACACGTGTCAAATTTGACACGTGTGTCTCAATACACGTGTCAAATTGGTTTGACACGAATATTTAAAATACTCGTGTCAAACGGTTTGACACGTGTATTAAGATACACGTGTCAAACCAATTTGACACGTGTATTAAGATACACGTGTCAAACCAATTTGACACGTGTATTGAGATACACGTGTCAAAGTGTGCACTTAATGTCGTGCACATTTGACACGCGTTTTACGCGTGTCAAAGTGCACGTGTCTAAATGTTTGACACGTGTACAGCACTGTACACGTGTCAAACTGCACGTGTCAAAGTGTTGTAATTTTTGTAGTGGTACGTCTTCTTTTCCTTTTATTTTTCTGATGCTTGTATTTTTGTAGCCACCACCGGCACAAGCTGCCGGGTTTATGGCCGAGATTAGGGCTAATGTTACGCCGCAACTTACGTGCTATATATAAAGATCGGGAAAATGAGATGGGATGCTCGATGAGGGATTTCTTCGGGCACAACTCTCACATGTTTGTATACGAACAAATAAATCTTTGGTTAAACAATCCCAAATAATCCTTTGGTGATGCTTTGTGTTGATGAATATTTTGGGGCAGATGACTTGGAATTCCGGACTGACACGGTGTACCAAAGCTCCCAAGGTCGGCAAGAATCAAGTAAGGGCTCTTAAAGATTCCTGCAAAATAAAAGGGGTCGTCGGGGTGTCCCGGCAACGCCTCCTCTGACGATCAAGTTAGAATTGGTGAAGTAGGGCAGTCAGAAAGAAGACAACTTTTTTTTAAGAAGAAGATACCTTTTTGTATATATGAGAACTCTTTTATATGTCTACTCCTTTTAAACATCCTTCACATCAACATTTATTACCTGAAGATGCTTTTCTTTTCCTTAATTAATTTGAGCCCACGAACCCAAGTGTTCATGGTCGACTCGTCTCCACTTTCTCTGAACGGCGGCGAATGATAATCTATTAATAAGACAAAAACATTAATTAGAGAGAAGTCTCCCCCTTCATTCAACTCACTCTGCTCGTAGCCGTAGACTCTAGCTCACCTCCTTACTATTTTGAACTATGGCGGGAAATTCCTTAACACTTACCCCCCGAATTCTTTCTCCATTCCTTACGAAGGGGAAGAATTCTGGCACTTTTCCCGGGATTGTCCCTTTTCTGCCATTTAATTCGGGGGCGTCCAAGCCTCCCCGGTGGGCCCCAGGGAAAGGACATTCAACTTCACTTTTCCCCAGCGTGGCTAGTTTGGAGTGGAGGGAACTAGAAATGTTCCGATACTGAACGGGCGCGTTTTGTCGGGGATCGAGGGACTCTGCGTGTGGCGCAATAATGACGACAAGAAGGCCTTTCAACTTTCATGCCGGTGGCAGAATTAATTCGCCCCCATCAATCAAACAGTTACACACCCCTTCGTTTTCCAGAGGCTGTCGGCCTTGTTATAAATATCTCCCTTCGGCCTCATCTTTGGTCATTTCTTCCATAGCTCATTCTGTTTTCGTCTTCTCGTTTTCTCGGCTCCTTCCCCTCATTGCTTCCTCCAACCTTCGCATGGCCATCACTCGTAGAGCCCCAGCGCCCCGAGGTCACGCGGACACCCCCGAAGAGCCTATCCCCTTGGCCGTCGTCCCCCCTCCTACTGTCAGACCTGGGGCCGTTCGTTTGGTACCGCCGGAAGACCGGTTAGAATCGACCTGGTTGGCGAGTCATGAGTCGACCCTCCGGAGGGCCTACGACATCGGCCCGTCCGTCAACATCTTCTTCCAAGAGCCCGGATAGCTGGGAATAGCCGGCGGCGAAATTACCCTGACAGAGCGGATGCTTATGGCAGGTGTACGACTCCCATTTCCGAAGATTGTTCGTGAGGTGTGTGCATTCCTTGGGGTAGCCCCTAGCTAGATAGCACCGAATGGCTGGAGGTACGTAGTGGCGGCGTCTATTCTATGGCGGCAGGTCCTCGGAACTGAGATGGATGTCGCTCAATTCTTCAGCATATATCGTCCATCGACCAAGGACGGGGCCGTCGAATTGCGGGTGTGCCAAGATCCGATATTCATCTACCTCGATCAGCGCAAGTACGGGAACAACAAAGGTTGGAGAGAGCAATTTTTCCGGGTCTCCGGGGAATGGGAATGCCCTTCCCAGTCAGTTATTCCGGACTCTCAACGGGTGCCCAGAGACTGGAGGCCGTTGGTCGACGACTTACGGGTCCTACCCACACTGAGTGTCGCTAAAGTCAAAGAGGTCAACGCCATGCTTTCCTTTTCGGCCAGGGCAGTCCAGTCTTCGATCGACTACGAAAATCTCGTTTCAGTTCAGAACCTGAACGAGTGCTTTGGGTACCAAATCCCAGAGCAAAAAGTGATTTTGGACAAGCGGGGGGCTCCGATAGCTGAGTGGTCCGTAACGAGCAGTAGACCCATTCCGGGCAAAGTTCCGAAGAAGGCCGCCCAAAAAGGGAGTACGTCAGGGAGGCAGGCTGATCATCCTCCCCGGAGAACACGCGCCTCAAAGGTTCAACAACCGCAGGCCCCGGCTACCTGAGCTCCTAAGGCCCTTTCAGACAGGCCGTCTTCTGATTCATCAATTGGTTCCGACGACTCTATCATAAGGGAGATCGACGAAGTAGCCGAGGCCTCGTCCGAGGAAAAGGAGGGGGATTCCTCCCCAGCCGTAGTGATCCTTCCCCAAGACCCTCGGGCGGGTCCCTCCTCCCTTGACTTAAGCGCTCGCTCCCCCCTATTTCTTTCGAAGAGGTCGTCGAAGGCGTGGCCACTGCTGCTGCTCCCATCGAAGTGGCCGAGCGCTCTACCGTTTCTCCAACTGATTCCAACTTTCCTTCACGACCTGCAGAGGGCTCGGTTAGGCGACATGAGGTGCCCTTGCTCCAGAAAGGAAAGAGGACCGCTCCGGGGGCCGATGAGGGTCCTGAGTCCAAAAAACTTCGAGCCCAACGGGACAGCAGGTTCATGGTCGGCCGGATTTTAGCCCTGGCCAAGGTGTACGCTCCCCCGAGCAGCCAGAACCCTCCGCCCACTACGTCCCTTCCTGTGCCTACCGCTCTGGTGTCCGCCTCCGTCGACCCCGTTGCCTGTCCGGAGGCCGGACCGACCTCCGGAGTTGATGTCGTTGTGGGGGGTGAAGTTCCTCCTAGTGGATCACCAGCTCACTCACTACTGAGGGAAGAGCCGGACACCTTCTCTCAGGAGTTTAATAAATTACAAGAGGAAGTGGCCTCTGAAAGGGAGGCACTCGAACAGGTCTCGCCGACACCTGCCTCGCCCATCAGGCCCGAGTCTCCGGCCCCAGTTCCGGTCCACACAGTTCCCGAAGCTTCATCCTCCGTTCTTCCAGCCGCCCCCGTGGCTGCCGGGCGACGGCAGGACTTCCAAACCGACGGGCTGGCGGGATGTCCCCTGGAAGCTCTAAGCTCCTTGGTCACTCCGGACTACAGTCCCCAGTTCGGGCAGCTCCCAATGGAAGGTTATGCCGAACAGCTTACCGAAAAGATCCTTCAAGTACATGATTCTGACAATCTTTACTTGGGCTATACTTTATCTCCCACTTCCATTCACGTGCCGACGCCTTATTCTTGTTTAGTTCGCCGTGGACGTTGCCACATCCTGGAGGAGCCTTCGCGACCCCGATCAAGACCAGAGCGAATCCATTTGGTCGTTAGAGGCTCGCGTAAAGGAGTTGGAAGAGGAGTCCAAGGGGCAAAGGAGGGCTCTGGCCGAGTCAGAGAAGCATCGGCTAAGACTCCAAAAATTGTCCGAGCTCCGAGAAAGTACGCTACAGAGCACCTTGAGCAGCTGCGAGAGAATGGTCAATGACATGGAGGCCCTAGAGAACAACCTATCTGCAGCCCAAGCTCGCCTAAAGGACGCACTTTCCGAGAAGACCAGACTTGAGGCTACACTAGAGGTTGAGATTCAATCTTCCCGCTCTTTGCGGGCGGCCATCCCGTCCTTGCAAGCCGAAAATTCAGCGTTGAAATCCGAACTGCTATCAACCCAGGCGGCCAAAGACCGAGCCTTGCTTGACAAGGAGAAGCTTGCTGGGGAAAGGGATCAAGCGTTGTCCGAGAAGGGCATAGCACTCACCGCTAGGGACCGGGTTACGTCGGAGCTCGAACAAGCCATTGCTGATAAAAAGCAAGCTCTCGACCTTCAGATCAGTGCGTTCGAGGAAAGGAGAGAAGCGGTGGAGAGAATTGAAGAGCTCCATCTCCAAGTGGTTGAGCTCACAAGGGAGCTCTCTCGGGTTCCAGAGCTCCGAGATACATCATGGGCCGTGGGCTTCAATTGGGGCTTTGAACATTACAGAGGTGTTGCCAGAAGTGCCCCTCCCGGTGACGAGTCCTTCAAGGATCTCGACATCAGTACCATTCAGATCCCGGACGAGGCCTTGGAGACCATGGCCAAGCTAGGAGTCGACCAATTCCCTCATGTAGCCGACTGGAGTCCGAAATCCTCTGAACCCTCTCCGGCAGGAAACTCAGAGTCAGGGTCCACTTCCTCTCCGTCCGGAGAAGGGGCTCCTTCCTCCAGCCGCGCCCCCGGCAACCCCTGATAACTCCTTTCTTTCTTTTTGAAAATATCAATGTATTGCTTTACTGTACAGTTTCACTTTGTTTTTTAATGAAAGGAAACCGTACGTTTCGTTTATTGTCGCTATTAATGAACATCTTATCTGGTTTTACTCCATTAATGGCTACCGGCCCGAATTGATTTTCAATCTAAACTTTCAGCGTTAGGTATACCTGCCATCACGGGAATCGCGAATGCATTTAACACTTTCGCACCTATATATATACTTCTAGACTTCCCCCGTGCATCACATCCTCATTTCAAATTCTCACACTTGCTTTCTCTCATTTGGAGTCGCGATGCCCTTGCGGCTCCAGCACTTAGACACGAAGTTAAGAGTGTCCCGATTCTGGCATCTTGACCCACCT
Organism: Alnus glutinosa; assembly: GCF_958979055.1. Lineage (NCBI taxonomy): Eukaryota > Viridiplantae > Streptophyta > Magnoliopsida > Fagales > Betulaceae > Alnus > Alnus glutinosa. The sequence goes on from NC_084894.1 coordinate 23,565,579, forward strand.
GGATGCACGATCTTCGGCTTTATCTAGTAAGGGAGGCGCGATCTCCGGCTTTACACCGGAGATATTCCACTGCTTATCACGCCCGGTCGGGAGTCGCCGGCTTTAGCGTCCAGTGGACCCCATCGTCCGACTCCTCGCCACTCTCCAACTTTGCATTGGCCACCCATGCCTTTGAACAGCTGGGTTCCCCTCTGCCAGGCTTGTCGACTCCTGACAGCATCTCCGTGGAGAGGACGCGGTGGAGGGTGCTGGAAGAGGACGGTGACCTGTTGGCGCACGACTTGCCTTCATGTATGCCAGCCCAAATGTTTTACAACATGTAATTGTGTATTTTATCAATAAGCATGCTCTTTTTCTGCTCTAAAATATCTCCTTTAAAGGTTATTCTCGAGCACTCATTTCACTTTAGCAACCAAATAAAAATGTATAGACGTCAGAGGGAGCGGGATCACTTACCTCACTTACCTCACTCTTCCCCCCCAAATCCGTGCGTTGCTACTAAGTATGAACGGAGGATTTGCTGTTGGAAAGGGGTAAATCCAAGTGATCCCAAACGAAGCAGTCGAACGTTAATCCATTGTTAAGAATGGAGTTATATTATCCCACATGTCCGAGGTCCGGAAGGGTGGTATCCATATGGTCGGACGGGGTTACGTGAGTTCCATATAATGTTATCGACGTCCCCTAACCCTATCCGTAGACCGAGTCCGAGGTCGGACATTCACCCGTTCATCCCCTCGAGGGGGTGTCTCTCTTCAACCCCCTTGTCCGGAGACAGGAGGTCCACCCGTTCTTCCCCTCGTGGGGGCGGGCTCCCTTTACCCCCCTGTCCGGAGACAGGGGGTCCACCCGTTCTTCCCCTCGAGGGGGCGGGCTCCCTTTACCCCCCTGTCCGGAGACAGGGGGTCCACCCGTTCTTCCCCTCGAGGGGGCGGGCTCCCTTTACCCCCCTGTCCGGAGACATGGGGTCCACCCGTTCTTTCCTTCGTGGGGGCGGGCTCCCTTTACCCCCTGTCTGGAGACAGGGGGTCCACCCGTTCTTCCCCTCGAGGGGGCGGGCTCCCTTTACCCCCCTGTCCGGAGACAGGGGGTCCACCCGTTCTTCCCCTCGTGGGGGCGGGCTCCCTTTACCCCCTGTCTCCGGACAGGGGGTCCACCCGTTCTTCCCCTTGTAGGGGCGGGCTCCCTTTACCCCCTGCCCGGAGACAGGGGGTCCACCTGTTCTTCCCCTCGTGGGGGCGAGCTCCCTTTACCCCCCCTGTCCGGAGACAGGGGGTCCAGAGTTTTTGAAATTGATACAACAAAAGCTTCACTTTACAAGACAAGAGTTTCAGAAGTAATATTTTTTGAGGTGTTCTACATTCCAAGCCCTTGGGAGTGCTTTTCCTTGCTCCGTAGCTAGGCGATAGGCCCTGTTCTCACAGGAGCTGACGACTCTATAGGGCCCCTCCCAGTTCGGTCCCAGCTTACCATCAGCAGGCTCTCGAGTCATCAGATTGACCTTCCGCAAGACCCAATCGCCAACTTGAAGTTCCCTGGGTCTAACCTTCTTATCATAGTACTTGGCCACACGGCGTTGATAGGCCGCGCATGCTGTGCGGGCCTCCTCCCGTCGTTCCTGCAATAAATCCAAGTGCAGATTCATGCCCTCTTCATTCAATCCCGGATTGTAGTGGGCCACTCTGAAACTTGGTGACCCTACCTCAACCGGTACTACTGCTTCCATCCCATAGGTGAGGGCGAACAAGGTCTCTCCCGTCGCGGTTCTGACCGTAGTCCGGTAAGACCAGAGCACCTCTGGGAGGTATTCGACCCATGCTCCCTTCTTCTGGCCAAGTTTCTTCTTCAACATTTGGATCAACGTCTTGTTAGTGGCCTCTACCTGGCCGTTCGACTTAGGGAAGACAGGAGTGGAGAAACTCTTCCGTATGCCCAGCTCGGAGCACCATTCGCGGAAACGGCCACAATCGAACTGTTTGCCATTATTGGTCACCATGGCATAGGGTATCCCAAATCTGCACACTATCGACTTCCATAGGAACTTAATGACATTCTCGGTCGTGATTGTCGCAAGTGCTTCGGCCTCCGCCCACTTAGTGAAATAGTCCACTGCAACCAGTACAAACTTCTTGTTACCTTTTCCCGCCGGTAGGGGACCGACGATGTCGACTCCCCACTTGGCGAATGGCCAAGGAGAGGTAATTGAATGAAGGTATTCCGAAGAGCTTCTGGGGATACGACAGAATCTCTGGCACGCATCACATGCTCTTACTAACTCCGCTGCATCCTTACTCATCGTCGGCCAGTAATATCCTGCCCTGATAACCTTGTTCACAAGAGCCTTAGCTCCAGAATGGTTTCCGCATACTCCGTGGTGCACTTCCCTCAACGCGTAATCCGCATCTTCACTCGGCAAGCATTTTAGTAAGGGCAAAGAATACCCTCGTCGGTACAAAGTTCCTCCAAATAGAACATAACGCGCCGAGTGGCGGACAATCCTCTGAGCATCCTCCTTGGCCGGCGGGAGCTCACCTGTTCTCAGATACTGTACAATTTCAGTAGCCCACTCGGGGACCGCCTCGTCTACTTGCATCAGCTCTCCTATTGCCAATACCGTGGGGTGAGCTTTGATCAGGACTCTGCAGCCGCTTACTGACGCCGCCGGGTCCGATCCTGATCCAATTCGCGAGAGAGCGTCTGCCAACCCATTCTTCTCCCGGGGAATTTTAACTATGACGATCCTGTCGAAGTACGAGTAGAACTGGTGTACTTTTTCAAGGCATTCGGACATCCTCGTTTCCTGCGTGGCGTAACTTCCATTTATCTGTTCGACAATTACCCGGGAATCGCTCTGAATCTCTATATTCGTTATTCCCATTTGCCGCGCGATTTCCATTGCCGAAAGCACAGCCTCATACTCAGCTTCGTTATTAGTGGCAGGGAAATCAAATTTAAGGGCATACCTGAGCTCCTCTCGGTCAGGCCCTCGGAACACCACCCCAGCTCCGCTTCCTCCCCCCGCTGAGGAACCATCAACATAGGCAACCTAAGTCGGTTCTCTTGACGACCCTTCCTCATCCGAACTCTCACCCATCTCCACTACAAAATCAGCCAAGGCTTGTGCCTTTGTTGTTGTCCGGGGATGGTACTCGATATCAAACTCTCCTAACTCGATTGCCCAATTGACTAGCCTTCCTGATAAATCTGGTTTCTGAAGCCCCTTCTGAAGGGGGTACTCGGTGAGGACCCGCACCGCGTGAGCTTGGAAGTAGGGCCTTAATCTCCGTGCTGAGACCACCAGAGCATACGCCAACTTCTCGATACGAGGATAACGCTCTTCCGCCCCATGCAATACCTTACTTGTAAAGTACACCGGCCTTTGCTTGCCCAATTCCTCCCTTACCAATACTGAACTGACCCCGGTTCGTGACACTGCGAGATACAAATAGAGGATCTCGCCTTACACCGGACAGCTTAGGAGTGGGGGGTTGGCCAAGTAGGTCTTCAGCTCCCCAAAGGCTCTCTCACATTCTTCCGTCCCAAGTGAAAGCCTTCTTTAACACCCTAAAGAAGGGCAGGCATTTGTCCGACGATCGGGAAACAAAACGGTTCAAAGCGGCTAACCTTCCGGTCAATTGCTGCAATTGCTTCATAGTCCGGGGAGATGGCATTTCCAAAATAGCCTTAACTTTATCGGGGTTCGCTTCGATTCCCCTATGCGACACCATAAACCCCAAGAACTTTCCAGAGTCGACCCCAAAAGCACACTTTTGCGGGTTTAGCTTCATTCGGTACCTCCTCAGATTTTCAAACGCTTCCGCCAGATCGGCAATGTGGCCTCCAGTAGTCAGGCTTTTGACAAGCATGTCGTCAACGTAAACCTCCATATTCCGCCCGATTTGCGTTTGGAACATTTTATTCACCAGTCTTTGGTATGTAGCACCAGCATTTTTTAATCCGAAGGGCATTACCGTATAACAATATAGCCCTCGATCAGTCGTGAACGACGTCTTCTCCTGGTCGGACTCCGCCATGCGTATTTGATTGTAGCCGGAAAATGCATCCATGAAGCTTAACACCTCGTGACCGGCCGTCGAGTCGACGAGCTGGTCTATCCTGGGGAGAGGAAAGCTGTCTTTCGAACAAGCTTTGTTGAGGTCGGTGAAGTCTACACACATCCTCCACTTCCCATTTGCTTTCTTTACCAACACTACATTGGCCAGCCATTCCGGATAATCAACTTCCCGGATAAATTCAGCTTTAATCAACTTTTGCACTTCGTCCGCAATTGCCTGATTGCGCTTTGGGGCAAAAGACCTCCTCCGCTGCTTCACTGGTTTGCAGTTCCGGTCAACATTCAGCCGGTGCTCAATAATTGAGGGGTCTATTCCCGGCATCTCATCATGCTCCCAAGCAAAGACATCAAGGTGGTCCCGCAAAAATTTCACCAACCTCCCTTTTTCGTCTGTTGGAAGCTGTGCGCCTACTCGGAGCTTCCTACCTTGGGGTCCGACCTCCACATCCTCAAGGTCCCCGGTCGGACTCCCTGCCTGTAGCTGCTATTTAGCCACAGGACCTATCTCCTGACTAGGGTGTGCCTGGCGAGAGGGACCCCCCAGGGAGACATTGTAACACTTACGGGCTGCCTTCTGCACCCCCCGGACTTCCCCTACTCCTTCATCCGTAGGGAACTTCATTTTAAGATGGGGTATCGATGTTACCGCTTTCAACTCAGCCTGAGCTGTCCTCCCGAATATAGAGTTGTAAGCGGAGGGTTGATCGACAATAAGAAATCTTACCGGAATTGTCTTCTGCGTTGGGGAACTGCCCACCGTAACCTGAAGCTCGATCGACCCCAGTGGCATCACCTGTTCTCCTGCGAACCCCACCAGAGGAAATCTGAAAGCAGAGAGCTTATCCTTACTAATTTTCATCAAGTCGAAGGCTGATTTATATAGGATGTTCGCTGAACTACCATTATCCACCAAGACCCGATGAATCTTGTGATTTCCTATAACCATGGTTACCACCAGGGCATCCGAATGGGGTAGGTATACCCCCTCGTAATCTTCATCCGAGAAGGTGATGGTTAACTTCTCGCGCCTCGCAGCTTTTTCCGGCCTCGCGACCACGTAAATGGACACCTCTCGCATTTCCTTCGCATAAGACTTGCGAGCCGAATAAGTCTCGCCTCCACCCCCAAAGCCTCCAGCTATAGTCTGGATTTCGGGGAAACACCCCGAATCCTGTGGCCTCCCGCGGCTTCTGCTTCGCTCACGCTGAGGCGACTTCTCCACCCGGACATCCTTGCGGGGCTGTTGAGGCAGTTTTCTTTCCCGGTAGTACTGCTGCTTTCCTGGGCGCGCATCGCGCCCGGACGATCCCTGGTTCCCGGCAAACTTATACACAGGGCGCTTGTCCGAGGAGCTCTCACGTCTCCCCACGAAACGCTTCAACTTGCCATCAGCTATATACTTTTCGATCACCTCTTTCAGAGAAATGCAATTGTCTGTATAGTGACCAAAAGAGTCATGGTAGTGGCAGTACTTATGCCGGTTGTAATGAGGCGGCCGGCCTTTTATTGGCGAGGGATCCTTATAGTTCGGATCCTTTCTGATCTCCATGAGAATCTCCTTCGCCAGAGCATTCACTGGCGTCCAGTGATAACTTTCAACTTTCTTAGTGAGTCCGCGCTCGGCAACCTCCCTTCCCGCCGGGGCCGTCCTCGATTTCGACCTCCTGTCCGGCATGGGGTTTTCCTTCGTCGGCCCCTCGGAACGCACGGAGGGTTTCTTCCTGGTTCATGAACTCTTCTGCTCAATCATAAAATTCCTGCAAACTATCTGCCGGTCTTCTTGCCAGGTCCGCCATGAGGGCACCATCCTTCCTGATTCCTTGATAAATAGCACAGTGGATGAATTGCTCATTCTGAGTCTCCGCGGCCAATCTCTCTTGGTTGAAGCGGAGCAAGTAACTTCTCAATGACTCCTGGGGGCCTTGCTTAATGGTCATCAATTGTTGAGCGGGCTTTTTCGGGACAACGCCAGCCATAAATTGAGACGCGAACTTCCTGGCGAGGCCTTCAAAACTCGAGACTGAACGAGGGGGCAAAGTTCTGAACCACTCCCGAGCTCCCCCTGCCAAAGTAAGGGGGAAAGCTCGGCACGCAACCTCGTCCGGAGTAGCATGCAGCACCACGTGCGCACGGAAACTTGCCAAATGTTCAATAGGGTCCCCCAATCCTGTATACACGGGTATTTCAGGCATTTTGAACTTACTTGGGAGTTAGCATGACATTATACGATCAGTAAAGGGGGACACTGTGGTAGAAAACAAGCTATTAGTCAGCAGAGCTTTCCCCCTAGCTCCCGCTTGCGTGGATCCCATCAAGTAATCACACTGTCACTCTAATTTAGTCAGTTTTCGAGCCCACTCCTTTTTCACCTTCTTATTCTTTCCCATAAGGTCAACAAGCTCGGCATCACTGTCAGATTCGCCCTCACCTTCAACCACCTCTTCCGAACGACCATCTTCACACTCGAGATTCACCTGATCAGCCTGTGGCAGGTCTTCTTGAGTTTTTGGCCGCTCCGTTCGATCTCGCTCCTACAGCTCCCTCTCGAGTTGCACCACTTTCTCGTTTAAGCGGACTATCTCCGCCTAGGGGTCATGCGAAGTCCCTGGTCCCTCACGCACATTTTCTTCAGTCATACTTCTTCGAGTTAACCGCGTACTCACCATAGAAGGTTCCAAGTATTCTCGTATTCACGGGAACAAGTGACCACGTCGTTCCCACAGACGGCGCCAAAGTGTTGATGAATATTTTGGGGCAGATGACTTGGAATTCTGGACTGACACGGTGTACCAAAGCTCCTAAGGTCGACAAGAATCAAGTAAGGGCTCTTGAAGATTCCTGCAAAATAAAAGGGGTCGTCGGGGTGTCCCGGCAACGCCTCCTCCGACGATCAAGTTAGAATTGGTGAAGTAGGGTAGTCAGAAAGAAGACAACTTTTTTTTAAGAAGAAGATACCTTTTTGTATATATGAGAACTCTTTTATATGTCTACTCATTTTAAACATCCTTCACGTCAACATTTATTACCTGAAGATGCTTTTCTTTTCCTTAATTAATTTGAGCCCACGAACCCAAGTGTTCATGGTCGACTCGTCTCCACTTTCTCTGAACGGCGGCGAATGATAATCGATTAATAAGACAAAAACATTAATTAGAGAGAAGTCTCCCCCCTTCATTCAACTCACTCTGCTCGTAGCCGTAGACTCTAGCTCACCTCCTTACTATTTTGAACTATGGCGTCTACACTTTGTATTTATAGAAAATAGTTTACGGTAGATATAACAAAGTAGAAGTATACAGAGATTGATATTCTACAGCTAATCAAACTAATTTGATATATCTGCATGTACATTTGAATTCTAGTCTATCTTAGTAACAACAGTTTAGTGTTTATCCTCATCTGCTATGCTGAAGAGTTATCCCTCTTTTTATTTGTTTAGATTGTGCTTAAACGTAAAGTAAAAATTACTTAATCGGTTAAAAATACTATCACGGTCCAAAAATAAAAATACTTTTCCTTTTGTCTCAAAAAGAAAAAGGGTAAATAGAGTATTAAAAACCACAATAAATTTTTTTTTTTAAAAAAAAAAATCCAAATCAAAAGGGATAAAAGTAAAGTGTGAAAAGTAGCCCAAATAAACACAGAAGTTTTAAACAAAACATTTGAAAAATAAAATATGAGTTATCACATCACTCAATTATCACCAGCATCATCATCTTCTTGCTCAAGGTGTTAAGGCACCGTCTTATGTCGATCTGGCACTACTCAACCCTAACATTAATAGTTTTGACCTCTCGCTGAAGAGAACTCAAGGCGTCTATAATATTGTAATGCCCCAACTTTTATATAAGTCGTAAAGCAGAAATATCATAATTCAACATGGCGCTACTACATTTATATACGCTAGCAGCGGAAGAAAACCTGTATAATTTTTTTTTTTTTTTTTCATTTTTAAAAGGATCATATCTCACTATTCATCACATAATACCAAAGTTTCTATCTGAAATTGTTACGCCCCCATTTTGGGATTTAAGCATAAGGGGAACGCGAACTTGAGTTATAAAACATCCATATAATTTAAAGCATGCACACATTTTTCTAGGAATAGCGCATGGCTATATTCCATTATATATATATAGTAGTTCTTTAGTTATTACATCATATTTCCAGGATTTTCAAAAAAATATGTCCAATACAAAAGTTAGGCCGGTCTTTATTGATCTATTGCTTTTAGGGGTGGGGTCTATGCCATCCATAAAGAAAAGACTCCAGTCTACAGTGTCATCTGAAAAGATTTTGGAAAAAAGTAGTGAGTTTGACAACTCAGTAAGGAAAACACAACAATAAAAGTGTAATTTTCTTTTCAAAAATTCTAAATAGAGTTCAAATACTTCTACAAATAAAGAAACAATTAAATAAAATATAATTAGATCAAATGCAAGCATCATTTATATAGCATGTAAGTTTTAACCTCCATTGGCCCAATTCCACTTTTAACCATGAGCGGCGCACGTTTGGCTCGTCCAAAAGGATAACTATGGACTCATCCTGTTGTCAAAGGAGAGAGTTGTACCGGGTTGGAAACTTTCCTAGGCGAAGGCCACCCGGCCTATAGCCCACACTTTTGTCATTCCGCGTGGTTGCCATGCTACCCACATAACACATAACACATATATGATCTGGATCGTCTATGACATGGCACTGCGGGAGTAAAACTGTGTGCACATGTAACATATACTATGATATAATCAACCTTTGCTCATATGATGCACATGTAACACATATACTATGATATCATCAACTTTATTCATATGATGCACAGACTTTGGGAATTATGATTTCACCAACTTTATTCATATGGTGCACATGTATCAAATATAAACCAAGTATGATCACATGAGATTTCAATCACATCATATGACAATAGCATTATTATAATAGTAATATAAAAAGACAAATAATATTAAAAGAGTTGAAAGAGTTTAGAAAATCCCGACTTTTTCTTTTGAAAAGAAAAAAAAATCTATTAAAACTTCGCCGGGGTTTTGAGAGAGTATTTCCCTTACATGGTATTTTCTGAGCAGTATTTTAGCTACTTTCTACCTAAATAAATTGCAAGAAGAAGTTTAGAGAAATATTCTGAGATTTGAAGCCTAAAACTTAAACTAAAGGTATCCTATAACATGTAATCATAGATCTCCAAATTATATTACCTATCAACATTACTATTTAGTAGACTAAATCATCAACATTCTAGGAATTTCAATAAGAACTCATTCGACCTAAACCACATAAAATCTCCCCCAAAAACAGTAACTCCATTGAATCACCTAATCATTAGTCCAACACTCCATACCCCAAACAAACCAATTTTAGTTAAATAACATTATAAAAGCTTTAACATTAAAAAGCTTATATATATTACTTCTAAATCAGAGAAGCATAATAGCTTACCAAATATAAATAATGAGTTTTATGTTTTAAAACAAGTTAACAGAATAATAATCTTATTTTATTCTTATAAAATCCGGGTAGAATAACGACATTAGTATCAATAACGCCTAAAATACTTTAAAATATTAGGGCAGCGTAATAGCGCTTTCGTAAAATAGTAACTTTTTACTCGAGCATTATAACGGCGCTTTATAAAAATATTTATTTTTATTCGGGTATTACAACAGCGTGATTTATTACTTAAATACGCCACTTAGAATATCCTATTAAAACACAAAATAATAAAAACTGTAAGATCATAAAACATTAAAATAAATAAAAACTATAAAACCCATAAAAACAAAGCTTTAATAAAAATTCTACAAAGTGAGTTTGTCTCTTATCTTTTCTATTTATTTCTTCCTTTTTCCTTTTCTTACTGTACGTTTACCTCTACAAGTTTTTGTTCATTCTCTTTTTACTTTCTATATTTTTCTCTTTTCAATTAAGTTGACCGGACAAGGGTAGTCCCTTTTCTTTAGAAGAGAGCAACCAAAACTAAAAGAGAAATAAGAACTTACGAGAGAGAGAGAGAGAGAGAGAGAGAAAAGTGGGTCATAGAATGCTCTTCCCCTCTTGTCTTTTTCTTCTCTTCTTTTTATCTTTTATCTTTTGCTTCTTGTTTCTTTCTTAACTTTTTGTTCTTTCTTTTGTAAAATACACACACACACACACGAGAAGATTGAGGGAGAGACACTTGCTATTTCTTCTACCTTTCTTTTTAACCCACCGGACACACACACACCCACATATCCTCGAACCTCCTCTCTTGTTCTTTCTTTTTCCCTTTTCTGCTACCCAACACACACGATAGAGACAAGAGAGAGAGAGATTATTCTCGTTTCTCTGATGCAACCGACCAGAAAGGCACAAAGCAGAAAAGAATGGAGAGAGAGGCTTACCGAAAAGGTAGAGAAAGAGCTCCGGGAAACAGAAGACAACCAAAAGAGTTTGAAAGAATTGAAGAAGAGAGGTGTGAGATTTGTGAAGGGGATGGGTTCCTTTTATACTAAGTTGGACGGCCAAGATCAACTCCATTTGATCTCATCTAATGGCTGGAATTCAGCTTGAGGAGCAAGAATGATCAAAGGCTGGGATGCAACTCCTTGGGCAGCAAGTTGAGATGGAGATATTTTGTTTGGGGGAGCTGCATTTGGCCTTGGTTCAATGGTTCAACGTGTTCTCTTTTTTTTTTATTATTATTATTAAATTGGGCTGGACATGTAAGCTGGGCTGGGTTCATGGGCTGGGCTGTGAACGTGTGGGCTAAGTCTCACATGGGTTGGGTTGGGTTTTTAAGAAATAGAAATGGGCCCACAAATGTTATATATCAATTTTCGTCCAAAACAGAGGTAGTATTTTTCGCGGGTGTTTTCATACTCTTAACAAAGTCCAAAAATTATGAAATTTGGAGGGTAGCTAGAAGACTTCGAAACGAGTATTCTGGCTTTTGAATAGACCAAAACAGAGTTTGGTTGACCCTATTTTTGTTATTCCAAAGTTTAAGGTTCGTTTGCACTTTTATTAAACTAAAACTATAAACACTTAATAAATGATTATTTTTATCTTCATATTTATTATTTTGCCTTATTATTAGGTCTTAGATCATATTTTAAGATATTTAATATCTTAAAATACGGGGTGTTACATCTTTCTCCCCTTAACAGAATTTCGTCCCCGAAATTCGTAGACCATAAAGTTTTCAACGGAGATTTAGATTTCTAAATCTAAAGTCAAAGCGACTCAGATTTTAAGATGTAGTATGCTTATCTATGAAAATATAATTTATTCCTATCATTCTCATTTTTATTTCTCTACTTCAACGTAAAGATCTGCTCTTATTGTAGATCTCGTCTATTTTGTTCGTCTATGTCAGCAGTACCTGATCAGATCATTGTATTCGAAATACCTTAAGTAATATCTTGAAATTTCATATTATCTTCTATTGTTAAAATTCCATCTACTTCTTTTTAGAATAAACTTATTATAGACGAAAACCTCGACCATGATAAGCGGCTGTTCTTATCCTTTAAAAAATAGTGTAAGAAAATAATATTTTATATAGTACTATGATCTATTGTATGAGTCGATCTACCAACTAAGGCGGGGGTACTAACCTTTATTCAATATTGACTGGCAGGTCTGTGTATACTTCTTCATAAGCCTTGTCGAAAACAAGAGAGTATACTCGTGAGCAGGTGTCACATACTTATTAAGTACACTCAATCGATAAAATCTCACCTAACTTAGATTTGATACTCTACATTAAGAATATGTAGCTCTGACTTTGCTATTCGATGCTTCCCAAGAAAAGTCTTCCACCTTGTGTTATTGAAATTTCACCTTCCAATTCTAGGGAAGAAACTTATTCAAAGTCCAACGTTTCGATAAAAATATTGTACTTAATTAATCCTTAAGGGTTGGAGTTTCTTTCCATTAGAAAAATCCTTAAATATTATTTCCGAATCCAACCGTTCCTATCCTCAAGTAAGACAGTCTTTAATTCTTCAGACCTCAAAAACATAAACCATATCATAATAAATCACCGCAAGCAAGAATTTAAAACCAAAATAGTGTCTACCTTAATTAACTTCAAATGGCTTTGCGAAAGGTTAAGATGTTGACCTCAAAATATAATTTATTTATTTATTTATTTTATTTTTAAATCCATAGGATTCTCCAACAATAACACCCAGTAGTTTTGTTTACTTAAATTGGCATGTATTTCAAAACTTTACCTCAATCATAAATTTGTATTATATTATAGGCACGTAGATCAAATCAATCATGAACATCTTTAATATCATGACAAATGTATAAGGGCTTAAGATCATGTCTTATAATATAATCATTATTTCATTTTCACTTCAACAGTCATTTGTGTTAAATCTCTTCAAATTCCAATACCTACATACCCAAACTGAATACATCATAACTATAGAGATCCTAGGGGATATTCCTACTAAGTGTATCTGTCACAATCATTAGCCTTTCTAGAGTAGTAATCAATTAAACGATCATAATCCTTAATCAATTCAAGTCATTCATACTACCTTTAACAACCCAAATATAACTCGCAAATTAATAGTTACAAACATCAAGATCAAGCTAACAACTAAGAAATGAACATACTTACAAGTTCTTAGCTAGTAAGCTACATATCAATAATCATACCTTAATTGGTTAACTTCCAGAATCATAACAAAACACTCATCCACCCAAAACAAAGATGAATCACTCATCCACAATTCTTTGTAGCCAAATTAGATTTGTAGTATCCTCAAACCTTCTCATATTAACCTAGTTTCCTTAAAACTTCCTACTCTTATAGCATTTACCTCAAGATCTTTCAACAAAAATTTTAAATTTCTTATTCGCAATTCGGCCTTCTAACTAATCTATTGTAATTCTGGAAAACATTTCTTACACTCTTTGGTTCAGTCAACCGCGCCAGTGAGACCCAAAAAATCATTCTACTATTCAACAAGACCTAAGCAACTTCTATCACACTAGTTGACATTGCTCAAAGAACCACAACATTTACCTCTATAGAAATTCGATCAATACCCCCACACATATTTTCTCTCGAGATTTGTTATTCCACCCTCAAAAGATATCATGCTTCTCTAAGCCTTAGGCTACACCAGTATATCACAAACAAACTCACCGAATTCATCAAATCCATATATGTAGCTGGAGTGTTAGTCAACCAAGTGTCATAACTATTCTATCCTCAGAATGACCTTAAACCAAACATATCCAATTAAATTCGCACAACTTTTTACCATCAGTTTTCTTAGTACCATATATAAGTACCAAGTTCGTTCCAATATAACCCCCTATAAGAGTCGATACAAAGAATTCACAATTTCTAGCTAGTTGCATTACAACATAATTCTAGTAAGATCCACGCTTAGATATTAAGCCTACTGTCCTCAAAAGTCCACATAAGCTTAGTATCACTTGATACCACTATTGTCAAGGGGTAAATTGATTAAATCTCCATATTTACCTCAATTTTGGTGGCTAACTATCATTCCTTGCCATTACCAATCTCTTCGGTAGACTACTGAAACTATTTATCCTTGAAATAGATATCCATCCTAAAAAAAGATTCAGGTCCATTACATCTATAAACTCTCAACATTATTCTTTTGAAACTTTGATGCACTATGAAACTTTCAACAATTTAATTAATCTTGATACACTAAGTCCCCAAAATACACATTTCCTAATTCTTCCAAGATTTATCGAGAGCACTTTAAACCTTTAGTATTCACCTCTAAAATCTGCTTCCACTGTGTGATGACAAAGAGTCAAATTCGATTTCCTATATCCAAATTCCTTATCAATAGACCACAAGCCTGCAAAAGTAAAAACTGTAAAATGCATCAAAAGCTTGCAATTAAATATCATTTTTGCTTTATCAATCTCTTTTCTAGGAGCATCTCCCCTCCAATTGGAGAGCCTCCTGTATCTTCTCAATATTAACGAGAGGATGTTATGTGTTGAAAATGGAAATCTAATGGTTGTAAATGAGCCACCATACTCTTCTTTATTCAAACATCCCATATTTAAGAAAACACACGGCACTCTCAGCAAAATAAAAAATAAAAAATTGCATGCCACCCTATTCATCTCGAGTAATTCTATTAGAATATTAAATGTCTATCAAGTGTTCATAAAAAAATAAGGTGGCTCTTAAAATCACCATTTGATCAATCATACGCTCAATAGTAATTTTAAAAGCCACTTTATTTTTTGATGGATATGTAATGGACACTTAATGTACATATAGAATTACTCATGCATCTCACACATATCTTTTTTTTTTTCTTTTTTTTTTTTTTTTAATTTCTGCTCTTAATTTCGAGCAAATGATTGTGAGATATCACTTATGAGACCCACCTAACCAAATAAAAATTTGGTTTCCAACCACTTATTTAATTAGGTGGGCTCCATAAGTAGCTTCTTACAATTACCTGTTCAAATTTTCTCAAATTCGGACAAATAATTATAAAAAATCTTGATCTATATTTTGCATGTTCTTAATAACTTTAAAGTTGATGCATATAAACATATATTTCACATTATTTAAAATTTTAAAAGACGTGCCAATGTACATTGACTTCAAATCCATACCTTTCAAATAAATAGTCTCCATTTTATTAACATCCTATTCCTCTGATAACAAGTGCAACTTTACTGCAAATAGTCTGTATCTTTCTTCTGGAGCCATTGAAACAACAATATTGGCTAATCTGGGCCTAGGCCGGTCAAAACCCGAAATGGGTTGCATGGCCCAGGAAGATAAAATCCAAGTTGTATAAAAAATGAATAAATATATGATCAGTTTAATTAAAAAATATTAATGGAAAAATATTTGTTTTAATATGTAGAAAGTTGATTTCCACGTCAACAAGGAGAAAAGTTTTTTATTCTATTGGGCGCTAATGTGGTAATGCCATCAAATCAACCTTTGAATTTTTTATTTTACTTTAACAAGAATTAATTCAAAAACTGATAAACATGGTTACAACAATTTAGTTAAATAAATGAATAACTTCGTAAAAGGGTTTTGAATTATACGATTTTTTGAGATAATAATATTAAATTAGCAAATGTTTTAAATTAGGATATTCATATTTTTAAAAGAGAAAAGTACACATAATCCCCTCAAACTACCATTTCATTGTCAATGTTCTTCCAAACTACCAATTGTGTCAATATCCCCCTAAACTACCAAAAACTGTCAATGTCCTCCTAATGACAAAAATACCCTTCATAAAATTATTAAAATAAAATAAAAACTAAAAAAATATTTTAAAAAATATAAAATAACAAAAAATTTATACAAAAATTAAAAATTAAAAACAGATATTTTTTTTTCGTTTTTTTTTTTTTGTTAAAACAAATTATTTTTGTAAGTTTCAGTTATTTTTTCGTTTGGTTTTTTTAAAAAAAAAAAAAAAATCATTCTTTTTCCTTTTTTTAATTTAATAAAAAACTGGTTTTTCCTTTTTCTTTTTCGTTTGTTTTTTTTTAAAAAAAAAAAAAAAAAAACTTTCTTTTTCGTTTTTTATTTAATTTATTTAATTTTTTTGAATTTTTTTTTTTTAGTTTTTATTTATTTTTAGTTTTTATTTTGAATTTATAAGGACATTTTTGTCTTATTCAAAAAAATTTAGGGTTATTTTTGTCTTTTTGTTGGTATTAGAGGGGACATTGACATTTTTTGGTAGTTTGAGGGGAGCAATTGACACAATTGGTAGTTTGGGGGGTACATTGACAATTGAGTGGTAGTTTGAGGGTGATATATGTACTTTTCCCTTTTTAAAAATATCACTTAAGGGTACTCCGCTATGATTTGTTGTTAAATCATAACGAAGGTGATCAAGTGGAGCACATTAAGAAGTGCTCTTTCTTCTCTCTAGCGCTCTAACCTTGGACCTAGAGTTGAAGCCCTTTCATCTGGCCCCCACTGGGTCTAGAGTTTGTGTTTTTCTTTCCAGTAAAAAGTGTTAGAAGCCATTGATTTCTATGTCATTTGTCTTTCTGTTCGGGTGATCTGATTCAACTGGGAGTAATGGAGGCCTTATCATCTATGTGGGGGAATTTTACTTTATCAGAACGAGAAGATGCAGAAGTAAGGATAGGGGATGATTGCATTGAGCCCATCTCTTGTAGGGGCCAGTCCTGCCTTGTGGGAAAACTCTTAGCCGACAGAGTGGTCCCAAGGGACTACATTAGGGTCCACATGATGCGTGCATGGAAGACTCTTGGGGCGGTTGTTTTTAAGATGTTGGGAGATAACTTATTCTTGATGGAGTTTGAAAACTCTTGGGAAAAGATTAATATCCTAGAAGGTCGACCATGGCTTTTTGATGGAAATCTCTTTGCTGTGATGCCTTTTGATGGTCTTACTCCTCCATCTCAATTGGTTTTTGAAAAAGCAGCTTTCTGGGTAAGGATGTATAACCTTCCCTTGGCATGTATGGGTTCGGATATAGGGAAACAGATTGGAGCAACTGTGGGAGAAGTTGTAGAAGTTGATCAGAATGATGGAGAGGTCGAATGGGGGGAGTTCCTATGCGTTAGAATTATCATTGATCTTACAAAACCATTAGACAGGGGTCGAAAAATCAATATCAGGAACAAATCTACTTGGGTGATGTTTAAATATGAGAAGCTGCCTAATTTCTGTTACCACTGTGGTGTGGTGCGCCATAGTCGGAGGGGCTGTGCTGCAAAAAGCTTGAGGGGGGAGGGAAGCTTGTCTAGGGATACTCCATTTGGCCCTTGGCTTAGAGTTCCTTCTGTTTTTCGCAGATGGAAGGGAGACTCTGGTTCCGGTGGAAAAGGGAGTTCAAACCTGAGCTCAGAGCCTAAGGTGTCGAGCGCAGATGATGGGCTCATGGCGGCGGAGATGTCCTCGGGCGGTAGCGGTGATCCACAGAATTCAAATTGTTCTCCGGGACAGCAGGATCGGCGGGAATCGGTGGAAAATCGTCCGGGATCTTCGGGATCGAGCGTTTTGAAGAGTGATCTCCGGGAGATTAATTCCCTCCAGCATTCAATTGACCCAGTAACGGATGGAGCGTTTCAGAAGAGGAAAGATCGTATGGCGGATTCTGAGGGAGTTGAAAAGGAAAAAACGGTGATCATGGGATGCGAAAGAAAAAAAGCCAGGGCCTTAAATGATATTCTAATGGGGGAAACAGTTTTTTTACCCGTTGACGATGCTTCAGTTAAAGTCCAAGAGATGGATCAAAAATCATTAAAAGGTCATGGGAGTGGGCCTCCTTCTCGGTATGTGGGGAATTGGGACTCAGAATTGGGCCGGATGAAATGGCAGGCGATGGGTGATGGGCTGCACGAAGTCCAGCTTCAATGGGACCCGAAAGCAGATTCATACTTCCCTTCAGTTGTCCCCAAAAGTTCAATACAGGAAGCCACGCGTAAGCCGTTTAATTCATCATCCAAAACAGGAAAAGAGAAAGGTCCAGATGCTACTTTAAAGGACCACAGGGGAAGCACTCGGAAGACTCTTGGGAGATTTCTTCATGGTCAAAGCAGAAACAGGCAGCAAAAATGGAAGCAAAGGAATGGAAAGGTGCAGACAGAGGGCTGTCTAGTGGGGACGTCTGAGTTGGGGGGAGAATCTCAGGATGGAAAGAGGAAGCTTGTTGTGCCTAACGACGATGGAATTTCAAATAAACAGAGAAGACATGAAGGGTGTAGCAACCCAGGCAGGAGCACTTCGGCGGAGGCTGTGGAACAGCCCCTCCGCGAACAATGATTGTCTTCAGCTGGAACTGCCGGGGGCTTGGCAACCCCCGGACAGTTCAATCCCTTTGCCGTATGGTAAAGGACAAGAGGCCCTCTTTGGTTTTTCTAATGGAAACCAAAGTGACTAGTAAGAAGATACGTTCTCTCCCTTCGAAGATTGGAATGGAAAATATGTTTGTTGCGGACTGTCGTGGAAAGAGTGGGGGCTTAATTCTTCTATGGAAGCACTCAGCTTTGGTTGAAATTCAGAACTTCAGTTGTAGTCATATCAATGCTGTCGTTAAAGAGCCAAATGGAGGGATTGCTTGGAAGTTATCTTGTTTCTATGGACATCCAGATGTTCAAATGAGGCCTCAGTCATGGAGTTTGCTTAGGCACTTGGCAACGCTATCCTCGAAACCGTGGCTTTGCTTAGGCGATTTTAATGAGATCTTGTCTTCATCTGAAAAATCAAGCCACACAGTTTGCCCCCGGGTGCAAATGGCCTCTTTTCAAAAAGTGCTGGATGATTGTAGTTTGCTGGATTTGGGTTTCACAGGCCCAAAATATACTTGGTGTAATGGGAGGATGGGCAATGGAATTACAAGAGAAAGGCTGGACAGAGCTGTGGCAAACAATGAATGGAGTGGGTCTTTTGATGTAGTCTCTGTGGAAGTCCTACCCCGAACAAAATCTGACCATAATCCCATTCTAGTGTTCTTCTCTAAAAATAATGACATGTCTTGGAGAAAAATGAGGCAATTCAAATATGAGGCAAGCTGGGAGAAGATTCAGGAATATCCCCAATTGGTGAAGCAAGTTTGGAGGGCCCGAAATACTTGTGAACCGGCTTGGAGAAAAGTTCGAAATAATCTGAAATGTTGTCAAAGAGCTTTCCAGAAATGGGTGAGAAAGGATGGGGGAAAAGTGGAGGACCAAATTGTGAAAAAGGAGAGGGAACTCCAAATCCTTCAAATGCAGGAAGTTGATTTTGATATTGACAAGGAGAACCAGATTAAAGATGAGTTGCAAAATCTCCTCCAGCAAGAAGACTTAAAATGGAGGCAAAGAGCAAAGGAAACTTGGCTGCAATCGGGTGATGAGAACACAAAATATTTTCATGCCAGTGCAAGTCAAAAGCACAGAAGAAATGAAGTGGAAAGCATTATAGATCAACATGGGAGACAATGCTCTACTCGGGGGTCAGTTGAAGAGGCTTTTGTGGATTACTTTCAATCTCTTTTTTCGGCTGGAAGAAACCTGGATATAGAGGCTAGCACCAGATTTGTGAAGCGTAAAGTGACGGAGGCTATGAACAGTAAACTGTTAGCAGATTTTACTCTTGATGATATTTCTACTGCCCTAAACCAGATGGCTGCCCTTAAAGCCCCGGGACCAGATGGATTCACAGCTGGTTTCTTTCAACAGAATTGGGCAACGGTTCACGAGGAGGTTTGCAATGCTATTATTTATTTCTTTCAAACTGGTGTCTTAGATCCCAAGATTAATGCCACAAATATTGCTTTGATTCCTAAAGTTGACTCCCCCAGTAAGGTCACTGATTTCAGACCAATTAGTCTATGTAATGTTATTTACAAACTAATTTCAAAAGTCTTGGCTAACAGACTAAAAGAGATATTACCTGAAATTATTTCCCCTTCCCAGAGCGCTTTTATTCCTGGGCGTTTGATCACTGACAATATCATTGTAGCATTTGAGATTATGCATTCGATGCAGACCCGTATGTGGAGTAAGGTGGGGTTTATGGGGATGAAGCTGGATATGAGCAAGGCTTATGACCGGGTGGAATGGCCTTTTCTGGAAGCTGTAATGTCTAAGCTGGGCTTTCATGATCGGTGGATTCATCTAGTTATGACTTGTGTGCGGTCGGTCTCCTATTCTATGGTGGTTAATGGTCAATCGGTGGGCAATATAGTTCCTTCGAGAGGAATTCGACAGGGAGATCCAATATCACCCTACCTTTTTCTCTTATGTACTGAGGCTCTGAGTGCTTTGTTAAGTCAAGCAGTGGAAACAGGGGTCATCACAGGGGTCCCTTCTTCTCCTAGAGGCCCACGAATTAGTCATTTGTTGTTTGCTGATGATAGTTTGCTGTTCTGTAAAGCTAATTTGGTTGAATGGAGACGCTTAATGAGGATCCTAGAAATCTATGAAAATGGGTCCGGGCAGAAATTAAACCTCCAAAAGACAGCGATTCTTTTTAGCCGAAATACCTGTGAAGCCAAACGACAGGAGATTCTTAATTCTTCGGGTTTTTCTGAGGTTGAAAGGATCGACAAATATCTAGGCCTGCCCTCTTTTATTGGGAAGTCTAAGATTCAGTCCTTCAATAGTATCAAAGATCGGGTGCAGCAACGACTCAATAATTGGAAGATCAAGTTTCTCTCTCAGGCGGGAAAAAAAATCCTTCTAAAAGCAGTGGTACAGGCTATCCCTACATATAGTATGAGTGTTTTTCTTTTTCCTATTTCTCTATGTAGGGATCTTGAGGGGATGATGCAAAGGTTTTGGTGGGGGCATATGGCAAATGATTCTAGGGTACATTGGATGAGTTGGAAGAGGATGGGAAGAGCAAAAACGATGGGGGGTCTTGGATTCAGGGATTTGATAATGTTTAACAATGCACTTCTTGCTAAACAGGGCTGGCGTATTTTGAAATTTCCACATTCCCTTGTTAGTCAGGTGCTGCGGGGAAAATATTTCCCTCATGATTCTTTTCTGTCGGCTGAACTGGGGAATAGACCTTCCTATGTGTGGAAAAGTTTATTATTTGCAAGGGAGTTGCTGGAAGACGGTTTGGTGTGGAGAATTGGTGATGGGAGCAATGTGAAAATCTGGAAGGATAGGTGGTTACCAACACCTATTACTTATGCTGTTCAATCTCCTCCCAAGGTCATTCCTGAAGACTCTCTTGTAGCAACCCTTATAGATCAAGAGGCCCACACATGGAATTTGGGGCTCATCAACTCCATTTTCAATCCAGATGAGGCTAAGGTAATTGCTTCTATGCCTTTGTGTCCTTCTCTTCCTCCGGATAAACTTGTTTGGCAGGGTACCACAGATGGGATTTTCTCTGTAAGGAGTGCATACCATATGGGCATGGAAAATATTTTTAGGGTGAGGGGAAGTGCTTCTGGAGAATCTTTTGATAACAGAATTTGGAAGACTATTTGGAATTTGGAGGTTCCAAATTCTGTTAAAATGTTCATGTGGCGGGCTTGTAATGACCTTCTCCCAACAAAGTGCAATCTTGTTAAGAGAAAAATGGTGGAAGATTGCATGTGTCCCTGCTGCTACAGAGAAGAGGAGACGGTGGTACACGTGTTATGGTCTTGTCCGGCTGCCCAAGATGTGTGGGGAAGTGGATCCATGATTTTTCAAAAATGTGCTTTTCATGAAGACAGGATTATGCAGTTTATGGAATTTTGCTTGGACCGGATGAAGATGGATGATTTAAACTTAATGGCTGATATTGCAAGACGAATCTGGTTAAGGCGAAATAAGCTCATTTTTGAGTCTTCGTTCTCTCACCCCCAGATTATTTATTCAGAGGCTGTGGCTCAACTTGAGGAATATCAAAGATGCAATAAAAAGGGGGATTATCTCGTTCATGTGGAAAATCTGCAGACCATTCCTAGTCCCCAAATGGAATGGTGCCCCCTCCTATGGGTATCATCAAAGTCAACTGGGATGCATCTATTAATACCATAAAGGAGTGGGTTGGCATTGGTATTGTGGCAAGAGATCATTATGGAAATGTCCTTGGAGCAAAATCCCTTACTAAAAAGGTTGTAGCTGCACCAAAGTTAGCGGAGGCTATGGCAGCTTACGAGGCAGTGATTTTTTGTAAAGATGTGGGATTTTATGAGATTATTTTGGAAGGGGATGCAAAACAAGTTGTAGATGACGTGAACTCAAGATCCCCAAAACAGGACGTTTCTGGTCTTTTTGTGGAGGGTATAAAAATGGAAATGCAAGGACTAAGAGGAGTTACTATCGCTCATGTCAACAGAGAGGCTAACAATGTTGCTCATCTATTAGCAAAAGAGGCCTCCACATTAGAGATGGATGGTGTTTGGCTTGAGGAGTGTCCTAATTTTATTTTGAATGCTGTACTTAGGGAGATTTTGTCTTCCTAGATCCCTCTTGTTGGGATCAATTTGTTTACTTTAATGAAGATTGGCTACTTTGTTCAAAAAAAAAAAAAAAAAAATCATAACGAAGTACCCAAAATACCTCTTTTTTTAGAAACAAAAAATGCTAAAATTTAAGTGTTGGTCATAATTTAACAGGATTTGCAAAGATATCCATACTTGAATCTTTGAAAAAAAATTAAAAAATTAAAATTTTATAATTTTTTTTTATTTTTTATTTTTAAAAAACTCCGTTTTTTAAAATTTTTGGTAAGATTTAACAGCAAATCCTATCAGTGTACCCTTAATTGAGACGTTTGGAAATGTGAATACCCTAATTTAATACATTTGTTAATGCAATACTCTTATTTTAAAATGGCGTATAATCAATATCCTTTTGTAAAGTTATTCTTAAACTAAAAATAAAATGAAAGTATAGTTCATTTATAATTGAGAATACTATTTGAGGTAGGGTGCGTTTTGGATTGTAATTTCGTAGACAATAAGCGCGATTTTAAACCAAATCGCAGAATATAAATCGTTTGGGAATTACGTTTTTAAAAATTGCGATTTGAAAACGCATTAAATCTACTTTTTCAAATCTCAAGTAAGATGGTGTTTTTTTAAAAACATAGAATTTTAAAGGCTAATTTACGATTTTAAAGGTAAAATTGTAATTTTACCAAACGCATAACTGTGTTTTTAAAAATTACTTTTTTCAAATCACATATTTTAAAACCTTTATTTTAAATCATACTTTTTAAAATCGTAAATTCAAACCAACCGTGGTGTCTGGTGCATGATTAAGTATCACGTACAAGAATTAATTAAAAACGTGCTAGATATCATACTATTTAATAATTATATACATAAAAGTCATTTACAGATTTTTGTGACTTTTTGAATAGAGATATTTCTGCCGTGGAACATGGACACGAAAACTGGTAGGTTTGACTAGGCGAGTAACCTTTTGGCTGCCGGAAGACTTGTTGGACACATCAAGCTTATCTACATCTCCTTCTCGATCCTTCTTAAAAAAAAAACAAGCCAAGTTCATAGTTAAAAATATAATAGTTAAAAGTTATTATTATTATTTTGTTTTTGTATTTTTCAAATATTTATTGAGTCGATTTATATAATATGCATTAATTATGAATAAATTTCTTCTGATAAACAGGATAAGATCTATTTTATTACGAATCTGGCTAATTGCTCTCAAAGTCAAGGCCTCTATGTCACGCTATTTCAATCAATTATAACTCTAGCATTCCAAGATTTAAAATGCAATTAAAAATAAAAAAAATACAATTTACTTTCGAAAGTTTCACAACTTCTCAACTTCTTTGCCTCCGATGTTATAAATTGGCAATATATCTCAACCAAATTTGAGAATGTTGCTCTTTTGTTACTTAAATCCGTCATTTTCAATAGAAGTCAACTTACATGAGTTTTTAGGGACAAATCTTTTCAAAATATTTCAAAAAAGAACGTTGCGTGTGGTTTCGGGCCTTCGGCCACCCTCATTTGGCCAAGAGGGTGACTCTATTCGGCCGGCTAGGAGGACCACCCCTAAATATTTCTGCTTTTTTTTTACAAAAAAAAAAAAAAAGATAAGAAAGAAAAACTCACGTGGGTCTATTTTCATTAAAAAAAAGAATGGACTTCAGTAATAGATCGACAACATTAAAAATTTCAAAATTTTGGTTCGAATACATTGATAATTTTTAAACATCGAAAACAAAAGTGAAAGCATTGTAAAAATTTTAGAAGGGTAAAATGTATTTTTTTAATTTTAAATTTTTTTTTTTTTTTTAAAAAAAGGGTATGGTTGATTTCAACCGACATGAAGATTATTCAATTTATTCATTCTGGTGGAGGGTGGTTATATAAAAGGCAGCAGTGACTAGTGGTGGGGCAGCCTCATTGTATAGAAATTGGAGGTCTTACTTAAAGTCAATAAGTGCAATGTGCAAAGGAAAAGATTCATGGTACGTGGGATGAATCTGGTCCATCGGACGATCAATCTCCTACGTGGGGACTGTCGTTTTTATGCTGGGGAACCGATCTTTTATTAGTTAATTGTTGGCAACCGCAGGTGTCGGTTGACTAGAAGGGCCGCCACTCATTACGCCAAGAGAATCTTCTACCTGGGACTGGCGTCTCTTGAAATTCTCAAGGGTCAAGTACCTTTTATTTATTTTTTATTTTTTAGTATCCTTTTGTTTTGCTATCAAATAGTCATTTTGATGCGAACAAAAAAAATTAAAATAATCATTTTGACTTATAATAGCGTTACAAAGGGTTTATATTTATTTATGGACATCTTATAAAAATGTAATTGTTATTTCCATTCATATTTCGTTCGATAATTTAATTGCGTGTCATGTTGAAAGTCCTTTCATAATTTATGAAGTGTCTTTTATGTCACATTAACATTATTTTTAAAACTAAAAATACATGATAACATAGCGTAAAGTTCACGCATCTTCTTTAAATTACCACCCAATTGATAATGTCTCTCTTAAACTTTTAATTTGGACAATGTTCCCGCCAAGCTACAAAAAATTGTCAATGTTCCCTCCAATAACGAAAAATATCCTCAATAAAAAAATACAAAAAAATTCAAAAAAAAAATAAATACATAAAAATCAAGGGTGGCCAAATTTAAAAATTAAAAAGAAAAATTAAAAAGTTTTCAATTTTTTTTAAATTAAAATATTTGTTTTTTTAAAAGAAATTAAAAAATAATAATAATTTACAGGAGTATTTTTGTCTTATAAAAAAATTGTAAGGTCATATTTGTATTTTTGCTAGCCTTAAGAGATATTGACAATTTTTTGGTAGATTTTTTTGGGGGGGAGGGGGGGACATTGTCTTAATTAAAATTTTGAGAGAGACATTATCAATTGAGTAGTAGTTTGAAGAGGTTTGTGGACTTTTTCTTAAAAAAAATAAATAAATCATAAGTTTTTTTTTAAAAAAAATAAAATGAATGATGGTGGCCAAGGAAGATTCCATAGTGGGTTGCGGGGTGGATCTCCCCCACCCCCATTATTTTTTTAACTTAATCAATATTACTTTATAATTTTTAAATGATATTAATAGACATACGGGACACATAGCAATTGTTGATTGGTTTGGCATAAAGCACCGTTAAGCTTTTAGACAAAAGTAACAACTATGTTCATAAGATATCCACAAATATTTATTTGTGACACTTTTGCAAATTAAAGTGACCATTTGATAACGAGTCAAAGCACGTGTCCTAAAAATTCAATCTAATTATCGGTCCAAAAATTTAATTTTTAGTCCTCAATTCTTTAGTTATTTGGAAATTTATTTGTGTAATCAGGATTTAGAATCTTCTCGGGAGAGCCCATTGCTTGAGACAGGTTGGCATGATAGCCAATTAGCCCAATCATTTACGAAATACCTGTACTCAGCAGTGCTCGACTACAAGAGAGCCCAACCTGAAGTCCATGGAGAGAGAGAGAGAGAGACGTGGGTGGCAAGTTAAGTCAAATGGTAATGATAATCGTTTAAGGAGAATGTAACTGAT
This sequence comes from Alnus glutinosa, assembly GCF_958979055.1. NCBI lineage: Eukaryota > Viridiplantae > Streptophyta > Magnoliopsida > Fagales > Betulaceae > Alnus > Alnus glutinosa. The sequence continues at coordinate 23,591,128 of NC_084894.1, forward strand.
GTGCACCATTCCATAGATAGAGAATGAGTTTCACATTAAATTCATGTGGTGAAATTTATATGAGACTCACTTTATATTTTTAAGACTTTGCATAACAGTTGTGCAAAGAATTATTTTTCATTGTTTAAATCCAACTGACATAATTTTGTTATGAGAAATGATTTCTACACTCATTTCTCACAACAGCCCCACAACAAGCTGACGTGGCTGGTAATATTTTATTATTTTTTTTGTTTTCTTTTTACAAAAAAAATAATAAAATATTACCAGCCACGTCAGCTTGTTGTGGGGCTGTTGTGAGAAATGAGTGTAGGGATCATTTCTCTTTTGTTATTGTGAAAAATAAATCTTAATTTAAAGGAAAAATATATATATATATATATATATATATATATATATATATATATATATATATATATATCATACTCAAATTATCATTTAATTGTTAATATTTTCTTAAATTACTAATTGTGTCAATATCTTCATTCAAACTACCAAAAAATGTCAATGTCGCTCATAAGACCAACAAAATAAGACAAAAATGTCCTTATGAATTAAAAAAAAAACTATAAAAAAAAATTATTTTTTTAAAAAACAAATTAAAGAAACAAATTAAAGAAAAAAATTAAAAACAAAAAAAGAACTATTTTTTAAAAAAAAAAAAATTAAAAAAAACAAACAAAAGAAAATAAAACCAGTTTTTATTTTTTATTTTATAACTTTTTGTTATTTTATTTTATTTTAATAATTTTATGAATAATATTTTTGTCATTAGGAAGAACATTAAGATTTTTTAGTAGTTTGAGAAAAAATATTAACATAATTGATAGTTTGAGAGGAATGTTGATAATTAAATAGTAGTTTGAGGAGGATATGTCTATTTTTCTCTAATTTAAATAATGAAATGAGATTCTTAAACCCGTTACACTTTAAAAACTCTATACCTTCATTCATTTAATAGAAAAGATATATATTATACTTTAGTTTCATTTCATTAATGTCACTATTAATTGGTTTTTGAATTTTATTTTTAACAAATATTAATTTAAGAGTTGATCGTCATTGTTACGTCAGTAAAATAAAATAAAAGTAATGTTTCTTTCATTTTATTATTTATTTAAATCTAAATAAATGAATGAGAAATGTGTAGACATTTGGTGGCTTTATCTCCTCTGGATTCTTGTTCTTTTTTTATATGTACCCCACTTTAATTAATGGGAAATGATTCAACCCAATCCAAACAATATCTTGTTTTGTTAACTCTATCTCTTTTAGGATCTTCCTCCTTTTTTTTTTTTCTTTTTTTTTTTTATTATTATTATTTTATATTTTTCGTACACCAATTAGCGGACCAGGATTCAACACGTACGTCACTCTCCAATACAATAATAACAATCCCGCGTTCACACTCTGTCACAAATGCGGTCGATGACTTGTGGATCAAGGTACCCTATTCATCTGCCACGTAGACACAATGATAAGTTCCACTTGGTTCCAACAGGAGCATAATACTATTTCGGTCAGCCATGAAAAGGGCTGGCGGCCGATCATTTTGTCTTGCTGTCTGTCTGAGTGTGTTTCCCAGAAGGTTCAAAACCCTGAAGATGGTTCCTTTAGGGTTCGTTTAATAGGAACCCATTATCGATCCCCTATCTTCTTTATGCCTGCAGGCTGCAGATACTCGGTCTTTACTCCATTGATACTTGGATTTCTCCAACGCCCAGATCTCCAATTCTTTGATTACCCACGATTTAGTTTCAGCATATTCTTTTATTATTGTCTTTTCCTGACCAGTATTCTTTCTTGGCAACCAAAAGCTTCTTTTTCTAAGTCGTAGGTATCAGAACTTCATATTACAGTCGGGTTTCTTGGAAGTCAAATACTTGGGTCTTTATGGATACCCTTCTTGAACGATTTCCAAGATCCATGAATAAATTCACTTTCCACCATGGCTCAGTTCCCCTGTTTTCAAATGATCATAATCCTGTAAATCGGTTTGATCAAGTCAGTAATGAATTTGTCAATACGACGCCTATCCTTCCAGCCAATTCACAAGAATCTAGTATTGATTCAAGTGATCCATCTGACAGTGGTGACTTCTCCAATGTTTTCCTCAAGTACATAAACGAGATGCTTATGGAAGAAGACCTGGAGACTAAGCCATGCATGTTGCAGGACTGTCTGGCTCTCCAGGCTGCTGAAAAATCATTGTATGAAGCCCTTGGTCAGGAATATCCTCCATCGTCCCATCAACTCCATTCTTGTAATTTCTACCAAAACATCGACAGCCCAGACAGCGCTGATAGCAGTAAGTCCCTTCCAAATGGCAATATTCGTGAAATCATTGATTTGGAGAGCATTCCACCAGTGCCTCCGGAGAAAAACAGGGATGTGGTGGCCAAGGCCGAAAAGAATCGGATCGGGGACTCCTCAGCAAATGGATCAAGGGGAAAGAAAAATCATCAGCGGCAGGATGGAGACGATCAAGAAGAAGGAAGGAACAACAAGCAGTCGGCGGTTTATGCGGGAGATTCCGCACCACTAGACATGTTTGATAAGGTATTGTTGCTTTGTAATCGTGGAGACGACAACTCTACTTCATGCGGTCCTCATGAATCTTCAGGAAATGGAGGAGGAAGCAGCAGAAAGTTGCAGCCTAATGGCAAAACAACTCGTTCGAAGAAACAAGGTAATAACAAGGGGGAACTAGTAGATTTATGGACTCTGCTTACTCAATGCGCGCAAGCTGTGGCAAGCGGTGACCAAAGAACTGGAAATGAACTACTCAAGCAGATTAGTCCCCACTCTTCTCCCTCCGGAGATGCAAACCAGAGATTAGCTCATTACTTCTCCAACGCCCTCGAGGCACGCTTGGCTGGCACCAGGGTGCCTGTTTATACACCCCATGTGAGTAATGGAACATCAGCTGCTGACATCTTAAAAGCTTACCAGGTATACGTTAAAGCATGCCCTTTCAAAAGAATGTCAAATTTCTTTGCTAATCGAACGATTAGGAAACTGTCTCTATCCCAGAAAGCAACAAGAATTCATATTATTGATTTTGGGATTCTTTATGGTTACCAATGGCCCTGCCTCATCCAACGGCTCTCTGAAAGGCCCGGTGGAGCTCCCAAGCTTCGCGTGACGGGGATTGAGCTTCCCCAGCCGGGTTTTCGGCCTGCAGAAAGAGTTGAAGAGACAGGGCGTCGCTTGCAAAACTATTGCAAGAGATTTAACGTCCCTTTTGAATTCAGTGTCATAGCGAAAAAATGGGAAACTATTCAGCTTGAGGATCTCAAGATTGACAGGGATGAACTGACCGTTGTTAACTGTTTGTACCGTTTGAAGAATCTGCCTGATGAAACAATGGTGGCGAACAGCCCAAGAGACACCGTGCTAAAGCTGATCAAGAGAATAAATCCGGATTTATTCGTGCATGGTGTTGTTAATGGAACATACAATGCGCCCTTCTTTGTCACGCGGTTCCGGGAGGCGCTCTTCCACTTCTCTGCATGCTTTGATATGTTTGACGCAAATGTGGCTCGCGAAGATCAACAGAGGTTACTGTTTGAGAAAGAGATATATGGAAGGGATATTATGAACGTCATAGCCTGTGAAGGCCTGGAAAGGGTTGAAAGACCAGAGACTTACAAGCAGTGGCAGGTCCGTAATCTGAGGGCTGGGTTCAGGCAGCTGCCATTGGACCAGGATATCTTGTACCAAGTGAAGAAAACGGTGAAGTCTGAGTATCACAAGGATTTCGTGGTGGATGTGGATGGCCAGTGGATGCTGCAGGGATGGAAGGGCCGTATTACCCTTGCTCTTTCTTTTTGGCAACCTGCATAAAAGCTCTGAATATTAATGCTCATCCAAGGTTCTGAGATGGTCACATTAGATTTGGATCTACATGTACTGATGTTTTATATGTTTACCCAGTCAATATAAATAGGAATTTTATTGCATTGCCATCGGTGTTACCTTTTGTGTTGGATCGACCAAATTCATACCAGTTGATGCGGCGTGTTTTAAATGATTAATATTTATATATATATTTTATGTTTTCAATATGAAAAGCTACTGGTGTGAAATACATTATTCTTTGGGTCAAGTTGGAGCTTAATTAAAATACTGCTCGTAGTTCATAAGCTAACACTCTTTCTTTATATATGAAACTTTCTTTTCGAAGGGGCAAAAAACACATTTCACCTGTAAACACTTGACATAAGTGCTAAATCATCCATTTTTGTCGTTAAAACTTAAGTTTTAAGATAAGTATTAAGTAATTTAACATAATATCAAAACAGAAATTATAAGTTCAAAACCCTAATTTCATAATTCATCTTATTTCAATTAAATATTTCACTTGTGGATAATAAAAAGTTTGGACCTATAATTGAAGGGAGTGTTAAAAGACTATTAATTTAAACTGCACATAAAATGTCTTTCTTTTATGAGTAACAAGTCATTTTCCAAACAGAAGACATAGCATGTGCTAAAAGCAAAGGGGTAAGACATATTGCATGGAGTATCCATTAGACTGGTATATTATACCAAATCAAATCACCAGCTATATTCATCAGGATGTCAAAATCCAAAGCAAAGAAAAACTACCACCAAACCATCTTGAAAAGCCATGCACCAAATTCGATGGATTTGACATATATGCAGTAAAAAAACCTATCAGAGATTTCTTGTTAATTTCAAGTTTTCTAGAAGGAAGAGAGTAAATTAAATCTAAACCATTGAAAAAACTACAAAAGATCTCCAATAATTTCTTCTTTTTTACTGCACCTAAACAAAATCCAAGTTTCGATACACCAAACCAAATTAAAGTTCTGTAACAGAAAAATAGGATGACACAAAACTAGGTAGATAAACCTTCAAAGATGTTTAAACTGGAAAAGCAAAAACTAGTAAAATCCATCTGTCTGAATTTGACTGTAGCCGTAGGTGGGAAGTATTACATAATTCCATAAACATTACCCACAAAACTCAAAAAAGCAAACGAACTAAGTTCTACCTCCTAAAATTAATGACTGGTTAAGAAAACTAATGTAAAAAAAATAAGACAGGAGATTACAAATTCAAATTTTAGTACAGAAGCAAATAAGAAAAGAAATTGACACAATTGTGTATGTGAACATCTTATATGCTCACGACCTTTTGTTTTGACTCTTTGACGGTCTAAGAACACTCCAGTCCAGCTTTTGACCCTTTGGTTTCTTGAAGGAGCCTTTACTATTATTTGGTGCTGATTGTTGATTACTTTGAACATCTTTTGGTGATTTATTAGGGTATTGTGTTTCAGACACTACTTCAGACTGTTTTCTTTTAAGTTCTCCACTAGCCTCACGATTCGATTCAATGTTCGAGCACCCTGCTCCATCCATTGAGGATCCATTTTCTCTGTAAAATGCAAATAAAAGGAAAAATATCAGATGTGTCATCAGTAGTGGAAATAAGCATAGGAATGTGTTCTTCTCTCAGTAAGTTTGCAAGCACATAGTTGTCATTGTTCTTTTATTGATAAGCTACACATGCACCGGGAGGATCCTGAACCCTTGACCTCACTCTCCAACCCATTTCTATTAGGGGAGGAAGTTCAATTTGTGGCAGAGCTCATTAACCTTATGGCCATAAAATTTTATCTTCAGATCCCTCGTTGTCTATTTGTCTGCATGCACTTGTTGAATTTTTCATGTTCTATTCACACATTTATCAATTTTAAGAGTCTGTAAGTAACATCCAGCATCAGATATCCCTTGTAAGCTCCAAAATGAGAAACTTTATATTTTGAGAAGAGATTACAGTCTGTAAACCAATCATGTGGGTAATATCAGACATATATACTTAAATACCTTCAAAGCTATGAGTAATGCTATAAGGACCCATGCCCTCCTAAAATTGATGTGGCTTTTAAATCACCATTAGATGTATGATAGATCACTATTGAATTTTGATCCAATAGTAATTTTAAAAGCCACATCAAGTAAGGACTTTTGTTTTCCAACTTAACTGCGGCTACAAGGCCGCGGTTTGGCCTTGTAGGGGGTGGTTTGGCCACCCCAAAATGGTCAGGTGGCCGAACTACCCCCACAAAGATGCAGGGTTGTGGTTCTGCCACCCTCAAAATGGTCAAGGAGTAGCCGAACCAACCCTACAAGGCAGTGGGGATGGCCCCCGAAAATGGTTACGGGTGGCTGAACACACCCCCCCAAGTTGTAAAAAAAAATCACATGCGTGTCACATATGACATTTTCCATTCATATTAATAGCGGATGCTAACGAAGGGTATAACTTGTAACCAAGTAGCAGTTTGACGAGGTCAAGTGTCATTTTTTAAAGTTTGGTGATCTAAAAGCATCCCCAATGGTTTAGCCATATTTCTATCTAAAATAGCTAACTAAAAGCTACTTTATCTATTTTAGCTAATGGCTTTTAAAATGCACCCTACATCCGATTATTTATTTTTTCTCTATGCTATTTAAATATTCTTTCTTTATTTATTTTCTAAGGATCTTTTGACGGTCACTTTTTCCAAACAGTCATTTTTCTAACGGTTATATGTGGAGAGAGAAAAAAGTGTGTTCTTTGTTGGAGAGAAAGGGATAGATGAAAAGATGAATGAGAAAAATCTTAAAGAAAGAGAGAGGGAGAGAGAGAAACTAATAAAAAAATTTATGCATTGGTGAATACTGTTCACCAATGCATGAAAAATGCATTTTTAGTGGTTTGATTAGCCATTTTAGGTAAAAAGATAAAATGGCTAAACCATTGAGAATGCTCTAAGTGTCAAAGAGGTGTAAGTTTGGGAGGCTAAGTGTAGTTTCTCCTTTTTCTTTTTATAAATACAGTGTTTATTGCTTGTAGCCCTAGCATAATATAGAAACTTCTAATATTCATATTCTTGGGTGGAATAGACAGCCTCAATAGTAGCAGAATTGCATCTTAGCACAGACGGTGAAAGCATTTTTCATGACAATAATCTCTAAATTTCGAAAACAAGTTGTTTAAAAGCAGTTTGATACATTTTTCACAAAATGTGTGTAAGGAACTGGCATAACAAAAACATAAGATAATTTGAAAGTCAACGCACCTAAAAGATATTCCTCCACCTTGACTGCTAGGAGAAGTGGCAGACTCTGGGTTTGCTGTTGCTTCACTCAGTTTCTACCATGACAAAGGCTTTGCATGAGCAGAAAAAAGAGAAGTACATGAGGTGAAAAGTCATTGAAAAGTTTTCAGGTCAGTTGACCTTTCTACTCACATCAATAGAAGGATTAAAATTCTGAAATGACATGCGACCTTTAATTGCTCCAGGATGGGGATCACCTTCCGTTATGACCACACTGCAAGTATACAGACAGCCATCCAAATGAAATGAGTAAAAATATGAACCAAAGCATGTCAGAAAATATAAGTAAATAAGCAGCTCCAGCAGTAGACACAGCTATTCTATTATCCACAACACAAAAATTTCCTACAAATTGGGTTCTAAGAGTTCCTACAACCCAACCTCTAACAAATCGATGTGTCTCTTAGCATGAGACGCACATTTTTTTTAATAGTATGTGTTTCTCACATGCTTAAAGGACAAATCACTTTTTATAAGCTGGGTCATAGGAACTCCAACCAAATTTATAGGAAATTTCAAGCTATAAAATTATGCACTTTTGTGTCGAATATTAAAAGACATTAAAACGAAGCTTGTAGAAGATGAAGTTGTTCAAACTTGCATGTCACATTCTCCAATTTTTTTTGTTGGTTAATTACACTTAACCCCATCAACTACCACTCATTTACACATTGTCCCCACCAACTACAACTTGTCACACTCAACCCTCTTAAACTACCATTCGTTGGCAAAAAAGCCCTTCAGTTAGGCCATATCATTAAAAGGGACAAATACTAGATCACGTGCGTTTTTAGGCGTAAAATGATGAAAATAACCTGAGTTTAGAAACTAAATTTACTTAAATACCCTCAAAATTAAAAAAAAAAATTCAAAAAAAGAATAAAAAGAATAAACCCTCAAATTATAAATAAATAAATATAAAAACCAAAAACGCCAGGATGGTGGCCAAACCACCCCCAAGTGATTCGGGGGTGGTTCGACAACCACCCCTTATGGGTATTTAAGTTTTAAGTTTTTTTTTTAGTTTCTAATTTTTCTTTTTGTATATTTTTACTTGAGGGCATTTTTGTAATTTTACAGAAAAATGAGAACATGCATGTCAAATTTAACGACCTTGGTTAACAAAATGGGACTTTTTTTCCAACAATTGGTAGTTGAAGGGGGCTGGTTGTGATAGGTGATAGTTTGTGGGGGCAACGTTTAAATGAGTGGTAATTGAGGGAAGTTTTTTTTTTTTTTGATAAGTAATGATAGTTTTATTGAAAGCGTAAGGCGCCCCTACGTACACTAGAAGTATACAACAGGAAACACCTAACTAGAAAGCGAAAAAGAAGCAAGAAATTCAGCAAAGCTGATAGATAAAGGGTACAAATAAGCCATCGACCAGACATACAAGGTATGGAGAAACAACTCTAGCACCTCCTCTAGAGAGCTCTCTAGATTCTCAAAACACCTAAAGTTTCTTTCTCTCCAAATACACCAAAAAAGGCAAATAGGCACCATCTTCCAAGAAGTAGCGCTCCCAGATCTTCCAGACTTCCACCAACAAACAACTAAGTCAAGCACACTCCTAGGCATGACCCACGAAATACCAAAGCAGGAGAAAATGTTGTTCCATAGAGCTGAGGCCAGATCGCAATGCAGAAGAATATGGTCCATTGATTCCCCATCCCGCTTGCAAAGACAGCATCTATCCACAATAATTATGTTCCTCTTCCTAAGATTGTCCAAGTTAAGAATTCTGCCTAAAGCTGCAGACCAAGTAAAGAAAGCTGCCCTCGGGGGAGCCTGAGACCGCCACACACACTTCCATGGGAACCGAGTACCTCCAGCACACATCATAGAACCAAAATATGACTTCACCCTGAACACACCTTTCTTGGACGGGACCCATTTAAGACAATCTGCCCTCTCAAAATTCACCTTGGTAGAGCCCAGCACCTGGAAGAAAGAGGCAAAAACATCGACTTCCCAATCATGAGCCTCTCTAATAAAGCTCACATTCCATTGAATGGACCCGCCCAAACTCTCCAAATTATCAGCCACTGACGCATCCTTCACCCGAGCAATGCCAAAGAGATCAGGAAACACTTCTTTCAGAATCGAATCTCCACACTACAAGTCATGCCAAAATCTAATCCTGCTCCCATCCCCCACCTCCAATCTAAGGAATTTGGAGAAATTCTCCCAACCTTTCCTTATAAACTTCCACAACCCTACTCCAAACGCCCCAGCAACCTCTCGGGAGCACCACCCACCCCACAAACTTCCATACTTGGAGTCCACCGCGACTCTCCACCAAGCATCTCTATCCATGCCAAATCGCCATAACCATTTACCTAGCAATGCGCGATTGAACTGAACCAACTTCCTAATGCCAAGCCCCCCATTCGAAATTGGAGTACAAACATTCTCCCAACTCACCAAATGGTATTTAAAATCTTCACCCATTCCACCCCAAAGAAAATCGCGTTGCAACTTCTCAATGCGAGAAGCAACACTCACCGGTATAGGGAACAGAGACATGTAGTACGTAGGTAAGTTAGAAAGCGTACTCTTGATAAGGGTCACTCTCCCTCCCTTAGAGAGGTATAACCTTTTCCAACTAGCCAACCGTGTTTCAACCTTCTCAATAACTCCATCCCAAATACGAGTAGACTTGTAAGGAGCCCCCAATGGAAGACCCAGATACATCACAGGCAAATAAGCAACTTCACACTCTAAAATGTCGGCTAACCTTCCCACATTAGCGACATTCCCCACTGGAATAATGCTGGATTTGGCCAAGTTAACCTTAAGACCCGATACAGCCTCAAATAAGAGCAAGAGACTTCGCAAAGACCGAGTCTTGGAGGAGCTAGCATCACAAAAAATCAATGTGTCATCAGCGAACAAAAGGTGGGAAAAAGAAGCATCGCCCACTCTGAAACCATCCAACACACCCCTACTCACTGCCGCAGTAATCATACGACTCAGCGCCTCCATAACAAACACAAACAAAAGGGGAGACAAAGGGTCTCCTTGCCTTAGTCCTCGAGAGCTGCTGAAAAAGCCGTATGGTGAGCCATTAACTAGCACCGAAAACTTTGCAGAAGAAATGCACCGAGCTATCCACAAACACCATTTTCCCCCAAAGCCGCATCTCCTCAACATATACAACAGAAAATCCCAATTAACGTGATCATAAGCTTTTTCTAAATCCATTTTGCAAACGACTCCCGGCTCCCTTGATTTAATACGACTATCAAGGCATTCATTCGCAATAAGGATTGGATCAAGAATCTACTTCCCTTTGATGAAAGCACTCTGGGATTTGGAGATAACCTTGTCCATAACCGTCTTCAATCTGTTGGCCAAGACTTTAGCAATAATCTTGTAGATACCTCCTACAAGGCTTATGGGCCGGAAATCTTTGAGAGACAAAGCTCCTAGAGTCTTAGGAATAAGAGAAATAAAAGAAGCGTTCAAACTCTTCTCAAAAACTTCTCTAGCATGAAACTCAGAAAAAACCTCCATAATGTCCAAGCGCACCACCTCCCAACAATCTTGGAAAAAAGCCATAGTGAAGCCATCCGGACCCGGCGCTTTGTCGCCATTAAAAGCAAACACTACCTTTCTAACTTCCTCCTCCTCAAAGGCTCTCTCCAACCACCTTGCTTCTGACTCTAAAATGGCATCAAAGGAAAGATCATCCAACCGAGGCCTCCAACTGTGCTTCTCAGAGAAGAGATCTTGATAGAACTGAACCACATGCTCTCCTATCTCTGCCGGATTAGAAGAAATGGAATCTCTGATCAATAAGGAATCAATAGAGTTATACCTTCTGTTTGAATTGGCTATAAAATGGAAGAATTTTGTGCATTTATCTCCTTCTTTCAACCAAGTCACCCTGGACTTTTGCCTCCAGTAGACCTCCTCCATCAGTGAGCATCTCTCTAACTCACTGACAACCTCCAGCTTCTTTTGAATTTCCCCCTCAACCAAAGCCCTACTGCCTTCCACTGTATCAATCGCCTGAATCTCCTCAAGAAGCTTTCTCTTGTTCCTCTCCACATTACCAAAGGCCTCTACATTCCACGTCTTCAAATTAGATTTGAGAGCCTTTAGTTTACATGCAAGCACAAAGCTAGGAGAGCCATGAAAAGAGAATGAGTCCCACCATTGTTTCACCAACCCCACAAAACCATCCACCTTGAGCCACATATTCTCAAACTTGAACGGCCTACTTCTTGCAGAAGAGTGAGCACAATCGAGGAGAATAGGAAAGTGGTCAGAGAAAAGGCGGGGAAGCCTCTTCTGAGACGCCTCAGGAAACCTTTCTTCCCAATCAGGAGAGACAAGAAAACGATCAATTCTGGACCAAACAAAAGGATCACAGGAGATCGACCATGTATAAGAACCTCCAACGAGCGGGAAATCCATAAGACCCTGGTCAGAGATAAAATCACAAAAGTTCCTCATTGCAGACACACTAACATCTCCAGATCTTTCGCTAGGGAACCTAGTAATATTGAAATCTCCCCCTATACACCAAGGCAAACTCCACCAACTCATAATCCCAGCCAGCTCATCCCAAAGACCCCACCGATCAACCCTGCAATTCGGACCATACACGCCCACAAAACCCCACTCAAAGTGATCATCAACATTCCTGAAAGGAACTGCAAGTGTGAAACTCCCCACGCACACATCCACCTTTTCCACCACCCTCTTATCCCACAAGATAAGAATACCCCCTGAGGCCCCACTAGCATCCAAACAACACCAATCCACATAATTACACCCCCAAAGACTACGCACAAATTTCCTAGAAGGATCCTTAACTTTTGTTTCTTGGAGGCAAATAAGATCCACCTTCCAATCTCTGAGCAAATTGCAAATCCTTAAGCGTTTACGCCTATTATTCAGCCCCCTTACGTTCCAAGAAAGAATCTTCGGCTTCATGGCACTACTACTAACCCCCTTGCCCTCCTCTTACCGCTACTCCATCCGGAACCTTTGGCATCATAGTTAATAGAGCTCTCCAAATTCTTAATCTCCCTCTTACCCTTCGTGCGTCCTTTACCTAAGCGACGCTCCTCTTTTCTCTCCTCTTCTATACAAGTCAGAAAAGCTAACAATTGCAATTTATGCCCCACGAACGTCATCCCAACAATGGGATAAATCTCGTTAGCACTCTGCATCACCCAGTCCGAGTACCCCAAGCCCCCCAAGTCTAGAGAGTAGGCATTGAGAGGAGAACCCACATCAACAGCCCCTCCCCCCTCCTTGAACTCCACCAAACCAGCATCCCTGGGAGTAATGCTTCTTGAGGCCTCACCCAACAATCCAACCTGCAGACCAGGGGACACTGAGTCCACCACTGGCCCCCCCATCCACTCACAACCTTCCCCTCCAGCACTGCCAAAGCATGGAACAATCTCCATATCCACCGTTTGATGCCCAAACACATTCCTCGTCAACTCCCGAGGCACACTCGGCATATCCACACTTCTCAACTGCGAAAGTGCTGAGTCCTTCACCCTCACTAGACCACCCTCTAAACACAAGACAGGGATATCACTACAATTCAACTGCTCCTGCTCCGAAAAAAACTTATCCCCTGCTGCACCGGACCCAACTATCAGCTCCCCCTCCCTCTGCTGACCCGGTTCCTCCATCTGCACCACCTCTACCTCCACCTGCACCTCAGAGCTACAAAGGGGCGAGAAGCATCTATCCAAGAGCCTGGACTGTCCTAGGAGCTGCCCTGCACCTACACCCGGAGATGGAGTCAATGTCGGAGAGTCGGTGACTAGGCTCTGAGGACTGTTCTGAGAACCATTCCCCCGTGCGGCTGGATCTGTGCCTACCGAAACCAGCGCAGATGACTCCCTCACCGGCGAACGAAGCTGGCCGTCGAGAGATGAGGAGGCGGCGACATGTCCCAGAGCCGGAGCCCACGTAGAGGAAGAGGCACCAGGCGTGAAGTTCCCGGCGTCCAAGCCCGGAGTCGAAACAGCCCCATGAATATGCACCGAACTCGCATGGGCCCAAGGGGGGCGGGAGCCTGGATCCACCTTAGCCCTCCACTCCATAGCCTGGTATGGACATTCCAAGATACCTTTACCTTTAGAGGCCCTGGCTGGTTTGGATAATGCAATAGTTTTTGATTTGGGCTTTGGTTTGGATTTGGGCCGAGCCACTTTGAAACCCACCACCCGGGCCCTAGAAGAAGCTGCACGACCCAGACCACCACCATCAACCAAGGCCAAACCCTTCAGCCAAAAGTCAATCTCCTTTTGCATCCTTTCCAACGACTCTCTGAGGGCACCCACATCGAGACTTTCACCAGAATGGCTGTTAAGTGTGATTAACCCTTTTTTTCAAAGTAATCTGATGCACATTTTCTATAACATAATATAGTGACTTGAACACCATATGGTCATACAAAGTCTGCAATACTGTAATAAAATGTCCAAAGTATTCCAATAATATCATTATGAAAGTGAATTTAATCTTTATTATCCAAAAATTTTCAAGGTTGATGCTTATACCAACTAGAGGTGTACAAGCGGGCAACTATTAACCACAAATAACCGCTAACTTTATAACCGCTTTGGTGGGCAGTTGGCAAAAACCGCTAACCGCCTAGGGCAGTTGCGGTTAGTGGTTTTAGTGGCAGGCGGAAAGAAAAAAGAAAAAAAAAAAAAAGAAGAAGACATCTACATTAAAAGCATGAGAATTGAAGGTGCAGCACAAATGAATGCCCATAGTAATATAACAAAAGGTGAAAGCAGGTGCTGCTGCCCCGACATAAGCTAACATTGCAAAAAATATTTCATGGAAAATCGATATTCTCATGGATCTCTCTACATAGTAAATACTACCCCATGATCTTTTCTTACCCACTGAGAATTTTTTGTAGCAACTTTCATCTACCAAGCTTAATTTGTATGTATCTATGTAAATCATATATTTTCATTATTTAGCTCCACAGAAATACTAGCAAAGTGCAAGACTTCTTATTGGGATTGCCCATATGATTCAAAGTCAAATGGAAAAGTTTATCATAAGTCAATACGGTCTATAATTTTATCTCTCATTCTTCTTCAGCTTTTTTCCCCAAAATTCTAAACTACAATTCAGCTTCCACAACTTCCATGCCTCACACAATCTTAGAGAAAATAGTGCATGATAGGGTCGTCTATTACCAAACTTATACCACCTGCAGCCTACAGATTACAATCAGAACGAAACAAGTGTGTGTGTGTGTGTGTGTGTGTGTGTGTGTCTATATATATATATTAGTTTATTTTTTATTTTATTTTTATGACGAGGAACCCCTCCAAGGTAAGGGCCACTTCGTGTACCCACTCTTGTTGGGTAAACCTCAAACCCAATCAGAATGAAACAAGTATATTGACAACATTGATGCATTTTCCTGGTAGATATTCATGCTGTTACATAGTTACATTTTGAGCCCATCATGATCACTTCAATAGTATGATCCCGCATGGCGTTCCAAACATTTGACCATATGCCTAGCATCAAGGCAAGCCTCTAAAACAAATTGCATTAGACATTAAGAATCTTAAACATTCAACATTAATGGCATTTGCATTAGGCTTGGCATATAAAATGTCTTTATTAGCATCTTTATGACCTCTGGTTTTAAGCTTAAAGATATCTGAATTACAGCATCAAATACAAGTTATGAAGGCCTCAGATTCTTTTTTTCTTTTTCTTTTTATGAATGAATTTGTATTAACAAAAAAACACAATACAACACACTCTAGAAACTAGGCTAGAACAACAGAAGCTCTACAACAGCTCCCAACAATAGCAAGCTTTATTTATTTATATTATATTATATTAACGGCCGGCTGGTTTTTATGCAAAAAAGACAAAACGGGATTGGATTTCCACTCATAAGGAAGGAAGGTTAGATACCTTTGACAGGGTTGTATTTTTGGTTGAAATGGGATGGTGTTCAAACTCCCGAAATGCAGTCAAGACAGTGGGCCCTCCCCTTTCTGATTGGACTGACTCAGGGAAGGGTCAATCTCCTCCGGAGGGCTGCACAGCCACTCATTCATCCTGACCAAATAGTAGAATCTCTCTCAGCGATTCTTTAGCGACAGCGAACACTCAATACAACCCAAATCCCTATCAAGACAAATATCTTGTACAATACCCCAGTTACTACAAAGATCTACATTCACATCATTCTTTTTAAATTTCCTCCCCCTAATTCTATTTTTCACATCCCAAACAACCTCTTGGAGCACTTTCTTTTCAGCTTTAGAAGGACTACCTTACCTAATATCATTCCTTTGTCTCCATAACTGGTCTACATCACTCCATGCAATTCTGCAGATAATGGCCTTTAAAATTTTGTCTCTCCACTCATTTAATCCCATACACACCACTGCTGGCCACTCTATGGAAGGATCAAGAACCAAGCACCTACTCATAAGCTCTCTCCACAATCTTTTACTACAACCACATTCAAAAAACAAATGTTCCCTTGATTCATAACACTCCTGCAAAACATACACTGCACCTCACCTCTGTAACCCCATCCCAAAAGCTTCTCACCCATGGTCAAACAAGTTTGAAAAGCAAGCCATAAAATGAAACCTTGCCTAGGACCAGTGTTAGAAAAACATACCAACTTCCATCACTCTTCAATTGGTTTCCTTATACAAATTGCATCCAAAGTATCCCTGCTGGTGTAGTAATCCTTCTTTGAAATCACCCAGATTGCCTAATCAACTTCCCCAATCTTCACCATCGATAGCTTATTTGGATATTAACAACCTCATCGGATCTAGCAGGCTGCCATTCTCAATCCTTCCCATTCATTACACTAGACAATTTTGCATCCAAAGCATCATAAACCACCCTATAACCATACTTCTCATACAATATGCCACCCGAGTGCCACCAAACGATAAATTCTATTCCCATCCCCCACCATGAATCTTAAAAACTTCTTGGCGACATCCCTCAGTTTCAAAATCTTTCTCCAACACCAAGAACAGGTTTGGGGAACTTCTAATTGCAAAAACATCTACCCTTTATCAAGCATAACAGTCCTAATGGGGGCAAATTATACAAAAACACCCCTCCAAAGTGATAGTTATGCATGAGGCGCCAAAAGCTGCTCAATGGCAATCGTCATCAGAACCACTTTAAAAGGGCAACTCAAGAAAGCAAAACAATGCAAAATCCAACTTATATATCCATACTAAGGTATGCAAAATATCAGTCACATGTAAACTAAAAAAAAAAACTCACAATTGCACATGAAATAAATTCAAAAAGCAAAATAGCACTGCGCCCTTTGTAAAATCATATCGTAATTGAAAAAAGAAAGAAAATTTACCACTTTCTATTAACTGTAGTAGGGGAAGTCAAATTCCCATCAGGAGGCTTGACCTCTTCTTCTTTCTTGATATTTTCCTCTCTCGCAGCTGCCCTTTGCATGAACTATTGAAATAAAGAAAAGAGCTTACAGACTAGGACTTTGCAGCAAATATCGAAAATTAAAGAATGCCCAGATGAATTTGACCAAACCCCAGTTCAAAGATCAAGAGTATTTTTCTAAATTTTGCATAGAGAAGCTAGTACAGACTATTGATAGAGGAAATAGAAGCAAGTTTGTATTTTTTGATTTACCTTCAAGTTCTTCAGAGTGCTAGAAAGCTCGCGCTTGGCCATTTCAGCTTCTCGGTTTTCACCAGAAAAGCTCAAAACAACAACTTTAGCCCACCTCTCTCTCTCTCTCTCTCTCTCTCCCCCCTCACGGTGCAAGAAAAGAAGCTGTCCGTGTTCAACGCGAAAAAAAACGAATAGGAACCGAAGGGATTCAAAAACATCTAATTTGTCCTTGCTAAAGTCGGACATAGTATTGGGCTGGATGGGCCTATGCTAGGCCGAAGGTTAACCCGCTCATCGGCCTAAACGGAATTTAAGCCGATGTTGGCATTGGACTCGGAGGCTAAGTTGCATTTAGGTTAGCCCAAACCACCCTTAACTAGTTTTTAGGAAAAATTACACATATTTCTCTCAAACTATCACTTAACTATCAATATTCTCAAACTACTAATTATTTCAATATACCTCCTCAAACTATCAAAAAATGTCAATGTCCTCCTAAAACCAACAAAAATATGAAAATGACCCTAAAATTTTTTCAATAAAACAAAAATAACATTACAAATTCGAGAAAAAAAAAAAACTAAAACAAATAGATAAAAAAAAAAAAAAAAAAAAAAAAAAAAAAAAAACTACAAAATGTTTTTTGAAATAAAAAACAAAAAAGAACGATTTTTTTAAAAAAAAAAAAACACAAAAGCAAACGAAGAAAAAAAAAACTGAAAATTATAAAAACAAATTTCTTTTTTTAAAAAAACAAAAAAAGAAGAAGAAAAATAATTTTTTATTTTTTATATTTTGTATAAATTTTTGCTATTTTAAATTTTTTTTAATAATTTTTTAGTTTTTATTTTAAATTTAATAAGTTTATAAAGGGTATTTTTGTCATTAGAGAGGACATGAACATTTTTTTGGTAGTTTTAGTTTAGGACGGGGAAGACATTGACATTATTGGTAGTTTGAAATAGACATTGACAATGAAGTGGATAATTTGAGGGAATTATATGAACTTTTCCCTTATTTGTATTTATAAAAATTAAGATCTACTAGATTTTTTTGGTTAATTATAAAAATCATTATTTTAGTTTAACTCTAATTTAGGTTAATGTCAATTTAGTAGATTGACTTCTTATGTACTTGCAATTCGTGATATACCAATTTTCTATTATTATACATGATTTCTACCACATCATATAAAAATTACAAAATTGTCACCATTTATTCATTCACATAATAAAAACCCCAAGTTTCCTCTTTGATTTTCTGGTATACAACAAGCTGAAATCCAACTATTCCAAAAGCCTTCGGTTAGTCTATGAGTTAAATGAATAAAAGAAAGATAAAAAGAAATACGTAATCAAAATTATTTAATTGTAAAATATAATTAAAATTTAAAAATACGTAATCTAAACTTAAGAAAAATTCTCCGGTTGTATTTTCAAACAGCAAAGAATAATGCTATTTAGTAGATTGTTATATGACTGTTATACAACTGGAATAACATGACAGTAAAAATCAATAATTTTTTTTTTTTTATTTTATATAACAGCAATATAACAATTTATTAAGTAACAATGCTCAAATACAAATATTGAACATGCCTATAATTTTGAGAAAACACAAGTAAATGTCAAGTTGATTACTTTAACCCTTTAGATTTTTCACTTTTTTACTTCACTCCTCCCGTCCCAAACTACTCAAATGGCATTAATGAGATTAATGCCTCATAAGCAGTTTTGTTATATCTCACGCCACATCTTTAAAAAAAAATATATATATATATATATATATATATATATATATATATATATATATATATATATATATATATATATATATATATATATATATATATATTTTATTAAAAAAAAACCTAGTAAAATTAGAAAAATAAAAAGATGACGGGCGCCAGCAAATAATGTAATAGAACATAAAGCACGAAAGGGGATCACCCGCACGACCACCGCCCAACGAAGGGGTGGCTCTTACATCTAAAATATTAAGCAATTATTTTCTCAAAATATTCCTATAAGAATACGTGAATTTTTATTTTTAATTTTAAAAAAGGTGTTTTACATTTTTAAAGATCTTTTGTGCTTTGAATTATTTAGGAAATTTTTTTACTTATAACCCCTCGTGAAACTTTAAAAAGTTTAAATTTAAGATATTCATATTTCAAATTTTTTTTCAATTTCAACATTATGTTAGAATTTTTCGTTAAATTCTATCAAAATTTTTAAAATACCATTGTGTTTATTTTTTAAAAAAAGTTTATATATATTTTCAAAAATTCAGGCATGGGTATTTTTGCAAGAAAAATACATAAATTCTAGCAATTTTTTTTTTCCTAAAAGAAAAGTATTATTTTGAAAATTTTGACAAAATTTAATGGAAAATTCTAAAGGAATGTTAAAATTGAAAAAAATTGAAAGATAGATACCCTAAATTGACACTTTTTAAAATTTGGGCATTTTTTTCAAAAGTGACAAAAGATCAAGAATTATAAGTGAAGTTGTTCCAATTATTTATTAATAGTTTTGACAAAATTGCACTTTTATTTTAATTTTTCGAAAAACATTCCAAACCATGGCTGTATGCTCTTGGGCCCTTGGCTGGCTGTATGCTCTTGGGCCCTTGGCTTTTGAAAACATTCCAATCCAAAAGAGGCCAGGAATTCTCTGGGCTTTCGTATAAGGCCTTATAAGATACCATTGTAGCGTCCGATACGGATATACGTTAGACGCTCTCTTAAGCTATAAAAGGCCCGAAGCCACCTTTTCAAAACACTCCCACAAGTTTCACTCACCGTGACTTCTTCTTCCTTCACCGCCTACAGTCTGGCAACCTTCAAATACCTGCACAATCCATCACAATCCCCACGGATCGCAAGCAATTTTTCTGATCTAAATCTGTTGTTCATTTTTGACATTGAAACAGCCAGGTATAATCAGCTTTCCCTTCTCTGTACTGCACTGTATCGATTTCATTTTCGGGCTTTCTCTTTTTACCTTGTTTTCAATGGTTTTTGTGGTGTGTATACAGAATATCAGTTTTTTTTTAGTGGGTTGGTAATGCAATGCTATATAATTGATGGAATCTTCTTCAGGAACTCAACCTTTTTATGCTTTCTAATCGGTTTTGGTCAGATTAAATCTTGGTGTGAATTGGGTTTTGTGTTTGTCCATTGTTTGTTTGCTTATTTGTATGTTTGGATTTTGCAGGCAAGTAATCTTATAGTGGATTGGAAACTTCTCAAGCGCATTAATCATGGTATGTTAATAACCTATGGTTGTATTCTTTGTTGTTTGCGTTTGCTGAATTATTGTCTTTAAAAACAATATTAGTCTAAAAAAATTGTGGGAACCCAATTCTATGGAGAATTTGATTTCTCTTCTGTATTGCTTGCAACCTTGGTCAATTCAATCGATTAGCATGAATGTTTGGACTAAAAAATAGTGGCCCTTTGCATGTCTTGTGGAATAAGTAGCAATTAATGAGCTTATATGTTCTCTATATCAAACTTTTCACTTTTATATGTTGCTCCTAGCTCAGCTTTTGATCACTCATCCGATTGTTTGTTTTGATGGTTAAAGGCTTATGAAGACCGTGGTAATTCAATCTTTGAACGGATTTATCGATGTTACCCTGTCTCCTTCATTGATAAGGTTTGACAGTTGCCATTGCTGAATTTCATTTACTTTACTATGAGCAATTCTATTGGTTAAATTGGAATATTAGAATCATCTCTGTTAGACTCTTAACTAATTATCCCAGTACTCTGATTATAAGAATCTCTTGAAATAGGTTGTTAGATTTGTAAGCTTACCAATTTGCATTATTGACTAAGCTGATGTTTATAATAACTCATGACATAGAGGAAAATACTGGTTTGTACACATAATTAGTTTTCATATTGTATACATGCGTTGGTCTAGTATTTACTCTTTAGTTAGGCTCTTGATTTTTTGTTGATTTCTGATTCCAAATTTATTATTTCTCTGAATCTTTGCAGGCACATTTGGAAAAGGGTGATAAAAGTACGATTACTGCTAGACCAATTCTGTGATAATATCCTCTGTTTATATGTTTATTTTATCTTAATTCTTGATAGTTCTTAAAGCTAAAGTATTACTTATGAGGTTTCTTTTTGCTTCCAGTTATTATGCCTCCCTCAGCTCTTGATCGCCTTGGTAAGTCAGTAATTTATCTATTTTTAACATGTCCTTCTTTCTGTTTCCTAATGCTGATGCTTGTCGGGTTTGCTTTTAGCAATGTTGGTTTTTATTCCTGAAAACATCAACTAAGACATTTGGATTTTTTATGGTCCAGCATCTTTAGACATAGAGTACCCTATGTTATTTGAACTAAGAAATCCTTCTGCTGGACGAGTTAGTCATTGTGGAGTCCTAGAATTTGTTGCTGATGAGGGACTGATATATTTACCATGCTGGGTATGCTTTTCTCTCTTTGATCTTCTAAAATTGCTGTGGTTCTCCTGATGTTTTGCCTCTTATTTAGTGCTGCCTTTTGTTTTTTTTTTTTTTTTCCTGCTAGATGATGGAAAACATGCTCCTACAAGAGGGAGACGTAGTGCAAGTGAAGAATGCCAGCCTTGCAAAGGGAACATATATGAAGCTGCAGCCCCACACCAAGGACTTCTTAGATATCTCCAACCCCAAAGCTATGTTAGTCAATTTGCCATTTTCATATATATACCGTAGCAACAGTCTTGTTCCCTGTGTGCGCACGTGTTACTCTTCTCTCGTATCTTACCTCAATGTTCATTTGCAGGTTGGAAAGATCATTAAGGGGCTACTCTTGTTTAACCACTGGTGATACCATCGTGGTTGCTTACAACAATAAGAAGTTTTACATTGATATAGTTGAAACAAAACCCTCATCTGCAGTCAGTATAATTGAGACAGACTGCGAGGTTGACTTTGCTCCTCCTCTTGATTATAAAGAACCTGAAAAACCGGCACCATCAGCTCTGTTGAACAAGAGGAGACCAGAAGGTTCTTTGCCTCTTTTTTTTCTTAATTTTTTTTAAACCTTTCTTTTAGACACTTGCTCAGAAGGTTTGATTATTAACCTCTTGCCTTAAATTCTTTTTGGTATTTCAGTTGAAGATGAGCCAGCCGACAAGAGGGCCAAGATCAGCCCATTCACGGGTTCTGGGAGACGTTTGGATGGAAAGCCCTTGACACAATCAGCTGCATCTGCTTCTTCTCCCATGCTTAAGCACGACCAACCAGAGGGTCAAAATGGAACCAATTATTCTAAGTCAACAAATTCTGCCTCACATCAAGCTTCTGGAAGGCTTGTGTTTGGTTCAAATGCAAACAAACCTGAAAAGGAAGCACCAAAAGTATGTCTTTCTTGTCTTGTAATAAAGCTCCCTCGATTTTTTTTTTTTTTTTTTTTTTTGTATAACTGGTGCAAAAATTGATTGGTTTTTGTAATGTTAGGTTGCCCCAAAGAACAGCAATCAAGAGCCGCCGCAGAAGATGGAAGAGCCAAAGTTTCAAGCATTCACGGGGAAAAAGTATTCACTGAAAGGATAAGCGTAGTTAAGCTTTTCTCCACCCGTCCCTTTAATATATGAGATAGAATCAAGTCATTTTGGCAATGGAAAATCCTAAATTCCTAACCCAATAGGTGTCCTGCATTAGCTTTTAATCATTATATATTTAGGTTTGTATGAACCCAAAATTAATGCCCTAGAATTGGTATGAACTCTGGCAATGCAAATGGTGTATGTCCCTACTCATTTTTGTATATAAATATCATTTTATATTTAAGCATTTATCTATTTTGAAGAATTGCAGTTCTTTATAATTAAATGAGAAAAAAAAGGTTACATAAGAGAGTCCTTACCACTCTGAATCCGTATGAAAGAAAGAATGGGAGAACCCGTGAAAATGCAAAGTACAACCCCTTGAGCCTGAGAACAATTTCCCGTCTGGTATTAACATTTAGCAACTTTACAAGTCTATTTGAGACAATTTTTTTCTTTTCCTTTACGTGTAACTTTTCAAGATTTTGTAATGATAAATTGCTTATAAAGATACTATTTAATGATTAATTCTATATGTACGTGATTTGGACTTATTTAAGGGGGAAAACTTTATCATCTATGCTAGTAAGTAGTAAGGTGAACCGTTAGAAAGTTTCTATCATCACTTTTGTCACAGAAAATTTCAAATTGTATCTTCTTTACGACGGCAATAAATCAATCAATTCCTAATTCCACGTTTTAACACTCCCTCCCCCTCCCCACCCAAAAAAAAAAAAAAAATCCTATTAACTACATTATTCTCTTTTTCTTCTTTATTTTTTTCGCTTTTCATAAATATTTGTGGACTGAATATGTTCAAGTGATATATATATATGCGTCCAAATATCATTTTGTAACATAAATTAAGGAGCATCTTTATGTCAATCCTAAGTCAACTCAACAATATTAAGCAGATCAACCTAACATAACTTTATTAGGTCGGTTAAACTTAATTCAATTAAGAAAAACGAAGAACGAGTACACATATCATAAAGGGAAGTTGCATTTATTATATCTTAGCTCTTGCCACCTATACTAGTTATTATTGGGGAATGACAAAAGTGTGTCCATAGAAATGAGGGCCACAAAATCAAATTATATTAGCCCTTGAGTTTCTCCCTTAACCAACTACGCACAAGAAAATACTATTTTAAAAGATAAGGTGGGTCATTTAGAGGTACATTGGACTGACCCCAGTGGGACACTTTGAGCTTACTTCCCTCTAGTCTTGCAGGCGCTCTAAGTTTAAGATTTGACATGATTAACTGATTCTTCGAAAACATTATAACGAGAGTCCACCACCAAACAAAAGAGAAGCATTACAGTATGGTGGAAATGCGGATGCAAGTTCAATTATTAGCAATTTCTGCATCTATATAACGTGATTATCACTTTTGAGCATCTTCATTATGTGATTACTATCCGCATCCGTGTGGTTATTTTTCGCAGTCCGCCTATGAGATTATGAGCATTTTGAATTACTATTTAAATCTATATGCAAAATTAAATAATGCGGTTATTACTATATGCAATTTTCAATAAATTAAGATCCAACTTGTTACACAATTTATGATTATCAACCATAGATGGTCATTGTCTCAGAGTAATTGGGATTTAGATTATCCAAAGAAAAAATAAAATAAATATAGTGAGATATAACTTTGAGATGATAGTGAAAAAACCCTAATATAACCTAAAGGTCATAATCTTACCAAATTCAACAATTCTTGATGCTCTTGTTTCTCTTGTATAGCAGCTAATACTCTTCATGTACAGAGATTTTCCCCTTTCTTCTATAAAAATTATTATTATTCAAAAAAAAAAAAAAAATACCAAATTCAGAACAACCTCGTTTTTTTAGTAAATTTAATTAAATATATATTACATATAAAGGTAACCGCATCTACATACTCTAAAACCGCTATCCACATCCGTATATGCAGATAATTATTTTTAATAACTGCAACCATATTTTTACCCCTACATTACTGTAACCAAAAGTAAATCCATCCTAGAAGTTTCTATAGGATGGCTCTAGCTAACCAGAAAAAGCATGGTAAATGAAATTCATGATGAAACAGAATTGTTAATTTGAATCCACGACCAAATCAACAATGATTATTTTTGGCTTAAGAGTAAGATAAGCTTGTATCGAAGCACTAACAAACATATTAAAGAGTTTGGCTTCCATCTATTATTCAATAACATTAACACTCATCTTATTGAACAAGTACACGGTCAGGATTAAAACCCACTTAATGCTTGGAGGTTTCCACTTTCCCTCATCCATTTATCTGGCAAGCTAGCTATATATAAAGGAGATGTAGGCTAATAAAACTAATCATACAGGCAGGGGTGTTAAAAGGCCTACCCCATATATTTTTTGTTCAAACTACGAAGATACAAACAAGCTAAGCCTTCACACATGTCTCAATTCCAACCTTCCCTGCATACCTAATGTTCTCAGACTTCTCTTCAGCTTCCCAGAGCTCTGGCAACGCTTCCCTGATATTATGTATGCTCTCCAGTGCAAAATCCAC
Organism: Alnus glutinosa; assembly: GCF_958979055.1. Taxonomy (NCBI): domain Eukaryota; kingdom Viridiplantae; phylum Streptophyta; class Magnoliopsida; order Fagales; family Betulaceae; genus Alnus; species Alnus glutinosa. The sequence continues at coordinate 23,616,002 of NC_084894.1, forward strand.
GCCTTGAACGCGGTGAGAAGTGCCTACCTACACCCATGCATAACAAATTAATTAGAATTATAATATAAGCAATGCTGCATATAGGTAACATTCCGATCCCACATTAAGAAGATGAGGAGTAACCCACATAGAGTACATAGTGGTTTATAAAGATAGTCATGAGTTTGAAGTCCCACATTGTCTAGTTACTAGATGAAACTAAACTTTATAAAGAATTCTATGAAAGCTCTAAATTGACTAGTCTTTTTGGAATGATAGTGTAGATGCGACTAACACTTTTTCATGGGTCGTTACAACATACCCCACCCCCATCTATTCGGCTGATAAAGAAATCAATTATTTTTTTTTTATAAATAAAATATATTGAAAAGGCGCAAAGGAGCGCAACCCAAAGTACACAGGATGTATACAAGGAACCCCTGATGTAAAGAACATAGAGAACATCTATCTAAGAAATCAAAATAGGAACATTCATGCATTAACTTAATTCTATCTCTCCACATAAACAACATTTGAAGCATCTTTCTCTTCAGATTCGACAAACCAGTCTCACAATCTTCAAAACAGCGTGCATTCCGTTCCCTCCAAACGCACCACATCAAACACAACGGAGCCATGCGCCAAATCTGTATCGAAGTCCGATTACCCTTCTGGCCCCTCCAACTCCCCAACATGACTTTCACCAACCCCGGCATTACCCACTCCACCCCAAACAATTGCAGAAGCGCCCTCCACAATTCTGTAGCCACCATACAATGCAGAAACAAATGATCAATGGATTCTCCAGCGGTCTTACACATAGAGCACCAATCCATCACGATAATGTTTCTCTTTCGAAGGTTATCCAAAGTTAAAGATTTCCCTAAAGTTGCCATCCAAACAAAAAAGCCACTCTCGGGGGAACATTAACTTTCCAAATACTTTTCCACGGAAATGAAGACTGAGTAGGACTAGACAACAACTTATAGTATGACTTTACCTCAAAAGATTTCTTTCGCGCTGGCACCCAACACAACTTATCCTCTCCCTGGCTGCTAACTTTGAGGGTGTACAACATCCCAAAAAACCTACTAACCGCTTCGACCTCCCAATCATGAACTGAACGAGAAAACATAATATTCCATAAGATGGTGCCATTTTGTCTCTGCATAATTTCCTCCACCCAAGCATCCTTTCTTCTAGCAATAAGGAACAAATCTGGAAAGAGGATCTTCAAAGGAATTTCCCCACACCATACATCATGCCAAAACAGAACTTTCGAACCATTCCCGATCTCATATCTCACATGCGCAGCAAAAGCATCCCATCCCCTCCTAATCCTTTTCCACACGCCAAACCCATAAGAACCCACAATCTCCTTAGAACACCAACCACCCCTCAAACTATCATATTTGACATCCACCACCTTTCTCCAAAAAGCATCTCTCTCCATAGCAGATCTCCATAACCATTTACCCATCAAGGCTTTGTTGAACATAACCAAATTTCTCAATCCTAGCCCCCCCAAAGCTTTAGAAGAACAAATCGTACGCCAATTAACCAAATGAAATTTAAATTCATCTCCAACACCACCCCAAAGGAAATCTCTCTGAAGTTTCTCCAAACGATTTGCCACTCCCACAGGAATAGGGAAAAGAGATAGAAAGTACGTAGGTAAGCTTGAGAGAGTGCTATTGATCAAGGTTAACCTCCCCCCTTTAGATAAACACACCTTCTTCCACCCTGCTAGTCTAGCTTCCATCTTCTCAATAACATTATTCCACATTGATTGTCACTATGTCATCAGATAGTGGAAAGAGAATGGAATAAGAGTGTAGTATATAGCATTCCACGAGCACTGTTGCACTAATCTTAATGTAAGATTCATTTGGTTGTTTTAGTGATGGCTTGTCAATTCTTGGGGCATTTGTATAGTATTTTGCGATCTGGTTGAAGTTAATGACTTACCAACACAGTGTGAAGACCCAAGCGTTTCCCAGTCTGTACATTACGGATGCTATCATCAAAGAACAACTGCAAAAGGAAGAAATTACAATGTCAATATAAAATAGAGGGTGACTGGCAAAAGCAGCAAAGCTATGCTAATTCTGCAAAAGAGTTATAGAACATGGTGAGGAAATAAATAGTGCTAATTAGGCAGGCTACATATGGTCAGAAAGATGCGCGCACACAAAAAAAATAAAAATAAAAAGAAAAAGAAGCAAATCCAATAAATGGATTCAACCTATTAACACACCAACTATTTGTTAGAATATTAATTTAAAAGATTAAGTCATCATTTCCTATCAGTTTAAGCTTTTGTGAGCAGTAGTGATTCAACATGATATCAAAACAAAGGTCCGAAATTCGAAACTTGTCCCCGTCATTCACCTCCCCTCCCAATTTCACTTAAATATTCAAAATGTTAGATTTCACTTGATGAGGGGGAGTTTGAGCCCACATCTAAAAAGAAAAGTATTAGAATATTAATTTTAATTATTAAGTTTACCATTTTCTATTGGAATAAGCGGTAATTCAACACTATTCTCCAAGAAAATGGGAATTATATTCTTACCGTTCTTTGAGGGTTGATGTTGGCTATCTTGAAAACTTCTTCATATGCAACCTCAAATGGTTTGCAGGCAACTGGGGTCTTTGGAAGTACCAAACTAGCATTAGTTTGACTCATATACTCATTAATGTCAAAAGCTTCAGCGCTTGAAATGGTACTTGGTCTTGTGTCTCCCAATTCTGTGTCATCCTCTTCGATAGGAACGACATTCCCTTTGTTGGTAGAATTTAGAGTTTCAAAGCATATAATCCCTTCAAAGCAGTCCTCCAATCCAAGCCTGCTAAGCACTCTAGCAGCGTGGGCCTTATCTGCATTCGTAAAAATCTATACAAAAAGACCATGCACATCATCATGAGAAGAAGAAAAAGAGTCTTTCGCCACTCTCCAAGCAATTTGTATCATCGTATGTATATAATGCCAGGGAGAAACTTACAACTTTCTGAACTGGCAGGCTCAGCAACAGACTCCTCAGCACAGGGTCAGGTTTTAGCATATTGTAGGGCAATCTCCCATGAACATAACTGTGAAAAAGAAAAGTATGAGATGCCTCGATTAAATGTTTTTATGTTTTGAATGAGAGCTAATGGGAATGAGGAAAGAAATGATACCTATGGAAGTCATCATATTCAAAGTTATAGCCAATAGCCTAAAGAAAGAACCACAACAATACATTCATTATCAACCTGATGTACTTATGTATGTTCTCAGAATCAATCTGTGAAAAAGAATATACTAGGATCATACCCTGAGACCAGCCATTGTCGTCCCATAATCCTTGTACAAGGAAACACATAACTCAGGGACCTTGCTCTCCTCTATGCCAAGTTTTTGAAGCATATATTCTACAGTTGGGTATTCAGAGAAGGGTTTCAAACTTACGATTTTCATTTATTTTTAGAAAAATTGAAATTTATCTACTGTCCTGCCTAAAATGTGATGCATGCATTACCTTGAATATTCTTGGTGACTTCTGCCGACAAACCAGAACTAATAGGATAAAGAGTGTCATCCAGATCTGAAAATTAGATATATCAGGTTGTCATGATCCACCACTAAGGTCAATCAAATTCACAATCAATAAGAATTGTGATCGAAGAAGAGGCTCACCGAATAGAAGACACTCGTACTTGGGCTTCAGAGCTTGTTGGTACTGATCTTCATTTTCCATTTTGATGTAGGAGGCTTCAAATTAGAAAAATAGGATAATTAAGCATAAATACAGAAACAAACACCAAATAATATTACCAAATGTAACTTTATATCTCAACAAATCTTTGACATTTTCTAACTAAAATGATTCTAATGGTCAGAGATAGACAGAGGAAAGTTACAACGAAAGAGAGTCATTGCTTCCAAAAAGAATCAAACAGAAGTAGGCACGGAACTTCTAATTCTCTAGAGAAGAAAACCTTGCAATCAAGGTAAAAGCGTTGAATTTGAATTTCAAAAACTTAGAAAGCAAATGGGTTTTCTTTCCATTGGAAAGGAAAACCCAAAGATTTGAAAATTGACTGATTCAAATCAGATTATCAGTAAAATGAGTATTTGTTCAAACTTCAAGAAGTGCATATGACATTCAAAATCCAGAAAACGAAACATTTGCTTTCAAATCAACATCTAAAATACTCAAAAATCCAATCATCAATAACCCAAAACCTCAAAAACAGAAACAAGAGAAAGCATTGAAAGTTTGAACATCAAAAAGTCACCGGTGGGCATGTTTGAGTATTTTTGTTTTTCAAATACTGTCAGATTTTATCCATTTTTTCTCTAATTTTGTCTCAAATTTTCCAAACCATCCAAACATAATTTCAAAAAACAAATTCTCTTGATATTCGTAATTTTAAATATTTTTTAAAAAAATGCACTCCCAAACAGCATTTTGCATATATTTCATCAGAGCGCATCACACGTATAAACAAAAGAAAATAAGCCCAGAAAATTACTACTCTGTTTAATACATAAAAAACAAACAGATTTACTAGATCGAATGGACCCAAGTCTCCAAATAACTCAGCATTTGTTCCCACATTACTGGAACTGGTTCAAAACGTTACACTTAAAGAAAATAAACGATCGACAAACACATTCTTCTCAAGAAACAAAAAATCATACGTAGGACTAAGAGAACAAGAACTTACCAGATCCAAAGTAGGCCGACGAGAGAGAGAGAGTGGACTGTGGATGTAGAGAATTAAATTGTGTTGTGTTAAATGCGAAGCCGTTGAATTGGTTCAAAGTTGAAACGTTGAGTGAAAGGCGAAAGCGACCGAAAGAGGCAACACATGGAGAGAGACGATTTTCTCTGATTGGAAAGAAACTGAAAAGTAGGAGCCATAACTTTTCGGAACTTTGTACTACGTGGTCGTATCCTATTTTGACACGTACCATGCTCACGTGAGTTTCTACTACCGTGTCTTGGGACAATGTACGACTAATGCGAGGGGTTGACAGGTGTCCGGTTTTTTTTTTTTTGGGATACAGTGTGGGAGACATCGAACAACCACCCTACGCACGCGGTTAGCCCCGTCTGAGAAAAGGAGAGGTCCCCAGGGTTTTTGGAATTGGATGACGACTTCGACTAAGATTGTTTTAATTTAATTGTTTGAATAAAAAAAGATTTTTTAATTGTAACATGCGTTGATCTACTCAATTTATGGCTTCCAATATTTAAATTAATAATGAAGTGCACGTAAATTTAATTAATTTAATCGCTGATTTAATAGCAATTTATCTTAAAATACATTAAAAAAAAAAATCACATGACTTTTAATTCACATACATTTGTCATTTTTAGTGTGTAACATCGTAAGTGGGTCCATTAAACTTGAGTTATATTATTATTTCGTCTTCTAAAATGATTTCTTACCATTTTATTTATTTTTTTTATATAAGTACATTATAAACTATTACAATGGAAATTTAAAAAAACAAAAAATAGTAGGGTTTGGGCAACCCAAATTTAAAACTATGAATAAAAGTACGCGGGGACAATGCTTCCGAAGATGCGGGCCCTTTGGCTCGAGGCACTGATGCAACAAAGCCAGGGTCACCAATAAATGTGATATCACAAGTGTATTGTTCACAAGGACCCAAACACAAAAACAATGGTAAACTGAGGGAGAGGGATACAACAAATAAGTCCAATAAAACAAATAAATAAACACACAAACAGCAAGAATAGCAGAAGTCCAGTAGAAGGAGGAGGAGTAGGAGCCATCCGTGACGGCGCGAATTTATTAAAAAAATCATTTTAATTTTTATTTTTTAGTTTTTAGTTTTAGTTTTTTTTTTTCTCGAATTTATAAGGACATTTTTGTCTTATTAAAAAAAAATTAAGAATTATTTGTCTTTTTGTTGGTCTTAAGGGAACATTGACATTTTTTAGTCGTTTGAAGGAAGATATTGACACAATTAATAGTTTGAGAGGACAATAACAATTGAGCGGTAGTTTGAAGGGAATATTTATATTTTTCCCAAATAAAATACAAAGAGAATTATATCAACATTTAATGGTAAGAGAGGAGCACAGAACAACTTTTTTTCTCTGCCTTCTCTCTAGAATCATCTGGTGTTTTTCTGTGAAAATCTCCATGGGAGGAAAGCTTTGTGCTTCTATCCTCATCACCCATCTATGTTCCATACCTAATCTCTCCATCCTCCCTGCCAACCGTCCACCCTTCTCACCTTCCGTCACCCATCCTACTTTTTTACAGTGTTTTAAGCCACTGGAGATAAGGCAGAAGCTCCATCTACCCCTCTATCATTTTCGATGTTTTAAGCCACCGGAGATAAGGCAAAAGCTTCATCTATCCCTCTATTATTTCAATACTTTACATGTTTTTTGGTTTGTCACTACACAGCGACTGTATATGGTCTTTTCCTCCATCCCTCACCGTGTTCTCTGTAACTTTTAGAAAGGTTTTATGATTGAAATTTTTGAATCTAGATTTACTCTCCTCCTTCGATTTTTACACGACACGCTCCTTATCAACGGGTTCTCCAGAGTCCCCGGCTTCCACCGATAATCTCCGGTTCTTCCACCGCTGCTTGCTCCCCAGCACGTGGCTTACACGCTCCAGAGCGTTCTTTGCTCTGGCCTAAGACCAACAAAAAAACAAAAATGATTCTTAATTTTTTTTAATAAGATAAAAATGCCCTTATAAATTCGAGAAAAAAAAAACTAAAATAAAAAAATAAAAAATAAAACGATTTTTTTTGAAAAAAATGGAAATTATTAAAAAAATGAAAAAATAACTGAATATTATAAAAGCAATTTTTTTTTTTTTTTTACAAAAAAAAAAAAAAAAAAGAAGTAGAAAAACCGTTCTTTTATTTTTTGTTCTTTTTATAAGTTTTTGTTATTTTAGATTTTTTTAAAATAATTTTTTAAGTTTTTTAATAATTTTAAAATAATATTTTTATCATCATGGAGACATTAATATGTTTTCGTAATTTATGAAAAGACATTGATATAATTAATATTCTAAGAGGCATTTACAATAAAATAATAATTTTAAAAGAATTATATGTACTTTTTTTTTGAACTTTATTCATAAAAATATCTCAGCACACGTGTCCCAACTGTCTATTCGACTTTAATTAACAAGACACTCATAATGATGCATTCCAGGTGCCACGATCTACTCCACAGACGCGTTTTAGTTGCTTTATCAAAAAGTCTTTCTTTTTCATTTGTCTCATTGAAAAGACCCGGTGGGCGGTGCACATTAATTAATTATAATTGGTAGGAACAAATATCATCTTAATGAAAGCGACCATGTAACGAGCGAGCCTTGAAGCGTCGGTCTTACCATTATATTAAAAATAATAATAATAATAATATAAATCATGTGCATTCATATTTAGGTAAAATCAAATTAAGAAAGATAATTAATTCATAGATAATTAGGTTTAGATATGACAATTCCACTACCAAAAAGTTAATACAAATATTGCTGAAAAGCCTGAATATAATTCTAGGCTTCCACTGGTGTCTCAATTGCTATCTTTCTTGCATACTGCATGCTTCCTGACTCTTCATCAATGGCTTCCCACAGCTCCGGCAATGCTTCCCTAATATTGTGGATGCTCTCCAAAGCATAATCGACACCATTTGCACGATGAGATGTGCCCACCTATATATACATACCCATAATCATATTTTAAATCTTTTTCCTAAATATTTTAACTCTCATAATTCAAGTATATATATTCACTGATCGACTTACCTGCACGGTGTGAAGGCCCATACGCTTCCCAGTTTGTATATTTCGGATACTATCATCAAAGAACAGCTGGTAAAAAGCAAGAAAACACCGTTACAATTATGACCGACAATCAGTGAATTCGACATAAACCCGACACAAAATCATAGTCTTATACTGATCATGCCTCAGTATAATCCGGACCCGAAATGCGAATACGAATTGATACCCTAATTCTAATCCCCCAAAGCCTACAAATAGAGAGCAGATTATCTTACTGTTCTTTGAGGATTGATGCCGCCTTTCTTGAATGCTTCTTCATATGCATTTTCAAATGGTTTGCAAAAGATTGGAGACTTCGGAAGCTCCGAGCTAGCATTGGGTTGAAAAGCGAGGTGAACATTATTAATGTTATCGGAGCCATTATTCTTCTCGTTGGTGGCCGGATTCAGAGTCTCGAAGGATATAACCAAATCGAAGCAGTCCTCCAATCCAAGCTTGCTAAGAGCTTTGGCAATATGGGCATTATCCGCGTTGGAGAAAATCTATGTTGTAACGATAAAAAACATTGTCAAAAGGAAAGCTCAATTCATGCATATATGCTATAATCTATCTGAATTTCTCTACGCAGAAAGAAACTTACAACTTTCCGGATAGGCAAGCTAAGCAACAGACTCCTCAGAACATGGTCAGGTTTTAGTGAATCATAGGGCAATCTCCCATGAACAAATCTGTAATATGGAAAGTGTCAGACCAAATACTTTTCAACAGAGGATGCCCACAAAGTAAACGACATAAATTCCCTCTAAATTGGGTCGGAGGAATTTCTTCTAACTCCGTCTATAAAACTGTCGTTTGTCCTTAAACATGCGAGAAATGCGAGAAACAAGTGATTTTTTAATAGATGCATGGCAGTTTTATAGACCGAATTCGGATTCTCCCACCAAGTTGGGAGGAAAATTTTGTAAGTAAAAGGGTGGAAATTGTCAAATTGGTACCTATGATAGTCATCATTGTCAAAGTCGTACCCAATTGCCTGGAAAGGGAGCATATATATGCATTATTCAACTGTATCACATCTTCAAAAAATTCTGCTTTCGAAGAAAATGACAATAATACCATACCTTGAGACCGGCCATTGTTGTTCCATAATTCTGGTATAATGCACGATTCATCTCAGGGATTTTCTTTTCTTCTATGACAAGCTTTTGAGCCATATAATCTGTGGAGGGTAATATTATATATAAACAGATCTATAATTTGTAAACGCATCAGGAATTAGAGAATGATGAATATTGCAGTACCTTCAATGTTCTTTGTGCATGCTTTCGACAGACCAGAACTCAGGGGATAAAGGGTGTCGTCAAGATCTGCAAGCAACATATATTTTTGCATTTTATATTTGTGATATTTGCTTCATCCCAAGTACTCCCTACAGTACTCAGATAGAAACCCACTGAAAAGCAAGTAAAACATGAGGATTTTGAAAGGATCCGAGCAAGAAAGCTTACCAAAGAGAAGACACTCGTAGTTGGGCATTAGAGCCTTGTATTCCATGTTTAACCTGTGTATAAAGAACGCTTTAGTGTTAGTGAATGACAGGAAACCAACATGGATTAAAAAGAAGTGTAATTTGTTTTGGAGAAGCGGGATTTTACAGCAGAGAATTATGAGAAAATGAGAGGAAAAACAGAGGTAGCTGCAAATATTGAATGAGAAAGGAGATGTGGGAAAGAAGAGGGTGGAGACGGTGGGTTTAAATAGGGAAGGAGTTCAGGTTTGAAAGAGGAAAGCCACAGGTAGTCTTCCTCAATGGTCTAATTAATCTATAGTCTCTAGAAGCATAAATGCGAATAATAGACCCCAGAGGGCCATAGTCTTTTTGACTTTCTCTATAAAAATCATAGCTTCTGGATTTTTATTTATTTTTAATCCAATCAAATTATTAGCATTCATATTCGGTTCAATAATTTTCTTTTAATTTTAATTTGAAAACAAAAAATTATTATTATTATTATTTTTTATTTTAACTACCTACTTTTAATTATCAATTTTTATTATTCTATTTAAATATTATTTCCTTTTCAAATCTACATTCCAAAATCATGCGCATGTTTTATGTGAAGTCAATTTTTTTTTAAAAGCTCATTAAATTTGGTAAACACTATAAGAGCATTCTTAGCAACTTGCTATTTTGGTAGAAAAAAACACATAAAAATCACTCCTAGCAACCTCACTACTAAAAATTTTGGTGAGTGAACAGTACTTACCAAATCATTAAAAAACTATAAAAATTTGGTTATTTATTTATCTTTTTTTTTTTTTTCTCTTAAACTATAATATTTCCACACTTTAGACATCCAGTGCCGTACAAATTTCTTGTTCACATATTCGAACAGGTTTTGTGGAATTGAAGGGGCATGTTCAGGTAGCATTTTATTTCTGATTATTTTTTTAAAACATGTTTGTGTAGGTTTTTAAAATTCAAATTTTACTCAAGTTTTATCAAACTTTTTTTAATTTTGTTTCGAGTCCTCTAAAGAAAATATTAGTACAATGTTTCTCCGAAAAGAAAATATTCTAAACCTAAAGTATTTCATACAGCAATGTAATAACTAATATATATTTTAACCCTTGAACAATAAGCCAAGAAAGATAATGGTAATGTGCCTTCACATTGCTTTAGCTTTATGGGAAAGCGAGACAGAATTTTACTTTTGATTGCCATAGTCCTTAGATATGTGAGATATTTGGTGCACATAACAGTACTCTTATCTCATAATTGAGATTGATATTCTGTTCTATCTATGGCATTTAGATTTTTTCTTCTTTTCTTTTTTTTTTTTTTGAATTTTATGGCATTTATATTTTAAAAATTAAATTGAAATCTTTTTTATGGTTCAGATTAAATTTTACAAATATAATGACTATATATTTTCACGTTATTTAAAATTTTTAAACGATATGACACTAATTATATTGCTAAATATAACAAAACAAAATCTGCACGTAGTACTATTAAAAGTGGGGCAGCTGACCCAATAGTAACGGAGGCTTTGGCTGCTTTACACGCCGTAGGGTTATGTAGAGAGATGAGCTTTAATAACATTATCATGGAGGGAGATGCTCTTCAAATTGTAACGGCAATTAAAGCGGATGGGAATAATTGAAACAAATTTAGACACATAGTTGATGGAATCAAAAAGGGTTTGCACTAGTTGAGATCGTGGAGCGTCGTACATGTCAAGAGGAGCAAAGCCGCGAATGAGGCTACTCATACCATTGTCCGATAGGTTATTTTGTGTGTCATAAATAGAGTTTAGGTTGAAGAAACTTCAAATTGTATATATAGTATTGTAAGCAGGGATTTTCAGGTTCCTATATGATTTGATGATTTTTCTAATAAAAGTTTCAACTTTTGTTCAAAAAAAAAATATATATATATATATATATACAAAATTGAATTATCGATACCCAATTGAATTATTAAATGACATAAATTTTTTACAAATTAGTTCAAATGAAATTTTTCACAAACCAACTTCTAAAAGTGACATGTATCCCTTACATATGTGAAGCACATTTTTTTTTTAAAATACGTAACTTTTTATATATTTTTTTAATAATTTAAAAAAATATGCCATTTTTATAAAACGGTTTATATGAATTTTTTACGAACCTGTTTGGAAAAAAATTTCTGTCAAATGGGTTGAATAAAATTTTGAACTTCTCGAACTCCAATTTAGGTTGACCTAACCCAATATTTTAATATATATATTATGTGGTTTGGTTGAAGAATCTCTGCAATAAGTTAGGCCTTAGGGTGTGAGCACCTGGGTTTTGATTTATCATAGATCATTTACATCCAAGTAGTCAAAAGGTTATTTTGGGTAACAAAATGTAAATTTTTGTGAAAATGTAGCTGCTTCTAGCTAGTTAATTTTGCTTAAAATTTGGTGAACTTTTAGAGCATAGTTAATAACCTCACCAAATGTTACCAGCTAAAATAGCTAAAAATCAATTTTTTCTATTATGGTGAACCATTTTTTTAATTTACCCTCAGTAGCCTTACTATTTTAACTATTCACTATCACTATTCCATTTAAATAATATTTTTTTAGATTTTTTTATTATTATTTTTCTATTTAATCTTTTTGAATGTTTGTCTTTTTCTAACGGTCATATTTTTTAATATTTGTCTTATTCTAATGGTCATATTTTTAAAATTTTGTATTATATTCTATTATTCTTTACTATATTTAAAATTGCGAACATTGAAAAATTTAGTTTTTTAAAATTATATTTAGATGGTTTAGAGAACTAGAAACAAAATTGAAAAAAGATTGATAAAACTTGAGTAAAAATTGAATTTTAAAAACCTACACAAACATGTTTTTAAAAAATAATCAGAAATAAAATGCTACCTGAACATGCACCTTCAATTCCACAAAACCTATTGGAATATGTGAACAAGAAATTTGTACGGCACTGGATGTCTAAAGTGTGGAAATATTATAGTTTAAGAGAAAAAAAAAAAACAAAGAGAGATAAATAACCAAATTTTTATAGTTTTTTAATGATTTGGTGAGTGTGGTGAGTATTGTTCACTCACCAAAATTTTTTGGTTATAATAATGAGGTTGCTAGGAGTGATTTTTATGTGTTTTTTTTTACCAAAATAACAAGCTGCTAGGAATGCTCTTTATAGTGTTTACCAATTTTAATGAGCACTATAGCTTTAAAAAAACAAATTGACTTTACATAAAACATGCGCATGATTTTGGAATGTAGATTTTAAAAGGAAATAATATCTAAATAGAATAATAAAAGTTGATAATTAAAAGTAAGTAGTTAAAATAAAAAATAATAATAATAATAATTTTTTGTTTTCAAACAAAATTTAAAAAAAAAAAATTGAGCCGAATATGAATGCTAATTAAGCCATCCATTTATCCAAAAAATAATGTTACATTGCATATAATCAACCACACCAATCTAAAGGATAATCAATGGTCTTTCACATTATCTTCAAAGGGTAGTTTAATCGATTGGGGATCACGTCTCATGAAGCGGAGGTCATTAGTTTGAATTCATCTCCCCCTCTTATGTGGACACGTAAAAAAAAAAAAAAAAAAAAAATGTCTTTCACATTATCTAAATTCCAAAGAATGAGTTATTTAAGAATATGGCTTGCCGTGTTCTGCGCACACCGGACGGAAGCTAAATTCGTTCGATTTGGCTGCCATGTGCCAACTCTTGAGAATTTAACACAAAAATGACGTCAGGCCTTCACAATTCTTTAACAATTACTTATCAAGGATGGACCTTGTCTCCTGTCTTTATTCCTTTGGGTTTGGATTAGTGGCTAAAATTTTAATTGGATCTCAACTATCAAAACTATTATCATAAATCCCTTTCCATAGACTTGTTTTCACGACGTCTAATCACGCATGGGAAATGCTAGAAGTATTAAAAATTTTTTATCAAGAAATTTGTATTAAGATGATGTAGAGCATATTCATAATGATGTAGAAATTCTCGAACACATATTCTCCATATGGCTTCTCAAGTATCTTCACCATGCCATCCAAATTATAGAGAAGCCCTTGCTGCCAGGTTAGCAGTCTTTTTGGCAACGTCTCTTCATCTTGATCACTTTATTCTGAAAGGTGATTTAGAAGTTGTCATCTCTGCTCTCCAAAATCCAACTATTTCTCAAGATCAAAGAATTTCACCCCTCATCTTGAAAATAATTGGATTTATCTCAACTTCTTTCTCTTGGAAAGCTACAAAAATTTTAAAAAGTATAAACTTCAGTGCCCACCATTTGACACATTGATACGCAACCACATCATTTTCTAGTAACATTTTCACTTATCCTCCCCTTTTAAGAGGTGGCATGCATCTTTCCACTGGTTTCTAGTTTGTTTTCCTGTTGCTTGTGTCTTTCAAAGTATCTAAAAAAAAAACATATCTCTGAAATATAATATATTTTCCAAATGGCGCTGTAATCATAAATACCGATTGTACAAATTTTGGGGAACTTTTAAGGGAAATGGAAAACTCATAATTCATTCCATGTACAATTACAGCCAACGTCCCTAGTAATCACGTTGGGACTACTTGAGGTTCTAGGGGTGAAGATCCGTCCTCCTCCTCAGTAACAGGTATCTCCACAGTCTTCTGATCTTCCTCTTCAAAACCTTGCTTAAATATATCATAATTCGTGAGCTCGGTTGATTTGAATGGCCGTTCACCCAAAACTCGAAGCAAGTCATCTTGGTGAAGAACTTCCTTTTCAAGCAACAGCTCGGCAATTTTGGCCACCTGCTCTTTGTGTTCCTCTATAAGTTGGATTGTGTGTACATATGCCTTGCCCACCCATTCTCGCACTTCACTGTCAATAATTGCTGCAGTCTTGCTGCTGTACGGCTTGCTCATTTCAAATGAGTCTTCCCTTTGAGGAAAAGAGAGGAGACCCACCTTGTCGCTAAAACCATAGACTGCTACTTGGGCGTAGGTCATCTTTGTCACCTTCTCCAAGTCATTTTGAGCCCCTGTTGATATTTTCCCCAACAGCACCTGCATACAAACACAATAGAAAAATAAATCCATATCACCACAATCATAGTTGAATAGCCTATTGCATTACACTTTTGGTTCCTTTTTAATCTTTCCATTCGCAAACATATCAGTTGGGAATATGGGTGTTTGCATCATGAGATAAAAGATAGGGCTGACAATTTTGACACGACCCGCAAACACGATAAAAACACAACACGAAATTAATGTGTTAGGGTTGAGAGGTATAACACATTTAATTAAATAGATCATGTTAAAATTGACCTATATAGTCTTATACGCATGCCTCAACATGACTCAAACCCGACACACGATATTTAGAACTGACAATTTTTTACAGAACTTGAGAACCCAACATGAAATTAGCAGATTAGAATTGAGGGGTCTGGTCCGTTTAATTAAATAGGTCGAGTTAGAGTTAACTTATATAGTCTTATACCCATGCTTCAATACAACCCAAACCCGACAGGCATACATGAATTGCCACCCACTTAAGAGTTGAACATAATTGCTAACTTTCTGCAATATGGTTGAAAGTGGAAAGAAGCATCCACAATTTATACCAAAAAGCATTTATAAAACTTGCCCCCATCCAAATATATGATAAGAGTAGCAAAACTTTATGGCTACCTGCTCAGCAGCCCGGCCACCGAGGGTCATGCAGGTCATGTCGAAAAGCTGCTCCTTAGTCATGAGAAGGTTTTCATTAGGAACGTATTGGGCAAATCCAAGTGCCGCTGTACCACGAGGCACAATTGTCACTTTCAACAAGGGTTCTGCATGTTCTAAGAACCAGCCAGCAACAGCATGACCTGATTCATGGTAGGCAACAGTACGGCGCTCCAGCTTGCTTATCACCTGCTTGACAAATGAGGGATGTCAGAAATTCTCATGCTGATCAAGGGTAGAAAGAAGGATCAGATTGAAACTTGAAAAAAAATTCAGGTTTCCCTGTAGATCAAGAATCCTTTCTAGAGCACTGGAAATTTCAAAACACACAAGGAACAACCAAATGGCAGGTCCAGAAGCGTATTGGAATGAAAGCATTCGGGCTTCCCATAACCTTTACAAAAAGCAACTTAGAGCTAATTACGCTTTACCTACACAAGATTAGGGTCGAATTCAAATTGGAATCAAATTGTCAGCCTGTGGTTTAAAAAATTGCACTTATTCCACCTGAGGTCACATTCTTTATTATTTTTCAGAACTAAATCGTTAAAATACAAGTGTATAAATCACATTTTTCCAAAAAAAAAAAGTCAGCAGAAAATACAACAATCTCATTATAATATAAATATATTAAACTCATTAACCAAAAGAACAAAAAACTATACTTCAGATGGGTAAAGTGCAACATTTAAAACCATTGGCAACTCGAACTTGGCTCAAATCATAAATTATTAAGTATAGTTTCCCCAGCTACTTTCCATGATGAAGAGCAGCTCCAGATGAATTGCAAAGGTCTTTCATTAAACCCCCAAATAAGAAAAAAAAAAAAAAAAAAGCTTCCCCCAACAACAACATGGTCATAGAGTTAAAATTCAAAATGGTGATCACATCATGCAACACAAGTGGCTAGAAATTAGTTACCTTGTTCTTCTTCTCCAAACCACCAATGATCCTATCTATAGCTGCCTCAAAATGATCCATTGTGACCTGTGTTCCCTCATTCCTTGCAGCAATTAGAGCAGCTTCGTTGCAGACATTCGCAATGTCTGCTCCAGCAAATCCAGGCGTGAGGGCTGCAAGCCTCTGAGAGTAATATGATGGCTCCTGATCAAGTTTAATTTTTTTCAAGTAGATCCGAAATATCTGGTCACGACCTTTAATATCAGGTTTATCAATGGTAATTTGGCGATCAAATCGGCCAGGCCTCAATAGTGCTTTGTCTAAAATATCAGGTCTATTAGTGCCAGCAATCACAACAACTCCAGAGGTGGTTCCAAAGCCATCCATTTCTACTAGCAACTGATTTAGCGTACTTTCACGCTCATCATTGGCACCTGAAAAGGCCCCACGCCCTCTTGCTCGACCAATTGCATCAATCTCATCAATAAAAACTATACTGGGAGCACACTGCCTTGCTTCTTGAAACAAGTTTCTGACCCTGGACGGTCCAACACCAACAAACATCTCCATGAAGTCTGAACCAGATATAGAAAGAAAAGGGACACCAGACTCCCCTGCAGTTGCTTTTGCTAGAAGGGTCTTTCCCGTGCCTGGAGGGCCTACCAAAAGAGCACCTTTTGGAATCTTTGCTCCCAAATCCTCATATTTCTTAGGGTTCTTTAGGAAGTGCACAAATTCCATAATTTCTTGCTTTGCCTCATCACAACCAGCAACATCTTTGAAATATATCTGGACAAACCCACCAGAAAAGAAAAAGTCTCTTTAGTCGCTTTCTAGAAACATGGTGGTTTTTAATTTATTGCTAAGTGACGAAAGACAAATTACTGGCAAAATTGGATGAAGCAAACAAACAACAAATATCAGAGAAACAGAATGCTAACCTTATTCTTGGCATTCTTATCTACTTTCGTAACATGTGCCTTTCCTATGTTGAATATCCCACGGGCACCCTTTCCACCACTGCCACCAACACCTAGCCCACCTTGCATTCTCCGCCCCATAAACAAAAGGGACCCCAAAAGCAAGAGCGTTGGTGCAAATCTCATCAATTCATTGTACCAAACCATTTCAGAGACATATGTTACAGGAACATAATCATGGGAATCTATCCCTAATGCTTCCTGGGCTTCCTCCAACTTCTCTTCAAAAGATTCAACACTACCAATGTTGAAAAAGTATTTATACTGGCCCCCATTCCCTTTTGCAGGGGTACCATTAACAGGTCCATGCACAATATCATCACTTGTCTGATTGCGTGGTGAGCTCCTTACAAAAACTTTCGCGACTGACTTATTAGTAACAACTATGTGGTCAACTTTACCGGCCTCCAGAAGCTTGTTTTTGAACTCTTGAAAACTAATCTGCAAAAAATATGAAATTTCAGAATGACCAGAAGAAAATTTAACATAAACAACTAAAGGAAAAAACATTTTCCAATTGGAAATAAATGACTAGGGGAAAAAATGCAGCAATTCAAAAGTTACATAGATCATTAATAGTAACCCTTGCGTCACCATGCAGACCCAAGTACAAGTTCTAGTGCCTCAAATAAGCAATCACCCAAAGAAATTTCCACTAAGAAGGTTAAGATTGTAATTAATCCACTTAGAGAAATGTCCACAAAAAGATGTTAAGACTTAACAGAAAATGGGATTAGAGCAATTTAACCAGCATCAATGGAAGTCTCCCTGTCAATGCAAGAAACCACTTTGTCTAATGAAGCTTCAGCCAATAATAACTCATGCAGCCATGCAGGTTATGAGGCAAGGTTCTTAAAAGTAAAAAGTTCTGGTCAGGCAGTCACTTGGATATGTAGAAACTTGTTTAATGAACCAATAATATATGTTAATACACCAAAAAAAAAAAAACGGTTTATAAAGATATTATCTTAATTTCAGATACATACAGTCGTCAAATGAGTTAATCCAAGGCTCAACTTCTATCAAAATGTCACCATACCCTCGTACTTTCGTACTTTTTGACATTGAGAATCCAATTTCCAATTTGGTGATATTAAAACTTGAGTTTCGGATTACTATGAATCTGAAACCTTCGTCCATTTTTCTGTCATATAAATAGCAGAAATAACATGAATATACAACTATGCACCTCATAAATAAATAAAAAATAATAAAAAAAAAAACTTAAAAAAAAAAAGGGTGATGAGGTGGACCTCCATGCCGTGGAGGTTGACCAGCTATGGAGGTCTTCGCTTTTTTTTCTTTTTTCTTTTAAAAAAAGTGTTCTGAGGGGCATAAGTATATTTCCATGTCCTTTCCGTTATTTATTTGACAGAAATGTGGACGGAGGTCTCGGATGTGACTTGAAACTCAGATCTTAATGTTATTAAAATGAAAACAGGGGCCTCAATGTTGAAAAATGCAAAAGCACGAGTGGTGACCCCCCCCCCATTTTTCTGAAACCTTCGTCCATTTTTCTGTCATATAAATAGCAGAAATAACATGAATATACAACTATGCACCTCATAAATAAAAATAAAAAATAAAAAAAAAAAAACTTGAAAAAAAAAAGGGTGATGAGGTGGACCTCCATGCCGTGGAGGTTGACCAGCTATGGAGGTCTTCCCTTTTTTTTCTTTTTTCTTTTAAAAAAAGTGTTCTGAGGGGCATAAGTATATTTCCATGTCCTTTCCGTTATTTATTTGACAGAAATGTGGACGGAGGTCTCGGATGTGACTTGAAACTCAGATCTTAATGTTATTAAAATGAAAACAGGGGCCTCAATGTTGAAAAATGCAAAAGCACGAGTGGTGACCCCCCCCCCCCCCCCAAATAAAATAAAAAGTAAAACAAAACAAAACACAATATAGAAAGAAATGAACCAAATCAGGGGAGAGGTCGTGATGCAAAATTTTTAAATAATTGATTTCAATTTGCATGTTGTGCCTATTGGCCATTGCAGCCTCCATTTAAATAAAAATATCCTAGGGACATTTTTCCATAATGGAGTATCAATGAATATATTTTTATACTATGCTGCTATTTGAAAGGGAATAGCATAATGAAACAAATTTTATGAGAAAAATATACTCTTTTTTTTTTTTTTTTATAAGAATTTTATGAGAACAATATACATATCACAGTTGGCCCTTTTGCCTTATTAATGATGATTAAAAATGTAATTCAAAAGCACGTTAATTGTTGAATTTTGCAAATTGACCTGAATAAAACGAAGAAGCTTGTAGAATGGCCCTAGAATGACATAAGGATAAGCTTACCTGTTGCTCTTCACGAGAACCAAATGACATGGAAGAAAGAACTAGCCCAATTATAATTAAAGGGGTCAATGAATTCTGAAATTTTGTGAAAATGTCTTGAAAACTCCAATGATCATCTGTTTTTGAGTCATCTGAAATTAGAAGAATAATTGGGTTACTTCAATTGATAAATCTAATCTCATACCCAGCATGGAAATAAATAAAAAGCAGATGCATGAACAACACAAACATAGAGAACATAAAGTTTATGTTCAAGAAGGGTTCACAAGTTCACACTAGAGATATCACAGTTGTTCTGCAATGAAGTTATTTCTGAATTTGTAGAAGGCGGAGGGAGTATATATTTGGTAATAGAAAACGTGTGTAACTAAGCAAACTCTTCCCCAATCTCTCACATCTTCAATGCAGTAAGATAGCTACATCCCTCCACTTCAAGTGTTCGACAAGCACAAGACACAAAAACTTGCAGAGTAATAGTTTTTTTTCTTTTTCTTTATCTAGCCCACAGGGCTTGGGCAACCTTAACATAGTTTTTTTTTAATCCAAACAAAAAGGCTAGGCCAACCTTACCCGACCACGCCCAGCCAACCCCCATTCCCAATACAGCTTAAAGTACAGACCAAGCTAGCCTTTTACCAGAATCAAAAACCGAGTCTGCCATAAAGTTAGTACCTGCAATGGTATTAGCTACCATAAAATCAGTACTACCTCCCATATGAACTAGAGGCATTTCTCAAAGGAAAGCTGAAAGCAAACCAGAATATTGAAGCTACCCAGGGAATTTGCAGCATCCACCATCCAATGTACAAGCTCCCTAAAGTCAAACAAATGAAAACCCAAAAATGACACATCTAAAACTCCAACATATTGCTGCAAACCACAACTGACACATTGATTCGCAGCATCCACCATGCAATATACAAGCTCCCTAAAAAACAAGGAAATGAAAAGCCACCAATGATATAACTAAAACTCCAACACACTGCTGCAAACTGCAATCGCCATATTACTTTCAGCTCAAACAGACATCCTCCATTTTAGCAGCAAAATACTAAGCAACATAATGTAAATTATATTATCCTATGGAGAAAATATATACAAGAACAATTAAGACCTTGGAAAAGCTCTTAAATTTAGTGCCCTGAAACATGTCGAAACACAAAAAGAACATCTTTTTTTTTTTTTGATAAGTAATTGCAATTTATAAAAAAAGGGCAGAGGGGCGCCACCCTTATACACCACAAAAAGAACATCTTAACAGTTAAGTATGATATCCTACTTTGTTTCCCATTTCTATAACTACCATTTCCAAACAATCAACAACAGCTATCTCCAAATTGAGAATTTCTCATTCCAAGAGGGGGGAAATGTATAAAGAATAGACATTATAACAGCTCAAAAGCAAAAAAAATTCACCTTTTGACTCCGATTTTTGCTCCTTTCCCTTCGGAATTTCCTTCTTTTCCTTCGGATAAAAGTTTTCATAATCTGCAAATGAAGGGCAATACACACTCAACCTTGTCCATACCACAATCCAAGTAGCATTAGCATTTGCAAAAGTAATTTTCTTACTCTTAGAAACAACTACTGAGCATTGATTTTCGCTAGGATTTAAACAATAAAATTCGTTCCATAGCATTGGCCAAATAGTACCCAAACAAAGTCAATGCTCAAAACACAAAAATCACATTTCAATCACTTACTCTTTTTCTTGGGGGCTTCACTCGAGAAAAGCCGACGTAGTCTAGGGTTTGCAAGAACACGGTTCAAATCGGACAAACACGCCTTCGAAACCAACTCCTTGTGAGCTCCAATTGTCGCTAAATACCTCCTCAAAAACCCTAATCCCCCATCCACACGACCCAGATACGCATTCACACCTGGCACCCCCAGAAGCCCTTCGTTGCCGATCACCGATCTCCCAACACCACCACCATACAACAAATTCTAGCCCACCAAAAATTAAATAAATAAATAACCAAAAAAAACCCAGAAAATTGAAAATTTCAACAGCACAAAAATTAAATTTAAAAAAAAAAAAAAAAAAAAATGGTGTAAAAACTTACTTTAGAGCGAGAAGACCGTGACAAGGAACGGCCAAGCCTCGAAAAGATCATTATTTTGATGACTCAGATAGAAAATGAGTGGTATTCTATATTATGGTTCTGATTCTTAAAAAAAAAAAAAACAGGAACAGATCTAAGGTGACAATCTTGGAAATAACGTTGCTAAAAACAAT
The DNA here is from genome assembly GCF_958979055.1 of Alnus glutinosa. Lineage (NCBI taxonomy): Eukaryota > Viridiplantae > Streptophyta > Magnoliopsida > Fagales > Betulaceae > Alnus > Alnus glutinosa. The sequence continues at coordinate 23,637,447 of NC_084894.1, forward strand.
TACAGTACTAGGGTTTAACTGGACGTTAATTTCTGGGGCAAAATTAAACGAATGAGTTTTTGGAAGTGTTGGATAAGAAGGCTGACGATATATATAAGGTGCTGTTTGGGCGCGATAGATATTTGTGGGTCGCGTTTTCTGATTGGGGCATGGTTGGTGAGGTCAGCAGGGGCGTTGGGTTTGGTTTTGTTTCGTGGATTGATAACTTGGCAAGCAAGACATATAAGCAAGACGCAACACCAACGGCAATAGTCTCCAAACCACAATAACAATCGAAGTGGACTATTCCACTCCAAACACATCATTTTCATTTTTTTTTTTTTTATTATTTTTTTTTTTATATGTTCACACAAAATGAGAAGAGGGATTTAAACTAATGACATCCGCTTCATGAAGCGTGGTCTCCAACCAATTCAACTACTCTTTGAAAACTCCAAACACATCATTTGATATACCTCGTCATCTTTACAACTATAAATTTTCTTTAAATCCTAAGAAATCACGAAATCTATTACATTTTTGATATGATGCATTTATAATATCAGTATAATTTTTATACAATTCTAACAATTTGTTTAAAAAATTAACTATTAAATATGTAAAACTCACATGTAAAAAATAAATCTAATGATTATTTTGAAAAAAAAAAAATTGTTTGAATTGTATAGAAGTTATAAACGTATAATTTTTCATTACATTTAATCATTATATATATAATACGTTAAAGATATTCCAAGTCTAATCATAGAAGATTTGAATGCTTTGTTTGTTAATGCTTTTTAGAGAATTTTAAAAAAATATATATTTTAGATAAAAATATATTTTAATATGATATAAAGTGTTTTATATTTTAAGTTATTTGCAGTAAAATATTTTTATTGTTCTCGATGTTATATTATGTAACTTTAAATATAAGAGACATCATACTTAGTCATAATGGTTATGTTTGGCAATGAACATGACATGCCATAGTAGTGGGCAACCATTTTTTTTTCTCACTTTTTCACATTTTTCAATAACAATCAAATCAAAACATTCTCATTTTTTTCATTTTTTATATCACATCAATAATTTTTTTTATTATTATTCAAATAAAATATTTCCTAAAATACGAAACTTTTTCACTTTTCTATACAAAACTTTTTACTTTATATTACATCTACCACTTTTTACCAATTCCAATGGGTCTATGACAATAGGTTAGTTGCCATTTGAAACCATTAATTATATGATTTTTTTTTTTTTTTTATATATATATAAGTACAACCAGGAACTGAACAAAAACTAAATCAAGGAACAAAAAAAGAAGCAGAAGATTTCTTTCCTAAACAGGGTGGAAAGGAAATCGGGAAACAGGAAGGAATGGGAATGCAACTGGAAATGAATCTAGTTGCGGCCCAATTTGCCATATAATGGGTACCGAAGTTTGCACTTCGGTTGATATGACTAGCTGACCAACTAGTTGTAGAAGGAATCGTAGATGATAAGTCCGAAATAACTGAAGATATTCACCGATCCTATGTAATAGAAGGATTATTAATGGCAAGAGTCACTATAAGAGAATCGCCTTCAAAGATGATTGAAGGGAGCTTGAGGGACAGAGACAATTGAGCTGCAAGAAGAGCCGCAAAGGCTTTACCATATATTGTAAAACAAGGGGGGCTAACTTGAGCTAAACATTTAATAACCGAACCTTCAAAATCACGACAGGCAGCTGATTGAGCTGAAAAAGTTTTCCGAATGGCAGTAATTAATCTTGAAAGTAGATGATATTGGCCTTTTTCATGCAGGAAAAGAAGGAGTAACCTTAATTTTCCAAGCCATATAATGTTCTTTGGAGATATGATTGATCTTGGCAGAAATAGACAGAGCATTAGGAATCAAATTTTCTTGATGAGCTTTATTCTTGGCATACCAAATTTGATCATAGGCAACTGCTACAAAGATTTGGAAAAAATGAGAGTCAGATGCAGGAATACCAATAGTCTGTGGATGAAGTATAACATATAACCAATCAACCATAGAAGAGATACGCAAAGCAAGAATATCCATAGGCCATAAAGAGTTTCTTCAGACCACCCTAGCAATGGGGCAAGACAAAAAAAGGTGAACCAGGGAATCTATAGAAAAAGAACACAGGGAACACGTAGAATTAGAAATAGAAGGAGAAAAAATAGCTGAAGAAATACGCTCCTTTGTTGGAACACAATTCCAAACCATTTTCTAGAGAAAAAGGCAAAGCTGGTGATTAAGTTTAAACTTCCAAAGAAGTTTCCAACTTGATTGTTGCAAAGAGGAAGAGAGCGGAGTCCTCTGAGAAGTTAAAAATCAATGAGGGGACTAAGTAGAGAAAACACCCATAGAAGAAAGAGACCAAAGAAGAGCTTCAGTGGCAGACCGAATCTTGATCTTCAAAATCTCAGAAACAGAAGACGGTTCAAAAAGAAATCTCAACAAAGGTAAATTCCATGTCCCTGTTGTAGAAGAAAGGAGATCTGAAATCGCGAGAGGAAAATTAGCTTGTAAACTCTCAACCCAAGGGACTAGTCTAAATCAGGTAACGTGGGAACCCAAGTAGAAAATCAAATAGCAAGCAAACTAAACAAATGAGGAATAAAACAAGCTCCAGATTTCAATAAAGGCACAATGGATTTGATACCATTCCAAATAAAAGAATCAGTGGGAAGTGAGCTAGTAAGCAAATTTCCATATTTAAAGTATTTATTCTTGAATAATGAAACCCAGAGATAGTCATGATCCACAAGTAATTTCCATCCCAACTTGGAAATAAGAGAGATATTAACATCCTTCATAAGATGAAATCCCAAACCACCCTGATCTTTGGGTAAGCATAGGGAATTCCAAGATTTGAGAGATAAATTATGGGACTTATCTTTAGGAAAACCCCACCAAAAATTTTTAAATGCCATGTCCAGTTTATGACATAACTCATCTGGAAGCAAAAAGGAGCTCATAGCATAGAAAGGGATAGAAGAAGCCACCACCTTAATGAGAACAGATTTCCCAGTCTGGGAGAGCGTCTTAGATCGCCAACCCTCAATTTTCACTTGAACTTTATCCAGAATGTCGAAAAAAGCAAATTTCTTCGATCGACCAATTAGCATAGGAAGACCCAGATGCTTTGCTGATATTGGAGTGTTAGCAAATGGAAGAAAACCCTGAAATCGGAGATAGTAGAAGCTGTAGTGTTTTTACTGAAAAGAATATTAGATTTACTAATATTGACAGATTGTCCTGACCATATGCTATATTTATCCAAACAGGTCTTAACAATAGAAGCTTTAGAAGAAATAGCCGATGTAAAGATAACCAAAATCATCAGCAAAGAGCAAGTGATTAAGGGCCACATTTGTCCCTAGAAACACGAAAGCCCCTCAGACTGTGATGAAGCAAACTAGATAAGGCCACAACACCAATGATGAAAAGAGAAAGGGACAGAGGATTACCTTGATGCAAACCTCGGGATGGCTAAAAATGGCCAAAAGGACTACCATTTAATAAAACCGAGAAATAAGATGTAGAAATATAGAGATGAATCCAGTTGATCCATTTTTCCCGGAAACCCAATTTATGAATAATAGATAAGAGAAAACTTCACTCCATTCTGTCAAAAGCCTTTTCCATATCAATATTGACGGCCATAAGTCTGTCATTACCCCTCTTAAACTTAAGAGTGTGAAGCATTTCATGCGCCAAAATAGAGTTATCATGAATATGGCGTCCTGGCACAAAAGCTGTCTGAAAAGGCAAGATAAATTTGGACAAAAGAGGCTTTAGCCTATTAGCAATCAATTTAGAAATAATTTTGTAAAAAATATTGTATAAACTAATAGGCCGATAATGATAAACAGAAGAGGCGCCCAAGTGCTTTGGAATCACAGTAATAAAAGTATGATTTTGTTTCTTCAGCAGATGGCTATTCTAAAAAAAATTCTCAATAGCGAGGAGAACAATGCCCTTTATATATTCCCAGTATTTGACATAAAAAATAACAGTAAAGCCATCAGGTCCAGGTGCTTTTACACTCCCTAAACTTGTTAAAGAATCATAGATCTCAGATTTCGCAGGCAAAACACTGAGTAAATTGTTATCTTCATCCGAAATAACATTATCAAAAAGGCTCAATAACTCCTCATCAGGAGAAGGATTTGAGGAAGCAAAAAGCGATTTAAAATTATTAATAAAACAATCCCCTATAGCAAAACGATCAGTAATCCAACCTCCACGAGGAGATTGCAAAAGATTGATAGAGTTTTGTCTTCGGCGAATCAAAGTACTAGTATGAAAAAACCTGGTATTAAGATCAGTAGTAGTGAGCCATAATTCCCTGAATTTTTGCTTTCAGAGGGACTCCTCCTATTGTAGATAATCATCCAGAAGATTCTGAAGATGTAGCTCCAAAGCAGGATTTGAATTAGAAGGAGGAGCCTATTGAGCAATATCTAGAAGAGAGAGTGTATTATCCAATTTAGTCTTCATGTCCCAAAAATGGTGCTTATTCCAATATTTAATAGCAGATTTGGTAAGTTTCAACTTTTTAGCCAAACAATAAGAGGGAGAACCCGAAATAATAAAAGACCAAGCTTCCTCAATCACACTACCACAAGTCGGATCACGAGTCCAGAATTCTTCAAATCTAAAAGGTCGAGGTAGAGAAGGTGAAGGAATAGAAGTGTCCAATAGCAAATGGTTATGATTTGAATTGTGAGCAGGGAGATGAGTAACGAAATAAGAATTTGCAATACTCCTATCAAGACGTTCCTTAATTAAATCAAAACCCTGTCTATGATTAGACCAAGTAAAAGAATTGCCTGAGAAACTTAAATCCACCATTCCAAACGCATCCATAAAGTCATTAAGTGGATTAAACGAGAAATAGTCAAAAGGCCTACCACCCAATTTATCATCAAAAGATGAAATAGCATTAAAATCTCCAATACAAATCTAAGGATCAGAATAAGAGTACCCAAAATTTGCCAAAGCCATCCGGAAATTCGAGTTAGTTTTCTTGTACGGGGGACCATAGACAAAAGAAAACAAACATTTCACAGTTGGATCAACAGAATAGTACCAAACAGAGATAATATTACTAGAGACAAACAAACTAGCAATATCAATATCAGTTTTCCAAGCCAACAGAAGACCTCCTTTAGAACCGGAGGGCGAAGCCTGGATCATCATTACAAAACCCAATTGATTCAAAATAAGGCTAGCAATATTAATATTAGTTTTCCAAGCCAACAGAAAACCTCCTTTAGAACCGGAGGGCGAAACCTAGATCATCATTACAAAACCCAATTGATTCAAAATAGGGCTAGCTAAGTGGGGAGCTGTCTTAGTTTCTGTCAAAAAGAGAATATCAGGATTGTGCTTCCTGATAATAGTCCTGAGACTGCGAACTGTAGAGGACTGAGCTAAACCTCTACAGTTCCAGGATATAGTAATCATGGTACTGGAGGGGGCATGGCAGAGCCAGCTGCCTCAAAAGATGCTGAAGTTGGAACATCCACACGAGCATCAACATGGGAGACTTCATCCACAAGAACAAGCTGGGTGACACTGCGAGATTTCCTAGCTGCTTTGTGGAATTTCTTGGCTATCGTAGGAGATAGGGGCTTAGGTGGAGCAGCTGAAATATGTTCTTGCAGTCCTGGAGAAGAAGCTGCAAGAGAAAATTCCGGAGAAGTTCCTGGAGTGACCGGAGCTGGCGGAGAATTCCTCATATGAGTTAGAGACTGAGCAGCAAACAACATACGGTCCCGAAGACTATGAGGATTAGACAGCTTCTTTGAAGGAGGTGAAAATAAATCAGAGACCTCCGAAACAGCAACTCTTTTGTGACCCGAAATGGTGCGCGACTCCAAAAGAGGAGAAGGATAAACCTCAGACACCGGAGCACGACCCCTGAGTACCAAAACCTGTGTTTTTGGTAAGTAAGGATGATGCCTTATAGAAAGTCGAGGAGAGGGGGATTTCTTAGTGGGAGGAGGCTTTATGGGTGAATAAATTGGTGGAGAATTATATGAAGAAGGGCTGGAATACGGAATATCAGGGAGAGAGGCATGAGGATAATTAGGCATAACTGGGGATACTGGAACAGGGAAAGCTTGAGAAATAGACCTTACTTGTTGCTAGGGGGAAACCGAAACAGGAGCAGGCAGTTGGGATCCAAAAAGCAGAAGACTCGCAGTGGATTGAGGAAGACTCGAATAGAAGTGTAATGCTGAAGGCCCAAAGACAGTCAGGCCCGAAAAAGACTAGCTCATTACTCCTGTGAGTTGCCGTGCTAGTTGCAAATGCCTAGAGTTATGCTGATCATGAGGACCATACAAAGTAGGCCTAGTAGAATAAAGGCCCAACTTGAAGAGGGGATCAGTAGATGGGTCATGACCAAGAATAAGATCTTGGCCCAAAACCACCGATTCAGAAGAGTCTATGGGGAAAAATCCTGATTTTTTTCCTTGCCTTCAGAAGAGGCAAACGGTCGTACATGTGGCGACGTGGCAGCACACTGTCCAAAGAAATGTGTGTACGAACATGATGGCGATTGTGGCCTAGATTCAGTTGGCAGAGAAGCTTCTTCCTCAAGCTTCAAAGGAACTAAACTCGGAGGAAGCCCATTAATGGGAGAAGTCGCCGAAGCAGAAGAGACACACCCTGTAAGTAGAGAACAGAACTCGTATCCATAGTACAAGAAGGCAACGGGTTGATGGTATGTCCACTGGTACCCGAAGCAGGACGAGCAGAAACCAATTTCCTGGAACTCGGATAAACATAACCCTGAAGAGAGGTGCTATAGCGATCAGGAGTACCCAGAGGAGGAGGAGCTGGACAAAACATTTTGCAATGACCAATACAACCACACAAAGCACAATAATTGGCCAATCTCTTATAGAGAAGTTTAATCCAAAGAGGAGAACGGCCATTGCGGGGAAGATGGAATCCAGGAGCCAAAGGCAAAGAGACATCAATTAAAAGGCGAAAACGAAGATGGTGATGATTGATGATACCTGGTTTATCGCCATCTTCAATAGTCAGAACCTTGAGACCAATAAGTTTGCCAATCTTAATGGCGTTGACAACCATCATATTCTGAAGAGGGAGACCATGTACTTGCACCCAAAAAGCACATGAAGAAAGATCAACCTCCTCAAAAGCGAGCTCAGGTGGCCAAGGTTTGACAACAAGCAAGGATTCCTTGATGTTATAGGAACCATTATCCATAATTTCTTGAACCAAATGATGCTAAAAACTTTGAAAAGAAATCGGTCACCATGGAGCAAATCCACTTCAAAAGGCAGCTCAAATTTTCAAGAGATATTGAGTATATCACGTACCCAAAAAGAGACGGTGGATTTGGAGAAACCAACTTGCCCAATGGACGAAAAGAACGATCATGTGGGAAAACAAGAGGAGCTGACTCCAAAGGACATGGATCAGTTGAGGGGCTTTTGTTTCCTGAATAAGCGCCTGGAGATTGATTGACGATTGGTCCATGGTTCGGTTAAGAACTAGAAAAGTAGAAAGAGAACTTCCAAAAGAGGGATAGACAAGAAAAAAAGAAGAGAAAAAGTGTATAAGGCCAAAAGAAAACAAGGAGAATATTCGGTAAAGTTGACAGATGAGGTATGATGGGAGACTGTGTAGTTGAATAGTTATAGGAGAAAGAATGAGTAGAAAGAGTTGAGGAAACCTTTCTCTCGTTAGAGAGAAGGCAGAGTCTCTCTCTCTAGAAAAAGACATAATTTACATCTTAATTATATGATTTTTATTGCTGACGTTGACCGTGAGGGTTAAAATTATAAATTATTTTATGAGATGGATTATTAATGATATAAAGGCCTAAGTATTATTTAATAGGATATTATAACACTTCATTAATAAATGGTGATATTTTTCATTTTTTTTTACAAGCACATAATTTTTTTTACAAAAAAATCTACAACTAAGAACAATAAAAAAGAGATGGGTAACCCAACAATAAGCTCCAAAACAAATAGAGGAAACATAAATTAAAAAGGAAATGCATCAAATGAATAATGCGGCTTTATGGGTTCTTGGCACTAACACCATGAAAAATGGTGCCAATTAAAGCAGTTAGACAATGTGCTGGCAAGGTCATGATCATCGTAAGATCCTTCAATTTTTTTTTAACCCTAATATAGGGGACGCAGATAGGAACATAACCCTTGAACTACCCATCAATCCTACCCCAAACATTTTTGTAAGAAAATAACAATAACAACAAAAACATAAAACTTAGGAAAATACATAAATAAATCACAAAACCCAAAAAACAGCAACATCAGCAACAGAGAGGGTGGAGACATGCGGTCATGTGAAAACCATGTGCGGGCACGTGAAGGCTAGGCGGAGGCGTGTGAGGCAGCTATGAGGAGTGGAGGTGGGGGGGCAATTAAGACGGTGATGAGGTGTGTTTGTGGGCGGAGTTAATGGTGGATGGCAGATCGAGTTTTGAAAGAACCAAATTTGAAACTTTTCAAATCCATGAGGAGATGGCAACATAGCATGCTAGAGGAGGTGGTACGGCGGAGGTGGAGGGGCTAAGGCTGAGGCTGCATTTTTAGGAGGATCTTAGATAGATCACATGAGGCAATGGATAAGGTCTCGTGAGAGGCGGATAGAGCCTCAAAAGATGTGAGAAGATATAGAGAAAACTCTAAATTAAAAAGAAAAAAAAAAAAAGAGGTTCATGATAACATCATGAGGGAGAGGAGGGAAAATTAGAGAGTTGTCCCTCCTCGACCTCAAGCATGACCACCATGCTTGGAGAGAGACGAGAGAAAAATTGCTTTGAGAGCAAGTCGGCTTTAATTTTTTAACATGAGCGTGAAGAATTTATTCTTTATTTTATTTTTAAATAATATTAAGAAAGACAATGATCAAAGTAAAGCTTTAAGCACTAAGAGCATTATAATTTAAAGATATGATACGCTTACAACTTTCGTACAACTTTCGTACAACTTTTATACAATTTTAACAATTTTTTTGAAGATCAATTATTGGATATTTAAGACCCACATATAGAAAAACATATTCAATGATTGGTTTGAAAAAAAATTACGTCAAGAGTCGTACAATAATCATTTCTTTATAATTTATTCATGTTTTGTTGTACATACTGTCGAGATACTGAGATGAGTTACTGTTGTTAGCACAATCATCAGGAAGATAAAATTTAAAATTAGTCCAACTTCTGCCCAGAAGAGTCATCCTCTCTGATTCACGTTTTGTCAAAGGCTCTCCATATTTTTTTTTTTTAATTTAATTTATTTTATTTTGCTGTTGTTCTTAAATCGTTGGTATTTGTTTTACTGTGTGTTTTATATTGAGCAACTTGAAACTCTTATCAACTTTGGGCCTATGAATAATAATAATAATAATAAAAAACTTTGGGCCTTCGCTAAAGATAGGCTAGGCCCAATTTCCCCGTATATGACCGAAATCCAAACTCCCATCTTACCCATACTGTCGACGACTGGCTCTTTCCTCCCCAATTACATTCGCTTCATTGAATGCACAGAAGCAATGCTCAACTTAGCCAAATTTTTGTAGAAATCCATTGCTGTTTTGCTCCAGATAACCATGGAAACTAGTTCAGTTCTCCTCCACTCAAGAACCCTCCCCTTCTGTTTTACCCTAGCACACAACAAAGTTTCTCTCAGACATTTGGACAAACACTTGCCAATCTGCAGTTATCAGCGCCACCAAAGCGTTAAACCCTTCAAATCCCCGTTACATTGCTCTTTTAAAGCAAGCCCGTTGTCACTATCTTTAACAAGAACAAGAACCCATTTGTTACCTCCTCTCAAATGCTCGTATTCCAACACCACCACCTCGGATTCAGACAACCCATTGCTAAAATCCCTCAAAAACCTCTCACTTGATTCGTTGAAGAAAAGCCTTTCTCAGTTAACTCCTATTGATATTGTCAAGTGGTCTGGGGTCTTATCCATCGCTATTGCGGCAGCAAAATGGACTCTGAATTTGCTCTTCAACCCTTTCTTTTGGATGTATTTCAGCTGGACTTGGTTGTTCTGGCCGTGGCTCGTGGCGATATCGTTTGCAATTTACGGCTTATATTGCCTTCGCAAGAATTTACTTGGTGAAGCTAACATCTTTGAGCAACTTGCCCTTGTTACTTCAGTATTTACTTGGCTAACTCTTGTGCCGCCCGCCCATTTCAATGGGTATCTTGAAGGTTGGCCTTTCGTGTTCTTCTTCGTGTACCATTATTTCTTTTTCTTCAATGTAACTGTAAGGAAACGGTTATATGGTGATTACTATGCTCGCCCGCATGACCCCAAGTGGGAAGTGAACCCGCCCAGGTGGCTTCGCCTTTTGTTCTGTGTGGGAGTCATGGTTGGGCACTGGTTGGCCGCATTTGAAGGCCCGGAGCTGCACCGCATTCCGGGCGGGTGGACCAATGTAGGGGTTTGGATTTTGATAATGGTGACACTGTTGATGCAGTACAATTCGACGTTGTATCTTGCAAAGTATTCGGAAAAGGTGGTTGTGCCAACTGCTGTCGTACAGTTTGGCCCTTATCGCTGGGTCCGTCATCCAATATACTCGTCTACGATGCTGCTGTTTGTAACTTACTGTGTTGCACTTCGAGCACCTTTGAGCTCGCTCTTTGTTATAGCAGTTTGTTTGTTGTACTATGAGCAGAAGGCAAAACTGGAGGAGGCTTTGATGGTTGAGACTTTTGGGGATGGGTATATGGAGTATGCCGCTAAAGTTAGATGCAAGTTCATTCCTTTTGTTTATTAGCTTGTCTACAGGTATGCAGTGGTTAATTGTGCCTTGTCTGATTGAGACATTGGATTCAAGTACTTGAGCTTTGAAACGGGAAAGGAAAATGTTAGATTATATATAGCAGATGCAAATTTTGTTGGATGTTGTTATTGTTGATGTTATTTGTTTTAGCTTGGTTTTTTATTGTCATTTCCAAGTGCTTCAGTTTCACATGTTGCATTAGTCTTTTGTTTGCTGCAATGCGCTAGGTTGGGCGGGGGAAGGGGGGGTTGAATATCAGGTAGGTTTGTGAATTTTTATGTCGCCCTGATTTGTTGGTGTATCTTAAATCACTGCAGGAGTGCAGAATGCAAGTAGCTATAGTTCTTAATTCTTCTCTTGCTAATTTTGAGTTCTCAGAGCTCTTCTGTTTCACTTGGCAATGCTCTAGCAGTTGCATTGGTTTCAGTCTTTTAACTTAGCTTCAATATATTGAAGTCTCTATAAGTCTTATTGAGCAAACTTTTGAGTGCTTGTTTAAGTAATGTAAAAGAGACATACTTAAACAACAAACTGTAATCAATTGGCAATATCCAGGCCCACGAGTTAACTGTTCTCCAACAAGCATATTGACATAAATTAAATGAGCTGTATTATGCTCTATCCAGCTTGGCTTGCGTTTATGGCCACAAAGTTGGACTCGTACCCATACTTGGTTGGGCTGGAGGAAATTTATTTATAAAATATTAGTTGAAATGATGGAAGAGTGAAAATTGATGACTGGAAAACACATAAACTGACCATTTCTTTTTTCGCATTTGATTGATTATTCATAAGGGGACATCAAAGAGAAGATTACCTATAGAATCAAAGTTAATATAGTGGAGAACTGATGTGAGCATTTGTGTGATTGTTAGTGTTTTCATAGTTCACTTCTAACCCAGAAAATTGCAATTGGGATCAGTCGATCCAAAACTTGGAACATTTCTGTTAAAAAATGCTGATTTTAACTATCAAAATACAGGCAACCTATAAACCAATATTAGAATCTTATATAGACAATAAACTCTTTCTGTGAGCCAAGCTACAACGTTAAGAGTTACAACTCAAGACTACCTTACCGCTTTTTAACTTATAATGAAACTATCTATATAAGTTCTATAGAGGCTTATAAGCATCCTTCCGGAGTCTGATCTAAGTAGCATATCATGAACCTGTTTTCTTTCCAAGTAATTCGAGGATCCTGATGTTAAATTGCTACCAATTGCAATGTTGGATTTTGTTACTAACTTATTTTCACTTGAGATCTAAAGGGATTGTAATGTTAAATTGCACGTAGTTTCTTGACTATCTTACTCCTCTTTCACTTTTCGGTTTTTGATTGGAAAGTTACACAAGCAATATTTTGAACCCTTGACCGTACCCACTACCCCACTCTTACAGGGGGGGTTGGTATCACTTGAGCTACAGCTAATTGGCATCTTGTGGTTGATTTAACCTGAAGTTTGATGTGCATTCTATACGTTTGGAGCCCTTGTTGGCACCTTCAAAATGGCTTATGCTTTGTTTATTGGTTTCTTAGACGTTTTACTGTTTGCCTTTTCTGTTTTAAAAGCCAAAACAAGGCAGTAAACATACTTTTATTCTTGTAGAACTGTACAGTAAATATACCTGTCGAACTGCATGGATAAAAAATCGACCATAGAATTAGCTGCACATTTGGTTTCCAAAATTCTGGTTGGTCAAGTATTGCTATGTCCATGAAATAAGTGTGGCTAAAATGATTATGTATCAATAAATAAGCGGCATTAAAAAGTAGGGGCATTAGAAGTGAATCCATTTGTGAACATAAACTAAGTTTTCCTGTGCAACAAATGATGTTCAGATGAGCATTGAAGGTTGATATAGTTCAACTGGAAGGCACCGCAAGGATCTAAGGGAAGGTCAGTATGCATTTGTTAGGCTTCCTCTTTTTCCAATTTAATTCATGATTATGTGAAAAGAAAACACAATTGACACTGCTAGTTATTGTGCTATAGAGAAGGGTTTTTAAAATGTGTTGAGTGCTTGGAAAAATAATTAAATACATTCACAGCAAGTTTAGCTGTATAAGCTTCCTGGATTTTTCTTTTCTGTTTATTTTATGCCCCTTACATATCGAGTATAATGAGGAGTGAAGTTTCTTAAGATGCCAGCTAGGTCAGGTCTATGGTGTGTTGATTATTGGGCCATTGCACTGGGTCCAACTCTCCTTCTGAGCTCAGTACATTTGCTCGGTTTTTAAAATTGATATGTTTTGATCCTTCCTTGGTTTCTTTCTATTTGCTGTCTTGTGATTGCTACAGATCAGATAAGCATTTTCATGATCTCTTGTTATTGACTGAAATGACTTGTGTGGTTCGTTGCTTATATATAAAAAAACAGGAGATAAGTTGTTCGGGATATTATCTAGATCAGGTCATATAATCGGTTGGCTGTCAAACTGGGTTCAAGTCGCCATCTGAGCTTGATACATCCTCATCTGGTTGCTTTTTAATTGATAAGTGTTGTTGACCTTCCCTTGATTTTCCTTCGATATGCTGTCTCGTGATTGCTACCAATCAGATAAGCATGTTATAATCTCCACTCAAGATGGATTGCATCAGTGTTTGTGGATCTTATGCTCAAGACAGTTTAATGTCTCCCTACATTAGAAATTGAGTCACATTTTGAGTTTTTTGAATGAAACAAATGCATTAAATTGTAGGGATACTTTGTAATATCTCAGTCTCACATTGAGAAGATGAATAACTTACATAGAGTGGGTAGATTATAAAAATATTCATAGGTGTTAAATCTCACATTGGTTTCTTACTAGGTGAGACTGAGCTTTATAAATGATTTTAGGGAGTGATAGTGCAGATATGACTAGTGCTTTCCCTTGGTCGTTGCAAATGGTATCATATCAACCTAGGTACTGGAACACTGCATGTCGACCCTGACGATGATGTCCATATTTAAGAATGGAAGATTGTAACACTTCAATACATTGGAAGATGAATAACTCATGTAGAGTGGGTAAATTATAAAGACACTCATAGGTGCTAAGATAAGCTATCTTGTCTTATCAGTTTAGAAAAATTTCCGTCATATTGTAGGAGTGTTATCCTGTTCTAAATTACAAAACATCTAGCAGAGACATATACCTACTATGCCTACTTATACCTACTATAACTATATCAAAATAACAATAGATGCCTATATTTTCTTGCACTGCATATACCTACTATACCTCATCGTTATTACGTGAACCAGTTTACATTGCCACCCTCTTTATCAGAGAATGGCAACCAACATTCCAAGATTTGACTATGCTAGCACTGTAAGACTCAACATCCAGAAAGCGAAATATATTGAGATTTTGGAAGCCACCTCATGCGCACACGTAAGGCAACTCATCCCATGTGAAATATATGAGCTTATCCAGTTATCCTTGTTTTGCACCACAAATTGCAGAGATAGATGCACAGTCAAATTGCAAAATCCTCATAACCCAACACATACTAATTATGCAGGGGTTCTTTCTTCTTATGGCAAGATAGCAAAATCACTTTCTTTGATGTACTTTCTCTGTGTTTTCGATGTCAAGCACTTAAAAAAGACAAGGATTACTGGTCCTCTTTCGGCCCCTTATTTTTGTCAAAGTTTACTTGTTGAGATGTTTAGTTGGGCTGTAAAAGCGGTTACAGGTAGTAGTTATTGGCTAACCACAACCGCCTAAGGCAGTTATTGAATTTTAACAACTGCCTCTGCCTAGACAGTTAGCAGTTATTATGTTTATAACCGACGGTTTGAAAATCGCTTTTTAATATGGGCTTGGGGCCGATTTTGGTCCGGGTTTGGGTCGGATTTGGGTCAAATTTGGGCCGGATTTATGTCAGTTTTTCCATAAACAAATCCATAACATTAGTACAAAAATTACAAAATTACCAAATCTAAATACAAATCCAAATATAAATCCAAACATTAGTGCATTAGAACTCTAAAATCAAAAACACTACAAATCCAAAAACACTACAAATCCAATCATTAGTACATTACAACTCTAAAATCAAACCAAAAGGCAAAAAACACCAACATTTCAAATGACAAATCAAACTTGCATGAAGCCAAATCCAAATAAACACCAACATTTCAAGTGTTGAGCCGTAGGCCGTCAACCTTAAAAAGAAGTTTTTCCCTGGAAAAATCTCAAACTCATGTTTGGTTAGAGATAGAGAAAACGAAAAACCCTAAAATAAACAATTCAAAAATCAAAATCACATAAACAAAAAAATCACACAAACCTTAAAGCTATTTGCGAAATGAAATTAAAAGCAAAAATAAACAGAGATGAAGTTAAACGAATCAAAATTTCAAAGGGAGTAAGAAACCCCAAATGGGTTCGTAGACTCCGTACCTACTGGCTGCTGATTGGCTGAAGTTGAGATGAGAGAGATTGAGAGAGGGACGAGAGATAGAGAGACTGATGCACTAACTAGAGAAGAGATACATGGCTACACAAGCCAATAGGGCCATGGCTACACTGAGTAGAGACGAGCACTGAGTAGATTGAAAAATTGTGAGGCTTTGTGAGAATTGAGAACGGCTGTGGCGTAGAGGAGACGAGAGCAATTTTGAGAGGAGATGAGAAATCAAATTAGGTTTTTTAGATTTTATGTGTAATGAAACAGCGTCGGGTAGTGGTTATTTATAATCGCCTTCAAAAGCGGTTAGCAGTTACGAAACGGTTATAACTGCCATGTCTGTACATGCCTAATATTGTTCCGGCTCTCTGTTTTCTTTTATATCCCCGTCTATGCCTCTGTTTTCAGCAACACTCATGTGTTTTGCTCATGTTACTTGATTGTTGAGCCATTTCGTAATCCTTTTAAAAAAAGAATTTGTTTCCATATGTTTTCCATCCAAGGTTTGGAAATTGGATTTGTTTTTCCTTTGATGTGCTTCTCCTCATAATAGACAAGTTTTTTTTAAAAAAAGTGACTTAATACTTTGACTTGTTCCTTTTCTTTTATATTTTTTGGATGAATCTGATGATGTCTTTTTCAAGTATGATAAACACGTCTTAATTAGTTATCGGTTTCATTGTGTTTTCTCAGGTTCAGGATATGGAATGATTTTTCTCATGAGCTTTGATGTATTACTTGAAAGGTCCTGTTCCCATCATTAATTCATCTCAAAAACAAGCAGGCCAGGAGGGGTACGTACTCCTCCGTCCTCGTGTCATTTTTAGATCTATTCATCGTTTTATTCAAATTTAAATTATTTTTCCCATTTAAAAAAAGAAAAGAAAAAAAAAACATGTTTTTATCATGGACATGCTTGTTCTTCTGGAGGGCTGAATTTGTAATACCTGAAAATTAATTTGATGTGATGATTTAACGACTCTGCTGTTCCACAGTATTGACTTACGTACTATATATGTTAATGTGTACATTCCTTTTTTTTTTTTTTTTTTTTGCTATGTAATTAGTATGGTATAAAAATAGAGGAAAAATCAAAATTAATTCCTAGGTTTCAACATGTTTTACCCGTTTCCTAACTCGACACTGCTCATTGACCCGTTTCAACTTGTATTTGTTATATAAAAAATATATATAATTTCATAAATGGGTCAAGCAGATCTACCCGTTTATGCTAAATCCTAACTTTTTAATGTCGTGTAAAAAATTACCTATCCTAATTTTAAGGTAAATTTGTCACGTGGAGCGTACAATTAGCATATGACATGATATATGCAAGTCATGTGTTATTGATTTAGTTGTCTGATATGGTACACTGTCAATTAATTGGACGGTACGTAGGTCAAGGAAAACCTATGGACTAATTTAATTTTTTTTTCAAAAATAAAAGTCGATTGGTTAATATTTCAATTATAAAGCAGTTTTTGGTCTACAGTTACAACACCCCATTTAAACAGAATAAGCTTATCTTTATGAGCACATCTATCGGGCTCTGATTGCACCGTAGTTCTACCTGGCCGGAGTCTCTTTCATGTTGCTCAGATATTACGAGTTGCACTAGTAAATTTGGTCCAAATTCTTTAGCAGAAATCTGTATGGAAAATTAATGACAACGGAAAATGGTCGGCTACTTTCGGACGTCTGGCGACTTCAGCATCAGTAAGGCGATTTGAGAAAGAGAAAGCTCAAATTCAAAAAATGATTTATGAAATTTAAAACATAAACCATACTCCTTTCGGTCTCGTGCTCACCAAATACCGAAAATACGAAAATCATTTTTTTCAAAAAATATTTTATTCCGAACAAACGGATGTGAAAATATATCCCTAGAAAATAAAAAAAGTTTTCAATTTTTTTTTTTTTTTTTCAAAAAAAAAAGGAGTAAAAATAGAGGGCTGATAGCTAGTGTGGGGTCCTACGTACAGCGACTACCCCATGCATTCTAGGAGGGGCGGCCCCTACCCCATGACTCCATGAGGGGAGTTATCTCACCTACTGCATATTGCCAAAGGTCTTTATTCTATTTTATTTTTTTTGCTGTTTTTTCTTTGCTTTTTTTGGTAAAGTTTTCTCCGAGGTATATTTATATTTTCACATTAAATTTATTAAAAAAAAATGAAGTGAAAAATTGATGAAATAATCTATTTAAAAATGGACAAAAAAAACATGAAATTGATTGTAAAAATAAATATTCCATAGAGTGATATGATACTGACTTAAAGCTTAATTAGGGTATTTTTCCAATTCTTTATCAAGAATCCTCCTAATTTCACACCCTTATGCATGGGTGGAAATCGGATTCATCTCTTGAATTCGTGCCATGTCGAGTTGAGGCTTAAGTATACAACTATATGCAGGCCTGCACGACCTATATATTTAACTTAATGGATCACGATATAACTCGCATAATTCGTTTAATAAACAAATCGTGTAGGGTCGGCATGAACACGACCCATTTCAACCCGTTTCAATCTATTTATATTAAATAGATTGCGTTAACACAAATACTTAAATATGATCTAATAAAAATAATTTTCATATCTTATAAGTATAAATTATATCAATTATATATACACATTCACAATTAAACCCAAGACAAAATCAATTAGAGAGTATCAAAAAATGTGGTTATGTACTTATGATTTTTAAGGGTAAAAATGTAATTTACTTATACGGGTTATGCAAGTTAAGCAGATATTGATATGAATTAAACCCGTTTATTAATCTTGTCTCAATGGGTCGACCAATTGACCTGAATACTATTACACTAAACTCTAACCCTCTAACTTTATGTCAGATTTGCGAGTCGTATCAAACACTATTAATCCTAATCCTAATCCTCGGAACGGAATGTGAAAGCCACACAAATAATTAAGTGTAGAAATGACATTTAGGAAAGTAATCAAAGCAATGTCCCTTGATTGAAATGGTGTGTTAAACTATAGTATGCATTCCTTGCATAGTGATTTGCTGTATCATTATAGGTCACAAAAAAAGTGCATCTATTTCTATGATGTGGAACTAATTAAATAGTCATTGGATTCTTTTAGATGTGACAAAGGATTTTGAAGGAATGGACGAATGGTGGTTGTATGTGCTTGTGTACACAATGCATAATCCAAGAAAAATTGAGTAGACTTGTAGAAGCAATTCAAAGCGTGGAAGTCGTGGCCCTTTCCTTGCCCAATCACAAGGCTTCACGTAAGCAAGATTGGGTCAACATGTCTGTTGATGTCTTTGAAAACTTACGCTGTCTTTATCAGTTATCCTTCCATGCCATGTTATTTATCCACGTCGGTCAAAATATTGTGCTCAGAGACTGCAATACGTGGAACTTTACGGTGCCCAATGAACCTATTCCTTGTCCTGTGCATTGGATTAGGTTGCATTGTGGTAACATTAACAACTACCACTTAAAAAATAAAGAAAAAAAAAAAAACATTTTTTAAAGTCTTTTGACCTTTTAAACGACATTACTCTTCAAAGTGACGTACGTTATCCCATCGGAGAACGTGGTTTCAACGATAAACGATTGCTAATTTGTAGTTCAAATCTTATGATTATGATTGTTTTTCAATCGATGGTACTATTCGAACGACACAAAACGAATAATATAGTTTAGACTACTGAAGCGACACAAAACTTAACCTTTTTTTTAATTTTTTTTAAGTGTACTTCAAGTTAATTTATAGAGCAGATCGAAAAGAGAAGGAAAAAAATCTTAGGGCATGAAAGGAATATGATCCATATTGATCAAGACCACACTGTCCACACACATTTGATCCTCAAAAAACCACGTTCCTTTCAATTAACAGCACATGCGAACACATCTGCCAAATTGGTGAGATTTTTATTTTTCTGCACAGAACATGATATATTCGTTACACACGTTAACGATGCAACGTCGGCAGGCCAGGACTGATCGATCAGTACTAGCTCCTACGTTAAAGTACTAGACAATATCCACCCCAAGACAGCTTGCAAATACAGAGGATTCCCAACGACAAATTTGAAAAACAGAAATGAAAAAGAAAAAAGAAAACTCAATGGCCGGGGATATGTTGCTTTTGTCCCCACTGGACAACATTTCCGTCGTCGTCAAGAACCCAAAAACTGATCCTATATGCTCACGGCTCCGTCTTCTTCCTTAGGGTTACCTTTATCGGCAATCCCTGTTTGGGTACAGGGAAAGGGCCATATTGTATCCCTTCTTCAACTCCCACGGCTTGCCACCTAATCACGATTTAAGAGAGAGAGAGAGAGAGAGGAGAAAATGTGAATATTTACAGTACTACAGACCGTGTAAAGATCAGAATGAGAACAAAAGTGTATGACTATGATAATGCTAATTATCATTTGAGCATGAAAAAATATATATATGTATGGTCGTCATGACTCGTGTCAGTTATGGGTACTACAAACCTGTAGTTTGTTGCTTTGTGTTGCAGTCTAATCATTAAACATGCCATATTTTTTTTCATTCACATAAACATTTATAGGAAGTGCTGGCTTGCCTGGAGACCTAGTCAAAAGAAGGACAAGTTGAGTGAATATTTTCGATGTGGACAAACGAAGTAATGAAGTGTAAAACGCCCTGAGCAAAGCTGTGGTGTTAACGAAACCTGTTCATGTTCATTTAGCTATGACACAGAATCAAATTTGTCTTGGACAAATCCAGAGAAGCCCTCGTAGCCATTTGATCTACACTGGACAGCTAGCAAATTATGTCGCTTACTGTATATGCTGCCATTCACATATATCGATCTCCCGTGTAGATATCTAGAGATATTAACCTATGAAGTTCAAGAGGGTGATCGAAGATTGGATTTGATATTTTGGGTAAATGATATATAGTTGGAGACGGCAATGGGATCGGAGAAGATCTACCCAGATCTGATGATCAGAATCTCTAGCTAATCTGACTGTACATTCTGTACGAGAGAACTTGAAGAAAAAGAAGGGATAGTTTGAATCAAGACTGTGGCTCTTCATATATATGTTTGAGATTCACAGCCATGATTTGAAAAAAGAAGTTGTAATTTTTTAGAATAAGATAAGGCTGATGGATAAGCAATGAAAGGATATATGTGGAGACAAGTTATTCATAGCGCGAAGAGGCTAGGCGATGACTGATGACATCTAAGCTGGGGATTTGTATGTCATGCAGAGGCAAACAGAAGGACGTTTGACTATAATATGATGCATGCGTGCCACGTGTACAGAAACATGATGGGGGCACGATTCTGCGTTTTTGTATGCTAGATTGGTAACCAGTGAACCACTACCTTGCCAAAACTAAAATAGACGCCCTACTCGCCTTCAACGAGACTGAGGACCACTTCCACGGCCTTGGGAACGCCCAAGAGGACCACCAAGCAATCCCCTATCTAGTCTCTGTTCCTTCCCCCCCCCCCCCCCCCCCCCCCCGCCATTTATTTTTTCTTTATTATTATTATTTTTTTATGAAATGTTTTTTAGGGTGTTTGTTGGGTTCCCACTTCCACCTCTCTTGTTGTAATTTTTTTGGAAAATAATACAAATTTTATCTCCTACGACCCATCTCTTAGCTATTTTATTTTTAAATTCACCATTAAATTTATGAAACTTACATCTCATCTCACAAATTGAATAATAAATTTTGAAATGGTTAGGGAATAGATGTCTAAATGTCCAAATTTTATTTTCTTTTAATATTAACATTATCTTGCTAAAAAAAAAAAAATCTCCCATCAACTAAGAGTAGACAAACAATTACGTACACAAAAAAAAAAAAAAAAAGTGGACAAATAATTGAAAAAGAAAAATACTTTAAAATATGAATGATGGGTCAAATTTATTTTTGATAGTTGCCAAGATTAATTTTTAAGCTTAAAAATACATATATTTAACTTAATAATTTTAAAAAAAAATTGAAAACAAGCTTATTAGGGAGGGCCATGGCCCTCTTGGTGAGCCTGTAGTTTGTCCCCGGCCATGTCTATGTTCTTACTCAGGAAAGTGTTAATTTTGATATTAAAATGTATTACTACTTAAAGTTATGATTAAACCAAACATGAAATCATTAATAAATTAAACATAATTAATTTCACTTAATACATAATCTCTCTCTCTCTCTCTCTCTCTCTCTCTCTCTCTCTCTATATATATATATATATATATATATATATATATGTTCTCACGGATTAGGATTTTTTTATTTTATTTTAAGTGAAATAGAAAAGAATCATTTTATGGTACATAATAAATTTGACAGATTTAATAGTTTTAGTTAAATGTAATAAAATAAAATTTAAACAGTGAAATACTTGTGTGTGTGTGTGTGTGGGAGGGAGAAAGAGCGGAGGATCCGGACCTGTAAGAGGTGGTGAGGTGGTGGAGAAGGATTAGCATCTCAAGCTTGGCCAGCTCACTACCTGGACAAGCATGCACTCCATTCCCAAACGGCATGTACGTGTTTGGTCTTGGTGGCACCTGCACCATCACACAAACAAAACCCAAGCAATATTCAGTCTTTCAACTACATCTGTGTAGGATTATACTTTGGAATCCAATTTTATGCAACAAATTTTTGATTTTTACTACCCTACAAAACAAGCTCACGTGATCTGATAGTTGAAAGATTTCAGCTCAGATCTTCTAAATAGAGGAAGATTCACATAAAAATGAAAAGGACACTTCAGAGATATTCTAACAATTGATAACCTTATGTTTGTAGCAAAACAAGATAGAATATAGCAGTGCCTGACCCACTTCCTGAATCTTGGTTCAAAGGCCGGGACACAGATTTTGGATCAGGAAAAGCCTAGCCTTGTATATGTTTTTTGGTGCTGTGTAAGAAGGTGTTGTGTTGTGCTGGTACCTCGAATCTTGAAGGGTCAAACTTTTCAGGTTGTGGGAAGAACTCAGCGCTGTGATGAATGGTTCTGAACAGCGGCAGAACCTTCCAACCCTTCGGAATGAAGTATCCCTCAAACTCTACATCTTGCACTGCTTCTCTGAATGTGAACGATAGTATGCTTGCACTTCTCAGTGTTTCAAGAATCACCTGCAAAAAATAAACTTACTTATTTTTCCACTGGCCAACTCATGACCGGAACTTGTAATTAATTTCAAAAGTAAGTGTGTGTATATATATATATATATATATATATTGAGTGTCAGCATATATATATATATATATATACCCGGCCAGTCAACGGCATGCGCCGAGTATCCTCCCACGTAAGCCCACGATTTTCTTCAAATAACTTGCGTTGAATTCCTTCTTGTTCCATCTGAAATATTTCAATAAATAGTATCAAGACAATTCTAAGCCACAATTTCTAGCCCTATCAAAAAATGATTGGGGAGGGCGGTGGCCGAAAGAAGAAAATGAAACAAAAATGCTCAAACAAGAAAAATCTTTTATGACCCAGTTAATTCGAAACAAAAGGGTAGCTTAAAAAAACATTTAAAGAAATTAATTAAAAAAGCCACTGCAGGGAAAGAAAAGAGTAAAAATCAAATGATGATGAGAGAAAAATAATATTTACCGTCACGGCATCTAGGAGATTGCCATTATCGTGCAAATACTTTAGAACCCATGTTAGAACACTCGCAGTTGTATCATGAGCAGCAAAGATCACTCCGATTAGATTGTCAGCAATTTGAGAGTCGGTAAGCTGATCAGTCAGCTTCTGGTCTGTGGCTCCCAATAATACTCCTAACAAGCCTCCGCCATGTCTCCCACTTTCTCTTCTCTTTTCTATTAATCTTCTCAAAGTCTCGTTCAGAAGCTTCCTTGCCTTGAAAAATTGGAAAGAAACCCAACTCAGAAATTTAAGTACCAAAATCGAATTGTATATATTATTATACCTTCGTTATGTTTTCTAGGCAATGTGGGACTATAAGAGCCAGAAGGAAATACAAGTGTAGAGGGGAACAGTACTATATATTACCTTCATTGCTTTGCGAAAAGGAGTTCCCGGTAGATCCAGAGGCATGGAATTGTAGCCTTTCTCAAGGCATTGATACAAACTTTTTATTCCTTCTATTTCCAAGTCTTGTTTGTTCCCCAAGGCCGAAATCATTGCCACATCAAAAGCATACTAATTAAGAGAGACCAAAATAGGAGTAAATTAATTATTCCTGATGTGGAGAGAATCATGCAATAACAGATAAACAAGCCGACATAGACATACCCTCTTCATCTCTTGCAAGGTGTTGATGGTGCAGTTCTTCCAAGTGGGAAGAAATTTCAGAACAATATGCTCAATCTCCGGGACCGACCCTCTTATGGCAGAGGGCAGAAAGGAAGCCTGAACCAACTTTTTGAGCCTTGAATGGTAGGCCCCCTGATGAAAGAATATAGCCTCTGGCCCTATCATTTTCTCTTTGCTTGGCGGATAAGTTGGCTTGAAAAGATGAGCTCCGCTCACAAGAACAATCCTTGCTGCTTCCGGGCTCGAAATCATCACACACGGGCATCCCAATATGTGGGTCTTGAATATATCCCCATACCTACATAAAGAACAAATCAAAATATTCACAAACTCCCTCGTGAAACCAACTTTTCTGTGTTTAGATTATGGAAATGAATGATTTTGTATACCGCTTCTGCCGGTTTGCGAAGAAGGAATTTGGGTTCTCAGTGTAGAGCTTGAGGGTCTCGCCTATGTATGGCCAACCCATTGAACCGGGGGGGAGGCGTTTGTGTCGTGGGTGGTGCCATTGGAGGAACAGTACGAGGACCAGCAAGAAAGAGCACAATAGTAGTATTGGCATAGGAATAACAAACTGAGAATGAAAGGTAGCGAAAAAGGGCGATATTGGGAAAAGCTGCATGGTGTAAGGAGAATCTTAGAGAGGTGGCAGAGACGACCTTGAACGAGAGAAGTGGTGAGTGAAGGATGGGTGGCTTGATGGTGGGGATTTAATAGAGTCGGAGCGGTATAGGTGGCAGCTCGAGACAGACGCGTCACCATTTTTACGGGAACACATTGCTTTGGTCTGCAAGTTTATTAATATATATATATATTTTTAATAAATTAATATTTTTAGATCTCTTCAAAAACATTTACATGAGTGATAAATCTACATGTTTTTTTTTTTTTTTTTTTCTCTTAAAATTAATATAGCCCTTAAAATTAACATTAAAAATGAGCACAAAAATAATATGTAGTATTAATCTCGTTTAACTAGTCGGGTGAGAATGGTTATAATCTTACCATATATATTCTGAATAATATTTATTGATTGTAAAGATTGAAAAGAACAAAGATACGTCTAATCAGCCATAATTGAAACTAAAATCATAACTTAGAATATGATACATGCAACCAATTGTTATTACATTAACCATATATAATATATATAATCATCCAATCAAGTAACAATGTCTTTCTTTGACCACTTGAAGCACTTGAAGAGAGTCACCTTCACAAATTAGGCACTTTGTAGATGCGGTTAGAAAAGATGCTTCTAATTTCACTTCTTGCTCTTGGGCTCATTGTTGTAAAGAAGTAAATATTATTGCTCACCAATTAGTTAGAGAGGCTTCTTCTAAATGCTTGTCTTATAGTTAGATTGAAAAGATACATCTTTTTATTTGTGATACTTTTTTTAGAGACCTTTTGATCTTTATACTGTAACTTGGTCATCTCTCTTTTAATGAGAAAATTTTCGGTGTTAAAAAAAATAAAAAATAAAAATCTCTTTCTTTGCCTCTAGTCCCAAAGTTGCCCCACTACACTGGGACCGTACTGGAGCAGGAGCAAGCTATCAAAAAATTGCTGATATATATATATATATATAGCAAGAGAGGTTTGACAGGTAGCGCATCATGATCGACCCACCGTTTTTGGCGTGGCTCTGCTAGCTACCAGAAGTCTAGAGGGACGGAAACGGCGGGCATTCCTCAAATCTGCATGTTGTCAGTCGGCCCAGCCCGCCGAAGCCAGCCCAACCAAAGCCGGCCAGTACCAATCTTATATCCCCTGTCTGTATGAATGGGAATCATCGCGCACCTCATACATACGTACGTGTAAGAATCTTAGGGCGTATACGTTACCACTGCGCCTGGCCCCTGGCCCCTGGCCCGACCACTCTTTCTCATACTCTGCAAGGCTTTGTTGTACTAGACCCTTGTTTTTCTGCGTCCTGTAACCTGTTCCATTCGTCATTTTAGGCAAACCACACAAAAACTTTTTTTTGATGGTGTTAGCATCGATCAGGGCGTGTACTCACTTCATTGCCTGCTTTTTGTTTCCTTTCCACGTTCACCCTGCCTCAGCTTATGCACACGCAGAATGTCTTACACATGCCCATGCAATCATGATTGCCAATGATTTCGTTACCAAGATGCTCCTCCGGTCCTCCTCTCAATAATATCATCCCACATCATATATGCACATCGCTACAAATTTTATTATGTGTCATACTTGCATGCATGAGAGCTGCAAATTAAGCCAAACTTTCGAGTTTGGGGGCCAAAACAAGATATCAAACATGTATGTGAAGTACTTACTTTAGAACTTTTTAGGAGAGATATTGGCCCTCTGGATCTGCAAAGGGCGGCCCTAGCAATAGCTTTGAGGTAGTATGATCGGAATATATCTTTTTGAGGGTTAAACCACGGGTTATAAGTCAATTCAACACCACTTATTTATCAAACAGGTTAAACAAATCGGATTATATTAAACGGGTTGATACCTGACGGGTCGGTCTACTCGTTACAAACCCAATACACTAACATGGAAACGGGCAGTAGCCTCCCAAAAACTAAAATAAATTTCATATCCTTTCAATTTTCTGTTTTCTTAGTTTTGTCCAGAACTTAAAATTCTAGTGTTTTTATTATCTAAAAAAAAAAAAAAAAAAAAAAAATCTAATGTTTTTGAAGGATGTGCTGTCCTTGAGCAGCCACCCCTAGCGAGCTCACGTTGGTCACGGTCCTTAATTTCCACACAGAATGCACGTGTCAACCTCGTCACAGCTGGCCACACACTTGTAAACCACACGTGCGCACGTGTTGCCCCCACCGCTCTCCTTTGGGGGTCCTTGGGGGAAAGACTTTGGGGGAATGGGCAGGAATTTAATAGGGGCGGCCGCAAGAAAATCCCAACACGCTATGACTCCGAGTTGGACTTTCCAAAGAGAGCGGTGACACACGGATGGTCCCGATCCACCCACGTAGCAAATTCCCTTGAGATAAGCGATCATTCAATTGATGTTGGGGTGTACGTGTAAGAACTTCGTTGGGCAGCTCCTCCGTAGTAAAAGATTTCATTAGATTGCACCCTGGTTGTCAGTGAATACGTGGCAGCATATCGACCGTGACAGTGATTCGGGCATTGTTTAAAGGGTCCCGCGGCATCACCTCCGGGACCACATGGGATGATTATTTTGGGATATCTTTGTGATCATCATCGGGATTGAACTACTTTATGTGCCCAACAAAGTGAACGTGTCATATAAATGTTTAATCGTGACGTGCCGCATCGGATCATAAATGTAGAAATATATATAAAATAGTGTGCGTTAAATTTGAGTCAGAAATAATTGCTTCCAACAGATCTTTTGCGATAGTTTCCCTTTTAAAGCAAAGGTATTCCTTTAAAGTAATTTTTGACTGACACTTGTCGATTCGGGGGATTAATGTTTTATTATATTTTTGCCAATAATTGAGTTTGGGAATGACTGAACGAGGGATGCCATCATGCCACAATTCAAAATATCTTTGTTGAACTAGTACTAGTGCGAAGCAACTCAATTTGAATTTTTTAACGTGCAATTTCAACAGTAAATACGAAGTTTGGTTGTCTGAATGAGGTTGAACTATTTGAAATCTTCATATAATTTTTTTTTATTTTTTATTTTTTGCAAGAAATCGATCTGTATCCGACACAATTGGGTTGTTAGTTATGAAAGTGTTCAATAGTGCTAAGTCTTACATTAATTTTTTATCTAGTGAGAGATTGTACCTTATAAGTGATTAGAAAAAAATTAAATTATTATTTGACTAATTTTTTTAGAGTAATATATATAGCATAAATGCAGATAACTCTTTCCTTAGATCGTTACATGTATTAGGAAATAAATTATATTTCATTAAGAAAAGTATAGTTTAATTTATAGGATATAAGTTTGTCATCTTTGACTTTTCTATATACTTGTCGTCTTTGACTTTGTGGAGGCCGGCCAGGAGATGTTTCTTGCGGCTTTTGATCTAAACATTTGGAAGAAAACGAAGAGCCACGTCTTCCCACTCTTTCTATTTTGGTAGGAAAAAACATGTTTTGAATTGTTATTTCTAACCAGCTGTCCCCTATAATCAAGTTGGCTTTTGCAAACAATTTGGTGCCTTGTCTCTCTTCATCCCTACGAGCGAAATGCAAAAAAAAGAAAAAAAAAAGTTAATTAAAATTATTGAATTTGGACTCGTTTCATTTCAAGTGAGTAAGTATTGAATCTCTAGGTAGATTGCTTGAGAGAATGAATGAGTCTCCATGTCACGGTTTAGACTGCATTTCACATATCTAATGCCTAATGGTATATATGTTGCTACTTAAAATATATTAATTTTTACCATATTTAATATTTTAAATGATATCACACTACGTATATTATTAGATACAATAAAATAAATTTTTCACTATAAAATTGATCCTCTTAATTTTACTTAAAATAGAGAATATTTTATTTTGAGTTGTATCTTATATCTTTATTTTGTGATTTTTCTACTAATTTTTTTTTTTTTTTAATGTATTGTTTTGCTTTAGAAAGCATCTTTCAAAAAAAGAAAAAAGAAAAGGAAGAAGTCATTTTCCACTTCTTATATATCTTAATTAGAAAGATAGATGAATCTTTCTTTTCTTAAGCACTACAAACAAATTTATATTATACTTCTCTGCAAAAGTTCAATCTCTGCAAAAGTTCAATGGCTTACAGGTTACAGCCGAGTGCCGACAGTGGTCTTAAAGCCAAAAGTTCAGTCTATTAGTTGGTAAAAAGGTAGAGAAATTAAGTATAATGAGACAAATAAGTTACTTCAAAGCTAAGAGTTAGAATGTTGAACTTCCTCCTATCTTTTTCAAAACATGTGAGGAATATGTATTTTTTTTTTTTTTAACACACAAATAGAGACCCTCACATGTTTTAAGGGGAGTGATAATTTTAGAAATTAGGTGGAAGGAAACTTTTTTCAACCTAGTTTAAAGAAAATTTATATCATTTTTTTTTTTAGAAAATTTTTCATTTCACTTCATTCAATTAAATTAATTTGTGTCCAAAATATATGAGATTTTTACTTGCAAGCACCACAAGATAAACCATTTGAAATAGGTGTGTAAATGCGGATAAATATTACCGCTTGCATTCGATATCCACTACCTACATATGCGGAAGCAAATAACAAAAATCATTATTCACAAATACAAATGTGTATAGCGATTTTAGGGTGCATACCCTTTTATATATAATAATAATAATAATATAACTAAAACGATGTTGTTTTGGTAGTAAATATCAAAATGACGTCGTTTTGAATTAAGTACGTCGTTGTTAGTACTTAAATATCGCAATAGTTGCGCGGATGCAATTAATAAAAACATAATAAAGATATCTAAAAGTGATATTCGATTTTTTTGGATAGGACTGCGAATATTACAAATAATTGCATCCAGATCAGCATTACACCATATTCTCCGCCAGGCCCAAACGCCAACACGCCACTTCACTACCTTCACTAATGTTCCAGCTTCCCTCTGCCACCGGCCGATGTTGATTCCGACACCCATGTGTCGGTTCACGCGCCTGCCAACTCCGTCGTGCCTGTTGTTGAAGCTAGTGTTTTTTAGGGATTTTTTGCTATTGTTATGTTTTTGTGTCTTTTTGGTCGTTCTTAAATACTTTTATATCCAGATTTGTGTTGGTACCTCTCTATTATTTGGTCTTTTTTTTGAACTATGATTGTGCATCTTCGGCCAGTTTCCTTTCGATTGTTGTTTATGTTTTCAAGTGGGGGTTCAGATAGATTCGCCTTAATTTGTAATCTTTTTGCTTTTATAACCTCTTTGTGCGGCCCATTGAGAGGACCGTGTCATTTATTTGACCAATTTCCTAACTTTTGTTTATAGTTCTACATTGTTATTTTTTTTTATAAAATTATTATTGGGAAGTCCACTGCTTTTTCTGCTTTAGGATCACTCATTCTCGTTCTTTCATAAGAAAATGATTATTGCACAATAGTTGTGTAACTGTTGTGTAAGGTGTTAGAGACATGAGGTGGGTCCCATGTGGTGGGTTCTACCACATGGATCCCACGTAGGACCCCTCGCATGTCCCTAGAGTAGTGCATAATAACTGCACAACTGTTATGCACTAATCCCTTTTCTCTTTTATATAAGGAGTGATAGGCATTTTTCTTGTAACATTTTTCTTAACCAATTATGAAAAAGAAAAAATAAAAAAAAATGAAGTACTATATACAACTGGCGGTCCATTTTGAAACAGTATTACACAGTTTTGGCGCGCTTTCACCGACCGAGATTTGGCGCGAAATTCCAATTCGTATACCAGATTCCAGAACGCACGTAGATCAAAGCATAGCGTTCACAGGACACGAAGCTTTTAGCACTTCCTTAGCTGTCGCTACAAGGACCACAAATTTTGGATTTTGGTTAAGGCACTTATTTCAAACTCTTTCAAATTTTTTTGAATATAAACCCAACCACCCCCACTGGCGTTAACTTCTGATCAGCTACTACTACTTGGAAGTTTACAGCTTTTGTTTGGCGTTCTAATGGTGGATGAGGAGGCCTGCGAAGCTGGTTGCGCGACGCCGAGACGAGGCGAGTGTCTGATACCGGTGGCATTGGTGCCGCCGCCGCCTCCAAAGAAGAAGCCGTTTGCTTTCGGGGAGAGGAAGAGGGACCCGCCCCGGAATGGGTACTTTCAGTCGCCTGATCTTGAGCTTCTTTTTGCACTGGCTCCGAGACGGCAAGCCTGTGCTTAGTAGCGTGGCATTTCTCTGCTTTTTTTTCTTTTTTTTTTGGTTTTTAATTTTTTTGTTTGAAAGAGTGAAGAAAGTGTATATATTATTGATTTTCTGAATCTGTGCTTCAATTTTGTCTGCAATTTTTCCCACGAAACGCCGGTACCAATGGGCCTTCTCAATGAAAGTGGGCCTTTTCTTTTGTCCCTGAAGAAAGTGTGGCCCAAAAAAAGGCCCAGTCTCTAGGGCACAAAGCAACGAAGTATAAGCCGAGCCGGAGCCCACCCGAATTATTACGGGCTCCGCTGTACCTGGACCGGGTCTATGCGAGAAATACATTTGAATTTAGGTTGGTCCGGGAATTTGGCGGCCCAGACTTCCAACTTGAATTAATTAAGTTCAAGCCTGGTATTTTAGTAAATACTTATTGAAATTAATGGTCTAAATTAAGAATATGATTCTTTGCGTAAAGATTGTGGGGACAGACCGCCTAACTGATGGAGAAGGATCCCTCCATTTCATTTAGGAGCCGGTTAATGATTTCAAGAGGGTTTAAAAAAGTAATAATAAAATAAAGTACGCTAAACACAATAATTAGAGAATATGATCCTTTCGGCAAAGAGTAACTAGACGTGATTAAAGATTTAGATTGAATAAAATGGCCGGCTTCTTCAAAATAATATTAATAATAATAATAAGATGAGTACAGTAAGATAACTATTGTTGGGAAGGATTATTTGCAAGCTAGTACGATTAAAAAAGTTCTTTTTTTTTTTTTAATTTAATAAAGTCTAGCTAGAGTGTAGTTATCATTTTGTTGGAGCACATGAGGCAGAGAAAATGAAGAAAAGAGTTAATTTTCTCGATCTTGTGACTGGGCACTGCATAGAAAAGTTATCCATAAACTGTTTGTAATCCTAAGCACCACAAAGAAAAGGTAAGTGAATTATTTGATCCTCTAATCTCCAATAAAGCCAAGTGCATCACCAATATTTTACTAGTATTTTTTTCACTTTAAGTACATCTTAATTCATGCAGTTATGTCACTTCGCATTGAAAAATATAATTAACGATCACCCATCATCCAGTTAAGCTGATTTCCGTACTAAAGTAATACTTAGCCAAAAGATTGTCACTTACCATTGTGCCTTTACACGTTGATCACACGTTGTGCTGCCAATTAGTCACTACTTCTAATCATGATTAGCATATAGTTAGCATGTCATTAAGCTTATCTTAATGCCGCCCATGTGAAAAATAAAGAGGCTTTCCTTTTTTGTGGAAGCTGGACTGACGCTCCTTTGATCTATATAAGCTAGCTAGCTAGCATAGTATTTTGAAAAAAAAAAAAAAAACGATAAATTGGTCCATATACGTGGTTTGATCTTGTAACAAAAAATCTATGATATTTCAAAATAAATCTAGGATATTTCAGGCTATTTTTTTGACAGGATCATTGTGAAAGTAAATTTAGAAAAAGAGAAAAAAAAGAAATGATTCGACCATCCCATCCGTCCACCAACACTTCAATTGTGTCGACCGACATATGTGATGGTATTACGTGTAATTCTAATGTGTGGTGTTTATTGCTTTTCTGTGCTTTGTGCATGGAATTCATCAAAGATAATATATATATATATATATATATATATATATATATAGTTGATTGATTTATATATACCACTGTTTTCCTTGGATGAATTGCATGGTCCGTGTACCTTAAAAAGCATTTAGGTCCACCTCAATTGAAGACGTCTCGTCTGTGTTATTTTCATGCTTTTGGAATCTGGTCAGCCCCCCTGTCGATTCCTTCCACATGTAGTGCTTGTTCATGCCCCGGTCCGGGGCCGGCTTCATATTTCAGCATCAGCCATCCCCAAACGTACGATTTGTCTTCTTCTTTTGGTGTGTATATATATATATATATATATATGTGTATGTGTGTGTTAATATAGTTTCTGTTACTGGATTCCTCAGGATTTTTATTCTGTGCTCAGAATTAATTGGTGGTTAATTAGCTACCCCAATCCGGCCAATTTAGAAATCTTATTAATTACAAACCAATTATATATATATATATATATATTCCTTCTTTCTTCCTTCAATCCTCATAATAATTATAGACAACATGGTTTTTTTTTTTTTTTTTTTTTATTTTTTTTTATTTTTAATTTTTCATGATCAGTACTTATGTGTGTTTATATATATGCACAGTAGCGTAATGATTAGTTTGGGTTGGAGTGTTTGCTTTTCCTCCTTTCTTTACTTTTACCGCATGGGTTTTCTTTTAAGGGTTAAGGTTCCTACTTTTCAGTTGCATGGGACGATCGCCAGTACTTCACCAGTCAGTATTAGCGGGCGCAGCATCATCAAGATTCACAAACTTTAAAGAACTCCCCTTGAGTGGTGCTAGCTAGTGTTCTCCTTACTAGCTCCAAAGGTTTCTTTCAATATGGGAATCTTGATGATGCTGCATCAGCAAATAGGTGGCTTTTTTTCTCCACTTTTCAGTTTCAAATTCCACAGATTTCCAGTTTCTCAAAGGATTTAAGCTAATCACAAAACTTGAAGGTAACAGTACTAACTATTTTTTTTTTTTTTTTTTTTTTTTTCACAATATTTTAGTTCTGAAAATTTTCTTACACGAAGGTAACACCCTATATATGTTCCAACTCTTGTGTGCAAGGATTTCAATAAGCTGGTGCCGCTTCTGGATCGGTTTTCACAAATACAAGGTAATTAAGACAGGTATAATCAGGATTAGGGTTTGTGAAATTCTTGTTTATTCATTTTTTCATGGGTGATTCTGATCTTCTTCTTCTTCGATCTTCTTTTACCAATTTACTGTGATGAACTTTGAAGATACCACTCTGATGTACATAGTATTATGAATTATCATGGCGTATATATATACGTTAGGTCCTTTGTCTGTTGATTAATATTGATCGTTTTCTTACAATAACTTAAAATCCTCACATTGAAAAACCTACAAATTAACTTTCCTTATTTTTCTAACATATATATATATATATAAAAGATAATTTGTAGTTCGATCTGTTGCATGTTTGATTCCTTCTTGCAAAGTCTTCCTCCCCAAGGATTGCCAAGAATGGCCGGGAGTCATGCATCTGTACTTCTATAGAAGAAGATTTCTATGTGAAAAATCATGTTTTGTTTAGTTTTCTTATTCATAAAAAAAGAAAAAAAGAGACTTTAATTAGGCCTTCCTAGCTACCGTGTGTGGCCTATAGATAATCATACATAGTTGTGGATCAATTTAGTTGAAAGCAGAATATGATCGAGACTCTGTTTAGTAATTTCTTGCAACGGGAGTGAATCAATCTGGATGGCTTGCAATAAAAGCTAGTCATGAATGATAAAGAGAAGAGTTGCTAACTTAGGCCCAAAAGATTCTCGTACGTCAATAAGTACTATATTTAATATTTAATAATAAAATCCACTTGATAGATGAAAAGTGCAAAAATTTAATAGAAAATGATGACTCTGAAGTTAATTAAGTTTAACCAAATTTTAACAGATTTATTATATATAAATGATACGGAGCAAATCAGCTCATATGATGAGAAAAGTTATACGTACGTATATATATAGTTCAGATCAAATGTTAAATCTCATAAAAAGTTGCGTTTATTTTCATAGAATTTGTATGTTCAATGAGACCAGTAGGATTATGGGGCTTATATACCATGAATATATAATATGGTTTTGCTAACTGAAAGTGAAAGGCCTGACCTAATTATGAAGCTATATAACCCAAGTTTTTCCCAATAATGATATGGGAGAGAGAAAGAGAGAGATGGGCCGGGGAGGCGGGGTGTTAAGGATTTGGAATGCAGAAGTGTAATGACTGAGGGCGTGCTAGCGCGCATAATCTCTACCATGCACATCCAACATTCACGGTGTTAGGTTTTATGTTAGCTAATTTAGTGTCAAAACTAAAGTGATTGTAAGTCTAGGGTTATTTGTTAAGTTGGGACTAGATTTGGTCCTTAAGGTTAAAGAACATAAGTTCTTGTTTGTTATCTCTGACTGATAGCCTTATTTGATTGATAGCCGTACGAATGTGATCTTCAAGTATTTAAAAGAATTGAGATCCGAAAGTCTCGATGGAAGTATCAGTTGCAGAAGGTTCGAACGAAGGCCTTCATACTTCAAAAATTTAAGTTCTTGAGAAGGTTGGTCGCATCAAGTTAAAACAGGAAGAAGTAAAGTAGTTTACAAGCCTACTTGAGAGCCTCAGTCGCAAGACAGTTCCAACTCTTTTTGATAGGAGTGTTTCACAAACCCATGAGAAGCTTAGTTGCAAGCTTGTTCAAAATGTTATAGATACAACTCACATATGTAATGACAAGCATCTCAATAAAGACACTGAAGAGGCATTTATAATTGAAGACAATAATAATGCGATAATTGAAGATATCTCACAATACATTGAATATAAAACATTAGAAGATGGATAGTGAGATAGGAGGTGAATAGTTGTAACCATTCATAATTGTAGTAAAAGTTGAATGGTTGTGTAGTTGTTATAAATATCAATACAATGACTCCACAATATTCATGGGGAGAAATATGTAATTCTAAAATCTTACATGGTATCAGAGCCTTCTAAGGCACTAGTGCCATTTTTCTTCGATCCTCTATTTTGTTTTCTTCTCAATGGCTATCCCACCATCTTCTACGATTCTGTCCTCTTTGTCAACCATTGACGGGTCCACATAGTCAAATTCTTCCTCTATAGTTTCTTCTCATTGATAACCAGTTCTTTTTTACTATCCTTATCATCAGTAGAATGACACAACAATGATGCAGTGTTCTTCACCATCATCAATGTCCGTTTTGACTTAATGTCTGTTGATTCCATTTTGGCCATTAAGACATCAGTTTCTCTTAAGGCTTCAACAAGGTTCTTCTATATCAAATATTTTTCTCACGAAATCTTTCATGCAACTTTCTATTGGTTGTTTCTCTTATGGTTACCCTCTTAGTTTCACAAATCAAAGCCCCTTCTATCCCATACCCGAGTGTAACGAGGCCAAACTTCACTCTCTCTTTTGTCTCTCTCCCAAATATGCAACACTATTTTCAACATAAATCAACTCGCAACAACTATTTAGTGTTGTGTGTTCAATTTCTTTCCTACCTCAAAGCTCATCGCCTCCTTGGTTATGTTG
The DNA here is from genome assembly GCF_958979055.1 of Alnus glutinosa. NCBI lineage: Eukaryota > Viridiplantae > Streptophyta > Magnoliopsida > Fagales > Betulaceae > Alnus > Alnus glutinosa. The sequence goes on from NC_084894.1 coordinate 23,672,894, forward strand.
ATGGCATTCTCTTATGTCCTGAACACATGTCTTTGAAGGATTTATATGCCAATTTATTAACGCATGAAATGTGTCTGGAGCATATTTTTACTTCTTTGGATCTCTCGGGTTCCTCTGCCAATATAACCTTTCTCGCCCTTTGTTTCTCTTACTAATTATGTAAACCACCACCCAAATCTCAAAAGACTTTTATTTTCTTAGCTGACTTTACCCAACCTCTAAATTAGGTTAATGGTTCTGTTTGGGGTCTCTCTGTTTTTTCTATTTTTCCTTGGGTCCACATTGCTATGCTTTCATGCCTTAGTTTTTCTGCTGACCCCTACATCTTTTCTCTCTTCTTGTCTCTTACATAACTGCCTCCCCTCTCGACGTTCCTCAACAGATCTCCTATTGGTCTGGCTTGGAATTCCAATGCGGCATAATTCATGGCAAGACGCTATTCTTGGAACAAATTGTCCAATTCATCCAAAAAGTAATTGGACTTATCAGCTTCAACTCAATGATCAAATTGAGATCTTTTTCTACTTTCTCTCTCTCAATTTCAGAGAGCCTCTGGTGGATTTGTTCATTTTATTATTAATAATTGAGGTATAATCACAATTCCTTTAGCAAAGCCAGATGGCGTCCCTTCAGCAAATATCAAATAGTAGATGTGTTAAATATCAAGCTATTCTTTCTACTCGATTTATCACACTTCGCTCTAAACTCAACGTTCATTTCTTACCGTTGAGTTTGCAAGGGTGTGTTAAAGATATAACTCACACATGTAATGACAAGCATTTCAATGAAGACACTGAAGAGACATTCATAATTGAAGACAATAATAATGAGATAGTTGGAGAGATCTCATAATACATTGAATATATAACGTTAGAACATGTATAGTGAGATAAAAGGTGAATAGTTATAACCATTCATAATTGTAGTAGAAGTTGAATGGTTGTGTAGTTGTTATAAATATCAATACAATAATCCCATAATATTCATGGAGAGAAATATGTAATTCCAAAATCTTACACAAAGAAGGTTCAAATGTGATCATCATTGAGGAAGATCAGAGAAGCTTAGTTGAAGAAGGTTCGATTGAACACGATCTTTAGTGGGGGTATACCTGAGATGTTCGGTTGCAATTGCTGTCGTATAATGTTCAAATGGGCCACCGAGATGTTCATCGTTTGAACTTGATTGAACTACACATTGTATAAATATTAACCAAAGCATTAGATTGAAACATATTCACTTTCATTCATAACTTAAAAACACCTCTTGTTCAACTTATACAACTTACTAACATAATTATACTGTTCATAACTCCCATAAACTATATACATGATCAAAATGGTACTTTGCCAATTAGACCTAAACCTGAAAATTCTCAAGACAATGTCCTTACCCTTGATCTTCAAAAGCTATGACTCCTCGAACTTATGGATCGAACTGCAAGTTCTCATCATGCCTTCTTGCACCTTGTGCCGCTATAGTTATAAAATTAGCAAATTTACATGCAAAACTGTGAGTCCACGATTCAGTATGTAAAAATCCGAATAACTAGTGTGTGATATGAGCCCTTTTTGTTCTGTTTAGACTTCTCTCTATTTTGTTGATTTAAAACCGTTGAAACACACAACTTTGTTTAAAAACTCATTAGGAGTTTTAGTTTTGTCAAAACCGTTGCAAAAAATGCTATTCTTGAAAAGCAGTTGAAAGAGAACTTTTTGCTTGGTGGAACACTAAAACTAGTTACATTGACTGAAATATATATACTACACTAAGTACTAATGTAATGACCCACTTTCAATGATGCAATATTGTCCGCTTTTGGCTCCACCGAATTAGACTTCCTAAGAGGTCATCTATCTTGGTATTACTCTCACAGAAGAACGCTTAACTGTGGAGTTCTGATAGATTCATAGACATCACGACTTTAAAACGCGTTGTGTCAAGAATTGTGCAAATATACATATAAGCACATCCCCATTCCCATATCTCGACGATGTAGGACGTTACAATCACCCCCTCTTGGGATCCAGCCTCCCTGTTGGTGACTTTCATGGGATCCCCCTATTTGTGGCGTTCCAACGAGTGCTCACTGGCGACCCTCATAGGCTTGTGCACGCTCCCCCATCTCAGGCTGGGCAATGACTCTAACACCATTTGTAATGACCTAGAGAAAAGCGCTAGCCACATTTGTGCCATCACCCCAAAATGACTAGTCAATTTTAAGCTTTACTAGAATCCCATATGAAGCTTAATTTCACCTAGTAACTAGGCAATGTGGGACTTAACACTCATGACTATCTCTTATAAACCACTCACTCTATGTGAGCTATTCATTTCTTCCTAATACGAGACACTTCAACCCTTACAAATGGTATCAGAGCCACCTAATAACGCCACCTAGTAATCACATGACCTGGCGTTACTAGGTGGCTCTGATGCCATTTGTAACGATCCACCCCCAACGACACAATATTGTATGCTTTTAACTCTCTCGAATCAGAATTTCCAAAATGTCACCCATCCTAATACTACTCTCACAGAAGTATGTTTAACTGTAGAGTTCTGATAGGTTTATGGTCATCACGGCTTTAAAACGCGTTGTGTCAAGAATGATGCAAATATACATATAAGCACATCTCATTTCCTATACCCAGGCGATGTGGGACGTCACAACTAATGTTGGAAGTAACATTTCATGTAAAACTATATTCATTAAACTTGCATGCAGAACTCATACTAGAAACAATGAATTGAAAACTGAAATGCTTGTTAGGTGTACCAGTCCTTATTCTTTATAGCTGATGCCGATCTTATGACCTTGATTGACCCTGGGTTGTCGAGAGTACTCACCCTCACGACCTTCAGTGCTTGCCAAAGATACTCACTCCCTTGATCTTTGGTGTTTGTCAAAGGTACTCACCCCCTTAATCCTTAGTGTTAAGTTATGTTTGGGTATCATACACAACTCAATTTTTTCTCTTTTTTTTTTTAGAAATTATGTTTGGCTCCAATTCATCTTCTTTTCAACCAAACTCAAACTTTTTTCAACCCAATATATATATATATATATAAAGAACCACCCCAATTTTTGTAAATATATTTATTTTAAATATATTCAATTTAATTCATCTTCCCAAACATAATTTCTACACTTTTTTCCTCTGTATTCATAATTTTGAGTAAAGCTCAAAAGAATATAAAAAAATTCGCACATACAAATGTCTCAAACTTCCTTATTGAATTTAACATGTGTTCTCTTTCTTTTCCTTATTTATGAATTTTCACTTAAAACCTTTTACCTTAAAATTGCTTAAAAATTATATCTAAACTTCTCTTGAAAATGTTATCCCAAAGCTATTTTTTACTTTTAACTTATGTTTCTTTATATATTATTGAAATCCTTCTTAAAACTGATATTGAAAACTTTCTTAAATTTCTTTTCTACCAGTCATAAAATCATTTGAGAAGATAATATCATGCAAAACTATGTAAAACAATTAAGGGCTCATGTCATAAGAAAATAACATATACTTTAAAACTACACATGCTTACTTATCAAACACATTTCATCAAAAGTAATTTTATGACTATTGAAAGGGGGTTAATTTACTTGTCTAGCTTAAATCTTGATTATTGGGCCTCCGTGACGTTTCATTTAAAATCCGCAAATTGGATTAGTATAGTTAGTTGTGGTTTAACTTTTAAATCCTATACCTTATTTCATAGCTAAGCATCCCCTAGTTTCCATTTAGCATTTCTCACTTACTTTAAAACTAGGCTAAGTTAACATTAAAGCCATAAGCTCTACCTTGAGTTTAACCCTCTTCGATATGCTCCATATGATCAACTACAAGTTATTGCACTATTAACTACGGTTTACACTTATTGAAACCCTATACCTTCGCTTTAAACCCTAAAATTTCTCTCTCTCTCTTTGGAAAGAAACTTGTTTTCCAACTATGGACAGTCTTGTTCGAACATGGTGCGAATGCGGGTTTGAACGGGAAACTCGGTGGCAATTGCGTTTGAATGACATGCGATCGAGGCATTCATGATCATTATGTGCTTGATGTGTTTGAACAAGTTTAGATTGTAGTTGCGATCGAGGCATTTGAGGGGTGACTTGTTCGAACATAAACCCTAACCTTTGAATGGAAACCAACTGAAACTAAATCTTCTTCAAAACCTATTTTCAACTACACAATATCTTCTTTCCCTTCACATCATACCAAACAACCAATACACACCATCAAAACATCCGCTACATCAGAAAAACCTAATCTTTTTCTACAAATCCTAATATTCACACTTCTCTCATTTTCTCAAAACTACAACACAACAACAATGAACACAGTATCAACATTCAATGGAATAACCCCAATCCCAAACGTACCATAATCAACTCCAAAATCACAAACCGCTACACAAAACAAACCTTGAACATTTAATACCAAAAAATAACCAAAGCCTCACTTAAATCTTCATACTAAAACCTCAAAACTACAACACAACACCAATGACATGTGAAGACACACACTCTCTCTATCTCTCTCTCTATCTCAGAATATATAATTATATAGCAGAATTTTGAAGCGATGGAAGATAGACAACACAAAATAAGAGAAGTATGGAGTAGAGTTTGAGCGTTTTGGTAGAGGTAGTACAAGGGTCTCAAATCTCACGAGTCATTTTGTATGATTAATTTATTGTGTTCTTTCAATCAAATTTCTCTTAGTTATATGATTGATGATAATTTATTAAATGTTCATTCGGGCTTAGCAAGGCCCATTTACTCTTAAGTTGGGTTGTGTTCATCAGCCAATGAGGATTAGTGCCAATATGTTAGCCCCCTCTCCCATGAGAGTCACCGATTGATGGTCCCCAACTAGACGAATGGATTGCAAGGATACTACCAACAACTACCCATTATGATAAACAATAGGACCATTTTGACGATTGTGCTGAGTGAAATGTTTGCCGACCATTACCCATGTCATGACAACTCCGTCTGCCACACAATTAGCTAGGTGGGGCAGTTTGTACTGTGATGTCGGATGCTCAAGCGGGGTAGTTCGTACTAACATGATGTTGGATGCCCAAGGGCAAGCAACCTGTCTGTATCAAAGCTTTTTCTCTCAAGAATCTCTTGCTAAGTTAAGCATCAAAGTATTCATTGCCGGCACCTCTGACGAGTCACCCTTGCCTATTTTTTGTCTTTACAGGTCTTCTTTACTGAAATATCGACATGCAGTCAACTATACTAATTAACAATGTTAAAAAAGCATCACTAAGTTTTGTTTTTTAGTTAACATTTAAACAAAAATAGCTGAAAACTATCTATGGAACAATTCTTTGAAGACTCTCATGTAATACCAATTAGAGTTTTTATTTTTATTTTTATTTTTTTATTTTCTAATTGAATACCAATTAGAGTTGATTGCTTAATAACATGGATCATCGTGTATGTTTGTTAAATTGTTTTGGAAGATATTTTTTGTTTTTTTATTTGAAATACAAAGTATCTTCGTAAATGTGATACTTTATTTGTGTTTTGATTTTTGTTTTTTTTTTTTGTTAATGTCTTTAACTTGAAAGCATAAGACAAAAACAAAAAAACAAATTCGTTAACAAACATAGCCTAGTTACAGTTAGAATTTTTTAAGTTCGCTTATAATCGACGAACATCAACAATATTTACCAACTAACTTCTCATGATTTGGGTTCTAGCTAGTCAAGTCATTACAAAATGGCTTTTAGACCTATTTATATATAATAAGTAGAACATTTAAATCTATTTATTTGTAGATCAGCTGGTTTAATGAATTAAGTTTAAAATCTTTGTGGGCTAGCTCTTCACAGATGTTTATTTATATCACTTGTATCCTTAGATTCCAGGTATTAATGTTAGACGGTGCATTTTTGGGTGCTTATTTATTAATCTTTTGGAAAATTTGTTAGGATTAAACCGTACTGCTGCTAATCTTATTTATTTATTCAAATATTCTCTTAACGATGATTCAAATATTCTGTTAATAAAGGTCACATGCATGGCATGGAGATGGTAATTTCCTTGAATTTGTTGTTAATGTTCACATTTCACAAACAAAGACTTAATTAGATGCTTATATGTATATATGCATGTGCATGTGTTTGTATTAGGGCTAATTTTGACTAGTCAAAATCAGATATGTACTCCTATAATTAATTAACAATTTATAACTTAGATGCAGACGAACATACATCATGACTTCTCTTTAAGAATACACATTTTTTTTTTTTTTTTTAATTATTATTTTTTAATAAAAACTAGATGGTTGCATGTGGATGGATGTATATCTAAACCTCCAATGTAATACTTACCCATTTGATTGTTTTCCAAACCATACAGCCTACAGGCACTTGGAGGTATATTTGGGTATATATGGTAGCTAGTACTATATATATGAAACTATAATATAAATTCATATGAGAGAAAATGTTTGGAGTACTACAATTTCTTACAAACTGATGTAGTATTACGTAGTCCATGTAGCATTGCATGCACATTAGTCATAATCAAATTTAATTGTTTAATGTTGATGTAGTAAGTGTTATGTGGACTGCCACTAAGAGATGTGTGATTGAAAAAGTTAATTATAGTAAGGATGATTTTTTTTTATGAGCTTATTATTTTGGAGGATTTAGGTTGAAGGGTAAGACTATTTTCTGATAAATCTCAGAGTAAGAGTACTTACCCATAAGAGAGGGTGTAGGGAAATAACAAAATTTAATGGAGAAATATTATTTTCCAAAATAATATTCCATGAGAAACAATTTAAGATTGATCACGTCACGTACTTGCACATTAGATAATTTAATATGAAATAGAAAAAGATGGTTTGGATGGTAAACGGTCGTCTTCTTGACCCTGCAGGGGTATCTTTCAATGAATAATTTATTTATAACATATTTATGTTGTTCATACCATGTGAATTATGGGAAAAATATACCATTTAATATTCAGTCCTATACCTAGAGCCGTAAATCGTTCTAATATGAACATGTCTGTAATATCTATGGACCATATATGGGGCATTAGTTATTATATATAATCAAGAGTTTTGTTGGGGTATTAAAACTTTTATTATAAGTCTTTTACAATTTAATCCGACAGTTTACGTGATCACACTTACCATATGATCAGCTACTAATCAATTCAATTTAAGTGTGATTTGTGTTTGATGTGGTAGTTCTTAGGTGGACTGTCATGTCAGTTTGTAAGTTTACGTAACATTTATCACATCAGTTAGAATTTGTAACTGAGTCGTAGAAAAATCTATTCTACTCCAAAGAGAAAGAGAGAGTATTTTAATTTGTAATAGGAGCATCGATCAATTGCCTCAATATCCCATCTTTTACAATCATACTCCCAAATGTTATCTGGTAGCTGTAAAAATCATTATTCGATGAAATAACAAATGAAAGTACACTTAGCATCTAATGATAGTTTTTATTGGACGTTAGGGAGTAAGCATTTGAAAGTGAACCCTTGAGAATCCATGTAGCATTTTTCATTACAATTTGTCACATTATATCAAGGAGCCTTGTATGCAGTAATTTATGTTTAAATTATTGAAAATAATGGTGTCTATTTTGCAGAACAATGGTGACAGTCCTGCACATGAGAACCAGCTAACCACTGTCCTCCGATCCCACACCCTTCTAAATATGTGTGATCTTCAAGTTTATAATGGAGCACCGTACGTACAAGCGTGATGGATCTCCACAACCAGGAAAATTCAACAACAGGAAATTATATGTTGTGAGAAACATAAATAGATCAGAACTCACAGAAGCAGCCAATGACGTGGTGCCACGATGGCAGAAAGTACTGCTGGACACACTGCAATTAACCTCAAACGACCACATGCGAACCGCTATAAGTAAGCATAAAGCATATATGAATTGCCCCCACAACTCCTATCCTAACTTTCTCTCTGTCTACCTCACACACACACACACACATACACGAAGAGATTAAGGCCAGGAGATCAGAAAACTGGTCAGAAGATCATCACCGACCACAGATATTGATCGATCAGCATTACATGGATGAGATATGGAAGCCATCAAAGAAGGAAGGTTCAACTACTAGCCATTCCAAGTCTCTATTTGCAAGGAGTTCTTCAATAAAGAGCTCTTCTTCTAAATCTCTATTCACAAGGAGTTCTTCAACGAGGAGCTCTTCTTCAAAGTCCCCTCTCCTGAGGAGTTTTTCCCAGAAAGGGTCCTCTCCCAAGTGCCCTCTTCCTCGGAGCTTCTCTCAGAAGAGCTCTTCGAATTCCATCAGCCGCAAGTGTAGTAGCCTAGCAAAGGAACAGAAGGCCAGGTTTTACATCATGAGGCGCTGCGTCGCCATGCTTGTTTGTTGGCACAAGCATGGTGATTCTTGACTCTTTTTCCCTTCTTTATGCGAGATGGGTCATTGGGTTTTGTTCGAAAACTCATATAAATTTTTCTTTCCATCCGATCAAGAAGAGATTGGTGCCATATTTCTTGGTTCTTTTTTTTTTTTTTTTTTTTTTTTTCCATTTACTTTAGATTCAATCCGTTTGTAATTACAATTGAGTGGAGCTACAAAGTTTTACAGAGTGTAAGAAGAGAGAGAGAGAGAGAGAGAGAGAGAGAACATATCAAATAGATTTCACTTACATCGATCTCAATACTAGCAAGAGTTCCAATTCCTCTGTTTGTGTCAAACGCCTCTGTTCTCTGATGATATATTTTCCCCACTTGGAGTGGGGTTAATTAGGAGCTAAATTTCATGACCTCTTTTATTGTGTTCCTTTTTTCTTCTTCTTTTTGTTTTGATGAGAGAGAGATTCGCTTCGGCTGTTGGAACTGCCAATATAATAAGACATTGTTAAGATTTGGATCTACATTGGAAATGCAAGCCACCTTTCTCCCTCTGAGAAAAAGGGGAGTGAGTGTGGGTTGTCTTAAAAGTGACACCTTACCAAGTTTAGAGGGTGTTTAAAATTGCATTGAAAAATAAAACTTTTAAAATTAAAAAAAAAGTTTTAAAAGTTCATTTTGACCTTTTTTTTTTTTGAGTAAAAAAAATCAAAATAGACTCTTGTTATTATTTCTTGAGTGTCGTGTAATTAGTGCTAGTCACATTTATATTCTCTAAAATTACTTATAAAACTCAATTTTATTTAATAATGTTAGAATATATGAAAAATATCTTATATTTTTCATATATTTCATATTTAATTGATATTGTAATATTCTCTACTTACGGATTAATTATAATCAAATCACCATACTTTGTATTTACTTTAAACTCTATAAATATGGACCTTTATATTGTAAACAAATAAGTTAATGAGCACAATGTAGTCGTTAGAGCTAATTCGTAGTGGTAGACGTAAGTATCTAACACTGAACTATGCACCCATAATTTTTTATGTTATTTTCTTTCTCTTATTTCTGCCTTTCTTATTCAATTTTAAATTTCTACAAATAAAAAATTAATCTAAGGCTTAGAACCAATTCATATTATGTTCAGTGTGAAAAATGGAGCATGACAGCTCGGCCCACCTTTGGTCCATATATAATACTTCGGTTTCACATAATGAAAAGACCATCCCACAGCCTACTGTTGGCCACATAACCTGTCCCAAACGACGTGCATTAATTCAATGCATGAAGATAAAAATCCGACATCAATCTCTACTCGTCCATCCACAACATGCATGTCTTGTCATCCCATATTCTTTCAGCTCCAACTTAATTCTTATCAACCCATACAAAAGCATATCGATGTTAATATTCATTAGAAGTAGCAAGAGTGTTCAAGCGAATATTTAAATTTAATGTTAATCTAAGGATTAAGGAGTCTGATTCGTTTAGTTAAATGAATCGAGTTAGAGTTGATCTATATAATTTTTTACTCATATCTTAATACTATTTAAATCCGACAAGCAACATTTAGAGTTTACTATTTTTTACACGACTCGAAATTAACAAGTTAAGATTAATTGCAGGGTCTAACACATTTAATTAAATGAATCAAATTAGTGTTAACTTATATAATCTTATACGTATGTCTCAAAACGACCTAAATCTTACACGTAATCACGAATTGTCACATCTAAAAGTCACGCGGGAGGTTCTATTCTCAACTGCATTATGACCTTCATAATGTAATTCCTATAAGAGGGGAGGGGGGCCACGACAAGGGTGATCAATCAACCTCTTCTGTCAGGGCCGAGACCATAAAACAGAGGAAGCATGGTTCCCTTCATGTCATCCAAATTAGACCATTTAATTTCCTTTTTCTTTTTTCTTTTTTTCATTCTTGTGTGACAGAAAGAATTACACGCAACACCTATTTTTCTGTTAGTTCTCTTAATCGTATAATCAAGACATATCCTTCCTCTCTGAAGACATATCCTTTAATCTTGATTTACCGATACTAAAGCAGAGGATTTGTGGACAGAATTTGGGAACACCATATCTTTGTATATTATACGGATGAAATCTGCCTAATAATATAAAAAGAAAAGTACTAAAATAGCACCAACCTAATAATATTTCTCCATTAACATACACCTTACAGGTTATAGAGAATGTGAAGATGTTTTTGAATTATGTGACAACATGATGAATTGGAGGTGAAACTAAAACCTTTTGTTTATATTAAACCACTAGCTTAATTTTTAATGGGGTATTTGGAATCCTATGTACTAATTTTAAGGTGGCGAAGTTTGATGTGAACTAAAATCCATCCTTTGGCGGGTTCCATACACAGTTGACGATCAATTACATCATGCTTAGCTTAAATTGATAAAACAAAGACGTTTAATCTGCTTGGTTGCCTTAAAAAAAACTTTTCAATGGTTTCATGCCACACCTTAGCTAGAACAGATGCATATAGAGAGAGAGAGAGAGAGAGAGAGAGAGAGAGATGTTTCATTAATGAATATTGCTATTATTTAGTTAGGCCCCAACATAAGCATCGAAATCCTGGATAGTACAAAACCTTCTCCACCACTTTTTTTTTTTTTTTTTTTTCGCCATTTTTTCAGTGGAGGACTCTAGAAAAATCTCAAGAGAGGGCAAACGCACAAACATTTGGCTCAGTTCCAATGTGGCCTTTGGCTACTCTTTGAGAGGTACAATATTGCAAAACATGACCAGAATAAATTAGAAGGAGAAGAAGAAGAAGAGGTTGTGTTGTATTCAGTCAAAGATCAACACTTTGGAAGATCAGACGGTGGAGGAGGCAGCTTCTGATTGGGGAGCTTCCCATCCTGGACAACCCAGGCCATCCTTAAACCCCAGCTCAGATGGACATCAAAGTGGCAATGCATCAACCAAACCCCTGCTCAGTCATCAATCATCATCATAACAAATTCATTACACGTACACCTTCTAATTAAATTTGGTTTTCAATTAAAAACAAACAAAAAAAACATCCAATTTAAATAATTTTATCAAAGTTGGATCGGTCTTGGTCTTTCTGTTACCTTTGCATCCTTACCAAATGGTTGGTTAGTGCACTAAAATAACCTGAAATTAGGTAAAACTTATGGGAATTCATAGTAATTATAATGAAGAGACATTAATATACTCACCTGGGTTGTCTGCAAGGAACCGAATGGCGACCCAACCGCCGGAAGGCACACCAATAGTATTCCTTTCAGCTGGGTCAACAACGTTAAAGTTGGCAGGGTCCTTGTTGGGGTCAAAGTTTCCGAAACCTTGGCCGACAACATAAAAGTTGAAGCCGTGAAGATGGAGCGGATGGCTCTCAGCACCCAAAATGCTTGTGTCTTGCATCACTACTTCCACACTAGTATTAAATTGTAGCACCACCGCTTTGGTTCCATTGCTCACAACTGTATTGTTTGGTGGAGTGCCTGTATAGTTGAATGGATGGAGAGGAGCGCTTGGAAAATCAGTGGTGTACACCCCATTAGATTTCCCAAAGAAATGTGCTTGGAGGAGTGCTGTGGTGGGGAGAACAAAGGAGACATTGTTCATTGAAGCTGCAAATTTTGAGCTATTGTTAGGCCCTTGGCAGGTTTGGTTTTTGGGGCACGGGTTGCTTCCTAGGCCTACAGTGAAGAAAAACCGCTTTTGGACTGTTTTGGGCACGTTGACAGGGAATTTAGCATTGCCCAAACTTCTAAATCTCCTAGTAAAATTCATGACGAAGGAAGTGGCATTGAGGGCAGGAAGAGCAGGTTTGAAACGTCGATGTTTTTTTGAAGTGGACGTGGAATTTTCGTACTCAAGAATGCCAGCCACCGTGGAATTGTCAAAGGTGCCCAAGCCGGTGAAATATGGTCTAGCTAACATTAAGAATGTTGCATTCGGGTCGTGGGGTTTTGTCTTCAGAAGAACGTTGGTGGTCTGTCCCGGTGTGATGACCAATACATTGGTCGTGAAAGGCTTCATGTAAATTGCATCGGCTTCAACAACAGTTAGGCTGTGGTTTGCTATGCTGAAAAAGAGCTCGTCATTGAGTGCAGCATTGATCAAACGGAGGAGGTATGTCTTCCCCGGCTTCACCTTCAGCCTGAACGTATCTGCAAAGCACAAAAAAATATATAGCAAAAGCGAACGACAGCATGCAGTTTGTTTAATATATGCAACTTTAATTCGTGAAGTACCTTTTTTAGAACAATTGTACAATGGTCCGGGAAGTCCATTGATTGTGTAGGCATCGGAGACATTTGGACCGGCTCCGGTCTGAAGAGCCTGCCTAATTACTGCCTCCGGATTGACATTCCACCACTCTCCTATAGTTATATATAGCCGGTTAGTATATATACTTCGATCATATATATATAGAAGATAAATTTCAAAGTCTAAAAGATTGTTTTTTTTTTTTTTTTTTTAATAGTTACCGAATATGATGGGGACTTCCTTGTGTGGTTTGGCAAATGGGTAGGATGCATTATGCTTAGGGAGGATGATGAGGGGTCCGTAGACAGTAGCTCTTAGCCATGAGATGTGGGCATGCCAGAAAAGAGTTCCTCTTTGGCCAACAATGGTGAAGTTGTACACATAACTCTGCCCAGTTTGAATAGGGCATTGGGTTATGTATGATGGCCCATCATACCATCCGCTCTGTAGTTGTCTGATTCCATGCCTATTTTTGTCATCCATCATTCAACAAAAGTATTAATTAGGATTTTTGAAATTATTTCAACACATTAAATATAAAGGAAACTTGATAACATATATATACCCATCATACTATAAAAAAATTAGTATATAATTGATGAAATAATTAAAAAATAATAATTTTATAGTAAATTATGAACTGCCTCCGCCTTGATTTGTAAATGATTAATTTTGTAGTAAATTAAGGTTTTAAAGCTTTAGCATCACTCGAATAGAACCCTTAGTTTTGAGTCTACTTAAAAAGTCGTACGTACCAATGGATGCTGATGTTGTTTGGAACATGATTCACCACCTTAACTACCAGTCTATCTCCCTCTCTAGCAATAATTCGAGGGCCAGGGAACTTTCCATTGACTGTCACCATGCTCTTCGTGTGGCACAATCGGGTGACATTTTTCAACCTTATCTGAAAAAAAAAACATAACAAAGTAATCAATAATTAAACAAACCAAGTTTTAATTTAGATAAGCATCTGGCCTCTTTTGTTTTACGTATTTATGAGCCACAATCTAAACAAAATTAAAAAAATAAAAATAAAATTAGTACGTACATCAAACTTGTAGTGCCTTGTGACGCTTGCATGGTTTGCTTTAGCGACAGCAACATGAGGAAAGACACAGAGAAAGGTAATGGCAAAGAGAAAAGCCACAACAACTGCCGGTGATGAAGGAAGAGAAGCACCCATTTTTCAGTTTCAAATGTTTCTACACCTGGCTGGCCGGTGAAAAAAAATATATGTAAGAGAAAGGATGAGATGATCCGCAGTGTGATTCATGAAAGCATGTGAAGGGCTGCTTATATAGAGATGATCATACGATAGCCGTTACGTGTTTGGTTGACTAATTAGGTAATCGAAGTTTTAGGTTTTGGAAAGAAGAGAAGCACCTACTGTTGTTGGCCCCATCTTCACTGTGGATCCTCACCATGGAGTGTCATTAAAGTTAATTTTGTTTTTGAATAATTTTTACCCCCTCCCTTCTTGTCTCAAAGGACATTAATGTACGTTTCACCATTTTAACTTCATTAGGTGATAACGGTTTGATTATTCTATTACCATTTCTTTGATTATCTAGAAGACGACAAAGAGAACTCTATAATTAATGCTAGCCTTTGTAGTTAATTGATATGATGAGCCTTTGGGATTGGAAGAAAAAAAAAAAAATCTCAAGAAATTTTTTGCCGAAATATTCATCCATGGAGTATTAGTTAATTACAGAAAAAAAGAAAAAGAAAATAGAGGGACTTAATTATCAATCTATATCTCTATGTACTTCCTCAGCACATCAAATAATCCTTAACGGTTAGATTGGTGACCATGTGGAAATCAAAGAGTTACCATCTTCCCACGTCACCCCAGTCCTTTTTAGGTCATTTCAAGGCTCATGTTCATGAAAGACTCGTTGGGGTATGCCTGCAGGTTGGTGATGGCTCCTAGCCTCCTAAAGGAACAGTGACTTAAATATATATATAGGAAATTCTTTGAAAGAGAAGGACATTTGACCCGACTTTCTTTTAAGCAAGAAAAGCAACAATGATGGAGCTAGTTTAGGTTGTCGTTAGTTCTTAACCAAAATAACCAAACTAGTCGCTGAGGCTAGCTTGATCATGAAGTTGAATCAACATCCAGCAATATATATATTTTCCTTTATCAAAACCGGCTTGTGAAACAAATTTCTTCAACGAGGAGCTCTTCTTCAAAGTCCCCTCTCCTGAGGAGTTTTTCCCAGAAAGGGTCCTCTCCCAAGTGCCCTCTTCCTCGGAGCTTCTCTCAGAAGAGCTCTTCGAATTCCATCAGCCGCAAGTGTAGTAGCCTAGCAAAGGAACAGAAGGCCAGGTTTTACATCATGAGGCGCTGCGTCGCCATGCTTGTTTGTTGGCACAAGCATGGTGATTCTTGACTCTTTTTCCCTTCTTTATGCGAGATGGGTCATTGGGTTTTGTTCGCAAACTCATATAAATTTTTCTCTTCCATCCGATCAAGAAGAGATTGGTGCCATATTTCTTGGTTCTTTTTTTTTTTTTTTTTTTCATTTACTTTAGATTCAATCCGTTTGTAATTACAATTGAGTGGAGCTACAAAGTTGTACAGAGTGTAAGAAGAGAGAGAGAGAGAGAGAGAGAGAGAGAGAGAGAGAACATATCAAATAGATTTCACTTATATCGATCTCAATACTAGCAAGAGTTCCAATTCCTCTGTTTGTGTCAAACGCCTCTGTTCTCTGATGATTTATTTTCCCCACTTGGAGTGGGGTTAATTAGGTGCTAAATTTCTTGACCTCTTTTATTGTGTTCCTTTTTTCTTCTTCTTTTTGTTTTGATGAGAGAGAGATTCGCTTCGACTGTTGGAACTGCCAATATAATAAGACATTGTTAAGATTTGGATCTGCATTGGAAATGCAAGCCACCTTTCTCCCTTTGAGAAAAAGGGGAGTGAGTGTGGGTTGTCTTAAAAGTGACACCTTACCAAGTTTAGAGGGTGTTTGAAATTGCATTGAAAAATAAAACTTTAAAAATTATAAAAAGAAAGTTTTAAAAGTTCATTTTGACCTTTTTTTTTTTTTTTTTTAGTAAAGAAATCAAAATAGACTCTTGTTATTATTTCTTGAAGTGTCATGTAATTAGTGCTAGTCACATTTGTATTCTCTAAAATTACTTATGAAACTCAATTTTATTTAATAATGTTAGAATATACGAAAAATATATTATATTTTTTCCTATATTTCATATTTGGTTGATATTTTAATATTCTCTGTTTACGGGTTAATTGTAATGATTACCATATTTTGGATTTACTCTAAATCCTATAAACAAGGATTTTTATATTGTAGACAAATAAATTAATGAGTACAATTAATGTAGTTCTTAGGATTAATTCGTAGTGATGAACGTAGGTGTCTAACATCGAACCATCCGTAATTTTTTGTGTTATTTTTTCGTCTTATTTCTGTCTTTATTATTCTATTTTAAATTTCTACGAATAAAAAATTAATGTAAGGTTTAGAACCAATTCATATTATGTTCGGTGTGAAAAATGGAGCATGACAGCTCGTCCCACCTTTGGTCGATCCATATATAATACTTCGGTTTCACATAATGAAAAGGCCATCCCACAACCTACTGTACGTTGGCCACATAACCTGTCCCAAACGACGTGCATTAATTCAATGCGTGAAGATAAGAATCCGACATCAATCTCCACTCGTCCATCCACAACATGCATGTCTTCTCATCCTATATTCTTTCATCCAACTTAATCCTTATCAATCCATACATAAGCATATGGTTGTTAATATTCATTAGAAGTAGCAAGAGTGTTTAAGCGGTAAATTTTTGATACGATATTTGAATTTAATGTTAATCTAGCGATTAAGGATGTAAAAGTTCATGGACCTTACTCACTCTCAAAAGACGCCTTGAGAGAGGAGGGGTGTTCATGGCTTATAAAGTCAAGACAATGATCTCTTAGCAATGTGAGACACTTTAACATGTTAAATCACCACTTGTCCTAAAAGCTTAAGCTGATAGGAAGAGGTAAATTTAATCACTTAATCAATACTTTAACACTCCCCCTCACGTGTGTGCTCGGACTTCCTTTTAATAGGTGAGGCCCAACACGTGGAATATTTAATTGAAATGAGAGGTAAATGACAGAGTCAAGGTTTGAACTCAGGACCTTTGGCGCTGATACCATGTTAAATCACCACTTGTCCCAAAAGTTTAAGCTGATAGGAAGAGGTAAATTTAATCACTTAATCAATACTTTAACAAAGGAATTTGATTCTTTTAATTAAATGAATCGAGTTAGAGTTAACTTATATAGTCTTTTACTCGTATCTCGATACTACCTAAATCCAACAAACAACATTTAGAGCTAATAACTTTTTACACGATACGAAATTAACGGGTTAAGATTGCAGAGTCTGATAGATTTACTTAAATAAATCAAATAAGTGCTGACTTATATAATCTTATATGCATGTCTAGAGACGACCTAAATTCTACACACAATTGCGAATTGTCACATCTAAAAGTCACGTGGAAGGTTCTATTTTCAACTGCATTATGACCTTCATAATGTAATTCCTATAAGAGGGGAGGGGGGACCACGACAAGGGTGATCAATCAACCTCTTTGGATGGACTTGTGTCAGGGTCGAGACCAGAAAACAGAGGAAGCATGGTTCCCTTCATGTCATCCAAATTAGACCATTTCCTTTTTTTTTTTTTTTTTTTTTTTTTTTTTTTTTTTCATTCTTGTTTGACTGAAAGAATTACACGCAACACCTATTTTTCTGGTAGTTCTCTTAAACGTCTAATCAAGACATATCCTTCCTCTCTGCAAGTTTGTTTTGGCTTTAATCTTGATTTACCGATACTAGAGCAGAGGATTTGTGGGCAGAATTTGGGAACACCATTTTCTTTGTATATTATACGGATGAAATCTACCTAATAATATTTCTTCATTAACATACACGTTACAGGTTATAGAGAATGTGAAGATGTTTTTGAATTATGTGACAAAATGATGAATTGGAGGTGAAACTACAACCTTTTGTTTATATTAAAGCACTAGTTTAATTTTTAATGGGGTATTTCGACTCCAATGTACTAATTTTAAGGTGGCGAAGTTTGATGTGAACTAAAATCCATCATTTGGCGGGTTCCATACAGTTGATGATCAATTACATCATGCTTAGCTGAAATTGATAAAATAAAGACGTTTAATCTGCTTGGTTGCCGTAAAAAACTTTTCAATGGTTTCATACCCACACCTTAGTGTGTGTATATATATATATATATATATATATATATATATGTTGGGGAAACTTCCGCAGACACCGTTCAAGAAAGGATTAATAATTAAAAATTAGACGTTGACCCAAAATTAAATATCGGAAAAGGTTTGATGAGGAAAAGACAAAGACATTAAATGAAGGGATCATATCACAGAAGGTGAATCTCTAATGTTAATGACTTCCCGGCATAAATCTCGGAAAGCAAGTACTGTAGTAAGGTGTGATTGGATTTTCATCCCCAATCTCCTCCCTGGAAAGGGGAAGTTTGTCTGGATTTGATGTAAGAAATCCATCACTAACATGATTTGATGGAAAAGAATTAATTAGGAGATAAAAGCCTTCGTAGGCTACAGACAAAAGTATGAAAAGACAGATAGGAAAAGGTAATATACAAAAGTAAAAAAAAGGAAGACACTCTAAAAAAAGCTCTCGGTAATATACAAAAGTAAAAAAAAGGAAGACACACTCTAAAAAAAGCTCTCTCTCTGTCTCTCTGTCTCTCTCTGTCTCTCTCTCTCTCTCTCTCTCTTTTCTCTCTCGTTCCCTCTCTTTCTCTTTGAAGTATCTTTGAAACATATCCTAACTTGACCGATGGAGGAAGCGCTGCCGGGACACCCCGACGCACCTTTACTTTGCAGGTCCTTCCAGGGAGCTCAGTTCACTAGTCTCGCCATTCAGAATAGTTTCCAGCGCAACCCACTGGAAGACTGACACGTAGCTGTGAAAGTTTTGACATCAACAATTGGCACCATCTATGGGAACGACGTGGTCACGTGTTCCCGTAAAGATACAGTTAACGTTTCCCATGGTTAGTACGTGATTAACTCAAAGAGGAATGCAAGAAGAGGGTGCTCGTGAGGAAGCAGGGAATTCGCATGATCCCCAAGCAGAGATAGTCCGTTTGAATGAGAAAATAGTGCAATTGGAAAGAGAGTTGCAAGACCGAGACCGGACGGAGCAGCAGAACACTGGGGAGGACCTCCCGCATGATGGCCATGTGAATTCTAGGAATGCAGAAAAGTATGTAGAAGAGACGATCGAGGGAGAAAGCAGTGCCGATGGGGATTATGAGCTCGCCAACCTCATCAAGGAGAACGAAAAGGAGAAAAAGGAATGGGCAGATAAGCTCGCTAAGCTGGAGCAACAATATGATTATCTAATGGGTTCTATCCAGTCAAGGGCTAGAGGAAAAGCTTCGTTGGCTAATAGCTTATTTTCAACTACCACATCTCTGTTTACGGACCAGATAGTGTCATGTCGGCTCCCAGATAAGTTCAAAATACCCGAAATACCTGTTTACACAGGATTAGGTGACCCGATTGAGCATTTGGTGAGCTTTCGTGCACATATAGTTTTGTATGCTACACCGGACGAGGTGGCGTGCCGAGCTTTTCCTCTTACTTTGTTAAGGGGAGCTTGAGAATGGTTTAGGACTTTACCGTCCCACTCAATCATGAACTTTGAGAGCTTAGCTAAGAAGTTCGCATCCCAATTCATGGCTGGTATTGTTCGGAAGAAGCCCGCGCAGCAGTTGATGACCATTAGTTAGGGTCCACAGGAGTCATTGAGGAGTTACTTACTCCGTTTCAATCAAAAGAGGTTAGCTGCGGAAAACCAAAGTGAGCAATTTATCCATTGCGCTATATATCAAGGCATTAGAAAAGATGGCGCCCTCATGGCGGATCTGGCAAGGAGGCCGGCGGAGGGACTGCAGGAGTTCTTGGATCGAGCAGAAGAATTCGTGAATCAAGAGGAAACTTTCCGTACTTTCTGGGGAGCAGAAGAAGTTGCTAGGGAGAATCCGCCGACAAAGAAGAAGTTAAAACAAAGAATGACCTCAGCTGGGAAGGAGGTCATAGAGTGCCGAGCCTTTAAAAGAGTGGAGGATTACAGCTGGACACCTATTAATGCCCGGCAAAAGAAATTCTCATGGAGATAAAGAAAGACCCCGATTATAAAAATCCACCTCCGATAAAGGGAAAGCCACACCTTCACAACCTTCATAAATATTGCCATTATCACGACTCTTATGGTCACTGGACGAATTCCTGTGTAGCTCTGAGGGAAATGATTGAGAGGTATATTGCTGACGGCAAGTTAACTCACTTTCTTGCAAAACAGGAAAATTAGGCAGGTGCGCCACCTGTGCGGCGAGTACCTGGGAACCAAAATTCGTCCGGACGTGAAGCATGTTCGGGAGCGCAATTGTATGGTCGAGAGAGGAAACCGGCTCAGCCGCCAAGAATTGATATGCGCGCTGAGAAAGCAGTTCAACGTGAGAGGAGCAGGAGTTGGGGGCGCCCGGACAACGCAGTAGATTTCCCTGAAATCCAGACTATTGCATAGGGCTTTGGCGGGGGAGGTGAGACTTGTACAGCCCGCAAGTCTTATGCCAAAGAGATGAGAGGAGAATCCATTTACGCTGCCAGGAGGCCGTTGAAAATGGTGAAGCGAGAGAAGCTAACTATCGGATTCTCGGATGAAGATTACGAAGGGATTTATCTACCTCATGCAGATGCCCTTGTGGTTGCAATGGTGATAGCGAATCATAAAATACATTGAGTTCTAGTGACAACGGCAGCTCAGCTGATATTCTGTATAAATCAGCGTTTGATTTGATGAAAATCGATAAGGAAAAGGTCTCTACATTCCAATATCCTTTAGTTGAATTTGCAGGAGAGCAGGTGATGCCTCTAGGGTCGATTGAATTGCAGGTCACAGTAGGAACACCTCCTACACAAAAGACGATTCTGGTGAAGTTCCTTATCGTTGATCGACCTTCGGCTTATAATGCCATTTTTGGAAGGACTGCATAAGCGGAATTGAAAGCGGTAACATCTATACCGCACCTTAGCATGAAGTTCCCAACTGAAGACGGTGTAGGAGTGGTCCGAGGAGAGCAAAGAGCAGCTCAAGAATGCTACAATGCTTCTTTAAAAAATACTTCTGAACGTGAGCGCCCCAGCAAAGGGGCGATCCCTACAGAAAAATAGCAATTACAGACAAGGGGTCCGGCCAGAGATTTTGAAGAAATAGAAGTCGGACCCCTAGGTCGGAAGCTCCGAATTGGTTCTCAGCTGCCGATGATCGAAAAGGAAAGTCTGGTGAAGTTCTTGCGGGGCCATATCGATGTTTTCGCTTGGGAGCATAATGAGAGGCCCAGAATAGATCCCTCCATTATAGAACATCGTTTGAATGTCGATCCAAATTGTAGGCCTGTGAAGCAATGGCGAAGAACTTTCGCTCCTGAGCGTAATGAAGTCAAAAAATTACTTGAAGTAGGATTTATTCAAGAGGTTGACTACTCGGAGTGGCTGGCTAACGTTGTGCTAGAGAAGAAAGCTAGTGGAAAGTGGAGGATGTGCGTGGATTTCACCGACCTCAATAAGACTTGTCAGAAGGATTGCTTCCCTCTTTCTAGGATAGATCAACTTATGGATTCGACCACAGGACATGAAGTATTAAGTTTCATGGATGCATTTTCTGGTTACACTCAGATATATATGGCTGTGATTGATCAGGAGAAGACATCGTTCATAACTGACCGTGGGCTCTACTGTTACACTATGATGCCCTTCCGGTTAAAGAACGCCGGTGCGACTTATCAAAGGTTAGTAAATAGAATGTTTCAAACCCAAATTGGACGCAATATGAAAGTCTATGTTGATGATATACTTGTGAAGAGTCTAAGCTAGCGCGATCATGTTGCTGATCTAAAGGAAGCCTTTGAGACCCTAAGAAGATATCATATGAAATTGAATCCGAAGAAATGTGCCTTCGGCGTTGCTTCAGGAAAATTTTTGGGATTCCTGGTGTCCCAGAGAGGAATCGAAGCCAATCCTAACAAAGTTAAAGCCATTCTAGAAATGCAACCTCCTCGGACAATGAAACAACTGCAACAGCTGACTGGGAGATTAGCAGCTCTAAACCGCTTTGTCTCCCGGTCCTCAAACAGATGTCTTCCCTTCTTCAAAGTTTTAAAGAAAGCTTTCACTTGGATGGAAGAATGTGAAAAGGCTTTTGAAGAATTAAAAAATTATCTGGCTAACCCCACACTCTTGAGTCACTCGACAGAAGGGGAAATTCTTTATTTGTATTTAGCAGTATCACGATCTGCAATCAGTTCGGTGCTGGTGAGAGACGAGTCAGGAAAGCAAAAACCTGTGTACTTCACTAGCAAAGTGCTACATGGAGCAGAGGAACGCTACCCCCGCATAGAGAAGCTGGAGTTCGCCTTAGTGACCTCGGCACGAAGGTTAAGGCCTTACTTTCAAGCCCATGCAATAAGGGTATTAACTGAATACCCCCTTAGAAAGATACTCTAGAAGCCTGACCTATCTGGGAGACTCGTTAATTGGGCGATTGAGTTGGGGCAATTCGATATTGAATTCCATCCCTAGACAGCGATAAAGGCGCAGGTCTTGGCAGATTTCATAGTTGAGATGAATGAAAAAGTGGAGGCTAAGGGGCTCAAGAAATCGTTGACTTGGATCGCTTACGTGGATGGCTCGTCAGCAAATGGACGAAGTGGTGCTGGAGTAGTTTTTTTGGGCCCCAACTGATAGAAATTCAGTTATGCTGTTAAATTTGAATTTGTTGCCACCAACAATGAAGCCGAGTATGAGGCGGTGCTTTTAGCTTTAACGATGGCGCGAGAGATGGGAATAATGAACCTCGAGATTCGGAGCGACTCTCGGATTGTCGTTGAGCAGGTGAATGGCAGCTTTGCAACACAAGAAGGAAGAATGTCCCAATATCTTGAAAAAGTCCACCGATACTATTGTAACTTTGATAGGGTGATTTTGACTAAAATCCCTAGGGAAGAAAATAGCGTGGCAGATGCTTTATCAAGGATTGGTTTGGGAATAGATCTGGTGGCACTAGATGGTGATTATAAGGTTCTGTTCAAATCACAACCGTCGGTGTTTTTAACCGCAGAAGTGTTGCAAGTAGATGAGGTGGAGCCTGAGTGGGATGTAGAAGTTATACGATACTTAAAGACTGGGGAGCTCCCCTCAATTAAAGAAGAAGCTCGGAAGGTCGTCCGCCACTCAGCGCGTTACGTGTTGATTGACAGCATCCTATATAGGCGTGGATACTCCCTTCCTTTGTTGAAGTGCTTGTCCAGAGTGGACGCTGATTATGTCCTAAGGGAAGTGCATGAGGGAGTATGTGGGAATCATTCAGGAGGTAAAATGTTGGTGAACAAAGTTATAAGGGCTGGATACTACTGGCCAACTATGAGTAAAGATGCGACTGATTGGGTGAGGACTTGTGATGTGTGCCAAAGATTTGCCTGTATCATGAAAAATCCTCCGGAGTATTTGCATTCGATTACATCGCCATGGCCGTTTGCTAAATGGGGGGTGGATATAGTGGGCCCGATGCCGCCGGGCAAGGGCAATAAGAAGTTTGTGGAGTTGCCGTTGACTATTTTACTAAATGGGCTGAAGCAGAAGCACTTGCCTCAATTACAACTGATAGTGTTATCAAGTTTCTTTGGAAGTCAGTCATATGTAGATTTGGAATACCATATGCCTTGGTGACTAATAATGGAAAGCAATTTGATTGTGCGCATTTCCGGGAATGGTGTTCTGAACTTGGTATAAGAAATAACTACTCAACTCCTGTTTTCCCGAAGTCCAACGGACAAGTGGAAGCCACAAATAAAACGTTGATGCAAATTTTGAAGAAGAAGCTTGGAAAAAAGAAAGGAGCTTGGGTAGAATATCTGCCGGAAGTGCTATGGTCTTACAGGACCACCGTTAGGACCCTTCTGGGGAAACACCGTTTGCCTTGATTTATGGGATGGAAGTTGTAATACCTGCCGAAGTGGGATCTCCAAGCTTCAGAGTAGCTTATTATAATCCGGGATTGAACGAGGAAGGGGTAACTTTGCATCTGGATTTATTACAAGATGATGAGTGCCAAATATTGTGTATTTGGACCCCTTGATTTACATTAGTTAGACCTTTAGCCTTGTTATTTTCTGATGCTTTGGTTAGTTTTTGTGTTTTGTAGGTCAATAAGTGAGGAATGGCAAAATTCATGTGAAATTGCTTGGAAAATTCGGAAGTTCTGAAGAACTCGATCGATTGAACTTAAATTCGATCGATTGAAATTTCCCAGAACTTACATTTGCAGAAGCGCGCCAGAACACCCAATCAGGAGCTTCTCCATGATAAAAAGCAGTTCTCCCTCTGATTTTCGTAGCAGAACATGCTGGTTTCGTGACCTTGGTTGTCTCTAGCAAGAGAGGAACCCTAGAGGGGGTTAGATGAGTCATTTTACATGGGTTTCTAGCCCTAATTTCCTTCTATAAAGCCATAGCCATGCCTCTTTGTTGGGAGAGTTCAGAGAGCAGTAGATAGGTTTAATTTCGTGCATTTTGTAGTTTATTTCAGTAGCTCTTTTCTTCAGACATTTGTCTTTGTAAAGCTTTTGTTCAATTTTCATGTTTGTTCTTCAAGCTTTTGTGGTGTTCTTAGTCATGGGAGGCTAGAACTCTCAACTAAGGTTGATGATGAAACCTCTCCATTGATGACACTCACACTCTTGTAGTCCTACTTGCACATTTAATGCTATATCAGTATGTTATTCAAGTTCCATTCATTTAAATGCTTTATCTTTTGCAATGAATGTGGTTAGGGGTAGAAATAGGACATTTAATGTGTTTCAACCGATGGATACATTGTTTTATCGGTTTGAAAGATGATATCCATTGTGATTTATTCCTTGAATGGATATAATGGATGATTTGATTTCAAATGGGTACTCTTTGTGATTTATCTTTAAGTTGGATTCATTTAATGGTTTTAAGGTTGATGGTTAAGAGACTTGAATAACACCCTAAGCTTAATGCTCTTTGGATGTTCAAGTGGAAACTAAGAGTGTGAGTTGTTGGATTTGGTTTGGTAGATTCTTTAGCCTTAGTCCCTTTTTACATATTTCATTTCTTCCTCTTTACTTAGCATTTTTGGTGCATGTTTAACCCTCAAACTCTTGGAACTAGGTTAGAATGAGGTTGATTAAGCAAGACACTAATTTTTAACCATTTCCCTGTGGATTCGACCTCGCACTTGTACACTCTATATTGCAAACGATTCGTGCGCTTACAAGTATTTATTAAAATTCACAACCCAAGAACGTCGCGATGATGCTAGCATAGTATGGGCTGCTTATCAGCGTCGCGTTGCCAAATATTTTGATAAGAAGGTCAGGCTCAGGGAATTTAAGATTTGATTGGGTTCTGAGGAAAGTCAACCTCATGACTCGAGAGCCTGCCGATTGTAAGTTAGCTCCGAAATGGGAATGACCTTACAGAATCACCAGCACCAGCAAGAATGGCACTTACCACTTGGTCACAAAGGAAGGAAGACTGGTGCCAAGAGTGTGGAATGCGGAGCACCTTAAAAAGTACTACTTTTTAACTTTTTGATGCTGTAATATGGTTTCTTTTGCTACAGTAATATGATATGTACAAATGAAGTTATTTCTTTTGCCAAATATTTCTTTTGCTTAAGGAACACCCCTCCTACTCCAGGACAGAGGGGTGATAAGGAACCAACCCTTCCAAAGGAATTCTGGGGGAACGTCCGATCTCGGACAGGAACACCCCTCCTGCTTCAGGACAGGGGGTGATAAGGAACCCACCTTTCCAAAGGGAATCTGGGGGAACGTCTGATCCCGGACAGGAATACCCCTCCTGCTTCAGGATAGGGGGTGATAAGGAACCCACCATTCCAAAGGGATTCTGGGGAACGTCCGATCCCGGACATGAACACCTCTCCTGCTTCAGGACAGAGGGGTGATAAGGAATCCACCCTTCCAAAGGGATTCTGGGGGAATGTCCAATCCAGGACAGGAACACCCCTCCTACTTTAGGACAGGGGGTGATAAGGAACCCACCCTTCCAAAGGGATTCTGGGGGAACGTCCGATCTCGGATAGGACCACCCTTCCTGCTTCAGGACAGGGGGGTGATAAGGAACCCACCCTTCCAGAGGGATTCTGGGGGAATGTCCGATCTTGGATAGGCCCACATTGTTTTTACAAATCCGCCAATCCTCCCTCCTCGGAGTGTCTGAATTTGGGGGGGTAAGGTATTAATATGTTAAAAGGGACCCACGCTCAGGGAGACTTCTGGACAT
The DNA here is from genome assembly GCF_958979055.1 of Alnus glutinosa. Lineage (NCBI taxonomy): Eukaryota > Viridiplantae > Streptophyta > Magnoliopsida > Fagales > Betulaceae > Alnus > Alnus glutinosa. Next base: position 23,699,017 of record NC_084894.1, read on the forward strand.
TTGTCCCTAACACTTGTCCTTATTTGAGAATTGGTCGGAGTTTTAAAGATCATGAGGCGTGAGAACCTGAGTTGTGAGAGGTTTCACGAGAATACTTGTCCCTAACACCTTCTTTATGTATTGTTATTTGGGGTTTGTTAGATGATGCTCAGAATCACTGTTCATAAAGAAAGAAGGGAAGAAAAAGACAGAGGGAGGAAAAGACACTCGTTATGAGATCCACGCATCGACTTAATATTAAGTTCATTCAAATGTCGTGAAGTTTACAAAACAATATGAGCGTTACAAGGCACTGAGCAACCATTTGTGATAATACCGATACAAGGGGTTCTGATGATATTAGGATGGACCACCTGGGGTCTGAGGGTTAATATGAACAGTTGGGTTCCCATCCTTCCGGCGTGCTTTCCCTGCCGAAGATGTTGGAGGAATTCCTAGAAGATACTGGGTCGAGAAGGACTGTCACTGTACATCCCTTCTGCCAGTGTCTCCATCGAGAGGAATTTTGTAGGAAGTGTGAAGCCTTCTTGTGGGGTATGAAGAGCGCGAAGAAGCGAGTTTCAGAGCCCCGCACTGTTCCGAACAAAAAGAAGACCTCTCCGGCGTAAAGCTGGAGGTCGCACCTCCTTTTGAAGATAAAGCCGAAGATCGCACACCTAAGTGGACGAATGTGGAGAGTTGGGGGCCGAGGACCTGGTACATAGGGGCTGGCGCTGTTGTCAGTAAGTGGGCGAGAAACTTGAGCCATAAACTTGACTCGTAAATAGGTTAAGATAATATGAAGAGAAGAAAGCTAAAGAAACAAGCAAATATGAAAGTGTGAGACTTGGAGGTATTCGAAGAAGGAAGTGTTGGTATATATAGGCATGAAGCTAAATTAATGCTCGCATGATTCCCATGACGGCTGGTGCATGCTGTGAGTTTAAAAGAGTACTCGCAAGCGCATGAATTGTTTGCAATATAGTGTGTGCAAGTGCGAGGTCGAATCCACAGGGAAATGGTCAAGCATCAGTTTCTTGTTTAATTAACCTCATTTTAACATTGTTCCAAATGTTTGAGGTTTAAGCATGCAGAATGACACTAAGTTAAAAATGATGAAATAAAATGTGTAAAAAGAACTAAGGCTAAGGAATCCACCAAACCAAATCCAACAACACACACTCTTGGTTTCTACTTGAACACCCAAAGAATATTTAAGCTTAAGGTGTCATTCAAGTTTCTTAACCACACATCTTAGACAATTAAATGAATCCAACTCAAAGACAAATTACAAAGAGTACCTGTTTGAAATCAAATCATCCATTGTATCCATTCAAAGAACAAATCAAAATGGATATCCTCCTTCAAACCGATAAATCAATGTATCCATCGGTTGAAACACATTAAATGTCCTACTTCTATCACCAACCACATTCATTCCAAAAGATAATGCATTGAAGTGAATGGAACTTGAACAACATATGGATAGATCATTAAATGTGCAAGTAATATAACAAAAGTGTGTGTGTTATCAATGATGAGGTTTCATCCTCAACCTTAGTTGAGAGTTCTAGCCCCCCATGACTAAAAACACCACAAGAACTTGAAGAATAAACATAAAATTAAAAGATAAACTTTACAAAGAGAAGTATCTAAAGAAAAGAGCTACTGAAATAAACTACAAAATGCACGAAATTAAACCTAGCTACTGCTCTGAGAATTTCTCCCAACAAGGAGGCATGGCTATGGCTTTATAGAAGGAAATTAGGGTTAGAAACCCATGTAAAATGACTCCTCTACCTTCTCTAGGGTTCCTCTCTTGCTAGAGACATCCAAGGTCACGAAACCAGCGTGTTCTCCTGCAAAAAATAGTGGGGGAAATGCTTTTTGTCATGGAGAAGCCCCTGATTGGGCGTTCTGGTGCGCATCTGCAAAAAGTCAGTTCTGGAAAATTTTGATCAATCGACTTAAAGTCGATCGATCGACATCGGGCAAAATTTCGATTGATCGAACTTAACATTCGATCTATCGACTTTCCAGGATTTCCAAATTGCAGAGTATTTCTACTTGAAATTTTGCCATTTCTCTCTTAATATCCTACAAAACACAAAAACACAAAAACTAGCCAAAACATCAGAAAATAACAAGGCCAAAGGTCTAACTGATGTAAATCTAGGGGTCCAAATATACAATATTTGGCACTCATCAAATACCCCCAAACTTACATTTTGCTAGTTCTTTAACAAAACAAAATGAAAAACAAAATCAAAGCATGAAACATAAATCCTCTTTCGTGGGAGATACGATTGCATTTAGCATATGCAATAAGCCTTTTAAACCCCTAGGACTCCCTAGTGGACGAGTGAAGTCTCGTGAGGGTTTGTCAGAAATGATACCCACAAACATTGAAGTGTTATATTCTCAATTAAGCAAAAATCTCCGCACAAACATATGGTTCATACATCATGAGCATGTTTAACAAAATGAATATCACATCATCAGGTCATCAAAAATTGATCAACTCATAGTTGAAATATTGAGACAGCACATTTTCAAATGAGTGTAAGGTGTGATTAACATAGATTCATGAGGTTTCAACTTTTCTCAAAGCATGTGTACCCAAAAACTCACAGGAATTCCATCAGATGAATATAACCAAGGCTTAAATGTGCAATTGCAATTTTTTTTTTTTTTTTTTTGTAGGCTGTGCAATGCTTGACTCCCTTAAGCTTTCTAATTGATCCTTGTAACGAGTGTTGGACTAGTGACTCCTAAACCAGATGGTTTTAGGGCACTAGATGTAAAAACATTCCTAAGGGCTTAATTACTCAAGTTAAAGAGGCTCGAAGTCAAACTAGCCAAACAATCAACCAACTTGAAATTCTCATCTTTTTACGCGAACACCCAATGCTTAGTGAGGCAAGAGACCAGGTTACTCAATGCGAACTCAAATTGATGATATTATTAAGCCAAAGTTTCATCAACAAGTCATCCTACAAATCTCAAGACACATACTCAAATCACATTTCATACCTCACAGATCCTATGCTAAAGTGCTTGTGATAAACAATTCAAACATGTGAAGTCTCTCTAATCCAACTGATGTGTCAAAAAATTTTAAATTTTAATGACATGCAACATTCAACATGTTAAACAAACCAATGATATGCAAATCGTAGTAAGATGTAGCCATGCTCAACTAGCAAAAAAAATTTTATTTTTATTTTATTTTTTGAAAATGAAAGCAGTCAAATCAAAATATCAACAAAAACAATCAACAATAACAGACAGAAATGTCTAACCCACCCCCAAACTAAAATGACACATTGTCCCCAATGTGACTAGAAATACAATACCGAAATGGGCGATGCAAAATGGGCACACTGCAAGAGAATGCTCCCCCAAACTGGAACTGCAGACACTGTCCTGAAAATCACAACTAAAACAGAGGAAACAAGATCAAATGATAATGAAAAATAATGAGGGTTACCTCCCACAAGCGCTAAGTTTTCAATCTTCAGCCAGACTCTCCATCCTGACGACAATCACTCCGAGTAACTGGGATCCTCCAAAAGGGTCGTCTCAACTTCCGGGCTCTGCAACTCCAAAAATGGCTTCAGTCTTTGTCCGTTCACCTTGAAAGTACTGCCATTCCTTGGATCCTCAATCTCAATGGCTCCATGAGAAAAAACTGATCGAACAATAAATGGGCCTGTCCATCGAGATCGGAGCTTCCCTGGAAACAGATGTAGACGTGAATTGTAAAGAAGAACTTTTTGACCAGGTTCAAAAGATCGTCTCAATATGTTCTGGTCATGAGTCTTCTTCATCCTTGCTTTGTACAACCTTGCACAATCATATGCATCATTCCTCAGCTCTTCCAATTCATTGAGTTGAAGCTTCCTCTGTGAGCCAGCCTTTGTGAGATCGAAATTCAGCTGCTTAATGGCCCAGTAAGCTCTGTGCTCCAACTCCACTGGCAGATGACATGCTTTTCCGTGTACAATACGGTAGGGTGACATACCAATAGGGGTCTTGAAGGCTGTCCGGTATGCCCACAATGCATCGTTCAAACGAAGAGACCAATCTTTCCTTGACGGGTTTACTGTCTTCTCCAAAATCCTCTTGATCTCTCGGTTCGAAATCTCCACTTGACCACTCGTCTGAGGGTGATATGGAGTGGCAACCTTGTGCGTGATGCAATATTTCTTCATCAGCTGCTCGAAAATTCGGTTGCAGAAATGCTTCCCACCATCATTAATAATTACTCGAGGAGTACGAAAACGAGCAAATATAGTGTCTTTTAAAAACTGAACCACAACTCTGTGGTCATTGGTCTTGCAGGCAACCGCCTCCACCCATTTGCACACGTAGTCCACTGCAACAAGAATGTACAGATAGCTAAAGGAGTTTGGGAAAGGTCCCATGAAATCAATGCCCCATACATCAAAGATCTCAACAATAAGAATGGGGTTGAGAGGCATCATATTTCGGCGTGAAATACTCCCTAGCTTTTGACAGCGCTCACACGAGACACAATAAGTGTGAGCGTCTTGGAAGATGGTTGGCCAATAAAATCCGCACTGCAAAATCTTTGCAGCGGTCTTCTTTGCACTAAAGTGGTCTCCACAAGCATGATCATGACAAAAGGAGATGACATTGGATTGGTCAGGCTCAGGGATGCATCTCCTAATGATCTGATCGGGACAATACTTGAACAGATAAGGATTGTCCTAGAAAAAGTACTTCACCATGGCCATAAACTTGGACTTATCCTGCCTCCCCCAATGCAAAGGCATTTGACCGGTGACAAGATAGTTTACGATATCAGTAAACCAAGGTGAAGGAGTGTGAGCAATGTGCGTCAACTGCTCATCAGGGAAGGTCTCAGAGATGGGGGTGGCCTCCTCAGTGAAATCCATGGTAATCCTCGAAAGATGATCGGCCACCACATTTTCGAAACTCTTCTTATCCCGAATCTCAATGTCAAACTCTTGTAACAACAAAATCCACCGAATGAGGCGAGATTTAGCATCCTTTTTAGAGAAAAGATACTTCAATGCTCGCTTGGGCACAACATGAATTGGGCTCACCCACTTGCTGTCAGAAATTGGATAGATGATACCAGCATCCAATAACTTTATCACTTCTCCTCTCACGACATCTTGCATGGCTAGGTTGAGCCTTCTTTGTGGCTCCCTCGATGGTTTGGCGTCTTCCTCCAAGTGTATCCTATGCATCACCACCGAGGGGCTGATTCCCTTAATGTCTTCAATGGTCCAGCCTATAGCTTCCTTGTGCTCTCTCAAGACATCTAACAACTTCTCCTCCTGAGCAGCAAGTAAATCTGAAGCTATAATCACAGGCAAAGTCTCTGCTGGACCTAGGAACTTATACTTGAGATTGTCTGGTAAGGGCATAAGTTCCTTCTTTGGAGGCTCAGGTGCTGTTGCCTCATCTTTCTCATTGCTCTCCAAAGGAGCAAAATCTAAAATGGCATTGGCTTGCTCAAGTAACATGTCCAAGTCCAAATCCTCTCCGAACTAAGCAAAGCATGCCTCCAGGGGATCTTCAGTGCTTGATTCTTCAATAACTTCCTCTATGATCTCCTCAATCAAGCAGGCGTTTCTGATCTCATCGCACTCTCTCGGCTTCTTGCTGATGTCAAAGATGTTCAGCTCCACTGTCATATTGCCGAAGGAGATTTTCATTAGCCCCGTCCTACAGTTGATCAGGGCGTTAGCCGTAGCTAAGAATGGTCGCCCGAGGATCATCGGTATTTGAACTCTAACGTTCTGTACCGGCTCTGTATCTAGCACTATAAAATCCAAGGGGAAATAAAACTTATCGACCTTGATCAAAACATCCTCCACAATTCCCCGTGGTATCTTAATTGACCTGTCAGCCAACTGCAGTGTCATGGAGGTGGGCTTCAATTCTCCTAACCCTAATTGCAGGTAAACCGAATAGGGTAGGAGATTGACACTAGCTCCAAGATCAAGCAGAGCCTTCTCAATGTGGCTGACTCCTATCGTGCAAGAGATAGTAAGACACCCAGGGTCCTTGTACTTGATAGGTAGCTTGCATTGGAGGATTGAGCATACTTGCTCGGTCAAACAAACCTTCTTTGGAACATTGGTTTTCCTCTTGATAGTGATCAAGTCCTTCAAGAACTTGGCATAAGACGGCACCTGCTGGATGGCATCTAAAAACGGGATGTTGATTTGCACTTGCTTGAATACCTCCAGAATGTCCTCAAACTTTTATCCTTTCTTGGGCGCTAGCAATCTGTCAGGGTATGGCGCCTTAGGTACAAAAGACCTAGGAGGAATCTCAATAGTGGGAGTGGCTGTAGATGGCTCTGCATCTCTCTCCTTTGTGCTCCCGCTTCCTTGTCCTTCTTGTGCAACAGGGTTCTCTTCAGGAAGAACCACTTGGTTGTCCACTTGTCTCCCTGACCTAAGTGTGACAACGGCTTGCACATGCTCCTGCCCATGCACTGCATTTGATGAACTTCCCTCATGGAACTATAACTTTGGATTTGGCACAGGTTGATTAGAGAGCTTTCCCTTCTCTCTCTCTCCCAGGTGACTAGCAATTTGCCTAATCTGGGTCTCCATCTTGGCAATAGCTTGAGTGTTCACCATGGTAGCATTCTTCACATCATTGATGGATTGCCCTGTAAGCTGTATGAAGGCCTTGAGAGTGTCTTCTAGAGTGGCCTGTGAAGAAGAGGCTGGGGCTTGACTGGGTGCTTGGTATGCTGGTGCTGGCTACTCTGGACGACCTTGATGATGAATCGGTTGGTGAAATACAGGGGGGTATTGATTAAGGGTTTGATGAGGGGCCCCCTTGATTCATTGGTTGGTTCTGTTTCCACGAAAAGTTAGAGTGGTTGCACCACCCAGGATTGTAAGTCTCAGAAAAGGGTCCATTGGATTGCTTCCTAAAGTCGTTGAAAGCGTTCACTTGCTCCATTGGTGACTCAACAAAAGCCAACAAGGATGGGCAAGTCTGTGCTAAGTGCATGTGACTAGCACAGATGGAACAACAATCAACATGGAATGGGTTTGCAACATTGATGGACTTGCTCACGACGAGAGCTTCGACCTTCTTTGTGAGGGCATCTATCTTCATCTTCAACTCAACATCTTCTTTCACCTCATAGATGCCCCCCTTCTTTTGGATGCGAGCAGCTTTATCTCGACAACTTGAAAAATCCCACTGCTGGGAATTGTCGGACAACTGATCTAAGGTCCTATACGCCTTCTCTCCTGTCAAACTCAAAAATGCGCCTCCATTCATTGACTCGATCATGCTACGGTTGGATTGAGTCAATCCTTGGTAGAAGAATTGCACGAGTCTCCACTTCTCTTATCCATATGGAGGGCACTTAATCAACATATCTTGAAATCTCTCCCAACTCTCAGAAAATTTCTCATCCTCCTCTTGAGTAAATGAACTTATTTCCTTCCTACACTCATTGACTTTGGACATGGGAAAAAATTTATTGTAAAACTTGTTCAGCAAGTTTTCCCAAGATGTGATGGACCCAGGCATGGTTGAATCCAACCATGCCTTGGCTCTATCATGGAGTGAGAAAGGAAATAGCATAAGGAGCACAGACTCTTCAGAAAAATTTTGAAATTTAAATGTGGCACAAATGTCTTTGAATTTCTTCACATAGTTGTAAGGATTTTCAAGGTCCAAGCCATGGAATGCGGGTAGGAGTTGGATGAAATGAGGCTTGAGGTCAAAGTGTGTGGCATTGGTTGGGGGTAACACTATACACGAAGGAGAATTTGTCGCAACGAGTGCAAACAAATCCCTAAGTGTCCTAGTATGATCAACATTTTCTCCCCTATTCCGCTCATTCTCACCCCCATGCATGTTATCTCCCATCTCAACAGAATTTCTAAGCCTTCTCCAAAGAGTTCTCTCAATCTAGGGATCTAAAGTTGTCAAGTCTAGATTCAAGGATCTTCTACCAAGCATACACCAATATACAAACAAATATTTAACCAAAAGACAAACAAAATAAAGAAAAGAAATTGCAAGTATGGAACAAAATTCTCTAAGGTGAAATCAAATCATCCATTGTATCCATTCAAAGAACAAATCACAACGGATATCCTCCTTTAAACCAATAAATCAATGTATCCATCGGTTGAAACACATTAAATGTCCTACTTCTACCACCAACCACATTCATTCCAAAAGATAAAGCATTGAAGTGAATGGAACTTGAACAACATATGGATAGATCATTAAATGTGCAAGTAACATAACAAAAGTGTGAGTGTTATCAATGGTGAGGTTTCATCCTCAACCTTAGTTGAGAGTTCTAGCCTCCCATGACTAAAAACACCACAAGAACTTGAAGAACAAACATGAAATTAGAAGATAAACTTTACAAAGAGAAGTATCTAAAGAAAAGAGCTACTGAAATAAACTGCAAAATGCACGAAATTAAACCTAGCTACTGCTCTGAGAATTTCTCCCAACAAGGAGGCATGGCTATGGCTTTATAGAAGGAAATTAGGGTTAGAGACCCATGTAAAATGACTCATCTACCCTCTCTAGGGTTCCTCTCTTGCTAGAGACAACCAAGGTCACGAAACCAGCATGTTCTCCTGCGAAAATCAGAGGGAGAAATATTTTTTTGTCATGGAGAAGCCCCTGATTGGGTGTTCTGGTGCGTGTCTGCAAAAGTCAGTTTTGGGAATTTTGCCAGTATTTCTCTCTTAATATCCTACAAAACACAAAAACAAAAAAACACAAAAACTAGCCAAAACATCAAAAAATAACAAGGCCAAAGGTCTAACTAATGTAAATCAAGGGGTCCAAATATACAATATTTGGCATTCATCAATGCACCTACCCTCTAGGGAGTTGGAAGGTCCCTCAAGGCCAGCGTCCGGGGACTTGTTTGAAGATGACACCTCTCCTTCTTTACGTTTTCCTGCCTGAGAAGAACCCAATGTAGACTTTTCAGTTGTTGACACAACATCAGAACCCGCGGGTACTGGAGGCTGGGAGACTTTTCGGCTCCAGTCCGTCACATGTGGAAATTGGTCGACCCCTAACTTAGCCAGGGTCTTCAGTGCATCGTCCGAGATTCCAATGGTACTGATGTCAAGATCTTTGAAGGAATCATTACCTGGCGTAGCATTTTTAGCCACCTCTCGATAGTGCTCGAACCCCCAATTGAAACCAACGGCCCAAGATGAATCCCGGAGTTCAGGGACATGGGAGAGCTCTTTTGAGTTCTAAGACTTGGAGATGGAGTTTTTCAATCCTTTCAACGGCCTCCCTCCTCTCCTCGATTGTGCTATCCTGAAGGCTGATAGCCCATCTTTTTTCTTTGATTGCTTCTTCGAGCCTCGATAAAGCCTGATACCTAGCTGTGAGCGCTATCTCCTTTTCGGACAACGCTTGGTTCCTTTCCTCCGAAAATCTTTCTTTGTCAGCCATAGCCTTGTCCCTTTCTGTTTGAGTTGATAGAAGTTCGGACTTCAATGACGAGTTCTCGAACTGTAAGGATTGAATGGACTCTTTCAAGGAATGGGTGGATTGAAGCTCGACTTCTAGTTTGGCCTCCAATTTAGCCTTCTTGGACAATGAATCCTTCAGACGAGCTTGCATGGTGACTACTTTTTCCTCCAAAATCTCCTATCTCTGACCATCTTCTCACCATTATCTAGAATGCTCTGTAGCATACTCTGCTTGAGCTCTGATAGTTCGTGAAGTTTGAAGCAACGTTTCTCAGATTCAGCGAGGGCCTTGCCTAGATCTTTCAGTGCATCCTCGAGCTCCCCAATCCGAGGTTCGAGGATTCTATTGCGATCGGACTATTCTTGCTCGGAGTCCTCGAAACTTCTCCAGGATGTGGCCGCATCAACAACGAGCTAGACAAAACACATATGTGTGAGTATAAGAACGGAAATACGACCATATTTGAACAATGAAACGCGAAACCCACAAATATTAGAAAACTCGCTTACCCCGGCGGGTCGAATTTCATACCTGAAGAATCTTTCCGGTTAGCCTCTCAGCATACTCCCTTGCTAGGACTTGGGTAAATTCAGTGGAACGTCACTGGAGAGTGAGAGAGCTGAGAGCTTCTAAGGGGCAGCCCAATAATCCCTCTGTCTGAAAATTGGACTTCGATCTGGCGGGAGGGATAGGGTTGGAAGAAGATGGGATTGAAGCTCCGGGAATGGAGGATGTTGCGACCAGAGTGGGAGTCCCTGAGTCCGTTGGCGAAGGAGAAACCGGGGAAATTCCCTCGAGGGCTTCTCTGTCAGAAGCCACCTCTGCCTGAAGCTGAGCAAATTCGATCGAGAAGTTATCTCGCTCCCATTCTTGAGAAAAGGAGGCCACCGGTTTTTCACATAATATCTTTTCTTCTCCAACACTGTCAGTAATATGAATTAGCTCGGGCTCTATCACAGCAATTGGAGGACCCTATTGATGTAAGGGGGAATCGTGTGTTGAAGGGAGAATAGTTGTCGGGGAAATATGGCTCCCCGGTGGTGCGAAGGTTTTAGCCATGGCTAAGATCCGGTTAATCATGGAATCACTGCCGCGGCCCGCGTGTAATCTCTTATATGTAGGATTCACATCTGCGTCGAGAATGACCTCGTTTCCTTTCCGTTTGGGATGTGTAGCCTCAGCTTGGATGGCCGGATCTTACTGAGGCAGAAGGGGCGGTTCAGGGAGAGGCTGAGAAGTTAAGGAATCTTTAACTCCTCCGGCAAGGGTGGCGACAACTTCTTCTTCGACAAAATCTTCGAAGGATGGGGGAGAAGATCGAGGACTATCGAAGCGAGGGGAAGTTCTTTTATGGGAGCCTGAGGAAAGAATGTTTACGGCGGGAGGAGCAACAACGTTTTCTCCCTCCCCCGACGCTCGAGCAACTTCATCGATTTCCCTCATGATAGTATCATCGGAATCAACCGAAGATTCCCCCTCCAATTCTTCCGGGGTGGTCTCAGAAGACTGAAGGGCTGTAGTTGCTTGCCTATGAACATTTGAAGCCCTTGTTTTTCTAGGTGGAGGTTTCGAGACCCTCCCGGAAGCCTTGCCTTGCACGGTCCCCTTTTGTGTCCCCTTTTTTGGAACATACCCTGGAATGGGTCGGCCAGTAGTTAAGGTCCACCCGACAATGGGAGCCCCTTTCTTGTCAAAAGCCACTTTACTCTCTGAAAGCTGATAACCAAAACAGTCGTTTAAGCTTTTGTGTGGAGACAAGGTTTTCAAAATCGATGGATGCCCGAACGGATCTCGTCGAGAATGAAAGCATTTCGTTAACCTCCTTAATCTTAGCAACGCTCAGTCTGGGAAGAATCCTTAAGTCGTCCACCAATGGCCTCCACTCCCTAGGAACTCTCTGCGCGTCCGAAAGAACTGTGTTAGCAGGAAATTTCCATTCCCCAGAAACCCGGAATATCTGTTGTCTCCAACCTTTATTATTGTTGTATTTGCGTTCGTCGAGGTAGATAAAAATTGGGTCTTGGGGAACGCGAAGCTCCACAACCCCATCTTTGGTTGAGGGACGATAGATGTTGAAAAATTGGGCTGCGTCCATTTCGGTCCCAAGCACTCGGCGCCATAGAATGGAAGAAGCAATTACATACCTCCAACCATTGGGTGCGATTTGACTGGGGGCCACCCTTAAAAAGGTACAGACTTCTCGGACAATCTTCGGGAACGGGAGCCTAATCTCTGCCATGAACATCCTTTCGGTCAAGGTAACCACGCCTCCAATAATCCCTAAAGAACCAGGTTCTTGGAAGAAAAGGTTAACAGATGGCCCGATGTCATAGTCCCTCCTCAGAGTCGCTTCATGACACGATAACCAAGTTGATTCTTCTCGGTCTTCCGGTGGCATTAAGCGGGTGATTCCGGCCCCTGGATTTGAAGGAGGAACAATGGCTATGGGAATGGGCTCATTAGAAGCACCGGCGCGATTTTCGACCAGCGAATCTCCCCCGCGGGTGATAGCCATGAGATGGTTCTAAAAGCGGAGTGGGTAGAAGAATGTAGGGAAAGCAAAGGAGTAGAGATTTCGAGGAATGGCGTAAGGATTTGGCCGATAGGGGGTATTTATGACTGAATTGATGGTTCTCGGAAGTTGATAAGACGCGTGACAATATGACTGACGCATGACCGTTCGATTATCGCCAGAATGTTAATTAAGAAGTAAACCAGTTTCAGTATTAATTATTAAACTGCAAAGTCTCCTTGCCAAGATAAAATGAAATGTTAGCAATCAACACGAGAGAAGCCTAAAGGACATTCGTTTCGAGTTGGCAAAGAAAGTCTTTTTATTAAAGATGGTATTTACACCCGGAAAAATGAAATAAACTATGGTCAGCCTCTCAAACATACACAGAGCTATTGAGATACAAAGCGAATATAAAGAGGCTACTTAAGCCATTTACAATCAAGAAGGAAAAATAACTCTGGGAAGGTCATGGTGAATCCCCAATGCGTCACAGGCAGTCCACAGGGAATCAAGCAGCAGGGTTGATAGGCACGAATGGGTTCGTAACTGAACTCAGGAAGAGGAGAACACAGGATGGAAAAATGATCTCCCTGAAAAGTTTGGGCCTTGAGAACTCGCCACTAGGGAAAACGTCCCTAGCGTAACGCACGTCAATCTTGGAGTTCACTAAGGAAAAGAACAGGTGAAAATGTGCCCGGTGATGACTAAAGCCGTAGGTCACACATCCGTTGAAAGAAGACCACCTGTATACTCGAAACGCCCAAGGCCACATACCTCCAGACCAACTCAGATAGATGCATATTGGAAAGAAATCCAGCTTAGAAATCCAGTGAGTAACAGCGACTGATGGTTGAAGAAGAAAATCAAAGTAAAAGGACGTTTTATAGAATTCTCTTGCCCTCCATATAGAAAGGAAAGAGAATTCGGGGGGTAATTGTTGGGAAAACTCCCGCAGACACTGTTCAAGAAATGATTAATAATTAAGAATTAGAGGTTGACCCAAAATTAAATATCGGAAAAGGTTTGACGAGGAAAAGACAAAGACATTAAATGAAGGGATCATACCACAGAAGGTGAATCTCTAATGTTAATGACTTCCCGGCATAAATCTCGGAAAGCAAGTACCGTAGTAAGGTGTGATTGGATTTTCGTCCCCAATCTCCTCCCAGGAAAGGGGAAGTTTGTCAGGATTCGATGTAAGAAATCCATCACTAACATGACTTGATGGAAAAGAATTAATTAGGAGATAAAAGCCTTTGCAGGCTACAGACAAAAGTATGAAAAGACAGATAGGGAAAGGTAATATACAAAAGTAAGTAAAAAAAAGGAAGACACACTCTAAAAAAAGCTCTCTCTCTCTCTCTCTCTCTCTCTCTCTCTTTTCTCTCTCGTTCCCTCTCTTTCTCTTCGAAGTATCTTTGAAACATATCCTAACTTGACCGTCGGAGGAGGCGCCGCCGGGGCACCCCGACGCACCTTTACCTTGGAGGTCCATCCAGGGAGCTCAGTTTGCCAGTTTCACCATTCAGAATAGTTTCCAGCGCAACCCACTGGAAGGCTGACACGTAGCTGTGAAAGTTTTGACATCAACAATATATATATATATATAGAGAGAGAGAGAGAGAGAGAGAGAGAGAGATGTTTCATTAATGAATATTGCTATTATTTAGTTAGGCCCCAACATAAGCATCGAAATCCTGGATAGTACAAAACCTTCTCCACCACTTTTTTTTTTTTTTTTTTTTTTCGCCATTTTTTCAGTGGAGGACTCTAGAAAAATCTCAAGAGAGGGCAAACGCACAAACATTTGGCTCAGTTCCAATGTGGCCTTTGGCTACTCTTTGAGAGGTACAATATTGCAAAACATGACCAGAATAAATTAGAAGGAGAAGAAGAAGAAGCGGTTGTGTTGTATTCAGTCAAAGATCAACACTTTGGAAGATCAGACGGTGGAGGAGGCAGCTTCTGATTGGGGAGCTTCCCATCCTGGACAACCCAGGCCATCCTTAAACCCCAGCTCAGATGGACATCAAAGTGGCAATGCATCAACCAAACCCCTGCTCAGTCATCAATCATCATCATAACAAATTCATTACACGCATACCTTCTAATTAAATTTGGTTTTCAATTAAAAAAAAAAACATCCAATTTAAATAATATTATCAAAGTTGGATTGGTCTTGGTCTTTCTGTTACCTTTGCATCCTTACCAAATGGTTGGTTAGTGCACTAAAATAACTTGAAATTCGATCAAACTTATGGGAATTCATAGTAATTATAATGAAGATAGAGACATTAATATACTCACCTGGGTTGTCTGCAAGGAACCGAATGGCGACCCAACCGCCGGAAGGCACACCAATTGTATTCCTTTCAGCTGGGTCAACAACGTTAAAGTTGGCAGGGTCCTTGTTGGGGTCAAAGTTTCCGAAACCTTGGCCGACAACATAAAAGTTGAAGCCGTGAAGATGGAGCGGATGGCTCTCAGCACCCAAAATGCTTGTGTCTTGCATCACTACTTCCACACTAGTATTAAATTGTAGCACCACCGCTTTGGTTCCATTGCTCACAACTGTATTGTTTGGTGGGGTGCCTGTATAGTTGAATGGATGGAGAGGAGCGCTTGGAAAATCAGTGGTGTACACCCCATTAGATTTCCCAAAGAAATGTGCTTGGAGGAGTGCTGTGGTGGGGAGAACAAAGGAGACATTGTTCATTGAAGCTGCAAATTTTGAGCTATTGTTAGGCCCTTGGCAGGTTTGGTTTTTGGGGCACGGGTTGCTTCCTAGGCCTACAGTGAAGAAAAACCGCTTTTGGACTGTTTTGGGCACGTTGACAGGGAATTTAGCATTGCCCAAACTTCTAAATCTCCTAGTAAAATTCATGACGAAGGAAGTGGCATTGAGGGCAGGAAGAGCAGGTTTGAAACGTCGATGTTTTTTCGAAGTGGACGTGGAATTTTCATACTCAAGAATCCCGGCCACCGTGGAATTGTCGAAGGTGCCCAAGCCGGTGAAATATGGTCTAGCTAACATTAAGAATGTTGCATTCGGGTCGTGGGGTTTTGTCTTCAGAAGAACGTTGGTGGTCTGTCCCGGTGTGATGACCAATACATTGGTCGTGAAAGGCTTCATGTAAATTGCATCGGCTTCAACAACAGTTAGGCTGTGGTTTGCTATGCTGAAAAAGAGCTCGTCATTGAGTGCAGCATTGATCAAACGGAGGAGGTATGTCTTCCCCGGCTTCACCTTCAGCCTGAACGTATCTGCAAAGCACAAAAAAATATATAGCAAAAGCGAACGACAGCATGCAGTTTGTTTAATATATGCAACTTTAATTCGTGAAGTACCTTTTTTAGAACAATTGTACAATGGTCCGGGAAGTCCATTGATTGTGTAGGCATCGGAGACATTTGGACCGGCTCCGTTCTGAAGAGCCTGCCTAATTACTGCCTCCGGATTGACATTCCACCACTCTCCTATAGTTATATATAGCCAGTCATTTATATATATAGCCGGTTAGTATATATACTTCGATCATATATAGAAGATAAAATTCCAAGTCTAAAAGATTGTTTTTTTTTTTTTTTTTTTTTTTTTTTTTATAGTTACCGAATATGATGGGGACTTCCTCGTGTGGTTTGGCAAATGGGTAGGATGCATTATGCTTAGGGAGGATGATGAGGGGTCCGTAGACAGTAGCTCTTAGCCATGAGATGTGGGCATGCCAGAAAAGAGTTCCTCTTTGGCCAACAATGGTGAAGTTGTACACATAACTCTGCCCAGTTTGAATAGGGCATTGGGTTATGTATGATGGCCCATCATACCATCCGCTCTGTAGTTGTCTGATTCCATGCCTATTTTTGTCATCCATCATTCAACAAAAGTATTAATTAGGAGTTTTGAAATTATTTCAACACATTAAATATAAAGGAAACTTGATAACATATATATACCCCATCATACTATAAAAAAATTAGTCTATAATTGATGAAATAATTAAAAAAATAATAATTTTATAGTAAATTATGAACTGCCTTCGCCTTGATTTATAAATGATTAATTTTGTAGTAAATTATGGTTTTAAAGCTTTAGCATCATCACTCGAATAGAATCCTTAGTTTTGAGTCTACTTAAAAAGTCGTACGTACCAATGGATGCTAATGTTGTTGGGAACATGATTCACCACCTTAACTACCAGTCTATCTCCTTCTCTAGCAATAATTCGAGGGCCAGGGAACTTCCCATTGACTGTCACCATGCTCTTCGTGTGGCACAATCGGGTGACATTTTTCAACCTTATCTGAAAAAGAAATAGAAAAAAAGAAAACAAAGTAATCAATAATTAAACAAACCAAGTTTTAATTTAGATAAGTATCTGGCCTCTTTTGTTTTTCGAATTTATGAGCCACAATCGACACAAATTTTTTTTTTTAAAAAAAAAAAAAAAAACTGAAAGATGTGGTAATTAGTACGTACATCAAACTTGTAGTGCCTTGTGACGCCTGCATGGTTTGCTTTAGCAACAGCAACATGAGGAAAGACACAGAGAAAGCTAATGGCAAAGAGAAAAGCCAGAACAACTGCCGGTGATGAAGGAAGAGAAGCACCCATATTTCAGTTTCAAATGTTTCTACACCTGGCTGGTGAAAAAATATATATGTAAGAGAAAGGATGAGATGATCCGCAGTGTGATTCATGAAAGCATGTGAAGGACTGCTTATATAGAGATGATCATATGATAGTCGTTACGTGTTTGGTTGACTAATTAGGTAATCGAAGTTTTAAGTTTTGGAAAGAAGAGAAGCACCTACTGTTGTTGGCCCTATCTTTACTGTGGATCCTCAACATTGAGTGTCATTAAAGTTAATTTTTTTTTTTGAATAATTTTTACCCCCTCCCTTCTTATCTCAAAGGACATTAATGTACGTTTCACCATTTTAACTTCATTAGGTGATAACGGTTTGATTATTCTATTACCATTTCTTTGGTAAAGGAAAAATAAAATAAATAAAAGGAAAAAGAAGAGATTATCTAGAAGACGTCAAAGAGAACTCTATAATTAATGCTAGCCTTTGTAGTCAATTGATATGAGCCTTTGGGATTGGAAGAAAAAACAAAAAAAAAAAAACTCAAGAAAATTTTTGCCGAAATATTCATCCATGGAGTATTAGTTAATTACTGAAAAAAAAAGAAAAAGAAAATAGAGGGACTTAATTATCAATCTATATCTCTATGTACTTCCTCAGCACATCAAAAAATCCTTAACGGTTAGATTGGTGACCAAGTGGAAATCAAAGAGTTACCATCTTCCAACGTCACCCCAGTCCTTTTTAGTTCATTTCAAGGCTCGTGTTCATGAAAGACTCGTTGGGGTATGCCTGCAGGTTGGTGATGGCTCCTAGCCTCCTAAAGGAACAATGACTTAAATATATATATATATAGGAAATTCTTTGAAAGAGAAGGACATTTGACCCGACTTTCTTTTAAGCAAGAAAAGCAACAATGATGGAGCTAGTTTAGGTTGTCGTTAGTTCTTAACCAAAATAACCAAACTAGTCGCTGAGGCTACCTTGATCATGAAGTTGAATCAACATCCAGCAATATATATATTTTCCTTTATCAAAACCGGCTTGTGAAACAAATTTCTTCAACGAGGAGCTCTTCTTCAAAGTCCCCTCTCCTGAGGAATTTTTCCCAGAAAGGGTCCTCTCCCAAGTGCCGTCTTCCTCGGAGCTTCTCTCAGAAGAGCTCTTCGAATTCCATCAGCCGCAAGTGTAGTAGCCTAGCAAAGGAACAGAAGGCCAGGTTTTACATCATGAGGCGCTGCGTCGCCATGCTTGTTTGTTGGCACAAGCATGGTGATTCTTGACTCTTTTTCCCTTCTTTATGCGAGATGGGTCATTGGGTTTTGTTCGAAAACTCATATAAATTTTTCTTTCCATCCGATCAAGAAGAGATTGGTGCCATATTTCTTGGCTCTTTTTTTTTTTTTCATTTACTTTAGATTCAATCCGTTTGTAATTACAATTGAGTGGAGCTACAAAGTTGTAAAGAGTGTAAGAAGAGAGAGAGAGAGAGAGAGACAGAGAGAGAGAGAGAGAGAGAACATATCAAATAGATTTCACTTATATCGATCTCAATACTAGCAAGAGTTCCAATTCCTCTGTTTGTGTCAAACGTCTCTGTTAGCTGATGATTTATTTTCCCCACTTGGAGTGGGGTTAATTAGGTGCTAAATTTCTTGACCTCTTTTATTGTGTTCCTTTTTTCATCTTCTTTTTGTTTTGATGAGAGAGAGATTCGCTTCGACTGTTGGAACTGCCAATATAATAAGACATTGTTAAGATTTTGATCTGCATTGGAAATGCAAGCCACCTTTCTCCCTTTGAGAAAAAGGGGAGTGAGTGTGGGTTGTCTTAAAAGTGACACCTTACCAAGTTTAGGGGGCGTTTGAAATTGCTTTGAAAAATAAAACTTTAAAAATTAAAAAAAAAAAAAAAGTTTTAAAAGTTCATTTTGACCTTCTTTTTAGTAAAGAAATCAAAATAGACTCTGATTATTATTTCTTGAAGTGTCATGTAATTAGTGCTAGTCACATTTGAATTCTCTAAAATTACTTATAAAATTCAATTTTATTTAATAATGTTAGAATATACAAAAAATATATTATATTTTTTTTCCAATATTTCATATTTGGTTGATATTATAATATTTTCTGTTTACAGGTTAATTGTAATGATTACTATATTTTGTATTTACTCTAAATCCTATAAATAATAACTTTTGTATTGTAGATAAATAAGTCAATGAGTACAATACAGTGTTTAGAGTTAATTCGTAGTGGTGGACGTAGGTGTCTTATTTCCGTCTTTATTATTCTATTTTAAATTTCTACAAATAAAAAATTAATGGAAGGTTTAGAACCAATTCATATTATGTTCGGTGTGAAAAATAAAGCATGACAGCTCGGCCCACCTTTGGTCCATATATAATACTTCGGTTTCACATAATGAAAAGGCCATCCCACAACCTACTGTTGGCCACATAACCTGTCCCAAACGACGTGCATTAATTCAATGCACGAAGATAAAAATCCGACATCAATCTCCATTCGTCCATCCACAACTTGCATGTCTTCTCATCCCATATTCTTTCATCCAACTTAATCCTTATCAATCCATACATAAGCATATGGCTGTTAATATTCATTAGAAGTAGCAAGGGTGTTTAAGCGGTAAATTTTTGATATGATATTTGAATTTAATGTTGATCTAACAATTAATGATGTAAAAGTTCATGGGCCTTACTCACTCTCAAAAGACGCCTTGAGAGAGGAGGGGTGTTCATGGCTTATAAAGTCTACAAGACAAGGATCTCTTAGCAATGTGGGACACTTTAACATGTTAAATCACCACTTGTCCCCAAAGCTTAAGCTGATAGGAAGAGGTAAATTTAATCACTTAATCAATACTTTAACACTCCCCCTCACGTGTGGGCTCGGACTTCCTTTTAATAGGTGAGGCCCAACACGTGGAATATTTAATTGAAATATGAGGTAAATGATCGAGTCAAGGTTCGAACTCAGGACCTTTGACTTTAATACCATGTTAAATCACCACTTGTCCCAAAAGCTTAAGCTGATAGGAAGAGGTAAATTTAATCACTTAATCAATACTTTAACAAAGGAATTTGCTTTGTTTAATTAAATGAATCGAATTAGAGTTAACTTATATAGTCTTTTATTCATATCTCGATACTACCTAAATCCGGCAAACAACATTTAGAGCTGATAACTTTTTACACGATATGAAATTAACGGGTTAGGATTGTAGAGTCTAATAGATTTAATTAAATAAATCAAATAAGTGCTAACTTATATAATCTTATATGCATGTCTCGAGACGACCTAAATTCTACACACAATTGCGAATTGTCACATCTAAAAGTCACATGGAAGGTTCTATTTTCAACTGCATTATGACCTTCATAATGTAATTCCTATTAGAGGGAGGGGGGACCACGACAATGGTGATCAATCAACCTCTTTGGATGGACTTGTGTCAGGGCCGAGACCAGAAAACAGAGGAAGCATGGTTCCCTTCATGTCATCCAAATTAGACCATTTCCTATTTTCTTTTTATTTTTTTCATTCTTCTGTGACTGAAAGAATTACACGCAACACCTATTTTTCTGGTAGTTCTCTTAATCGTCTAATCAATACATATCCTTCCTCTCTACAAGTTTGTTTTGGCTTTAATCTTGATCAACCGATACTAGAGCAGAGGATTTGTGGACAGAATTTGGGAACACCATATCTTTGTATATTATACAGATGAAATCTACCTAATAATATTTCTTCATTAACATACACCTTACATGTTATAGAGAATGTGAAGATGTTTTTGAATTATGTGACAAAATGATGAATTGGAGGTGAAACTAAAACCTTTTGTTTAATTTTTAATGGGGTATTTGGACTCCAATGTACTAATTTTAAGGTGGCAAAGTTTGATGTGAACTAAAATCCATCATTTGGCGGGTTCCATACAGTTGATGATCAATTACATCATGCTTAGCTTAAATTGATAAAATAAAGACGTTTAATCTGCTTGGTTGCCTTAAAAAACTTTTCAATGGTTTCATGCCACACCTTAGCAAGAACAGATGCTATATATATATATATATGTTGGGGAAACTCTCACAGACACTGTTCAAGAAATGATTAAGAATTAAGAATTAGAGGTTGACCCAAAATTAAATATAGAAAAAGGTTTGACGAGGAAAAGACAAAGACATTAAATGAAGGGATCATACCACAGAAGGTGAATCTCTAATGTTAATGACTTCCCGGCATAAATCTCGAAAAGCAAGTACCGTAGTAAGGTGTGATTGGATTTTCGTCCCCAATCTCCTCCTCGGAAAGGGGAAGTTTGTCAGGATTCGATGTAAGAAATCCATCACTAACATGACTTGAAGGAAAAGAATTAATTAGGAGATAAAAGCCTTCGCAAGCTACAGACAAAAGTATGAAAAGACAGATAGGAAAAGGTAATATACAAAAGTAAGTAAAAAAAAGGAAGACACGCTCTAAAAAAAGCTCTCTCTCTCTCTCTCTCTCTCTCTCTCTCTCTCTCTCTCTCTCTCTCTCTCTCTCTCTCTCTCTCTCTCTCTCTCTCTCTCTCTCTCTCTCTCTCTCTCCCTCTCTTTTCTCTCTCGTTCCCTCTCTTTTTCTTTGAAGTATCTTTGAAACATATCCTAACTTGACCGTCGGAGGAGGTGCCGCTGGGACACCCCGACGCACCTTTACTTTGCAGGTCCTTCCAGGGAGCTCAGTTCGCCAGTCTCACCATTCGGAATAGTTTCCAGCGCAACCCATTGGAAGGCTGACACGTAGCTGTGAAAGTTTTGACATCAACAATTGGCGCCGTCTGTGGGAACGACGTGGTCACGTGTTCCCGTAAAGATACAATTAACGTTTACCATGGTTAGTACGCTATTAACTCGAAGAGGAATGCAAGAAGAGGGTGCTCGTGAGGAAACAGGGAATTCGCATGATCCCCAAGCAGAGATAGTCCGTTTGAATGAGAAAATAGTGCAATTGGAAAGAGTGTTGCAAGATCGAGACCGGACGGAGCAGCAGAACACTAGGAAGGACCTCCCACATGATGGCCATGTGAATTCTAGGGATGCAAAAAAGTATGTAGAAGAGACGATCGAGGGAGAAAGCAGTGCCGATGGGGATTATGAGCTCGCCAACCTCATCAAGGAGAATGAAAAGGAGAAAAAGGAATGGTCAGATAAGCTAGCAAAGCCAGAGCAACATTATGATTATCTAATGGGTTCTACCCAGTCCAGGGCTAGAGGAAAAGCTTCATTGGCTGATAACTTATTTTCAACTACCACATCTCCGTTTACGCACCAGATAGTGTCATGTCGGCTCCCAGATAAGTTCAAAATACCCAAAATACCTGTTTACACAGGATTAGGTGACCCAATTGAGCATTTGGCGAGCTTCCGTGCACATATAGTTTTGCATGCTACACCGGACGATGTGGCGTGCCGAGCTTTTCCCCTTACTTTGTCAGGGGAGCTCGAGAATGGTTTAGGACTTTTTCGTCCCACTCACTCATGAACTTTGAGAGCTTAGCTAAGAAGTTCGCATCCCAATTCATGGCTGGTATTGTTCGGAAGAAGCCCGCGCAGCAGTTGATGACCATTAGACAGGGTCCACAGGAGTCGTTGAGGAGTTACTTACTCCGTTTCAATCAAAAGAGGTTAGCTGCAGAAAACCAAAGTGAGCAATTTATCCATTGTGCTATATATCAAGGCATTAGAAAAGATGGCGCCCTCATGGCGGATCTGGCAAGGAGGCCGGTGGAGGGACTGCAGGAGTTCTTGGATCAAGCAGAAGAATTCGTGAATCAAGAGGAAACTCTCCGTGCTTTTTGGGGAGCAGAAGAAGTCGCTAGGGAGAATCTGGTGACAGAGAAGAAGTTAAAACAAAGAATGACCTCAGCTGGGAAGGAGGTCATAGAGCGCCGACCCGTTAAAAGAGTGGAGGATTACAACTGGACACCTATTAATGCCTCGTCAAAAGAAGTTCTCATGGAGATTAAGAAAGAACCCGATTATAAAAATACACCTCCGATAAAGGGAACGCCACACCCTCACAACCTTCATAAATATTGCCATTATCACGACTCTTATGGTCACTTGACGAATTCCTGTGTAGCTCTAAGGGAAATGATTGAGAGGTATATTGCTGACGGCAAGTTAACTCGCTTTCTTGCAAAACAGGAAAATCAGGCAGGTGCGCCACCTGTGCGGCGAGTACCTGGGAATCGGAATTCATCCAGACGTGAAGCATGTTCGGGAGCGCAATTGTATGGTCGAGAGAGGAAATCGGCCCAGCTGCCGAGAATTGATATGCACGCTAAGAAAGCAGTTCAAAGTGAGCGGAACAGAAGTTGGGGGCACCCAGACAACGCGGTGGATTTCCCTGAAATCCAGACTATTGCAAGGGGCTTTGGCGGGGGAGGTGAGACTTGTACAGCCCGCAGGTCTTATGCCAAAGAGATGAGAGGAGAATCCATTTACGCTGTCAGGAGGCCGTTGAAAATGGTGAAGCGAGAGAAGCTAACTATCGGATTCTCGGATGAAGATTACGAAGGGATTTATCTACCTCATGTAGATGCCCTTGTGGTTGCAATGGTGATAGCGAATCGTAAAATACATTGAGTTCTAGTAGACAACGGCAGCTCAGCTGATATTCTGTATAAATCAGCGTTTGATTTGATGAAAATCGATAAGGAAAAGGTCTCTGCATTCCAATATCCTTTAGTTGGATTTGCAGGAGAGCAGGTGATGCCTCTAGGGTCGATTGAATTGCAGGTCACAGTAGGAACATCTCCTACACAAAAGACGATTCCGGTGAAGTTCCTTATTGTTGATCGACCTTCGGCTTATAATGCCATTTTTCGAAGGACTGCACAAGTGGAATTGAAAGCGGTAACATCTATACCGCACCTTAGCATGAAGTTCCCAACTGAAGACGGTGTAGAAGTGGTTCGAGGAGAGAAAAGAGCAGCTCGAGAATGCTACAATGCTTCTTTAAAAAATACTTCAGAAAGTGAGCTCCCCGACAAAGGGGCGACCCTTACAGAAAAATAGCAATTACAGACAAGGGGTCCGGCCAGAGATTTTGAAGAAATAGAAGTCGGATCCCTAGGTCGAAAGCTCCGAATTGGTTCTCAGCTTCCGATGATCGAAAAGGAAAGTCTGGTGAAGCTTGCGGGGCCATATCGATGTTTTCGCTTGGGAGCATGATGAGATGCCCGGAATAGACCCCTCCATTATAGAACATCGTTTGAATGTCGATCCAAATTGTAAGCCTGTGAAGCAACGGCGAAGAACTTTTGCTCCTAAGCGTAATCAAGCAATTGCTGATGAAGTCAAAAAATTACTTGAAGCAGGATTTATTCGAGAGGTTGACTACCCGGAGTGGCTGGCTAACGTTGTGCTAGTGAAGAAAGCTAGTGGAAAGTGGAGGATGTTCGTGGATTTCACCGACCTCAATAAGGCTTGTCCGAAGGATTGCTTCCCTCTTCCTAGGATAGATCAACTTGTGGATTCGATCGCAGGACATGAAGTATTAAGTTTCATAGATGCATTTTCTGGTTACGATCAGATATATATATATATATATATATATATATATATATATATATATATATATGGCTGTGACTGATCAAGAGGAGACATCGTTCATAACCAACCGTGGGCTCTACTGTTACACTATGATGCCCTTCGGGTTAAAGAACACCGGTGCGACTTTTCAAAGGTTAGTAAATAGAATGTTTCAAACCCAAATTGGACGCAATATGGAAGTCTATGTTGATGATATGCTTGTGAAGAGTTTAAGCTCGCGCGATCATGTTGCTGATCTAAAGGAAGCCTTCGAGACCCTAAGAAGATATCAGATAAAATTGAATCCGCAGAAATGTTCCTTCGGCGTCGCTTCATAAATTTTTTTGGGATTCCTGGTGTCCCAGAGAGGAATCGAAGCCAATCCTGACAAAGTTAAAGCCATTCTAGAAATGCAACCTCCTCGGACGATGAAGCAAGTGCAACAGCTGACTGGGAGATTAGCAGCTCTAAACCGCTTTGTCTCCCGGACCTCGGACAAATGTCTTCCCTTCTTCAATGTTTTAAAGAAAGCTTTCACTTGGACGGAAGAATGTGAAAAGGCTTTTGAAGAATTGAAAAATTATCTGGCTAACCTCCCACTCTTGAGTCGCCCGATGGAAGGGGAAATTCTTTATTTGTATTTAGCAGTATCACGATCTGCAGTCAGTTCGGTGCTGGTGAGAGAGGAGTCAGGAAAGCAAAAACCTGTGTACTTCACTACCAAAGTGCTACATGGAGCAGAGGAATGCTACCCCCGCATAGAGAAGCTGGCGTTCGCCTTAGTGACCTCGGCACGAAGGTTAACGCCTTACTTTCAAGCGCATGCAATAAGGGTATTAACTGAATACCCCCTTAGAAAGATACTCCAGAAGCCTGACCTGTTCGGGAGACTCGTTAATTGGGCGATTTAGTTGGGGCAATTCGATATTGAATTCCATCCCCGGACATTGATAAAGGGGCAGGTCTTGGCAGATTTCATAGTTGAGATGAATGAAAATGTGGAGGCTAAGGG
Organism: Alnus glutinosa; assembly: GCF_958979055.1. Classification (NCBI taxonomy): domain Eukaryota; kingdom Viridiplantae; phylum Streptophyta; class Magnoliopsida; order Fagales; family Betulaceae; genus Alnus; species Alnus glutinosa. The sequence goes on from NC_084894.1 coordinate 23,724,205, forward strand.
GCTCAAGAAATCGTTGACTTGGATCTCTTACATGGATGGCGCGTCAGCAAATGGGCGAAGTGGTGCTAGAGTAGTTTTTTTGGGACCCAACCGAGAGAAATTCAGTTACGCTATTAAATTTGAATTTGTTGCCACCAACAATGAAGCCGAGTATGATGCTTTTAGCTTTAACGATGGCGCGAGAGATGGGAATATTGAACCTTGAGATTCTCGGATTGTCGTTGAGCAGGTGATCAATGGCAGCTTTGCAACACAAGAAGGAAGAATGTCCCAATATCTTGAAAAATCCACCGATACTATTGTAACTTTTATAGGGTGATTTTGACAAAAATCCCTAGGGAAGAAAATAGCGTGGCAGATGCTTTATTGATGATTGGTTCGAGAATAGATCCGGTGGCACCAGATGGTGATTATAAGGTTCTGTTCAAATCACGGCCATCGGTGTTTTTAACCGCAGAAGCGTTGCAAGTAGATGAGGTGGAGCCTGAGTGGGGTGCATAAGTTATACGATACTTAAAGACTGGGGAGCTCCCCTCAATTAAAGAAGAAGCCCGTAAGGTCGTCCACCACTCAGCGTGTTACGTGTTGATTGACGGCATCCTATATAGGCGTGGATACTCCCTCCCTTTGTTAAAGTGCTTGTCCAGAGTAGATGTTGATTATGTCCTAAGGGAAATGCATGAGGGAGTATGTAGGAATCTTTCAGGAGGTAAAATGTTGGTGAACAAAGTTATAAGGGCTGGATACTACTGGCCAACTATGAGTAAAGATGCGACTGATTTGGTAAGGACTTGTGATGTGTGCCAAAGATTTGCCTGTATCACGAAAAATCCTCCAGAGTATTTGCATTCGATTACATCGCCATGGCCGTTTGCTAAATGACGGGTGGATATAGTGGGTCCGATGCCGCTAGGCAAGGGTAACAAGAAGTTTGTGGTAGTTGCCGTTGACTATTTTACTAAATGGGATGAAGCGGAAGCACTTGCCTTAATTACAACTGATAGTGTTATCAAGTTTCTTTGGAAGTCAGTCATATGTAGATTTGGAATACCATATGCCTTGGTGACTGATAATGGAAAGCAATTTGATTGTGTGCGTTTCCAGGAATGGTGTTCTGAACTTGGTATAAGAAATAACTACTCAACTCCTGTTTTCCCGAAGTCCAACGGACAAGTGGAAGCCACAAATAAAACATTGATGCAAATTTTGAAGAAGAAGCTTAGCAAAAAAAAAGGAGCTTGGGTAGAATCTCTGCCAGAAGTGCTCTAGTCTTACAGGACCATCGTTAGGACCCCTACTGGGGAAACACCGTTTGCCCTGAGTTATGGGATGGAAGCTGTAATACCTGCAGAAGTGGGATCTCCAAGCTTCAGTGTAGCTCATTATAATCCGGGATTGAACGAGGAAGGGGTAACTTTGCATCTGGATTTATTACAAGAACGGTACAATGATGCTAGCATAGTATGGACTGCTTATCAGCGTCGCGTTGCCAAATATTTTGATAAGAAGGTCAGGCTCAGGGAATTTAAGATTGGTGATTGGGTTTTGAGGAAAGTCAACCTCATGACTCGAGAGCCTGACAATGGTAAGTTAGCTCCGAAATGGGAAGGAACTTACAGAATCACCAGTACCAGCAAGAATGGCGCTTACCACTTGGTCACAAAGGAAGGAAGACCGGTGCCAAGAGCATGGAATGCGGAGCACCTTAAAAAGTACTACTTTTAACTTTTTGATGCTGTAATATGGTTTCTTTTGCTACAGTAATATGATATGTACAAATGAAGTATTTCTTTTAGGACTGTAAGCGAGCAGAGCTACTCGTGAGCATACTCGGACTCGGCTCGACGAAGCTCGACTCGGGATCGGTTCATTTATTAAACGAACAGAGCTTGAACATTTTTTTAAACTCGTTTAATAAATGAGCTGAACATGTCAATACTCAGCTCGGCTCGGAGTATGATCGTGAACAAAGCTCGTAGAAACTCGACTCGGCTCGATAGGCTCGTTCATATATATATATATATATATATATATATATATATATATATATATATATATATATATGTAGAAGTTAAATATTAAAATATAATAATATTTTAAAAACCTAACTAGTACTTTTTTTTTTCTTTTTTTATCAGTTTTGTTGCCTTTGTTTTGGCCGTTGGATCTTCATCAATGATGAAGATCCAACAGCCAAAAAGAGATGGAGGGAGAGATATGTTTTAGGTTTAGCCGTTTAGGGTTTCTTTCTTTTCTCTCATTTTTGTCATTTCCGCCGCTCACTTTCTTAGTTTCTTCTCGACTCTTCGTTTCTCACCTCGACAAAATCAACTCACTCAAGGAGAGTAAATGCTCTCAACCACTCACCTGCTGCATTCAATGAGATTTGATCTCATCTATCTCACAAACGTCTCTAAGACTCTAACCCTCACCCCCAGCAGCTTTTCCTCCAGATTCTCTCAACCCCTCTCTCAGCCTCTCTCATCCTTTCTCTGTACCAGTAGATCTTGAGGCTTCACATCTACGATTTTCAGTCAAATCTTGAGCATGAGGACGACAACCCACACCACGATTCACATGCTTCAGCTTCATCGGCTTATGGGTTGTATAAATATATATTTTTTTTTGTTATTTACTCTTTGTTCTTTGTTTCGTCAGTTTGGTTCATCTCCTGTAGAAAGAACTCTAAGATTTGAGTGCTTTGTCCAAAAATCTCAAAGGCCTTCTGATTTTTTTGGTGAATCTCTTTTTCTCCTTCATCCTTTTAGCCTATCTTCTGATTTTGTTCATCTTCTCTCACTCTTTCTTGCCATATCTTTTGCCCTAAGTCTTGGGTCTAAGATAACCGAGAAAGGCAAAAAAAAAAAAAAAAAAAAAAAAAAAAAAAAAAAAAAAAAAAATCCTTTTTTCTCATTTATCCATTTTTCAGAAAACAGAGAGCTTTTTCCTTGTTTAATTAATTGATTTGTTTCAATTGTTTGATGTTCGATCATAAATTGATTTTAGGGTTTTATGACAATTTAGGTTTGATTTATTATACATTCTGTTTTATTTAATACTGTGAATAATACACTATTATTTTTTTCAACTCTCTGTCTCTGTTTGGGTTCTGAGAAATTCATAAAAAATAGCACATTTTGATGTTTCATGATTATCATTTAGGTTTTAATTTTTAGTATGAACATGATGCTATTTAAATTTTAAGTTTGATTTATTATACATTCTGTTTTATTTAATACTGTGAATAATACACTATTATTTTTTTCAACTCTCTGTCTCTGTTTGGGTTCTGAGAAATTCATAAAAAATAACACATTTTGATGTTTCATGATTATCATTTAGGTTTTAATTTGTAGTATGAACATGATGCTATTTAAATTTTTAGGTTTGATTTATTATACATTCTGTTTTATTTAATACTCTGTATAATATACTATGATTTATTTCAGTTCTCTGTCTCTGTTTGGGTTCTGAGAAATTCAGGAAAAAGGATACATTTTGATGTTTTATGATTATCATTTAGGTTTTAATTTGTAGTATGAACATGATGCTATTTAAATTTTTAAGTTTGATTTATTATACATTCTGTTTTATTTAATACTCTGTATAATATACTATGATTTTTTTCAACTCTCTGTCTCTGTTTGGGTTCTGAGAAATTCAGGAAAAAGGATACATTTTTATGTTTCATGATTATCATTTAGGTTTTAATTTGTAGTATGAACATGATGCTATTTAAATTTTTAGGTTTGATTTATTATTCATTCTGTTTTATTTAATACTCTATATATCTTTGTGTAACTGTAGTCTGTGTTTATTATTGTAATGTAGTCTGCTACCACTCTGTCCATGGACGAGTTGATAGTTAATGTAGACGAAGGTTCATTTGATGCGAACCTAAATCTGATGAATATTGCATTAGATGATGATGATGGACTTGTAAGTCTTGAATCACCTGATGGAGATGCTGTCCAGCCTGTCCAGCATATCCCCAGTGGGGAAAGTGCTTGTGCGGCTGAGGAGGTTCAGGAGGGTAATGATCCTCAAAAGCATGCTTATGAAAGGAAGCCAAGGAAGAAGACCTCTCCAATTTGGAAGGACTTTAAGGAATTACTACAATCTGGTGTGAAGAAAGCTCAGTGCATTCATTGTAAATCTATCATTGGCATTCCTGCTTCGGGTGCCACAACTCAATTTCATAGACACTTGAATAGCTGTATTCCACGCATAGCAGCTAGAAAGAAGCAGAAGGTGATTACATTTGACTCTGATTGTAGCAGTGTGGGTTCCGGATCATGTTTTACTTATGATCATAAGAAGGTACGAGAGCTTGCTTCTCATATGATACTTTACCATGAGTATCCTTTTATGGTAGTGGAACATGTTTTGTTTAACAAGTTTATGAGGGCTAACACTCCTTATTGGCAAAAGATATCTCGTACAACTGCTAAAAGTGATTGTATATCTACTTATGAAATAGAGAAAAATAAGCTGAAAAATTTGTTGAGAAATGTTAACAAAGTAAACATAACTACTGATATGTGGACTTCAGGCCAGAGAGTGTCTTATATGGTAGTTACATGTCATTTTGTTGATTCTTGGTGGCATTTACAAAAACGTGTTTTGAACTTTTTTAATGTCCCACCCCCTCATAGTGGTGTTATAATTGCTGATGCACTTCAAAAGAGTTTCATTGAGTGGGGAATTGAGAATAAAGTATCTACAATAACAGTAGACAATGCAAGAAACAATGATGTGGCCATTCGAATTTTAAAAGATGATTTTACTTTGAAAAAGACATTAGCTGTTAAGGGACAACTCTTTCATGTACGTTGCTGTGCTCATATTACTAATCTGTTGGTGCAAGATGGTATTAGTCAAATTGGAGATATTGTGGATTGTGTTAGGGATGGTATAAAGTATATAGTTGCATCGGAGGGTAGGTTGAAGCAATTTGCTGAAATTGCAAAGCAGTTGCAATTGTCCTATAAGAAATTGATTTTAGATGTTCCTACTAGGTGGAATAGCACTTATATGATGTTGTCTACTGCATTAGAGTTTAGGGAGGTATTCCCAAGGTATGAAGATAGGGATCAAAGCTTTCGTTGGGTGCCAAGTATTGATGATTGGGTTAAAGTTGAGAATGTTTGTCATATTTTAGAGGTTTTTAATGAGGTGACAAAGATAGTATCAGGGAGTAATTATCCAACTTCTAATTTATTTCTTCCTGAGGTTTGGAGAATAAGAGACGTGTTGGGTAAAAAATCTAAGGATGCCAATGTTTATGTAAGAACAATGGTAGAAAAAATGTATTTGAAATTTGAGAAATATTGGGGGGAATGCAATCTGCTCATGGCTGTTGGTGCAGTTTTGGATCCAAGGTTTAAGTTGAAACTTGTACAATTTTGTTTCCCTGAAATTTATCAAGAGCCTGAAGCCACAAGAAATGTTGAAAAGGTATATAGTGTTTTAAATGAGTTGTATGGTGAGTATGTTGATGCCCACAACTTATCTGCTGCCCCAAACCGTGGGCATCAAAGTAATTCTAATTCTGCTTCATCTTCAAGTGATGGTTCATCTAGTGGTGTTCAAAGGAGCACTAAAAGTGGAATGGCTATGTTTAACTCTTTTGTAAGAAGTGTTGATACCTTTCAACCTGTGAAGTCGGATATGGAAATTTATTTGGACGAAGATGTTTATATCTGTGATGAGGGTGCTGATTTGAAGTTTGATGCTTTGGAGTGGTGGAAATCCAATCAACTTAAGTACCGCATTTTATCCAAGATGGCACGGGACATCCTTTCAATTCTTATCACTACAGTGAGTTCAGAATCAACATTTAGTGCTGGTGGAAGGGTCATTGATCCCTATCGTGCATCTTTATCTACTAAAACTGTTGAGATTCTGCTGTGTGGAGCTGATTGGGTTCGAGCACTACATGGACTTAGTAAATCTTCTAATGTGAGTTTTATAATTTGTAGGTGTTGTTACATGAGTTTATTTTTTTCCCTTAAATAAATAGTAACCAATGTTTTTTGTTTTTTTTTTGTAGTTGGATGAGCCTTCTTTGGTGGAGATTGACTTACCTTAGTGCTGGATTGTGGAGTATTTTTTTTGTTATAGTTAATGAGATCAAATTCTAATATATTTTTTAATTATTTATTTTGCTATTCTGTACTTTGCCTTGAAAAAAATAACTCATTAACTTTTTTGGTTGGTTTAAGCAGAGATACTTGGTATGGAAGTGGATTGGAACTATTCAGGAAGTGTTGTATTTGAGAGAAGTTTTTGTTAGTATTTTGTGTGTTGCTAAATGAGTTTATTTTTTCCCTTAAATAAATAATAACCAATGTTCTTTGTTTTTTTTTTTTTTGTAGTTGGATGAACCTTCTTTGGTGGAGATTGACTTACCTTAGTGCTGGATTGTGGAGTATTTTTTTTGTTATAGTTAATGAGGTCAAATTCTAATATGTTTTTTATTTATTTATTTTGCTATTCTGTACTTTGCCTTAAAAAAAATAACTCAATTTACTTTTTTGTTTGGTTTAAGCAGATACTTGGTATGGAAGTGGACTGGAACGATTCTGGAAGTGTTGTATTTGGGAGAAGTTTTTGTTAGTATTTTGTGTGTTGCTAAATGAGTTTATTTTTTCCCTTAAATAAATAATAACCAATGTTCTTTGTTTTTTTTTTTTTTGTAGTTGGATGAACCTTCTTTGGTGGAGATTGACTTACCTTAGTGCTGGATTGTAGAGTATTTTTTTTGTTATAGTTAATGAGGTCAAATTCTAATATGTTTTTTATTTATTTATTTTGCTATTCTGTACTTTGCCTTAAAAAAAATAACTCAATTTACTTTTTTGTTTGGTTTAAGCAGATACTTGGTATGGAAGTGGACTGGAACTATTCTGGAAGTGTTGTATTTGGGAGAAGTTTTTGTTAGTATTTTGTAAGCTCATGGTAAGTTGATTCTGTTTTATTTAATTGTAATTTTAGACTCATTTATACACTGGTTATACATTGATTATGATCTGTTTACATGCTTACTTTTTTTTTTTATTATGATTATTAATTTCTTACTAATTTTTTCTTTTTTTCTTGTTAATGTGTAATAAACAGGTGAAGAAGTTAATCCCTGCCTCCTAAGGGATTTGCTGCACTGCCATAGTGCCATGTATTTAAACTTGTTTATTTTGTAAGCTTGACAATTGGACTTCATTTTTTTTTAATGCTTGTGTTGTGTAGTGTAGACTGTGTAGTTTACTAGCTTATGTTATTTTATGTATGTTAAGATGTTATATTGTTAGCTTGAAGCTTTGCAAGCTGACAGCCTTGATAGGTTAACTATTGACTAGTTTTTGTTGAAATTCTTGAGATAGAGACTATCCATCCACATGGATATGCTACTGGATTTGTTTTTGTAAATGCTAGACTTGCTAGTTTATTGTTGGACCTTAGATAACTTAGATTTGTAGTTCATGTTATTTTCTATGTTTGTATAGTTGGATGTTTTGGAAATTTGAAATTCTTGAGAATCTTGTTAGCTTGAAGCTTGGATAGATCATTGATGGATACTTGATGTGTTGGAAAATTGAAGTACTTGGAATTCTTGAGAATTCTTGTATATTGCCTTTTCTTTTTCTTTTTTAATGTTGGGACTCTTGAGAATGTGTAATCTGGAATTTGTTGTTGAATGTTGGCTTTATGAAGTGAGTTGTAACTTGTAAGTTTTAATTTGTTGTTTGTAGTTTGTAATTTTTAATTTTTAATTTGTATTTTGTAAGTTGTAATTTGTTATTTGGAAGTTGTAATTTGTAAGTTTTAAGTTGTAAATTGTAAGTTTTAAGTTTAAATATTAAGTTGTAGGAACTTGTTGTTGAATGTTGGCTTTATGAAGTGAGATGTAACTTGTAAGTTTTAATTTGTTGTTTGTTGTTTGTAATTTGTATTTTGTAAGTTGTAATTTGTAAATTAATGTTATTTGGAAGTTGTTGTAATTTATAATTTGTAATTTTTAAGTTTAAATATTAAGTTGTAAGTTTAATAGCTTGTTAACATTATGAATGTTGAGAATCAATGTAAAACTTTCAATGTTTCAGTTTAAATTTACATGTTTTAAATTGCTTTGAAATTGAATGTTAAAAATTTGAAATGCTTGTTTTTTTGTTTTGAACAGGTTGAAATGCTTGTTATAATGGCTTGAAAGTGCCCAAAAAAAAAAACCTGAGCTCGAGCTCGAGCTTGGCTCGAGCTCGTTCATTTCAAAAATATGTAACGAGTTCGAGCCGAGTTCGAACCTCAAAAATCCTTAACGAGCCGAGCTTCGAACAGAATTTTCAGAATTTCTCGAGCTCACGAGCCGAGTTCGAACAGGCTAAAAAAATTTCGAGCAGGTCCAAAAAAGCTCGAACTCGGCTCGACTCGGTTCATTTACGGCCCTAATTTCTTTTTCCAAAAAAGGTACAGATTTCTCGGACAATCTTCAGGAACGGGAGCCTAATCCCTGCCATGAACATCCTTTCAGTCAAGCTAACCTCGCCTCCAATAATCCCTAAAGAACCAGGTTCTTGGAAGAAAAGGTTAACAGATGGCCCGATGTCATAGTCCCTCCTCAAAATCGCTTCATGACACGATAACCAAGTTGATTCTTCTCGGTCTTCCGATGGCACTAAGCGGGTGATTCCGGCCCCTTGATTTGAAGGAGGAACAATGGCTAAGGGAACGGGCTCATTAGAAGCACCGGCGCGATTTCCGGCCAGCGAATCTCCCCCGCGAGTGATAGCCATGAGATGGTTCTAAAAGCGGAGAGGGAAGAAGAATGTAGGGAAAGCAAAGGAGTAGAGATTTCGAGGAATGGCGTAAGGATTCGGCCAATAGAGGGTATTTATGACTGAACAGACGGTTCTCAAAAGTTGATAAGACGCGTGACTATATGACTGACGCATGACGGTTCGATTATCGCCAGAATGTTAATTAAGAAGTAAACCTGTTTCAGTATTAATTATTAAACTGCAGAGTCTCCTTGCCAAGATAAAATGAAATGTTAGCAATGCACACGAGAGAAGCCTAAAGGACATTCGTTTCGAGTTGGCAAAGAAAGTCTTTTTATTAAAGATGGTATTTACACCCGGGGAAAATGAAATAAACTATGGTCGGCCTCTCAAACATACATAGAGCTTTTGAGATACAAAGCGAATATAAAGAGGCTACTTAAGCCATTTACAATCAAGAAGGAAAAATAACTCTGGGAAGGTCACGGTGAATCCCCAACGCGTCACAGGCAGTCCACAGGGAATCAAGCAGCAGGGTTGATAGGCACGAATGGGTTCGTAACTGAACTCAGGAAGAGGAGAACACAGGATAGAAAAATGATCTCCCTGAAAAGTCTGGGCCTTCAGAACTCGCCACTAGGGAAAACGTCCCCAGAGTAACGCACGTCGATCCTGGAGTTCACTAAGGAAAAGAACAGGAGAAAATGTGCCGGGTGATGACTAAAGCCCTAGGTCACACATCCGTTGAAAGAAGACCACCTGCATACTCGGAACGCCCAAGGCCACATACCTTCGGACCAACCCAGATAGACGAATATTGGAAAGAAATCCAGCTTAGAAATCCAGTGAGTAACAGCGACCGATGGTTGAAGAAGAAAATCAAAGTAAAAGGACGTTTTATAGAATTCTCTTGCCCTCCATATCGAAAGGAAAGAGAATTCGGGGGGTAATTGTTGGGGAAACTCCCGCAGACACTGTTCAAGAAAGGATTAATAATTAAGAATTAGAGGTTGACCCAAAATTAAATATCGGAAAAGGTTTGACGAGGAAAAGACAAAGACATTAAATGAAGCGATCAAACCACAGAAGGTGAATCTCTAATGTTAATGACTTCCCGGCATAAATCTCGGAAAGCAAGTAACGTAGTAAGGTGTGATTGGATTTTAGTCCCCAATCTCCTCCCTGGAAAGGGGAAGTTTGTCAGGATTCGATGTAAGAAATCCATCACTAACATGACTTGATGGAAAAGAATTAATTAGGAGATAGCAAGCTACAGACAAAAGTATGAAAAGACAGATAGGAAAAGGTAATATACAAAAGTAAGTAAATAAAAGGAAGACACACTCTAAAAAATCTCTCTCTCTCTTTTCTCTCTCGTTCCCTCTCTTTCTCATTGAAGTATCTTTGAAACATATCCTAACTTGACTGTCGGAGGAGGCGCCGCCGGGACACCCCGACGCACCTTTACTTTGCAGGTCCTTCCAGGGAGCTCAGTTCGCCAGTCTCACCATTCGGAATAGTTTCCAGTGCAACCCACTGGAAGGTTGACACGTAGCTATTAAAGTTTTGACATCAACAATATATATATATATATATATATATATATATATATATATATATATATATATATAGAGAGAGAGAGAGAGAGAGAGAGAGAGAGAGAGAGAGAGAGAGAGAGAGAGAGAGAGAGAGAGAGAGAGAGAGAGAGAGAGAGAGAGAGAGAGAGAGAGAGAGAGAGAGAGAGAGAGAGAGAGAGAGAGAGAGAGAGAGAGAGAGAGAGAGAGAGAGATGTTTCATTAATGAATATTGCTATTATTTAGTTAGGCCCCAACATAAGCATCGAAATCCTGGATAGTACAAAACCTTCTCCACCCTTTTTTTTTGCCATTTTTTCAGTGGAGGAATCTAGAAAAATCTCAAGGGAGGCAAACGCACAAACATTTGGCTCAGTTCCAATGTGGCCTTTGGCTACTCTTCGAGAGGTACAATATTGCAAAACATGACCAAAATAAATTAGAAGGAGAAGAAGAAGAAGCGGTTGTGTTGTATTCAGTCAAAGATCAACACTTTGGAAGATCAGACGGTGGAGGAGGCAGCTTCTGATTGGGGAGCTTCCCATCCTGGACAATCCAGGCCATCCTTAAACCCCAGCTCAGATGGACATCAAAGTGGCAATGCATCAACCAAGCCCCTGCTCAGCCATCAATCATCACCATAACAAATTCATTACACGCACACCTTCTAATTAAATTTGGTTTTCAATTAAAAAAAAAAAAATCCAATTTAAATAATATTATCAAAGTTGGATTGGTCTTGGTCTTTCTGTTACCTTTGCATCCTTACCAAATGGTTGGTTAGTGCACTAAAATAACTTGAAATTCGGTCAAACTTATGGGAATTCATAGTAATTATAATGAAGATCGAGACATTAATAGACTCACCTGGGTTGTCTGCAAGGAACCGAATGGCGACCCAACCGCCGGAAGGCACACTAATTGTATTCCTTTCAGCTGGGTCAACAACGTTAAAGTTGGCAGGGTCCTTGTTGGGGTCAAAGTTTCCGAAACCTTGGCCGACAACATAAAAGTTGAAGCCGTGAAGATGGAGCGGATGGCTCTCAGCACCCAAAATGCTTGTGTCTTGCATCACTACTTCCACACTAGTATTAAATTGTAGCACCACCGCTTTGGTTCCATTGCTCACAACTGTATTGTTTGGTGGAGTGCCTGTATAGTTGAATGGATGGAGAGGAGCGCTTGGAAAATCAGTGGTGTACACCCCATTAGATTTCCCAAAGAAATGTGCTTGGAGGAGTGCTGTGGTGGGGAGAACAAAGGAGACATTGTTCATTGAAGCTGCAAATTTTGAGCTATTGTTAGGCCCTTGGCAGGTTTGGTTTTTGGGGCACGGGTTGCTTCCTAGGCCTACAGTGAAGAAAAACCGCTTTTGGACTGTTTTGGGCACGTTGACAGGGAATTTAGCATTGCCCAAACTTCTAAATCTCCTAGTAAAATTCATGACGAAGGAAGTGGCATTGAGGGCAGGAAGAGCAGGTTTGAAACGTCGATGTTTTTTCGAAGTGGACGTGGAATTTTCATACTCAAGAATGCCGGCCACCGTGGAATTGTCGAAGGTGCCCAAGCCGGTGAAATATGGTCTAGCTAACATTAAGAATGTTGCATTCGGGTCGTGGGGTTTTGTCTTCAGAAGAACGTTGGTGGTCTGTCCCGGTGTGATGACCAATACATTGGTCGTGAAAGGCTTCATGTAAATTGCATCGGCTTCAACAACAGTTAGGCTGTGGTTTGCTATGCTGAAAAAGAGCTCGTCATTGAGTGCAGCATTGATCAAACGGAGGAGGTATGTCTTCCCCGGCTTCACCTTCAGCCTGAACGTATCTGCAAAGCACAAAAAAATATATAGCAAAAGCGAACGACAGCATGCAGTTTGTTTAATATATGCAACTTTAATTCGTGAAGTACCTTTTTTAGAACAATTGTACAATGGTCCGGGAAGTCCATTGATTGTGTAGGCATCGGAGACATTTGGACCGGCTCCGGTCTGAAGAGCCTGCCTAATTACTGCCTCCGGATTGACATTCCACCACTCTCCTATAGTTATATATAGCCGGTCATTTATATATATAGCCGGTTAGTATATATACTTCGATCATATATAGAAGATAAATTACCAAGTCTAAAAGATTTTTTTTTTTTTTTTTATAGTTACCGAATATGATGGGGACTTCCTCGTGTGGTTTGGCAAATGGGTAGGATGCATTATGCTTAGGGAGGATGATGAGGGGTCCGTAGACAGTAGCTCTTAGCCATGAGATGTGGGCATGCCAGAAAAGAGTTCCTCTTTGGCCAACAATGGTGAAGTTGTACACATAACTCTGCCCAGTTTGAATAGGGCATTGGGTTATGTATGATGGCCCATCATACCATCCGCTCTGTAGTTGTCTGATTCCATGCCTAATTTTGTCATCCATCATTCAACAAAAGTATTAATTAGGAGTTTTGAAATTATTTCAACACATTAAATATAAAGGAAACTTGATAACATATACCCCATTATACTATAAAAAAATTAGTCTATAATTGATGAAATAATTAAAAAATAATAATTTTATATTAAATTATGAACTGCCTTCGCCTTGATTTATAAATGATTAATTTTGTAGTAAATTAAGGTTTTAAAGCTTTAGCGTCACTCGAATAGAATTCTTAGTTTTGAGTCTACTTAGAAAGTCGTACCAGTGGATGCTGATGTTGTTTGGAACATGATTCACCACATTAACTACCAGTCTATCTCCCTCTCTAGCAGTAATTCGAGGGCCAGGGAACTTCCCATTGACTGTCACAATGCTCTTCGTGTGGCACAATCGGGTGACATTTGTCAACCTTATCTGAAAAGAAAAAAAAAACAATAACAAAGTAATCTATAATTAAACAAACCAAATTTTAATTTAGATAAGCATCTGGCCTCTTTTGCTTTTCGAATTTATGAGCCACAATCTAAACAAAATTAAAAAAAAAAAAAAAAAAAAAAAAAAAAAAAAAAAAATCTCAAAGATGTGGTAATTAGTACGTACATCAAACTTGTAGTGCCTTGTGACGCCTGCATGGTTTGCTTTAGCGACAGCAACTTGAGGAAAGACACAGAGAAAGCTAATGGCAAAGAGAAAAGCCACAACAGCTGCCGGTGATGAAGGAAGAGAAGCACCCATTTTTCTGTTCAAATGTTTCTACACCTGGCCGGTGAAAAAAAATATATAAGAGAAAGGATGAGATGATCCGCAGTGTGATTCATGAAAGCATGTGAAGGGCTGCTTATATAGAGATGATCATACGATAGCCGTTACGTGTTTGGTTGACTAATTAGGTAATCGAAGTTTTAAGTTTTGGAAAGAAGAGAAGCACCTACTGTTGTTGGCCCCATCTTCACTGTGGATCGTCACCATGGAGTGTCATTAAAGTTAATTTTTTTTTTTTTAATAATTTTTACCCCCTCCCTTCTTATCTCAAAGGACATTAATGTACGTTTTACCATTTTAACCTCATTAGGTGATAACGGTTTGATTATTCTATTACCATGCCATTAATTTCTTTGGTAAAGGAAAAAGAAGAGATTATCTAGAAGACGACAAAGAGAAGAGAACTCTGTAATCAATGCTAGCCTTTATAGTTAATTGATATGAGCCTTTGGGATTGGAAGAAAAAAAAAAACTCAAGAAAAGTTTTGCCAAAATATTCAACCATGGAGTATTAGTTAATTACAGAAAAAAAGAAAAAGAAAATAGAGGGACTTAATTATCAATCTATATCTCTATGTACTTCCTCAGCACATCAAAAAATCCTTAACGTACGGTTAGATTGGTGACCAAGTGGAAATCAAAGAGTTACCATCTGCCCACGTCACCCCAGTCCTTTTTCGGTCATTTCAAGGCTCATGTTCATGAAAGACTCGTTGGGGTATGCCTGCAGGTTGGTGATGGCTCCTAGCCTCCTAAAGGAACAGTGCCTTAAATATATATATATATATATAGGAAATTCTTTGAAAGAGAAGGACATTAGACCCGACTTTCTTTTAAGCAAGAAAAGCAACAATGATAGAGCTAGTTTAGGTTGTCGTTAGTTCTTAACCAAAATAACCAAACTAATCGCTGTGGCTAGCTTGATCATGAAGTTGAATCAACATCCAGCAATATATATATTTTCCTTCATCAAAACTGGCTTGTGAAACAAATTTACTTATCTGAGTATCAAACTAGATGTATGTAGTTGCACCAACTACTCTCCTTTTAGGTTACTCCTATGTCTACGATCTACACCTCTTACCTGCAATACAAATACAATATTATATATATTACCTTTATACAATATATTATATAAGCAATTCGTGTTTGGAAAAAAAAGTAAGGAGAAACTTCACTTAATTCATTAACTTCCATCGATCATATACATTTGCAATTATTTACATAAGTTTCAAAAAAAATTCTTAATCTTTCAATTTTTTTTATTTTTTTCAATTTCACCTATAAGTTAGGATTTTTCGTTAAATCAAAATTCTTAAAAATGCCTCTTGTTTTTTTTTATTTTTTATTTTTTTAAAAAAAAAAAAAAGAAAAAAAAATAGAAGGATTTATGCGTTGGTCGGGAATCTTTGAATTTTTTTAGAAAAAATAGAAGAATTTTTTTAAATTTTGACATGATTTAACTGAAAATCTTAATGGAATGACAAAATTGAAAAAAAAAATATTTGAAAGATGAATACACTAAATTGAGAATTTTTTAAGTTTAGGGGGTAATGCTTCAGGAAAAGCGACGATAATTCAATAGGGTTAAGTAAAGTTTCTCCAAAAATTAGCAAACAACCCTGTTAGAATATAATTTAAATTATTAAGTCTACTATTTCCTATCAGCTTAAACTTTTTGAACAATTAGTGATTTAACATGGTACCAAAGCAAAATATCATGAATTCATATTTTTTCAGCTTTTGGTACAATTGATGATTTATATCACATTAGAATATTTTTTCAAACAAAAAACAAAAACACCCTCTAAAACACATTAACAAACAAAAATACCTGTTAAAAATGTGACTATATATATATTAGTATGATTGTCGAAACTCGAAGGCAGGAATTTGTAATCTCTGGTTTCAAGTTTTATTACACGTTTTATGAGAAGGAGAGGACCACAAGGTCTAAATGGTAATACAAAGAAATTCATGCATGACAACCTTTTTAAGGAAACCGATCGAAACCTTATCCTTATCCTTTTTCCTTGTTCTTCCGAGCTTATCCTTAAGATAATGAAAACTAAATCAATTCATCAGATCTCTTGTAACAAAATCGAACGTCTACATATGCAAGAGCATTTATAATCCATAAGTAAAAGAATCAAATCAAAAGGAACATTTAATGCTTTCGATCTCCTCTAGTGCATTTAATAGCCAAATCTTGTTTTATCTTTTTCTTCTTTTTTTCTCGCCCAAAACGGGACAAGAATCCTCTCCATTTCATTTAGAGGGAGCAAAACTGCATAAAATTGAGTTGTCACTCAAGTATTCAACCAATACGCAAGAAAACTATTCCAATTCTCACTCAAACGACACACGGTTTTTATGAGAAAGATCAATCGGGAATCCGAGGTTTACCAAACAAAAATAGGTCATTAAATGGCATGCCTCGAAGGGTTCTACATTATCATAAAAAAATAAATAAATAAAGGAGAAAAACTTCACTTAATCCTCCGGAACTTGTCACTTTTGCAATGCCACCCATTCTCTTTGGGTTTGGGGTTAAAGCAGATGGCAAATGGCTGCAATGACTTTTATACTCTTGAAATTTTAATAAAATTCCAAATTTACCTTTAATTATAAATTAGAATTAATTTTTTTTAAAAAAAAAAAATCGAACTTGACCCGTGGGTTTCTGTGACGCACAGCCAAGCTGGCCGTGAGACAAGGCCGTGGGTCTCAACAATTTTTTTTTTTTTTGAAAAAAAATCAAAAGGTTGTATTTTGTTCATTTTCCCATTGTTCGTAATAGATTAAACTGAAAATCTTAATGGTGGGATAACATTGTAAAAAATTAAAAGTTTGATACACTAAATATATTAAAAGTTTTTTTTTTTAACTTTGGAGAAAGGACATTGTAAAAGTGATGGAAATTCAAAAGAGTTAAGTACTTTGAAGAATACACTAGCTGGCAGGTTTTTAGTCCGTATTGAAGTTTCCCAAATAAAAATTAAGAAAAAGAAAAAAAACCCTTGTTGTACATGTGATGTACATTTATCATTTTCCTTAAGGTAGTAGTCTTTTAGAGACTTGTGAGTGTCTCTCAAACTTTTAGTGACAACGACGTTTCGTAATGAAACATCTATATGTGGAATGTGATGATTTCAGTTCATTTTAATGTAATTATATGATTATGTGGAAATATTTTAACCTATGGTTTTATTTCTAGAAGTACTTCCAATTCAAAGTGTGTTTATAGGAAAATCTTATTGTGAATAATGTAAGAATTAACCCAACGCGCAATGTATATACTATATAGTAGATTAAGGTCGACGTTCTTCCTGATCATCTATACATGTATGGTTTGTTGAGCCGGACGTCATAGTTTGCCTCAGTCAGTCAGTGAAGGGAATTTGGATTAATTTCAGTTATGGAGTTGACAGTACTTGACAGCTTGGAGATCACCAAACCTGACCATCCATGACATAACTTCCGGTAAGCACTAATTATTGGTGCACGGAATTGAACGACCATCAAAATTAAGAAGATCTTAATTAATTATTCTTGACTTTGGTTTGCAGAAGGGTGTGTACGTTGATTAATGCCATTTTTTGAATTTGTCCGATATGTCAATTTGTTATTGGTGGTGGACAATTAGGCACATTAACTACAAATTGTTCGCAAAAGAGTAAAATTTAATTTACTCAAGTTTAATTATGTTTTTCCACGCAACTTTGGTCATTCCAATAGCACTTACATATATCAAAACGTGTTCCATTAGCTAGGTAACAGATCGAATAAGATTTAGCTAGTTTTATAATCTTCATTGCTATGTTGCCACGTGCAGTGCTAATACCACGTGTCCAGATCGCCACATGGTCATTTGGACACGTCGCTGATACATTCAGCGATGTGGTCTTATAGATCACGTGGCGATCTGGCCACGTGGCTACAGTAATAACTACTGTACGTAGCCATGTGGCGATTTGCACATATTTTTGTAGTGACTTCCGCATCAAAGCAATAAACATGAAGCCAAACTGCATGCCAGATTGAGAATAATCGGCAAATATATGCATAGTGCTCTTTCAAATTTTCAAACTTTGTATTCAGTTTTTTTTTTTGGATCGCTGAGCTAAAGATCACCATCTCAATCTTTAATTTTGTTACAAAGCAATGGGTAGGATTGTGCGAATTGCAGTCGCTGTAATCGATCCCATGCATGCATCATATTAAATCCCACATATATAAGAAGGTAGAAAAGCCACAAGGTACTGAATAGTGCTGCCTATATATAAGAAGAGACATGATATACATCATCTCATGGTCTTCTCTCATCTTCCCGGCCACTTTTTAAAATCACCACTAAATGTGTGGAGTTCATGTGTGAGATAAATGAACCCTACAAATTTAATAATAATTTTAAAAAATAAAATGATAGGAGAAGAACAAAAATAAGAAATGAATCATTTCTCGTATGAGAATAAGAGCCATAATCCCACACTGGAAAAGAGCGGATGATGAATTTCAATTCAATCCCTAAGTATATATATAGGTATTAGTACTAAGTATATTAGTGGGTTTAACCCAAGTGAGGTTTCAACAATTCATCCTATGTGAGACTTCTTCAATCCAAAGGAAATCATACTTTCTGGTTAATGCTATTAATTGTAAGCTGTTCAATTGAGAAGGTAGCACACAAAATCTTATTAACAATGCGTTAGAACCAACATATATATATATGTATAGAACACCGGCCGGAGAATAACCCAAAGGAAATCAGACTTTCTCAGACTTGGACTGAGAGCACACATGCAGGAAAATGGCAGCCAACAGGCCAAAGAAATTACATAACATATCATAAATTATACACCATCATCACCAAGAAAACTCAATATAGTTACGTGTCCCAGATCATAACAACCGCTATAACACCCACTCCAAGAAGCACAGCAAGAAATTTGAAGAAGGGACCGTCAAAATAACATTCAGACTGCGGTTTGAAGCCTTTAGCGATGAGATGGTTGATGGCAACATAGACGAAAACCCCGCAAGCAATGCCCATTGAGATAGCAAAGAGCCAATCAGCTGCTGCTCCTTGAGTCGTGGCATCAATAGCAATGCCTATTCCTACTCCAATGGGGCTAGATATAGCAAACGCAAAAGAATAAGCTGCTGTTATCAGAAATGGCCTCTTTGGCAGCATCTTGAGCAGTGCTATTCCCATTGCAATGGCTGCGAAGAGTTTGTGCAACGATATTGTCCACAGGTTCTTCCATGCATCACCTTCAGTAGCTGAAATTTTATTTGGGAGGAGGGATATTGTAGTTAAGATTAATGCTAAACGAAAACATTACTCATATTTCGAACTCAATTATAGAAATTAAGATCAAAACCAACCAAACACAACTTGATTTGTTATATTAGTATTGAATTACATTGTTCGATGTATAGGAGTGGCAATTCGTGTTCGCATCTCGAATTCGAGTAATGTTAGACATAAATATAAGATTATATAGGTTAATCATAATGGAATGTGAAAAGTTTGACATATTAGAACCCGTATAATGGGATGCGGGAAGTTTGGCACACTGCAATTAATAGGGATCTATGCTGTAAATGGGGTCTGACAGATAGAATTTTATATTGCTGAGATGCTCATGTGTTTCTTTGGTTCTTCTGATCGAGTTGCAGATTTGTAGTTGCATGTAAGTTTTGCATTTCATTTTTATGGTCTTTTCTAAATTACTGATGTATAGTTGGCTTAATAGTTAATACCCTGAGGTTTGTAGTAGGAGCTTGGAGTTTGGTTGCTGACTAGCAACTGTGTACCATATATTTTTCTTGTGTCTTATACTGTCTCGTTGTTTTCTTTTAATTGAAAGCCTATTCATAAAAAAGAAAAAAAAAACAACTAAACACAACTTGATTTGTTGTATAAGTAGTACTTGCAATTATATATATGGTTTGATGTAAGGTGGCGATTCGTGTTCGCGTGTTGAGTTCGAATCGTGTCAAGTATAGGTATAAGCTAGTTTATATAGTTAGATTAATCATAATTCGACTTATTTAATTAAATGAGTCAGATCTCTTAACTATAATATATTAATTTCGTATTGAATTTGCGTTAAATTCGCGAATCGATTCAAAAAAATTCAGCCCTAGCTCGTACTTTTTCCATGACATATCAATTAGAACTCAAAGGAGTGTAAGATGGATATAATCGGTTGAATATGGAGAAGACCAACTGATCAGGAATACATATTTCTTATGTAAAAGAATGTGTAGTAAAAAGAAAAAACTCTATCGATCATTTACGTACGTACCTGCAACTCCCACGGCAATACCCTCGAATATGGAATGAAAACAAAGGGCGAGGATGAGTAGCATGGTGTCTCCAAAATTCGTTGTCCTCATGAAGGATGAGCTGAGATCCATATGCACCTCTTTAGGTTGCTCTTCGGGTGTTCTTCCTTCCTCCACAACGAGAACTCTAGCTTCTCCTCTGCCACGATTTATAACAAAAGCCACTACGCAATCCCCAAGCATTGTCAGAAGATAACCCGACGACGCAAGCATGAATGCAAAAGGGTATGTTTTAGTCGTCAGGTCGGCAAACTTGCCCGCAGAATCGCTCAAGAAATGCATCAGAGAGGTCCCCAAGAAAACCCCGCCGGCAAACTGCGTACCCAGAAGAAGAAAGCTCTCGTTCCACCGGCAGAAGTAAGGGGAGACGCCGGCTGAAAAAGTGCTCACTAGGAGAATTATCAAACACCATACTTTCACCAGAATCAAGTGCTTCGAGTGCAAATCTACGTTGTCTGTACCGCTGCTATCACCATGCCCTTTGATCAGGGACAGCTGGAGGAGTAGGAGAGAGAGAAGTAAAGAGGTTGACTTTAGGGTTTTGATGGAGGAGATGGAAGCCATGGATGGATAGGATCCAGAAACTCTCTCATGTACGATTAGGTTAGGTAATGTTCGTTATATATAACAAGAACTGTGTAAATAAATACTTCCTCGATATATGCCTTCTGTTTTAATTGTAGTACAGTTTTGACTTTTCAGGATTGGAGATCGAATTGTACTACACACACTCCTCAGAGTTAATCAACTCTCTAATTAATCAATAAATTAAACTTGTGTACTACATAATTAATAATAATTAACAATTAAAATGAAGAGCAGCTAGCAATGGCTGGCTGGCTGGCTGGCTTCCATGAAGTTTGCGTGAGAGCTAGCTTGAAGCAATATGCGTGCCCGAGAAATCGGGAGAACTCGGGGGCGGTTCATGGCCTCCACTGGGATATTTTTTTCTCAATTGTTTTGTTTTGATGTATATATATAGTTCAAAATGTATTACGTCATTTATAATTAATCTAATGACTTAAAAACCAAATTATTCTAACTAAGGAAAGGGAAGTCATCCTCACTGATTAATCTATATAATTCCTTTTTATTTTCTTTAAACTACCTCATTTTTCTTTTTTAGTTATGAAAAGTAACGCTATTCTTTATATCAATTTATCACACATATTTCGCGTCCGTTAATGTAGTGTGTTTTAGGGTTCATTTAGGTTTGCGATTTCAAAATATACGATTTGAAAACGTAATTTTTAAAAAATGTAGTTTTGACAAAATTATATTTCACCTTTAAAATTGTGCGTCATCAATAAGCACTCTCTTGCCTATGATTTTTATTTTTTATTTTTTTTGGTAAAAAAAAGTAATTCTAAACGATTTATATTTTGTGATTTGGTTTAAAATCGTACATTTTGTTTATGAAATTGTAATGTCAAACGCGCCCTTAAGTGGCTAACACTTTTATTTTTATTTTAAAGCGGCTAACATATATGAAAAGTCACTTAAAACACGTCACATCATTTAAATGTAAAAATGAGTGTAATAAATATGTACGAAGAGTAGCATTACTCTTTTATGTAACCACCTTCATCCTTTTTTATCTCTTTCCCTCATGTTATATTTTAAAGAAATATGATCTTTTGTTATCCTAATACACAAAAGTAAAAGTAAAAATTACCACGTGGGCAAAAGTGTTTGAATTACACAACAAATACGAGTATAAATTAAGTATATATTTTACGAAATTTCATTTTATTTCTTGTTTTTAAACAAAAATTTAAGCAACTTTTTGTTCAAGTAAATGCTTTTTCTAAGAATCCAAATGAGTGTTAGCAATTTCTCATAAAATTTTTTGAAGTTTAGTATATCAAATATCTGCAGTGTTGCCATTAGACCCCAACCACGCCAAAATGTCAACCAATCCCAGATAGCCACTTTGAACAACCACACGGGCTAGAAGAGAAAACGACTACCGGGGATCACTACTCCCAATAACAACCTAACTCAATCACCCATTTTTAAACGGGAGACAATATAAATTCATCACTTATTGAGATTAGATCCCCTAAAATTATTTTGTTAGAATTTAAAAGAATTGAAATAGGTAATTGTGAGAGGCTATTTATGAGACCCACCTGATCGGATAAGTAATTGGGTAGTCAATCATCTAAGTGGTCTCTCACAATTATCTGCCTAAATTCTCTCAAATTCGTACAAATAATTATAGAGGATCGTGATCTCACATACGAATCTATACATCTCATTTTGAAATTTAACATTAGATTTGTAGAACTCATATTAAGTCTTACAAATTCAATAATAGATTTAAAATAATTAGATTTAAAACTTAGTTGTATGGAGATGAATAGAAGATAGTTAGAGGATGAATGTCTAACCGTCGGAAATAATTCATCTTTCCTTTTTATTACAACTTCCTTAAGATTTTTCTTAAATATTTTAAGAAATTATGCTACTCTTTGTCTTCTACTCAAATATATTTTATAAGAATAATAATTGAATACCATCTAAAGATATAACTTTTCACCACTTTGTCTATGTGACAAGGTGGTCCCCCACTAATTTTTTAGTTTTTTTATTTTTTAAAAGAATAATGATTCAATGCCACCTAAATATACAACTTTTCACCACCTTGCCTATGTGGCAAGGTGGTCCCCCACTACTTTTTGAGTTTTTTTATTTTTTAAAAATAAATTAAAAGTGAGGGACCACCTTGCCACATAGACAAAGTGGTGGAAAGTTATATATTTAAATAGTAATGAATCATTACTCTTTTTAAAAATAAATTAAGGTAGGAGACCACCTTGCTACATAGGCAAGGTGGTGAAAAGTTGTATCTTTGAGTGATATTCAATCATTACTCATTTTATAATAGTTTTCCTTATCATTTCTATATATCATTTAAATACTTTTTTTTAAAAATAAAAAATAAAATAAAATGGTAGATAAGAAAGAAAAAAGTTATACCCTACATTCAGGGCAGCACTTTTGATTCCGTTGAATTTTTCTTATTTTGAGAAATACTCGAGAATCTATTAAAAAAAAAAAAAAAAAATACTTGATAGAATCTGTTACAGGACAAGTGACTACCTGGCCTGCGATAGATTCAGATTAACCGTTAACATATATAGAAGACATTCAGACCAAACAAAGATTGAGAGTATAAAAACTTTAAAAAGCAGGGTGACAACTAAGAAAAGATAAGGATGAAATTATCATTAAAATTAATGATGTTGACAATGACGCAACGCAATCAGTGATCCCAACTCTCTAACGTAATTTTTTTTTTTTTTTTTTTTTCAAAAAAAAAAAAAATAAAGGTCCGTACGGAAGCCCGTAAGCTGTCTTTATCTTATCTAATTCCTTTGTATAGTTGACAACTTGGGAGCATTACAAAAATAAATAATAAATATTATAAAAAAGTAATGCTACAATAATAATGTTAAAAAAACAAATCAATGTTTGATGGGTACAACGACATCAACCTAGTGAAATTTGAAATGAAAGTATAGTATTTAAAATTACTTATAAAAGAAACCATTTTTTTTTAAAAAGAAATTCACAATTATCTCATTGTGCTGACGTAATAGTGATAACTCTCCTTTAAATCAATACTTGGTTAAAAAAATAATAATAATTCTATGGTGGATTGACCTGTCATGTGGGATAAAAATGTGGTTTCTTATTACCAAACAGAAAAATGCCACCCCATACACAATGCAAGTGGGACAGTTGCTTCCCTCACGAGGCCAAAATATATGGGTTCGGTAGAATTGGCTTATCTCCAGTAAAAAAGAACTAGAGATATAGTTCAAATAAACAGTAAAGATGAGGAGATTTCCAGTTATTTTTTCACTGGCACAATCTTCACCGTTTATTTGAACCACAAGAAATCTCTAGTTATTTTTTTCACTGTGTTTAACATGAAGTATAAGCATAAAAATGTGCAGCTTAGTTGAACAATGAAGTAAATGGCAGAGGGGCTTGTAAAATGTAACCTTTTTTTATTTTGGGTAAAAAAAAAATAGATGCCCAAGTTAGGAAAAAGGCCAATCCAGAAGACTATATACATATATATTACATACATGTAAAGCATTTGCAGGCAGATGGATTGCATAGCAAGTCATTAAACGATGTCTGAACCATCTGATACACTCTCCCTGCTATCCTGCCATCCGGATCCCGCCCTGAATTTACAAACAGGGCATGTGCCTTGTTGCCGCAGCCATGGATCGATGCAATTAGCATGAAACTGCCAGAAAAACAAGCCAAATTGTGGAAATATGAAAAATAAAAATATAAAGTTCGATCAAGTAAGAAAGATTTTAGTAACAAGATTAAGGGTTAAGAAACTTCAGCATGCAAGGAAGCTGCATCTATCCCAACCCACCCAAAAAAAAGAACAAAAAGAAATATTTTATAAATTTTAGAAATAAAATAATTTGCAATATCTTGTATATTCGTGCACAGTTAAAGATTCGGGAGATTATAGTAAAAATGTAAATCAAGAGTTAAAATTATAACCTATTGATTGTTTATATATTATTATGAGAAATGTTATACACCACACTTTTATCCCACTTTACTAATGTGGCACTGCTAATAAGCTATTCTTTAAAAAAAATAAAAATTAATAATAATTTACAAGCTAATTGGCAATGCCATATCAGAAAGGTTAGATAAAAGTGTTATGTATAGTATTACTCAATTATATGGATGGAATAATGCTATACATCAAACTTTTATCCTATTTTGTTGATGTAGCACGGTTAATCAGCCATTTTTTCAAAAAAAAAAAAAATTATAATAATTTACAAGCTAATTGGCAATGCCATATCAGCAAGGTTAGATAAAAGTTTTGTGTATAGCATTACTCAATTATATGGAGGAAATAATGTTATATGCCAGACTTTTATCCGACTTTGTTGATATAGCACTGTCAAACAGCTCTTAGTAATTATTTTTTTTTTTTAACAATGACTAATTGGCAGTGGTATATCAGCAAAGTGGAATAAAAAAAGTGGTTTCTAGCATTTCACATATGTATTAGGCCCCTGCAAACTTTGGAAGGAAAAAAAAAAAATTTGGGGCTTTTTTGTCATTTTGCTAATAGTCTAATCTGGCTCTTCTTAAACTAAGTTTCTGCCTTTGTCCCTATGTATTGGTAATGAAAAAACAACGAAAACTTCAAGACTGGAAATATTTGGAGATTTTGTACAGTGTGTGTGCTACACATCAAGTAGTGTTGTGGACCAGATTCAACATGGGCAGTGGACGAACCTGATGCAAACATGGCAAGCTACGAACAAGCTCCCCCCTATTAACTTGCTCCAAGCAAACGCTGCATGTCAGTTCATCTTCTGGGCCCTTTATGCTCCCATCTGCCTTTCTAGAGTCTTGCTTGGTCTGCTTGCAGAACAGAAGATTAGAAACTAAAGAAAATGCACAAAAGAGTATGTATAATAATGATGAAAGAGCACTTAATTCCACAAGCTCGTTTGGCAGAGCTGTACAGTATTCCTACCAGTTTAATTACAGGTAGATGCTGTAATTACTATAAATGGATAGAACTATCAACATCCAAAACAAACAATCTTTCAAATGCAAGTTGAAAAGAAGTAAAAAATAAAAAATAAGCTTCAATTATCACATGCTTTATTCTTATTCATTATTCAATTAAACTTGAAAAAAAATAAATAAAACCTCAGCTGGGCCTGAAGAAGATGACCCCTGTTGCGGTGATGAGCTGCCACTATCAAAAAAAAAAAAACATCATTTCAAACTATTGTCACGGTGCAATGTAGATTGGCACAAATTTATAGGTACTTTTTGCAAAAATCAGCAGTTCTAATGGAATACAGCAATTTAGACAATATACACACACACACATATCCGTAAGCATTTCTGGAAGAATGGATTCCTCTTATCCAGGTTAGTCAAACTCCAAAATACGAGGTGCAAATAAAAGCAAGACTTTCTAAGGATCTTCTTTGTCAGCAATCATAGTCATTAAACAAATTAAATTAATAGCAGTTTTAGTAATTAAACAAATCAAACTATTTATCCAGAGTTGCATGTTTACTATCCTTCCCCCCCGTTACTTAATGGGGTCGGAAGTTCATTCCCTTCTTCACCATAAATATTCGTTGTAATGAACAGTTAGTAACTTTCTATCAGGTGATGATACTGAGGGTAGGTTCAATACTGGATTGATGATATCATAATCTATGAGCCATCCATATACTGATAACTGCAGACAGAAAAGAGGTTATAATATCATTTATAAACAGAACAGGTAAAGCGTATACTTACTTCTCTGAGCCAGCAACCCTATACTTGTGAACAGGTAAAGCGTTTATCTGTTCCTCGCTCATTGAAGGAGTTGTGGAAGTATTATCAGAGTCCAATGCCCTGAGAGTATCATAATCTGCACCAGAATGAACAAATAATCTCATCCACAGATAGGAATTCCACCTAAGGTGGAACCACAAACCTAGCATTGCTATGGGCATCTGCATATGCACCGCCAATTTACAAGAGGTGACCCCATCATACAAATAGAAAAAGTACATTTCAACTAAAAGGACAATACCTAAGTCATCAAACTCGCGGTCAAGAAGTGCAAGCTGGAGTCTCAGTCCTTGTAATCGTCCTCTTGTTGCCAAAGCTATTGATGGTGGCATGTGCAGTCGCAGTTCAGTATGAGCAAGCAAGCCACTTGCTGCTGCAGCATGAGCCCGCGCCTGAGCTTGAAGTTGTTGACAAGTTGCATACATCCTAAGGCTTGTGGCCATCAAAAAGACACCCACAACTACCCAGAGCTGCATGCATGAATAAACAGGGTTACCAGCTTAAATGATGTGTATGTTTTATGCCTTGGAATCACTTACCAGAATTACAAGTACAGTACATGCCCATGTGAAATGCTTGAAGAGAACATACCAAAAAGTTTGGTGACATCTGATGAGAGTTCAAAATCATGAAAAGCAAAATAACTGTTGAACAAAGAGGTAAAGATGTAGATTAATAAATGCACTTATAAAACATTGAGTAATGGAACAGAAAAGACAGTCGAATACATTACCTGTGACAAGAAAAGCAAGTGAATTAGTATTAACTGGCCGAGCTGTATGAATACGCTGATAGGAAAGAGCAAAATCAGTATGGTGACAAGCTCAAAATAGCAAAATCAGAACATATAATCTAATTGAGATACAGGTAGAAAAAAGTATGTGAAAAACGCAGACATGCACCCAGTAACATGCGGACATACCACTGCAGGTGGTTCGGGAATAAATCCTGGAAATCCGCTTTCAAGATCTGCTCTACTCCCTCGGAAAACAAAACTCATGGTTCCAAATTCCTCTTCCTTAAGAATATACTGGATATTAGGAGATTATGCTCAAATATATCAAGTCCTATGGTATGTCTAGCAGATTACAAAACCTGAAATCTTACAAGAATATATGTAATACTAACACAAGCTAAATTCAAGTGTAGCCCACCCCAGATAGTCAGGATTTAGCACATTATTGACTTGAGTTCTAAACCAAATACAAGGATCAGTAAGTTCTAACAGTTAGCTATAAAAGTAAGTTCCACCAAATCAATACATAAATAGGATACACAATGATCCTGCAATCATCTTCCAGTAAGAGAATAGAATTGCAAGAAGTAGAAACAGCTTAAATTCTACTTCTTCACACAGATTAAACACAATCTTACATTCTGAATCTTAACTGAATCAACTAAACTTGCTAGATACAAAATCACTGTGTACAACAGATTTCCTCAGATGCCAGTAGCAAGTGTTTGCCTTCAGTTTATATACATTAAACTTCATGCAAGTTATTAGTATCTCCCACAAGCTTCCCAAAAAAATACCAGAAGAAAATCAGACCAGTGATGTTACTTTTAAACAGGTGGTGTCAAGCCAACTGTCCAAATTACCAGCAAAATGTTGAGTGGCACTCAAGCATAGAACATGGAAAATCAGCAATCGTATTTATCAGTTGCTCAACTCAAACACATCAACAATGTAAAAGCATAGTAATCCGTATCAAGTAGTAACTGACTTGTCAAAGAATCATTTTTCAAGTGAATTTCCGTTCACGTCATAAATCAGAGTATTCAAGCAGAGAAATTCAAGCATCAGCACAATCAAAAGAGAATATTGATATCCAGGCAGTGCTTGATGTTCAAAAGATATTTGCAGTATATGAAGCTGTTGAAACTAAAAGGGAAGTCGTTTCTGCTCATCATGAGATGAGTATGGGCATATAACTTGTCTCAGACAACAGCAGATATCTCCAGATTTCCACATCAGATATGCATAGACAAGAAATGTCTGTAAAACAGAATCTGATCCTCAAACCCAAGCACCAGCTCTCAAACTCTTTAATTATACTAGTACAACATTATTAATAACATATTAGCACCCACAAGATATGCCTACATGGGTAAGATGTTTCACTGGCAAGATTCTTAATTTAAAAATCGAAAGCATACCCACCCATATTTATGAAGAAATTGGATGGTCAAAATACAATAGATTTTTTAAAATCTATTATGTTGTGAAATCTAACGTGAGAGACTTTATACTTGTAGGTTCCAATATTTCTACCTGCAACTCATGCCTAAACAAAAATGTAACATGGTCTTATAGGTTCACACAGTACATTTATGGAGATGAAAATCTTATGTATGGAGATCACCAATCAGTTGGTGGAAGCATAATTAACAATGTCGTACCCAGATGCACCAAACGGATTCAAAACGAAATACAATCTTCACAAACATATAACGCATGGTGAATTACGTCTAATATCAAGAGCATGACTCATCAGACCATTGACCAAGTAATTAAAAAGAGCACACAAGTCCAAAGCTCAACTGTAATGTAAGAGCTGAGAACATTGTTCCCGGAGTACTGAAGCATTACTCCCAGATAAGTAAAACATTACCTTCTGAGCACATGCACTACTGTAATGACTACTGAAGCATGGGTCCCAGAGTGCTGATCCCTCAAAGACTATGATTTTAGTACTGCGTCCCGCCGCAATTCTAAAACAAAGCATCTATAAAATAACCACGACATTGTCTACTAACCGACGAATGGGAGCACCGAAATTGACTAAAGGGAGACAATAATTCCTTTCATTCTCTAGCATCATTTTCATTTCATGCACCAGAGCTCCTCTTTAAATGAAACACTTTCCTAATTGTGATCCATATAGGACTGGGGTGGGAATCAGAAAGTTTACACTTTCCTAAATCCTAATACATACAGGAAATCATGCAAGTAACAACACAAAATTCAGTGATCAAAATTTAAAAAAAAAAAAAAAAAAGAATGATTCAATCAAAAACCCCAATTTCTTATTCGTTGAGTTACTCTACAACCAGAAACACGCATAAAGACAGGATTTTCTACTACATATAAATAGAACCCACATTATCATTATCCTAATTTCACTTAATGAACACTCACACCAGGCACAAATTCCCGAAAAAGAAAGGAAAATTGTAAGCAAAACTTGAAGAATTGCTGAGACTGTACGTGTTAAGAGGAAAAGATAAAATGAAAACTAAAAAATTGCAACAGAGTGGAAATGCAGGAGGAAGGTAACACTTACAGATCGCGTTGTTGGAAAAAGAATGGGAGAGATCGAAGGTACAATGTGTGTTTCGGTTCCTACGTTTGATCTGTGGTTGCCGATAACGCTGTCGTTGTCCCAACCGTTTCATATTTATTTGGATTTATTTATTTAATTGAATGTTAATAAATATGTTTGTCTGTAATCTATTTTCTGGGAGGCTCTAGACGGTGTGCCACGTCGGCTTGCTATGAGTCCAACCGCTGCCACGATATTTTTATTTTATTTTTTTTTTTTTTTTTTTGAAAAAGCCACGATATTTTTATAGCACATGCAACTTGCAAGTCGTTAATTTACACGGTATTTTATCATATAAAATCTTTTCAAGCTAATTATTCAATCATATTTATATTTATTATTTTTTAATTATAAAAATCATAATTATAATAATAAATATTATATTATCAGAGATGATAAATACTTATACGACAAAATCTTACTTATTTACTTTGAAAATAACAGTTAAAATTTTAAATTTGATATAATATCATAATATTTTTTTTTTTGAAAAAAAAAAAATCTTTATAACTTTGATTTTTATTCAATCCAATTGGGAAAGCTAGAGTGAACCCTCTAGAAATGAACAAAAAAGCCTAATACTCTATGAAACAAGAGTAGATTGCTCTAAAATTACAACATCACCGATACCGCAGGAATTTCTTCGATCCATACTCTATTCATGATTTGTTTTACAGTTACCTTAGCAAGACCATGAGCCGCATAGTTTGCCACTCTTTGGATATGGCTAATCTACCCAACTCCACGGAGTAGACCTTGAGAATATTTTACGAAAATCAATTATATATGCCATTATTATATAATCATAAACACCCAATATTCCTCTTTTTTTTTTTCTTTTTTTTTTTATATTATTATTCTTTTGGCATAAACACTTCCATTTGTTATCATTTTTGTTTTTCTTATTTTGTTTACTCTTTTTAAAACAAAAATATTAACAAACTACCCAAACACAAAAATAATTTACACATTTATATCACATCTACCACTTTTTCAAATTAACAACATAAAATACTTAATTACAAAAACACGTTAATAAATAGAACCGTATATTATCAAGACTACAACACTTTTTCTATAGTGTTGAAAAATGCTCCCATTTCCATAAAGAAGATCAATGAAGTGGGAAATCTAATGTGCAAGAAAGCTTGTGAGCTTGTAATAAATATGAACTTGACTTTTGGGAAGTGTTAAATATATAATTTATACGGATGGATTAGACATGTGTGTACTCAAGAATAATCTCCCAAAGTGAGTCATCATCTTCGAGATACATCTAATTAAGCTCCATATGTAAGATACACTACAAGTCTACAAGCAAATAATGCCCAAGCATAATTTGAGGAGCTGCGTCATCCAATTATATTGTGTCACTTTAATCACTTTTCATATTGTCAGTAGAATATTAGACAACGTCACACTTTGGTACATACGTCATACCTTACCTTCCTGCAACAATAGCAGGTGACATTTAATTCAATACCATTAATTTGTCAGAATCGTATCGGGCCGAAAGGTAAAACATGACAAGTGAAATATGATTCGTTAAGTTTAGTATCCAAACACCTCGCTTAGTTAAAGCACTGCCCAATAGTAGAGAGACACGTGGCGGGGATCATGCAGAGGAGAGAGATGCCATGACGTGAAGTAAACGAGCCTATTGAGAGGTACGAAACCATTCATTCTCTACCACCACAA
Source organism: Alnus glutinosa (assembly GCF_958979055.1). Taxonomy (NCBI): domain Eukaryota; kingdom Viridiplantae; phylum Streptophyta; class Magnoliopsida; order Fagales; family Betulaceae; genus Alnus; species Alnus glutinosa. Next base: position 23,755,473 of record NC_084894.1, read on the forward strand.
AAGAGTTTTCTAAGTTTCTTACTCTCTCTATTTTTTTTTTCAAGTAAATACCGACTAAAATATCAGAGTCATCATCAATTAACACACACCGGATGAGGTCAACTATGCTTGTTCTCTTCTCTATTGCAAGTTGTGTTGGCCTGAAGCACCGTGTCCAACCAGCTGGTTCTTCATACATCTTTTGAATGTTATATGATATTATTGATTATTTAAAAAAAAAAAAAAATTAATTAATTACTACTATTCATTTTACTCGTACCTCACAAGGGAAGCAAAATCATTTCCACCCAATTGACTATGAAATACAACCAAAAGTACTTTTTTTATGGATAAAAATGAACTAATCAAGCAGAACTAGTTGAGGTTCACTCTGAGGTTGTTGGGAAATTGGTCGCACAAAACCGATTGTGGTGGTCGGCAGAGGCGACAAAGTCTCCTCCCTATTCCAACCCAAACGATGATTCTCCATGTTTAACCTTTGAAGACGTCACTCAAAGTTGGTGAAGACCCAGCTGTGAGCTGTCCCATTTTCGTATCTACAAGCACAGCTGTTGATTTAACTCCAATAATTTAATTAGTGCCAAGATAAGAGGCTACCTACTAAAATATTTTGGTGATGACCAAATGGGCCATAGGGAACATGACTTTTTCAGTCTAATTATTTAGGAACCGACCTTACTATTTAGAGAAATGTTAAAGCTTTTACTGTGATTTTTTTTTTTTTTTTTTTGATCCTTATGTGTTGACTTGATACATTTTTTTAAAAAAAAAAAAAGAAAAAGAAAAGATTAATAGAAAGAGAACCGGTTTTAAGCTGTAGCTTTTTTTTATTAAAAAAAATGGTACCAGGTTAGCACAGAAAGACTCAAAAAGAACCACAGTAGATGCTTTAGCATTTCTTTACTATTTATGTAGAGCGCACTTATTGCGTCAGTCACTAAATAATTAAATTAATCTGCTAAATTTTGTAAAGAAGTCACTTTCAAAATGACAAATAGAGTAAAACCTATGTGGATCATACATATCCAATAGTAATCTTACATATTCAATGGTGAATTTGAAGCGGAGATGAATGGGAAAATGCTAAAATTACGGGCGTTTGATATATTACAAGAACAAAATTAAAAGGGTTCTATACATTTAACCTCCTTTAAATGCTATTATTTTTGAAATACTCTTCTCAATGTTTCAATTTTTACTGTGTTTTTTTCAATCTATCATTGGAGTTGCCATATCCTCTTTCCACCGCAAAAAAATTACAAAACTATCTTCCGTAAGTTAAAAAAATGACTCACCTTTTTTTTCTTTTCTTTTTTTCTTTTTTCTTTTTTTTTTAATTTTCTGTTATGAAAATTTGTCATTTTAGGCTGCAAAAGCCAAAAGGGAAATATTGCAAATGCAATAATAAATTAAAGGGACATTGCAAAAATTAGTTGTTTGATAAACCTTTTTTTACCCTCCTTTTTGCTTTTTACCCAAAAAGGTGAATGGAAGAGGCGTTTGCTAAGTCACTTTAGAAATGAGCACAATTTTGAAACTGATATTAGAACAAAAATCAAATTCCGTATTTACCCGTTAAAATCATATTATAGCTGGACTACCAACGACTACTCTGATCTTGACATGCCATAAGAGACTCACAGTTAGAGCTGACATGTCAGGATCATTCCAAAGAAAAACCAAAATGGCTCCTTTTCTTGTACAATCTGCGAAAAACATAACAAACAACAACAAAAAACAAAACAAAGTTGCTCCGAGTACAAAAATAATTGAACTTGTGTGTTATATAGGAAGTAGATTTCAGAAAGAGGTAAAAATGGTCAAAATTGGTTAATTTTTGCGGCCTCAAAACACAACTCTCGACTAACTTATCAAAACACAACACATGGGTCAAGATGGGTGGTCTTCTTGAGTTGCTTGAGCTCCACATGTTCCAAGGCCACTAGTGGTTTTCATGGGGTAAAAGGTAAAGAACCACCCCTTCTCAAAAGCCAAGCACATGGCGAAGTGCTTTGCTTTTTGTAGCCTTTATTAGAGTAGTCAACAAGGCCACTATTTTGGTCATTGCATCATTTTGCCGAAAGGCAGATCCAATAGCATGAGGCTATGAGGCAGCAGCTACAGATAAAATGTGTACGTTTGACTCATAATTGGTCATGGGGCAGTTGGCATTCTTCATCAGCCACAAGAAAAGCAAATGAGCCAAATCACTCACAAATCTGCTAATCATTCGGACCATCTGAATATCAATCCAACTGCCATTTGCAGCAGTTCAAACAAAACATAGATTGAGAGACAAATAGAGAGAGACCAGACAGCAGTCTAATAAAGAATTTTACATAAAAACTGAAGCTAAAGTCTACAACAAATTAGAACAAAGAAATAAAGAATTGCTTCCATCTATGGCCTTCAAGCTGGTAACTAGCAAATATACCTTGTATTTTCAGGCCAGCAAAACTGACATTGTGCTTATAATAAGTCTGCTCAGCCTCCATTTCATGGAAAACTTTGTTCTTTTTACCTTGAAAGGCAGCTACCATCGGTAAAGAACCAAATCGAAAATCTTGCCAAATTCAATGCTATTTACAGCAAAAACGACTTCTGACTTCTACATATAGTTCCCATTTAACAAATATATCGAAGAAACCGAAAGGAATTGTCATCAATTTGTACCCAAGAACAAAGTATCACCACCTTCCATTCCCACTCTGATCTTCCAAAACCCAAGCTCTGCTCCGTCTCCGCGCCTGCCTACCCAACACAGAACCCGAATTGCTCTGACTTCTGCTCATAGACCCAGATTCAGACCCAGAAGAATTCGACCCAAACCTCAAGAACGAAAACATACTACGAAAAGCCCTCCGAAACCCACCACTCTCCCTCCCTCTACTCCTCGAAGTCCAGGAAACCCGTCTCGGAGCCCCACCCGCCCCGAACCCACCATCCATTTCGGTGTAAACGACCGGTAGCTCTCTCTCCGCCGCCGCTCTTCTGCCCCCGGAAAACCTCCCCACCGCGAACCCACCTCCCGGTAGCCTCCATATGGTCAGCCCCACGGCCTCGTCCTCCGAAATCTCGGCCTCGTTTCGCTCGCTAGGCAACTCGTGCCGGCATACCGGGCACGAGTTTCGGAGCGACAGCCAGGGAAGGATACAGTCCGAGTGGTATATGTGCTTGCACGGCATTTCGCGAGCCTCCGATCCTAGTTCGAACGCTTCCTTACAGACTGCGCAGTGGGACTCCGATCTAACGTGACAGCCGCCGATTTCGATCGTCGGCAGAGACTCTATCGCGGCTTTCGATGCTGGTGGGTTCTCGGGCCGCCCCAACCCGGTTACTTCAATCTGGGCCAGCTGCTCCAGCAACCGGTCGAATCCCGAGCCCATCAGGAACTCCGACATGGTGGGAGGAAGCGGCCGGAGCCCCGAACCGGCTCCGTCGTCGTAGTACAACTCGAAGCTGTGCCTCTCTCCGTCGCCTTCGCCGGCGGTTTCGGCTGCGCCTCCGCGGAGAACTATGACCGGGTTGAACGGCGACCGGTTGCCGGATCTTCGGCGGCTCCGACGGGAGACTGGACTAGGGGCTCTGTCGGAATCTTGACCGTTGGATCCGAATAAGTACATGGCGGAGGTAGCGAATCGACGGTTGGGATTTTCCGAGGAAGGTGCGGTCTCGATCTCCTCGATGAACCCACCGTCGCAGTAGGGGCAGATGAGATTATTCTCCGTCCACATGTGAACGAAGCGCGTGCATCTGTAACACCAATACGACGTCGCAGGTGATGACATCTCTGTGTAACTTGCAGTCCAAGATCTGATTCTCAAGTTTTCAGATCTCCGGCGAGTGCAAGCAAAATAGAAAGAAAGAAAGAGCTTGAGAGAAAAAGAAGTGAGAGACTGGAGTTTGAGAAATGGGTAAAAGGAGGCAAAGGCTTTTAAGGCACGCGAACTCGGACACGAGTGTAATCCACGCGGCAATGTCTGGTTTGGTGAAAGTTTGAAAAGTCATGTGAGAAAATTAGGGAGCGTGGGAATACTTAAGACAAAAAGAAAAAGGACATAATAATTGTCGATGGCGCGTAAGGGAGCGTGGCTGACTTACCGGGTGGGGACACGTTTAGGACGCCGAGTTTGAAATTCAAAGAGTCGCCGATCGTGGCAAGAAGATTCTTAAACGAGGCAAAGGTTGTTCGGTGTCTGTTGTCTTTTTCTCGAGGAATTGACAAATTTGGGCCCCACTACTCTACCAATGGCTGTTTCGTCCATTGTTTAGGTTACGATTAGCAACGTGCTTAGTTTAATGCAAAGTTTATTTAAAAAATGGGAGAAAATAAATTTAGTCCATAAAAATTCATGGGATTTCAATATGATTTTTAAGCTTTCAATTTCGAAAATTAAGTTCTTATTTTTTTTTTCTAATTTTAAATAATTTCTTTTATCAACTTACTGTCTAATTAATTAATAGACATTATAACAACAATCAATTAATACAAGGTGACTCTAATTTAACATGTTATATGTTAATTGTACGTGACACATGGAACGATTAGCTAATTATCTCGTTCTTTTTTAAAGGTTTGTTATATTTATAGAGAAACGCAAGAATTTTTATGGGGTTTTTTTATGTTGATATTATGACATCTTTTTTTTTTAATAAAAAAAATAGAGAGAAATCAAACTATAATTTTATTTTATTTTTTATTAAAAACAGAGTGTCATATCAATATAAAAGAATTTTAAAAAAACATTAAAATGAATTCTAGCATTTTTCATATTTATAATTCAAAATAAATGTGTCATGTGGCACGTATATAGTTAGCCTCCGTTGTATCAAACGAGAGTATTGAAGCATTAAATTGATGAAAAAATTTATTTAAAGTCAAATGAAAACTTAAGAACTTAATTGTTAAAATTAAAAAAAAATTAAGAACTAAATTAAAATTACATGAAAAACAATGGACTAAATTTGATTTTTCCTTAAAAAATTGGTGTGTTGGTTTAATGGTCACGATTACGTCCAAATACCAAATCATTTTGATGTCAAACAGCATCAACTTTCTGTGGGTCGATTGAAAGTAATGGGATTTAGATGTCGTATTTGAATATTGTATACATATGGTGATGAATCATGTTGTGTGATGGAATAAATAAATGTTGATGTATATGTGTGAACAGACAACGAGCTGTCGTTCATACTTCATAATCTTTTAAGTCATTTAAGATAACAACTTAATTATGAGTAAAGCAAAATTAAGTTCAAATCTTCTCTCACTCCTCCCATTTATTATACCACACTGTATATCATTAGACAGTAACGTTTTGGAAACGGTGGATTATGATAGAAAGAGGAAGATGAAGGAAGATTTATTGAAAATAACAATTTTATTTTCCTTTTATTTTGTACTTTTATCTTTTAGTTCATTGAAGGGACATTGCATCTATAGGCCATATATCTAGAGATAATGCCTTATCAAAGTATTTTGTCTAGTGTCAAGCCAATGCAACAACAGGGGCGAAATTAGCATTTAGAATTAGGGGTAAAATTAAAAAATAAAAATAAAATTAGGAGGTGAAATTTTAATTTTAACAAGATAATAAAAGGGTATTTTTAAAAATAATTTGGAAAACACATGTTGGCTTGGGAGGGCTTCACCATGTAGCTCCGCCCCGGGCAATACCATGCCTGTAACAATAATGATAGAAGGAGGATTTATGTATTTTTGGTGCAATTCTAAAATTAATATGACACTTAAAATCACTATTGAATTTGTGATAAACCACTATTGAATTTTAATATAATAGTAATTTTAAAAGCCACATCAATTTTGAAAAGACACAATGGTGACATGAGTCTTCCTTCTATCATTATTCTGCTTTGTAAACGTCAAATAAATGAGTAATGCTAGAAGGAAGACCCATTTCCTTATTGTATCTCTCTAAAATTTGTGTGACTTTTAAAATCACTATTAAATATATGTTTTCCTTGAGATAACAATGTACTTGTAATAAGTACATGCATTTACTTAAAAAAAAAAAGGAAAAGAAAAAGAGTCAATTTAATCGTTCATGCTCTATATAACAAAGGACTGTAGTAGAATTTGAATTAAATAATTAAATTTATTTATTTTTAATTAAATTTTTTGAAATAATTTATCATTTAATATGATATCAGAACATTGACCTCACATTTCAAATAAATATTTTACATGTTAGACCTCACTTATTACTCAAAAGTTTCACTTCATATTTTAATTAAATATTTTACATATCAAATCTTACTTAAAAAAAAATTAACTCAATACTTAAAAAAAAATATATTAAAACATTAATTAAATGATTAAATCATACTTAAATTAAAAAAAAAATTAAAACATTAATTAAATGATTAAATCATACTTAAATTTTAGAATAACGAGTATTCCTAATACCAACATTAAAAAAATAAATAAATAAATAAAAGACAGAAGACAGTTAAGAGCATCTTCTTGTTTTTCTCAATTTTGAGTTTATTTTTGGGTGTTCTCCCATTTGGTAGATGCTAATTGTGTACTTGTTCCTTGTCTGGGGTTGGATGACAGAGCAAAAGCCCACTCATTTGTGTCTCTTTCTTGCCTTAATTTCTGTTCAGGTGCACGCGTGAAGCAAAAGTCATATATGATTGCAACTCCCATGAGATGCGCCTCATTCCATTTTCTCTCCCTTTTTGCCATATCCCTTGCTAACAAGGTCAGAGTACCTTAAACACGAGTGTTCATGCCATTGCTCTCTCTATAAATAGGCACACAGGTATTACGTCCCTCTTTCTCCCTTCCTTCCATTGGGTTTGAGCTCCCACACGTGATCGGAGTTTTAAAATATTAATTAAATGACTAAATTTATTTTATTGGATCAGTTTAAACTTTTGAGATAAATAGTGATTTAACATAGTATCAGAGTCAAAGGTTCTGAGTTCGAACCTTAACTCCATTATTCACCACATTTCAATTAATTATTTTAGGTGTTGAGCCTCCTCATCTATTAAAATGATATATATAACATTTCCTTTCTTTTCTTTCCTTTTTAAAAAAAAAAAAAACAATTAAATAATTTTTTTAGTTTTATATATTTATATTTGTAATATATTAATATTTTTCATTAAGAATAACATGTATCGTCATTTTATTAGTCCTGACATAACACTTAACAAAATTCATCAAATGTTTAGCAGAACTTGACTCCGATAACTAAATTATTATTTTGACATATCACACTAACTTCTAAATTATTTCCCACGACAAGAAAACGCGTTGCCTAGCTCAGTGACTCAGTCTTCATGGAATACACTTGCACACACCATAGGTGCTTTCTTTGTGTCGTTTTCTGCCAAAGATCATCAAAGTGTACGTGTTCAAAACCAAAGGAAAGGATCCCATGTTTTTTATTTATTTATTTTTTTATAGGTACTTTGAAAAAGAACTACAAACTAACCTTTAGGTTTAAAGAAAAGAAAATTACAACAAATTAGGACCGTGCAACCCAACACAAAATACGAAAGCAATGAGGAAGCAATGCATCAAATAAATAACGGGTGCCTATTAATTCTTAGCACGGATGCCAAGAACCCGGCCACCATTAAAGGTGGTTAAAAGTATATAAAGAGTTCAGAGGACCCAAACTGATTGAGTACAAATACAGGGAGAACAAAGAAGATATCTAAAACAAAAAGCCAAAAAAAAAAAACTAAGAAAAGCAAAAAAAGTAAAGGAACAACACACTAGCAGCTGGTGGAGTGGCAGTGTCTCGTCAGCTCGTGAAGAGCACCCACTAGCAACAGTTGCCAGAACCTCCACGGGAGTCTAGTGGCAACTGTGGAGGGCGAAGGACGCCGCCACGTGCGGCTCTGCGTTGGTGCATGTGGGACACGCACCCTTCAAGCAGATCCACCATCACACGTAGACAGTAGACGTGTGATGTACATGCTCTGGTGCGTGGTGGCCGGACGGAGGAGCGACTGGAGGCAGAGCAGAGCGGAGAAAGCTTAGATCAAGGTGGAGTGGCACATGTGATGGTGGAGCTGCCTGAAATGGACAGATTTGATTTTGAAAAAAATCAAATCTAAGAACTTCAAGGAGATGGTGGATCCGAGGTTGAGGACGGCATGTGGAGGATACAAACAGACCATCCGCGATAGAGGAGAAGCTAGAGGAGAGGTTGAAGCAGGTTAAATCGCATGGGGCAATGGACATGACCTCCGATGAGGCTGGTAGAGCCTCAAAAGAGGCTAGAAAGGGAGGGGGAAAGAGGAGGCGGGGAAAAAAAGGGGAAGAGGAGGAGGTAGTGAAGCAACCAGCAAGAGCATAGAGGGTGTCTTCAGTGGAGAAAGAACGGAACATTCTAGGAGAACAAGTGAATATCAACCACCAGATCCCATGTTATTATGTTAATACCCTATGTTAAGATTTTTTTTTAATAAAAAAAATATATATTCCTCTCAAATAATTTCTCGATTGTTAATGTTTATCCAAACTTGTGTCAATATCTTCTTAAACTAATAAAAATAATCAATATCCCCCAATTGCAAAAATGTATTTAAGAAAAATTTAAAAATTGAAAAAATGGTGACTCAGGCAATGGGTCTTCACCATTTTTTTTTTCTCGGAATTTATAAGAGTATTTTTGTGTTTTTAAAAAACTGTTAAGATCAATTTTGTCTTTTACAGAACAAAATAGGCCTGAAATTTTGCAAATGTAAGTTGTACTCCAATGTTTCTTTGATATGGATTTGTCACTTTCCTAATGAGAGATTTTGATCGAGTTCAGATATGTGCTTTTTCTTCTTTGTGATTAATAATCGAGATTATCTCCCGAGTTAATTGTAGGGAGTACTAATTTGCATAATTCTTACATATTACTTCCTTCCGGGGATTTCTTTATGAAATTTAGGTGTTGGACGTTTTTTTTTTTTTTTTCTTCTTATTGTTATTATTTATCAATATCGTTTATCTATTCAGTTGCCAAATGTTCCACCTTTGGAGCTCCTGTACTTGTATTTTAGGTTTCAATGGCATTTTCTTAGATGTTAGAAGTCCTTAGGAGTGCTCAAATTATAGTTGGAGAGGGAAGATTGAGCATTTTTTTTGCTTGTTTTTCAAAATGGGGCATTCTGCAGCGGTATGGGATTATAGGGCAGCAACTGAAATAACAAAGGACTGGAATGGGATCGATGAGGTTGTTCTTCGGAACCCACAGGTTGTTCTATCGTCTTATAGTTATCCTGTAGTTGCTTATTTTATGCTCCATGTATTACCTCTGCTAGACTGCTAGAGATGCAAAAATGATTTATTTATCTGTATTTTTATCAAAATGTAGGCCATTTTCAAGCCTCCAAAAGCAATGCGTGGAGGAATACCCATTTGTTTCCCACAGGTGCATCTAATCATTCTTGTTTACATGCATGGTGATGATATAGCATTCAGTTATGTTAGAATATAAGTTGTTTTCTTTAATATGATTTTTTTTCTTCATGATGTTGATGCAGGCCTCATATCCAGTGGAACATGCAAGTTCTTCACTGGCAACATGCAAGTTCTCCAATGATGTGATGTAAACAAGATCAAGAAGCCAAAAGATATAGTTGGGACAAACAATTTTTTTGATTGGTTTAGTTGGATGATGGTGGGAGAGGATTTTTTATAGTGCTAATAGTTTTGACATTTTAGGGTAATGCTGATAGCTTGATATTTATTGTAAAATGTTGCCTTATTTCAAGCTTATGGGCTTTCGGTATAAGAATGATGCAAATGCTTGCGTTAAATGCTTTACAATTCGATATTGTTTTTGGTCTCAAAACAAAGAAGTATTATAAACTGATTGAATCGTTGCTGTCTAAAGTGGAGCTCAAATATAATTCCTCCAAAAGGGAATAGACGTCTAAGTTTAATTAGATATTTACATTTGGCTTTCAAGATGCTGCAAAGAGTAATCTTTAGACAATCAATAATATTTACTGAGACTTTTGGTAAAGATGAGGGTGTCTTTTTACAGAGTTGCATTCAACAATAATAGGTAAGCCCTGAATTGGGAATCTGCAAACTATTTAACATTGAATAGATCTCTGTAACTTGAGGGTGGGACTTACCTTGAACAAAAAACTCATTGACAGTTCCCTCGAGTTCAATCCAACTGTAACCAGGATTTTTCTTTTGGTTTCTTTCTTTCAGCATCATCCTAACTCTACTAACATCGTTCCACATACCTCGACCAGCAAACATGTTAGACAGAAGCACATAAGAACTTGGATTACAAGAATCCAACCCGATTAGATGGTCAACTACGGGCTTTCCAATATTGAAGTTCTCTTGATTTTTACAAGCACTAAGCAAAGTCCTCCAAATCACATCATTTGGCTCGATGGGCATTTCCTCTATTAATTGCCTGGCTTCTTCTATATGTCCAGTGCGGCCAAAAAATGTCAACCATGCATCCATAGTGTTGCAATTTTGGTTCCACCTTGTGAACTCCTCATAAGCTCAAAACACATCATACCTTCTTTCACCAAGCCAGCATGGCCACAAGCATTTAACACTCAAATGAATGTAATATCGTAGAGGTTTAAACACACATTCTACAATGTTGTTTACCCATTCCAACTAGATTCATCATCCAAATCCATCACAGCGTAGAAACCATTGTTCGTTGCTTGCATTTTAGTAAAATAGTCACGTGGTGCTTTAGCACCTCATTGGCCAAGTCGAAAATGTCTTTCCTTGTTAATAAAATTTCGGCAGTATTTTTTTACAAATGAAAGATTCTCATACCTCCCGCTTCAACAGCAAGAGAGTTATAACTCTAACTCGGTTCGGTCCCAGTTATATCATTTACTATAATCTTTCTTTTCACACTAGGATTTAATATCCTATTGCATTTAAAATATCTTGTTTTCCTGGGCTTAAATCATGATTGTGGTCAGTAGTTACACTAGTTACACACCACTTTGTTCAACTAACTTTGCATTCAACTTGGCCTTACAATCTGTTTTGGTTGCTGGATTTGGCTTACTTGTCTTGGGTGATAGCTTGCCTTGACGAGCACATGCAAGGGTGACACATACTTCTTTCCTACTGATGTTGTCTCTAGTAGCTTTCTATTATATCACCCCAAAACCTCTTTGCTTGTCAAAATGCCTATAATATGATTTGAGTTTTATCTATGAAGTCAAACGTCATACCTTTTTTAGTTTGCTCAACATTTTCATCATCATGATCTTTTACTCGCATCGGTCCTCATTATTGTTCGACTCCACACTACTTACAATTTCATTTTCATCTATAACAAAAAACAAACATTGTTGAGCCACCATAAATAATAAAATTTAGCGAAACAACATTCCACCTAAACAAAACCACAAGATGAAACCAAAGTGTATTATGCACAACCAAAATGTAGTTTACAAATCTAACAACGATTAACAAAAACCACTTACAAACCACACTGTCAAAAATAGCAGGCAGAAAATTAATCACAGGAAAACAATAATTGTGTGATCATGGTTTCCTAACATCCATTTGGACTATTGGATGCGACATGGAGGGATTTAAAATAATTCCATCATAGCAAATTATAATAAAATTCAGACAATTAAGTTTCTTGAAATCCAAAGGAGTATGGTGAAACATGGTTTCAAATGCATCTAATGGCTTCAACATGGAAATGATGCAAAATGGTCTCAAACTTAGGAAAGCAATGATGGTATTTTGTTTCCACAAGCATTCAACATTTGGAAACATAAACACCACCCATCCATCTAATGGCTCAGTTGAGTTCTAGACTAACCAATTTTGTGAAATTTCTAGTTAGTTGGAACAGGAAAGCAGCATCAGGAACGCAAAGCAAGTGACTGAATAAACCTGTCAACCTTGAAGACCCAAAATGACTGTTTCTATTTACTAACATAAAAAAGTCCATGGGAAGAGCTATATAGTTGTAGCTAAAATTGAGGACCATTCATGCAGAGTCAAATACATGTAGTAATCTGAAAAAGAGACTACTAACACAGAAAATGCGTTCAGATACAAAGTTATTTTATTACTATGTGAGCGAGTGTGCCCATTCTCTCACGGCCAGATCAAACTACTCTACTTGGCCCTTTTTATTTGCTTCTTATTTACTTAGAATTTGGAAGAAGAACGAAAAAAAAAATTCACTGATTCATGGAATTAAAAAATTTCATATTTTTCTGGCTAAATGAGTAACCAACCCAACCCATATGAGCAAAATTATGAAAAATGGCAAACATATCATTTCAGATGCAACTTATTCAAAATGCAAATGCAGTATTGTACTTTGAAATTAATTCGCAAAAGCTTTCAATCAAATGTACAAGGACAAGAAAAATGTGTAAATAAACTATAAGAAGACTGAAGACAAGAAAAATTTTATAAAGATTTTTATGAATTTTTTTTTCCTCAATGTTCAAAATTTTCTACTAAAAAGCAAAATTCAATTTCAAAAACCCATCCAGTAAAAACAAAAAGTGAATCTCAAAATCTATCGAAAAGTGTATCTGTAATTACTTCAACTACCTAAAAAGTCCAAGTTCTAAGAAAACCCAATAAATTTCAAAACCCAGACCAAGCAAGCCTCTGAAGTTTAGAAATTTCAGAAGTAAGATCTTTAAACAAAGCATCCCATTTGAATTAAAATTTTCAAATCTGATATAAAAGCAATGCCCATTCTAAATGTTCGTAGCTAGCATATTTTGGTATCTGAAACTAATATTTAAAGGAACCAAAAACAAAATTTAAAAAATTGAAGGATTATGACAAGGAGGCAAAATATTTGAACAGACCAAACAAAACTCAGATGAGTGAACTCAAAAAAAAAAAAAAAAAAACAAAGAATCAAAAGAAAAACAGACCGGTAGTGTCGTGGTGGGTGGGCGTCGTTCGGTGGGCGGAGGCACTGGCGGCGACGGCTACACTGCTTGGCTTTTGTCCGGCGCTGCTTGGGTGGGAGAGGGGGGCGGGAAAAGTTTTGGGGGAGAGGGGGGAGGGAAAATGAAAATGGAGAAATAAAAACCTGGTTAAACCAGCCAAAATACAGAAAAAAGCTAGATAGAATGCTCAAGCGTAACATTAGTCCGGTAGTTTAATGGACATTGATGCAATCTGTAAATGGTGACCTAGGCAATGGGTCTTCACCAATTTTTTTTTTTTTTTGAATTTATAAAAATATTTTTGTGTTTTTCAAAAAATGTTAATGTTAATTTTGTCTTTTTAGGACAAAATGGGTTACACTGACAATTTTTCTTTTATAGTTTAATTAAACATTGATGCACTCAATAGTTTTGAGAGGAATCTCTAAAGAGTAGCTCAATCGGTTAGGGACCACGCCTCATTAAGAGGAGATCACTAATTCGAATTCTGTCTCCCCCCTCTTGTGTGAACATATAAAAAAAAAAAAAAAAAAAGTTTTGAGAGGGGACATTGACAATCAAGTAATAGTTTGAGAAAGTATATATTTTTTTTTTCAAGTTTTTTTATGCGAGGGACTAACCTATCTAAATAGAGAGACAGACGGGTCCCTAAAAAAAAAATGTTAAAAAGAGGTTTATGATCTTTAAATTTATTAAAAAAAATAGTAGTTTAGCTCTTTTTTTTTTTCCTCTTATTTTGGGCCTCTTGAATTTTTTTTTTTTTTTGATATTATCTGGTCCCCAAAGTTAAATTTCTAATTCTATCCTTTTTCATAGATAGTAGATACATCATACATGGTCTCCCAATCTCTCTCTAATCAACACTTATAATCTTCCTTTATATTGTATACACACAAGGTTATGTAAAATAAAAGCAAACAAATTTTACATTTAATTTCATAAATGATGACCATTTCATCCATCACAAAAAACCCTACAGAATTAAGCTTTACACAAAAAGGGAACCATTCACCTATGGTTGACTCTCCTTTAATTTTATTCTTCTCCATCTACTTTTTAGATTTTGTCACGTTATTTAAATTTTATTTTCGTGTGCAAGATGAGTCATCTGTTGTATTAGTTTATTGACAAATGATAGCATTATTACTATTTTCACCAAAAAACCTCCACCAACTCATGCAACATCCTCTTGTTAAATCATCACATGTTTCAAACGCTTAAGCGGATAAGAAGAGGCATATTTAATCATTTAATTAATACTTTAACACTCACTCTCACGTGTGGACTCAAACTTCATTTTAGTAGACGAGACCCAACACGTTGAATATTTAGCTAAAAAATAGAACGTAAATAAAAGAGACAGGGTTCAAACTGATACCATGTTAAATTGCCACTTATACCAAAAGCATAAGCTGATAGAAATAGATAAATTTAATCATTTAATCAATATTTTAACAACCAATGACTTTAAAAATTTATTTTCACCTCAGTTTTTTTTTTTTTTTTTATTAACAGGTGTTACATCACCATGTCATGTCTGTTTGACATGCTTTTCAAGCACAAGAAACACTAAAATAAAGCACTAAACAAGAAATATAATTAGAATTCAAAGAGGTACGTACACTTATAATCATCTCGATTAATAGCATTACAAAATTACTGTGAATTATTTAGCGCTATCAAAGAGACCTTGCAGACTTCAGCAAACTCCCTCCGGAGTAAACTTGGAGCAACATATCTCTGCAAGTGAAAGTAATTAAGTATGGAGTTAGTCCTTTTAGTCAAAAGTCACTTTCACCTATGCCTCTCTGAATCTGCTCTTCTATTACAAATGTTTGCACAAATTTCACACAAACATTTCTAGCATGAATCACTACAAAATCTTTTGTACAAGAGAATTATCAAAATGAAACATAACAAAAAAACAAGAATTATCAACTGCTCTAATTCAAGAACATTACCCCCTAGCTCCATCAGAGTAACTGCAACTAATTACTAATTAAAGATACATAATGAATTGTGAAGAAATGGTCATAAAAGGCCATCTGATTCAAGGCATTTTCGATTCCTATGGAAGCCCACATGCATTTCTGCAAATAAGATGCTTAGGAAATGTGGGCATTCTTCCTTTGGGTTGCTGTGTGAAGTTACATTTGCCATTGGAGTCATGCCTTAAGAAAACGTTGGCATCCAATTATGTGGATAATTTTTTCATTTTGATTTATATTGAAAGTAAAAAAAAAAAAAGCAAGAGATTTTCATGACAAACTTGGAGGTGTTGCGTCTGATCATAACTACAATTAGTGCCTCGGCTGCTGATTGTTGAGTGCTAGTCTTTGACAATATTCATTTCCAAGATACCGTTTAGGGAAGATCTTGAAAAGAATGTCATCAACAAGTTTGTAATACCATATCCTCTACTTCTTCCAAAACATAAGGGGCTCCATTACAATTCCAAACCCAAAAATAAATCCCAATTCAATACTTAAGTAATTTCACTCAATTATGCTCCTATGAAATTCTTCATATGTTGAAGATGACAATCGTGGCTCCTCATGTGAGCATTGTGATTTCAATGGCAAACCACATAATCTTATGTTTCCTTTGAAGGAATTTTCCGAAAATGTAGCAAATTGCTTGATGATTGGAATCTGTCCCACCAATTGGTTGAATGAAAGGTTAAGAACTGATAGGAAAATAAGACCATCGGCAAGTGGTATAGGAATATTACCATAAAGCTTATTGCTTGAAAGGTCTAGTGATTCAAGATTACTCAATTTTTCCAAAGATGCTGGGATTTGGCTTGTGAAAGCATTATGCGACAAGTTGAGAATATATAACAATGTGAATTCTCCAATTTCTTCAGGTATAGGACCATCAAAGTTGTTGCAAGAAAATTCAATGGCGGTGAAGATAGTTAGGATCTTCACCAGCTCCACCTCTAAACCCTTGCTAATAATTGTTATCGTATCTTGATGATATGCCATACCCATATCAATTTGGAGGTAATTGAGCTTTGAGTGCGCCTCATGTGTACGATCTGTCAACGCCATCTAAGTAGAAAGGAGTACTATTGGAAGTTGACCGATAAAAATTTTTGAAGTTACATCCATGATTTGAAGCATCAGCCAAGGGGCATCAAGCTCTAGATGACCAATGGGCCCATATAATTTGTTAGATTACAAAATAAGAACCTTTAATATGGTTAATTCTTTCAAGTGAAATGGGAAGGCGTCTTCAATGTGGTTGTTCTCAATGTCCAAGACCTCCAATGAATGGCAATTCTTCAGATTTCGGTAACTTTCCCTCTATATGGTTTTTATTGACAACTAAAGTTTGTAAATAACAAGACTTTGGAAATGTATCAGGAATTGTACCGTCGCTAACCTTTAATATGCATGAACCTCACATTACAAATAAAAGTTTTGTATGTTGGGTCTCACTTATTACTCAAAAGTATTACTTTATATTTTTTATATCATATCAATAATTTTTTATTACTATTTAAATAAAAAAAATTCATTATAATACAAAATATTTTCACTTTTTTTATACAAATTTTTTATACTTTATATTATATCATCACATTTTATTAATTTCAAAATTAGCAACCCACTACTCTGTTCTATACATATTTTTACCAAATAAAACCTTTGTATGGTGTTGGATGACAGGGCAAAAGCCCACTCATTTGTGTATCTTTCGACTTTCTTGCCTTGATTTCTGTTCAGGTGCACGCGTGGAGCAAAGTCAATATGATTGCAACTCCCATTTTAGATGCGCCTCATTCCATTTTCTCTCATTTTTTGCCATTTCCCTTGCTAAGGTCAGAGTACCTTAAACACAACTGGTTCATGCCATTGCTCTCTCTATAAATAGGCACAGAGGTATATTACCTCTCTCTTCCTCTCTCCATTCCATTATCCTCCTCTCAAATATTATACTGACTTAAATATTAAAATGTTATCGGTCCCCTTGGGAACAATGAATTCCAACGACTATGTTCTTAGTTTTGCAAAAGTTTTATTGTAGATCTGACTCTCAGAAAATTTGCTCTAACACAATTCATCTAAAATTAAGACAATTTAGCATATTGAGAAATTTGTTTGTTAAAATTCTTGTTTTCTGCCTTTCGATTTCTCTTCTAAAAAGAAAAGTTAACAAACAACTCCAATACAAATTACCTTTTTGTTTTTTTAACAAATTAATAATCTTATTTGATAAAATCAATCACACAGGAGACGTACAATTGCTCTTTGGTTACAATACCATAAATACAGTTTGAAATTTTTTTAATCCAAACTCTATCTATGACACACGAATCCAATACAAATTACTCTTAAAAGCACAAAAAGAGTTTTCACATTTATGTCATAATAAAACAATTTTTCAATCCAAAAAATATATATATAAACATTAACAAACATAATTTTAAAGTTTCTAGTCTATTTTAAGCTATATAGTTTATTAATAATGTTTAGCTCCACCAACATTTTCAGAGCATTATCACCTCTCTTCTCCCCTCAAACTATGCTCTGTAGGCTCGTTGTCTGTATTTCATTTTAGTGATAAATACAAAATTAGTCCATTTGGTTAAACTAAATTACAAATTGCTAATTTTCTTATCAAAGTGAATTCAGAAGTTCCTGTAGTATATTAAATTTTTTTTCATTAAGAGTGACACGTGTCGTTATTTTATTGATGCTGATGTATCATCTAACAAAATCTGTCAACTGTTTTAGGGAGATGATACATGTACTACAAGCGCACTACAAATGCATAACACCAAGGCACATTGGGGTGAGGCTTACACATGTGAGTCCCTTCAATATGCCTTGGTGTAGTGCACTTGTTGTAATTTGAGCATTTTTCAATGTTTTAACACAACTTGACTCCAACAACTAAATTGTTTTTTTGGCATATCACAAAAGATGAGTGATTGATGTACAACAGTTGTGCAAGGTCGTAGAAATATGGGGTGAGTTTCACTACATGGGTCCCACGTGAAATATATTGACATTGACTTCATATACATCAATAAATATATCACCTTTAAATCATAATCTTTCATTTTAAAATAAATAATTGCAATTCCCCTTATCCGAGTAAAATAAAAAAGAAGTTGCTTTTCAATGTTTTCATGCCTTTAAAAAGCAACTTGTTGACAATGACTTTCCAACGACAAGAAAACGCGTTGCCTCAGTGACTCAGTCTACATGGAATACACACCATGCGTGCTTTGTTTGTGTCGTTTTCTGCCAAAGGTCATCAAAGTGTGTTCAAAACCAAAGGAAAGGAATCAGAGGATCCCATCTTAAGAGATATATATATATATATATAAAATACATATACTCCTCACAAGCAATTTTTCATTGTTAATGTATATCCAAATTGCGTCAATATCTTCTTAAACTAATAAAAATAATCAATGTCCCTCAATAACAAAAATACATTTAATAAAAAATGAACAATTTGAAAAATGGTGACCCAGGCAGTGGGTCTTCACCATTTTTTTTTTAAAAAAAATTTTTAAGTGTATTTTTGTGTTTTTAAAAAATTGTTAAGGTCAATTTTGTCTTTTTCGAGACAAAATGGGTACATTGAAAATTTTTCTTTTGTAGTTTAAGTGGACATTGGTGTAATAAGTAGTTTTGGAAGGGAATATTGACAATGAGTAGTAGTTTGAGAAAGCATATGTATCTTTCTCAATATTTTTTTATGTAATGGACTAACCTATCTAAATTGAGAGGCAGACTTAAGGGACGTAGGTGGTCCCCCTAAAAAAAAAAATAAAAAAAAAGAAAGGGTTTTGATATTTAAATTTATTTATTTTTTTTAAAAAAAAAATAGTTTAGGTCTCTTTTTTTTTTTCCTCTTATTTTGGCCCTTGAGAAAAAAAAAAATTGATATAATCTGGTCCCTAAAGATAAATTTCTAATTCTATCCTTATTCATAGATTGATCATACATAGTCTCTCAATCTCTCTTTAATCAATACATATAATCTCTCTTTATACTGTATACGCACATGGTTATGTGAAATAAAAGCAGACAAATTTTAAATTTAATTTCATATATGATGACCATTTCATCTATCACAAAAAACCCTAAAGATGCTTTACACAAAAAGGGAACCATTCACCTATGGTTGACTCTGCTTTTGGTCTTCTCCATCTATGGTTTAGATTTTGTCGTTATTTAAACTTTATTTTTGTGTGCAAGATGAGTCGTCTAGTGTATTTATTTATTGAAAAATGCTAGAATTATTAATATTTTCACTAAAAAGCCTCCACCAACTCATGCAGCATCTTCTTGTTAAATCACCGCCTGTTTCAAATGCTTAAGCTAATAGAAAAAGATAAATTTAATTATTTAATCAATTCTTTAACATCCATTCTTACGTGTGGGCTCAAACTTTCTTTTAATAGGTGAGACCCAACATATTGAATATTTAACTGAAAAATGAAAGCTAAATGAAGGAGATAAGGTTCGAATAGATACCATGTTTAATCACTACTTGTCCCAAAAATTTAAGCTGATAGAAATAGATAAATTTAATTATTTAATAAATATTTTAACAATCAACGACTTAAAAATTTTATTTCCACCTTAGTTTTTATTAACAAGTGTTACATCGCCAAGTTAGTCGGACATGCTTTTCAAGCACAAGCAACACTAAAATAAAGCACTAAACAAGAAATATAATTAGAATTCAAAGAGGTACACTCATAATCATCTTGATTAACAGTGTCACAAAATTACTGTGAATCATTTAGCGTCATCAAAGAGACCTTACAGACTTCAACAAATTCCTCCGGAGTAAACTTGGAGCAACATATCTCTGCAAGTGAAAGTAATTAAGGAGTTAGTTAATCCTTTCAATCAAAAGTCATTTTCACCCAAGCCTCTCTGAATCCGCTCTTCTATTACAAGCGTTTGCAGAAATTTCACACACATTTCTAACATGAATCACTACAAAATCTTTTGGACAAGAGAATAGGCACAATGATACATAACAGAAAACAAGAACTATCAACTGCTCAAATTCAAGAATATTTCCCCCTAGCTGCATCAGAGTCGCTCCAACTAATTACTAATTAAAGATACAAAATGAATTGTGAAGAAATAGTCATAAAAGGCCATTTGATTCAAGGCATCTTCGATTCCTAGGCCTATGGAAGCCCACATGCATTTCTGTAAATAAGATGCTTGGAAATGTGGGCAATATTCCTCATTTGGGTTGCTGTGTAAAGTTACATTTGCCATTGAAGTCATGCCTTATGAAAAACCTAGCATCCAATTACGTGGATCAATTTTTCATTTTGATTTTTTTTGAAAGTAAAAAGGCAAGAGTTTGTCATGACAAACCTGGAAGTGTTGCTTCTGATCATAACTATAACTAGTGCCTCAGCTGCTGATTGTTGACTGCTGGTCTTCGACGATATTCATTTCCAAGATACAGTTTAGGAAATATCTTGAAAAGAATGTCATCAACATGTTTGTAATACCATATCCTCCACCTTTTCCAAAACATAAGGGGTCCCATAACAATTCCAAAACCAAAACTAAATCCTAGTTCAGCACTTATGTAATTCCACTCGATCATACTCTTATGAGATTCTTCATACGTCGTTGGAGGTGACAATCGTGGCTCTTCATGTGAGCACTGTGATTTCAAAGGCAACCCACATAATCTTTCGTTTCCTTTGAAGGAATTTTCCGAAAATGTAGCAAATTGCTTGATAAATGGAATAGGTCCCACCAATTGGTTGAAGGAAAGGTTGAGGACCGAAAGGAAAATAAGACCATTGGCGAGTTGCATAGGAATCTCTCCAGTAAGCTTGTTGCTTGACAAGTCTAGTGTCTCAAGATTACTCAATTTCCCCAGAGATGTTGGTATTTGGCCTATGAAAGCATTATGTGACAAGTTGAGAATATATAACAATGTGAATTCTCCAATTTCTTCAGGTATAGGACCATCAAAGTTGTTGCAAGAAAAATCAATGGTGGTGAAGATAGTTAAGATCTTCACCAGCTCCACCACTGAACCCTTGCTAGTAATTGTTACGGTATCTTGATAATAAAAACTACCAATGCCAATTTGGATGTGATTGAGTTTTGAGTTGGCCTCATGTGCACGATCGGTCAACGCCATCCAAGTAGAAAGGAGTACTATTGGAAGGTGACCAGTAAAGTTGTTTGAAGCCACATCTATGATTTGAAGCTTCGGGGAAGGGGCAATCTCTGGATGACCAATGGGCCCATAAAATTTGTTAGATCGCAAAATAAGAACCTTCAATGCGGCTAATCCATTCAAGTAATATGGGAAGGTGTCCTCGATGTGGTTGTTCCCAACGTCCAAGACCTCCAATGAATGGCAATTCTTCAGAGATTTCGGTAACTTTCCCTCTAGATGGTTTTTATTAATAGCTAAAGTATGTAAATTACAAGACTCCGAAAATGTATCAGGAATTGTACCATTGAGATTGTTTCTCCTTAGACTCAACACCTGAAGAGCCCCACTCATCTCATTCAAGCATTGGGGAATTGTGCCACTGAAGTAATTATCAGACAGATCTAGAAATCGCAGAAATGAAGCATTGCATATGGATCCAGGGATACTCCCATATAATTTATTACTTGAAATAGAAAAGAATTGTGTGAATTCAAGGGACTGGCCGATGCTAGCTGGTAAGGCAGAATGAAAATTATTCATGGAGAAATCCAAGTAGCTGACAGGTGGGAGAACTGGGAGTTGGCCTTGGAACTGGTTGGAGCGAAAGTCTAGAGATCTCGTCCTAAAAATAGAAGAGATATTGGAGATAGGTCCTTTGAGAGTGACCAAGTTGTTATAGGAGAGATTTAGAAATCTAAGTTGGGGAAGTTTCCAGATCCAATTAGGCACCTCTCCATATATCTGGTTCCTTGAAAGGTCTAAAGAGTATAATTTGGATTGGTTTCTAAAGAAATCAGGAATTTTTTTCAACTTGATAGAAGCCAAGCCTAACCAAGTGGGATAGTGGGAAGACGAAAGGTTAAAACCACTATATTCATCCAACAAATTGGAGCCATCAAAGTTGTTTGAAGAAAGAATGAGGGATGCAAGACCTGGAAGCCCAAAGATAGATATGGGTATTGGCCCTTCCAACTCGTTATTGCTCAAATCAAGCTCTAGTAGTTTGTAAGAAGAAATGTTGGAAAATTCCTTGAGTTGCCCAGAAAATAGGTTATTGGAAAGTTGTAATACCTGCAATGATGGGAGGTGAAACAATGAAACTGGAATATCCCCGTTCAATGAATTGTAACTTAAATCAAGAGTGTCTAGATTCAGAAGTTCTTCCCACTGAGTGGAAGTAATCTGCCCTGCAAAGCCAGCATTTGCTAGATTCAAATCACTCAAATTCGTCAACTTGTCAAACTTTGATGGAATCTGAGAAGAGTTGAAGTCGTTGTAAGCCAAATTCAAGCTCTGGAGAAGATGAAGACTGAAGAGGCTACTTAAATCGTCAAGTCCACCCGAGATGGATTCACTAGCCAGGTCGAGACCAATAACACTTCCCTCGTGGCAGGTTACGCCTTCCCAAGAACAACAATCAGCACTTTGATTCCACTTAACAAGTTTGTTGGACCTAGCAGGATCGAATGTAAGGTTGTTCTTCAATTGCAGTAACAAGGACTGCTGATTGCCGAAACATTGCCCAGACACGCCAAAGACACAAATGCTAATTAGGAAAGGTGAGTAAATGGGGATCAAGAAAAGCCACGAAAAGGCCGCAAGTCTCATTGCAGGGAATGGAAGAGGTGGTGATATTAATTAATGGTGGATTCAGGATGGTATTGATTTGTTTTGTGTGTGAGTAAATATATAGATGAAAATATAATGGTGGAGGATGAGGGGAGGAAAGTTCCAGTAACACGACTTTTTGACCTGTGACTCTCGAATATATATAGATGAAAATACAAGTGGCCAACCAAGAAGAAGAAGATCGATGAAGTAAGAGAAGAGAGACCTTAATATTTTATCCTTCTTCTGTGTCCGGTTCTGCAGGCAAGGCAGCTTTATTCACACGTTTGGAGAAATTTGAGGTTGAGTAATTTGAATTTTTAGGAATGTGATTATATATTCACACCGAATCACACGTGATCGTCTCTTTTGACGCCTAATTTGTTTTTTTTTGAAATTTATGTGAGGATTGACTTCACGTACAGATAATTTACATGATAAAATTTATTTCTCATAGTCTATCGTCTTTGGATTTAATATTCTGAGTCAGTCAAGAGTATTACCACTCGGACTTTCTATGAAGGGGCAACATATACCAATACAACGTGCTCTGAACACAGAATTTTAACTTCTTTTTCTATCGAGTTGGGAATCAAAACATTGAAAAATGGGTGAACTTTCCGACAACAAACTCAAAATAAAAATACCGCAAAAAATATAAATAATGACCAGATCCTCGCTGTAACGGCCGTATAAAACGGTAAGCAAAACAAAAGAGGCACAAGTAATGACATGCACCTCGAAAAGTCTCTCAACAATACAAAGAATGTGAAAAAAAAAATTTAGAACGTTGGGTCATAGAAAGCAGAATTCTAGAATGAAAGGAGGAATGTGGAAAACAAGTGGAGGGTGGGGGAATTCCTACTGGTTCTTTGATTCAGGAAAGCAACAACTTTTGGTTTGGTTAGCGGAATTCAACAATTTTTTTGTGTTTACATTTTTCAGAAATTTGATGCTTAGTCATTTGAATTTTCAGAAATGTAACTATTTTCATGTTTGAAATAATTAGGAATTTCTAAAAATTTTCGAGAATATAGGATTTTCATGTATAATTTACTTTTGAAAACAATTAGGAATTTAAGATTGCCAAACTATACGAATAGAAGTCGCATTTTTAATTTAATTTAATTTTAAGACAGCCAAACTAGAATAGACAGGAAACAAGATTCCCTAGGAGGTCAATGCATATTAGGTGTTTGAAATTTCTTTCCCAATCCTATGGCCTAAAACTGAAAATCCCTAGATGCATTACTTTCCCAATCCAATGGTCTGATTTGAACTAAATAAAGAGCACAAGATTAGTGGAGCCAGAAACAATTTTCATTCAATCTATCAAACAGAAGAGTAGTAGATATCAGATCAAATATTTATATCTGTATGTTGTTGTTGATGCTTCATTAGAGTTAGAAGAGATATTCTTCATTAATTATTTATTGAGTAGGATTTAGTCCACATGCTTTTCAAGCACAAGCAACAGTAAAACATAACAATAAATAGGGAAAATAATTAGAATTCAAACAACAAGACAAAGGTAGTTCAAATTATTACACATAAATTTGTACATCAGCAACTTAGCATAATTGTCACTGGAGAGGCCTTACAGACTTCAGCAAATTTCATCCAAAGTAAACTTAGAGCAACATATCTCTGCAAGTAATCAGGTGTACAACATTGGTGTAAGTCAATATCATCCAAAAGTTCTTTTACATGATCTAATTGAATAATTGCACAATGAAATTGATGCACACTAACTAGTACAAAACACAAGAAAATGATAAATGAGCTCGTCGAAGGATGTACGTCATGACTTCTAATAGCCACTTTGAGAGAACCGTGATATTCAAAAACAGTAAAATGTATTATCAATTGATTGACTAGGATTAAGACTGACTCTATTAACTCTAGACTAGGACTCTAACTATGCTAAGAAGAATAGGAATCAAATCCCTTATTGGAGATCTACTTCTTATTGGACTCTTGACATGAGACTAGGGCAATACAAAATAATTAGAGAAAAGTCCACATACTTCTTTCAAACTATCACTCAATTAACAATGTCCCCCCAAAACATTGTTAATGTATCGCCAAACGTCAAAAAAAGACAAAAATGACCTTACATTTTTTTTAATAAAATAAAAGTACCCCTATAAAGTCCAAAAGATAAAAAATTTATTTTTTATTTTTTTTAGAAATAAAAAAGGAAAAACTTTTTAAAATTTTCTTTTAATTTTTAAATTTGGCCACCCTTGGTTGTTTTGTATTTTTTTTTTAGTTTTTATTTTATTTTATTAAGGGTATTTTCGTCATTGAAAAATATTGACAATTTTTAGTAGTTTAGAAAAACATTGTCCAAATTTAAAATTAGATGAGACATTATCAATTGAGTGCTAGTTTGAAGAAGGTATATAAACTTTACCCATGATAAAATTATGCACCGCTACAAAAGCATAACCTAAAAACAGAAGTTGTCATATTCACCTAATCAATCCTACAAAGACTACGTTCCTAAAAGGTCTGTCACAATAATATAATTGCACAGGGAGAAGAACAAGTGATCTTATGGGGATTACAATAATATGCATAATGTTTAAAAATTAAGTACAGCTATTGCACTTCAAATTTCTGTGAATCTTTAATAGAACTACTCTTCGACAGTAGAAACACATATATGGAAGATTGATAAAGTATATATACATTCAATACATTGTACAAATTTCAATGAACATTTCCCCCAAGCTGCATCAGAGTCACTGCAACTAATTAATAATTAAAGACACATAAAGAGTTGTGAATAGCCTAGAGTTTATGTTGCAGCAACAAGGACTGCTGGTTGCCTAAACATTGCCCAGGCACGCCAATGACACAAATGCTAATTAGGAAAAGTGAGTAAATGGGGATCAAGAAAAGCCACGAAAAAACCGCAAGTGATGTCATTGCAGGGAATGGAAGAGGTGGTACTGATATTAATTAATGGTGGATTATTCAGGATGGTATGAATTTGTTTAGCGTGTGATTAAATATATAGATGGTCGGGGGTTGTGGCCATGCACGAATCAGGCAATTAAGTAAAGTTCCGCGAAGACGACTTTTTGACCAGTGACTCTGAGTCGTGGTAACTCGTACGCGGCCGAGCAAGAGGAAGAAAATGAAATAAGAGAAGAGAAGAGAAGAGAGAGCTTTTACGTACTTAATTAATTAGCTCCTCTCATACGTTTTGGAAGAAGTGAAGAAAAGTCAAAAGAAATTAATAATTGCATCAACTTCTTTTTTGTCTGATTATTAATTAAATGGCTCCGTTTGTTTAAGTATGGGAAAAAGAGTCAATGTTGGCGGCCGGAAGCATTCAGCAATTTTCTTTGCTATATCAGGCATCCACAATTTTAATTCAGCTCTCGATGTTTTTCTTTTGGAATTTTCTATTATTGTAGGAGTCTCTTTTTTTTTTTTTTTTTTTTTTTTTTTTTTTTAGATGCGACTGAAAAAGTACAAGAAAGGAAAGAAAATAAGAACTAATATCTAAACAACAGAGTTCCTTAGATCTGAATCAAGCGCAACACTGACAAACTGAGTAGTAGGGGAATAAGTTGATGAGGAAAGGGTGGGAATGCTGCTTGACGAAAATCGAGCTGCAGCCAATGTGCTACATAATGGGCACCGAAATTTACACTTCTATTGACTTTCCGAGCTGACCAAGAAGAATCAGGAGGGAACATGTCTAGCGTTTGGTGAATAATGTCAGTGATACGCCAATCCTGAACAATGGATGGCTGTTGTAAAGCAATGATAACTACCTGAGAGTCACCTTCAATAATAAAACGATCAAGTTGAAGAGATAAAGCTAGGGAAACAGCAAGTTTTGCAGCTAAAGCCTCGCCTTTATTAGGAGAGCAATTGGACTGGATCTGGGTAGCCATCTTTATCAATTTGCCATCATGATTGCGACAGATAGCAGCTTGACAGGAAAAGGAATCACGAATGGCAGTATCAAAGTTGAGCTTGTGCCAATTTAATGGAGGACGAATCCATTTTTCCGGCTTAGGGCGTAACTTGGCAAACCATGCATCACAATTAGCCTGTGTAATTTTATCTACAAAATAATATCCAAAATTTTGGCTAATCACCTCAAGGTTCTGCTTCACCGTTTTATTTCTCTATATCAATCAACTTTTGTTCCCTCTTGGACGATCCAGGATAATTCAGTTATGGCCCATGAACTCCTTCATACGATTAAGTCCAAAAGAGGTCGAGGTGGCCTGATGGCAGTAAAAATTGATATGGAAAAAGCATTTGACAGAATGGAATGAGATTTCTTATTATCTGTTATGAGTAAATTGGGGTTTCACCCTACATGGGTTAACTGGATCAGGATTTGTGTCTCATCCACTTCCTTTTCAATCTTGCTTAATGGATCTCTTTTTGGGAAATTTTCGTCATCTCGGGAGTTACGCCAAGGTGATCCTCTCTCACCTTTTCTCTTTATTCTGGGAACTGAAGTACTTTCTAGACTTTTCCATTAGCAGGAATCTATGGGGCTGCTCAAAGGCATCTGTATTGCTAAGTCTTGTCCGCCAATAAATCACCTGCTTTTTGCAGATGATTTAATTATCTTTGCAAAGGCTACCTCTACTGAGGCTCTCGCCCTTTCGGGCGGTCTCCAAAAATATTGCAGTTGGTCGGGACAAAAAATAAATTCAGGGAAGTCTTCCATCCTCTTCAGTAAGAATACCCCCCCAGCCAGTGTTTCAAGTATTTTGGGCATAATTCCTTTCCGATTATCACCATAACGGCCTTTCCATTTGGGATTGCCATTGACACTTGGTTCTTCTCGCAAGGAAGCTTTCCAGCCAATTATTGATAAAGTTCTTTCCAAACTTAGTGGTTGGAGGGCAAAGACTCTTTCTCAGGCTGGGCGAACAGTTCTCTTCAGATCCATGGCTGCGGCAATTCCTGCTTATGCAATGAGTACCTTCTTATTGCCTGTTTCTCTTTGTAGAATATTAGATTGTCGGTTTAAAGACTTTTGGTGGGGTTTTCCACCCGACAAGAATTGTAATCTATGTCTTAAATCTTGGGACTCTATTTGTCTTCCTAGGAATCAAGGGGGTCTTGGATTACGGAAGATGGCAATCACAAATTTAGCACTCATTAATAAGCTTGGCTGGAAGTTCTTGCATTCTAATTCCTTATGGGTGGAGCATTTCCAGAAGAAATATATCCACTATGGCTCTTTCTTCTCTACTTCCTCTGCTGTAACAGCTTCATGGATTTGGAAAGGACTCCAGAAATGCATGAAATCAAGTCATATTTGTTAAATATGAAAGTGTTCATCGCTGAAATTGTCTGGACCAAATGCACCTACAGTATGCATCATATACTCTTCATTGCCCTCAAAATTATCATATGCTTTTAAAGCCTTCGTTACTGGGCAAATTTTAATTTGATATTATCAAGTCCTACGTTATTGGTGGTCGGACAAAAAACACACGTATATAGAACTGTAACAATACTTGTGATGTGGTTAACACTTCTTCTTCAAAGTATTCTCTTCGTAATTAATTAAACTATGTGAAATGACTCCTCAGTCCTCATCTACAACTAATTTCTACGAAAATATCACGGAAAATAATGTAAGATGATGACCCATGTATTTATTCAACATATATGACTTTACCTGCAGAATTCGGACTACACATTTAATAGCCCAGGAAAAAGAAAACAAAAACCCATTCAACCATCTTATCAGCGACGTGTTCTTCACACTCTTCTGAGCCATACGTTTAAATTTAACTTAATCCTGGTCGTTGGTTTTACTTCCATCTCATTTTATACCTCCAACAAGTTTTCCTCACGTTCCTAGCTTGCTCCACTTTGCGCATTCCAAATGCTTTCCCATGACTTTTTTAAACTGTTCGATTCTTGCCAGCTGTCAAACTCTAGCCTTTTAAGCATTTCAATTTCAGCCGTTAGATTGGACCTTTTAATCATAGACCTCCAATCCTTATCATTCAGCATTTAATTTCTCTCACCTACTCACTCAGCTAGAGCTGTATCATAAGGTTTGACAATAACAAATCGTTGTTATTGTTAAACCTTATGATATAGCTGCCACAGCAGGTGTATCTGCTGAAGCTCCAACGGCTAGTATACAGTAAATCATTAGAGAAGACTTTCCTAACATAGATTATTTTCTGTATTTCTACCTTAAGTGTAATGATGTATTTCCTTATACATTGTATTCAATAAAACTTAAGCAAAAGTTTCACCATTTACAATTTCTTTCAGTTATATAAAAGCAGCCAAATTATAAGTTTAGAAAATTCTGGAGTCTAGCATATATATCCTAGGCTTTTGGCAAATCGGACTACCAAATTAAATAATAGTACAACGATCACGTACAGTATAATTACATATGCAAATTATATTTGAGTTCAAAGGGAATATGGGTATAGAATTGATTTCAAGACCATCTCCATTAATTGAAAATTAAGCAAGAATTTCAGTCACTCACACTGTACAGGGTTTTATTTTTTGATTTTTATATTTTATGATGCGTATAATAGAAATGGATTGATGTGGAATGTATAGAAAAAAGATGATGAATGCAAAATACTGAAAAAGATAATGAACTGTTCGAGGGGCTTAGTCTCCAAATTACAGGCAATTGTTACTATTATGAAACGCAAATAAAATAGGTATGTCCACTACAAAAAAAAAAAAAAAAAAAAAAAAAAAAAAAAAAAGAAGAAGAAGAAGAAAAAGCGCGCCTACCAAGTGTTTGAAAAATGCTAGCATGCATGGAACAAACGCAGCTTTTAATCCTAGCCAATCACATTGGTTAGGAATCAACGTCCACCAAGAACTTCTGACCCAGCTTCCTTTCTTCTGGCTTCACCCCATGGCCCATGATATTCATGGAACTTCAACCCTCTCAATATCAGTTTGTCTCCTCTCATTACAGCAACATCTTCCATCATTGCTCCTAACAAGAGTCGTTATTTATTAGCCATACACTTAAAAGGGCAGCATGATAACCCTAAGTGTCAAACTAAAGATGTATGGGCACCATATAGATGCTTTAAGAAAAATGAATATTTCCTTTTGCCAATAAAACAATGAATTTGGTTAAACCCCCTATGGTTTGTGCCAATTCTAATCACATCCATCGGTTTCTAACCACATCTCTTATGGTACTTAATTTTTCTAATACACCACTTTCATCCCCTTCAGTTATATATATATTGATAAGTAATTGGCACTAAGGAGAAGGGTAAGAAGAGATTCGAAACTTACGTTATATGACATCACGTGACCAGCAACTCAAATGGAACAACAATAAGATTGGAGAAATCATAACAAATAAACGTTAGATAGAGAAAGAAAGAAAGGAGAGGGAAGGCAAGGGTTGTTTGGTAGAGAGTTGTGTGCCGGGCATTTTGCGGCTTTTAGTCCATTTCCAATTTTATTGTCTTCTAGTGGCATTGTTTCTTACTGGTTTGATGTTGTCTAGCCTTGTTCTTTGATCTTTTTGCATGCTATTTGCTTAGGCGAAAAGTATATATATATATTGGACTAGCATCCAAATTTTCAGCAATAATCCTATCATTTTAGAACATCACTCTTGTGTTCTATACAACAAATTTCCAAATAGGTCAAAAAGTTTCAGACTTATGTAGGTTGGAATGAAACCTTTCAATGATAAAGCCCTATAATCGTAATGGTGTCCACGAAGAAGGATTATCTCTATGGTACACATCCTATATTTAGTCCCACCTTCAGGAATCAAAGATTAAAAAGGTACTTAGCAACCAGCAATTGATAATAAATAAATAAATGAATGAAGTCCCAAAACAGAAGAAACACCACTTACATGAACAGATGTTGTATAGTGACCGCCACCCAAACCTCCATAGTGACTACTAATTGCATACAGCACGTAGCAATTAGACAACTGGTCATTCCTGTGGGCAATGTAGGTTGAGAAATCAAGTTCATCAACTGGGAAATCAACAAACATTTATAGCTTATTCTTAAAATATCGGTCGTATGAGAACCTTTTCAAATGAACAAAAGAATCTCAGGCAATCGCCAGAGATCTAGCTTTTTGAAGGCTTGCCTAGGCTTCTTGCAGCTAGGGCGGTACCTATAGTGACATATAGAGCAAAGTAATTATACAAAGTGGAATAAAATAACAGCTTGATTTGCATAAGAATAAGTCAAAGAGGTTTGTAGTGGTATAAGGACCAAACCCATTCTCATTCACCAAACAAAGTCGAGAATAACTGTCAACAAGAACAAAAAAAATTTAGAGCTAGAACGAAAAATAAAATAAAATGAGAGTACACACTAACCGCATGTCTTCTGGTCCTAAAGGTTCCTCCTTTAAGAAGGCTTCAAGGCATTTGTATAGAGAAACAGACTCTTGAGGCATCCTCATGGATGTGGTCTACGAAGAACACACAAGAAGGACAATTTTTATGACAATCCAATCCCATCAGTAAAAACTTAGATGTCTTCTTCAAAACTTTAGAAAACTTTCAGCCCCATACAAGTTCCCAAAGAGAGAAGTGAAAAAAACTAATTTGATGTAAGCTGTATATTAAACCATCATTACCCATTGAAAGAGTGATGTCTTTCCTTGTAATTGTTAACTTAATTCCTCAAGCCTCCAGTTAAAGTAAGAGAAGGAAAAGCAACCCAAGAGTCTCTGTTGTCCTCTCAAATAAAGCCTCAATAATAGCCTCAAATAATCAAATATAACAATCAGAAGAAAACCAAGATATATACAAGAAATACTAATGGTGATGACCTCCAGTCCTCTAGTGACATATAGGTTATTTTAAAGAAAGAAAGGAAACATGTCAATATCTATTATAATCCAACTGTTGCATTTCTACTGCAATGGTCCAAAGTGTAACCTTAATCCTTCCCAAGTCCATATGGTATTCGTCTCCTGCATGAAACAAATGAACCTTGTCATTCACTATAATCCAACTGCAATCTGGATTCTTCCTGATCCCTTTTGATTTCTTGGTCATTCTGACTTCATTCCCATCCTTCCTTTTCCCTGTTACAGAATATAAGTTCGATAAGACCACATAAGGGGTTGCATTATCAGGCTCCAATTCGATAAGGTGTTCAGCCATGAGCTTTGCAATGTTAATACGCATATGGGTCCTGCTTGCACCAAGAAGAGCTCCCCAAACTCCAGAATGTGGCTCAATAGGCATTGACTGGATCAAATCAATTGCTTTGTCCAGCAATCCAGTTCGGCCAAAGAGATCAACCATGCATGCATAGTGGTCAGGCCCTGGTTCAATATTATATTGTGAACTCATTGAAATAAAATAGTTCCATCCTTCTTCCACAAATCCCACATGAGTGCAGGCTGAAGGAACGCCAAGAAATGTGATTTGATTTGTTTCCTGACCTTCATTCTGCATTTCCCGAAATAAATGGAGTGCTTCTTCTCCAAACCCATTTTGGGCATACCCAGTAATCATCGAGTTAAAAGAAACAATATTAGGTGCAGTGACATTTGTGAAGATCCGGTAGGCATCATCCATATTTCCACATTTTGAGTACATCGAGACCAAAGAGTTTTGAATGGACAAATCAAATTCCATAACCATCTTTAATACATGAGCGTTGCTATACAGGCTGAAGCACTTAGCACACTGCTCAAAGTAAGAGGGTTTGGCCTGATTGCTTTCTGAAGCATCTTAATAAACCAACGGAAGGCCTCCTCATACTCCCCATTATTCACAAACCCTGAAATGACAGCAGTCCAAGAAATATCATCTTTCTCAGGCATCAATTTAAACAACTGAACGCATTTGTCAGTTATCCCTTTGCTAGTTATCCCTTTGTGAGAGAATCCTGTAATCATGGTTGTCCATGATACTACATCTTTTTCTGCCATCCTCTCGAATAGCCTGAAGGCTTATTCAACTGAGCCACATTGGACGTAACCTGCAATCAATGAATTCCAAGAAACTACATCTTTCCTACTCATATGATGAAATAACTTGGTAGCTACATCCATACAACCAAATCTACAATACATGGTCTTGATAGAATTTCCTAAGAAGACATCAAAGTCAAATCCCATGTGTGAAACTAATCCATGCACTTGAATCCCTTCTCCACACCTACCGAAAGTGCCACAAGCCTCAAACAGCACAGTCAAGGCAGTTGAATTAACCTTCACCTTGCATGCCTAAAAACAATTCAAACCCATCTTTGAAACTCTTTATCTTCATATACCCATCAATCATTGCAGTCCAATTAATGACATTTCTCTCAGGTATGATATCAAACAAATTTCTGGCATCAACTATCCGTTCCCGTTTGCAGTACCCATCAACCATAGAGCTCCAAGAAACCACGTCTCTTTCCACCATACCCTCAAAAACCCAACCCGCCTCTTCCACCTTCCCACCTTCAAAAACCCATTTATCAAGGCATTTGAACAAACGGGGTCCCGCCACTTCACTGGCATCTCAGAATAGAGCTTCTCGGCCTTGTCAAGCATCCCTGCCCGTGCAAAACTTGTGATCATGGCAGCATAAGAGATAGCATTACGCTTGGGCATCTCAGAAAACAGCTCAAAAGCTTCTTCTACCATACAATTGTTCCAAATATATGCAGTGATCATGGCATTATATGAAGCAGTGCTTCATTCGGGCATTTCGTCAAACATTTTTCGAGCTTTGACAGTTTTGGCATTTTCTCCATATGCTGTGAGCATGGCAGTCCAAGAGATGGTATTCTTGTGGGGCATGCGATCGAAGATGGACTCAGCCCCTTTGATATCACCGTTTTTTCCATATTTCGTGATCTGAGTAAACGTAGTAAGCTGTTTAGCTCGCATGATTGTTGGTAACACAGAAAATTCCCTAATGTTGGTAACCTGAATCACTCGAACAAGACTTCGGGAAGCATGACGTTCTTGCCGCGAGCATTGTAGTGGTCAAACAAGGTGGAGTATATCAATGAAGCTTTGATACTTTGGGAAAGGCGATGACAGGATAGACAGAACAGAAATATGGGTCAGCCCAATCTTCAAACAGTTACTAAAAAATATTTTCTGATTACTCATCAGAGCCAAACATCAGCATGAGATCTACCATGACAAGTTGTTCCGTATTAATGATTCTTAAAGCAACTATTCTTATGTCTGATCCACGATGTGTAGTAACAACATAAATCAGTATACCATTTGGACTTAGATACATTAATCAAAAACATCACAGCAGTAAACCAACAAATGTGCAAATCCAAGATCTTTTCTTGTTGTTATGCCATATCCCGAGGCTCTGCAGACAAGCAAAGACTGAATATCAAAATAGAGATAGTCTCAGATATAGATGAACTAGGATAAATATGCATTTACTTCGAAAGAAGCAATAGCATAGAATAAATGCAAGTATTGGTGAGGTGCTCTACCCAACTGAGCTGTTGCACCAATAACTTAAGATTTGAGACACACATTAGTGTTTTGAGGTGCTATTCATATAAACATGAGGAGCCATATATATATATATATATGTGTGTGTGTGTGTGTGATCAAATGTTTAACAAATCGCATTATCCATAAGAAAGGATGTAAGTTTCGGATCTCTATTACTTTATCTCAAAAAACAAACATTGCCAACTAACCTTAATTCCCTGAACATTACATATTAACGTACACATGGTTTAAAGAATTACTAAACGCAAATTAACATGGCCATCACATTAAATTTATGTAAACTTAAAAAATATTCCGTAGGAAAAAAAGACAAAAAATTGTTATGATTTAGGTGTTGGTCAGAATTTAATGAAATTTACAAAAATACTTATGCCTGAATTTTTCATACTTTTTTATAATTTTTTTTAAAAAAATAAACACATGGGTATTTTGAGAATTTTGATAGGATTTTAAAAAAAATTCTAACAGATGGTTAGAATTGAAAGATTGATACCCTAAATTGATACTTTTTTAAAATTTAGGTATATTTTTTTCAAATGTGATTAAAGATCAAGGAAGTTTCCATAAGTAAAACTATCTAATCCGACTACTAAATTATAGCTTGACCCATTTTTCAATGAGTAGTGATTCACTACCACCTAAATATACAACTTTTCACCACCTTGTCTATGTGGCAAGGTGGTCCCCCACTTTAATTTATTTTAAAAAAATAAAAAAACTCAAAAAGTTGTGGGGGACCACCTTGCCACATAGGCAAGGTGGTGAAAAGTTGTATATTTAGGTGGCATTGAATCATTATTCTTTTTCAATTGAGATATGAAATATTGTCACTCCAAAACACAACTCTTGACCACCTTTGTCCACGTTGCAACTTTTACTTTTACTTAAAAAAAACCCAAAAGCTAACTCGGGACCACCATACCATATGAACAAAGTGATCAAGAATTGTATTTTGAGACGACAAACAAATCGTATTTCTTTTCAATTATATGGCTTATAAGACAAGTTTTTATTTTTTATTTATTTTATTTTTATTCAGGCTTATAAGACAAGTTGAAGTCACATCTTGCAACGATCTTTTGAGTTTTGAGGAAACTTATTTAAGGAGTGATTAGGGCACAATAGTTGTACAACTGTTGTGCACCACTCTAGAGACATGGGATAGGTCTCACGTGGAACTCATGTGGTGGAACCTACCCCATGTCTTTAAGACCTTGCCCAACAGTTGCACAACTGTTGTGCAAGATTTATTTTCCATTACACAAACCTTTAAATTTACTTTTGATACGATAATGATCGGTTTATAATTTAAGCTAATCTTATGTACTAATTTTATATTTATCTCTTCATTTTGTCTCGTTAAAAAAGGAAAAAGAAAAAAAGAAAAAAGAAAAGTAAAGTAGAAAGACTCAGAGACAAGTATAATATTGACCCAGCCAATGAGGTTGACTTCAATGAAAATGAAAAGGTCAAGAAAAACTCGTAACGTGCTTTATGGTCTGTCTTTGAGGTAATTGATGGTGCACATATGCGCGCAATACCATGAATGATATATTTCATTTTTATTTTCTATTAATACAATTTGACATTAAGATGTGTTGGTGCCTCTCTGTTATCATAAAAATGCTATTTATTATTTTAAAATTAATATATTTTATAACGTGTATAATTTTATTTTATTGAAAATTTTAAAAGACATGTCGACATTGACTATATATACATCGATAGATGTATCGACTTTAAATCATAATCTTTCATTTTAAAATAAATAATATTAATTTCACATAGAGATCCAATTCTCCTTGTTCTCAAGGGGTAGTTCAATCGGCTGGAAACCACACCTCATGAAGCGGAGGCCACTAGTTTGAATCCCCTCTCCTGAATAAAAAAAAAAAGAAAAAAAAAAAAAGAAGAAGAGATCTAATTCCCCTTATACGAGTAAAATAAGAAGTTGCTTTTCAATGTTTTCATGCCTTTAAAAAGCAACTTGTTGACAAAGACCTTCCCCCCACGACAAGAAAACGCGTTGCCTCAGTGACTCAGTCTACATGGAATACACATCATGCGTGCTTTGTTTGTGTCGTTTTCTGCCAAAGATCATCAAAGTGTGTTCAAAACCAAAGGAAAGGAATCAAAGGATCCCATCTTAAGATTTTTTTTAAAAAAATTAAAAAATACATATACTCCTCTCAAGCAATTTTTCATTGTTAATGTATATCCAAATTGCGTCAATTCTTAAACTAATAAAAATAATTAATGTCTCCCATTAACAAAAATACATTTAATAAAAATTTAAAAAAATTGAAAAATGGTGACCTAGGCAGTGGGTCTTCACCAATTTTTTTTCTTCAAATTTTTAAGAGCATTTTTGTGTTTTAAAAAAATTGTTAAGGTCAATTTTGTCTTTTTCGGAACAAAATGGGTACATTGAAAATTTTTCTTTTGTAGTTTAAGTGGACATTGGTGTAATAAATAGTTTTGAAAGAGGATATTGACAATCGAGTAGTTGTTTGAAAAAGTATATATATCTTTCTCAAGACTTTTTATGTAATGGACTAACCTATCTAAATAGAGAGATAGACTTAAGGGAGGGCCGTACGTGGTCCCTCCTCAAAAAAAAAAAAATGTTAAAAAAAGGGTTTTGATATTTAAATTTGTTTTAAAAAAAAAAAAATAGTTTAGGTCTTTTTTTTTTTCCTCTTATTTTGGCCCTTGAGAAAAAAAATAATAAAAAAAAAAAGATATAATCTGGTCCCTAAAGTTAAATTTCTAATTCTATCCTCATTCATAGATTGATCATACATAGTCTCTCAATCTCTCTTTAATCAATACATATAATCTCCCTTTATACTGTATACGCACATGGTTATGTGAAATAAAAAGAGACAAATTTTAAATTTAATTTCATATATGATGACCATTTCGTCGATACCCTAAAGATGCTTTATTGAAAAAGGGAACCATTCACCTATGGTTGACTCTGCTTTCTGTCTTCTCCATCTACGGTTTAAATTTTGTCGCGTTATGTAAATTTTATTTTTGTGTGCAAGATGAGTCATCTAGTGTATTTGTTTATTGAAAAATGCTTGAATTATTAATATTTTCACTAAAAGCCTCCACAAACTGATGCAGCATCCTCTTGTTAAATTACCACATGTTTCAAACGCTTAAGTTGATAGAATGAGATAAATTTAATTATTTAATTAATTCTTTAGCACTCCTTCTCACGTGTGGACTCAAACTTTCTTTTAATATGTGAGACCCAACATATTGAATATTTAATTGAAAAATGAAAGCTAAATGAAGGAGATAGGGTTCAAACTAATACCATGTTCAATCGCCACTTGTCCCAAAAATTTAAGCTAATAACATGCTTTTTACGTAGCCAAGTCAGTCTAACATGCTTTTCAAGCACAAGCAACACTAAAATAAAGCACTAAACAAGAAATATAATTAGAATTCAAAGAGGTACACTCATAATCATCTTGATTAACAACGTCATGAAATTACAGTGAATTATTTAGCGACATCAAAGAAATCATAGAGACTTCAGCAAATTCCCTCCGGAGTAAACTTGGAGCAACATATCTCTGCAAGTGAAAGTAATTAAGTAAGGAGTTAGTTAATCCTTTCAATCAAAAGTCATTTTCACCTACACCTCTCGGAATCTGCTCTTCTATTACAAGTGTTTGCAGAAATTTCACACTCACATTTCTAACGTGAATCACTACAAAATCTTTTGGACAAGAGAATAGGCACAATGAAACATAACGGAAAACAAGAACTATCAACTGCTCAAATTCCAGAATATTTCCCCCTAGCTCCATCAGAGTCACTGCAACTAATTACTAATTAAAGATACACAATGAGTTGTGAAGAAATGGTCATAAAAGGCCATTTGATTCAAGGCATCTTCGATTCCTAGGCCTATGGAAGCCCACATGCATTTATGCAAATAAGATGCTTGGAAATGTGGGCAATATTCCTCATTTGGGTTGCTGTGTAAAGTTACATTTGCCATTGGAGTCATGCCTTAAGAAAACCCTGGCATCCAATTATGTGGATCAATTTTTCATTTTGATCTATATTGAAAGTAAGAAGGCAAGAGTTTGTCATGACAAACCTGGAAGTGTTGCGTTGATCATAACTATAACTAGTGCCTCTGTTGTTGATTGTTGACTGCTGGTCTTCGACGATATTCATTTCCAAGATACAGTTTAGGAAAGATCTTGAAAAGAATGTCATCAACATGTTTGTAATACCATATCCTCCACCTCTTCCAAAACATAAGGGGCCCCATTACAATTCCAAAAGCAAAACTAAATCCTAGTTCAGCACTTATGTAATTCCACTCAATCATACTCCTATGAGATTCTTCATATGTCGTTGGAGGTGACAATCGTGGCTCCTCATGTGAACACTGGGATTTCAAAGGCAACCCACATAATCTTTCGTTTCCTTTGAAGGAATTTTCCGAAAATGTAGCAAATTGCTTGATAAATGGAATAGGTCCCACCAATTGGTTGAAGGAAAGGTTGAGGACCGAAAGGAAAATAAGACCATTGGCGAGTTGCATAGGAATCTCTCCAGTAAGCTTGTTGCTTGATAAGTCTAGTGTCTCAAGATTACTTAATTTCCCCAGAGATGTTGGGATTTAGCCTGTGAAAGCATTATGTGACAAGTTGAGAATATATAACAATGTGAATTCTCCAATTTCTTTAGGTATAGGACCATCAAAGTTGTTGCAAGAAAAATCAATGGTGGTGAAGATAGTTAGGATCTTCACTAGCT
This sequence comes from Alnus glutinosa, assembly GCF_958979055.1. Lineage (NCBI taxonomy): Eukaryota > Viridiplantae > Streptophyta > Magnoliopsida > Fagales > Betulaceae > Alnus > Alnus glutinosa. Next base: position 23,794,429 of record NC_084894.1, read on the forward strand.
CCACCTCTAAACCCTTGCTAGTAACTGTTACGGTATCTTGATAATAAAAACTACCAATACCAATTTGGATGTGATTGAGTTTTGAGTTGGCCTCATGTGCACGATCAGTCAACGCCATCCAAGTAGAAAGGAGTACTATTGGAAGGTGACCAGTAAAATTGTTTGAAGCCACATCTATGATTTGAAGCTTCGGGCAAGGGGCAAGCTCTGGATGACCAATGGGCCCATAAAATTTGTTAGATCGCAAAATAAGAACCTTCAATGCGGCTAATCCATTCAAGTAAAATGGGAAGGTGTCTTCGATGTGGTTATTCCCAATGTCCAAGACCTCCAATGAATGGCAATTCTTCAGAGATTTCGGTAACTTTCCCTCTAGATGGTTTTTATTGATAGCTAAAGTTTGTAAATTACAAGACTCTGAAAATGTATCAGGAATTGAGCCATTGAGATTGTTTCTCCTTAGACTCAACACCTGAAGAAGAGCCCCACTCATCTCAGTCAAGCATTGGAGAATTGTGCCACTGAAGTAATTATCAGACAGATCCAAAAATCGAAGATTTGTAGCATTACATATGGATCCAGGGATACTCCCATATAATTTATTACTTGAAATAGAAAAGAATTGTGTGAATTCAAGGGACTGGCCGATGCTAGCTAGTAAGATAGAATGAAAATTATTCATGGAGAAATCCAAGTAGCTGACAGGTGGGAGAACTGGGAGTTGGCCTTGGAACTGGTTGGAGCGAAAGTCTAGAGATCTTGTCTTAAAAATAGTAGAGATATTGGAGATAGGTCCTTTGAGAGTGACCAAGTTGTTATAGGAGAGATTTAGAAATCTAAGATGGGGAAGTTTCCAGATCCAATTAGGCATCTCTCCATATATCTGGTTCCTTGAAAGGTCTAAAATGTATAATTTGGATTGGTTTCTACAGAAATCAGGAATTTTTTTCAACTTGCAAGAAGCCAAGCCTAACCAAGGGGGACAGTGGGAAGACGAAAGGTTAAAACCACTATATTCATCCAACAAATTGGAGCCATCAAAGTTGTTCGAAGAAAGAATGAGGGTTGCAAGACCTCGAAGTCCAAAGATAGATATGGGTATTGGCCCTTCCAACTCGTTATTGCTCAAATCAAGCTGTAGTAGTTTGTAAGAAGAAATGTTGGAAAATTCCTTGAGTTGCCCAGAAAATTGGTTATTGGAAAGTTGAAATACCTGCAATGATGGGAGGTGAAACAATGAAACTGGAATATCCCCGTTCAATGAATTGTAACTTAAATCAAGAGTCTCTAGATTCAGAAGTTCTTCCCACTGAGTGGAAGTAATCTGCCCTGCAAAGCCAGCATTTGCTAGATTCAAATCACTCAAATTCGTCAACTTGTCAAACTTTGATGGAATTTGAGAAGAGTTGAAGTCATTGTAAGCCAAATCCAGGCTCTGGAGATACTGAAGACTAAAGAGACTGCTTGAATCGTCAAGTCCACCCGAAATGGATTCACTGGTCAGGTCGAGACCAATAACACGTCCCTCATGACAGGTGACGCCTTCCCAAGAACAACAATCAGCACTTTGATTCCACTTAACAAGTTTGTTGGACATAGCAGGATCGAATGTAAGGTTGTTCTTCAATTGCAGTAACAAGGACTGCTGATTGCCGAAACATTGCCCAGACACGCCAAAGACACAAATGCTAATTAGGAAAGGTGAGTAAATGGGGATCAAGAAAAGCCACGAAAAGACCGCAAGTCTCATTGCAGGGAATGGAAGAGGTGGTGATACTAATTAATGGTGGATTCAGGATGGTATTGATTTGTTTTGTGCGTGAGTAAATATATAGACGAAAATATAATGGTGGAGGATGAGGCGAGGAAAGTTCCAGTAACACGACTTTTTGACCTGTGACTCTCGACACTTATATATAGATGAAAATACAAGTGGCCGACCAAGAAGAAGAAGATCGATGAAGTAAGAGAAGAGAGGCCTTAATATTTTATCCTTCTTCTGTGTCCGGTTCTGCAGGCATGGCAGCTTTATTCACACGTTTGGAGAAGTTTGAGGTTGAGTAATTTGGATTTTTTGGAATGTGATTGTCACTATTGACGCCTAATTTGTTTTTATTTTTATTTTTAAATTTATGTAAGGATCAACTTCATGTACAGACAATTTACATGATAAAATTTATTTCTCATAGTCTATCGACTTTGTATTTAATATTCTGAGTCAGTCAAGAGTATTACCACTCGGGCTCTCTATGAAGGGGCACCATATACCAATACAACGTGTTCCGAACACAGAATTTTAACTTCTTCTTTTTCTAAGCGAGTTGGAAATCAAAACATTGAAAAATGGGTAAACTTCCCGACAACAAACTCAAAATAAAAATACCGCAAAAAATACAAATAATGACCAGATCCTCGCTGTAAGGGCCGTATAAAACGTTAAGCAAAGCAAAAGAGGCACAGGAAATGACACGCACCTCGAAAAGTCTCTCAACAATACAAAGAATGTAGAAAAAAAAATTTAGAACGTTGGGTCATAGAAAGCAGAATTCTAGAATGAAAGGAGGAATGTGGAAAACAAGTGGAGGTGGGGGAATTCCTACTTGTTCTTTGATTGAGGAAAGCAACAACTTTTGGTTTGGTTATAGGAATTCAACATTTTTTTTGTGTTTACATTTTTCAGAAATTTGATGCTTAGTCATTTGAATTTTCAGAAATTGTTGAAAAAGGAAATAGCTTGAGGGGGAGTATTGAAGAAGGATCCCTGATTTATCTCCTTAATTGGAGTGTTGAAGATTTGGTCATTTTGGTGAATATGTTGAAGATTTTATGAAGATTTGTCCACATAAATAAGGCTGATTTATATGTATTAATTAGATTACGATAGTTCTTTCCAAATTAGGTTCTAGGCTTTTCCTATTTAACCAATGTAGCCCTACGGCACAAAATCAAGTTCTTATGTTCTCAAGTTATCAAAAGGAATAAGAATATTTTCTCTCTATTCTTCTACAGTAACTATTTTCATGTTTGAAATAATTAGGAATTTCTAAAATTTTTCGAGAATATAGGATTTTCATGTATAATTTACTTTTGAAAATAATTAGGAATTTAAGACTGCCAAACTATAGGGATAGGAGCCGCATTTTTAATTTAATTTAATTTTAAGACAGCCAAACTAGAATAGACAGGAAACAAGACTCCCTGAGGAGGTCAATGCATATTAGGCGTTTGAAATTTCTTTCCCAATCCTATGGTCTAAAACTGAAAATCCCTAGATGCATTACTTTCCCAATCCAATGGTCTGATTTGAACTAAATAAAGAGCACAAGATTAGTGGAGCCAGAAACAATTTTCATTCAATCTATCAAAGAGAAGAGTAGTAGATATCAGATCAAATATTTATTTCTGTATGTTGTTGTTGGTGCTTCATTAGAGTTAGAAGAGATATTCTTCATTAATTATTTATTGAGTAGGATTTAGTCCACATGCTTTTCAAGCACAAGCAACACTAAAACATAGCAATAAATAGGGAAAATAATTAGAATTCAGACAGCATGACAAAAGTAGTGCAAATTATTACTGAGAGGCCTTATAGACTTCAACAAACTTCCTTTAAAGTAAACTTAGAGCAACATATCTCTGCAAGTGATCAAGTGTACAACATTGGTGTAAGTCAATATCAACCAAAAGTTTTTTTACATGATCTAATTGAATAATTGCACAATGAAATTGATGCACACTAACTAGTACAAAACACAAGAAAATGATAAATGGGCTCGTTGAAGGATGTCATGACTTCTAATAGTTATTTCGAGAGAACCGTGATATTCAAAAACAGTAAAATGCATTATCAATTGATTGATTAGGATTAAGACTGACTCTATTAACTCTAGACTAGGACTCTAACTATGCTAAGAAGAATAGGAATCAAACCCCTTATTGGAGATCTATTTCTTATTGGACTCTTGACATGAGACTAGGGCAATACAAAATAATTAGAGAAAAGTCCACATACCCTCTTCAAGCTACTACTCAATTAACAATGTCCCCCTAAAACACTGTTAATGTATCCCTAAACGCCAAAAAAAGACAAAAATGACCTTACATTTTTTTTAATAAAATAAAAGTACCCCTATAAAGTCCAAAAGATAAAAAAAATTATTATTTTTTTTTTGAAATAAAAAAGGAAAAACTTTTTAAAATTTTCTTTTAATTTTTAAATTTGGCCACCCTTGGTTGTTTTGTATTTTTTTTAGTTTTTTATTTTTTATTTTTTATTTTATTAAGGGTATTTTCGTCATTGGAAAATATTGACAATTTTTAGTAGTTTAGAAAGACATTATCCAAATTTAAAATTAGATGAGACATTATCAATTGAGTACTAATTTGAAGAAGGTATATAAACTTTACCCATGATAAAATTATGCACCACTACAAAAGCATAACCTAAAAAGAGAAGTTGTCATATTCACCTAATCAATCCTACAAAGACTACGTTCCTCAAAGGTCTATCACAATAATATAATTGCCCAGGGAGAAGAACAAGTGATCTTAGCATTTTTATTTCTGTTGGTGACAGTATCAATATTGACCCAGGCCTTAATATTGGTCTTATTTCTAAGACAAAAATTGAGAATTTTCCAATCAAAATATTTTCGATCCATATTTTTTTCTATATCTATACTATCATCGTCTACTAGATAATCCTTGATACGAATACCTTCCATCATATCAAATAGTTTGCGTTTAGGCGTATTGTAAGTATCATAAATCTCTTGGTTTTTATTTATTTGTAATGGCACTCCATAAATATATGAGTCTTTCTTATCCTCATAATTAATCGATTTATACGAAAAAAGATCATATCTATATTGTTTTTTAATATTTTCTTTTTGATTTAGTAATAAATCTATTTCAAAATCATTTTGTTTTTCGAAATGAATTAATCGGGTTTTTTCATATGAATCCCATTTGTTTAAATCTTTATTTGTAGTCATACGGCATTGATATTGATTGACTCTATTTCGCCATGGGGATTACAATAATATGCATAATGTTTACAAATTAAGTACAGCTATTGCACTTCAAATTTCTGTGAATCTTTAATCGAACTACTCTTCGACAGTAGAAACACATATATGGAAGATTGATAAAGTATATATACATTCAATACATTGTACAAATTTCAATGAACATTTCCCCCAAGCTGCATCAGAGTCACTGCAACTAATAAATAATTAAAGACACATAAAGAGTTGTGAATACTGAATAGCCTAGAGTTCGAGACACACAGAAATAATGATAATTAAGAGGCCATTTGATTCAAGGCATTTTGGAATCCTATGAAAGCCCACATGCAAATAAGATGCTTGGAAATGTGGGCATTCCTCATTTGGGTTGCTGTGTAAAGTTACATTTAATTGCCATTCGAGTCATGCCTTAAGAAAACGCTGGCATCCAATTATGTGGATCAATTTTTCATTTTGATTTATATTGAAAGTAAAAAAGCAAGAGATTTTCATGGCAAACCTGGAGGTGTCGCATATGATCATAACTATAACTAGTGCCTTGGCTACTTATTGTTGAGTGATGGTCTTCCACGATATTCATTTCCAACATACAGTTTAGGAAATTTTTTGAAAAGAATGTCATCAATATGTTTGTAATTCCATATCCTCCATCTCTTCCAAAACATAAGGGGTCCCATTACAATTCCAAAACCAAAAACAAATCCTAATTCAGCACTTATGTAATTCCACTCGATCATACTCCTATGAGATTCTTCATACGTCGTTGGAGGCAGGGGGGAGCCAGCTTTTAGGCTTTGGGGGGGCCAAATTGAAAAAAAAATAATTTGGGGGGGGGCCAAAACTACAAATTTTTTAAAGAAGAGGGGTAAAAATTATATTTTTTCTTTTTTTTTTTAAGATTTTTTTTTTTTTTTTGGTGGAGCCCTTTGGCTTGGGGGGGCCCAAGCCCCCCCCAAGCCATAGTGTGGCTCCGCCCCTGGTTGGAGGTGACAATCGTGGCTCCTCTTGTGAGCATTGTCATTTCAAAGGCAAACAACATAATCTTTTATTTCATTTGAAGGAATTTTTCGAAAATGTAGCAAACTGCTTGATGAATGGAATCTGTCCCACCAATTGGTTGAACGAAATGTTGAGAATTGCTAGGAAAATAAGACCATCTGCAAGTGGTACAGGAATATTACCAGAAAGCTTATTGCTTGAAAGGTCCAGTGACTCAAGATTACTCAATTTTCCCAGAGATGCTGGGATTTGGCTCGTGAAAGTATTATGTGACAAGTTGAGAATATATAACAATGTGAATTCTCAAATTTCTTCAGGTATAGGACCATCAAAGTTGTTGCAAGAAAAGTCAATGGTTGTAAAGGTAGTTAGGATCTTCACCAGCTCCATCTCTAAACCCTTGTAAGTAATTGTTATCGTATCTTGATAATATACTCAGTGGCGGAGCTAGAATTTTAGTTGAGGGGGTCAAGATTTTTTAAAAAAATAAAGTTAAAAAAAATTAAAAAATATAATTAACACAATAAATAAATAATTCAACAAAATTTAATTATCGCTTAAAATATATAAATATAACTTACAATTTCTTTTGTCATTTTTTTAAACCTTTGAGTAACAAACGAGTCTCCTCCTACACGCAATATCTTCTAATTTATACTGTATTCTAGCCAATTAGCATATTCTATAAACCATGCTCGATTAAAACGATGTAATATTTTTTCAAATTGTGTTTTTGGAAAATCATGATTAGGTTGACAAGCCTTTTTTTTTTGGATATGCTCTTCGAATTTAATCTCTATCACTTAAATGATAATTATAATATTTTTTTTTTCATAAGCAAGGATCTCGTAGCAGATTTACTAAATCTACCTCGACACGAGCTCGTTTAGAATTTGATTAGAGTTCTATGAAATTATTGTTGTTTTCTATAATCACATGTAACTACAATTATATATTTCATACAATTAAAATATGTAACAAAAAGTTTATGTATATATTCATAAACAATTAATTTAAAAGAACAATTTAAATATAAAAACTTAATCAATGTGAAAAATTTAATTACATACCTCTCAAGCTCTAAAACAAAATAGTTAAACATTTAATTTAAAAGAACAATTTATATATAAAAACTTAATCAATGTAAAAATTTAATTACATACCTTTCTAGCTCTAAAACAAAATAGTTAAACAATTAATTGAAATTGTTGAAAACTTTAAGTAGAAAGTAACTGTAAGAAGAAATCTCAAATTGTAAAATTCGAAAAAAAATAAATAAATAAATTATCGGCACCCTACTTTCTAAAATTTTAGTAAAAAGAACGGACATATATGGCCTAAAGGCTAGCCTTTAAAACCCAATACCCAGCTTTTGGAAACAAACGTCACATACCAAGAAAAAGCTCCAAAAATAAAAAAATAATAAAAAAATAATAAAAAAAAATAAAATCAATTGGTGTTGATGTAATAAAATTAATGATGTTGTCATTATTGTCAGACTTGAAAACAAGTCCCATGAAAACTTTTTACTTTAGAAGTAGACGTGTCCTCCTCTACTCCACGGAAATTGCCTTATTTAACAAGTCTAATCCTTTATCTTTTTTCTTTTGAGTGAAGGGTTAAACGGCTGCTGCGTTTTGTTAAAAACAAACCGGTGCGTTTTTATCAAAGTAAAAAAAATATGCGTATTCGTCTTCAACCTTATCTTCTTTCACCTTTGGGCTGTGGTGAATGGTTTTAAGTTAATAAACCAGTTAAAAAATGGCATAACATGGTGTGACTCATGGAACTTGATCCTCTTGAAAAAATTTTGCCCCTTGATGAGTTTTTGAAGGGGGGCAACTAAGATTTTCGAAAAAAAAATTTCAAAAGTAGAGAAAATTTTTGAGAGGTGAGGGGGGGCATTTGACCCCTCTCGACCCCCCCTCTCTCCGCCCCTGAATATACCACATCCATATCAATTTGGAGGTAACTGAGCTCTGAGTGCGCCTCATGTGCACTGTTTGTCAACTCCATCCAAGTAGAAAAGGAGTACTATTGGAAGGTGAACGGTAAAATTGTTTGAAGCTACATCCATGATTTGAAGCATCGGCTAAGGGGACTCAAGCTCTAGATGACCAATGGGCCCACATAATTTGTTAGATTGCAAAATAAGAACCTTCAATACGGTTAATCCTTTCAATAAAATGAGAAGGTGTCCCCGATATGGTTGTTCCCAATGTTTAAGACCTCCAATATATGGCAATTCTCCGAGATTTTGGTAACTTTCCCTCTAGATAGTTTTTATTTACAACTAAAGTTCGTAAATAACAAGACTTTGGAAATGTATCAGGAATTGTACCGTTGAGATTGTTGACTCAACACTTGAAGAAGAGGCCCACTTATCTCAATCAAGCATTGGGGAATTGTGCCACTAAAATAATTATCAGACAAATCGAGAAATTGAAGATTTGTAGCTTTGCATATTGATTCAGGGATACTCCCATATAATTTTTTACTTGAAATAGAAAAGAAATATGCAGATTCAAGGGACTGGCCAATGCTAGCTGGTAAGGCAGAATGAAAATTATTCATGGAGAAATCCAAGAACCTGACAAGTGGGAGAATTGGGAGTTTACCTTGGAACTGGTTGGAGCTAAAGTCTAGATATCCCGCAATTAAAGAGATATTGGAGATAGGTCTTTCAAGAGTCTTCAAGTAGTTATAAGAAAGATTTAGAAAAGAAAGATTAGGAAGTTTCAAGATCCAGTTGGGTAACTCTCCATCGATTTGGTTGTTTGAAAGGTTTAGAAAGGATAAGTAAGATTGGTTTCTCAAGAAATCAAGAAATTTTGTCAACTTGCAAGAAGCGAGAATTAATCTATCAAGCTGAACCGAGGATAACGAAAGGTTAAAACCATTATATTCCCTCAACAAGTTGATGTGAGAAAGATCAAGGTATGAAAGATTTTTTAACGGCTGAATCACACTAAGGTCCAGGGAGTTGTTAAATTTGTTTCAACCAAGTGATAGGCCTTCAAGACCTTGAAGTTCAAAGACAGACATGGGTATTGGCCCTTCCAACTAGTTTTTATGCAAATAAATACGTTTTAGTATGTAAGAAGAAACACTGAAAAATTCTTTGACTTGACCAGAAAACTGGTTGTAAGAAAGATCTAACTATTTCAATGATGGAAGGGAAAACATAGAAATTGGAATATTCCCATTCAGTGAATTTCCACCCAAGGAAAGATATTCCAGTTTCAAAAGTTCTTCTCACTGAGTGAAAGTAATCTGACCAGTAAGATTATTGGAAGAAAGGTCTAGGTAGGTTAGATTTTTGGCCATGTTAAATACTGGAATTGATCCATTAAACATGTTCAATAACATGTCCAAATAGACCAATTGTGTGAGGCTTGCTATTGAGTTTGGAATTGATCCACTGAAATCGCAATTCGAAAGATCTATTGTTGACAACATTTTAAGATTGCCAATAGAATGTGGCAATGTCCCAGAAAAATTTGCTCTCCTAAGCACCATGGTTCGAAGAGATCCATTTGGCATATGATAGATTCAAATACCTCAAATTCACCAGCTTGTCAAACTGTGATGGAATATGAGAAGAGTTGAAGTAGTAGACAAACTCAGGCTCTGGAGATGCTGAAGACTGAAGAGGCTGCTTGAATCATCAAGTCCACTCGAGATGAAATCATTAGTCAGGTTGAGACCAATAACACATCCCTCATGGCAAGTTACGCCTTCCCAAGAACAGCAATCAACACTTTGATTCCACTTAACAAGTTTGTTCGACATAGCAAGATCGAATGTAAGGTTGTTCTTCAATTGCAGTAACAAGGACTGCTGATTGCCGAGACATTGCCCAGACACGCCAAAGACACAAGTGCTAATTAGGAAAAGTGAGTAATTAATGGGGATAAGGAAAAGCCACAAAAAGACCGCTAGTGATCTCACTGCAGGGAATGGAAGAGGTGGTACTGATATTAATTAATGGTGGATTATTCAGGATGGTATGAATTTGTTTTGTGTGTGAGTAAATATATAGATGAAATATAATGATGGAGGATGAGGCGAGAAAAGTTCCAGTAACTCTTGACACTTATATATGGATGAAAATATAATTAAGTGGCCGACCAAGAAGAAGAAGATCGATGAAGTAAGAGAGAAGAGAGACCTTTATTCACACGTTTGGAGAAATTTGCGGTTGAGTAATTTGGATTTTTAGGAATGTGATTATATATTCACACCGAATCACACGTGATTGTCACCATTGACGCCTAATTTGTTTTTTTTTTTTTTGAAATTTATGTAAGGATTAACTTCATATATATACAGACAATTTACATGATAAGAGTATTACGACTCGGGCTTTCTATGAAGGTGCACCATATACCAATACAACGTGTTCAGACAGAATTTTAACTTCTTTTTGTAAGCGAATTGGGAATCAAAACACCGAAATATGGGTAAGCTTCCCAACAATAATTTTAAAATGAAAATACTGCAAAAAATACAAATAATGACCAAGTCCTCTCTGTAAGGGCCTTATAAAACGTAACCGAAGCAAAAAAGGCACAAGAAATGACACGCACCTCGAAAAGTCTCTCAACGATACAAAGAATGTGAAAAAAAAAAAAAAATTTGAACGTTGGGTCATAAAAAGCAGAATTCTAGAATGAAAGGAGGAATGGGGAAAACAAGTGGAGGTGGGGGAATTCCTACCGGTTCTTGAGGAAAACAATAACTTTTGGTTTGGTTAGCGGAATTCAACATTTTTTTTTTGTGTTTACATTTTTAAAAAATTTGATGCTTAGTCATTTGAATTTTCAGAAATGTAACTATTTTCATGTTTGAAATAATTAGGTATTTCTAAAATTTTTCAAGAATATAGGATTTTCATGTATAATTTACTTTTGAAAATAATTAGGAATTTAAGACTGCTAAACTATAGGAATAGAAGCCGCATTTTAAATTTAATTTAATTTTAAGACAGCCAAACTAGAATAGACAGGAAACAAGACTCCTTGAGGAGGTCAGTGCATATTAGGTGATTGAAATTTCTTTCTCAATCCAATGGTCTAAAACTGAAAATCCCCAGATGCAATACTTTCCCAATCCAATGGTCTGATTTGAACTAAATAAAGAGCACAAGATTAGTGGAGCCAGAAACAATTTTCATTCAATCTGTCAAAGAGAAGAGTTGTAGATATCTAATCAAATATTTATATTTGTATTTTGTTGGTGCTTCATTAGAGTTAGAAGAGATATTCTTCATTAATTATTTATTGAGTAGGATTCAGTCCACATGCTTTTCAAGCACAAGCAACACTAAAACGTAGCAATAAAAAACTGGGAAAATAATTAGAATCCAGACAACATGACAAAAGTAGTGCAAATTATTACACATAAATGTGTATATCAGCAACTGAGCATAACTGTCACCGAAGAGGCCTTACACACTTTAGCAAACTTCATTCAGAGTAAACTTGGAGCAACTTATCTCTGCAAGTCATCAGGCATACAATATTGGTGTAAGTCAGTATCAACCAAAAGTTCTTTTACACGATCTAATTGAATAATTGCACAATGAACTTGATGCACACTAACTACTACAAAACATATGAAAATGATAAATGGGCTCGTTGAAGAGGGTTGTGACTTTTAATGGCTACTTTAAGAGAACTGTGATATTTAGAAACACAATAAAATGTATTATCAATTGACCGACTAGGATTAAGACCGACTCAATTAACTCTAGACTAGGACTCTAACTATACTTAGAAGAAGGGGAATCAAACCCCTTATTGGAGATTTATTCCTTATTGGACTCTAACACGAGACTGAGGCAATATTAAATAGCTAGGGAAAAATCTACATACCCCACTCAAACTGCCACATAATTGACAGTGTCCCCCCAAACTACCAAAAGATTGTCAATGTATCCCTCAAAGGCCAAAAAAAGACAAAAATAACCTTACAATTTTTTTAATAAAACAAAAATACCCATTTAAATTCCAAAAAATAATTTTTTTTTCTTTTTTTTTTTTTTAATTTTTAAATTTGGCCACCCTTGGTTTATTTGTATTTTTTTTTAGTTTTTTTTAATTATTATTATTTTTTATTTTATTAAGGGTATTTTCGTCATTGGGGAATATTGACAATTTTTAATAGTTTAGAAAGACATTGTCCAAATTTAAAGTTTAAGGAGACATTATCAATTGGGTAATAGTTTAAAGAAGGTATATGAACTTTACCATTATAAAATTATGCACCGGTTAAAAAACAGAACCTAAAAAGAGAAGTTGTTATATTCACATAATCAATGGTCAATCACAATAATCGAAAGGTCGCATATTCCAATATAATTGCACAGGGAGAAGAACAAGTGATCTTATGGGGATTAGAATAATGTGCATAATGTGAAAAAATTAAGTACAGCTATTGCACTTCAAATTTCTATGAATCTTTAATCCAACTCTTCGACAGTAGAAACACATACGTGGAAGATTGATAAAGTATACATTCAATAATTGATTGTAGTTTTGCTACACATGTAATTTGTTTCTGAGTTTAGTAGCTGCTGTTTGTAGCAGTCTGATGGGTTTGTTCTTATTCTCTGTCTGAGAATTAGTTCCAATCTTCACTGGAGGGTTGTAAACGTTTTGAGTTTGGTTTATAATAGTTTTAATTCATCCAAAAAAGAAAAAAATAAAAAGTATACATTAAATACATTATACAAATTTCAATGAACATTTCCCCCTAGCTGCATCAGAGTCACTGCAATTAATTAATAATTAAAGATATGTCAATAATTAAGAGTTGTGAATAGCCTAGAGTTCGAGACACACAGAAATGGTCATAAGAGGCCATTTGATTCAAGGCATTTTGGATTCCTATGAAAGCCCATATGCAAATAAGATGCTTGGAAATGTGGGCGTTCCTCATTTGGGTTGATGTGTAAAGTTACATTTGCCATTACAGTCATGCCTTAAAGAAAACGTGGGGATCCAATTATGTGGATCAATTTTTTGTTTTGATTTATATTGAAAGGAAAAAAGCAAGAGATTTTCATGACAAACCTGGAGGTGTTGCGTTTGATCATAACTACAACTAATGCCTTGGCTGCTGACTGTTGAGTGCTGGTCTTCGACGATATTCATTTCCAAGATACAGTTTAGGGAAGATCTTGAAAAGAATGTCATCAACATGTTTGTAATACCATATCCTCCATCTCTTCCAAAACATAAGGGGCCCAACTACAAATCCAAACCCAAAAACAAATCCCAGTTCAGCACTTAAGTAATTCCAGTCGATCATACTCTTATGAGGTTCTTCAAACGTTGGAGGTGACAATCGTGGCTCCTCATGTGAGCACTGTGATTTCAAAGGCAAACCACATAATCTTTCGTTTCCTTTGAAGGAATTTTCCGAAAATGTAGCAAATTGCTTGATGAATGGAATCTGTCCCACCAATTGGTTGAACGAAAGGTTGAGAACTGCTAGGAAAATAAGACCATCGGCAAGTGGCACAGGAATATTACCAGAAAGCTTATTACTTGAAAGGTCTAATGACTCAAGATTACTCAATTTCCCTAGAGATGCTGGGATTTGGCCTGCAAAGGCATTATGCGACAAGTTGAGAATATATAACAATGTGAATTCTCCAATTTCTTCAGGTATAGGACCATCAAAGTTGTTGCAAGAAAAGTCAATGGTGGTGAAGATAGTTAGGATCTTCACCAGCTCCACCTCTAAGCCCTTGCTAGTAACTGTTACCGTATGTCGATAATATCTCCTACCCATCTCAATTTGGAGGTAACTGAGCTTTGAGTGCGCCTCATGTGCATGATTTGTCAACGCCATCCAAGTAGAAAGGAGTACAATTGGAAGGTGGCCGGTAAAATTGTTTGAAGCTACATCCATGATTTGAAGCATCGGCCAAGGGGCATCAAGCTCTAGATGACCAATGGGCCCATATAATTTGTTAGATCGCAAAATAAGAACCTTCAATATGGTTAATCCTTTCAAGTAAAATGGGAAGGTATCCTTGATGTGGTTGTTCCCAATGTCCAAGACCTCCAATAAATGGCAATTCTTAAGAGATTTCGGTAACTTTCCCTCTAGATGGTTTTTATTGACAGTTAAAGTTTGTAAATAACCAAACTTCGGAAATGTATCAGGAATTGTACCGTTGAGATTGTTTTTCCTTAGACTCAACACCCAAAGATTTCTATTCTTAATCAAGCATTGGGGAATTGTGCCACTGAAGTAATTATCAGACAGATCGAGAAATTGAAGATTTGTAGCTTTGCATATTGATCCAGGGATACTCCCATACAATTTATTACTTGAAATTGAAAAGAAATATGCGAATTCAAGGGACTGGCCGATGCTAGCTGGTAAGGCAGAATGAAAATTATTCATGGAGAAATCCAAGTAGCTGACAGGTGGGAGAACTGGGAGTTGGCCTTGGAACTGGTTGGAGCGAAAGTCTAGATATCTTTCAATAAAAAAAGAGATATTGGAGATAGGTCCTTCAAGAGTCTTCAAGTAGTTATAAGAAAGATTTAGAGATTGAAGACTAGGAAGTCTCCAGATCCAATTGGGTAACTCTCCATAGATTTGGTTCTTTGAAAGGTCTAGAAAGTATAAACTGGATTGGTTTCTCAAAAAATCGGGATATTTTTTCAACTTGCAAGAAGCGAGAATTAATATATTAAGCTGAACCGAGGATAACGAAAGGTTAAAATCATTATATTCAGTCAACAAGTTGATGTGAGAAAGATCAAGGTATGAAAGATTTTTTAACGGCTGAATCACACTAAGGTCTAGGGAGTTGTTAAATTTGTTTGAACCAAGTGATAGGCCTTCAAGACCTCGAAGTTCAAAGATAGACATGGGTATTGGTCCTTCCAACCGGTTGCTATCCAAATAAATATATTTTAGGTTATTGGAAAATTCTTTGAGTTGACCAGAAAATTGGTTGGACCAGAGTCCTAAATATCGCAATGATGGAAGGGAAAATAGAGAAACTGGAATATTCCCATTCAGTGAATTTCTATACAATTTAAGATTTTCCAATTTCAAAAGTTGTTCCCACTGAGTGGAAGTAATCTGACCAATAAGATTATTTGAAGAAAGGTTTAGGTCGGTTAGATTCTTGGCCATGCTAAATACTGGAATTGATCCACTAAACATGTTCGATGACATGTCCAAATAGACCAATTGTGTGAGGCTCGCCAATGAGTCTGGAATTGATCCACTAAACATATTCAATGATAAGTCAATAGTTTGTAGCGTTGGAACTTGGAAGATCTTTTTGGGAAATGTTCCATTCAACCCAGAAGATGAGACTTTCAAAGATGTCAGATTTTTGAAATCTGCAAAAAAATTTGGAACTGGAGAAGAAAAGTCGTTACCATTCAAATGAATAACTGAGAGGGACTTAAGATTCCGTAGTGACGAATCAATAGGGCCTGAAAGATTGCAGTATGACAAGCTCAACACTCTCAGATTTGGCAATGAAGATGATAAGGCGTGACACCACTCCTTACCTTGGGCTGATATAACTACACCATTTAGATGAAGTTCGATAAGCTTCGAAAGGTTCTGAACGAGCATATTTAAATTTGGATTCTCAAGTGCTAGGGAATCAGCAGCTTTGTAGGTGTCATAATTGCCAGATAAATCAAGAGTAACCAACCTTGTCAAACGCGAAATTGCAATAGGAATCTGTCCTGCAAAACCAGCGTTTGATAGATTCAAATACCTCAAATTTGCCAGCTTGTCAAACTGTGATGGAATCTGAGAATAGTTGAAGTCGTTGTAAGCCAAATTCAGGCTCTGGAGATGCTGAAGACTGAAGAGGCTGCTTGAATCGTCAAGTCCACCCGAGATGGATTCACTGCTCAGGTCGAGACCAATAACACGTCCCTCATGGCAGGTTATGCCTTCCCAAGAACAGCAATCAATACTTTGATTCCACTGAACAAGTTTGTTGGACGTCATAGCAGGATCGAATGTAAGGTTGTTCTTCAGTTGCAGCAACAACGACTGTTGATTGCCGAAACATTGGCCAGACACGCCAAAGACACAAATGCTAATTAAGAAAAGTGAGTAAATGGGCATCAAGAAAAGCCACGAAAAAACCGCAAGCGATCTCATTGCAGGGAATGGAAGAGGTGGTACTGATATTAATTAATGGTGGATTCAGGATGTGTGTGATTAAATATATAGCCGGGGGTTGTGGCCACGAATCAGGCAAGTAAAGTTCCGCGAACACGACTTTTTGACCTGTAACTCTGAGTCGTCGCACGTGGCCGAGCAAGAGGAAGAATATGAAGTAAGAGAAGAGAGATCTTTTACTTAATTAGCTCCTGTCATACGTTTTGGAAGAATTGAAGAAAAGTCAGGAAATTAATGTGACATATATATATAATAATTGCCTCAAACGCCAACCACCATATATCAAATTAAATCAATTGGTACGTACGTAACGTAGCCTTTATTTATCGCCACTGCACGCTATATTAATTTATTGCCCAACTTTTATTTTGTCTGATTAAGTAAATGGATACATGAGTTTAACATTTCAGAAAATAATTAAATGTTGATGTATATGTGTGAACAGACAACGAGCCATCGTTAATAATCTTTTAAGATAACAACTTATATATTTAAGGAATAGTTTAATCAGCTGAAGACCACACATCATGAAGCAGAAGTTACTAGTTCGAATTCTCTCACCCCTCTTGTATTGACATGTCAATTGAAAAAAAACAAAAAAAAGATAACTACTTACAAGTAAAGCTAAATCAAGTTCAAATCTTCTCTCGCTCACATTTATTATACCACACTGAGAAATGCTTTACTTTTCAAATTTTTATTCTCAAAAGCGGTATTTTCAAAATAATAAATCACATGAGATTGTGACACAATATTTGATAACCAAATTTTGAAAAAAAAAAAATTTAAAAATATGCAGCGCTTCTCTTAAATATTTTAACTTTCTCTAGGAAGATTCTTATTTGAATCACAAGTGAAGTTGACGTCGCATGGCAACTTTATTTGCTCATTATTGTCATTATTGACGCTTGATTTGATTTTGTGATAGACCACTATTGAATTTTAATATAATAACGATTTTAAAAATTACATCAATTTTAAGGAGACACGGGTTTTCCTTCTAGCATTATTTTGCTTGTAAACATCGAATAACTGATTAATGCTAGCAAGAAGACCCATGTCCTCCTTGTGTACTCCCAAAATTGATGTGGCTTTTAAAATCACTATTAAATATATGTTTTTTTTTAAAAAAAAAAAACAATGTAATTGTAATAAGTCCGTGTATTTACTTTTTTTTAAAAAAAAAAAATCCATTTAATCGTTTCATGCTCTATAACAAAGGGCTGTATTAGAATTTTAATTAAATAATTAAATTGATTATTTTTTTAATTGAAAATTTTGAAATAATTGATAATTTAACATGATATCAGAACATTAACCTCACATTTCAAATAAATGTTTTGCATGTTGGATCTCACTTATTACTCACAAGTTTCACTTTACATTTTAATTAAATATTTTACATATCAGCCTCACTTAAAAAGAGTTTAACCCAATACTTAAAAAAAATATATTAAATGATTAATCCTACTTAAATTTTAAAATAACCAGTATTCCTAATACCAACATTATCAAAGATAAAGAGATAAAGCCAGAAGACAGTTAAGAGCATCTTCTTGTTTTTGTCAATTTTGGGTTTATTTTTGGGTGTTCTCTCGTTTGGGAGATGCTAATTGTGTACTTGGTCTTGGTCTGGGGTTGGATGACAGAGCAAAAGCCCACTCATTTGTGTCTCTTTCTTGCCTTAATTTCTGTTCAGGTGCACGCGTAAGCAAAGTCTAGCTATGTGATTGCAACTCCCATTAGATGCGCCTGATTCCATTTTCTCTCCCTTTTTGCCATATCCCTTGCTAAGGTCAGAGTACCTTAAACACAACTGTTCATGCCATTGCTCTCCCTGTAGATAGGCACATATGTATTCCAATGTATACATGTCTACTATTCATTCCCTATGTATTATTTTAATATAAAAGAAGAATAATTAATTGATATAGTGAAGAGAGAAAAAGTAGGAAAGAGAGAAAAAGAATAAAATAAGAGTAAAAAAATAATATTTAATTGATATAGGAAAAAGTAAGGGAATCTATTGTGGAGTATTTTTTTATAGGGAAGTAAAAAGTTGTTTTGTTCCTTAAATATAGGGAAAATGGTTGGGAATCTGCTGCTAATGCTCTTATACTGACATAATTATTAAAATATTGTCGGTCTCCTTGGGATCAATGAATTCCAACGACTACTTTCTTTCTGTTTTGCAAAAGCTTTATCGAGGGGTTCGGCCTTCGGAAAATTTGCCCCGACACAATTCACCTAAAATTAAGATAGTTTAGCATAGTGGGAAATCTGTTTGTTAAAATTCTTGTTTTTTGTCTTTTGATTTCTCTTCTAAAAAAAAGTTAACAAACAACTCCATTACAAATTACTCTTTAAAAGCACAAAAATGATTTTCACATTTATGTCATATCATAACAACTTTTCAACCCAAAATTAAAAAATATAAACATTAACAAACATAATTTTAAAGTTTTTAGTCTATTTTAAGCTATAGTTTGTTAATAAAGTTTAGCTCCACCAATATTTTGAGAGCATTATCACCTCTCTTCTCCCCTCAAACTAGGTTCTCAGCTCCTTGTCAGTATTTCATTTTCAGATTAAATACAAAATCAGTTTATGTGATTAGGTTAAATTACAAATTGTTCATTGTTGTATCAAAGTGAATTCAGAGGTTCATGTGAAATACTAAAATAAACAATTTTGTCCCTTTGATCAAATTTTGTTAAAATATTTGACGGATTTCATTAAGTGCCACGCCAGCTCCAATAAAATGACGACACGTATCACTCTTAATAAAAAATATAAATATATAAAAATTAAAAATTTAATTTTTTTTGCCAGCCACCTCTTTTCTTTTTCTTTTTCATTTTTTTTTAAAAAAAAATAATTAATTAATTTTTTAGTTTTATATATTTATTTTTGTAATATATTAATATTTGTCATTAAGATTAACACGTGTCGTCATTTTATTGACCTTGATATATCACCTAAAAAAAATAAAAAAATAAAAGTTTGAAAGACTCAAAGACAAGTATAATATTGACCCAGCCAATGAGGTTGACCTCAATAAAAAGGAAAAGGTCAAGAAAAACTCGTAATGTGCTTTATGGTCTTTGTCTTTGAGGTAATGGATGATTCCTCTGCCTCCATCGGATTATGATCATCAATAATTATTTGTTTGAATTTGAATAAGTGATTATAGGAGACCACTTATAAAATTTACTTGACCAAATAAGAATTAGATTGCACAACTATTTATCTAATAAGGTGAATCTCATAAGTAACATCTTACAATCATCCGCTCAAATTCTCTTCAATTCAGACAAATAATTATAAAAAATCATTATCGTCTTAATCCTCTATTTGTTTAGCACCCAAAAATAAAAATAAAAAATAAATAAAATAAAAAGAAGTTCAATAAATAAAAAATTCATTTCAATTTGTGTCCGCGCTCCCCCTTATCCGAGAGTAAAACTGTAAAAGAGAAGTTGCTTTTCATGGCCTTTAAAAAGCAACTTGTGACGAAGACTTTCCCACGACAAGAAAACGCGTTGCCTCAGTGACTCAGTCTACATGGAATACAAACCATTCGTGCTTTCTTTGTGTCGTTTTCTGCCAAAGATCATCAAAGCGTGTTCAAAACCAAAGGAAAGGATCCCATGTTAAAATTCTATGTTACGATTTTTTTAAAATAGAAAAATAAAAAAATATATATACTTCTCTCAAACAATTTTTCGATTGCTAATGTATATTCAAAGAAATATATTATTTGCACAACTCTTACACGACAATGACACAACAATGCTGATGTGTTAAGCTTTTTTTATTAAAAAAAAAAATGCTAGACACATTTGCATTGTTGTGCAATTGTTGTACAACTAACATATCTCATATCCAAATTGCATCAATATCTTCCCAAACTGATAAAAATAATCAATGTCCCTTAATAACAAAAATACATTTAATGAAAATTTAAAAAAATTGAAAAATGGTGACCAGGTAGTGAGTCTTCACCATTTTTTTTTTTTTTTTTTCAAATTTATAAGAGTATTTTTGTGTTTTTAAAAAATTCTTAAGGTCAATTTTGTCTTTTTTGGGACAAAATGGGTACATTGACAATTTTTCTTTTGTAGTTAAATGCTGCTTGTTTCGGCGTAAAATGTTTTATGGAAAATATTTTCGATGTTTGGTGAGGGTGAAAATAAAGGTCAACGAAAATCTTTTTTAATTTGACCATAGAAGCCTCTTTAATTTTTGGAGAACAATTTATGGTTTTGAGTTTAAACTCTTCATTTTTATACGCACGTTTGTGGGAATCCATCACCGCCGAGCATTGGAGTTTGTTGGTAGCCTGACTCTATCGTCAAAGATCCCTGAATTTTTATATCCGAGCAGAATCTGGTCTTCCGAAACCAGATTCATGCCAATTTGGCCAGAATCTGAAAATTTCTGCCATATTTCGGCCAAACTATGCTAGATTCCAGCGAAATTGACTGGAATTTGGCCAAACTGGCCTGATTTCTACCATACTGGTCAAATTCTGGCCAATTTGGCCCGAATTTAGTTCGTTGGAATTCAGCAATAGCTCTATGACATCACTGGATTCTGTTTTAAGCAGACTTTTTTCGTACAAACCAAATGCAAAAAATTATTTTTAGGAAAATTATTTTTTTCTGAAAAATGATTTCGTTGAAAATATTTTACGACAAAATACATTTTACGTCGAAATAAATGAAACATAAGTGAACATTGATTCAATCAATAGTTTTGAGATGGGCATTGACACTCGTGTACTAGTTTGAGAAAGTGTGTATTTTTCTCATGATTTTGGGCTAACCTATCTAAGTAGGGAGCGCGCTACCAATCTGCACCTTCGTTTGTGTTATTTTTCTTTCCAATTCCATGCTAGCTAGCTAATGAGATTTTTTGTCTAACTAATACTGCTTTAATATATCAGAAATCTTGTAACTTGGCATTTTTGTATTTTATGAAAGTCAACTTAACAAATTAATAATTCTAATACATGCTTCTTTTCACAACGATTATTAATTATTGGAGGTCATTGCTTCAGCCATGGGGTTAAACCCATGCATTATATTATTGGTCCAATTAACTTTCTGTAGGGAAGATTCTTATTTGAATGTTCCTACAAAAAAGCAAAATTCCTCCCGGCCGGTTCAGGCACGGCAACTTTATTCACACGTTTGGAGAAATTTGATGTTGAGTAATTTGAATTTTTAGGAACGTGATTATTCACACGTTATTTCTCAGTCTATCGTTTTTGGATTTATTCTGAGTCAGTCAAGAGTGGGTACTCAAAAAGTCATTTCTCTATTTCTCAACATCAATAAAGTATTACTACTCGGGCTTTCTACGAAGGGGCACCATATATATACCAATCCAACGTGTTCAGAATCTTCAGATCGATTGAATTTTTAACTTCTCTCTTTTCTAAGCAAATTGGGAATCAAAACACCAAAAAATAGGTGAGCCTCCTAACAACAAACACTCAAAATAAAAATACTGCAGAAAATACAACTAAATAGTATGAAATATAATAGGCCAAAAAATACCTGTCCCTCTTGTAAGGGCCACATAAAACGGTAATTGAAGCAAAAGAGGCACAGAAAATGGTACGGATCTCAAAAAATCTCTCAACTCTTCCCAAAGCCCCAGCTAAGAAACAGCAAAACCACCAAAAAGAAGCTTTGCAGGAGAGGCACTAGCATTCCAATAAGGAGCCATTGAAGAAGAGGAACTAATTCCGATTATACAAGTCCCCGCAACAAGATCAAACTATTCCCTAAAACCTACAAAATCAATATATAATACAAGACTCTGAATACCGAAAAACAAAACAAATAACACAAACACATCAAAACACCAAAAAGCAACAACATTGGTGAATGATGACAAGAGTTAATCATTATAAACCTTGAATGCAATTACATGGATCCTTCTTCTTCTTTTTTTTTTTTCTTTTTTTTTTTTTGCTTAATAGTGAAACCAAAATGAGAAGAGTTAATTGTGATAAACCTCGAGGCACTGCGCATCATAAAAATAAAGTCATCTCGAATCTTCTAGCTGATATTGAAAATTCTTTTGTTCTTTTTGTCTCTCTATGCCCTATTTAGGTTACTAGTTTTGGCTCAGTATCAAGTCCATGGGTCTTACTCACTCTCAAAAGACGCCTTAGGAAATGAGGATACTTAACACGCCCCCTCACGTGTGGCACTATTGTCCAATCACGTGTATTGCATCAGAGCGGCAGCAGGAGGGAGGCTCAATCCTCTCTCTAAGACGCATTGAAAGAGGAGGGGACACCATGGCTTATAAAGTGCCTAGGTGAAGGAAATCTTAGCGATGTGGGACACTTTAACACGCCCCTTCACGTGTGGCAACTAATGGCCAAACATGTGGACAACAACGGGAGGGAAAGACCCATCATCGCAAGAAACCTGTGGCTCTGATACCATGTAAAAGTTCATGGGCCTTACTCACTCTCAAAAGACGCCTTAGAAAATGGGGATACTTAACAGTCTGGACCGGCGAAATGCACTTTTTGGTTGTTATATAAAAGCAGCCAAATTATAAGCTCAGAAAATTCTAAAGTCTACCATGCATATATCCCAGGCCTTTGGCAAATCTGACTACTGATCGAAATAATAGCACAATCATGTACAATATAATTACATATGCGAATTATATATGAGTTCAATGTTAAAGCATTTTCAAAATTATTATGTATATATATTTATTTTTTGTTTTGGAAATATTTTAAAGGGAATGTATTAAAGAGCATTAAATGAAGATAGTCGCATATGAAAAAAGAAAGAAAGTGTAGTTGGCATTTATAAAATTATAAGGCCTAACATATTTTTAGCATTTAAAGTAATGCTTGAGCGTATGCACTTATGTGTATACTCTAGTACGGTGTGAAGCACCGGATGCGCACGTATGGCAGTGGGTGCCTTGATGGCGTACTCGGAGTGATATAAGCATATGACCATTCAATTTTGGATGGCAATGATCATTCGATCTAATGGTTTGATCTTAGACCATAAGATACTTCTTAGGTAGATCCAGTGGTTGGATTTACTGGACTATCACTAAAGTAAACTGTAAGATCAAATCACCTTTGATCTAACGGTTGAGATTAAATAATAACAATCTAATGATTATTTTATAATAATTATTGATAGTTATTTGATTTGATGGTCGGAATTAAGTGTCAAATAATTGCTGGATTAGCAATTGTTCAACACAATACAAAAGTAACTATCTCAATAATAATAGACAAAAGTTATTAAAAAAGTATAACTCTCTACTTTAACTACTATTTTTTCTATACTATCTCTAACAGTTTTTCTATTCTACTATTTACGTACATTTAAATATTATTTCTTATTCTCTTTTATTATATTTTTGCCAACACTTACTGAAAGAGAAAATATTGAATTTCGACACATTTTTTGAGCTACGCCGTATGAGTGTTGCACCAATTCAATATTCTAGCAAAATTATACAATTTATGAAAGCAAAGCAATTGATCATTTAAAAAAAAAAATAACAACAACAACAAAAAACAACAATGCAAAAGGAAAACAAAGCAACTAGAAACATACAATAAAACTAATAATTCTTAAGATTGATCATTCAATTGACATGTGTGCTTGATAAGGTCGGATTGCAACTAAGAATGAGTTTGACCGTCTTTAATGTTCACGTGTCTTTCAATGAACTCAAGAAATCCTGAGGTATACTCATGAGAAATTTGACAAATGGAGTTTTGTTGATTTGCTTATATTCAATGTCATTAACATTGTCAGTAATTTCGTTCGTCTTCAATAATCATGTTATGCATTATTATGCATGCTTTTATAATGAAAAGTGAGTGGGAGAAAGAATGGGATACGTGAATATTATATTGTTTTAGTTTTAATTTTTCTCAATATTTAATTAGTTATAGAATGAATGGTAAATAAGCTGTAGAGTTTATTCTTTATTCATTATATAAAGAAAATAGTTACTTTGCCTCATCAGCTGGATTGAAAAATAAACACTTGATAATAATCAAATTTGACGATTTTGAAGCATTTGACTGACCTGCTAGAAATGCTCTAAGACTATTTGATACAAAATTAAACAAAAAAAGATACCGAGGAAGAAAAACCAGGGGCAGACTTAGGTGGATTGTTTGGGGTCTTTTTTTTTATTTATTTTTTATAATCTCTATAAAGGTACTATTTTCTATGGCATGGCCTTGTCAATATTAACTTTTAAGACAGATTGATTTTTTTTTTTTAATTTAGATATTTTTATGAAATGGACCTCCGAAAATTAATTTTTATTCCTAAAAATGATTTTTTTTTTTTCTATTTTTTTTTTTATTCCCTCTTAAAATTTTAGTTCCACCCTGCTTCTATGCAACCAAATTGATGGTGTGAGACAAGATCGAGGGGCAGTAGGTAGATTCTTATTTGAATCACTAGTGGAGTTGACGTAGAAAAGCAAATTCCTCCCGGCTCTGGCACGGCAACTTTATTCACTCGTTATTGTCACTATTGACGCCTAATTTGATATTGTGAAATTTATGTAAGGATTAATTAATAACTTCATGTACAGACAATTTACATGATAAAATTTATTTCTCAGTCTGTAGTCTTTGGATTTATTCTGAGTCAGTCAAGAGTGGGTACTCAAAGAGTCAAAAAGTACTCTTTCCTCTATTTCTCAACATCAATAAAATATTACGACTCAGGCTTTCTATGATAAAATTTATATCTCATGGTCTTTCGTCTTTGGATTTACTCTCAGTCAGTCAAGAGTGGGTACTTAAAAAATCCTTTCTCTATTTCTCAACATCAATAAAGTATTACGCCTCAGGCTTTCCTTGAAAGGGCATGGACCTCTTTTTTCTAAGCAAATTGGGAAAACGCTGCATGGAATCAAAACACCAAAAACTGGATAAGCTTCTTAATAACAAACTCAAAATAAAAATACTGCAAAAAAAAAAAATAACTAAATAGTAAGAAATAGGCTAAAAAATGACCCCGTCCTTTTTGTAAGGGCCGCATAAAATGGTAACTAAAGCAAAAGAAGCATAGGAAATGGCATGGATCTCGAAAAGTCTTTCGATGATCTTCCCGAATTTCCACTTAGAAATAACAACCACCAAAAGAAAACTGTTGCCGGAGAGACACTAGCATTCCAATAAGAAGCTGTTGAAGAAGGAGAACGAACTCCGGGAGAATAAAACCCACAAAACCAATAATACAAAACAGTGAATATGGAAAAACAATACAAAGAATAGAAACGCAACAAAACACTAAAAAGCAACAACATTGGTGGATGATGAGAAGAGTTGATCATTATAAACATTGAATGCAATTATTGTTAAAGCATTTTCAAAATTAATATGCATATATATTTATTTTGTGTTTTGGGAATGTTTTAAAAGGAATGTATTAACGAGCATTAAATGAAGATATAGTCCCACATAGGAAAAAGAGAAAGTGTAGTTGACATTTATAAGGCACAACACACTTTAAGCATTTAAAGTAATGCTTGGATGTATGCACTTATGTGTATACTCTAGTATGGTGCGAAGCACCAACGCGTGCGTGTGGCAGTGAGCCGTAAGGCGCTAGTGGCGCACTTGACACTTCAATCTTGTCATGATTATTCGATCCAATGGTTGGATGTATTGGACTATCACTAAAGTAAATTGTAAGGTCAAATCATATTTGATCTAACGGTTGAGATTAAATAATCATTTATAGTTATGGACGGTTGGATTAGCAATTATTTAACACAATACAAAGTAATTTTGATTCAAAGACTAAAAGGAAGCTGCCACTACGTACTAATCCCTGCGAAAACTGAAACAATTGAATTATGGACATCAATTTGAAAATTTAGGAGAAACTATACTTAATCTATCATTCCATAGAGTAATGATAAAAAAAACACCCATATATTACACACCTCCACTCACATGGGATGAGGTTCATGTGATGATGGGTCTCACCCCATGTGAGAAAATAATGTGTAATTGATGTGTAATAGATGTTTTTGTATCATCCCCCATCCCATATCCATCCCCTCAATTTTTCAATTGGTTTAATGTACCATATCAATCTACAATTGGAGTTGCAATGTCCCTCTTTTGTCCTAAAAAGACAAAAGTACTCCTAAAAATTTGAAGAAAAAAAATATCCTAACAATAGGGTATTTTTGAATTTTTTTTTTTTTTTAATGCTTTTAGTAAATTGGTATGGCACATTAACTAAAGACTTATACATTCTCTTTCGGTTTTTCTCTCATTCTCTCACTTCTCAAAATTTACTATTAAATCTTTAGGGCCAATATATGTGAGATTAAGTATAATTTCTCCTAAATTTATGGAACACCTTTCTTTCTTTCAGCTATTAGCAAGATTTACAATTAATTTCTAAAAATACACATATTTACGCTCATCTTTTTTCCCTCAACGTTAGATGATTAGATCAATAGTATTCTTTTTGCCATGAGCGTATATTACTCAAATTAATGGATAATCTTTGCATGATTAGAATTATCATGTAATTTTCTTCTTTAGAACATAACTTCAAACTTTCTTCCCCCCTCCTTCACCCTTTAGAGCATCTCCCACGGTATTAGGCAAAATAGCTACTAAAAAGTTACAACAGTCTACTCTATTAGCTATTCATTTTTTTATACCATTTCTAACAGGTTTTTTATTTTATTATCTACTTGCTTTTAAATATTATTTCTCATTTCTTTTATTATATTCTTACCCGTAGTTCTGCTAGATGCTCTTTATGTTTTGTTCTCTAGTTTTCTTTCTATATAATTACCTTAAAGAGAATTATTTGAATCACGTGGTAAAAAATTAGAACGTGGAAGACAAGCGGAGGTGGGGGAATTCCCACCGGCTCTGGCACCGCAACTTTATGGGGAGCCAAATTTGACAGAGGAAAGCAGCAACTTTTCGATTGATAAGCGGATTTTTTATTTTGTTTTCAGCAAAGTAGCCAATTCTAAAAAAAGTTGCTACAATTAAATGTAGCACACATTCTACAATTTTTTTTTTTTAATCATTTCTCCCTCAGCAAAGCCAACGCCTCATCACTTCCAGAACAATTTCGCATCAAATTATTTTCCAATCCCTCTTGTATCAACAACATGAATGGCGTGCGGTTCACTTTGTACTCGATCTCTCAAATTCCTTCTCCCTCCGCAATCCTCACCTTTCAAATTCTCGTTCTGTTCCCAACGGCCAAACCCTACCTTCACAAATGGTGAAGACTAGTAACTCGCTTGCTCAACTCATCGACTCGGTCGAGACTATTTTTTTTTTTTTTTAATCTCTATAAAAAATACTATTTTCTATAGCATGGCCTCGTTAATATTAACTTTTCACCACCAAATGGTTTCAGCTTTCTACTAGTACTCGGACCAAAACAAGGAAGCAATGTTATATGTAAGCTTATAGCTTTTAAAAAACACAATTTCAATTAGAGGTGGAACTACCCCTAGCTTTGAATGGATCAAAATATAAAATGTCACAAAATTTTGAGTTTTTTTTTTTTTTTTTGGGAAAAATAAGCATTACCCTACTAAAACTATCACCTCATTGTCAATGCCTCTCCCACCTCCAAAACTATCAATTACGTCAATGTTCCTTCCTAAAGTATCAAAAAATGTCAATGTTCCTCAAATGACAAAAATACTCTTCTTAAAATCATAAAAATTCTTATAATTATAAAAAAACTAAAAAAATTAAAAAACCAGTTTTTTTTTTTCTTTTCCGTTTTTTCACAATTTTTGTGATATTTTCGGTTTATTTTTTTTCATACCTTACTAAAGTATATATATAAGTGCATATACTCAAGCATTACTTTAAATACTTAAAGTGTGTTGTGCCTTATAAATGCCAACTACACTTTTTCCTTTTTCCATGGCAATATGATCCTTTCCAATTGATTTTCAACTGGACAGGAGCCGTTCCTTTATATCTAGGAGTATTTTTGTAATTTTACACCATTTGAAATTACAAAAATATCCCTATATATTAGGGCTAGCAATTTTGACACGACCTGACAACCCGACACACGACACGAAATTAGTGGGTTTGGGTCTTCTTTAAACGGGTCGACCTGTTTAACTTAGTCTGGCGGATTGGGTGGCGGGTCACCCGCGGGTGACCCGCTAGACACAATTAACCCCCCCCCCCCCCCCTCCCCCCCCCCCCCCTTTTTTTTTCCTAAGAAATTTGAGAATGGGCTTATAAGTTATAACTTATAATAGCTTATTAGTAATTTAGTTATTTAACTTATGAATCCTGATCAGCTGATTTTATGTTTTAACTTTTAAGCTTTAACCTGAAAACAAATGTTCAAAAATCATAAAACAGTGAAAAGACAAAAGCTCAAAAATCAAATTTCAAAAGACGACTAAAGTTATCAAATTCAAAACCCTAACCTTTTCCACAGTTCCACGGTCTTCCACTTCCACCGCCCTTCAGTTCATCCCCTTCTCTTCTTCTTCCATCTTTGTCTCTCCACTATATTGCCCTTTGCCCCTCTGACTCTCTCCAAGACTCCAACAGATTTCCAAGTCCAAGCAAGTTAAGCAACGTCTCTCTCCATCGGCCCAATCACGGTAAGAGTCCAAAATTTGTTCAGATTTCAAACAATTTTCAGATTTTCATCAAATCCATCACGGCAAGTCTAAGATTTTCTCTATGGTTTCAACTTTCAGTGTAACAGGTCCATAGTAGCTAGAAGGGCTGGGTTGTAATAAGTGGGATAGTTGGATAGTTAGTTAGTCAGTTGATTAGTTAAATGGTAGTGATTAGAATGTAGTTAGCTGTTATGTTAGTTGAGTCTTAAGTTGTATAAATAGAGAAGAGAAGGCTGAGAGAAGTATCTTGGATCATTGTTGTTCATTGAACAAAGGAGATTCTCGAACGTGCCTGGAGAGTAGCCTTCTCGAATTTGGCTGATTCTATACAATTTCAGTAGTTCATTCTTTTCTTCCTCAATTCTTCTTCATTTTACATTTTATACACTGATTTTTCATAACAGTTGAAGACAACTGTTAAATTCAGAGTATGACTTTTGTGGATTGTGGGTTTCGGTCCTTCGGAGCATGATTTTTATTTTTTACTCTTTGAGTCTTTGCTATGGGGTTGTGGACCGTCGACGCTCTCTCTCTCTCAGTCTCTCTAGTCTCTGATCTCCGGCTCTCCGCTCACTACCGACGACCAACGCTCGACGCTCGCTGTTGACTGCCAACGCTTTCCCTGTCTCTCTACCGCTCTCTCTCTCTCTCTCTCTCTTACACCGATGTCGCATCCGGTACCGCCGATATGTTAGTAGTTTATTTCTTTTTTTAGAGCATTTTGATTTGTTTCGGGAAATGGATTGTCATCTCAGATTCTCACTGGTGTTGTTACTTGTTAGTGTAAATATAGGTCCCCTCACTGCCTTTTCCAAATACGAGGGGATCTCTTTTTCTTTTCTTTTCTTTTTTCTTCTCTTCTTCAAAGTTCAAAAAGGCAAAATTGCTTGGATTAAGAGTCAAGTACTTCAACTATAAGGAAAAAAACATGTCGCAAAATGGAACAAAAGAAATTAAGATATTATGATCAAATTTACACTTCCTCCCATAGTCCCAGATAGATTATATGCGTTGATCTGAAATTATATGATTATTTCATTTCATGTTAGAGGTTATGTGGTTAGTAGTGAAATAAAAAAGATAAAAATAAAAAATAAAAAATACCAAAAGAGAGTGAAAACAAAAACGAAAAGAAAGTTAATTTATTTAACAAAAAGTTGCTACATAATAATGCTTAATGTTGAAGCCAAAGGAGAGAGGACGGGGGGGCATGGACAAAAACTGCGGATTCTCTTTTGCTACCGAAGCATTGTCGTTGCTGAGAATTTAAAATGGTTGTTCCAATGAACAGACAACCAGTTACCAGGTGATAAATATTTTTTATAAATGGGACCAATTAAGAACAACACTATGATTGAAAAGACCCAATGACCAAGAAATGACAAATATTTTCATAATGCTTGTGAATCTGTGATGATTTTTATTTTAGTTTCAAATGTGATTGATAGTTTGGACAGAAGTTAAATGCTTGTGAATCTGTGATGATTTTTATTTTAGTTTCATTTGTGATTGATAGTTTGGACATAAGTTAAATAATTAACACATGGTTAAATACTTGAAATATGTTCTTACCATTTGAACAGTCTTTAGCATTTTCATGTTTAAATATGAGTTTTAGATTAGACTTGTGGCTTTATCCGTTTTGATTATTTGTAGAATGTTGTGAGGAGGACTTGTTCTAAGAGATACACTTCTAAGAATTTTAAGAACTTGGGATCATAGTTCTGCAATCAATGTGCTTGTAACATATAAGCAATTCTGAAAATCTGAATTTGGGTTAGTACTCTAGTTTAAGTTGGTTTGTGACAAGTACAAATTTTAAAAAGTAGGCTCTTTATAAGTTATTTTTGTTTCAACTTGAAACGAACATTTTTTTTTGGAAATGATTGTCACTGTTGAAGTGAATGTCTACATTTGAATATCTTCTTTCTATTGCTATACTAAGTTTGGGATTCTTGTTTCCATTGTCTTGCAAATTGTAATTAAGTACATATTATTTTCTACTTGTCCCCCCTTTATTTTTAACTGCCTATATGTTAATCTCAGTTTGGTTAAAATGGGTTTTTTTTTTTTTTTTTCATTCTAATTTACTAACGATATGTGTGTAGGTGATTAACGAAGATTCGGTTATATTCGATGACAATGTGGTTGAAATAGATACAAGGGAGGATCCTTCTATTCATATAAATCTGATAACGACAAAAAAGGTCCAGAAGAAGCTTAGGAAGACCTCAACTGTTTGGACCCATTTTGATGAAGTTCCTTCTATAGATCCAAATGACACAAGGATATGAGCAAAATGCAAGTTCTCTGACCATAAGTATATAGCTAACAGTTTATATGGAACTGAAAATCTACAGAAGCATATGAAGGTTTGTGGAGGGAAAACTGATCGTGATATTTAGCAGATGCTCCTATCTAGAGATCAAGGAACTCTGTTTGTAAATGCTTCAAAATTTTGTCCTAAAAGATATAGAGAATTGTTGGTTGGTACAATTATAAAACATGACTTGTCTTTCTCATATATTGAATATGATGGTGTAAGAGAAGTGCATAGATACTTGCGTAGTGATGTACCATTAATTTGTAGAAATACTACTAAGGCTGATTTGATTAAGATGCATGTGTTGGAGAAACAAAAGGTTAAGTCTTTGTTAAATGTTTGTCATAGGAGGATTAGTTTGACATCAGATTTGTGGACTTCTTTGACAACCGATGGGTATATTTGCCTCACTGCACATTTTATTGACAAGAATTTGGCATTATCTAAAAGGGTGTTAAACTTTTCATTTATGCCCCAACCACATAATGGTGTATCTTTAGCTGAAAAGATATGTAGTTTGCTAGAAGAGTGGGGGATTGATAAAAAGGTTTTCTCTATAACATTAGATAATGCTTCTGCAAATGATTTGTGTGTTGTGAATCTCAAACCAAAATTAAACATGAAGAAAGCCTTTCCTTGTGATGGTGAGTTGTTTCATATGCATTGTTGTGCCCATATTCTTAATTTGATTGTGCAAAATGGATTAAAAGAGATTACTGGTGCTATCCAAAAGATTCGAGATAGTGTTAAGTATTTTAGAGGATCACAAATGAGAAAACAAAGTTTTCTTCAAACTGTCAATCAAATGTTATTGGATAGTAACAAGGGATTAAAACAAGATGTGCCAACTAGATGGAATTCGACATATCTTATGCTTGAGAGTGCAATTCATTATAGGCGTGCTTTTGCTTATTTGGAGATGATTGATAAAAATTATACGTTTTGTCCTAATGCACTTAAGTGGGAAAAGGTGATTGATATTAGTAGTTTCTTGGAATGTTTTTATCGTGCTACATGTGCTTTTTCTGGTATCAAATATCCCACAGCCAATCTATATTTTCCCGTAGTAGCATTGATTTATATGAATTTGAAGCAAGAGCTTGTGAGTGAAGATGGATATAAGAGATTAATGGCAGGTCAAATGATCTCTAAATTTGAGAAATATTGGTTAGAATTCAGTTTAGTGTTGGTCATTGCAGTTGTCTTAGATCCTCGTTACAAGCCGCGCCTTGTAAAGTACTACTATACTAAGATTTATGGAGCTGAATCTTAAGAATATGAGAATGTGACCAAAACGTTAACCAACCTTTTTATGGAGTATAGTGAGGCTAGTGCTCCTGCAACTTCAAGCTCCACAGTTGTTCAACCCTAAGAAGGCTCAGATTGGAAAAAGGTAAATAATATCACAAGTTTTTTAACTTGTTAGTAAGTAGTAACTTAGTATATATACTCATAATCACTTATTAATTTTATGTTTATATTATCTCTTTTTATGTATGATTTTCTTGCATTTGATGGAGTCGATCCTGATGCACAAAAGACTCAATTGGAACTTTATTTGGATGAACCCAAGTATTTGAAGAAGAATACGACATTTGACATCCTTTCATTTTGGAAAGGAAATGAATTTTATTATCCTGAAGTAGCTGCCATGGCTCGTGATGTTTTGAGTATTCCTATTTCTACTGTTGCTTCATAATCCACTTTTAATATTGGTGGACGTGTGATTGATCAATATAGGAGTTCACTCAAGCCTGATATTGTTGAGGCATTGGTTTGAACTAGAGATTGGTTATATGGAGAGTAAGGTAATGTTAGTTATTTGCATATTTAATTTCTTCATTTACTTGTATTTTTTTTATCTTACTTTAATGATATTAATTTCTTTTATCTTTTGATATAGAACAAACTTCAATAAATGTGGATAACATAGAAGATGATGTGTTGACATTGGATAGTAGCAGTTCTTGTGAGATCCCATGTTCTTTCTTTTGTTCTTATGTTATTGTTTGTGTTTTAGCATTTGAGGTAGAATGGCCAAACTTTTTCACATCCCAATATAATTATTTTATTTTTTTCCTTTAGGTATTGGAGTTGAATGACAAAGATGGACATGACAAACTAACTTGCGTTGGACCCAATTTGATGGACAATGAGCATATTCATTCAAGGGATCAGACTCAACAGTGGACAATTATGATGTAGTTTTTTTTTTTTTTTTAGACAATTAAGCATATTAAGTGATTTGGTGATAGCCTACTAGGAGTTTAGAGATGAATTGCTAAAACTATTATTATTTTATTTAAATACCCAAAACATCCCCCCCTAAAATTATTATTATTTTTTTATTTTTAAAAAAAAAAAAAACACTTTTAAGCTAAACAGGTCGTGTCGACTCGATATGACCTGTTATGCTAAACGGGTCGTGTCGGGTGACCCGTGAAATAGCTGTGTTGTGTCGTGTCTGTAGCCCCGACCCGTTAACATAAACGGGTCGTGTTTGGGTCTAGCTTAAATGGGTCGCGGGTCTTAAGGGGTCGTAAACGGGTCGTGTCGGGTACCTATTTTGTCAGCCCTACTATATATAAAGGACTGGCTCCTCTCCAGTTGATTTTCAACTGGAGAGGATCCTGGTCCTTTTCCATGTGGTACTTTCATTTAATGCTCTAATTTAATACTTTCCTTTTAAAACATTCACAAAACACAAAATAAATAAATATATATTAATTTTGAAAATACTTTAACAATTTTTGTCTTACTGGAAAAAAATTTGAACCATTTTTGCCTTGGTCTTTGGGGAATATTGACATTTTTTAACAGTTTAAGGAGATATTAACACAATTAATAGTTTGATGGGGACATTGACAATTTGAAAGTAGTTTAAGGGAGTTATGTGTACTTTTTTTTGTTTTTTGTTTTTCTAAATTTTAGTTATTTTTATGAAATATATGATTTCTCCAAAATTAATTTTTATCCCTAAAAATGATATTTTTAGTTATGTCCCCCTCCTAAAATTTTAGTTCGACCCCTGCTTCTTTGCAGCCAAATTGATGGGGTGAGAGAAGACGGGCCATTTAATAATAAGTACCTCAAGGCGTTGAGGGATAAACAAGTCAACAGTAGAAAGACATAGAAACACTTTTGAGTAGGAAACTGCTTAGAAATAAATAGAATTCAGTCCCGCATGCTTTTCAAGCACAAGCAACACTAAAATAATTAGAATACAAAGAGGTACACTGGTGATCATCTTGACCGACAGAATGACAAAAGTAGTGTGAATTATTAAGCGCCATGGGAGAGACCTTATGAACTTCAGCAAACTCCATCCGGAATAAACTTGGAGCAACGTATCTCTTCAAGTGAGGCGTACATTGGTGCAAGTCAATGTCAACTGCTCAAATTCAAAAATGATGAACAGCACTGACACCGTTTCTCAAAAACAAATCAACCTTTTTCATAGATTACAGTAACATTTAAAATTTCAACGTATCTATCTCTCATACTAATAAAATTAATTATGCACTGCTACAAAAATTAATGGCACACGAAAACAGAACCTCTACTCCAACAAACACTGAAAGATTTGCCTAATAAATCCTACAAAGGCTACGTTCCTAAAAGGTCTATCACAATAATCAAAAGGTCGCATATTCCAATATAATTGCACAGGCCAAGGAGAAGAACAACTGATCTTATGGGAACTGTGAATGGCCTCGTGACCCATAGAGTTGAAAACAATTAATGATCATATGAGGCCATTGTTAGAAATATTTAAGATATTACTTAAGCTAACATGCGCAGCGGAAAACGAATAAGACAGGATTCAGGCTTACCTCTAGCTATATTTGCTCAAGCTTTTCCACGATCCATCTGAAGAACAAGAAAAAATTATTTGAGGGATCTTCTAACCTATGCCTATTGCTTGATGGCTGTACTGATGGTGTACACAGGCACTCTATTTATAGGCTAGGTTAGGGACCCTCAAATGGTAAACACCGTATTGTTTCCTTCCATCAAGGAAACAATATCGTTAATTGATTTTTTAAAATCAATTAACCGATTCCATATTTACGGTAATCTAAATTAATAGAAATAACCATAATACCGATTCCATATTTACGGTAATCTAAATTAATAGAAATATCCATAATACCGTATATGTTTATTAAAAAATAATAAACATAGTAAACACCGTAAATGTGATATAAAGGCCACATAAGGGAATAATATCTTACATTCTCCCACTTGGCCTTTATGACACATAACCTTATAGTATTAGGTTCTTTAGTTTGGCCAATCACTTATGGAATCCTCCCACTCAGATAAGAAATGTTTCACACGAATCATGGCGGTAAAACCATTATAAAATTAGGTCGTCCCTTCCATGTATCACAATGTAAAACACTCATTGCATGAGTACCTTATGGATAATCAAGCTTTATGAATGAACTTCCTATAAGTCATTCGGGTCCAACTTTATTTATCCTCATGGATAAAATAACAAATGTGCACAAAATCTTTATTATCATAACTTTATGTCTATAGACCAAAAAGAGACAAACCAATTTAACCAAGCAAAAAATGAATTAATGAGTCTCATATATTCCGCATGACTTTATTCTTTCTTTACCGGTAAACTTTAAGTCATGGGATCCACAATCATTAATTCAGTACTTATATGCTCAATAGACCCTTTATGTCTCTTAATGTTATCTCTCGTACTGAGATACTTAATGTCGATTT
This sequence comes from Alnus glutinosa, assembly GCF_958979055.1. Lineage (NCBI taxonomy): Eukaryota > Viridiplantae > Streptophyta > Magnoliopsida > Fagales > Betulaceae > Alnus > Alnus glutinosa. Next base: position 23,830,381 of record NC_084894.1, read on the forward strand.
ACTTCTGCTTCTACTCTTTATTCTTATAAAAGAAGATTATAGTAGATTTACCGCAGAGTATCTTTATGGTCTAACTATAAAATCGACAATATTGAGACTTTCAACAAAATGTCTCATCCATCATGCCTGTGTACTAAATTCATAGCACGCTAGACTTTTAGCTTTCTTGGTAGACGTAGCAACTATAGTCTGCATACTGCATCTCTAGGATATATCCTTCAATAAAAAGATATACACCTTAGAGTAGACTTTCTACTATCTACACAATCAGCAAAACTCAAATCTGAACAACTAACCACCTTCAAATGGAAAGGTATCCTTAGGTTAAGTTGTACTTCTTGGTTCCTTGCATATACCGCAAGACTTTATTTGCAGCACTTCATTGACCCAATATTCTTATTGTCAGTCATATGGTTATGTATAATGCAGACACTTAAAACTTTTCATCTGCCCTTATTCCAATACCTTTTGGGACATTAATCTGTATTTAATTAGTCCCTCTTAATTACTACTGAAGGTGCAAATCCTTCATTCTAAATTTTCCCAAAACTTTTTCAATGTAGGCCTTCCGAGACAATGTTAATATTCTTTATGTCTCTGTGAATCTCTATGTCAAAAGACATAAGAGGTTTCACCCAAATCCTTCATTTCAAAGTATTGTGAACTTTATGTAGCAAACCTAAATCACCACTTGCAAATATAGGGCTAGAAAGATTACTGTACTCCCACTGACCTTAAGGTATATATACTAATCAACAAGGTTTTTCTATAAACAATAACCTTGTAAAAAGTATATTACCATTGAGAGATCTATCATAGCCATAAATAGAATTCTTTAATTTGCAAGCTTTCTGACTGTTATTTATAAAACCTTTTGATTGTTTCATGTAAACCTTGTCTTTAAGATCCCCATTCAGAAAGTCGTTCTCGCATCCACTTGATGTAGCTCTAGATCAAAAAATGAGCTACTAATGCTATGATCATCTTGATGAACCATCCTTAGACACTGGAGAGAATGTTTCACGATAATCAATGCCTTCCTTATGAGTAAAACCATTGGCTACGAGTCTAGCTCGACCCTTCAGCCATGGACTTAACTCTCACTTCATGGCACTGAATCTCAATGTGGAGTTTTCTCCACTCATAGCATATGAAAACAAATTTGGATCATCTTTATGTCCAATGTCAACATCAGACTCTGGAAGATATACAATATGATCACTAAGAATTGTTGATCTCCTTATTCTATAGGATTTTCTTAATTCTACTTCCTCTGCATTTTGCAATGGGAGAATAGACTTTTGAACCTATTCTGTATGAGTTGGTTGTTCTAGAAATAATTGTGGCTCAGGATAATCAATCTGATTTTTCCTGAATACAATCAATCATCCTCTATGAGGAGGAGATTTGGCCAACTCTAGTGCTTCCTCAAATTCCAATTTATGTGAATGAGCACTCCCACTAGGTTCCGTATCCTCTAGAGATTTTACAATCAACAACTCTAGGCTTATATGAAGGACAATAAAACATTAAAACCCTTTAAAGTTTACTAGATAGCTTATAAAAGATCCGCTAGTTGTCCTTGAATCTAATTTCCTAAGGCGAGGATTATAAATCCTCTCTTTAGCAAGGCAACCCCATATGTGTAAATAATTTAAACTAAGCTTCCATCTATTTCATACTTTAAAAGGTGTCTTATGGACAACCGTAAATGGAATCCAGTTCAACATATACACAACGGTCTTCAAAGCTTTACTCTGTAAGGGTAATAACAGATTAGTATTACTAATCATTTCCCTTTGTGTGTACCTACCTTAATACTCTATGCCTATATTAGATCTAATGATCTTCACATTGTTTCTCTTCTTCTTCCTTATAGATATTGAAAGCATTCAATACCCCTGCTTTAATATTTAGAAGATAGAGATACATAAACTTTATATGGTCATCACTAAAAGAGATCAAAATATCTCTGACCATTTAGGCAATGAGTATGAAAAGGTCAACACATTTCAATGTACATGATCTCAAGAATCTCAAAATGCTCTCTTTGGCACCTCTAGTGGTCTTGTTGGTATGCTTTCCCTTATGCAGCCCACACAAGAACCAATGTCAGTAAATTACCGACTTTTATTTTCTATATGGAGATATATTTCAATCTCCAAAGCCATAACAAGAGCATTTTTAAATTCTTAAAGACTCTACTTTACGTCAACATCACTATGCAGAAATAAACAAATAATTTTGTTTCAAAAATTGGGACGTAGGTCAATTTTAAATAGACTTTAAATAAACCCCAACCAATATTCCACCAAAAAATAAGAAAAATTTCAATTTTAAAATAAAATTGAAATTTTTAATAAGCCAAACTAGAAAATAGATTTCAAAAAGATTATGGAATATAAATCATTTTTTGAGGTCAAAATTATAACTGAATTTTAAAAATTAACCTATAGATCCCAACAAGCTCAAATTATAAACACGTGTTATCCATTTTAAAAAGGACTCTGCATTTGTGTTGACAATGTGGATTGTTAAACCATAATCAATCCACAATATATTTGATTGAGTCACTAAAAGAGATTCACGACATACTAGATATGGAGATTATCTTTATTTTAAGTCATTTCTTATACTTCATGCAATCTTTCTTTATATGCCCTTAATTTTCCTTATTTCATGAGAAATATGTATCTTGATTGCCATAATATTTTATTGGCACCTTATTCTCATGCTTTAAGTGTTGGACATGATTGCATTTATTGGTCCTTCCTTTGACATGAATAATCATGTGAACACTTTATAAATTCTCTCATATCCTTGAACACACATGGTTAGAAGTTTATTTACTAACCATTTATCCTTACGTGTGTTACAAGATAAAATTCTACACTTAGAAGAGAGAATTCAAAAAATTGAAATAGACCAACAATGACTCAAAAATCTCAATCTTTAGGGACTTAAGCTAATCTATAATATCCTTCATTCCCATAATGGGATTATAAACATTTCAGAAACTGTAAAAGGTTTGTCTTTAAAGCTTTTTCTATTAGGGTGCTGGCCAAGTTTTGTTTGAACTTATTAAATGTTCATAAACAACCTTTATAAAACTTTGGCTCTAAAACGTTCAGGAATAAATCCCTGATGACTTTAGTGACATGAGATTTCATGAACATCTAACTTAAGTGATTAAATCACTCCCACCGTTCATGCTTAATAATCTCACGTGGCGTACTTAATTCCGCGGGAGTAGGTGGTTTGTCCACACGGAGTACCAAAATTTTTAACACCCCAAATGAAAAAGCATATCAATCATTTTTTCAGTCAGAAAAATATTATCATAATGTATTGGAATATAAAACCACCAAAAGGTAGAGTAACAGGAATAGCTGCAATAACCCAAAATTAAAATAAATACTTTAATGCTATGAAGTAACTTTATTTTAAATTAGCCAATGCCAATTTAAATAGTAAATTTCAACCTACCTTTGGGCAAAGGTTGCATCACGCATGAAATTTACTCTTTATTGATAAGACTAATAAATTTAAATATTAATAAATAAAATTCTTCGTACCTTTGGGCAACCGAAAGAAATTTTACTTTTAATACTAAATTTGTTATCTCATTCTAATTAAGTCATAAAAATAAAAACTTCCCTTTGGGGATAGGTAATTAAATTTATGAGTTAATTACAATACGATGTTAATTTTTCTATATGAAGTTCATGTGTACGATCCTTATGCAATTATTACAAAATTAGGATGCTTTGGCTCTCCCAAAATCATAATAATCACGCTGTAATTCATGAACATCTAATATATCTTTATGAGTTTCATGCGTGTAATCCTGATGTAATTATCATACAAAAATGGGATGCTTTGGCTCTCCCATAATTATTATGATAATTACGTGTGTGTAATCTTGATGCAATTGTCATTCAAAATTGGGATGCTGTGGCTCTCCCAAAATTATCATGATAATTGTTACTTCATTAACATCTAACAACTTTATAGATGCCCCCTTAATAGCCCCAGGAATATAACAAACCAATACTTAAAAGGGGTAAACAGCATTTTCTAAGGTGCAAGCAGATGAGCTCCCAGGAAAGTGAGGGGGGTCACACCGGACACACTTAAATCCCAAGACTTTCCTTGCCAGAACTTTCCCCGACATTGCATTCTTAGATATTACGGTAAACACACCAGTATATATGGTATTGTTAATTATTCTTAGGTCTAGGCATCAAGCAATTTATATTTAAACAATATAAATTCAACAATTAAAAATATATTCCTCAATTCATGTATTAAATAAACAATAATTTTAATACGCAGTACTGTAAATAATAAAGGGAATAAAACCTTAATGTGAAAGCATAAAACCAGACTTAGCTTAATGGTTTGAAGCTTGTCACTTTATGGACATGAAGGTCCCAAGTTCGAACCCCATATGAGCCAAATCTTTTATTTTATTTAAATGCTACTGTAATGGGCTACTATATTGGGTTGGGTTTCTGGGTCACAAGACTCCAAATGGGCTACTGTATTTGGGCAATTGGGTCAACCCACTTAATCGGGTTGGGCCTCTGGGTCTATGTATAGTGCTGGCCCAAACTAGGTCAGCCCACTTAAATGGCCCAAAACTGCATGGGTTTTAAAAAAAAAACCCTACCTGAAAAATATATCCAACCCAAAAACTTTAATGGGTCGAAACCCTACCCAGTCACCAACCAACCCGACCCGTAATGTTCCAGATGGGTTGAAAACCCTCAAAATGGAACCCTAGCCGCCACCCCTTTATGAAAATACCCATATCAAGATTACAACAACTCAAAATTAGGCAATATATCACAATACACCGAATAGTGATAAAACAAAAAATAGTTATATCAAATTTATGGGTTTTCATAAACAGTACGTGAACAACAAATATTCACAAAATAATCGCTAATGCGTTTCTATCATGTCACAAAAGACGAAATATTGCTCAAACAATATTGACAAACAGAAGTGAACAATACCAAATAGAATATACTTGATTCAATATTGATAACCAATAAAAAATACTTGATTCAATATTGATAACGCATAGTAAAATTATACGCTAAGCAAAATAGCATAGAGGATGGCTCTGATACCACATGTTAGAAATATTTAAGATATTACTTAAGCTAACATGCGCAGCGGAAAACGAATAAGACAGGATTCAGGCTTACCTCTAGCTATATTTGCTCAAGCTTTTCCACGATCCATCTGAAGAACAAGAAAAAATTATTTGAGGGATCTTCTAACCTATGCCTATTGCTTGATGGCTGTACTGATGGTGTACACAGGCACTCTATTTATAGGCTAGGTTAGGGACCCTCAAATGGTAAACACCGTATTGTTTCCTTCCATCAAGGAAACAATATCGTTAATTGATTTTTTAAAATCAATTAACCGATTCCATATTTACGGTAATCTAAATTAATAGAAATAACCATAATACCGATTCCATATTTACGGTAATCTAAATTAATAGAAATATCCATAATACCGTATATGTTTATTAAAAAATAATAAACATAGTAAACACCGTAAATGTGATATAAAGGCCACATAAGGGAATAATATCTTACAGCCATTTGATTCAAGGTATCGTGGTGTTCTTCCTATGGAAGCCCACATGCATTTCCAGAAATAAGATACTTGGAAATGTGGGCATTCCTCATTTGGGTTGCCATTAGAGTCATACCTTAAGAAAACGATGGCATCCAATTATATCCATTTTTTTATTTTGATTTGTATTGAAACTAGAAAAGGAAGAGGTTATCATGACAAACCTGAAGGCGTTGCCCTAATCATAACTATAACTAGTGCATTAGCTCTCGATTTCTGACTGCTTTTCTTCGATGATGTTCTTTTCTAAGACACTGTTGAGGGAAGATTCTTAAAATAATACCATATCCTCCACCTCCTCCAAAACACAAGGGGCCAATTACAATTCCAAAGCCAAAAACAAATCTCAGTTCAACACGTGTAATTCCACTCAATCGTACTCCTATGACTTTCTTCATATGTTGGAGGTGGCAATCGTGCCTCCTCATGTGAGCACCGTGATTTCAAAGGCAAACCACATAATCTTCTATTTCCTTTGAAGGAAGCTTCTGAAAATGTAGCTAATTGCTTGATGAATGAAATTTGTCCCACCAATTGGTTGAATGAAAGGTTTAGGACCGACAGGAAAATAAGACCATTGGCGAGTTGCACATAAATCTTACCGGTAAGCTCATTATTTGACAAGTTTAGAGACTCAAGATTACTCAATTTTTCCAGAGACGCTGGGATTTGGCATGTCAAAGCATTGTGCGACAGGTTAAGAATATATAACAGTGCGATTGTCCAATTTCTTCGAATATAGGATCATCAAAGTTGTTGCAAGAAAAGTCAATGATGGTGAAGATACTTAGGATCTTCATTAGCTCCACCTCTGAATCCTTGCTAGTATCTGTTACCGTATCTTCATATAAGTAAAAGCCATCAAGACTAATCTAGAGGTAATTGAGCCTTGCGTGTGCCTCATGTGCACGATTCATCATTGCCACGCAAGACAAAAGAAGCATTATTGGAAGGTTACCATTAAAATTATTTGAAGCTACGTTAATAATTTGAAGCATTGGCCAAGGGGCATTAAGCTTTGGATGAGAAATGGCCCATAAAATTTGTTAGATCGTAAAACAAGGACCCTCAAGGATGTGTTGTTCAAGTAAAATGGGAAGGTACCCTCGATGTGGTTGTTCCCAATGTCCAAGACCTCCAACCTAGAGTAATTGGCCAAGGATTTTGGTAACCCTCTTTCTAGTTGGTTTTTATTGAGAACTAAAGTTTGTAAACCACAATTATCTCGAAATGCATCAGTAATTGTGCCGTTGAGTTTGTTCTTCCTTAGATTTAGCACCCTAAGTTTACCACTCATCTCAATCAAGCATTGGGGAATTCTGCCACTGAAGGAATTATTAGACAAATCTATAAGTTTAAGATCTGTACCATTGCATATTGATCTAGGGATGCTCCCATAGAATTTATTACTTGAAAGTGACAAAAATCTAGTAAAGGCAAGGGATTGACCAATGGTTGTTGGTAGCTCTCCATAGATTTGGTTGTTTGAAAGGTCTAGAAAGAATAAATTAGATTAGTTTATTAAGAAATCAGGAAATTTTTTCAACTTACAAGAAGCGAGAATTAATACATCAAGCTGAACCGCGGATAATGAAAGGTTAAAATCATTATATTCAGTCAACAAGTTGACGTCAGAAAGATCACGATATGAAAGATTTTTTAACGGCTGAATCACACTAAGTTCCAGGGAATTGTTAAGTTTGTTAGAACCAAGTGATAGCACTTCAAGACCTCGGAGTTCAAAGATAGACATGGGTATTGACCCTTTCCAACTGGTTGTATCCAAATAAATACGTAAGAAGAAACATTGGAAAATTCTTTGAGTTGACTAGAAAATTGGTTGGACCGGAGTACTAGCACTTGCAATGATGGAAGGGAAAACAGAGAAACTGGAATATTCTCATTCAGTGAATTTCCATACAAGTAAAGAGATTTCAATTTCAAAAGTTCTTACCACTGAGTGGAAGTAATCTGACCAATAAGATTATTAGAAGAAATGTTTAGGTTGATCAAATTCTTGGCTATGCTAAATACTAGAAATGATCCACTAAACATCTTAAATGACATGTCGAAATAGACCAATTAATTGTGGGAGGCTCGCCAATGATTTTGGAATTGATCCACTGAAATTGCAATTCGAAAGATCTATTGTTGACAACATTTTAAGATTGCCAATAAAATGTAGCAATGACCCTGAAAATCCTATATATTTGAGAAGCATGGTTCGAAGAGATCCATTTGGAGGAAATTCTGGCAAAGAACCGTGCAAGTCATTATTGTACGATAAGTCAATCGTTTGTAGCGTTGGAACCTGAAAGATCTTTTTTGGAAATTTTCCATTCAACCTAGGACTTTGTAGAAAGATCGTTTGTAGCGTTCTTCAATTGCAGTAACAAGGACTGATTGCCGAAACATTGGCCAGACACGCCAAAGACACAAATGCTAATTAGGAAAAGTGAGTAAATGGGCATCAAGATAAGCCGCGAAAAGACCACAAGTCTCATTGCATGGAATGGAAGGGGTGGTGATATTAATTAATGGTGGATTAAGGATGGTATTAATTTGTTTTGTGTGTGAGTAAATATATAGATGAAAATATAATGGGGGATGATAAGGCGAGTAAAGTTCCAGTAACACGACTTTTTGACCCGTGACTCTGAGTGGCACGTGGTCGACCAAGAAGAAGAAGATGAAGTAAGAGAGAAGAGAGACCTTACTATTTTATCTTCTATGTTTGATCGTTTCTTTCAAATTTCTTCTGTTTGCCGACTTAATTACTGGTCTTCCACTAATAATTCTGATACATTGCTTCAGACATGGGATTAAACCCATGCATTATTGGTCCAATTAATTTTCTGTAGGAAGATTAATTCTTATTTGAATCACAAGTGGAGTTGACGTAGAAAAGCACAATTCCTCCCGGTTCTGGCACGGCAACTTTATTCACGCGTTTGGAGAAATTTGATGTCCTTTCTCTGTTTCTCAACATCAATAAAGTATTACGACTCAGGCTTTCTATGAAGGGGCACCATATATAATTTTATCTTCTCCTTTTTCTAAGCAAATTGGGAAAAAGGCTACAGGGCAATCAAATTTGATATAGGAAAGCAGTAACTTTTGGTTTGGTTAGCGGAATTCAACATTTTTTTTTGTTTTGTATTTACATTTTTCAGAAATTTGATGCTTAGTCATTTGAATTTTCAGAAATGTTACTATTTTCATGTTTGAAAATAATTAGGAATTTGTTAGAATTTTCGAAAATATAAGATTTTCATGTATAATTTACTTCCAGGTATCTTGTAGGAAATATTTATTCTTTCAGAATATCTTTATGTTTCTCTTTTTAAATGCATATAAGGCCGTTTGATATAAAATTATTTAAAAATTAAACAACAAAAAAAAGATACGGAAGAAAAATTAGGGACGAACCTAGGTGGATTATTGGGGTCTTTGGCAACCCAAATTTTTGATATTATAGGAATAGGAGCCGCATTTTTAATTTAATTTAATTTAATTTAAGACTGCCAAAGTAGAATCATGGGCATCAATTTTAAAATTCAGGGAAACTATACTTAATCTATCATCACATATCCATCCCCTCAATCTTTCAATCGGTTTAATGTACCCTATCAATTTACAATTGGAGTTGCAATGTCCCTCTTTTGTTCTTAAAAGGCAAAAATACTCCTAAAAATTTGAAGAAAAAAAAAATTCCTAACAGTAGGATATTTAGGAATTTTTTTAATGTTTTTAATAAATTGGTAGGGCACATTAACCAGAGAGACGTGTTATACATTTTCTTTCGGTTCTTCTCTAATTCTCTTACTTTTTAAAATTACTATTAAATCTTTGAGTAATAAACGCTCATGGTAAAAAGAATCCTATTGATCTAACATTTTGGGGAAAAAAGAAGAACGTAAATATGTGTATTTTTAGAAATTAATTGTAAATCTTGCTAATAGTGGAAAGAAAGAAAAGCGTTCCATAAATTTAGGAGAAATTATACTTAATCCCACATATGATTTATTAATGGATAATGTTTGCATGATTAGAATTATCAAGTACTTTTATTCTTTAGAACATAACTTCAAACTTTCTTCCCCCATCCTTCACCCATGAGGGCATCTTTAATAGTAATAGGCAAAATAGCTATTAAAAATGACAAAAATTTTATACAACCCATATATAAAATTGACATGTGTCCCTTAGTATATGAGAAGTATATGTCGTTTTAATAGTATATGCTTCTCACATGCTATTTTAATATCATTAATAAAAAAAAATATGTACTTCTCACATGTTTAAAAGACACATGTCACTTTTATATGTGGGTTGTATGAAATTTCCTACAAATCGGTTTGTAAGAAATTTCTATCCTATAAAAAATCTACAACTATATAGTACTTCATATATTACTTTTTTTATACCATTTCAACAAATTCTCTATTTGCTTTCAAAAATTATTTCTCATTACTTTTTTATTACATTCTTGCCAACACTCAATCAAAAGGAAAATATTAAATTTCCACATTGGCGGAGTCACCTACATTGGATTTATCATTCTTTTCACTGCACCATACAGTGAAAATTCATTGAAATTATTCACTTGGCATTGAAATGATTTAGTTATTTTCAATCTTCATTAAGCATACGTGTGATCAATGAACTGAGAGAGATATGGGTGAGAAGAAAGAGAAACCAAAAAACAAATAAATAGTGACATTTTCCCTCAATTGTTTATTCCTTATAGAATGAACAGAAGCGTCTGTTTCGCTAGACACAAAAATTAGCTCATAATAGTTAAATTTAACTATTATAAATCATTTGCCTATTCTACTAGAGATGTTCTTTTTGTTTTGTTCTCGATCTTCCTTCCTTTATATATATATATACACTTTAAAGAGAATTAATATATGAAGGAAGCAAAATAAACTTAACATTCCCCGTGCTAAAGGATATTAGAGGGTGTTTGGCAAACCACTCTCATTTCCCTTCTAATTTTTTTTCCCTTCTTTCAAAAATGTCAAATTAAAAACATTATTTCTTTTTTTCAGTTTTTATATCACATTATAATAAATTTTTATTATTATCCAAATAAAAAAATTCATTACAAAACAAAACTTTTTTTTTTTTTATAAAACAATTTCAAATTTTTTTATACTTTATATCACGTCAATCACTTTTTACTATTATTCAAACAAATATTCTACAATTATAACTATTTGCCAAACAAGCTTCTCATATTGAATCCATAAGTGGAGTTGACGTGGTAAAAAATTAGAACATTTTAGTCATAGAAAGCAGAATTCTAGAATGAAAGGAGGGATGTGGAAGACAAGTGGAGGTGGGGGGGAATAAATTCAAAAAGCAGAATTCTATACCGTACAAGTGTTGTGTTGCACCAATTTAATATTCTAACAAAATTACACGATTTATGAAAGCAAAGCAATCAAAAACAAATTAATTGACCATTAAAAAAAAAAAAAAAGCAACAAAAAACAATTATGCAAAAAGGAAAACAAAGCAACTAGCTAGAAACATACCATAAGACTAGCTAATAATTCTTAAGATTGATCATATAATTGTCATATGTGCTTGATAAGGTTGGATTGCAGCTGAAAATGAGTTTGACCGTCTCTAATGTTTACATGTCTTTCAATGAACTCCATAAATTCAGAGGTATGCTCGTGAAAAATTTATACGTATGGAGTTTTTTTTTTTTTTTTTTTTTGATACGAGGTATCCCCCAAGCCCTATAGCTACAGTGTACCTCGTTCGCTGAACGACTGACCCACCAAGGTGGTAGTCAAACCTTCCGAGCGCATTTACTGCCTGCCAGGACCCAAGGACTAATCCTCGGCTCAATGTCCGACGCTATACCAGACATTGAGCATTGAAACACCAGCAGATGGTCAGAGGCCCAAAGACCCTCCCTCCCCCCCACACAACTGGGATGGCTAGCCCCATGAGATTGTTTGCACCTAGATGGAGTCGAACTTGGGACCTCAAGGGGTAATATTCCCTAGAAGTCACAAGCCTGACCATCAGGCCAACCCCATGGGGTTTTATCACTTTGTTTATATACAATGTTACTAGCATCATTAGTATTTTGTTCATTTTCAATAATTACGTTATGCATTATTATGCACGCTTTTATAATGAAAAGTGAGTGGAAGCTAGAAATAGTGGGATACGTAAATATTATATTGTTTTAGTTTTAATTTTTCTCAATATTTTATTAGTTATAGAATGAATAGTAAAGCCTATTCACTATTCATTATATAAAGAAAATAGTTACTTTGCCTCGTCTGCTGGAATTTTTTTTTTTTTTTTTTTTTTAAAAAAAAAAACTTGATAATAGTTAAATTTGATTACTTTGAGTCATTTTACTAGCCTGCTAGAGATACTCTAAGGCGGTTTGATACAAAATTATTTAAAAATTAAACAAAAAAAGATATGGAAGAAAAACTAAGGGGCAGACCTAGGTGGATTGTTGGTCTTTGGGAACCCTTTTTTTTTTTTTTTTGGTTCTTTTTATATAATCTCTATAAAAGTACTATTTTCTATAGCATGGCCTCGTCAAAATTAACTTTTCACCCCAAATGGTTTCAGCTTTCTACTAGTAATCAGACCAAAACAAGGAAGCAGTGTTATATATAGGCTTATAGGTTCTATAAAACACAATTACAATCAGAGGTGGAGTTACGGACTACTCCTGGCGTTGGAAGGTTTTGGGCCACTTTGAAATATAAAAAATTTTGATTTTGATTTTTTTTTTTTTAGGTATTTTTATGAAATGAAACTCCCAAAATTAATTATCATCCCTAGAAATGATTTTTTTTTAGTTTAGTTTTGTCCCTCTCTTAAAATTTTAGTTTCATCCCTACTTCTCTGCAACCAAATTGTTGGTGTGAGACAAAGAGGGGCAGTAGAAAGACATAGAAACACTTTTGAGTTTTGAGCAAGAAACTGCTTAGAAAAAAAATAGCAGGGGAAATTTTTGAAGCATAGAAATAGGAGCCGCATTTTTAATTTAATTTTACACTACCAAACTAGAATAGACAAGAAACAAGACTCGTTGGGGAGGTCAGTGCATATTTAGGTGTTTGAAATTTCTTTCCTAATCCAATGGTCTGATTCGAACTAAATAGAGAGAACAAGATTAGTGGAGCCAGAAACAATTTTCATTCAATCTGACAAAGAGAAGAGTTGTAGATATCAGATCAAATATTTATATCTGTGTGTTGTTGTTGGTGCTTCATTAGAGTTAGAAGAGATATTCTCCATTCATTATTTATCGAGTAGGATTCAGTCCACATGCTTTTCAAGCACAAGCAACACTAAAACATAGCAAGAAATAGGGAAAATAATTAGAATTCAGACAACATGACAAAAGTAGTCAAATTATTACACATAAATGTATATATCAGCAACTAAGCATAACTGCTACTGGAGAGGCCTCATAGACTTCAACAAACTTCCTTCTGTGTAAACTTGGAGCAACATGTCTCTGCAATTGATCAGGCGTACAATATTGGTGTAAGTCAGTATCAACCAAAAGTTCTTTTACATGATCTAATCGAATAATTGCACGACGAGATTGAAAAATGATAAATGGGCTTATTGAAGAGTGTCGTGACCTCTAATGGCTATTTCGAGAGAACTCTGATATTCATAAACACAGTAAAATGTATTATCAATTGACCGACTAGGATTAAGACTGACTCTATTAACTCTAGACTAAGTGATAAGCCTTGAATTATTCGATTCAAGACCCCTTAAATTGCATTTGTTAGACCTAGTTCTTGTTGTTTATATAACGTGTTGTTGTAGTTTTTGTGTTTTGTCTTATTTTCAGGTCTTAATTGAAATCTAATTCAAAACACTTGAATTAGACTTGGAAATACATCAAGGGTATTTTAGTCATTTTCAGAGTTTGAGATTGTTCCTGGGAGCTAAAGAATTGGTTAAGGCAATTGGATCGATCGACTTTAAAGTAGATCGATCGAAATAAAAGTAGATCGATCGACTTCGCGTCTTCCAGAAGGTCAAGATATTTCCAAATCTTTGTGCGATCCAAATTGAAAGTTGAGTTTAATGGATAGAAATGGACGCCGACCAGCTCTGTTTGTGCGGCTAGAATTAACTCTTGATGGTCTTTTGTAAATCTAATTCTCTATATATATGAGATGAAGGTTTTAGGTTAGAACATGCATCTTTTGGGGTTTGTTCGGATTTTCTCAGGTGTATCACTTTAATTTATCATGTTTTCATTTCCTTTAATGCATGTTTTCTGGGCTTAGTTCCAGAGAGCTTGTCTCCTTTCTTTTTCTTCTTTGTTCTTTATGTTCTAGCTTAGGTTTTTCTCCCTTTTTGTAATCCGAATTTCCTTAGTTTAATATAGTTGTTTTTAATTCATTTCCTTCTTGTTTCTTTACTGTTTTCCTTTAAATTCATGCTTAGATTAGATTCAATTCATGTCTAGCTAAATTAGTTCTTAGGGTTTGATCAAAATCCAATCCAAAAACCTATGTAGTGTTCTTGAGGTTCTTAGGATTTTCTAGATGTGTTTGATGATTGTTGAGCGCTAGAGGATATCAAAACCCATGCTAAAAGGTTTTGGTATCAAGATTCCAATCTATTTATTCATGGAAAAGAGTTAAACTTGTCTATGAGTTTTCTTAGATTCCTTGAGTAAAACCAACATTCTTAGAAATAAGAATGATGTCTTTTGCAATGGTTCTATATGACTTGATGTATGACTACCTATTAGAATCACCTTATAGGGTATGCTAGGGAACACCGATCATTTTATACCTTTAGTAGTATAGAATGTCTTTCCATTGTAGTTTAATCTTTACATGGAATAGATTGGTGTGAAACTAGATACCTTATCATTGTGGCCTAGTTAGGGTTTTCGTATATCTTGTATGCTTATTGGGATGTGTTTTAGAGTAGTAAGCTAGGGAGCATTAGTCACTCCACACCTTTGGTAGAGTAAATGTTTTTCAATTATAGTTTAATCTTTACATGGAGTAGATTAATGTAAAACTAGGTGCTTTATAACTACGTCTTAACGAAAGTATTTTTCGTGTCGAGGTCGTCATAATGGTTGACGCTCATTATGCGCTCATATCAAGCATGTTAGGAAGGTCCATATAGACTTTAAGCATTTCATTGGCTAAGGATTGGATAAGATCAACACCCTAAGTTTTCTTAGTTTGTTTTCAATTTCTGCTTTCCTTCACCTTATTGTTGTAGCTTCAATTCTACAACCTTTACTTTTATTTTTATCTTTAAATTAAGTTAGATACGCTCTTTAATATTCCGTTACGCAAAACAACCAATAATCTATGTGGTTCGATCACCCTTACTATAGTACAATCGATACGTACTATTGCGAGTAATAAACTTATAAATTTAAAATCTACGTAGCCGCTTGGCGCGCTACCACTAAGACTCTAACTATACTGAAAAGAATAGGAATCAAACCCCTTATCAGAGATTTATTTCTTATTGAACTCTAACACCAGACTGGAGTAATGAACTTTACCCTTAATAAAATTATGCACTGCTACAAAAATTAATGGCACACGAAAACAGAACCTTTGCTACTAATTAAGACTATATTCGCCTAATCAATCCTACAAATTGGCTACGTTCCTAAAAGGTCTATCACAATAATCAAAAGGTCGCATATTCCAATATAATTGCACAGGGAGAAGAACAACTGATCTTATGGGGATTAGAATAATGTTTATAATGCGTAAAAATTAAATACAACTATTGCTTTTATAATTTTTGTGAAATTTTAAGCAAAAGAGAAGTTCAGAAAACACTCTTAGAAAGTAGAAACACATACATAGATGGAATTGGATCTAGAAAAGGAAGAGTTTATCATGACAAACCTGAAGGTGTTGCATCTGATCATAACTATAACTAGTGCCTCAGCCCTTGATTTCTAAATGGTTGTCTTCGACGATGTTCTTTTCCAAGATACAGTTGAGGGAAGATCTTGAAAAGAATGTCATCAACATGTTTGTAATACCATATCCTCCATCTCTTCCAGAACATAAGGGGCCCGATTACAAATCCAAACCCACAAACAAATCCCATTTCAGCACTTATGTAATTCCACTCAATTATACTCCAATGACTTTCTTCATATGTTGGAGGCGGCAATTGTGGCTTCTCATGTGAGCACTGTAATTTCAAAGGCAAACCACATAATCTTTCGTTTCCTTTGAAGGAATTATCTGAAAATGTAGCGAATTGCTTGATGAATGGAATCTGTCCCACCAGTTGGTTGAATGAAAGGTTTAGGACCGACAGGAAAATAAGACCATTGGCGAGTTGCACAGGAATATTACCAGAAAGCTTATTGTTTGACAGGTCTAGAGACTCAAGATTACTCAATTTTCCCAAAGATATTGGAATTTGGCCCGTTAAAGTATTGTGAGACAGGTTAAGAGTATACAACAGTGTGAGTTCTCCAATTTCTTCAGGTATAGGACCGTCAAACTTATTGCAAGAGAAGTCAAGGTTCTTGAAGATAGTTAGGATCTTCACCAGCTCCCATTCTAAATTCTTGATAGTAATTGCTATCGTATCTTGATAGTAAAGACCATCAGCATCAATCTTGATGTAACTGAGCGTTGATTTCGCCTCATGTGCACGATCAATCATTGCCATGCAAGACGAAAAAAGCATTGTTGGAAGGTTACCAGTAAAATTATTTGAAGCTAGGTCAATAATTTGAAGCATCGGCCAGGGGGCATTAAGCTTTGGATGAGAAATAGGCCCGTAGAATTTGTTAGATCGCAAAACAAGAACCCTCAAGGATGTGTGGTTCAAGTAAAATGGGAAGGTATCCTCGATGTGGTTGTTCCCAATGTCCAAGACCTCCAACCAAGAGCAATTGGCCAAAGATTTTGGTAACCCTCCTTCAAATTGGTTTTTATTAAGAGCTAAAGTTTGTAAACCACAATTATCTGGAAATGCATCAGGAATTGTGCTGTTGAGTTTGTTTTTGCTTAGATTCAGCACCTTAAGATGTGTACCACTCATCTCAATCAAGCATTGGGGAATTCTGCCACTGAAGGAATTATTGGACAGATCTATAATTTCAAGATCTGTAGCATTGCATATTGTTCTAGGAATGCTCCCGTAGAATTTATTACTCGCAAGGGACAAGAATTTGGTGGAAGCAAGGGACGGACCAATGCTTGTTTGTAGCTCTCCATAGATTCGGTTGTTTGAAAGATTTAGAATGAATAAATTAGATTGGTTTCTCAAGAAATCGGGAAATTTTTTCAACTTGCAAGAAGCGAGAATTAATGTATGAAGATGAACCGAGGATAACGAAAGGTTAAACCGTTATATTCAGTCAACAAGTTGATGTGAGAAAGATCAAGGTAGTGAAGATTTTTTAATGGCTGAATCACACTAAGGTCCAGGGAGTTAAATTTGTTTGAACCAAGTGATAGGTATTCAAGATCTCGAAGTTCAAAGATAGACATGGGTATTGGTCCTTCCAACTGGTTGTCATCCAAAAAAATACGTTTTCCTATGTCAGAAGAAACATTGGAAAATTCTTTGAGTTGACCAGAAAATTTGTTGGACGAGAGTCCTAACAAGTCCAATGATGGAAGGGAAAACAAAGAAACTGGAATATTCCCATTCAGTGAATTTTTAATCAATAAAAGATATTCCAAATCCAAAAGTTCTTCCCACTGAGTGGAAGTAATCGGACCAGTAAGATTATTGGAAGAAAGGTCTAGGTGGGTTAGATTCTTGGTCATGCTAAATACTGGAATTGATCCATTAAACATGTTCCATGACAAGTACAAATTGACCAATTGTGTGAGGCTCGCCAATAAGTCTGGAATTGATCCACTAAATAGGTTCGATGACATGTCCAAATAGACCAATTGTGTGAGGCTCGCCAATGAGTCTGGAATTGATCCACTAAATAGGTTCGATGACATGTCCAAATAGACCAATTGTGTGAGGCTCGCCATTGAGTCTGGAATTAATCCACTGAAATTGCAATTCTGAATATTTATTGTTGACAACATTTTAAGATTGCCAATAGAATTTGGCAATGTCCCAGAAAAATTTGTATCGCTAAGCACCATGGTTTGAAGAGATCCATTTGGAGGAAATTCTGGCAAAGAACCTTGCAAATCATTGGCTGATAAGTCAAGAGTTTG
The DNA here is from genome assembly GCF_958979055.1 of Alnus glutinosa. NCBI lineage: Eukaryota > Viridiplantae > Streptophyta > Magnoliopsida > Fagales > Betulaceae > Alnus > Alnus glutinosa. The sequence goes on from NC_084894.1 coordinate 23,848,251, forward strand.
TAGCGTTGGAACCTGAAAGATTTTTTTTGGAAATGTTCCATTCAACCTAGAAAAGCGGACTTCCAAAGATGTCAGATTTTTGAAATCTGCAAAAAAATTTGGAACTGGGGAAGAAAAGTCGTTACCATTCAAACGAATAATTGAGAGGGACTTAAGGTTCCGTAACGATGAATCAATAGGGCCTGAAAGATTGCAGTATGACAAGCTCAACACTCTCAAATTTGGCAACGAAGATGATAAAACCTGACACCACTCCTTACCTTGCGCTGATATAGTTACAGTATCAAGATGAAGTTCCATAAGCTCCGAAAGGTTCCGAAGGAGTATATTTAAATTTGGATTCCCAAGTGTCAGGGAAGGAGTTTCCCATGAATCCCATGCACATAAGTAATATTTGCAAGATAAATCAAGAGTAACCAACCTTGTTAAACGCGAAATTGCAATAGGAATTTGCCCTGCAAAACCAGCATTTGATAGATTCAAATACCTCAAATTTGCCAGCTTGTCAAACTGTGATGGAATCAGAGAAGCGAGGAAGTAGTTGTAAGCCAAATTCAGGCTCTGGAGATGTTGAAGACTGAAGAGGCTGCTTGAATCGTCAATTTCACCCGAGAAGAATTCACTGCTCAGGTCGAGACCAATAACACGTCCCTCATGACAGGTTACACCTTCCCAAGAACAGCAATCAACACTTTGATTCCACTTAACAAGTTTGATGGACAGATCAGGATCGAATGTAAGGTTGTTCTTCAATTGCAGCAACAAAGACTGCTGATTGCCGAAACATTGGCCAGACACGCCAAAGACAGAAATGCTAATTAGGAAAAGTGTGTAAATGGGGATCAAGAAAAGCCACGAAAAGACCGCAAGTGATCTCATTGCATGGAATGGAAGAGGTGGTGATATTAATTAATGGTGGATTCAGGATGGTATTGATTGTTTTGTGTGTGAGTAAATATATAGCCGGGGGTTGTGGGCCCGAATCAGGCAAGTAAAGTTCCGCGAAGACGACTTTTTGACGTGTGACTCTGAGTCATCGTCCGTGGCCGAGCAAGAGGAAGAAAATGAAGAGAAGAGAGACCTTTTACTTTAATTAGCTCCTGTCATACGTTTTGGAAGAAGAAGAAAAGTCAGGAAATTAATGTGACATATATAATAATTGCCTCAAGCGCCAACCACCATATATCAAATTAAATCAATTGGTACGTAAGTTAACGTAGCCTTTATTTATCGCCACTGCTATATTTATTGCCCAACATCTTTTTTGTCTGATTAAATGGACACATGAGTTTAACATTTCAGAAAATAAATAAATGTTGATGTATATGTGTGGACAAACAATGAGCTGTCGTATATAATTTATGTTACAAATTAACGTGACCGTCAACATATAATACCATCACGTTAAATATAAAAAAATTTAATTATTTAGTAGTTGACGCGTTAAACACCACATGTACTTACAAATTGACATTACATTGACATGGTCACGTTGGCTACAATCAAATTTCAGTGTTTAGTGATTAACGTAATAAATGTCACATAAATTGTCATGTGAATTTGTAAGAAATTTACAGTAAAAATTACAGTACCTCTAATAGCATTCATAGCACCTATATATATATATATATATATATATATATAAACTTAACAGTTAAATAATATATGACAGAAATATTAAGGATCCAAATCTCTGGCAATTTGTTATTCATTGTTAACAATTTGAACAGTAAATGTGTGAGAAATTCTATAGGACAAGTTGGGTCTCCTTTGGGAATGAGAAGCACCAAACAACCTTTACCAACATCCTCTCAACAACAATATGATCATTTGTCTGATTATTAATTAAATGGACACATGAGTTTAACATTTCAGAAAATATGGCTCCGTTTCTTTAAGTATGGGAAAAAGACTAACATTTCACCTGCCCTCTGACGTGGCACTCATTTTCCTTTGTAAAAATTCTGCACATTTCTCGCTCACATTTTTTAAGTGCGTGTATATATATATATATATTTTACAGTAAAATTATTATCGAATTTGACTTTACTTAACAGTAAGTAAAGTATAAAGTAGTATTAAATTTAAGGAATATGTTATTCTTACATCACATTACTTTACATCAATCTTACACTAAGATATATTGTTAAATCCTAACGGAGTACCCAAAATAACCTTTTTTATAAAAGAAAAAAAAAAGGAAAAAAAATGTTAGGATTTTGTAATTGGTCAGAATTTAACAAAAATTGCAAAAATACTTATGCCTGAATTTTTGAAAAATTTTATAATTTTTTTTTTTTTTAAAAAAAAACATGGGTACGTTGAAAATTTTGGCAAGATTTAACAACAAATTCTAACAGAGTACCCTTAAGTGACACATTTGAAAATGTGGATACCCCAATTTGAGACGTTTGTTAGTTCAGCACCCTTATCTCAAAACGACGTATAATTCGATACCTTTTTGTGAAATTATCCCTCAAAATTAAGTTCAAATCTTCTCTCGCTCCTCAAAGTTACTATATGACACGGCATATCATTTGACAGTAACGTCTTGGAAGTGGTGGATTATGATAGCAGGCGAAAGATGGAGGAAGATTTATTGAAAATAACATTTTTAGGAAAAATACAATTTAGCTTCTCAAATTACCATCATTTCTAAATTCTCTGGATGGCCCCCAAACTACCGAGGTCTGCACTTTGACCCCCCAAACTATCAAAAACTTTGAAAAATGCTCCTTTTGACGAAATATTCCCATAATACCCCTATTACGTGTCATTTTTCAATTAAAAATAATAAAAAAATTCAAAAAAAAATCTAAATAATTAAAAAAAATTAAAAAAAATACTATAAAAAAATCAATAAAAATTTTTTAAAATAAAAATAAAAATTTTAAAATTTTAAAAAATTAAAAAAATAATATTTTTTTCTTTTAAAAAAAATTATAAAATTGAAAACTAAAAAAAAAAGTCAATTTCTGAAGAAGAAATGGACGGTAACCAGAGGGTGTCGGGAAGATCAATTCACTGTTGATAAATAATGCCACCCCAAATGTAATCCACCCCAAATATAATAGTGGAGTCTATTCGACAATCCGCTCAATACCCGCTCGGTTTAACCCGATCCGAACTCGAGTTTGATACTGTAGAAACTCGCTCGATTAATAAATGATACATACCCAACTCACTCGACAAAACTCAATAAGAGCTCGCGAACTCAGCTCATTTAAAACTCGACCGAATCGTTCGCCCGGCTCATTAGTCCGACTTGTTAACTCGTTCATATTTTTTATATATTACTAAAAATGAGTTATATAAATTTAAGCATTTATATTAGTAATATATATATATATATATATATATATATATATATGTAGCTTAATATTATGTGTTTATTAGTTTACACACGAACTAGTTAATTCATAAACTAACATATTATTTAGTTTATTAACATATACTAAGTAAATGTAATTAACTATTTACTCGATATATATATATTAGTTAACTATAGTCTATGGGTTATTTTTATATATAAATATACACTAAATAAGCATATAGTATACTAGTTAAATAAATATTGTATTACATATTAATTATAATACTTTGATAATAGTATTTATTGTGTTAAATTAACATATTAAGTTATTAATAGTTAGTATGGAGGTTGTTTACAAACTCGGGCTTGAACTCCGTTTTGATCACATATTGAAAAATTTAATAACCTACCTCAAATTCTAGTTGAGCCGAGCTTGTCAAGTAATCCGGTTTGGTTCGGCTCGGCTCGAATGTTATTTTCAACGAGTTCGAACTTTAGCTTGAACTCGCCCAAATTTTAAACGAGCTGAGCTTAAATACACATTTTTTAGCTCAATTTGAATTTGAAATCGACTATTTAAGTTCGACTCATAAACAAATTAGTATTAAAATCATAAAATTCGACTCAATTATATCTTTAGTGAAGAATGAGGCGAGGAAAGTTCCAGTAACATGACTTTTTGACCTGCGACTCTGGGTCGTCGCACGTGGCCGACCAAGACCTTTTACTTAATTAATTAGCTCCTGTCATACACTCATACGTTTTGGAAGAAGAAGAAATGTCAGGAAATTAATGCGACATATATAATAATTGCCTCAAACACCAACCACAATCATTTGTCTGATTAAATGGACACATGAGTTTAACATTTCAGAAAATATGGCTCCGTTTGTTTAAATTAAATGCCAAAACAAAGAGAGATAAAAGATAAATTATTTTAATATTATTTTAAATAAATATCAGAGGAATGAGAGATGAAATATAAAATTTTTAAAATAAATAATGTTAATTAAGGGAGAAACTACTTTTGCTTCTTTAGATGTAGGGTATAATTTTTGGTTCATTTGATATTTCATTAGTTTATGGAAGAATAAAGAATATGATTCAAGTGGTTTTTAAGAAGTTTTCCTTATATGTAGGGAATGCGAGATTGAAATTTAGAAAAGTTACTACTAGTGCTCTTAGTATCTAATTACCAAATCACTCATACTCAAAGAAATGTAAACCAATATTTATGAAACTTAATCATTTACAAACCCATAATAAGAAAATGGCATTCTAGAAATTGAACTACCGTTTCTAAGAAACTAGGCAAGAATTACAAACAAAGACAGAAAACATAATACAATCAAGCTATCCCAATCTATACAGATCATTCTTCTCATTTTATGGGAGGTAAAATTATAAATTAAGTTTTTATTTGATTATATTGGGAATGCCTATCTTATGGATTGGATGTGGTTGAGCACTTGGCCTATTAGAATCACCCAATATATCTGTTAGTGAATCTGATCAAGTTGATAAACATGCATGCCACTACAGCAAATGATGCACTCTGCTCAACGATAATGATCAAGACTCCCAAGTGCTTTCCACACCTAGCTACTCTGTTTCCTCTAGTGATCGATCATGAGCGTCCATCTACTCGACATGTGATTTGGCAAATTATACAGACAACATCTCAAAAACTCTACAACTTAAACTATTACATGGAAGGTATCAGGTATGGTTACAAGTTCATACTGCTAATGCTTAATTGGAATGAAAAAAAAATATATATATATATACTTTTGTTTATTTCAGCAATTGCTGCTCCTCTTCGATTCCTTAAAACTTCAAACTTTCATTTGTTATTAGGTCAATTTAATATTTTCTTTCAATTAATTTTAAATTTTTAAGATAAGTTGTGATTTAAGATGTATAAAATTTATAGTAATAAACGGCTGAAAATGTTAGGTTGCAATACATTCACATTCGCTATAGTGATGACTGTGCAGTAAAATTAAATAATTATCATGTTTACTTTGGCAAAAAAAAAAAAAACACGTATATAGAATTGTAACAATACTTGTGATGTGGTTGACACTTCTTCTTTAAAGTATTCTCTTCGTAATTAAACTACATGATATGACTCCTCAGTCCTCATCCACGACTAAGTTCTACGAAAATATCAAGAAAAATAATGTAAGATGATGGCCCATACATTTATTCAACATATATGACTTTACATGCAGAATTCAGACTACGCATTTAATAGCCTAGGAAAAAAGAAAACAAAGACCTATTCAACCATCTTATCAGTAACGTGTTCTTCGCACTCTTTTGAGCCATACGATTAAATTTAACTTAATCCTAATCATTGGTTTTACTTCGATCTCATTTAATGCCTCCAACAAGTTTTCCTCACGTCCCTAGCTTGCTCCACTTTTGCGCCTTCCAAACGCTTTCCCTTGACTTCTTTAAGCCATTTCATTCTTACCAGCCGTCAAACTCTAACCTTTTAAGCATTTCAATTTCAGCCGGTAGATTGGACCTTTTAATCATAGACCTCCAATCCTTATCATTCAGCATTTAATTTCTCCCACCTACTGATCAGCCACAGCTGTATCATAAGGTTTAACAATAACAAATCGTTGGAGAAGACTTTCCTAACAATAAGTAATCGTTGGAGAAGATTATTTTCTGTATTTCTACCTTAAGTGTAATGATGTATTTCCTTATGCTCTGTCGTGTAAAACCAGTATATATACTGTACATTGTATTCAATAAAACTTAAGCAAAAGTTTTTCCATTTACAATTTCTTTCAGTTATATAAAAGCAGCCAAATTATAAGTTCAGAAAATTCTAGAGTCTATCATATATATCCTAGGCTTTTGGCAAATCGGACTACCAAATTAAATAATAGCACAACGACCGTACAATATAATTATATATGCAAATTAAATGTGAGTTCAAAGGGAATATGGGTATAGAATTGATTTCAAGACCATTTCCATTAATTGAAAATTAAGCAAGAATTTCAGTCACACACTGTAAAGGGTTTTATTTTTTTATTTTATGATGCGTATAATGGAAATGGATTGATGTGGAATGTAAAGAAAAAAGATGATGAATGCGAAATACTGAAAAAGATAATGAACTGTTCGAGAGGCTTAGTCTCCAAATTACAGGCAATTGTTAGTTGTTACTATTCTGAAACGCAAATAAGATAGAAAAAAAAAAAAAAAAAAAAAAAAAAACCGAGCCTACCAAGTGTTCGAAAAATGCCAGCATGCATGGAACAAACACAGCTTTTAATCCTGGCCTATCACAATAGTCAGGAATCAACGTCCACTAAGAACTTCTGACTCAGCCTCCTTTCTTCTGGCTTCACCCCATGATATTCATGGAACTTCAACCCTCTCAATATCAGTTTGTCTCCTCTCATTAGTGCAACATCTTCCATCATTGCTCCTAACAAGAGTCGTTATTTATTAGCCATACACTTAAAAGGGCAGCATGATAACCCTAAGTGTCAAACTAAAGATGTATGGGGACCACATAGATGCTTTAAGAAAAATGTACATTTCCTTTTGCCAATTAAACAATGAATTTGGTTAAACCCCCTATGGTTTGTGCCAATTCTAATCACATCCATCGGTTTCTAACCACATCTCTTATGGCACTAAGGAGAAGGGTAAGAGGAGATTCGAAACTTACGTTATATGACATCACGTGACCAGCAACTCAAATGGAACAACAATAAGATTGGAGAAATCATAACAAATAAATGTTAGATAGAGAAAGAAAGAAAGGAGAGGGAAGGCAAGGGTTGTTTGTTAGAGAGTTGTGTGCTGGGCATTTTGCGACTTTTAGCCCATTTCCAATTTTATTGTCTTCTACCGGCATTGTTTCTTACTGGTTTGATGTTGTCTAGCCTTGTTCTTTGATCTTTTTGTATGCTACTTGCTTAGGCGAAAAGTATATATATATATATATATATATATATATATATTGGACTAGCATCCAAATTTTCAGCAATAATCCTATCATTTTAGAACATCACACTTGTGATTCTATACAACAAATTTCCAAATAGGTCAAAAAGTTTCAGACTTACGTAGGTTGGAATGAAATCTTTCAATGATAAAGCCCTATAATCGTAATGGTGTCCACGAAGAAGGAATAACTCTATGGTACACATCCTATATATAGTCCCACCTTCAGGAATCAAAGATTAAAAAGGTACTTAGCAACCAGCAATTGATTAAAAATAAAAACAGAAGAAACACCACTTACATGAACAGATGTTGTATAGTGACCGCCACCCAAACCTCCATAGTGATTACTAATTGCATACAGCATGTAGCAATTAGACAACTGGCTATTCCTGTGGGTAATGTAGGTTGAGAAATCAAGTTCATCAACTGGGAAATCAACAAAACGTTTATAGCTTATTCTTAAAATATCGGTCGTATGAGAACCTCTTCAAATGAACAAAAGAATCTCAAGCAATCGCCAGAGATCTAGCTTTTTGAAGGCTTGCCTAAGCTTCTTGCAGCTAGGGCAGTACCTATAGTGACATATAGAACAAAGTAATTATACAAAGCAGAATAAAATAACAGCTTGATTTGCATAAGAATAAATCAAAGAGGTTTGTAATGGTATAAGGACCAAACCCAATCTGAGATTAATCAAGTAAAAGTATTTATTTATTTTTTTTCATTCTCATTCACCAAACAAAGTCAAGAATAACTGTCAACAAGAACAAAAAAAATTTAGAGCTAGAATGAAAAAAAAAATGTGAGTACAAACTAACCACATGTCTTCTGGTCCTAAAGGCTCCTCCTTTAAGAAGGCTTCAAGGCATTTGTATAGAGAAACAGACTCTTGAGGCATCCTCATGAATGTGGTCTACGAAGAACACACAAGAAGGGCAATTTTTATGACAATCCAATCCCATCAGTAAAAACTTAGATGTCTTCTTCAAAACTTTTGAAAACTTTCAGCCCCATACAAGTTCCCAAAGAGAGAAGTGAAAAAAAACTAATTTGATGTAAGCTGTATATTAAACCATCATTACCCATTGAAAAAGTGATGCCTTTTCTTGTAATTGTTACTTAATTCCTCAAGCCTCCAGATAAAGTAAGAGAAGGAAAAGCAACCCAAGAATCTGTGTTGTCCTCCCAAATAAACCCTCAATACTAGTCTCAAATAATCAAATATAAGAATCAGAAGAAAACCAAGATATATACAGGAAACACTAATCGTGATGAACTCCGGTCCTCCAGTGACATATAGGTCATTTTAAAGAAAGAAAGGAAACATGTCAATTTCTATTATAATCCAACTGTTTCATTTCCACTGCAATGGTCCAAAGTGTAACCTTAATCCTTCCCAAGTCCATATGGTATTCATCTCCTGCATGAAACAAATGAACCTTGTCATTCACTATAATCCAACTGCAACCTGGATTCTTCCTGATCCCTTTTGATTTCTTGGTCATTCTGACTTCATTCCCATCCTTCCTTTTCCCTGTTACAGAATATAAGTTCAATAAGACCACATAAGGGGTTGCACTATCGGGCTCCAATTCGATAAGGTTTTGAGCCGCGAGCTTTGCAATATCAGTACGCATATGGGTCCTGCTTGCACCAAGAAGAGCTCCCCAAACTCCAGAATGTGGCTCAAAAGGCATTGACTGGATCAAATCAACTGCTTTGTCTAGCAATCCAGCTTGGCCAAGTGCCGGATTAAATGTTCTAGTTGATATTCAAAGTAAGCTATCTGAAGTGGTTCTTGGAGATACAAATTTGCCGATTTGGAAATCTCAAAGGGGCTTGTATAATTGTTCTAAGACTTGGGACTAGCTGAGGAATCGACAGCCCTCGGAGGTTCCTTGGTACAAAGTGATCTGGTTTTCCAAGGCTATCCCTCGACATGCATTTATGTTGTGGTTAGTCTTTAAAGACTCCCTTGCTACCAAAGATAGAATGCGCTCTTGAGAGTCTTTAAAAACTCCCTTGATTCCCTGTGTCGTTTCTGTTTTGGCCATCAAGAGTGTAGTGAACACTAGTTCTTTCATTGTGGCTTCAGCAGGAGACTATGGAGACAATTGATGGATGATTGTCTAATTTCAGATCCGCATGTGAGATGGGATCAGATTATGGAATGGAGTATTGGTTATCTTCAGGGAAAAAGTTTGAAGGCTTATTCATCCATAAAAAAAAAAAAAAAAAAAAAAAAAAAAAAAAAAAAAAAAAAAAAGTTTGAAGGCTATCCTGTGTAAGCTTAGTCTTGCAGCTCTTGTGTATCACTTGTGGAAACAAAGGAACGACTTATGTTTTGGGAACATTCCTTGTACGGAGGAACTCATCCTTGCCCAGATTAGATGGCAAGTTCGAATGAGGATTCTGCATAGAGGGAAATTCAAAAGGACGGCTGTAAATGAAGCTTTAGCTTCTAAGTGGAATGTCCAGTCTGTCCTGTAGTGTCTATGCTTTGGTTTTTTCCTTGTGTTGGTTTTGATTGTGTTGTCAGGTGTTCCTTTAAGGAGATTGTTGCAATAAAGTTTCCTTCATAGGACTTGTAGTGTTGGTGCTTCCTTTTGAGGAGCTTGTTTCCAGTTTTGTTTACTGGAGTGTTGTAATGGACTGTGTTTGTTCTATAAAGTTTTTAGTTCATCAAAAAAAAAACACGCATCTACCAAGTGTTTGAAAACTGCCAGAATGCATGGAAGAAACACAGCTTTTAATCCTGGCCTATCACATTGGTCAGAATCAACGTCCACCAAGAACTTCTGACCCAGCTTCCTTTCTTCTGGCTTCACCCCATGATTTCCATGTAACTTCAACCCTCTCAATATCAGTTTGTCTCCTCTCATTACTGCAACATCTTCCATCATTGCTCCTAACAAGAGTCGTTATTTATTAGCCATACACTTAAAAGGGTAGCAATATAACCCTAAGTGTCAAGCTAAAGATGTATGGGGACCATATAGATGCTTTAAGAAAAATGTATATTTCCTTTTGCCAATAAAACAATGAATTCGGTTAAACCCCCTATGGTTTGTGCCAATTCTAACCACATCGATATCTCTTATGGTACTTAAGTTTTCTAATACACCACATTCATCCCCTTTGGTAATATATATATATATATTGATAAGTATTTGGCTTGGCACTGAGGGGAAGGGAAAGGGGAAATTCGAACTAGTGACCTCCCCTTTTATTATATTCACCACCAAAGCCTACGAGATCATGTGACCTTACACTTACGAGCAATTCAAATATTGGAACAACAATAAGATTGGAGAAATCATAACAAATAAATGTTAGATAGAGAAAGAAAGGAGGAGGAAGGCAAGGGTTGTTTGGTAGAGAGTTGTGTGCCGAGGGCATTTAGCGGCTTTTAGCCCATTTCCGATTTTGTTGTCTTCTACCGGCATTTGTTCTTACTGGTTCGAAGTTGTAGTAAGGGTTTATAGCCTAGTATGAAATTTGGACTAGCATCCAAATTTTCAGCAATAATCCTATCATTTTAAACATCACACTTGTGATTCTATACAACAAATTTAAAAGAAGTTCGAAAAGTTTCAGACTTACGTAGGTTGGAATGAAATTTCAGACTTATGTAGGTTGGAATGAAACCTTTCAATGATAAAGCCCTATAATCATAATGGTGTCCACGAAGAAGGAATAACTCTATGGTACACATCCTATATATAGTCCCACCTTCAGGAATCAAACATTTAAAAGGTACTTAGCAACCAGCAATTGATAAAAAAATAAATAAATAAAATCCCATAACAGAAGAAACACCACTTACATGAACAGAAGCTGTATAGTGACCGCCACCCAAACCCTTATAGTGATTACTAATTGCTTACAGCATGTAGGTTGAGAAATCAAGTTCATCAACTGGGAAATCAACAAACGTTTCTAGCTTATTCTTAAAATATCGGTCATATGAGAACCTCTTCAAATGAACAGCAACAATCTCAGGCAATCACCAGCGATCTAGCTTTTTGAAGGCTTGCCTAGGCTTCCTGCAGCTGGGCAGTACCTATAGTGACATATAGAGCAAAGTAATTATACAAAGTGGAATAAAATAACAGCTTGATTTGCATAAGAATAAGTCAAAGAGGTTTGTAATGGTATAAGGACCAAACCCAATCTGAGATTAATCATGTAAAAATATTTTTTTTTTTCATTCTCATTCACCAAACAAAGTCGAGAATAACTGTCAACAAGAACAAAAAAAAATTTAGAGCTAGAATGAAAAAAATGAGAGTACACACTAACCACATGTCTCCTGGTCCTAAAGGCTACTCCTTTAAGAAGGCTTTTCAAGGCATTTGTATAGAGAAACAGACTCTTGAGGCATCCTCATGAATGTGGTCTACAAAGAACACACAAGAAGGACAATTTTTATGACAATCCAATCCCATCAGTAAAAACTTAGATGTCTTCTTCAAAACTTTAGAAAACTTTCAGCCCCATACAAGTTCCCAAAGAGAGAAGTGAAAAAAACTAATTTGATGTAAGCTGTATATTAAACCATCATTACCCATTGAAAGAGTGATGCCTTTTCTTGTAATAATTACTTAATTCCTCAAGCCTCCAGTTAAAGTAAGAGAAGGAAAAGCAACCCAAGAATCTATGTTGTCCTCCCATGTAAAGCCTCAATACTAGCCTCAAATAATCAAATATAAGAATCAGAAGAAAACCAAGATATATACAAGAAACACTAATGGTGATGACCTCCGGTCCTCCAGTGACATGTAGGTCTTTTTAAAGAAAGAAAGGAAACATGTCAATATCTATTGTAATCCAACTGTTTCATTTCCACAGCAATGTTCCAAAGTGTAACCTTAATCCTTTCCAAGTCCATATGGTATTCATCTCCTGCATGAAACAAATGAACCTTGTCATTCACTATAATCCAACTGCAACCTGGATTCTTCTTGATCCCTTTTGATTTCTTGGTCATTCTGACTTCATTCCCATCCTTCCTTTTCCCTGTTACAGAATATAAGTTCGATAAGACCACGTAAGGGGTTGCATTATCAGGCTCCAATTCAATAAGGTGTTCAGCCGCGAGCTTTGCAATATCAATACGCATATGGGTCCTGCTTGCACCAAGAAGAGCTCCCCAAACTCCAGAATGTGGCTCAAAAGGCATTGACTGGATCAAATCAACTGCTCTGTCTAGCAATCCAGCTCGGCCAAAGAGATCAACCATGCATGCATAGTGGTCAGGCCCTGGTTCAATATTATATTGTGAACTCATTGAGATAAAGTAGTTTCATCCTTCTTCTACAAATCCCACATGGGTGCAAGCTGAAAGAACACCAAGAAATGTGATTTGATTTGTTTCCTGACCTTCATTCTGCATTTCCCGAAATAAATTGAGTGCTTCTTCTCCAAACCCATTTTGGGCATACCCAGTAATCATCGAGTTAAAAGAAACAATATTAGGTGCAGTGATGTTTGTGAAGATCCGGTAGGCATCATCCATATTTCCACATTTTGAGTACATCGAGACCAAAGAGTTTTGAATGGACAAATCAAATTCCATAACCATCTTTAATACATGAGCATGGATTTGCAGCCCTTGGTTAAGTGTTGCTAAATTGGCTGAAGCACTAAGCACACTACTCAAAGTAAGAGGGTTTGGCCTGACTGCTTTCTGAAGCATCTTAATAAACCAATGGAAGGCCTCCTCATACTCCCCATTATTCACAAACCCTGAAATGACAGCAGTCCAAGAAATATCATCTTTCTCAGGCATCAATTTAAACAACTGAACGCATTTGTCAGTTATCCCTTTGCTAGAGAATCCTGTAATCATGGTCGTCCATGATACTACATCTTTTTCTGTCATCCTCTCGAATAGCCTGAAGGCTTCTTCAATTGAGCCACATTGAACGTAACCTGCAATCAATGAATTCCAAGAAACTACATCTTTCCTACTCATATGATGAAATAACTTGGTAGCTACATCCATACAACCAAATTTACAATACATGGTCATGATAGAATTTCCTAAGAAGACATCAAAGTCAAATCCCATGTGTGAAACTAATCCATGCACTTGAATCCCTTCTCCACACCTATCGAAAGTGCCACAAGCCTCAAACAGCACAGTCAAGGTAGTTGAATTAACCTTCACTATTCCTTCCCTTTGCATGCCTAAAAACAATTCAAACCCATCTTTGAAACTCTTTATCTTCATATACCCATCAATCATTGCAGTCCAAGTAACTACATTTCTCTCGGGCATGATATCAAACAAATTCCTGGCATCAACTATCCGTTCCCCTTTGCAGTACCCATCAACCATAGAGCTCCAAGAAACCACGTCTCTTTCCACCATACCCTCAAAAACCCAACCCGCCTCTTCCAACCTTCCCACCTTCAAAAACCCATTTATCAAGGCATTCGAACAAACAGGGTCCCGCCACTTCACTGGCATCTCAGAATAGAGCTTCTCGGCCTTGTCAAGCATCCCTGCCCGTACAAAACCTGTGATCATGGCAGCATAAGAGATAGCATTACGCTTGGGCATCTCAGAAAACAGCTCAAAAGCTTCTTCTACCATACAATTGTTCCAAATATATGCAGTGATCATGGCATTATATGAAGCGGTGCTTCGTTCGGGCATTTCGTCAAACATATTTCGAGCTTTGACAGTTTTGCCATTTTCTCCGTATGCTGTGAGCATGGCAGTCCAAGAGATGGTATTCTTGTGGGGCATGCGATCGAAGATGGACTCAGCCTCTTTGATATCACCGTTTTTTCCATATTTCGTGATCTGAGTGTTGCAGTAAACGAGAAATTTGCTGCCTTTTTCGCGCAGAGATTGGGTTTTGATAGAATCACGGTGGAGACGCATGAGTAATGAAACTTAAAATATGGAGAGTTTGAGCAGGAAAACTGTTTATGTACAAACGTAGTAAGCCGTTTAGCACCCATGATTGTTGGTAACAGAGAAAATTCCCTAATGTTGGTAACCTGAATCACTCGAACAAGACTTCGGGAATCATGACGTTCTCGCCGCGAGCATTGTTGCGGTCAAACAAGGTGGAGTATTTCAATGAAGCTTTGATACTTTGGGAAAGGCGATTACAGGATAGACAGAACAGAAATATGGGTCGGCCCAATCTTCAAACAGTTACTAAGAAATATTTTCTGATTACTCATCAGAGCCAAACAACAGCATGAGATCTACCATGACAAGGTTCCGTATTAATGATTCTTAAAGCAACTGTTCTTAGATGTGATCCAAGATGTGTAGTAACAACATAAATCAGTATACCATTTGGAGTTAGATACATTAATCAAAAACATCACAGCAGTAAACCAACAAATGTGCAAATCCAAAGTTATGCCATATCCCGAGGCTCTGCAAACAAACAAAGACTGAATATCAAAAATAGAGATGTCTCAGATATAGATGAAACTAGGATAAATATGCATATACTTCGAAAGAAAGGATGTAAGTTCCTGATTTCTATTACTTTATCTCAAAAAACAAACATTACCGACTAACCTTAATTCCCTGAACAATACATATATATTAATGTACACATGGTTCAAAGAACTACTAAACGCAAATTAACATTAAATTTTTAAGTATGTAAACTAAAAAAATTGCAAGCTTTTTTTATTAAAAACAATGCACAGATGATTTTCGTGTTCTATAACCTGTGGGTAAAATGAAAATACAAAAGAAAACTAGACATTTTCACCTTACCCACAACCAATGGCCGAAAATCCCTCAGTTGGCTTCATCGACCTTTTTCTCCTTCTTCTTCTCTGCGTCTCTTCAATCTCTCTCTCTCTCTCTCTCTCTCTCTCTCTCTCTGGCGTGCAATGGCCGTCGTGAAAAGAGGAGGGAAACCGAGACAGAGGGGGGGAAGCAATAGAAGAATTGCCCCAATTCTTTTACCTCTTTTCTCTCAAATCCTTTTCTTAATTACATCACTTATCCATGACTTTGGTTAAATCATATAATGGCCCATAGTTATAAAACTAAACTCAATCTTATTATTACTACTTTAAACTATAGAACACCACTTCAGACCAAGTAAAATCTTCAATTACTATTCTTGAAATAATATCAAAACCTAATACAAATTCTTTATAAATAAAATCAGTGCTTATGAATTAAATTTCATCAACCCGTATTGGTTTTTATAAATACCCATGTATTTCTCTAGGTACTGAAATTATTATTTTCGCAATGAAATATATATTATGATGCAATTTTCATCTCAAAAATCAAAATCCTTTTATCATGAGATTAAAATCTAGGGCGTTACAAATTAAAAACCTACTCTTCCGATCAGGTATTTTTCCTTCCTATCATAATATTGCATTAATGTTTGTATGGTGAATCTTGGGCTTTTTTTAAAAAGGCAAGAAATTTGAGGTAATATAGCCATTAATTCAGAAATTGTTTGTGCAGTGAGGGCCTTATCTAATTATCTTTTAGTTCGTTTAGTTATTTAAGTTGGGATTTGGGATTATCTAGTTTGTAGTGAATCTTGTCTTGTTCAACATGGGATTCAGAATAAAAAATTGTTTGCTTTTCCAGTCTTCTGGTTTACTTGTATGTTCCACAAATCCGCACAAATCTGCATGTGTTTAGACAATAAAAATCACATACGCTCCCTCAAATCCATTCAGGAACTCATTTCTTATTATATTGTTTACTGGTAGCAGCTATAAATTTAGACAAGTTTTTTTTTTTTTTTTAGTAGATACTTGAAAAGGAAATACAAACTAAATCAGAAAATTACAATAGATTAGGGTTGGACAACCCAATAGTAAAAATCTAAGAATGTAAGTACAAGAAAACAATGCATCAAATGAAAGACACGGGCCTATTGATTTTTTGCATGGATGCCAAGAACTGAAACCACCAGTGAAGGTGGTTAAAGTGGTGTATAGAGTCCAGAGAGCCTAAACACCAGTTGAGTAACCATTGCAGATAATGCAGAGAAAATAACTAAAACAAAAAGCCCAAAAAAAAAAAAATGAAGGAACAGCGTTGGAAGACAAGTTGAAGTCACATAAGTTGACATAACGTAACGATCTTTTGAAGAAACTTATTTATACACCGTGACTAAAATGGTCTATGCTTCCTCCCCGCGTCTGCACCCTCTTACATCAAAGCCACAGCTTTCAACTTTCCTTGGGCCCCCGAACAAAACACCCATCTTCTACCGCACATATCAAACATCTCACGGCGCCTACGATGAACTCATGGGCATGTACGATGATGGTCGAGCGTTGCACTCAGGAAAAATCCTCCAAGCGCACTTTCTCATCACTGGCTTGGCTGGTAACGCTCTTGTAACCCGTTTTGCCGCCAAGCTCGTTGCCTTCTACGCGGGATGTGGAGAACCGTCCTATGCTCGCAAACTGTTCGACAAAATTCCCGCAACAAATCTACACTGCTGGATCGTCCTTATCGGGGCCTACGCTCAACACGGCTTTTATGAAGAGGCACTGGGTCTGTTCCGTGAGATGCAGGAGCAAGGCCTGAGACACAACGCGTTTGTCATTCCCAGCATTCTCAAAGCCTGTGGGCGCGTCTCAGAAGGGGAAACCGGGGAGAAAATTCATAGCGTAGTTTTGAAATGCTCATTTGAGTCCGATGCTTTTGTTAAAAGTTCATTGATTGATATGTACTCAAAATGCGGTCGAATTGAAAAGGCGAGGCGAGTGTATGATGAAATGGTTGAGCAGGATTTGGTGGCTTTGAACGCTATGGTTTCGGGCTATGCTCAACATGGGTTTGCCAAAGAAGCATTGGACTTGGTGGAAAAGATGCAGGCTTTAGGAGTGAAGCCTAATGTGGTGACTTGGAACACCTTAATTGCAGGGTTTTCGCAAAAGGGTGATGAAGTAATGGTCTCTGAACTTTTTAATTTGATGCGCAGCAACGGGGTTGAGCCTAATGTGGTATCTTGGACTTCGGTAATATCAGGGTTTGTTCAGAACTTTCGAAATGAGGAGGCGTTTGCTACTTTTAAAAAGCTGTTGGATTATGGATTATATCCGAAGTTGGCTACAATAAGCAGTCTCTTGCCTGCATGTGCAACTGAGGCCAATGTGAGGCGTGGGAAGGAGATTCATGGGTATGCACTACTGATTGGAGTTGGAGATGATATATTTGTAAGGAGCGCCCTTGTTGACATGTATGCAAAATGCGGTTTTATAGCTGAAGCAAGGAATTTGTTCGAGGATGTCTAAGAGGAACATAGTTACTTGGAATTCAATGATTTTTGGGTACGCTAATCATGGGTATTGCAATGAAGCAATTGAGCTTTTCAATCGGATGGAGAAGGAAGAGGGAAAGAAGCTTGATCATCTGACTTTCACAGCGGTTCTCACAGCATGTAGCCATACTGGGTTGGTTGAAGTCGGACAAAGTCTGTTTCACTTGATGGAAGAAAAGTATGGGATTGTTCCAAGATTAGAGCATTATGCATGCATGGTGGATCTTCTTGGTAGAACAGGAAAACTTGCTGAAACTTATGATGTGATTATGGGAATGCCAGCTGAACCAGATTTATTTGTATTGGGTGCATTATTAAGGGCATGTAGGAATTATGGGAATGTTGATCTTGCCGAAGTAGCAGCTAAGCATTTGTCAAAGGTTCAACCTGACAATGCAGGAAACAATTTACTATTGTCAAATTTGTATGCGGATGCTGAGAGTTGGGGAAATGTTGCAAGGTTGAAGACAACAATGAAGAAAAGGAAGTTGAGAAAATTTCCGGGGTGCAGTTGGGTAGAGACAATCTGACACATAGGCATCACTTTACAAGAAGCTGTATAAATCTTCATCCAGAACAGAAGGAAATCTTGGAGTATCTTGCAAGTGATCATCAACCTCGTGCTAAATTAAAGTTTGCTCACCAGGGCTCCCCTCTGAATCTTTTTATAGATTTGCTTTCTGGTTATCCATGCTTTGAGTTGTCACGACTGCTTTCAAATGAAATCTGGGAGCTGACTCTTGTGGACAATCAATCCTTTGCAACGAAATTGAAGATGTGAGACAAGAGGGGCCATTTAAGAATTACCTCAAGGTATTGGGGGATGAAGAAGTCGACAGTAGAAAGACAAACACTCGAGAAAAAAAAAAAAAAAAAATAGCAGGGAAAAATTTTGAAGGATAGAGGAGTATGAATTTCTTTTACAATGTTTGATGAGCCAGCAGTGGTCATTTGAGATTATAGCAATAGGAGCCGCTGAGCTGCAGTTCTGATTTATTTCAAGACTGCCAAATACATTTCTGTAACTTTGTGATTATAGATGTTAGAACTCGTGATTCAAAATTTTCATTTTAATATTTTAACATGATTCACAATAATTGAATGATCTATAGAGAGAAGCCTAATAAAAATGCAAATTCGTGAAACAACATCAAGCAGTGAGCTATTGTTGTTTAGAAACCAACCAAAACTCATAAAAAGTTCAATTCAGTGATTATTTATTAAGCTTCAGTCCGACGTGCTTTTCAAGCACAAGCAGCACCAAACACAATCTATTTCTTTAGCATGACTGATTAGGAGTAGTGGCAACCAAGGGAACCATTTCCTTGAAGGACTTTACCCCTTTCAGAGGCCCATCTTCAGATATCATGGGTTTGGGTCTTGTATAGCCCATCTAAACATGGACTTAACCCCCTCGGCTCACTGAGCAACACTACTCACTGCTTTCCTAACCCTTTGAGCTTGCTTGTATACTCCATAGGCAGCCCAACCATGATCCCTTCAACCCAGTATTTAGGGTGGGCTGAGCTCATATTTTTGTAAAGCATGGCTGATATAGGAGTTGATAGACTATAATGTTCAATTAAGGTTGTAAGTTAAACATATAATGTAAATATATGACAATGGATGTAAATAGATTGTAATGTTTTAGGACGCAAATGAAATTTGTGAATAATTTCTTTTCTTGCAAAAAATAAAATAAAATTATAACGTTTTTCGTTGTGAGTTAAATGTCAAAGCATAGTAATAATGCCACATGGTCATTTTTATTGCATCGTTAACTTGGGGCATTACACTAGCCCTGCTTAATTCATTCTAATTGGCCATAAAAGTACTTAATGTGTACAAAATTTAGACGCTGTAGTCCAAAACCAAAATATTTTTCTTCTCTCAACCGGCCCAAGTTAGGAATACATACTCAAAAACCATGATTTTGGGTCAAGGTGATAAAGTCCAAATCACGAGTCCCGATCAAGTGGAGGGAGGTAACCCATGTAGTTCAACCAGCCATGCTAGCACAATGTCTACATGGAGAACACCGAGATCATGGCATAGTGAACAACCGCCCCACAATTTCTTTCCAATTGCCCCATCATTTTCTGCAGATAATCTGGTTACGTCCATAACCTGCTAACGAATGTAGAGTCCGACACGACAATTAATTATGGCCATAATACACAAGTACACAAAGAAGTCGGCATTATGCCTGGTCAAGGTCGTCCACCATTAGCAGACGACACTCGGCCAAGACTATACCCTATCAGTAGATGCCCCACATAAGGCAAGGATTCACAGCCATTTAAGGCACAAACATATGAAAACTCGAACATTCTCACATACAAAATCATTCACAAAAAAAAAAAAAAAAAAAAAAAAAATCCCTAGCCTTCTTATAACAATTCATCATATTCTCTCTACTAATTTAGAACATTTGTATCAAGCTCTCTAAATTTTCTCTAAATTTTAGTTCAAGAATTTACTTTTTTAATTTTATCTATCATTTTAAAAAGTTTCTTACATCAAACTCTCTAAACATTTTTCTATTTTAACCAGATATTGATTTTTTATTGGTTTTGGAGCAACTACTTAACTGTCATGAACATCATAATTGCACCAACCAGCCAAGGAGACCGATCACCCATACGTCTTCAATCAAAATGCAATATCCTACTCCTTTAGTAGCATCAATTCTACAACAAAACTATAAATGGGTTTAGTGCCTTGACAGTGACAAAACTAGCATGAAAAAAGCTGATCACGAGAACAAAAAAATAAATAAATAAATGAAAAAATTAAAAATTAAAATACAGAAGAGATAATAAATGTCTTTTAGAGTTCTTCCAAACCCATTCAATAAAAGAAACTGATTTAAGCTCAAAAATCATACAAAGGCTCCAAATTTTTCTTAGCGAAACGAGACTAGTACCATTCATCACAAACAGACAAAATCAAGAACCCTAAAAACCAAATTCTCATACAACTCATCACGAATTACAATTCCAAAACTCTAAAACCCAATTATTTCCCCTCCAAGAAACCCAAAACCCCAACATTAACGAAAATTCAAGCAAACCCGAACCCTTATTTTCCAAACGAAACACACCCAAAAGCCCAAATCACCCAAAAAGCAAGCAGATTTAGAGCAAAAATTTACCACTGCTATCGTACGGCTCATAGTCCATAGCTAGTTTACCACCCAGGCGCACAAAGAAATTGCCCCAAAGAGATGATGCGGAAGACGGAAGGCGTGGAGGAAAAGTGAGATGCGCGGGAATTGAAAAGAAATGATATTTTAATGAATAGCGTAAGAGAAATCTGAGCAAAATTTGGTAAGAGTTTCTGACAAGAATTAGTTTGGAGAAATTATAAAGAGCTCAATACATGGGTTTTTTGAGAACTTTCTCTAATATTTGGTGAAAAGTTCAAATTAGAGAGCTCAATACTGATACTCTTAAGCATCATAGAGTTTCTTATGCCTGACAAATCTTCGATTGTTTCTTCCTATCTTGTTGGCATTCATTGGCAAAATCCAACCATGCCCAATTGTATCATATTCTTTTTGGTAACTTAAGCATCAGAGAGTTTTCCTATTGACCAATCCCGACAAATCTTCAATTATTTCTTCATATCTTGCAGGCGTCCCAATCCAACCGTACGATCAACTTTATCATCAATATTGTTCAATAAGAAATGATAAAAATGAGTTTAGAAGGGTCAAACGGATAGAAATGGTAAAGTTATTTAAAGTAATATGAAGACAATTGTTTACTAGTATGCTTAACTCTTGATCCGTTACGTGCTTGTATTTCTTGGACACAAGTAATTGGACTATATGTTGGGTTGTGTAGAAGATTACTTCAATTATTACCTAGTAAATTAGAAACTGGTTCATTCTTCTATCTAGACTAGAGGTTTGGGGGTCCAAAAGCTTAAGACTTTCTTAATATATTGTACTTATTTTACTATTAATGTTAAACATTTTATGCTCATACAGTGAAATTATTTAAGCATGCAGGCTATCTTAGTATGTATGTTAGTCCAAACATGCTCTGTTATTCCTTCTTATGTTTATTTGTAGTTAAATGTAGCTTGGTGCATTCTTAAGAGCTAAAATCATTTGAGTTTTTCTATGAATTTTACATTTTCCAGTATTATATATAGTACTAACTCTGTTGGTATGAAGGGGGATGATGATGATGGCAGATTTTGATTGGAAAATAGAATATTTGTCATTGTTGAATGCCCACTTCAAAACCTTTACTTCTCATTCATTATATAAAGATTAAAAACAGCCCCATTAGCACTCCTTTTTCAGTTTTCAAGTTATAGATATGCGTATTTGAAGTTCATTAATACAGGTTTGCTTATTTATTAACTAGCATATACATTTCTCTTAAATGTATCATAACGAGATGAATTTTGTTTTTAATGTAGTTATCTAAGTATTGGGAAATGTTGAAATGTTGCTGGCCGTTCGTCTTAGACAGAATATGAAAGTTGTATGCTATTCACGTTGAATTATGGACCATGCGTTTTTCTTTTTTCTGTTGGTAGGAGACGCTAAATGAACTCCATTATTTATGTATTTTGAATTTCGTTACACGCATAACTATCTTGGTGGAACAATTATAATTGGCAAGTTATTGTAATTGATGTTTGTGTATATATATGGAGATGTCCAAAGTATGGTTTGTGCATGGTTATAACTTTTGGGAGAGCAATTTTATATATATATATATATATATATATCAGATTTGGGTAACATTTAAATTGATTCTAAATTTATATTTTTGAAATAAAATATAAAGAATAACATGGAGCAAAATGCCCACCTTTTACTTCTTGGCAAAGAACACGTACAGGCGTTTTGTAACCAGATGAAATCTTTTATTTAAGCTACCTTTTGTAGCTAGCGTTAAACATTGGGCACAATTCACGTCCTTTGCAAACATGACATGCTCTAGACAGTTCAAATCATGTAGTATATAAAAGGAAGCAGGCATGAGACGTGATTTTAAGACTTTTAGAATGACGTGAAGCAGGCCAGGATATCGAAAACCCATTAATTAAGAAGTGCATTGCCCACATTTTAAACGAGGACGCAATTGCGGTATTTCCGTCCCTGCAAAAGGTAGTTTCAATTTGTGTCCTTTTTCAAAGGACTTGCAGACCATTCACGACCTTATTGGTGGAATGACGTGGGTTGCCCACCTTTTAAACTAAAAGGCTTTCAAAAAATTTCTAGACTAAAGGTTTACTACATTTTGTAAACGACTACATAAAAAAGACACTCACCTTTTTTAGGTCCTATTTCTTTGTTTATAGTCTTTTTGAAAATGACATAAATGCTCTAATTTCTTATAGGGATATACGTTTGTGAAGTTACAAAACTTAGAGACTAGAAGAAGTAAATGAATCTTTTGCTGCAAGATGATCTAGAAAAGTACATAATCACCCTCTTATGCAGAGCATCCAAAGAGATAATGTTCCACGTGCTACACCATTCATTCACTCAAAAGCAGAGCATCACAGGGGTTGGTGGTTTTTTTTAGACCAAAAGATTTGTTATTATTATTATTATTATTAT
Source organism: Alnus glutinosa (assembly GCF_958979055.1). Taxonomy (NCBI): domain Eukaryota; kingdom Viridiplantae; phylum Streptophyta; class Magnoliopsida; order Fagales; family Betulaceae; genus Alnus; species Alnus glutinosa. Next base: position 23,871,421 of record NC_084894.1, read on the forward strand.
CTAAAAATTACTTAAACCTTCATGGGGACAAAACTAACGTAAGCCAATAGCATTTTTCCTTTTTGAGCACTTTAACGACTTGTGTTGGAAATGTTATATACAACCACATGTTTATTCCATATTTTTTTATGCAATTTATTTCTCTTTTGTGAAGGGATATTTTTAGAAGATAAATGCTAGAAATTACATTTTGTATCTCATAATGCTGACATGATATCTTCAACAAACCTTTAAATTTTTTTTTTTTTTTTTTTAATAATGACTTATCTAAGTGTAAAGGGTTGGTTCGTACAATGCCTCCCCCAACCTAAGTGGGCCTACTAGTGAGCAACGGTACTTGGTTGGGCTTTCAGGCGGTTTTATTTTGCTTTCAAAAAAACATTTTCATTTGATATAAAGGTGTAGAGAGTTTTTTGGTTGGGTGAATATTTGAAAAGTAATTTGTATTTAAAAAGTGTTTTGTATTTTGAATAATTTGTTAGTGGTCCCTGAAAAAAAAAATGGATTGTTTGGTGAACTTTTGTATAGTTTTTTTAATTTTTCAAATGATGAAAACCCTTTCTTTTCAAATTTTAGTTAATTAAACAAATTTTCAGATGTAATCTCCATCACTAACACATTTTTCAAAAGAGAAATGATCCCTACACTCATTTCTCACAACAGCCCCACAACAAGCTGATGTGGCTGGTAATATTTTATTACTTTTTTACAAAAAGAAAAGAAAACAATACAAAAAAAATAATAAAATATTACCAGCCACGTCAACTTGTTGTGGAGCTGTTGTGAGAAATGAGTGTAGAGATCATTTCTCTTTTCAAAATAAATTACAAAACTGTTTAAAAGTAATTTAATATTGTATCTTTAAAGGTTGGAGATTGTTAATGTACATTTTTTTTTTCCAAGTGTAATAACTGCACAGGGGCAACTGATTACATGTATGAAAATAAAAAATTAGAATTGGGCGGTGCTATAGCCAATTGATGGCAGCGGCCATCGTGGGGTTCGTTTGGGTGTTCGATTTTTTTTTTGTATTATATTTGACTATATTCTACTATATTCAAAATTGTGAATATCGATGAAATTTATTTTTTAAAATTATATTTGGATGGTTTAGAGAATCTGAAAAAAAAAAAAAATTGAAAAAGATGTTTAGGAGTGTAAATTGAATTGAATATATATATATAATAAAACTAAAAGAACTAATTTAAAATACATAAATAAATAAAACAAACAAACAAAATTAAACCACCCCAGCTGTTATTTTGGGCGTGGTTGAGTGGCCGAGCCACCCCAAAAAATACTCAGGGGTGGTCCGGCCACCACCCCAGACACCCAGAGGTGGCCGAGCCATCCCTCTTTTTTTTTTTTTTTTTTTTTTTGAGTTAGGTTAATGTTTTTTGAATTGGGTTAAAAAATGGGTGGGGTAAAATTCAAGTATAAATTTAACTTAAAAAACCAAACCAAACAACTTTTGAAATATGATCAAATATAATTCAATATAACATAACATGCCTTTAAAGAGGTTGGTGTCACTTTAACTGTTAACGTAAGAATCGGCAACATAACTGTAATATATCTATATATCTTTGACTAAAATGGTTCAAAGAATAACTGTTTTGTTTTATCCCCCACCTAAAATTTTAGTTCCACTCCTACTTCACTGCAACCAAATTGATGGTGTGAAACACTTTTGAGCAAGAAATTGCTTTTAAAAAAAAAAATAGCAGGGGAGATTTTTGAAGGATAGAGAAAAATGAATTCCTTGGACAATGTTTGAGATTATAGGAATAGGAGTTGCATTTTTAATTTAATTTTAGGGTTAAACACCTTTTTAGTCCCTGAGTTTTAACAACTTTATTTTTTAGTCCCTGAGTTTCAATTCGCATCACAGATGATACATCAATTTTGGGAAATGACCAAATTAGTACCTCAGTTAACTTCTCTGTCCAAAAACTAACGGTCCGCCACGTGTCAACCTCAGAAGTTGACACGTGGCACTATATAAAAAAATTAAAAATTAAAAATAAAAAATCTTTAAAAATCAATTAAAAAATTAAAAAAAAAATTGAAAAAACTAAAAAAGAAAAGGGGGTGGCTCTCAGCCACCCCCTTGGCCACCATGGGGGTGGCTAGCCACCCCCATTTTGGCCAGGGAGGTGGCCGGCCTGTCTGGGGTGGCCGAACCACCCCCATGCGGTGGTTCGGCCAACCCCTGGACAGAAAGAAAAAAAAAAATTGGGTTTTCCGTTTTGTCCTTGGGGGTGGTTGAACCACCCCCAAGGGGCACGGGGGTGGTTCGGCCACCCCCAGATAGCCACCCCCATGGTGGCCAAGGGGGTGGCTGAGAGCCACCCCTTTTTTTTTTAGTTTTTTCAAATTTTTTTTTTCAATTTTTTAATTGACTTTTAAAGATTTTTTATTTTTTATTTTTTTATTTTTTTATTTAGTACCATGTGTCAACTTCTGAGGTTGACACGTGGCAAACCGTTAGTTTTTGGACGGAGAAGTTAACCGAGGTACTAATTTGGTCATTTCCCAAAATTGATGTATCATCTGTGATGCGAATTGAAACTCAGGGACTAAAAAATAAAGTTGTCAAAACTCAAGGACTAAAAAGGTGTTTAACCCTTAATTTTAAGACAGCTGCCAAACTAGAATAGACAGGAAACAAGATTCCCTGAGGAGGTCAGTTATTATTAGGTGTTTGAAATTTCTTTCCCAATCCAATGGTTTAAAACTGAAAAGCCCCAGATGCAATACTTTCCCAATCCAACGGTCTGATTTGAACTAAATAAAGAGCACAAGATTAGTGGAACCAAAAACAATTTTCATTCAATCAGTCAAAGAGAAGAGTTGTAGATATTGGATCAAATATTTGTATCAGTATGTTGTTGTTGGTGCTCCATTAGAGTTAGAAGAGATATTCTTCATTAATTATTTATTGAGTAGGATTCAGTCCACATGCTTTTCCAGCACAAGCAACGCTAAGACATAGCAGTAAATAGGGAAAATAATTAGAATTCAGACGACACGACAAAAGTAGTGCAAATTATTACACAGAAATGTGTATATTAGCAACTGAGCATAACTGCCATTAGAGAGGCCTTGCATACTTCAACAAACTTCCTCCAAAGTAAACTTGAAGCAATATATTTCTGCAAGTCATCAGGCATACAATATTTGGTGGAAGTCAATATCAACCAAAGTTTTTTTACACGATCTAATTGAATAATTGCACAATGAACTTGATGCACACTAACTAGTACAGTACACAGGAAAATAATAAATGGGCTCATTAAAGGACGTTGTGACCTCTAATGGCTATTTTGAAAGAACCGTGATCTTTAGAGACTTAGTAAAATGTATTATTAATTGACCGATTAGGATTAAGGCTGACTTTATTAATTATAGACTAGGACTCTAATTATACTAAGAAGAATAGGAATCAAACCCCTTATTAGAAATTTATTCCTTATTGGACTCTAACATGAGATTGGGACAATACTAAATAATTAGGGAAAAATCTATATATCCCACTCAAACTACCACTTAACTGACAATGTCCCCCCAAACTACCAAAACGTTGTCAATGTATCTCCCAAAGGCCAAAAAACGACAAAAATAGCCTTGCAATTTTTTTTTATAAAACAAAAATACCCATATAAATTCCAAAAAATAATTTTTTTTAAAAAAAAAACGAAAACTTTTTTAATTTTTCTTTTAATTTTTAAATTTGGCCACTCTTGGTTTATTTGTATTTTTTTTGTTTTTGTTTTTGTTTTTTTTAATTATTATTATTTTTTATTTTATTAAGGGTATTTTCGTTATTTGGAAATATTGACAATTTTTAATAGTTTAGAAAGACATTGTCCAAATTTAAAGTTTGAGGAGACATTATCAATTGGGTACTAATTTGAAGGTATATGAACTTTACCATGATAAAATTATGCACCGCTTAAAAACCAGAACCTAAAAAGAGAAGTTATATTCACCTAATCAATGGTCCATGAGTCTATCACAATAACCAAAAGGTCGCATATTCCAATATAATTGCACAGGGAGATGAACAAGTGATCTTATGGGGATTAGAATAATGTGCATAATGGGTAAAAATTAAGTACAGCTATAGCACTTCAAATTTCTGTGAATCTTTAATCCAACTCTTCGACAGTAGAAACACATACATGGCCGGAAGATTGATAAAGTATACATTCAATAATTGATTGTAGTTTTGCTACACATGTAATTTGTTTCTGAGTTTAGTAGCTGCTGTTTGTAGCAGTCCGATGGGTTCGTTCTTATTCTTTGTTTGAGAATTAGTTCCAGTCTTCACTGGGGTCTGTAAACATTTTGAGTTTGGTTTATAATAGTTTTAATTCATCAAAAAAAGAAGAAGTATACATTCAATACATTATACAAATTTCAACGAACATTTCCCCCTAGTTGCATCAGAGTCACTGCAACTAATTAATAATTAAAGATACGTCAAGAGTTGTGAATAGCCTAGAGTTCGAGACACACAGAAATGGTCATAAGAGGCCATTTGATTCAAGGCATTTTGGATTCCTATGAAAGCCCACATGCAAATAAGATGCTTGGAAATGTGGGCATTCCTCATTTGGGTTGCTGTGTAAAGTTAGATTTGCCATTACAGTCATGCCTTAAAGAAAACGCAGGAATCCAATTATGTGGATCAATTTTTTGTTTTGATTTATATTGAAAGGAAAAAAGCAAGAGATTTTCATGACAAACCTGGAGGTGTTCGTCTGATCATAACTACAACTAATGCTTCGGCTGCTGATTGTTGAGTGCTGGTCTTTGACGATATTCATTTCCAAGATACAGTTTAGGAAAGATCTTGAAAAGAATGTCATCAACATGTTTGTAATACCATATCCTCCATCTCTTCCAAAACATAAGGGACCCAATTACAAATCCAAACCCAAAAGCAAATCCCAGTTCAGCACTTATGTAATTCCACTTGATCATACTCTTATGAGATTCTTCAAATGTTGGAGGTGAGAATCGTGGCTCCTCATGTGAGCACTGTGATTTCAAAGGCAAACCACATAATCTTTCGTTTCCTTTGAAGGAATTTTCCGAAAATGTAGCAAATTGCTTTATGAATGGAATCTGTCCCACCAATTGGTTGAACGAAAGGTTGAGAACTGCTAGGAAAATAAGACCATCGGCAAGTGGCAAAAGAATATTACCAGAAAGCTTATTGCTTGAAAGGTCTAGTGACTCAAGATTACTCAATTTCCCCAAAGATGCTGGGATTTGGCTCATGAAAGCATTATGCGACAAGTTGAGAATATATAACAATGTGAATTCTCCGATTTCTTCAAGTATAGGACCATCAAAGTTGTTGCAAGAAAAATCAATGGTGGTGAAGATAGTTAGGATCTTCACCAGCTCCACCTCTAAACCCTTGCTAGTAACTGTTACCGTATCTCGATAATATACCCCACCCATATCAATTTGGAGGTAACTAAACTCTAAGTGCTCCTCATGTGCACTATTTGTCAACGCCATCCAAGTAGAAAGGAGTACTATTGGAAGGTGACCGGTAAAATTGTTTGAAGCTACATCCATGATTTGAAGCATCGGCCAAGGGGCATCAAGCTCTAGATGACCAATGGGCCCATATAATTTGTTAGATCGCAAAATAAGAACCTTCAATATGGTTAATCCTTTCAAGTAAAATGGAAAGGTGTACTCGATGTGGTTGTTCCCAATGTCTAAGACCTCCAATAAATGGCAATTCTTCAGAGATTTCGGTAACTTTCCCTCTAGATGGTTTTTATTGACAACTAAAGTTTGTAAATAACAAGACTTTGGAAATGTATCAGGAATTGTATCGTTGAGGTTGTTTCTCCTTAGACTCAACACCAAAAGATGCTCATTCTCAATCAAGCATTGGGGAATTGTGCCACTAAAGTAATTATTAGACAGATCGAGAAATTGAAGATTTGTAGTTTTGCATATTGATCGAGGGATACTCCCATAAATTTATTACTTGAAATAGAAAAGAATTCTGTGGATTCAAGGGACTGGCCGATGCTAGCTGGTAAGGCAGAATGAAAATTATTCATGGAGAAATCCAAGTAGTAGACAGGTGGGAGAACTGGGAGTTGGCCTTGGAACTGGTTGGAGCGAAAGTCTAGAGATTTCGCCCTAAAAGAGATATTGGAGATAGGTCCTTCAAGAGTCTTCAAGTAGTTATAAGAAAGATTTAGATATTGAAGACTAGAAAGTCTCCGGATCCAGCTGGGTAACTCTCCATAGATTTGGTTCTTTGAAAGGTCTAGAGAGAATAAATTGGATTGGTTTCTCAAGAAATCAAGAAATTTTTTCAACTTGCAAGAAGCGAGAATTAATCATAATCTTTTAAGTCATTTAAGATAACAACTTAAGTCTTAATCATAATCTTTTAAGTCATTTAAGATAACAACTTAAGTCATTTCATAATCTTCTCTCACTCCTCCCATTTATTATATATATACCACACTGTGTATCATTAGACAGTAAAGTTTTGGAAACGGTGGATTATGATAGCAGCCGGAAGATGAAGGAAGATAGGCATTTGTCTATTTGAAAATTTATAAAAATAACATTTTTTTAATTTTTTTTTTCTATAGGCCATATATCCAGAGATATTGCCTTATCAAAGTATTTTGTCTAATGTCAAGCCAATGCATTAACATTTATTGGCGGAATTAGCATTTAGAATTTAGGGTTAAATTAAAATAATAATAATAATAATAATAAGCAGTAAAATTTTAATTTTAAAAAATAATTTGGAAAAAACATGTTGGCATGGGAGGGCTTCACCATCTAGCTCGGCCCTGGCTACATGCTTGTAACAGTAATCTTAAATCTATGTATTTCTTGTGTCATTTCAAAATTAATATGACACTTAATTAAATAATTAAATTTAGTGGTCTCTTGCCCTATAACAACTCTATAACAAAGGAATGTATTAGAATTTTAATTAAATAATTAAATTTATTTTTTTAATTGAAAATTTTGAAATATGAATAATTGTACTATTGGTCCTTGTGGTATGCCATAATTATTTTTAACTCCCTATGGTTTAAAAAGTTCATAGAAGGTCCTTGTGGTTAATAATAATTACAAATCGATCCCTAGAGTCAAATTCCGTTAAAAATTTTACCAGATTCTGTCAAATGCCACATTAGCACAACGTGTCGCCAATAAGATGGCGACACGTATCCATCTTAATAAAATAAATAAATTTATTAAAAAATAAATAAATATACTTATTTAAAAAAAAAAAAAAAAAAAAAAAAGGAAGGCAAAGGGGTGGCCCAGCCACCCCTTTGGGGAAGGTCGTGGCCACCCCCAGAGGTGGCCGGGGGTGGCCGCACGCCACCTCCGGCAGCCACTGGGGGTGGCCCAGCCACCCCTTGCCTTCCATTTTTTTTTTTTTTGAAAAAAATAAGTATGTTTATTTTTTAATAAATTTATATTTTTTTATTAAGATGGACACATGTCGCCATCTTATTGGCGACACGTGGTGCTGACGTGGCATTTGACAGAATCTGTTAAAATTTTTAACGAAATTTGACTCTAGGAATCGATCTGTAATTATTGCTAACCACAAGGACCTCCCATGAACTTTTTAAACTATAGGGAGTGAAAAATAATTATGGCATACTACAGGGACCAATGGTGCAATTATCAATTTGAAATAATAGATCATTTAACATGATATCAGAGCATGAACCTCAAATTGCAAATAAATATTTTATATGTTGAGTTTCACTTATTATTCAAAAGTTTTACTTTATATTTTAATTAAATATTTAACGTATAAAACCTCACCTAAAAAGAGTTTAAGCCAATACCTAAAAAAGTATATTAAAATATTAATTAAGATGATTAAAAGTTAAAACCATCGGCTCATTCTTGTGTGCTTCAATTTTAGAATAACGAGTATTCCTAATACCAACATTATCAAAAAAATAAAGACAGAAGAAAAGTTAAGAGCATCTTCTTGTTTTTCTCAATTTTGAGTTTATTTTTGGGTGTTCTCCCATTTGGGAGATGCTAATTGTGTACTTGGTCTTGGTCAGGGGTTGGATGACAGAGCAAAAGCCCACTCATTTGTGTCTCTTTCTTGCCTTAATTTCTGTTCAGGTGCACGCGTGAAGCAAAGTCTATGATTGCAACTCCCATGAGATGTGCCTCATTCCATTTTCTCTCACTTTTTGCCATATCCCTTGCTAAGGTCAGAGTACCTTAAACACAACTGGTTCATGCCATTGTTCTCTCTATAAATAGGCACAGAGGTATATTACCTCTCTCTTCCTCTCTCCATTCCGTTATCCTCCTCTCAAATATTATACTGACTTAATCATTAAAATGTTATCGGTCCCCTCGGGACCAATGAATTCCGACGACTACGTTCACAGTTTTGCAAAAGTTTTATTGCAGATCTGACTCTCAGAAAATTTGCTCTAACACAATTCATCTAAAATTAAGACAATTTAGCATATTGGGAAATTTGTTTGTTAAAATTCTTATTTTCTGTCTTTCGATTTCTCTTCTAAAAAGAAATGTTAACAAACAACTACAATACAAATTACCCTTTTTTTTTTTTTAACAAATTAATAATTTTATTTGATAAAATCAATCACACAGGAGACAATTGCTCCTTGGTTACAATACCATAAACACAGTTTGGAATTTTTTTGATCCAAACTCAATCTATGACACAAGAATCCAATACAAATTACTCTTAAAAGCACAAAAAGAGCTTTCACATTTATGTCATATTAAAACAATTTTTTAACCCAATATATATATATATATATATATATATATATATATATATATATATATATATATATATATATATATATATATATATATATATATATATAATATATATATATATATATACATTAACAAACATAATTTTAAAGTTTCTAGTCTATTTTAAGCTATAGTTTATTAATAAAGTTTAGCTCCTCCAACTTTTTGAGAGCATTATCACCTCTTTTCTCCCCCTCAAAATATGCTCTCTGGGCTCGTTGTCTGTATTTCATTTTAGAGATAAACACAAAATTGGTCCATTTGGTTGAACTAAATTACAAATTGCTAATTTTCGCATCAAAGTGAATTCGGAAGTTTTTGTAGTATATTAATTTTTTTGGGAGATGATACATATACTACAAGCGCACTATAAATGTACAACATTAAAGCATATTGGGGTGGGCCCACACATGTGGGTTCCCCTCAATATGCCTTGGTGTTGTGCACTTGTAGTGCACTTGTTATAATTTGAGCATTTTCCAATGTTTTTTTTAACATAAGTTGACTCCAATAACTAAATTGTTTATTTGGCATATTACACACGAAAAGTGATTGGTGCACAACAGTTGTGCACCACTCTAGAGACATGAGATGGGTCCCATGTAGGACCCATATAGTGGAAAGACTCAGAGACAAGTATAATATTGATCCAGCCAATGAGGTTGACCTCAATGAAAATGAAAAGGTCAAGAAAAACTCGCAACGTGCTTTATGGTCTGTCTTTGAGGTAATTGATGATGCCTCAGCCTCTACTTGTTTAGCACCTAACACTCAAAAAAATAAGAAAAAAACAAAACAAAACAAAACGTCAATAAATAAAAAATAATTTATATTTGTGTCTGCGCTCTCTTATCCGCAAACAGGATTCTTTTTATTTTAAATAAAATTAATGCTATTTATTTTATGGTCAAAATTTAAAGTCAATACATTTAATAGTGTATATGATTTTATTTTTATTTTTATTTTCAAAATTTTAAGAGTATTTTTGTGTTTTTAAAAAATTATAAAGGTCAATTTTGTCTTTTTCAGGGCAAAATGGGTACATTGAAATTTTTTCTTCTGTAGTTTAAGTGGACATTGGTGTAATAAGTAGTTTTGGAAGGGAATATTGACAATCGAGTAGTAGTTTAAGAAATTATATATATCTTTCTCAAGATTTTTTATGTAATGGACTAACCTATCTAAATAGAGAGACAAACTTAAGGGAGGGTTGTAGGTGGTCCCTCCTCAAAAAAAAAGAAAAAAAGAAAAAGGGTTTTGATATTTAAATTTGTTTAAAAAAAAAAAAAATGTTTATGTCTCTTTTTTTTTTCCTCTTATTTTGGCCCTTGAGGAAAAAAAAAATTAAAAATTGATATAATCTGGTCCCTAAAGTTAAATTTCTAATTCTATCCTTATTCATAGATTGATCATACATAGTCTCTCAATCTCTCTTTAATCAATACATATAATCTCTCTTTATACTGTATATGTACATGATTATGTGAAATAAAAAGAGAGACAAATTTTAAATTTAATTTCATATATGATGACCATTTCGTCGATCCCCTAAAGATGGTTTACAGAAAAAGGGAGCCATTCACCTATGGTTGACTCTGCTTTCAGTCTTCTCCATCTACGGTTTAGATTTTGTCGCGTTATTTAAATTTTATTTTCGTGTGCAAGATGAGTCATCTAGTGTATTTGTTTATTGAAAAATGCTAGAATTATTAATATTTTTCACTAAAAAGCCTCCACCAACTCATGCAGCATCTTCTTGTTAAATCACCACCTATTTCAAATGCTTAAGTTAATAGGAAGAGATAAATTTAATCATTTAATCAATTCTTTAGCATCCCTTTTTATGTGTGGGCTCAAACTTTCTTTTAACAAGTGAGACCCAACATATTGAATATTTAACTGAAAAATGAAAGCTAAATGAAGGAGATAGGGTTCAAACAGATACCATGTTTAATCATCACTTGTCCCAATTTTGAGATTTAAGTTGATAGAAATAGATAAATTTAATTATTTAATAAATATTTTAACAATCAACAACTTAAAAATTTTATTTCCACCTTAGTTTTTTTTATTAACAAGTGTTACATCGCCAAGTTAGTCTGACATGCTTTTCAAGCACAAGCAACACTAAAATAAAGCATTAAACAAGAAATATAATTAGAATTCAAAGAGGTACACTCATAATCATCTTGATTAACAGTGTCACAAAATTACTGTAAATCATTTAGCGTCATTAAAGAGACCTTACAGACTTCAGCAAATTCCTCCAGAGTAAACTTGGAGCAACATATCTCTGCAAGTGAAAGTAATTAAGGAGTTAGTTAATCCTTTCAATCAGAAGTCATTGTCACCTACGCCTCTCTGAATTTGCTCTTCCATTACAAGTGTTTGCAGAAATTTCACACACATTTCTAACATGAATCACTACAAAATCTTTTGGACAAGAGAATAGGCACAATGAAACATAACAGAAAACAAGAACTATCAATTGCTCAAATTCAAGAACATTTCCCCCTAGCTGCATCAGAGTCACTACAACTAATTACTAATTAAAGATACACAATGAATTGTGAAGAAATGGTCATAAAAGGCCATTTGATTCAAGGCATCTCCGATTCCTAGGCCTATGGAAGCCCACATGCATTTCTGCAAATAAGATGCTTGGAAATGTGGGCAATATTCCTAATTTGGGTTGGTGTGTAAAGTTACATTTGCCATTGGAGTCATGCCTTAAGAAAACCCTGGCATCCAATTATGTGAATCAATTTTTCATTTTGATTTATATTGAAAGTAAAAAGGCAAGAGTTTGTCATGACAAACCTGGAAGTATTGCGTCTGATTATAACTATAACTAGTGCCTCGGCTATTGATTGTTGATTGCTGGTCTTCGACGATATTCATTTCTAAGATACAGTTTAGGAAAGATCTTGAAAAGAATGTCATCAACATGTTTGTAATACCATATCCTCCACCTCTTCCAAAACATAAGGGGTCCCATTACAATTCCAAAACCAAAACTAAATCCTAGTTTAGCACTTATGTAATTCCACTCGATCATACTCCTATGAGATTCTTCATACGTCATTGGAGGTGAGAATCATGGCTCCTCATGTGAGCACTGTGATTTCAAAGGCAACCCACATAATCTTTCGTTTCCTTTGAAGGAATTTTCCGAAAATGTAGCGAATTGCTTGATAAGTGGAATAGGTCCCACCAATTGGTTGAAGGAAAGGTCAAGGACCGAAAGGAAAATAAGACCATTGGCGAGTTGCATAGGAATCTCTCCAGTAAGCTTGTTGCTTGACAAGTCTAGTGTCTCAAGATTACTCAATTTTCCCAGAGATGTTGGGATTTGGCCTGTGAAAGCATTATGTGACAAGTTGAGAATATCTAACAATGTGAATTCTCCAATTTCTTCAGGTATAGGACCATCAAAGTTGTTGCAAGAAAAATCAATGGTGGTGAAGATAGTTAAGATCTTCACCAGCTCCACCACTGAACCCTTGCTAGTAACTGTTATGGTATCTTGATAATAAAAACTACCAATACCAATTTGGATGTGATTGAGTTCTGAGTTGGCCTCATGTGCACGATCGGTCAACGCCATCCAAGTAGAAAGGAGTACTATTGGAAGGTGACCAGTAAAGTTGTTTGAAGCCACATCCATGATTTGAAGCTTCGGGGAAGGGGCAATCTCTGGATGACCAATGGGCCCATAAAATTTGTTAGATCGCAAAATAAGAACCTTCAATAAGGCTAATCCATTCAAGTAAAATAGGAAGGTGTCCTCGATGTGGTTGTTCCCAATGTCCAAGACCTCCAATGAATGGCAATTCTTCAGAGATTTCGGTAACTTTCCCTCTAGATGGTTTTTATTGATAGCTAAAGTTTGTAAATTACAAGACTTTGAAAATGTATCGGGAATTGTACCGTTGAGATTGTTTCTCCTTAGACTCAACACCTGAAGAGCCCCACTCATCTCAGTCAAGCATTGGAGAATTGTGCCACTGAAGTAATTATCAGATAGATCAAGAAATCGAAGAAATGTAGCATTGCATATGGATCCAGGGATACTCCCATATAATTTATTACTTGAAATAGAAAAGAATTGTGTGAATTCAAGGGACTGGCCGATGCTGGCTGGTAAGGCAGAATGAAAATTATTCATGGAGAAATCCAAGTAGCTGACAGGTGGGAGAACTGGGAGTTGGCCTTGGAACTGGTTGGAGCGAAAGTCTAGAGATCTCGTCCTAAAAAAAGAAGAGATATTGGAGATAGGTCCTTTGAGAGTGACCAAGTTGTTATAGGAGAGATTTAGAAATCTAAGTTGGGGAAGTTTCCAGATCCAATTAGGCATCTCTCCATATATCTGGTTCCTTGAAAGGTCTAAAGAGTATAATTTGGATTGGTTTCTACAGAAATCAGGAATTTTTTTCAACTTGCTAGAAGCCAAGCCTAATAAAGCAATTTGGGGAAAATGGGAAGACGAAAGGTTAAAACCACTATATTCATCAATCAAATTGGAGCCATCAAAGTTGTTTGAAGAAAGAATGAGGATTCCAAGACCTCGAAGTCCAAAGATAGATATGGGTATTGGCCCTTCCAACTCGTTATTGCTCAAATCAAGCTCTTCTAGTTTGTAAGAAGAAATGTTGGAAAATTCCTTGAGTTGCCCAGAAAATTGGTTATTGGAAAGTTGTAATACCTGCAATGATGGGAGGTGAAACAATGAAACTGGAATATCCCCATTCAGTGAATTGTAACTTAAATCAAGAATCTCTAGATTCAGAAGTTCTTCCCACTGAGTGGAAGTAATCTGCCCTGCAAAGCCAGCTTTTGCTAGATTCAAATAACTCAAATTCGTCAGCCTGTCAAACTGTGATGGAATCTGAGAAGAGTTGAAGTCATTGTAAGCCAAATCCAGGCTCTGGAGATACTGAAGACTAAAGAGGCTGCTTGAATCGTCAAGTCCACCCGAGATGGATTCACTGGTCAAGTCGAGACCAATAACACGTCCCTCATGGCAGGTTACGCCTTCCCAAGAACAACAATCAGCACTTTGATTCCACTTAACAAGTTTGTTGGACATAGCAGGATCGAATGTAAGTTTGTTCTTCAATTGCAGTAACAAGGACTGCTGATTGCCGAAACATTGCCCAGACACGCCAAAGACACAAATGCTAATTAGGAAAGGTGAATAAATGGGGATCAAGAAAAGCCACGAAAAGACCGCAAGTCTCATTGCAGGGAATGGAAGAGGTGGTGATATTAATTAATGGTGGATTCAGGATGGTATTGATTTGTTTTGTGTGTGAGTAAATATATAGATGAAAATATAATGGTGGAGGATGAGGCGAGGAAAGTTCCAGTAACACGACTTTTTGACCTGTGACTCTTGACACTTATATATAGATGAAAATATAAGTGGCCGACCAAGAAGAAGAAGATCGACGAAGTAAGAGAGAAGAGAGACCTTTATTCACACGTTTGGAGAAATTTGAGGTTGAGTAATTTGGATTTTTAGGAATGTGATTATATATTCACACCGAATCACACGTTATTGTCACTATTGACGCCTAATTTGTTTTTTTTTTTGAAATCTATGTAAGGATTAACTTCATGTACAGACAATTTACATGATAAAATTTATTTCTCATAGTCTATCATCTTTGGATTTAATATCCTGAGTCAGTCAAGAGTATTGCCACTTGGGCTTTCTATGAAGGGGCACCATATACCAATACAACGTGCTCAGATAGATTTTTAACTACTTCTTTTTCTAAGCGAATTGGAAATCAAAACACGGAAAAAGGGGTGAGCTTCTCAACAACGAACTCAAAATGAAAATATTGAAAAAAAAAAAATGCAAATAATGACCAAGTCTTTTGTGTAAGGGCGTATAAAACAATAACCAAAACAAAAGAGGCACAGGAAATGACACGCACCTCGAAACGTCTCTTATCAATACAAAGAATGTGAAAAAATATTAGCACGTAGTGTCATAGAAAGCAGAATTCTAGATTGAAAGGAGGAATGTGGAAAACAAGTGGAGGTGGGGGAATTCCTACCAGTTCTTTGATTGAGGAAAGCAATAACTTCTGGTTTGGTTAGCGGAATTCAACATTTTTTTTGTGTATACATTTTTCAGAAATTTTGCTTAGTCATTTGAATTTTCAGAAATGTAACTATTTTTATGTTTGAAATAATTAGGAATTTCTAAAAAATTTTGAGAATATAGGATTTTCATGTATAATATACTTTTGAAAATAATTAGGAATTTAAGACTGCCAAACTATAGGAATAGGAGCCGCATTTTTAATTTAATTTAATTTTAAGACAGCCAAACTAGAATATTAGACAGGAAACAAGACTCCTTGTGGAGGTCGGTGCATATTCAATGGTCTGAAACTGAAATTTCTTTCCCAATCCAATGGTCACACGTTTATAGATGAAAATATAATTAAGTGGCCGACCAAGAAGAAGAAGATCGATGAAGTAAGAGAGAAGAGAGACATTTATTCACACGTTTGGAGAAATTTGAGGTTGAGTAATTTGGATTTTTAGGAATGTGATTATATAATTTACATGATAAAATTTATTTCTCATAATCTATCGTCATTGGATTTAATATTCTGACTCAGTCAAGAGTATTAGGATTCGGGCTTTCTACGAGGGGGCGCCATATACCAATACAACGTGTTCTGAACATAGAATTTTAACTTCTTCTTTTTCTAAGTCAAAACACTAAAAAATAAACATAAATACAAAAAATGACTAGGTCCTCTCTATAAAGACAGTATAAAACGGTAACCGAAACAAAAGAGGCACAGGAAATGACATGCACCTCGAAAAGTCTCTCAACAACACAAAGAATGTGAAAAAAAAAAAATGAGAAACTTTTTTTAATTTTTCTTTTAGTTTTTAAATTTGGCCACCCTTGGTTGTTTTGTATTTTTTTTTTATTTTATTAAGGGTATTTTCGTCATTGGGAAATATTGACAATTTTTAGTAGTTTAGAAAGACATTGTCCAAATTTAAAATTTGATGAGACATTATCAATTGAGTACTAGTTTAAAGGAGGTATATGAACTTTACCCATAATAAAATTATGCACCGCTACAAAAAAAAGAACCTAAAAGGAGAAGTTGTTATATTCACCTAATCAATCCTACAAGGACTACGTTCCTAAAAGGTCTATCACAATAATATAATTGCACAGGGAGAAGAACAAGTGATCTTATGGGGATTACAATAATGTGCATAATGTGTAAAAATTAAGTACAGCTATTGCACTTCAAAATTTCTGTGAATCTTTAATCGAACTACTCTTCGACAGTAGAAACATATACATGGAAGATTGATAAAGTATATATATACATACTAGCTGCATCAGAGTCACTGCAACTAATTAATAATTAAACACAAATAAAGAGTTGTGAATAGCCTAGAGTTCGAGACACACAGAAATAGTGATAATTAAGAGGCCATTTGATTCAAGGCATTTTGGAATCCTATGAAAGCCCACATGCAAATAAGATGCTTGGAAATATGGGCATTCCTCATTTGGGTTGCTGTGTAAAGTTGCATTTAATTGCCATTCGAGTCATGCCTTAAGAAAACGCTGGCATCCAATTATGTGGATCAATTTTTCATTTTGATTTATATTGAAAGTAAAAAAGCAAGAGATTTTCATGACAAACCTGGAGGTGTTGCGTCTGATCATAACTATAACTAGTGCCTCGGCTGCTTATTGTTGAGTGCTGGTCTTCCACGATATTCATTTCCAACATACAATCTAGGAAAAATCTTGAAAAGAATGTAATCAACATGTTTGTAATACCATATCCTCCGACTCTTCCAAAACATAAGGGGTCCCATTACAATTCCAAAACCAAAAACAAATCCTAGTTCAGCACT
The DNA here is from genome assembly GCF_958979055.1 of Alnus glutinosa. NCBI lineage: Eukaryota > Viridiplantae > Streptophyta > Magnoliopsida > Fagales > Betulaceae > Alnus > Alnus glutinosa. The sequence continues at coordinate 23,888,179 of NC_084894.1, forward strand.
TACGTAATTCCACTCGATCATACTCCTATGAGATTCTTCATACGTTGTTGGAGGTGACAATCGTGGCTCCTCCTGATGTGAGCATTGTGATTTCAAAGGCAAACCACATAATCTTTCGTTTCCTTTGAAGGAATTTTCCGAAAATGTAGCAAATTGCTTGATGAATGGAATCTGTCCCACCAATTGGTTGAACGAAAGGTTGAGAACTGATATGAAAATAAGACCATCAGCAAGTGGCACAGGAATATTACCAGAAAACTTATTGCTTGAAAGGTTTAGTGACTCAAGATTACTCAATTTCCCCAAAGATGTTGGGATTTGGCCCGTGAAAGCATTATGCGACAAGTTGAGAATATATAACAATGTGAATTCTCCAATTTCTTCAGGTATAGGACCATCAAAGTTGTTGCAAGAAAAGTCAATGGTGGTGAAGATGGTTAGGATCTTCACCAGCTTCATCTCTAAACCTTTGCCAATAATTGTTATTGTATCTTGATAAAATACAATACCCATATCAATTTGGAGGTAACTGAGCTTTGAGTGCACCTTATGTGCACGATATTTCAACGGCATTCAAGTAGAAAGGAGTACTATTGGAAGGTGACCGATAAAATTGTTTGAAGCTGCATCTAAGATTTGAAGTATTGGCCATGTAGTGTTAAGCTCTGGATGAGCAATGGGACCATAAAATTTGTTAGACCGCAAAATAAGAACCTTCAATGAGATTGTATTCAAGTAAAATGGGAAGGTATCCTTGATGATGTTGTTCCCAATGTCCAAGACCTCCAACCCATGGCAATTCTTCAGAGATTTTGGTAACTCTCCTTCTAGTTGGTTTTGATTGATAGCTAAAGTTTGTAAATTACAATCTGAAAATGTGTCAGGAATTGTACCATTGAGTTTGTTTCTTTTTAACTTCAAAACCAAAAGATATCCATTCTCAATCAAGCATTGGGGAATTGTGCCACTTAAATAATTATCAGACAGATCGAGAAATCGAAGATGTGTAGCTTTGCATATTGATCCAGGGATACTCCCATATAATTTATTATTTGAAATAGAAAAGAAATATGCGAATTCAAGGGACTGGCCAATGCTAGCTGGTAAGGCAGAATGAAAATTATTTATGGAGAAATCCAAGTGGCTGACAGGTGGGAGAATTGGGAGTTGGCCTTGGAATTGGTTGGAGCGAAAGTTTAGAGATGTCGCCTTAAAAGAGATATTGGAGATAGGTCCTTCAAGAGTCTTCAAGTAGTTATAAGAAATATTTAGATATCTAAGATCAGAAAGTTTCCATATCCAGTTGGGTAACTCTCCATGGATTTGGTTGTTTGAAAGGTCTAGAAAGAATAAATTAGATTGGTTTCTCAAGAAATCAGGAAATTTTTTCATCTTGCAAGAAGCGAGAGTTATTGTATCAAACTGAACCGCGAATAACGAAAGGTAAAAATCATTATATTCAGTCAACAAGTGGATGTGAGAAAGATCAAGGTGAAAAAGAAATTTTAACGGTTGAATAACACTAAAGTCCAAAGAGTTGTTAAATTTGTTTGAACCAAGTGATAGGCCTTCAAGACCTCGAACTTCAAAGATAGACATGGGTATTGGCCCTTCCACCTGGTTGCTATCCAAATAAATATATTTTAGGTTATTGGAAAATTCTTTTGAGTTGACCAGAAAATTGGTTGGATCAGAGTCCTAAATATTGCAATGATGGAAGGGAAAACAGAGAAACTGGAATATTCCCAGTCAGTGAATTTCCCCACAAGTGAAGATATTCCAATTTCAAAAGTTCTTCCCACTTAGTGGAAGTAATCTGACCAGTAAGATTATTGGAAGAAAGGTCTAGGTAGGTTAGATTCTTGGCCATGCTAAATACTGGAATTGATCCATTCAACCCAGAAGAGGAGACTTCCAAATATGTCAGATTTTTGAAATCTGCAAAAAAAAAAATGGAACTGGAGAAGAAAAGTTGTTACCATTCAAACGAATAACAAAGAGAGACTTAAGATTCTGTAACGAGGAATCAATAGGGCCTGAAAGATTGCAGTATGAGAAGCTCAACACTCTCAGATTTGGCAAAGAAGATGATAAGATGTGACACCACTCCTTACCTTGCGCTGATATAACTACACCATCAAGATAAAGTCCGATAAGCTCCGAAAGGTTATGAAGGAGCATATTTAAATTTGGATTCTCAAGTGTCAGAGAATAAGCAGTTTTGTGGTGTAATAATAGCCAGTTAAATCAAAAGTAACCAACCTTGTCAAACGCGAAATCGCAATAGGAATCTGCCCTGCAAAGCTGGCGTATGATAGATTCAAATAACTCAAATTTGTCAACTTGTCAAACTGTGATGGAATCTGAGAATAGTTGAAGTCGTTGTAAGCCAAACTCAGGCTCTGGAGATCCTGAAGACTGAAAAGGCTGCTTGAATTGTCAAGTCCAGCCGAGATGGATTCATTAGTCAGGTCGAGACCAATAACACATCCCTCATGGCAGGTTATGCCTTCCCAAGAACAGCAATCAATACTTCGATTCCACTTAACAAGTTTGTTGGACGTCATAGCAGGATCGAATGTAAGGTTATTTTTCAATTGCAGCAACAAGGACTGCTGATTGCCGAGACATTGGCCAGACACGCCAAAGACACAAATGCTAATTAGGAAAAGTGAGTAATTAATGGGGATCAGGAAAAGCCACGAAAAAACCGCAAGTGATCTCATTGCATGAAATTGATGTAAGAGAAGAGAGACCTTTTACTTAATTAGCTCCTGTCTAACGTTTTGGAAGAAGAACAAAAGTCAGGAAATTAATGTGACATAATAATTGCCTCAAACGCCAACCACCATCATTCTGATTAAATGGACACATGAGTTTAACATTTCAGAAAATATGGCTCCGTTTGTTTAAACTAAATGCTAAAACAAAGAGGGATAAAGATAAATTATTTAAATATTATTTTAAATAAATGTTAAAAGAATGTGAGATGAAATATAAGATTTTTTAGACTAAAATAATGCTAATTAAGAGAGGAACCACTTTTGCTTCCCTAGATGTAAAGTACAACTTTTGGTTCATTTGATATTTCATTAGTTTATGGAAGAACAAGAAATTTGATTCAAGTGGTTTTTAAGAAGGAATAACTCTATGGCACACATCCTATATATAGTCCCACCTTCAGGAATCAAAGATTAAAAAGGTACTTAGCAACCATTAATTGATAAAAACTTCAGGAGCTACGTACAAAGGTTAAAGGGTTATGTGGTAAACTCGATAAAGTCGTTCTAGCTAGCCTATAGTGGTGGCTTAGACACATCTGTCATTGTCCCATGGCTAAGGTATGTATCCTGTTTTATAGTCCATTAGTCCCTGTTTTCTGGCTTGGAACATATTCCCCCTAGGTTTTTTTTGTCAACTAAGTACGACACAGGGTTCTTTAGTTCTACTCTTCTCCCCAATTTAGTAGGTATTGGAATACATCTATGCTATGGGAGTATGAAACTAGATATCACGTGCTCTTTTCTTTTAATGGAAATTCATGTCCTGCAGTTTTAAAATATTTATTTTATGAAGGGGAAGAGAGAGAGAGAGCAGTTAGTTTAGAAGAGATAAGGTAAAACAACGTACAGTTTGTGGGCACTGTATGTCGGTTGGCCGGTCGGAAGGCCGTTCGTCTTGGTGGGAGGCGCTCGGTCTCGGTCGGTAGGCCCTTTGTCTTGGTGGGCAGTGCTTTTTTGGACTGTGGGCGTGGCCTGTGTCAATGGGCGTCGCCGGATTTCGAGCTGGTGCCGTGGGTGGGCGTCGCCGGTGTGTTCGGTGAGGAAGTGGTTGGTGGTGGGCAGTGCTTTTTTGGACTGTGTGCGTGGCCTGTGTCAATGGGCGTCACCGGATTTCGAGCTGGTGCCGTGGGTGGGCGTCGCCAGTGCGTTCGGTGAGGAAGTGGTTGGTGGTGGGCGAAGGAGGATAGTGGGAGGGGGAGACAGAGCAGCAGGAGCGTGGGAAATTTTGAAAATTTTAAGGCATTTGGGGGAAGAAATGGGGGGAAAGGGGAAGGCTTCCACACGTGCAGCAGTTTTTGTTTTTGATTTTTTTTTTTTTTAAAAAAAAAATATATATATATATATATATATATATATATATATTAAATTTCATGCCACGTAGGACGAGAGTCGGACGAGCGTCCGACTCTCGTCCTCCGGATAGACGAGCTTCATGTCTTCTTTGTGTCCTCTCAAAATTAATGTGACTTTTAAAATCACCATTAAATATATGTTTTTCTTGAGAGAACAATGTAATTGTAATAAGTACATGTATTTACTTTAAAAAAAAAATTATTTAATTGTTTCACGCTCTATAACAAAGGATTGTATTAGAATTTTAATTAAATAATTAAAATTATTATTTTTTAATTAAATTTTTTGAAATAATTGATCATTAAATATGATATCAGAGCATTAACTTCACATTTCAAATAAATGTTTTGCATGTTGGGCCTCACTTATTACTCAAAAGTTTCACTTCACATTTTAATTAAATATTTAACATATTGGACCTTACCTAAAAAAAGTTTAACTCAATTCTTTAAAAAAAAAAAAAAAGCAAAACATTAATTAAATGATTAAATCCTACTTAAATTTTAGAATAACAAGTATTCCTAATACCAACATTAAAAAAGAAAAAGAAAAAGAAATAAAAAATAAAAGACACTGTTATATATAGGCTTATAGGTTCTAAAAAATACAATTACAATCAGAGGTGGAACTACGGACTACCCCTAGCCTTGGAAGGTTTCTGGCCCCTTTGAAATATAAAAAATGTCAAAAAAATTTGATTTTTTTTTTTTAAAAAAAAAAAATTTAGATATTTTTATGAAATGGAGCTCCCAAAATTAATTATTACCCCTAGAAATGAATTTTTTTAGTTTTGTTCTCCTCCTAAAATTTTAGTTCCACCCCTGCATCTCTGCAACCAAATTGATGGTGTGAGACAAGAGGGACAGTAGAAAGACATAGAAACACTTTTGACCAAGAAACTGTTTAGAAAAAAAATAGCAGGGGGAATTTTTGAACGATAGAGAAAGATGAATTCCTTGGACAATGTTTGAGATTATAGGAATAGGAGCTGCATTTTTAATTTAATTTAATTTAAGACTGCCAAACTAGAATAGACAGGCCGAAAACAAGACTCCCTGAGGAGGTCAGTGCATATTAGGTGTTTGAAATTTCTTTCCCAATCCAACGGTCTAAAACTGAAAAGCCCCAGATGCAATAGTTTCCCAATCCAATGGTCTGATTTGAACTAAATAAAGAGAACAAGATTAGTGGAGCCAGAAACAATTTTCATTCAATCTGTCAAAGAGAAGAGTTGTAGATATCAGATCAAATATTTATATTTGTATGTTGTTGTTGGTGCTTCATTAGAGTTAGAAGAGATGTTCTTCATTAATTATTTATTGAGTAGGATTCAGTCCATATGCTTTTCAAGCACAAGCAACACTAAACATAGCAATAGATAGGGAAAATAATTAGAATTCAGACAACATGAGAAAAGTAGTGCAAATTATTACACAGAAATGTATATAACTGCCATTGGAGAGGCCTTACAGACTTCAACAAAATTCCTTAAGCGTAAACTTGGAGCAACATATCTCTGCAAGTGAGGCGTACATTATTGGTGTAAGTCAGTATACATCAACTAAAAGTTATTTTACAATATCTAATTGAATAATTGCACTATGAGATTGATGCACACTAATTAACTAGTACAAAACACTGGAAAATGATAAATGGGCTCGTTGAAGGGTGTCGTGACCTCTAAAAACTACTTCGAGAGAACTCTAATATTCAAAAACACAATAAAATGTATTATCAATTGACCGACTGGGATTAAGACTGACTCTATTAACTCTAGACTAGGACTCTAACTATACTAAGAAGAATAAGAATCAAACCCTTTATCGGAGATTTATTTCTTATTAGACTCTAACACGAGACTAGAGCAATGAACTTTACCCTTAATAAAATTATGCACTGCTACAAGAATTAATGGCACACGAAAACAGAACCTCTGCTCCAACAAACACATGAAAGATTTGCGCTAGTAATTAAGACTACATTCACCTAATCAATCCTACAAATTGGCTACGTTCCTAAAAGGTCTATCATAATAATCAAAAGGTCGCATATTCCAATATAATTGCATAGGGAGAAGAACAACTGATCTTATGGGGATTAGAATAATGTTTATAAGGCGTAAAAATTAAATGCACCTATAGCTTTTATAGTTTTTGTGAATTTTTAAACAAAAGAGAAGTTCAAAAAACACTCTTCGAAAGTAGAAACACATACATAGATGATAGAAGGAATTGGAAGATTGATACATAATGAATTGTTAATGGCCTCGAGACACATAGAGTTGAAAACAAATATTGGTCATATGAAGGCCATTTGATTCAAGGTATCGTGGGTTCCTATGGAAGCCCACATGCATTTCCACAAATAAGATGCTTGGAAATGTGGGCATTCCTCATTTGGGTTGCCATTGGAGTCATACCTTAAGAAAACGATGGCATCCAATTATATCCATTTTTCATTTTGATTTATATTGAAACTAGAAAAGGAAGAGTTTATCATGACAAACATGAAGGTGTTGCTCTGATCATAACTATAACTTGTGCCTCAGCCCTTGATTTCTGAATGGTTGTCTTCGACGATGTTCTTTTCCAAGATACAGTTGAGGGAAGATTTTGAAAAGAATGACATCAACATGTTTGTAATACCATATCCTCCATCTCTTCCAGAACATAAGGGGCCCAATTACAATTCCAAACCCAAAAGCAAATCCCAGTTCAGCACTTATGTAATTCCACTCAATCATACTCCAATGACTTTCTACATATGTTGGAGGTGGCAATCGTGGATCCTCATATTTGCAATGTGATTTCAAAGGGAAACCACATAATCTTTTGTTCCCTTTAAAGGAAGCTTCCGAAAATGTAGCAAATTGCTTGACGAATGGAATTTGTCCCACCAATTGGTTTAATGAAAGGTTTAGGACTGACAAGAAAATAAGACCATTCGCGAGTTGCACAGGAATCTTACCAGTAAGCTCATTGTTTGACAAGTCCAGAGACTCAAGATTACTCAATTTTCCCAGAGATGCTGGGATTTGGCCCGTTAAAGTATTGTGCGACAGGTTAAGAGTATACAACATTGTGAGTTCTCCAATTTCTTCAGGTATAGGACCGTCAAACTTGTTGCAAGAGAAGTCAAGGTTCGTGAACATAGTTAGGATCTTCACCAGCTCCAACTCTAAACCCTTGATAGTAATTGTTATCGTATCTTGATAGTAAAAACCAGAACCTCTAATCTCGACGTAATTGAGCCTTGAGTGCGCCTCATGTGCATGATCAATCATTGCCATGCAAGACGAAAAAAGTATTATTGGAAGGTTACCAGTAAAATTATTTGAAGCTACGTCAACAATTTGAAGCATTGGCCAGGGGGCATTACGCTTTGGATGAGAAATGGGACCGTAGAATTTGTTAGATCGCAAAACAAGGACCCTCAATGATGTGTGGTTCAAGTAAAATGGGAAGGTACCCTCGATGTGGTTGTTTCCAACGTCCAAGACCTCCAACCTAGAGCAATTGGCCAAAGATTTTGGTAACCCTCCTTCTAGTTGGTTTTTATTGAGAGCTAAAGTTTGTAAACCACAATTGTATTGAAATACATCAGGAATTGTGCCGTTGAGTTTGTTTTTCCTTAGATTCAGCACCTCAAGTTCTTTACCACTCATCTCAATCAAGCATTGGGGAATTTCGCCACCAAAGGAATTCTTGGACAGATCTATAAGTTCAAGATATGTAGCATTGCATATTGATCTAGGGATGCTCCCATAGAATTTATTACTTGAAAGAGACAAATATCGAGCAGAGGCACCGAATTGACCGATGCTTGTTGGCAGCTCTCCATAGATTTGGTTGTTTGAAAGGTCTAGATAGAGTAAAGATGATTGGTTTCTCAAGAAATCAGGAAATTTTTTCAACTTACAAGAAGCGAGAATTAATGTACTTAGCTGACCTGAGGATAACGAAAGGTTAAAATCATTATATTCAGTCAACAAGTTGATGTGAGAAAGATCAAGGTAGTAAAGATTTTTTAACTGCCGAATCACACTAAGGTCCAGGGAGTTGTTAAATTTGTTTGAACCAAGTGATAGGCCTTCAAGGCCTCGGAATTCAAAGATAGACATGGGTATTGGTCCTTCCAACTGGTTGTCATCCAAATAAATAGTTTCCAGCATGTAAGAAGAAACATTGGAAAATTCTTTGAGTTGACCAGAAAATTGGTTGGACCAAAGTCCTAAATATCGCAATGATGGAAGGGAAAATAGAGAAACTGGAATACTCCCATTCAGTGAATTTTCATACAAGTAAAGATCTTCCAATTTCAAAAGTTTTTCCCACTGAGTGGAAGTAATCTGACCAGTAAGATTATTGGAAGAAAGGTCTAGTTTGGTCAGATTCTTGGCCATGCTAAATACAGGAATTGATCCACGAAACATGTTAAATGACATGTCCAAATAGACCAATTGTGTGAGGTTCGCCATTGAGTTTGGAATTGATCCTCTGAAATAGCATTGTGAAAGATCAATTGTTGACAACATTTTAAGATTGCCAATAGAACTTGGCAATGTCCCAGAAAAATTTGTGCTCCTAAGCATCATGGTTCGAAGAGATACATTTGGAGGAAATTCTGGCAAAGAACCTCGCAAGTCATTGTTTGATAAGTCAATCATTTGTAGCGTTGGAATTTGAAATATCTTTTTTGGAAATGTTCCATTTAACCAAGAAGAAGAGACTTCCAAAGATGTCAGATTTTTGAAATCTGCAAAAAAGTTTGGGACTGGAGAAGAAAAGTTGTTACCATTTAAACGAATAATTGAGAGGGACTTAAGATTCCATAACGATGAATCAATAGGGCCTGAAAGATTGCAGTATGACAAGCTCAACACTCTCATATTTGGCAGTGAAGATGATAAAACCTGACACCACTCCTTACCTTGTGCTGATATAGCTATACCATCAAGATAAAGTTCCATAAGTTCCGAAAGGTTTTGAACAAGCATATTTAAATTTGGATTCTCAAGTGTCAGCAAGGAATAAGCAGTTTCGTAGGGCTCATACTGTTGAGATAAATCAAGAGTAACTAACCTTGTCAAACGTGAAATAGCAATAGGAATCTGCCTTGCAAAGCCAGCATATGATAGATTCAAATACTTCAAATTCGCCAGCTTGTCAAATTGTGATGGAATCTGAGAAAAGTTGAAGTTGTTGTAAGCTAAACTCAGGCTCTGGAGATGTTGAAGACTGAAAAGACTGTTCGAATCATCAAGTCCACCCGAGATGTATTATTGGTCAGGTCAAGACCAATAACACGTCCCTCATGGCAAGTTACACCTTCCCAAGAACAACAATCAGCACTTTGATTCCACTTAACAAGTTTGTTGGACGTAGCAGGATGGAATGTAAGGTTGTTCTTCAATTGCAGCAACAAGGACTGCTGATTGTCGAGACATTGCCCAGACACGCCAAAGACACAAATTCTAGTTAGGAAAAGTGAGTAAATGGGCATCAAGAAAAGCCACGAAAAAACCACAAGTGATCTCATTGCAGGGAATGGAAGAGCTGGTGATATTAATTAATGGTGAATTCAGGATGGTATGAATTCGTTTTGCGTGTGATTAAATATATAGTCGGGGGTTATGGCCACGAATCAGGCAATTAAGTAAAGTTCCGCGAAGACGACTTTTTGACCGGTGACTCTGAGTCGTCGTACGTGGCCGACCAAGAGGAAGAAAATGAAGTAAGAGAAGAGAGACCTTTTCCTTAATTAGCTCCTGCCATACGTTTTGGAAGAATTGAAGAAAAGTCAGGAAATTAATGTGACATATATATATAATAATTGCCTCAAATGCCAACCACCATCATTTGTCTGATTAAATGGACACATGAGTTTAACATTTCAGAAAATAGGGCTCCGTTTGTATAAGTATGGGAAAAAGAGTCAATGCTTAACATTTCACCTGCCCTCTGACTTGGCACTCATTTTCCTTTGTAAAAAATTCTGCACATTTCTCGCTCACATTTTTAAGTGCGTATATATATTACAGTAAAATTATTATCGAAATTGACTTTGCTTAAGGGATATGTTATTCTCTTGATATATTATATTACCTTACATCAATTCTACATTAATATATATTGTTAAATTCTAACGGAGTACTCAAAATACTTTTTTTTTTTTATAGAAAAAAAAAAGAAAAAAAATGTTAGGATTTAGTAATTAGTCAGAATTTAATGAAATTTACAAAAATACTCATGTCTGAATCTTTGAAAAATTTTATAATTTTTTTTTTAAAAAAAAAAAACTAGGGGTATTTTGAAAATTTTGAATGAATTTAACAGTAAATCCTAACAAAGTACCCTTAAGTAAGACATTTGAAAACGTGAATACCCCAGTTTGAGATATTTACTAGTTCAACACTCTTATCTCAAAACGACGTATAATTCGATACCCTTTTATGAAGTTATCCCTCAAAATTAAGTCCAAATCTTCTCTCACTCCTCACAATTATTATACGACATTGCATATCATTAGACATTAACGTTTTGGAAGTGGTGGATTATGATAGCAAGCGAAAGATGAAGATTTATTGAAAATAACATTTTTGGAAAAAATGTAATTTAACCTTTCAAATTATTATCCTTTTTCTAGATGGCCTTCTAACTATTGAGACTTGCACTCTGACCCTCCAAACTACTAAAAACTTTGAAAAATGTCTATTTTTGATGAAATAATCCCACAATACTCCTATCACGTGTCATTTTTCAATTAAAAAATAATAAAAAATTCAAAAAAAATCTAAAAAATTTGAAAAAATTAAGAAATAATTAAAAAAAATACAAAAAAAATAATAAAAATTTTACAATTTTAAAAAATTAATATATATATATATATATATATATATATATATATATATATATATATATATATATATATATATATATATATATATATATATATATATATATATATATATATATATATATATATAAAACTAGAAAATATTCAATTTCTGACAAAGAAATAGACGATGACCAGAGGGGTGTCAGGAAGATCAAGTCGTTGTTGATAAATAACATCACCCCAAACATAATCCACCCCAAATATAATGGTAGAGGATAGGGATCTAAATATTGTTCGATAATCCGCTCGGTTTAGCTCGATCCGAACTCGAGCTTGTTACTGTAGAAATTCGCCCGATTAGTAAGTGATACATACCCGACTCACTCCATAAAACTCGATAGGGGCTTACGAGCTCAACTCATTTAAAACTCGACTGGATTGTTCGCCCGGCTCATTAATCCTACTTGTTAGCTCATTCATATCTTTTATATATTACTAAAAATGAGTTATATAAATTTAAACATGTATGTTAGTAATATATGTTATATATGTAGCTTAATACTATATGTGTGTTGGTTTACATACTAATTAGTTAGTTCATAAACTAACATATTATCTAGTTTATTAACATATACTAAGTAAATATAATTAATTATATGTTATTCGATACATATATATTAGTTAACTATAGTCTATAGGTTTTTTTTTTTTTTTTATATATATATATATATACACTAAATAAGCATATAGTATACTAGCTAAGTAAATATTGTATTACATATTAATTATAATACTTTGATAATAGTATTTAGTATGTTAAATTAACATATTAAGTTATTAATAGTTAGTATAGAGGTTGTTCATAAACTCAGGTTTGAACTCCATTTTGATCACATATTGAAAAATTTAATAGCCTACCTCGAAGCTCTAGTTGAGTCGAGTTTGGCAAGTAATCTGGTTTGGCTCGGCTCAAATGTTATTTTTAATGAGTTCGAGTTTCAGCTCGAGCTCGCCTGAATTTTAAATGAGTCGAGCTTGAACACACATTTTATAGCTCAATTTAAATTCGAGCTTGACTATTTAAATCTGACTCATAAATGAGTCAATTTTAAAATCTTAAAATCCGACTCAATCAACTTGACTCGATTACATCCCTTGTAGAGGATGAAGCGAGGAAAGTTCCAGTAACATGACTTTTTGACCTGTGAGGTCGTGGTACGTGGCCGACCAATAGGAAGAAAATGAATTAAGAGAAGAGAGACCTTTTGCTGAATTAGCTCATGTCTTAGAGAGAGAACGTCCGAGAGTTTTCTAGAGAGAGAGAGGTAAGGGTGAATCTCGTCTACTGGGGGGGGGGAGGCCTCACGCCTCCTCCTCCCGGCTTTGTTTTCAGCTTTTGTTCCCCTTGGCCGTTAGGGCCAGGGTTTTGTTCCCCCTGGTTCGTTTTCCAGTGGTGGCTGTTTTCTCCAAGCCTTTAGGGCTGTTGGAGTTTCTTCCTCCCAATGTAACACTGGTGGAGGCTGTTTGTTTGTTTTTTCTTTCTTTTGTTTTGCTTTGTCTTTGTTGGTGCAAGCAGAGGCTTTTTGGTTTCTAGCTCGTGGAGATAGACGGGTGTTGGAGGATGGCCGGTGGAGATGTTGTTCAAAGCTAGATCTTTTAACCTCGGCTGGCTCTCTTTCGATAAGAATCTTCCTGTTGCAATCTTCGGCCCTCTCAGGTCTCGATGGTCACCTGGCGGGAACGTGTAGCTCTCTCTTGTTCGGCGCGTGATCAGCACACACCGGGGGTCTTCCTTCCTGCCCTCGCGTGTGCGGGTTATGGCTTGCTTTTCCGGCTTCGCAAGGTGCCGATCTGGACTTCTGAAGGTCGTCCGTTGATGGGGGGGGTTCCCGGAGACGACGCGTGTTCTGCAAGCGCTGGTTTTTTCCGGCTGTTTATTTCTTGTGCTTGTATTCCTGGGCTTCTACTTGTTTTTGATGTATATTCTTCCTTGTTTCACAGTCTACCATTTTTCGGTAGCTGCTTTAAGCTAGGGTTTCCCTAGCTTAGTGGTTAGAGGTTCTTTACCTCTAGTGGCTACCTTCGGCCTTCGGGCTCTGTTTAGTTTCGCCTACGGGCGTTTGTAATTGCCTTCTTTTCTTTGATTTGTGTATTTGGATCTAAACTTTGTAACCCTTTGGGGTGGTTGTTCCGGGCGTTGTTTCGGCAATGAAGAAGGTTTTTTACGTTAAAAATTAAAAAAAAAAAAAAAAAAAAAAAACCTCCTGTCTTACGTTTTGGAAGAAGAAGAAAAGTCAGGAAATTAATGTGACATAATAATTGCCTCAAACGCCAACCACCATCATTTATCTGATTAAATGGACACATGAGTTTAACATTTCAGAAAATATAGTTCCGTTTGTTTAAATTAAATGCTAAAATAAAGAGAGATAAAAGATAAATTATTTAATATTATTTTAAATAAATGTTAAAGAACTGAGAGATGAAATATAAGATTTTTTATACTAAAATAATGTTAATTAAGGGGGGAACTATTTTTTCTTCTCTAGATATAAGTTACAACTTTTGGTTCCTTTGATATTTCATTAGTTTATGGAACAACAAAGAATTTGATTCAAGTGGTTTTTAAGAAGTTTTTCCTACATGTAGGAAATGCGAGAATGAAATTTAGGAAAGCTGCTGCTAATGCTCTTAGTAGCTAATTAATTATTAAATCACTTATACTCAAAGAAATGTAAACCAATATTTCTGAAACTTAAATCATTTACAAACCCATAATTAGAAAATGGCATTCTAGAAATTGAAGTACCGTTTCTAATAAACTAGGCAAGAATTACAAACAAAGACAGAAAACAGAATACAATCAAGCTATCTCAATCTATACAGATCATTCTTCTCATTTTACGGGAAGTAAAATTATAAATTAAGTTTTTATTTGATTATATTGTTATAATCTCTAGATTTCTTACACGTAGAAATAAATGGTCAAAATACAGAATTGTTACGGGGAGAGAACACATAAGCTAAGAAGTGTTGAAACTCCCACACAAGAAGAGACAAAATGCCCTCATAATTTTCCTTGGCTAATATTTAGGATCGCCTTCCTCTTGATTTCCTTTTTTTTTTTCATTTGGGGTCTCCTATCTTATAGATTGGATGTGGTTGAGCACTTGGCCTATGGGTTCGATGGGATTGGGCTTTAGCTTGTCATTGTCCTTCAATAAAATAAAAAATAAAAATAAAAAATAAAAAATAAAAAATAAATAAAATATCGTCATGTCCAAAGGAGAGGTGGTTGAGCACTTGGCCTAATAGAATCACCCAATATATCTGTTAGTGTATCTGATCAAGTTGATAAACATGCATGCCACTACAGCAAATGATGCACTCTGCTCAACGATAATGATCAAGACTCCCTAGTGCTTTCCACACCTACTCTGTTTCCTCAAGTGATCGATCATGAGCGTCCATCTACTCCACATGTGATTTGGCAAATTATACACACAACAATCAAAAACTTCAGAACTTAAACTATTACATGAAAGGTATGGTTACAAGTTCATAGTGCTAATGCTTAATTGGAATGAAAAAAAATATATACTTTTGTTTATTTCAGCAACTGCTGCTCCTCTTCGATTCCTTAGAACTTCAGACTTTCATTTGGTATTAGGTCAATTTAATATTTTCTATCAATAAATTTTAAATTTTTAAGATAAATTATGACTTAAGATGTATAAAATTTATAGTAGTGAACGGCTGAAAATGGTAGATTGCAATGCATTCACATTCGCTACAGTGACGACTGTCCAGTAAAATTAAATAATTAATGGTTGCAACGTTAATTTGGTTCATGTTTACTTTGTTAAAAAAAAAAAAAAAAAACAAAACAAAAAAGTCAATGGTTTGTTTTATATTCTCTAGATGGTGCTGTACAACTGTACCATATGCTGCTGATAATTTGCTTCAAGCTAAGAGAGATTCGTAGTTATCTGTTGAAGTATGAACAAAATTGCTATTGTGCTTTCCAAGTCGATTTATCATAAGCTTCTTTCCCAAGAAAAAATAAAAAACAATTTATTTATAGTTTAATAACTAATATATATATGTAGAAGGGTTATTGTGAATTGAATTATGACCATTATAGTTAAGGACGTACATCATTCATTAAGGCTTTGGTTGCAAGTTCTTATGGCCTTTGGTCACCAACTTTTTGATCTTTTAGCACCGTACAGACGTTAGCATCCATAAATGATCTTACGACTTTGTGTAGACCTATTTTTTTTGTAGATAATCGATTGAGCATGATCACTACAACCTCCTTTATGAAGAGCCATCCTTTCTCTTAAAGTTACAAATTAAATCAATTGGTATGTACGTAGCCTTTATTTATCGCCACTGCTATATTTATTGCCCAACCTCTTTTTTGTCTGATTAAATGGACACATGAGTTTAACATTTCAGAAAATAAATAAATGTTGATGTATATATGTGAACAGACAACAAGTTGTCGTTCATAATCTTTTAAGATAACACCTTATGTTTTTAAGGGTAATGCAATCGGTTAGGAATTACGATTCATGAAACGGAAGTCATTAGTTTAAATTCTTCCACCCATTTTGTGTGGACATGTTAATAAAATAATAATAATAATAATAAAAAAAGATAACTACTTAAGAGTAAAGCAAAATTAAGTTCAAATCTTCTCTCACTCTTCACATTTATTATACCACACTGGAAAATGCTCTATTTTCCAAATTTTTATTTACAAAAGTAGTTTTTAAATGATGTGTCATCATCCGATAAAATGATGACACATTTTCTAAAATGATAAATCACATGAGACTGTGACACATTATTTTGAAACTAATTTTTTTAAAAAAAAAAAAATATATTGAAATATGTTATCTTAAATATTTTAACTTTCTCCCGGAAGATTCTTATTTGAATCACAAGTGAAGTTTGACGTAGAAAAGCAAAACTCCTCCCGGTTCTGGCACGGCAACTTATTTATTCAGTCGTTATTGTCACTATTGACGCCTAATTTGATATTGTGAAATTTATGTAAGGATTAATTAATAACTTAATGTAGAGACGATTTACATGATAAAATTTATTTCTCAGTCTATAGTCTTTGGATTTATTCTGAGTCAGTCAAGAGTGGGTACTCAAAAAGTACTCCTTTCTCTATTTCTCAACATCAATAAAGTATTACGACTCAGGCTTTCTATGATAAAAATTTATATCTCATAGTCTATCGTCTTTGGATTTACTCTCAGTCAGTCAAGAGTGGGTACTTAAAAAATCCATTCTCTATTTCTCAACATCAATAAAGTATTACGACTCAGGCTTTCCATGAAGGGGCACGGACCTCTTTTTTCTAAGCAAATTGGGAAAAATGCTGCATGGAATCAAAACACCGAAAAAAGGGTAAGCTTCTTAATAACAAACTCAAAATAAAAATACTGTAAAAAAATACAACTAAATGGTAAGAAATAGGCCAAAAAATCTCGGTCCTTTTTGTAAGGGCAGCATAAAATGGTAATTGAAACAAAAGAAGCACAGGAAATGGCACGGACCTCAAAAATTATTTCAACGATCTTCCCGAATCTCCACTTGGAAACAACAACAAAAGAAAGCTGTTGCGGGAGAGACATTAGCATTCCAATAAGAAGCTGTTGAAAAAGGGGAACAAACTCCAACTATACAAGTCTCTACAACAAGATCAAACTACAAAGTTAGAGGGAGACTAAAACCCACAAAACCAATAATACAAAACAGTGAATATCGAAAAACAATACAAAGAATAGAAACGCAACAAAACACTAAAAAGCAACTATCTCAAAAAAAAAAAAAAAAAAAAAAAAAAAATGAAGAAGAAGAAAAAGAAGAAAGCAACAACATTGGTGGATGATGAGAAGAGTTAATCATTATAAACCTTGAATACATTTATTGTTAAAGCATTTTCAAAATTAATATGGATATATATTTATTTTGTGTTTTGGGAATGTTTTAAAAGGAATGTATTAAAGAGCATTGAATGAAGATATAGTCCCACATAAGAAAAAAAGAAAGTGTAGTTGGTATTTATAAGGTATAACACACTTTAAGCATTTAAAGTAATGTTTGGATGTTGTACTTATGTGTATACTCTAGTATGGTACGAAGCACTGGACGCGGGCTTGTGGCAGTAGGCGCCTTGATGACGCACTTGACACTTCGACCTTGTCATGATCATTCGATCTGGCGGTTTGATCTAGACCATAGGATGCTTTTTAGGTAAATCCAATAGTTGGATGTATTGGACCATCACCAAAGTAAATTGTAAAGTCCAATCACATTTGATCTAACAGTTGAGATTTAATTAATAACGATTATTAAATAATCATTTATAGTTATTTGATCTAATGGTTAGAATTAAGTGAATGTTAAAATAATAGTTTATGACTGTTATGGACGGTTGGATTAACAATTTTTTTAACATAATACAAAAATAATTGTTGTCCAGTTATTAATAAAAGATAACAATTTTTCTTTTATTTTCAGTTCTTTTTTCTAATACTTTCTGTATTTTTAAATTTCAAGTCCCTATCTCTTGCTATAATAGAAAATCTAAGACTATTTTGGTTAATTATACAAAACGCAATTAAACAAATAGAGAATTCTGGCCGTGCTCTATTGTATTCTTGAGAAATGTTTGTTTTAACCCTTTGCATACCTTTCTGGCCGGTGGGGACAAATAATTTCTTAAAGAAAACGACATTGTAACGCACCTTATAAGCATTTCGTTTTTGTGCTTTCTTTTACTTTTATCTAATTAACAATTACATGGATCCATTCTTTAATTTTATATTTTGCTTAATAGTGAAACCAATATGATCGAGAAGGGTTAATCATGATAAACCTCGAGGCACTGCGCATCATAAAAATGAAGTCATCTCGAATCTTCTAGTTGATATTGAGAATTCTCTTGTTCTTTTTGTCCCTATATGCCCTGTTTAGGTTACAAGTTTTGGCTCATTATCAGTATCGAATGCATTGTTCAAATATGAAGGTGTTGAAATTGTCTGGACCAAATGCACTTCTTGGTTGTTATATAAAAGCAGCCAAATTATAAGCTCAAAAAATTTTGGAGTATCCTAGGCCTTTGGCAAATCGGACTACCAAAATAATAGCACAATCACATATACGTACAGTATAATTACATATGCAAATTATCTATCTATGAGTTCAAAGAGAATATGGGTATAGGATTGATTTCAAGGCCATTTCTATTAATTGAAAATTAAACTTTTAATTTTGGAAAGTTCTTAGATTTTTTTTTTCTCTAATTTTAAATAATTTCTTTCATCAACTTATCCTTTAATTAATTAACAGATAGAATGACCCCAAATAATTAATACAAGGGGGCTCTAATTTGCCATGTCATATGTCAATAGTACGTGCCTCGTGGAACAATTGGCCAGTCCTCTCTCTTTCTTTTTTAAAGATTTGTTAAATTTATTTATAACTCAAAGTAAATGTGTCATGTAGCACGTATAATTAGCCTATGTTGTATCAAACAAGAGTATTGAGGCATTAAATTGACAAAAAAATCTATTTAAAATCAAATAAAAATCTAAGAAGTTAATTGTTAAAATTAAAAACTTAATGACTAAATTAAAATTACATGAAAAGCCATGGGCTAAATTTGATTTTTTTTTTTTTTTTTTTGTTGAATATGAAGGGGCATCCACATGGGCACGCCCCTCAGCATTCAAGCCAGGCGATACAACGTCTGACTATTGTAAAATATAACTGATTATTTTTTAGTTATTTTTCCTATAGTATAATTGCTCCAAACTGCCACAAACTGCTCTCTATAAAAATAGTCTCATGTTAAATGGGTTGAGTTAAGTTTTCTGAGAAAAATACAGACTTTCAGCTTTCTTGTGCATCTAGACTAAGGATATTGTGAATATATATTATTCCATTACTTTTTGGTAGTGTATTCTACCGTTTTCTACGCCAAGAAAAAGAGGCTTATTGAAAAATCATAGAACAATATTTGATCGCAATGCATATAAGGTACTGCTATATTTCGCTATGCATGACAATTTTATTTCTAACATTTTCCTTACAAAATTGGTGTGTTGGTCATGATTGCGTCCGAATACCAAGTCATCTTGATGTTAAACGGCATCAACTTTTTGTGAGTTGAAAGTAATGGGATTTAGATGTTGTATTTGAATATTGTATACAGTTATGAACCATGTTGGTGTGATCACTGTGATGGAATAAATAAATGTTGATGTATATGTGCGAACAGACAACGAGCGGTCGTTCATGATCTTTTAACTCATTTAAGATGACGACTTGCGAGAAAGGCAAAATTAAGTTCAAATCTTCTCTCACTCCTCACATTTATTATACGACATTGTATATCATTAGACAGTAACGTTTTGAAACAGTGGATTATGATAGCAGGTGGAAGATGAAGGAAGATTTATTGAAAATAACATTTTTTTTAAAATTTTTAATTTTCTTTTATCTTTTAGTTCATTGAAGGGAGATTGCATCTATAGGCCATATATCCAGAGATAATGCCTTATCAAAGTATTTTGTCTAGTGTCAAGCCAATGCAATAACAGGAGCGGAATTAAAAAAGAAAATTAAGGGGTAAAATTTTAATTTTAACAAGGTAATAAAGGGTATTTTTAAAAATAATTTGGAAAACAAATGTTGGCTTGGGAGGGCTTCACCATGTAGCTCCACCTTGGCAATACCATGCTTGTAACAATAATGCTAGAAGGAAGATTTATGTCTTTTTGGTGTTATTCTAAAATTAATATGACACTTAAAATCACCATTAAATTTATGATAGACCACTATTAAATTTTAATATAATGATAATTTTAAAAGTCACATCAATTTTAAGAAGACACAAGGGTGACATGAGTCTTCCTTCTAACATTACCATGCTTGTAAACATCGAAATAAATGAGTAATGCTAGAAGGAAGACCCATGTTTTCCTTGTGTAATCTAAAAATTGATGTGACTTTTAAAATTATCATTAAATATATATTTTTCTCGAGAGAAAAATGTAATTGTAATTAGTCCATGTATTTACTTTAAAAAAAAGAGTTCATTTAATCGTTTTATGCTCTATAACAAAGAACTGTATTAGAATTTTAATTGAATAATTAAATTTATTATTTTTTTAATTGAAAATTTTGAAATAATTAATTATTTAACATGATATGTGAGCATTAACCTCACATTTCAAATAAATGTTTTGCATTTTGGGCTTCACTTATACTCAAAAATTTCACTTTACATTTTAGTTAAATATTTTAGGTATTAGACCTCACCGAAAAAAAGTTTAAGCCAACACTTTAAAAAAAAAAAAATACTAAAATATTAATTATATAATTAAATCGACTCATTCTTATGTACTTAAATTTTAGAATAACGAGTATTCCTAATGCCAACATTAAATAAATAAATAAATAAAAAAAGCCAGAATACAGTTAAGAGCATCTTCTTGTTTTTCTCAATTTTGGGTTTATTTTTGGGTGTTCTCTCGTTTGGGAGATGCTAATTGTGTACTTGTTCTTGGTCTGGGGTTGGATGAGAGAGCAAAAGCCCACTCATTTGTGTCTCTTTCTTGCCTTAATTTCCGTTCAGGTGCACGCGTGAAGCAAAGTCTAACTATATGATTGCAACTCCCATGACATGAGATGCGCCTGAATCCATTTTCTCTCCCTTTTTGCCATATCCCTTGCTAAGGTCACAGTACCTTAAACACAAGTGTTCATGCCATTGCTCTCTCTCTCTCTCTCTCTCTCTCTCTCTCTAAATAGGCACATATGTATTACGTCCCTCTTTCTCTCTCCATTCTATTGCTCTCATTCTCAAACATTATACTCAATTATTAAAACATCGTCAGTCTCCTCGGGAGCAATGAATTCCGAATACTACTTTCTCTCTATTTTGCGAAAGTTTTATCGATCGTGGGCTCTGCCCTTATAAAATTTGCTTTAACACAATTCATCTAAAATTAAGATAGTTTAGCAAATTGGGAAATCTGTTTGTTAAAATTCCTGTTTTCTGTTTTATGATTTCTCTTCTAAAAAAAAAGTTAACAAACAACTCCAATACAAATTACTCTTAAAAGCACACAAACTGTTTTTACATTTATATCATATTAGAACAATTTTTCAACCCAAAAAAATATATATATAAACATTAACGAACATTATTTTAAAGTTTCTAGTTTATTTTAAGCTATAGTTTGTTAATAAAGCTTAGCTCCAGTACCAACATTTTGAGAGCATTATCACCTCTCTTCTCCCCTCAAACTAGGCTCCCTGAGCTCTTTGTCTGTATTTCATTTTGGGGATAAATACAGTCTTATGTGGTTGGGCCAAAATAAACAATTCAGTCCATAGAATAAAATTTTGTTAAAACATTTGACGAATTTCGTTAGGTACTAAATCAGTGCTAATAAAATGACAACACGTGTGACTTTTAATAAAAAATATTAATATAAAAATTAATAAACTATTTCTTTTTTGCCAGCCACCTCTTCTCTTTTTTTAAAATAATAATAATAATTAATTATTTTTTGGGGTAATTACCTTTTCTCCCCATCAACTACCAGCCATTGTCAACATGCCCCCATGAACTGACACCTCGACCAAAAAAGAGCATCCAACTACCATCATTACCCACTTTGCCCCCATCCGTCAGAAGATTCCGTTAACTTGGATGGAATATTCCATTTTTGGGCGTTAATTTTTGTTTAAAAACCAAAATGCCCTCTACAGTAATTAATAAAAAAAATATTAAAATTAATATATTTTTTTGTTTTAAAAAAAAAAAAAAACAAAAATTAATCTAAGGGTGGCGCCCTTTTTCAGTTTTTTTTTTTTAAAATATTAATTTTAATATTTTTTTATTAATTACTGTAGAGGGCATTTTGGTCTTTGTGTGAATTAGACTGACGGATGGGGGCAAAGTGGGTAACGATGGTAGTTGAATGCTCTCTTTTGGTCGAGGTGTCAGTTCATGGGGGCATGTTGACAATGGCTGGTAGTTGATGGGGGGAAAAGGTAATTACCCCTAATTTTTTAGTTTTATATATTTATATTTCTAATATATTAATATTTTTCATTAAAAATAACATGAGTCGTCATTTTATTAACATTGATGTATCACCATATTTTATATTTATCCCTTTATTTTGTCTCGTTAAATAAATAAATAAATAAATAAAAGTAGAATAACTCAAAGACAATTATAATATTGACCGAGCCAATGAGGTTGACCTCAATGAAAAGGAAAAGGTCAAGCAACGTTCGTAACGTACTTTATGGTCTTTGTCTTAGAGGTAAGTGATGATGCCTCGGCCTCTTTTGAATTAGGGATTTTTACAATTATTTGTTTAAATTTAAGAAAATTTATGTAAGTGATTGTAAGAGATAACTTATGTGCCTATGACCAAATAAAAATTGTGTTGCCGAATCACTTATTTAGTCAGGTGGATCTCATAAATAGTTTCTCACAATCAACTACCTAAATCCTCTTAAATTCGGACAAATAATTAAAAAAAAAAAAAAAAAAAAAAAAAAAATTATTTGTCTCTACTTGTTTAACGCAAAATAAAAAAAAAAATAAAAAATAAAAAAATCATTTCAATTTGTGTCCGCGCTCCCTTAGAGCACTAGCAGCAGATTCCCAACCATTTTCCCTATATTTAGGGAATAAAACTACTTTTTGCTTCCCTATAAAAAAAATACCCCACAATAGATTCCCTTACTTTTCTCTATATCAATTAAATATTATTTTTTTACTCTTATTTTATTATTTTTCTCCCTTTCCTACTTTTTCTATCTTCTCTATATCAATTAATTATACTTCTTTTATATTAAAATAATACATAGGGAATGAATAGTAGACATGTATACATAGGGAATCACTATTCATTCCCAACCCCCTCATCTAAATATAGGGCATCTGCTGTGGAAGGTTTTTTGATGTTTTTCATGAAATTTTCTCTAAATATAGGGAAGGGAACCAATATAGGGTAACTGCTACTAGTGCTCTTAGTTGCTTTTCATGCCCTTTAAAAAGCAACTTGTGGCGAAGACTTTCCCACGACAAGAAAACGCGTTGCCTCGGTGACTCAGTCTACATGGAATACACATCATATGTGCTCAGTGCTTTCTTTGTGTCGTTTTCTGCCAAAGATCATCAAAGTGTTCCAAAGTCAAAACCAAAGGAAAGGATCCCATGTTAATACTCTATGATAAGATTATTATTATTATTTTTTAAATAAAAAATATATATATACTCCTCTCAAACAATTTCTGTTAATGTATATCAAAAGAGATATATTATTTACACAATTTTTACACAACAAAGGCATAAACTTTTTCTAAAAAACAAAAAATGAAAGGGAAATGGTTTTTTTACATCACATTACCCTACATCAATCCTACACCAAGACACATTGAGTGTGGAACCCATGCATGTGGGTCCTATATATGTGGGTCCCATATACATGGGGCTCACACCTAATGTGTCTTGGTGTAAGTTTGATGTAGGATAATGTGATGTATGAGTAACACATCCCAAAATGAAAAATGTTGGACACATCAATATTATTGTGCAATTGTTGTGCAGCTAACATATCTTATATTCAAATTGCGTCAATATCTTTCCAAACTAATAAAAATAATCAATGTCACTCAATAACAAAAATACACTTAATGAAAATTTAAAAAATTGAAAAATGGAGACCCACGCAGTGGGTCTTCACCATTTTTTTTTTCAAATTTATAAGAGTATTTTTGTGCTTTTAAAAAATTGTTAAGGTCAATTTTGTCTTTTTTGGGACAAAATGGGTACATGGACAATTTTTCTTTTGTAGTTTAACGCTTTATTTGTTTTAGCGTAAAATGTTTTTGGCATTTTTCGGTGTTTGGTGAAGGCAAAAATAATGGTCAACAGAAATTATTTTCAGTTTGACCGTAAAAGCCTCTTTAATTTTTGAAAAATGATTTACGGTTTTTAAATTCTTCATTTTTGCAGGTACGTTTGTAGGAATCCGTCACCGCCGGACATTGAAATTTATTGGTAGCCCGACTCTATCACCAAAGATCCCTGAATTTTGATATCCGACTGAAATCTGGTATGCCGGAACCGGATTCTGGCCTGTTTGGCCAGAATCTAAAAATTTCTACCAGAATCTGGCCAGATTGGGCGGAATCTAGAAATTTCTGCCATATTCCGTCCAAATTCTGGCCGTATTGGTCAAATTCTAGCCAGTTTGGCCCGAATGTGGTTTGTCGGAATCTGGTGACGTCTGCCGGACGTTGTCGGAAAATCATTTTTTTTTTATTTGAAAAATGATTTTGTTGAAAATATTTTACAACGGAAAACATTTTACGTCGAAACAAACAGAGCATAAGTGGACATTGATGCAATCAGTAGTTTTGGGATGGGGCATTAACAATTGAGTAGTAGTTTGAGAAAATATATGTATTTTAGATAATTGCATCACTGGTCCCTAGGGTTGGCCTAAATTACGAATCACTTCATGTGTTACTATAATTACAAATCACTCTCTGAACCGGGTTTTCGTCCATCAAGTAAACAAATTCCGTTAGTAGATTACAATACAAATGATATTTAGAAGTTGTCTCACTATTTATATGACGTGGCAAATTAATGGATTCTGTTAACTTGGTGGACGAAAAAACAAGTTTAGAGAGTGATTCGTAATTTAAGCCAACCCCAGGGATCAGTAGTGCGATTATCCCTACGTATTTTTCTTAAGATTTTTTTATTTTATTTTTTAATGTGAGGGACTAACCTATCTAGGTAGAGAGACAAACTTAAGGGACGGCTGTAGGGGGTCCCTCCTAAAAAAGAAAAAAAAATATTAAAAAGAGGTTTTTGATCGTTAAATTTATTAAAAAAAAAATAGTTTAGGTCTTTTTTTCTTTCCTCTTATTTTGGCCCTTGAAAAAAAGAAAATGATATAATCTGGTCCCTAAAGTTAAATTTCTAATTCTATCCTTATTCATCGATAGTAGATACATCATACATAGTCTCTCAAGCTCTCTTTAATCAATACATATAATCTCTCTTTATTTTGTATAAGCACAAGGTTATGTAAAATAAAAGCAGACAAATTTTTAATTTAATTTTATAAATGATGACCATTTAATCGATCATGAAAAACCCTAAAGAATTAAACTTTACACAAAAAGGGAACCATTCACCTATGGTGGACTCTCCTTTCATTCTTCTCCATCTACGATTTAGATTTTGCCAAGTTATTTAAATTTTATTTTATGTGCAAGATGAGTCTTCTGTTGTATTTGTTTATTGAAAAATGCTAGAATTATTACTATTTTCACTAAAATGCCTCCACAAACTCATGCAGCATCCTCTTGTTAAATCACCACCAAATTCAAATGCTTAAACTCATAAGAAGAGGTAAATTTAATCATTTAATCAATACTTTAACACTCTCTCTCATGTATGGGCTCAAACTTCATTTTAATAGATGAGACCTAAAAGGCCAACTCGTTGAATATTTAACTGAAAAATTGAAGGTACATGAAAGAAACAGAGTTCGAACTGATACCATGTTAAATCGCCACTTGTCACAAAAGCATAAGATGATAAAAATAGATAAATTTAATCATTTAATCAATATTTTAACAATCAGCAACTTCAAAATTTTATTTTCACCTCATTTTTTTTTATTAACAAGTTACATCGCCATGTCAGTCTGACATGCTTTCCAAGCACAAGCAACACTAAAATAAAGCATTAAACATGAAATATAATTAGAATTCAAAGAGTTACAATCATAATCATCTTGATTAACAACCTCACAAAATTACTGTGAATTATTTAGTGCCATCAAAGAAAACTTATAGACTTCAACAAACTCCCTCCGGAGTAAACTTGGAGCAACATATCTCTACAAGTGAAAGTAATTAAGTATGGAGTTAGTCCTTTAAATCAAAAGTCACTTTCAACTGCTCAAATTCAAGAACATTCCCCCCTAGCTGCATCAGAGTCATTGCAACTAATTACTAATTAAAGATACATAATGAATTGTGAAGAAATGGTCACAAGAAGCCATTTGATTCAAGGCATCTTCAATTCCTATGGAAGCCCACATGTATTTTTGCAAATAAGATGCTTGGAAATGTGGGCATTCTTCATTTGGGTTGCCGTGTGAAGTTACATTTGCCATTGGAATCATGCCTTAAGAAAACGCTGGCATCCAATTATGTGGATAAATTTTCATTTTGATTTATATTGAAAGTAAAAAAGCAAGAGATTTTCATGACAAACCTGGAGGTGTTGCCTCTGATCATAACTACAACTAGTGCCTCAGCTGCTGATTGTTGAATGCTGGTCTTCGACGATATTTCCAAGATACAGTTTAGGGAAGATTTAGGGAAGATGTTGAAAAGAATGTCATCAACATGTTTGTAATACCATATCCTCTACCTCTTCCAAAACATAAGGGGCCCCATTACAATTCCAAACCCAAAAACAAATCCCAATTTAGCACTTATGTAATTCCACTCAATCATATTCCTATGAGATTCTTCATACGTTGGAGGTGACAATCGTGACTCCTCATGTGAGTACTGTGATTTCAAAGGCAAACCACATAATCTTTTGTTTTCTTTGAAGGAATTTTCTGAAAATGTAGAGAATTGCTTGATAAATGGAATATGTCCCACCAATTGGTTGAACGAAAGGTTGAGGACCGAAAGGAAAATAAGACCATTGGTGAGTTGCATATGAATCTCTCTAGTAAGCTTGTTACTTGACAAGTCTAGTGACTCAAGATTACTCAATTTCCCCAGAGATACTGGAATTTGGCCCATGAAAGCATTATGCGACAAGTTGAGAATATATAACAATGTGAATTCTCCAATTTCTTCAAGTATAGGACCATCAAAGTTGTTGCAAGAAAAATCAATGGTGGTGAAGATAGTTAGGATCTTCACCAGCTGCACCTCTAAACCCTTGCTACTAACTGTTAGTTTATCTTGATAGTAAAAAGTACCAATTTGAACTTGGATGTGATTGAGTTCAGATTTGGCCTCATGTGCATGATTCATCACTGCCATCAAAGTAGAAAGGAGAACTATTGGCAGGTTACCGGTAAAATTGTTTGAAGCTACATCTATGATTTGAAGCATCGGCCAAGGGGCAAGCTTTGGATGACCAATGGGCCCATAAAATTTGTTCGATCGCAAAATAAGAACCTTCAATAGGGCTAATCCATTCAAGTAAAATGGGAAGGTTTCCTTGATGTGGTTGTTACCAATGTCCAAGACCTCCAATGAATGGCAATTCTTCAGAGATTTCGGTAACTTTCCCTCTAGATGGTTTTTATTGATAGCTAAAGTTTGTAAATAACAAGACTCTGGAAAAGTATCAGGAATTGTACCATTGAGATTGTTTCTCCTTAGACTCAATACATGAAGAAGAGCCCCACTCATCTCAATCAAGCATTGGGGAATTGTGCCACTGATGTAATTATTAGACAGATCGAGAAATCAAAGATATGTAGCATTACATATGAATCCATGGATACTCCCATATAATTTATTACTTGAAATAGAAAAGAATTGTGTGGATTCAAGGGACTGACCGATGCTAGCTGGTAAGGCAGAATGAAAATCATTCATGGAGAAATCCAAGTAGCTGACAAGTGGGACAACTGGGAGTTGGCCTTGGAACTGGTTGGATCGAAAGTCTAGAGATCTCGCAATAAAAGAGAGATTGGAGATAGGTCCTTCGAGAGTGACCAAGTAGTTATAAGTGAGATTTAGAAATCTAAGTTGGGGAAGTTTCCAGATCCAATTAGGCATCTCTCCATATATCTGGTTCCTCGAAAGGTCTAAAGAGTATAACATGGATTGGTTTCTACAGAAATCAGGAATTTTTTTCAACTTGCTAGAAGCCAAGCCTAACCAAGCAATTTGGGGAATGTGGGAAGATGAAAGGTTAAATCCACTATATTCAACCAACAAATTGGAGCCATCAAAGTTGTTTGAAGAAAGAAGGAGGATTACAAGACCTCGAAGTTGAAAGATGGATATGGGTATTGGCCCTTCCAACTCGTTATTGCTCAAATCAAGCTCTTCTAGTTTGTTAGAAGAAATGTTGGAAAATTCCTTGAGTTGCCCAGAAAATTGGTTATTGGATAGTCGTAATGCCTGCAATGACGGGAGGGGAAACAATGAAACTGGAATATCCCTGTTTAATGAATTGTAACTTAAATCAAGAATCTCTAGATGCAGAAGTTTTTCCCAGTGAGTTGAAGTAATCTAACCAGTAAGATTATTGGAAGAAAGGTCTAGGTTGGTCAAATTCTTGGTCATGCTAAATACTGGAATTGATCCACTAACCATGTTCAGTGACATGTCCAAATAGACCAATTGTGTGAGGCCTGCCATTGAGTTTGGAATTGATCCTCTGAAATTGCAATTCGAAATATCTATTGTTGACCATATTTTAAGATTGCCAATAGAATGTGGCAATGACCTTGAAAATCCTTTATAGTTGAGAACCATGGTTCGAAGAGATACATTTGGAGAAAATTCTGGCAAAGAACCTCGCAGGTCATCGTGTGATAAGTCAATCGTTTGTAGTGTTGGAACTTGGAAAATCTTTTTTGGAAACTTTCCATTCAAACTAGAAGAGGAGACTTCCAAAGATGTCAGATTTTTAAAATCTGCAAAAAAAATTGGAATTGGAGAAGAAAAGTCGTTACCATTCAACTGAATAACTGAGAGGGACTTAAGATTCTGTAACGAGAAATCAATAGGGCCTGAAAGATTGCATTTTGACAAGCTCAACACTCTCAAATTTGGCATCGAAGTTGATAAGACGTGACACCACTCTTTACCTTGCGATGATATAGCTATACCATCAAGATAAAGTTCGACAAGCTCAGAAAGGTTCTGAACGAGCATATTTAAATTTGGATTCTCAAGTGTCAAGGAAGGAACAGTTTCGAAGAAGTCAGAATTGATAGATAAATCAAGAGTAACCAACTTTGTCAAATGCGAAATAACAATAGGAATCTGCCCTACAAAACCAGCATTTGATAGATTCAAATACCTCAAATTCGACAACTTCTGAAACTTTGATGGAATGGGATAACTATTGAAGTTGTTATAAGCCAAACTCAAGCTCCGAAGATGCTGAAGATAAAAAAGGCTGCTTGAATGGTCAAGTCCACCCGAGATGGATTTGTTAGCCAGGTCAAGACCAATAACACGCCCTGTGACGACCCTTTTTTTTTTTTTTATTTTTTTTTTTATATATATATATATATATATAAAACGTAAAAACGAGTCATCGCAGTGGCACGACGATATGTCGCAAAGCCAACATATGACACATGCCCCATAACATGTACCTGTAATCAGAGTATAACATACATCTATCTATGCAGCGGAAAACATAAATCTGAATAGCGGAAATTACAACTTATACATCTATCACAAATTAATTACAACAAAGAGCCATTTAACATCTATCTGTTTGAGTCTTATTAACACTATAACAATAATGGCTTAACAAAGAATAAGTGACACAAACGTCACAAGCCATACCAAACCTATAAAATAGTGGACAACCCGTGGTCCGACAATTACAACCGTCGCGGTGAGCTTCAGTCATAATATCCCAAGCACACTGCTAACGACCCATCGACTATACCGAAGTACCTGTAGCCAAAGAAACATCATCTACACGGTTGTGGTGGTATCCACATCCGCATAGGTGAAAGAATGAGTTCACCGCCTTAGTCTACCTCATACTAAGACCTCAGTGGTATAAGACTAACTGAGTTTTCACAAAGAACCAACCATTATTTTATTTTTAGTCGTGCGAGCACTATATTAGCTACAATTTACCAATAGCTAATGTAACAAACACCGACTATTCAGAAATCATTTAAAACATACTATATAGCTGTGAAAACATGTAGAAGTTCCAGACATCCCTCCTTGGAAGTTTCTACATATAGACCCCTCTATAATAATACTTTTCACCGGTCGCTTGGACATATGTGCACACGATCACTCCATCACAGATATCATGTATACACATAGGTCTTAAGCAAAGAACATGGCATCTTACTTTACCGTACTAGGATAACATCCTTCAACAAAACACTCGCAACACCATCTCTAATCGTATTCCAGCTTCGTGCCTTGACGTCAATAGATCATGAGAGCACTAGAGTTAAACTCAATCATGCTAACACGTCTTTCCTGAAGAACAAGAACAGTCAACCTTCCTACTCATAGATATGCCATTACTCGCACCTGGGTAGTCATGTATCCATGTACTTTCAAGTTCAATGTATGATATTAACACATGACTATCCGATAGAAATATACATAAGATCTTTTCATGAAGACTCTTATGCATACCAATACGTCTAGCAAAACTACTCATAGCATAAAAACATCTCTCACAAAACAATGTTATATATGCTATGCATGCCTCAATGTGTTGCTGATACTGCCTCAATGTGCTGATACTGTTACTCTGCTGATACTGTTACTCTGATATGTATGCTCTATACTACATGCTCAATGTTCCGTGCTTGACCAGTATATATTTCACTACTGTATCATGTTGAAATCATGCAGTTGTTAAATCACATCCTCTCAAAACTAAACAAATCCAGCATTTAATCCAACACTTTGAAATCATTCAAAACTTAGTTTCTTTATCAAATCTACGCAGTTTCAACATGACATGTTCTCAAACAATTTGCATAATTTAAATCTCAACCGCAGAACTTAACACTTTAAATCTATTCAATACTTTTCACTCATACACTATCTCTTTAACATCATTGATATAATTTAAACATAATCGAAACTAAACAAATCATCTCAAAGCATATACATTTCATCATATGGTTGGTTCAGTTTCATAAACAATATATATATTTTTATCAATCCAATACATATAAAAATATATATTTTCTCAGTGAGTGGAATACCCACCTTGGCTGCATTGGACTCCAACTCGAACACTCCTTGGACTCTAGTCACTTGGACTCTACATTGGAGAACCAATTAAAGTCTCCAATCCGAACATGATCTTGCAAACATTGGTAACATTAGACTATGCGATTGAACTCTATACTTTATGACACAAAAGCTACCCGCATGCTCACACGTCACGTCACTCGCTTCGAAAGCTATCTAGATATCTTAAGCTATTATTAGATTAGTCATTGGTTATAGGTTCTTATTATATTTTGCTTATTAAGCACAAATGTGTGTTTACTATTTTTGTTGGTTTACATATTATTGTTGTATCACCCTATTATTGTTAACCATTTTCTATAGTTTGTAATTCCTTCACTAAGTTAACAATATATATATATATATATATTTTAGTCATATACATGTACATGTATACATATATACATATACACATACAACACTTTAGGCTAATCCATTAAGTCTTTCCAACCTAGAACTTTAGTGACTTATACTTAAAGATTATCTTAATGTCTTCAATTATATTAGCCTAAATCCATAATCCATTTATATAATTACTTTACCTACTCATGGATTTATTCATTCTTTATGTTAATATATTTTATTTGCTCACTTACTCTATGTTGCCTTTACTCCTTAATTTATATTAGTTATTATCTTGTTCATTTAACCACTTACAACATAATAACTAACTCAACTCCTTTTAGGGCATAATTCAAAACTCCGTCACATAACCAAAATCAACTTCTCCGAGACTCCTCCACCACACTAAGTCCATCAATACAACACCACACACCTCTCATTTCAACTCACATATAAGGTCACCATATGCATGAGTTCTAAAACCAACCTCAATCAATGGCCAAGACATTAACAATTATCAAAAGCCTAAAACCAAACTTCCAAGAATACCAATTCGGTATCTCCACACCAAACCCTCAAAGTTCATCTCCAATTAAGCTAACATCAACCCTAGAACATAAATAAACTTAATCCCTAACAAATAGTCATAAACTAACATAATTATCTCATTTACAAATACAAACCAGATTTAGGGTTTTCATCAAAATACCCATCAAAATCATCTCTATCACTATTACACATACTAAATATAAATACTTAAAACATCGCATGACCAAGATAGGAAATCCCACCTTTAAAAACCATTTCTAATTTGGTTAGCAACATGAGTAAACTCAAAATCATATCTCCAAAATTCCTAATTCAAAATCCACAACCAAAATCAACTAACATAATCAACCATGAAAGCTACAAGAAACAAAACCCCATAATAAAAACACCATTAGGCCATCACTTCCAAAAATCACCATAAACCCTAAATTTTCATCTAAATCAAATCCCATAAAATCCATACCCATTTTCGGATTCAATCCAAAAACATAGACAAAATTAAACTCTAAGATTTCAACAATTTTAACAAATTTAGGGTTAATGCCCATACTTCAACCATTAACAAAATTGGGGTCTTAATCCTTTAATTCAACAACCCATGGCTAAAATTATGTATAGGAATTCATTATATATAAAAACCCCAAGCTAATTTTAGGGATTTAGTCTAACACCCAAAAATTGACTTAACTTAGACAAATTAGGGATTACGAATTATCTTAGAATAATCGGTATATTAAACCCCTTTGAAGTTGATAATCACTACTTTAGTCTTGTAGATGATGGAACTTTCACTTGGAAGCAAGACCCAAGATCCAAGCTCAAGCTTCACGTGAATAGGGAAAGAAAAGTGAGAAATTTCAGAATTTAAATCTACCAAATCAGCCTCTATAATCACTCATACGTACTGCTTTAGCTAATTTAAGGTGTGTAATTCATTGCTCAAACCTTAACCCATGTGAAAGAGAATGATGAGCAAGAGGATTTGAGAAATTACCTACTGTTTTCAGCCCATGAAACCGTTGCTCTTTGTCCTTCACACGAGCTTAGCCCATTCTCATGCTAATCCGAGCTTGTGTGAAGAAGAGATGAGAGTTGAGAGGGAGAGGAGCGCACGGGTTGGTGGAGAGGAAGAGAGACCGAGTGCTGCTGCGTTTTTAGGGAGAAGAGTAGTGAAAATCTGATTGTGAGAGAGAGAGTGTCGTGAGCCACATAGAGAGGATAAGGGTTATGCATAAATTCCGAAAATGCCCCCCACTTTAAGTAATTTTTGAGGGTATTAGTAAAAATTCCTGATTTGGGCCTCAAAAACATCATTCTTATTCTCTTTTCTTGGGCTATTCTTTAAAAGTCCATAGGATAAAATAAAACACTTGGTTTCATTTTACTACACTAAATAAACTTATTTTTATTAAATCCTAAAAACCCATTAATAATATTCTACCATTTTCTCTTCACTTATCTAAATTAAATCCACAAGTGTGATTTTACCACACTAAGTGGGCTTACATTAATTTAATTCATAATAAACTCATCAAATAATTTCTTGGACATTACACGCCCGTCATTGCAAGTTACGCCTTCCCAAGAACAGCAATCAACACTTTGATTCCACTTAACAAGTTTTTTTGGACATAGCAGGATCGAATGTAAGGTTGTTCTTCAATTGCAGCAACAAGGACTGCTTGGTTGCGAATACATCGGCCAGACGCCCCAAAGACACAAATGCCAAGGAAAAGTGAGTAAATGGGCATCGAGAAAGCCATGAAAAGACTGGAAGTCTCATTGGAATGGAAGAGGTGGTGATATTAATAGTGGATTCAGGATTGTATTAATTTGCTTTGCGTGTGATTAAATATATAGATGAAAATATAATGGTGGAGGATGAGGCCAGGAAAGTTCCACTGGCACGACTTTTTGACCTGTGACTCTGAGTGGTACGTGGCCGACCAAGAAGAAGAAGATGAAGTAAGAGAGAAGAGAGACCTTTCAAATTTCTTCTCTTTTTCGACTTCTTTGTGAGGTTTACTTAGCTCGTGGCCATCCGTTTTGAATCATTGGTCTTCCAATATTACAAGACTAAATATAAGAAAGTTGTGGTTTTGATTCAGAGACTAAAAGGAAGTTGCCACTACGTACTATTCCTTGCGAAAACTGAAACAATTGATTTATGGGAATCAATTTTAAAATTTAGGGGATCTTAATTCCCACTCACATGGGGTAGGGTCCATGTGATGGTGGGTCCCACCCCATGTTAGAGAAGAGTTTGTAATTAATGTGTAATGGGTATTTTTATATCATCCCCCATCCCCGCCATATCTATCCCCTCAATTTTTCAATTGGTTTAATTAATGTACCATATCAATTTACAATTGGAGTTGCAATGTCTCTATTTTGTCTTAAAAAGACAAAAATACTCCTAAAAATTTGAAGAAAAAAAAATCCTAACGATAGGGTATTTTTGAATTTTTTTTTAATGCCTTTAGTAAATTGGTATGGCACATTAGTTAAAGAGACGTGTTATATATTTTCTTTCGGTTCTTCTCTCATTCTCTTACTTTTCAAAATTATCATTAAATTTTTAGGGCCATATGTGGGATTAAATATAATTTCTCCTAAATTTATGGAACGGCTTTCTTTCTTTCCACTATTAGCAAGATTTACAATTAATTTTTAAAAATACACATATTTACGTTCTTCTTTTTTCCCTCAACGTTAGATGATTAGATCAGTGGGATTCTTTTTGCCATGAGCGTATATTACTCAAATTAATGGATAATGTTTGCATGATTAGAATTATCAAGTACTTTTCTTCTTTAGAACATAACTTCAAACTTTCTTCTCCCATCCTTCACCCTTCAAATTAATGGATCAAGACAATGGTAATAGGCAAAATAGCTACTAAAAAATTACAACTTTCTACTTTATTAGTTACTACTTTTTCTATACCTTTTTTAACAGATTTTCTAGTACTATATTAATTCTCTACTTGTTTTTAAATATTATTTCTCATTTCTTTTATTATATTCTTACCAACACTCAATCAAAAGAAAAATATTAGATTTTCACATTGACGGAGTCACCTACAATGGATTTCTCATTCTTTTCGATGTACCATACAGTGGAAATTCATTGAAATTATTCACTTGGTATTGAAATTATTCACTTATATTCTCAAGCATCATTAAGCACAGGTGTGATCAATGAAGGAAGATGATCGAATATGGGTGAGGAGAAAGAGAAACCAACAAACAAATAAATAGTAACATTTTTTTTCAATTGTTTATTCCTTATAGAATGAACAGAAGAGCTTGTCCATTATTCATTCTGTAAGAAAAAATGTTAAAGTAGCTAGCTACTTTACTCAGACACAAAAATTAACTTATAATAATTAAATTTAACTATTATAAGCCATTTACCAATAGTTCTGCTAGATGCTCTTTATGTTTTGTTCTCTTGCTTTCCTTCTATATAATTACTTTAAAGAGAATTATTTGAATCATAAGTGCAGTTGACGTTGTAAAAAAATAGAACGTTGGGTCATAGAAATCAGAATTCTAGAATGAAAGGAGGAATGTGGAAGACAAGTCACAAGTGGAGGTGGGGGAATTCCCACCGGTTCTGGCACCGCAACTTTATGGGCAGCCAAATTTGACAGAGGAAAGCAGTAACTTTTCGATTGATTAGCGGATTTTTTTTTCTTCTATAAAGGTACGATTTTCTATGGCATGGCCTCGTCAATATTAACTTTTCACCCCCAAATGGTTTCAGCTTTCTACTGGTACTCGGACCAAAACAAGGAAGCAATGTTATATATAAGCTTATAGCTTTCAAAAAACCCAATTTCAATTAGAGGTGGAACTACTCCTAGCTTGGAAGGGTTTCGGGTGCCTTCAAAATATACAAAATGTCACAAAATTTTTGAGTTTTTTTTGGGGGAAAAATATGCATTACCACACTCAAAGTATCACCTCATTGTCAATGCCTCCCTCACCTCCAAAACTATCAATTGTGTCAATGTCCCTCCCTAAAGTATCAAAAAATGTTAATGTTCCTTGAATAACAAAAATACCCTTCTTAAAATCATAAAAATTCCAATAATTATATAAAAAAAAAAAATTAAAAAAACCGGTTTTTCTTTTTTCTTTTCAATTTTTTAATAATTTTTGTGTACATTTTTGTTTTTGTTTTTGTTTTTTTTTCTTCACACTGTACTAAAGTATATACATAAGTGCATACACCCAAGCATTACTTTAAATGCTTAAAGTGCGCTGTGTCTTATAAATGCCAACTACACTTTTTCTTTTTTCATGGCAATAGGATCCTCTCCTGTTGATTTTCAACTGAATAGAAACCGGTCATTTATACCTAGGGGTATTTTTGTAATTTTATACCATTTGAAATTACAAAAATACTCTTGAGTATAAATGACCAGCTCCTCTCCAGTTGATTTTCAACTGGAGAGGATCCTGGTCCTTTTCCATGTGAGACTATCTTTCATTTAATGCTCTAATTTAATACTTTCCTTTTAAAACATTCACAAAAAACAAAATAAATATATATACATATTAATTTTGAAATTACTTTAACAATTTTTGTTTTAATGAAAAAAATTTTGAACCATTTTTGCCTTCTTTGGGGGACATTGACATTTTTTAATAGTTTAAGGAGACATCAACATAATTAATAGTTTGAGGAGGACATTGACAATTTGATAGTAGTTTAAGGGAGTTATGTATATTTTTCTCGTTATTTCTTTTTCTAAATTTTAGGTATTTTTACGAAATGAATCCTCCAAAATTCATTTTTATCCCTAAAAATGATTTTTTTAGTTATGTCCCGCTCCTGAAATTTTAGTTTGACCCCTGCTTCTCTGCAGCCGAATTGATGATGTGAGAGAAGACGGACCATTTAAGAATAACCTCAAGGCGTTGAGGGATGAACAAGTGGACAATAGAAAGACACAGAAACACTTTTGAGTAGGAAACTGCTTAGAAATAAATAGAATTCAGTCCCACGTGCTTTTCAAGCACAAGCAACACTAAAATAATTAGAATCCAAAGAGGTACACTGGTGATCATCTTGATCGACAGAATGACAAAAGTAGTGTGAATTATTAAGCGCCATGGGAGAGACCTTATGAACTTCAGCAAACTCCATCCAGAATAAACTAGCTTGGAGTAACATATCTCTGCAAGTGAGGCGTACATTGGTGCAAGTCAATGTCAACTGCTCAAATTCAAAAATGAGGAACAGTACTGACATCGTTTCTCAGTAACAAATCAACCTATTTCATAGATTACAGTAATTAAAATTTTAACGTATCTATCTCTCATATTTATAAAATTAATTATGCATTGCTACAAAAATTAATGGCACACGAAAATAGAACCTTTACTCCAACAAACACGTGAAAGATTTGCCTAATAAATCCTACAAAGGCTACGTTCCTAAAAGGTCTATCACAATAATCAAAAGGTCGCATATTCCAATATAATTGCACAGGCCAAGGAGAAGAACAACTGATCTTATGGGAACCAGAATAATG
This sequence comes from Alnus glutinosa, assembly GCF_958979055.1. Taxonomy (NCBI): domain Eukaryota; kingdom Viridiplantae; phylum Streptophyta; class Magnoliopsida; order Fagales; family Betulaceae; genus Alnus; species Alnus glutinosa. Next base: position 23,925,670 of record NC_084894.1, read on the forward strand.
CTTATAATGCATAAAAATTAAATACAGCTATTGCTTTTATAATTTTTGTGAAATTTTATGCAAAAGAGATCAAAGTTCAAAAAACACTCTTCGAAAGTAGAAACACATACATAGAAGGAATTGGAAGATTGATACATATTGAATTGTGAATGGCCTCGAGACCCATAGAGTTGAAAACAATTAATGGTCATATGAGGCGCTATTGGATTCAAGGTATCATGGGTTCTTCTTATGGAAGCCCACATGCATTTCCACAAATAAGATGCTTGGAAATGTGGGCATTCCTCGTTTGGGTTGCCATTGGAGTCATACCTTAAGAAAACAATGGCATGCAATTATATGCATTTTTTCATTTTGATTTGTGTTGAAACTAGAAAATGAAGAGGTTATCATGACAAACTTGAAGGTGATGCCTTGATCATAACTATAACTAGTGCCTCGGCTCTCGATATCTGAATACTTTTCTTCGATGACGCTATTTTCTAAGACACAGTTGAGGGAAGATTTTTTTTTTTTGAACAAGATAGTATGTGCTACCATATATTTCTGAAAGCGCTCGAAGGTGAATACAAGGATAGAGGTACAAGACCCCTTTAAACCTTAAGTCAAAAACCAAAGCCTAACTTAAAGCAGATGCCTAAACACAATACACAAATATTACAAGGACACCAATTGGAGCCACTCTATACAATTAAGCCCATACTAAACAAGATCAGAGGGCTAGTCTAGTCTATCACAAATAACAAATAAGTCCATGAAACATTTATGCATTACAAGTAGACACACTGTGAGCAACAGTAGACACAAGGGAATATACAAAGCAGAAAATACTACAATCACCAGCTCCGGGAACGTCGATGCTGGAGCCAGCACGTGTTGAGCACGCGTTGTAAAGACCAAGAAATTAAATAGGGAGTTTAGCAATTAATAAATTTCATTTATTAATTTGATGAAACTAATGTTTAGGTTCTAAGTGATAGTATTTATATTATCAAAATAAAATTAATATTAGATAAAATAATGGAACTAGAATAATAAAATATTACTAATAGATCTTTAGGAAATAATAATAATAATAATAATAATAATAAGATTACATTTATTAAATAGATGTGATCAATATTTATATTATGGAAATAAAATACCATGGTGTTAAGATGAATGAATTATAGTAGGTCTCAGTTGAATAAATAATTAATCACATTAACCAATATGTCGATAAAATTAAATGTGGGGTTAGATATTAAATGTTAAATGATAGGATTAATAGATTTGGGGGTCCAAGTATAATTTATAATAGTTGGGGGCTTTAAATGAAGGGGGATCTCATCCTTGCCACGTGTCATAGCCCAATTTGATTGTGGGAGATTTCTTCATCTCGTCTTAACCACCCACAGCTTGCCAAGTGTCCTTCATCTTATCCAATTCTTTTTTTTTTTTTTTTCCCTCACCCGCACAGCCCCTGTTGCAACTTGCACGCCCATTTCATTTTCTTCTTCTCCCTTTCTTCTTTCTTCTCCATTTCTTCTGCTTTGTTCTTCTGCTCGAGTGACCCACAGAGAGTGAAACAGAGAGAGGGAGACTCGAGAGACGGAGATTGAGAAAGAGAGAAAGGGGAGTTTGAGAGAGTGAGTCCGAGAGAGAGAGTGAAGCTGTCGGAGAGGGAGTGCGAACCGGAGAAGAAGAGAAACCCAGAGACCCGTAGCAGACTCGAGCCGAGCCCGTCGACGTCGGTGACCCGTGACCTGTGGAGAACCGAAGGGTGAAACCCGATCCTCCTGAAAGCCCGATTTTTCCCGGTGTTTCAGTGTGGGTCAGAGCAGGGGACATCGGTGGGGCCAAAGGAGTGATTTCCGGGGGATTTTGGAGCAAAATCCGGCGACTCCCGGTGGATTTCCGGCGAATTTTCCGGCGGCCCAGTGAGGGATTTCCGGTGGTTCTTGAGCTCCATTTTTTTAGGTAATTTTCAAGTGAATTCTTGAATGATTTTAAGCGTTTTGGATTTATAAAATGGAATTTTAGGGTTTTTATGGGTTATTGTTTGTGGTTATAATTTTAGGGTAATGATAAACGAAAATAGAAATTGATTTGGGATTTGTTGAGAAACCTAGGGTTTTATTGTGATTTGTCTATATTTTTGGAATAACCGAATGGTTATTGGTGTTATACAGAATGGATATTTGGGGTTTAGGGGTTTGATTGTGTTAGATTTCTTGTTGGCTTTGATGGTGGTATGGCAGGGTATGGATTTCGGTTTTGGTAGCTTTAGTTGGTTGATTTGCATTGGTGATGTTGATTTTGGTGGCTTTTGTTGGCTATGGACAATTGGTTATTAATGGAGGATTTGTAATATTATTTTGATGGAAATCCGAATTTAGGGTTTGATTTAGGGCATATGTGTATGAGTTGTGACTTAGGTTGGATTCCTTACTTGTATGGATATGTTGATTATGCATTTGTAATGGGTTTTGGTGAAATTCAAAAATAGTTTTGGGATGGTAAATTGATGATTATATTAGCTTATGATTAATGCTTTATTGTATGTTGTTAATGTTAGATCAGAGAAGTGGTTCATGACCCTCACGTGCAGGACCAGGGAGAAAGCTCCTCGGCGCGTGTTGGCCACCCGCCTAACAAGGGAGAACCACACGGCCACGGCGTGTGACTACTGGACCGAAGGAGGCCGACGACCACCACAGGGAGGCGTGTGTCGCATGAATTCGAGCCAAAACGCATAGATCTAGCACCAAAGAAAAAATCACACTGATAAAGCACAGTCAGAAACGCCTCGTAGGAGACACACCACAAGCACCAAAACCACAAAACCAGTAGCTTGAAACTCCTTCTGCTGGAAAAGAAAAACAAAGAAACAACTAAAGAAATAAAACAACCAAGCTCCATAGCTAGAAGCTAGGAGAAAAACAGCCCCCACCGGGTCAGACTGGGAGGAATAAAAATCTCCACAACCTTAAGGGCTGGAAGTGAAAAACTAAACCCCCTGGAAACAAGCCTGGGAGAGAACAAAAAAAACCACCCTAGCCCTTTCAAGACTAGGGGGAGACCAAACACCGGGAGGGGGAGGCGTGAAGCCTCCCCCCCCGGCGACCAAAACATTACGAGGGGCTCTCTCTCTACGAAGGCTCTCGAGACTTTCTCTCTCTAATGTGACATAACTCGAAATCCAAAAAATTTGAAAATGAAAGGGTCCGGTGAGCTCTCTCTCTAAGAAGATTCTTAAAATAATGTCATCAACATGTTTGTAATACCATATCCTCCACCTCCTCCAAAACACAAGCGGCCCAATTACAATTCCAAAGCCAAAAACAAATCCCAATTCAGCACATATGTAATTTCACTCAATCATACTCCTATGACTTTCTTCATATGTTGGAGGTGGCAATCGTGCCTCCTCATGTGAGCACTGTGATTTCAAAGGCAAATCACATAATCTTCTGTTTCCTTTGACTGAAGCTTCTGGAAATGTAGCAAATTGCTTGTTGAATGAAATTTGTCCCTCCAATTGGTCGAATGAAAGGTTTAGAACAGACAGGAAAATAAGACCATTGGTGAGTTGCACAAGAAGCTTACCAGTATGCTCATTTTTTGACAGGTCCAGATACTCAAAATTACTCAATTTTCCCAGAGATGCTGGGATTTGGCCTGTTAAAGCATTGTGCAACAGGTTAAGAAAATATAATAGTGCAATTTCTCCAATTTCTTCAGGTATAGGACCATCAAAGTTATTGCCAGAAAAGTCAATGATGGTAAAGATACTTAGGATCTTCACCAGCTCCACCTCTGAACCCTTGCTAGTACTGTTATCGTATCTTCATATAAGTAAAAATCATCAAGACTAATCTGGAGGTAACTGAGCCTTGCGTGCGCCTCATGTGCACGATCCATCATTGCCAAGCAAGACAAAAGAAGCATTATTGGAAGGTTACCAGTAAAATTATTTGAAGTTACATCAATAATTTGAAGCATTGGCCGAGGGGCATTAAGCTTTGGATGAGAAATGGGTCCATAAAATTTGTTAGATCGCAAAACAAGGACCCTCAAGGATGTGTTGTTAAAGTAAAATGGGAAGATGTCCTCGATGTGGTTGTTCCCAATGTCCAAGACCTCCAACCTAGAGCAATTGGCCAAAGATTTTGGTAACTCCTTCTTTTTGGTTTTTATTGAGAGCTAAAGTTTGTAAACCACAATTATCTGGAAATGCATTAGGAATTGTACCATTTAGTTTGTTTTTGCTTAGATTTAGCACCCTAAGTTTACCACTCATCTCAATCAAGCATAGGGGAATTCTGCCACTGAAGGAATTATTAGACAGATCTATAAGTTTAAGATCTATACCATTGCATATTGATAGGGATGCTCCCATAGAATTTATTTCTTGAAAGAGACAAAAATCTAGTAAAGGCAAGGGATTGACCAATGGTTGTTGGTAGCTCTCCATAGATTTGGTTGTTTTGAAAGGTCTAGAAAGAATAAATTAGATTGGTTTATCAAGAAATCAAGAAATTTTTTCAACTTGCAAGAAGCGAGAATTAATACATCAAGCTGAACCGCCGATAATGAAAGGTTAAAATCATTATATTCAGTCAACAAGTTGACGTGAGAAAGTTCAAGGTATGGAAGTTTTTTTAACGGTTGAATCACACTAAGGTCCAGGGAGTTGTTAAATTTGTTTGAACCAAGTAATAGGGCTTCAAATACTTGGAGTTCAAAGATAGACATGGGTATTGGCCCTTCCAACTGGTTGTTATCCAAATAAGGACATTTTAGTATGTAAGAAGAAACATTGAAAATTCTTTGAGTTGACTAGAAAATTGGTTGGACCGGAGTACTAAAACTTGCAATGATGGAAGGGAAAACAGAGAAACTGGAATATTCTCATTCAGTGAATTTCCATCCAAGTAAAGAGATTTCAATTTCAAAAGTTCTTTCCATTGAGTAGAAGTAATCTGACCAGTAAGATTATTGGAAAAAAGGTATAGGTTAATCAGATTCTTGGTCATGCTAAATACTGGAAATGATCCACTAAACATGTTAAATGACACGTCGAAATAGACCAATTGTGCGAGGCTCGCCAATGAGTTTGGAATTGATCTACTGAAATTGCAATTCAAAAGATCTATTGTTAACAACATTTTAAGATTGCCAATAGAATGTGGCAATGACCCTGAAAATCCTATATAGTTGAGAAGCATGGTTACGCCTTCCCAAGAACAGCAATCAACATTTTGATTCGATTCACTTAACAAGTTTGTTGGACAGAGCAAGATGGAATGTAAGGTTGTTCTTCAATTGCAGCAAGAAGGACTGCTGATTGCTGAAACATTGCCCAGACACGCCAAAGACACAAATGCTAATTAGGAAAAGTGAGTAAATGGGCATCAAGAAAAGCCACGAGAAGACCACAAGTCTCATTGCATGGAATGGAAAAGGTGGTGATATTAATTAATGGTGGATTCAGGATGGTATTAATTTGTTTTGTGTGTGAGTAAATATATAGATGAAAATATAATGGTGGAGGATGAGGCAAGTAAAGTTCCAGTAACACGACTTTTTTGACCTGTGACTCTGAGTCGTACGTGGCCGTGGCCGTGGCCGACCAAGAAGAAGAAGATGAAGTAAGAGAGAAGAGAGACCTTAATATTTTATCATCTATGTCTGATCGTTTCTTTCAAATTTCTTCTCTTTTTTGACTTAATTACTGGTCTTCCACTAATAATTCTAATACATTGCTTCAGACATGGGATTAAACCCATGCATTATTGGTCCAATTAACTTTCTGTAGGAAGATTAATTCTTACTTAAATCACAAGTGGAGTTGACGTAGAAAAGCAAAATTCCTCCCGGTTCTGGCACCGCAACTTTATTCACACGTTTTGAATCATTGGTCTTCCAATATTACCCAGACTAAATATAAGAAAGTCTTGGTTTTGGTTCAGAGACTAAAAGGAAGTTGCCACTACAATTGAATTATGGTCATCAATTTTAAAATTTGTTTAATGTACCCTATCAATCTACAATTGGAGTCGTTGCAATGTCCCTCTTTTGTCCTAAAAAGACAAAAATACTCCTAAAAATTTGAAGAAAAAAAATCCTAACAATAGGGTATTTTGGATTTTTTTTTTTTAATGCTTTTAGTAAATTGGTATGGCACATTAACCATAGAGACATGTTATACATTCTCTTTCGATTCTTCTCTCATTCTCTCACTTCTCAAAATTACCTTTAAATCTTTAGGGCCATATGTGGGATTAAGTATAATTTCTCATAAATTTATGGAATGCCTTTCTTTCTTTCTGCTATTTCCAAGACTTACAATTAATTTCTAAAAATACCCATATTTACGTTCTTCTTTTTTTCCCTCGACGTTAGATCAATAGGATTCTTTTTGCCATGAGCGTATACTACTCAAATTAATGGACAATGTTTGCATGATTAGAATTATCAAGTACTTTTGTTCTTTAGAACATAACTTCAAACTTTCTTCCTCCATCCTTTATCCTTTAGAGTATCTCTAACAGTAATAGGTAAAATAGCTATTAAAAAGGTACAACTGTATAATACTATATATATTACTTTTCTTATACTATTTTCTACATATTCTCTATTATCTTCTCTACTTGCTTTTAAAAATTATTTCTCATTACTTTTTTATTATATTCTTGCCAACACTCGATCAAAAGGAAAATATTGAATTTTCACATCGGCAAAGTCATCTACATTGGATTTATCATTCTTTTCACTGCACCATACAGTGAAAATTCATTGAAATTATTCACTTGACATTGAAATGATTCAGTTATTTTCAATCTTCATTAAGCACATGTGCATGTGATCAATGAACGGAGAGAGATATGGATGAGAAGAAAGAAAAACCAATAAACAAATAAATAGTGAAAATTGCACCGTTAGTCCCTGTGGTATGCCATAATTATTTTTTACTCCCTATGGTTTAAAAAATTACTGTGAGGTCCTCGTGGTATACAATAATTACAAATCGATCCCTGGCGTCAAATTCTTTTAAATTTTTTAACAGATTCTGTTAAATGCCACGTCAGCGACACGTGTCGCCATCTTATGGCGACACGTGTCCATCTTAATAAAAAAATATAAATTTATTAAAAAATAAATAAAAATACTTTTTTTTTTTTTTTTTTTTTTTAAAAAAAAAAAAAAAAAAAAAAACTGAACGGGTGGCCTGGCCACCCATTTGGGGGTGGCCTGGCCGCCCCCAGCCACTGGGGGTGGCCGCGCGCCACCTCCAGAGGCCGCAGGGGGTGGCGCGCGGCCACCCCCAGTGGCTGGGGGTGGCCTTCGGGCCACCCCTGGAAGATCCGGGGGTGGCACGCAGCCACCCCAATGGCCTGGGGGTGGCCGCGCGCCACCCCGGAGTTGTCTGGGGGTGGCGCGCGGCCACCCCCAGTGGCTGGGGGCGGCCAGGCCACCCCCAAATGGGTGGCCAAGCCACCGGTTCAGTTTTTTTTTTTTTTTTTTTTTTTTTTTTTTTTTTTTTATATATATATGTATTTTTATTTATTTTTTAATAAATTTATATTTTTTTATTAAGATGGACACGTGTCGCTGACTTGGCATTTGACGGAATCTGTTAAAAAATTTAACAGAATTTGACGCCAGGGATCGATTTGTAATTATTGCATACCACGAGGATCTCCCAGTAATTTTTTAAACCATAGGGAGTAAAAAATAATTATGGAATACCACAGGGACCAACGGTGCAATTTTCCCTTAATTACTTTAAAGAGAATTAAAATATGAAGAAAGCAAAATAAACTTAACATTCGCCAGTGCTAAAGGATATTAGACATTCTTTTGTGCTTTGGCTTGCTTTTCATGGTGCTTTGATCACAAAGGAAAAAAAGTGCAGCTGGGGTTTTAATGGTAATATTTCTTGCTTGTTCTGTCATGCTTGTTTAGAAAGTAGAGATAATCTCTTCTTCTCTTGTGGTTTCAGTAGGCGTATCTGGTATACTATCATGAGGGACTGTTCAATACCTTGCCCCCCCTGTTGAGTGGGACGATATTGCAGATTGGTGTGGTTCGGTAATGAAGGGGAATAGTTTCTATGCTAGTTTCAGGAAACTATATTTTGGGGCTGCTGTTTACCACCTATGGAGACAGAAGAATCTTCTTCTTCACGGCAAGACTCCTTTGACCGAAGAGAGGATTATCTCCAAGATTAGATGGAAGGTGAAGACTAGAATGGTTTATAAATTCCTTTCGAAATTTCCTTGTAACCGTAGATGATGGCCTGTTGATGGTGTTTTCTGCAGATTTCTTTTCTGTTTGTTGGTGTTTGCTGCTATGCAGGTCTGGTTTTCTGTGGGAGGGGGTTGTGTGTGTATTAGGTTATTGTTTGTTGCATGTGGTAGTGGTTTAGCAGGTTCTTTTTCTGTTCAAGTTGTGTTCCTTGCTTGGGGATTGTCCTATGCAGGATTTGTATCTAGTTTTAACTGGAGCGTAAGGATGTTGAGTTTTGAGCTTATGAAGGGTTTTTATTCATCTAAAAAAGTGGAGGTGGGGGAATAAATTCAAAAGGCAGAATTCTACACCGTACAAGTGTTGTGTTTTACCAATTTAATATTTTAGTAAAATTACACAATTTATGAAAAGAAAGCAACCAAAAACAAAGTAATTGATCATTAAAAAAAAAAAAACTAAAAACAATTATGCAAAAAGGAAAAAAAAGTAATTAGAAACATACAATAAGACTAATAATTCTTAAGATTGATCATGCAATTGTCATATGTACTTGATAAGGTCGGATTGCAGGCTTTGCAGCTGAAAATGAGTTTGATCGTCTTTAATGTTTACGTGTCTTTCAATGAACTCCAAAAATCCAGAAGTATGCTCATTACTTGTGAGAAATTTGTACGTATAGAGTTTTATCGATTTGTTCATATTCAATATCATTAGCATCATCAGTATTTCGTTTATCTTCAATAATCATGTTATGCATTATTATACATACTTTTATAATGAAAAATGAGTGGGAGAAAGAGTGGAATACGTGAAAATCATATTGTTTTAGTTTTAATTTATTTTTAATATTTTATTAGTTATAGGATGAATAGTAAATAGGCTCTACTTTGCCTCATATTCTCTTATAAAGAAAATAGCTACTTTGCCTCGTCTGCTGGATGTTTGGATTGAAAATAAAATAAAAAATAAAAAAAATTGATAGTAGTCAAATTTGATTATTTTGAGGCATTTTACTAGTCTAGTATACTAGAGATGTCTAAGGTTGTTTGATACAAAATTATTTAAAAGTTAAACAAAAAAAGATATGGAAGAAAAACTAAGTGGCAGACCTTGGTGGATTGTTGGGGGTCTTTGGCAACCCCCCCCCCCCACCCTCCCTTTTTTTTTTTTTTTTTCTTTTTTTTTTTTAATCTCTATAAAAGTACTATTTTCTATAGCATGGCCTCATCAAAATTAACTTTTCACCCCTAATGGTTTCAGCTTTCTACTAGTACTGGGGACCAAAACAAGGAAGCAGTGTTATATATATATAGGCTTATAGGTTCTAAAAAACACAATTACAATCAGAGGTGGAACTACGGACTACCCCTAACCGTGAAAGGTTTCGGGCCCCTAAAAAAATGTCGCAAAATTTTGAATCTTTCTTCTTTTTTCCTTTTTTTTTTTCTTTTTTTTTTCTTTTTTAATTTTAGGTATTTTTATGAAATGGAGCTCCCAAAATTAATTATTATCCCTAGAAATGATTTATTTAGTTTTGTCCCTCTCCTAAAATTTTAGTTTCACCCCTGCTTGTCTGCAACCAAATTGATGGTATGAAACAAAGAGAATAGACAGGAAACAAGACTCCCTGGGGAGGTCAGTGCATATTTAGGTGTTTGACATTTCTTTCCTAATCCAATGGTCTAAAACTAAAAAGGCCCAGATGCAATACTTTCCCAATCCAATGGTCTGATTCGAACTAAATAGAGAGAACAAGATTAGTGGAGCCAGAAACAATTTTCATTCAATCTGACAAAGGGAAGAGTTGTAGATATCAGATCAAATATTTATATCTGTATGTTGTTGTTGGTGCTTCATTAGAGTTAGAAGAGATATTCTCCATTAATTATTTATCGAGTAGGATTCAGTCCACAGGCTTTTCAAGCACAAGCAACACTAAAACATAGCAATAAATAGGGAAAATAATTAGAATTCAGACAACATGACAAAAGTAGTGCAAATTATTACACATATAAATGTGTATATCAACAACTTAGCATATCTGCCATTGGAGAGGCCTTCCAGACTTCAGCAAACTTTCTCCAGAGTAAACTTGAAGCAACATATCTCTGCAGGCAGTGAATCTCAACTCATAAATAGTACAAACAAATATTGACAATGTAGAAATTTCGGAGGGTATATTGTCAATTTTTAAATATTTTAAGAATACAATCAAAAAAAGGGTTCAATTTTGGGGGATTTAGTGTATTTTTCGCTTACATTAATTAAACTTCCAACATATCTATCTCTCACATTAATAAAGTTATGTGCTGCTACAAAAATTAATGGCACACGAAAATAGAACCACTACTCCAACAAACACATGAAGGATTTGTGCTAGTAATACTATATTAACCTAATCAATCCTACAAAGTCTACATTCCTAATCATGCCAATATAACCATTTTTCATTTTGATTTATATTGAAAATAAAAAAGGAAGTGATTATCATGACAAACCTGGAGGCGGTGCCCTGATCATAACTATAACTAGTGTCTCAGCCCTTGATTCTTGAATGGTTGTCTTCGACGATGTTCTTTTTCGAGATACAGCTGAGGGAAGATCTTGAAAAGAATGTCATCAACATTTTTGTAATACCATATCCTCCATCTCTTCCAAAACATAATTGGCCCAATTACAATTCCAAACCCAAAAACAAATCCTAGTTCAGCACTTATGTAATTCCACTCAATCATACTCTTATGACTTTCTTCATATGTTGGAGGTGGTAATGGCTGCTCATGTGAGCACTGTGATTTCAAAGGCAAACCACATAATCTTCTATTTCCTTTGAAGGAAGCTTCTGAAAATGTAGCAAATTGCTTGATGAATGGAATTTGTCCCACCAATTGGTTGAATGAAAGGTTTAGGACCGACAAGAAAATAAGACCGTTAGCGAGTTGCATAGGAATCTTACCAGTAAGCTCATTGTTTGACAGGTCCAAAGACTCAAGATTACTCAATTTTCCCAGAGATGTTGGGATTTGGCCCGTTAAAGCATTGTGCGACAGGTTAAGAATATATAACAGTGCGATTTCTCCAATTTCTCCGGGTATAGAACCATAAAAGTTGTTGCAAGAGAAGTCAAGGGTGTTGAAGATAGTTAGGATCTTTACCAGTTCCACCTCCGAACCTTTGCTAGTAACTGTTATTGTATCTCGATAATAAAAGCCTTGAATATAAAGTTGGAGGAAACTGAGCTCTGAGTGCGCCTCATGTGCAGGATCTCCCATTTCCATCCATAATGAAAGATGTATTATTGGAAGATTACCAGTAAAATTATTTGAAGCTACATCTAGAATTTGAAGCAACGGCCATGAGGCATTAAGCTCTAGATGAGCAATGGGCCCGTAAAATTTGTTAGATCGCAAAACAAGAACCTTCAATAAAAGTGCATTCTTCAAGTAAAATGGGAAGGTATCCTCGATGTAGTTATTTCCAATGTCCAAGACCTCAAATAGTGCACATTTCCCTAAAGATTTTGGTAACACTCCTTCTAGTTGGTTTTTATTGAGAGCTAAAGTTTGTAAAAAACAAATATCCGGAAATGCATCAGGAATTGTGCCATTGAGGTTGTTTTGCCTTAGACTCAGAACTTCAAGTGTACCAATCTCAATCAAGCATTGGGGAATTGTGCCACTGAATGAATTATTAGACAGATCTAAAAATTCAAGTTTTGTAGCATTGCATATTGCTCTAGGAATGCTCCCATAGAATTTATTACTCGAAAGAGACAAGAATCTGGTGGAAGCAAGGGATTGACCGAAGCTTGCTGGTAGGACAGAATGAAAGTTATTCCTCGAGAAATCCAAGTATGAAGATGAGATAATCGGGAGCTGCCCTTGGAGCTGATTGGAGCGAAGGTCTAAGGCCTCAAGAGAAACATTGAGGACAGGTCCTTCCAGAGTCAAAAAATAGTTATAAGAGAGATTTAAGAATCGAAGATGATCATGTTTCCAGATCCAGTTGGGTATCTCTCCATATATCTGGTTGTGTGAAAGGTCTAGAAAGAATAAATTAGATTGGTTTCTCAAGAAATCAGGTATTTTTTTCAACTTGCAAGAAGCCAACTCTAATTTGGAAAATAGGGGAAAGGAGGGTAACGAAAGGTTAAAATCATTATATTCAACGGTCAAGTTGTTGTACGAAAGATAAAGCTGTGAAAGACTTTTGAACTTTTGAATCACACTTATAAGGTCCAGGGAGCCGTTAAATTTGTTTGAAGAAAGTGAGAGTCCTTCAAGACCTTGAAATTCAAAGATAGACATGGGTACTGGCCCTTCCAACTGGTTGTTATCCAAATAAAGTTCTTTTAGTACGTGAGAAGAAACTTTGGAAAAATCTTTGAGTTGACCAGAAAACTGGTTGTTAGAAAGATCTAAAATTTGCAATGATGGATGGGAAAATAGAGAAACTGGAATATTCCCATTCAGGGAATTATAACTCAACGAAAGAATCTCCAGATTTAGAAGTTCTTCCCACTTAGTGGAAGTAATTTCACTTGACAGATATTTATTATAAAAAAGACTTACTTCAGTCAGATTCTTGCACTTGCTGAAAATTGGAATTGGTCCACTGAAATTGTTTAATGACAAGTCCAAATGGATCAATTGCGTGAGACCCCCCATTGAACTTGGAATTGATCCACTGAAACTGTTCCAAGACATGTCCAAATAGACCAATTGTGTGAGGCCTGATATTGAGCTTGGAATTGATCCATTGAGATCGTTGTATGACATGTCCAAAGAGACTAATTGTGTGAGGCTCACAATTGAGTCCGGAATTGATCCAATGAGATTGCATAGCTGAAGATTCAAATAACTCAAATTCGCTAGCCTTCCAAACTCTGATGGAATCCGAGAAGAGTTGAAGTAGTTATCAGCCAAACTCAGATTTTGGAGATCTTGAAGACCGAAGAGGCTGCTTAAATTGGTAAGTTCACCCGAGATGGATTCGCTGGTTAGGTCGAGACCAATAACACGTCCCTCATTGCAAGTTACGCCTTCCCAAGAACAACAATCAACACTTTGATTCCAGTTAACAAGTTTTTTGGACTTTGCAGGATTGAATGTAAGGTTGTTCTTCAATTCAAGCAACAAGTATTGCTGATTGCCCATACATTGGCCGGCCACCACAAAGACAGAGAAGTTGAGGAAAAGTATGGACATGGGCACCAAGAAGAGCCATGAAAAGATGGGAATTTTCATACCGGAAATAATTGAAGAGGTAATGAAATTAACGGTACGGTGGGTTCAAGAGGGTAACGTCCGGCGAATCCGAGGCTTTTGGCCGGTGGCTCTGAGTCGTTGCTGACGAAAACCACCCGAGTTTGAACGGCGATGGTAACCGAAAGTACTGTGGAATAGGAGGTGGAGGAAGAAGAAGAAGCAAAGTCAGGAAAAGAGAGAGGTGTCGAAAGATAATGAGATGGTGAGTGACTCCATGTCTGATAGCCCCTGCATGGTAAGGAATCATGCATGTATATATGCATATATATGAGGTAGACTTAGCTCCTGTCATACGTTTTGGAAGAAGAAGAAAAGTCAGGAAATGTGACATAATTGCCTTAAACGCCAACCACCATCAAACTAATTCAATTTGTACGTAGCCTTTATTTATTGCCACTGCTATATTTATTGCCCAACTTCTTTTTTGTCTGATTAAATGGACAAATGAGTTTAACATTTCAAAAACTGAAAGTAAGCTGCAAATATGGCTCCTTTTGTTGAAGTATGGGAAAAAGAGTCAATGTTGCTGGCCATTCAGCATTAATGACGAGATCAGAAAAAGCTTGGTAGATAGGTGCAAGCATCAGGGTCGTCATTATCTCATCAACGCTAGTGCTGCCAAAGAATCCTATTTCCTTCCATAAACATTCATGGCATCAACGCTACGTACCAAAGGGAATGACCAGAAAAACTTGGAAGGAAGAAGCTCTCACGCGCCGGAGCTTTCTTATAAAATCTTTCATTCTCTAAATATCACAAAAAGTTATATGCAACAGTTTTTTCATTGCTTTTCTAAACATCGGAAATGATACAGTACTGCTATCCTCTCTATTGATTTAACACATAATATTTATCTCTCATTTCTTTTGTTGAAATTTTGTAAAAAATGTAAGGTTGATATATATGTGACGTGAACAGACAAATAGCTGTCGTTCTTAATCTTTTAAGATAACAACTTACGGTTAAATCAAAATTAAGTTTCAAATCTTGTCTCCCTCCTCACATTTATTATACCACACTGTATATCATCAGACGGCTGGTAACGTTTTGGAAACGGTGGATTATGATAGCAGGCGGATCGGAAGATGAAGGAAGATAGCTAGGTATTTGTCTATTTGAAAATTTATAAAAAATAACATTTTTTTTTTTTTTTTTTTTTTTTTCTTTTATTTTTCTTTTATTTTTGTTTTATCTTTTAGTTCATTGAAGGGACATTAATTGCATCCAGAGATAATGCCTTATCAAAGTATTTTGTCTAGTGTCAAGCCAATGCAATAAAAGGGGCCGAATTAGCATTTAGAATTTAGGGTAAATTTAAAAATAAAAAATTTAAGGGAAAAGTTTTAATTTTAAAAAGATACTAAAATGATATTTTTAAAAATAATTTGGAAAAAACATGTTGCTTGAGAGGGCTTCACTATGTAGCGAGCCTCTGATCCGCCCTTGGCAATACCATGCTTGTAACAATGCTAGAGGGAAGATCTAGTATTTTTTGTGTCATTTCAAAATTAATATGACACGTAATTAAATAATTAAATTTAATCGTCTTATGCTCTATAACAAAGGACTATATTAGAATTTTAATTAAATAATTAAAAATTTATAATTGAAAATTTTGAAATAATTAATTATTTAACATGATATCAAAGCATTAACCTTACATTTGAAATAAATGTTTTGCGTTTTGGACCTCACTTACTCAGAAGTTTTACTCCACATTTTAATTAAATATTTTATATATCGGGCCTCACTTAAAAAGATTTTAAGCCAATACTTAAAGAAAAATATTAAAATATTAATTAAATGATTAAATCGATTGTTTCTCGTGTAATTAAAATAACGAGAATTCTTAATACTATCATTATCAAAAAAAGATAAAGACAAAAGATGGTTAAAAGCTTCTTCTTGTTTTTCTCAATTTTGAGTTTATTTTTGGGTGTACTCCTATTTGGGAGATGCTAATTAGGGATGTATATGCGGTTGCTGTTAGCGGTTATTGGCTATAACCGCTAACCGTAACCGCCTAAAATAGTTATTGAATTTTAACAATTACTCCACTTAGGCGGTTATCAGTTATTTTATAACCGGGGGTTATTAAAACCTATAACTAGTGGTTGATAATCGCTTTTTATATGTGGAATTTTGGGCCGGTTTTTGGGCTTATTTTAATTATTTTTTTAAATAAATAAATAAGGACTTATCAAATAAGTAATCGAAATAGTCCATATCATATCCATTGACAAAGGTATTGTATTCCTCCATTCCCTATTAAATTAAACAATATATACCAAGAAAAGTATAAAGAATTATATATCCATATACATAAATGAACTTGAAAAAAGAGAACGGTATAAGTTGCATAACAAGCTTACCAATTCAAATAGCTATTTTGTTGATGAGATTTCCATCAAACCCCCAAAATTTGTTACCTTTAAGATGAACTGTAGAACCTTGGGGTAAATTTAATAAGGCACCAGAATCTTTAGATTTAAAGGTTCAAAGGTAGTGATTTGAACTTTTTGTAGATTTTAAGATATTGATAATAAATTGTGATCTCAAGTATAATATTTGTTTGTTATCAAAGAGAACAAAAATTTTAGAGCGGATGAAAAATTTATAAAATTAAATGCATCACTTTGTGCATCGAATTTATTTTTTTATATTAAATATATAATAAAAAATTTATATTATTTATATAAAATGGTAGACGGTTAGCAGTTATTAACGGGTTATTATTACTCCTAAAACTGCTAATCACTCTTCTCTATGCAATTACTGGTCATTTATAGTACAATCTTTAAAAACAATTAAACGATTAGCGATTAGCAGTCACGGGAATTATATTCGCTAAAGTTTGTACAGACCTAATGCTAATTGTACTTGTTCTTGGTATGGGGTTGGATGAGAGAGCAAAAGCCCACTCATTTGTGTCTCTTTCTTGCCTTAATTTCTGTTCAGGTGCACGCGTGAAGCAAAGTCTATGATTGAATTTGAAACTCCCATGAGATGCGCCTGATTCCATTTTCTCTCTCTTTTTGCCATATCCCTTGCTAAGGTCAGAGTACCTTAAACACAAGTATTCATGTCATTGCTCTCTCTGGAGCATTTTTAGTACTTTATTAAAATAATTTTTTTAACTATTTTAGTTAGTCAATTTAGTGAAAACATTCAAAAACACTTTCAACAGCCTCACCACTTTAACCAAAAATATTTAGTAAATAAACAGCACTCACCAATTTTGATAAGTATTATTCTCTTATCAAATTATTAAAAAACTATAAAAATTGTCATATTTTTTTTTTTCATTTCTTTCTCACACAACCATAGCACCACTTTGTCCTTTCTTTCTTTCATTTTCTTCTCCCAACTCTCACACACAACGTCCTTGTGCTCATCGCCACGATGCCGTCGACCACACTATCACCGTCCAACGAGGCCCCGTCGTCACCGACTCACCTTCTCTTCCATCAAAACAAATATTCATAAATATGACCGTTAAGAAAAGACAAACATTCAAAAAAGATTAAATAGAGAAAGAATAAAGAAATCTGAAAAAAGTACTATTTAAATAGAATAGTGATTGTTAATAGTTAAAATAGTGAAACTGATGAGGATATTTAAAAAAAGTAACTCACTTGAATAGAGAAAAGTGGATTTAGTTATTTTGGTTAGAAAAATTTGGTGAAGCTACTAAAAATATTCTTAATAGGCACATAGGTATTACGTTCCTTTTTCTCTCTCCATTCCATTGTTCTCCCTCTCAAACACTATATTGAATTAATTATTAAAATGTCATTGGTCCCCTCAGGATCAATGAATTCCAACGACTACTTTCTCTTTATTTTGCAAAAGCTCTATTGCAGGTTCGGCCCTCAAAAAATTTGCTCTAACACAATTCATCTAAAATTAAAGTAGTTTAGCAGATTCGAAAATCTGTTTGTTAAACTTCTTGTTCTCTATCTTTTGATTTCTCTTCTTAAAAAAAAAAAAAAAAAAAAAAAAAAAAAAAAAAAAAAAAAGTTTACAAAGAACTCCAATATAAATTACTCTTAAAAGCACAAAAATAGTTTTCACATTTATGTTATATTAGAACAATTTTTCAACCCAAAACTAAAAAATATAAACATTAACAAACATAATTTTAAAGTTTCCAGTCTATTTTAAGCTATAGTTTGTTAAGAAAGTTTAGCTCCACCAACATTTTGAGAGCCTTATCACCTCTCTTCTCCCCTCAAACTAGGCTCTATATATGTGCTTGTTGTTTGTATTTCATTTTGGAGATAAATACAAAATCAATCCATATGATTGGGCTAAATTACAAATTGTTTATTATCATATCAAAGTGAATTCAGAGGTTCATATAATATACCAAAATAAACAATTTAGTCTCTAGGATCAAATTTTGTTAAAATATTTGTCAAAAATTCCGTTACGTGCTACGTTAGCGCCAGTAAAATGACGACGCGTGTCACTCTTAATTAATAAAAAGTATTAATATATAAAATTAAAAAATTATTTTTTTTGCTAGGCAGCCACCCCTTTCTTTTTTTTTTTTAAAAAAAAATAATGATTAATTAATTAATTTTTTAGTTTTATATATTTATATTTGTAATATATTAATACTTTTTTATTAAGAGTGAAACGTGTCGTCATTTTATTTGCGTTGACGTATCACCTAACAAAATCTATCATATGTTTAACACAACTTGACTCCAGTGGCTGAATTTTTTTTTTTGGTATATCACATTAACCGTTAAATTCACTTTGATATGATAAGGAGCAATTTATAATTTAACCTAATTACATGTAATGATTTTATAATTATCCCTTCATTTGTCTTGTAAATAATAATAATAATATTTCAAAAAAAAAAAAAAAAAAAAGAAAAGAGAAGAAGAAGAAGAAGAAAAAAGAAAGAAGAAGAAGAAAGACTCATAAGACAAGTATAATATTGACCCAGCCAACGAGGTTGATAGGGGCGGAGCTACCCCTCTGCCTCCTCAAGTCAAAAGTTTTTCTCAAAAAAAAAAAAAAAAAAAATCTAAAAAGAAAAATAAATAAATTTCGCTTTTTTTTTTTTTGGCCCCCCTAATTTTTTTTCTTTTTTTAATTTGGCCCTAAAGTCTAAACGCTCCACCCATAGAGGTTGACTTCAATGAAAAGGAAAAGGTCAATACAAACTCGTAAAAATCAATAATAAATAAAAAGAATTTCTATTTAAATTTTATATTCGTGTACAAGATGAGTCATCTGTTGTATTTATTTATTGAAAAATGCTAGAATTATTACTATTTTCACTAAAAAGCCTTTACAAACTCATGCAGCATTCTCAAGCCAAATCTCCACTTGTTTCAAAAGTCAGCTGATAGTAAGAGATAACATTATTCATTTAATTAATATTTTAACATTTCTCCTCACGTGTAAATTCAAACTTTCTTTTAATAAGTGAGATTTAACATGTTGAATATGTCATTGAAAAATAAAAGGTAAATGAAACAGATATGGTTTGAACTGATACCATGTTAAATCGTCACTTGTCTCAAAAGCTTAAGCTGATAGAAATAGATAAATTTAATCATTTAATCAATATTTCGATAATTAACAACTTAAAAATTTTAATTTTTACCATAGTTTTTTTTATTAACAAATGTTACATCGTCATGTCAGTCTGACATACTTTTCAAGCATAAGCAACACTAAAATAAAGCACAAAACAGGAAATAAAATCAGAATTCAAAGAGGCATACTCATAATCATCTTGATTGGCAATATCACAAAATTACTGTGAATTATTTAGTGCCATCAAAGAGACCTCACAGACTTCAGCAAACTCCCTCCGAAATAAACTTGGAGCAACATATCTCTGCAAGTTAAAGTAATTAAGTAAGGAGTTAGTTAGGCCTTTCAGTCAAAAAGTCATTTTCACAATTTCACCTACGCCTCTCTGAATCTACTCTTCTATTACAAGTGTTTGCACAAATTTCACACAAACATTTCTAACATGAATCACTACCAAATCATTTGGACAAGAGAATAGTCACAATGAAACATAAAAAAAAAAAAAAAAAAAAAAAAAAAAAAAAAAAAAAAAAAAAAAAAAAAAAACCAAGAACTATCAACTGCTCAAATTCAAGAACATTTCCCCCTAGTTGAATAGAGTCACTGCAACTAATTACAAATTAAAGATACGTACACAAAGTATTGTGAAGAAATGTTCATAAGAGGCCATTTGATTCAAGGCATCTACGATTCCATGATCCTATGGAAGCCAACATGCATTTCTGCAAATAAGATGCTTGGAAATGTGGGCATTACATTTGCCATTAGAGTCATGCCTTGAGAAAACGCTGGCATCCAATTATGTGGATCAATTTTTCTTTTTGATTTATTGATAATAGCTTAAAAGTGCTTATTTTTTCTATTAAAATAAGTATTATCATACTTTATTATGATATAATTCTTGTTTTTTTTTTTTTATATTTAATTGTGGAATATTGTTCAAATACTAATATTAAGATTAAATGATATATTAATGCAAGAAATTGTGTTATGTAGGAATTACAAAAAAAAAATCAAAGAGTGAAGGCTAAGAGGTGGGTCAAAAGAAGAAGTCTATCCTATGCCCAAGATAGAGTCCAATGTGTAATACAAAAAGAGGTGAAACCAAACTGCTGGACCCAATAATTGAAAAAATATTCTAATATTACTGCATGACAAAACCAAGAAGAAAAATGTGTCATTGGCTCTTATAAAAAGAAGAAGCAGAGTTTTATTTCAAGTGTAAGAGAGAAACATAGAACAAATAGAAAACTGTGATTCTTATAGTTGTACGAATTCCAAAAGAAGAATGACTCTTATCTCTATAAGAGAAGCAACACGGCAACAAACAAGAGAGGCGAAAAATTGCAGAAAAAGAGAAGAAGACATTCAACTCTAGATCAAAGAAGACAACGGCGACGGTTCAAGATTTGTTTTTATTTTCTTCTTAGTTATTTTATTTTGCTAGCACGAGGTTTAGGATTTTAACGATGAAATTTATTTACGTAATCATATCTACCTAAATCTCAAGCTGAGGCTAGGGGTGAAACTTTTAATAAGATTGTAGTATTTATTTTTCAACTTTTTTATGATTTTTAATGTATGATATTTTTAATTGATTGCATGATTTATTCTTAGAAAAACTGTTTTTGTTCTGCAAAATTCCTTGATTCATTGTTAACTACAGATACAGTGAATGCTTGAATTCCCTGAGAATCAAATAACCAATTTTGCATAATAAAATCAATCAATTTTAAGATTAATCTTTTGATGATATTTTCTTTTGGTATTCACTGATCTATTTTTCGATTATCACATGAGTTGCGAAATAGATATTATAATTTTATTAAAAGTAAAACCCCAATGCCTTAGCAATTCTTTTAATTGTTATTTCCGTTATATATTTTATTTGCATCATTCAACTAAATCATCTGTCATAGATTTTTCTTAATTTTATTTTTTTAGTGTTCTTTATTTCCCAAATCTCAGTGATTCTACACTCGGACTTCCGAGAATTACTACTTCGCGACAACCTGCACTTGGATTCGCACACTTAAGTTGTCAACATTTATATTGAAAGTAAAAAAGCATGAGATTTTCATGACAAACCTGGAGGTGTTGCATCTGATCATAACTACAACTAGTGCCATGGCTACTGATTGTTGAGTGCTGGTCTTTGACAATATTCATTTCCAAGATATAGTTTAGGGACTTTTTTGAAAAGAATGTCATCAACATGTTTATAATACGGTTAATACCATATCCTCCACCTCTTCCAAAACATAAGGGTCCCCATTACAATTCCAAACCCAAAAACAAATCTCGTTTCAGCACTTATGTAATTCCACTCAATCATACTCCTATGAGATTCTTCATACATTGGAGGTGACAATTGTGGCTCCTCATGTGAGCATTGTGATTTCAAAGGCAAACCACATAATCTTTCGTTTTCTTTGAAGGAATTTTCTGAAAATGAAGAGAATTGCTTGATAAATGGAATATGTCCCACTAATTGGTTGAACGAAAGGTTGAGGACCGAAAGGAAAATAAGATCATTAGCGAGCTGCATAGGAATCTCTCTAGTAAGCTTGTTGCTTGCCAAGTCTAGTAACTCAAGATTACTCAATTTCCTCAGAGATGCTGGAATTTGGCCCGTGAAAGCATTATGCGACAAGTTGAGAATATACAACAATGTGAATTCTCCAATTTTTTCAGGTATAGAACCATCAAAGTTGTTGCAAGAAAAATCAATGGTGGTGAAGATAGTCAAAATCTTCACTAGCTCCATCTCTAAACCCTTGCTAGTAACTGTTACTGTATCTTGATAAGTAAACCTACCAATATTAACTTGGAGGTGATTGAGTTTAAAGTTGGCCTCATGTGAACGATCCATCACTGCCATCCAAGTAGAAAGGAGTACTATTGGAAGGTTACCGGTAAAATTGTTTGAAGCAATATTTATTGTAGCACCCCGCCTTTACTTAATGAAAGATAAAAGTAAAAATATCAAATTTCCACCAAGCACTACTAACTCAACTTCAATATCGTTAGAGTTCATACATCTCACAACGAAAATTATCAGTAATAAAGCTTTGCCTTTCAATTGATCTTATAAACTCATCAATAAGACATACCAAAGCTTCTATTACATATTGTAAAGTCATTATAAACTAAAATCTTACTCTTTATATATCAACACTACAATATACCACACGTGACATTAAAACAAATTTTGTAAATATCAATTTAACTTAACTCAGAACTTCATGAGTCTGGGGTCTCTGAGTACCTCAAGAAAATACATCTAAGCATTGCTATGAGATTTCCTACAATCTTCCATACCTGCAAGTTCTACCACAATAACTATGCAATTGTTATCCACAATTATATAGGCGGATTAAAGAGTCCATGGGTCTCAATAAGTATAAGAAATTACTGAGCATTTTCAAATATGAGCCATCTTTTTAGAAAATGACTCCAACATAGTGATTATAATAACAGCTACATTAAGTTTACCAAAAAGAATCATTTTATGTAATTCATAGCTGGTAAGATAAGCACTGTAGAGATGTTTAATAAGACATAATAAAATTCACTTATCTTTTTAGTGACATTTCTTTAATACGTATGGCTTTATACATATATCAATATACATGGTACTTGCATATCATAAAATGCATATGTATATAAATATAAATTAATGAAACAATTCAATAATCTCAAAACATATAAATCACATTATTCATTTTATAAAAATGCAATCTTCCCTCATTTTTCTCTAAGAAACTCTTCTAGCTCATCTGGCTTTCTAAAGGACTTTAACCTTTCGTTTACGGTTATCAGGAGGAACCTTTGGCTCTACGGTTAATGTCTATATGAGGCACTTTCAGCTCTTCGTTTAAACATTATTCATGAAAACTTTCCAGTTTCTAATTTAATGTGGAAGGCCCCTTCGGCTTCCACAATTAACTTAAGAACACCCTCAAATTTCTAGCTTATTATTTAACCTAGAAAGCCCATTCAGCTTTCACAGTTAACATAGGAAAACATCATAGTTTCTTATTTAACCTGGAAGGCCCCTTCGGCTTCCATAATTAACATAGGAAACCTTTTAGTTTCTTATTTATCTTTTATTCTCATTAATCAAAGATATACAAAAACATGTCTCTCTTAGCTAGAGTGATTCTTTTGTTCTCATAATCATCCTTTTTCATTTCACAAAATTATTTCAATACATGTAAAAATAATTAAAACATATAATCATGTTATTCATAAAATACTCAGGCTCATGTAATTTAAATAATCATATCTCAACACTTTATCAAATGCTTCAATAAGTAAAATAGTATCATTTCTCAGTAAGTAGTTATACTTACAACTTTGCAGACTGTCTAAGATCTTCTCTTGTCCTAAATAACTCATGGCAATTTATTGCACCCACGCTCGACAGTATATTAGTCTAATATTAATTTTAAAAAGCTAATATCCAAACCATTGATTATTTCCCTTATGTTTTGTCTAAAAACGGACAGCATAACGACATATATCTAAAATGTCATAATGTCATTCGGACATCATAATGGCTATGTAGCTTTACCACGTATTTTTACACGGATATTACTACGACACTACTATAATATTTATCTAAAATTTCTAATATTACTTGGGCATTACAACGACGCTATTATAAAATACCTAATAATATTTATGTAGCACAACAACGTATTTATAATATTTAAAAGAATGATTGAATATAATATCCTTCCCTGAGATATTCAATCACATTTTTCCGAGCAATTTTGTCATTATATCAACATAATTTAAAGTGGCTGCCCTTATTGATAATGACACAGGATGGTGGAATTTTGAGCTTATACAAAGATTGTTTGATCCGGGGGATGTGAATCGGATATGTAGTATTGGGATCAGTCCTCTTTGTACTCCGGATCGAATTGTGTGGAGGGGGAATGCTTCAGGAGTTTTTTCAGTGAAAAGTGCCTATTACTTGACTATGACCAGAGTTACTCAAGAAAAAGGAGGGAGTTCAAAAGAGGTATGTGATGATATGGTCTGGCATTCCATTTGGAGTTTACAAGCCCCACCAGTGGTTAGACACTTTTGTTGGAAAGTCTGTAATAACCTACTGCCTACTAAGAGTAATTTGGCTTTGAAGAAATTGTTCCTAGCTCGGAATGTCCTATTTGCCTCAGGGATTCGGAGACGGTGGTTCATTGTTTATGGGTTGTCCAGCTGCAATGGCTGTGTGGCAGGAATGCAGTAGACGTCTCCAGAAGCTGGCCTTGGTGGCCAATGACGGATAAGAGCTGGTGAAAATTTTCTTCGAGAAGTTATCAAGTGAGGAGGTTCTGGAAGCCTGTACAGTGGCAAGGGCAATCTGGTTGCGGAGGAATTCTTTTGTGTTTGCAGGGGAATTTCTGCCACCTCTCCAGGTGGTAGAACGATCTAGAATGGCTATGGAAGAATATTCTACAGCGCATAATGATGGTAGTTGCACCAAAAATGATACCCCCATGACCCCTCCAAGATGGACTAAGCCTCCGGACGATATGTGGAAAATTAATATGGATGCTGCGGTAGACAAAGGGGTAAGGAAGATGGGAGTGGGGGTTGTTATCAGAGATGCAGGTGGTAGGATTATAGCTGCACGAGCAAAACAAATCCCATTCATCGTGGATCCTCTACTGGCTGAAACTGTAGCAGCTTGGCACGCTATTTCTTTTGGCAAGGAGATGGGGGGAGACAAGGTGATTCTGGAGGGGGACTCGTTGCTGGTGACTTCGGCACTAGAGAAAGTGGATGTAAATGACCAAGCAAATGGCCAACTCCTTGAAGACATCCGGTCAAGCTTTAGCTCTTTTTCCTCTGTCCAGGTTCATCATGTTACTAGAAAATCTAATATAGCAACCCATGTATTGGCTAGAAGTGCTGTCTCAATTTTTAGATAGAGTTTGGATAGGGGAATGCCCCGGCATTATCCAAAGTATTGTACTCGTGGAGCGAGATGAGATTACTCAATAATGAAGATTCCATTCTTTTCAAAAAAAAAAAAAAGGTGTCAAGTATACATGTTGTTTGTATTGTTCTGCAGTAAGCGTGAATCCTCCAGAATCCTTTGGATTCGGCTTCAGTTATGTTTTTGAGGAATTTCTAGAGTTCACGTCTAGTTGTACACAACAATAGCCAATAGGTAGTGAAATAAAAATCTTGACTTTTCAACCCATTCATTCGGACCTCCACCCAAGAGAGAACGTCTTATGTTTTTTTTTTTTTTTTTTTTTTTTTTTTTTTTTTTTTTAGTACTTACAAGCTGAAATGAAAATGTGAAGAACCTAGCATATTCTACTGTACGTACGTGTACATGAGTCCTATAGGCACAAAGCAAATCCTCTAGCATCCCTTAGACATGGAGTACCACCAAGCTTCTCTAGCATATTCAAAATCTGGAACCTACTATTTTCTATTTAACTAATTCACTTTTCCTTTAAGTTAAATTAATTAAATCTTGAGTTTTAAATCATTCATAATATAAATTAGAGTATAGTTCAAACTGTCCACTTCTCAGTTCAAATTGAGGATATAAAATTAGACAAAATATATTTTTCAAATGTATTTAATCCAACTTAAAACTAATATTTATATTAAAATAATCTTGGTTAATCTAATAAATTCCTTAGGTGTTACATCTATGATTTGAAGCATCGGCCATGGGGCATCAAGCCCTGGATGACCAATGGGCCCATATAATTTGTTAGGTCGCAAAATAAGAACATTCAATATGGTTAATCCTTTCAAGTAAAATGGGAAGGTGTCTTTGATGTGATTATTCCCAATGTCCGAGACCTCCAATAAATGTCAATTCTTCATAGATTTCGATAACTTTCCCTCTAGATGGTTTTTATTGATATCTAAAGTTTGTAAATAACAAGACTCTGGAAATGTATCAGGAATTGTACCATTGATATTGTTTTTCCCCTTAGACTCAACACCTGAATAAAAGCCCCACTCATCTCAATCAAGCGTTGGGGAATTGTGCCATTGAAGTAATTATCAGACAGATCAACAAATCGAAGATATGTAGCATTGCATATGAATCCAGGGATACTCCCATATAATTTATTACTTGAAATTGAAAAGAATTCTGCGGATTCAAGGGACTGGCCGATGATAGCTGGTAAGGCAGAATGAAAATTATTCATGGAGAAATCCAAGTAGCTGACAGGTGGGAGAACTGGGAGTTGGCCTTGGAATTGGTTGGAGGGAAAGTCTAGATATCTTGGAACATCAATAGAAAGATTGGAGATTGGTCCTTCAAGAGTCTTCAAGTAGTTATAAGAAAGATTTAGAGATTGAAGATCAGGAAGTTTCCAGATCAAGTTGGGTAACTCTTCATCGATTCGGTTCTTTGAAATGTCTAGATAGGATAAACTGGATTGGTTTCTCAAGAAATCAGGAAATCTTTTCAACTTGCAAGAAGCGAGAATTAATGTTAAAAGGGGAACCGAGGATAACGAAAGGTTAAAACCATTATATTCAGTCAACAAGTTGATGTGAGAAAGATCAAGGTATGAAAGATTTTTTAACGATTGAATCACACTATGGTCCAGGGAGTTGTTAAATTTGTTTGAACCAAGTGATAGGCCTTCAAGACCTCGAAGTTCAAAGATAGACATGGGTATTGGCCCTTCTAATTGGTTGTTATCCAGATAAACACTTTCTAGTATGTAAGAAGAAGCATTGGGAAATTCTTTAAGTTGACCAGAAAATTGGTTGGACGAGAGTCCTAACACTTGCAATGATGAAAGGGAAAATAGAGAAACTGAAATATTCTCATTCAATGAATTTCTATCCAAGGAAAGAGATTCCAATTTCAAAAGTTCTTCCCACTGAGTGGTAGTAATCTGACCAGTAAGATTATTGAAAGAAAGGTCTAGGTTGGTCAGATTCTTGGCCATGCTAAATACTGGAATTGATCCACTAAACATGTTAAATGACATGTCCAAATAGACCAATTGTATGAGGCTCACCCATGAGTTTGGAATTGATCCATTAAAATTGCAATTCGAAAGATCTATTGTTGACAACATTTTAAGATTGCCAATAGAATGTGGCAATGACCCTAAAAATCCTGTATAGTTAAGAAGCATGGTTTGAAGATATACATTTGGAGGAAATTCTGGCAAAGAATCTCGCAGGTCATAATTTTTTAATAAGTCAATTGCTTGTAGCGTTGGAACCTGGAAGATCTTTTTTGGAAATGTTCCATTCAACCTAGAAGAGGAGACTTTCAAAAATGTCAGATTTTTGAAATCTGCAAAAAAAATTGGAACTGGAGAAGAAAAGTTGTTACCATTTAAATGAATAATTGAAAGGGACTTAAGATTCCGTAACGATGAATCAATAGGGCCTGAAAGATTGCAGTATAACAAGCTCAACCCTCTCAAATTTGGCAATGAAGATGATAAGGTGTGACACCACTCCTTACCTTGCGTTGATATAGCTATACCAACAAGATAAAGTTCGATAAGCTCCGAAAGGTTATGAACGAGCATATTTAAATTTGAATTCTCAAGTGTCAGGGATTGTGCAGTTTTGTAGGGGTCATAATTGCGAGATAAATCAAGAGTAACCAACCTTGTCAAACGAGAAATAGCAATAAGAATCTGCCTTACAAAGCCAACATTTGATAGATTTAAATAACTCAAATTCGCCAACTTGTCAAGCTGTGATGGAATGTGAGAAGCGTTGAAGTAGTTGTAAACTAAAATTCAGGCTTTGGAGATGCTGAAGATTGAAGAGGCTGCTCGAATCTTCAAGTCCACTCGAGATGAATTCATTGGTCAAGTCGAGACCAATAACACGTCCTTCATGGCAGGTTACGCCTTCCCAAGAACAGCAATCAACACTTTGATTCCACTTAACGAGTTTGCTGGACCTAGCAGGATAGAATGTAAGGTTGTCCTTCAATTGCAGCAACAAGGACTGTTGGTTGCTGATACATTTCCCAGGCACCCAATGACACAAATTCTAATTAGGAAAAGTGAGTAAATGGGCATCAAGAAAGTCCACGAAAAAACCGCAAGTGATCTCATTGCAGGGAATGGAAGAGGTGGTGATATTAATTAATGGTGGATTGAGGATGGTATTGATTTGTTTTGTGTGTGAGTAAATATATAGCCGGGGGTTGTGGCCACGAATCGGGAAAGTAAAGTTCTGCGAACATGACTTTTTGACCTGTGACTCTGAGTCGTCTTACGTGGCCGACCAAGAGGAAGAAGAGAGACCTTTGACTTAAGAGAGCTGCTACACTCACACTCAACTCCCCACACCCTAATCTGGCATTCCACATCATTTTTTTCCCCCTCCTTATCTCCTCTCTCTGCCTCCTCCCTCCATCTTCCCTCTCCCTCCAACCTCCAACCGACCACACATTTTGGCCCTTCCCCGGCCAGAACGGCCGAATTCCGGCCGTTCCAGCATGGGAAGAACCTGATCCCGGTCAGTCGCCCAGGATCCGGCCGTTCTGGCCGAGAAAGGGTCGGATCCCGGCTTGACGGCCAGGATCCAGCCGTTTTGGCCGGGAAAGGGCAAGATCCTGGACAGCCGGCCAGGATCCGGCCACTCTAGCCAGGAAAGGGGGCAGTTCTAGTAGGGAAAGGGCCGAATCCCCAGCTGTTCTAGCCGAGGAACGACCAGATCCCGGCCAGCAAGCCGGATCTGTCTTCGTTTTCATTTGCTGACCGAAAGAGAGGAGAAGAAGAAGAAGAATGAGAGAGAGAGAGTTTCCATTTTTTTTTTTTTTTTTAAAAAAAAAAAAAAAGAAAAAAAAAAAAAAAAGAAAAAAAAGAAAAGGAAAACTTGAATTTACCCCCATGAAGTTGTCACCGATTTGCAATTCTACCACCAATGTTTCAATTTTGTTAATTGCACCTTATTAAATTTTAGAAATTTTCAATTTAGGGAATCCGTCCAAATCAATTGTCTAACTTAACGAATTTTGCCTCATGTGCCGCGCATGTGCCCTTTTTGACAAAATTGCCCTCTTTAAGATGGTGCCGTTTTGTAAGTCTTCTCCAAGCTTCAAAACGGCACCGTTTTGAAGACAAGCCCTAAAACATCCTTCGGCCTCATCGGGGAAGACGACCTTGATCATCTTCCAGACCCACTTCTATTTCGGCCGAGAGGAACTGCCGGTAATTGGTTCGTCGATTTCGGCCGACAGAAATTGCCGGTATTTGTTTTGTCAACGTCCAGTGACAAGGCTGTGATGTTGAACAACTCAACCGAAATCGACGAAACAAAGTACCGTCAATTTCTGTTGACGCCAGGAGGCCTCCGCGTTGGCATCCGCCGCACAGCCCATCTCCTTCAAGGATGACTCGCTCGCCGCCCCCCGACGAGGCTGTCTTCCCCGATCGTTGTTTTAGGGCGATGACATTTTGTATCAAAACAGTGTCGTTTTGTAGAGGGAGATTTTGGTTTTGGTGTTTCACAAAACGGCACCGTTTTGTAAAGGGTATTTTTGTCAGTTTTCATCACTAACTGGCACATGAACGGCACGTGAGGCGAAATTCGTTAAGTCAGACGGATGATTTGGACGGAATCCCTAAATTGAAAATTTCTGAAACTTAATGGGGTGCAATTAACAAAATTGAAACATTAGTAGTAGAATTGCAAATCAGTGACAACTTTATGGGGGTAAATTGAAGTTTTCTCAAAAAAAAAAAAAAATTGATGTGAAAATTTCACATCGAAGTGTGTGGGGATTTGGGTGTGGGGAGTTGGGTGTGAGTGTAACATTTTTCTTTACTTAATTGGCTCCTGTCAACGTTTTGGAAGAAGAAGAAAAGTCAGGAAATTAATGTGAGATATATAATAATTGCCTCAAACGCCGACCACCATCAAATTAAATCAATTGGTACGTACGTAGCCTTTATTTATCGCCACTGCTATATTTATTGCCCAACTTCTTTTTTTGTCTGATTAAATGGACACATGAGTTACTTACAAAAATAAAATAAAATGGACACATGAGTTTAACATTTCAGAAAATTTGGCTCCGTTTGTTTAAGTATGGGAAAAAGAGTGAATGTTGGCGGCTGGGAGCATTCAGCATTGACGAGAGAAAAGCTTGGTAGATAGGTGCAAGCATCAGCCTTCAGGGTTGTCGATCATTATCTCATCAACGCGACCAAAAAATCTTATTTCCTTCCATAAACATTCATGGCATCAACGCTACGTATACCAAAGGGATCGACCGGAAAAACTTGGAACGAAGAAGTACTCGAGGAGCTTCTTTAGAGTATTCACAACAATTTTCTTAAAAGGAATTTGTTTCTTAAATTTTTTTTTTAAAAAAATTTAAGAAAGTTACAAAAACCCTCCACAGCAGCATTCCTAAAATTTTTGTCTCACTGGGAAGTGAACGCTACTCACTTCCCATTCAATTGTTTATTTACAAAATTTATTATCTCCCCTACTTTATTTTTTTTCTTACTTTTAATTAAAGTAAAGGTAAAAAATATATTATCTCTCTTCTAGTTTATCTTTTCTTTTTTTTTTTTCTTACTTTTAATTAAAGTAAAAGTAAAAGAATAATATTTTAATAATATAGGGAAAAGTGAAGGGAAGGTGTGGGGTGTTTTTTTTATACGAAAATAAAAAGTAGTTTTGTTCCCTATATTTAAGAAAAATAGTTGAAAAACTGATGGGAATGCTATTATAAAATCTTTCATTCTCTAAATACAGGAAATATCTCATAAATATCACAAAAAGTTATATGCAACGTTCAACTTTTTTATTGCTTCACTAAATTAAACATTGGAAATGATATAATGCTACACTCTCCATTGATTTAACACAAAATATTTATCCCTCGTCTCCTTTGTTGAGATTTTGTAAAATATGTAAGGTAAAGAAAATAATATTTTAATGGTATATGAAAAAATAAAGAAGGTTATTTTAGAGCGATTTTGAATAGAAAGCAGGAAGTAATTTTATTTTTTATATTTAAGAAGAAAAAAAAAGACTGGTGTGAGTGCAAAACTGCTCTCCTAGCTGATATTGAAAATTCTCCGCTTTCGGTCTTTCTTTTCTTTGCTATATCAGCCATATATCCACAATTTTAATTCACCTCGATGTTTTTCTTTTGGAATTTCCTATTATTGTAGGAGTATGAAATCAAGTTATATTTGTTAAAAATGAAAGTGTTCATCGCTGAAATTGTCTGGATCGACCAATGCACTTTTAGGATGTTATATAAAAGCAACCAAATTCTAGAGTCTACCATATATCCTAGGCCTTTGGCAAATCGGAGTACCAAAATAACAGCACCATCACGTACATGTATGTGATTCTATTAATTCTACTGTACAGTAGAATTACATATGCAAATTTATATATGAGTTCAAATGGAATATGGGTATAGGATTGACCTCAAGGCCATTTCTATTAATTGAAAATTAAGCAAGAATTTCAGTCACCCTCACTGTAAAGGGTTTATTGTTTGATTTATATATTTTATGACGTTCAGAAAAAAAAAATAAAATGGATTGATGTGGAATGTAAAGGAAAAAGATGATGAATACAAAATACTGCGTTCAATATACTGAAAAAATTAAATAAAATATAATTTGTTTAGAAAAAAATAAAATATTATTTATTTTTTTAAAAAGCAAACATTGTCGCAAGTCAAAAATGTTGCTATTCTGATTCTTAACTTTATCTACCCGTTGGAGCCCATAAGTACAGACCCCATTTTGTTAGAATACTCAAAGAATTTGCAGCAGTTCCTATCCACCCCCAAAATGCATAAAAGACCATATAAAACACAGGCTGATAAAATGCATACAAAACGCAAAGATGCTCAACGTAAAATGCAAGGACAGAGGAAGTAAATACAAAACGCAAGGGAAACGACATGAAACGCAAATAAGATACGTATGTCCACTACCAAAAAAAAAAGAAAAGAAAAAGGCGCCTACAAATTGTTTGAAAAATGTATATTTCCATATGCTAAAGATGTATGGGGACTATATATAGATGCTTTAAGAAAAATGTATATTTCCTTTTGCCAATAAAACAATGAATTCGGTTAAACCCTCTATGATTTGTGCCAATTCTAACCACATCTCTTGTGGTATTTAAGTTTTCTAGTACACCACTTTCTTCCCCTTCGGTTATATATGTATATTGATAAGTATTTGGCACTAAGGAGAAGGGGGAGAAGAGATTCAAACTAGTGACTTCTCCTTCTATTATATTCACCACTAGAACTTATGTTATATGAGATCGGTGACCTTACACTTACCAACAACTCAAATGGAACTACAATAAGATCAGAGAAATCGTAACAAATAAACGTTAGATAGAGAAAGAAAGGAGGGGGAAGCATTTAGCGGCTTTTAGCCCATTTCCAATTTTATTGTCTTCACCGGCATTTGTTCTTACCGGTTCGATGTTGTAGTAAGGGTTTATAGCCTTGTATGAAATTTGTACTAGCATCCAAATTTTCGGCACTAATCCTATCATTTTAGAACATCACTTGTGATTCTATACAACAAATTTATTTAATTATTTATATAAAAATAAATAATTAATTAATTAAAAATCTTTAAAAAATAATTAAAAATAATAAAATTTAAAAAAAGAAGGCTGAGCCACCCCCTTGGCCACCATGGGGTGGCCGGCCAAAAAAAAAATTATGGGTTTTGGCCCTTGAGCGTGGCCGAACAACCCCCGTGGCCCATGGGGGTGGTTCGGCCACCCCCAAGCTGGCCACCCATCAAAAAAAATTTGAGGGTTTGCCCTTGAGGGTTGTCAATCCACCCCCATGGCCTATGGGGGTGGTTCGGTCACTCCCAAGAGCCAAATCCCATCATTTTTTTTTTTTTTTGTCATGGGTGGCCGAACCACCAACGCGGCCATCCCAGACCGGCCAAAGAGGTAGCTCAGCTACCTCTTATTTTTTTTCATTTTTTTTTTATTTTTTTTAAAATAATATTATTTTTAATTATTTTTTAAAGATTTTTATTTTTCACGTTTTTTATATAGTGCTATATGTTAACCTCAACAATTGATACTTGGCAAGCCGTTAAAATTTGAACGAAAAATTTAACAGAGGTACTAAATTGATTTTTATCCTTAATTTAATTACCACCTATGATACAAAATAAAATTGAAATACTAAATTTAAAAATATGTATAATTCAGGTAGTAATGAGATATTAATTAATTTGTTTTGTTTGTGATTAAATATATAGATGGCCGGGGGTTGTCGCCACGAATCAGGCAAAGTAAAGTTCCGCTGATTCGAGAGGGAAAAAATGAAAAAAAAAAAGAGAAGAGAGACCTTTTACTTAATTAGCTCCTGTCATAAATTTTGGAAGAAGAAGAAAAGTCAGGAAATTAATGTGACATAATTAATAATTGCCTCAAACGCCAACCACCATATATCAAATTAAATCAATTGGTACGTACGTAGCCTTTATTTATTGCCACTGCTATATTTATTGCCCAACTTCTTTTTTTTGTCTGATTAAATGGACACATGAGTTTAATATTTCAGAAAATAAATAAATGTTGATGTATATGTGTGAACAGACAATGAGCTGTCGTTCATAATCTTTTAAGATAACAATTTTTTTTTTTTTTTTTTTTTTTTAAAGGTAGTTCAATTAGTTGAGGATTACATCTTATGAATTGAAAGTTACTAGTTCAAATCTTTTTACTCTTTTTTGGCATGGACATGTAAAAAAGAACAAGAAAAAAAAAGGATAACTACTTACGAGTGAAGCAAAATTAAGTTCAAATCTTCTCACTCTTCACATTTATTATACCACACTAAAAAAAGTTCTACTTCTCAAATTTTTATCTCTAAAAGTAATTCTCAAATGATTTGTCATTATTTTATGGGATGATGATACATTTTTCAAAATAATAAATCATATGAAATTGTGATGCATCATTTAAGATCTAAATTTAAAAAATAAATAAATAAATTAAATGTATAGCACTTCTCTTAAACATTCTTATTAACTTTCTCTAGGAAGATTCTTATTTGAATCACAAGCGGGGAGTTGACGTAGAAAAGCAAAATTCCTCCCGGTTCTGGCACGGCAACTTTATTCACTCGTTATTGTCACTATTGACGCCTAATTTGATTTTGTGAAATCTGTGTAAGGATTAATTAATAACTTCATGTACAGACAATTTACATGAAAAAATTTATTTCTCAGACTATACTCTTTGGATTTATTCTGAGTCAGTCAAGAGTGGGTACTCAAAAAGTACTCCTTTCTCTATTTCTCAACATCAATAAAGTATTACGACTCAGGCTTTCTATGATAAAATTTATATCTCATAGTCTATCGTCTTTGGATTTACTCTCAGTCAGTCAAGGGTGGGTACTTAAAAAATCCTTTCTCTATTTAATTTCTCTATAAATAAATGTTGATGTATATGTGTGAACAGACAACGAGCGGTCGTTCATAATCTTTTAAGTCATTTAAGATAACGACTTACGAGTTAAGGCAAAATTAAGTTCAAATCTTCTCTCACTCCTCACATTTATTATACGACACTGTATATCATTAGACATTAACGTTTTGAAACAGTGGATTATGATAGCAGGCGGAAGATGAAGGAAGATTTATTGAAAATAACATTTTTTTTAAAAAAAAATTTAATTTTCTTTTATCTTTTAGTTCATTGAAGGGACATTGCATCTATACGCCTTATCAAAGTTTTTGTCTAGTGTCAAGCCAATGCAATAACGGGAGCGGAATTAGCATTTAGAATTTAGGGTAAAATTAGAAAAAGGGAAAAGTACACATAATTTCCTCAAACTACCACTCAATTGTCAATGTACCCTCTAAACTACCAATTGTGTTAATGTCCCCCCCTAAACTACCAAAAAATGTCAATGTCCCCCCTAAGACCAACAAAAAGACAAAAATGACCCTAATTTTTTTTGAATAAGACAAAAATGCCCTCTTAAATTCAAAATATTAAAACTAAAACTAAAAAACTTACAATAAAAAACTAAAAATAAATAAATAAAAAACGAAAAAAAAAATAATAAAAAAAGAACAAATTTTTTACTCTTTAAAAAAAAGCAAACAAAAAATAACAGAAATTTATTATTTTTTTTTTAAAAAAAATAAAACAAATGAAAAAAAGAAAAAGAAAAACCAGTTTTTATTAAATTAAAAAACAAAAAAGATCTATTTTTTTTTAAGAAAAAAAAAAACGAAAAAACAAAAAAATAACTGAAATTTTTAAAATTAAAAAAAAAAAAAAAACAAATGAAAAAAAAACAGTTTTTATTAAATTAAAAAAACGAAAAAGAATTTTTTTTTTTTAAAAAAAAAAAAAAAAAAACAAAAAAAAAACTGAAAATTATTTTTTTTTAAAAAAAATAAAAAAATAAATAACAGTTTTAATTTTTTTTTTTATTATTTTTTTGGAATAAAATTTTGTTATTTTCTATTTTTTTAATCTATTTTTTTTAGTTTTTATTTTATTTTAATAATTTTATGAAGGACATTTTTGTCATTAGGGGGACATTGACATTTTTTGGTAGTTTAAGGGAAACATTGACACAATTGGTAGTTTGGGGGGTACATTGACAATGAGGTGGTAGTTTGAGGGGGTTATATGTACTTTTCTCTTAAAAAAAATAAAAATAAAAATTAAGGGGTAAAATTTTAATTTTAACAAGATAATAAAAGGGTATTTTTAAAAATAATTTGGAAAACACATGTTGGCTTGGGAGGGCTTCGCCATGTAGCTCCGCCTCGGCAATACAATGCTTGTAACAATAATGCAAAAAGGAAGATTTATGTCTTTTTGGTGTTATTCTAAAATTAATACGATACTTAAAATCACAATTGAATTTGTGATAAACCACTATTAAATTTTAATATAATAGTAATTTTAAAAGGCACATCAATTTTGAGAAGATACAAGGGTGACATGAGTCTTCCTTCTAGTATTACCCTGCTTGTAAACATCGAAATAAATGAGTAATGCTAGAAGGAAGACCCATGTCTTCCTTATGTACTCTGAAAATTGATGTGATTTTTAAAATCACCATTGAATATATGTTTTTCTTGAGAGAAAAATGTACTTGTAACTAGTCCATGTATTTACTTAAAAAAAAAAAAAATTATTTAATCGTTTCATGCTCTATAACAAAAACTGTATTAGAATTTTAATTAAATAATTAAATTTATTATTTTTTTAAATAAAAATTTTGAAATAATTGATTATTTAACATGATATGTGAGCATTAACCTCACATTTCAAATAAATGTTTTGCATTTTGAGCTTCACTTATACTCAAAAATTTCACTTTACATTTCAGTTAAATATTTTACGTATTAGACCTCACCGAAAAAGAGTTTAAGCCAACACTTAAAAAAAATATATTAAAATATTAATTAAATAATTAAATCGACTCGTTCGTGTGTACTTAAATTTTAGAATAATGAGTATTCCTAATGCCAACATTAAATAAATAAATAAATAAAAAGGTAGAAAGAAGCCAGAAGACAGTTAAGAGCATCTTCTAGTTTTTCTCAATTTTGAGTTTATGGGTGTTCTCTCATTTGGTAGATGCTAATTGTGTACTTGTTCTTGGTCAGGGGTTGGAGACAGAGCAAAGCCCACTCATTTGTGTCTCTGTCTTGCCTTAATTTCTGTTCAGGTGCACGCGCGAAGCAAAGTCTATGATTGCAACTCCCATGAGATGCGCCTGATTCCATTTTCTCTCCCTTCTTGCCATATCCCTTGCTAAGGTCAGAGTACCTTAAACACAAGTGTTCATGCCATTGCTCTCAGGGACGGAGCCAGCCATTGGTATGGGGAGGGGCCAATTTTTTTTTTTTTTTTTTTTTTTTTTTTTTTTTTTATCATTATATTAAAATAGGGAAATCAAATTATAAATGAAAAATATATTATATTTGAATATTATATTTTTATAATAATGGAAAAAAAATCCGGAATATCCCTCAAAGCATAAAGAATAACGTGTCAATGCAGGGATTCCTACTATAAGTTCTATCTTCCACAATCTCTCTCTCTCACTCTCTGGTGTTTTTCCTGCATATGGGGTTTCATGGAGGCCCTCATTTTGATCACTCCAACCGCCCCTACTTTCTTCTTGATGTTTCTCTCGCTATATTTCTTTGCTTTCTATTTTGTTTTTTGCAACTGGAATCTAAAGCATAGACTAGAAGCTTCAAGCTGCCCCTACCCAAAAAATAAAAAAAAAATAAAAAAATAAAAATCAAAGGAGTTGGGGGGGGGGGGGCATGGCCCCTACTGGCCACCCCAGCTCCGTCACTGATTGCTCTCTCTCTCTCTCTCTCTAAATAGGCACATATGTATTACGTCCCTCTTTCTCTCTCCATTCTATTGTTCTCATCCTCAAACATTATACTCACTTAATTACTAAAATATCGTCGGTCCCCACGGGACCAATGAATTCCAAAGACTACTTTCTCTCTATTTTGCGAAAGCTTTATTGTGGGTTCGGCTCTCATAAAATTTGCTTTAACACAATTCATCTAAAATTAAGATAGTTTAGCAGATTGGGAAATCTGTTTGTTAAAATTCTTGTTTTCTGTTTTTTGATTTCTCGTCTAAAAAAAAGAAAAAAAAGTTAACAAACAACTCCAATACAAATTACTCTTAAAAGTACAAAAACTGTTCTTACAATTCTATCATATTAGAACAATTTTTCAACCAAAATATATATATATATATAAACATTAACGAACATTATTTTAAAGTTTCTAGTCAATTTTAAGCTATAGTTTGTTAATAAAGCCTAGCTCCAGTACCAACATTTTGAGAGCATTATCACCTCTCTTCTCCCCTCAAACTAGGCTCCCTGAGCTCCTTGTCCTGTATTTCATTTTGAGGATAAATACAAAATTAGTCCACGACAAGAAAACGCGTTTGCCTCAATGACTCAATTTACATGGAATACACACCATATGTGCTCAGTGCTTTCTTTGTCTCGTTTTCTGCCAAAGATCATCAAAGTGTTCAAAAGTCAAAACCAAAGGAAAGGATCCCATGTCAATACTCTATGTTAATATTATAATTTTTTTTAATAAAAAATATATATATACTCCTCTCAAACAATTTGTGTTAATGTATATCCAAAGAGATATGTTATTTGCACAAATTTTACACAACAAAGGCATAAATTTTTTCTAAAAAATAAAAAATGAAAAATGCTGTACACATCAGTATTGTTGTGCAGCTAACATATCTTATATCCAAATTGCGTCAATATCTTCCCAAACTAATAAAAATAATCGAGAAATGATTAAAACACTCACACTACACAATAATGGCACAACATCAAGGCACAATGGAGTGGGGTTCATTATTGAAAAATGGTGACCCACGCAGTGGATCTTCACCATTTTTTCTTTTTTCAAATTTATAAGAGTATTTTTGTGCTTTTAAAAAATTGTTAAGGTCAATTTTGTCTTTTTCGGGACAAAATGGGTACATTGACAATTTTTCTTTTGTAGTTTAATGCTCTATTTGTTTTAGCGTAAAATGTTTTCTAGAAAATATTT
The DNA here is from genome assembly GCF_958979055.1 of Alnus glutinosa. Lineage (NCBI taxonomy): Eukaryota > Viridiplantae > Streptophyta > Magnoliopsida > Fagales > Betulaceae > Alnus > Alnus glutinosa. The sequence goes on from NC_084894.1 coordinate 23,964,326, forward strand.
TCGACATTTTTCGGTATTTGGTGGAAGCGAAAATAAAGGTCAACAGAAATCATTTTCAGTTTGACCGTAAAAGCCTCTTTAATTTTTGGAAAAAGATTTACGGTTTTTAAACTCTTCATTTTTGCACGTACGTTTATGAGAATCCGTCACCGCTGGACATTAGAATTTATTGGTAGCCTGGCTCTATCACCAAAAATCCCTGAATTTTGATATCCGAATGAAATCTGGTATGCCGGAACCAAATTCTGGCCTGTTTGGCCAGACTCTGGAAATTTCTACCGAAATCTGACCAATGCAGCCGGAATCCGACCAGATTGGCCAGAATCTAGAAATTTCTGCCATATTCCGACCAAAGTAGGTCAAATTCCGACGAAACAGGCTATAATCTTGCCAAGCTGGCCAGATTCTGGCCGTACTGGTCAAATTTTGGCCAATTTGGCCCGAATGTGGTTTGTCGGAATCCGGCGACGGCTGCCGGACGTCGCCCGATTCCGTTTTACGCAGTTGGTGATTTTTTCGTACAAACCAAAAGCCGAAAAATATTTTCAGGAAAATCATTTTTTTTTTATCTGAAAAATGATTTTGTTAAAAATATTTTATGACGGAAAACATTTTACGTCAAAACAAACAGAGTATAAGTGGACATTAATGCAATCAATAGTTTTGGGATGGGGCATTAAAAATTGAGTAGTAGTTTGAGAAAGTATATGTATTTGGGATAATTGTACTGCTGGTCCCTGGGATTGGATAATTGCCTAAATGTGGTTTGTCAGAATCCGGCGACGGCTGCCGGACGTCGCCGGATTCCGTTTTACGCAGTTAGTGATTTTTTCGTACGAACCAAAAGCCGAAAAATATTTTCAGGAAAATCATTTTTTTTTTTAATTTGAAAAATGATTTTGTTGAAAATATTTTACGACAGAAAACATTTTACATCAAAACAAACGGAGCATAAGTGGACATTGATGCAATCAATAGTTTTGGAATGGGGCATTAACAATTGAGTAGTAGTTTGAGAAAGTATATGTATTTTGGATAATTGCACCACTGTCCCTGGAGTTGGCCTAAATTACAAATCACCCCATGTGGTACTATAATTACAAATCACTCTCTGAACCGGTTTTTCGTCCACCAAGTAAACAAAATCCATTAGTAGATTACAATACAAATGATATTTAGAGGTTATTTCACTATTTATATGACATGACAAACTAACAAATTTTGTTAACTCGGTGGATGAAAAACGAGTTTAGGGAGTAATTCGTAATTATAGTTTCAAGAATTCTCCATGAACTTTTTGTACCACATGGAGTAATTCGTAATTTAAGCCAACCCCAGGGATCAGTGATGCAATTATCCCTATGTATTTTTCTCAAGATTTTTTTATGTGAGGGGCTAACCTATCTAAGTAGAGAGACAAACTTAAGGGAAGGTTGTAGGGGGTACCTCCTAAAAAAGAAAAAGAAAATGTTAAAAAGAGGTTTTTGGTCGTTAAATTTATTAAAAAAAAAATGGTTTAGGTCTTTTTTTTTCCTCTTTTTTTGGCCCTTGAAAAAAAGAAAATGATATAATCTGGTCCCTAAAGTTAAATTTCTAATTTTATCCTTATTCATAGATAGTAGATACATCATACATAGTCTCTCAATCTCTCTTTAATCAATACATATAATCTCTCTTTATTTTGTATAAGCACAAGGTTATGTAAAATAAAAGCAACAAATTTTAAATTTTATTTTATAAATGATGACCGTTTAATCGATCATGAAAAACCCTAAAGAATTAAACTTTACACAAAGAGGGAACCATTCACCTATGGTTGACTCTCCTTTCATTCTTCTCCATCTACGATTTAGATATTGTCAAGTTATTTAAATTTTATTTTCATGTGCAAGATGGGTATTCTGTTGTATTTGTTTATTGAAAAATGCTAGAATTATCTCTATTTTTACTAAAATGCCTCTGCAAGGTCATGCAGCATCCTCTTGTTAAAACACCACCAATTTCAAATGCTTAAAATCCTAAGAAGATGTAAATTTAATCATTTAATCAATACATTAATACTCTCTCTCACGTGTGGGCTCAAACTTCATTTTAATAGATGAGACCCAAAAGGCCAACTCGTTGAATATTTAACTGAAAAATTGAAAGTACATGAAAGAAACAGAGTTCGAACTGATACCATGTTAAATTGCCACTTGTTCCAAAAGCATAAGCAGATAGAAATAGATAAATTTAATCATTTAATCAATACTTTAACAATCAGCAACTTCGAAATTTTATTTTCACCTCATTTTTTTTTTATTAACAAGTGTTACATCGTCATGTCAGTCTGACATGCTTTTCAATTACAAGCAACACTAAAATAAAGCATTAAACATGAAATATAATTAGAAATCAAAGAGGTACACTCGTAATCATCTTGATTAACAACATCACAAAATTATTGTGAATTATTTAGCGCCGTCAAAGAAACCTTATAGACTTCAACAAACTCCATCCGGAGTAAACTTGGAGCAACAAATCTCTGCAAGTGAAAGTAATTAAGTATGGAGTTAGTTAGTCCTTTCAATCAAAAGTCACTTTCTACTGCTCAAATTCAAGAACATTCCCCCCTAGCTGCATCAGAGTCACTACAACTAATTACTAATTAAAGATACATAATGAATTGTGAAGAACTGGTCATAAGAGGCCATTTGATTCAAGGCATCTTCGATTCCTATGGAAGCCCACATGTATTTCTGCAAATAAGATGCTTGGAAATGTGGCATTCTTCATTTGGGTTGCTATGTGAAGTTACATTTGCCATTGGAATCATGCCTTAAGAAAACGCTGGCATCCAATTATGTGGATAAATTTTCATTTTGATTTATATTGAAAGTAAAAAGCAAGAGATTTTCTTGACAAACCTGGAGGTGTTGCCTCTAATCATAACTACAACTAGTGCCTCGGCTGCTGATTGTTGAGTGCTGGTCTTCGATGATATTCATTTCCAAGATACAGCTTAGGGAAGATCTTGAAAAGAATGTCATCAACATGTTTGTAATACCATATCCTCCACCTCTTCCAAAACATAAGGGGCCCCATTACAATTCCAAACCCAAAAACAAATCCCAGTTCAGCACTTATGTAATTCCACTCAATCATACTCCTATGAGATTCTTTATACGTTGAAGGTGACAATCGTGGCTCCTCATGTGAGCACTGTGATTTCAAAGGCAAACCACATAATCTTTCGTTTCCTTTGAAGGAATTTTCAGAAAATGTAGAGAATTGCTTAATAAATGGAATATGTCCCACCAATTGGTTGAAGGAAAGGTTGAGGACCGAAAGGAAAATAAGACCATTGGCGAGTTGTATAGGAATCTCTCCAGTAAGCTTGTTGCTTGACAAGTCTAATGACTCAAGATTACTCAATTTCCCTAGAGATGCTGGGATTTGGCCCGTAAAAGCATTATGCGACAAGTTGAGAATATATAACAATGTGAATTCTCCAATTTCTTCAGGTATAGGACCATCAAAGTTGTTGCAAGAAAAATCAATGGTGGTGAAGATAGTTAGGATCTTCACCAGCTCCACCTCTAAACCCTTGCTAATAACTGTTACTTTATCTTGATAGTAAAAAGTACCAATTTGAACTTGGATGTGATTGAGTTTAGATTTGGCCTCATGTGCATGATCCATCATTGCCATCCAAGTAGAAAGGAGTACTATTGGAAGGTTACCGGTAAAATTGTTTGAAGCTACATCTATGATTTGAAGCATCGGCCAAGGGGCAAGCTCTGGATGACCAATGGGCCCATAAAATTTGTTAGATTGCAAAATAAGAACCTTCAATAGGGTTAATCCATTCAAGTGAAATGGGAAGGTGTCCTTGATGTGGTTGTTCCCAATGTCCAAGACCTCCAATAAATGGCAATTCTTTAGAGATTTCGGCAACTTTCCCTCTAGATGGTTTTTATTGATAGCTAAAGTTTGCAAATAACAAGACTCTGGAAAAGTATTAGGAATTGTACCATTGAGATTGTTTCTCCTTAGACTCAACACCTGAAGAAAAGCCCCACTCATCTCAATCAAGCATTGGGGAATTATGCCACCGAAGTAATTATCAGACAGATCAAGAAATCGAAGATTTGTATAATTGCATATTGATCCAGGGATACTCCCATATAATTTATTACTTGAAATAGAAAAGAATTGTGCGGATTCAAGGGACTGACCGATGCTAGCTGGTAAGGCAGAATGAAAATCATTCATGGAGAAATCCAAGTAGCTGATAGGTGGGACAACTGGGAGTTGGCCTTGGAACTGGTTGGATCGAAAGTCTAGAGATCTCGCAATAAAAGAGAGATTGGAGATAGGTCCTTTGAGAGTGACCAAGTAGTTATAAGAGAGATTTAGAAATCTAAGTTGGGGAAGTTTCCAGATCCAATTAGGCATCTCTCCATATATCTGGTTCCTTGAAAGGTCTAAAGAGTATAACATGGATTGGTTTCTACAGAAATCAGGAATTTTTTTCAACTTGCTAGAAGCCAAGCCTAACCAAGCAATTTGGGGAACATGGGAAGACGAAAGGTTAAAACCACTATATTCAACCAACAAATTGGAGCCATCAAAGTTGTTTGAAGAAAGGAGGAGGATTACAAGACCTCGAAGTTGAAAGATAGATATGGGTATTGTCCCTTCCAACTCGTTTTTGCTCAAATCAAGCTCTTCTAGTTTGTAAGAAGAAATGTTGGAAAATTCCTTGAGTTGCCCAGAAAATTGGTTATTGGAAAGTTGTAATGTCTGCAATGATGGGAGGGAAAACAATGAAATTGGAATATCCCCATTCAGTGAATTGTAACTTAAATCAAGAATCTCTAGATGTTGAAGTTCTTCCCACTGAGTTGAAGTAATTTGACCAGTGAGATTAATGGAAGAAAGGTCTAGGTTGGTCAGATTCTTGGCCATGCTAAATACTGGAATTGATCCACTAAACATGTTTAATGACATGTCCAAATAGACCAATTGTGTGAGGCTCGCCATTGAGTCTGGAATTGATCCTCTGAAATTGCAATTCGAAAGATCTATTGTTGACAACATTTTAAAATTGCCAATAGAATGTGGCAATGTCCCAGAAAAATTTGTGCTCCTAAGCACCATGGTTCGAAGAGATCCATTCGGAGGAAATTCTGGCAAAGAACCTTGCAAGTCACCATTGTATGATAAGTCAATCGTTTGTAACGTTGGAACCTGGAATATCTTTTTTGGAAATTTTCCAATCAACCTAGAAAAGGAGACTTCCAAAGATGTCAGATTTTTGAAATCTGCAAAAAAATTTGGAATTGGAGAAGAAAGGTAGTTACCATTCAAACGAATAACTGAGAGGGACTTAAGATTCCGTAATGAGGAATCAATAGGGCCTGAAAGATAGCAGTTTGACAAGCTCAACACTCTTAGATTTGGCAACGAAGATGATAAGACATGACACCACTCCTTACCTTGCGTTGATATAACTACATCATCAAGATGAAGTTCCATAAGCTCCGAAAGGTTCTGAACGAGCATATTTAAATTTGGATTCTCAAGTGTCAGGGAATAACCAGTTTCGTAGGTGTGATAATTGCCAGATAAATCAAGAGTAACCAACCTTGTCAAACGTGAAATCGCAATAGGAATTTGCCCTGCAAAGCTGGTGTATGATAGATTTAAATAACTCAAATTCGCCAGCTTGTCAAACTTTGATGGAATGTGAGAAAAGTTGAAGTCGTTGTAAGCCAAACTCAGGCTCTGGAGATACTGAAGACTGAAGAGGCTGCTTGAATTGTAAAGTCTACCCGAGATGGATTCATTGGTCAAGTCGAGACCAATAACACGTCCCTCATGGCAAGTTACACCTTCCCAAAAACAGCAATCAACACTTTGATTCCACTTAACAAGTTTGTTGGACATAGCAGGATTGAATGTAAGGTCATTGTTCTTCAATTGCAGTAACAAGGACTGCTGATTGCCGAAACATTGGCCAGACACGCCAAAGACAGGAATGCTAATTAGGAAAAGTGAGTAAATGGGCATCAAGAAAAGCCACAAAAAGACTGCAAGTCTCATTGCATGGAATGGAAGAGAGGTGATATTAATTAATGGTGGATTAGGGATGGTATTAATTTGTTTTGTGTGTGATTAAATAATAAATGAAAATATAATGGAGGATGAGGCGAGTAAAGTTCCAGTAACACAACATTTTGACCTGTGATTATTAATTATTGGAGGTCATGATTGCTTCAGCCACGGGATTAAACCCATGCATTATATTATTGGTCCAATTAACTTTCTGTAGGAAGATTTATTCTTATTTGAATCACAAGTGGAGATGACGTGCAAAAGCAAAATTCCACCCGGTTCTGGCACGGCAACTTTATTCACGCGTTTGGAGAAATTTGATGTTGCGTAATTTGGACTTCTAGGATTTATTCGATCTGAGTCGGTCAAAGAGCGAGTCCTTTTTGAGTACAGGGAATTTTAACTTCTCTTTTTTCTAAGCAAATTGGGAAAAAGGCTATAGAGAATCAAACAACCGAAAAATTGGACGAGCTTCTCAATAACAAACTCAAAATTAAAATATTACAGAATATATAACTAAATAGTAAGAAATAGGTCAAAAAATTACTTGATCCTCCCTGTAAGGTAGGCTTGGTAATTTTGACACGACCCGCGAATCCGACGTGAACACGACATGAATATATAGGGTTTGAGTTTATGCTTTAACCCGTTTATAATCCGTCAATCCATTTATGACATGTACGTTTATGATCCGTTAATGACTCTTTTATAACCCGTCAACCTGTTTATAACACGTTTATGACCCACCAACCCGTTTATGACATAATTATGATGCGTTAATGACACATTTTTTACCAAATTAGTTAAACGGATTGACACGCTAACCCGACAGGTTGACACGACAACCCGAATTGCCAAGCCTACTGTAAGACCGTATAAAATGGTAACCAGAGCAAGAGAGGCATAGGAAATGGCACGGATTTCGAAAAGTCTCTCAACAATACAAAGAATGTGGAAAAAAAAATTAGAACGTTGGGCCATAGAAAGCAGAATTCTAGAATGAAAAGAGGAATGTGGAAAACAAGTGGAGGTGGGGGAATTCCTACCGGTTCTGGCACGCCAACTTTATGGGGAGCCAAATTTTATAGAGGAAAGCAGTAACTTTTGGTTTGGTTAGCGGAATTCAATTTTTTTTTTTTTTTTTTTTTTTTTTTTTTTTTTTTGTTTTTGTTTACATTTTTTAGAAATTTGATGCTTAGTCATTTGAATTTTCCATCACCATTATTTTCATGTTTTAAAATAAAGGAATTTATTAGAATTTTCGAGAATATAAGATTTTCATGTATAATTTACTTCTACGTATCTTGTAGGAAATATTTATTCTTTTCAGAATATCTTTATGTTTCTCTTTTTAAATGCCAAGTTACGGAAGAAAAAAATTAGGGGCAGACCTAGGTACCAGTTGGACTATTGGGGGGTCTTTGGCAACCAAATATTATTATTATTATTATTATTATTTATTTTATATATATATATTTTTTAATCTCTATGAAATCTATAGCATGGCCCCGTCAATATTAACTTTTCACCCTCAAATGGTTTCAGCTTTCTACTAGTGCTCGGACCAAAATAAGGAGAGTTATATATAGGCTTATAGGTTTTAAAAAACACAATTATAATAAGAGGTGGAACTACGGACTACCCCTAGCCTTGAAAGGTTACGAGCCCCTTCGAAATATAAAAAATGTCACAAAATTTTGATTTTTTTTTTTTTAAAAAAAAAAAATTATGTATTTTTATGAAATGGACCTTCCAAAATTAATTTTTATCCCTAAAAATGATATTTTTTTAGTTTTGTCCCCCTCCTAAAATTTTAGTTCCACCCCTGCTTCTCTACAACCAAATTGATGGTGTGAGACAAGAGGGACAGTTGAAAGACATAGAAACACTTTTGAGCAAGAAACTGCTTAGAAAAAATAGCGGTGGAAATTTTTTATGGATACAGAAAAATGAATTCCTTGGACAATGTTTGAGATTATAGGAATAGAAGCTGCGTTTTTAATTTAATTTAAGACAGCCAAACTAGAATAGACAGGAAACAAGACTCCCTAAGGAGGGCAGTGCATATATTAGGTGTTTGAAATTTCTTTCCCAATCCAATAGTCTAAAACTGAAAAGCCCCAGATGCAATACTTTCCCAATCCAATGGTCTGATTCGAACTAAATAGAGAGAACGAGATTAGTGGAGCCAGAAACAATTTTCATTCCATTTGTCAAAGAGAAGGGTTGTCGATCTCAGATCAAATATTTATATCTGTATTCTGTTGTTGTTGGTGCTTCAATAGAGTTAGAAGAGATATTCTTCATTAATTATTTATTGATCAGTAGGGTTCAGTCCACATGCTTTTCAAGCACAAGCAACACTAAAACATAGCAAAAAAATAGGAAAAATGATTAGAATTCAAAGAGGTACATGCCTATGGAGAGGTACCGGTACACTAATTATTTGATTGACAACATGAAAAAAGTAGTGCAAATTATTACACATAAATGTGTATATATACCAACAACTGAGCATATTTGTCACTGGAGAGACCTTACAGACTTCAGCAAACTTTCTCCATAGAAAACTTGGAGCAACACATCTATGCAAGCTCTGAATCTCAACTCATAAATAGTACAAACAAATATTGACAATGTAGAAACTTCAGAGGGTATATTGTCAATTTTGAAATATTTTAAGAAGACTTGGAGCAACATATATCTCTACAAGTGAGGCGTATAATATTGGTATAAGTCAATATCAACCAAAAGTTCTTTTACACGATCTAATTGAATAATTGCACAATGAACTTGATGCACACTAACTATTACAAAAAACATGAAAATGATAAATGGGCTCATTGAAGGATGTTGTGACCTCTAATATATGGCTATTTCGATAGAACCGTGATTTTTAGAAACACAGTAAAATGTATTATCAATTGACCGACTAAGATTAAGACTGACTCTATTAACTCTATACTAAGACTATATCTATACTAAGAAAAATCGGAATCAAACCCCTTATTGGAGATTTATTTCTTATTGGACTCTAACATGAGACTAGGGCAATACTAAATTATTAGGAAAAAGTTCACATATCCCTCTCAAACTATCATCCAATTGATAATATTCCTTCCAAACTTTTATTTGGGACAATGCCCCCCTCCCCCCCTTCCCACACACAAAAAAACTATCAAAACATTGTCAATGTATTCCCAAAAGCCAATAATAATAATAATAATAATAATAATAATAAATTATTTTTTATTTAAAAAAAAAACGAAAACTTTTTAATTTTTCTTTTAATTTTTAAATTTGGCCGCCCTTGGTTTTTATGTATTTTTTTTTAGTTTTAGTTTTTTTTAATTATTATTATTTTCTTATTTTATTAAAGGTGTTTTCGTCATCGGGGGAATATTGACAATTTTTACTAGTTTGGGGAGATATTGTCCAAATTGAAAGTTTGATGATACATTGTCAATTGGATGGTAGTTTGAGTGAGGTATATGAACTTTACCTTTAATAAAATTATGCACTGCTACAAAATTAATGGCACACAAAAATAGAACCTCTACTCCAACGAGTAATGCTACATGTCACTCCCATGTCCTCCCAAAAGTAATGTGGCTCTAGAACATTCCTAATGAGCTCTCCATTTCAAAATTTTCACCGAAATTTGGTGAAAAACTCAAAAAAAATCAACTTCAATAAATTCTCTATGATTTTTCTATTTTAGCTCTTGTCAGAATTTCAATCCAAATTTAGCTTACAAATTTTATGAGCTATTGAATATTTTATCATTTCTCTCTCATTTCACTTCACTTTTCACTTTTCCTCTCTCTTCATTTATTAGGAATGTTTGTTTAAAACTAATAAAAAATTAATATTTAGTTGAAATAGAGAAACATTTAGATAGATGGTTTTTAGAGACCACTTATCAAATTTTCTTGACCAAATAAGAATTAGGTTGCCCAATAACTTATTCAGTCAAGTGGGTCTCATAAATAGTTTCTCACAATCATCTGTCCGAATTCATTTAAATTCAAACAAATAATTATAAAGGATCGTTATCTCCTTTACTTGTTTAGCACCCACAAAAAATAAAAAAGTCAATAAATAAAAAATTCATTTCAATTTGTGTCCACTCTCCCCCTTATCCGAGAGTAAAAGAGAAGTTGTTTTTCACGTCCTTAAAAAGCAACTTGTGACGAAGGCTTTCCCACGACAAGAAAACGCGTTGCCTCAGTGACTCAGTCTACATTGAATACACACCATACGTGCTTTCTTTGTGTCATTTTCTGCCAAAGATCATCGAAGTGTGATCAAAACCAAAGGAAAGGATCCCATGTTAATACTCTATGTTAAGATTTTTTTTTTTTTTTTGATAAAAAAAAAATATATATACTCCTCTCAAACAATTTCTAGATTGTTAATGTATATTAAAGAGATTTATTATTTACACAACTCTTATACAATAATGGCACAACAATGCTGATGTATCCAATTTTTTCTAAAAAAATAAAAAATGAAAAATATTAGACACATCAGCATTGTTGTACAATTGTTATGCAGCTAACATATCTTGTCCAAATTGTGTCGATATCTTCCCAAACTAATAAAAATAATCAATGTCCCTCAATAACAAAAATACATTTAATGAAAATTTAAAAAATTGAAAAACGGTGACCCAGGCAGTGGGCCTTCACCATTTTCTTTTTTCAAATTTATAAGAGTATTTTTGAGTTTTTAAAAAAATTGTTAAGCTCAATTTTGTCTTTTTCAGGACAAAATGGGTACATTGACAATTTTTCTTTTGTAGTTTAATGCTCTGTTTGTTTCGGTGTAAAATATTTTCTAGAAAATATTTTCGACATTTTTCGGTGTATGGTGAGGGCGAAAATAATGGTCAACGGAAATCATTTTTGATTTGACTGTAAAAGCGTCTTTGAAAAACGATTTACGGTTTTAGGTTTAAACTTTTCTTTTTTGTACGCACGTTTGTGAAAATCCAGCACCGCCAGGCATTGGAGTTTGTTGGTAGCCTGACTCTATCGTCAAAGATCCTTTAATTTTGGTATCCAACCGGAATCTAGTATTCCGTAACCAGATTCCGGCCAAACTAGGCCAGATTCCAACAAAATTGGCTGGAATCTGGCCAATTAGGCCCGAATTTGGTTTGTCAGAATCCAGCGACGGCTACTGGACATTGTCGAATTCTGTTTTAAGCAGTTGGTGATTTTTTCATATGAACCAAACGCCAGAAAATATTTTCAGGAAAATCATTTTTTTTTTAAAGATGATTTTGTTGAAAATATTTTATGACGAAAAATATTTTACATTGGAACAAACGAAGCATATATAAGTGAACTTTGATGCAATCAGTAATTTTGGGATGGGGCATTGACACTCGAGTACTAGTTTGAGAAAGTGTGTATTTTTCTCAAGATTTTTTTATATGAGGGACTAACCTATCTAAGTAGTGAGCGCGCTACCAATCTGCACCTTCGTTTGTGTTATTTCTCTTTCCAATTCCATGCTAGCTAATGAGATCTTTTGTCTAACTAATATTGCTTTAATATATCAGAAATCTTGTAACTTGGCATTTTTGTATTTTATGAAAGTCAACTTAACAAATTAATAACTCTAATACATGCTTCTTTTCACAACGATTATTAATTATTGGAGGTCATTGCTTCAGCCATGGGATTAAACCCATGCATTATATTATTGGTCCAATTAACTTTCTGTAGGAAGATTCTTATTTGAATGTTCCTACAAAAAAAGCAAAATTCCTCCCGGCCGGTTCAGGCACGGCAACTTTATTCACACGCTTGGAGAAATTTGATGTTGAGTAATTTGGATTTTTAGGAATGTGGTTATTCACACGATATTTCTCAGTCTATCGTCTTTGGATTTATTCTGAGTCAGTCAAGAGTTGGTACTCAAAATGTCATTTCTCTATTTCTCAGCATCAATAAAGTATTACTACTCAGGCTTTCTACGAAGGGGGCACCATATACCAATACAACATGTTCAGAATCTTCGGATGGATTGAATTTTTAACTTCTCTTTTTTCCAAGCAAATTGGGAACCAAAATACCGAAAAAAAAAAAAAAAAAAAAAGGCGAGCTTTCTAACAACAAACACTCAAAACGAAAATACAACTAAATAGTATGAAATATAATAGGCCAAAAAATACCCGGTCCTCTTGTAAGGGCCGCATAAAACGGTAACGAAAGCAAAAGAGGCATAAGAAGTGGCACTGACTTCGAAAAATCTCTCAACTCTTCCTGTACTCCCACTTAAAAATAGCAAACCACAAAAAAGAAGCTTTGCAAAAGAGGCATTAGCATTCCAATAAGGAGCCATTGAAGAAGAGGAACGAATTCTGATTATACAACTCTCCGCAACAAGATCAAACTACAAAGTTAGAGGGAGACTAAAACCCACAAAATCAATATATAATACAAGACTGAATACCGAAAAACAATACAATTAACAGAAACACATCAAAACACCAAAAAGCAACAACATTGATGGATGATGAGAAGAGTTAATCATTACAAACCTTGAATGCAACATGGATCCATTCTTTTCTTTTTTTTCTTTTTTTTTTTTAAAAAAAATTTTGCTTAATAGTGAAACCAAAATGAGAAGAGTTAATCATGATAAACCTCGAGGCACTGTGCATCATAAAAATGAAGTCATCTCGAATCTTGTTGCTGATATTGAAAATTCTTTTGTTCTTTTTGTCCCTCTATGCCCTATTTAGGTTACAAGTTTTGGCTCAGTATCAGTATCGAATGCACTGTTCCAATATGAAGGTGTTCATCGCTGAAATTGTCTGGACCAGACAAATGCACTTTTTGGTTGTTAAAAGCAGCCAAATTATAAGCTCAGAAAATTCTAAAGTCTACCATATATCCCAGGCCATTGGCAAATCGGACTACCGAAATAATAGCACAATCACGTACAGTATAATTACATATGCAAATTATACATGAGTTCAATGTTAAAGCATTTTCAAAATTATTATGTATATATATATATTTATTTTTTGTTTTGAAAATGTTTTAAAGGGAAGATATTAAAGAGCATTAAATGAAGATAGTCTCGTATGAAAAAGAAAAAAAGTATAGTTTGCATTTATAATGCTCAATACACTTTAAGCATTTAAAGTAGTGCTTGAATGCATGCACTTATGTGTATACTCTAGTGTGGTGCGAAGCACTGGATGCGCGGGTGTGTGGCAGTGGGCGCCTTGAAGGCGTACTCGGAGCGATCTAAGCATATGACCATTCAATTTTGAATGACCGTGCTCATTCGATATGATCGATAGTTTGATCTTAGACCATAAGATGCTTCTTGCGTAGATTCAGTGATTGGATTTACTGGACTATCATTAAAATAAACTGTAAGATCAAATCACCTTTGATCTAACGATTGAAATTAAATAATAACAATCTAATGATTATTTTATAATAATTAGTGATAGTTATCTGATTTGATGGTCAGAATTAAGTATCTGATAATTTCTAGATTAGCAATTATTTAACATAACACAAAAGTAACTATCTCAGTAATAATAGACAAAGTAGCTATTAAAAAAGTATAACTTTCTACTTTAACTACTGTTTTTTTTAAAATTTAAAAAATTGAAAAAAAAAAAATAACGAAATTTGTAAAAATACTCATGCCTGAATCTTTGAAAATTTTTATAATTTTTTATTTTTTAACAGCAAATTCTAACAGAGTACCCTTAAGTGAGACATTTGGAAACATGAATGCCCCAATTTGAGACATTTGCTAGTTCAACACCCTTATCTCAAAACGACGTAATTCGATACCCTTTTGTGAAGTTACCCCACAAAATTAAGTTTAAATATTCTCTCGCTCCTCAAAATTACTATATGACACTGCATATCATTAGACAGTAACGTTTTGGAAGTGGTGGATTATGATAGTAGGCGAAAGATGGAGGATGTTTGTGGGAATCCGTCAACGCCGGGCATTGGAATTTACTGATAGCTTGGCTCTATCACCAAAGATCTCTGAATTTTGGTATCCGATTGAAATCTGGTGTGCCAGAACCTAGTTTGGCCAGAATCTGGAAATTTCTACCAGGAATTTGACCAGTACAACCGGAATCCGGCCAGATTGGTCGAAATCTAAAAATTTCTACCATATTTCAACCAAAGTAGGCCAAATTCCAACGAAACAGGCTGGAATTTTGCCAAACTAGCCAGATTCTGGACGTACTGGTCAAATTCTGGCTAGTTTGACTCGAATGTGGTTTGTTGGAATCCAGCGACGGCTGCCAGACGTCGTTGGATTCCGTTTTACGCAATTAGTGATTTTTCGTACGAACCAAAAGTCGAAAAATATTTTCAGGAAAATCATTTTTTTTAATCTAAAAAATGATTTTGTTGAAAATATTTTACGACGAAAAACATTTTACGTTGAAACAAACAGAGCATAAGTGGATATTGATGCAATTAGTAGCTTTGGGATGAGGCATTAATAATTGAGTAGTAGTTTGAGAAAATATATGTATTTTGGATAATTGCATTACTGGTCACTGGGGTTGGCCTAAATTACGAATCGCTCCATGTGGTAATATAATTACAAATCATTCCCTGAACCAATTTTCCGTCCACGAAGTAAATAAAGTCCGTTAGTAGATTATAATACAAACGATATTTAGAGGTTGTCTCACCATTTATATGACGTGACAAACTAACGGATTTTGTTAACTTGATGGACGAAAAAGGAGTTTAGGGAGTGATTCATAACTATAGTTTCAAGAATTCTCCATGAACTTTTTGTACCACATGGAGTGATTCGTAATTTAAGCCAACCCAGAGATCAATAGTGCAATTATCTGTATGTATTGTTCTCAATATTTTTTTTTTTATGTGAGGGACTAACCTATCTAAGTAGAGAGACAAACTTAAGGGACAGCTGTAGAGGTCCCTCCTAAAAAAGAAAAAAAAAATGTTAAAAAGAGGTTTTTGATTGTTAAATTTATTAAAAAAAATATATATAATTTAGGTCTTTTTTTTTTTCTTTTTTTTTTCCTCTTATTTTGGCCCTTGAAAAAAAGAAAATGATATAATCTGGTCCCTAAAGTTAAATATCTAATTCTATCCTTATTCATAGATAGTAGATACATCTTACATAGTCACTCAATCTCTCTTTAATCAATACATATAATCTCTCTTTATTTTGTATAAGCACAAGGTTATGTAAAATAAAAGTAGACAAATTTTAAATTTAATTTTATAAATGATGACCATTTAATCGATCATGAAAAACCCTAAAGAATTAAACTTTACACAAAAAGGGAACCATTCACCTATGGTTGACTCTCCTATCATTCTTCTCCATCTACGATTTAGATTTTGTCAAGTTATTTAAATTTTATTTCATGTACAAGATGAGTCTTCTGTTGTATTTGTTTATTGAAAAATGCTAGAATTATTACTATTTTCACTAAAATGCCTCCACAAACTCATGCGGCATCCTCTTGTTAAATCACCACCAATTCCAAATGCTTAAACTCATAAGAAGAGGTAAATTTAATTATTTAATCAATACTTTAACACTCTCTCACGTGTAGGCTCAAACTTTATTTTAATAGATGAGACCTAAAAGGCCAACTCGACGAATATTTAATTGAAAAATTGAAGGTACATGAAAGAAACAGAGTTCGAATTGATACCATGTCAAATCGTCACTTGTCCCAAAAGTATAAGCTAATAGAAATAGATAAATTTAATCATTTAATCAATATTTTAACAATCAACAACTTCAAAATTTTATTTTCACCTCATTTTTTTTTTATTAACAAGTGTTACATCCCCATGTCAGTCTGACATGCTTTTCAAGCACAAGCAACACTAAAATAAAGCATTAAACATGAAATATAATTAGAATTCAAAGAGGTACACTCATAATCATTTTGATTAACAACATCACAAAATTACTGTGAATTATTTAGCGCCATCAAAGAAACCTTATAGACTTCAACAAACTCCCTCCGAAGTAAACTTGGAGCAACATATCTCTGCGAGTGAAAGTAATTAAGTATGGAGTTAGTTAGTCCTTTCAATCAAAAGTCACTTTCAACTGCTCAAATTCAAGAGCATTCCCCCCTAGCTGCATCAGAGTCACTGCAACTAATTACTAATAAAAGATACATAATGAATTGGGAAGAACCGGTCATAAGAGGCCATTTGATTCAAGGCATCTTCGATTCCTATGGAAGCCCACATGTATTTCTGCAAATAAGATGCTTGGAAATGTTGGCATTCTTCATTTGGGTTGCTGTGTGAAGTTACATTTGCCATAGGAATCATGCCTTAAGAAAATGCTGGCATCCAATTATGTGGATAAATTTTCATTTTGATTTATATTGAAAGTAAAAAAGCAAGAGATTTTCATGACAAACCTGGAGGTGTTGCCTCTGATCATAACTACAACTAGTGTCTCGGCTGCTAATTGTTGAGTGCTGGTCTTCGACGATATTCATTTCCAAGATACAGTTTAGGGAAGATCTTGAAAAGAATGTCATCAACATGTTTGTAATACCATATCCTCCACCTCTTCCAAAACATAAGGGGCCCCATTACAATTCCAAACCCAAAAACAAATCCCAGTTCAGCACTTATGTAATTCCACTTGATCATACTCCTATTAGATTCTTCATGCGTTGGAGGTGACAATCGTGGCTCCTCATGTGAGCACTGTGATTTCAAAGGCAAACCACATAATCTTTCGTTTCCTTTGAAGGAATTTTCTGAAAATGTAGAGAATTGCTTGATAAATGGAATATGTCCCACCAATTGGTTAAACGAAAGGTTGAGGACCGAAAGGAAAATAAGACCATTGGCGAGTTGCATAGGAATCTCTCCAGTAAGCATGTTGCTTGACAAGTCTAGTGACTCAAGATTACTCAATTTCCCCAAAGATGATGGGATTTGGCCCATGAGAGCATTATGCGACAAGTTAAGAATATATAACAATGTGAATTCTCCAATTTCTTCAGGTATAGGACCATCAAAGTTGTTGCAAGAAAAATCAATGGTGGTGAAAATAGTTAGGATCTTCACTAGCTCCACCTCTAAACCCTTGCTAATAACTGTTACTTTATCTTGATAGTAAAAAGTACCAATTTGAACATGGATGTGATTGAGTTTAGTTTTGGCCTCATGTGCATGATCCATCACTGCCACCCAAGTAGAAAGGAGTACTATTGGAAGGTTACCGGTAAAATTGTTTGAAGCTACATCTATGATTTGAAGCATCGGCCAAGGGGCAAGCTCTGGATGATCAATGGGCCCATAAAATTTGTTAGATCGCAAAATAAGAACCTTCAATAGGGCTAATCCATTCAAGTAAAATGGGAAGGTGTCCTTGATGTGGTTGTTCCCAATGTCCAAGACCTCCAATGAATGGCAATTCTTCAGAGATTTCGGTAACTTTCCCTCTAGATGGTTTTTATTGATAGCTAAAGTTTGTAAATAACAAGACTGTGGAAAAGTATTAGGAATTGTACCATTGAGATTGTTTCTCCTTAGACTCAATACCTGAAGAAGAGACCCACTCATCTCAATCAAGCATTGGGGAATTGTGCCACTGAAGTAATTATCAGACAGATCGAGAAATCGAAGATATGTAGCGTTGCATATGAATCCAGGGATACTCCCATATAATTTATTACTTGAAATAGAAAAGAATTGTGTGGATTCAAGGGACTGACCGATGCTAGCTGGTAAGGCAGAATGAAAATCATTCATGGAGAAATCCAAGTAGCTGACAGGTGGGACAACTGGGAGTTGGCCTTGGAACTGGTTGGATCGAAAGTCTAGAGATCTCGCAATAAAAGAGAGATTGGAAATAGGTCCTTCGAGAGTGACCAAGTAGTTATAAGAGAGATTTAGAAATCTAAGTTGGGGAAGTTTCCAGATCCAATTAGGCATCTCTCCATATATCTGGTTCCTCGAAAGGTCTAAAGAGTATAACATGGATTGGTTTCTACAGAAATTAGGAATTTTTTTCAACTTGCTAGAAGCCAAGCCTAACCAAGCAATTTGGGGAACGTGGGAAGATGAAAGGTTAAATCCACTATATTCAACGAACAAATTGGAGCCATCAAAGTTGTTTGAAGAAAGAAGGAGGATTACAAGACCTCGAAGTTGAAAGATAGATGTGGGTATTGGCCCTTCCAACTCGTTATTGCTCAAATCAAGCTCTTCTAGTTTGTTAGGAGAAATGTTGGAAAATTCCTTGAGTTGCCCAGAAAATTGGTTATTGGATAATCGTAATGCCTGCAATGATGGGAGGGGAAACAATGAAACTGGAATATCCCCGTTTAATGAATTGTAACTTAAATCAAGAATCTCTAGATGCAGAAGTTCTTCCCAGTGAGTTGAAGTAATCTGACCAATAAGATTATTGAAAGAAAGGTCTAGGTTGGTCAAATTCTTGGCCATGCTAAATATCGGAATTGATCCACTAAACATGTTCAATGACATGTCCAAATAGATCAATTGTGTGAGGCTCGCCATTGAGTCTGGAATTGATCCTCTGAAATTGCAATTCGAAAGATCTATTGTTGACAACATTTTAAGATTGCCAATAGAGTGTGGCAATGACCCTGAAAATCCTGTATAGTTGAGAACCATGGTTCGAAGAGATACATTTGGAGAAAATTCTGGCAAAGAACCTCGCAGGTCATTGTATGATAAGTCGATCGTTTGTAGTGTTGGAACTTGGAAAATCTTTTTTGGAAACTTTCCATTCAAACCAGAAGAGGAGACTTCCAAAGATGTCAGATTTTTGAAATCTGCAAAAAAATTTGGAACTGGAGAAGAAAAGTCGTTACCATTCAACCGAATAACTGAGAGGGACTTAAGATTCTGTAACGAGGAATCAATAGGGCCTGAAAGATTGCAGTTTGACAAGCTCAACACTCTCAAATTTGGCATCGAAGTTGATAAGACACGACACCACTCCTTACCTTGCGTTGATATAGCTATACCATCAAGATAAAGTTCGATAAGCTCCGAAAGGTTCTGAACGAGAATATTTAAATTTGGATTCTCAAGTGTCAGGGAAGGAACAGTTTCGAAGAAGTCAGAATTGATAGATAAATCAAGAGTAACCAACTTTGTCAAATGCGAAATAGCAATAGGAATCTGCCCTGCAAAACCAGCATTTGATAGATTCAAATACCTCAAATTCGACAGCTTCTGAAACTTTGATGGAATGGGATAACTGTTGAAGTTGTTATAAGCCAAACTCAAGCTCTGGAGATGCTGAAGACAGAAAAGGCTGCTTGAATGGTCAAGTCCACCCGAGATGGATTTGTTACCCAGGTCAAGACCAATAACACGCCCGTCATTTCAAGTTACGCCTTCCCAAGAACAACAATCAACACTTTGATTCCACTTAACAAGTTTTTTGGACATAGCAGGATCGAATGTAAGGTTGTTCTTCAATTGTAGCAACAAGGACTGCTGGTTGCGAATACATTGGCCAGACGCCCCAAAGACACAAATGCTAAGGAAAAGTGAGTAAATGGGCATCGAGAAAAGCCACGAAAAGACTGAAAGTCTCATTGGAATGGAAGAGGTGGTGATATTAATGGTGGATTCAGGATTGTATTAATTTGTTTTGCGTGTGATTAAATATATAGATGAAAATATAATGGTGGAGGATGAGGCGAGGAAAGTTCCACTAGCACGACTTTTTGACCTGTGACTCTGAGTGGTACGTGGCCGACCAAGAAGAAGAAGATGAAGTAACAGAGAAGAGAGACCTTTCAAATTTCTTCTCTTTTTCGACTTCTTTGCGAGGTTTACTTAGCTCCTGGCCAAACGTTTTGAATCATTGGTCTTCCAATATTACAAGACTAAATATAAGAAAGTTGTGGTTTTGATTCAAAGACTAAAATGAAGTTGCCACTACGTACGTGCTATTCCCTGCGAAAACTGAAACAATTGAATTATAGTCATCAATTTTAAAATTTAGGGGCGACTATACTTGATCTATCATTTCATAGAGTATTGATAAAAAAAAATATCCACATTACACACCTCCACTCACATGGGGTGGGATCCATGTGATGGTGGTCCCACCCCATATTAGAGAAGAGTTTGTAATTGATGTGTAATGGGCATTTTTGTATCATCCCCCATCCCTGCCATATCCATCCCCTCAATTTTTCAGCTGGTTTAATTAATGTACCATATCAATCTACAATTGGAGTTGCAATGTCCTTCTTTTATCCTAAAAAGACAAAAATACTCCTAAAAATTTGAAGAAAAAAAAAATTCGTAACAATAGGGTATTTTTGAATTTTTTTAGTACTTTTAGTAAATTGGTATGACACATTAATCAAAGAGACGTATTATGTATTTTCTTTCGGTTCTTTTTTCATTCTCTTACTTTTCAAAATTATCATTAAATTTTTAGGGCTATATGTGGGATTAAGTATAATTTCTCCTAAATTTATGGAACGGCTTTCTTTCTTTCCACTATTAGCAAGATTTACACACATATTTACGTTCTTCTTTTTTCCCTCAACGTTAGATGATTAGATCAGTGGGATTCGTCTTCAAAAAAAAAAAGATCAGTGGGATTCCTTTTGCCATGAGCGTATATTACTCAAATTAATGGATAATGTTTGCATGATTAGAATTATCAAGTACTTTCTTCTTCTTCTTTAGAACATAACTTCAAACTTTCTTCCCCCATCCTTCACCCTTTAGAGCATCTCCGTAATAGGCAAAATAGCTACTAAAAGGTTACAATTGTCTACTTTATTAGCTACTACTTTTTTTTATACCATTTTTAATATATTTTCTATTTTATTTTCTACTTGCTTTTAAATATTATTTCTCATTTCTTTTATTATATTCTTACCAACACTCAATCAAAAGTAAAATATTAGATTTTCACATTGACGGAGTTACCTACGTACATTGGATTCCTCATTCTTTTCGATGTACCATACAGTAGAAATTCATTGAAATTATTCAGTTATATTCTCAAGCTGCTCAAGCATCATTAAGCATAGGTGTGATCAACGAATGAATGCAGATGAATATGGGTGAGGAGAAAGAGAAACCAAATAAACAAATAAATGGTAACATTTTTCTTCAATTGTTTATTCCTTATAGAATGAACAGAAGAGCATGTTCATTATTCATTCTGTAAAAAATAAAATAAAAATAAAAATGTTAAAATAGCTACTTTACTCGACACAAAAATTAGTTCATAATAGTTAAATTTAATTATTATAAGACATTTACCAGTAGTTCTGCTAGATGCTCTTTATGTTTTGTTCTCGTGCTTTCTTTCTATATAATTACTTTAAAGAGAATTATTTGAATCATAAGTGGAGTTGACGCGGTAAAAAATTAAAACGTTGGGTCATAGAAAGCAGAATTCTACAATGAAAGGAGAAATGAGGAAGACAAGTGGAGGTGGGGGAATTCCCACCGGTTCTGGCACCGCAACTTTATGGGGAGCCAAATTTGACAGAGGGAAAGCAGTGACTTTTTGATTGATTAGCAGAATTTATTTTTCTTTTTTCTTTTTTCTTTTTAGCAAAGTAGCCAATTCTAAAAAAAAAAAAAATTGCTATCTTTCGTGGTTTGCGTTAACTGAATTTCGGGGGTTTATATTCTTGGATTATTGTTGTTAGAAATTCTAGTGGTTTGAGTTTTAAAACCAAAGGTAGTTTTAACAAACAATAAAAATAATATTTAAAAAAAAAATAGAGGGTCGAATAAATAATCTGATAGAATTTGTATTAAAAAATAGTAGTTAAAATAAAAAAAAATATGTATTTTGAGAAACTAAAATAGTGAAAACTGCTAGCTAGAAATGCTCTAGTCATAATATCATATGATTTTTCAAAAATGTCTTTCATGTTTGAAAATATTTAGGAATTTGTTAGGATTTTCGACAACATAAGATTTTCATGTATAGTTTACTCTAGGTATCTTGTAGGAAATATTTTATTCTTTTCAAAATATCTTTCTCTTTCTCTTTTTAAATGCATAAGGCTGTTTGACACAAAATTATTTAAAAATTAAACAATAAAAAGATACAGAAGAAAAATCGGGGGCGGACCTAGCTGGATTGTGGGGGAGTCTTTGGCAACCCCCTTTTTTTTTTTTAATCTCTATAAAAATACTATTTTCTATAGCACAGCCTCGTGAATATTAATTTTTCACCACCAAATGGTTTCAGCTTTCTACTAGTACTCGGACCAAAACAAGGAAGCAATGTTATATATAAGCGTATAGCTTTCAAAAAACACAATTTCAATTAGAGGTGGAACTACCCTAGCTTTGAAGGGTTTCCACCACCTTCAAAATATAAAAAATGTCACAAAATTTTGAGTTTTTTGTTTTTGGGGAATAATATGCATTGCTCCCCTCAAACTATCACGTCATTGTCAATGCCTCACTCATCTCAAAAACTATCAATTGTGTCAATATCTCTCTCAAAAGTATCAAAAAATGTCAATGTTCCTCAAATGACAAAAATACCCTTCATAAAATCATAAAAATTCTTATAATTATAAAAAAACTAAAAACTAAAAAAATTAAAAAAACCGGTTTTTCTTTTTTTCTTTTCCCATTTTTTAATAATTTTTGTGTATATTTTCGGTTTATTTTTTTTTCGCACCGTACTAAAGTATATACATAAGTACATATACCCAAGCATTACTTTAAATGCTTAAAGTGCGTTGTGCCTTATAAATGTCAACTACACTTTCTCTTTTTTTTTCATGGCAATAGGATCCTATCCGGTTGATTTTTAACTGAAATAGGAGCTGGTCCTTTATACTTAGGGATATTTTTGTAATTTTATACCATTTGAAATTACAAAAATACTCCTGAGTATAAAGGACTGGCTCCTCTCTAGTTGATTTTCAACTGGAGAGGATCCTGGTCCTTTTCCATGTGAGACTATCTTTCATTTAATGCTCTAATTTAATACTTTTATTTTAAAACATTCACAAAACACAAAATAAATATATATACATATTAATTTTGAAATTACTTTAACAATTTTTAATTTGTTTTAATGAAAAAAAATTTGAGCCATTTTTGCCTTGGTCTTTGGGGAACATTGACATTTTTTAATAGTTTAAGATGACATCAACATAATTAATAGTTTAAGGAGGACATTGACAATTTGATAGTAGTTTAAGGGGGCTATGTATATTTTTCACGTTATTTCTTTCTCTAAATTTTAGGTATTTTTACGAAATGAATCCTCCAAAATTCATTTTTATCCCTAAAAATGATTTTTTTAGTTATGTCCCCCTCCTGAAATTTTAGTTCGACCCCTGCTTCTCTGCAGCCGAATTGATGGTGTGAGAGAAGACGGACCATTTAAGAATAGCCTCAAGGCGTTGAGGGATGAACAAGTCGACAATAGAAAGACACAGAAACACTTTTGAGCAGGAAACTGCTTAGAAATAAATAGAATTCAGTCCCACGTGCTTTTCAAGCACAAGCAACACTAAAATAATTAGAATCCAAAGAGGTACACTGGTGATCATCTTGATCGACAGAATGACAAAAGTAGTGTCAATTATTAAGCGCCATGGGAGAGACCTTATGAACTTCAGCAAATTCCATCCAGAATAAACTAGCTTGGAGCAACATATCTATGCAAGTGAGGCGTACATTGGTGCAAGTCAATGTCAACTGCTCAAATTCAAAAATGTGAACAGTACTGACACTGTTTCTCAATAACAAATCAACCTATTTCATAGATTACAGTACTTCAAATTTCAACGCATCTATCTCTCATATTAATAAAATTAATTATGCACTGCTACAAAAATTAATGGCACACGAAAACAGAACCTCTACTCCAACAAACACACGAAAGATTTGCCTAATAAATCCTACAAAGGCTACGTTCCTAAAAGGTCTATCACAATAATCAAAAGGTCGCATATTCCAATATAATTGTACAGGGAGAAGAATAACTGATCTTATGGGGATTAGAATAATGTGTATAATGCGTAAAAATTAAATACAGCTATTGCTTTTATAATTTTTGTGAAATTTTAAGCAAAATAGATCGAAGTTCAAAAGACACTCTTCAAAAGTAGAAACATATACATAGAAGGAATTGGAAGATTGATACATAATGAATTGTGAATGGCCTCGAGACCTATAGAGTTGAAAACAATTAATGGTCATATGAGGCCATTTGATTCAAGGTATCGTGTGTTCTTCCTACGGCAGCCCACATGCATTTCCAGAAATAAGATGCTTGGAAATGTGGGCATTCGTCATTTGGGTTGCCATTGGAGTCATACCTTAGGAAAACGATGGCATGCAATTATATCCATTTTTTCATTTTGATTTGTATTGAAACTATAAAAGGAAGAGGTTATCATGACAAACCAGAAGGTGTTGCCCTGATCATAATTACTATACCTAGTGCCTCGGCTCTCGATTTCCGAATGCTTTTCTTTGACGATGTTCTTTTCTAAGACACAGTTGAGGGAAGATTCTTAAAATAATGTTATCAACATGTTTGTAATACAATATCCTCCACCTCCTCCAAAACACAAGGGGCCCAATTACAATTCCAAAGACAAAAACAAATCCCAGTTCAGCACATATGTAATTCCACTCAATCATACTCCTATGACTTTCTTCATATGTTGGAGGTGGCAATCGGTCCTCCTCATGTGAGCACTGTGATTTCAAAGACAACCACATAATCTGCTATTTCCTTTGAAGGAAGCTTCGGAAAATGTAGCAAATTGCTTGATGAATGGAATTTGTCCCACTAATTGGTTGAATGAAAGGTTTAGGACCGACAGCAAAATAAGACCATTGGCAAGTTGCACATAAATCTT
Source organism: Alnus glutinosa (assembly GCF_958979055.1). NCBI lineage: Eukaryota > Viridiplantae > Streptophyta > Magnoliopsida > Fagales > Betulaceae > Alnus > Alnus glutinosa. The sequence continues at coordinate 23,989,317 of NC_084894.1, forward strand.
ACCGGTAAGCTCATTGTTTGATAGGTCAAGTGACACAAGATTACTCAATTTTCTTAGAGATGCTCGGATTTGGCATGTTAAAGCATTTTGCGATAGGTTAAGAATATATAACAGTGCGTTTTCTCCAATTTCTTCAAGTATAGGACCATCAAAGTTGTTACAAGAAAAGTAAATGATGGTGAAGATACTTAGGATCTTCACCAGCTCCACCTCTACCTCTAAACCCTTGCTAGTATCTGTTACCGTATCTTCATATAAGTAAAAACCATCAAGACTAATCTGGAGGTAGTTGAGCCTTGTGTGCGCCTCATGTGCACGATCCATCATTGTCATGCAAGACGAAAGAAGCATTATTAGAAGGTTACCAATAAAATTATTTGAAGCTACGTCAATAATTTGAAGCATTGGCCAGGGGCATTAAGCTTTGGATGAAAAATAGGCCCATAAAATTTGTTAGATCGCAAAACAAGGACCCTCAAGGATGTGTTGTTCAAGTAAAATGGGAAGATACCCTCGATGTGGTTGTTCCCAATGTCCAAGACCTCCAACCTAGAGCAATTGGCCAAAGATTTTGGTAACTCTCCTTCTAGTTGGTTTTTATTGAGAGCTTAAGTTTGTAAACCACAATTATCTGGAAATGCATCAAGAATTGTGCCGTTGAGTTTGTTTTTCTTTAGATTCAGCACCCTAAGTTTACCACTCATCTCAATCAAGCATTGGAGAGTTGTGCCACTGAAGGAATTATTAGACAGATCTATAAGTTGAAGATCTGTAGCACTGCATATTGATCTAGGGATGCTCCCATAGAATTTATTACTTGAAAGAGACAAAAATCTAGTAAAGGCAAGGGATTGACCAATGGTTGTTGGTAGCTCTCCATAGATTTGGTTGTTTGAAAGGTCTAGAAAGAATAAATTAGATTGGTTTATCAAGAAATCAGGAAATTTTTTCAACTTGCAAGAAGCAAGAATTAATACATCAAGCTGAACTGCGGATAATGAAAGGTTAAAATCATTATATACAGGGTGCGTTTAGGATTGCGATTTTGTAGAGAAGAAGTGCGATTTTAAACCAAATCGCAGAAAATAAACTGTTTGGAAACTGTGTTTTTAAAAAATTGCGATTTAAAAATGCAGAAAACTGCTTATTCAAATCGCATGCAATATGATGCTTTTTTGAAAACGCTGTATTTTAAAAGGCTAATCTGCGATTTTAAAGGCCAAACTGTGATTTTGCCAAATGCTTAACTGCGTTTTTAAAAATCACTTTTTAAAATCGCATATTTTAAAATCGCTATTTTTAAATCGCACTTTTTGAAATCGCAAACCCAAACGAACCCTCAGTCAACAACTTGATGTGAGAAAGATCAAGGTATGAAAGATTTTTTAACGGTTGAATCACACTAAGGTCCAAGGAGTTGTTAAATTTGTTTGAACCAAGTGATAGGGCTTCAAGACCTCGGAGTTCAAAGATAGACATGGGTATTGGCCCTTCTAACCGGTTGTTATCCAAATAAATACATTTTAATATGTAAGAAGAAACATTGAAAAATTCTTTGAGTTGACCAGAAAATTGGTTGGACCGGAGTACTAACACTTGCAATGATAGACGGGAAAACAGAGAAACTGGAATATTCTCATTTAGTGAATTTCCATCCAAGTAAAGAGATTTCAATTAATTTCAAAAGTTCTTTCCATTGAGTGGAAGTAATTTGACCAGTAAGATTATTGGAAGAAAGGTATAGGTTGATCAGATTCTTGGCCATGCTAAATATTGGAAATGATCCACTAAACATGTTAAATGACACGTCGAAATAGACCAATTGTGTGAGGCTCGCCAATGAGTTTGGAATTGGTCTACTCAAATTGCAATTTGAAAGATCTATTATTGTTGACAACATTTTAAGATTGCCAATAGAATGCGGCAATGACCCTGAAAATCCTATATAGTTGAGAAGCATGGTTCGAAGAGATCCATTTGGAGGAAAATCTGGCAAAGAACCTTGCAGGTCATCATTGTATGATAAGTCAATTGTTTGTAGCGTTGGAACCTAAAAGATCTTTTTTGGAAATTTCCCATTCAACCTAGAAGAGGAGACTTACAAAGATGACAGATTTTTGAAATCTGCAAAATAATTTGGAACTAGAAAAGTATAGTCGTTACCATTCAAACGAATAATTGTGAAGGACTTAAGGTTCCGTAACGATGAATCAATAAGGCCTGAAAGATTGCAGTTTGACAAGCTCAAAACTCTCATATTTGGCAGCGAAGATTATGATAAAACCTGACACCACTCCTCACTTTGCACTAATATAGCTACATCATCGAGATAAAGTTCCATAATTAAGCTTCGAAAGGTTTTGAAGGAGCATATTTAAATTTGGGTTCTCTAGGTAAAGGCCGTAATTGAGAGATAAATCAAGAGTAACCAACCTTGTCAAACGTGAAATTGCAATAGGACTCTACCCTGCAAAGCCAGCCTTTGATAGATTCAAATAACTTAAATTCGTTAGCTTGTCAAACTTTGATGGAATGTGAGAAGAGTTGAAGCCGTTGTAAGCCAAACTCAGGCTCTTGAGATGTCGAAGTCTGAAGAGGCTGCTCGAATCGTCAAGTCCACCAGAGATGGATTCACTGGTCTAGTTGAGACTAATAACACGTCCGTCATGGCAGGTTACACCTTCCCAAAAACAACAATCAACACTTTGATTTCACTTAACAAGTTTGTTTGACATAGCAGGATGAAATAACATTACAAAAAAACTGGCATTTTGTGACGTTTTTTAAACGTCACTATTCACAAAAAAAAAAAAAAAAAAATGTAGCTAATACGTTGGTGTCATTTATTTGGCAATGCTTGCTAAGTGTCATGTGGGCGTAGGTCTGGAATATTTTTTAACAACCCTTCTTTAGTAAGCATCGTAAATTTATGACGCTTCTTCCGTAAACTTCATAAATAAATTTTTAACGACGCTTCTTCCGTAAGCGTCATAAATTACAAATAATGTCGTTTTTATGTAAAGGACGTGTTTTTTTGGTGACACTTACATAGCGAACGTCATTATTTTGTGACGGCAATGGTATAAATGACGTAAAAATTTTATGACGCTTATGTATGAAACACCATTATTTGTTGACGCCTAACGTGTATAAGATGTTTAAATTTTATGACATTTTTTGTATAAGTGTCACAAAATTATGTCGTTTACTCAGTAAACGTCATAAACATTCTACAAACTAATTGATTTTAAAAAAATAAAAACAAATTTGTTATCGTATGAAATTTTCTCATTTTTTAAATTTGTTTTTACCTCATAAAACATCTGCAAAATAACTTAATCGAAAACAAAATCATATGGACAAAATACTATATATCATTAGATTGCCAACAATGTAGTCATATATATATTGCACCATTGTTTCAAAATAAGCAAACAACTAAAAGCAATGTAATCATAGTACCATTACTTAAATTCCTTAATTACAAAAAACTTCAAAAAAAAAAAAAAAAAAAAAAAGACCAAAACATCATATTGCAAGTTCTGCTTGACATCCGTTGTATATATATCAGCCTTGTTCTGCACCAATGAAATTCAACAGCTGCTCTAAATCCTACAATAAGTGGAACAAAATGTTAGGGTCATCCATATAGTATTCAAATAAATTAGTAATAGTAGTCAAAACATTACAACTAGGATCGCACATCAAACTTAACATATATGGACAATATATTTATCTCATACAATCATTGTAAGCCTTTTTTGTCTCTGTGTTCTAAGGAACATTTTGGTTTTGATGCCTCTATCAGAAGGCCTTCTGATCTCCTCTCTAGCATAGTTATATATATAGTTATTATGGTTCTTCACATATGTATCGCTTCTGCAGTTATATATATAACAGGTGATTGGTCTAGTCACACTACATTAAGTTTGAGATAGCTAGATAGAGGTTTCATGGAACATATCAATTGGTTTGTACTAATCATGATCAAGGTCACAACATAAATACAGATATCTATATATGCCTTATGCTATTTCTTCTTGGATTTGCACAATTTGTGATTTATAGTACTGGTAACTTTGGTGAACCTATCAATTGGTTTGTACTAATCATCGAGTTCACAATATAAATACAGATATCTATATATGCCTTATGCTATTCCTTCTTGGATTTGCACAATTTGTGATTTATAGTACTGGTAACTTTGGTAGATTGTTCGTAATCATGAGGGGCCAATATCTAGCTACAATTGAAACAAGAAGATGATCCCAACTTGTACAAAACAACATGATCCAAGCCATTTGAGATTTTTGTCTTTCAAACACAAATTTCTCTGTCCCTCCCTCGATCCCAACACGCACGGAATTGAACTGGAGTACTTAATTAATTACTTCTTGGACATGTCTAAATCGTTTATTGAAGCACGCCACAGAATCTGTGTTCTGATCTCATTGGTACACAGTAACACACTATAGACAATGTGAACTCTCACACAAACAAGGTTATTAATCCAATATTCTAGTTTTGACAAGATCCTTGGAAGCGAAAAACATATAAAACTATTGTCAATATTCTGTCTAAAAAGCCAAAACCAGCTTCACAATCCATGAATGTCTAAACCTAGTAAAGTACAAATAGAAGTGTTCCTCCTACTCTCAATTATTTAAGCACAAGAGTCCAAATGTGTAGATTAACAACAAAAGCCATCCATAGACTCAGTATGCTGTCTCCAACAACAAATCAAAATTTTTTAACACAGTAGCATATATCTTGTAAGTTCAATTCCTGCAAAGGCAAAGAAATATCCAATCTATATATGTATGCCCTCAGAGAAAAAGCATTACACCATCTAATTACTATATGAAAATATTTGGCTGAAGGAGAAAAAAACTGACATCAACGCAAAATCTCTGATACTTTGCCAAGTATCCAGCAGTATAAACCCAACATCAACCGTCAATGTCCGTCAACTTATAGTCATTAATTAGCTAGACTTCAACATTTAGATTATGTATAATTAAGGGGAAAGTTAGTCAGCTGCAATGCAACCTGAAAACTGATCAAAATAATCATCCCAGAGGATACATGAAATCAAAGTTAACTTAACAAAGCCCTAGGAAAACACTCAGAATCAGCCATTTGCTTATGAAATAACATTGAATTCTCTCTCTCATTAACTGTGTCTAGAAGAATGTATATATGCAGTGCCGATCGATAACTTCGCATAGAAAATGAAGGGTTGGTTGGTTTATTACGTCTTGGTTCATATAACAAGCTGCCAAGTGGCAACAATACTTGATCATTTCGTGGATTTCATATCTCATTATTATAAAATCACTTTACCTAAATTCGTTCATGCCCAGATGCCCCTTCCTTCAAGTTTCTTAACTACTAATTACTTGTTCAACGACAGAGACAGAAAAACCATAAAATCAAGTGGATAATATCTAGCCTCAAAATATGATTATTTCATAGCTAGAAAGTGCATTAACATAAGAGTGAAAAACACGTATATCATTATAAATTTTTCCCTTCCAACAAAAAAAAAAAAAATGAAAAAGAAAAAGTTCAACATATATATATATTTTAAATTATGAGAAAAAAAAAAAAAAAAAACTCTGTATGTACATTTTTGGGTGTTAACAAACAATTAAACCTTATATAATTGAACTGTCACTCCACTAAGTATTAAATCAGTAAATGTGACGACCCATATATATATATATATATATATTTTTTTTTATATACAAAACATTTCATAAACATTAATCTTTTAAAATACAAATGGATCTTCACAGTGGCACGACGATTTGTTGCAAAGCCAATATGTGATACATATCCCATAATATGTACCTAGTAAATCAGAGTATGACAACTATCTAACTATGCAGCGGAAAACATAAATCTAATAGCGGAAATCACATCTTAAACAACTATCATAAATTAATAATAAGAAGAGCCATTTAACATCTCAATATAAATACACAACAGAAATGGCTTTATACAATAACGAGTGACACATGCGTCCACTACAAAAAATAGGATATTTAATGGCGTGTCTGCAGTAAATTATTTTTTGACACCTCACTAATTAGTGGCGTGTTGAATTAAAACACCTCACTAAAATTATTAGTGGCGTGTTTGATTTAGCACGCCACTAAAATTGTGGCGTGTCAGTCAGACACGCCAGTAATTTACTGGCGTGTCGGTCAGACACGCCACTAAGTTTCCTAGAACCGCGCAGTCCCGCGCGGTTCTTCCCCTTTCCTTTTGTTTCTTCCCTCTCTCACTGTACTCTCTCTCTCTCCTGTGTCCCTCTCTCACTCTACTCTCTCTCTCTCTGTGTCTCCGTCTCTCTATCGCCGGACGCCGGCCACTTCAGCTCCGACCGGTATGTATCTCCTTCTCTCTCTCTCTCTTTTGCTCTCTCTCTCTCTCTAGCTCTCTCTCTCTCTCTAGCTCTCTCTCAAGCTCTCTCTCTCATCTGTAGCTCTCCGGCCAGCTTAGACGCCGGCCACCAGCAACCCAGCCGCAGCCGCCCCCGACCTCCGAAGCCGTGTAAGGTAAATGATTTTCCTAATTTTTTCTTTTTTTCTTTTTATCTTTTTGTCAAAATTTATTTGTTTTACTGGGGAAATGTCCCAATTGTTTGATTCTTCTCTTACATTGTTTTAACAAATAATTTATCCAATAGGAGAAAGTATCCCATGTTCTTTTATGGTGTTTCTCAAGAGTCTCACCGATTGGAAACTACCAACTTAGGATTTTAGTTTGGAATTTGGTATTATGGGGTTTTATAATTAAACCCTAGCATAAAGCCAATTAAGTTCTGATATGCATATTAGATACGTAACAATTTAATGGATTGGACTAGAGAAAAATTTTCCAACATAATTCGAAAGAAAACTTTGTTTGTAAGTAGCTATACGGCTAGCAATATTTTACATGCATGATTTGCGAATTTGACACAAATTTAACATGAAATTAGCCGGTTAGGGTTGATAGTCTAACCGATTTAATTATTTGGGTCGAGTAATGGTTGACTTATATAGTCTTATGTCCATGCATTAGCATGTGACATTTAAGACTAAAAATTTTTGACACGACCTGCATACCCAACACGAAATTAGCGGGTTAGGATTAGAGAATTTTACTTGTATAATTAAATGAATCAGGTTAATATTGACTTATATAATTTTAGACTTGTGCATCGACATGCAAACACGAATTGCAACCATGAAATAAGTAAAACTCTTATAGAGAAACTTCTTTTTTTATTTACACCTAGGACACCATAGTTGGAAGTAAAATAGGTCTATTTTGTTGTTTATTACACCATTATTGGTTTAATTTAAACAAGAGAACCATAATTCAAAATAGGAAATAGCTAGTGAGATTGTAAAGCCGCATGCATATGCCTATTGCCTACCAACTCAATAAAGAATCAAACCTTTAGAATAACACCCATGCGCATGGTGTCCATACAACTTATTTTTATTTTATTAAATATTTTAATAACTTCTATAAATATTTTAAAATATTAAATAGCTTTTTTGTTGAAATTTTTATTTTTATCAAAATTTATATGTAAAATTTTAGAAAAGTTAATTATAATCTTCAAAATTACCATTTGAAAATTTATATGTTGTTTACTTTATTTTGTTACTATTTTGTATTGTACGTAGAGAAGAAGATGGACAAGACTTGGATGACAAAGTCTAGGGGTACGAGGGAATATAGAGATGGGTGTAGATTGTTTGTTAACTTCGCAGTTAGTAACTGTAGAATCCCCAGTGGAAATATACACTGCCCTTGTAAGTCGTGTCGAAATAACCAGTGTCACCAGCCCGATGTCGTACTTGCCCACTTGACAGGGGGTAAGGGAATAATGACTACATACACTACATGGTTTTGGCACGGTGAGAAGCATGTTCGGGGTCCTGTTGCAGGTTCTTACTTGAATCGCTCAGCCGCAGATGTGGCTAGTGGAAGCACAGAACAGGGTGGCGACATGCACTCAATGTTGCGTGATGCATTCGGCATGCACGAAGTTAGAGAAGAAAATTGTGAGCTTGAGGTCGTGGCTCAGGGAGGTGAAGAAATTAGGTGGAATGGAGAATCAGCTGAAGGAAACGCTCCGAAGTACTACGACATGCTCAAAAAGTCGGAGAAACCACTTCATGGGGGTACTAAACATAGCAAGCTGAGTGCTACTGTACATTTGTACAACTTGAAATGCGTTGGTGGACTTAGCAACAAGATTTTCTCAAATTTCCTTGAGTTCATCATCCAGTTGCTGCCTGCATGTGATGACACTTTGCCAGCTAATACATATGAGGCGAAAAAATTTCTTAGTGACATAGGGCTTGGTTATGAGAAGATTCCTGCATGTCGTAATGATTGTATGTTATTCTGGAAGAACAATCAAGAATTAGAATCATGCATCGTTTGTGGAGAATCTAAGTGGAAGGATAAAATTCATTTGGACGAGGATGGTCAACCCATATCGTCGAGAAAGAAACGTCCGGTGAAAGTATTGCAGTGGTTTCCACTCATCCCCCGGCTACAGCGGCTTTTTATGTCGGAACATACAGCGCCCCACATGAGATGGCATGTAGAAGGCCGCACTAAAGATGGCGTTCTGAGGCATCCGGCTGACGGTGAAGCATGGAAATCATTCGATCTCTTACATCCAGAATTTTCGGCCGACAGCAGGAACATCAGACTTGGTCTAACCTCAGATGGATTTAATCCATTTGGGAACATGAGCACTTCCCATAGCACTTGGCCAGTACTGCTTGTTCCATACAACTTGCCTCCTTGGATGTGCATGAAACAAACATCATTCATATTATCTCTGATTATCCCGGGCCCAAGTTCACCTGGAATGGATATAGATGTCTACCTTCAGCCATTGATTGAGGAGTTACAAGAACTCTGGAATGTAGGGGTACGCACATTTGATGTCTCGAAGAAAAATAATTTTGTGATGCGAGCGCAGTTGATGTGGACAATAAATGACTTCCCGGCGTACGCAGATTTATCCGGATGGCCTAACAAGGGTGAGTATGCATGTCCTTGCTGTTTGCATTCAATACGGTCTAAACGGTTAAAACACGGTAAAAAACATTGTTACATGGGACATAGACGATACTTGCCCATGGATCATCCGTGGAGGCGAAACAAAAAAATATTTGACGGAACCCAAGAATTAGAATGTGCCCCCCATGTGCAAAGTGGAGAAGAAATTCTGGGACAATTAGAGGGTATGGTATTTGGGGATGAGAGCGCGGGCATGGCAAACAAGGATAAAAAGAAAAAAAGGAATAAGCGGAAGAAGGGAGAAACATCGACTGAAAATGTAATTTGGAAGAAGAAAAGTATTTTTTTTAGGTTGCCATACTGGAAAGATAATTTATTGCGGCACAACCTTGATGTTATGCACATAGAGAAAAATGTGATGGACAATATACTTGGCACAATTCTTGACATCCCAGGTAAGACAAAGGATGACCTCGCAGCCCGCACAGACTTGATGGAAATGGGTTTGAGACATAAACTTCATCCGTTCACGGCCGATAATGGTAGAACCTATATGCCCACAGCATGCCACACGATGTCCAGAGATGATAAAACTCATTTTTTGAAAGTGATTCGAAATGTGAGGGTGCCCGACGGATATGCTTCTAACGTTTCTCGTTGTGTAAAACTTAAAGAATGTACAATATCGGGCTTAAAGAGTCATGACAGGCATATATTGATGCAACAACTTCTCCCTATTGCATTGCGCGGATCACTGCCAAATAACGTAGTTAGACCTCTTGTTGAGATGTCTGCATTCTTCAGGGGGATATGCTCTACAAACTTAACACAAGAGGATATGGACCGACTAGAGGGTGACGTCTGTGTCACTTTGTGCAAGCTGGAACAGATATTCCCCCCCGGTTTTTTTACTAGCATGGTTCACGTGGTCGTGCATCTTGTCCGTGAATGTCGACTTGGGGGACCTGTACAGTATAGGTGGATGTATCCAGCAGAGAGGTAATATTTGTGCATGCTTAATAATTATTTTAATTTTTACGATATTAGAATACAATTACTAACTAGCACTACTTGAATGGTGTTCCTATGTAGGAGCCTTGGGGGGTTTAAATCTAGTGTACGCAATAAAGCAGCTCCTGAGGGCTGCATTGCGGAAGGCTATATAGCGACCGAGTTGATGACGTTTTGCTCGAGGTATCTAGATAACGTACCAACATTTCACAACAAAATCCAAAGAAATCCTGATGGTTCAAAGGGGGCGGGAACACGAGTCATCCTCGACCGTATCACATTGACACAGATTCATCGATATATTACGAAGAACTCTGACGAGTTCCTTCAGCTTCGAGCATAAGTTGTGTTACATCAATATGTATGTTTAATTATGTTATAGCCTTAGGGTGAATAATAATGCGACTAATTTCCAATTGTAGGATGCACATGGATACGCTTAGGCGATCACATAATAGGGGGCGAACTACGGATGATCAATTAGAAGCTCAACATCATGAACAGTTTTGCGATTGGTACCGTGAATATGTATGAATTATCATCATGTTTAATTATTAAATGTTGAACTTATACATCATATAAACTAACCAAACTAACTTTATGCGTTTTACATTGTACGTAATATACTCGTAGGTCGATCGATTGGACGATCGAGGTAGGAAGGAAATAGGTGACAAATTGGTGATGCATTGTAGAGGGCCGAAAGAGACAGCTATAAGATATAATAGATATGTTGTAAATGGCAAACTGTTTCGCACTCGAGCACATGATGCGGGAAAGAGGACTCAGAATAGCGGTGTGTGTGTGCCGACCGTTGATGGCGAAATGTACTACGGGAAGTTAACAGAAATAATTGAGGTCGAGTACTACAATAGGACCAAGTACGTTTTGTTCAAATGTGATTGGGCAGACACCACGAGGGACATAGGGTACAAGGTGAATGAGTATGGGCTAGTGCTTGTCAATTTCAAAAAACTTGTACACACGGGAAAGTTGATCACCGATGAGCCGTACGTGCTAACCACACAAGTTGACCAAGTTTTCTATGTTGAGATGAACGGGACCCAGGTTGGGCTTGCGCTGTAAGAACTAAACCTAGGAACGTATACGATGTTGGTGATGAAGGGCATGATGATGCATGTGCTAACTACCACGAGTGCGAGCCCCTCCTATTGACCAGTAATAATGATCATGATCTACGAGATAACTTCGATCACATCCGACCTGACTTAGATCCGGTCCTAGTGTATGTGTAAAAAAAAAAAAATCTATTTGATATTTTAAAATATTTATTTCTACATTGATTGATTGTTAAATATGTGACTCATTTAAATACTGTGGTGCATATAGTTGATATATATTTGTATAAATACGTGATTTATTTTCCAGAGTACAATGAGTTATAGAATCCCACATGTTATGAAGCGGAATAAGGGCCAAGGATCGAGATCTAGCGAGCCTACGCACACAGAGAGCGACCCTACGCATACAGAGGCAGGGTATAGACCAGTATTCGCAGATGATCACTCAGGATACCAATACAACATCGAAGATAATACATTTGGTCATCTACCTCAAATGCAGCAGACAGTGAGACAATTAGAGGCGTGTTCCCCTGGTCACGTGGCGCGGTTGTTCGACTACAGCATGTCGGGTTCTCATGATATTGAGACACATCTTTCAGACTATAATGAGACACAAGCTCCGGAGGGCCTACATGATGCACAGTCCGCGGAGGGTCTACATGATGCACAGCCTGAGGATGAGCTTGCTACACAAGTGCTGAACATGAATCAGATCCGGACGATAAGTAAGTACATATTTTTATAAATTTAAAGGATATATACGTATTTATTGTTTTGCATTTTATATTCGTTTCGAAATAATTAACATCAATATCTATTAATGTTATAGGTACTAATCCGGATGGCAGCACTTGTTTTGAAGTTATGACCATTATGGACCCGCACAAGGCATGGGAGATCCCCGCGGGAAAGAGGGTCGTGATGGATTATAATCCAGGCTGGCAACCCGTAGGATTTAGCGCCAATAAATTTAGACGGCAAACCGGGAAGCTAATAAGGAGCGGAAACTATTTGCATTTACGGGACGATTGGGCGCATGTATCGGCTCGTATAAAGGAGGATATATGGGAAGCCCTGATGGTAAGTAGACTTTTACGTACTGTCAAACTTTTTTTTTAAAAAAAATTTATTTATCATCTTCCAACTTGTGTAGGTGGACTTTTACATCCCACCAAATTATGATTTACAAAAAGTAAAACGAGATGCGTTTCGGGATATGGGTGTAAAGCTCAAGAATTGGAGACACAGCACAAAAGTTAAATTAGGCATTCAACGGGGCGATACTCCTGAGATGGTACGAGCAAGAGTAGGGGCAAGAAGACTCTCCAACTACCGCCCTGAGGACGTGGATGCGTTATTGAATAAATGGTGTGACGAAGAGTATCAGGTTAGTCATGAATTATATTACTATTTGGTGTAGTTTCATTAATTTCATTTAGTTGTGTTAGTGTTTACATAATAAGAATGTTAATTGTGTAGGAGTATGCTGACCATATGAAGCAATTACGAGCATTGCAAAATACTCCTCATTGCACGGGGACCAAAAGCTATGCGAGGTTGTCACACGAAGAAGTATGTGCACCAATTTATTCCATACATATAAATGTAAACATTTTATATATATAAACATGTGTTATAATGATTTATTCTTTTAGCAGACTGTCAATGATGGCACTCCTCCTACGAGAGCACAAGCGTACATAAAAACTCACACGAAGAAGGATGGAAGCTATCCAAATGATATAGTAAAAGAGAGATGTGTATGTTATTCATCTTTCATATATTGTTTTACTTATATGTGTAATTATTTATTTACGATGCACATTAGTTTGACGCACCAACATTTAATACTACATGCAGGAAAGGATGGCGATGCTAATGCCAACCGACTCTGCCGAATCGTCAAGCGTAACACAAGGAACGGTACGTTGGAGACATGACGATGCGTATGCCCAGGCGCTTGGCAACAAGCCGGAGTACGCCGGCAGAGTTAGGCAGGTTGGACCAAATATTTGGCCTATGCGAGGGTCCATACGCTCTTACCATACACCATCACAGCCGCATTCACAAAATCAAGGGCACGCCGTCTTTTCGCAAGAAATGTTTGTTTCTGAGATGGAGAGAGCACTCGAGGTTGAGAGGGCACGACACAGTTCTGAGATGGAGAGAGCACTCGAGGCTGAGCGGACAAGACAAGCTTCTGAGATCGAGAGAGTACTTGAGGGTGAGCGGGCACGACACAAGTTACAAATGGATGAGGTGTTGGCAGCACAATCTCAGATTATGTCCCGTTTTAGCCAAATGGAGTCATTGTGGCGCCAATCAGTATCCGTGCCTGGAGTCTCTCATGATAATATAGTGCCAGACAAAAATTCTACACATCATATGAATGTATCATCTGTTGATAGCAGATTAGGTAATAATTAATGGGTTTTTTTTTTCGTGGTATGATTACGTCTATTTAAATTCACACTTTGTTAAATGCTTAGGACTTTATATAATTTGATTATATTGTTTGCTAACATACTATATTTGTTTTATCATTCACAGATCCTACGGAAAATGCTATGCAGTTACCCGATCATGAAAATCTTGCCAACGATTGATATTGGGTAACATTTAAGTTTATTTTAGTTGGCAAATATGTACTTGCCTTTTTTTTGTTCCGGTTTTGTTATCAATCTATGACAAAGATTGATTATATATTTTGTTTATTGAAACCTTTGTTTTGATTGTTATGAATTTATGACATATTTTTATTGAAACTTTTGGAATGACTTTTTGGGATTAATTTAGGACTAAGATTGATAATATTGTATATTTTGTTTGTTGTAAGTTTTAGTTTGAGTATTATGAATCTATGTTATGTATATATGTTTAGTGAAACTTTTGGAATAATTTTTTTTTTAGTTGTAATTGTTGATAAAAATTCAAATTGTTGCAATTGTGTTGATTATGGATTGATAAAATTGTTGTAAGCCAATACCAAATTTCGGATTACAGGATTTTAGGTTTTTTGGATTGCAGGATTTTAGGTTTTTTTTTAAAAAAAATACCACAATTAGTGGCGTGTCATAGGGACACGCCACAAATTAGTGGCGTGTCAGAGGCACACGCCACTAAATATTATAGTGGCGTGTCAGAGGCACACGCCACTAAATATTATAGTGGCGTGTCCCTCTGACACGCCACTAATTTGTGGCGTGTCATTGGCTGACACGCCACTAAGTCAGAAATACTGACTGACTCATTTGTGACCTTCTAAAAAGGTCACTAACCCTATGTCACTAATGTTTAGTGGCCTTTCAGGGTGCCTGAAAGGCCACTAAACATTGGTCACTAATTACTTAAATTTTTGTAGTGGTCACAAGCCACAACAAAACTTATAAAATTGAGGACGCCCATGGTCCTACAATTACGACCATCACGGCAAGCTTCGGTCATAATATCCCAAATGCACGTCTACGACCCCCATCAACTACGACCCGAGTACCTGCAGCCAAAATGATATCATCTATACGGTTGTGGGGGTTTGCCACATCCGTATAGGTGAAATGATGAGTTCACCACCTCAGTGATATTAAACTACCAATTTATAACATTTTGTTTGAAAGCCCCCATAGCTGATATAGCGAACACCGACTATCAAAAAACATTTAAAGCATACTATGTAGTTGGACCCATACGTAAAAGTTCCATTGGCTTGGAGGCAACCACGTATAAACCCACCTACAATAATACTTTTATGTTGGTAGCTCAAAAGCATATAGGTCTAACGTTATTAACTGTGATAACACTGTGCCTAAGGGCATTACAACTTCATGTCAAAGCACATAGTTGTCCATGCGGTTACTAGAGTAAGACTCTGATATCCAAACATTTCTTACTGATGTGCAACGACAATCCATCTACTTACTCCCAAGCCACACTGATATTGCAACTAATAGCGTCAAAACCAAGCACACTAAGCTTAAAACATGCCATCTCACTCTTTAGTACAAACTTACTATCATTTTCCGAACATGGTTAACACGGAATCCTAGAGCATTACAACTTCATGTCGAGCACATAGTTGTCCATGCGGTTACTAGAGTAAAACTCGGGTATCCAAGCACTTCTTACTGATGTGCCACGACAATTCATCTACCTACTCCTAGGACGCTGTATT
Source organism: Alnus glutinosa (assembly GCF_958979055.1). Lineage (NCBI taxonomy): Eukaryota > Viridiplantae > Streptophyta > Magnoliopsida > Fagales > Betulaceae > Alnus > Alnus glutinosa. The sequence goes on from NC_084894.1 coordinate 24,004,623, forward strand.
ACTCATACCGAACCATGACAATATTCTTGTTCGTCCAAGCTCAATGTTTTAAAATTATGCAACTAGACGATGCAATATACATAAGCTCTTTTGCAACTCTTAGGCATACTAAAACGTCTAGCATCAAACTACAGTATTCTATATCATGAAAACACCATGTAATTTAAATCATGCTATGTATGCTATGCATGCTGGTGTGCTGCTGATAAACTGCTGAATTGAACTGTTACTGGGCTGCTGCTGGGTTACTGCTGAGTTAGTGTATGCTTCATGCTCTATGCTACATGATCTATGCTCTTTGCTTGACTAGTAACTATTGTCTTTCTGTATCATGCTGGTAAATCATACTTTGCTAAGCATTTTACTATTTCATCTCAAAACATACAACATACTATACTATACTCTGAAACTATCATTGATATATTTGAACATACTCTAAAGTACTCAAACCAAGCAAAACAGATATATTCAACATACAGTTGGTTCATATTTATAAAACATATATATTTTGTCATTCTATAATATATAAAAATAACAGTTTCTCAGTGAGTAAAATATCACCTTGACTGCATTGGACTCTTGACTCGAACTCAACATTGGAGAACCCCATGAAGTCTCCAATCTGGACACTATCCTGCAAACATTAGTGTCGTTAGGCTACGCTATTAACTCTATACACTATGATGCCTAAACTACCCGCCCGTTCACACGTCGTTTTATCCACTTCCAAAACTAGTTAGGTACCTAAACTATTATTAGGTTAACATTTGGGTCTATGTTCATATTTTTATTCTTCTAAGTATCCTTAAGTTAGGTTAAATATTTCATTTGCCTACTTACTATTATTAAGTTACATTATCATTGTTAATCATTTTTTTTTAACTTGTTATTCATTTACTAAGTTAACATATATATTAACCAATATGCATATATTCATGTATACATATACATATACAATGTTAATCCGGTTCTTAGCTTAGTTCGGTAATATACTTAAGTACTTTACCTTAATGAATCAATTGGTTATTAATTAAACCGGGCTGAGTATAATTTCATTTATTTACTGTACTCTTACATCTACTCTGTTTACTTATTTCCTTAATTTATGTCTAGTTAGGTAGATATTCCCATAATTAACTTATAAAGCCTAACGTTTAACACTTTAAACCTCATAGTCACATTCACAAATCAACACAAACCTATAAACAAGTCCTTCACTAAATTAGAGCCTCAAAACATCCTCCTAACATTCAAACAACTTCATCTCGCTTAAACTTTTCTCAAACCAATAATTAACATCTCTTTAAATCAACACCACAATCCACAAACTTTCCTCCCAAAAACTGAACCATATCCACTAAACTCAAGAAACATCATCAAAGAGAGATAAACACTCAAAATTCCATCCATTAAGTCAAACTACTAAAAGCCACCAAAATTCCCCAACATTTATCATCAATAACTAACGATTACATTCTCTATTATCACGATAAAGTCTCAACTCAAAATATATCAATACGTTCAACACGTAGGGCTAATCTCTTAAATAAACAACTTAAAAGTCAATTACAACCTTCATCAATAAACCACTATTTATAAATCCAAAAATCAGATTTGAATCCCATCAAAGTACTCATCAGAACTAGCGCATACCTTCTCCAAAACTCAACTCAATTCAACCAAACATTAGACCATCTACATAATGGAGCATTAACCATCAATTAACACAATTAACCCTAATCTAGGAACACAAACCAGATCTGAAACTTTATAAAAATATTACTTTTCCAACCAACTAACAATCTAACAATCTATTTTAGAGTACAATACATGGGCTAGCAGCTACAAAATCAAAACCCCAATCTTCACCAATGTTCATTACCAATTCACTAACATTCAATGAAAATCAACGAATATCCTGTCCAATTTATTTCCCAAATCAGCAGGCATTAATAAATGCAACACATAAAGTTAATCCAAACACAACTAGAATCACAAACCACACAAAACTCTAACTTCATGTATACTAACAACCCTTACTGTCCAGCCAAGTGATAATAATTTTAAGCCCATCAACAACCCACAAATCCAACTCCCAATTTCATACGGCCCTTCACAAGCATCAACTATCAAAATTAAACCAAGGGATTTTCTAACTAAACACTCGTGCAGCTAGTATATTTCCTACAGAAAATCCACACAAAGAGACCCATTCGGCCAACCCCAAAGAAACCAAACCAAAAATCCAAATCAAACATCAACACTGCCATGGCATTTTCTCTCCTCAAATAACATGAAAAAATATCGAGAATCAACTCAAAATTTCCACCCGAAACTGAGCTTGGCCGAAACATCCACACACAACACTAACCATAATCAGTAAAACAAAACCCAAAGCAAGAACCCGTTCAGTTTTACCAAGAAATCAAATGGAAATCCAAGCAAAAGTCAAAGCCAAGGGAAGAGGACTCACCGAATCAAGGCCAAAAATTGTGTCTCTAGGGTCACCGGCAACACCCACCAGAAAACAGACCTCGGCTGGCCACTCGGTCTCACGGGTCACGATCTCCCACTCGTGTTGGATCTCATCGCCTCTCTCTCACAATCAATCTCTCTGTGTCTCGGTGTGTGGGTGTATGGAGAAGAGAACGAAAATGGAAGAGAGGAAGAGGGGATGCGTGAAACAAGGGAGAGGGGCTGCTGGCTTGGGCGATCGAAGGGAGAAGAAGGAAAGAGAGAAAGAAGGAAGAGGCGTCGGGTTGCTGGGATTTGGGTGGGCTGTGCGTGCGAGAAAGAAGAGAAAAGGAAGAAAGAAAAGTAGAAGAGAAGAAGGGAGAGGGGCGGCTGGGGCATGAAGAAGAAAAGAGAAGGAGAAATGGAAAGGGTCGTTTGAGATGGGGAGAGGAAAAGGAAAGAGGGAGATGGGCATGCGGTCCAAGGGAAAGAGGAAGAGAAAGGAAGGAAGAAAAGGATAAGGAACACGTGGTGCCTTTTGAGTGGTTGGGAGGAGATAATGAAATCTTTTCCAACCAACAAGGTAAAGCCACATGGCAAAGGGAATTATCCCATTTATTTAAAATCCACAACTTGTATAAATTACAGTAGGGCCTAAATATGTTAAAATCCTGTCTTTTAATAATTAACACATGACCCCACATTTATTTTAATTTCTCACTACCCATTTAATTAATTATTTATTTCATTAAGGCCTGCTATAATAATTATTTCACTAATTTTACTATTTCATTTTAGACTTATTTTATTTTTTTCACATCAACACTATCACCTAAAATATAATTATTAGTCCCATCATTTGAATAAATACAATTTATTAAATGCAAAATTCCTCTTAATTTTTCTTGATCTTTACAATAAAGGAACTCCAATCTTAACCAATGATATATATAGGGAGTATATATACTTAATTATCACGATCGAATAACATGAAAAGATAACCTAAACTAAAAGAAACAATATTGAGGGAATTGAATCCCAGAAAATCTCGGTAAAATGGGTTGTCACCGACACTGAGGTCAGTCAAAAGTTTTCAAGAAACAAAACTAAACATTAATAAACAAATCAATTTATCCTGTTAGAATATATTTTACATTCATCCCCCCCTTCCACACCAAACAACAGGCACTACGTAGTGGGTACGACGTACGAGTAACAGATGCGGATACGGAGATCTCTTTACCTCCATAATATTTACTGTGTGTAATATTATTGTGTATTAATATATAATTTTTGGTATATATTTATGGTGTGATAATATTAACGATGAAATAAACTAGACTCGAAACGGACTTAGATTATAATTTTAATGAGTTATACATAATGATAAAGACCCAATGTAAAATATCTACGAATAAAGTACTTTGAGATATTTTAATGAGAGATATTTTATGAAAATTTAACTATTAAGTTATGTACAAAATGTATTATGATATTTTACGAAAGTTAATGATTACGAAAAGGGTTAAATAGAAACTTGCCCCCTATGGTTTGCAAACTTTATTTTTTGCCCCTTGAGTTTTACTTTTTATCATAAGTGGTACCTGTGGTATGTAAAAAGATGGAAATAGTACCTTTGTCCATTTTTCCATCCGAAACTAACGTCTGACAATGTTAGTGAACACGTGTTAATTGGACGGTGCGACACCTGTCACCACGCCACATATGAAACATGAGCCATGATGAGTGCCAAAAAGTGTATATTTGGACCCCTTAATTTACATTAGTTAAACCTTTAGCTTTATTATTTTCTAATGCTTTGGTTAGTTTTAGTGTTTTTATATTTTGTAGGACAATAAGAGAGAAATGATACAATTCAAGCAAAATACAAGGAAATTCGGATGCAGCAGACCACTACATTTAGACTGATCATAACAGGACCAAAAGATATCCGTTTTGGGAGTTTCTTAGGTCTAAATTGAAGTTCAAGATGTCAGCTTTCCAACGCAACAAGTTTCAGCTAATTTGGAGATGCGTGGAAAAAGATATGGCTGTTTGAATTTCAGTCGTCGGATCATCCCGAAAATCCGGAACCATCTCTCTTATTATTTTTCTTTTGCTTCATCCCTTGTCTCCCCAAAGCTAGAGCCAATACACGTTTTTCTCCACATTCTCAGCCACTTAATCACCTTTTTTTTTTCCACTCAACATCATTCCATAAAACACTCATCACTCATCTCTCCACTCATACATAAAATAACATCCACTCACCCATTCCACACAAACCACTTGGCTATAAAAGGAGACCAAGGCTGAAAATCAAAGGGGGAGGAGAGGCATGAGCCTCTTTGTACATAACTTCTTGTTTCTCTTCTTCTTGTAGCTTATTTCATTCCTTTTGCAACTCTTTAATTTTTATGCTTTTAATTTAATGTTTTAAGTTGTAGTTATTTTATCATGTGTAGCTAATATTTTCGTTTGGGGTTGAGGATGAAACCTCACCATTGAAGAGAAACCGAGTTTCTTGCTTGTTCATGCTATTTGAGTTTATGGGTTTGATTTCTCATTGTTCTACTTCGATTTTTATGAGATGATGTTTTGATATCTCTTGTGGTTTCCGGATACAAGTGATGATGTGGAATAAGTCTCATTAAAATTGATTGCTTGGTGTTTGATCTATCAAAACATTGAATATTCATTGTGCGTCGTTCGACTAATACACTGTTTTATCTGTTTGAATGATGATATCCATTGTGATTGAATGATACATTGGATGTTTTGATTTCAATTGGTACTCTTTGTGATTTGTGCTATGAACGGAATCATTGAATGTTTCAAATGATTTTTGAAGCAATGTAGAGCATACCTAAGATTTGAATGTGACAACCTCAAAATATGTGTGATGAGCATGAGATTATGTTATTGTGATTTGGTGAGTGTGGATTCCGAAACCCTAGACCCCTTTATCTTCATTATTTTTGTTCATGTTTTCTTTTATCAAAAAAACCCTAAATTTGGAACTAGGTTAAAGTAGGATTAGTTTGAATAGAGATTAATTTTCGCAACACAATTCCCTGTGGGATCGACCTCGCACTTGCATAACACTATATTGCAAAATGATTCGTGCACTTGCGAGTACTATTTTAAAACACATCAAGCCACATAACTCACTCCATTGTCACGTCATTTAAGAGGGAAATTAGTTTCTCCGAAATTTTTCAAAAAAAAATTAAGAGAAGTGCAGTTAACTATTTCGAATTGTTTCCGATCCCTTTTTCTTCCCAACTTCACGATTATTCCCAGCCCTAATTTCTCAAAGCTCGTCGACCTCCCCCCTAATCTCTTCCGTCCGTTGCAACACCCCGTCCATTTCGGCCTCCCCAAGCTAAAGTTTCAACATTTAGGCCGGATCTATTAGATCGGAGGCTTAGAAGCAAATTTCCGGTTATATTTCCCGAAACCCACTCGGCCATCCTTCCCGGAACCCACTCGTCCATCCTTTGACGAAGTAGCAACGAAAGAACAGCAGGTATTTCTAAGACCTGAAAGTTGTTTTTCATGATACTTTGTGTGACGTCTCTTTGTGAGCTGTGGAAGGACTTGACCCAAGAAGCTTTATATACATCTTTTGTCTTAGGGTTGGGCAAAGTAATATTATATGAGTTTGGTTTAGTGGGCAAAGCATAAAGCCCCCAACTTTATGTAGGGTCCCCAATGCACTGTGTTTTGTATGTTTTTGTCGGTTGTAGCTTTTGGCATCTTCTGACATGTTGTTGACGGTTGGTTGTTGGAATTACTGCATTATTTAGTTTTGGGTTTGAGTTGGGTGAGTAGTAATTTTTAGGTATTCGCATGTCATTGGTCCCCACTCTTTGGTGCTTATTCTGATAATGTGGGTGTACTTAACTGAGGTTCCACAGTGTAAGTGCAATTATAAAACATCTAATTAGTCCAATTTCGACAAGTGAGTTTCCAATTTGTACATATGCCCATCCACACATTCAGTACTAAGTAAGACTTGTTAAATAATGATACCGTTATTATGGAATTATGTAGCATAAATTTGGGAAACTTGTACAAATAACGTGGAAGTTATAGGTAGTAGTCATGATTTCTGTTATTATTTGTTGTAATATTATTTCAAAAATTGTTATGCTATATGAATAATATGTTCAAAGTGGCATGATGTAGGCTGTATACATAATATAAGATGTGATGTGTCCATTGTGTCTTGACTATGCTCAGAAGTGAATTTGTCACATCTCACAATGTGCACACATTCTACAACATATTATTAGATATGTGCACATTGACACTCCAGCCTAATACAGATATGCGACAATCTAGGCTTATTAAGTAGGCTTATGTGATATGATTTATGTGTATTGAAAGAAGTAGCCTTATAAAGTGTGTGCTTTGTTTAGTTATGTATGTGAGTTTGATTTTTGTCATAATTGTGTAGAGATGGACGCAATATTTGATCTAGTCATTTGCCACCATGGGTCCCTGTCCGGACATAGGATGGAGTACATAGGAGGAGATCGTATGAAAGTACTTGATGCAGACAAGTTCTGTTTTTGGGACCTTACAAATATCCTAGAGTCGTACATGGGGTACAGATACCATGAAATTCCGTCAATGTATTATAAGTATGACGATGAAAGCAACGAAAATATAAACAGTCTTAATTCAAACCAAGATTTCTTGAAAATGATCAACGGGATCATAAAAGATGGCAAGATGAAGTTACATGTGTTTGTTGACCATGAAGAGGAGGAACTAGCTGAACCGGTCCCAATTGAAGTGGTAGCCCCAATGCTGCTTCTTTCTCAGACTCCATCAGAGGTGGAGATTCAGTATTCCAAAGAGGATTTGCCACAACACACATCACAACCTTCAATAGATGAGCCACGATCTGATGAGCCAGTAGAGCAAGCTGTTGTGCAGCCACCACAACAGGCTGTTCGAAAGTCAGCTCGGCAGCCTCGACGGCAAACTGCCCAGCAACCTCGGAAGCAATCAGTTCGACAACCTCCGCAATAGCCAGAACAGTAGCCTCAGGATGATTATGAGGAGGCTGATGAGGAATACCTTGAGATGAGTGACTTTGAGTTCACAGACAGCGAAGAAGAAGACATTTTTACTGAAAAATGAGATAATGTTGTACGCGAAGCAAGAGAAGAAACAAACAAATGGTTTTGGACGTGGGACAAGGCATTTACATCAAAGGATGGAAGTGATCCAATAAATGACCCCGATGCAGAGTCTGATGACAGTGAAACATTTCACAGTATGGATAGTGAGGAGGAGGAAAATGAAGGTGAGGGTCCTCGTAGACGAGTGAGGAGGTATCCAGAATGGAGGCCCAAGCGGGACCTGAAAGACATAATTACATTGACAGTAGGGTTGAAGTTTAGCAACCCTATTGAGTTCAAGGAAACGTTGAAAGTGTTTGCAGTGCAAAATTCCTTTGACTATATGTACAAGCACAATGAGAAGACGCGGGTCTCTACGGAGTGCAAGAGAAAATGTGGCTGGAGAATACATGCAAGTTGGTCGAACTGTAGAAAATTTTTCCATATCAAAACTTTTCAACCAGTTCATAATTGTGGCAGCCACCACGATAACAAGCGGGCAACAATTAGGTGGGCTGCTAATAGATATATAGACAGCTTTCGAGACCAAAGAAACCTCAAACCGACAGCTTTGAGGGAGATGATCCGGAGGGACTACATGTTGAGTTCAAAATGTTGAGCTACCGCCGTACAAAAAGAATGGCATTGGAGATACTGGATGGTATAGATGGTGAGCAGTATAAGCACACCAGGGAGTATGCCAATGCATTAGTGCAATGGAATCTGGGTTCCTTAACGTTCATTCAGCGGGATGGAGTGTTCTTTCAAAGGATGTATGTTTCGTTGGCGGCCTGCAAGGAAGGTTTCTTGGCTGCCTGTAGGCCAATGATATGCGTAGATGCATGTTTTATGAAGGGGAAGTGGAGTGGTCAACTGCATGCAGCAGTTGCTCGGGATGCAAAAGATGACATTTACCCGATAGCATATGCTATATGCGAAGCTGAAACTAGAGACACATGGACCTGGTTCATGAAAATACTTTTGGATGATATTGGATATGATCAGGAGCATATGTGGTCGTTCATGTCCGACCGTCAAAAGGTAATATTTAATGTACATTGACATGTGTTCTTAAACTTTTATTATCAAACATATTTTTACATGTTTGCTTTTAACAATATCAAACAGGGGTTGGTTAATGCTTTAGAAGATTTGATGTCTGGCGCCGAGCACAGGTACTGTGTTAAACATCTGCATGCCAATATCAAGAGGAAAGGCTTTAAAGGGAAAGAGTTCAAAGATGCTCTAAAGCAAGGGCTTCCAATGAAATACAATTCAAGTATTACCTCGAGGTGATTAAGGGTATGGACCAAAGAGCATACAACTACCTCGAGAAGATAAACCCTAAGATGTGGTCCCGCCATGCATTCTCCACTACAAGCTGCAGTGACATTTTACTAAACAACATTGCGGAGAGCTTTAATGCATGGGTGTTGGAGGCTAGGGATCAACCGATTCTATTTTGTATGGAGACTATAAGGAGACAGTTGATGAACCGGTTTGATAAGAAGAGGGTTGGAGCAGCAACTTCAACCAATTTGATTTGCCCTAAGATTGTAAAGAAGCTTGATCGAAACAAGAAAGAGGCTAATGCTTACATATGTCACTGGAGTAATGGACTCCAGTATGAGGTTGATCATAGCCATGAGCTTAGGAGAGTTGTTAATCTTGAGACAAGAACTTGTGGATGTGGCAGGTGGCAACTGAACAGTATTCCCTGCCCTCATGCAATTTGTGCAATGTATAGAAATAGATGTCTCCCTGAAGATGACATCAGCAAATGATACTTAATGGATACATAGAGGCTGTCATATGCTCCTAATATTAATCCAATGCCTGGACCCAATGACTGGCCCATTGACCGTGATGTAGACCCTATATAGCCACCGATTCCAAAGACACAACGCAGTAGGCCAAAAAAGCTCAGAAGAAGAGGAGATGATGAGACAGTTCCAGATGAAAGTACACGGGTCACTCGAAAGGGGTATGATGTATGTTGTGAGAATTGTGGTAAAAAAGGCCATAATGCCAGAAGTTGCAAACAACCTGAAAATCCAAACAGAAAGAAGTATCTCAAAAGGGATAGGAGGAAGCCGAAGCCAACAGATGTGAGTTGGCTTTTTTTTTTTCAATAACATTATTATAATTTAATGTTATCTTGTATGTCATTGACGTGTTTGCGTGACAGGGATCACCCTCGGGAACAACAGTCAATGTTGGTCAACAATCAGGGGACAACCCTTCTCAAGACAAGCCTCAACCCCCAAAGTACAACTGAACCTCTCAGGCATAGACAAAGACGTGTCTTCGACTTATATAGGAGGATGGAACATGTGAGTTTCTCATAACTTTTAGTAATATTTTATTGTGGGAATTGTGGATTTTCCTCTAATGCCTTAAGTTAATTTGTTACCTATTACCTTGCAGCTTCAGGGGGAGACATCAAACACGATGCAGCTCAGGAAAAGAGGATCACAGCCAAATTGAAAAATTTGACACATTGACAATTGGTCATTTTTTAAAACATGATTGATTATGTTATGTTATAATGGATGGATAATTTGTACATTGACAGTTGGTCATTTTTTGAAATAGGATGGGAAGTGTTATGTTATTTTATGGTGGATTTGTACATTGACAAATGGTTTTGGTTTTAGTGGACATGTAGTGGTGTATTTATGATGTAAAGTATTTTTTGGATGGATAATTTGTACATTGTCAATTTGAAACAGGATTGATTGTGTTCATTTTTTGAAACAGGGTTGATTTTTTGGTTTGGACAAATTGTTTTGGTTTTGGTCATTTTATGTGGTCAATTTTTGAAACAAGATTGATTCAAACAGGTATCATTTAGGACACATTTACAAAACCAAGGTACTAGTTATGGTACACTTACAAAACTAAAGTACCATTGGTGATACATTTATAAACCACAGGGGACACATAATGAAAAAATATTTCGTCATATTTTTACTTGTAATTCGATAGTATTATATTTGGACATTTTTTAGGTGTAGTTTTATAGTAATACATTTGGCCAGTCAGATTTTTTATATTGTGTTCCAAAAAATCTTATTGGTAAAGAGGTACCTTTTATGTTACATTGACAAAACCAAGGTACTACCTATGATATGTTTACAAAACCAAGGTACCATTTGTAATATATTTACAAAACCAAAGTACCATTGGTGTTAGAGACACATTTGGGCATTTTTTGGTTATTTTGGGTTGCTACTAAGGGTGTACAAGAAGTTGCGGTAGCGGTTATTTGCTCATAACCGCTACCGCAACCGGGTTCCCTATATATATATATATATATATATATATATATATTTCAGAATAAAATAATAATTATATATAAAATAAAAACCGGTTGCGGTTACCCGATTATTAACCGGTATTTTAAAGAGTAATAACCGGTAACCGCAACCGGGTACCCGGTTATCCGGTTGCAGTTATTTCTGGTTTCCCGGTTAGCGGTTATTGCTGGTTATCGGTTATTTGCGGTTATTAACCGCACCACTTGTAGCCTTATACACCCCTAGTTGCTACATCACAAATGACACAACATCAAAATGTCAAATAAATAATTCACATACATTATTGCATCATAACCACATTTGGCATATAATGAAAACAAATGTGGGTTAGAGACATACATTTGGAAATTTTTTGTTCACTACATCACAACCACAGTGGACAAAATTTTAAATTAATTATTCACATACATTACTGCAAGCTTACAATTTTGACATACATGTGTCAAACTACAAACTCACTTAACCAAGTGCAACACAGGCAACCAACAACATTGTGAACCATGACAACAACAAAACATACATAAATTTTTTTTCCCTAGCCCTATTGATGTCATTTTCCTTCTCCAGACACTTGATGATTTCCATGTGTTTCTCATTCTTCTTCTCCAATTGCTTAACCCTTTCCATGTAACTTTCCTTTTCATTCTTTAAGTCTTTCACCCTTGACATCAAGGTATCATTTTCATCCTCTAGTTCTCTAGTTCATTAGCTTGCTTCATAATTTGTTTTAAGACCTCCACAGATGTTGAACAGTTTGGTTTGTCCACCCATGTGAAAAATTTGCAGGCATCAGATTTTGTCTGTATTTTGAAGTATAGGCAGTCAGTAAGAAATCATTCAAATTATCAAGTGGAAGTGATTCAACCATAAAACTGCTTACTCTCGAGCTGTAGGAGGCGCAACCCCAAAATCTTCTCCCAGGATTGTCCTCAGTCCAGGAGGTCTTTATAGGTTCTGGTAAACCGCAAAAACATAGGTAGGACTTCTCAGCAAGCCCCACAGAGGAAGATCCAGATGATAACTTCGTTTGATTCAAATGTCAAAAAAACAAAAAAAAAAACAAAAACAAAATATTTTAATCGCTTGATTTTTTTTTTTTTTTTTTTTTAAAAAAAATTCCACTCATAACTCAATAACAAAACAATAGATTAAGAACACACCTTCTCTGAAGAACGGGAAACTTCTTTCCCTGCTAAATCTTGTACGAGACTTGATGATGACATTTGTCCGATTGTGAGATACATACTGTGAGAAACAGTCGTGCCGGAGCTGTGGGACGCCACTGAAATCTATTGTCCTTATTTGATTGAGTTGCTAAGATTGGTTTAAGGAGATTTGTTGAACCGGAGCTGTCAGTAGGGTTAGGGTTCTATGGTTTTCGGAGGAAGACGACGTTTTTAGTGGTTTAATTTCAATTCTTGAAATATTATGTGATTATCTGGATTTGCATTAATAATAGGTGGCATTACATAAATACGTAGGATTTATCTGAGGTGGCGTGGTGACAGGTGTCGCACCGTCCAATTAACATGTGTTCACTGACATTGTCAGACGTTAGTTTCGGATGAAAAAATGGACGGAGGTACCATTTCCATCGTTTCACATACCACAAGTACCACCTATGATAAAAAAATAAAACTTAAAGGGCAAAAAATAAAGTTTGCAAACCACATTGAGCAAGTTTCTATTTAACTCTTACGAAAAAAAAAATTAATAATATCCCAAGTCTATTGTAAAATCAACCACACTCTCTCTCTCTCTTCAGTATTTTTGATACCTGGTTACTTCTTCTTTCTTCTTCATTTCTTCTCCTGTTCTTATGCTTCTCGACGAACACACGGAGAGACAGAGACAGCGACATAGAGAGAATGAAAGAGATCTAGTGAGAGAGAGATGCGAGAGTGAGAGATGAGATCAGAGAGAGAGAGTTGAGAGCAGAGAGTGAGATCGAGAGAGAGATAAGATCGGGAGAGAGATGCCGAGAGATTGATGGAGGCCGATCCTCCATGAATCGACGCCGGCGACATGATTTCCGGCGGTTCTAGTGGATTTCTGGCCGAACCACGAAGACCCGTAACCCAAAACCCCTTGAACCCGTGACCCGCTGAACCCGAGAGGAGACCCGGTTTTCCATGTACGTTTTCCGGCGGAATCAGTGATGAATTCCGGTGGATTTGCTATGAAAATCCTTGGAGTAATTTCTTATAACCTATGATGATTTATTTTAGGGAATTATTTGATTATTGTTGAATTAGGGTTTTACGATTTTGGGGGTTTTGTTCGGCCGTGTGTGATGCTTGTGTTTTCTAGATTTGGTTCCTATTTTGGCCGAATGATTTGGAGTTCTGTGATTATGGTTTTATGGTGGAGTGATTTTGAAGGTTGTGAAATTGGCCGGTTGTGTGGGTGTCATTGGTAGTATACTATTTCGGCCACTGTGTTTATATCCCCTGTTTGGGTGTTCAATTGTTATTGTTGATCTTGTTTTGGGTTCACTGTTGTTAGCTTTGGGTATTTAGGAGCTGATGATTTTGTTGGAATACTCATGTTTTGTATGGTGTTCCCTGTTTCGGCTTTGAGTGGGTAATTTGGTTATGAAGCTAGAATATATATTTCTCTGATTTGAGTAATGTTTTATAGCCACTGGATCTTAGTTGGATGTTGGCTATGTTTGAGTTGATGTCGGCAGTGTGCGCGTGTCGGCTGAAATGGGTATTTTGATCAAATTTGGTTATTCCTTGTAATCCGGTTCTCTATTTGGCCAAATGATTTTAGTTGATAAATTGTGGATTAGGGGTTTTGTTGTTGATCGGTTCTGTGGATAGTAATATACCCTGTTTTGAAGAAATTCCCTATTTTGATTGTGACTTGGCCGAATACTGTCCTGATTGAGTGTGTGCGCTATGGAGATTTTAGGTCTATATTGAAATTGTCTCTGTTATTGACTATAGTGTGTATAGATGGTGATCAATAGATTGTGTGTTGGTATTGGGCGTATTGGATTCATATGGCTAATATTAGATATTGTGATATGACGATTTTAGGTGTTATTTCCCTATAAAGTTTCTAAGTTCAAATGGGTGTCTTAGATTCTTGATCGGTTGAGCTATAATTTTGGGTGTTGACTGAATATAAACATTCTATAAATTACTAGTATTGATTGAGTTGAGTTGTAGCACTTTGATCGGGTGTGTATAAATCCTTGGAGCTATGGTGATATATTATGTGTTTATGCTCTAATGATTTAAGTAATTGATGTCCGGGATTAGTTGTAAAGCTCTAGAATTAAAGAATGATTTTATGAGTTTAATCATGTAATGTATTGTCTTGGAAATTGAATATTATGAGTTATGTGATTTGTCAAATATTATTTATGTGGTATTTTTATCCTAAAGATGTTAATTAATTGATATCGATGTTTTAAAAGGAAAATATATGAGTATTGTTGTTGAGTTATATGGTTTGATATGAAATTAATTATGGAAATTGAGTATGTTGTTTTGCTATGATTTCTAATATAGGTTGGTTGAAATAGTTGTTAGAATTGATTTGGTGCTTGGATTGATGTTCCCTAAAAATGACTAGGTTTTGTTAGAAGTGTTAAGTGTTATGGTTGAAAAATAATATTGGAACTTAACCATGTTATGTTAAGTAATAATTAATATAGATGATTGTTCCTATGTATATATATCTATGTGCGATTAAGATTCATGTTTAGGCATGAATTTTATAAAAGAAATGTTATTAACCTTCTATGCACATGTAAATGTATTTGATGCAGATGATGAACTGTGATTGCACAACAGGGCTGTAAGTATAAATTATTTACTGAGGGTAGCACTGGATTTCAATAGTGTTGTGTTTATGTTTTACTTTAATTGGATGCATGTGAATGATTATTGCATACAGTTAATAATCAATCTATTAATATTGGGTGCAACGTCTCCCAAAGGTTCAGGATGGCAATAGTGTCTGAAACCGAAAATCCAATAATTCATATTGATTGGAACGGCTCTCAAAGTGCTAGTAGAGTGATGTGGAACGTTCTTTGCTAGTGCGAAAATAAGCTAATCAAAGTGTAATGTAGACGGAACAGCTTCGAGAAAGGCGTTTATCGAGTATCGGCTCTAAACGAGTGGAGTGCAATGACTATATTGAACTGTTAAACTTTGCATAGAAAACTGTCATGTCAGCATTATGTTCCTTAATTAAATAACACATTAATCATGACGTTATTGATTGACAATTAGCTCACTTATGAAACTATGGGGTTGTGGTTGTAACCACCGTCTCATAGATGTTTGCGCAGGTTCTGAAGATTATGGATTGGATTAACTGCTAGCTTAAGAGATTTAAAGCTATTATAGTTAGATTTTAGTGCTTTGTACTTATTAATGTTTGTACTATTTTAAGGTTAATTAGATAATTATTACTTACGCTTCTTTGTAAAAAGCGGGTCGTTACATATCCAGTCAGGTGGATCTCATAAGTAATTTCTCATAATCACTTGTCTGAATTCTCTTAAATTTGGACAAATAATTATAGAGGATCCTTATTTGCCTCTACTTGCTTAGTGCAACCAAAAAAAAAAAAAAAAATCATTTCAATTTGTGTCCCCGCTCCCTTATTCGAGAGTAAAAGAGAAGTTGCTTTTCATGCCCTTTAAAAAGCAACTTGTGATGAAGACTTTCCCACAACAAGAAAACGTGTTACCTCAGTGACTCAGTCTACATGGAAGACACACCATACGTGCTTTCTTTGTGTTGTTTTCTGCCAAAGATCATCAAAGTGTGTTCAAAACCTAAGGAAAGGATCCCATGTTAATACTCTATGTTAAGATTTTTTATTTTTTATAAAAAAAAATATATATACTCCTCTCAAACAATTTCTCGATTGTTAATGTATACCAAAGAGATAAGTTTTTTGCACAACTCTTACACAACAATGCTGATGTGTCCAACATTTTGACAAAAAAATAAAAAAAAAATAAGAAATGTCGGACACATCAGCATTGTTATGCAATTGTTGTGCAGCTAACATATCTTATATCCAATTTGCGTCAATATCTTCCCAAACTAATACAAATAATCAATGTCCCTCAAAAACAAAAATACATTTGTACTCCGTTTGTTTCGACATAAAATGAATTTCATCATAAAATATTTTCAGGAAAATCATTTTCAGGAAAATAATTTTCTCGAAAATATTTTCCGGTCTTTGGCTCACGCGAAAAAATTACGAAAAGCGAAAAATCAAAGTCCGGCAATTGGCGCCAAAATCTGACAACGTCTAGTCGCCGTTGCCGGATTTCGACGAGCAGGTTGGGCCGGATTCGGCCATAATTACCGGATTCCGGTTGGACTCATCCGGATCCAATCAGATTCGGCCGGATCTCGGCCATTTTGGCCAGAGCAGGCCAGATCCGTCCGGATCTTGGTCATGTTGGCCAGATCCGGCCAAATAAATGGTAGGAACCGGTTAGATCAGGGTGGCTTCTAACCATGGCTGGATTCTGGTTGGAATATGGTCCACCGGCTCCTGCGACGGTGTCTGGATGTCACCGAATTCCGTCACCAGCAAGATTTCGGTGGCCTGATGTTGTTGGATTCCAGCACCGGCTGGATTCCAACGACCGACTATTGCCGGATTCTAGCATTCGGATATCAAATGTGCGTGGAAGTACGAACAGTTTAATTAAAGAAGCTTTTACGGTTAAACTGAAAATAATTTCCGTTGACCATTATTTTCGCCCCTACCAAACACCGTAAAATGCTGAAATTATTTGGCGTCGAAATAAAAGGAGCATTAATGAAAATTTGAAAAATTGAAAAATGGTGACCTAGGCAGTGGGCCTTCACCATTTTTTTTTTCAAATTTATAAGAGTATTTTTGTGTTTTTAAAAAATTGTTAAGGTCAATCTTTTTCGGCACAAAATGGGTAAATTGACAAATTTTCTTCTATAGTTTAATGCTCTATTTTTTTCGACATAAAATGTTTTCTGAAAAATGTTTTCGGCATTTGGTGGGGGCGAAAATAAAGGTCAATGGAAATCATTTTCAGTTTGACTCGAAATACCTCTTTAATTTTTGAAAGTCGTTTTCTAGATTTAAACTCATCATTTTTGCATGCACATTTGTGGAAATCTGTCATTGTCGGGATCTACCACCAAAGATCCCTGAATTTCCGACTGAAATATGGTATGCCGGAACCAGATTCCGGCCAGTTTGGCCAGAATCTAAAAATTTCTATCGGAATCTAACCAGTATAGTCGTAATTCGGCCAAATTGGTCGGAATTTGGAAATTTCTGCCATATTCATTCCAATGTAGGCCAAATTTCGGCAAATTGGCAGGAATCTAGCCAAACTGGCAGGATTCTGACCGTACTAGTCAAATTCCGGCCAGTTTGGCCCGAATGTGGTTTGTCGGAATCTGGCGACGGCTGTCGGATGTCACCGGATTCCGTTTTACGCAGTTGGTATTTTTTTTCGTACGAACCAAACGCCGGAAAATATTTTTGGGAAAATCATTTTTTTTTTCTGCAAAATGATTTCGTTGAAAGTATTTTACGACATAAAACATTTTACGTCGAAACAAACGGAACATAAGTGGACATTGATCCAATCAGTAGTTTTCGGATGGGGCATTGACAATCAAGTAGTAGTTTGAGAAAGTATATGTATTTTTCTCAAGATTTTTTTATGTGAGTGGACTAACTTATCTAAGTAGAGAGACAAACATAAGGGAGGGCTGTAGGGGGTCCCTCCTAAAAAAAAAAAAAAATTGTTGAAAAGAGGTTTTTGATCGTTAAATTTATTATAAAAAAATAAAAAATAGTTTAGGTCTTTTTTTTTTCCTCTTATTTTGGCCCTTGAGAAAAAGAAAAATGATTTAATCTGGTCCCTAAAGTTAAATTTCTCATTCTATCCTCATTCATAGATAGTGGATACATGATACATTGTCTCTCAATCTCTCTTTATTTTGTATACGCACAAATTTATGTAAAATAAAAGCAGACAAATTTTAAATTTAATTTCATAAATGATGACCATGTCATCGATCACGAAAAACCCTAAAGAATCAAGCTTTACACAAAAAGGGAACCATTCACATAGGGTTAACTCTCCTTTCATTCTTCTCCATCTACGGTTTAGATTTTGTCGAGTTATTTAAATTTTATTTTCGTGTGCAAGATGAGTCGTCTGTTGTATTTGTTTATTGAAAAATGCTAGAATTATTACTATTTTCACTAAAATGCCTCCACAAACTCATGCAACATCCTCTTGTTAAATCACCACCAATTTCAAATGTTTAAACT
This sequence comes from Alnus glutinosa, assembly GCF_958979055.1. Taxonomy (NCBI): domain Eukaryota; kingdom Viridiplantae; phylum Streptophyta; class Magnoliopsida; order Fagales; family Betulaceae; genus Alnus; species Alnus glutinosa. The sequence goes on from NC_084894.1 coordinate 24,022,849, forward strand.
GATAAGAAGATGTAAATTTAATCATTTAATCAATACTTTAACACTCTTTTTCATATGTGTGCTCAAACTTCATTTTAATAGATGGGACCCAAAAGGCCAACTCATTGAATATTTAATTGAAAAATTGAAGGAAAATGAAAGAGACAGAGTTCGAACTGATACCATGTTAAATCGCCACATGTCTTAAAAGCATAAGCTAATAGAAATAGATAAATTTAATCATTTAATCAATATTTTAACAATCAACAAACTTCAAAATTTTATTTTCACCTCTGTTTTTTTTTTATTAACAAGTGTTACGTCGCCATGTCAGTCTGACATGCTTTTCAAGCACAAGCAACACTAAAATAAAGCATTAAACATGAAATATAATTAGAATTCAAAGAGGTACACTCATAATTATCTTGATTAACAGCATCACAAAATTACTGTAAATTATTTAGCCCCATCAAAGAAACCTTACAGACTTCAGCAAACTCCCTCCGAAGTAAACTTGGAGCAACGTATCTCTGCAAGTGAAAGTAATTAAGTTTAGAGTTAGTTAGTACTTTCATGTCAAAAGTCACTTTCAACTGCTCAAATTCAAGAACATTCCCCCTAGCTGCATCAGAGTCACTGCAACTAATTTCTAATTAAAGATACAAAATGAATTGTGAAGAAATGGTTATAAGAGGCCATTTGATTCAAGGCAACATCGATTCCTATGGAAGCCCACATGTATTTCTGCAAATAAGATGCTTGGAAATGTGGGCATTCTTCATTTGGGTTGCTAGGTGAACTTACATTTGCTATTAGAATCATGCCTTAAGAAAACGCTGGCATCCAATTATGTGGATAAATTTTCATTTTGATTTATATTGAAAGTAAAAAAGCAAGAGATTTTCATGACAAATCTGGAGGTGTCGCCTCTGATCATAACTACAACTAGTGCTTCGGCTGTTGATTGTTGAGTGATGGTCTTTAACAATATTCATTTCCAAGATACACTTTAGGGAAGATCTTGAAAAGAATGTCATCAACATGTTTGTAATACCATAACCTCCACCTTTTCCAAAACATAAGGGGCCCCATTACAATTCCAAACCAAACAACAAATCCCATTTCAGCATTTATGTAATTCCACTCGATCATACTCCTATGAGATTCTTCATACGTTGGAGGTGAGAATCGTGGCTCCTCATGTGAGCACTGTGATTTCAAAGGCAAACCACATAATCTTTCGTTTCCTTTGAAGGAATTTTCCAAAAATGTAGAGAATTGCTTGATAAATGGAATATGTCCCACCAATTGGTTGAACGAAAGGTTGAGGACCGAAAGGAAAATAAGACCATTGGCGAGTTGCTTAGGAATTTCTCCAGTAAGCTTCTTACTTGACAAGTCTAGTGACTCAAGATTACTCAATTTCCCTAAAGATGCTGGGATTTGGCCCGTGAAAGCATTATGTGACAAGTTGAGAATATATAACAATGTCAATTCTCCAATTTCTTCAAGTATAGGACCATCAAAGTTGTTGCTAGAAAAATCAATGGTGATGAAGATAGTTAGGATCCTCACCAGCTCCACCTCTGAACCCTTGCTAGAAACTGTTACTGTATCTTGATAGTAAAAAGTACCAATTGAACTTGGACATGATCGAGTTCAGATTTGGCCTCATGTGTGCGATCCATCACTACCATCCAAGTAGAAAGGAGTACTATTGGAAGGTTACCGGTAAAATTGTTTGAAGCTACATCTATGATTTGAAGCATCGGCCAAGGGGCAAGCTCTGGATGACCAATGGGCCCATAAAATTTATTAGATCACAAAATAAGAACCTTCAATATGGCTAATCCATTCAAGTAAAATGGGAAGGTGTCCTCGATGCATGTGGTTGTTCCCAATGTCCAAGACCTCCAATAAATGGCAATTCTTCAGAGATTTCGGCAACTTTCCCTCTAGATGGTTTTTATTGATAGCTGAAGTTTGTAAATAACAAGACTCTGGAAAAGTATCAGGAATTATACCGTTGAGATTGTTTCTCCTTAGACTCAACACTTGAAGAAGAGCCCCACTCATCTCAATCAAGCATTGGAGAATTGTGCCATTGAAGTAATTATCAGGCAGATTGAGATTTCGAAGATTTGTATAATTGCATATTGATCCAAGGATACTCCCATATAATTTATTACTTGAAATAGAAAAAGAATTGTGCGGATTCAAGGGACTGACCGATGCTAGCTGGTAAGGCAGAAAGAAAATCATTCATGGAGAAATCCAAGTAGCTGACAAGTGGGACAACTGGGAGTTGGCCTTGGAACTGGTTGGATCAAAAGTCTAGAGATCTCGCAATAAAAGAGAGATTGGAGATAGATCCAATTAGGCATCTCTCCATTTATCTGGTTCCTTGAAAGGTCTAAATAGTATAACATGGATTGGTTTCTACAGAAATCGGGAAGTTTTTTCAACTTGCTAGAAGCCAAGCCTAACCAAGCAATTTGGGGAACGTGGGAAGACGAAAGGTTAAAACCACTATATTCAACCAACAAATTGGAGCCATCAAAGTTGTTTGAAGAAAGAAGGAGGATTACAAGACCTCGAAGTTCAAATATAGATATGGGTATTGGCCCTTCCAACTCGTTATTGCTCAAATCAAGCTCTTCTAGTTTGTTAGAAGAAATGGTGGAAAATTCCTTGAGTTGCCCAGAAAATTGGTTATTGGAAAGTCGTAATGTCTACAATGATGGGAGGGGAAACATAAAACTGGAATATTCCCGTTCAGTGAATTGTAACTTAAATCAAGAATATCTAGATGCAGAAGTTCTTCCCACTGAGTTGAAGTAATCTGACCAGTAAGATTATTGGAAGAAAGGTCTACGTTGGTTAGATTCTTGGCCATGCTAAATACTGGAATTGATCCACAAAACATGTTCAATGACATGTCCAAATAGACCAATTGTATGAGGCTCACCATTGAGTTTGGAATTGATCCTCTAAAATTGCAATTCGAAAGATCTATTGTTGACAACATTTTAAGATTGCCAATAGAATGTGGCAATGACCCTGAAAATCCTGTATAGTTGAGAACTATGGTTCGAAGAGATACATTTGGAGAAAATTCTGGCAAAGAACCTGCAGTTCATTGTTTGATAAGTCAATCGTTAGTAGTGTTGGAACCTGGAAAATCTTTTTTGGAAACTTTCCATTCAACCCAGAAGAGGAGACTTCCAGAGATGTCAGATTCTTGAAATCTGCAAAAAGAAATTGGAACTGGAGAAGAAAAGTTGTTACCATTCAACCAAATAACTGAGAAGGACTTAAGATTCTGTAACAAGGAATCAATAGGGCCTGAAAGATTGTAGTTTGACAAGCTAAACACTCTCAAATTTGGCATCGAAGTTGATAAGACGTGACACCACTCCTTACCTTGCGCTGATATAACTACACCATCAAGATAAAGTTCGATAAGCTCTGAAAGGTTCTGAAGGAGCATATTTAAATTTGGACTCTCAAATGTTAGGGAAGGACCAGTTTCGAAGAAGTCAAAATTGATAGATAAATCAAGAGTAACCAAGCTTGTCAAATGCGAAATGGCAATAGGAATCTGCCCTGTAAAACCAACATTTGATTGATTCAAATACCTCATATTTGTCTGCCTGTGAAACTTTGATGGAATGTCAGAATTGTTGAAGTTGTTATAAGCCAAACTCAAGCTCTGGAGATGCTGAAGACTAAAAAGGCTGCTTAAATGGTCAAGTCCACCCGAGATGGATTTGCTAGCCAGGTCGAGACCAATAACACGTCCGTCATTGCAGGTTATGCCTTCTCAAGAACATCAATCAAAACTTTGATTCCACTTAACAAGTTTTTTGGACATAGCAGGATCGAATGTAAGGTTGTTCTTCAATTACAGCAACAAGCACTGTTGGTTATGAATACATTGGCCAGACGCCCCAAAGACACTAATGCTAAGGAAAAGTGGGTAAATGGGCATCGAGAAAAGCCACGAAAAGACTGGAAGTCTCATTGGAATGGAAGAGGTGGTGATATTAATGGTGGATTCAGGATTTTATTAATTTGTTTTGCGTGTTATTAAATATATAGATGAAAATATAATGGTGGAGGATGAGGTGAGGAAAGTTCCACTAACACGACTTTTTGACCGAGAAGAAGAAGATGAAGTAAGAGAGAAGACAGACCTTACTATTTTATCTTCTATGTTTGAGATTCTTTCAAATTTCTAATTCTCTTTTTCGACTTCATTGTGAGGTTTACTTAGCTCTTGGCCATACGTTTTGAATCATTGGTCTTCCAATATTACAAGACTAAATATAAGAAAGTTGTGGTTTTGATTCAAAGACTAATGCTCCGTTTGTTTCGGCGTAAAATGATTTCTGGAAAATGATTTTGGTATTTTCCGGTGTTTGGTAGAGGCGAAAATAATGGTCAACCAGGAAATGATTTCCGTTTGACCAAAAATGCTTAATAAATTTCGAAAAATGATTTACACTTTTTAAAAGCGTAAATCATTTTTCAGTAGACGGTAGACACTGTGACTGATAATAGCTTAAAAGTGCATATTTTCTCTATTAAAATAAGCATTATCATACTATGTTTTATCATAATTCTTGCATTTTATATTTAATTGGGGAATATTGTTTAATTATTAAAGTGGGTGATGTGTTTTAAAATAGTACTCGCAAGTGCACGAATCATTTTGCAATATAGTGTTATGCAAGTGCGAGGTCGATCCCACAGGGAATTGTGTTGCGAAAATTAATCTCTATTCAAACTAATCCTACTTTAACCTAGTTCCAAATTTAGGGGTTTTTTTTTTGATAAAAGAAAACATAAACAAGAATAATGAAAATAAAGGGGTCTAGGGTTTCGGAATCCACACTCACCAAATCACAATAACCTAATCTCATGCTCATCACACATATTTTGAGGTTGTCACATACAAATCTTAGGTATGCTCTACATTGCTTCAAAAATCATTTGAAACATTCAATGATTCCGTTCATAGCACAAATCACAAAGAGGACCAATTGAAATCAAAACATCCAATGTATCATTCAATCACAATGGATATCATCATTCAAACCGATAAAACAATGTATTAGTCGAACGACGCACAATGAATATCCAATGTTTTGATAGATCAAACACCAAGCAATCAATTTTAATGAGACTTATTCCACATCATCACTTGTATCCGGAAACCACAAGAGATATCAAAACATCATCTCATAAAAATCGAAGTAGAACAATGAGAAATTAAACCCATAAACTCAAATAGCATGAACAAGCAAGAAACTCGGTTTCTCTTCAATGGTGAGGTTTCATCCTCAACCCCAAACGAAAATATTAGCTACACATGATAAAATAACTACAACTTAAAACATTAAATTAAAAGCATAAAAATCAAAGAGTTGCAAAAGGAAAGAAATAAGCTACAAGAAGAAGAGAAGCAAGAAGTTATGTACAAAGAGGCTCATGCCTCTTCTCCCCCATTTGATTTTCAGCCTTGGTCTCCTTTTATAGCCAAGTGGTTTGTGTGGAATGGGTGAGTGGATGTTATTTTATGTATGAGTGAAGAGATGAGTGATGAGTGTTTTATGGAATGATGGTATTTTATGTTGAGTGGAGAGATGAGTGATGAGTGTTTTATGGAATGATGTTGAGTGGAAAAAAAAATGATTAAGTGGCTGAGAATGTGGAGAAAAACGTGTATTGGCTCTAGCTTTGGGGAGACAAGGGATGAAGCAAAAGAAAAATAATAAGAGAGATGGTTCCGGATTTTCGGGATGGTCCGACGACTGAAATTCAAACAGCCATATCTTTTTTCACGCATCTCTAAATTGGTTGAAACTTGTTGCGTTGGAAAGCTGACATCTTGAACTTCAATTTAGACCTAAGAAACTCCCAAAACGGATATCTTTTGGTCCTGTTATGATCAGTCTAAATGTAGTGGTCTGCTGCATCCGAATTTCCTTGTATTTTGCTTGAATTGTATCATTTCTCTCTTATTGTCCTACAAAATATAAAAACACTAAAACTAACCAAAGCATTAGAAAATAACAAAGCTAAAGGTTTAACTAATGTAAATTAAGGGGTCCAAATACACAATATTTGGTACTCATCAGTGGGCTTAAATTGGTATTAATGCAATGAATTGTTATTTTGTAGAAGACTAAAAGGAGAAAGACGCGTGGAGGACAAAAGAAATAAAGAATAAATTCGTGGGGTCCATGTAGAAGAAAACAAAATATGGAAAACAAGAAAAGCATATCTTTCCATAACAAGGCAATTGATTTTCTTTCATTATCTGACAGATTTATAGGGACCTAACTCACACATATTTCCTACCATGAAAGGATCAGCACCTAATTAGCTCTTTCCATGCATTACTCACCAACACATGTATGGAGACATGAAAAAGTCATGCGCTGCATTAATTGTCGAGATACGTGATTTTTTTTTCATGAAGAGCCAAACTTGCAATAATTCTTAAACAAGGAAAGAATCAAGAAAGCATGTGTGTGGCATCGAAAGACATAGCAAATTAGTCTATATATATCATGCTTTGCTTGTGTTAAAAGGGGAGAAGCTGAAGAGAAGCGAGAGGAGCCAGAGGAGAAACAGAGAAGGAGGCAGTTATGGAGGTTCTCAACCGGTTTTGTTATTTTTTTATAAACATAAGTGGTTAAATCTCTAGCTAAGGTTAGGGTGAAGCCTAGTATTTTTATTATGTATTCTTGAGATTATGTTATTTTTTCTTCATAGATTAATGATTAAATTTGGGGATGATTTTTATTTGATAGTAATTTAATGAAACAAGTTTATTTTGATTCATTATGATTTTTGTTTATATCAAATGATTACTTTGTTTGATTTGATATGATTCGAAAATATATTGAATGCTTAATTTATTATGTCATATTTATGAAATCAAATTCTCAATCAACCCATGTTTGATCTATTTTATATTGTGTCTCAAGAATATGTAATAAATTGCTAAGTGGATCCCTGAAGCCTTAGTGTTTTCTTTTAATTTTTTCTTTTTATTAATTTAGCTTAGTTAATTTTATTTTACTTTATTATCTATCCATTGCTCCACTTTTTAGTGGAAAAATCCATTCAATTTACTTTTTTGCACAATAATAGGAATTTTACTTAGTATCTACGATTCCCTATGGATCGACCTCGTACTTACCGAAAATTTATTACTTGCGAAAACCTACACTTGGGTTTGCACCCTTTGTGGTCTAACAAGTTTTTGGCGCCGTTACCAAGGAATGTGTTTAAGAAACTAAGTTTAATTTATGTTATTATTTTTTATTTTTTATTTTCTTTTAGTTTTGAAATGCAAGATTGGTGGAGCAATCCTTTTTCAGGTGTGTACCCAAGATCCTTTGGCAATCCATACTCGTATAATCACAATTGGCAAAATCACCCAAATTTCAATTGGAAGAATCATTCACTTTTCAATGAGCCCCAAGGATTTTATTCTCATCATCCTTTTGTGCCACCACATCAAAATACATTGGAGGATACATTCCAAAACTTTCTTCAAGTCAGCAACCAAATCCTTCAAACCAATATCAAGGATGATGCATTGCAAACCAATACCTTGGAGGAAACATTACAAGCCTTCATGAAAGAGCAAGCCCAAATCAACCAAGAAGTGAAAAACTCACTCAATAGAATTGAGTCCTATTTGAAGAATGAGATTGAGAATGAAAATTTTTATGACTCAATGACTCAATATAAGGACAATGAAATTGAAAATCCTCAAGTGGACGATGATGATATGTTTGGTAATGTTGAGGAAGATGCAGATGTCCACGAACTGAAGTTGGTTGAAACGCTTGAGCAAAATCGCTTTGATATATCTTGTCTTTATGAACCTTTAGAATCTTGCTTGACTAACTCTTGTGATTTGAATTTTTGTGAAGATTGTACACTTGGATTGGAGGTGAACACCTGGAAACCATTTGAACTGCCACCTCATGAACTCAACCCATTGCCATCAAATGATATTGTGCAAAAGGATAACTCAAAATCCTTGCCAGTAGCACGCAAGTATGCGCACTTAAAATTCAAGGATGACTTTCCCCTGGTAAGTTCATCCAAACTTGATGCTTTGCAAGGAGGTAAGTCATTTGATGTTTTGTATGATTATAAAAGCATGATGGGTTGGAACATTGCTGATAAGAAAAAAATGAAATAAAGAATCATGTTTTTTTAAATTTATGTTTGCGTCGTAGTTTGGGTTTTCTTTGTTTTTGTTTTGTTTTTCTAATTTTTTGCAGGTATAAGTTTAGTTTGTTTTCATCACTTCAAGGTACTCTTCTTAATCTATACTTCTGTGCTTTATTTTGTTACATTTGGGACAATGTAAGTTTTAGGTTGGAGGGAGGAGCTTGATGCTTGATGTTTGTCTTTGTTTTTGTTGTTTTGTTTATTATATATATTTTTTTAAAAAAAAAAGGAAAAAAAAAAAAATGAGAGTTTTGTGTTTTTTTTTGGTGTCTTGTGTGTTTTATTTTATTTTATTTTATTTTTATTTATTTATTTTTTGTCTCAATTTTGTTTAGTAAAAAAAATTGTGTTAAGTTGTTGATTGAGCCTGACTACATCACAACTGTGGTTTGTATGTCATTGGCTTGTTTAACATCTTGAACACTGCGTGTCATTAAAAATCTGAATCTTTTTACTCACTTGTTGGATTAGAAAGACTTTACTTGTTTGAATTATTTATCACAAGTACATTAGCATTTGTTCTGTGAGGTATAAGATTTGAATTGAGGAATGTGTATCTTAAAATTTGTAGGATGAATTGTTAATGAAACCTTGGCTTAAATTCAAAAAAATAAAAAAGAAAAAAGAAAATAAAAAAAGAATAAGAATATCATCAGTTTGAGTCTCATTGAGTAACCGGACCTCTTGCCTCACTAAGCATTGAGTGTTCGCGTAAAAAGATGAGAAATTCAAGTTGATTGATTGTATGTCTAGTTTGACTTCGTAGTCTTTTTGCCTTGAGTAATTAAGCCCTTAGGGATGCTTCTACATCTAGTGCCCTAAAACCATCTAGTTTGGGAGTCACTGGCCCAATACTCGTTATATAGGTCAATTAGAAAGCTTAAGAGGATTAAACATTGCACAGCCTACAAAATAAAAAAATAAAAAAAAATGATTTAAGCCTTGGTTGTTTTTATCAGATAGAATTCCTAGAAATTTTGGGATACACAAACTCTGAGAAAAATTGAAACCTCATGAGTCTTTGTTAATTTCACTTTGCACTTAGTAGAGCATGTGTTGTCTCAATTTTTCAACTATGAGTTGAATGATTTTTGATGACCTGATGATGTGATTGTGATGTTCACCTTGTTAAACTTACTCATGATGTCTAAACCATGAGTTTGTATGGAAGTCTTTGTTTGTCAACAACATAGTGATTTAAAATGTTTGTGGGTATCATTCCTGACAAACTCTCACGAGACTTCACTCGTCCACTAGGGAGTCCTAGTAGTTTAAAAGGCTTGTTGCATACGCTAAATGCAATCGTACATCCCACGAAAGAAAGATTTATCTTGTTATTTTTTATTTTGTTTTTCATTGCTAAGGGACTAGCAATAAGCCGGTTGGGGGGGTGTGATAATAGCTTAAAAGTGCATATTTTCTCTATTAAATAAGCATTATCATACTATGTTTTATCATAATTCTTGCATTTTATATTTAATTGGGGAATATTGTTTAATTATTAAAGTTGAGCTTAAATTGGTATTAATGCAATAAATTGTTATTTTGTAGAAGACTAAAAGGAGAAAGACGCGTGGAGGACCAAGGAAATAAAGAATAAATTCGTGGGGTCCACGTAGAAGAAAACAAAACATGAAAAATAAGAAAAGTATATCTTTCCATAACAAGGCAATTGATTTTCTTTCATTATCTGGCAGATTTATGGGAACCTAACTCACACATATTTCCTACCATGAAAGGATCAGCACCTAATCAGCTCTTTCCATGCATAACTCACCAACACATGTATAGAGACATGGAAAAGTCATGCGCTGCATTAATTGTCAAGATACATGATTTATTTTCCATGAAGAGCCAAACTTGCAATAATTCTTAAACAATGAAAGAATCAAGAAAGCATGCGTATGGCATCGAAAGACATAGCAAATTAGTCTATATATATCATGCTTTGCTTGTGTTAAAAGGGGAGAAGCCGAAGAGAAGCGAGAGGAGCCAGAGGAGAAACAGAGAAGGGGGCAGTTATGAAGGCTCTCAACTGGTTTTGTTATTTTTTTATAAACATAAGTGGTTAAATCTCTAGCTAAGGCTAGGGGTGAAGCCTAGTATTTTTATTATGTATTCTTTAGACTATGTTATTTTTTCTTCATAGATTAATGATTAAATTTGGGGATGATTTTTATTTGATAGTAATTTAATGAAACAAGTTTATTTTGATTCATTATGATTTTTGTTTATATCAAATGATTACTTTGTTTGATTTGATATGATTCGAAAATTTATTGAATGAGAATTTATTGTGTCATGTTTATGAAATCAAATTCTCAATCAACCCATGTTTGATCTATTTTATATTGTGTCTCAAGAATATGTAATAAATTGCTAGGTGGATCCCTAAAGTCTTAGCATTTTCTTTTAATTTTTTCTTTTTATTAATTTAGCTTAGTTAATTTTATTTTAGTTTATCATCTATCCATTGCTCCACTTTTTAGTGGAAAAATCCATTCAATTTACTTTTTTGCACAATAATATGAATTTTACTTAGTATCTACCATTCCCTGTGGATCGACTTCGTACTTACCGAGAATTTATTACTTGCGAAAACCTACACTTGGGTTTGCACCCTTTGTGGTCTAATAGTGACGACCATTTTTTTTTTTTTTTTTATATACAAAATGTAAAACTAGTCGTCGTAGTGTCACAACTACATGTTGCTCAGCCAACATATGGCACTTGCCCAGATCATCAGAGTTACATCTAATAGCGGAATATAATAATCAATATGCAGCGGAACACATATCATAAGTGGAAATACATCTAATACATAACAGTCAATTACAACAAGAGCTAATTGCATACCTAACTAATTAAAGCTTATAAAATATATTACTATAATTAAATACCCAAAATACACGCTCTGCAAATACATGCCCCATAGGACACGAGCCATAACAATATACCAAAAAATGAGGACTACCCATGAGTTCGGCATATGACTGTCGCGATATGCTCCAATCATAGCATCCCATACGCTAAGCAAAATGGTCATCATCTAAATCCGCGGTACCTGCAACCAAGAAACCTTATCCTACACCGTTGTGGTGGTATCCACATCCTCATAGGTGAAATAATGTGTTCACCACCTTAGTATAAAACATACTAACACCTCAGTGATATAAAACTAGCTAAGTTTCACAAAGAATCAACATTTCTTTTATTTTTAGTCATACGAGCACTGTATCCACAATTTACCAATAGCTAATGCAGCAAACACTGACTATTCAGAAAACATCTAAAACATACTATATAGCTGTGAACATATGTAGAAGTTCCAATCTACCGCTTGGAAGTTTCTACATATAGACCCCTCTATAATAATACTTTTCAACAGTGGCTCAGACATATGTGCACACAATCACTCCATCACAGATATCACGTCTACACATAAGTCTTAAGCAATAAAACATGACATCTTACTCTTCCATACTAGGATAACATCCTTCAACAAAACACTCGCAATATCATCTCTAATCGTATTTTAGTTTCATGCCTTGAACGTTAGTAGATCATGAGAGCACTAGAGTTAAACTCAATTATGCTAACATGTCTTTCCTGAAGAACAATAACAGTCAACCTTCTTACTCATAGACAAGCCATCACTCGCACCTGGGCAGTCATGAATTCATGTACTTTCAAGTAATAACATTTAAATCATGCAACCATCCGATAGAAATATATATAAACGCTTTTCATTTAAGACACTTATGCATACCAACCCGTCTTGTAAAAACTACTCATAACATAAAAAACATCACTCATAAAACAATGATATACATGATATGCATGAACTGGGGCTACTGATACTGCTAATACTGATATTCTGATACTGCTGATACTGATATTGCTGAAACTGATACTGCTGATACTGCTAGGGTATGTATGCTCTATACTACAAGCTCTATGCTCTGTGCCTGACCAGTATATGTTTCACTACTGTATCATGCTAAAAATCATGTTGTTACTAAATCAAGTTCCATTAGAACTAAACAAGTCCAACAATCCATCAAATACTTTGAAATCATTCAAAACATAGTTTCTTCATAAAACTTAAACAGTTTCAACATGACATGTTCTCAAACAATTGGCATAATTTAAATCCTAACCGCAGAACATACTCGAACACTTTAAATCAATTCAACACATTTCACTCTTGCACCATTCTTAAACATCATTGATATTGTTTAAACATAATCAAAACTAATCAAATTATCTCAAAACATATAATTCATCATATGGTCACTTCGAATTCATAAAACAATATATATTTTACAAATCCATAATACATAAAAAATATATTTTCTCAGTGAGTAGAATACTCACTTGGCTGCGCGGATGTTATGCACTAGGTTTCTTAGACATCACCATGCAATGCGTCACTGTGGAATAACACATTTCATCATATAGCACTCTAAATAATTTGACACTCAAATTAGCACTTGAATCACTCAATGCTAACCGTTAGAAAACCCATAATATTTTTATGGGTTTCCAAACGTCTACCCATAAATCCTTGATACTAACTTAAACTCAAATATTACTAATTCCAAATTATTTCCACTAACCCATAAATTATTTTCATTAACCTAATCGCATAATTTACTACCGTATTCAAAATAACATCAACCCTAAAATTATGTTCACTAATCTTTTTAAAATAATTGCTAACTTATTAACACGATTTAACGATCTACTTTTAATCACTACCCCAAACACAATACCATTAACCCAATAGCATTTGCTAAGGGTTAATCACATAAAAACTCAATTAAAACGAAATACTTAAAAGTTAGGGTTTGAGGAAACTCACCAAAAATTTACCAAATCAAAACCCGTGGTTTGGGTAGCCTCCAGCAAGTTCCAAGTAACCCATTACCTAAAGAAAGCACTAAATTAAACTCACATTTGCAAGATTTAACCAAAATCTCCAAAACATGAATTTAACGAAAATACCTCAAAACGTTCGGTCAAAACGTACATCGGGCTTTGAGGATTACATTACCGAAGTAGGATCTAAGATTGGATGGCTAGATTTCAAGATATCATGGTTTTTAGGTGGAAAACCAAGAGAAAATAAGAAGAAAACGGAGCTGCTTACAAGAAAAGGGCGTCCGGCCCTCTTTAATTCGGACCCCGTCCGGACGAGTATCACAAGCCGTCCGGACGAGCGCCATTTAAGCAGGCCGTCTGGACAGGCACTAACCATCGTCCGGACGCGCGTCGTTTAAATAGGCGTGTGCCACCCGTTGCAAGCCGTCCAGACGAATTAAGTCAGGCGTCCGCCTCGTGTTGATAAAGTACCGTCCAGACGAGCCTTTTGAGTCGTCCGGACGTGCCACATTAATTTCACTTATTTAATTCATTTTTTACATTTATTCCATTTCCCATTCGATCTATCATATTTTCCTCTTGTATAATTTATTTCTTTGGTCCATAAAATATTCTCTGCTCGTCCCTTTGTATTTTCCAATCGTCTAATTAATTTTAGTTGTTTATCCCATTAAGTTTTATTCTTAAAATGATAAATAATATTCGGGACATCACAAACGCAATTGACTCTCTTTTAAACAACGCAGTTGACCTTTACGTTCAAGCAGTTGATTATCGCCGGATTTCGACAAGCTAGATCCAGACATCTGTCGGTGCCGGAATCCGGCGACATCCGACAACCATTGCCGGATTCCGGCGGTACCGTGCCAGATTCTGGCCAAACTGGCCGGAGCGGCCGGATCTCCAGCTATCCGGCTGGGATACTGGCCGGATCCCCGGTCATCTAGCTGGGATCTTGGACAAATCCAGTCGTTCTGGCCGAATCTCAGGCCAGTCCGGTCGGGATACTGGCCGAATCCGGCCTGGATCTGGCCAGAACAGCAGGATCCTGGCCACCTGGTTGGAATCTGGCTAGGACGGCTGGCTTCCGGTCAATTGGCCAGAATTCGGCTGTTTTGTGCCAGAATTTGAACGCGTAAAATATAAAAAAATATATATTTTTTTATATTATTTTATATTAACAGTTTTTATTTTGTGAATAAAATTCAATTTTTTTAATTAATATGATTAAATTAAAATATAAAAAATATTTGTAATTTTTCGTACGTGCCAAATACCGAAAAATGATTTCGATGAAAAATATTTTTCTAAAAAAAGACTTCCCTGAAAATATTTTACGACGAAAACCATTTTACACCGAAACATACAGAGCATAAAAGGAAGTTGCCACTACGTACTATTCCTTGCGAAAACTGAAACAATTGAATTATGGGCATCAATTTTAAAATTTAGGGGAAACTATACTTAATCTATCATTTCATAGAGTAATGATAAAAAATCCTAACGATAGGGTATTTTGGAATTTTTTTTAAAGCTTTTAGTAAATTGGTATGGCACATTAACCAAAGAAACGTGTTATACATTCTTTTTTTATTCTTCTCTCATTCTCTCACTTTTCAAAATTACCATTAAATGTTTAGGGGTTTAGGGCCATATGTAGGATTAAGTATAATTTCTCCTAAATTTATGGAACGCCTTTCTTTCTTTCCGCTATTAGCAAGATTTATAATTAATTTCTAAAAATACACATATTTACGACTCTTTTTTCCCTCAACACTATATCAATAGGATTCTTTTTGTGTCCCCAAGGTGTAGTTCGAATCTCCCCTCTTCCCTCCTGTGTGGATATGTCAAAAAAAAAAAAAGATTCTTTTTGCCATGAGCGTATATTACTCAAATTAATGGATAATGTTCGCATGATTAGAATTATCAAGTACTTTTCTTCTTTAGAACATAACTTCAAACTTTCTTCTCTCATCCTTCACCCTCTAGAGTATCTCCCACAAAAATTGGCAAAATAGCTATTAAAAAGGAATAATTGTATAGTACTTTATATATTACTTCTTCTTTTTTTAAACCATTTTCAA
Organism: Alnus glutinosa; assembly: GCF_958979055.1. NCBI lineage: Eukaryota > Viridiplantae > Streptophyta > Magnoliopsida > Fagales > Betulaceae > Alnus > Alnus glutinosa. The sequence continues at coordinate 24,038,061 of NC_084894.1, forward strand.
CAGATTTTCTATTATCTTCTCTACTTGCTTTTAAAAATTATTTCTCATTACTTTTTTATTATATTCTTGTCGACACTCAAAAGGAAAGTATTGAATTTCCACATTGGCGGAGTCACCTACATTGGATTTATCATTTTTTTTGCTGCACCATACAGTGAAAATTCGTTGAAATATTCACTTGACATTGAAATGATTCTGTTTTTTCCAATCTTCATCAAGCATACTTGTGATCAATGAATGGAGAGAGATATGGGTAAGAAGAAAGAGAAACCAATAAACAAATGAATAGTGACATTTTCCCTCAATTGTTTATTCCTTACAGAAATGAACAGAAGAGTTTACTTCGCTGGACACAAAAATTAGCTCATAATAATTAAATTTGACTATTATAGATCATTTGTCTGTTCTGCTATAGATCTTCTTTATGTTTTGTTCTCGATCTTCCTTTCTTTATATATATATATAATATTACTTTAAAGAGAATTAATATATGTAGAAAGCAAATAAACTTAACATTCCCCAGTGCTAAAGGATATTAGACATTCTTTCTGTAGGAAGATTCTTATATTGAATCCATAAGTGGAGTTGACGTGGTCAAAAATTAGAACGTTGGGTCGCCGAAAGCAGAATTCTAAAATGAAAGGAGGGATGTGGAAGACAAGTGGAGGTGGCGGAATAAATTCAAAAGGCAGAATTCTACACCGTACAAGTGTTGTGTTGCACCAATTTAATATTCTAGTAAAATTAGACAATTTATTAAAGCAAAACAACCAAAAAAAAAGTAATTGATCATTAAAAAAAAAGCAACATAAAACAATTATGCAAAAAGGAAAACAATTCAACTAGAACATACAATAAGACTAATAATTCTTAAGATTGATCAAGCGATTGTCATATGTGCCTGATAAGGTCAGATTGCAGCTGAAAATGAGTTTAACAGTCTCTAATATTTACTTGCCTTTCAATGAACTCCAGAAATCTAGAGGTATGCTCGTGAGAAATTTGTACGTATAGAATTTTATCGATTTGTTCATATTCAATGTCACTAGCATCATCAGTATTTCGTTCATCTTCAATAATCATGTTATGTATTGTTATGCACGCTTTTATAATGAAAAGTGAGTGGGAGAAATAGTGGGATACATGAATATCATATTGTTTTAGTTTCAATTTTTCTCAATATTTTATTAGTTATAGAATGAATAGTGAATAGGCTCTACAACCTATTCACAATTCATTCTATGAAGAAAATAGCTACTTTGCCTCATCTGCTAGATTGAAAAATAAATAAATAAATAACTCGATAATAGTCAAATCTGATTAGTTTGAAGCATTTTACTAGCTTGCTAGAGATTCTCTAAGGCTGTTTGATACAAAATTATTTAAAAATTAAACAAAAAAAGATATGGAAGAAAAACTAAGGGGCAGACCTAGGTAGATTGTTGGGGGTCTTTGGCAACCCACTTTTTTTTTCTTTTCTTTTTATATAAGGGAAAAATATATATTAGCCCCCCAAACTACCACCCTTTCTCCGGATGGCCCCCCAAACTACCAATGCTTAGATTCTGGCCCCCCAAACTACCACTTTCTGATTTTTTGGCCCCATCCGTCCATTTATGCCGTTAATTTTAAACAAAATTCCGAAAATACCCCTCCTACACTTTGAAATTCTCATGGTTAAAGGAAGGGTATTTTCGGGTTTTTGGCCAATTTCTGTTAGAATTAACGGTATAAATAGACGGATGGGGCCAAAAAATCAGAAAGTGGTAGTTTGGGGGGTCAGAGTGCAAGTGTTGGTAGTTCGGAGTGCCATCCGGAGAAATGATGGTAGTTTGGGGGGCTAATATATATTTTTTCCTTTATATAATCTCTATAAAAGTACTGTTTTCTATAGCATGGCCTTATCAAAATTAACTTTTCACCCAAAATGGTTTCAACATTCTACTAGTACTCAGACCAAAACAAGGAAGCAATGTTATATATAGGCTTATAGGTTCTAAAAAAACACAATTACAATAAGAGGTGGAACTACGGACTACCCCTAGCTTTGGAAGGTTTCAGGCCCCTTTGAAATAGAAAAAATGTCACAAAATTTTGATTTTCTTTTATTATTTTTTTTAAAAAAAAAATTAGTATTTTTATGAAATTGACCTCCCAAAATTAATTTTTATCCCTAAATTTTATTTTTATTTTTATTTATTTATTTATTTATTTTTTTACACCTTCTTAAATTTTTAGTTCTGTCCCTACCTCTCTGCAACCAAATTGATGGTGTGAGACAAGATCGAGGGGCAGTAGAAAGACATAGAAACACTTTTGAGCAAGAAACTGCTTAGAAAAAATAGCAGGGAAAATTTTTGAAGCATAGAGAGAAATGAATTGACAATGTTTGAGATTATAGGAATAGGCGCCGCATTTCTAATTTAATTTAAGGCTGCCAAACTAGAATAGACAGGAAACAAGACTACCTGAGGAGGTGAAAAGCCCCAGATGCAATACTTTCCCAATCCAATATGTGATGTCCCGAATATTATTTGTCATTTTAAAGAATAAAACTTAATGGGATAAACAACAAAAATTAATTAAACGAGTGAAAAATACAATGGGTCGGGCAGAAAATATTTTATGGACCAAAGGAATAAGTTATACAAGGAGAAAATATGAGAGAATGAATGAGAAATAGAATAAATGCGAAAATTTGATTAAATAAATAAAATTAATGTGGCGCGTCCGGACGACTCAAAAGGCTCTTCTGAACGGTACTTCATCTGTACGAGGCGGACGCCTCATTTCACACGTGTCCAGACGCCTGGCTTAGTGCGTCCGGACGGCTTGCAACGAGTGGCGCACGCCTACTTAAATGTTGCGCATCCGGACGGTGGTTAGTACCCATCTGGATGGTGTGCTTAAATGGCGTGCGTCCGGACGGTTTGTGATGCCCGTCCGGACGGGGTCCGAATCAAAGAGGACAGAACGCCCTTTTTCTTCTCGGTAGCTCAATTTTCCTCCCTATTTTCTACAGTTTTTCACCTAAAAACGGTGATATCTTGAAATCCAGCCGTCTAATCTTAGATCCAACTTCGATAACGTAATCATCGAAGCCTAATCTACGTTTTGACCGAATGTTTTGAGGTAAATCGTTAAACTCGCATTTTTGGAGATTTTCAATAAATTTTGTAAAAATGAGTTTAACTTGGCATTTTCTCTAGGTTCGGTGTGGTTTGGGGTTGCTAGGAGCTTCCCGGGCATTTGGTCTTTGCTTGGTGAATTTTTGTTAAGTTTTCCATAGACATTAGTTTTTTGGTATTTTGTTAAAATGCTATATTATTGTGATTAACCATAAGTAATGCTTATCGGTTTGCAATAGTGGGTTTAATTAAGTGATTAGAAATTTTGGATAAATATTTAGGATTTTTAAGGTTTTATGAGTAAATTAGCAATGTGGCTTTGTGAGCGATTCAAAAAGCTACCTAATGTGATTATTAGTTAAAATTAACTAATGCAATGTATTGTATTTTTAGCGGCACTTTACGGTTGAGCTTAGAGTCGTTTGGATATTTGGGAGTACAAGCAGGGACGGAGGGAGGGGGGGGCTGGCAGGGGCCATGGCCCCCCCTCCCCACAATTTCCTTAAAAAAAAAAAAAATTTCTTAGATAGAAAAAAAAAAAAAAAAAAAAAAAAAAAAAAAAAAAAAAAACTCTAAAAAATTAAAAAAATATTAGGTAAAAATCAAAATTTAGCTTATTTGGCCCCTACCAAAAAAAATTTTTTGGCCATCGGCCCCTGCCCATAAAAACTTCTGGCTCCGTCCCTACAAGCGACCTGAGGTGAGTATTCTACTCACTGAGAAAATATGTTTTCATATGTAATAGATTGATAAAAATATATATATATATTGTTTATGAATTTGAACCGACCGTATGATAAAATATATATGTTTTGAGATAATTGATTAGTTTCGAATATGTTCAATTATATCAATGATGTTTAAGAAATGATGCATGAGTGAAATGTGTTAAATTGATTTAAAGTGTTTGAGTGTGTTGCGGTTGTGATTTAAATTATGCAAAATTGTTTTAGAATATATCATGTTGAAACTGTTTAGATTTTATGAAGAAACTATGGTTCGAATGATTTCGAAGTATTTGATAAAATGTTGGAATTGTTTAGTTTTAAGAGAACGTAATTTAGTAACTACATGATTTTATAGCATGATACAGTAGTGACATATATACTGGTCAAGCACAGAACATAGAGCATGTAGTATAGAGCATACATACCAGTAGTATCAGCAGCATATCGGTGTCAGTATATCCGTATCAGTATATCAGTGTCAGCAGCATATCAGTATCAGCAGTATCAGTATCCCCAGTTCATGCATATCATGTATAGCATTGTTTTATGAGTGATGTTTTTATATTATTAGTAGCTTTTATTAGACGTGTTGATATGCATAAGTGTCTTAAATGGAAAGTGCTTATGTATATTTCTATCGGATGGTCGCATGTGTTAAGATTTCATACATTAAACTTGAAAGTACATGGATACATGACTGCTCAGGTGCATGTTATGAGCATGTGCCTATGTTGGCTGAGCGACACGTAGTTGTGCCACTGCGATGACTCGTTTTACGTTTTATATAAAAAATAAAAAAAAGGGTCATCACACAATGGTCTGATTTGAACTAAATAAAGACCAAAAGATTAGTGGAGCCAGAAACAATTTTTATTCAATCAGTCAAAGAGAAGAGTTGTAGATATCATATCAAATATTTATATCTGTATGCTGTTGTTGGTGCTTCATTAGAGTTAGAAGAGATATTCTTGATTAATTATTTATTGAGTAGGATTCAGTCCACATGCTTTTCAAGCACAAGCAACACTAAAACATAGCAATAAAAAACTGAGAAAATAATTAGAATTTAGACAACATGACAAAAGTAGTGCAAATTATTACACATAAATGTGTACATCAGTAACTGAGCATAACTGCCACTGGAGAGGCCTTACAGACTTCTGCAAACTTCCTCTAGAGTAAACTTGGAGCAACATATCTCTGCAAGTGATCAGACGTACAATATTGATGTAAGTCAGTATCAACTAAAAGTTTTTTTACACGATCTAATTTAATAATTGCACAATGAACTTGATGCACACTAACTAGTACAAAACACATGAAATGATAAATGGGCTCGTTGAAGGGTGTTGTAACTTCTAATGGCTACTTTAAGAGAACCGTGATCTTTAGAAACACAGTAAAATGTATTATCAATTGACCGACTAGGATTAAGACTGACTTAATTAACTCTAGACTAGGACTCTAACTATACTAAGAAGAATAGGAATCAAATCCCTTATTGGACTCTAACACGAGACTGGGGCAATACTAATTAGGGAAAAATCCACATACCCCTCTCAAACTACCACCCAATTGACAATGTCTCCCCCAAACTTTTATTTGGGACAATATCACCCCCTCCAAAAGAAAAAATAAAAAATAAAAAACTACCAAAACATTGTTAATGTACCCTCCCCCCAAAGGCTACAAAAAGACAAAAATGACCTTACAATTTTTTTAATAAAATAAAAATACTAGTATAAATTCCAAAAAAAATATTTTTTATTTTTTAAAGAAAAAAACAAAACTTTTTTTAATTTTTCCTTTCATTTTTAAATTTGATCACCCTTGGTTTTTATGTTTTTTTTTAAAAAAAAAAATTATTATTATTATTATTTTATTAAGGGTATTTTCATCATTGGAGGAACATTAACAATTGAATGGTAATTTGAAGAAGATATATAGACTTTACCCTTAATAAAATTATGCACCGCTACAAAAATTATATAATGGCACACGAAAACAGAACCTCTACTCCAACAAACACATGCATGAAAGATTTGCGCTACTAATTAAGACTATATATATATATATTCACCTAATCAATCTGACAAAGGCTACGTTCCTAAAAGGTCTATCACAATAATCAAAAGGTCGCATATTCCAATATAATTGCACAGGGAGAAGAACAACTGATCTTATGGGGATTAGAATAATGTTTATAATGCGTAAAAATTAAATACAGCTATTGCTTTTATAATTTTTGTGAATTTTTAAGCAAAATGAATTTCAAAAAACACTCTTCGAAAGTAGAAACACATACATAGAAGGAATTGGAACTAGAAAAGGAAGAGTTTATCGTGACAAACCTGGAAGTGTTGCGTCTGATCATAACTATAACTAGTGCCTCAACCATTGATTTCTGAATGGTTGTCTTCGACGATGTTCTTTTCCAAGATACAGTTGAGGGAAGATCTTGAAAAGAATGTCATCAACATGTTTGTAATACCATATCCTCCATCTCTTCCAGAACATAAGGGGCCCAATTACAAATCCAAACGCAAAAACAAATCCCAGTTCAGCACTTATGTAATTCCATTCAATCATACTCCCATGACTTTCTTCATATGTTGGAGATGGCAATCGTGGCTTCTCATGTGAGCACAGTGACTTCAAAGGCATACCACATAATCTTTCGTTTCCTTTGAAGGAATTTTCCGAAAATGTAGTGAATTGCTTGATTAATGGAATTTGTCCCGCCAATTCGTTGAATGAAAGGTTTAGGACCGACAGGAAAATAAGACCATTGGCGACTTGTTCAGGAATCTTACCAGTAAGCTTGTTATTTGACAGGTCCAGAGACTCAAGTTGACTCAAATTTCCCAGAGATGCTGGGATTTGGCCCATTAAAGCATTGTGCGACAGGTTAAGAGTATACAAGAGTGTGAGTTCTCCGATTTCTTCCGGTATAGGACCGTCAAAGTTGTTGCAAGAGAAGTCAAGGTTCGTAAACATAGTTGGGATCTTCACCAGCTCCATCTGTAAACCCTTGCTAGTAATTGTCAACGGATCTTGATAGTAAAAACTATGAAGACTAATCTGGAGGTAACTGAGCCTTGAGTGCGCCTCATGTGCACGATCCATCATTGCCAGGCAAGGCGAAAGAAGCATTATTGGAAGGTTACCAGTAAAATTATTTGAAGCAACGTCAACAATTTGAAGCATCGGCCAGGGGGCATTAAGCTTTGGATGAGAAATGGGCCCATAGAATTTGTTAGATCGCAAAACAAGGACCCTCAATGATGTGTTGTTCAAGTAAAACGGGAAGGTACCCCCAATGTGGTTGTTCCCAATGTCCATGAACTCCAACCTAGAGCAATTGGCCAAAGATTTTGGTAACCCTCCTTCTAGTTGGTTTTTATTGAGAGCTAAAGTTTGTAAACCACAATTATCTGGAAATGCATCAGGAATTGTGTCGTTGAGTTTGTTTTTCCTTAGATTCAGCACCTCAAGTTTTGTACCACTCATCCCAATCAAGCATTGGGGAATTCTGCCACTGAAGGAATTATTTGACAAATCTAAAAGTTCAAGATATGGAGCATTGCATATTGATTTGGGGATGGTCCCATAGAATTTATTACTTGAAAGAGACAAAAGTTTCGTAAAGGCAAGGGATTGACCGATGCTTGTTGGCAGCTCTCCATAGATTTGGTTGTTTGAAAGGTCTAGAATGAATAAATTAGCTTGGTTTCTCACGAAATCTGGAAAAAATTTCAACTTGCAAGAAGCGAGAATTATTGTTTCAAGCTGAACTGAGGATAATGAAAGGTTAAAATCATTATATTCAGTCAACAAGTTGATGTGAGAAAGATCAAGGTATGAAAGATTTTTTAATAGCTGAATCACACGAAGGTCCAAGGAGTTGTTAAATTTGTTTGAACCAAGTGATAGGCCTAGAAGACCTCGAAGTTCAAAGATAGACATGGGTATTGGCCCTTCCAACTGGTTGTTATCCAAATAAATACGTTCTAGTATGCAAGAAGAAACATTGGAAAATTCTTTGAGTTGACCAGAAAATTGGTTGGACTCGAGTTTTAACACTCGCAATGATGGAAGGGAAAATAAAGAAACTGGAATATTCCCATTCAGTGAATTTCCATACAAGACAAGAGATTCCAATTTCAAAAGTTCTTCCCACTGAGTGGAAGTAATATGACCAGTAAGATTATTGGAAGAAAGGTAAAGTTTAGTTAGATTCTTGGCCATGCTAAATATTGGAATTGATCCATTAAACATGTTCGAGGACATGTCCAAAAAGACCAATTGTGTGAGGCTCGCCAATGAGTTTGGAATTGATCCACTGAAATTGCAATTTGAAAGATCTATTATTGACAACATTTTAAGATTGCCAATAGAATGTGGCAATGTCCCAGAAAAATTGGTTCCGCTAAGCTCCATGGTTCGAAGAGATCCATTTGGAGGAAATTCTGGCAAAGAGCCCCGCAAATCATTGTTTGATAAAAGAAGCATTTGTAGCGTTGGAACCTGAAAGATCTTTTTTGGAAATTTTCCATTCAACCCAGAGGAGAAGACTTCCAAAGATGACAGATTTTTGAAATCCGCAAAAAAATTTGGAACTGGAGAAGAAAAGTTGTTACGATTCAAATTAATAATTGAGAGGGACTTAAGGTTCCGTAACGATGAATCAATAGGGCCTGAAAGGTTGCAGTATGACAAGCTCAACACTCTCAGATTTGGCAACGAAGATGATAAGGCGTGACACCACTCCTTACCTTGCGCTGATATAACTACACCATCAAGATTAAGTTCGATAAGCTCCGAAAGGTTCTTTACGAGCATATTTAAATTTGGATTCTCAAGTGTCAGGAAAGGAGCAATTTCGAAGAAGTCAGGAATACTGATAGATAAATCAAGAGTAACCAACCTTGTCAAACGTGAAATTGCAATAGGAATCTGCCCCGCAAAGCCAGCATTTGCTAGATTCAAATAACTCAAATCTGTTAGCTTGTCAAACTGTGATGGAATCTGAGTAGATTTGAATTTGTTAAAAGCCAAACTCAAGTTCTGAAGATGCTGAAGTCTGAAGAGGCTACTTGAATCGTCTAGTCCACCCGAGATGAATTCATTGGTCAGGTCGAGACCAATAACACATCCCTCATGGCAGGTTACGCCTTCCCATGAACAGCAATCAACACTTTGATTCCAATTAACAAGTTTGTTGGACATAGCAGGATCGAATGTAAGGTTGTTCTTCAATTGCAGCAACAACGACTGTTGATTGCCGAGACATTGGCCAGACACGCCAAAGACACAAATGCTAATTAGGAAAAGTGAGTAAATGGGCATCAAGAAAAGCCACGAAAAAACCGCAAGTGATCTCATTGCATCGAATGGAAGAGGTGGTGATATTACTTAATATATGGTGGATTCAGGATGGTATTGATTTGTTTTGTGTGTGATTAAATATATAGATGGCTGGTGGTTGTGGCCGCGAAATAAGCTGAAAATATAATGGTGGGATCAGGCAAGTAAAGTTCCGCGAACACGACTTTTTTGACCAGTGACTCTGAGTCGTCGTACGGGGCCGACCGAGAGGAAGAAGATGAAGTAAGAGAAGAGAGACCTTTTACTTAATTAATTAGCTCCTGTCATATGTTTGGAAGAAGAAGAAAAGTCAGGAAATTAATGTGACATATATATATATATAATAATGGCCTCAAACGCCAACCACCATATATCAAATTAAAGCAATTGGTTTATCAAAAAAAAAAAAAAAAATTAAAGCAATTGGTACGTACGTAACCTTTATTTATCGCCACTGCAATATTTATTGCCCAACCTCTTTTTTGTCTGATTAATTAAACGGACCATGAATTTAACATTTCAGAAAATATGGCTCCGTTTGTTTAAATTAAATGCTAAAACAAAGAGAGATAAAAGATAAATTATTTAAATATTATTTTAAATAAAAATTAGAGGAATGAGAGATGAAATATAAGATTTTTTATACTAAAATAATGCTAATTAAGGGAGGAACCACTTTTGTTTCCCTAGATGTAAGGTATAACTTTTAGTTCCTTTGATGTTTCATTAGTTTATAGAACAACAAGGAATTTGATTCAAGTGATTTTTAAAAAGTTTTCCCTACATGTAGGGAATGCGAAAATGAAATTTAGGGAAGCTGCTGCTAACGTTTTTAATAGCTAATTAATTACCAAATCACTCATACTCAAAGAAATGTAAACAAATATTTCCGAAACTTAATCATTTACAAACTCATAATAAGAAAATGACATTCTAGAAATTGAAGTACCGTTTCTAATAAACTAGGCAAGAATTACAAACAAAGACAGAAAACAGAATACAATCAAGAGCTATTCCAAATCTATAAATATCATTCTTCTCATTTTATGGGAGGTAAAATTATAAATTAAGTTTTTATTTGATTATATTGTTATAATCTCAAGATTTCTCACGCAAGTAGAAATGAACGGTCAAAATATAAAATTGTTACGGAGAGAGAATACATAGGCTAGGAAGTGTCGAAACTCCCACACAAGAAGAGACAAAATGTACTTATAATTTTCCTGGGCTAATATTTAGGATCGCCTTCCTCTTGATTTCCTTTTTTTTCATTTGGGGTCTCAACGACCCAAGTGGCCGACCTATTGGGAATGCCTATCTTATGGATTGGATGTGGTTGGGCTTTAGCTTGTCATTGTCCTTTAATAAATAAAAAATAAAAACAAAATAAAAAAATATCGTCATGCCCAAAGGAGAGGTGGTTGAGCACTTGGCCTATTAGAATCACCCAATATATCTGTTGGTGTGTCTGATCAAGTAGATAAACATGCATGCCACTACAGCAAATGATATGCACTCTGCTCAACGATAATGATCAAGACTCCCAAGTGCTTTCCACAACTGCTCTGTTTCCTCTAGTGATCGATCACACAACATCTCAAAAACTCCAGAACTTAAACTATTACATGGAAGGTATGGTTACAAGTTCATACTGCTAATGCTTAATTGGAATGAAAATAAATATACTTTTGTTTATTTCAGCAACTGCTGCTCCTCTTCAATTCCTTAAAACTTCAAACTCTCATTTGTTATTAGGTCAATTTAATTTTTCTATCAATTAATTTTAAATTTTTTAAGATAAGTTGTGATTTAAGATGTATAAAATTTAGAGTAGTGAACGGCTGAAAATATTAGGTTGCAATACATTCACATACGCTATAGTGACGACTGTACAGTAAAATTAAATAATTAATGGTTGCAACATTAATTTGGTTCATGTTTACTTCGTAAAAGGAAAAAAAAAAAGTAAAAACAAAAGAGTCAAAGGTTTCTTTTATATTCTCTAGATGGTGCTGTACGCCTATACCATATGCCGCTAATTATTTGCTTCAAGCTAAGAGAGATTCGTAGTTATCTATTGAAGTATGAACAAAATTGAAAATTGCTATTGTTCTTTCAAAGTCGATTTATCATAAGCTTGCATCAAACAAATCTATCTAATTGTTTCCCAAGAAAATTAAAAACAATTTATTGATAGTTTAATAACTAATATATATATATATATATATAAGGGTAATTGTGAATTAAATTATGTCCATTATAATTAAGGATGTACATCGTTCATTGAGGCTTTGGTTGCAAGTTCTTATGGCCTTAGGTCACCAACTTCTTTGATCATTTGGTACCGTACAGACATTAGCATCTATACATGATCTTATGACTTTGTGTAGACTTATCTTTTTGGTAGATAATTGGTCGAGCATGATCACTGAGACCTCCTTTATGAAGAGTCACCCCTTCTCTTAAAGTTACAAATTAAATCAATTGGTACATACGTAGCCTTTATTTATCCCCACTGTTATATTTATTGCCCAAACTTCTTTTTTGTCTGATTAATTAAATGGACACATGAGTTTAACATTTCAGAAAATAAATAAATGTTGATGTATATGTGTGAACAGACAACAAGTTGTCGTTAATAATCTTTTAAGATAACATCTTGTGTTTATAAGGGTAGCTCAATTAATTTGTTGGGAACCACGCTTTATGAAATGGAAGTCATTAGTTTGAATTCTCTTATCCCTCTTATGTGGACATAATAATAATAATAATAATAACTACTTCTTACGAGTCAAGCAAAATTAAGTTCAAATCTTCTCTTACTCCTCACATTTATTATACCACACTGAAAAATGCTCTACTTTTCAAATTTTTATTCTTTAAAGTGGTTCTCAAATGATGTGTCATTATCCTATGAGATGATGACACATTTTCTAAAATGATAGATCATATGAGATTGTGACACCCATCATTTAGGAACCAATTTTTTTTATTTTTAAAACAAAAATTAAAATATGACGCGCAAAGCAAAGCAAAATTCCTATAGGAAGATTCTTATTTGAATCACAAGTGAAGTTTGACGTAGCAAAGCAAAATTCCTCCCGGTTCTGGCACGGCAACTTTATTCACTCGTTATTGTCACTATTGACGCGCGCCTAATTTGATTTTGTGAAATTTATGTAAAGGATTAATTAATAACTTCATGTACCAACAATTTACATGACAAAATTTATTTCTCAGTCTATCGTCTTTGGATTTATTCTGAGTCAGTCAAGAATGGGTAATCAAAAAGTACTCCTTTCTCTATTTCTCAACATCAATAAAGTATTGAATACTGAAGCAGTAACACAAAAAAGACAAATGAAAAAAAAACATCAATAAAGTATTAAGACTCAGGCTTTGTATTATAAAATTTATATCTCATAGTCTATCGTCTTTGGATTTACTCTCGGTCAGTCAAGAAAAAAGAGAAACTGTAGCTGACATTTATAAGACACAACACACTTTAAACATTTAAAATAATGCTTGGATGTATGCACTTATGTGTATACTCTAGTATGGTGCGAAGCATTGGATGCGCGCGTGTGGCAATGGGTTGTAAGGCGCTAGTGGCGCCTTAATGGTACACTTGACACTTCGATCTTGCCATGATCATTCGATCTGGTGGTTTGATCTAAACCATAGGATGCTTCTTAGATACATCTAGTGGTTGGACGTACTAGACCATCACCAAAGTAAATTGTTAGGTCAAATCACATTTGATCTAACGGTTGAGATTAAATAATAACAATTATTAAATAATCATTTATAGTTATTTGATTTTATGATCAAATTTAAGTATGTGTTAAAATAGCAGTTTATAACTGTTATGAATGATTGGATTAGCAATTATTTAGTACAATACAAAAGTAACTGTTGTCCAGTTATTAATAAAAGATAACAATTTTTCTTTTATCTTCAGTTCTTTTTTCGAATATTTTCTATATTTTTAAATTTCAAGTTTCTGTGTCTTGCTATAATAGAAAATCTGAGAGTATTCTAGTTGATTTTTCGTTTGTGCAAAATGCAATTAAACAAACAAAGGATTCTAGTCGGGCTCTATTATATTGTGAAGAAATATTTGCTATAATCCTTTACATACTTTTCTAGTGGGGGCAAATAATTTCTTAAGAAAAGCGACATTGTAACGCACCTCAGAAGCATTTTATTTTTCTGTTTTTTTTTTTTTTTACTTTTATCTAACAATTATATTTTGCTAAATAGTGAAACCAATATGAGAAGGGTTAATCATGATAAACCTCGAGGCACTGCACATCATAAAAATGAAGTCATCTCGAATCTTGTAGCTGATATTGAGAATTCTCTTGTTCTTTTTGTCCCTATATGTCCCGTTTAGGTTACAAGTTTTGGCTCATTATCAGTGATTCAGTATCGAATGCACTGTTCAAATATGAAGATATTGAAATTGTCTGGACCAAATGCACTTTTTGGTTGTTATATAAAAGCAGCCAAATTATAAGCTCAGAAAATTCTGGAGTCTACCGTATATCCTAGGCCTTTGGCAAATCCGACGACCAAAATAATAGCACTATCACGTATACGTACAGTATAATTACATATGCAAATTATATGTCAGAGTACCTTAAACACAAGTGTTCATGCCATTGCTCTCTCTATATATAAATAGGCACATAGTTATTACGTTCCTCTTTCTCTCTCCATTCCATTGTTCTTCTTCTCAAACATTTTATTGACTTAATTATTAAAATATCGTCGGTTCCCTCGGGACCAATGAATTTCGAAGACTTCTTTCTTTCTGTTTTGCAAAAGCTTTATCGTAGGTTCGGTCCTCGAAAAATTTGCTCTAACACAATTCATCTAAAATTAAGATAGTTTAGCAGATTGAGAAATCAATTTGTTAAAATTCTTGTTTTTTTGTCTTTTGATTTCTCTTCTAAAAAAAAAAAAAAAAAAGTTAACAATCAACTCAAATACAAATTATTCTTTAAAAGCACAAAAATAGTTTTTACATTTATGTCATATTATAACAATTTTTCAACCCAAAAAAAAAAAATATAAATATTAACAAACATAATTTTAAAGTTTTTAGTCTATCTCAAGCTATAGTTTGTTAATAAAGTTTAGCTCCACCAACATTTTGAGAGCATTATCATCTCTCTTCTCCCCTCAAACTAGGTTCTTAGCTCCTTGTCTGTATTTCATTTTGGGAATAAATACAAAATCAGTCCAAGTGATTGGATTAAATTACAAATTATTCATTGTCGTATCAAGATGAATTCAGAGGTCCACGTGAAATACTAAAATAAATAATTTAGCCATTGTAATCAAATTTTGTTTAAATATTAACGGATTCCATTAAGTGCTACGTCAGTTCTAATAAAATGACAACACGTGTCACTCTTAATAAAAAATATAAATATACAAAAATTAAAAATTTAATTTTTTTTGCCAGGCACCTCTTTTCTTTTTCTTTTCCATTTTTTCTTTAAAAAATAATAATTAATTAATTTTTTAGTTTTATATATTTATATTTGTAATATATTAATATTTGTCATTAAGAGTAACACGTGTCATCATTTTATTGACCTTGATGTATCACCTAACAAAATCCGTCAAATATTTTAATAGAACTTAACTCGAATTCATTTTGATACAATAAGGAGCAGTTTATAATTTAAGCTAACCACATGTACTGATTTTATATTTATCCCTTCATTTTGTCTCGTTAAAAAAATAATAAATAAATAAAAAAGTAGAAAGACTCGAAGACAAGTGTAATATTGACCCAGCCAATGAGGTTGACCTCAATGAAAAGGAAAAGGTCAAGAAAAACTCGTAACGTGCTTTATGGTCTTTGTCTTTGAGGTAATTGATGATGCCTTTGCCTCTATTGGATTATGTCATTAATAATTATTTGCCTGAATTTGAATAAATAATTATGAGAGATCACTTATAAAATTTATTTGACCAAATAAGAATTAGATTGTCCAACTACTTATCTAGTCAGATGGGTCTAACAACAATCACATACTCAAATTCTCTTAAATTCAAACTAATAATTATAGAAAATTCTTATCTCCTTAATCTCTATTTGTTTAGCAAAAAAAAAAAATCATTTCAATTTGTGTCTGTGCCCCCTTATCCGAGAGTAAGAGAGAAGTTGCTTTTCTTGCCTTTAAAAAACAACTTTTTCAAAAAAAAAAAATTAAAAGAAAAAAAAAAAAAAAAAAAAAAAAAAAAGAAGGTAACTTGTGACGAAGACTTTCCCACGACAAGAAAACGCGTTGCCTCAGTGACTCAGTCTACATGGAATACACACCATTCGTGCTTTCTTTGTGTCGTTTTCTCATCAAAGTGTGTTCAAAACCAAAAGAAAGGATCCCGCGTTAAAACTTTGTTAAGATTTTTTTAAAATAGAAAAATAAAAAAATATATATACTCCTCTCAAATAATTTTTCAATTGTTAATATATATCCACAAAGATATGTTATTTGCACAACTCTTACACGACAATGGCACAATAATTCTGATGTGTTCAGCTTTTTTTATTAAAAATAAATAAAAAAATATAAATACTAGACACATTTGCATTGCTGTGCAATTGTTATATAAAATTAGTGTACAGCTAACATATCTCATATCCAAATTGCGTCAATATCTTCCCAAACTAATAAAAATACACAATGTCCCTTAATAACAAAAATACATTTAATAAAAATTTAGAAACTTGAAAAATGGTGACCCAGGTAGTAAGTTTTCACCATTTTTTATTTTCTCAAATTTATTAAAGTATTTTTGGGTTTTTAAAAAATTCTTAAGGTTAATTTTGTCTTTTTCGGGACAAAGTGGGTACATTGACAATTTTTCTTTTTGTAGTTTAATGCTCTGTTTGTTTCGTCGTAAAATATTTTCTGGAAAATATTTTCGACATATTTCAATGTTTGGTGAAGGCGAAAATAAAGGTCAACGGAAATTATTTTCAATTTGACCGTAAAAGCCTATTTAATTTTGGGAAAACGATTTACAGTTTTGGGTTTAAACTCTTTACTTTTACACGCACGTTTGTGAGAATCCGTCATCGCCGGGCATTGGAGTTTGTTGGTAACCTGACTCTATTGCCAAAGACCCTAAATTTTGGTATCCGACCAGAATCTAATATTACGGAACTGGATTCCGGCCAGTTGGGTCGGAATCTGAAAATTTCTGCCATATTCCGGCCAAACTAGGCCAAATTCCGATGAAATTGGCTGGAATCTAGTCAAATTGGTTGGATTCTGGCCATACTGGTCAAATTCTGGCCAGTTTGGCCAGAATTTGGTTTGTCGAAATCCGGCGATCGCTGCTGGACGTCGCTGGATTCCGTTTTAAGCAGTTAGTATTTTTTCATACAAACCAAACACCGGAATTTTTTTTTTGTTTTTTTAAAAAATGATTTTGTTAAAAATATTTTACGACAAAAAATATTTTATATTAAAACAAACGAAAGATAAGTGAATATTAATTCAATCATTAGTTTTGAAATGGGGCATTGACACTGAGAGTGCTAGTTTGAGAAAGTGTGTATTTTTCTCGAGCTTTATGTGAGGGACTAACCTATTTAAGTAGTGAGCGCGCTACCAATCTACACCTTCGTTTGTGTTTTTTTTTTTTTTTTTTCCCAATTCCATGCTAGCTAATGTGATTTTTTGTCTAACTAATATTGCTTTAATATATCAGAAATCTTGTAACTTAGCATTTTTGTATTTTATGAAAGTCAACTTAACAAATTAATAATTCTAATACATGCTTCTTTTTCACAACGATTATTAATTATTGGAGGTCATTGCTTCAGCCATGGGGTTAAACCCATGCAATATTATTGGATGTTAAATAGCTTATACACCCATGTGTTTTACGATTTTTATTTTTTGCACTTTTTGTTTTATTTTTTTTTATTAAATTTGGTACTTGTGGTATGGAAAAAGACAGAAATGATACCTCCGTCTAATTTTTCGTTTAAAACTAACGTCCAGCCATGTCATCCTACTGGTGTTGGCGTGCATGCGAGACACCTGTCCCCGAGGTACACTTCAGCATTAACGTGGCTATCATTTTTTTATTATTATTTTAATGACTAGCCGGTCTAGAGACACCTCCTTGGCCAAAATGGGGGTGGCTGGCCACCCCCATATAGCCCTCAGCCACCCCTAGAATTTTATTTTATTTTATTTTTTAAAAAAAAAACCTTAAAATTAAAAACCACAAAATTTTTTTTTCCAATATATACCCTCTGGTTTTATACATTTCATGATGTGCCCCATGTGGTTTTAATAAGTACCATAAATGATACTTTAGTTTTTTAATTATATCACAAATGATACTTTATACACAAATAATATTTGGTATGCCTGTTTTGAACCAAAAGTAATATGTATGCCTGTCATGTATCAAAATAACATGTTGCCAATAATTGTAGCCTTCATAAAAAATAAAAAATAAAAAATAAAAAAGAGCACAATCAGTCATGTGTAACAATTGGAAACACAAAATTATATACGTGGCCAATTGATATAATCCAAAAAATGACCAAATTTTTTGGCCAATTGATAACACAATTTTTTTTTCCCAATATATACCCCTGTGATTTTATAAATTTCATGATGTGCCTCTTGTGGTTTGAATAAGTATAAGAAGTGGTATCTTGAGGGTGGCTCCCTTGGCCAAAATGGGGGTGGCAGCCACCCCAAATTTTTTATTTTTTTAATAAATATAAGAAATCATTAAAAAAATGGTAGTCATAGCAGTACTGAGGTGTGCCACGAGGACATGTGTTGCGCATGTACGCCGACACCAGTACGATGACATGACTGGACGTTAGTTTTGGACGGAGGTACTATTTCCGTCTTTTCATATATATACCACGGGTACTAAATTTGATAAAAAAATAAAACTGAGAAGGTAAAAAATAAAAGTCGTAAAGCACAGGAACAAATAGGTATTTAACCCTATTATTGGTAAAAAAAAAAAAAAAAATTAAAAAAAAAAATTAAAAAAAAAATTAAAAATTAAAAAAAAATTAAAAATTTTAAAAAAAAAATTCTGTAGGAAGATTCTTATTAGCAAAATTCCTCCCGGCCGGTTCAGGCACGGCAACTTTATTCGCACGTTTGGAGAAATTTGATGTTGAGTAATTTGGATTTTTAGGAATGTGATTATTCCCACGTTATTTCTCAGTCTATCGTCTTTGGATTTATTCTGAGTCAGTCAAGAGTGCCAGAGTGGGTACTCAAAAAGTCATTTGTCTATTTCTCAACATCAATAAGTATTACTACTCAGGCTTTCTACGAAGGGGCACCATAAACCAGTACAACATGCTCAGAATCTTCGGATCAATTGAATTTTTAACTTCTCTTTTTTCTAAGCAAATTGGGAATCAAAACACCGAAAAATAGGTGAGCTTCCTAACAACAAACACTCAAAATGAAAATAATGCAAAAAATACAACTAAATAGTATGAAATATAATTGGCCAAAAAATACCCGGTCTTCTTGTTGTTAAGAGTCCCACATTGCCAAGGTATGTCTGGGTTGTGGGTTTTATAAGCCTTGAACAAACATTTTTCCTTGAACTACCTTTTGAAAATGAGTAAGGTTCAAGTGACTTCAATATGGTATCAGAGCCACAAGCCCTTGGACAATGTTGGACGTTCTCTCCCGATGTTGAACACGTGTTTGGCCAAAAGATGCCACACGTGAGGGGGCGTGTTAAGAGTCCCACACTGCCAAGGTATGCCTAGGTTGTGGGTGTTATAAGCCTTGAACAAAAACCTCTTCCCTTGAGGTGCCTTTTGAAAATGAGTAAGGTTCAAGTGACTTCAATACTTGATCATCAGCATTAATGTGAGATAATATATTGGGAGATAAAAATGTAGTATATAACACTAATTATACCTTAATATACAAATTCTATCACATACCTTAACTTACTGATTGTGGGTTTAGTTTGCTAATACGGGTTGAACATATGACCTATGAGTAATGTTATGTATATAATCTATTTTTATTATATTATTATTTCACAATATATATTGATGTGACAGTTTTAACCAACTCTTAATTTTTTTTTAAACAATGACTAATCTAAAGTTAATTGATCGAAATTACTGAGATAGTTGTGAGAAGAAAATATAAGTTAATTATAGCATTACTCTATAACCTATAATGACATGCTGACCCAAATATTATGAAGCGAATCATTATTGTTATTGAGTTTTATACACCTTAACTGTATATGAATTAGGTTTACTGGATATGGTACGTAGTTAAACAGGATTAAGGCCTGTAACCTTTATTATGGGTGGGCTTCATTAAGTTGTGTGTGTATTTGCTAGGTCCCAACCCTAATCTCTAGGAGAATAGTTTAGGTCTGCCCCATTGATGGCCGCCATAAGAGAAGAGAAAGGAAAGGAAGAGAAGATGTATTCTATTCATGTCATCAGTTAGGTATAAAAAGCAAGATGGAAGAGGTACTAATACTATAATCTATTGTAAGATAAACTGCTCCATGATCTCCCAGTCCCAGCCATGAAAAGAGAAATTCCAATTTTGTGTGCGTTTGGTTCGAATGAGTATTCAGTATTCGAACCGGGTTTTTATTCAAAAACTCATACCCGGATCCAAGTTAAATAAAACCTATGGGTCACTTGAATAAAGTTTGGATAGTTTGAATAAACTCATCATATATTTTTTATTATTATTTTTTACCATACCAATCATTATACACAACTTTTCATACAATCCAATCATTTCCAATCATTTTATACTATTATAAAACACTTTTTTAAAACCCATCATATATTTTTTATTATTATTTTTTACTATACCTATCATTATACACAACTTTTCATACAATCTAATCATTTCCAATCAATTTATACTATTATAAAACACTTTTTTCCAATCTTCCAAATTCAACACCCAAACACATATTCAAAAGAATCTAAATTATATTCAACATCCAAACACATTTTCATTGCCTTGAAATCCGTGATCAGATTCAGAATATTATTCATATTCGAAATATTCGATACCCAAACGCACCCGGCGGATTTATTTTGTGAAATTCCAATGGATCCAAGCAACCCAAAGCCCAGTCCTAATTAAATTTGGCCCGATACCTGCCCAATGAGGAATAATATTTTTCAAGCTATGGAACCATCCTATAGGCCTCGGCAATGGGGTGGTTGAGTCACTCTTTCTTCTTTTCAAAAAGCTTTTTAAATATTTTTTTTTGTTTTTTAATTGTTTTATTATTTAGTTTTATCTTTAATGGGATATAAGACATATGCTAATTTCTTAAGATACTAACGTGAATTTTTGTCAATTTTTGGACGAAAGTACAATTTTTGTCTTAATCATAAACAAGATATCATATGTGATACAACATGAATTTTCATTAATTTTTGGACGGAAATAAAATATTTATCTTTAACTATAAACGAGATATCATTTCCAATATGAAATGAAACAGGAAAAAGGCAAAAAAAAAAAAAAAAAAAAAAAAAAAGTTTTAAACAGGTGGTCAGAGCCCCCCCCCAAAAAAAAAAAAAAACCCTAAATTTTATTCTTTCCTCAAATCAAGACTTGTATTACTAATTTACACGTGGCTTTCGTTCAGAACAATTGGAAACGCTAATTACATTTTCAATTTTCCCAAGAGACTTGTCCTTCGCCTCCTTCAATGAAGATAGTCGCACATAGAAAAAAGATAAAGTATAGTTAGCATTTATAAGACCCAACACACTTTAAACATTTAAAGTAATGTTTAAGTGTATATACGCACTTATATGTATACTCTAGTACGGTGTGAAGCACCGAATGCACGCATGTGGCAATGAGCACCTTGATGGCATAATTGAAGCGATAATGATCAAGACTCCCAAGTGCTTTCCACACCTGGCCTACTCTGTTTCCTCTAGTGATCGATCATGAGCGTCCATCTACTCGACATGTGATTTGGCAAATTATACACACAACATCTCAAAAACTCCACAACTTAAACTATTACATGGAAGGTATCAGGTATGGTTACAAGTTCATACTGCTAATGCTTAATTGGAATGAAAAAAAATATATACTTTTGTTTATTTCAGCAATTGCTGCTCCTCTTCAATTCCTTAGAACTTCAAACTTTCATTTGTTATTAGGTCAATTTAATATTTTCTATCAATTAATTTTAAATTTTTAAGATAAGTTGTGATTTAAGATGTATAAAATTTATAGTAGTAAACGGCTGAAAATGTTAGGTTGCAATACATTCACATTCGCTATAGTGATGACTGTGCAGTAAAATTAAATAATTATCATGTTTATTTCGTAAAAAAAAAAAAACACGTATATAGAACTGTAACAATACTTGTGATGTGGTTAACACTTCTTCTTTAAATTATTCTCTTTGTCATTAAACTACATGATATGACTCCTCAGTCCTCATCCACGACTAAGTTCTACGAAAATATCAAGAAAAATAATGTAAGATGATGACCCTTATATTTATTAATATTCAACATATATGACTTTACCTGCAGAATTCAGACAACGCATTTAATAGCCCAGGAAAAAAGAAAACAAAGACCCATTCAACCATCTTATCAGCAACGTGTTCTTCGCACTCTTCTGAGCCATACGATTAAATTTAACTTAATCCCAGTCATTGGTTTTACTTCCATCTCATTTAATGCCTCCAACAAGTTTTCCTCACGTCCCTAGCTTGCTCCACTTTTGCGTCTTCCAAACGCTTTCCCTTGACTTCTTTAAGCCATTCGATTCTTACTAGCTGTCAAACTCTAACCTTTTAAGCATTTCAATTTCAGCCGGAAGATTGGCCCTTTTAATCATAGACCTCCGATCCTTATCATTCAGCATTTAATTTCTCTCACCTACTCAGCCACAGCTGTATCATAAGGTTTAACAATAACAAATTGTTGAAGAAGACTTTCCTAACAATAAGTAATCGTTGGAGAAGATTATTTTCTGTATTTCTACCTTAAGTGTAATGATGTATTTCCTTATGCTCTGTCGTGTAAAACCAGTATATATACTGTACATTGTATTCAATAAAACTTAAGCAAAAGTTTCTCCTTGTACAATTTCTTTCAGTTATATAAAAGCAGCCAAATTATAAGTTCAGAAAATTCTAGAGTCTATCATATATATCCTAGGCTTTTGGCAAATCGGACTACCAAATTAAATAATAGCATAACGACCACGTACAGTATAATTATATATGCAAATTATATATGAGTTCAAAGGGAATATGGGTATAGCGAGGATTTATTTCAAGGCCATTTCTATTAATTGAAAATTAAGCAAGAATTTCAGTCACTCTCGATCACTGTAAAGGGTTTTATTGTTTGATTTTTATATTTTATGATGCGTATAAAAGAAATGGATTGATGTGGAATGTAAAGAAAAAAGATGATGAATACGTAACATTGGCCAACCAGACACGCCAAAGACACAAATGCTAATTAGGAAAGTGAGTAAATGGGCATCAAGAAAAGCCACGAAAAGACCGCAAGTGATCTCATTATTACATGGAATGGAAGAGGTGGTGATATTAATTAATGGTGGATTAAGGATGGATTGAGATCCCCGGCAATACCAAAAAAATTGCCCAGCCACAATTTCTTTAATCTGTACCATCCATTTAAAAGAACGGCTATTATGATGACACCTCGTCACAATCCGCGTGAAACCCTTTTTTTCCAGACACACATTTCTTCTCCTCTAACACGAGTTTTTGACCTGTGGCTCTGAGTCGTACGTGGCCGACCAAGAGGAAGAAGATTAAGCAAGAGAAGAAATCGAGGCCTTTTACTTAAAGCTCCTGGCCATACGTTTTGAATCATTGGTCTTCCATTTACAAGACTAAAAGGAAGTTGCCACTACTCCCTGGGGAATGCGCGCAGTCAATTTTGGAAGAAAAGTATTGGTCAGATCAGCTGGGGGGGTCTTTGGATGGGAATTGGGATAACATAAATTTGGATGTGTGTGTAAAGCTCGCCCCTTGTTTGGCTTATAAGCAAGTTCTGAGCATAAATTATAAATGATGCAACTAATTCATATATATTATTAGACCTGCTTATTAGCAGAAAGTATATACTTAGGGTGTGTTTAGGATTGCGATTTCATAGACAATAAATGTGATTTTAAACCAATCGCAGAATATAAATCGTTTGGAAACTGCATTTTTAAAAATTGTGATTTGAAAACGCAGAAAATCTACTTTTTCAAATCGCAAGTAAAATGGTACTTTTTTAAAAATGCCGAATTTTAAAGGCTAATTTGCGATTTTAAATACTAAACTGCGATTTTGCCAAACGCTAAACTGCGTTTTTAAAAATCACATTTTTTAAATCCCACATTTTAAAATCGTGACTTTAAATCGCACTTTTTAAAATCATAAACCCAAACGAACCCTTAATCTCTTCAATATTTACCTGTCAATTTACTATTATAGTTGCAATATTCCCTTTTGCCCCTTCAAAAGACAAAAATAACCTTAAAAATCTTTAAAAAAAAAAAAAAAAACCCACACCAAAAAAAAAAAAAAAAATTAAAAACGTCCACGGCCACATAGTGGCTTAGCTAGTTTTGTTTTCTGATTTTTAGAGGTTTTTTTGTCGTTTGTAGTAAAAGAGGGTAAAGTCCGGCGAATCCGAAGCTTTTGGCTGGTGGCTCTGACTCGTTGCTGACAAAAACCACCAGAGTTTGGCTGGCGATGGTAACCGAAAGTGTGGAATAGAAGGTGTCGAAAGATAATGAGATGGTGAGTGACTCCATGTCTGATAGCCCATGGTAAGGAATCATATGATATACGCGTATGAGGTAGATTTAATTAGCTCTTGCTCATACGTTTTGGAAGAAGAAGAAGAAGAAAAGTCAGGAAATGTGACTGACTGACATGCTCGGCTGAGGGGCCCGATTTTATGTGAACCGGGTCTAATCCGGTGGTCCGGGTTGAAGGGATGGGAACCGATTCACTAATGGGCCTAATAGGCATGGACCGGTGTAACGGATCGGATTGACGAATACGTTTGATCCACATGGCAGGCGCGTGATCATGACGCGCGCTGGGAGAGGTTCTGGCACGTGGAAAACAGCTAGAAAAACTTGGAGCCACTCGTGAAACGGCAAAAGGTGCGTGGTTGCGCGTGTCACGAGTTGATGGAAGAGCATAACCTAGGAGTAGTGCGTGGAGGCCTGTGAAAGCACTGGTGAGGCTGTTTGCGATAGTTCTGGACTATGCAGCTCCTGATCTATCGATTGGTGCTGTCATGGAGGCAATTAGCCGAGCTTGGTGGCACGGGGTAGCACGGGTAGAGTGCTTAGGTGGCACCTGCAGTCGTCGTTGTCAATGGATCTTCCACGAATCATAAGATCTATACCTCGCAGTCCTGATTCCAGGATTATTTTTTCCAAATGGGGCTGCGATGAAGGTGTGAAAGAGACTGACAACAATTTTAAAGGTGTGAAGCGGTGTGTGGATGATTGGAATTATGAGGCAGTCATAGAGCACGTGAAGGACGCCTGGAAACGTCAAGGATGTTTATTGAAGGCCACAAGAAAATGGATCCGATACCATGTTGAGATTTATGTATAAATCTAAAATAGAATAATAGCAGAAGCAAGAGAGAGAAAAGAGACAGAATTTACGTGGTTCGGTTTATAAACTATGTTCACAGGGTAAAGCCTGAAGTTACATTGTGCTCAATAACTTGATTATTTACAATATATAGGTCCTTATTTATAATTGAAGAAGTCGAACTATATAAGTAAACATAAATTGACTTATACAAAAAAACACAAATCGACCTAGACTAAAAAAATATAAATCAATAATATTATATTGAGAATATATTCTAAATATATTGTAACAATATAGATGAAAATATAATGGTGGAGGATGAAGCGAGTAAAGTTCCACTTACACGACTTTTTGACTTGTGACTCTGAGTCGTACGTGGCCGACCAAGAGGAAGAAGATTAAGTAAGAGAGAAGAGAGACCTTACTATTTTATCTTCTATGTCCGAGTTTCTTTCAAGTTTCTTCTCTCTTTTTTTCTTTTTTCTTTTTTTAGGTTTACTTGGCCCCTGGCCATACGTTTTGAATCATTGGTCTTCCAATGTTACAAGGCCATATTATATAATATAAAAGAAAGTTGTGGTTTTGATTCAGAGACTCAAAGGAAGTTGCCACTACTACTCCCTGCGAAAACTGAAACAATTGAATATGGTCATCAACTTTAAAACTGTGAGCAATTATTAATTGAATTCGGGGAAGCTAAAGCTCAGGCAACAATGGCATCAAAATCACCATTCACTTGGTATGTTGCCAAGGTTTCCCTTTCCTTTTCTCCTTTATGCAGTGCCATAATTACCATTCACTTGGTGGCAATGCAGATCACATCAGGTGACATAAAATTTGAAAAATGCTACACAAATTTTCAAGTTTATACTTTAAATGTTTATTCTCTCGCATGGCAGTAAAAATCACCAATTGATCCAAAATTCAATGATAATTGGCTGTTGCCTTTGCCACGTTAGTTAGTAAGTATTTGAGAGTCTTGTAAACTTGAGAATTTGTGTACATAGTATTTTTCTGAAATTTAGGGGAAACTATACTTAGTATCCTCAATCTATCATCCTATATCCACTCAATCTTTCAATTGGTTTAATGTTATCATTCTCCAATTAGAGTTGCAAGGTCCCTCTTTTGTCCCCAAAAGACAAAAATACTCCTAAAAATCTGAAAAAAAAAAAAAAAAAAAAAAAAAAAAAAAAAAAAAACACTAACGGTAGGGTATTTTGGAATTTTTTTTTTTTTTTTGTAATGCTTTTAACTTTTTTTTTCCTGGATTTTTTTAGGTGTATTTTGTCTTTGTCTTCGTCTTTTTTTTTTTTTTTTGTGGCGAAAGGGGATATTGCAACTTTAATGGTAAACTGGTAGGGTACATTAACCAAAGAGTCGTTTTATATAATCATCACGTTTCAAAATTACCATTAAATCTTTGAGGTGATGTGTGGGATTAAGTATAATTTCTCCTAAATTTATAGAAAGCCTTTTTTTTTTTTATGCTATTAGCAAGATTTACAACTAATTTCTAAAAATACACAAATTTACCTTCTTCTTTTTTCCCTCAACGTTAGATCAATGGGATTCTTTTTGCCATGAGCGTATACAAATATTAATGGATAATATTTGTATGATTAGAATTATCAAGTGCTTTTCTTTAGAACATAACTTCAAACTTTCTTCCCCCTTCCTTCGCCCTTTAGAGCATCGCATACAGTAATAGGCAAAATAACTACTAAAAGAGTACAATTTCTAACAGATTCTCTATTATCATGGCTATTTGCTTTTAAATATTATTTTTCATTTTTTTTATTATATTCTTTCCCACACTCAATCAAAAGGAAAATATTGAATTTCCACATTCGCGGAGTCACCTACATTGGATTTCTCATTCTTTTCGCTACACCATACAGTGGAAATTCATTGAAATTATTCACTTGGCAATGAAATGATTGAATTATTTTCAAGCATCATTAAGCATACGTGTGATCCATGAACGGAGAGGGATACGGGTGAGAAGAAAGAGAAATCAATAAACAAATAAATAGTGATTGTTTATTCCTTATAGAATGAAAAAAGTATATTCATTATTCATCCTATAAGAAAAAAATGTTAAAGTAGCTACTTCACTGAACACAAAAATTAGTTCATAATAGTTAAATTTATGGGAAAAATATATATTAGCCCCCCAAACTACCACCCTTTCTCCGGATGGCCCCCCAAACTACCAACGCTTAGATTCTGGCCCCCCAAACTACCACTTTATGATTTTTTGGCCCCATCCGTCCATTTATGCCGTCAATTCTAAACAGAATTCCGAAAATACCCTTCCTACATTTTGAAATTCTCACGGTTAAGAGAGGGGTATTTTCGGGTTTTTGGCCAATTTCTGTTAGAATTAACGGTATAAATAGACGGATGGGGCCAAAAAATCAGAAAGTGGTAGTTTGGGGGGTCGGAGTGCAAGTGTTGGTAGTTCGGGGTGCCATCCGGAGAAAGGGTGGTAGTTTGGGGGGCTAATATATATTTTTCCCATAAATTTAACTATTATAAATCATTTGTCAATTCTGCTAGAGATGCTCTTTATGTTTTATTCTCTTCCTTTCTTTATAATATGCTATATATAATTACTTCAAAGAGAATTAACATATGAAGAAAGCAAAATAAACTTAACATTCCCCGGTGCTAAAGGATATTAGAAATTCTTTCTGTAGGAAGATTCTTTTATTGGATCCATAAAAGAACGTTGGGTCGCCGAAAGCAGAATTATAGAATGAAAGGAGGGATGTGGAATACGAGTGGAGGTATTTGAAAATGTACACCAAATCAAAAAGCAGAATTCTACGCGGTACGAGTGATGTACCAATTCAATATTCTAGTAAAATTATACAATTTATGAAAGTAAAGCAATTGATTATTTAAAAACAAAAAAATACAAAAAATAAAATAAAATCAAACAACGCAAAAAGAAAAATAAAGCAACTAAAAACATGTAATAAGACTAATAATTTTTAAGATTGACCACGCAATTGACATATGTGCTTGATAAGGTTGGATTGAAGCTGAGAATGAGTTTGACCGTCTCTAATGTTCACGTGCTTTTCAATGAACTCCAAAAAATCAGGGGTATGCTCGTAAGAAATTTGTACATATGGAGTTTTATCGATTTTGTTCATATTCAATGTCACTACCATCGTCAGTATTTCATTTGTCTTCAATAATCATTTTATGTATTTTTAATTATTATGCACGCTTTTATAATGAAAAGTGGGTGGGAGAAAGAATGTGATTTGGTGTACATTTTCAAATAACTAATAAAATATTATTTTAGTTTTAGCTTTTCTCAATATTTTATTAGTTATAGTCTATTCACTATTCATTCTATAAAGAAAATAGCTACTTTGTTTCGCCTGTTGGATTGGAAAAAAAACTTAATAATAGTCAAATTTAATTATTTCAAGGCATTTGACTAGCCGCTCTAAAGCTATTTGATACAAAATCATTTAAAAATTAAACAAAAAAATATACGGAAGAAAAACTAGGGACAGACCTAGGTGGATTGTTAGGGGGTCTTTAACTACCCACATATATATATATATATATATATATATAATATTGTACTATTTTCTATAGCATGGCCTCGTCAATATTAACTTTTCACCTCTACTAGTACTCGGACCAAAACAAGGAAGCAGTGTTATATATAGCCTTGAGCATCGGTATTAAACTCTCTAATTTGAACTTTTCACCAAATATTAGAAAAAGCTGTCAAAAATACCTCTGTATTGAACTCTCTATCCTTTCTCCAAACTACCTCGTGTCAGAAAACCTCTCTAAATTTAACTCTCACAACTCTTACGCCATCCAATAAAAAATATCATTTTATTCTGCTTCCCGCACTTTTCCTTTCCTTCTTTCTTCCCTTCCATTTCTCTCAAGTGCCTTCCGTCTTCACTTTCTCCCCATTTGCTCAAAGAAAGTCTAAGAGGACCTTTTGAAAATCTGGATATGGACAGTATAGATCCGAACGTTCGTCGGTGGTCTCCATGTCCTCTACCGTCTGATCCCTCCCCCTCCTCACCTTCCTCTTCCTCCTCCTCTCCTCTGCGTTCGCCTCCGAGTCAGATCACAAGGTAAAGTTGCTCTCTCTGTTCCTCTACCTCTAGTTCCTCTCTCTGATGGATGCAGAAGGTTTTGTGTGTCTGTTTATTGAAAAAATAAGGAAAGAAAAATTAAAAGCAGCAGAAAAAATTTGGTGAAGAATAAGTACTTTCGATTGGGCGTTTCTTGGTTTTGGATGATTTTGTTTGTGGGGTGTTCATTTTTGGGAAGAATCGAGACTTGGTGGAAAGGAAATTGGGGATTTTACTGGAAAAAAAATTCATGGGTCTGGTGGGATTTGGGCTAATTTGTGGAACTTAAAAGTGGGTAGGTGATAATTTGGGGGTTTTGGTCATAATTTTTGATTTGTAAGTTTGATTCTGTCTCTTTCCACTTCTACAAATTGGGTGGTACTGTGTTGGTGTTTGGCTGATTGTGGTGGGATTGTTTTTTTTTGTAGGAAAATTTGATGTCCATACAGTTAAGGGGTTTGTGAATGGCATTGAGGGTGAACTTGATGAGAGTGATGAGGGGGAAGATGATTTAGAAACGGGGGATGAGTTTGATTGGGATTCTGATGAATTGGAAGCTAAGTTAATGGAGGAAGAGGATGAGGAAAAGCTGGATTTGGATGGATTTGCCCCGGCTGGGGTTGGTTATGGTAATATTAACGAGGACACAATTGAGAAGGTGAAGAAGAATAAGGTGCCGAAAGCGGAGAAGAAGAAGATGGCTAGGGAGGCTCAGAAAGAGAAAGAAGAGGTAACAGTGTGTGCTCGGTGTCATTCACTGAGGAATTATGGGCAGGTGAAGAACCAAACGGCTGAAAACTTGATACCAGATTTTGATTTTGATAGGTTGATCGCTACCCGGTTGATGAAACCCACTGGGAATGCCAGCACTATTGTTGTGGTTATGGTTGTTGATTGTGTTGATTTTGATGGCTCTTTCCCGAAACGGGCAGCAAAATCGTTGTTTAAGGCATTGGAAAGAGCCAGGGATGACCTGAAGCTTGGCAAAAGGTTACCAAAGCTTGTTCTTGTGGCTACAAAGGTGGATCTCCTGCCATCGCAAATTCCACCTGCTAAGTTAGATAGATGGGTTCGGCATCATGCTAAGGCTGGAGGTGCCCCAAAGATCAGTGGGGTTTATTTGGTTAGTTCCCGAAAGGATTTGGGTGTGAAGAATCTGTTGTCCTTCGTCAAGGAATTAGCTGGTCCTCGAGGGAATGTGTGGGTAATTGGGGCTCAGAATGCTGGCAAGTCAACTCTAATCAATGCACTTGCAAAGAAAGAAGGGGCAAAAGTTGGATGAAGAGAGTTGGCTAGTTGTTAGTGCAATTTTGATGTTCATGAAAATAGTTAGTTAAAGTAGTTATTCTCAAAACTAATAAAAAATAATATATAGTTAAAATAGAGAAATATTTGGAGAGTTTGATGTAGAAGCTACTTTAAAAGTGATGGATAAAATAAGAAAAGTAGATTGTTTGGCTTAAATTTGGAGAAAATTTGGAGAACTTGATAATGATGCTCTTATAGGTTTTAAAATACGGACTACCCCTAGCCTTGGAAGGTTTCGGGCCCCTTTGAAATATAAAAAGTGTCACAAGTTTTTTATTTTTTAAAAATTTTAGGTATTTTTATGAAATGGACCTCCCAAAATTAATTTTTATCTCTAGAAATGATTTTTTTTAGTTTTGTCCCCCTCCTAAAATTTTAGTTTCACCCCTGCTTCTCTACAACCAAATTGATGGTGTGAGACAACTAGACAAGATCCATGGGTAGTAGAAAGACATAGAAACACTTTTGAGCAAGAAACTACTTAGAAAAAAATAGCAGGGAAAATTTCTGATGGATACAGAAAAATGAATTCCTTGGACAATGTTTGAGATTATAGGAATAGGAGCCGCATTTTTAATTTAATTTAATTTAATTTAAGACTCCCAAACTAGAATAGACATGAAACAGGACTCCCTGAGGAGGTCAGTACATATTTTTAATCAATTATTTATTGAGTAGGATTCGGTCCACATGCTTTTCAAGCACAAGCAACACTAAGACATAGCAATAAATAGGAAAAATAATTATAATTCAGACAACATAACAAAAGTAGTGCAAATTATTACACATAAAGTAGTATATCAGCAACCGAGCATAACTGCCATTGGAGAGGCCTTACAGACTTCAGCATACTTCCTCCAGAGTAAATTTGGAGCAATATATCTCTGCAAATGATCAGGCGTACAATATTGGTTTAAGTCAGTATCAACCGAAAGTTCTTTTACACGATCTAATTGAATAATTGCACAATGAACTTGATGCACACTAACTAGTATAAAACACAGGAAAATGATAAATGGGTTTGTTGAAGGATGTCGTGATCTCTAATGACTACTTCGACAGAACCGTGATCTTCAAAAACACAGTGAAATACATTATCAATTGACCGACTAGGATTAAGACCGACTTTATTAACTTTATACTAAGACTCTAACTATACTAAGAAGAATAGGAATCAAACCCCTTATTGGAGATTTATTCCTTATTGGACTCTAACACGAGACTAGGGCAATACTAAATAATTTGGGAAAAATTCACATACCCTCCTCAAACTACCTCTCAATTGACAATGTGTCCTCCAAACTTTGAATTGGTACAATGTCCCCCCAAACTACCAAAACATTGTCAATATACCCCTCAAAGGCCAGCAAAAAGACCAAAATGACCTTACAATTTTTTTAATAAAACAAAAATACCCTATAAATTCCAACACTTTTATGTGTTTTTTTTTTATGTTTTTTTTCTTAATTTTTTTTTATTTTATTAAAGTTATTTTCGTCACTGGGAAAACATTGACAATTTTTAATAGTTTTGAGAAATATTGTCAATTGAATGGTAGTTTGAAGAAGGTATATGAACTTTACCCTTAGTAAAATTATGCACTGGTACAAAAATTAAAGGAACACGAAAACAGAACCTCTACTCCAACAAACACATGAAAGATTTGCACTACTAATTAAGACTATATATATTCACCTAATCAATCCTACAAAGCCTATGTTCCTAAAAGATCTATCACAATAATCAAAAGGTCGCATATTCCAATATAATTGCACAGGGAGAGGAACAACTGATCTTATGGGGATTAGAATAATGTTAATAATGCGTAAAAATTAAATACAGCTATTACTTTTATAATTTTTGTAAAATTTTAAGCAAAAGAGAAGTTCAAAAAACACTCTTTGACAGTAGAAACACATACAAAGAAGGATTGGAACTAGAAAAGGAAGAGTTTATCATGACAAACCTAGAGGTGTTGCATCTGAACATAACTATAACTAGTGCCTCAGCCCTTGGTTTCTGAATGTTTGTCTTCGATGATGTTCTTTTCCAAGATACAGTTGAGGGAAGATCTTGAAAAGAATGTCATCAACATGTTTGTAATACCATATCCTCCATCTCTTCCAGAACATAAGGGGCCCAATTGCAAATCCAAACCCAAAAACAAATCCCAATTCAGCACTTATGTAATTCCAATCAATCATACTCCAATTACTTTCTTCATATGTCGGAGGTGGCAATCGTGGCTCCTCAAGTGAGCACTGTGATTTCAAAGGCAAATCACATAATCTTTCGTTTCCTTTGAAGGAATTTTCCGAAAATGTAGCAAATTGCTTGATGAATGGAATTTGTCCCACCAGTTGGTTGAATGAAAGGTTTAGGACCGACAGGAAAATAAGACCATTGGCGAGTTGCACAGGAATCTTACCAGTAAGCTCATTGTTTGACAGGTCTAAAGACTCAAGATTACTCAATTTTCCCAGAGATGCTGGGATTTCGCCCGTTAAAGCATTGTGCGACAGGTTAAGAATATATAACAGTGTGAGTTCTCCAATTTCTTTAGGTAGAGGACCGTCAAAGTTGTTGCAAGAGAAGTCAAGGTTCACGACGATAGTTAGGATCTTCACCAACTCCACCTCTAAACCCTTGTTAGTAATTGTTATCGTATCTTGATAGTAAAAACCATTAGGAGTACTAATCTGGAGGTAGCTGAGCCTTGAGTGTGCCTCATGTGCACGATCCATCATTGCCATGCAAGACGAAAGAAGCATTATAGGAAGGTTACCAGTAAAATTATTTGAAGCTACGTCAACAATTTGAAGCATCGGCCAGGGGGCATTATGTTTTGGATTAGAAATGGGCCCGTAAAATTTGTTAGATCGCAAAACAAGGACCCTCAACGATGCGTGGTTCAAGTAAAATGGAAAGGTACCCTCGATGTGGTTGTTTCCAATGTCCAAGACCTCCAACCTAGAGCAATTGGCCAAAGATTTTGGTAACCCTCCTTCTAGTTGGTTTTTATTGAGAGCTAAAATTTGTAAATCACAATTATCTGAAAATGCATCAGGAATTGTGCCGTTGAGTTTGTTTTTCCTTAAATTCAGCACCTCAAGTTCTATACCACTCATCTCAATCAAGCATTGGGGAATTTCGCCACCAAAGGAATTATTGGACAGATCTATAAGTTGAAGTTGTGTAGCATTGCATATTGATCTAGGGATGCTCCCATGGAATTTATTACTTGAAAAAGACAAATATTGAGCAAAGGCACCGAATTGACCGATGCTTGTTGCCAACTCTCCATAGATTTGGTTATTTGAAAGGTCTAGATAGTATAAATTGGATTGGTTTCTCAAGAAATCAGGAAATTTTTTCAACTTGCAAGAAGCGAGAATTACTGTTTGAAGCTGAACCAAGGATAATGAAAAGTTAAAATCATTATATTCAGTCAACAAGTTGATGTGAGAAAGATCAAGGTATGAAAGATTTTTTAACGGCTGAATCACACTAAGGTCCAGGGAGTTGTTAAATTTGTTTGAACCAAGTGATAGGCCTTTAAGACCTCGGTATTCAAAGATAGACATGGGTATTGGTCCTTCCAACTGGTTGTCATTCAAATCAATATATTCTAGCATGTAAGAAGAAACATTGGAAAATTCTTTGAGTTGACCAGAAAATTGGTTGGACCAGAGTCCTAAGACTTTCAACGACCGAAGGGAAAATAGAGAAACTGGAATACTCCCATTCAGTGAATTTTTATCCAAGTAAAGATATTCCAATTTCAAAAGTTGTTCCCACTGAGTGGAAGTAATCTGACCAGTAAGATTATTGGAAGAAAGGTCTAGGTTGGTTAGATTCTTGGCCATGCTAAATGCTGGAATTGATCCACTAAACATGTTCGATGACATGTCCAAAAAAACCAATTGTGTGAGGCTTGCCATTGAGTCTGGAATTGATCCGCTGAAATTGCAATACGAAACATCTAATGTTGACAACATTTTAAGATTGCCAATAGAATGTGGCAATGTTCCAGAAAAATTTGTTCCCCTAAGCACCATGGTTCGAAAAGATCCATTTAGAGGAAATTCTGGCAAAGAACCTTGCAGGTCTTCATTGTTTGATAAGTCAAGCATTTGTAGCGTTGGAACCTGAAAGATCTTTTTTGGAAATGTTCCATTCAACCAAGAAGAGGAGACTTCCAAAGATGTCAGATTTTTGAAATTTGCAAAAAAAATTGGAACTGGAGAAGCAATGTTGTTACCATTCAAACGAATAACTGAGAGAGACTTAAGATTCCGTAATGAGGAATCAATAGGGCCTAAAAGATCGCAGTTTGACAAGCTCAACACTCTCAGATTTGGCAACGAAGATGATAAAATCCGACACCACTCCTTACCTTGCATTGATATTGCTACATCATCAAGATGAAGTTCGATAAGGTCCGAAAGGTTCTGAATGAGCATATTTAAATTTGGATTCTCGAGATAAAGGCGATAATAATTGCAAGATAAATCAAGAGTAACCAACCTTGTCAAATGCGAAATAGCAATAGGAATTTGCCCTACAAAGTTGGCGTATGATAGATTCAAATAACTCAAATTCGCCAGCTTGTCAAATTGTGATGGAATCTGAGAATAGTTGAAGTCGTTATAAGCCAAACTCAAGCTCTGGAGATGCTGAAGACTGAAGAGGCTGCTTGTATCATCAAGTCCACCCGAGATGGATTCATTGGTCAGGTCGAGACCAATAACACGTCCCTCATGGCAGGTTACACCTTCCCAAGAACAGCAATCAACACTTTGATTCCACTTAACAAGTTTGTTGGACGTCATTGCAGGATGGAATGTAAGGTTGTTCTTCAATTGTAGCAACAAGGACTGCTGATTGCCGAAACATTGGCCAGACACGCCAAAGACGCAAATGCAAATTAGGAAAAGTGAGTAAATGGGGATCAAGAAAAGCCACGAAAAAACCGCAAGTGATCTCATTGGAGGGAATGGAAGAGGTGGTACTGATATTAATTAATGGTGGATTCAGGATGGTATGAATTTGTTTAGCGTGTGATTAAATATATAGATGGTCGGGGGTTGTGGCCATGCACGAATCAGGCCAGGCAATTAAGTAATTAAAGTTCCGCGAAGACGACTTTTTGACCAGTGACTCTGAGTCGTCGTAACTCGTACGTGGCCGAGCAAGAGGAAGAAAATGAAATAAGAGAAGAGAGAGCTTTTACGTACTTAATTAATTAGCTCCTCTCATACGTTTTGGAAGAAGTGAAGAAAAGTCAAAAGAAATTAATAATTGCATCAAACGCCAACCACCATATATCAAATTAAATGCCTTTATTTATCGCCACTGCGCGCTATATTAATTTATTGCCCAACTTCTTTTTTGTCTGATTATTAATAAAATGGACATGCACATGAGTTTAACATTTCAGAAAATATGGCTCCGTTTCTTTAAGTATGGGAAAAAGAGTCAATGTTTAACATTTCACCTGCCCTCTGACGTGGCACTCATTTTCCTTTGTAAAAATTCTGCACATTTCTCGCCCACATTTTTAGGACAAGGAAATGGAGAGGATCCTCTCCAATTAGTGTTTTTTAGGAGCATAATTATCATTTTATATTTTATATTTAAAATATGAAATGACAATTATGCTCCTAAAAAACACTAACCGGTGAGGATTCTCCCCATTACAAATGAAGAGAATCCAAATTCACATTTTTAAGTGCGTGCGTGTGTGTATATATATATAGAGAGAGAAAAATTATTACCGAATTTGAATTTACTTAACTTTAAGTAAAGTATAAATTAGTACTAAATTTAAGGGATATATTATTTCTACATCACATTACCATATATCAAACATACACTAAGACACATTGGGTATGAGACCTATGTATATGGAACCTATATATATAAAACACACATGTATGGGTCTTACACATTATGTGTGTTTTTTTTTTTTTTTTCTTTTTAAATATGTTTATTTATTTATTTTTTAATAAATTTATATTTTTTTATTAAGATGGACACGTGTTGCTATCTTATTGGTTTAATGTAGTACTGACGTAGCATTTAACAGAATCTGTTAACAATTTTAACGGAATTTGACTTCAAGGATCGATTTGTAATTATAGTTTACCACAAGGACTTCTCATAAACTTTTTAAACCATAGGGAGTTAATTGTAATTATGACATGCCTCAGGGACTAGTGGTGCAATTATCCCAATAAATAAATGTTGATGTATATGTGTGAAGAGCTGTCGTTCATAATCTTTTAAGATAACAACTTTACAAGTAAATCAAAATTAGGGATAACTTTACAAAAGGGTATTGAATTATACGCCATTTTGAGAAAAAAAGAATTGCATTAGCAAGTTTTTCAAACTAGGGTAGGGTATTCACGTTTCCAAACATCTCATTTAGGAGTACTCCGTTAGGATTTATAGTTAAATCCTAACGGAGTACTCAAAATATTCATTTTTTTAAGGGAAAAAAATTGTTAGGATTTAGTAATTGGTCAGAATTTAACGAAATTTACAAAACTACTCATGCCTAAATCTTTGAAAATTTTTATAATTTTTTTTTTAAAAAAAAATAGGAGTATTTTGGAAATTTTGCAGAATTTAATAGAAAATTCTAACGGAGTACCCTTAAGTGAGACATTTGGAAACGTGAATGCCCTAGTTTGAGACGTTTGCTAGTTCAGCACTCTTATCTCAAAATGACGTATAATTTGATACCCTTTTGTGGAGTTATTCCCCAAACTACCGATGCTTACACTCTAGCCCCCAAATTACTAAAAACTTTGAAAAATACCCCTTTTGACGAAATATTCTCATAATATCTCTGTCACGTATCATTTTTCAATTAAAAATAATAAAAAAATTCAAAAAAGAAATCGAAAAATTCGAAATAATTAAAAAATACAACAAAAAAATTTAAATTTTTTTAAAAAATAATAATAACTTTTTTTAAAAAAAAAATTATAAAACTAAAAACTATAAAAAAAAAAAAAAAAAAAAAAAAAAAAAAAAAAAGAAATAAAAAAGAAATAAAATCGGTTTCTGACTAAGAAATAGACGGTGATAAAAAACGTGTCAAGAATATCAAGTCGCTGTTGATAAATAACACCACCCCAAACATAATCCACCCCAAATATAATGGTGGAGGTCCAGAGGATAAGGCGAGGAAAGTTCCAGTAACATGACTTTTTGACCAGTGACTCTGAGTCGTCGTACGTGGCCGACCAAGAGGAAGAAAATGGAGTATGAGAAGAAAGACCTTTTACTTAATTAGCTCCTGTCATACGTTTTGGAAGAAGAAGAAGAAAAGTCAGGAAATTAATGTGACATATATATATATATATATATATATATATATATATATATATATATATATATATATAATAATTGCCTCAAACGCCAACCACCATCATTTGTCTGATTAAATGGACACATGAGTTTAACATTTCAGAAAATATGGTTCCGTCTGTTTCAATTAAATGCTAAAACAAAAAGAGATAAAAGATAAATAATTTAAATATTATTTTAAATAAATGCTAGAGGAATGAGAGGTGAAATATATAATTTTTTATACTAAAATAACGCTAATTAAGGGAGGAATCACTTTTGCTTCCGTAGACGTAGGGTACAACTTTTGGTTCTTTTGATATTTCATTAGTTTATGAAACAATAAAGAATTTAATTCAAGTGGATTTTAAGAAGTTTTCTTTACAAGTAGGGAATGCGATGATGAGATTTATGAAAGTTGCTGCTAATTAGTGCTCTTAGTAGCTAATTAATTACCAAATCACTCATACTCAAAGAAATGTAAACCAATATTTCTTAAACTTAATCATTTACAAACACATAATAAGAAAATGACATTCTAGAAATTGAAGTACCGTTTCTAGTAAACTAGGCAAGAATTACAAACAAAGACAGAAAACAGAATACCATCAAGCTATCACAATCTATACAGATCATTCTTCTCATTTTATGGGAGGTAAAATTATAAATTAAGTTTTTATTTGATTATATTGTTATAATCTCTAGATTTCTTACACACGTAGAAATGAACAGTCAAAATACAGAATTGTTACGGAGTGAGAATACATAGGCTAAGAAGTGTCGAAACTCCCACACAAGAAGAGACAAAATGCACTCATAATTTTCCTTTCTAATATTTAATTAGGATCGCCTTCCTCTTGATTTACTTTTTTTTCATTTGGGGTCTCAACGACCCAAGTGGCCGACCTATTGGGAATGCCTATCTTATGGATTGGATGGGATTAGGTTTAGCTTGTCATTGTCCTTTAAAAAAAATAAATAAATAAATAAAAAAAATGGCCATGTCCAAAGGAGAGGTGGTTGACCACTTGGCCTATTAGAATCACCCATTATATCTGTTAGTGTATCTGATCAAGTTGATAAACATGCATGCCACTACAGCAAATGATGCACTCTGCTCAACGATAATGATCAGGACTCCCAAGTGCTTTCCACACCTACTCTGTTTCCTCTAGTGATCGATCATGAGCGTCCATCTACTCCACATGTGATTTGGCAAATTATACACACAACATCTCAAAAACTCCAGAACTTAATCCATTACATGGAAGGTATCAGGTATGGTTACAAGTTCATACTGCTAATGCTTAATTGGAATGAAAAAAATATATACTTTTGTTTATTTCAGCAATTGCTACTCCTCTTCAATTCCTTAGAACTTCAAACTTTCATTTGTTATTAGGTCAGTTTAATATTTTCTATCAATTAATTTTAAATTTTTAAGATAAGTTGTGATTTAAGATGTATAAAATTTATAGTAGTAAACGGCTGAAAATGTTAGGTTGCAATACATTCACGTTCGCTATAGTGATGACTGTGCAGTAAAATTAAATAATTATCATGTTTACTTTGTAAAAAAAAAAAAACACGTATATAGAGCTGTAACAATACTTGTGATGTGGTTAACACTTCTTCTTTAAAGTATTATCTTCGTAATTAAACTACATGATATGACTCCTCAGTCCTCATCCACGACTAAGTTCTACGAAAATATCAAGAAAAATAATGTAAGATGATGGCCCATACATTTATTCAACATATATGACTTTACATGCAGAATTCAGACTACGCATTTAATAGGCTAGGAAAAAAAGAAAACAAAGACCTATTCAACCATCTTATCAGCAACGTGTTCTTCGCACTCTTTTGAGCCATACGATTAAATTTAACTTAATTCTAGTCATTGGTTTTACTTCCATCTCATTTAATGCCTCCAACAAGTTTTCCTCACGTCCCTAGCTTGCTCCACTTTTGCGCCTTCCAAACGCTTTCCCTTGACTTCTTTAAGCCATTTGATTCTTACCAGCTGTCAAACTCTAACCTTTTAAGCATTTCAATTTTAGCCGGTAGATTGAACCTTTTAATCATAGACCTCCAATCCTTATCATTCAGCATTTAATTTCTCTCACCTACTCAGCCACAGCTGTATCATAAGGTTTAACAATAACAAATCGTTAGAGAAGACTTTCCTAACAATAAGTAATCGTTGGAGAAGATTATTTTCTGTATTTCTACCTTAAGTGCAATGATGTATTTCCTTATGCTCTGTCGTGTAAAACCAGTATATGTACCGTACATTGTATTCAATAAAACTTAAGCAAAAGTTTCTCCATTTACAATTTCTTTCAGTTATATAAAAGCAGCCAAATTATAAGTTCAGAAAATTCTATAGTCTATCATATATATCCTAGGCTTTTGGCAAATCGATCGGACTACCAAATTAAATAATAGCACAACGACCACGTAAAATATAATTATATATGCAAATTAAATATGAGTTCAAAGGGAATATGGATATAGCTAGGATTTATTTCAAGGCCATTTCTATTAATTGAAAATTAAGCAAGAGTTCATTTAGGAAATATTTATTTGATGTGTCGGGGGTTGTGGCCATGCACGAATCAGGCAATTAAGTAAAGTTCCGCGAAGACGACTTTTTGACCAGTGACTCTGAGTCGTCGTCCTGTCATACGTTTTGGAAGAAAATGAAATAAGAGAAGAGAGAGCTTTTACGTACTTAATTAATTAGCTCCTCTCATACGTTTTGGAAGAAGTGAAGAAAAGTCAAAAGAAATTAATAATTGCATCAAACGCCAACCACCATATATCAAATTAATTCAATTGGTACGTACCGTAACGTAGCCTTTATTTATCGCCACTGCGCGCTATATTAATTTATTGCCCAACTTCTTTTTTGTCTGATTATTAATTAAATGGACACTTGAGTTTAACATTTCAGAAAATATTGTTCCGTTTCTTTAAGTACGGGAAAAAGAGTAACATTTCACCTGCCCTCTGACGTGGCACTCATTTTCCTTCGTAAAAATTCTGCACATTTCTCGCTCACATTTTATTATTATTATTATTATTATTTTAAGAATCGCTCACATTTTTAAGTGCGTGTATATATATATATTTTACAGTAAAATTAAATTTATGGGATATGTTATTTCTACATTACATTACCTTACATCAATCTTACATTAAGATATATTGTTAAATCCTAACGGAGTACCAAAAATACAATTTCTTTTAAAG
This sequence comes from Alnus glutinosa, assembly GCF_958979055.1. Classification (NCBI taxonomy): domain Eukaryota; kingdom Viridiplantae; phylum Streptophyta; class Magnoliopsida; order Fagales; family Betulaceae; genus Alnus; species Alnus glutinosa. The sequence goes on from NC_084894.1 coordinate 24,078,978, forward strand.
GAAAAAAAAAAAAGAAAAAGAAAAAAAATGTTAGGATTTTATAATTGGTCAGAATTTAATAAAATTTGCAAAAATATTCATGCCTGAATCTTTGAAAAATTTTAGAATTTTTTATTTTTTAACAGCAAATTCTAACAGAGTACCCTTAAGTGAGACATTTGGAAACAATACCCCAATTTGAGACGTTTGCTAGTTCAACATCCTTATCTCAAAACGACGTATAATTCGATACCCTTTTGTGAAGTTACCCCTCAAAATTAAGTTCAAATCTTCTCTCGCTCCTCATAGTTACTATATGACATTGCATATCATTAGACAGTAACGTTTTGGAAGTCGTGGATTATGATAGCAGGCGGAAGATGGAGGAAGATTTATTGAAAATAACATTTTTGAAAAAAATACAATTTAGCCTTTCAAATTACCATCATTTCTAAATTCTCTGGATGGCCCCCAAACTACCGAGGTCTGCACTCTGACCCCCCAAACTATCAAAAACTTTGAAAAATGCTCATTTTGACGAAATATTCCCATAATACCCCTACTACGTGTCATTTTTCAATTAAAAAATAATAAAAAATTCAAAAAAAATTCGAAATAATTAAAAAAATACAAAAAAAAAAATTCAATAAAAATTTTTTAAATTATTTTTAAAATAAAATAAAAAATTTAAAATTTTAAAAAATTAAAAAAATAATATTTTTTTTTTAAAAATAAATTATAAAATTAAAAACTAAAAAAGAGTCAATTTCTGAAAAAGAAATGGACGGTAACCAGAGGGGTGTCGGGAAGATCAATTCACTATTGATAAATAATGCCACCCCAAACATAATCCACCCCAAATATAATAGTGGAGGATAGGGATGTAAATAAACTAGTCTATTCGACAATCCGCTCGATACCCTCTCGGTTTAGCCCGATCCGAACTCGAGTTTGATACTGTAGAAACTCACCCGATTAATAAATAATACATACCCGACTCACTTGACAAAACTCAAAAAGAGCTTGCAAGCTCAGCTCATTTAAAACTCGACCGAATCGTTCGCCCGGCTCATTAGTCCGATTTGTTAGCTCGTTCATATCTTTTATATATTACTAAAAATGAGTTATATAAATTTAAGCATGTATATTAGTAATATATGTTATATATGTAGCTTAATATTATGTGTTTATTAGTTTACACACGAACTAGTTAATTCATAAACTAATATATTATTTAGTTTATTAACATATACTAAGTAAATGTAATTAACTATTTACTCGATATATATATACAAGTTAACTATAGTCTATAGGTTATTTTTTATATATAAATATACAGTAAATAAGCATATAGTATACTAGTTAAGTAAATATTGTATTACATATTAATTATAATACTTTGATAATAGTATTTATTGTGTTAAATTAACATATTAAGTTATTAATAATTAGTATGGAGGTTGTTTACAAACTCGGGCTTGAACTCTGTTGTGATCAAATATTGAAAAATTTAATAACCTACCTCAAACTCTAGTTGAACTGAGCTTGTCAAGTAATCCGGTTTGGTTTGGCTCGGCTCGAATGTTATTTTCAACGAGTTTGAACTTTAGCTCGAGCTCGTCCGAATTTTAAACGAGTTGAGTTTAAATACACATTTTATAGCTTGGTTTGAATTCAAAATAGATTATTTAAGTTCAACTCATAAACAAGTTAGTCTTAAAATCATAAAATTCGACTCGATTCGGCTCAATTATATCTTTGGTGAAGAATGAGGCGAGGAAAGTTCAGTAACATGACTTTTTGACCTGCGACTCTGGGTCGTTGCACGTGGCCGACCAAGACCTTTTACTTAATTAATTAGCTCCTGTCATACGTTTTGGAAGAAGAAGAAATGTCAGGAAATTAATGCGACATATATAATAATTGCCTCAAACACCAACCACAATCATTTTTTTTTTTTTGAACAAGCCAACGACAATCATTTGTCTGATTAAATGGACACATGAGTTTAACATTTCAGAAAATATGGCTCCATTTGTTTAAATTAAATGCCAAAACAAAGAGGGATAAAAGATAAATTATTTCAATATTATTTTTAAATATTAAAGGAATGAGAGATGAAATATAAGATTTTTAAAATAAATAATGCTAATTAAGGGAGGAACCACTTTTGTTTCTTTAGATGTAGGGTACAACTTTCGGTTCATTTGATATTTCATTAGTTTATGGAAGAACAAGGAATTTGATTTAAGTGGTTTTTAAAAAGTTTTCCTTACATGTAAGGAATGCGAGATTAAAATTTAGGGAAGTTACTAATAGTGCTCTTAGTACCTAATTACCAAATCACTCGTACTCAAAGAAATGTAAACCAATATTTATGAAACTTAATCATTTACAAATCCATAATAAGAAAATGGCATTCTAGAAATTTAAGTACCGTTTCTAATAGACTAGGCTAGAATTACAAACAAAAACAGAAAATATAACACAATCAAGCTATTTCAATCTATTTCAATCTATACCAATCATTCTTCTCATTTTATAGGAGGTAAAATTATAAATTAAGTTTTTATTTGATTATATTGTTATAATCTCTAGATTTCTTACACACGTAGAAATAAACGGTCAAAATACAGAATTGTTACGGAGAGAAAATACATAGGCTAGAAAGTGTCGAAACTCCCACACAAGAAGAGAATTTGCACCCATAATTTTCCTTGGCTAATATTTAGGATCGCCTTCCTCTTGATTTCCTTTTTTTAAAAAAAATTTGGGGTCTCAACGACCCAAGTGGCCTACCTATTGGGAATGCCTATCTTATGGATTGGATGTGGTTGAGCACTTAGCCTATGGGTTGGATGGGATTGGGCTTTAGCTTGTCATTGTCCTTTAATAAAATAAATATATATATATATATATATATATATTGTTGGAGAAATATCTGTCCCCTCCAATCCGGTCAGAGATGATATTAGACTTTTTGACCGGATGATATTAGACTTTACATGGAATATTATGCTTGACAGGGGTAAAACGGACATATAACATGTATGAGTATGAAAGGGAGTATCAGGATCTATTATTCTCTCAAGAGAGCCATTTGATCTCTCTCTCTCTCTGACTCTCTCCTTCTCCCTTTTCTTTAGACACTGGACTGACTTGATCGTCGGAGGAGGCTTCGCCGGCCAACCCCCGGCGGGTCTTTCTTGTTTTGTAGGCCAGCACATAGAAGAAGGGACGCCCCTGATCACGACACGTCACCCGGTAAAAAATCAGCATCAACAATTGGCGCCGTCTGTGGGAACGACTTGGTCGTTCGTACAAAGTCCAGAACGGTGACTGGTGATCAGAAACACCCTTTGTTAAAGAAGAGAGAGTCGATGGAGTGGATTTGGGGTTTGATTTTGTTTGACAGATCTGAACTTAAGAGCAGCGTGTTTACGCTCATATGCCGTGATTTTATGAAGATCTGTCCTGGTATGGCCCTTTAATGACGGCTACGGCGAAGGGCAGAGTTTACTTTCCCCAAATGATCAGGTGCAAGTTCGCAGATATGCGGTTGTCCCCCCAAGCAGGCAAATACCTTTGTGGGCATGCTAGACAGGTCTTTTTCTAGTTGTAACTTGACACAGTGATTCATTCACGCTCTTGAGGTTACGAATTTGGGCGGAAGAAGGAGGCTTCTTGCAAAGGAAAGGAGCAACTCTCTGGACTTGCTTAAGTTTGCGCCAGGTGCAGTTGATGACCGGTCTTGCACGTGTGCAGAGCAAAAGGTGATGTTTAGCTTATTTGTTGTGCACAGTGGGAGCAGCTTTATTAGAAGGTAAGAGAAGGAGAAGTGGCCACGTTGCAAGCTGCAAGAAAGCTATCGGAGAAATAAATGTTGCTTTATTGGTTTGTGCATAAATGTCAGAATGAGATTTTAATTTGATTTGGCCACCCCGGTCGGAAGGTAAGACTCGGTGCTCATGTTGCCTTTGGTGGGCCCCTGGAAGACTTCTTTGGAAGGCTCTGGTGGACACGTGCCTGTTAGCACAAATAAAGACTAGGATGATTTTGGAGAGAACCCCGGGTTTGTTAAAGGGTGTCCGGTGTCCAGGGTTGCGGTCCCACAGCTCATCGGCAGGGTTAGAGGGGGACGCAGGGCACGCTGTGCAGATGGTACACCAGGCAAAGGTTACCAATGCAGAATTGGAGAGTAGCGACGTTGTCGGACGACTGCGTCCTCTGAACGCCGAGGCCAGCAACGAGGCGATGGTGGCGGACATCTGTGCGGAACCGGTGCATAGCCTTCCTCAGCCATATGTGAACTTCGGAAGGGCTGGAGGTGGCAGCGACGTTGATGCTGTGGTCGAAGAAGAGGTGTCCTAGAGATTCGAAGTAGCAGAGTATTTGAGGTTGTGATGGTTATATGCTCGTCACTCATGGTCACCATTGAAAAAGAGGCGGAGCCTGTTTTCTGAATTTTACGTGTGCTTATACGTAAAGGCCGCAAATAAATGAGTGTACCCCAATCGTGACTGGCTGGATGACAGGGAAAGAGAACTTACCTCGGGACAAAGTCCGGGGAGCTCATCCAGGAAACTTGGTCGTCCTTATGTTCTCCTCCTTCCTCTTCTGGAAGGCCCTGTCCGAGCCTCGGTTCAGTGCGGCCACGAAGACAACGCCGATCTCTACGATTGAGAGCTGATCCTCGGAGGTCGCCAGAGCTCCTTTCCGAAGTATCATGCACGTGCACGCTGCTTGGGAGCTTCAGGTAGAGATGTCACCTCCATGTGAAATCGTAATTGCCGAAGATTTGAGTCATGGCGTGCAGTCAAAGTATGTCCCCGGCGTGGGTTGGAAGACGATGACCTGAGGTAGTCTCCGGGATCGTTTCCGGGATCACATATGTGGTCCGGAGGCCACAGTTATTGCAAAATTCTCAGGACCTGAATCAGATTGATGGGTGTTGCTTATTTGATCTGAACGTGAAGAAGAGCTTTCCGATGACATCGGTAGTAAGGTTTGAGACTCAAGGTCCTGGGCCCCACCGTAGAAGGGAACCCAAGTCGGCGTTTTGAAAAAGGTGTAGAACATTTCTGCCGAGTCGGATATCGATTTGAGAGACGAGTCGTACCAGTGCGAGTGGTGCTCGAAACCCGCCGGCATTTCGGATTTGGCCATGTGGAAAATGTAAGTCGATCTCTCTTGGTCGGACTTCTTCTCGACCGCTGCCGTGGACATGTGACAGAGGCCCAGGAGGAGAACAAGCATGAGAGACTGAAACGGCTTCATCTTCTAGCTTTAGCTACTTTCTTCAATCCCTGAGATAGAGAGACCAGGGATGGGAAAGGGAGAGAAGTTTGCAACTCTTTATGTTTTAATACAAGTGTGAACTACGACGAGATTCGAGAGTGCTGTGCACGAAATCATTTACTGCAACGTGAGGAAAGCTCGTGGCTGGGTCCGAGGAGTAACGATGGGTCCGAGGAGTAACGAGAGCTGTAGTGTTAAAGTGCCGAGGTTCACCCCTCGCCCGGACCCCGGACTTCCACGTCAAGAATTAGAACTGACACCTGATCTAGTAGCCTCTCCGCCGATGGGCCTGATCAAGATGCACAGCAACAGAGTTCAAGAAAATATATCGTTCATAAAAAAAAAAGGTAGTAGAAAGAGAGTTCTAGATTGTTCGAGGACAGTTCCGGGGTCATTTCTGGGAACCTGTCCGAAATGAATTTCATAGCTTCGACTATTCGATGAGAGCATCCTCAACACAGTTACACAACTAACTGACATGGCGAGTACCAAAACAAAGAAGGAGGTCGAGAACTTATATTCAGAAAGACCGCGCCATCCTTCTGAAGAAATAAGCCTTGTAAGTGACTTCTAGAACACCATTGTAAAGGCTTACACTCATGGCTAGCAGAATTGTAGACAGTTAGGACAGGTCCCAGTTCGAGCCACCCCAAATCGAGACTCAGTCCCCTGGAAATAACGAGATAAGTTTCTATCTCTCTATCTTTATTTTATTCAATTAAATGTTGTGTGTTAAATTTTGCGGTATGGATAAATGTCTTATGATAAAATCCGTGGAAAAGAAATTTCAGAGTATCAGGTTTAAAATGGCTTCTCTGACAGTTAATAAAGGCTAGCGAATTATTTTGCCTTTATACCTTCACCACTGCTTTGGAGCACAAATACGAAGACTTTTAATAATCTTGTAATTCCAATAATAATGGTTAGGTGTGCTCCTATACAAGAGGCCTAGAACTTCCCTTCTGATGCTTGTTAGCTTTTGATATTTTTACAAAGCAAATATTTGAGCTTGTGAAAGAAAGTACTAGAAAATGTTCGGCTGAATTTATTTGCAAAAAAAAAATGGGAGTTATGGTGGCCCTGATCTTTTGGCAACAGAGGCTATTTTCCTGGAACCAAATATAGGGAGCAGATTTTTGAGCTCTTACGGTAGTGATGGGAATTGATCTCATCTTGATAGTTTCCCATTGGATTTGTTGATCTTTTTCTGGAGTACTTGTGCAGGAGCTTTGTTTTTATTATGCAAACAAATAAAGCGAAAAGGAAAGCTCTCGACGTTACATTCCGAGAGCATTGTTTGAGGGCAAGAGTTGGATTAATTTCCGATGATATTCTCAGAATATAATAAATAAAAATCTGGCGAGGAGGTGACCTCGTTAAAAAACTATGGAAGAGGAGTAAGAACCTCGGTAAAAAATCAGGAACCCGCCCTTAACAGGGGATTACCGGGGGAATCGAGGAGGTGACCTCGTTAAAAAACTATGGAAAAGGAGTAAGAACCTCGGTAAAAAATCAGGAACCCGCCCTTAACAGGGGATTACCGGGGGAATCGAGGAGGTGACCTCGTTAAAAAACTATGGAAGAGGAGTAAGAACCTCGGTAAAAAATCAGGAACCCGCCCTTAACAGGGGATTTCCGGGGGAATCGAGGACGTGACCTCGTTAAAAAACAAAGGATTAATCTTTACAGGCTCTTGTTGCCACACAAGCTGTTCGAGTCTATGTTCCCAAGACAAATCACTCCGGCCAGCTTTCCTCAGACCGGAGTGCTTTGGGGGGGTAAGAGCTTGGAAGATTGATTTGAAGATTGGTTGTCAAATATTTGATATGTAAAATCCCGTTAACATTTCTGATGACATTTTCGATAACTTCCGGATTAGATTAAAGGGAGAGGAGTAATAACCTCGTTAAAAAATCGGGAGAGGAGTAATAACCTCGTTAAAAAATCGGGAGAGAAGTAATAACCTCGAGAAAAGTCCAATTTTGGACAAAGAATCACCCCTCTTGGTAGAGGACAGGGGGGTGATGAGGAAAGTCTGATCCCGGACAATGGACCACCCCCCTCGGTAGAGGACAGGGGGGTGACGTAAAAAGTCCGATCTCGGACAAAGGATCTCCCCACCTGGTAGAGGACCAGGGAGGTGAGGAGAAAAGTCCAATTTTGGACAAAGAATCACCCCTCTTGGTAGAGGACAGGGGGGTGATGAGGAAAGTCCGATCTCGGACAAAGGATCTCCCCACCTGGTAGAGGACCAGGGAGGTGAGGAGAAAAGTCCAATTAAAAAATCGGGAGAGGAGTAATAACCTCGTTAAAAAATCGGGAGAGGAGTAATAACCTCGAGAAAAGTCCAATTTTGGACAAAGAATCACCCCTCTTGGTAGAGGACAGGGGGGTGATGAGGAAAGTCCGATCCCGGACAATGGACCACCCCCCTCGGTAGAGGACAGGGGGGTGACGTAAAAAGTCCGATCTCGGACAAAGGATCTCCCCACCTGGTAGAGGACCAGGGAGGTGAGGAGAAAAGTCCAATTTTGGACAAAGAATCACCCCTCTTGGTAATAACCTCGTTAAAAAATCGGGAGAGGAGTAATAACCTCGTTAAAAAATCGGGAGAGGATTAATAACCTCGTTAAAAAATCGGGAGAGGAGTAATAACCTCGTTAAAAAATCGGGAGAGGAGTAATAACCTCGTTAAAAAATCGGGAGAGGAGTAATAACCTCGAGAAAAGTCCAATTTTGGACAAAGAATCACCCCTCTTGGTAGAGGACAGGGGGGTGATGAGGAAAGTCCGATCCCGGACAATGGACCACCCCCCTCGGTAGAGGACAGGGGGGTGACGTAAAAAGTCCGATCTCGGACAAAGGATCTCCCCACCTGGTAGAGGACCAGGGAGGTGAGGAGAAAAGTCCAATTTTGGACAAAGAATCACCCCTCTTGGTAGAGGACAGGGGGGTGATGAGGAAAGTCCGATCTCGGACAAAGGATCTCCCCTCCTGGTAGAGGACCAGGGAGGTGAGGAGAAAAGTCCAATTAAAAAATCGGGAGAGGAGTAATAACCTCGTTAAAAAATCGGGAGAGGAGTAATAACCTCGAGAAAAGTCCAATTTTGGACAAAGAATCACCCCTCTTGGTAGAGGACGGGGGGGTGATGAGGAAAGTCCGATCCCGGACAATGGACCACCCCCCTCGGTAGAGGACAGGGGGGTGACGTAAAAAGTCCGATCTCGGACAAAGGATCTCCCCACCTGGTAGAGGACCAGGGAGGTGAGGAGAAAAGTCCAATTTTGGACAAAGAATCACCCCTCTTGGTAGAGGACAGGGGGGTGATGAGGAAAGTCCGATCCCGGACAATGGACCACCCCCCTCGGTAGAGGACAGGGGGGTGACGTAAAAAGTCCGACCTCGGGCAAAGGATCTCCCCACCTGGTGGAGGACCAGGGAGGTGAGGAGAAAAGTCCAATTTTGGACAAAGAATCACCCCTCTTGGTAGAGGACAGGGGGGTGATGAGGAAAGTCCGATCCCGGACAATGGACCACCCCCCTCGGTAGAGGACAGGGGGGTGACGTAAAAAGTCCGACCTCGGACAAAGGATCTCCCCACCTGGTAGAGGACCAGGGAGGTGAGGAGAAAAGTCCAATTTTGGACAAAGAGCCACCCCTCTGGGCAGAGAACAGGGGGGTGATGAGGAAAGTCCGGTCTCGGACAAAGGATCTCCCCTCCTGGTAGAGGACCAGGGAGGTGATGAGAAATGTCCAATATCTTGGACAGGTGGGAGATGGCAGCCGGAGTTGACACTGGTTAATTTGCCGATATTAAAGACAGAAATAATTATGGCAGCTCGTCTGTCATCGGGAGCTATCCATGCTTGGGGTTATATCAAGGACGAGAAATTTCCAGTCTAACTACCCGGAAGTCGAATAGGGAAATTGGGGTGATTACCTCTTCTTTGAAGAAATGGAAAGGGCAACTGCGCCTCTAGCAGTCCCCGAACTTCAGGCGTGCCGGTTAACGGGTATCCATCTACCAAAAGAAATTAATAGTCCAACGAAAGGTTTCCGACTTTTGGGAACGGTGGATACGTTAAAATGCCATTGGAATTATTGTCCAGGGAAGCATAATGCTAATGCCTGGCATGATGTTGTGCGGGCGTAATTTTATGATTTATGAGACATCCATTTCGGTGGTCATCCGAGGAAATTATTAGAGATTGATTTGGGATTCACGTCGTAAGCGCGTAACTTTTGTCAAAGACGAAGATTTTATTAGATGTACTCAGAGGGCACACGTACATGAAGACGAAGAGAACAAACAACCCTGAAAGAATATTATGCGGGGTAGTCATTTGATTACAAGTAATCCTAATACAGCGAAAAGGAATTGCCCGAGAATCTTGAAGGGATCATCCGCACAAATTCCAGGCACGGCTTGAACAGTTGGGCTCCCACGAGCTGTTTGGGAAAATTTTGGGTGCTGCACAGTTCCTGTAGGCTGGACAGGAACAGGTTGGCGTAAAGCCGGGGTCGCACACCCTTGTCTGTCTAAAGCCGGAGATCACACATTCAGTAAAATCGTCGTGGAGAGTGAATACTCCAGGGCCATCCATGACGAAGTGGTGGATATGCTCAGTCATGAGAACCGCACCAGGAATAAAAGAAAGGAAGATCTACTCAAATGGGCACTCTCAAGGCCAATGACATTCCAGCGAAGGAAAGTGCGAATATATAGAAAAACAATAGTGATCATTGCATGCACGATTTACGGGGTGTTAGGTGCGCCTAACTGATGGTGAATTTATGACGGAAATAAATTCTCAATTGCCTGCCGTAAATGGCTTGGAGCCGCGTAGTGCGGCAGTAAAGGAAACGCTTGAGTTTTCCCGGGGTCCGAGGAGAGCACTACGTGGATTGGATGAAGAATGGCCGGTGGGATTGGTCGGATTATAGAGACTCCATTGGGTAAATTCTCTCTACCTTTATAATAAAGATAGGAGAATTGGGGGGTAATTGTTGGAGAAATATCTGTCCCCTCCAATCCGGTCAGAGATGATATTAGACTTTTTGACCGGATGATATTAGACTTTACATGGAATATTATGCTTGACAGGGGTAAAACGGACATATAACATGTATGAGTATGAAAGGGAGTATCAGGATCTATTATTCTCTCAAGAGAGCCATTTGATCTCTCTCTCTCTCTGACTCTCTCCTTCTCCCTTTTCTTTAGACACTGGACTGACTTGATCGTCGGAGGAGGCTTCGCCGGCCAACCCCCGGCGGGTCTTTCTTGTTTTGTAGGCCAGCACATAGAAGAAGGGACGCCCCTGATCACGACACGTCACCCGGTAAAAAATCAGCATCAACATATATATATATATATATATATATATATATATATATATATATATATATATATATATATATATAGAGAGAGAGAGAGAGAGAGAGAGAGAGAGGTGGTTGAGCACTTGGCCTATTAGAATCACCCAAACTCCAGAACTTAAACTATTACATGGAAGGTATGGTTACAAGTTCATACTGCTAATTTGAAATTTCCTGTGTCTTTACAAATAATTAAAGTTTAGGGAACCTTCTTTCCGTGTGTCATCAGACCAAAAGATGATTGGTAACATGAAAAGCAACTCCATTTACAAATTCTCGTCATTAAAATGAAGAAATATTTCAGTAGGACTCGAAAATGCCCCATAAGCTACATGCCAAAAGCTTATGGGGCCAAAATCAAAAGAATTTAAACAAACTCAAGCTAGATGGTGCAGTTGGATGGCATTAGTTAACAAAAAATTAGGATCTTTATAATCAAAATTAAAACAAGGTGGACATATATATATATATATATATATATATATATGGCAGCAAATCTTTCCAATGAAAAGGGAGGAAAAGCTGTACAAATCTAATACAACTTTCATATCATAGCAGGAATAAAGACAACAAAGGGGATTGCCCACTTTGATCTCGGACGGAAAAATTTAGAAGAACAAACAACAGAAAAATTAATATTGAAGAGGATAGAAAGAAAATCTTACTGAAAAAAAAAAAAATTAAAAAAAAAAAAAAAGACAAAAACAAAAACAAAAATTAAAATAGGATAGCCAGTAAGTCACCATTGACTCACCAAGATCATCATCATCATCATCTTTTCCAGCTTCGACTCCTTGAGAATGGATCTCTCATTCCACCAGCAACCCATGTCTCCTTTGCAATATCAGATGAAATTTTGTAGAAATCAGTGTCATATTTCATCACAACCATGTTCTCTTTCGTTTTTCTCTTCTCTTCATCCATTAGCAGTATATCAGCCATCCACAATTTTAATTCACCTCTCGATGTTTTTCTTTTGGAACTTCCTATTATTGTAGGAATATGAAATCAAGTTACATTTGTTAAATATGAAAGTGTTCATCGCTGAAATTGTCTGGACCAAATGCACTTTTAGGTTGTTATATAAAAGCAGCCAAATTATAAGTTCAGAAAATTCTGGAGTCCAGCATATATATCCTAGGCTTCTGGCAAATCGGACTACCAAATTAAATAATAGCACAATGATCACGTACAGTATAATAACATTTGCAAATTATATATGAGTTCAAAGGGAATATGGGTATAGAATTGATTTCAAGACCATTTCCATTAATTGAAAATTAAGCAAGAATTTCAGTCACTCACACTGTAAAGGGTTTTATTTTTTATGATTTTTATAATAGAAATGGATTGCTGTGGAATGCAAAGGAAAAAGATGATGAATGTGAAATGCTGCATTCAATATATTGAAAAAGATAATGAACTGTTCGAGAGGTCCGTTTGGGCGTTCGATTTTTGAAATTAAAATCCAATTTTTATTTGATGCGCAAATTTCAAAGTTTCAAACTTACGTAGGTTGGAATAAAACCTTTCAATGATAAAGTCCTATAACCGTAATGGTGTCCACGAAGAAGGAATAACTCTATGGCACACGTCCTATATATAGTCCCACCTTCAGGAATCAAAGATTAAAAAGGTACTTAGCAACCAGCAATTGATAAAAAATAAATAAATAAATAAAAAATCCCAAAACAGAAGAAAAATCAGTTACATGAACAGATGTTGTATAGTGACCGCCACCCAAACCTCCATAGTGTTACTAATTGCATACAGCATGTAGCAATTAGACAACCGGCTATTCCTGTGGGCAATGTAGAGCAGGAAGACTTGCTAAAGCTTATGATGTGATTATGAGAATGCTAGTTGAACCTGATTTATTTGTATGGGGTGCATTATTAGAGGCATGTAGGAATTATGGGAATGTTGATCTTGCCAAAGTAGCAGCTAAGCATTTGTCAGAGCTTGAACCTGACAATGCAGGAAACAATTTACTATTGTCAAATTTGTATACTGATGCTGGGAGTTGGGGAAATGTTGCAAGGTTGAAGACGACAATGAAGAAAAGTTCAGAAAATTTCCAGGGTACAGTTGGGTAGAGGCAATCTGACACATAGGCATCACTTTACAAGAAGCTGTATAAATCTTCATCCAGAACAGAAGGAAATATTGGGGTATCTTGCAAGTGATCATCAGCCTCGTGCTAGCTTTATTCTTATAAAGTTTGCTCACCGGAGGTCCCCTCTGAATCTTTTTACAGATTTGCTTTCTTGTTATCCATGCTTTGAGTTGTCATGAATGCTTTCAAATGTAATCTGCAAGCTGACTCTAGTGGACAATCAATCCTCTGCAACCAAATTGAAGATGTGAGACAAGACGGGCCATTTAAGAATTACCTCAAGGTGTTGCGGGATGAAGAAGTCGACTGTAGAAAGACATAGAAAAAAAAAAAAAAAAAGCAGAGAAAAATTTTGAAGGATAGAGGAGCATGAATTTCTTCTACAATGTTTGATGAGCCAGCAGTGGTCATTTGAGATTATAGCAATAGGAGCCGCTGAGCCGCAGTTCTAATTTATTTCAAGACTGCCAAATATATTTCTGTAACTTGCGATTATAGATGTTAGAACTTGTGATTCAAAATTTTCATTTTAACATTTCAACATGATTCACAATAATTGAATGGTCTATAGAGAGAAGCCTAATAAAAATGCAAAATCGTGAAACGGCATCAAGCAGTGAGCTATTGTTGTATTGAAACCAACCAAAACTCATAAAAAGTTCAATTCAGTGATTATTTACTAAGCTTCAGTCCGACACGCTTTTCAAGCACAAGCAACACTAAACCCAACCTATTTCTTTAGTATGGCTGATTAGGAGTGGTGGGAACCAAGGGGACCTTTCCCTTGAAGGACTTAACCCCCTTCAGAGGCCCATCTTTAGATATCATGGGTCTGGGTCTTGTACAGCCTAGTTCAATTATAGTGTTGTGAGTTAAATGTCAAAGCATAATAATAATGCCACATGGTAGTTTTTATTGCATCATTAACCTGGGGCATTACACCAGCCCTTCTTAATTCATTATAATTGGCCATAAAAGTACTTACCGAGTACAAAATTTAGACACTCTGGTCCAAAACTAAAATATTTTTCTTTTCTCTCTACCAGCCCAACTGCCCAAGTTTGGAATACATACTCGAAAACCCATGATTTTGGGTCAAGGTGATAAAGTCCAAATCACGAGTCCCGACCTGTTGGAGGGAGGGAACTCATGTAATTTGACCAGCCATGCTAGCACAATGTCTACATGGAGAACGCCGGGGTCATGGCATGGTGAACAACCGCCCCACAATTTCTTTCTAATTGCCCTATCATTTTCAGCAGATAATCTTCGACACTGTCTGATCAACGACTGGAACAATGGAGACTAAACTTGATTCTGAGATGCGGTGCTCTTCGTAGCCATGAGTTCCAAGTTTGATCAATTGATAGATGATCGGCGCACTAACACCGGGACCCGATCTAACAATCGCAACGAAAGACCACGTATCACCTAGGCTGGTTCGGGCACCAGTAGATCTATGGCTCCTAAGGTGGCTAAACTGAACTTTCCACAATATGGCGGTAACGAGGATCCAACAAGTTGGATATGTAGGGTCGAGCTATTTTCGAATTCCATGGCACTAACGAGGATGAGAGGCTACCCTTTGCAGCCTACCACCTTGACAGTGATGCCCAGTTATGGTTCCAACTTTCGAGAAGGGGAGACATCGGAGGTAACGCGGGAAGCCTTAAAAAAGGGCCTCCATGCCAAGTATGCATGGTTCAACTCTGTTTGAGAATTTTTTTGGAGATTTGTCTAAACTGGAACAGGAGGGAGCAATAAAAGGCTACCAAGTGCAGTTTGAGAGACTTTTGAGCCAAGTGGGGCGTTTGGCACCTTAACACCAGATTGCGTGTTTTGTCAGCGGCCTTAAGAAGGACATATGCACAGAAGTGCAAGCTGTTCAACCAACCAGCTTTTTTGCGGCTGTGGGTTTAGTAAGATTATACGAGGCTAGCTAGGCAACTAGCCCAACATCAGCTTTCCCAGGTAGAGCTTTGGGACCTCCCTAGCTTTCCACCCATGCCGTCTCTTGCACTTACAAGGACAAACAACCCATGTGAAAAAGCTTTCAATTTCGGAAATTAAGTCCTTAGATATCTTTTCTTTTTTTCTTTTTTTTTTTTTTTTTTTTTTTTTCTAATTTTAAATAATTTCTTTCATCAACTTATCCTCTAATTAATTAACAAACAGTATGATACCAATCAATTAATACAAGGTGGCTCTAGTTTTACATGTCATATGTCAATTGTACGTGCCACCTGAAACAACTGGCAATCATCTCTCTTTGTCTTTTTTAATGATTTGTTGAAGTCATATTTATAACTCAAAGTAAATGTGTCATGTCATGTGGCACGTATGGTTAGCCTATGCCGTATCAAACAAGAGTATTGAGGAATTAAATTGACAAAAAAATATATTTAAAATCAAATAAAATTCTAAGAACTTAATTATTAAAATTAAAAACTAAATAACTAAATTAAAATGACATGAAAAACTATGGACTAAATTTAATTTTTTTTTTTCCCTTAAAAAATTGGTGTGTTGGCTTAATGGTCACGATTGCGTCCAAATACCAAGTCATCTTGATGTTAAACAGCATCAACTTTTTGTGGGTTGAAAATAATGGGATTTAGATGTTGTATTTGAATATTGTATATAGTGATTGATGAACCATGTTGATGTTGGTGTGATGGAATAAATAAATGTTGATGTATATGTGTGAACAGACAACGAGCTGTCGTTCATACTTCATAATCTTTTAAGTCATTTAAGATAACAACTTAATTACGAGTAAAGCAAAATTAAGTTCAAATCTTCTCTCACTCCTCCCATTTATTATATATATACCACACTGTATATCATTAGACAGTAACGTTTTGGAAACGGTGGATTATGATAGCAGCTGGAAGATGAAGGCGTTATTTTGGAAACGGTGGTATTTGTCTATTTGAAAATTTATAAAAATAACATTTTTTTAATTTTTTTTTTCTATAGGCCATATATCCAGAGATATTGCCCTATCAAAGTATTTTGTCTAATATCAAGCCAATGCATTAACATTGGCGCCTCGGAGGAATTAGCATTTAGAATTTGGGGTTAAATTAAAATAAAATAAAATAATAAGGGGTAAAATTTTAATTTTAAAAAATAATTTGGAAAAAACATGTTGGCTTGAGAGGGCTTCACCATCTAGCTCGGCCTGGCTACCATGCTTGTAACAGTAATCTTAGATCTATGTCTTTTTTTATCATTTCAAAATTAATATGACACATAATTAAATTATTAAATTTAATCGTCTCATGCTCTATAACAAAGGATTGTATTAGAATTTTAATTAAATAATTAAATTTATTTATTTTTAATTAAAAATTTTGAAATAATTAATCATTTAACATGATATCAGAGCATAAACTTCACATTGCAAATAAATATTTTGTATGTTGGGTCTCACTTATTACTCAAAAGTTTTACTTTATATTTTAATTAAATATTTTACGTATAAAACCTCACCTAAAAAGAGTTTAAGCCAATACCTAAAAAAGTATATTAAAATATTAATTAAGATGATTAAAAGTTAAAGCCATCTGCTCATTCTTGTGTGCTTCAATTTTAGAATAAGGAGAATTCCTAATACCAACATTATCAAAAAAAGATAAAGACAGAAGACAGTTAAGAGCATCTTCTTGTTTTTCTCAATTTTGAGTTTATTTTTGGGTGTTCTCTCATTTGGGAGATGCTAATTGTGTACTTGGCCTTGGTCAGGGGTTGGATGACAGAGCAAAAGCCCGCTCATTTGAGTCTCTTTCTTGCCTTAATTTCTGTTCAGGTGCACGCGTGAAGCAAAGTCTATGATTGCAACTCCCATTTTAGATGCGCCTCATTCCATTTTCTCTCCCTTTTTGCCATATCCCTTGCTAAGGTCAGACTTCAGAGTACCTTAAACACAACTGGTTCATGCCATTGCTCTCTCTATAAATAGGCACATAGGTATATTACCTCTCTCTTCCTCTCTCCATTCCATTATCCTCCTCTCAAATATTATACTGACTTAATTATTAAAAAGTTATCGGTCCCCTCGGTACCAATGAATTCTGATGACTACGTTCTCAGTTTTGCAAAAGTTTTATTGCAGATCTAACTCTCAGAAAATTTGCTCTAACACAATTCATCTAAAATTTAGACAATTTAGCACATCGGGAAATTTGTTAAAATTCTTGTTTTCTGTCTTTCTATTTCTCTTCTAAAAAGAAAAGTTAACAAACAACTCCAATACAAATTACCTTTTTGTTTTTTTAACAAATTAATAATCTTATTTGATAAAATCAATCACACAGGAGACAATTGCTCCTTGGTTACAATACCATAAATATAGTTTGGAACTTTTTCGATTCAAACTCTATCTATGACACAAGAATCCAATACAAATTACTCTTAAAAGCACAAAAAGAGTTTTCACATTTATGTCATATTAAAACAATTTTTCAACCGAATATATATATATATATATAAACATTAACAAACATAATTTTAAAGTTTCTAGTCTACTTTAAGCTATAGTTTATTAATAAAATTTAGCTCCACCAACATTTTGAGAGCATTATCACCTCTCTTCTCCCCTCAAACTAGGCTCTCTGGTCTCGTTGTCTGTATTTCATTTTAGTGATAAATACAAAATTAGTCTATTTGGTTGAACTAAATTATAAATTGCTAATTTTCGTATCAAAGTGAATTTAGAAGTTCCTGTAGTATATTAATTTTTTTTATTAAGAGTGACACGTGTCGTCATTTTATTGATGCTGACAAATCACTTAACAAAATCTGCCAAATGTTTTAAGGAGATAATACATGCACTACAAGCGCACTACAAATGCACAACACCAAGGCACATTGGGGTGAGCATTTCCCAATATTTTAACACAACTTTACTCCAATAATTAAATTATTTTTTTGGCATATCACACAAGAGGAATGATTGGTGCACACCAATTGTGCAACTGTTGTGCACTACTCTAGAGACATGGGATGGGTCCCACGTGGGACCCATGTGGTGGAACTCATCCCAAATCTCTAAGACTTTGTACAACAGTTGCATAACTGTTGTGCAAAATTTATTTTCCTTCACACAAACCTTTAAATTTACTTTGATACGATAAGGATCAGTTTATAATTTGAGAAATGATCATTACTCTCATTTCTCACAACAGCCCCACAACAAGCTGACGTGGCTGGTAATATTTTATTATTTTTTTACAAAAAGAAAACAAAACAAAACAAAAAAATAATAAAATATTACCAACCACGTCAGCTTGTTGTGGGGCTGTTGTGAGAAATGAGTGTATGGATCATTTCACTTATAATTTAAGCTAATCTTATGTACTAATTTTATATTTATCTCTTCATTTTGTCTCGTTAAAAAAAAAAAAAGAAAAAAAGAAAAAGAAAAATAAAAGTAAAGTAGAAAGACTCATAGACAAGTATAATATTGACCCAGCCAATGAGGTTGACCTCAATGAAAATGAAAAGGTCAAGAAAAACTCGTGACCTGCTTTACGGTCTGTCTTTGAGGTAATTGATGATGCCTCTGCCTCTACTTGTTTAGCACCTAACAATCAAAAAAAAAAAAAAACAAAAAAAACGTCAATAGGTAATATATAATTTATATTTGTGTCCCACTGTCAGCAAATAGGATTCTTTTTATTTTAAATGAAATTAATGCTATTTATTTTATTGTCAAAATTTAAAGTTAATACTTTTTTTTTTTTTTTTAATTATGAATAAAAGACTTTATAAAGCTCAACCTCAACAATCTAGTGAAGACGGGAAACAACTCCTGCATAGGGACAAAACCCCCTAGCTAGGAAACCAACAAAAACAGCACAACAACAACGAACTACTCCTCCACAAAGAGCCTCAACCTTATAACAACTTACTGCTACAAGCAAACCTGAAAACAACGAAGTAAAAAAGCAAAATAAACCCACAGCAACCACAAAGAACAGAAGTTTATAACTTCTACCAGAGCACTTCAGAGGAAACTTAGCAAACAATCTAATTTTCACTTCCCATCTAATCCTTGAAATAGTTTTCTGAAACAGGTAGAGAAATTATTTCATTTCATAACTTGAACACTCCAAGACTTAAACATATCCCAATCTAGAGGAGGACAAGGAATAGTGTATATGATTTTATGTTATTGAGAATTTTAAAAGACATGTCGACATTAACTTCATATACATCAATAAATGCATCAACTTTAAATTATAATCTTTCATTTTAAAATGAATAATATCAATTTTACAAATTTCACATAGAGATCCAATTCCCCTTATCCGAGAAAAATAGAAGTTGCTTTTCAATGTTTCCAATGCCTTTAAATAACAAAAATACATTTAATAAAAATTTTAAAAAATTGAAAAATGGTGACCTAGTCAGTGGGTCTTCGCCAATTTTTTTTTCAAATTTTTAAGAGTATTTTTGTGTTTAAAAAAATTGTTAAGGTCAATTTTGTCTTTTTCGGAACAAAATGGGTTCATTGAAAATTTTTCTTTTGTAGTTTAAGTGGACATTAGTGTAATAAGTAGTTTTGGAAGAGAATATTGACAATGAGTAGTAGTTTGACAAAATATATGAATCTTTCTCAAGACTTTTTATGTAATGGACTAACCTATCTAAATAGAGAGATAGACTTAAGGGAGGGCCGTAGGTGGTCCCTCCTAAAAAAAAAAATGTTAAAAAAAGGGTTTTGATATTTAAATTTGTTTTAAAAAAAAAAATAGTTTAGGTCTCTTTTTTTTTTTCCTCTTATTTTGGCCCTTGAGAAAAAAAAAAAATTGATATAATCTGGTCCCTAAAGTTAAATTTCTAATTCTATCCTTATCCATAGATTGATCATACATAGTCTCTCAATCTCTCTTTAATCAATACATATAATCTCTCTTTATACTGTATATGTACCTGGTTATGTAAAATAAAAAGAGACAAATTTTAAATTTAATTTCATATATGATGACCATTTCGTCGATCCCCTAAAGATGCTTTACAGAAAAATGGAACCATTCACCTATGGTTGACTCTGCTTTCTGTCTTCTCCATCTACAGTTTAGATTTTGTCGCGTTATTTAAATTTTATTGGGTTAAACACATTTTTAGTCCCTGAGTTTTGACAACTTTATTTTTTAGTCCCTGAGTTTCAATTCGCATCACAGATGATACATCAATTTTGAGAAATGACTAAATTAGTACCTCGGTTAACTTCTCCATCCAAAAACTAACGGTCCGCCACTGGTCAACCTCAGAAATTGACACATGGCACTATATAAAAAAATTAAAAATAAAAAATCTTTAAAAATCAATTAAAAAATTGAAAAAACTAAAAAAAAAAAAAAGGGGTGGCTCTTAGCCACCCCCATTTTGGCCAGGGAGGTGGCCGACCTGTCTGGGGTGGCCGAACCACCCCCGTGCCCCTTGGGGGGGCAAAAAAAAAAAAAAAAACCCTAAAAAGAATGTTTCCGTTTTGCCCTTGGGGTGGCCGAACCACCCTTGTGGCACTTGGGGGTGGTTTGGCCACCCCCAAGGGCAAAACGGAAAACCCGATTTTTTTTTTTTTTTTTCTATCTGTCCAGGGGGTGGCCGAACCACCGCATGGGGGTGGTTCGGCCACCCCAGACCGGCCGGCCACCTCCCTAGCCAAAATGGGGGTGGCTGAGAGCAACCCCCTTTTTTTTTTTTAGTTTTTTCAATTTTTTTTCAATTTTTTAATTGACTTTTAAAGATTTTTAATTTTTAATTTTTTTATATAGTGCCATGTGTCAACTTCTGAGGTTGACACGTGGCGGACCGTTAGTTTTTGGACGGAGAAGTTAACCGAGGCACTAATTTGGTCATTTTTCAAAATTGATGTATCATCTGTGATGCGAATTGAAACTCAGGGATTAAAAAATAAAGTTGTTAAAACTCAGGGACTAAAAAGGTGTTTAACCCAATTTTATTTTCGTGTGGAAGATGAGTCATCTAGTGTATTTGTTTATTGAAAAATGCTTGAATTATTAATATTTTCACTAAAAGCCTCCACAAACTCATGCAGCATCCTCTTGATAAATCACCGCCTGTTTCAAACGCTTAAGTTGATAGAATGAGATAAATTTAATAATTTAATTAATTCTTTAACACTCCCTTTCACGCGTGGATTCAAACTTTCTTTTAATAGTTGAGACCCAACATATTGAATATTTAATTGAAAAATAAAAACTAAATAAAGGAGATAGGGTTTAAACTAATACCATGTTCAATCGTTACTTGTCCCAAAAACTTAAGCTGATAACATGCTTTTTACATCACCAAGTCAGTCTAACATGCTTTTCAAGCACAAGCAACACTAAAATAAGACACTAAATAAGAAATATAATTATAATTCAAAGAGGTACACTCATAATCATCTAGATTAACAGCGTCACGAAATTACAGTGATTTATTTAGCGTCATCAAAGAGACCGTATAGACTTCAACAAATTCCCTCCGGAGTAAATTTGGAGCAACATCTCTATGCAAGTGAAAGTAATTAAGTAAGGAGTTAGTTAATCCTTTCAATCAAAAGTCATTTTCACCTACGCCTCTCGGAATCTGCTCTTCTATTACAAGTGTTTGCAGAAATTTCACACACACATTTCTAACGTGAATCACTACAAAATCTTTTGGACAAGAGAATAGGCACAATGAGACATAACGTAAAACAAGAACTATCAACTGCTCAAATTCCAGAATATTTCCCCCTAGCTGCATCAGAGTCACTGCAACTAATTACTAATTAAAGATACACAATGAATTGTGAAGAAATGGTCATAAAAGGCCATTTGATTCAAGGCATCTTCGATTCCTAGGCCTATGGAAGCCCACATGCATTTCTGCAAATAAGATGCTTGGAAATGTGGGCAATATTCCTAATTTGGGTTGGTGTGTAAAGTTACATTTGCCATTGGAGTCATGCCTTAAGAAAACCCTGGCATCCAATTATGTGGATCAATTTTTCATTTTGATTTATATTGAAAGTAAGAAGGCAAGAGTTTATCATGACAAACCTGGAAGTGTTGCGTTGATCATAACTATAACTAGTGCCTCTGTTGTTGATTGTTGACTGCTGGTCTTCGACGATATTCATTTCCAAGATACAGTTTAGGAAAGATCTTGAAAAGAATGTCATCAACATGTTTGTAATACCATATCCTCCACCTCTTCCAAAACATAAGGGGCCCCATTACAATTCCAAAACCAAAACTAAATCCTAGTTCAGCACTTATGTAATTCCACTCAATCATACTCCTATGAGATTCTTCATATGTCGTTGGAGGTGACAATCGTGGCTCCTCATGTGAGCACTGGGATTTCAAAGGCAACCCACATAATCTTTCGTTTCCTTTGAAGGAATTTTCCGAAAATGTAGCAAATTGCTTGATAAATGGAATAGGTCCCACCAATTGGTTGAACGAAAGGTTGAGGACCGAAAGGAAAATAAGACCATTGGCGAGTTGCATAGGAATCTCTCCAGTAAACTTGTTGCTTGATAAGTCTAGTGTCTCAAGATTACTTAATTTCCCCAGAGATGTTGGGATTTGGCCTGTGAAAGCATTATGTGACAAGTTGAGAATATATAACAATTTGAATTCTCCAATTTCTTTAGGTATAGGACCATCAAAGTTGTTGCAAGAAAAATCAATGGTGGTGAAGATAGTTAAGATCTTCACTAGCTCTACCTCTAAACCCTTGCTAGTAACTGTTACGGTTTCTTGATAATAAAAACTACCAATACCAATTTGGATGTGATTGAGTTTTGAGTTGGCCTCATGTGCATGATCAGTCAACGTCGTCCAAGTAGAAAGGAGTACTATTGGAAGGTGACCAGTAAAATTGTTTGAAGCCACATCTATGATTTGAAGCTTCGGGCAAGGGGCAAGCTCTGGATGATCAATGGGCCCATAAAATTTGTTAGATCGCAAAATAAGAACCTTCAATGCGGCTAATCCATTCAAGTAAAATGGGAAGGTGTCCTCGATGTGGTTATTCCCAATGTCCAAGACCTCCAATGAATGGCAATTCTTCAGAGATTTCGGTAACTTTCCCTCTAGATGGTTTTTATTGATAGCTAAAGTTTGTAAATTACAAGACTCTGAAAATGTATCAGGAATTGAGCCATTGAGATTGTTTCTCCTTAGACTCAACACCTGAAGAAGTGCCCCACTCATCTCAGTCAAGCATTGGGGAATTGTGCCACTGAAGTAATTATCAGACAGATCCAGAAATCGAAGATTTGTAGCATTGCATATGGATCCAGGGATACTCCCATATAATTTATTACTTGAAATAGAAAAGAATTGTGTGAATTCAAGGGACTGGCCAATGCTAGCTGGTAAGATAGAATGAAAATTATTCATGGAGAAATCCAAGTAGCTGACAGGTGGGAGAACTGGGAGTTGGCCTTGGAACTGGTTGGAGCGAAAGTCTAGAGATCTTGTCTTAAAAATAGTAGAGATATTGGAGATAGGTCCTTTGAGAGTGACCAAGTTGTTATAGGAGAGATTTAGAAATCTAAGATGGGGAAGTTTCCAGATCCAATTAGGCATCTCTCCATATATCTGGTTCCTTGAAAGGTCTAAAATGTATAATTTGGATTGGTTTCTACAGAAATCAGGAATTTTTTTCAACTTGCAAGAAGCCAAGCCTAACCAAGGGGGACAGTGGGAAGACGAAAGGTTAAAACCACTATATTCATCCAACAAATTGGAGCCATCAAAGTTGTTCGAAGAAAGAATGAGGGTTGCAAGACCTCGAAGTCCAAAGATAGATATGGGTATTGGCCCTTCCAACTCGTTATTGCTCAAATCAAGCTGTAGTAGTTTGTAAGAAGAAATGTTGGAAAATTCCTTGAGTTGCCCAGAAAATTGGTTATTGGAAAGTTGTAATACCTGCAATGATGGGAGGTGAAACAATGAAACTGGAATATCCCCGTTCAATGAATTGTAACTTAAATCAAGAGTCTCTAGATTCAGAAGTTCTTCCCACTGAGTGGAAGTAATCTGCCCTGCAAAGCCAGCATTTGCTAGATTCAAATCACTCAAATTCGTCAACTTGTCAAACTTTGATGGAATTTGAGAAGAGTTGAAGTCATTGTAAGCCAAATCCAGGCTCTGGAGATACTGAAGACTAAAGAGACTGCTTGAATCGTCAAGTCCACCCGAGATGGATTCACTGGTCAGGTCGAGACCAATAACACGTCCCTCATGACAGGTGACGCCTTCCCAAGAACAACAATCAGCACTTTGATTCCACTTAACAAGTTTGTTGGACATAGCAGGATCGAATGTAAGGTTGTTCTTCAATTGCAGTAACAAGGACTGCTGATTGCCGAAACATTGCCCAGACACGCCAAAGACACAAATGCTAATTAGGAAAGGTGAGTAAATGGGGATCAAGAAAAGCCACGAAAAGACCGCAAGTCTCATTGCAGGGAATGGAAGAGGTGGTGATACTAATTAATGGTGGATTCAGGATGGTATTGATTTGTTTTGTGCATGAGTAAATATATAGATGAAAATATAATGGTGGAGGATGAGGCGAGGAAAGTTCCAGTAACACGACTTTTTGACCTGTGACTCTCGACACTTATATATAGATGAATATACAAGTGGCCGACCAAGAAGAAGAAGATCGATGAAGTAAGAGAAGAGAGGCCTTAATATTTTATCCTTCTTCTGTGTCCGGTTCTGCAGGCATGGCAGCTTTATTCACACGTTTGGAGAAGTTTGAGGTTGAGTAATTTGGATTTTTTGGAATGTGATTGTCACAATTGACGCCTAATTTGTTTTTTTTTTTTTTTTTTAAATTTATGTAAGGATCAACTTCATGTACAGACAATTTACATGATAAAATTTATTTCTCATAGTCTATCGACTTTGGATTTAATATTCTGAGTCAGTCAAGAGTATTACCACTCGGGCTTTCTATGAAGGGGCACCATATACCAATACAACGTGTTCTGAACACAAAATTTAAACTTCTTCTTTTTCTAAGCGATCGAGTTGAGAATCAAAACATTGAAAAATGGGTAAACTTTCCGACAATAAATTCAAAGTAAAAATACCGCAAAAAATACAAATAATGACCAAATCCTCGCTGTAAGGGCCGTATAAAATGGTAAGCAAAGCAAAAGAGGCACAAGAAATGACACGCACCTCGAAAAGTCTCTCGACAATACAAAGAATGTAGAAAAAGAAAATTTAGAACGTTGGGTCATAGAAAGCAGAATTCTAGAATGAAATGAGGAATGTGGAAAACAAGTGGAGGTGGGGGAATTCCTACTTGTTCTTTGATTGAGGAAAGCAACAACTTTTGGTTTGGTTAGAGGAATTCAACATTTTTTTTGTGTTTACATTTTTCAGAAATTTGATGCTTAGTCATTTGAATTTTCAGAAATTGTTGAAAAAGGAAATAGCTTGAGGGGGAGTATTGAAGAAGGATCCCTGATTTATCTCCTTAATTGGAGTGTTGAAGATTTGGTCATTTTGGTGAATATGTTGAAGATTTTATGAAGATTTGTCCACATAAATAAGGCTGATTTATATGTATTAATTAGATTACGATAGTTCTTTCCATATTAGGTTCTAGGCTTTTCCTATTTAACCAATGTAGCCCTACGGCACAAAATCAAGTTCTTATGTTCTCAAGTTATCAAAAGGAATAAGAATATTTTCTCTCTATTCTTCTACAGTAACTATTTTCATGTTTGAAATAATTAGGAATTTCTAAAAATTTTCGAGAATATAGGATTTTCATGTATAATTTACTTTTGAAAATAATTAGGAATTTAAGACTGCCAAACTATAGGGATAGGAGCCGCATTTTTAATTTAATTTAATTTTAAGACAGCCAAACTAGAATAGACAGGAAACAAGACTCCATGAGGAGGTCAATGCATATTAGGCGTTTGAAATTTCTTTCCCAATCCAATGGTCTAAAACTGAAAATCCCTAGATGCATTACTTTCCCAATCCAATGGTCTAATTTGAACTAAATAAAGAGCACAAGATTAGTGGAGCCAGAAACAATTTTCATTCAATCTATCAAAGAGAAGAGTAGTAGATATCAGATCAAATATTTATATCTGTATGTTGTTGTTGGTGCTTCATTAGAGTTAGAAGAGATATTCTTCATTAATTATTTATTGAGTAGGATTTAGTCCACATGCTTTTCAAGCACAAGCAACACTAAAACATAGCAATAAATAGGGAAAATAATTAGAATTCAGACGACATGACAAAAGTAGTGCAAATTATTACACATAAATGTGTATATCAGCAACTGAGCATAACTGCCACTGAGAGGCCTTACAGACTTCAACAAACTTCCTCTAAAGTAAATTTAGAGCAATATATCTCTGTAAGTGATCAGGTGTACAACATTGGTGTAAGTCAATATCAACCAAAAGTTCTTTTACATGATCTAATGGAATAATTGCACAATGAAATTGATGCACACTAACTAGTACAAAACACAAGAAAATGATAAATGGACTCGTTGAAGGATGTCATGACTTCTAATAGTTATTTCGAGAGAACCATGATATTCAAAAACAGTAAAATGCATTATCAATTGATTGACTAGGATTAAGACTGACTCTATTAACTCTAGACTAGGACTCTAACTATGCTAAGAAGAATAGGAATCAAACCCCTTATTGGAGATCTATTTCTTATTGGACTCTTGACATGAGACTAGGGCAATACAAAATAATTAGAGAAAAGTCCACATACCCTCTTCAAACTACTACTCAATTAACAATGTCCCCCTAAAACACTGTTAATGTATCCCTAAACGCCAAAAAAAGACAAAAATGACCTTACATTTTTTTTAATAAAATAAAAGTACCCCTATAAAGTCCAAAAGATAAAAAAAAAATTACTATTTTTTTTTTCGAAATAAAAAAGGAAAAACTTTTTAAAATTTTCTTTTAATTTTTAAATTTGGCCACCCTTGGTTGTTTTGTATTTTTTTTTTAGTTTTTTTTTTATTATTTTTTTTATTAAGGGTATTTTCGTCATTGGAGAATATTGACAATTTTTAGTAATTTAGAAAGACATTATCCAAATTTAAAATTAGATGAGACATTATCACTTGAGTGCTAGTTTGAAGAAGGTATATAAACTTTACCCATGATAAAATTATGCACCACTACAAAAGCATAACCTAAAAAGAGAAGTTGTCATATTCACCTAATCAATCCTACAAAGACTACGTTCCTGAAAGGTCTATCACAACAATATAATTGCCCAAGGAGAAGAACAAGTGATCTTAGTATTTTTATTTCTGTTGGTGACAGTATCAATATCGACCCAGGCCTTAATATCGGTCTTATTTCTAAGACAAAAATTGAGAATTTTTCAATCAAAATATTTTCGATCCATATTTTTTTCTATATCTATACTATCATCGTCTACTAGATAATCCTTGATACGGATACCTTCCATCATATCAAATATATAGTTTGCGTTTAGGCGTATTGTAAGTATCATAAATCTCTTGGTTTTTATTTATTTGTAATGGCACTCCATAAATATATGAGTCTTTCTTATCCTCATAATTAATCGATTTATACGAAAAAAGATCATATCTATATTGTTTTTTAATATTTTCTTTTTGATTTAGTAATAAATCTATTTCAAAATCATTTTGTTTTTCGTAATGAATTAATCGGGTTTTTTCATATGAATCCCATTTGTTTAAATCTTTATTTGTAGTCATACGGCATTGATATTGATTGACTCTATTTCGCCATGGGGATTACAATAATATCCATAATGTTTACAAATTAAGTACAGCTATTGCACTTCAAATTTCAATGAACATTTCCCCCAAGCTGCATCAGAGTCACTGCAACTAATTAATAATTAAAGACACATAAAGAGTTGTGAATAGCCTAGAGTTCGAGACACACAGAAATAGTGATAATTAAGAGGCCATTTGATTCAAGGCATTTTGGAATCCTATGAAAGCCCACATGCAAATAAGATGCTTGGAAATGTGGGCATTCCTCATTTGGGTTGCTGTGTAAAGTTACATTTAATTGCCATTCGAGTCATGCCTTAAGAAAACGCTGGCATCCAATTATGTGGATCAATTTTTCATTTTGATTTATATTGAAAGTAAAAAAGCAAGAGATTTTCATGACAAACCTGGAGGTGTCGCGTCTGATCATAACTATAACTAGTGCCTTAGCTACTTATTGTTGAGTGCTGGTCTTGCACGATATTCATTTCTAACATACAGTTTAGGAATTTTTTTGAAAAGAATGTCATCAACATGTTTGTAATTCCATATCCTCCATCTCTTTCAAAACATAAGGGGTCCCATTACAATTCCAAAACCAAAAACAAATCCTAATTCAGCACTTATGTAATTCCACTCGATCATACTCCTATGAGATTCTTCATACGTCGTTGGAGGTGACAATCGTGGCTCCTCTTGTGAGCATTGTGATTTCAAAGGCAAACAACATAATCTTTCGTTTCATTTGAAGGAATTTTCCGAAAATGTAGCAAACTGCTTGATGAATGGAATCTGTCCCACCAATTGGTTGAACGAAAGGTTGAGAATTGCTAGGAAAATAAGACCATCGGCAAGTGGTACAGGAATATTACCAGAAAGCTAATTGCTTGAAAGGTCCAGTGACTCATGATTACTCAATTTCCCCAGAGATGCTGGGATTTGGCTCGTGAAAGCATTATGTGACAAGTTGAGAATATATAACAATGTGAATTCTCAAATTTCTTCGGGTATAGGACCATCAAAGTTGTTGCAAGAAAAGTCAATGGTTGTAAAGGTAGTTAGGATCTTCACCAGCTCCATCTCTAAACCCTTGTAAGTAATTGTTATCGTATCTTGATAATATACCCAGTGGCGGAGCTAGAATTTTAATTGAGGGGGTCAAGATTTTTTTAAAAAATAAAGTTAAAAAAAATTAAAAAAATATAATTAACACAATAAATAAATAATTCAACAAAATTTAATTATCGCTTAAAATATATAAATATAACTTACAATTTCTTTTGTCATTTTTTTAAACCTTTGAGTAACAAACGAGTCTCCTCCTACACGCAATATCTTCTAAAATACTGTATTCTAGCCAATTAGCATATTCTATAAACCATGCTCGATTAAAACGATGTAATATTTTTTCAGATTGTGTTTTTGGAAAATCATGATTAGGTTGACAAGCCTTTTTTTTTTGGATATGCTCTTCGAATTTCATCTCTATCACTTAAATGATAATTATAATATATTTTTTTTCATAAGCAAGGATCTCGTAGCAGATTTACTAAATCTACCTCGACACAAGCTCGTTTAGAATTTGATTAGAGTTCTATAAAATTATTGTTGTTCTCCATAATCACATGTAACTACAATTATATATTTCATACAATTAAAATATATAACAAAAAGTTTATGTATATATTCATAAACAATTAATTTAAAAGAACAATTTAAATATAAAAACTTAATCAATGTGAAAATTTTAATTACATACCTCTCAAGCTCTAAAACAAAATAGTTAAACAATTAATTTAAAAGAATAATTTATATATAAAAACTTAATCAATGTAAAAATTTAATTACATACCTTTCTAGCTCTAAAACAAAATAGTTAAACAATTAATTTAAATTGTTGAAGACTTTAAGTAGAAAGTAACTGTGAGAAGAAATCTCAAATTGTAGAATTCAAAAAAAAAAAAAAAAAAAAAATTATCGGCACCCTACTTCCTAAAATTTGAGTAAAAAGAACAGACATATATGGCCTAAAGGCTAGCCTTTAAAACCCAATACCCAGCTTTTTGAAACAAACGTCACATACCAAGAAAAAGCTCCAAAAGAAAGAAAAAAAAAAAAAAAAAAAAAATCAATTGGTGTTGATGTAATAAAATTAATGATGTTGTCATTATTGTCAGACTTGAAAACAAGTCCCATGAAAACTTTTTACTTTAGAAGTAGACGTGTCCTCCTCTACTCCACGGAAATTGCCTTATTTAACAAGCCTAATCCTTTATCTTTTTTCTTTTGAGTGAAGGGTTAAACGACCGCTGCGTTTTGTTAAAAACAAACCGGTGCGTTTTTATCAAAGTAAAAAAAATATGCCTATTCGTCTTCAACCTTATCTTCTTTCACCTTTGGGCTGTGGTGACTGGTTTTAGGTTAAAAAACCAGTTAAAAAATGGCATAACATGGTGTGACTCATGGAACTTGGTCCTCTTGAAAAAATTTTGCCCCTTGATGAGTTTTTGAAGGGGGGCAACTAAGACTTTCGAAAAAAAATTTTCAAAAGTAGAGAAAATTTTTGAGAGGTGAGGGGGGGCATTTGACCCCCTCGACCCCCCCTCCCTCCGCCCCTGAATATACCACATTCATATCAATTTGGAGGTAACTGAGCTCTGAGTGCGCCTCATGTGCACTGTTTGTCAACGCCATCCAAGTAGAAAGGAGTACTTTTGGAAGGTGAACAGTAAAATTGTTTGAAGCTACATCCATGATTTGAAGCATCGGCCAAGGGGACTCAAGCTCTAGATGACCAATGGGCCCACATAATTTGTTAGATTGCAAAATAAGAACCTTCAATATGGTTAATCCTTTCAATAAAATGAGAAGGTGTCCCCGATATGGGTGTTCCCAATGTCTAAGACCTCCAA
This sequence comes from Alnus glutinosa, assembly GCF_958979055.1. Lineage (NCBI taxonomy): Eukaryota > Viridiplantae > Streptophyta > Magnoliopsida > Fagales > Betulaceae > Alnus > Alnus glutinosa. The sequence continues at coordinate 24,109,459 of NC_084894.1, forward strand.
TATATGACAATTCTTCAGAGATTTTGGTAACTTTCCCTTTAGATGGTTTTTATTTACAACTAAAGTTCATAAATAACAAGACTTGGGAAATGTATCAGGAATTGTACCGTTGAGATTGTTTCTTCTTAGACTCAAACACTTGAAGAAGAGGCCCACTTATCTCAATCAAGCATTGGGGAATTGTGCCACTAAAATAATTATCAGACAAATCGAGAAATTGAAGATTTGTAGTTTTGCATATTGATTCAGGGATACTCCCATATAATTTTTTACTTGAAATAGAAAAGAAATATGCGGATTCAAGGGACTGGTCAATGCTAGCTGGTAAGGCAAAATGAAAATTATTCATGGAGAAATCCAAGAACCTGACAAGTGGGAGAACTGGGAGTTTGCCTTGGAACTGGTTGGAGCTAAAGTCTAGATATCCCGCAATTAAAGAGATATTGGAGATAGGTCTTTCAAGAGTCTTCAAGTAGTTATAAGAAAGATTTAGAAAAGAAAGATTAGGAAGTTTCAAGATCCAGTTGGGTAACTCTCCATCGATTTGGTTGTTTGAAAGGTTTAGAAAGGATAAGTAAGATTGGTTTCTCAAGAAATCTAGAAATTTTGTCAACTTGCAAGAAGCGAGAATTATGAACTGTTTGGGAACAGAATACAATAATTATTCAATCCGGGTTTTTTCTAAAACCCACCCACCCGCCCAAAAACCCGGATTTTGACCCGAATTTTGATATTCCTGGTGGGACCCAGCGCAGAAAAAGTTGACTAACAAAATATTAATATTAATAATTTAAATCAATATAAAATAAAAGAAATTAATATTAATAATTTAAATTAAAAAAAAAAAAGAAATTAAAAAAAAAAAGACAGAGAGGTGGCTGCCGACTGGCAGCCACCCCCTTGGGGGAGGCCGTGCGGCCTCCCCCGACTACTGGGGGTGGCCGCGCGGCCACCCCCGACACTTGGGGGAGGCCGCGCGGCCTCCCCCGAGTACTGGGGGTGGCCGCGCGGCCACCCCTGACCCTTGGGGAAGGCCGCGCGGCCTCCCCTGAGTACTGGGGGTGGCCGCGCGGCCACCCCCAAGGGACGCTTGGGGGTAGCCGCGCGGCCTCCCCCGAGTACTGGGGGTGGCCGCGCGGCCACCCCTAACCCTTGGGGAAGGCCGCGCGGCCTCCCCTGAGTACTGGGGGTGGCCGCGCGGCCACCCCTGACCCTTGGGGGAGGCTGCGCGGCCTCCCCCGAGTACTGGGGGTGGCCGCGCGGCCTCCCCCGAGTACTGGGGGTGGCCGCGCGGCCACCCCTGACCCTTGGGGGAGGCCGCGCGGCCTCCCCCGAGTACTGGGGGTGGCCGCACGGCCACCCCCGACCCTTGGGGGTGGCCGCGCGGCCTCCCCCGACCACTGGGGGTGGCCGCGCGGCCACCCCCAACCTCCTCTGGGGGTGGCGCGCGGACACCCCCATTGCCTGGGGGTGGCCGGGCCACCCCCAAAGGGGTGGCTGCCAACCGGCAGCCACCCTTGGTTCTTTTTTTTCTTTTTTTTTTTTTTTAATTTTTAATTTTGATTTCAATTATTTTTTTTTAAAAAAATTATTTATTTTTTTTAATTAAATAATCAATAAATAATAAATTATTATTATTTAAATTATTATTTCACACAACTTTTCAAAATACCAATTATTATACACAACTTTTTAAACTATCAATCATTTCTTACCATTAAAATATAATATTTTTCAATCTCAAAATTCAACATCCAAACACAATTTCTTACCTCGATATTTGTAAATAGAATTAGAATTGAATTCTAATTCTCAAAATTCAATACCCAAACGCACCATTAATCTATCAAGCTGAACCGAGGATAACGAAAGGTTAAAACCATTATATTCCCTCAACAAGTTGATGTGAAAAAGATCAAGGTATGAAAGATTTTTTAACGGCTGAATCACACTAAGGTCCAGGGAGTTGTTAAATTTGTTTCAACTAAGTGATAGGCCTTCAAGACCTCGAAGTTCAAAGACAGACATGGGTATTGGCCCTTCCAACTAGTTGTTATGCAAATAAATATGTTTTAGTATGTAAGAAGAAATATTGAAAAATTCTTTGACTTGACCAGAAAACTGGTTGTAAGAAAGATCTAACTATTTCAATGATGGAAGGGAAAACATAGAAATTGGAATATTCCCATTCAGTGAATTTCCACCCAAGGAAAGATATTCCAGTTTCAAAAGTTATTTCCATTGAGTGAAAGTAATCTGACCAGTAAGATTATTGGAAGAAAGGTCTAGGCAGGTTAGATTCTTGGCCATGCTAAATACTGGAATTGATCCATTAAACATGTTCAATGACATGTCCAAATAGACCAATTGTGTGAGGCTTGCTATTGAGTTTGGAATTGATCCACTGAAATCGCAATTCGAAAGATCTATTGTTGACAACATTTTAAGATTGCCAATAGAATGTGGCAATGTCCGAGAAAAATTTGTTCTCCTAAGCACCATGGTTCGAAGAGATCCATTTGGCATATGATAGATTCAAATACCTCAAATTCACCAGCTTGTCAAACTGCGATCGAATATGAGAAGAGTTGAAGTAGTTGTAAGATAAATTCAGGCTCTGGAGATGTTGAAGACTGAAGAGCCTGCTTGAATCGTCAAGTCCACTCGAGATGAATTCATTAGTCAGGTCGTGATCAATAACACGTCCCTTATGGCAAGTTACGCCTTCCCAAGAACAGCAATCAACACTTTGATTCCACTTAACAAGTTTGTTGGACATAGCAAGATCGAATGTAAGGTTGTTCTTCAATTGCAGTAACAAGGACTGCTGATTGCCGAGACATTGCCCAGACACGCCAAAGATACAAATGCTAATTAGGAAAAGTGAGTAATTAATGGGGATAAGGAAAAGCCACGAAAGACCGCAAGTGATCTCACTGCAGGGAATGGAAGAGGTGGTGATATTAATTAATGGTGGATTCAGGATGGTATGAATTTGTTTTGTGTGTGAGTAAATATATAGATGAAATATAATGATGGAGGATGAGGCGAGGAAAGTTCCAGTGACACGACTTTTTGACCTGTGACTCTTGACACTTATATATGGATGAAAATATAATTAAGTGGCCGACCAAGAAGAAGAAGATCGATGAAGTAAGAGAGAAGAGAGACCTTAATATTTTATCCTCCTTCTATGTCCGGTTCTGCAGGCACGGCAGCTTTATTCACACGTTTGGAGAAATTTGAGGTTGAGTAATTTGGATTTTTAGGAATGTGATTATATATTCACACCGAATCACACGTGATTGTCACTATTGACGCCTAATTTGTTTTTTTTTTTGAAATTTATGTAAGGATTAACTTCATATACAGACAATTTACATGGTAAGAGTATTACGACTCGGGCTTTCTATGAAGGGGCATCATATACCAATACAACGTGTTCAGATAGAATTTTAACTTCTTTTTGTAAGCGAATTGGGAATCAAACACTGAAATATGGGTGAGCTTCCCAACAATAATTTTAAAATGAAAATACTGCAAAAAATATAAATAATGACCAGGTCCTCTATGTAAGGGCCGTATAAAACGTAACCGAAGCAAAAAAGGCACATGAAATGACACGAACCTCGAAAAGTCTCTCAACGATACAAAGAATGTGAAAAAAAAAAAAAATTGAAGGTTGGGTCATAAAAAGCAGAATTCTAGAATGAAAGGAGGAATGTGGAAAACAAGTGGAGGTGGGGGAATTCCTACCGGTTCTTTGATTGAGGAAAGCAATAACTTTTGGTTTGGTTAGCGGAATTCAACATTTTTTTTTTTTTGTGTTTACATTTTTAAAAAATTTGATGCTTAGTCATTTGAATTTTCAGAAATATAACTATTTTCATGTTTGAAATAATTAGGTATTTCTAAAATTTTTCAAGAATATAGGATTTTCATGTATAATTTACTTTTGAAAATAATTAGGAATTTAAGACTGCTAAACTATAGGAATAGAAGCCGCATTTTAAATTTAATTTAATTTTAAGACAGCCAAACTAGAATAGACAGGAAACAAGACTCCTTGAGGAGGTCAGTGCATATTAGGTGATTGAAATTTCTTTCCCAATCCAATGGTCTAAAACTGAAAATCCCCAGATGCAATACTTTCCCAATCCAATGGTCTGATTTGAACTAAATAAAGAGCACAAGATTAGTGGAGCCAGAAACAATTTTCATTCAATCTGTCGAAGAGAAGAGTTGTAGATATCTAATCAAATATTTATATTTGTATGTTGTTGGTGCTTCATTAGAGTTAGAAGAGATATTCTTCATTAATTATTTATTGAGTAGGATTCAGTCCACATGCTTTTCAAGCACAAGCAACACTAAAACATAGCAATAAAAAACTGGGAAAATAATTAGAATCCAGACAACATGACAAAAGTATTGCAAATTATTACACATAAATGTGTATATCAGCAACTGAGCATAACTGTCACTGGAGAGGCCTTACACACTTTAGCAAACTTCATTCAGAGTAAACTTGGAGCAATTTATCTCTGCAAGTCATCAGGCATACAATATTGGTGTAAGTCAGTATCAACCAAAAGTTCTTTTACACGATCTAATTGAATAATTGCACAATGAACTTGATGCACACTAACTACTACAAAACACATGAAAATGATAAATGGGCTCGTTGAAGAGGGTTGTGACTTTTAATGGCTACTTTAAGAGAACTGTGATATTTAGAAACACAGTAAAATGTATTATCAATTGACCGACTAGGATTAAGACTGACTCAATTAACTCTAGACTAGGACTCTAACTATACTTAGAAGAAGGGGAATCAAACCCCTTATTGGAGATTTATTCCTTATTGGACTCTAACACGAGACTGGGGCAATATTAAATAACTAGGGAAAAATCTACATACCCCACTCAAACTGCCACATAATTGACAGTGTCCCCCCAAACTACCAAAAGATTGTCAATGTATCCCCCAAAGGCCAAAAAAAGACAAAAATAACCTTACAATTTTTTTAATAAAACAAAAATACCCATATAAATTCCAAAAAATAATTTTTTCTTTTTTTTTTTTCTTTTTTTTTTTAATTTTTAAATTTGGCCACCCTTGGTTTATTTGTATTTTTTTTTCGTTTTTTTTTAATTATTATTATTTTTTATTTTATTAAGGGTATTTTCGTCATTGGGGAATATTGACAATTTTTAATAGTTTAGAAAGACATTGTCCAAATTTAAAGTTTAAGGAGACATTATCAATTGGGTAATAGTTTAAAGAAGGTATATGAACTTTACCATTATAAAATTATGCACCGCTTAAAAAACAGAACCTAAAAAGAGAAGTTGTTATATTCACCTAATCAATGGTCTATCAAAATAATCAAAAGGTCGCATATTCCAATATAATTGCACAGGGAGAAGAGCAAGTGATCTTATGGGGATTAGAATAATGTGCATAATGTGTTAAAATTAAGTACAGCTATTGCACTTCAAATTTCTATGAATCTTTAATCCAACCCTTCGACAGTAGAAACACATACGTGGAAGATTGATAAAGTATACATTCAATAATTGATTGTAGTTTTGCTACACATGTAATTTGTTTCTGAGTTTAGTAGCTGCTGTTTGTAGCAGTCTGATGGGTTTGTTCTTATTCTCTGTCTGAGAATTAGTTCCAGTCTTTACTGGAGGGTCTGTAAACGTTTTGAGTTTGGTTTATAATAGTTTTAATTCATCCAAAAAAAAAAAAAAAGAAAAAGAAAAAAAGAAGTATAAATTAAATACATTATACAAATTTCAATGAACATTTCCCCCCTAGCTGCATCAGAGTCACTGCAACTAATTAATAATTAAAGATATGTCAATAATTAAGAGTTGTGAATATCCTAGAGTTCGAGACACACAGAAATGGTCATAAGAGGCCATTTGATTCAAGGCATTTTGGATTCCTATGAAAGCCCACATGCAAATAAGATGCTTGGAAATGTGGGCATTCCTCATTTGGGTTGCTGTGTAAAGTTACATTTGCCATTACAGTCATGCCTTAAGGAAAACGCAGGAATCCAATCATGTGGATCAATTTTTTGTTTTGATTTATATTGAAAGGAAAAAAGCAAGAGATTTTCATGACAAACCTGGAGGTGTTGCGTCTGATCATAACTACAAATAATGCCTCGGCTGCTGATTGTTGAGTGCTGGTCTTCGACGATATTCATTTCCAAGATACAGTTTAGGGAAGATCTTGAAAAGAATGTCATCAACATGTTTGTAATACCATATCCTCCATCTCTTCCAAAACATAAGGGACCCAACTACAAATCCAAACCCAAAAACAAATCCCAGTTCAGCACTTACGTAATTCCAGTCGATCATACTCTTATGAGGTTCTTCAAATGTTGGAGGTGACAATCGTGGCTCCTCATGTGAGCACTGTGATTTCAAAGGCAAACCACATAATCTTTCGTTTCCTTTGAAGGAATTTTCCGAAAATGTAGCGAATTGCTTGATGAATGGAATCTGTCCCACCAGTTGGTTGAATGAAAGGTTTAAGACCGATAAGAAAATAAGACCATTGGCAAGTTGCACAGGAATCTTACCAGTAAGCTCATTGTTTGACAGGTCTAAAGACTCAAGATTACTCAATTTTCCCAGAGATGCTGGGATTTGGCCCGTTAAAGTATTGTGCGACAGGTTAAGTGTATACAACAGTGTGAGTTCTCCAATTTCTTCAGGTATAGGACCGTCAAACTTGTTGCAAGAGAAGTCAAGGTTCGTGAAGATAGTTAGGATCTTCACCAACTCCAACTCTAAATCCTTGATAGTAATTGTTATCGTCTCATGATAGTAAAAACCAAGAACACCAAACCCGAGGTAACTGAGCCTTGAGTGCGCCTCATATGCACGATCAATCATTGCCATGCAAGACGAAAAAAGCATTATTGGAAGTTTACCAATAAAATTATTTGAAGCTACGTCAACAATTTGAAGCATCGGCCAGGGGGCATTAAGTTTTGGATGAGAAATGGGCCCGTAGAATTTGTTAGATCGCAAAACAAGGACCCTCAACGATGTGTGGTTCAAGTAAAATGGGAAGGTATCCTCGATGTGGTTGTTTCCAATGTCCAAGACCTCCAACTTAGAGCAATTGGCCAAAGATTTTGGTAACCCTCCTTCTAGTTGGTTTTTATTGAGAGCTAAAGTTTGTAAACCACAATTATCTGGAAATGCATTAGGAATTGTGCCGTTGAGTTTGTTTTTCCTTAAATTCAGCACCTCAAGTTCTATACCACTCATCTCAATTAAGCATTGGGGGATTTCGCCACCAAAGGAATTATTGGACAGATCTATAAGTTCAATATATGTAGCATTGCATATTAATCTAGGGATGCTCCCATAGAATTTATTACTTGAAAGAGACAAATATTGAGTAGAGGCAACGAATTGAATGATGCTTGTTGCCAGCTCTCCATAGATTTGGTTGTTTGAAAGGTCTAGAAAGGATAAATAAGATTGGTTTCTCAAGAAATTAGGAAATTTTTTCAACTTGCAAGAAGCGAGAATTAATGTATGAAGTTGAACCGAGGATAATGAAAGGTTAAAATCATTATATTCAGTCAACAAGTTGATGTGAGAAAGATCAAGGTAGTAAAGATTTTTTAACGGCTGAATCACACTAAGGTCCAGGGAGTTGTTAAATTTGTTTGAACCAAGTGATAGGCCTTCAAGACCTCGGAATTCAAAGATAGACATGGGTATTGTTCCTTCCAACTGGTTGTCATCCAAAAAAATATATTCCAGAGTGTAAGAAGAAACATTGGAAAATTCTTTGAGTTGACCAGAAAATTGGTTGGACCAGAGTCCTAAATATTGCAATGATGGAAGGGAAAATAGAGAAACTGGAATATTCCCATTCAGTGAATTTTTATACAAGCGAAGATATTCCAATTTCAAAAGTTCTTCCCACTGAGTGGAAGTAATCTGACCAGTAAGATTATTGGAAGAAAGGTTTAGGTTGGTCAGATTCTTGGCCATGCTAAATACTGGAATTGATCCACTAAACATGTTCGATGACATGTCCAAATAGACCAATTGTGTGAGGCTCGCCAATGAGTCTGGAATTGATCCACTGAAATTGCAATTCGAAAGATCTATTGTTGACAACATTTTAAGATTGCCAATAGAATATGGCAATGACCCTCGCAAATCATTGCCTGATAAGTCAAGTGTTTGTAGCATTGGAATTTGGAAGATCTTTTTTGGAAATGTTCCATTCAACCAAGAAGAGGAGACTTTCAAAGATGTCAGATTTTTGAAATCTGCAAAAAAAATTGGAACTGGAGAAGAAAAGTAGTTCCAATTTAAACGAATAATTGAGAGGGACTTGAGATTCCGTAACGATGAATCAATAGGGCCTGAAAGATTGCAGTGTGACAAGCTCAACACTCTCAGATTTGGCAACGAAGATGATAAGGCGTGACACCACTCCTTACCTTGGGTCGATATAGCTACACCATCAAGATGAAGTTCGATAAGCTCCGAAAGGTTCTGGACGAGCATATTTAAATTTGGATTCTCGAGATAAAGGCTATAATAATTGGAAGATAAATCAAGAGTAACCAACCTTGTCAAACGCGAAATTGCAATAGGAATCTGCCCTGCAAACCAAGCGTATGATAGATTCAAATAACTCAAATTTGCCAGCTTGTCAAACTGTGATGGAATCTGAGAATAGTTGAAATAGTTGTAAGCCAAACTCAGGCTCTGGAGATGCTGAAGACTGAAGAGGCTACTTGAATCGTCTAGTCCACTATCCCAGATGGACTCATTGGCAAGGTCGAGACCAATAACACGTCCCTCATGACAGGTTACGCCTTCCCATGAACAGCAATCAACACTTTGATTCCACTTAACAAGTTTGTTGGACGTCATTGCAGGATAGAATGTAAGGTTGTTCTTCAATTGCAGCAACAAGGACTGCTGATCGTCGAGACATTGGCCAGACACGCCAAAGACGCAAATGCAAATTAGGAAAAGTGAGTAAATGGGGATCAAGAAAAGCCACGAAAAAACCGCAAGTGATGTCATTGCAGGGAATGGAAGAGGTGGTACTGATATTAATTAATGGTGGATTCAGGATGGTATGAATTTGTTTAGCGTGTGATTAAATATAGAGATGGTAGGGGGTTGTGGCCATGCACGAATCAGGCAATTAAGTAAAGTTCGGCGAAGACGACTTTTTGACCAGTGACTCTGAGTCGTGGTAACTCGTACGTGGCCGACCAAGAGGAAGAAAATGAAATAAGAGAAGAGAAGAGAGAGCTTTTACGTACTTAATTAATTAGCTCCTGCATACGTTTTGGAAGAAGTGAAGAAAAGTCAAAAGAAATTAATAAATTGCATCAAACGCCTACCACCATATATCAAATTAAATCAATTGGTACGTACCGTAACGTAGCCTTTATTTATCGCCACTGCGCGCTATATTTATTTATTGCCCAACTTCTTTTTTGTCTGATTATTAATTAAATGGACACATGAGTTTAACATTTCAGAAAGGAAAATATTAGATTTACAACACCAATATAACAACTGTACAACAATCCCTTACATGAGGGTAAGTCCCACATACTGGAGCCCACCCTCACGTGAGGAGTTGTTGTACAGTTGTTGTATTGGTGTTGTACAAGAATCAAATCCCTTTCAGAAAATATGGCTCCGTTTCTTTAAGTATGGGAAAAAGAGACGTGGCACTCATTTTCCTTTGTAGAAATTCTGCACATTACTCGCTCACATTTTTTTTTTTTTTTTGATGAATCGCTCACATTTTTAAGTGCGTGTATATATATATATATATATATATATATATATATATATTACAGTAAAATTATTATCGAATTTGACTTTACTTAACGGTAAGTAAAGTATAAATTAGTATTAAATTTAAGGGATATGTTATTTCTACATCACATTATCTTACATCAATCTTACACTAACATATATTGTTAAATCCTAACGGAATACTCAAAATACAATTTCTTTTAAAGGAAAAGAAAAAAAAATGTTAGGATTTTGTAATTGGTCAGAATTTAACGAAATTTGCAAAAATACTCTTGCCTGAATCTTTGAAAAATTTTATAATTTTTTTTTTTTAAAAAAAAAACAGGAATATTTTAAAAATTTTGGCAGGATTTAACAGCAAATCCTAACAGAGTACCCTTAAGTGAGACATTTGGAAACGTGGATACCCCAATTTGAGACGTTTGCTAGTTCAGCACCTTTATCTCAAAACGACGTATAATTCGATACCCTTTTGTGAAGTTATCCCTCAAAATTAAGTTCAAATCTTCTCTCGCTCCTCAAAGTTACTATATGACACTGCATATCATTAGACAATAACGTTTTGGAAGTGGTGGATTATGATAGCAGGCGAAAGATGGAGGAAGATTTATTGAAAATAACATTTTTGGGAAAAATACAATTTAGCTTCTCAAATTACCACATTTTCTCTGGATGGTCCACAAACTACTAAGGCTTGCACTCTGACTCCTCAAATTATCAAAAACTTTAAAAAATGCCATTTTGACGAAATATTCTCATAATACATCTACTACGTGTCATTTTTCAATTAAAAAATAATAGAAAATTCAAAAAAAAATTGAAATAATTACAAAAAATACAATAAAAAATCAATAAAAAAATCATAATCATCCAAATTTTCAGCAATATTCCTATCATTTTAGAACATCACACTTGTGATTCTATACAACAAATTTCCAAATAGGTCAAAAAGTTTCAGAGTACTTATCTTCTCTCACTCCTCACAGTTATTATACGACACTGCATATCATTAGATAGTAACGTTTTGGAAGCGGTGGATTTTGATAGTAGGCGAAAGATGAAGGAAGATTTATTGAAAATAACATTTTTGGGAAAAATACAATTTACCTTCTCAAATTATTATCATTTTTTTGGATGATCCTCAAACTACGGAGGCTTGCACTCTTATCCCTAAAACTACTAAAAACTTGAAAAATGCTAATTTTGACGAAATATTCACATAATACACATGCCACGTGTTATTTTTTAATTAAAAAATAATAAAAATCAAAAAATTCGAAATAATTAAAAAAATACAAATAATAATAATAATAATAATTTTTTAAAAAAATTATAAAATTTAAAAATAAAAAAATCAGAATCTAACGAATAAATAGACAGTAACCAAAAGGGTGTCGAAAAGATCAAATTGCTGTTGATAAATAACGCCACTCCGAACATAATCCACCCCAAATATAATGGAGGAGGTCCGGAGGATGAGGCGAGGAAAGTTCCAGTAACATGACTTTTTGACGTGTGACTCTGAGTCGTTGTACGTGGCCGACCAAGAGGAAGAAAATGAAGTAAGAGAAGAGAGACCTTTTACTTAATTAGCTCCTGTCATACGTTTTGGAAGAAGAAGAAGAAAAGTCAGGAAATTAATGTGACATATATATATAATAATTGCCTCAAACGCCAACCACCATCATTTGTCTGATTAATTAAATGGACACATGAGTTTAACATTTCAGAAAATATGGCTCCGTTTGTTTCAATTAAATGCTAAAACAAAGAGAGATAAAAGATAAATAATTTAAATATTATTTTAAATAAATGCTAAAAGAATGAGATATGAAATATATGATTTTTTATACTAAAATAATGCTAATTAAGGGAGGAATCACTTTTGCTTTTGTAGCCGTAAGATACAACTTTTGGTTCTTTTAATATTTCATTAGTTTATGAAACAATAAAGAATTTAATTCAAGTGGATTTTAAGAAGTTTTCTTTACATGTAGGGAATGCGATGATGAGATTTATAAAAATTGCTGCTAATTAGTGCTCTTAGTAGCTAATTAATTACCAAATCACTCATACTCAAAGAAATGTAAACCAATATTTCTTAAACTTAATCATTTACAAACCCATAATAAAAAAAAATGGCATTCTAGAAATTGAAGTACCGTTTCTAATAGACTAGGCTAGAATTACAAACAAAAACAGAAAATATAACACAATCAAGCTATTTCAATCTATACCAATCATTCTTCTCATTTTATGGGAGGTAAAATTATAAATTAAGTTTTTATTTGATTATATTGTTATAATCTCTAAATTTCTTACACACGTAGAAATGAACAGTCAAAATACAGAATTGTTACGGAGAGAGAATACATAGGCTAAGAAGTGTCGAAACTCCCACACAAGAAGAGACAAAATGCACTCATAATTTTCCTTTCTAATATTTAGGATCGCCTTCCTCTTGATTTACTTTTTTTTCATTTGGGGTCTCAACGACCCAAGTGGCCGACCTATTGGGAATGCCCATCTTATGGATTGGATGGGATTGGGTTTAGCTTGTCATTGTCCTTTAATAAAATAAAAAATAAAAAAATATCGTCATGTCCAAAGGAGAGGTGGTTGAGCACTTGGCCTATTAGAATCACCCATTATATCTGTTAGTGTATCTGATCAAGTTGATAAACATGCATGCCACTACAGCAAATGATGCACTCTGCTCAACGATAATGATCAGGACTCCCAAGTGCTTTCCACACCTACTCTGTTTCCTCTAGTGATCGATCATGAGCGTCCATCTACTCCACATGTGATTTGGCAAATTATACACACAACATCTCAAAAACTCCAGAACTTAAACTATTACGTGGAAGGTATGGCTACAAGTTCATACTGCTAATGCTTAATTGGAATGAAAAAAATATATATATACTTTTGTTTATTTCAGCAACTGCTGCTCTCCTTCGATTCCTTAAAACTTCAAATTTTCATTTGTTACTAGGTCAATTTAATATTTTCTATCAATTAATTTTAGATTTTTAAGATAAGTTGTGATTTAAGATGTATAAAATTTATAGGAGTGAACGGCTGAAAATGTTAAGTTGCAATGTATTCACATACGCTATAGTGACGACTGTGCAGTGCAATTAAATAATTAATGGTTGCAAGGTTAATTTGGTTCATGTTTACTTTGTAAAAAAAAAAAAAAACAAAATCAAAAAAGTCAAAGGTTTGTTTTATATTCTCTAGACGCCTGTACCATATGTGCTGATTATTTGCTTCGAGCTAAGAGAGATTCGTAATTATCTATTGAAGAATGAACAAAATTGCTATCGTGCTTTCAAAGTCGATTTATCAGAAGCTTCCATCAAACAAATTTATCTAATTGTTTCCCAAGAAAATTAAAAACAATTTATTAATTGAAAATCAAGCAAGAATCTCAGTCACTCTCACCGTAAAGGGTTTTATTATTTGATTTTTATATTTTATGATGTTCAAAAAAAAGAAACGGATAGATCGAATGTGAAATGTAAAGGAAAAAGATGATGAATGCAAAATACTGCATTCAATATACTGAAAAAGATAATAAACCTATCCGTTTGGGTGTTTGATTTTTGAAATTATAATTCAATTCTTATTTGGTGTGCGAATTTCGAGGTTTGACTTTGAGAGATAAAATTAGAAAAAGTTGAATAAAATATGATTTGTTTAAAAAAAGTTGAATAAAATATGATTTGTTTTTGAAAAAGTTGAAAATAAAATATGATTTGTTTTTGAAAAAGTTGAAAATAAAATATGGTTTTTTTAAGAAAAAAAAAAAAAGAAAAAAGAAGCAAACACTGTAGCAAGTAGAAAACGTTTTCTACCTGCATCCAAACAGATAAGTCTCCAAATTACAGATAATTGTTACTATTTTGATTCTTAGCTTTATCTACCCGTTGGAGCCCATACATACAAACCCCATTCTGTTAGAATACTCTAAAAGAATTTACTGCAGTTCCTATCCGCCCCCAAAACGCATAAAAGACCATATGAAATGCAGGCTGATAAAATGCATACAACACAAAAAGATGCTCAACGTAAAATGCAAGGACAAAGGAATTCATTTGGTTTTCAGTAGGTGACGGGATCGAGCCGAATTTCTCTATGGTTTGATTGTTGGCACCCGAATGGGACATTGATTGACAGATATGGTTTTCGACTGATATATAATGCTGGAAGTTGCATGGAAGCTCGGGTGTCTTCTATAATTCGAAATGGAGATTGGTTCTTGCCGAGTGCCAGATCAAATGTTCTAGTTGATATTCAAAGTAAGCTATCTGAAGTGGTTCTTTGGAGATACGGATTTACCGATTTGGAAATCTCGAAGGGGCTTGTATAATTGCTCTAGTTGAGATACAGTTTCATACTACTGTAGGTTGGAATGAAACCTTTCAATGATAAAGCCCTATAATCGTAATGGTGTCCATGAAGAAGGAATAACTCTATGGCACACATCCTATATATAGTCCCACCTTCAGGAATCAAAGATCAAAAAGGTACTTAGCAACCATTAATTGATAAAAACTTCAGGAGCTACGTACAAAGGTTAAAGGGTTATGTGGTAAACTCGATAAAAAGTCGTTCTAGCTAGCCTATAGTGGTGGCTTGGACACATCTGTCAATGTCCCATGGCTAAGGTATGTATCCTGTTTTATAGTCCCTGTTTTCTGGCTTGGAACATTCCCCCTAGGATTTTTTTGTCAACTAAGTACACAAGGTTCTTTAATTCTACTCTTCTTCCCAATTTAGTAGGTATTCGAATATAAAAAATGCTATTTTTACAACACCTACATAATACACACACAACACCCCTTAATATGAGGGTGGACCCAAGACACTTAGGCCCACCCTCATATGAAGGAGTGTTGTGTGTGTTGTGTAGGTGTTGTACAGCAATCAAACCCTTAGAATATATACATCTATGGGAGTATGAAACTAGATATCACGTGCTCTTTTCTTTTAATGGAAATTCACGTCCTGCAGTTTTAAAATATTTATTTTATGAAGGGGAAGAGAGAGAGAGCAGTTAGCTTAGAAGAGATAAGGGAAAACAACGTATAGTTTGTGGGCACTGTATGTTGGAGTAATTAATGGAGATGACTTCCATATAAGTTAAGTATTCGAGTATTGACTTTGGGTCTAAGGAACTATTGATAATTTTACCTGACCAAATGTTCTATATATGCTTGACATTTTCTTTTTCAAATTTTCTTAAATATTTACAAAGAAAAAGAAACTTGTGGAGTACTGGATGCTGCTTGCTTTCTTTTTAATCGTTATATGCTGCTTTGCTTATGTAAATGAATTGTTTATTTTTTTATTTATATTTTTTTTTCTAACTTTCCCATTGCAGGGAGAACCATGGCTGTGAAGTTGTTTGCTTCATGGCGGATGTTGGTCAGGTATGTTACGTTACAACATCTGCTTGCTACATTCCTTCTAGCATTATTTTGCTTTGTAAACATCGAATAAATGAGTAATATTGTTAGAAGGAAAACCCATGTCTTCTTAGTGTCTTTCTAAAATTGATGTGACTTTTAAAATCACCATCAAATATATGTTTTTCTTGGGAGAACATGTAATTGTTATAAGTACATGTATTTAGTTAAAAAAATAAAAAAAATCTATTTAATCGTTTCATGCTCTATAACAAAGGATTGTATTAGAATTTTAATTAAATAATTAAATTTATTTATTTTTTAATTAAATTTTTTAAAATAATTGATCATTTAATATGATATCAAAGCATTAACCTCACATTTCAAATAAATGTTTTGTATGTTAGGCCTCACTTATTACTTAAAAGTTTCACTTCACATTTTAATTAAATATTTTATATATCGGACCTTACCTAAAAAAAAGTTTAACTCAATATTTAGAAAAAAAAAAAAATCAAAATATTAATTAAATGATTAAATTTTACTTAAATTTTAGGATAACCGGTATTCCTAATACAAACATTATAAAATAAATAAATAAAATAAAGACAGAAGATAGTTAAGAGCATCTTCTTGTTTTTCTCAATTTTAGGTTTATTTTTTTGGGTGTTCTCCCATTTGGGAGATGCTAATTGTGTACTTGTTATTGGTCTGGGGTTGGATGACAGAGCAAAAGCCCACTCATTTGTGTCTCTTTCTTGACTTAATTTCCGTTCAGGTGCACGCGTGAAGCAATTAAAGTCATATTGCAACTCCCATTAAATGCGCCTGATTCCATTTTCTCTCACTTTTTGCCAATATCCCTTGCTAATAAGGTCAGAGTACCTTAAACACAAGTGTTCATGCCATTGCTCTCTCTATAAATAGGCACATAGGTATTACGGCCCCCTTTGTCTCGCCATTCCATTTTTCTCCCTCTCAAACACTACAGTGACTTAATAATTAAAATGTCCATCGTTACCTCGGGAGTCGGGACCAATGAGTCCCAATGGCTACTTTCTCTGTTTTACAAAAGTTTTTCACAATTATGTCATATTAGAACAATTTTTCAACCCAAAAAAAATATATTTATAATCATTAACAAACATAATTTTAAAGTTTCTAGTCTATTTTAAGCTATAGTTTGTTAATAAAGTTTAGCTCCACCAACATTTTGAGAGCATTATCACCTCTCTTCACCTCGATGTTTTTCTTTTGGAATTTCCTATTATTGTAGGAGTATGAATTAATCAAGCTATATTTGTTAAATATAAAAGTGTTCATCGCTGAAATTGTCTGGACCAAATGCACTTTTAGGTTGTTATATAAAAGCAGCCAAATTATAAGTTTAGAAAATTCTGGAGTCTAGTATATATATCCTAGGCTTTTGGCAAATCGGACTACCAAATTAATTAAATAATAGCACAATGATCACGTACAGTATAATTACATATGCAAATTAAATATGAGTTCAAAGGGAATATGAGTATAGCTGGGATTTATTTCAAGGCCATTTCAATTAATTGAAAATTAAGGGAATATTAGGCTAGATGATGAATGCGAACATTGGCCAGACACGCCAAAGACACAAATGCTAATTAGGAAAAGTGAGTAAATGGGCATCAAGAAAAGCCACGGAAAGACCGCAAGTGATGTCATTGCTGGAATGGTAGAGGTGGTGATATTAATTAATGGGGGTATACATTAATTTGTTTTTGTGTGTGAGTAAATATATAGATGAAAATATAATGGTGGAGGATTAGGCGAGTAAAGTTCCACTAACACGACTTTTTGACCTGTGACTCTGAGTCGTACGTGGCCGACCAAGAGGAAGAAGATTAAGCAAGAGAAGAAATCGAGGCCTTTTACTTGAGCTCCTGGCCAAGCGTTTTGAATCATTGGTCTTCCATTTACAAGACTAAAAGGAAGTTGCCACTACTCCCTGGGGAATGCGCGCAGTCAATTTTGGAAGAAAAGTATTGGTCAGATCAGCTGGGGGGGTCTTTGGATGGGAATTGGGATAAC
The DNA here is from genome assembly GCF_958979055.1 of Alnus glutinosa. Lineage (NCBI taxonomy): Eukaryota > Viridiplantae > Streptophyta > Magnoliopsida > Fagales > Betulaceae > Alnus > Alnus glutinosa. Next base: position 24,126,786 of record NC_084894.1, read on the forward strand.
GTAAGTATGGGTCTGTGTGTAAAGCTCGCCCCTTGTTTGGCTTATAATCAAGTTCTGACCATAAATTATAAATGATGCAACTAATTCATATATATTATTAAACCTGCTTATTAGCCGAAATTATACACTTAAATCTCTTCAATCTTTCAATTGGTTTAATGTACCTATCAATTTACTATTATGGTTACAATATTCCCTTTTGCCCCTTCAAAAGACAAAAATACCCTTAAAAATCCAAAAAAATACAAATAAATAAAAAACCACGCAAAAAAAAATTAAAAAATGTCCACGGCCACATAGTGGCTTAGCTAGTTTTGTTTTCTGATTTTTTTTTTTTCAGTTTTTTAATGTTATTATTTATTTATTTTTTAGATTTTTAGAGGTATTTTTGCGAATCCGAAGGTTTTGGCTGGTGGCTCTGACTCGTTGCTGACAAAAACCACCAGAGTTTGGCTGGCGATGGTAACCGAAAGTGTGGAATAGAAGGTGTCGAAAGATAATGAGATGGTGAGTGACTCCATGTCTGATAGCCCATGGTAAGGAATCATATGATATATGCGTATGAGGTAGATTTAATTAGCTCTTGCTCATACGTTTTGGAAGAAGAAGAAGAAAAGTCAGGAAATGTGACTGACTGACATGCTCAACTGAGGGGCCCGATTTTATGTGAACCGGGCCTAATCCGGTGGTCCAGGTTGAAGGATGGGAACCGATTCACTAATGGGCCTAATAGGCATGGACCGGCAGGTTGGACCGTTGTAACGGATCGGATCAACAAATACGTTGGATCCACGTGGTAGGCGCGTGATCATGACGCGCGTTGCATGACGCGCTGGGAGAGATTCTAGCACATGGAAAACAGCTGCAAAAACTTGGAGCAACATGTGAAACGGCAAAAAGGTGCGTGGTTGCGCGTCTCACTAGTTGATGGAGGAGCATAACCTAGGAGCAGTGCATGGAGGCACGTGAAAGCACTGGTGAGGCTGTTCGCGACGGTTCTGGACTATGCACAGAGACGGAGGGAGGGGGGGCTGGCAGGGGCCATGGCCCGCCCCCCAATTTTCTTAAAAAAAAAAATTCTAAGGATAAAAAAAAAATCTCAAAAAAAAAAAAAAAAGAATCTAAAAAACTAAAAATTTAGTCTATTGGTCTCTACCAATAATTTTTTTTTGCCACTGGCCCCTGTCTATAAAAACTTCTAACTCCGTCCCTGACTATGCAGCTCCTGATCTATCGATTAGTGCTGTTATGGAGGCAATTGGGCGAGCTTGGTGGCGTGTGGTAGCACGGGTAAAGTGCTTGGGTGGCACGTGGAGGCACGTGCGGTTGTCGTCGTCAGCGGATCTTCCCCGAATCATAAGATCTATACCTTGCAGACCTGATTCTAGGATTATTTTGTCCAAATGGGGCTGTGATGAAGGCGTGAAAGAAATTGACAACAATTTTAAAGGCGTGAAACGATGTGTGGACGACTGGAATTATGAGACAGTCATAGAGCACGTGAAGGACGCCTGGAAACATCAATGACGTTTATTGAAGGCCACAAGAAAATAGATCTGATACCATGTTGAGATTTATGTATAAATCTAAAATAGAATAATAGCGAAAGCAAGAGAGAGAAAAGAGATAAAATTTACGTGGTTCAGTTTATGAACTACGTTCACAGGGTAAAGCTTACAATTATATTTTGCTCAATAACTTGACTGTTTACAATACATAGGTCTTTATTTATAGTTGAAGAAGTCGACCTATATAAGTAAACCTAAATTAACTTATACAAAGAAACACAAATCGACCTAAACTAAAAAATATAAATCAATAATATTATATTGAGAATATATTCTAAATATATTGTAACAATATAGATGAAAATATAATGGTGGAGGATGAGGCGAGTAAAGTTCCACTTACACGACTTTTTGACCCGTCACTCTGAGTCGTACGTGGCCGACCAAGAAGAAGAAGATGAAGTAAGAGAGAAGAGAGATCTTACTATTTTATCTTCTATGTCCGAGTTTCTTTCAAGTTTCTTCTCTTTTTTTTTTTTAGGTTTACTTGGCTCCTGGCCATACGTTTTGAATCATTGGTCTTCCAATGTTACAAGGCCATATTATATAATATAAAAGAAAGTTGTGGTTTTGATTCAGAGACTCAAAGGAAGTTGCCACTACTACTCCCTGCGAAAACTGAAACAATTGAATATGGTCATCAACTTTAAAACTGTGAGCAATTATTAATTGAATTCGGGGAAGCTAAAGCTCAGGCAACAATGGCATCAAAATCACCATTCACTTGGTATGTTGCCAAGGTTTCCCTTTCCTTTTCTTCTTTATGCAGTGCCATAATTACCATTCACTTGGTGGCAATGCAGATCACATCGGGGGACAAATTTTGAAAAATGCTACACAAATTTTCAAGTTTATACTTTAAATGCTTATTCTCTCGCATGGTGGTAAAAATACCGATTGATCCAAAATTCAATGATAATTGGCCGTTGCCATTGCCATTGCCACGTTAGGTAGTAAGTATTTGAGAGTATTGTAAACTTGAGAATTTGTGTACATAGTATTTTTCTAAAATTTAGGGGAAACTATACTTGGTATCCTCAATCTATCATCTCATATCCCCTCAATCTTTCAATTGGTTTAATGTATCTTATCAATCTACAATTAGAGTTGCAATGTCCTTCTTTTGTCCCCAAAAGACAAAAATACTCCTAAAAATCTGAAAAAAAAAAAAAAAAAAATACTAACAGTAGGGTATTTTGGAATTGTTTTTTTTTTTTTTTTTTTTTAATGCTTTTAGCTTTTTCTTGCTTGGATTTTTTTAGGTGTATCTTGTTCTGTCTGTTTTTTTTTTTTCTTTTTTATTTTTGTGGCAAAAGGGGATATTGCAACTTTAATAGTAAACTGCTAGGGTATATTAACCAAAGAGTCGTGTTATATAATCATCACGTTTCAAAATTACCATTAAATCTTTGAGGTGATGTGTGGGATTAAGTATAATTTCTCCTAAATTTATAGAAAGCCTTTTTTTTCTTCCTTTCTTTCTTTCTGCTATTAGCAAGATTTACAACTAATTTCTAAAAATACACATATTTACCTTCTTCTTTTTTCCCTCAACGTTAGATCAATGGGATTCTTTTTGCCATGAGCGTATATTACTCAAATTAATGGATAATATTTGTATGATTAGAATTATCAAGTGCTTTTCTTTAGAACATAACTTCAAACTTTCTTCCCCCTTCCTTCACCCTTTAGAGCATCTCATACAGTAATAGGCAAAATAACTACTAAAAGAGTACAATTTCCAACATATTCTCTATTATCATGTCTATTTGCTTTTAAATATTATTTCTCATTTTTTTTTATTATATTCTTGCCCACACTCAATCAAAAGGAAAATATTGAATTTCCACATTGGCGGAGTCACCTACAGTGAAAATTCATTGAAATTATTCACTTGGCATTGAAATGATTCAGTTATTTTCAAGCATCATTAAGCATACGTGTGATCAACGAACAGAGAGGGATATGGGTGAGAAGAAAGAGAAATCATTAAACAAATAAATAGTGATTGTTTATTCCTTATAGAATGAACAGAGTATATTAATTACTCATTTTATAAGAAAAAAATGTTAAAGTAACTATTCTGCTGGGCACAAAAATTAGCTAATAATAGTTAAATTCGACTATTATAAATCATTTTTCAGTTCTGCTAGAGATGCTCTTTATGTTTTGTGATCTTCCTTTCTTTATAATATGCTATATATAATTACTTCAAAGAGAATTAATATATGAAGAAAGCAAAATAATCTTAACATTCCCCAGTGCTAAAGGATATCAGACATTCTTTCTGTAGGAAGATTCTTATATTGAATCCATAAGTGGAGTTGACGTGGCAAAAATTAGAACGTTGGGTCATAGAAAGCAGAATTCTAGAATGAAACGAGGGATGTGGAATTTTACGAGTGGAGGTATTTGAAAAAGTACACCAAATCAAAAAGCAGAATTTTACGCGGTACCAGTGTCGGACCAATTCAATATTCTAGTAAAATTACACAATTTATAAAAGCAAAGCAATCAAAAACAAAGCAATTGATTATTTAAAAACAAAAATAAAATAAAACAACGCAAAAAAAAAAAAAAAAAACAAAGCAACTAAAAACATATAATAAGACTAATAATTTTTAAGATTGACCACGCAATTGCCATATGTGCTTGATAAAGTCGGATTGAAGCCAAAAATGAGTTTGACCGTCTCTAATGTTCACATCCTTTCAATGAACTCCAAAAATCTAGAGGAATACTCGTCAGAAATTTGTACTTATGGAGTTTTATTGATTTTGTTCATATTCAATGTCACTACCATCATCAGTATTTCGTTTATCTTCAACAATCATTTTATGTATTTTTAATTATTATGTACATTTTTAATGAAAAGTCGGTGAGAGAAAGAGTGGGATACATGAATATCATATTATTTTAGTTTTAGCTTTTCTCAATATTTTATTAGTTATAGTCTATTCACTATTCATTCTATAAAGAAAATAGCTACTTTGCTTCATGTGTTGGATTGGAAAAATAAAACTTGAAAATAGTCAAATTTGATTATTTTGAGGCATTTGACTAGCCGCTCTAAGGCTGTTTGATACAAAATTATTTAAAAATTAAACAAAAAAATATACGGAAGAAAAACTAGGGGCAGACCTAGGTGGATTGTTAGGGGGTCTTTGGCAACCCATATATATATATATATAAGTACTATTTTCTATAGCATGGCCTCGTCAATATTAACTTTTCACCCCCAAATCGTTTTAGCTTTCTACTAGTACTCGGACCAAAACAAGAAAGCAGTGTTATATATAGCCTTATTGGTTTTAAAATACGGACTACCCCTAGCCTTGGAAGGTTTCGGGCCCCTTTGAAATATAAAAAATGTAACAAAATTTTTATTTTTTAAAAATTTTAGGTATTTTTATGAAATGAACCTCCTAAAATTATTTTTTATGTCTAGAAATGATTTTTTTTTTTTTGTTTTGTCCCCTTCCTAAAATTTTAGTTCCACCCCTGCTTCTCTGCAACCAAATTGATGGTGTGAGACAACTAGACAAGATCCATGGGTAGTAGAAAGACATAGAAACACTTTTGAGCAAGAAACTACTTAGAAAAAAATAGCAGGGAAAATTTTTGATGGATACAGAAAAATGAATTCCTTGGACAATGTTTGAGATTATAGGAATAGGAGCCGCATTTTTAATTTAATTTAATTTAATTTAAGACTACCAAACTAGAATAGACAGGAAACAGGACTCCCTGAGGAGGTCAATGCATATTTTTCATCAATTATTTATTGAGTAGGATTCAGTCCACATGCTTTTCAAGCACAAGCAACACTAAGACATAGCAATAAATAGGAAAAATAATTATAATTCAGACAACATGACAAAAGTAGTGCAAATTATTACACATAAAGTAGTATATCAGCAACTGAGCATAACTGTCATCGGAGAGGCCTTACAGACTTCAGCAAACTTCCTCCAGAGTAAACTTGGAGCAATATATCTCTACAAGTGATCAGGCGTACAATATTGGTGTAAGTCAGTATCAACCGAAAGTTCTTTTACACGATCTAATTGAATAATTGCACAATGAACTTGATGCACACTAACTAGTACAAAACACAGGAAAATGATAAATGGGTTTGTTGAAGGATGTTGTGATCTTTAATGACTACTTCAACAGAACCGTGATCTTCAAAAACACAGTGAAATGCATTATCAATTGACCGACTAGGATTAAGACCGACTCTATTAACTTTATACTAGGACTCTAACTATACTAAGAAGAATATGAATCAAACCCCTTATTGGAGATTTATTCCTTATTGGACTCTAACACAAGACTGGGCCAATACTAAATAATTGGAGAAAAATTCACATACCCTCCTCAAACTAACTCTCAATTGACAATGTCTTCACCAAACTTTGAATTGGTACAATGTCCCCCAAAACTACCAAAACATTGTCAATATACCCCTCAAAGGCCAGCAAAAAGACCAAAATGGCCGTACAATTTTTTTAATAAAACAAAAATACCCTATAAATTCCAAAAAAAAATATATATATTTTTTTTAAAAAAAAAAGAAAGAAAACTTTTTAATTTTTCTTTTAATTTTAAAATTTGACCACCCTTGGTTTTTATGTGTGTGTGTGTGTGTTTTTTAGTTTTAGTTTTTCTTTTTAATTATTTTTTTTATTTTATTAAAGTTATTTTTATCATTGGGGAAACATTGATAATTTTTAATAATTTAGGGGAACATTATCAATTGGATGGTAGTTTGATCCTTTTTGGAAGAACAAGAAAAGTCAGGAAATAATTGCCTCAACTTCTTTCTTGTCTGATTAATTAAATGGACACATGAGTTTAACATTTCAGAAAATATGGCTCCGTTTGTTTTAGTATGGGAAAAAGAATCAATGTTGGCGGCCGGAAGCATTCGGCAATTTTCTTTGCTGTATCAGCCATCCACAATTTTAATTGTACAAGTATGAAATCAAGTCATATTTGTTAAATAAATATGAAAGTGTTTATCGCTGAAATTATCTGGACCAAATGCACTTTACAGTACGCATCATATGCTCTTCATTGCCCTCAAAATTATCATATGCTTTTAAAGCCTTCATTCCTGGGCAAATTTTAATTAGTTGTTACCAAGTCCTACATTATTCTCTTCGTAACAATACTTGTGATGTGGTTAACACTTCTTCTTCAAAGTATTCTCTTCGTAATTAAACTACATGAAATGACTCCTCAGTCCTCGTCCACAACCAATTTCTACGAAAATATCATGAAAAATAATTTGAGATGATGGCCCATGTATTTATTCAACATATATGACTTTACATGCAGAATTCGGACTACGCATTTAATAGCCCAGGAAAAAAATAAAAACAAAGATCCATTCAACCATCTTATCAGCAACGTGTTCTTCGCACTCTTCTAAGCCATACGATTAAATTTAACTTAATCTCGGTCGTTGGTTTTACTACCATCTCATTTAATACCCTCAACAAGTTTTCCTCACGTCCTTAGCTTGCTCCACTTTTGCGCCTTCCAAACGCTTTCCCATGACTTCTTTAAGTCGTTCGATTCTTGCTAGCTATCAAACTCTAGCCTTTTAAGCATTCCAATTTCAGCCGTTAGATTGCACCTTTTAATCATTTACCTCCAATCCTTATCATTCAGCATTTAGTTTCTCTCACCTACTCAACCACAACTGTATCATAAGGTTTAACAATAACAACGATTTGTTATTGTTAAACCTTATGATACAGCTGCCACAACAAGTGTATCTGCTGAAGCTCCAACGGCTAGTATACAGTAAATCGTTGGAGAAGACTTTCCTAACAAAGATTATTTTCTGTATTTCTACCTCAAGTGTAATGATGTATTTCCTTATACGTTGTATTCAATAAAACTCAAGCAAAAGTTTCACCATTTACAATTTCTTTCAATTATATAAAAGCAGCCAAATTACAAGTTCAGAAAATTCTGGAGTCTAGCATATATATCCTAGGCTTTTGAGAAAATCGGACTACCAAATTAAATAATAGCACAACGATCACGTACAGTATATTTACATATGCAAAGTATATATGAGTTCAAAGGGAATATGGATATAGCATTGATTTCAAGGCCATTTCCATTAATTGAAAATTAAGCAAGAATTTCAGTCACTCACACTGTAAAGGGTTATATTTTTATATATATATATATATTTTATGATGCGTATAATAGAAATGGATTGATGTGGAATGTAACAGTACCGAAATTGGTACTGAAATTCTAGGGTTTTGATTTAGGAATTTTGTAATGGAATTAGAAGAAATGACAGAATTGATGAATTAAAATGAAGGATTGAATGAACGGTAAAATCAGTAACAAATTGTATTGAAATTGTATCGAAATAGCCACCTTCGAGAGGACCAATCTCCAGAGCATTCGAGGTGCTCGGCCTCCTGTTTACAAAGTAAACAAATCACTAATGAGATTTTTTCATGCCCTACCATTGGACTTATGGCTTTATATAGACATTGCCCAAGCCCATTAAGTTTTATCAAACTAAGCCCAGTCCAGCCCATTATTTACTAAGGGTACTATTACATGGAATGTAAAAGAAAAAAGATGATGAATGCAAAATACTGAAAAAGATAATAAACAGTTCGAGAGGCTTAGTCTCCAAATTACAGGCAATTGTTACTATTCTGAAACGCAAATAAGATAGGTATGTCCACTACAAATAAATAAATAAATAAATAGGAAAAAAAACAAAACAAAACGCGCCTACCAAGTGTTTGAAAAATGCCAAGCCTAACCAAGGGGGACAGTGGGAAGACGAAAGGTTAAAACCACTATATTCATCCAACAAATTGGAGCCATTAAAGTTGTTTGAAGAAAGAATGAGGGTTGCAAGACCTCGAAGTCCAAAGATAGATATGGGTATTGGCCCTTCCAACTCGTTATTGCTCAAATCAAGCTGTAGTAGTTTGTAAGAAGAAATGTTGGAAAATTCCTTGAGTTGCCCAAAAAATTGGTTATTGGAAAGTTGTAATACCTGCAATGATGGGAAGTAATACCTGGAATATCTCCGTTCAGTGAATTGTAACTTAAATCAATATTCTCTAGATTCAGAAGTTTTTCCCACTGAGTGGAAGTAATCTGCCCTGCAAAGCCAGCATTTGCTAGATTCAAATCACTCAAATTCGTTAGCTTGTCAAACTGTGATGGAATCTGAAAAGAGTTGAAGTCGTTGTAAGCCAAATTCAGGCTCTGAAGATGCTGAAGACTAAAGAGACTGCTTGAATCGTCAAGTCCACCCGAGATGGATTCACTGGTCAGGTCGAGACCAATAACACTTCCCTCATGGCAGGTTACGCCTTCCCAAGAACAACAATCAGCACTTTGATTCCACTTAACAAGTTGGTTGGACCTAGCAGCATCGAATGTAAGGTTGTTCTTCAATTGCAGTAACAAGGACTGCTGATTGCCGAAACATTGCCCAGACACGCCAAAGACACAAATGCTAATTAGGAAAGGTGAGTAAATGGGGATCAAGAAAAGCCACGAAAAGACCGCAAGTCTCATTGCAGGGAATGGAAGAGGTGGTGATATTAATTAATGGTGGATTCAGGATGGTCTTGATTTGTTTTGTGTGTGAGTAAATATGTAGATGAAAATATAATGGTGGAGCATGAGGCGAGGAAAGTTCCAGTAACTCGACTTTTTGACCTGCGACTCTCGACACTTATATATAGATGAAAATACAAGTGGCCGACCAAGAAGAAGAAGATCGATGAAGTAAGAGAAGAGAGACCTTAATATTTTATCCTTCTTCTATGTCCGGTTCTGCAGGCACGGCAGCTTTATTCACACGTTTGGAGAAATTTGAGGTTGAGTAATTTGGATTTTTAGGAATGTGATTATATATTCACACCGAATCACACGTGATTGTCACTATTGACGCCTAATTTGTTTTTTTGAAATTTATGTAAGGATTAACTTCAAGTACAGACAATTTACGTGATAAAATTTATTTCACATAGTCTATCGTCCTTGGATTTAATATTCTGAGTCAGTCAAGAGGATTACGACTCGGGCTTTCTATGAAGGGGCACCATATACCAATACAACGTGTTCAGATAGATTTTTAACTTCTTCTTTTTCTAAGCGAATTGGGAATCAAAACACCGAAAATTTTTTGAGCTTTTTAACAATAAATTCAAAATGAAAATATCGCAAAAAATACAAATAATGACCAGGTCCTCTCTGTAAGGGTCGTATAAAATGGTAACCGAAACAAAAGAAGGATAGGAAATGATACGCGCCTCGAAAAGTCTCTCAACAATACAAAGAATGTGAAAAAAAAAAAATTAGAACGTTGGGTCATAGAAACCAGAATTCTAGAATGAAAAGAGGAATGTGGAAAATAAGTGGAGGTGTGGGAATTCCTACCGGTTCTTTGATTGAGGAAAGCAATAACTTTTGGTTTGGTTAGCGGAATTCAACATGTTTTTTTTTGTGTTTACATTTTTCAGAAATTTGATGCTTAGTCATTTGAATTTTCAGAAATGTAACTATTTTCATGTTTGAAATAATTAGGAATTTCTAAAAATTTTCGAGAATATAGGATTTTCATGTATAATTTACTTTTGAAAATAATTAGGAATTTAAGACTGCCAAACTATAGGAATAGGAGCCGCATTTTTAATTTAATTTAATTTTAAGACATCCAAACTAGAATAGACAGGAAACAAGACTCCCGGAGGAGGTTCGTGCATATTTGGTGTTTGAAATTTCTTTCCCAATCCAATGGTCTAAAACTGAAAATCCCCAGATGCAATAGTTTCCCAATCCAATGGTCTGATTTGAACTAAATAAAGAGAACAAGATTAGTGGAGCCAGAAACAATTTTCATTCAATCTGTCAAAGAGAAGAGTTGTAGATATCAGATCAAATATTTATATTTGTCTGTTGTTGTTGGTGCTTCATTAGAGTTAGAAGAGATATTCTTCATTAATTATTTATTGAGTAGGATTCAGTCCACATGCTTTTCAAGCACAAGCAACACTAAAACATAGCAATAAATAGGGAAAATAATTAGAATTCAGACAACATGACAAAAGTAGTGCAAATTATTACACATAAATGTGTATATAAGAAACTGATCGAGCATAACTACCACCAGAAAGGCCGTACAGACTTCAGCAAACTTCTTTTAGAATAAATTTGGAGCAACATATCTCTGCAAGTAATCAGGTATACAATATTGGTGTAAGTCAGTATCAACCAAAAGTTCTTTTACATGATCTAATTGAATAATTGCACAATGAAATTGATGCACACTAAGTAGTACAAAACACAATAAAATGACAAATGGGCTCCTTAAAAGATGTCATGACCTCTAATAATTACTTCGAGAGAACTCTGATATTCCAAAACAATAAAATGTATTATCAATTGACTGACTAGGATTAAGACTGACTCTATTAACTCTAGACTAGGACTCTAACTATGCTAAGAAGAATGGGAATCAAACCCTTTATTGGAGATTTATTTCTTATTGGACTCTTGACATGAGATTGGGGCAATACGAAATAATGAGGGAAAAGTCCACATACTCTCTTCAAATTACCACTCAATTAACAATGTCCTCCCAAAAACTACCAAAACATTGTTAAAGTATCCCCTAAAGGCCAAAAAAAGACAAAAATGACCTTACATTTTTTTTTAATAAAATAAAAGTACCCCTATAAATTCCAAAAAATAATTTTTTTTTTATTTTTTTTAGAAAAAAAAAAAAGGAAAAACTATTTCAATTTTTCTTTTAATTTTTAAATTTGGCCACCCTTGGTTGTTTTGTATTTTTTTTTTTTTTTTTTGGTTTTATTTTTTTTTTATTAAGTGTATTTTTGTCATTGGAGAATATTGACAATTTTTAATAGTTTAAAAAGACATTGTCCAAATTTAAAATTTGATGAGACATTATCAATTAAGTGCTAATTTGAAGAAGGTATATGAACATTACCCATGACAAAATTTTGCACCACTACAAAAACAGAACCTAAAAAGATAAGTTGTTATATTCACCTAATCAATCCTACAAAGACTACGTTCCCAAAAGGTCTATCACAATAATATAATTGCGCAGGGAGAAGAACAAGTGATCGTATGGGGATTACAATAATGTGCATAATGTGTAAAAATTAAGTATAGCTATTGCACTTCAAATTTCTGTGAATCTTTAATCGAACTACTCTTCGATCGACAGTAGAAACACATACATGGAAGATTGATAAAGTATATATACATTCAATACATTGTACAAATTTCAATGAACATTTCCCCCTAGCTGCATCAGAGTCACTGCAACTAATTAATAATTAAAGATACATAAAGAGTTGTGAATAGCCTAGAGTTGGAGACCCACAAAAATAGTCATATTAAGAGGCCATTTGATTCAAGGCGTTTTGGAATCCTATGAAAGCCCACATGCAAATAAGATGCTTGGAAACGTGGGCATTCCTCATTTGGGTTGCTGTGTATAGTTACAATTGCCATTCGAGTCATGCCTTAAGAAAACGCTGGCATCCAATTATGTGGATCAATTTTTCATTTTGATTTATATTGAAGTAAAAAAGCAAGAGATTTTCATGACAAACCTGGAGATGTTGCGTCGGATCATAACTATAACTAGTGCCTCGGCTGCTTATTGTTGAGTGCTGGTCTTCTACGATATTCATTTCCAACATACAGTTTAGGAAAAATCTTGAAAAGAATGTCATCAACATGTTTGTAATACCATATTCTCCATCTCTTCCAAAACATAAGGGGTCCCATTACAATTCCAAAACCAAAAACAAATCCTAATTCAGCACTTATGTAATTCCACTCGATCATACTCTTATGAGATTCTTCATACGTCGTTGGAGGTGACAATCGTGGCTCCTCATGTGAGCATTGTGATTTCAAAGGCAAACCACATAATCTTTCATTCCCTTTGAAGGAATTTTCCGAAAATGTAGCAAATTGCTTGATGAATGGAATCTGTCCCACTAATTGGTTGAACGAAAGGTTGAGAACTGCTAGGAAAATAAGACCATCGGCAAGTAGCACAGGAATATTACCAGAAAGCTTATTGCTTGAAAGATCTAGTGACTCAAGATTACTCAATTTCCCCAGAGATGCTGGGATTTGGCCCGTGAAAGCATTATGCGACAAGTTGAGAATATATAACAATGTGAATTCTCCAATTTCTTCAGGTATAGGACCATCAAAGTTGTTACAAGAAAAGTCAATGGTGGTGAAGATAGTTAGGATCTTTACCAGCTCCACCTCTAAACCCTTGCTAATAATTGTTATTGTATCTTGAAAATATGCCATACCCATATCAATTTTGAGGTAACTGAGCTCTGAGTGCACCTCATGTGCACGATCTGTCAACACCATCCAAGTAGAAAGGAGTACTATTGGAAGGTGACCTGTAAAATTGTTTGAAGCTACATCCATGATTTGAAGCATCGGCCAAGGGGCATCAAGCTCTAGATGACCAATGGGCCCATATAATTTGTTAGATCGCAAAATAAGAACCTTCAATTTGAATAATCCTGTGAAGTAAAATGGGAAAGTGTCCTCGATGTGGTTGTTCCCAATGTCCAAGACCTCCAATAAATAACAACTTTTCAGAGACTTTGGTAACTTTCCCTCTAGATGGTTTTTATTGACAGCTAAAGTTTGTAAATTACAAGACTTCGGAAATGTATCAGGAATTGTACCATTGAGATTGTTTCTCCTTAGACTCAACACCTGAAGAGCCCCACTCATCTCAATCAAGCATTGGGGAATTGTGCCGCTAAAGTAATTATCAGACAGATCGAGAAATTGAAGATTTGTAGCTTTGCATATTGATCTAGGGATACTCCCATATAATTTATTACTTGAAATAGAAAAGAAATCTGCAAATTCAAGGGATTGGCCGATGCTAGCTGGTAAAGTAGAACGAAAATTATTCATGGAGAAATCCAAGTAAGTGACAAGTGGGAGATCTGGGAGTTGGCCTTGGAACTGGTTGGAGCGAAAGTCTAGAACACCAATAAAGACATTGGAGATAGGTCCTTCAAGAATCTTCAAGTAGTTATAAGAAAGATTTAGTTTTTCAAGATGAGGAAGTTTCCAGATCCAGTTGGGTAACTCTCCATAGATTTGGTTGTTTGAAAGGTCTAGAGAGGATAAATAGGATTGGTTTCTCAAAAAATCAGGAATTTTTTTCAACTTGCAAGAAGCTAGAATTAATGTAGAAAGGGGAACCGAGGATAACGAAAGGTTAAAACCATTATATTCAGTCAACAAGTTGATGTGAGAAAGATCAAGGAATGAAAGATTTTTTAACAGCTGAATCACCCTAAGGTCTAGAGAGTTGTTAAATTTGTTTGAACCAAGTGATAGTTGTACAAGACCTCGAAGTTCAAAGATAGACATGGGTACTGGCCCTTCCAACTGGTTGTTATCCAAATAAACACTTCTTAGTATGTAAGAAGAAACATTGGAAAATTCTTTGAGTTGACCAGAAAATTGGTTGGACCGAAGTGCTAACACTTGCAATGATGGAAGGGAAAACAGAGAACCTGGAATATTCCCATTCAATGAATTTTCATGCAAGTAAAGAGATTCCAATTTCAAAAGTTCTTGCCACTGAGTGGAAGTAATCTGACCAGTAAGATTATTGGAAGAAAGGTCTAGGTTGGTCAGATTCTTGGCCATGCTAAATACTGGAATTGATCCACTAAACATGTTCGATGACATGTCCAAATAGACCAATTGTGTGAGGCTCGCCAATGAGTCTGGAATTGATCCGCTAAACATGTTAGATGACATGTCCAAATAGACCAATTGTGTGAGGCTCGCCAATGAGTCTGGAATTGATCCACTGAAATTGCAATTCCCAAGATTTATTGTTGACAACATTTTAAGAATGCCAATAGAATGTGGCAATGTCCCAGAAAAATTTGTTCTCTTAAGCACCATGGTTTGAAGAGATCCATTTGGAAGAAATTCTGGAAAAGAACCTTGCAAGTCATTATTGTATGATAAGTCAATCATTTGTAACGTTGGAACCTGGAGGATCTTTTTTGGAAATTTTCCATTCAACCTAGAAGATGAGACTTCCAAAGATGTCAGATTTTTGAAATCTGCAAAAAAAATTGGTACTGGAGAAGAAAAGTTGTTACCATTCAAACGAATAACTGAGAGGGACTTAAGATTACGTAACGAGTAATCAATAGGGCCTAAAAGATTGCAGTATGACAAGCTCAACACTCTCAGATTTGGCAGCGAAGATGATAAAACCCGACACCACTCCTTACCTTGCGCTGATATAGCTATACCATCAAGATAAAGTTCCATAAGCTCCGAAAGGTTCTGAACGAGCATATTTAAATTTGGATTCTCAAGTGTCAATGGGGGATAAAGAATTCTGTATGGGTAATATTGGAGAGATAAATCAAGAGTAACCAACCTTGTCAAACGCGAAATCGCAATAGGAATTTGCCCTGCAAAACCAGCATTTGACAAATTCAAATAACTCAAATTCGCCAGCTTGTCAAACTGTGATGGAATCTGAGAAGAGTTGAAGTCGTTGTCAGCCAAACTCAGGCTCTGGAGATGCTGAAGACTGAAGAGACTGCTTGAATCGTCTAGTCCACTATCCCAGATGGACTCATTGGCCAGGTCGAGACCAATAACACGTCCCTCATGGCAGGTTACGCCTTCCCAAGAACAGCAATCAACACTTTGATTCCACTTAACAAGTTTGTTGGACCTAGCAGGATCAGATATTGTAAGGTTGTTCTTCAATTGCAGCAACAAGGACTGCTGATCGTCGAGACATTGGCCAGACACTTCAAAGACACAAATGCTAATTAGGAAAAGTGAGTAAACGGGGATCAAGAAAAGCCACGAAAAAACCGCAAGCGATCTCATTGCAGGGAATGGAAGAGGTGGTACTGATATTAATTAATGGTGGATTCAGGATGGTATGAATTTGTTTAGCGTGTGATTAAATATATAGATGGTCGGGGGTTGTGGCCATGCACGAATCAGGCAATTAAGTAAAGTTCCGCGAAGACGACTTTTTGACCAGTGACTCTGAGTCGTCGTCCTGTCATACGTTTCGGAAGAAGTGAAGAAAAGTCAAGAAATTAATAATTGCATCAAACGCCAACCACCATATATCAAATTAAATCAATTGGTACGTACCGTAACGTAGCCTTTATTTATCGCCACTGCGCGCTATATTTATTTATTGCCCAACTTCTTTTTTGTCTGATTATTAATTAAATGGACACATGAGTTTAACATTTCAGAAAATAAATAAATGTTGATGTATATGTGTGAACAAACAATGAGCTGTCGTATATAATTTCTGTTACAAACTAACGTGACCGTCAACATAACACCACCTCGTCAAATATAATTCAATTTAATTGTTTAATAGTTGATGCGTTAAACACCACATGTACTTACAAATTGACATGAATTTGACACGGTCACATTAGCTACAATCAAATTTCAGTGTCTAGTGATTAACGTAATAAATGTCACATAAATTGTCATGTAAATTTGTAAAAAATTTACAGTAAAAATTGCAGTACCTCTAACAACATGCATAGCACCTATTTATAATCATAAAATATATATATAAACTTAACAGTAAAATAATATATGACAGAAAGGATAAGGATCCAAATCTCTAGCAACTTGATGTTCATTGTTAGCAATCTGAACAGTAAATATGTGAGAAATTCTATAAGAAAAGTTGGGTCTCCTTTGGGAATGAGAAGCACCAAACAACCTTTACCAACATCCTCTCAACAACAATATGATCATTTGTCTGATTAATTAAATGGACACATGAGTTTAACATTTCAGAAAATATGGCTCCGTTTCTTTAAGTATGGGAAAAAGACTAACATTTCACCTGCCCTCTGACGTGGCACTCATTATCCTTTGTAAAAATTCTGCACATTTCACGCTCACATTTTTTTTTTTTTTTTTTTGAGGAATCGCTCACATTTTTAAGTGCTTGTATATATATATATTTTACAGTAAAATTATTATCGAATTTGACTTTACTTAACAGTAAGTAAAGTATAAATTAAGGAATATGTTATTTTTACATCACATTACCTTACATCAATCTTATATTAAGATATATTGTTAAATCCTAACGGAGTACCCAAAATACAATTTCTTTTAAAGGAAAAAAAAATGTTAGGATTTTATAATTGGTCAAAATTTAACGAAATTTGTAAAAATACTTATGTATGAATCTTTGAAAAATTTTATAATTTTTTATTTTTTAACAGCAAATTCTAACAGAGTACCCTTAAGTAAGACATTTGGAAACATGAATACCCCAATTTGAGACGTTTGCTAGTTCAGCACCCTTATCTCAAAACGACGTATAATTCGATACCTTTTTGTGAAGTTACCCTTCAAAATTAAGTTCAAATCTTCTCTCGCTCCTCATAGTTAATTACTATATGACACTGCATATCATTAGACAGTAACGTTTTGGAAGTCGTGGATTATGATAGCAGGCGAAAGATGGAGGAAGATTTATTGAAAATAACAGTTTTGGAAAAAATACAATTTAGCCTCTCAAATTACCATCATTTCTAAGTTCTCTGGATGGCCCCCAAACTACCGAGGTCTACACTCTGACCCCTAAACTATCAAAAACTTTGAAAAATGCTACTTTTGACGAAATATTCCCATAATACCCCTACTACGTGTCATTTTTCAATTAAAAAATAATAAAAAATTCAAAAAAAATCGAAATAATTCAAAAAATTCAAAAAAAATACAAAAAAAAAATCAATAAAATTTTTTTAAAATAAAAAAAAAATTTAAAATTTTAAAAAATTAAAAATATATATATTTTTTTTAAAAAAAAATTATAAAATTAAAAACTAAAAAAAAGTCAATTTCTGAAGAAGAAATGGACGATAACCAGAAGGGTGTCGGGAAGATCAGTTCACTGTTGATAAATAATGCCACCCTAAACATAATCCACCCCAAATATAATAGTGGAGGATAGGGATGTAAATAAACCAGTTTATTCGACAATCCGCTCGATACCCGCTCGGTTTAGCCCGATCCGAATTCGAACTTGATATTGTAGAAACTCGCCCGATTAATAAGTGATACATACCCGACTCACTCGACAAAACTCAATAAGAGCTCGCGAGCTCAGCTCATTTAAAACTCGACCGAATCGTTCGCCCAGCTCATTAGTCCGACTTGTTAGCTCGTTCATATCTTTTATATATTACTAAAATTGAGTTATATAAATTTAAGCATGTATATTAGTAATATATGTTATATATGTAGCTTAATATTATGTGTTTATTAGTTAACACAAGAACTAGTTAATTCATAAACTAACATATTATTTAGTTTATTAACATATACTAAGTAAATGTAATTAACTATTTACTCGATATATATATATTAGTTAACTATAGTCTATAGGTTATTTTTTATATATAAATATACACTAAATAAGCATATAGTATACTAGTTAAGTAAATATTGTATTATATATTAATTATAATACTTTGATAATAATATTTATTGTGTTAAATTAACATATTAAGTTATTAATAGTTAGTATGGAGGTTGTTTACAAATTCGGGCTTGAACTCCGTTTTGATCACATATTGAAAAATTTAATAACCTACTTCAAACTCTAGTTGAGCCGAGCTTGTCAAGTAATCCGGTTTGGTTCGGCTCGGCTCGAATGTTATTTTCAACGAGTTCGAACTTTAGCTCGACATCGCCCGAATTTTAAACGAGTCGAACTTAAATACACATTTTATAGCTCAGTTTGAATTTGAAATAGACTATTTAAGTGCGATTTATAGCTTCCACTAACATGACTTTTTCACCTGCAACTCTGGGTTGTCGCACGTGGCCGACCAAGACCTTTTACTTAATTAATTAGCTCCTGTCATACGTTTTGAAAGAAGAGGAAAAGTCAGGAAATTAATGCGACATATATAATAATTGCCTCAAACGCCAACCACAATCATTTTTTTTTTTTTTTTTTAACAAGCCAACCACAATCATTTGTCTGATTAAATGGACACATGAGTTTAACATTTCAGAAAATATGGCTCCATTTGTTTAAATTAAATGCCAAAACAAAGAGGGATAAAAGATAAATTATTTTAATATTATTTTAAATAAATATTAAATGAATGAGAGATGAAATATAAGATTTTTAAAATAAATAATGCTAATTAAGGGAGGAACCACTTTTGTTTCTTTAGAGGTAGGGTACAACTTTCGGTTCATTTGATATTTCATTAGTTTATGGAAGAACAAAGAATTTGATTCAAGTAGTTTTTAAAAAGTTTTCCTTACATGTAGGGAATGCAAGATTGAAATTTAGGAAAATTATTACTAGTGCTCTTAGTACCTAATTACCAAATCACTCATACTCAAAGAAATGTAAACCAATATTTATGAAACTTAATCATTTACAAACCCATAATAAGAAAATGGCATTCTAGAAATTGAAGTACCGTTTCTAATAGACTAGGCTAGAATTACAAACAAAAACAGAAAATATAACACAATCAAGCTATTTCAATCTATTTCAATCTATACCAATCATTCTTCTCATTTTATGGGAGGTAAAATTATAAATTAAGTTTTTATTTGATTATATTGTTATAATCTCTAGATTTCTTACACACGTAGAAATGAACGGTCAAAACACAAAATTGTTCCGGAGAGAAAATACATAGGCTAGAAAGTGTCGAAACTCCCACACAAGAAGAGAATTTGCACTAATAATTTTCCTTGGCTAATATTTAGGATCTCCTTCCTCTTGATTTCCTTTTTTAAAAAAAAAATTTGGGGTCTCAACGACCCAAGTGGCCTACCTATTGGGAATGCCTATCTTATGGATTGGATGTGGTTGAGCACTTGGCCTATTAGAATCACCCAATATATCTGTTAGTGAATCTGATCAAGTTGATAAACATGCATGCCACTACAGCAAATGATGCACTCTGCTCAACGATAATGATCAAGACTCCCAAGTGCTTTCCACACCTAGCTACTCTGTTTCCTCTAGTGATCGATCATGAGCGTCCATCTACTCCACATGTGATTTGGCAAATCATACACACAACATCTCAAAAACTCCACAACTTAAACTATTACATGGAAGGCATCAGGTATG
The DNA here is from genome assembly GCF_958979055.1 of Alnus glutinosa. Taxonomy (NCBI): domain Eukaryota; kingdom Viridiplantae; phylum Streptophyta; class Magnoliopsida; order Fagales; family Betulaceae; genus Alnus; species Alnus glutinosa. Next base: position 24,146,595 of record NC_084894.1, read on the forward strand.
GTTACAAGTTCATACTGCTAATGCTTAATTGGAATGAAAAAATATATATATATATACTTTTGTTTATTTCAGCAACTGCTGCTCCTCTTCGATTCCTTAAAACTTCAAACTTTCATTTGTTATTAGGTCAATTTAATATTTTCTATCAATTAATTTTAAATTTTTAAGATAAGTTGTGATTTAAGATGTATAAAATTTATAGTAGTAAACGGCTGAAAATGTTAGGTTGCAATACATTCACATTCGCTATAGTGATGACTGTGCAGTAAAATTAAATAATTATCATGTTTACTTTGAAAAAAAAAAAAAACACGTATATAGAACTGTAACAATACTTGTGATGTGGTTAACACTTCTTCTTTAAAGTATTCTCTTCGTAATTAAACTACATGATATGACTCCTCAGTCCTCATCCACGACTAAGTTTTACGAAAATATCAAGAAAAATAATGTAAGATGATGGCCCATATATTTATTCAACATATATGACTTTACATGCAGAATTCAGACTACGCATTTAATAGCCCAAGAAAAGAGAAAACAAAGACTCATTCAACCATCTTATCAGCAACGTGTTCTTCACACTCTTCTGAGCCATACGATTAAATTTAACTTAATCCCAGTCGTTGGTTTTACTTCCATCTCATTTAATGCCTCCAACAAGTTTTCATCACGTCCCTAGCTTGCTCCACTTTTGCACCATCCAAACGCTTTCCCTTGACTTCTTTAAGCCATTCAATTCTTACCAGCTGTCAAACTAGCCTTTTAAGCATTTCAATTTCAGCCGGTAGATTGGATATTTTAATCATAGACCTCCAATCCTTATCATTCAGCATTTAATTTCTCACCTACTCAGCCACAGCTGTATCATAAGGTTTAACAATAACAAATCGTTGGAGAAGACTTTCCTAACAATAAGTAATCGTTGGAGAAGATTATTTTCTGTATTTCTACCTTAAGTGTAACGATGTATTTCCTTATGCTCTGTCGTGTAAAACCAGTACATATACTGTACATTGTATTCAATAAAACTTAAGCAAAAGTTTCACTATTTACAATTCCTTTCAGTTATATAAAAGCAGCCAAATTATAAGTTCGGAAAATTCTGAGAGTCTAGCATACATATCCTAGTTTTTGGCAAATCGGACTACCAAATTAAATAATATCACAACGATCACGTGCAATATAATTACATACGCAAATTATATATGAGTTCAAAGGGAATATGGGTATAGAATTGATTTCAAGACCATTTCCATTAATTGAAAATTAAGCAAGAATTTCAGTCACACACTGTAAAGGGTTTTATTTTTTTATTTTTTTATTTTATGATGCGTATAATGGAAATGGATTGATGTGGAATGTAAAGAAAAAAGATGATGAATGCGAAATACTGAGAAAGATAATGAACTGTTCGAGAGGCTTAGTCTCCAAATTACAGGCAATTGTTACTATTCTGAAACGCAAATAAGGTAGGTATGTCCACTACAAAAAATAATAATAAAAAAAAAAAAAAAAAAAAAAAAAAAAAAAAAAACCGAGCCTACCAAGTGTTCAAAAAATGCCAGCATGCATGGAACAAACACAGCTTTTAATCCTGGCCTATCACATTAGTCAGGAATCAACGTCCACCAAGAACTTCTGACTCAGCCTCCTTTCTTCTGGCTTCACCCCATGATATTCATGGAACTTCAACCCTCTCAATATCAGTTTGTCTCCTCTTATTACTGCAACATCTTCCATCATTGCTCCTAACAAGAGTCGTTATTTATTAGCCATACACTTAAAAGGGCAGCATGATAACCATAAGTGTCAAACAGATGAGTGGGGACCATATAGATGCTTTAAGAAAAATGTATATTTCCTTTTGCCAATTAAACAATGAATTTGGTTAAACCCCCTATGGTTTGTGCCAATTCTAATCACATCCATCGGTTTCTAACCACATCTCTTATGGTACTTAATTTTTCTAATACACCACTTTCATCCCCTTCAGTTATATATATATTGATAAGTAATTGGTACTAAGGAGAAGGGTAAGAGGAGATTCGAAACTTACGTTATATGACATCACGTGACCAGCAACTCAAATGGAACAACAATAAGATTGGAGAAATCATAACAAATAAATGTTAGATAGAGAAAGAAAGAAAGAAAAAAAGGAGAGGGAAGGCAAGGGTTGTTTGTTAGAGAGTTGTGTGATGGGCATTTTGCGACTTTTAGCCCATTTCCAATTTTATTGTCTTCTATTGGCATTGTTTCTTACTGGTTTGATGTTGTCTAGCCTTGTTCTTTGATCTTTTTGTATGCTATTTGCTTAGGCGAAAAGTATATATATATATATTGGACTAGCATCCAAATTTTCAGCAATAATCCTATCATTTTAGAACATCACACTTGTGATTCTATACAACAAATTTCCAAATAGGTCAAAAAGTTTCAGACTTACATAGGTTGGAATGAAACCTTTCAATGATAAAGCCCTATAATCGTAATGGTGTCCACGAAGAAGGAATAACTCTATGGTACACATCCTATATATAGTCCCACCTTCAGGAATCAAAGATTAAAAAGGTACTTAGCAACCAGCAGTTGATTAAAAATAAAAACAGAAGAAACACCACTTACATGAACAGATGTTGTATAGTGACCGCCACCCAAACCTCCATAGTGATTACTAATTGCATACAGCATGTAGCAATTAGACAACTGGCTATTCCTGTGGGCAATGTAGGTTGAGAAATCAAGTTCATCAACTGGGAATTCAACAAAACGTTTATAGCTTATTCTTAAAATATCGGTCGTATGAGAACCTCTTCAAATGAACAAAAGAATCTCAAGCAATCGCCAGAGATCTAGCTTTTTGAAGGCTTGCCTAAGCTTCTTGCAGCTAGGGCAGTACCTATAGTGACATATAGAACAAAGTAATTATACAAAGCGGAATAAAATAACAGCTTGATTTGCATAAGAATAAATCAAAGAGGTTTGTAATGGTATAAGGACCAAACCCAATCTGACATTAATCAAGTAAAAGTATTTATTTATTTATTTTCATTCTCATTCACCAAACAAAGTCGAGAATAACTGTCAACAAGAATAAAAAAAATTTAGAGCTAGAATGAAAAAGAAAAAAGGGAGTACACACTAACCACATGTCTTCTGGTGGTCCTAAAGGCTCCTCCTTTAAGAAGGCTTCAAGGCATTTGTATAGAGAAACAGACTCTTGAGGCATCCTCATGAATGTGGTCTACGAAGAACACACAAGAAGGACAATTTTTATGAATCCAATCTCATCAGTAAAAACTTAGATGTCTTCTTCAAAACTTTTGAAAACTTTCAGCCCCATACAAGTTCCCAAAGAGAGAAGTGAAAAAAAAAAACTAATTTGATGTAAGCTGTATATTAAACCATCAGTACCCATTGAAAGAGTGATGCCTTTTCTTGTAATTGTTTACTTAATTCCTCAAGCCTCCAGTTAAAGTAAGAGAAGGAAAAGCAACCCAGGAATCTCTGTTGTCCTCCCAAATAAAGCCTCAATACTAGCCTCAAATAATCAAATATAAGAATCAGAAGAAAACCAAGATATATACAAGAAACACTAATGGTGATGAATTCCGGTCCTCCAGTGACATATAGGTCATTTTAAAGAAAGAAAGGAAACATGTCAATATCTATTATAATGAAATTTAGGGAAGTTACTACTAGTGCTCTTAGTAACTAATTACCAAATCACTCATACTCAAAGAAATGTAAACCAATATTTATGAAACTTAATCATTTACAAACCCATAATAAGAAAATGGCATTCTAGAAATTGAAGTACCGTTTCTAATAAACTAGGCAAGAATTACAAACAAAGACAGAAAACAGAATACAATCAAGCTATCCCAATCTATGAAGATCATTCTTCTCATTTTATGGGAGGTAAAATTATAAATTAAGTTTTTATTTGATTATATTGTTATAATCTCTAGATTTCTTACACACGTAGAAATGAACGGTCAAAATACAGAATTGTTACGGAGAGAAAATACATAGGCTAGAAAGTGTCGAAACTCCCACACGAGAAGAGAATTTGCACTCATAATTTTCCTTGGCTAATATTTAGGATCGCCTTCCTCTTGATTTCCTTTATTTTCATTTGGGCTCTCAACGACCCAAGTGGCCTACCTATTGGGAATGCCTATCTTATGGATTGGATGTGGTTGAGCACTTGGCATATTAGAATCACCCAATATATCTTTTAGTGTACCTGATCAAGTTGATAAACATGCATGCCCTACAGCAAATGATGCACTCTGCTCAACGATAATGATCAAGACTCCCAAGTGCTTTCCACACCTACTCTGTTTCCTCTAGTGATCGATCATGAGCGTCCATCTACTCGACATGTGGTTTGGCAAATTATACACACAACATCCCAAAAACTCCAGAACTTAAACTATATTACATGGAAGGTATCAGGTATGGTTACAAGTTCATACTGCTAATTTGAAATTTCCTGTGTCTTTACAAATAATTAAAGTTTAGGGAACCTTCTTTCCGTGTGTCATTAGACCAAAAGATGATTGGTAACATGAAAAGCAACTCCATTTACAAATTCTTGTCATTAAAATGAAGAAATATTTCAGTAGGACTCGAAAATGCCCCATAAGCTACAGGCCAAAAGCTTATGGGGCCAAAATCAAAAGAATTTAAACAAACTCAAGCTAGATGGTGCAGTTGGATGGCATTAGTTAACAAAAAATTAGGATCTTTATAATCAAAATTAAAACAAGGTGGACATATATATATATATATATATATATATATGGCAGCAAATCTTTCCAATGAAAAGGGAGGAAAAGCTGTACAAATCTAATACAACTTTCATATCATAGCAGGAATAAAGACAACAAAGGGGATTGCCCACTTTGATCTCGGACGGAAAAATTTAGAAGAACAAACAACAGAAAAATTAATATTGAAGAGGATAGAAAGAAAATCTTACTGAAAAAAAAAATTAAAAAAAAAAAAGACAAAAACAAAAACAAAAATTAAAATAGGATAGCCAGTAAGTCACCATTGACTCACCAAGATCATCATCATCATCATCTTTTCCAGCTTCGACTCCTTGAGAATGGATCTCTCATTCCACCAGCAACCCATGTCTCCTTTGCAATATCAGATGAAATTTTGTAGAAATCAGCGTCATATTTCATCACAACCATGTTCTCTTTCGTTTTTCTCTTCTCTTCATCCATTAGCAGTATCAGCCATCCACAATTTTAATTCACCTCTCGATGTTTTTCTTTTGGAACTTCCTATTATTGTAGGAATATGAAATCAAGTTATATTTGTTAAATATGAAAGTGTTCATCGCTGAAATTGTCTGGACCAAATGCACTTTTAGGTTGTTATATAAAAGCAGCCAAATTATAAGTTCAGAAAATTCTGGAGTCCAGCATATATATCCAAGGCTTCTGGCAAATCGGACTACCAAATTAAATAATAGCACAATGATCACGTACAGTATAATAACATATGCAAATTATATATGAGTTCAAAGGGAATATGGGTATAGAATTGATTTCAAGACCATTTCCATTAATTGAAAATTAAGTAAGAATTTCAGTCACTCACACTGTAAAGGGTTTTATTTTTATGATTTTTATAATAGAAATGGATTGCTGTGGAATGCAAAGGAAAAAGATGATGAATGTGAAATGCTGCATTCAATATATTGAAAAAGATAATGAACTGTTCGAGAGGTCCGTTTGGGCGTTCAATTTTTGAAATTAAAATTCAATTCTTATTTGATGCGCAAATTTCAAAGTTTCAAACTTACGTCGGTTGGAATAAAACCTTTCAATGATAAAGTCCTATGACCGTAATGGTGTCCACGAAGAAGGAATAACTCTATGGCACACGTCCTATATATAGTCCCACCTTCAGGAATCAAAGATTACAAAGGTACTTAGCAACCAGCAATTGATAAAAAATAAATAAATAAATAAAATCCCAAAACAGAAGAAAAACCAGTTACATGAACAGATGTTGTATAGTGACCGCCACCCAAACCTCCATAGTGATTACTAATTGCATACAGCATGTAGCAATTAGACAACTGGCTATTCCTGTGGGCAATGTAGAGCAGGAAGACTTGCTGAAGCTTATGATGTGATTATGAGAATGCTAGTTGAACCTGATTTATTTGTATGGGGTGCATTATTAGGGGCATGTAGGAATTATGGGAATGTTGATCTTGCCAAAGTAGCAGCTAAGCATTTGTCAGAGCTTGAACCTGACAATGCAGGAAACAATTTACTATTGTCAAATTTGTATGCTGATGCTGGGAGTTGGGGAAATGTTGCAAGGTTGAAGACGACAATGAAGAAAAGTTGAGAAAATTTCCAGGGTGCAGTTGGGTAGAGGCAATCTGACACATAGGCATCACTTTACAGGAAGCTGTATAAATCTTCATTCAGAATAGAAGGAAATATTGGGGTATCTTGCAAGTGATCATCAGCCTCGTGCTAGCTTTATTCTTATAAAGTTTGCTCACCGGAGGTCCCCTCTGAATCTTTTTACAAATTTGCTTTCTTGTTATCCATGCTTTGAGTTGTCACGAATGCTTTCAAATGTAATCTGCAAGCTGACTCTAGTGGACAATCAATCCTCTGCAACCAAATTGAAGATGTGAGACAAGAAGGGCCATTTAAGAATTACCTCAAGGTGTTGGGGGATGAAGAAGTCGACTGTAGAAAGACAGAAAAAAAAAAAAAAAAAAAAAAAAAAAAAAAAAAAAGGGGAAAAATTTTGAAGTATATAGGAGCATGAATTTCTTCTACAATGTTTGATGAGCCAGCAGTGGTCATTTGAGATTATAGCAATAGGAGCCGCTGAGCCGCAGTTCTAATTTATTTCAAGACTGGCAAATATATTTCTGTAACTTGCGATTATAGATGTTAGAACTTGTGATTCAAAATTTTCATTTTAACATTTCAACATGATTCACAATAATTGAATGGTTTAGAGAGAAGCCTAATAAAAATGCAAATTCGTGAAACGGCATCAAGCAGTGAGCTATTGTTGTTTAGAAACCAACCAAAACTCATAAAAAGTTCAATTCAGTGATTATTTACTAAGCTTTCGTCCGACACGCTTTTCAAGCACAAGCAGCACTAAACCCAACCTATTTCTTTAGTATGGCTGATTAGGAGTGGTGGGAACCAAGGGGACCTTTCCCTTGAAGGACTTAACCCCCTTCAGAGGCCCATCTTTAGATATCATGGGTCTGGGTCTTGTACAGCCTAGTTCAATTATAGTGTTGTGAGTTAAATGTCAAAGCATAATAATAATGCTACATGGTAATTTTTATTGCATCATTAACCTGGGGCATTACACCAGCCCTTCTTAATTCATTATAATTGGCCATAAAAGTACTTACCGAGTACAAAATTTAGACACTCTGGTCCAAAACTAAAATATTTTTCTTTTCTCTCTACCAGCCCAACTGCCCAAGTTTGGAATACATACTCGAAAACCCATGATTTTGGGTAAAGGTGATAAAGTCCAAATCACGAGTCCCGACCTGTTGGAGGGAGGGAACTCATGTAATTTGACCAGCCATGCTAGCACAATGTCTACATGGAGAACGCCGGGGTCATGGCATGGTGAACAACCGCCCCACAATTTCTTTCTAATTGCCCTATCATTTTCAGCAGATAATCTTCGACACTGTCTGATCAACAACTGGAACGATGGAGACTAAACTTGATTCTGAGATGCGGGTGCTCTTCGCAGCCATGAGTTCCAAGTTTGATCAATTGATAGATGATCGGCGCACTAACACCGGGACCGGATCTAACAATCGCAACGAAAGACCACGTATCACCTAGGCTGGTTCGGGCACCAGTAGATCTATGGCTCCTAAGGTGGCTAAACTGAACTTTCCACAATATGGCGGTAACGAGGATGAGAGGCTACGCTTTGCAGCCTACCACCTTGACAGTGATGCCCAGTTATGGTTCCAACTATTTCGAGAAGGGGAGACATCGGAGGTAACGCGGGAAGCCTTAAAAAAGGGCCTCCATGCCAAGTATGCATGGTTCAACTCTGTTTGAGAATTTTTTTGGAGATTTGTCTAAACTGGAACAGGAGGGAGCAATAAAAGGCTACTAAGTGCAGTTTGAGAGACTTTTGAGCCAAGTGGAGCGTTTGGCACCTTAACACCAGATTGCGTGTTTTGTCAGCGGCCTTAAGAAGGACATATGCACAGAAGTGCAAGCTGTTCAACCAACCAGCTTTTTTGCGGCTGTGGGTTTAGCAAGATTATACGAGGCTAGCTAGGCAACTAGCCCAACATCAGCTTTCCCAGGTAGAGCTTTGGGACCTCCCTAGCTTTCCACCCATGCTGTCTCTTGCACTTACAAGGACAAACAACCCATGTGAAAAAGCTTTCAATTTCGGAAATTAAGTTCTTAGATTTTTTATTTTTTATTTTTTTATTTTTATTTTTTTTTTTCTAATTTTAAATAATTTCTTTCATCTACTTATCCTCTAATTAATTAACAAACAGTATGATACCAATCAATTAAGTGAAAAAGCGGTATAGTTGGGTACCCTTTTGTAAAGTTATCCCTTAGTGTTATTTAAAGGGTAAAATTATTCATAAAAATGTGAAATGACAATTTTACCCTTCAAATAAAGTAGTCTTACCTTGAAGGGATTCCAAACGTCATTAAAAAGAAAAAAAAAAATGAAAAAAAAAAATGAAAACTTCACTTAACACTCCTGAGTTTCCATTACATTTGCAATTACCTCTCTAAACTTCAAAAACTCTCAATTAGTGTATCAATCTTTTAATTTTCTTTTTTGATTTTACTCATCCGTTAGAATTTTATGTTAAATCCTAGTGGAGGGGGTGTCAAAATTTTCAAAATACATTTCCTTTATTTTAGGCGAAAAAAATAAAAGAAGAAAAAAATTGTAAGGATTTAGGAACTGATCAGGATTTAATGGAATTTGCAAAAATACTTATGCTTGAATAATTTGAAAATTTTAGAGTATTTTGGGTTTTAATAGGATTTAACGGAAAATCCTGATGAATGAGTAGAATTGAAAAAAATTGAAAGATAGACACGCTAAATTGACACTTTCTAAACTTTAATGATATAATTACAAAAGTAATGAAAAATTAAGGGGTAAATAAATTTTTTTATAAAATAATAATAAAAATTTTTTAAAAAAAAGAAGGTAAAATTAAAGAAACATACCAGGATTACTTGCTTTGAATCTAATGGCAACCCATCCTTTCTTGGGCAGCGAGACGGTGTTCATCTTAGGAGGATCAATCAAATTGTAGCCTGTTGGGTCAGTCACGTTATCGAAGTTCCCATAACCCGACCCGACTACATAGAAGGTGTAGCCATGGAGGTGCATCGGATCGATGCACCTCCGACGCATCAAACGCATTGGTTCCCTGAAACACTATCTCCACCTCCTCGTTATAGTCGAGCACCTTCTCCTTTGTCCCTTGGACAGTGTCTGTGGTATCATCCGGCACCGTTTCTGCCGTGAAGTTGAAAAGAGATGGTGGGTAGTCGGGAAAATCTGTGGTGTAAAACCCACTCATGTTGCTGCACGTGTAACCATTAAGGCTTAGTGGGTTAATTAACTAATTTAGCTCCCCATCCCTAATTAATTTCTATAACCTCTAAATAACATTAATCCATTTAGCTTACAGTTGTTGCAACATGTTCAAAAGACACTTGATAATTTATGTTGAAGGAATAGGAGGAAAATTCTGTTCAAATTACTGCAACTTTTATTATAATTAGTATCTGACAAACTTGTGTACGTGCCAGTTCACGTGGATTGCTCACGTGAATTTATAAGAAAATTGTAATAAAAATTGTAGTACCCTAATCATTTTCATATTAGATTTTAGGAGAATTAAACTTTTACTCAACTCCTCTGAATTGTCGTTGTTATTGTAATTACTCTTCCAAACTTAAAAAACTCTCAATTTATATCCCGTGACTAAAATGGTCTATGCTTCCTCCCCGCGTCTCCACCCTCTTACATCAAAGCCACAGATTTCAACTTCCTTTAGGCCCCACAACAAAACACCCATCTTCTACAGAACATATCAAACATCTCACGCGCCTACGATGAACTCATGGGGGATGTACGATGATGGTCGAGCGTTGCACTCAGGAAAAAAACTCCACGCGCACTTCCTCATCACTGGCTTGGCTCGTAACGCTCGTTTAACCCGTTTTGCCGCCAACCTCGTTGCCTTCTACACGGGATATGGAGAACCGTCCTATGCTTGCAAACTGTTCGACCAAATTCCCGCAACAAATCTACGCCGCTGGATCGTCCTTATTGGGGCCTACGCTCAACATGGCTTTTATGAAGAGGCTCTGGGTCTGTTCCGTGAGATGCTAGAGCAAGGCCTGAGACCCAACGCGTTTGTCATTCCCAGCATTCTCAAAGCCTGTAGGCGCATCTCAGATGGGGAAACCGGGGAGAAAATACATAGCGTAGTTTTGAAATGCTCGTTTGAGTCCGATGCTTTTGTTAGAAGTGCGTTGATTGATACGTACTCAAAATGCGGTTGAATTGAAAAGGCGAGGCGAGTGTACGATGAAATGGTTGAGCAGGATTTGGTGGCTTTGAACACTGTGGTTTCGGGCTATGCTCAACATGGGTTTGCCAAAGAAGCATTGGACTTGATGGAAAAGATGCAGGCTTTAGGAGTGAAGCCTAATGTGGTGACTTGGAACACCTTAATTGCGAGGTTTTCGCAAAAGGGTGATGAAGTAATGGTCTCTGAACTTTTTAATTTGATGCCCAGCAACGGGGCTGAGCCTGATGTGGTATCTTGGACTTCGGTTATATCAGGGTTTGTTCAGAACTTTCGAAATGAGGAGGCCTTTGCTACTTTTAGAAAGCTGTTGGATTCTGGGTTCTATCCGAAGTCAGCTACAATAAGTAGTCTCTTGCCTGCATGTGCAACTGAGGCCAATGTGAGGCGTGGGAAGGAGATTCATGGGTATGCACTTGTGATTGGAGTTGGAGATGATGTATTTGTAAGGAGCGCCCTTGTTGACATGTATGCAAAATGTGGTTTTATAGCCGAAGCAAGGAATTTGTTCGATTGGATGTCTAAGAGGAACATAGTTACTTGGAATTCAATGATATTTGGGTACGCTAATCATGGGTATTGCAATGAAGCAAGTGAGCTTTTCAATTAGATGGAGAAGGAAGAGGGAAAGAAGCTTGATCATATGACCTTCACAGCGGTTCTCACAGCATGTAGCCATGCTGGGTTGGTTGAACTCAGACAGTCTATTTCACTTGATGCAAGAAAAGTATGGGATTGTTCCAAGATTAGAGCATTATGCATGCATGGTGGATCTTCTTGGTAGAGCAGGAAAACTTGCTGAAGCTTAAGACGTGATTATGAGAATGCCAGTTGAACCTGATTTATTTGTATGGGGTGCATTATTAGGGGCATGTAGGAATAATGGGAATGTTGATCTTGCCAAAGTAGCAGCTAAGCATTTGTCAGAGCTTGAACCTGACAATGCAGGAAACAATTTACTATTGTTAAATTTGTATGCGGATGCTGGGAGTTGGGGAAATGTTGCAAGGTTGAAGACGACAACGAAGAAAAGTTGAGAAAATTTCCATGGTGCAGTTGGGTAGAGGCAATTTGACATTTAGGCATTACTTTACAAGAAGCTGTATAAATCTTCATCCAGAACAGAAGGAAATATTGGGGTATCTTGCAAGTGATCATCAGCCTCGTGCTAGCTTTATTCTTATAAAGTTTGCTCACCGGAAGTCCCCTCTGAATCTTTTTACAGATTTGCTTTCTTGTTATCCATGCTTTGAGTTGTCACGAATGCTTTCAAATGTAATCTGCAAGCTGACTCTAGTGGACAATCAATCCTCTGCAACCAAATTGAAGATGTGAGACAAGACGGGCCATTTAAGAATTACCTCAAGGTGTTGGGGGATGAAGAAGTCGACTGTAGAAAGACATAGAAAAAAAAAAAAAAAAGCAGGGAAAAATTTTGAAGGATAGAGGAGCATGAATTTCTTCTACAATGTTTGATGAGCCAGCAGTGATCATTTGAGATTATAGCAATAGGAGCCACTGAGCCGCAGTTCTAATTTACTTCAAGACTGCCAAATATATTTATGTAACTTGCGATTATAGATGTTAGAACTTGTGATTCAAAATTTTCATTTTAACATTTCAACATGATTCACAATAATTGAATGGTCTATAGAGAGAAGCCTAATAAAAATGCAAATTCGTGAAACGGCATCAAGCAGTGAGCTATTGTTGTTTAGAAACCAACCAAAACTCATAAAAAGTTCAATTCAGTGATTATTTACTAAGCTTCAGTCCGACACGCTTTTCAAGCACAAGCAGCACTAAACCCAACCTATTTCTTTAGTATGGCTGATTAAGAGTGGTGGGAACCAAGGGGACCTTTCCCTTGAAGGACTTAACCCCCGTCAGAGGCCCATCTTCAGATATCATGGGTCTGGGTCTTGTACAGCCTAGTTCAATTATAGTGTTGTGAGTTAAATGTCAAAGCATAATAATAATGCCACATGGTAATTTTTATTGCATCATTAACCTGGGGCATTACACCAGCCCTTCTTAATTCATTATAATTGGCCATAAAAGTACTTACCAAGTACAAAATTTAGACACTCTGGTCCAAAACTAAAATATTTTTCTTTTCTCTCTACCAGCCCAACTGCCCAAGTTTGGAATACATACTCGAAAACCCATGATTTTGGGTCAAGGTGATAAAGTCCAAATCACGAGTCCTAACCTGTTGGAGGGAGGGAACTCATGTAATTTGACCAGCCATGCTAGCACAATGTCTACATGGAGAACGCCGGGGTCATGGCATGGTGAACAACCGCCCCACAATTTCTTTCTAATTGCCCTATCATTTTCAGCAGATAATCTTCGACACTGTCTGATCAACGACTGGAAATATGGAGACTAAACTTGATTCTGAGATGCGGGTGCTCTTCGCAGCCATGAGTTCCAAGTTTGATCAATTGATAGATGATCGGCGCACTAACACCGGGACCGGATCTAACAATCGCAACGAAAGACCACGTATCACCTAGGCTGGTTCGGGCACCAGTAGATCTATGGCTCCTAAGGTGGCTAAACTGAACTTTCCACAATATGGCGGTAATAAAGTTTCTGGTCTATTTTAAGCTATAGTTTATTAATAAAGTTTAGCTCCACCAACATTTTGAGAGCATTATCACCTCTTTTCTCCCCTCAAACTAGGCTCTCTAGGCTCGTTGTCTGTAATTCATTTTAGAGATAAATACAAAATTGGTCCATTTGGTTGAATTAAATTACAAATTGCTAATTTTCGTATCAAAGTGAATTCAGAAGTTTTTGTAATATATTAATTTTTTTTTATTAAGAGTGACATGTGCCGTCATTTTATTGATGCTGACGTATCATTTAACAAGATCTGTCAAATATTTTAGGGAGATGATACATGTACTACAAGCGCACTATAAATGCACAACACCAAGGCATATTGGGGTGGGTCTACACATGTGGGTCCCCCTCAATATGCCTTGGTGTTGTGCACTTATATTGCACTTGTTGTAATTTGAACATTTCCCAATGTTTTTTTAACACAACTTGACTCCAATAACTAAATTGTTTTTTAGTCATATCACACACAAAGAGTGATTGGTTCACAACAGTTGTGCACCACTCTAGAGATATGTGATGGGTCCTATGTGAGACCTATATGGTGGAACCCATCTCATATCTCTAAGATCTTACTCAACAATTACACAACTGTTGTGCAAGATTTATTTTCCATCACACAAACCTTTAAAATTACTCTGAATATGATAAGGATCAGTTTATAATTTAGGGATAAATACCCCATTGGTACCTGAGTTTTACGTGTTTTTAAATTTAGTACCTCAGTTTTGTTTTGTATCATAGGTGGTACCTGAATTAAGGGTAAAAACCCATTTGGTACCTCTGTTAGATTTTCTGTCCGAATTTTAACGGCTCGCCACGTGTCAACCGCTGAGGTTGACACGTGGCACTACATAAAAAAAAAAATTAAAAATTAAAATCTTTAGAAAATGATTAAAAATAATAAAATTTTAAAAAAGAAAATTAAAAAAAGAAAAAAGAAGAGGGGTGGCTGAGCCACCCTCCTTGGCCACCATGGAGGTGGCCGGCCACCCCCATTTTGGCCAAGGAGGTGGCCCAGCCACCCCCTTGGCCGGTCTGACCGGTCTGGGGTGGCCGAACCACCCCCTATGGGGTGGTTCGGCCACCCCACAGTTGAAAAATTTTTTTTTTGAAGGGTTTTGGCCCTAGGGGGTGGTTCGGCCACACCCTAGGGCCAAAACCCATCAAAAAAAAAATTGAGGGTTTGCCCTTGGGGGTGGCCGAACCACCCTCTAGGGCCACGGGGGTGGTTCGGCCACCCTCATACAGGCCGGACTGGGGTGGCCGAACCACCCCCTAGGGCCAAAACCCTTCAAATTTTTTTTTTTTTTTTTTTTCAACTGTGGGGTGGCCGAACCACCCCATAGGGGGTGGTTCGGCCACCCTAGACCGCCCAGACCGGCCAAAGGGGTGGCTGGGCCACCTCCTTGGCCAAAATGGGGGTGGCCGGCCACCCCCATGGTGGCCAAGGGGGGTGGCTCAGCCACCCCTCTTCTTTTTTCCTTTTTTAATTTTTTTTTAAAATTTTATTATTTTTAATCATTTTCTAAAGATTTCAATTTTTAATTTTTAATTTTTTTTTATGTAGTGCCACGTGTCAACCTCAGCGGTTGACACGTGGCGAGCCGTTAAAATTCGGACGGAAAATCTAACAGAGGTACCAAATGGGTTTTTACCCTTAATTCAGGTACCACCTATGATACAAAACAAAACTGAGGTACTAAATTTAAAAACACGTAAAACTCAGGTACCAATGAGGTATTTATCCCTATAATTTAAGCTAATCTAATGTACTAATTTTATATTTATTTCCTCATTTTGTCTCGTTTAAAAATAAAAAAAAAAAAGGAATAATTGCACCGTTGGTCCCTGTGGTATACCATAATTATTTTTCACTCCCTATGGTTTAAAAAGTTCATGGGAGGTTATCGTGATATGCAATAATTACAAATCGATCCCTGGCGTCAAATTCTGTTAAATTTTTTAACAGATTCCGTCAAATGCCACATCAGCGACACGTGTCGCCAATAAGATGGCGACACGTGTCCACCATAATAAAAAAATATAAATTTATTAAAAAATAAATAAAAATACTTAATTTTTTTTTTTAAAAAAAAAAAAAAAAAAAAAAAAAAAAAAAAAAAACCTGAAGGAGCCGGCCACCCCTAGCCACTGGGGGTGGCGCGCTGGGGGCGGCCAGGCCACCCCCAAAGGGGTGGCCGGCTCCTTCAGGTTTTTTTTTTTTTTTTTTTAAAAAAATTTTTTTTTTTGTTTTTTTGTTTTTTTAAAAAAAATAAGTATTTTTATTTATTTTTTAATAAATTTATATATTTTTTATTACGGTGGACACGTGTCGCCAATAAGATGGCGACACGTGTCGTTGACGTGGCATTTGACGGAATCTATTAAAAAATTTAACAGAATTTGACGCCAGAGATCGATTTGTAATTATTGCATATCACGAGGACCTCCCATGAACTTTTTAAACCATGAACTTTTTAAACTATAGGGAGTGAAAAATAATTATGGTATACCACAGGACCAACGGTGTAATTATCTCAAAAAATAAGAAATAAAAAAAAAAAAGGAAAAAAGAAAAAGAATAAGAAAAAAGAAAAGTAAAGTAAAGTAAAGTAGAAAGACTCAGAGACAAGTATAATATTGAACCAGCCAATGAGGTTGACCTCAATGAATGTGAAAAGGTCAAGAAAAACTCGTAACGTGCTTTATGGTCTTTCTTTGAGGCAATTGATGATGCCTCTGCCTCTACTTGTTTAGCACCTGACACTCAAAAACAAAAAAAAAAACAAAACAAAACGCCAAAAAATAAAAATAATTTATATTTGTGTCTGCACTCTCTCATCCGTGAATAGGATTCTTTCTATTTTTTTAAAAAGAAATTATATTATTTATTTTATGGTCAAAATTTAAAGTTAATACATTTAATAGTGTATATAATTTTATGTTATTGAAAATTTTAAAAGATATGTCGACATTAACTTCATATACATCGATAAATATATCACCTTTAAATCATAATCTTTCATTTTAAAATAAATAAGGGAGGGCTGAAGGTGGTCCCTCCTAAAAAAAAAAAAAAAAAAAAAAAAAAGGTTTTGATATTTAAATTTGTTTTTTTTAAAAAAAAAATAGTTTAGGTCTCTTTTTTTTTTTTCCTCTTATTTTGGCCCTTGAGAAAAAAAAAATTGATATAATCTGGTCCCTAAAGTTCAATTTCTAATTCTATCCTTATTCATAGATTGATCATACATAGTCTCTCAATCTCTCTTTAATCAATACATATAATCTCTCTTTATACTGTATATGTACAAGGTTATGTGAAATAAAAAGAGACAAATTTTAAATTTAATTTCATATATGATGACCATTTCGTCGATACCCTAAAGATGCTTTATTGAAAAAGGGAACCATTCACCTATGGTTGACTCTGCTTTCAGTCGTCTCCATCTACGGTTTAAATTTTGTCGCGTTATTTAAATTTTATTTTTGTGTGCAAGATGAGTCATTTAGTGTATTTGTTTATTGAAAAATGCTAAATTTTATTTCCACCTTAGTTTTTTTTTATTAACAAGTGTTATGTCGCCAAGTTAGTCTGACATGCTTTTCAAGCACAAGCAACACTAAAATAAAGCATTAAACAAGAAATATAATTAGAATTCAAAGAGGTACACTCATAATCATCTTGATTAACAGTTTCACAAAATTACTGTAAATCATTTAGCGTCATCAAAGAGACCTTACAGACTTCAGCAAATTCCTCCGGAGTAAACTTGGAGCAACATATCTCTGCAAGTGAAAGTAATTAAGGAGTTAGTTAATCCTTTCAATCAGAAGTCATTGTCACCTACGCCTCTCTGAATCTGCTCTTCTATTACAAGTGTTTGCAGAAATTTCACACACATTTCTAACATGAATCACTACAAAATCTTTTGGACAAGCAAGAGAATAGGCACAATGAAACATAACAGAAAACAAGAACTATCAATTGCTCAAATTCAAGAACATTTCCCCCTAGCTGCATCAGAGTCACTACAACTAATTACTAATTAAAGATACGCAATGAATTGTGAAGAAATGGTCATAAAAGGCCATTTGATTCAAGGCATCTTCGATTCCTAGGCGTATGGAAGCCCACATGCATTTCTGCAAATAAGATGCTTGGAAATGTGGGTAATATTCCTCATTTGGGTTGCTGTGTAAAGTTACATTTGCCATTGGAGTCATGCTTTAAGAAAAACCTAGCATCCAATTATGTGGATCAATTTTTCATTTTGGTTTATATTGAAAGTAAAAAGGCAAGAGTTTGTCATGACAAACCTGGAAGTGTTACGCCTGATCATAACTATGACTAGTGCCTCAGCTGCTGATTGTTGACTGCTGGTCCTCGACAATATTCATTTCCAAGATACAGTTTAGGATAGATCTTGAAAAGAATGTTATCAACATGTTTGTAATACCATATCCTCCACCTCTTCAAAAACATAAGGGGTCTCATTACAATTCCAAAACCAAAACTAAATCCTAGTTCAGCACTTATGTAATTCCACTCGATCATACTCCTATGAGATTCTTCATACGTAGTTGGAGGTGACGATCGTGGCTCCTCATGTGAGCACTGTGATTTCAAAGGTAACCCACATAATCTTTCTTTTCCTTTGAAAGAATTTTTTAAAAATGTAGCGAATTGCTTGATAAATGGAATAGGTCCCACCAATTGGTTGAACAAAAGGTTGAGGACCGAAAGGAAAATAAGACCATTGGCGAGTTGTATAGGAATCTCTCCAGTAAGCTTGTTGTTTGACAATTCTAGTGTCTCAAGATTACTCAATTTTCCCAAAGATGTTGGGATTTGGCCTGTGAAAGCATTATGTGATAAGTTGAGAATATATAACAATGTGAATTCTCCAATTTCTTAAGGTATAGGACCATCAAAGTTGTTGCAAGAAAAATTAATGGTGGTAAAGGTAGTTAGGATCTTGACTAGCTCCACCTCTGAACCCTTGCTAATAACTGTTACTGGATCTTGATAATAAAAACCACCAATACCAATTTGGATGTGATTGAGTTTTGAGTTGGCCTCATGTGCACGATCGGTCAACGCCATCCAAGTAGAAAGGAGTACTATTGGAAGGTGACCAGTAAAATTGTTTGAAGCCACATCTATGATTTGAAGCTTCGGGCAAGGGGCAAGCTCTGGATGACCAATGGGCTCATAAAATTTGTTAGATCGCAAAATAAGAACCTTCAATGTGGCTAATCCATTCAAGTAAAATGGGAAGGTGTCCTCGATGTGGTTGTTTCCAACGTCCAAGACCTCCAATGAATGGCAATTCTTCAGAGATTTTGGTAACTTTCCCTCTAGATGGTTTTTATTGATAGCTAAAGTATGTAAATTACAAGACTCCGGAAATGTATCAGGAATTGTACCATTGAGATTGTTTCTTCTTAGACTCAACACCTGAAGAGCCCCACTCATCTCACTCAAGCATTGGGGAATTGTGCCACTGAAGTAATTATCAGACAGATCGAGAAATCGAAGAAATGAAGCTTTGCATATGGATCCAGGGATACTCCCATATAATTTATTACTTGAAATAGAAAAGAATTGTGTGAATTCAAGGGACTGGCCGATGCTAGCTGGTAAGGCAGAATGAAAATTATTCATTGAGAAATCCAAGTAGCTGACAGGTGGGAGAACTGGGAGTTGGCCTTGGAACTGGTTGGAGCGAAAGTCTAGAGATCTCGTCCTAAAAATAGAAGAGATATTGGAGATAGGTCCTTTGAGAGTGACCAAGTTGTTATAGGAGAGATTTAGAAATCTAAGTTGGGGAAGTTTCCAGATCCAATTAGGCACCTCTCCATATATCTGGTTCCTTGAAAGGTCTAAAGAGTATAATTTGGATTGGTTTCTAAAGAAATCAGGAATTTTTTTCAACTTGATAGAAGCCAAGCCTAACCAAGTGGGATAGTGGGAAGACGAAAGGTTAAAACCACTATATTCATCCAACAAATTGGAGCCATCAAAGTTGTTTGAAGAAAGAATGAGGGATGCAAGACCTGGAAGCCCAAAGATAGATATGGGTATTGGCCCTTCCAACTCGTTATTGCTCAAATCAAGCTCTAGTAGTTTGTAAGAAGAAATGTTGGAAAATTCCTTGAGTTGCCCAGAAAATAGGTTATTGGAAAGTTGTAATACCTGCAATGATGGGAGGTGAAACAATGAAACTGGAATATCCCCGTTCAATGAATTGTAACTTAAATCAAGAGTGTCTAGATTCAGAAGTTCTTCCCACTGAGTGGAAGTAATCTGCCCTGCAAAGCCAGCATTTGCTAGATTCAAATCACTCAAATTCGTCAACTTGTCAAACTTTGATGGAATCTGAGAAGAGTTGAAGTCGTTGTAAGCCAAATTCAAGCTCTGGAGAAGATGAAGACTGAAGAGGCTACTTAAATCGTCAAGTCCACCCGAGATGGATTCACTAGCCAGGTCGAGACCAATAACACTTCCCTCGTGGCAGGTTACGCCTTCCCAAGAACAACAATCAGCACTTTGATTCCACTTAACAAGTTTGTTGGACCTAGCAGGATCGAATGTAAGGTTGTTCTTCAATTGCAGTAACAAGGACTGCTGATTGCCGAAACATTGCCCAGACACGCCAAAGACACAAATGCTAATTAGGAAAGGTGAGTAAATGGGGATCAAGAAAAGCCACGAAAAGGCCGCAAGTCTCATTGCAGGGAATGGAAGAGGTGGTGATATTAATTAATGGTGGATTCAGGATGGTATTGATTTGTTTTGTGTGTGAGTAAATATATAGATGAAAATATAATGGTGGAGGATGAGGGGAGGAAAGTTCCAGTAACACGACTTTTTGACCTGTGACTCTCGAATATATATAGATGAAAATACAAGTGGCCAACCAAGAAGAAGAAGATCGATGAAGTAAGAGAAGAGAGACCTTAATATTTTATCCTTCTTCTGTGTCCGGTTCTGCAGGCAAGGCAGCTTTATTCACACGTTTGGAGAAATTTGAGGTTGAGTAATTTGAATTTTTAGGAATGTGATTATATATTCACACCGAATCACACGTGATCGTCTCTTTTGACGCCTAATTTGTTTTTTTTTGAAATTTATGTGAGGATTAACTTCACGTACAGATAATTTACATGATAAAATTATTTCTCATAGTCTATCGTCTTTGGATTTAATATTCTGAGTCAGTCAAGAGTATTACGACTCGGGCTTTCTATGAAGGGGCGCCATATACCAATACAACGTGTTCTGAACACAGAATTTTAACTTCTTTTTCTATCGAGTTGGGAATTAAACCATTGAAAAATGGGTGAACTTCTCGACAACAAACTCAAAATAAAAATATCGCAAAAAATATAAATAATGACCAGATCCCCGCTGTAAGGGCCGTATAAAACGGTAAGCAAAGCAAAAGAAGCACAGGAAATGACACGCACCTCGAAAAGTCTCTCAACAATACAAAGAATGTATAAAAAAAAAAAATTTAGAACGTTGGGTCATAGAAAACAGAATTCTAGAATGAAAGGAGGAATGTGGAAAACAAGTGGAGGGTGGGGGAATTCCTACTGGTTCTTTGATTGAGGAAAGCAACAACTTTTGGTTTGGTTAGCGGAATTCAACAATTTTTTTGTGTTTACATTTTTCAGAAATTTGATGCTTAGTCATTTGAATTTTCAGAAATGTAACTATTTTCATGTTTGAAATAATTAGGAATTTCTAAAATTTTTCGAGAATATAGGATTTTCATGTATAATTTACTTTTGAAAATAATTAGGAATTTAAGATTGCCAAACTATACGAATAGAAGTCGCATTTTTAATTTAATTTAATTTTAAGACAGCCAAACTAGAATAGACAGGAAACAAGACTCCCTAGGAGGTCAATGCATATTAGGTGTTTGAAATTTCTTTCCCAATCCAATGGTCTAAAACTGAAAATCCCTAGATGCATTAAAGAGCACAAGATTAGTGGAGCCAGAAACAATTTTCATTCAATATATCAAAGAGAAGAGTAGTAGATATCAGATCAAATATTTATATCTGTATGATGTTGTTGGTGCTTCATTAGAGTTAGAAGAGATATTCTTCATTAATTATTTATTGAGTAGGATTTAGTCCACATGCTTTTCAAGCACAAGCAACACTAAAACATAACAATAAATAGGAAAAATAATTAGAATTCAAACAACATGACAAAGGTAGTTCAAATTATTACACATAAATTTGTACATCAGCAACTTAGCATAATTGTCACTGGAGAGGCCTTACAGACTTCAGCAAATTTCATCCAAAGTAAACTTAGAGCAACATATCTCTGCAAGTAATCAGGTGTACAACATTGGTGTAAGTCAATATCAACCAAAAGTTCTTTTACATGATCTAATTGAATAATTGCACAATGAAATTGATGCACACTAACTAGTACAAAACACAAGAAAATGATAAATGAGCTCGTCGAAGGATGTACGTCATGACTTCTAATAGCCACTTTGAGAGAACCGTGATATTCAAAAATAGTAAAATGTATTATCAATTGATTGACTAGGATTAAGACTGACTCTATTAACTCTAGACTAGGACTCTAACTATGCTAAGAAGAATAGGAATCAAATCCCTTATTGGAGATCTATTTCTTATTGGACTCTTGACATGAGACTAGGGCAATACAAAATAATTAGAGAAAAGTCCACATACTTCCTTCAAACTATCACTCAATTAACAATGTCCCCCCAAAACATTGTTAATGTATCCCCAAACGCCAAAAAAAGACAAAAATGACCTTACATTTTTTTTAATAAAATAAAAGTACCCCTATAAAGTCCAAAAGATAAAAAAATTATTTTTTATTTTTTTTAGAAATAAAAAAGGAAAAACTTTTAAATTTTTCTTTTAATTTTTAAATTTGGCCACCCTTGGTTGTTTTGTATTTTTTTTTTTTTTAGTTTTTTTTTTATTTTTTATTTTATTAAGGGTATTTTCGTCATTGAAAAATATTGACAATTTTTAGTAGTTTAGAAAAACATTGTCCAAATTTAAAATTAGATGAGACATTATCAATTGAGTGCTAGTTTGAAGAAGGTATATAAACTTTACCCATGATAAAATTATGCACTGTTACAAAAGCAGAATCTAAAAAGAGAAGTTATATTCACCTAATCAATCCTACAAAGACTACGTTCCTAAAAGGTCTGTCACAATAATATAATTGCACAGGGAGAAGAACAAGTGATCTTATGGGGATTACAATAATATGCATAATGTTTAAAAATTAAGTACAGCTATTGCACTTCAAATTTCTGTGAATCTTTAATCGAACTACTCTTCGACAGTAGAAACACATATATGGAAGATTGATAAAGTATATATACATTCAATACATTGTACAAATTTCAATGAACATTTCCCCCAAGCTGCATCAGAGTCACTGCAACTAATTAATAATTAAAGACACATAAAGAGTTGTGAATAGCCTAGAGTTTATGTTGCAGCAACAAGGACTGCTGGTTGCCTAAACATTGCCCAGGCACGCCAATGACACAAATGCTAATTAGGAAAAGTGAGTAAATGGGGATCAAGAAAAGCCACGAAAAAACCGCAAGTGATGTTAATTTATTGCCCAACTTCTTTTTTCTCTGATTAATTAAATGGCTCCGTTTGTTGAAGTATGGGAAAAAGAGTCAATGTTGGCGGCCGGAAGCATTCAGCAATTTTCTTTGCTATATCACGATGTTTTTCTTTTAGAATTTCCTATTATTGTAGAAGTATGAAATCAAGTCATATTTGTTAAATATGAAAGTGTTCATCGCTGATATTGTCTGGACCAAATGCACTTTACAGTATGCATCATATGCTCTTCATTGCCCTCAAAATTATCATATGCTTTTAAAGCCTTCGTTACTGGGCAAATTTTAATTTGATATTATCAAGTCCTACGTTATTGGTGGTCGGACAAAAAACACACGTATATAGAACTGTAACAATACTTGTGATGTTGTTAACACTTCTTCTTCAAAGTATTCTCTTCGTAATTAACTAAACTATGTGAAATGACTCCTCAGTCCTCATCTACAACTAATTTCTACGAAAATATCACGGAAAATAATGTAAGATGATGACCCATGTATTTATTCAACATATATGACTTTACCTGCAGAATTCGGACTACGCATTTAATAGCCCAGGAAAAAGAAAACAAAGACCCATTCAACCATCTTATCAGCGACGTGTTCTTCACACTCTTCTGAGCCATACGTTTAAATTTAACTTAATCCTGGTTGTTGGTTTTACTTCCATCTCATTTTATACCTCCAACAAGTTTTCCTCGCGTCCCTAGCTTGCTCCACTTTGTTCATTCCAAATGCTTTCCCATGACTTTTTTAAACTGTTCGATTCTTGCCAGTTGTCAAATTCTAGCCTTTCAAGCATTTCAATTTCAGCCGTTAGATTGGACCTTTTAATCATAAACCTTCAATCCTTATCATTCAGCATTTAATTTCTCTCACCTACTCACTCAGCTAGAGCTGTATCATAAGGTTTAACAATAACAAATCGTTGTTATTGTTAAACCTTATGATATAGCTGCCACAGCAGGTGTATCTGCTGAAGCTCCAACGGCTGGTATACAGTAAATCATTAGAGAAGACTTTCCTAACATAGATTATTTTCTGTATTTCTACCTTAAGTGTAATGATGTATTTCCTTATACATTGTATTCAATAAAACTTAAGCAAAAGTTTCACCATTTACAATTTCTTTCAGTTATATAAAAGCAGCCAAATTATAAGTTCAGAAAAATCTGGAGTCTAGCATATATATCCTAGGCTTTTGGCAAATCGGACTACCAAATTAAATAATAGCACAACGATCACGTACAGTATAATTACATATGCAAATTATATTTGAGTTCAAAGGGAATATGGGTATAGAATTGATTTCAAGACCATCTCCATTAATTGAAAATTAAGCAAGAATTTCAGTCACTCACACTGTAAAGGGTTTTATTTTTTGATTTTTATATTTTATGATGCGTATAATAGAAATGGATTGATGTGGAATGTATAGAAAAAAGATGATGAATGCAAAATACTGAAAAAGATAATGAACTGTTCGAGGGGCTTAGTCTCCAAATTACAGGCAATTGTTACTATTCTGAAACGCAAATAAAATAGGTATGTCCACTACAAAAAAAAAAAAAAAAAAAAAGAAGAAGAAGAAGAAGAAAAAGCGCGCCTACCAAGTGTTTGAAAAATGCTAGCATGCATGGAACAAACGCAGCTTTTAATCCTAGCCAATCACATTGGTTAGGAATCAACGTCCACCAAGAACTTCTGACCCAGCTTCCTTTCTTCTGGCTTCACCCCATGGCCCATGATATTCATGGAACTTCAACCCTCTCAATATCAGTTTGTCTCCTCTCATTACAGCAACATCTTCCATCATTGCTCCTAACAAGAGTCGTTATTTATTAGCCATACACTTAAAAGGGCAGCATGATAACCCTAAGTGTCAAACTAAAGATGTATGGGCACCATATAGATGCTTTAAGAAAAATGAATATTTCCTTTTGCCAATAAAACAATGAATTTGGTTAAACCCCCTATGGTTTGTGCCAATTCTAATCACATCCATCGGTTTCTAACCACATCTCTTATGGTACTTAATTTTTCTAATACACCACTTTCATCCCCTTCAGTTATATATATATATTGTAAGTAATTGGCACTAAGGAGAAGGGTAAGAAGAGATTCGAAACTTACGTTATATGACATCACGTGACCAGCAACTCAAATGGAACAACAATAAGATTGGAGAAATCATAACAAATAAACGTTAGATAGAGAAAGAAAGAAAGGAGAGGGAAGGCAAGGGTCGTTTGGTAGAGAGTTGTGTGCCGGGCATTTTGCGGCTTTTAGTCCATTTCCAATTTTATTGTCTTCTACTGGCATTGTTTCTTATTGGTTTGATGTTGTCTAGCCTTGTTCTTTGATCTTTTTGCATGCTATTTGCTTAGGCGAAAAGTACATATATATATATATATATATATATATTGGACTAGCATCCAAATTTTCTGCAATAATCCTATCATTTTAGAACATCACTCTTGTGATTCTATACAACAAATTTCCAAATAGGTCAAAAAGTTTCAGACTTATGTAGTTTGGAATGAAACCTTTTGTTAAGGAATATTCCTCCCCACCTTAGAAAACGTCCACGTGGAGCCTTGTGCTTAACAGGGGTAAAACGGACATTTTGCATGTATGAGTATAAAAGGGAGTATCAAAATTATTAAAGGTAGATCTACTATCTCTGGGAGATCTTCTCTCCCTCTCTCCTCTTCTTTAGACATTGGACTGACTTGATCGTCGGAGGAGGCTTCGCCGGCCAACCCCCGGCGGGTCTTTCTTGTTTTGCAGGCCTGTACATAGAAGAAGGGACGTTTCTGATCACGCCACGTCACCCGGTAAAAAATCAGCATCAACATTTGGCGCCGTCTGTGGGAACGACGTGGTCGCTCCTACCAAAACAAAAATCCAGAGCGGTGAACCGGTGATCAGAAACCCCCTTCATCAAGAGAAAGAGATTAAAGCAAATCTGAGCCTTCATGTGATGGATCTAAACTCGAGAACAGTGCATTTGTATTCGAATATTCAGATTTCATGAAGATCGATTTTGTCCTGGCTTGCCCAGCACCGCTACGTCGAAGAACAAAGTTTACCTTCGCCAGATCCACAGTTCGCCGAGTGCAAACTGATATTCAGTTTTCCACGTGCATTCAGAGTGCACCATATCATCTTCAGTGAGCCCCCGGAAGACTTCTTTGAAAGGCTCTTCTGAGCACGTGCCTGTTAGCAAGAACAAAGGCTAGAGTGGTTCTGAAGTGAGCTCCAGGCTTGACAAAGGATGTCCGAAGTCGTCATGTGATTCAAGTTAGGGGCCATATGGGTCAGACGAAACGTGTCACATTATGGTGAAATGACAGCTTTCTCTATGTACGGGCAAGATAAGTTTTCTGTTTCTCTTTTATGATCTTGACAGTCTATCTTGAAATGAGAAGTGCAAATGAGAATTTTCTTAATTTGCAAAAAAGCTTACAAATAATAAATATAGGGTGAGGAGAGGGCCACGTCTTAAGCCAAAGAAAAGTCATGAGAAATGTGGATTTTGCTTTGTTGGTCTTCGTGCAACATGATATTCTTCTGACAACATCATTTAAAAAAGCTAAAAGGAAATGGGATAGAGTTCCTATACTGCTTTTAGTCTTGTGGGTTTCCTCCTCCTTGGGGCTTTGTATAGTAAGAAGGGTAAATGCGAGATTCTTGGTCTACTAAGTCAGAGGGCTTTCTGAGGGATCCCTAGATTTTTCTGGGACCACCTGAATGTGCCCGATCTTGGTGTCGTGGACGAGTTGGATTCCGCAAGGGAGAGGAACAGAGATCCGATGCAAGAATACCAGGGTGATGGAGGCGATATTGATCTCGGGTGGCAGACTATCCGGGGACTCAGGAATTCGGGAAGATTGGTTGGTCGACAAACACCTGTATGGTTATTGTCAAGGAAGCCCGCGAATAAGCAAAGCCGATTTGTAGATTCTTGGTTGAGGGACTGAAAGCGCTCTTGGACAGGTCTCGGACGTTCGGCAAGAATTTGAATTCATTATAACTTGGCTCTATCTCCCCGAGAAGCTTATCTTCGGTCTCTGAAGCCGGGCCATTACGCCTGAGTCCCCATCGCGATCCTCGCTGCCTGGATTTCATGGCCAAGCTTTTTCGGGGTCGTCCGTCTTCATGACGACAGGATCTTCTTCCGGGCTCCATCTCCGGGAGACAGGATTATTTGCCGGGGTTCACTCCTCACTCAGACCCCAGACTTCCACGACAAGAATCAGAATTGATACCCGATAGAGTAGCCTCTCCTCCGATGGGCCTGATCAGGATGCACAGACATAGAGTTCGAGAAAACAAATCAGAACGAGATTTCCGGATGATCCGAGGTCATAAGACGTCCATGCAGACTTGCACGTTATTGGATAAGGTATGAAGAAAGAAATCCCGAACTCTGTTTCAATTTACTGCATGTCAAAAGCGAATTTGGGAGCATTTCTTAAGTGTTCGGAGAAGCTGGTGTCGGAGTAGGTGGACCATGTTTCCTCGAAGTTTCTAGATGCCTAAAGAGGATAATTCATTTAGTGCGGGAACTCGCCCAGGGACCTCAGCCAACTGGACTTCGGTTCAGTCCGAAGACGTCAATAAACGTGACAACACTGGCCAGGATAAGTTCGGAGAGCATTCACTAAGAGGTTGCTACCGGTCGGATTGATTACTGAGTCTGAGCAGCAACAAGATAGCTGAGTTCTAACGTAGACGCCATCCCTTTTTTGGGTACCTGTCCTCCTCCAGAGGTGCAGGGAGGCCTACAGTGAGCTGACGAGCGAGGGACGACGTCTACAGGGTCACTTCCGAGATGAGAAGATAGTCCCGGGGTCAACCTTAACCAATTTTATGGAACCTGGTTATAACAGACACCCTCCTAAGTCGACAGCGTCAACAACTGTGACCAAGCATGTTGGCCTGTTGGGTCCATGCAAGTTTCGACCTCAAGGACTTTATTCATGATTAGTTGGCCTTTGTAGAAGCCTCCTCTGCAGCATGTTTAGTCGCATTTCTAGTTTCTTGCTGAGACCAGGCCGTCACCGCTCAGTGTATCAGAAGCGACTAGAGAGTAGCTTATGAAAATCTGGCCCCACCTTGTGAGTTGCCTCCTTCAGCTGCGGTGCAGTGGTCGGACCTGCCCGTGACTACATTATACAGTGATCAATGGCCCTGCTGTGTTTCCATTGTGTTCCGATGGGTGCTCCGGCAAGTTCATGTTTGAGGACACCTGAGAGGCGCGCATGTCGGGAAGTATGGCCAACGTCTCCGAGCTCGTGGAGGACCTTTAGACCCCGATAAGAGGTCTACCTGTTGAAGTCTGGGACATGGAGTCCGACCTGGTGTGAAAAGAAAAGAAAGTGAGTGTTAGATGGTCCGAGATCGGGTCCGACGTCGTTTCCGAGGTCCGGGGTTACTTCCGAGGTCGGGTCCGGCCTACAGAGGTTAGTGTGGTAGAGCTCGGATAAGGTGTCGGAATAGCACTGTATGGTTTCGTGTCTTCGGGCATCGTTTTAGCTGGATGATTTTGAGAGCTGCTAGAGAAGAAATGCTGGAAAAGCGGAGGAAGCCAGACATGATCATGATGCTTGTCCCTGAAATTACGAGTACACACAAGGATTTCGTTGATAAGAACATAGAGGCTCCTTTTCTTTGTGCACAGCTTAGATTGTTGGATGGGCAGTTCCAGAGTCATTGGAAAGCAACTTTTCAGAGTTTGAAACAGAAGGTAGAATCTTTAAGACTGAGTCCTCTTGAGAAGAGATTTAAATCAGTTTAAGCTGCAATTTCTGAGAGAAGAAGGCGAGTTAGTGATCGAAACGGTCAAAAAAATTGTGGCTGCACTTGAGAATTCCGCAAAGACATGTCTGAGGTCAGTTCCGGGGTCATTTCCGAGGACCCTAAGC
The DNA here is from genome assembly GCF_958979055.1 of Alnus glutinosa. NCBI lineage: Eukaryota > Viridiplantae > Streptophyta > Magnoliopsida > Fagales > Betulaceae > Alnus > Alnus glutinosa. The sequence goes on from NC_084894.1 coordinate 24,175,445, forward strand.
CTAATAAAAAGAAGAAGAAGGGGGTTACACATGAGAGCATTCGGCGATCCGAGGAGTGCAGTAACAGAGTTCAGGAAGGTATCTCGTTCGTAAAAGAAAAGCAAAGTAGAAAGAGAGCTCTAGATGGACCGAGAACCTGTCCAAGGTCATTTCTGTAATCACATCCGAGATTATGTCCGGGGTCCGGGGGCCACAGTTATCATAAAATTTTCAGGACTGGTATTAGGTTGCATGGCGCCAAGATTATATTGGGTCTGACACGGTTCTACCTAGGCAAACACGGGAAACTTGCGTCTACATCTGGTGGATAATGAGAGTTTGTTTCTTTAAAAGAAGAGGAACATGCGGTCTCTGCCCCCGGACTGCAGAGGTACCTCACCACTTCGTGTGTAGCAGTAGCGGGATTTGCTTGTTGATAAGAGGCCGATGTCCGGTCAGCTGGATCGTTGAGCAACCACGGATCAAAGGGACTCTACTGTAGGCACCATCTTTGTCTGATTGTGGGTCCGGAAGTTCAGCATCATAACAAACGTGGAATATCGGGAAATGAGGTCTGGGCAGGAGAAAGGATTGTTGTAGGTATGAACTTGGAATCCACGAGTGCAGGTATCTGACTCACTATTTGAATGGTAGATTTTGGAAGACTCATTGTTGGACTATAGGCCGGCAGAGGCAAGTTGATAACTGTAACTCAAGGCGCAAGCACCGAGGCGGCACAGCAGATTTTGCACTCTGTCTGGGTGCCACCGTGTCCCTTGTCTGGCGCTGAAAAAATGAGGCAGTGCTTTTCTGTGAAATTGGTTGATTACTCTTGCCGCCGCGTAGCCATAGCCATCTGTCCGGATAATATGCTTTGAGGCAGCTCTCGGTCTCAGGGAAGAACTTCTCAATAGACTTCGTAAATTTATTCCAGACACTATCTATGCTACAGCCGGACAGGAATCTCATCACACCTGTCCATATGGAATATTTCAAGAGCTACTGAAGGAAAGAGGATGGTCGGAAAGGTGGAATCTCGAGGACTTTGACAAGAATAAAGAGCAAGAGTCGGAGAGCCTAGGTCCCGTTCCTCAGTGTTATCCGGGAAGGTCTTCAAACTCGAAGAGGTTGACTCAGTTTGGCGCACTCCATGGGAGACACGCCCGAAGCTTCACTACAAAAAAAATTGTAAATCGCCACATGCAGTTAGCCGCGTGTACAGTAACTGTACACGTAGCAAACAGTTCGTCGCGTGTAATTAGCCGCGCAGATACACGCGGCAAACTTGGGCAATGCTAATTGCACATTTGGCAGCGTGTATTTTAATACACGCGGCCAATTTGCCGCGTGTACAATAATACGCGCTGCCAAATGGCAGCGTGTGTAAATGTACACGCGGCCAACATCTGGCCGCGTGTACATTAATACACGCGGCCATCTGGCCGCGTGTATAATAATACACGCGGCCAGATGTTGGCCGCAGTAAATTTTATATATATATATATATATATATTAATTATATTTTGTAATTTCTTTTTATTTAAAATATATTTATATATTTTATATAAATATTATTTTATATATATATATATATATTAATTCTGTTTTTTAATTTCTTTTTATTTAATATATATATATATATATATATATATATATATATATTTTACTAAAATTCTCCAAATTTATTTTATCCAAAAATATCACAAAATCAAATTGCACAAATTAATCAAAACAACTTTTTTCTTAATTTCGAATACCATGTACTAATAAATATATTCATTACTATATATAACTACTTACACAACAATATCAACAAATTTGAGATTCTTAATTTAATAAAGTTATTCGGTACTAAAAAAAAAAAAAATACACAAAATATCTACAAATCTGGAGGACGTCTCTGCGGATCACGAGGTGCAGTCCCGGGCGTGAGCTCGCCAACTGTCGATTGTCCCGCAAGAGATGGTGTAACGGGCGAAGGAGTCCCGAGAGGGGATTGTTGGCTCAGCAATTGTCCAGAAGGCGACAACGGACCAACCGTTGTCGCATTACCTGCAAGTACTAAAAATAATTAACCTACATAATATTATATGCAAATTTAAACAAGTAATGAGAACAAATTAAAAATAAACCTAAGTGTATACATAATATGAACCATACCTGCAGGCGCACTACTAACAGATGACGTACTACCGACGTGTGCAGGTGAAGACTGCTGAGCACCAGGGCATACGAACGATAATCCTGTAGAGGACATGAAGGCCTCAAAATGTCACATGCGCTGCTCCATAGCATCAAAATCTCGCATGCGCTGCTCCATATCATCAATCTGTCGTATGCGCTGCTCCATGCTGTCAGCCCGCTCTCTCTCGGCCCGCACTATGCCCTCCAACTCCGCGATTTTGTGAGCAGCCCAATCCTGAGACGTGCCCTCGGCCGGTCCCCCCCGTGTGCGGCCCCTATACGAGAAACAAGTCCCGCGAACAGGAGTAACGTTTGGCCCAACCTGCCGAACCCTACCCGCATACTCGGGTCGCCCAACCGCTTGCTCGTACGCGTCGCCAGGTGCCCAACGCACCGTATCTGATGAGACAGGGTCCGAGGCAGCAGGATCAGTGGACAAACTCTGTGTCATCCGCTCCTGTACGTCGTCAACATACAAAACAATGGTAATTAATAAATACTTTATCACACGCATAATTAATAATATTCGATAACCTATAACAGTAGCATACGCATAGGTCCCGTGTCCGCTCGTTCAGGTAAGTGCCGTCTTTCTTTGTGTGCGTCTTCACAAACGACTGGGCGCGAGTGGGGGGCGTGCCAGATATAGATGCCTGTCGCCATACAGTATAAATATATAACAAACATTGGATATTCATTTAACGTTAAGAAAGAACAATTACGCACAAATAAGAATTAGGGTTTTTACATATTGTTCCATACCTCATCGTGATTAAATCTGGCATAACTTTTGGACCCCAGACTATGGGGGATGTCTTGCTGCTCCCGCAGCCGCTTCATTCGTTCAGACCTCTCCTTTACATTGAACATTCCCAAAAAAAATGTCAGAATTGATACTTTTAATTACTTATGTGTTATGATTGAATGAACTGTTTATTAAAAAAACACAACATTATAGTAATACATTCAAAGACCTACATACCACATTTACTTTTGTGCACCACTCGTGCAGTACGTCCTCCACATCCGTTCGGTCATACTTATCAAAAAACGTCTCTGGCATTCTCGCACGTATTGTCAATGGCGTGTCACCGTCTCGAATATTTAGCTGGGTCCTCAACTTCGACTTCCACGAACGGTGCTTACGGCCCATATCACCCCAGAATTCATTCTGTGCCAGGCGCTGGTCGACGGATACGGGTACATAAAATTTTTGCTGCACATTCAATCTAATGATTAATTTTAGCAGTTCAATAAAGAAAAAATCATCTTAACTTTAATTTCACAAAATACATATATTAGTTTCATACACATACCATTATGGCATCCCACATAGCCTGCTTAACCTGTTTATCTACCTTTCCCCATTTGTCCCGCAAGTGAATATGGGACCCGCTCCGTAACAGCTTGCCCGCAGCCCGTCTATAACGATTGCATGCTCGTCCCACTGGTTGTGTTGCAGCATTGTACTGCAACACAACTTTCTTACCCCTCGGGAGCACCCAATTTCTCTCAGGGTCCTTAATCACCTCAAAATATATGCTCCCGTCTGGGTTATACCCTAGTCAATAAATATAAAACGTTAATATATTAACACTAAATAACTTAATTATATCAATAAATTAAAAATTCAATTTAAATATTATACGAACTTACTAAATTAATTAGTTTATAATGATGTATACAAATGTACTTACCCATCAGCCGAATATGGTCGAACGCTATGTGCTCGGTCGCTGGGTCACCAGCATGCTCCTCGCCTGCCTGATCTTCTGGGTGATGCTCATCATCATGATCGTCATCCGAAGGCATATCCTGGGGGACATCATGTGCTAACTGATCAAGCCCCAACATCACATCATCCCCCTCGCGGGGCAGCCGGCTCTCCCCCACATCTGGGTCCTGACTCTCCCCAGGAAGCGGCAACTGGCTCTGTCCATAAACATGCATCTGGCTCTCCCCAGGTGCCGGGCCCTGTCCCCCAGCCGGGGCCGTCAGCTGTCCCGACCGCATAGCCGGCATAAGCATCCCCCCCCTGTGACAGCGGGAATCTGTCATCCTGAGTCTCACTATCAGGAATGACTGGCATAGGTGGTGGAAGGGGGTATGGATAGTACAACGGAAATCTGCTCAGATCATGACACTCTCGCGCCCACCATCGATCAACATGGCCCGGTGAGGTCAGCCCCAACTGCGATAACGTCGTGTATGGAGAAGGAGAATATCCAGCTGAGCTCGTCTGGCCGGGATCTGACCTGCTCATCCCCGCCGTACCCGGGGGCAATGGTCTATAAATAGCGTCCGGGTGGTGTGACCACGGTGTAGTATGTAGTGCCGCTGACATCGCCGGTGTCGACGTAGGCGGGTATAGAGAAGGAGAATATCCAGCTGTGCTCGTCTGTCCGGGATCTGACCTGCTCATCCCCGCCGTACCCGGGGGCGGTGGTCTGTATACAGCGTCCGGGTTGTGTGGCCACGGTGTGGTATGTAGTGCCGCTAACATCGCCGGTGTGGATGTAGTCGTGCAATGCACGGGCTGGCGTGGTGCACGATGTGCGCAAGTAGGGGGTCTCGGGTCCATTGAAACCTGCGGACAAATGTGAGACAAATTACTTGAAATTCGTTTTAATTTTAATATTAAAATAGAATATGCATAATATACAATAAGCTCTATGCAAAATAAGAAAGTATTTTGAGTTTAAGCAAATTGTACCAATAATAAATATAGCAATCATTGTATAACATGTGCTTCAATCGGATCAATGTCGGGCCTGTCGTGATCGAATTCATCATTCGTATCATGCAGGTCATCAGTGGGTAATACGATCGGTACACACTCGTGATATGCATTATCTGCATCACTACTCCCTTCCCCCTGACCAACATCGTACACGTTGCGCGGTTTAGTCCTCACGGCACAAACCCAGTTTGGGTTCCTTTCATCCTCGACATAAAACACTTGGTCTACCTGAGATGTAAGCACGTACGGCTCGTCAGTAAGCAGTTCTCCCCTGTGGACGAGGTGAGTGAAGTTGACAAACGCTAGACCATAATCGTCGACTCTAAATCCTCTGTCCATCGTGGGGTCCGCCCAATTGCACTTAAATAGGACGTACGTAGTCCTATCGTAGTACTCGACCTCAACCACATCGGTTAACTGCCCGTAGTATGTTTCGCATTCAACGGTTGGCACACATACCCCGCTGTTCTGAGTCCTCCTTCCCACATCATGGGCTAGCGTGCGGAACAATTTCCCGTTTACCACGTACCTGTTATACTTCACTACTGTCTCCTTCAACCCTCTACTCCGCATAACCAATTTCAGCCCCAATTCCTCCCTACTTTGATCGTCAAGGCCATCAACCTATGTTATCATTTCATATATTAAAAGAATACATCGGTTAATAGCGGCATATTGTCGAACCCTATCTTAAATTGATAGGTAAATATTATATACGAAAATACCACTACTTCCTTACATATGCGCGGTACCACTTGCAGAACTGCTCGTGATGTTGGGCTTCAATCAGAGCGTCCGTGATGCGACCCCTAACGCATGATCGCCTAATAGCGTCTTTATGCATCCTACATTAAGCGGATATAATTAAAAAACTAATTATTATCAATTATATCATTTGAATCCGGTTCAATATGTAAACACTACTTACATCCGCAAATTGAGAAACTCGTCAGAGTTGAACACAATATAACGATGAATCTGATGCATCGTTAGCCGGTTCAATCTAACTCGCGTTCCTGCCCCCTTGGAACCATCAGGGTTTCTCAAAGGTCTGTTGTGGAAGGTTGGTGCATTTTCTAGATATCTCGAACAGAACGTTACTAGCTCGGTCGCTATGTAACCTTCCGCAATGCACCCCTCAGGAGCCGCTTTGTTGCGTACATTCGACTTGAAACCCCCAAGACTCCTGGTGCACACACAAACATTAAGGACTTGCCCCCGTTTATGCCATGAGTTACATGAAAAAATGCATATATATATATATATATATATATATAACTGCCGGGTACATCCACCTATACTGAACGGGTCCGCCGAGTCTACATTCGCGCACAAGATGCACGACCAAGTGGACCATGCTAGTAAAAAACCCAGGAGGAAATACCTGTTCCAGCTTGCACAGTGTGATACAGACGTCACCCTGCAGTCGGTCCATCTCAGCTTGGGTTAGCTTGGTTGAGCATATGCCTCTGAAAAATGCTGACATCTCAACGATAGGTCTGACCACTTTGTCTGGCAATGACTGACGCAATGCAATTGGTAGAAGCTGCTGCATCAGTATGTGGCTGTCATGACTTTTTAACCCTGAAATTGTACGGTCCTTCATCCGAACACACCGTGAAATGTTCGACGCATATCCGTCTGGAACTCTCACATTTCGAAGCACCTTTAAAAAGCTTTCTTTATCCTCCCTGGACATCGTGTGACAAGCTGCGGGTATATATGTTTTACCATTTGCGGCGGTGAACGGATGCAATTTAGGTCTCAACCCCATCTCCTGCAAATCCAGCCGAGCTGCCAAGTTGTCCTTCGTTTTCCCTTTGATGTCTAAAATAGTGCCAAGTATATTGTCCATGACATTTTTCTCTATGTGCATGACATCAAGATTGTGCCGAAGCAAATTGTCCTTCCAGTACGGCAATCTGAAGAAAATACTTTTCTTCTTCCATACAACATCATCAGCACCCCGTGCACCCGTCTTCCGCTTCTTCCGTCTCGTCTTACCCGCATTCTCTTTCCCAAACGCAACTCCGTCCAACTGTTGGAGGATCTCGTCCCCGCAAGGCACATCAGGAGCACATTCTAACTCCTCAGTCCCATCAAACGTTCTTCTGTTCAGCCGCCACAGATGTTCGGCTGGCAAGTACCTCCTGTGTCCCATGTAACAAAATTTACAACCGTTCTTCAGATGTTTAGAACGTGTCGAATGCATGCAACAAGGACATGCCTTCACACCTTTGTTAGGCCAACTGGATAAATCTGCATACGCCGGGAAGTCGTTTATTGTCCACATCAACTGAGCACGCATATTGAAATTCTCCATCTTCGCAGCATCTAGTGTTCGTACCCCTACATCCCACAGCTCCAACAGCTCATCAATCAGTGGCTGAAGGTAGACGTCGATATCCATACCAGGTGAGCTCGGTCCGGGGATAACTAGTGACAGGATGAACGACGTCTGTTTCATGCACATCCAAGGAGGCAAATTGTACGGTACAAGCAATACGGGCCATGTGCTGTGGGATGTACTCATGTTCCCAAATGGATTGAATCCGTCTGCTGTCAGTCCAAGCCGCACGTTCCTACTGTCGGCCATGAAATCCGGATGTAGAGAGTCGAACGATCTCCATACCTCACCGTCCGCGGGGTGCCTCAATACCCCGTCCCTAGTGCGGCCTTCTGCATGCCACCTCATATTGTGCGCCGTGTGCTCCGACATGAATAACCTCTGTAACCGTGGGATGAGTGGAAACCATCTCAACACCTTCACTGGACGTTTTTTCCTCGACGATATTACCTCACCATCCTGATCGAAATGTATATCAGCCATCCACTTAGATTCTCCACATACGGTGCAGGTATCTAGATCTTTATTGTCTTTCCAGAATAGCATACAGTCATTACGGCACGCCGGAATCTTCTCATACCCCAGACCTATGGAACTGAGGAATTTCTTCGCCTCGTACGTATTAACCGGCAATGCATCATCGCAAGAAGGCAATAACTGACTGACAAGCTCCAGAATATCAGAAAAAATCTTGTTACTAATACCTCCAATGCACTTCAAGTTGTAGAAATGTACAGTAGCACTCAATTTACTGTGCTTTGTACCGGGGTGAAGTGGCTTCTCGGCAGTCTTCAACAACTCAAGGTACTTCAATGTGTCCCTTGCAGAGGTTCCTTCATTTACTTCTCCGGGCTGGCCAACATTATCAGTGTCACCTACTTCGTGCACGCCGAAGGCGTCACGCAACATTGCGTGCATGTCACCACCTTGTTCCAGGTCTCCGCCTTGTTCTGTGACTTCTACATGTTCAATGCCACATGCAGCCGTATCTGTGACACTGGGATGGTCGTGACCCCGAACAGGACCAGCAGGGCTTAGGGTTGTCTCACCGTGCATATACCAGAAACCGTATCCCGTGCACATTCCCTTCCCCCCTGTCAGGTGGGCAAGAACGTAATCTGGGGGGTGCCGCTGGTTATTCCGGCAGTACTTACATGGGCAGTAAATTTTGCCATCAGCAGACCTACAGTTACGAACGGCGAATGCCACGAACGCTCTACACCCGTCGTTATACTGTGTCGTACCTCTAGGTGCTGACATCCACGACTTATCCATATTCCTCTGTACGCGAGTTAACAGTCTGAAACGAAATATGTTATTTGATTACAGCAAATAAAGTGCTTGTTTGTTTACTGTTTGTTTTAAACAGTTAACTCAAAGTATCATTTTCTCGTACTTTTTTTAGGGGTTAGGGTTTTTCCTTTTTAGGTTTTAAGGTTAGGGTTTAGGTTTTTAAGGGTTTAGTTTTTAGGGTTAGGGTTTAGGGTTTAGGTTTTAATATTTGTAGGGTTTAGGGTTTTTTAGGGTGTAGGGTTTTAGGGTTTAGGGTTTAACTAAAATAAAATAGTAATAAAAAAAAAAAAAAAAGAGATCTCGAACCTTTTTCTTTTATATTTTTTAATATTCTTCTTTCTTTTTTTAGGGTTTAGGGTTTTGATTTTTTTTTTTTTTAGGGTTTAGGGTTTTAGGTATTTACGGTTTAGTTTGTAGGGTTAGGGTTTGGGTTTACCTCACCATAAAAAAGTAATTAAAAAAAATAGAGATCTCTCCCATTTTTAATTTTTTTTTTTTTTGCTATTCTTTATTCTTTATTTATGGTTTAGAGTTTTAAGGTTTCTTTTTTTAGGGTTTAGGGTTAAAAAGGTTAGGGTTTAGGTTTTTAGGGTTCTAGTTTTTAGGGTTTGGGTTTTAAGGGTTTAGGTTGTTAGGGTTCTAGTTTTTAAGGTTAGGGTTTAGGTTCTTAGGGTTTAGTTTTTAGGGTTAGGGTTTTAAGGTTAGGGTTTAGGGTTTTAGGGTTAGGGTTTTAAGGTTAGGGTTTAGGGTTTTAGGGTTAGGGTTTTAAGGTTAGGGTTTAGGGTATAGGGTTTAGGATTTAGGGTTTAGGTTGTTAGGGTTTAGTTTTTAGGGTTAGGGTTAAAAAGGTTAGGGTTTAGGTTTTTAGGGTTAGGGTTTAGGGTTAGGGTTTAGGGTATAGGGTTTAGGTTTTAGGGTTTTAAGGTTCGAATTTAGGGTTTAGGGTTTAGGTTTTAGGGTTTTTAGGGTTAGGGTTTAGGTTTTAGGGTTTTAAGGTTAGGGTTTAGGTTTTTAGGGTTTAGTTTTTACGGTTTAGTTTTTACGGTTTAGTTTTTAGGTTAGGGTTTAAGGTGTTAGGGTTAGGGTTTTAAGGTTATGGTTTAGGGTTTAGGGTTTAGGGTTTAGTTTTTAGGGTTTAGGGTTTTAAGGTTAGGGTTTAGGGTTTTAGGGTTTAGGGTTTAGGGTTTAGGTTGTTAGGGTTTAGTTTTTAGGGTTAGGGTTTAGATTTTGAAGGTTTAGTTTTTAGGGTTAGGGTTTAGGTTTTGAAGGTTTAGTTTTTAGGGTTAGGGTTTAGGTTTTAGGGTTTAGTTTTTACGGTTTAGTTTTTAGGGTTAGTGTTTTAAGGTTAGAATTTAGGGTTTAGGGTTTAGGTTTTAGGGTTTTTAGGGTTAGGGTTTAGGTTTTAGGGTTTTAAGGTTAGGATTTAGGTTTTTAGGGTTTAGTTTTTACGGTTTAGTTTTTAGAGTTAGGGTTTTAAGGTTAGAATTTAGGGTTTAGGGTTTAGGTTTTAGGGTTTTAAGGTTAGGATTTAGGTTTTTAGGGAGAAAGTATTTTAGGGTTAGGGTTTTAAGGTTAGGGTTTAGGGTTTTAGGGTTAGGGTTTCAAGGTTAGGGTTTAGGGTTTAGTTTTTAGGGTTAGGGTTTTAAGGTTAGAATTTAGGGTTTAGGGTTTAGGTTTTAGGGTTTTAAGGTTAGGATTAGGGTTTTAGGGTTTTAAGTATTTTAGGGTTAGGGTTTAGGGTTTTAGGGTTAGGGTTTTAAGGTTAGGGTTTAGGGTTTTAGGGTTAGGGTTTCAAGGTTAGGGTTTAGGGTTTAGTTTTTAGGGTTAGGGTTTTAAGGTTAGAATTTAGGGTTTAGGGTTTAGGTTTTAGGGTTTTAAGGTTAGGATTAGGGTTTTAGGGTTTTAAGTATTTTAGGGTTAGGGTTTTAAGGTTAGGGTTTAGGGTTTAGTTTTTAGGGTTAGGGTTTTAAGGTTAGCATTTAGGGTTTAGGGTTTAGGTTTTAGGGTTTTAAGGTTAGGATTTAGGTTTTTAGGGAGAAAGTATTTTAGGTTTAGGGTTTTAAGGTTAGGATTTAGGGTTTTAGGGTTAGGGTTTTAAGGTTAGGATTTAGGTTTTTAGGGTTTAGTTTTTAGGGTTAGGGTTTTAAGGTTAGGGTTTAGGGTTTAACTACAATAAAAAAGTAATAAAAAAATTTCACTCTTTTGTAGGGTTTAGGGTTTTTAGGGTGAACGGTAATTTGGGCTAGGGTTTAGGGTTTATGGTTTTTGCTTGTTTTTTAGAGTATAAAGCTTAGGGGTTTGGTTTTGAGATTTGATCATAGGCATTTTTATATTGGTTTTGATTTAGGGTTTAGGGTTTATTGTTTACACCTTTGTTATAAATTGAATAATAAAAAAAATAATTATAAATGGTAGACGGTGGCCAAATTTAATTTTCTGTATCTATCCAATAATCGTTAGATACGATCATTTTATTATGAAATGATGGCGAGTTTACTTTGAATTGGTTTTTTTTTTTTGTAAAAAAATTACCTGAAATGAACAATTAAACTTTTTTTCTTTGTTCTTAAAAAACCCTAAAATTGTTTTTTGTAGTACCGAATACTTATTTATATTTTATTGGTTTTGATCATTTATTTTATGATTAAGTTAATAAAATAATTGTGACAAATAATAATCCACACACAAATTCGTAGTACAGTAATACATATTACAAAAAAAAAAAAAAAAAAAAAAACCACAACTATAAGAATATTTTTCATGCATAACAACCAACCACATCAAAACACATAAAATTACACAACAATAGATATTCAAACCCAACAAAATTAACAGCATTGCATAGACCATTATTAATTGCTAAATCCACAATTATTATATGAAACTATTAAAAAAGTTATTCTCCAGATTTTAAACAAATTAATTTAAATGCACCAAGTTTATTATAGCCAAAAGGTAAAGGAAAAAATTTGATGCTAAAATTACTCACAAATTTTTTTTTTTTTTGTGATTTGTATGCTCCTTTGCCAAAATGTACCTGCATTAAAACATATTAGTCTCAAAATAATATCCCAAAACAACTTAAAAAATACTAATCACGTACAAGGCAGAGAGAGAGAGAGAGAGAGAGAGAGAGAGAGAGACCGGGAGAGGTTTCAGAGAGAGAGAGAGATGTAGAGAGAGGCAGAGAGAAAGAGATGGGTGTAGAGAGAGAGAGGTCCGGACCTAGGGTTAGGGTTGAGTCTGTGGTTCGGTTAGAGAGAGAGAGAGAGAGAGAGAGAGCTAGAGAGAGAGAAAGCTAGAGAGAGAGAAAGCTAGAGAGAGACAGAGAGAAAGAGAGAGAGAGAGAGCGAGAGGGAGATGTAGAGAGAGATAGGTCCGGACCTAGGGTTAGGGTTCCTGGTTCGGTTAGAGAGAGAGAGAGAGAGAGAGAGAGAGAGCTAGAGAGAGAGACAGAGAGAGAGAGAGAGAGTGAGAGGGAGGTGTAGAGAGAGATAGGTCCGGACCTAGGGTTAGGGTTCCTGGTTCGGTTAGAGAGAGAGAGAGAGCTAGAGAGAGACAGAGATAAAGAGAGAGAGAGATAGAGAGAGAGAGAGAGAGATAGAGAGAGAGAGCATGCACCGTAGCCGGTGCCGAACACGGGTGGTGTAGTCACGGCCGGAGAGGGAGCTGGCCGGAGAATACACTGGATCCTGGTGGTCGGTGGACGGAGAGGGAGAGAGAGAGAGAGAGAGAGAGAGAGAGAGAGAGAGCTGAGTGAGCGAGAGAGATCGAGCTGAGGGAGAGAGAGAAATGCGGGGATCGAGGGTAGCTTCCTCTGGAAGCTACCCTTTTTTTTTTTTTTTTTTTTTTTTTTTTAAATTAATTGAAGTTTTAGCCAGGTGGCGCGCGGGAAATGTCCCGCGCAGGTCACCTGGCCAAAAATTGGCCGCGTGGCGTAATGCCACCCGGCCAATTAGAGACGTGTATTATTATACACGTCTCTATCTGTGTTTAGTTTTTTTTTTTTTTTTTTTTTTTTTTTTTTTTTTTTTTTTTTATTAAAAAAACCAAAAATGGTATATATATATATATATATATATATTTAATATATAGATTATATATATAGATATATATATTAAATATATATATATATATATATATTCTATATATATATATATATATATATATATATATATATATATATATATATATATATATATATATATATATATTAAATATATATATATATATTAAATATATATATATAGATTATATATATATATATATATATATCTATATATATATATATATATTAAATATATATATATAGATTATATATATATATATATATATATATATATATATATATATATATATATTTTTGTATTTGTAAACACAAACACAAACCCTAATCCGACCCTAAGTGTATGTAATATATATAGTGTTAAGGTTTACGTAAACTCTAACCCATAAAACTAAACCCTAAACGGTAACCCTAAAACTAATTCTTAAACCTTAAGTCTGTGTTAAGTTTCATATATATATATATATATAGGTCCAAAGAATATATAGGGTTAGGGTTTTATTAGATTACTATTCCATTAACGTAAAACCTAATTAGAGTTAGGGTTTACTTATAAGTATACCATATATATTTAAAGTACTCAACACGTAAAACGTAAATATACTATAAACATATTGCACGTAGCCCATACCCCTAACCCTATGTCTATATACTATATATAGTCATAAACCCTAACCCTAAGTGTATGTACTTTGTTATGTTGCATATTTTTATTTTTGTTCCTCGCCGTATAATTATGCATATATTTGTAGCCCAAATTTGGGTATATACAACGTTATTATATATATCTATAAACTCTAACCCTAAGTGTATATATATACTATATATATATATATATAGCCATAAACACCAATGTTAGGGTGTATACAAGTAACTATAAAGGTATATAGTTTCGGCACGCCGTTTACATGTATGCATGCATGCATGCATGCATGCATGCATATATTATATATATGTATGTACATAATATGACAAGATAGTTTTGAAATACAAATACAAATACAAACACAGACACATGCAACCCTAAGTGTATGTAATGTACATTCTTACTAAACCCTAAGCCATAAAACTAAACCGTAAACTATAAATTAAAACTAAATCCTAACCCTAAGTATATATATATATATATATATATATATACTATACTAAACACTGACCATAAAATTGAACCCTAAAACCCATAATCTTAACCCAAATCTTAAGTGTATGTACCATATATATGTAAGCCATAAACCCTAACCCTAAATATATATACTATATGTATAGTGATAAACCCTAACTCTAGGATCAAATGATAGTTCGACCAAGTTTTGAACATTGAACTCGATCAAATGATAGAGGCATGCAATTTTATACTTGTGTAAGGTATGCCATAATGATCGGGACCACAAGGCGAACACAATCAGATGGATGTTCAACGAACCCTAACCCTGAGAGTATGTACTACACATACAATAAATTAAGTCCTAACGCATAAACCATATTCAAGAAACTCAACTTGCATGTAAACCCTAAAACATAACTATAAGTATGTGTAGCACAAATTTAGCACAAATTTATTGTTGGGATATAATAAGAATTTTTAATATAAATAAATTCCAAAAAATTTAAATACAAGTACTGTATAAAACTAATTAGTTTATATACTTTAATTTGGTATAGGGTACATAGCAATTTTATACTCCAATTTATTTGTTTTTGTTTTTTTTTTTTTTTTTTTTAAAAAAAAGGAATTCCAAAAAAGTGTTTTTCAGTTAGCCACGTGTATAAAATACACCCTGCCATCTGGCAGCGTGTAATTTCTACACGCGGCCTTCTGGCCGTGTGTATAAGTACACGCGGCCTATAAGTACACGCTGCCAATTGTTTGTACGCTACATCTGGCAGCGTGTCCAGAGAAACACGCTGCCATATGGCCGCGTGTCTACAGTAACATGTACTGTAGACACGCGGCGATTTACGGTTTTTTTTGTAGTGCTTGGACTTCTGTCCCCCAACAAAATGGTTATCGGTGCTGGGGCTTCCGGAAAGCCCAAAGAAATAAAAAAAAAAATTAGTTATGAGGTCGCAAATCACCCCGGACACCTTCTGTGCTAAGAGGGCGACCTATCAAAGTTCAGGCTTAAAGATCCTAATGGAGGGGAGACTTTGCATGCTCTTCAAAGACCGGAGGGGCGGAGATAAGTTCCCTTTTCTCTTTTTATTCCATTTTATTAAATTCTGGATATTAAATATTGATGGCAGGGATACATGAATATATATATATGCTTCAGAGTGTCAGACCTGGGAAGGTCTCTCTGGCGGAAGTCTTCTCTTTCTACAACACTTTTGCAGGAACTTTTGTTCTTATTATGCAAACGGATGAAGGGAGCCCGCCCCCTCGAGGGGAGCAACGGGTGGACCCCTGCCTCTGGGCAGAGGGATGAAGGGAGCCCGCCCCCTCGAGGGGAGCAACGGGTGGACCCCTGCCTCCGGGCAGAGGGATGAAGGGAGCCCGCCCCCTCGAGGGGAGCAACGGGTGGACCCCTGCCTCCGGGCAGAGGGATGAAGGGAGCCCGCCCCCTCGAGGGGAGCAACGGGTGGACCCCTGCCTCCGGGCAGAGGGATGAAGGGAGCCCGCCCCCTCGAGGGGAGCAACGGGTGGACCCCTGCCTCCGGGCATAGGGATTGAAGGGAGCCCGCCCCCTCGAGGGGAGCAACGGGTGGACCCCTGCCTCCGGGCAGAGGAATTGAAGGGAGCCCGCCCCCTCGAGGGGAGCAACGGGTGGACCCCTGCCTCCGGGCAGAGGGATTATGAGGAGCATAACCTCGGTAAAAAATCACAATGAAGACAATGAGGAGCATAACCTCGGTAAAAAATCACAATGAGGAGCATAACCTCGGTAAAAAATCAAGAGCGGAATAAGGGCCTCAGTAAAAAACAACGAACCCGAGGAGGTGACCTCGTTAAAAACAGGGAAGAAGACGAGGATAAGGCTTTGAGAGAATCAGGACACCGAACAAGAAAATCGGCTTTTGGCTTTTCGGCCTTGATTCATTTTTATAGGCTCTGTGCTCCCAGGACAAATCACTCCGGCTAGCTATCCTCAGACCGGAGTGCTTTGGGGGGGGAAGAGATTGGGGAATTGATTATTGAATGTTCGTGGAGTGCATTTCCGGGACAGATCGAAAATTGAGAAAGAAATTTTGACAGATAGAAATTTCCGATAAAATTGCAATTGCAATATTACGGGGAACACAACCTCGTCAAAAAATCAAGATAAGGAATATAACCCTTATGACGAATCATCAAGGGGAGACAGCTCATCTCCGCTAGCAGGATTCCCTTAGATTTCTTAATCTCGGGAAATTTCAATAAGCTAATGGGAGAGATAGCTTAGTCCCGGTTGAGGACATCTTTTATTGGATGAGGCCGGAATGCCTACATCCCGGCCTTCGGATGGCTCTAACGAGACTGGGAACTTAGACAGAAGCAAATCTGTCCACGGATGACACCAGAACGATTGTTTCTCCATTTTCCCTTGTTAAATCCCACTGATCACCGAAGCACATCGGAATGATTGCTGGGAATGCCAGAAAAGCTGATCTACTGAGTGCCGTAGATTGACAATAACAAATTCGGCGTGGGAAATTATGATTTCCCATCTTCAAGACCATTTGTTGCTCGGAAACCCTTGGGGACGGGGAGTAAACCCCTTTAACAAATTGGGCTAGGGAAACGTCCCTGCAGCGGACTTTGCTCCCGGGACGCCATTGATTTTCGGACTCCTATGGTAGAATAACACGAAAAAGGGAATGGGATGTT
The DNA here is from genome assembly GCF_958979055.1 of Alnus glutinosa. NCBI lineage: Eukaryota > Viridiplantae > Streptophyta > Magnoliopsida > Fagales > Betulaceae > Alnus > Alnus glutinosa. Next base: position 24,191,859 of record NC_084894.1, read on the forward strand.
TCACGGACTGTTCCTCCTTGAATAAGGGGGTCCTCCTCGGATGAGGAAGCTAGAAAACCCTGCTCGGACAAACGTCCCCTGTTGGGTAAAGGAACAAACCGAACATCAGCTCCTTGTAGACTGGATCCATTAAGTTGGAGAGGAAATAACGAGTAAACCGGTGTAGCCCCGGAAAGCGTGTGATGAAATAAGGATAATTGTGATGGCTGACCTCCTTCAGGGTAACGGGTGGACCCCTGCCTCCGGGCAGAGGGATTAATGGGATCCCGCCCCCTCTTGGATGATTATCCTCTCCCGGATAGAGAAGCAACCCCAGTAACTATTCTTCTTGAATGAGGGGGGGGGGGGGGGGGGGGTGGGGGGGCTCGGGGGCAACTCCGGGCGCCGTTCCTCTCCGCATATGGGGTAGGAGAAAAATCCATATAAACTTTGCTAGTTTGAGCAGGCGGGCTCCGAATCATGAATCGATGCACCCTTTTCGGGTTCAGGTTATCCTATCTAACCAAAATAGATTCCCCGAGTGTCACTGACGTAGAGGCCATAACCTGAAAATACAACTGACCGAAGCCTGCACAATTGATCAGACCCGCTGGAAGAATTATCCAGTGGAAGAAAAGTCCGACAGGACAAAATTGGGGCCCGGTTATGTTGATATGCTTGCAAGCTGGTGGCATAAATTTGAGAAAAATGGAGAAGCCAAGTCGAGAATGATAAAATTGCTTGTAGCATCTATAAGGCTGATGAGGGCTGTAATAATGATTGAGGAACGATTATTAGAACATAAGTCCGACGACCAGGATTGAGGGATCAACCCATGGCTGGTGTATGTGAACACGGAAGCACCCCCTAAGGGAAGTCGTTCCCGGAATCCCAACCTTTACTGTGCTGTTATTTCTCGTCACAGTGCCAGGCAAATGCTTGAAAACTGGGGGGTGCTACGATCCCGGAACCACCGTCTACATTCGAAACGCTTCTTGGACAAGCGGAAGGACCGACGGGCTAAACCTATGATTTAAGTAGGGAATCCCCGCACAACGCTCGAGATCTATGATAGCATTCCAACTCTTCAGTGGCTGGATACCCCTATGCTAGACCATTGTGGTCGGGGACTGTGCCACTTAGTTGCACGGCTTGGCCGGCACCGGATAAAAACGGGACACCACCCTTGGTTGAGGACAGGGGGGTGATGAAGACCGTCTGATATCTCGGATTGGGACACCCCTCCTGATTGAGGACAGGGGGGTGATGAAGGACATGAGACCCTAACAAAATCAACCTCGGATAAGGGAGTCAAAGGAGACCACCCTGAAAGTGAAATTGCCGGCGTCAGGCCGAAGTCAGTTTCCCAGAAGCTATCTGCGCTTGGAGTTATATCAAAGACAAGGGATTTCCGGTCTAACAACCTAGGAGTCGAGTGGAAAAATCGGGGTGATTACCTCCTCTTTGAAGAAACAGAAAGGGACACCGTGCCCCCAGTTGTCCCCGGACCTCAGAAATGCTGGCCGACGGGCATCCATCTACCGAAAGAAATTGACGGTCCGGCGATAGATTCCTGACTACTAAGAGCGATGAGTATGTTAAAGTGCCATCAGAGTTGCTGCCCAGAGAAGCAGAGGGCAGATGTTTAACACGATATTATGTGGGCACAATTTTATGATTTATGAGGCACACATTTTAATGACAAGCCGGTGAAGTAATTGGGAATTGACTTGAAACTCATGTCGCGAAGATATGACTTTCGCCCAAGAAAAAGATTTTATTAGATTTACTCGGAGTATACACATACATGAAGGCAAAGAGAACAGACAACCCTGAGAGAATGGACAGGGTGGTCACCCGATTACAAGTAATCCTAACACAGCAAAGAGGAATTGCCAGAAAAATCTTGAGAGGATCATCTGCGCAAATTCCAAGCGCGGCTTGAACAGCTGGGCTCCCACGACCCGTTGGGGCAAAATTTGGGTGCTGCACAGTTCCTGTAGGCTGGACAGGAACAGGTTGGTGTAAAGCCGGGGTCACACACCCTTGTGTGTCTAAAGCCGGAGATCGCACATTCAGAAGAACCGCCGCGAAGAGTAAATACTCTAGAGCCATCCATGATGAATTTGTAAATATGTTTGGTCATGAGGACCGCGCCAGGAATGAAGGGCATTGCAAGAAGATCTGGAGAGTCCAAGAAGAAAGAAGGGGAAAGCCCGATCTCCAGGAAAGGGATAAGAAGAAAGGAGGATCTACTCAAATGGGCAATCTGGAGACCAATGACCTTCTAACAAAGGAAATGGCGAATAAATAGGAAGATAATGACCATCAATGCACACATGATTTACGGGATGTTAGGTGAGCCTAACTAATGGTGAATTTATGATGGAAATAAATTTCTGATTACTTGCCATAAATGGCCTGGAATCATGTGGAACGACAGTCAAAGAGATGTTCAAGTTTCACGGGACCAAAAGAGGGCATTATGCAAGCTAGATGAGGAATGGTCGATGAGTCAGTCGAATAACAGAGGATTTATTAGGTAAATTCTCCGTACCTTTATACCAAAGATAGGAGAATTGGGGGGTAAGTGTTAAGGAATATTCCTCCCCACCTTAGAAAACGTCCACGTGGAGCCTTGTGCTTAACAGGGGTAAAACGGACATTTTGCATGTATGAGTATAAAAGGGAGTATCAAAATTATTAAAGGTAGATCTACTATCTCTGGGAGATCTTCTCTCCCTCTCTCCTCTTCTTTAGACATTGGACGGACTTGATCGTCGGAGGAGGCTTCGCCGGCCAACCCCCGGCGGGTCTTTCTTGTTTTGCAGGCCTGTACATAGAAGAAGGGACGTTTCTGATCACGCCACGTCACCCGGTAAAAAATCAGCATCAACACCTTTCAATGATAAAGCCCTATAATCGTAATGGTGTCCACGAAGAAGGATTATCTCTAAGGTACACATCCTATATTTAGTCCCACCTTCAGGAATCAAAGATTAAAAAGGTACTTAGCAACCAGCAATTGATAATAAATAAATAAATAAATGAATGAAGTCCCAAAACAGAAGAAACACCACTTACATGAACAGATGTTGTATAGTGACCGCCACCCAAACCACCATAGTGACTACTAATTGCATACAGCACATAGCAATTAGACAACTGGTCATTCCTGTGGGTAATGTAGGTTGAGAAATCAAGTTCATCAACTGGGAAATCAACAAACATTTATAGCTTATTCTTAAAATATCGGTCGTATGAGAACCTCTTCAAATGAACAAAAGAATCTCAGGCAATCGCCAGAGATCTAGCTTTTTGAAGGCTTGCTTAGGCTTCTTGCATCTAGGGCGGTACCTATAGTGACATATAGAGCAAAGTAATTGTACAAAGTGGAATAAAATAACAGCTTGATTTGCATAAGAATAAGTCAAAGAGGTTTGTAATGGTATAAGGACCAAACCCATTCTCATTCACCAAACAAAGTCGAGAATAACTGTCAACAAGAACAAAAAAAATTTAGAGCTAGAACGAAAAAAAAAAAAAAAAAATGAGAGTACACACTAACCGCATGTCTTCTGGTCCTAAAGGTTCCTCCTTTAAGAAGGCTTCAAGGCATTTGTATAGAGAAACAGACTCTTGAGGCATCCTCATGGATGTGGTCTACGAAGAACACACAAGAAGGACAATTTTTATGACAATCCAATCCCATCAGTAAAAACTTAGATGTCTTCTTCAAAACTTTAGAAAACTTTCAGCCCCATACAAGTTCCCAAAGAGAGAAGTGAAAAAAACTAATTTGATGTAAGCTGTATATTAAACCATCATTACCCATTGAAAGAGTGATGTCTTTCCTTGTAATTGTTAACTTAATTCCTCAAGCCTCCAGTTAAAGTAAGAGAAGGAAAAGCAACCCAAGAGTCTCTATTGTCCTCCCAAATAAAGCCTCAATAATAGCCTCAAATAATCAAATATAACAATCAGAAGAAAACCAGGATATATACAAGAAATACTAATGGTGATGACCTCCAGTCCTCCAGTGACATATAGGTTATTTTAAAGAAAGAAAGGAAACATGTCAATATCTATTATAATCCAACTGTTGCATTTCCACTGCAATGGTCCAAAGTGTAACCTTAATCCTTCCCAAGTCCATATGGTATTCGTCTCCTGCATGAAACAAATGAACCTTGTCATTCACTATAATCCAACTGCAATCTGGATTCTGGATTCTTCCTGATCCCTTTTGATTTCTTGGTCATTCTGACTTCATTCCCATCCTTCCTTTTCCCTGTTACAGAATATAAGTTCGATAAGACCACATAAGGGGTTGCATTATCAGGCTCCAATTCGATAAGGTGTTCAGCCGCGAGCTTTGCAATGTCAATACGCATATGGGTCCTGCTTGCACCAAGAAGAGCTCCCCAAACTCCAGAATGTGGCTCAATAGGCATTGACTGGATCAAATCAACTGCTTTGTCCAGCAATCCAGTTCGGCCAAAGAGATCAACCATGCATGCATAGTGGTCAGGCCCTGGTTCAATATTATATTGTGAACTCATTGAAATAAAGTAGTTCCATCCTTCTTCCGCAAATCCCACATGAGTGCAGACTGAAAGAACGCCAAGAAATGTGTTTTGATTTGTTTCCTGACCTTCATTCTGCATTTCCCGAAATAAATGGAGTGCTTCTTCTCCAAACCCATTTTGGGCATACCCAGTAATCATCGAGTTAAAAGAAACAATATTAGGTGCAGTGACATTTGTGAAGATCCAGTAGGCATCATCCATATTTCCACATTTTGAGTACATCGAGACCAAAGAGTTTTGAATGGACAAATCAAATTCCATAACCATCTTTAATACATGAGCATGGATTTGCAGCCCTTGGTTAAGCGTTGCTAAACAGGCTGAAGCACTAAGCACACTGCTCAAAGTAAGAGGGTTTGGCCTGATTGCTTTCTGAAGCATCTTAATAAACCAATGGAAGGCCTCCTCATACTCCCCATTATTCACAAACCCTGAAATGACAGCAGTCCAAGAAATATCATCTTTCTCAGGCATCAATTTAAACAACTGAACGCATTTGTCAGTTATCCCTTTGCTAGTTATCCCTTTGTGAGAGAATCCTGTAATCATGGTCGTCCATGATACTACATCTTTTTCTGCCATCCTGTCGAATAGCCTGAAGGCTTCTTCAACTGAGCCACATTGGACGTAACCTGCAATCAATGAATTCCAAGAAACTACATCTTTCCTACTCATATGATGAAATAACTTGGTAGCTACATCCATACAACCAAATCTACAATACATGGTCGTGATAGAATTTCCTAAGAAGACATCAAAGTCAAATCCCATGTGTGAAACTAATCCATGCACTTGAATCCCTTCTCCACACCTACCGAAAGTGCCACAAGCCTCAACAGCACAGTCAAGGCAGTTGAATTAACCTTCACTATTCCTTCCCCTTGCATGCCTAAAAACAATTCAAACCCATCTTTGAAACTCTTTATCTTCATATACCCATCAATCATTGCAGTCCAATTAATGACATTTCTCTCAGGTATGATATCAAACAAATTTCTGGCATCAACTATCCGTTCCCGTTTGCAGTACCCATCAACCATAGAGCTCCAAGAAACCACGTCTCTTTCCACCATACCCTCAAAAACCCAACCCGCCTCTTCCAACCTTCCCACCTTCAAAAACCCATTTATCAAGGCATTTGAACAAACGGGGTCCCGCCACTTCACTGGCATCTCAGAATAGAGCTTCTCGGCCTTGTCAAGCATCCCTGCCCGTGCAAAACCTGTGATCATGGCAGCATAAGAGATAGCATTACGCTTGGGCATCTCAGAAAACAGCTCAAAAGCTTCTTCTACCATACAATTGTTCCAAATATATGCAGTGATCATGGCATTATATGAAGCGGTGCTTCAGTCGGGCATTTCGTCAAACATTTTTCGAGCTTTGACAGTTTTGGCATTTTCTCCATATGCTGTGAGCATGGCAGTCCAAGAGATGGTATTCTTGTGGGGCATGCGATCGAAGATGGACTCAGCCTCTTTGATATCACCGTTTTTTCCATATTTCGTGATCTGAGTGTTGCAGTAAACGAGAAATTTGCTGCCTTTTTGGTTTGCAGTGGAGCGGAGATTGGGTTTTGATAGAATCACAGTGGAGACGCATGAGTAATGAAACTTAAAATATGGAGAGTTTGGGCAGGAAAACTGTTTATGTACAAACGTAGTAAGCTGTTTAGCTCGCATGATTGTTGGTAACTGAGAAAATTCCCTAATGTTGGTAACCTGAATCACTCGAACAAGACTTCGGGAAGCATGACGTTCTTGCCGCGAGCATTGTAGCGGTCAAACAAGGTGGACTATATCAATGAAGCTTTGATACTTTGGGAAAGGCGATGACAGGATAGACAGAACAGAAATATGGGTCAGCCCAATCTTCAAACAGTTACTAAAAAATATTTTCTGATTACTCATCAGAGCCAAACATCAGCATGAGATCTACCATGACAAGTTGTTCCGTATTAATGATTCTTTAAGCAACTGTTCTTATGTCTGATCCACGATGTGTAGTAACAACATAAATCAGTATACCATTTGGACTTAGATACATTAATCAAAAACATCACAGCAGTAAACCAACAAATGTGCAAATCCAAGATCTTTTCTTGTTGTTATGCCATATTCCGAGGCTCTGCAAACAAGCAAAGACTGAATATCAAAATAGAGATAGTCTCAGATATAGATGAACTAGGATAAATATGCATTTACTTCGAAAGAAGCAATAGCATAGAATAAATGCAAGTATTGGTGAGGTGCTCTACCCAACTGAGCTATTGCACCAATAACTTAAGATTTGAGACACATTAGTGTTTTGAGGTGCTATTCACATAAACATGAGGAGCCATATATATATATATATATATATGTGTGTGTGTGTGTGTGTGTGTGTGTATGTGTGTGTGATCAAATGTTTAACAAATCGTATTATCCATAAGAAAGGATGTAAGTTCCGGATCTCTATTACTTTATCTCAAAAAACAAACATTGCCAACTAACCTTAATTCCATGAACATTACATATTAACGTACACATGGTTCAAAGAACTACTAAACGCAAATTAACATGGCCATCACATTAAATTTATGTAAACTTAAAAAAATACTCTGTAGGAAAAAAAGACAAAAAATTGTTATGATTTAGGTGTTGGTAAGAATTTAATGAAATTTACAAAAATACTTATGCCTGAATTTTTGATACTTTTTTATAATTTTTTTTTTTTAAAATAAACACATGGGTATTTTGAGAATTTTAATAGGATTTTAAAAAAAAATTCTAACAGATGGTTAGAATTGAAAGATTGATACCCTAAATTGATACTTTTTTAAAATTTAGGTATTTTTTTTCAAATGTGATTAAAGATCAAGGAAGTTTCCATAAGTAAAACTATCTAGTCCGACTACTAAATTATAGCTTGACCCATTTTTCAATTGAGATATGAAATATTGTCACTCCAAAACACAACTTTTGACCACCTTTGTCCACGTTGCAACTTTTACTTTTACTTCAAAAAAAAAAAACCCAAAAGCTAACTCGGGACCAGCATACCATATGAACAAAGTGATCAAAAATTGTATTTTGAGACGACAAACAAATCGTATTTCTTTTCAATTATATGGCTTATAAGACAAGTTTTTATTTTTTATTTATTTTATTTTTATTCAAGCTTATAAGACAAGTTGAAGTCACATCTCGCAACGATCTTTTGAGTTTTGAGGAAACTTTTTTGAGGAGTGATTAGTGCACAATAGTTGTACAACTGTTGTGCACCACTCTAGAAACATGAGATAGGTCTCACGTGGGACCCATGTGGTGGAACCTACCCAATATTTCTAAGACCTTGCCCAACAGTTGCACAACTGTTGTGCAAGATTTATTTTCCATTACCCAAACCTTTAAATTTACTTTGATACGATAAGGATCGGTTTATAATTTAAGCTAATCTTATGTACTAATTTTATATTTATCTCTTCATTTTGTCTCGTTAAAAAAGGAAAAAGAAAAAAAGAAAAAAGTAAAGTAAAGTAGAAAGACTCAGAGACAAGTATAATATTGACCCAGCCAATGAGGTTGACTTCGATGAAAATGAAAAGGTCAAGAAAAACTCGTAACGTGCTTTATGGTCTGTCTTTGAGGTAATTGATGGTGCACATATGCGCGAAATACCATGAATGATATATTTCATTTTTATTTTCTATTAATACAATTTGACATTAAGATGTGTTGGTGCCTCTCTGTTATCATAAAAATGCTATTTATTATTTTAAAATTAATATATTTTATAATGTGTATGATTTTATGTTATTGAAAATTTTAAAAGACATGTTGACATTGACTACATAGACATCGATAGATGTATCGACTTTAAATCATAATCTTTCATTTTAAAATGAATAATATTAATTTCACATAGAGATCCAATTTTTCTTGTTCCCAAGGGGTAGTTCAATCGGTTGGAAACCACACCTCATGAAGTGGAGGTCACTAGTTTGAATCCCCTCTCCTGAATAAATAAAAAAAAAAAAAAAAAAAAAAGAAGAAGAGATGTAATTCCCCTTATACGAGTAAAATAAGAAAGTTGCTTTTCAATGTTTTCATGCCTTTAAAAAGCAACTTGTTGACAATGACTTTCCCACGACAAGAAAACGCGTTGCCTCAGTGACTCAGTCTACATGGAATACACATCATGCGTGCTTTGTTTGTGTCGTTTTCTGCCAAAGATCATCAAAGTGTGTTCAAAACCAAAGGATCCCATCTTAAGATTTTTTTTTTTTTTTTTAAATTAAAAAATACATATACTCCTCTCAAGCAATTTTTCATTGTTAATGTATATCCAAATTGCGTCAATATCTTCTTAAACTAATAAAAATAATCAATGTCTCCCATTAACAAAAATACATTTAATAAAAATTTAAAAAAATTGAAAAATGGTGACCTAGGCAGTGGGTCTTCACCAATTTTTTTCTTCAAATTTTTAAGAGTATTTTTGTGTTTTAAAAAAATTGTTAAGGTCAATTTTATCTTTTTCGGAACAAAATGGGTACATTGAAAATTTTTCTTTTGTAGTTTAAGTGGACATTAGTGTAATAAGTAGTTTTGAAAGAGGATATTGACAATCGAGTAGTAGTTTGAAAAAGTATATATATCTTTCTCAAGACTTTTTATGTAATGGACTAACCTATCTAAATAGAGAGACAGACTTAAGGGAGGGCCGTACGTGGTCCCTCCTCAAAAAAAAAAAAAAATGTTAATAAAAAGGGTTTTGATATTAAATTTGTTTTAAAAAAAAAATTAGTTTAGGTCTCTCTTTTTTTTTTTTTTCCTCTTATTTTGGCCCTTGAGAAAAAAAAAAAAAAAATATAGATATAATCTGGTCCCTAAAGTTAAATTTCTAATTCTATCCTTATTCATAGATTGATCATACATAGTCTCTCAATCTCTCTTTAATCAATACATATAATCTCTCTTTATACTGTATATGTACATGGTTATGTGAAATAAAAAGAGACAAATTTTAAATTTAATTTCATATATGATGACCATTTCGTCGATCCCCTAAAGATGCTTTACAGAAAAAGGGAACCATTCACCTATGGCCGACTCTGCTTTCAGTCTTCTCCATCTACGGTTTAGATTTTGCCGCTTTATTTAAATTTTATTTTCATGTGCAAGATGAGTCATCTAGTGTATTTGTTTATTGAAAAATGCTTGAATTATTAATATTTTCACTAAAAGCCTCCACAAACTCATGCAGCATCCTCTTGATAAATCACCACATGTTTCAAACGCTTAAGTTGATAGAATAAGATAAATTTAATCATTTAATTAATTCTTTAACACTCCCTCTCATGCGTGGATTCAAACTTTCTTTTAATAGGTAAGACCCAAAACATTGAATATTTAATTGAAAAATGAAAGCTAAATGAATGAGATAGGGTTCGAACTAATACCATGTTCAATCGCCACTTGTCCCAAAAATTTAAGCCGATAGAAATAGATAAATTTTATTTTCACCTCAATTTTTTTTATTAACAAGTGTTACATCGCCAAGTCAGTCTGACATGCTTTTAAAGCACAAGCAACACTAAAATAAAGCACTAAACAAGAAATATAATTAGAATTCAAAGAGGTACACTCATAATCATCTTGATTAACAACGTCACGAAATTACAGTGAATTATTTAGCGTCATCAAAGAGACCTTACAGACTTCAACAAATTCCCTCCGGAGTAAACTTGGAGCAACATATCTCTGCAAGTGAAAGTAATTAAGTAAGGAGTTAGTTAATCCTTTCAATCAAAAGTCATTTTCACCTACACCTCTCGGAATCTGCTCTTCTATTACAAGTGTTTGCAGAAATTTCACACACACATTTCTAACGTGAATCACTACAAAATCTTTTGGACAAGAGAATAGGCACAATGAAACATAACGGAAAACAAGAACTATCAACTGCTCAAATTCCAGAATATTTCCCCCTAGCTCCAACAGAGTCACTGCAACTAATTACTAATTAAAGATACACAATGAATTGTGAAGAAATGGTCATAAAAGGCCATTTGATTCAAGGCATCTTCGATTCCTAGGCCTATGGAAGCCCACATGCATTTCTGCAAATAAGATGCTTGGAAATGTGGGCAATATTCCTCATTTGGGTTGCTGTGTAAAGTTACATTTGCCATTGGAGTCATGCCTTAAGAAAACCCTGGCATCCAATTATGTGGATCAATTTTTCATTTTGATTTATATTGAAAGTAAGAAGGCAAGAGTTTGTCATGACAAACCTGGAAGTGTTGCGTTGATCATAACTATAACTAGTGCCTCTGTTGTTGATTGTTGACTGCTGGTCTTCGACGATATTCATTTCCAAGATACAGTTTAGGAAAGATCTTGAAAAGAATGTCATCAACATGTTTGTAATACCATATCCTCCACCTCTTCCAAAACATAAAGGGCCCCATTACAATTCCAAAACCAAAACTAAATCCTAGTTCAGCACTTATGTAATTCCACTCAATCATACTCCTATGAGATTCTTCATATGTCGTTGGAGGTAACAATCGTGGCTCCTCATGTGAGCACTGGGATTTCAAAGGCAACCCACATAATCTTTCGTTCCCTTTGAAGGAATTTTCCGAAAATGTAGCAAATTGCTTGATAAATAGAATAGGTTCCACCAATTGGTTGAACGAAAGGTTGAGGACCGAAAGGAAAATAAGACCATTGGCGAGTTGCATAGGAATCTCTCCAGTAAGCTTGTTGCTTGATAAGTCTAGTGTCTCAAGATTACTTAATTTCCCCAGAGATGTTGGGATTTGGCCTGTGAAAGCATTATGTGACAAGTTGAGAATATATAACAATGTGAATTCTCCAATTTCTTTAGGTATAGGACCATCAAAGTTGTTGCAAGAAAAATCAATGGTGGTGAAGATAGTTAGGATCTTCACTAGCTCCACCTCTAAACCCTTGCTAGTAACTGTTACGGTATCTTGATAATAAAAACTACCAATACCAATTTGGATGTGATTGAGTTTTGAGTTGGCCTCATGTGCACGATCAGTCAACGTTGTCCAAGTAGAAAGGAGTACTATTGGAAGGTGACCAGTAAAATTGTTTGAAGCCACATCTATGATTTGAAGCTTCGGGCAAGGGGCAAGCTCTGGATGACCAATGGGCCCATAAAATTTGTTAAATCGCAAAATAAGAACCTTCAATGCGGCTAATCCATTCAAGTAAAATGGGAAGGTGTCCTCGATGTGGTTATTCCCAATGTCCAAGACCTCCAATGAATGGCAATTCTTCAGAGATTTTGGTAACTTTCCCTCTAGATGGTTTTTATTGATAGCTAAAGTTTGTAAATTACAAGACTCTGAAAATGTATCAGGAATTGAGCCATTGAGATTGTTTCTCCTTAGACTCAACAACTGAAGAAGAGCCCCACTCATCTCAGTCAAGCATTGGGGAATTGTACCACTGAAGTAATTATCAGACAGATCCAGAAATCGAAGATTTGTAGCATTGCATATGGATTCAGGGATACTCCCATATAATTTATTACTTGAAATAGAAAAGAATTGTGTGAATTCAAGGGACTGGCCGATGCTAGCTGGTAAGATAGAATGAAAAATTATTCATGGAGAAATCCAAGTAGCTGACAGGTGGGAGAACTGGGAGTTGGCCTTGGAACTGGTTGGAGCGAAAGTCTAGAGATCTCGTCCTAAAAATAGAAGAGATATTGGAGATAGGTCCTTTGAGAGTGACCAAGTTGTTATAGGAGAGATTTAGAAATCTAAGTTGGGGAAGTTTTTTCCAGATCCAATTAGGCATCTCTCCATATATCTGGTTCCTTGAAAGGTCTAAAATGTATAATTTGGATTGGTTTCTACAGAAATCAGGAATTTTTTTCAACTTGCAAGAAGCCAAGCCTAACCAAGGGGGACAGTGGGAAGACGAAAGGTTAAAACCACTATATTCATCCAACAAATTGGAGCCATCAAAGTTGTTCGAAGAAAGAATGAGGGTTGCAAGACCTCGAAGTCCAAAGATAGATATGGGTATTGGCCCTTCCAACTCGTTATTGCTCAAATCAAGCTGTAGTAGTTTGTAAGAAGAAATGTTGGAAAATTCCTTGAGTTGCCCAGAAAATAGGTTATTGGAAAGTTGTAATACCTGCAATGATGGGAGGTGAAACAATGAAACTGGAATATCCCCGTTCAATGAATTGTAACTTAAATCAAGAGTCTCTAGATTCAGAAGTTCTTCCCACTGAGTGGAAGTAATCTGCCCTGCAAAGCCAGCATTTGCTAGATTCAAATCACTCAAATTAGTCAACTTGTCAAACTTTGATGGAATTTGAGAAGAGTTGAAGTCATTGTAAGCCAAATCCAGGCTCTGGAGATACTGAAGACTAAAGAGACTGCTTGAATCGTCAAGTCCACCGGAAATGGATTCACTGGTCAGGTCGAGACCAATAACATGTCCCTCATGACAGGTGACGCCTTCCCAAGAACAACAATCAGCACTTTGATTCCACTTAACAAGTTTGTTGGACATAGCAGGATCGAATGTAAGGTTGTTCTTCATTAATTGCAGTAACAAGGACTGCTGATTGCCGAAACATTGCCCAGACACGCCAAAGACACAAATGCTAATTAGGAAAGGTGAGTAAATGGGGATCAAGAAAAGCCACGAAAAGACCGCAAGTCTCATTGCAGGGAATGGAAGAGGTGGTGATACTAATTAATGGTGGATTCAGGATGGTATTGATTTGTTTTGTGCGTGAGTAAATATATAGATGAAAATATAATGGTGGAGGATGAGGCGACGAAAGTTCCAGTAACACGACTTTTTGACCTGTGACTCTCGACACTTATATATAGATGAAAATACAAGTGGCCGACCAAGAAGAAGAAGATCGATGAAGTAAGAGAAGAGAGGCCTTAATATTTTATCCTTCTTCTGTGTCCGGTTCTGCAGGCATGGCAGCTTTATTCACACGTTTGGAGAAGTTTGAGGTTGAGTAATTTGGATTTTTTGGAATGTGATTGTCACTATTGACGCCTAATTTGTTTTTGTTTTTTTTTTAAAAAATTTATGTAAGGATCAACTTCATGTACAGACAATTTACATGATAAAATTTATTTCTCATAGTCTATCGACTTTGGATTTAATATTTTGAGTCAGTCAAGAGTATTACCACTCGGGCTCTCTATGAAGGGACACCATATACCAATACAACGTGTTCTGAACACATAATTTTAACTTCTTCTTTTTCTAAGCGAGTTGGAAATCAAAACATTGAAAAATGGGTGAACTTCCCGATAACAAACTCAAAATAAAAATACCGCAAAAAATACAAATAATGACTAGATCCTCGCTGTAAGGGCCGTATAAAGCGGTAAGCAAAGCAAAAGAGGCACAGGAAATGACACGCACCTCGAAAAGTCTCTCAACAATACAAAGAATGTAGAAAAAAAAATTTAGAACGTTGGGTCATAGAAAGCAGAATTCTAGAATGAAAGGAGGAATGTGAAAAACAAGTGGAGGTGGGGGAATTCCTACTTGTTCTTTGATTGAGGAAAGCAATAACTTTTGGTTTGGTTATTGGAATTCAACATTTTTTTTGTGTTTACATTTTTCAGAAATTTGATGCTTAGTCATTTGAATTTTCAGAAATTGTTGAAAAAGGAAATAGCTTGAGGGGGAGTATTGAAGAAGGATCCCTGATTTATCTCCTTAATTGGAGTGTTGAAGATTTGGTCATTTTGGTGAATATGTTGAAGATTTTATGAAGATTTGTCCACATAAATAAGGCTGATTTATATGTATTAATTAGATTACAATAGTTCTTTCCATATTAGGTTCTAGGCTTTTCCTATTTAACCAATGTAGCCCTACGGCACAAAATCAAGTTCTTATGTTCTCAAGTTATCAAAAGGAATAAGAATATTTTCTCTCTATTCTTCTACAGTAACTATTTTCACGTTTGAAATAATTAAGAATTTCTAAAAATTTTCGAGAATATAGGATTTTCATGTATAATTTACTTTTGAAAATAATTAGGAATTTAAGACTGCCAAACTATAGGGATAGGAGCCGTATTTTTAATTTAATTTAATTTTAAGACAGCCAAACTAGAATAGACAGGAAACAAGACTCCCTGAGGAGGTCAATGCATATTAGGTGTTCGAAATTTCTTTCCCAATCCAATGGTCTAAAACTGAAAATCCCTAGATGCATTACTTTCCCAATCCAATGGTCTAATTTGAACTAAATAAAGAGCACAAGATTAGTGGAGCCAGAAACAATTTTCATTCAATCTATCAAAGAGAAGAGTAGTAGATATCAGATCAAATATTTATATCTGTATGTTGTTGTTGGTGCTTCATTAGAGTTAGAAGAGATATTCTTCATTAATTATTTATTGAGTAGGATTTAGTCCACATGCTTTTCAAGCACAAGCAACACTAAATCATAGCAATAAATAGGGAAAATAATTAGAATTCAGACAACATGACAAAAGTAGTGCAAATTATTACACATAAATGTGTATATCAGCAACTGAGCATAACTGCCACTGAGAGGCCTTACAGACTTCAACAAACTTCCTCTAAAGTAAACTTAGAGCAACATATCTCTGCAAGTGATCAGGTGTACAACATTGGTGTAAGTCAATATCAACCAAAAGTTCTTTTACATGATCTAATTGAATAATTGCACAATGAAATTGATGCACGCTAACCAGTACAAAACACAAGAAAATGATAAATAGGCTCGTTGAAGGATGTCATGACTTCTAATAGTTATTTCGAGAGAACCGTGATATTCAAAAACAGTATAATGCATTATCAATTGATTGACTAGGATTAAGACTGACTCTATTAACTCTAGATTAGGACTCTAACTATGCTAAGAAGAATAGGAATCAAACCCCTTATTGGAGATCTATTTCTTGTTGGACTCTTGACATGAGACTAGGGCAATACAAAATAATTAGAGAAAAGTCCACATACCCTCTTCAAACTACTACTCAATTAATAATGTCCCCTTAAAACACTGTTAATGTATCCCTAAACGCCAAAAAAAGACAAAAATGACCTTACATTTTTTTTTAATAAAATAAAAGTACCCCTATAAAGTCCGAAAGATAAAAAAATTTATTTTTTATTTTTTTTAGAAATAAAAAAGGAAAAACTTTTTAAAATTTTCTTTTAATTTTTAAATTTGGCCACCCTTGGTTGTTTTGTATTTTTTTTTAGTTTTTTATTATTATTATTATTATTTTTATTTTATTAAGGGTATTTTCGTCATTGGAGAATATTGACAATTTTTAATAGTTTAGAAAGACATTATCCAAATTTAAAATTAATGAGACATTATCAATTGAGTGCTAGTTTGAAGAAGGTATATAAACTTTACCCATGATAAAATTATGCACCACCACAAAAGCATAACCTAAAAAGAGAAGTTGTCATATTCACCTAATCAATCGTACAAAGACTACGTTCCTCAAAGGTCTTTCACAACAATATAATTGCCCAAGGAGAAGAACAAGTGATCTTAGTATTTTTATTTCTGTTGGTGACAGTATCAATATCGACCCAGGCCTTAATATCGGTCTTATTTCTAAGACAAAAATTGAGAATTTTCCAATCAAAATATTTTCGATCCATATTTTTTTCTATATCTATACTATCATCGTCTACTAGATAATCCTTGATACGGATACCTTCCATCATATCAAATAGTTTGTGTTTAGGCGTATTGTAAGTATCATAAATCTCTTGGTTTTTATTTATTTGTAATGGCACTCCATAAATATATGAGTCTTTCTTATCCTCATAATTAATCGATTTATACGAAAAAAAGATCATATCTATATTGTTTTTTAATATTTTCTTTTTGATTTAGTAATAAATCTATTTCAAAATCATTTTGTTTTTCGTAATGAATTAATCGGGTTTTTTCATATGAATCCCATTTGTTTAAATCTTTATTTGTAGTCATACGGCATTGATATTGATTGACTCTATTTCGCCATGGGGATTACAATAATACGGCATCAGAGTCACTGCAACTAATTAATAATTAAAGACACATAAAGAGTTGTGAATAGCCTAGAGTTCGAGACACACAGAAATAGTGATAATTAAGAGGCCATTTGATTCAAGGCATTTTGGAATCCTATGAAAGCCCACATGCAAATAAGATGCTTGGAAATGTGGGCATTCCTCATTTGGGTTGCTGTGTAAAGTTACATTTAATTGCCATTCGAGTCATGCCTTAAGAAAACACTGGCATCTAATTATGTGGATCAATTTTTCATTTTGATTTATATTGAAAGTAAAAAAGCAAGAGATTTTCATGACAAACTTGGAGGTGTCGCGTCTGATCATAACTATAACTAGTGCCTTAGCTACTTATTGTTGAGTGTTGGTCTTCCACGATATTCATTTCCAACATACAGTTTAGGAAATTTTTGAAAAGAATGTCATCAACATGTTTGTAATTCCATATCCTCCATCTCTTTCAAAACATAAAGGGTCCCATTACAATTCCAAAACCAAAAACAAATCCTAATTCAGCACTTATGTAATTCCACTCGATCATACTCCTATGAGATTCTTCATACGTCGTTGGAGGTGACAATCGTGGCTCCTCTTGTGAGCATTGTGATTTCAAAGGCAAACAACATAATCTTTCGTTTCATTTGAAGGAATTTTCCGAAAATGTAGCAAACTGCTTGATGAATGGAATCTGTCCCACCAATTGGTTGAACGAAAGGTTGAGAATTGCTAGGAAAATAAGACCATCGGCAAGTGGTACAGGAATATTACCAGAAAGCTTATTGCTTGAAAGGTCCAGTGACTCAAGATTACTCAATTTCCCCAGAGATGCTGGGATTTGGCTCGTGAAAGCATTATGTGACAAGTTGAGAATATATAACAATGTGAATTCTCAAATTTCTTCGGGTATAGGACCATCAAAGTTGTTGCAAGAAAAGTCAATGGTTGTAAAGGTAGTTAGGATCTTCACCAGCTCCATCTCTAAACCCTTGTAAGTAATTGTTATCGTATCTTGATAATATACCCAGTGGCGGAGCTAGAATTTTAATTGAGGGGGTCAAGATTTAAAAAAAAAATAAATTAAAAAAAAATTAAAAAAATATAATTAACACAATAAATAAATAATTCAACAAAATTTAATTATCGCTTAAAATATATAAATATAACTTACAATTTCTTTTGTCATTTTTTTAAACCTTTGAGTAACAAACGAGTCTCCTCCTACACGCAATATCTTCTAAAATACTGTATTCTAGCCAATTAGCATATTCTATAAACCATGCTCAATTAAAACGATGTAATATTTTTTCACATTGTGTTTTTGGAAAATCATGATTAGGTTGACAAGCCTTTTTTTTTGGATATGCTCTTCGAATTTAATCTCTATCACTTAAATGATAATTATAATATTTTTTTTTTCATAAGCAAGGATCTCGTAGCAGATTTACTAAATCTACCTCGACACAAGCTCGTTTAGAATTTGATTAGAGTTCTATAAAATTATTGTTGTTCTCCATAATCACATGTAACTACAATTATATATTTCATACAATTAAAATATATAACAAAAAGTTTATGTATATATTCATAAACAATTAATTTAAAAGAACAATTTAAATATAAAAACTTAATCAATGTGAAAAATTTAATTACATAGCTCTCAAGCTCTAAAACAAAATAGTTAAATAATTAATTTAAAAGAACAATTTATATATAAAAACTTAATCAATGTAAAAATTTAATTACATACCTTTCTAGCTCTAAAACAAAATAGTTAAACAATTAATTTAAATTGTTGAAGACTTTAAGTAGAAAGTAACTGTAAGAAGAAATCTCAAATTGTAGAATTCAAAAAAAAAAAAAAAAAAATTATTGGCACCCTACTTCCTAAAATTTGAGTAAAAAGAACGGACATATATGGCCTAAAGGCTAGCCTTTAAAACCCAATACCCAGCTTTTTGAAACAAACGTCACATACCAAGAAAAAGCTCCAAAAGAAAGAAAAAAAAAAAAATCAATTGATGTTGTCATTATTGTCAGACTTGAAAACAAGTCCCATGAAAACTTTTTACTTTAGAAGTAGACGTGTCCTCCTCTACTCCACGGAAATTGCCTTATTTAACAAGTCTAATCCTTTATCTTTTTTCTTTTGAGTGAAGGGTTAAACGACCGCTGCGTTTTGTTAAAAACAAACCGGTGCGTTTTTATCAAAGTAAAAAAAATATGCCTATTCGTCTTCAACCTTATCTTCTTTCACCTTTGGGCTGTGGTGACTGGTTTTAGGTTAAAAAACCAGTTAAAAAATGGCATAACATGGTGTGACTCATGGAACTTGATCCTCTTGAAAAAATTTTGCCCCTTGATGAGTTTTTGAAGGAGGGCAACTAAGACTTTCGAAAAAAAAATTTTAAAAGTAGAGAAAATTTTTGAGAGGTGAGGGGGGGCATTTGACTAGGGGTGTTCAAACGAGGCGGTTATAACCGCTTTAAAACCGCTAACCGCTTAAAACCGCTAACCGCTAACCGCTTATAACCGCTAACCGCTTTTAAAAGCGGTTATAAATAACCGCTAACCGCCTAGCGGAGGCGGTTAGCGGTTATAAGGTTTTAAAAGCGGTTATAAATAACCGCTAACCGCTTATATATATATATTAAAAAAAAAAAAAAAAAAACTGACCTGAGAGGCGTCGTTTTGGGCATTGCTGAATGCCCAAAACGACGCCGTTTTGGTAATATATATAAACCATATTTTCTGAGGTTTAGGTTTAGGTTTCCAACTTTCCATTTCATTTTCCTCTCGCCGACGCCGTCTCTGCTTCTCTGCAGTCTGCCCTCTCATCTCTCTCGTCTCTGCCCTCTCGTCTCTCTCGTCTCTGCCCTCTGCCCTCTCGTCTCTCTCGTCTCTGCCCTCTCGTCTCTCTCGTCTCTGCCCTCTCGTCTCAGCCGCCGCTCGTCTCAGCCGCCGCTCGTCTCCGCTTCCGGTCGTCTCCGCCGCCACTACACTGTAAGTTTCTCTCAGTTTTGGTAGATACTAGATAGTCCTTTTTCCTTTTGTTGTGAATAAATATATTTGTAGATTTAATTTAATGATTAAAAAAAAAAACTGTATATAGCAACTCTACTGGAATCTGACAAGATAGAGGAAATTATGTAGTCTAAATCTTGAATGGTCAAAATGTGACATCAGAATGCCTGAATTTTTCAATGTCAGTGCTATAATTAGTTGTTTAACTCTGTTGTCTATCAGCTTGGGAGTTTCTCTTTTCCATTGAGCATATGGATATAGAACTAGTGAAATGAAATCCTTGTAGACTCATGCACAAATATCTTTATTCTGTGTTTTTTTTTTATTATTATTATTTTTCTTTTTGGATTTCCTCTCCTCTGGTAGTGTCATCACTGTCGTATAGATCTGGTTTGTTGAGTAGTTTTTGGACGGTCAGAGTCTCAGGACTTCCATATTATACTAGATGTTCATCTCTTTATTATTATCATTTTTGTCTATTTAGTTTTTTCTGTTTCTTTCAATTGGGTTACGAGCATCTATTTTTGTCTATTTAGTTTTTTCTGTTTCTGTTTCTTATAGCCAGCCCATCACTGTTTCAGTATTTGATAGCCTGTCTCTTGCACAAACAATCACAGGCCATTATCTACCTGTGAATTAATTTTGGTGGATTTTAGTATTTGTTTGAGTAGTCCACACAAATATGTAAGTGAACTAAAATTTGTAAACCTAAGAAATCGAATCTAAGCAGATGTAAGTCCATCTTTCACATTTAACATGTTTGATTCGATCTCTAGTGATCAAGGGTGGTTCATAAAAATTAGAAGAAGAGAAAAATTAATGGTTGTTTTACTTTTGACTGTTAGAGTTGCTGGGATTTGAATGTTGGAATGGGAGGTAGCGTGTGGGCTTGCTGGGATTTGCTGGGATTTGAATGTTGGATAAGGAATACTCCAATTGACATTCGGGAGTTGGAGGAATTTGTGGAAAGCTTTGATGAAGAAGGTAAATGTTTGTAAATTAGTTGTAACTTTTCATTTGTACAATTATTATTTTTGAAACTTACTTAGTTACTTTTCAATTAACTAAAGCTTCTTCTTTTGTAGATTGCGCTCAATCAAGGAACGAAGCATCCTTGGACGGTGACTATGTGGATTTGTAATTTTTGAATTTTGGATTTGTAATGTCTTGGACTATTTGTTTATTTGGATTTGTTTGGTTTTAGAATTTTGAGTATGTGCCTATGTGGTTATTTTGGATTTGTAATGTCTTGGAGTATTTGTTTTGTTTATTTGGATTTGTTTGGTTTTAGAATTTAGAGTATGTGCCTATGTGGTTATTTGGATTTGTAATTTTTTGCTTTTGAATTTGGTTATTTTGGATTTGTAATGTCTTTGAGTATTTGATTATTTGGATTTGTTTGGTTTTGGATTTAGAATATGTTTGGATTAGTAATTTTATAACAAAGGACAAAAGGCCCAAAAAGTATTAAATTTTTTTCTTGAAAAATCTGTACAAAAAATGGCCCAAAAAATATGCACAAAAAAAGGCCCAAAAAATCTGTACAAAAAATGGCCCAAAACAGGTGTAAACCTGGCCCAAAACAGGTGTAAAAATAGCCCAAAACTGATTTTAACCCGACCCAAAACCGGTCTAAACCCGGCCCAAAACCGGTCTAAACCCGGCCCAAAACCGGAATTCGAAAGCGGTTTCAAACCGCCGGTTATAACCGCTAACCGGCGGTTATAAAAATAACCGCCTCCGCCAAGGCGGTTAGCGGTTGCGGTTGGTAAAATGAAAATAACCGCTAGGCGGTTAGCGGTTGCGGTTTTAGCCAATAACCGCCGGTTATAACCGCTTGTACACCCCTACATTTGACCCCTCTCGACCCCCCCCCCCTCCCTCCGCCCCTGAATATACCACATCCATATCAATTTGGAGGTAGCTGAGCTCTGAGTGCGCCTCATGTGCACTGTTTGTCAACGCCATCCAAGTAGAAAGGAGTACTATTGGAAGGTGAACGGTAAAATTGTTTGAAGCTACATCCATGATTTGAAGCATTGGCCAAGGGGACTCAAGCTCTAGATGACCAATGGGCCCACATAATTTGTTAGATTGCAAAATAAGAACCTTCAATATGGTTAATCCTTTCAATAAAATGAGAAGGTGTCCCCGATATGGTTGTTCCCAATGTCTAAGACCTCCAATATATGGCAATTCTTCATAGATTTTGGTAACTTTCCCTCTAGATGGTTTTTATTTACAACTAAAGTTCGTAAATAACAAGACTTTGAAAATGTATCAGGAATTGTACCGTTGAGATTGTTTCTCCTTAGGCTCAACACTTGAAGAAGAGGCCCACTTATCTCAATCAAGCATTAGGGAATTGTACCACTAAAATAATTATCAGACAAATCGAGAAATTGAAGATTTGTAGCTTTGCATATTGATTCAGGGATACTCCCATATAATTTTTTACTTGAAATAGAAAAGAAATATGCGGATTCAAGGGATTGGCCAATGCTAGCTGGTAAGGCAGAATGAAAATTATTCATGGAGAAATCCAAGAACCTGACAAGTGGGAGAACTGGGAGTTTGCCTTGGAACTGGTTGGAGCTAAAGTCTAGATATCCCGCAATTAAAGAGATATTGGAGATAGGTCTTTCAAGAGTCTTCAAGTAGTTATAAGAAAGATTTAGAAAAGAAAGATTAGGAAGTTTCAAGATCCAATTGGGTAACTCTCCATCGATTTGGTTGTTTGAAAGGTTTAGAAAGGATAAGTAAGATTGGTTTCTCAAGAAATCAAGAAATTTTGTCAACTTGCAAGAAGCGAGAATTAATCTATCAAGCTGAACCGAGGATAACGAAAGGTTAAAACCATTATATTCCCTCAACAAGTTGATGTGAGAAAGGTCCAGGGAGTTGTTAAATTTGTTTCAACCAAGTGATAGGCCTTCAAGACCTCGAAGTTCAAAGACAGACATGAGTATTGGCCCTTCCAACTAGTTGTTATGCAAATAAATACGTTTTAGTATGTAAGACGAAACATTGAAAAATTCTTTGACTTGACCAGAAAACTGGTTGTAAGAAAGATCTAACTATTTCAATGATGGAAGGGAAAACATAGAAATTGGAATATTCCCATTCAGTGAATTTCCACCCAAGGAAAGATATTCCAGTTTCAAAAGTTCTTCCCACTGAGTGAAAGTAATCTGACCAGTAAGATTATTGGAAGAAAGGTCTAGGTAGGTTAGATTCTTGGCCATGCTAAATACTGGAATTGATTCATTAAACATGTTCAATGACATGTCCAAATAGACCAATTGTGTGAGGCATGCTATTGAGTTTGGAATTGATTCACTGAAATCGCAATTCAAAAGATCTATTATTGACAACATTTTAAGATTGCCAATAGAATGTGGCAATGTCCCAGAAAAATTTGTTCTCCTAAGCACCATGGTTCGAAGAGATCCATTTGGCATATGATAGATTCAAATACCTCAAATTCACCAGCTTGTCAAACTGTGATGGAATATGAGAAGAGTTGAAGTAGTAGACAAACTCAGGCTCTGGAGATGCTGAAGACTGAAGAGGCTGCTTGAATCATCAAGTCCACTCGAGATGAAATCATTAGTCAGGTTGAGACCAATAACACATCCCTCATGGCAAGTTACGCCTTCCCAAGAACAGCAATCAACACTTTGATTCCACTTAACAAGTTTGTTCGACATAGCAAGATCGAATGTAAGGTTGTTCTTCAATTGCAGTAACAAGGACTGCTGATTGCCGAGACATTGCCCAGACACGCCAAAGACACAAGTGCTAATTAGGAAAAGTGAGTAATTAATGGGGATAAGGAAAAGCCACAAAAAGACCGCTAGTGATCTCACTGCAGGGAATGGAAGAGGTGGTACTGATATTAATTAATGGTGGATTATTCAGGATGGTATGAATTTGTTTTGTGTGTGAGTAAATATATAGATGAAATATAATGATGGAGGATGAGGCGAGAAAAGTTCCAGTAACTCTTGACACTTATATATGGATGAAAATATAATTAAGTGGCCGACCAAGAAGAAGAAGATCGATGAAGTAAGAGAGAAGAGAGACCTTTATTCACACGTTTGGAGAAATTTGCGGTTGAGTAATTTGGATTTTTAGGAATGTGATTATATATTCACACCGAATCACACGTGATTGTCACCATTGACGCCTAATTTGTTTTTTTTTTTTTGAAATTTATGTAAGGATTAACTTCATATATATACAGACAATTTACATGATAAGAGTATTACGACTCGGGCTTTCTATGAAGGGGCACCATATACCAATACAACGTGTTCAGATAGAATTTTAACTTCTTTTTGTAAGCGAATTGGGAATCAAAACACCGAAATATGGGTAAGCTTCCCAACAATAATTTTAAAATGAAAATACTGCAAAAAATACAAATAATGACCAAGTCCTCTCTGTAAGGGCCTTATAAAACGTAACCGAAGCAAAAAAGGCACATGAAATGACACGCACCTCGAAAAGTCTCTCAACGATACAAAGAATGTGAAAAAAAAAAAAAAAAATTGAACGTTGGGTTATAAAAAGCAGAATTCTAGAATGAAAGGAGGAATGTGGAAAACAAGTGGAGGTGGGGGAATTCCTACCGGTTCTTTGATTGAGGAAAGCAATAACTTTTGGTTTGGTTAGCGGAATTCAACATTTTTTTTTTGTGTTTACATTTTTAAAAAAATTTGATGCTTAGTCATTTGAATTTTCAGAAATATAACTATTTTCATGTTTGAAATAATTAGTTATTTCTAAAATTTTTCAAGAATATAGGATTTTCATGTATAATTTACTTTTGAAAATAATTAGGAATTTAAGACCGCTAAACTATAGGAATAGAAGCCACATTTTAAATTTAATTTAATTTTAAGACAGCCAAACTAGAATAGACAGGAAACAAGACTCCTTGAGGAGGTCAGTGCATATTAGGTGATTGAAATTTCTTTCCCAATCCAATGGTCTAAAACTGAAAATCCCCAGATGCAATACTTTCCCAATCCAATGGTCTGATTTGAACTAAATAAAGAGCACAAGATTAGTGGAGCCAGAAACAATTTTCATTCAATCTGTCAAAGAGAAGAGTTGTAGATATCTAATCAAATATTTATATTTGTATGTTGTTGGTGCTTCATTAGAGTTAGAAGAGATATTCTTCATTAATTATTTATTGAGTAGGATTCAGTCCACATGCTTTTCAAGCACAAGCAACACTAAAACATAGCAATAAAAAACTGGGAAAATAATTAGAATCCAGACAACATGACAAAAGTAGTGCAAATTATTACACATAAATGTGTATATCAGCAACTGAGCATAACTGTCACTGGAGAGGCCTTACACACTTTAGCAAACTTCATTCAGAGTAAACTTGGAGCAATTTATCTCTGCAAGTCATCAGGCATACAATATTGGTGTAAGTCAGTATCAACCAAAAGTTCTTTTACACGATCTAATTGAATAATTGCACAATGAACTTGATGCACACTAACTACTACAAAACACATGAAAATGATAAATGGGCTTGTTGAAGAGGGTTGTGACTTTTAATGGCTACTTTAAGAGAACTGTGATATTTAGAAACACAGTAAAATGAATTATCAATTGACCGACTAGGATTAAGACTGACTCAATTAACTCTAGACTAGGACTCTAACTATACTTAGAAGAAGGGGAATCAAACCCCTTATTGGAGATTTATTCCTTATTGGACTCTAACACGAGACTGGGGCAATATTAAATAACTAGGGAAAAATCTACATACCCCACTCAAACTGCCACATAATTGACAGTGTCCCCCCAAACTACCAAAAGATTGTCAATGTATCCCCCAAAGGCCAAAAAAAGACAAAAATAACCTTACAATTTTTTTAATAAAACAAAAATACCCATATAAATTCCAAAAAATAATTTTTTCTTTTTTTTTTTTTCTTTTTTCTTTTTTTTTTTAATTTTTAAATTTGGCCACCCTTGGTTTATTTGTATTTTTTTTTTAGTTTTTTTTTAATTATTATTATTTTTTATTTTATTAAGCGTATTTTCGTCATTGGGGAATATTGACAATTTTTAGTAGTTTAGAAAGACATTGTCCAAATTTAAAGTTTAAGGAGACATTATCAATTGGGTAATAGTTTAAAGAAGGTAAATGAACTTTACCATTATAAAATTATGCACCGCTTCAAAAACAGAACCTAAAAAGAGAAGTTGTTATATTCACATAATCAATGGTCAATCACAATAATCGAAAGGTCGCATATTCCAATATAATTGCACAGGGAGAAGAACAAGTGATCTTATGGGGATTAGAATAATGTGCATAATGTGTAAAAATTAAGTACAGCTATTGCACTTCAAATTTCTATGAATCTTTAATCCAACTCTTCGACAGTAGAAACACATACGTGGAAGATTGATAAAGTATACATTCAATAATTGATTGTAGTTTTGCTGCACATGTAATTTGTTTCTGAGTTTAGTAGCTGCTGTTTGTAGTAGTCTGATGGGTTTGTTCTTATTCTCTATTTGAGAATTAGTTCCGGTCTTCATTGGAGGGTCTGTAAACGTTTTGAGTTTGGTTTATAATAGTTTTAATTCATCCAAAAAAAAAAAAAAAAATAGTATACATTAAATACATTATACAAATTTCAATGAACATTTCCCCCTAGCTGCATCAGAGTCACTGCAACTAATTAATAATTAAAGATATGTCAATAATTAAGAGTTGTGAATATCCTAGAGTTCGAGACACACAGAAATGGTTATAAGAGGCCATTTGATTCAAGGCATTTTGGATTCCTATGAAAGCCCACATGCAAATAAGATGCTTGGAAATGTGGGCGTTCCTCATTTGGGTTGATGTGTAAAGTTACATTTGCCATTACAGTCATGCCTTAAAGAAAACGTGGGGATCCAATTATGTGGATCAATTTTTTGTTTTGATTTATATTGAAAGGAAAAAAGCAAGAGATTTTCATGACAAACCTGGAGGTGTTGCGTTTGATCATAACTACAACTAATGCCTCGGCTACTGACTGTTGAGTGCTGGTCTTCGACGATATTCATTTCCAAGATACAGTTTAGGGAAGGTCTTGAAAAGAATGTCATCAACATGTTTGTAATACCATATCCTCCATCTCTTCCAAAACATAAGGGGCCCAACTACAAATCCAAACCCAAAAACAAATCCCAGTTCAGCACTTACGTAATTCCAGTCGATCATACTCTTATGAGGTTCTTCAAATGTTGGAGGTGACAATCGTGGCTCCTCATGTGAGCACTGTGATTTCAAAGGCAAACCACATAATCTTTCGTTTCCTTTGAAGGAATTTTCAGAAAATGTAGCAAATTGCTTGATGAGTGGAATTTGTCCCACCAATTGGTTTAATGAAAGGTTTAGGACTGACAGGAAAATAAGACCATTGGCGAGTTGCACAGGAATCTTACCGGTAAGCTTATTGTTTGACAAGTCCAAAGACTCAAGATTACTCAATTTTCCCAAAGATGCTGGGATTTGACCCGTTAAAGTATTGTGCGACAGGTTAAGAATATACAACAATGTGAGTTCTCCAATTTCTTCAGGTATAGGACCGTCAAACTTGTTGCAAGAGAAGTCAAGGTTCGTGAAGATAGTTAGGATCTTCACCAGCTCCAACTCTAAACCTTTGATAGTAATTGCTATCGTATCTTGATAGTACAAATCACCAATACTAATCTCGATGTACTTGAGCCTTGAGTGCGCCTCATGTGCACGATCAATCATTGCCATGCAAGACAAAAAAAGCATTACTGGAAGGTTACCAGTAAAATTATTTGAAGCTACGTCAACAATTTGAAGCATCGGCCAGGAGGAATTAAGCTTTGGATGAGAAATGGGCCCGTAGAATTTGTTAGATCTCAAAACAAGGACCCTCAAGGATGTGTGGTTCAAGTAAAATGGGAAGGTATCCTCGATGTGGTTATTCCCAATGTCCAAGACCTCCAACCAAGAGCAATTGGCCAAAGATTTTGGTAACCCTCCTTCTAGTTGGTTTTTATTGAGAGCTAAAGTTTGTAAACCACAATTATCTGGAAATGCATCAGGAATTGTGCTGTTGAGTTTGTTTTTCCTTAGATTCAGCACCTCTAGATGTATACCACTCATTTCAATCAAGCATTGGGGAATTTTGCCACTGAAGGAATTATTGGACAGATCTATAATTTCAAGTTCTGTAGCATTGCATATTGTTCTAGGAATGCTCCCGTAGAATTTATTACTCGAAAGGGACAAGAAGCTGGTGCAAGCAAGGGATTGACCAATGCTTGTTGGTAGCTCTCCATCGATTTGGTTGTTTGAAAGGTCTAGAAAGTATAAAAAAGATTGGTTTCTCAAGAAAGCAGGAAATTTTTTCAACTTGCAAGAAGCGAGAATTAATGTATCAAGGTGAAAGGATAATGAAAGGTTAAAATCATTATATTCAGTCAACAAGTTGATGTGAGAAAGATCAAGGTAGTAAAGATTTTTTAACGGCCAAATCACACTAAGGTCCAGGGAGTTGTTAAATTTGTTTGAACCAAGTGATAGGATTTCAAGACCTCGGAATTCAAAGATAGACATGGGTATTGGTCCTTCCAACTGGTTGTTACCCAAATAAACACATCTTAGTACGTAAGAAGAAACATTGGAAAATTCTTTGAGTTGACCAGAAAATTGGTTGGACGAGAGACTTAAATATTGCAATGATGGAAGGGAAAATAGAGAAACTGGAATATTCCCATTCAGTGAATTTCCATCCAAGTAAAGATTTTCCAATTTCAAAAGTTCTTCCCACTGAGTGGAAGTAATCTGACCAGTAAGATTATTGTAAGAAATGTGTAGCAAGGTTAGATTCTTGGCCATGCTAAATACTGGAATTGATCCGCTAAACATGTTCGATGACATGTCCAAATAGACCAATTGTGTGAGGCTAGCCAATGAGTTTGGAATTGATCCGTTGAAATTACAATTCTGAATATCTATTGTTGACAACATTTTAAGATTGCCAATAGAATATGGCAATGTCCCAGAAAAATTTGTTCTCCCAAGCACCATGGTTCGAAGAGATCCATTTGGAGGAAATTCTGGCAAAGAACCTTGCAAATCATTGTATGATAAGTCAAGAGTTTGTAGCGTTGGAACTTGAAAGATCTGTTTTGGACATGTTCCATTCAACCCAGAAGAGGAGACTTCCAAAGATGTTAGGTTTTTGAAATCTGTAAAAAAAATTGGAACTGGAGAAGAAAAGTGGTTCCAATTTAAACGAATAATTGAGAGGGACTTGAGATTCCGTAACGATGAATCAATAGGGCCTGAAAGATTGCAGTGTGACAAGCTCAACACTCTCAGATTTGGCAACGAAGATGATAAGGCGTGACACCACTCCTTACCTTGGGCTGATATAACTACACCATCAAGATGAAGTTCGATAAGCTCCGAAAGGTTCTGAACGAGCATATTTAAATTTGGATTCTCAAGTGTCAATGGGGCATAAATATCATCGTAGGTGTAATAATTGCTAGATAAATCAAGAGTAACCAACCTTGTCAAACGCGAAATTGCAATAGGAATCTGCCCTGCAAAGCCAACGTATGATAGATTCAGATAACTCAAATTCGCCAGCTTGTCAAATTGTGATGGAATCTGAGAAGAGTTGAAGTTGTTGTCAGCCAAACTCAGGCTCTGGAGATGCTGAAGACTGAAGAGACTGCTTGAATCGTCAAGTCCATCCGAGATGGATTCACTGCTCAGGTCGAGACCAATAACACGTCCCTCATGACAGGTTACGCCTTCCCAAGAACAGCAATCAACACTTTGATTCCACTTAACAAGTTTGTTGGACGTCATAAAAGGATGGAATGTAAGGTTGTTCTTCAATTGCAGCAACAAGGACTGCTGATTGCCAAAACATTGGCCAGACACGCCAAAGACGCAAATGCTAATTAGGAAAAGTGAGTAAATGGGGATCAAGAAAAGCCACGAAAAAACCGCAAGTGATGTCATTGCAGGGAATGGAAGAGGTGGTACTGATATTAATTAATGGTGGATTATTCAGGATGGTATGAATTTGTTTTGCGTGTGATTAAATATATAGATGGTCGGGGGTTGTGGCCATGCACGAATCAGGCAATTAAGTAAAGTTCCGCGAAGACGACTTTTTGACCAGTAACTCTGAGTCGTCCTAACTCGTACGTGGCCGAGCAAGAGGAAGAAAATGAAATAAGAGAAGAGAGAGCTTTTACGTACTTAATTAATTAGCTCCTCTCATACGTTTTGGAAGAAGTGAAGAAAAGTCAAAAGAAATTAATAATTGCATCAAACGCCAACCACCATATATCAAATTAAATCAATTGGTACGTACCGTAACGTAGCCTTTATTTATCGCCACTGCGCGCTATATTAATTTATTGCCCAACTTCTTTTTTGTCTGATTATTAATTAAATGGACACATGAGTTTAACATTTCAGAAAATATGGCTCCGTTTCTTTAAGTATGGGAAAAAGACTAACATTTCACCTGCCCTCTGACGTGGCACTCATTTTCCTTTGTAAAAATTCTGCACATTTCTCGTTCACATTTTTTTTTAAAAAAAAATAAATAAATAAATAAAGGAAAAAAAAAATACAATTTCTTTTAAAGGAAAACAAAAAAAATGTTAGGATTTTGTAATTGGTCAGAATTTAACAAAATTTGTAAAAATACTCATGCCTGAATCTTTGAAAAATTTTATAATTTTTTATTTTTTAACAGCAAATTCTAACAGAGTACCTTTAAGTGAGACATTTGGAAACATGGATTCCCCAATTTAAGACGTTTGCTAGTTCAGTACCCTTATCTCAAAACGACGTATAATTCGATACCATTTTGTGAAGTTACCCCTCAAAATTAAGTTCAAATCTTCTCTCGCTCCTCATAGTTACTATATGACACTGCATATCATTAGACAGTAACGTTTTGGAAGTGGTGGATTATGATAGCAGGCGAAAGATGGAGGAAGATTTATTGAAAATAACATTTTTGGAAAAAATACAATTTAACTTTTCAAATTACCATTCTTTCTCTGGATGACCCCAAACTACTAAGGCTTGCATTCTAATCCCCCAAACTATCAAAAACTTTGAAAAATGTCTATTTTGACGAAATATTCCCATAATATCCCTATTACGTGTCATTTTTCAATTAAAAAATTAAAAAAAATCGAAATAATTAAAAAAAAATACAATAAAAAATCATAATCATCCAAATTTTCAGCAATATTCCTATCATTTTAGAACATCACACTTGTGATTCTATACAACAAATTTCCAAATAGGTCAAAAAGTTTCAGACTCATCTTCTCTCACTCCTCACAGTTATTATACGACACTGCATATCATTAGATAGTAACGTTTTGGAAGCGGTGGATTTTGATAGTAGGCGAAAGATGGAGGAAGATTTATTGAAAATAACATTTTTGGAAAAAATATAATTTAGTTTTTCAACATTTCTTTAGATGATCCTCAAACTATTGAGGCTTGCATTCTTATCTCTCAAACTACTAAAAACTTGAAAAATGCCAATTTTGACGAAATATTCACATAATACCCATGCCACGTGTCATTTTTCAATTAAAAATTAATAAAAATTTAAAAAAAAAAATCAAAAAATTCGAAATAATTAAAAAACATACAAAAAAAAAATCAATAACTTTTTTTTATTTTTTTTTTAAAAAAATTAAAAAAATAAATAAATCGGTTTCTAACGAAAAAAATAGACAGTAACCAAAAGGGTGTGGGAAAAATCAAATCGCTGTTGATAAATAACGCCACCCCGAATGGGCTAGTTTGGCAACCCATTTCCATTCTCTCTATTTCTTTTCACTTCTCCCAAAAATATCAAATCAAAAACATTTTAATTTTTTTACACTTTTTATATCACATCAACTATATTTTATTATTATTCAAATAATAAAATTCACTACAAAATAAAATTTTTTCACTTTTCTATAAAACATTCTTAAATTTTATATCACATCAATCACTTCTTATTCTACGACACATAAACATTTCACAATATAATTACTTATCAAACAAGCAATGAAGGAGGTCTGGAGGATGAGGCGAGGAAAGTTCCAGTAACATGACTTTTTGACGTGTGACTCTGAGTCGTTGTACGTGGCGGACCAAAAGGAAGAAAATGAAGTAAGAGAAGAGAGACCTTTTACTTAATTAGCGCCTGTCATACGTTTTGGAAGAAGAAGAAGAAAAGTCAGGAAATTAATGTGACATATATATATAATAATTGCCTCAAACGCCAACCACCATCATTTGTCTGATTAAATGGACACATGACTTTGACATTTCAGAAAATATGGCTCCGTCTGTTTCAATTAAATGCTAAAACAAAAAGAGATAAAAGATAAATAGTTTAAATATTATTTTAAATAAATGTTAGAGGAATGAGAGATGAAATATATAATTTTTTATACTAAAATAACGCTAATTAAGGGAGGAATCACTTTTGCTTCCGTAGACGTAGGGTACAACTTTTGGTTATTTTGATATTTCATTAGTTTATGGAACAATAAAAAATTTAATTCAAGTGGATTTTAAGAAGTTTTCTTTACATGTAGGGAATGCGATGATGAGATTTATAAAAGTTGCTGCTAGTTAGTGCTCTTAGTAGCTAATTAATTACCAAATCACTCATACTCAAAGAAATGTAAACCAATATTTCTTAAACTTAATCATTTACAAACCCATAATAAGAAAATGGCATTCTAGAAATTGAAGTACCGTTTCTAATCGACTAGGCTAGAATTACAAACAAAAACAGAAAATATAACACAATCAAGCCTATTTCATTCTATTTCAATCTATACCAATCATTCTTCTCATTTTATGGGAGGTAAAATTATAAATTAAGTTTTTATTTGATTATATTGTTATAATCTCTAAATTTCTTACACACGTAGAAATGAACAGTCAAAATACAGAATTGTTACGGAGAGAGAATACATAGGCTAGAAAGTGTCGAAACTCCCACACAAGAAGAGACAAAATGCACTCATAATTTTCCTTTCTAATATTTAGGATCGCCTTCCTCTTGATTTACTTTTTTTTCATTTGGGGTCTCAACGACCCAAGTGGCCGACCTATTGGGAATGCCTATCTTATGGATTGGATGGGATTGGGTTTAGCTTGTCATTGTCCTTTAATAAAATAAAAAATAAAAAAAATATCGTCATGTCCAAAGGAGAGGTGGTTGAGCAGTTGGCCTATTAGAATCACCCATTACATCTGTTAGTGAATCTGATCAAGTTGATAAACATGCATGCCACTACAGCAAATGATGCACTCTGCTCAACGATAATGATCAAGGCTCCCAAGTGCTTTCCACACCTACTCTGTTTCCTCTAGTGATCAATCATGAGCGCCCATCTACTCGACATGTGGTTTGGCAAATTATACACACAAAATCTCAAAAACTCCAGAACTTAAACTATTACATGGAAGGTATGGTTACAAGTTCATACTGCTAATGCTTAATTGGAATGAAAAAAATATATATATACTTTTGTTTATTTCAGCAACTGCTGCGCTCCACTTCGATTCCTTAGAACTTCAACTTTCATTTGTTACTAGGTCAATTTAATATTTTCTATCAATGAATTTTAGATTTTTAAGATAAGTTGTGATTTAAAATGTATAAAATTTATAGGAGTGAACGGCTGAAAATGTTAGGTTGCAATGCATTCACATACACTATAGTGACGACTGTGCAGTGCAATTAAATAATTAATGGTTGCAAGGTTAATTTGGTTCATGTTTAGACGGTAAAAAACAAAAACAAAAACAAAAAAGTCAAAGGTTTGTTTTATATTCTCTAGACGGTGTTGTACGCCTGTACCATATGTGCTGATTATTTGCTTCGAGCTAAGAGAGATTCGTAGTTATCTGTTGAAGAATGAACAAAATTGCTATCGTGCTTTCAAAGTCAATTTATCAGAAGCTTCCATCAAACAAATTTATCTAATTGTTTCCCAAGAAAATTAAAAGCAATTTATTAATTGAAAATTAAGCAAGAATTTCAGTCACTTTCACTGTAAAAGGTTTTATTATTTGATTTTTATATTTTATGATGTTCAAAAAAAAAGAATCGGATTGATCGAACGTGGAATGTAAAGGAAAAAGATGATGAATGCGAAATACTGCATTCAATATACTGAAAAAGATAATAAACCTGTCCGTTTGGGTATTCGATTTTTGAAATCATAATTTAATTCTTATTTGGTGTGCGAATTTTGAGGTTTAACTTTATGAGATAAAATTAGAAAAAGTTGAATAAAATATAATTTGTTTTTGAAAAAGTTGAAAATAAAATATGGTTTTTTTAAGAAAAAAAAAAAAGAAAAAGAAGCAAATATTATAACAAGTAGAAAACGTTTTATACTTGCATCCAAACAGATAAGTCTCCAAATTACAGGTAATTGTTACTATTTTGATTCTTACCTTTATCTACCCGTTGGAGCCCATACATACAAACCCCATTATGTTAGAATACTCTAAAAGAATTTACAGCAGCTCCTATCCGCCCCCAAAACGCATAAAAGACCATATGAAACGCAGGCTGATAAAATGCATACAACACAAAAAGATGCTCAACGTAAAATGCAAGGACAAAGGAATTCATTTGGTTTTCAGTAGGTGATGGGATCGAGCCGAATTTCTCTATGGTTTGATTGTTGGCACCCAAATGGGACATTGATTAACAGATATGGTTTTCGACCTATATATGATGCTGGAAGTTGCCTGGAAGTTCGGGTGTCTTCTATAATTCGAAATGGAGATTGGTTCTTGCCGAGTGCCAGATCAAATGTTCTAGTTGATATTCAAAGTAAGATATCTGAAGTGGTTCTTGGAGATACAGATTTACCGATTTGGAAATCTCGAAGGGGCTTGTATAATTGTTCTAGTTGAGATACAGTTTCAGACTTATGTAGGTTGGAACGATACCTTTCAATGATAAAGCCCTATAATCGTAATGGTGTCCACGAAGAAGAAATAACTCTATGGCACACATCCTATATATAGTCCCACCTTCAGGAATCAAAGATTAAAAAGGTACTTAGCAACCATTAATTGATAAAAACTTCAGGAGCTACGTACAAAGGTTAAAGGGTTATGTGGTAAACTCGATAAAAAGTCGTTCTAGCTAGCCTATAGTGGTGGCTTAGACACATCTGTCATTGTCCCATGGCTAAGGTATGTATCCTGTTTTATAGTCCCTGTTTTCTGGCTTGGAACATTCCCCCTAGGGTTTTTTGTCAACTAAGTACACAGGGTTCTTTAGTTCTACTCTTCTTCCCAATTTAATAGGTATTCGAATATGAAAAATGCTACTTTTACAACACTCACATAACACACATAACACCCCTTCACATGAGGGTGGGCCCAAGAGACTTGAGCCCACCCTCATATGAGGGGTGTTGTGTGTGTTGTGTAGGTATTATACAGCAATCAAACCCCTTGGAATGTATACATCTATGGGAGTATGAAACTAGATATCACGTGCTCTTTTCTTTTAATGGAAATTCATGTCCTGCAGTTTTAAAATATTTATTTTATGAAGGGGAAGAGAGAGAGAGCAGTTAGCTTAGAAGAGATAAGGGAAAATAGCGTACAGTTTGTGGGCACTGTATGTTGGAGTAATTAATGGAGATGACTTCCATATAAGTTAAGTATTCGAGTATTGACTTTGGGTCTAAGGAACTATTGATAATTTTACCTGATCAAATGTTCTATATATGTTTGACATTTTCTTTTTCAAATTTTCTTAAATATTTACAAAGAAAAAGAAACTTGTGGAGTACTGGATGCTGCTTGCTTTCTTTTTAATCGTTATATGCTGCTTTGCTTATGTAAATGAATTGTTTATTTTTTTATTTATATTTTTTTTTTCTAACTTTCCCATTGCAGGGAGAACCATGGCTGTGAAGTTGTTTGCTTCATGGCGGATGTTGGTTAGGTATGTTACGTTACAATATCTGCTTGCTATATTCCTTCTAGCATTATTCTGCTTTGTAAACATCGAATAAATGAGTAATATTGTTAGAAGGAAAACCCATGTCTTCTTAGTGTCTTTCTAAAATTAATGTGACTTTTAAAATCACCATCAAATATATGTTTTTCTTGGAAGAACATGTAATTGTAATAAGTACATGTATTTAGTTAAAAAATAAAAATAAAAAAAAATCTATTTAATCGTTTCATGCTCTATAACAAAGGATTGTATTAGAATTTTAATTAAATAATTAAATTTATTTATTTATTAATTAAATTTTTTAAAATAATTGATCATTTAATATGATATCAAAGCATTAACCTCACATTTCAAATAAATGTTTTGTATGTTAGGCTTCACTTATTACTTAAAAGCTTCACTTCACATTTTAATTAAATATTTTATATATCGGACCTTACCTAAAAAAAAGTTTAACTCAATATTTAGAAAAAAAAATGAAAATATTAATTAAATGATTAAATTTTACTTAAATTTTAGGATAACCGGTATTCCTAATACAAACATTATAAAAAAAATAAATAAATAAAATAAAGACAGAAGATAGTTAAGAGCATCTTCTTGTTTTTCTCAATTTTAGGTTTATTTTTTTGGGTGTTCTCCCATTTGGGAGATGCTAATTGTGTACTTGTTATTGGTCTGGGGTTGGATGACAGAGCAAAAGCCCACTCATTTGTGTCTCTTTCTTGACTTAATTTCCGTTCAGGTGCACGCGTGAAGCAATTAAAGTCATATTGCAACTCCCATTAAATGCGCCTGATTCCATTTTCTCTCACTTTTTGCCAATATCCCTTGCTAATAAGGTCAGAGTACCTTAAACACAAGTGTTCATGCCATTGCTCTCTCTATAAATAGGCACATAGGTATTACGGCCCCCTTTGTCTCGCCATTCCATTTTTCTCCCTCTCAAACACTACAGTGACTTAATAATTAAAATGTCCATCGTTACCTCGGGAGTCGGGACCAATGAGTCCCAATGGCTACTTTCTCTGTTTTACAAAAGTTTTTCACAATTATGTCATATTAGAACAATTTTTCAACCCAAAAAAAATATATTTATAATCATTAACAAACATAATTTTAAAGTTTCTAGTCTATTTTAAGCTATAGTTTGTTAATAAAGTTTAGCTCCACCAACATTTTGAGAGCATTATCACCTCTCTTCACCTCGATGTTTTTCTTTTGGAATTTCCTATTATTGTAGGAGTATGAATTAATCAAGCTATATTTGTTAAATATAAAAGTGTTCATCGCTGAAATTGTCTGGACCAAACGCACTTTTAGGTTGTTATATAAAAGCAGCCAAATTATAAGTTTAGAAAATTCTGGAGTCTAGTATATATATCCTAGGCTTTTGGCAAATCGGACTACCAAATTAATTAAATAATAGCACAATGATCACGTACAGTATAATTACATATGCAAATTAAATATGAGTTCAAAGGGAATATGAGTATAGCTGGGATTTATTTCAAGGCCATTTCAATTAATTGAAAATTAAGCAAGAATTTCAGTCACTCTCGATCACTGTAAAGGTTTCATTGTTTGATTTTTATATTTTATGATGAGTAAAGTAGAAATGGATTGATGTGGAATGTAAAGAAAAAAAAGATGAAGAATGCGAAACATTGGCCAACCAGACACGCCAAAGACACAAATGCTAATTAGAAAAAGTGAGTAAATGGGGATAAAGAAAAGCCACGGAAAGATCGCAAGTGATGTCATTGCATGGAATGGAAGAGGTGCAGTGGTGACATTAATTAATGGTGGATTTAGGATGGTATACATTAATTTGTTTTTGTGTGTGAGTAAATATATAGATGAAAATATAATGGTGGAGGATGAGGCGAGTAAAGTTCCAGTAACACAACTTTTTGACCTGTGTGACTCTGAGTCGTACGTGGCCGACAAAGAGGAAGAAGATTAAGCAAGAGAAGAAATCGAGGCCTTTTACTTAAAGCTCCTGGCCATACTTTTTGATTCATTGGTCTTCCATTTACAAGACTAAAAGGAAGTTGCCACTACTCCCTGGGGAATGCGCGCAGTCAATTTTGGAAGAAAAGTATTGGTCAGATCAGCTGGGGGGGTCTTTGGATGGGAATTGGGATAACGTAAGTATGGGTCTGTGTGTAAAGCTCGCCCCTTGTTTGGCTTATAATCAAGTTCTGACCATAAATTATAAATGATGCAACTAATTCATATATATTATTAAACCTGCTTATTAGCCGAAATTATACACTTAAATCTCTTCAATCTTTCAATTGGTTTAATGTACCTATCAATTTACTATTATGGTTACAATATTCCCTTTTGCCCCTGCAAAAGACAAAAATACCCTTAAAAATCCAAAAAAAATACAAATAAATAAAAAACCACGCAAAAAAAAAATTAAAAAATGTCCACGGCCACATAGTGGCTTAGCTAGTTTTGTTTTCTGATTTTTTTTTTTTTTTCAGTTTTTTAATGTTATTATTTATTTATTTTTTAGATTTTTAGAGGTATTTTTGCGAATCCGAAGCTTTTGGCTGGTGGCTCTGACTCGTTGCTGACAAAAACCACCAGAGTTTGGCTGGCGATGGTAACCGAAAGTGTGGAATAGAAGGTGTCGAAAGATAATGAGATGGTGAGTGACTCCGTGTCTGATAGCCCATGGTAAGGAATCATATGATATATGCGTATGAGGTAGATTTAATTAGCTCTTGCTCATACGTTTTGGAAGAAGAAGAAGAAAAGTCAGGAAATGTGACTGACTGACATGCTCAACTGAGGGGCCCGATTTTATGTGAACCGGGCCTAATCCGGTGGTCCGGGTTGAAGGATGGGAACCGATTCACTAATGGGCCTAATAGGCATGGACCGGCAGGTTGGACCGTTGTAATGGATCGGATCAACAAATACGTTGGATCCACGTGGTAGGCGCGTGATCATGACGCGCGTTGCATGACGCGCTGGGAGAGATTCTAGCACATGGAAAACAGCTGCAAAAACTTGGAGCAGCATGTGAAACGGCAAAAAGGTGCGTGGTTGCGCGTCTCACTAGTTGATGGAGGAGCATAACCTAGGAGCAGTGCATGGAGGCACGTGAAAGCACTGGTGAGGCTGTTCGCGACGATTCTGTACAATGCACAGAGACGGAGGGAGGGGGGGCTGGCAGGGGCCATGGCCCGCCCCCCAATTTTCTTAAAAAAAAAAAAAAATTCTAAGGATAAAAAAAAAATCTCAAAAAAAAAAAAGAATCTAAAAAACTAAAAATTTAGCCTATTGGTCCCTACCAATAATTTTTTTTTGCCACTGGCCGCACAGGTAAAGTGCTTGGGTGGCACGTGGAGGCACGTGCAGTTGTCTTCGTCAGCGGATCTTCCCCGGATCATAAGATCTATACCTTGCAGACCTGATTCCAGGATTATTTTGTCCAAATGGGGCTGTGATGAAGGCGTGAAAGAAATTGACAACAATTTTAAAGGCGTGAAACGATGTGTGGACGACTAGAATTATGAGACAGTCATAGAGCACATGAAGGACGCCTGGAAACATCAATGACGTTTATTGAAGGCCACAAGAAAATAGATCTGATATCATGTTGAGATTTATATATGTATAAATCTAAAATAGAATAATAGCGAAAGCAAGAGAGAGAAAAGAGATAAAATTTACGTGGTTCAGTTTATGAACTACGTTCACAGGGTAAAACTTACAATTATATTTTGCTCAATAACTTGACTGTTTATAATACATAGGTCTTTATTTATAGTTGAAGAAGTCGACCTATATAAGTAAACCTAAATTAACTTATACAAAAAAATACAAATCGACCTAAACTAAAAAATATAAATCAATAATATTATATTGAGAATATATTCTAAATATATTGTAACAATATAGATGAAAATATAATGGTGGAGGATGAGGCGAGTAAAGTTCCACTTACACGACTTTTTGACCTGTCACTCTGAGTCGTACGTGGCCGACCAAGAAGAAGAAGATGAAGTAAGAGAGAAGAGAGACCTTACATAGTATTTTTCTAAAATTTAGGGGAAACTATACTTGGTATCCTCAATCTATCATCTCATATCCCCTCAATCTTTCAATTGGTTTAATGTATCTTATCAATCTACAATTAGAGTTGCAATGTCCTTCTTTTGTCCCCAAAAGACAAAAATACTCCTAAAAATCTGAAAAAAAAAAAAAAAAAAATACTAACAGTAGGGTATTTTGGAATTGTTTTTTTTTTTTTTTTTTTTAATGCTTTTAGCTTTTTCTTGCTTGGATTTTTTTAGGTGTATCTTGTTCTG
Organism: Alnus glutinosa; assembly: GCF_958979055.1. NCBI lineage: Eukaryota > Viridiplantae > Streptophyta > Magnoliopsida > Fagales > Betulaceae > Alnus > Alnus glutinosa. Next base: position 24,231,910 of record NC_084894.1, read on the forward strand.
TCTGTTTTTTTTTTTTCTTTTTTATTTTTGTGGCAAAAGGGGATATTGCAACTTTAATAGTAAACTGGTAGGGTATATTAACCAAAGAGTCGTGTTATATAATCATCACGTTTCAAAATTACCATTAAATCTTTGAGGTGATGTGTGGGATTAAGTATAATTTCTCCTAAATTTATAGAAAGTCTTTTTTTTCTTTCTTTCTTTCTTTCTGCTATTAGCAAGATTTACAACTAATTTCTAAAAATACACATATTTACCTTCTTCTTTTTTCCCTCAACGTTAGATCAATGGGATTCTTTTTGCCATGAGCGTATACAAATATATTAATGGATAATATTTGTATGATTAGAATTATCAAGTGCTTTTCTTTAGAACATAACTTCAAACTTTCTTCCCCCTTCCTTCACCCTTTAGAGCATCTCATACAGTAATAGGCAAAATAACTACTAAAAGAGTACAATTTCCAACAGATTCTCTATTATCATGTCTATTTGTTTTTAAATATTATTTCTCATTTTTGTTTTTATTATATTCTTGCTCACACTCAATCAAAAGAAAAATATTGAATTTTCACATTGGCGGAGTCACCTACATTGAATTTATCATTCTTTTTGCTGCACCATACAGTGAAAATTCATTGAAATTATTCACTTGGCATTGAAATGATTCAGTTATTTTCAAGCATCATTAAGCATACGTGTGATCAACGAACAGAGAGGGATATGGGTGAGAAGAAAGAGAAATCATTAAACAAATAAATAGTGATTGTTTATTCCTTATAGAATGAACAGAGTATATTAATTACTCATTCTATAAGAAAAAAATGTTAAAGTAGCTATTCTGCTGGGCACAAAAATTAGCTAATAATAGTTAAATTCGACTATTATAAATCATTTATCAGTTCTGCTAGAGATGCTCTTTATGTTTTGTGATCTTCCTTTCTTTATAATATGCTATATATAATTACTTCAAAGAGAATTAACATATGAAGAAAGCAAAAAAAACTTAACATTCCCAAGTGCTAAAGGATATTAGAAATTCTTTCTGTAGGAAGATTCTTATATTGAATCCATAAGTGGAGTTGACGTGGTCAAAACTTAGAACGTTGGGTCGCCGAAAGCAGAATTCTAGAATGAAAGGAGGGATGTGGAATACGAGTGGAGGTATTTGAAAATATACACCAAATCAAAAAGCAGAATTCTACGAGGTACGAGTGATGTACCAATTCAATATTCTAGTAAAATTATACAATTTACGAAAGTAAAGCAATTGATTATTAAAAACAAAAAAATACAAAAAATAAAATAAAATCAAACAACGCAAAAAGAAAAACAAAGCAACTAAAAACAATGCAATAAGACTAATAATTTTTAAGATTGACCACGCAATTGACATATGTGCTTGATTAGGTTGGATTGAAGCTGAGAATGAGTTTGACCGTCTCTAATGTTCACGTGCTTTTCAATGAACTCCAAAAATTCAGGAGTATGCTCGTAAGAAATTTGTACATATGGAGTTTTATTGATTTTGTTCATATTCAATGTCACTACTATCGTCAATATTTCGTTCGTCTTCAATAATCATTTTATGTATTTTTAATTATTATGCATGCTTTTATAATGAAAAGTGGGTGGGAGAAAGAGTGCGATACATGAATATCATTTTATTTTAGTTTTAGCTTTTCTCAATATTTTATTAGTTATAGTCTATTCACTATTCATTCTATAAAGAAAATAGCTACTTTGCTTTATCTGCTGGATTGGAAAAAAAAAAAAAAAAAAAAAAAAAAAAAAAAAAAAAAAAAACTTGATAATAGTCAAATTTGATTATTTTGAGGCATTTGACTAGCCGCTCTAAGGCTGTTTGATACAAAATTATTTAAAAATTAAACAAAAAAAGATACAGATGAAAAACTAGGGGCATACATATTCTTCATTAATTATTTATTGAGTAGGATTCGGTCCACATGCTTTTCAAGCACAAGCAACACTAAGACAAAGCAATAAATAGGGAAAATAATTATAATTCAGACAACATGACAAAAGTAGTGCAAATTATTACACATAAAGTAGTATATCAGCAACTGAGCATAACTGCCATCGGATAGGCCTTACAGACTTCAGCAAACTTCCTCCAGAGTAAACTTGGAGCAATATATCTCTGCAAGTGATCAGGCGTACAATATTGGTGTAAGTCAGTATCAACCGAAAGTTCTTTTACACAATCTAATTGAATAATTGCACAATGAACTTGATGCACACTAACTAGTACAAAACACAGGAAAATGATAAATGGGTTTGTTGAAGGATGTCGTGATCTCTAATGACTACTTCGACATAACCGTGATCTTCAAAAACACAGTGAAATGCATTATCAATTGACCGACTAGGATTAAGACCGACTCTATTAACTTTATACTAGGACTCTAACTATACTAAGAAGAATAGGAATCAAACCCCTTATTGGAGATTTATTCCTTATTGGACTTTAACATGAGACTGGGACAATACTAAATAATTGGAGAAAAATTCACATACCCTCCTCAAACTACCTCTCAATTGACAATGTCTCCTCCAAACTTTGAATTGGTACAATGTCCTCCAAAACTACCAAAACATTATCAATATACCCCTCAAAGGCCAGCAAAAAGACCAAAATGACCTTATAATTTTTTTAATAAAACAAAAATACCCTATAAATTCCAAAAAATAAAAACTGAAAGAAAACTTTTTAATTTTTCTTTTAATTTTAAAATTTGACCACCCTTCGTGTTTATGTGTTTTTTTTTTAATTATTTTATTAAAGTTATTTTCGTCATTGGGGAAACATTGACAATTTTTAATAGTTTGGGGGAACATTATCAATTGGATGGTAGTTTGAAGAAGGTATATGAACTTTACCCCTAGTAAAATTATGCATTGGTACAAAAATTAATGGCACACGAAAGCATAACCTCTACTTCAACGAACACGTGAAAGATTTGCACTACTAATTAAGACTATATATATTCACCTAATCAATCCTACAAAGCCTACGTTCCTAAAAGATCTATCACAATAATCAAAAGGTCGCATATTGCAATATAATTGCACAGGGAGAAGAACAACTGATCTTATGGGGATTAGAATAATGTTTATAATGCGTAAAAATTAAATACAGCTATTGCTTTTATAATTTTTGTAAAATTTTAAGCAAAAGAGAAGTTTATAAAACACTCTTTGAAAGTAGAAACACATACAAAGAAGGAATTGGAACTAGAAAAGGAAGAGTTTATCATGACAAACCTGGAGGTGTTGCATCTGAACATAACTATAACTAGTGCCTCAGCCCTTGATTTCTGAATGTTTGTCTTCGACGATGTTCTTTTCCAAGATACAGTTGAGGGAAGATCTTGAAAAGAATGTCATCAACATGTTTGTAATACCATATCCTCCATCTCTTCTAGAACATAAGGGGCCCAATTGCAAATCCAAACCCAAAAATAAATCTCAGTTCAGCACTTATGTAATTCCAATCAATCATACTCCAATGACTTTCTTCATATGTCGGAGGTGGCAATCGTGACTCCTCGTGTGAGCACTGTGATTTCAAAGGCAAACCACATAATCTTTCGTTTCCTTTGAAGGAATTTTCCGAAAATGTAGCAAATTGCTTGATGAATGGAATTTGTCCCACAAGTTGGTTAAATGAAAGGTTTAGGACCGACAGGAAAATAAGACCATTGGCGAGTTGCACAGGAATCTTACCGGTAAGCTCATTGTTTGACAGGTCTAAAGACTCAAGCTTACTCAATTTTTCCAAAGATGCTGGGATTTCGCCCGTTAAAGCATTGTGCGATAGGTTAAGAATATATAACAGTGTGAGTTCTCCAATTTCTTCAAGTAGAGGACCGTCAAAGTTGTTGCAAGAGAAGTCAAGGTTCATGACGTTAGTTAGGATCTTCACCAACTCCACCTCTAAACCCTTGCTAGTAATTGTTATCGTATCTTGATAGTAAAAACCATAACGAGTACTAATCTGGAGGTAACTGAGCTTTGAGTGTGCCTCATGTGCACGATCCATCATTGCCATGCAAGACGAAAGAAGCATTATAGGAAGGTTACCAGTAAAATTATTTGAAGCTACGTCAACAATTTGAAGCATCGGCCAGGGGGCATTATGTTTTGGATGAGAAATGGGCCCGTAAAATTTGTTAGATCGCAAAACAAGGACCCTCAACGATGTGTGGTTCAAGTAAAATGGAAAGGTACCCTCGATGTGGTTGTTTCCAATGTCCAAGACCTCCAACCTAGAGCAATTGGCCAAAGATTTTGGTAACCTTCCTTCTAGTTGGTTTTTATTGAGAGCTAAAGTTTGTAAACCACAATTATCTGGAAATGCATCAGGAATTGTGCCGTTGAGTTTGTTTTTCCTTAAATTCAGTACCTCGAGTAGTGTACCACTCTTCTCAATCAAGCATTGAGGAATTGTGCCACTGAAGAAATTACTAGACAAATCTATAAATTCAAGATATGTAGCATTGCATATTGATCGAGGGATGCTCCCATAGAATTTATTACTTGAAAGAGACAAATATCCACCAAAGGCACGGGATTGACCAATGCTTGTTGGAAGCTCACCATAGATTTGGTTATTTGAAAGGTCTAGATAGGATAAACTGGATTGGTTTCTCAAGAAATCGGGAAATTTTTTCAACTTGCAAGAAGCGAGAATTAATGTATAAAGCTGAACCAAGGATAACGAAAGGTTAAAACCATTATATTCAGTTAACAAGTTGATGTCAGAAAGATCAAGGTAGAAAAGATTTTTTAACGGCTGAATCACACTAAGGTCCAAGGAGTTGCTAAATTTGTTTGAACCAAGTGCTAGGCCTTCAAGACCTCGAAGTTCAAAGATAGACATGGGTATTGGTCCTTCCAACCGGTTGCTATCCAAATAAATATATTTTAGGTTATTGGAAAATTCTTTGAGTTGACCAGAAAATTGGTTGGACCAGAGTCCTAAATATCGCAATGATGGAAGGGAAAATAGAGAAACTGGAATATTCCCATTCAGTGAATTTCTATACAATTTAAGATTTTCCAATTTCAAAAGTTGTTCCCACTGAGTGGAAGTAATCTGACCAGTAAGATTATTGGAAGAAAGGTTTAGGTCGGTTAGATTCTTGGCCATGCTAAATACTGGAATTGATCCACTAAACATGTTCGATGACATGTCCAAATAGACCAATTGTGTGAGGCTCGCCAATGAGTCTGGAATTGATCCACTGAAATTGCAATTCCGAATATCTATTGTTGACAACATTTTAAGATTGCCAATAGAATGTGGCAATGACCCTCGCAAATCATTGAATGATAAGTCAAGCGTTTGTAGCATTGGAACTTGGAAGATCTTTTTTGGAAATGTTCCATTCAACCCAGAAGATGAGACTTTCAAAGATGTCAGATTTTTGAAATCTGCAAAAAAATTTGGAACTGGAGAAGAAAAGTCGTTACCATTCAAACGAATAACTGAGAGGGACTTAAGATTCCGTAGTGACGAATCAATAGGGCCTGAAAGATTGCAGTATGACAAGCTCAACACTCTCAGATTTGGCAATGAAGATGATAAGGCGTGACACCACTCCTTACCTTGGGCTGATATAACTACACCATCTAGATGAAGTTCGATAAGCTTTGAAAGGTTCTGAATGAGCATATTTAAATTTGGATTCTCAAGTGTCAGAGAATAAGCAGCTTTGTAGGTGTAATAATTGCTAGATAAATCAAGAGTAACCAACCTTGTCAAACGCGAAATTGCAATAGGAATCTGCCCTGCAAAGTTGGCGTATGATAGATTCAAATATCTCAAATTCGCCAGCTTGTCAAATTGTGATGGAATTTGAGAATAGTTGAAGTCGTTGTAAGCCAAACTCAGGCTCTGGAGATGCTGAAGATTGAAGAGGCTGCTTGAATCGTCAAGTCCACCCGAGATGGATTCATTGCTCAGGTCGAGACCAATAACACGTCCCTCATGGCAGGTTATGCCTTCCCAAGAACAGCAATCAATACTTTGATCCCACTTAACAAGTTTGTTGGACGTCATAGCAGGATCGAATGTAAGGTTGTTCTTCAGTTGCAGCAACAACGACTGCTGATTGCCGAAACATTGGCCAGACACGCCAAAGACACAAATGCTAATTAAGAAAAGTGAGTAAATGGGCATCAAGAAAAGCCACGAAAAAACCGCAAGCGATCTCATTGCAGGGAATGGAAGAGGTGGTACTGATATTAACTAATGGTGGATTCAGGATGGTATTGATTTGTTTTGTGTGTGATTAAATATATAGCCGGGGGTTGTGGCCACGAATCAGGCAAGTAAAGTTCCGCGAACACGACTTTTTGACCTGTAACTCTGAGTCGTCGCACGTGGCCGAGCAAGAGGAAGAAAATGAAGTAGGAGAAGAGAGACCTTTTACTTAATTAGCTCCTGTCATACGTTTTGGAAGAATTGAAGAAAAGTCAGGAAATTAATAATTGCCTCAATTGGTACGTACGTAGCCTTTATTTAGATATTATTGAGTCCTACATTATTCTCTTCGTAACAATACTTGTGATGTGGGTAACACTTCTTCTTCAAATTATTCTCTTCGTAATTAAAGTACTATGATATGACTCCTCAGTCCTCATCCACAACTAAGTTCTACGAAAATTTCATGAAAAATAATGTAAGATGATGGCTCATATATTTATTCAACATATATGACTTTACCCGCAGAATTCGGACTACGCATTTAATAGCCCAGAAAAAAAAAAAAAAAAAAAAAAAAAAACAAAGACCCTTTCAACCATCTTATCAGCAACGTGTTCTTCACACTCTTCTGAGCCATACGATTAAATTTAACTTAATCTCGGCCGTTGGTTTTACTTCCATCTCATTTAATGCCCCCAACAAGTTTTCCTCACGTCCCTAGCTTGCTCTACTTTTGCGCCTTCCAAACGCTTTCCCTTGACTTCTTTAAGCCGTTCGATTCTTGCCAGCTGTTAAACTCTAGCCTTTTAAGCATTTCAATTTCAGCCGTTAGATTGGACCTTTTAATCATAGACCTCCAATACTTATCATTCAGCATTTAATTTCTCTCACCTACTCAGCCACAGCTGTATTATAAGGTTTAACAATAACAAATCGTTGTTATTGTTGTTATTGTTAAACCTTATGATACGGCTGCCACAGCAGGTGTATCTGCTGAAGCTCCAACGGCTAGTATACAGTAAATCGATGGAGAAGACTTTCCTAAACATAGATTATTTTCTGTATTTCTACCTTAAGTGTAATGATGTATTTCCTTATACATTGTATTCAATAAAACTTAAGCAAAAGTTTCACCATTTACAATCTCTTTCAGTTATATAAAAGCAGCCAAATTATAAGTTCAGAAAATTCTGGAGTCTACCATATATATCCAACGCTTTTGGCAAATCTGACTACCAAATTAAATAATAGCACAACGATCACGTACAGTATTACATACGCAAATTATATATGAGTTCAAAGGGAATATGGGTATAGAATTGATTTCAAGACCATTTCCATTAATTGAAAATTAAGCAAGAATTTCAGTCACACACACTGTAAAAGGTTTTATTTTTTGATTTTTATATTTTATGATGCGTATAATAGAAATGGATTGATGTGGAATGTAAAGAAAAAAGATGATGAATGCGAAATACTGAAAAAGATAATGAACTGTTCGAGAGGCTTAGTCTCCAAATTACAGACAATTGTTACTATTCTGATTCTTAGCTTTATCTACCCGTTGAAGCCCATACATACATACCCCATTCTGTTAGAATACTCTAAAAAGAATTTACAGCAGTTCCTATCCACCCCCAAAACGCATAAAAGACCATATGAAACGCAGGCTGATAAAATGCATACAAAATGCAAAGATGCTCAACGTAAAATGCAAGGACAAAGGAAGTAAATACAAAACGCAAGGGAAACCGCATGAAACACAAATAAGATAGGTATGTCCAAAAAAAAAAACGCGCCTACCAAGTGTTTGAAAAATGTCAGCATGCATGGAACAAATGCAGCTTTTAATCCTGGCCTATCACATTGGTCAGGAATCAACGTCCACCAAGAACTTCTGACCCAGCTTCCTTTCTTCTAGCTTCACCCCATGATATCCATGGAACTTCAACCCTCTCAATATCAGTTTGTCTTCTCTCATTACTGCAACATCTTCCATCATTGCTCCTAACAAGAGTCGTTATTTATTAGCCATACACTTAAAAGGGCAGCATGATAACCCTAAGTGTCAAACTAAAGATATATGGGGACCATATAGATGCTTTAAGAAAAATGTATATTTCCTTTTGCCAATAAAACAATGAATTCGGTTAAACCCCCTATGGTTTGTGCCAATTCTAATCACATCCATCGGTTTCTAACCACATCTCTTATGGTACTTAATTTTTCTAATACACCACTTTCATCCCCTTCAGTTATATATATATTGATAAGTAATTGGCACTAAGGAGAAGGGTAAGAGGAGATTCGGAACTTATGTTATACGACATCACATGACCAGCAACTCAAATGGAACAACAATAAGATTGGAGAAATCATAACAAATAAACGTTAGATAGAGAAAGAAAGAAAGGAGGGGGAAGGCAAGGGTTGTTTGGTAGAGAGTTGTGTGCTGGGCATTTTGCGGCTTTTAGCCCATTTCCAGTTTTATTGTCTTCTACCGGCATTGTCTCTTACTGGTTTGATGTTGTCTAGCCTTGTTCTTTGATCTTTTTGTATGCTATTTGCTTAGGCGAAAAGTATATATATATATATATATATTGGACTAGCATCCAAATTTTCAGCAATAATCCTATCATTTTAGAACATCACACTTTGTGATTCTATACAACAAATTTCCAAATAGGTCAAAAAGTTTCAGACTTACGTAGGTTGGAATGAAACCTTTCAATGATAAAGCCCTATAATCGTAATGGTGTCCACGAAGAAGGAATAACTCTATGGTACACATCCTATATATAGTCCCACCTTCAGGAATCAAAGATTAAAAAGGTACTTAGCAACCAGCAATTGATTAAAAATAAAAACCGAAGAAACACCACTTACATGAACAGATGTTGTATAGTGACCGCCACCCAAACCTCCATCGTGATTACTAATTGCATACAGCATGTAGCAATTAGAGAACTGGCTATTCCTGTGGGCAATGTTGGTTGAGAAATCAAGTTCATCAACTGGGAAATCAACAAACGTTTATAGCTTATTCTTAAAATATCGGTCGTATGAGAACCTCTTCAAATGAACAAAAGAATCTCAAGCAATCGCCAGAGATCTAGCTTTTTGAAGGCTTGCCTAAGCTTCTTGCAGCTAGGGCAGTACCTATAGTGACATATAGAACAAAGTAATTATACAAAGCGGAATAAAATAACAGCTTGATTTGCATAAGAATAAATCAAAGAGGTTTGTAATGGTATAAGGACCAAACCCAATCTGAGATTAATCAAGTAAAAGTATTTATTTTATTTTTTTTCATTCTCATTCACCAAACAAAGTCGAGAATAACTGTCAACAAGAACAAAAAAAAATTAGAGCTAGAATGAAAAAAAAAATGGGAGTACACACTAACCACACGTCTTCTGGTCCTAAAGGCTCCTCCTTTAAGAAGGCTTCAAGGCATTTGTATAGAGAAACAGACTCTTGAGGCATCCTCATGAATGTGGTCTACGAAGAACACACAAGAAGGACAATTTTTATGACAATCCAATCCCATCAGTAAAAACTTAGATGTCTTCTTCAAAACTTTTGAAAACTTTCAGCCCCATACAAGTTCCCAAAGAGAGAAGTGAAAAAAAACTAATTTGATGTAAGCTGTATATTAAACCATCAGTACCCATTGAAAGAGTGATGCCTTTTCTTGTAATTGTTTACTTAATTCCTCAAGCCTCCAGTTAAAGTAAGAGAAGGAAAAGCAACCCAAGAATCTCTGTTGTCCTCCCAAATAAAGCCTCAATACTAGCCTCAAATAATCAAATATAAGAATCAGAAGAAAACCAAGATATATACAAGAAACACTAATGGTGATGAACTCCGGTCCTCCAGTGACATATAGGTCATTTTAAAGAAAGGAAACATGTCAATATCTATTATAATCCAACTGTTTCATTTCCACTGCAATGGTCCAAAGTGTAACCTTAATCCTTCCCAAGTCCATATGGTATTCATCTCCTGCATGAAACAAATGAACCTTGTCATTCACTATAATCCAACTGCAACCTGGATTCTTCCTGATCCCTTTTGATTTCTTGGTCATTCTGACTTCATTCCCATCCTTCCTTTTCCCTGTTACAGAATATAAGTTCGATAAGACCACATAAGGGGTTGCATTATCGGGCTCCAATTCGATTAGGTGTTCAGCCGCGAGCTTTGCAATATCAATATGCATATGGGTCCTGCTTGCACCAAGAAGAGCTCCCCAAACTCCAGAATGTGGCTCAAAAGGCATTGACTGGATCAAATCAACTGCTTTGTCTAGCAATCCAGCTCGGCCAAAGAGATCAACCATGCATGCATAGTGGTCAGGCCCTGGTTCAATATTATATTGTGAACTCATTGAGATAAAGTAGTTCCATCCTTCTTCTACAAATCCCACATGGGTGCAAGCTGAAAGAACACCAAGAAATGTGATTTGATTTGTTTCCTGACCTTCATTCTGCATTTCCCGAAATAAATGGAGTGCTTCTTCTCCAAACCCATTTTGGGCATACCCAGTAATCATCGAGTTAAAAGAAACAATATTAGGTGCAGTGATATTTGTGAAGATCCGGTAGGCATCATCCATATTTCCACATTTTGAGTACATCGAGACCAAAGAGTTTTGAATGGACAAATCAAATTCCATAACCATCTTTAATACATGAGCATGGATTTGCAGCCCTTGGTTAAGTGTTGCTAAACTGGCTGAAGCACTAAGCACACTGCTCAAAGTAAGAGGGTTTGGCCTGACTGCTTTCTGAAGCATCTTAATAAACCAACGGAAGGCCTCCTCATACTCCCCATTATTCACAAACCCTGAAATGACAGCAGTCCAAGAAATATCATCTTTCTCAGGCATCAATTTAAACAACTGAACGCATTTGTCAGTTATCCCTTTGCTAGAGAATCCTGTAATCATGGTCGTCCATGATACTACATCTTTTTCTGCCATCCTCTCGAATAGCCTGAAGGCTTCATCAATTGAGCCACATTGGACATAACCTGCAATCAATGAATTCCAAGAAACTACATCTTTCCTACTCATATGATGAAATAACTTGGTAGCTACATCCATACAACCAAATCTACAATACATGGTCATGATAGAATTTCCTAAGAAGACATCAAAGTCAAATCCCATGTGTGAAACTAATCCATGCACTTGAATCCCTTCTCCACACCTACCGAAAGTGCCACAAGCCTCAAACAGCACAGTCAAGGTAGTTGAATTAACCTTCACTATTCCTTCCCTTTGCATGCCTAAAAACAATTCAAACCCATCTTTGAAACTCTTTATCTTCATATACCCATCAATCATTGCAGTCCAAGTAACTACATTTCTCTCGGGCATGATATCAAACAAATTCCTGGCATCAACTATCCGTTCCCCTTTGCAGTACCCATCAACCATAGAACTCCAAGAAACCACGTCTCTTTCCACCATACCCTCAAAAACCCAACCCGCCTCTTCCAACCTTCCCACCTTCAAAAACCCATTTATCAAGGCATTCGAACAAACGGGGTCCTGCCACTTCACTGGCATCTCAGAATAGAGCTTCTCGGCCTTGTCAAGCATCCCTGCCCGTGCAAAACCTGTGATCATGGCAGCATAAGAGATAGCATTACGCTTGGGCATCTCAGAAAACAGCTCAAAAGCTTCTTCTACCATACAATTGTTCCGAATATATGCAGTGATCATGGCATTATATGAAGCGGTGCTTCGTTCGGGCATTTCGTCAAACATATTTCGAGCTTTGACAGTTTTGCCATTTTCTCCATATGCTGTGAGCATGGCAGTCCAAGAGATGGTATTCTTGTGGGGCATGCGATCGAAGATGGACTCAGCCTCTTTGATATCACCGTTTTTTCCATATTTCGTGATCTGAGTGTTGCAGTAAACGAGAAATTTGCTGCGTTTTTGGCTTGCAGTGGAGCGGAGATTGGGTTTTGATAGAATCACGGTGGAGACGCATGAGTAATGAAACTTAAAATATGGAGAGTTTGAGCAGGAAAACTGTTTATGTCCAAACGTAGTAAGCCGTTTAGCTCGCATGATTGTTGGTAACAGAGAAAATTCCCTAATGTTGGTAACCTGAATCACTCGAACAAGATTTCGGGAAGCATGACGTTCTCGCCACGAGCATTGTAGCGGTCAAACAAGGTGGAGTATTTCAACGAAGCTTTGATACTTTGGGAAAGGCTGTCAGCGATGACAGGATAGACAGAACAGAAATATGGGTCGGCCCAATCTTCAAACAGTTACTAAGAAATATTTCCTGATTACTCATCAGAGCCAAACAACAGCATGAGATCTACCATGACAAGTTGTTCCGTATTAATGATTCTTAAAGCAACTGTTCTTATGTCTGATCCACAATGTGTAGTAAACCAACATAAATCAGTATACCATTTGGACTTAGATACATTAATCAAAAACATCACAGCAGTATCCCGAGGCTCTGCAAACAAACAAAGACTGAATATCAAAATAGAGATGTCTCAGATATAGATGAACTAGGATAAATATGCATTTACTTCGAAAGAAGCAATCGCATAGAATAAATTCAAGTATTGGTGAGGTGCTCTACCTAAGAAATTAAGATTTGCGACACACATTAGTATTTTTTGAGGTGCTGTTCACATAAACATTAAATTTTTAAGTATGTAAACTAAAAAAAATGCAAGCTTTTTTTATTAAAAACGATGCACACATGATTTTCGTGTTCTATAATCAGTGGGTAAAATGAGAATACAAAAAGAAAACTAGACATTTTTACCTTACCCACACCCAGTGGCCGAAAATCCCTCAATTGGCTTCATCGAGCTTCTTCTCTTTCTTCTCCGCTCGAGGACCCATTTCCTATAATGTAAGACAAGTTGAAGTCGCATAACGCAGCGATCTTTTGAAGAAACTTATTTATTTATACACTAAAATGGTATATGCTTCCTCCACGCGTCTGCACCCTCTTACATCAAAGCCACAGCTTTCAACTTTCCTTAGGCCCCACAACAAAACACCCATTTTCTACCGCACATATCAAACATCACCCGGCGCCTACGATGAACTCATGGAGATGTACGATGATGGTCGAGAGTTGCACTCGGGAAAAAAACTCCACGCTCACTTCATCATCACTGGCTTGGCTCGTTTAACTCGTTTTGCCGCCAAGCTCGTTGCCTTCTACGCGGGATGTGGAGAACCGTCCTATGCTCGCAAACTGTTCGACCAAATTCCCGCAACAAATCTACGCCGCTGGATCGTCCTTATCGGGGCCTACGCACAACACGGCTTTTATGATGAGGCTCTGGGTCTGTTCCGTGAGATGCAGGAGCAAGGCCTGAGGCCCAACGCGTTTGTCATTCCCAGCATTCTCAAAGCCTGTGGGCGCGTCTCAGATGGGGAAACCGGGGAGAAAATACATAGCGTAGTTTTGAAATGCTCGTTTGAGTCCGATGCTTTTGTTAGGAGTGCGTTGATTGATATGTACTCAAAATGCGGTCGAATTGAAAAGGCGAGGCGAGTGTACGATGAAATGGTTGAGCAGGATTTGGTGGCTTTGAACGCTATGGTTTCGGGCTATGCTCAACATGGGTTTGCCAAAGAAGCGTTGGACTTGGTGGAAAAGATGCAGGCTTTAGGAGTGAAGCCTAACGTGGTGACTTGGAACACCTTAATTGCGGGGTTTTCGCATAGGGGTGATGAAGTAATGGTCTCTGAACTTTTTAATTTGATGCGCAGCAACGGGGTTGAGCCTGATGTGGTATCTTGGACTTCGGTTATATCAGGGTTTGTGCAGAACTTTCGAAATGAGGAGGCGTTTGCTACTTTTAGAAAGCTGTTGGATTATGGGTTCTATCCAAAGTCGGCTACAATAAGCAGTCTCTTGCCTGCATGTGCAACTGAGGCCAATGTGAGGCGTGGGAAGGAGATTCATGGGTATGCACTGGTGATTGGAGTTGGAGATGATATATTTGTAAGGAGCGCCCTTGTTGACATGTATGCAAAATGCGGTTTTATAGCCGAAGCAAGGAATTTGTTCGATCGGATGTCTAAGAGGAACATAGTTACTTGGAATTCAATGATATTTGGGTACGCTAATCATGGGTATTGCAATGAAGCAATTGAGCTTTTCAATCAGATGGAGAAGGAAGAGGGAAAGAAGCTTGATCATCTGACTTTCACAGCGGTTCTCACAGCATGTAGCCATGCTGGGTTGGTTGAACTCGGACAAAGTCTGTTTCACTTGATGCAAGAAAAGTATGGGATTGTTCCAAGATTAGAGCATTATGCATGCATGGTGGATCTTCTTGGTAGAGCAGGAAAACTTGCTGAAGCTTATGATGTGATTATGAGAATGCCAGTTGAACCTGATTTATTTGTATGGGGTGCATTATTAGGGGCATGTAGGAATTATGGGAATGTTGATCTTGCCAAAGTAGCAGCTAAGCATTTGTCAGAGCTTGAACCTGACAATGCAGGAAACAATTTACTGTTGTCAAATTTGTATGCTGATGCTGGGAGTTGGGGAAATGTTGCAAGGTTGAAGACGACAATGAAGAAAAGGAAGTTGAGAAAATTTCCAGGGTGCAGTTGGGTTGAGGCAATCTGACACATAGGCATCACTTTACAAGAAGCTGTATAAATCTTCAGCCAGAACAGAAGGAAATCTTGGGGTATGTTGCAAGTGATCATTAGCCTCGTGCTAAAGTTTGCTCCCCTCTGAATCTTTTTACAGATTTGCTTTTTGGTTATCCATGCTTTGAGTTGTCACGACTGCTTTCAAATGAAATCTGTGAGCTGACTCTTGTGGACAATCAATCCTCTGCAACCAAATTGAAGATGCAAGACAAGAGGAGTCATTTAAGAATTACCTCAAGGTGTTGGGGGATGAAGAAGTCGACGGTAGAAAGACAGAAAAACTCGAGAAACAAAAAAAAAATAGCAGGGAAAAATTTTGAAGGATAGAGGAGCATGAATTTCTTCTACAATGTTTGATGAGCCAGCAGTGGTCATTTGAGATTATAGCAATAGGAGTCGCTGAGCCGCTGTTCTAATTTATTTCGAGACTGCCAAATACATTTCTATAACTTTGTGATTATACATGTTAGAACTTGTAATTCAAAATTTTCATTTTAATATTTCAACATGATTCACAATAATTGAATGATCTATAGACAGAAGCCTAATAAAAATGCAAATTCGTGAAACGGCATCTAGCAGTGAGCTATTGTTGTTTAGAAACCAACCAAAACTCATAAAAAGTTCAATTCAGTGATTATTTATTAAGCTTCAGTCCGACATGCTTTTCAAGCACAAGCAGCACCAAACACAACCATTTCTTTAGCATGACTGATTAGGGGTGGTGGGATTCACCAAGGGGACCTTTCCCCCTTCAGAGGCCCATCTTCAGATATCATATGTTTGGGTCTTGTATAGCCCATCTTAACATGGACTTAACCACCTCGGCTCACTGAGTAACACTACTCACTACTTTCCTAACCCTTTGAGCTTACTTAAGACACTATAGGCAGCCCAACCATGATCCGCTTCAACCCAGTATTTAGGGTGGGCTGGGCTCATATTTTTGTAAAGCATGGCTGATATAAGAGTTTTTCTTTTCTTTTCTTTTTTGAAGGGAGGCTGATATAGGAGTTGATAGACTATAATGTTTAATTAATTATATGATATAAATATGTGACTGTGGATGTAAATAGATTGTAATGTTTTAGTACTCTAATCAAATTTGTGAATAATTTCTTTAATTAAAAAAAAAAAAAAAAAAAAAAAAAAAAATTATAGCGTTTTTCGCAGTGAGTGAAATGTCAAAGCATAGTAATAATGCCGCGTAATTTTTAGGGAAAATTGCACCGTTAGTCCCAGTGGTATGCCATAATTATTTTTTACTCTCTATGGTTTAAAAAGTTACTGGGAGGTCCTCGTGATATGCAATAATTACAAATTGATCCCTGGCGTCAAATTCTATTAAAATTTTTAACAGATTTCGTCAAATGTCACGTCAGCGACACGTGTCCATCTTAATAAAAAAATATAAATTTATTAAAAATAAATAAAAATACTTATTTAAAAAAAAAAAAAAAAAAAACAACTGAACGGGTGGCCTGGCCGCCCCCAGCCACTGGGGGTGGCGCGCAGCCACCCCCAAGCTACAGGGGGTGGCCTTCGATGGCCACCCCTGGATCTTCCAGGGGTGGCCTTTCGAGCCACCCCCGGCCACTGGGGGTGGCCCCGCGCCACCCCCAGTGGCCTGGGGTGGCCATCGGGCCACCCCCTGTGGCTTGGGGGTGGGCGCGCGCCGCCCCCTGCAGCCTCTGGGGGTGGCGCGCGGCCACCCCCAGTGGCTGGGGGCGGCCAAGCCACCCCTTCACCCCCAAAGGGGTGGCCAAGCCACCCGTTCAGTTTTCTTTTTTTTGAATTTTTTTTTTTTAAAAAAAAATAATAATAAGTATTTTTATTTATTTTTTAATAAATTTATATTTTTTTTATTAAGATGGCGACACGTGTCGCTGACGTAGCATTTGACGGAATCTGTTAAAAAATTTAACAGAATTTGACGCTAGGGATCGATTTGTAATTATTGCATACCACGAGGACCTACCAGTAACTTTTTAAATCATAGGGAGTAAAAAATAATTATGGCATACCACAAGGACCAACGGTGCAATTTTTCCTAATTTTTATTACATCATTAACCTAGGGCATTACACTAGCACTTATTAATTCATTCTAATTGGCCATAAAAGTACCCATTTAGAAATACATACTCGAAAACCCATGATCTTGGGTCAAGGTGATAAAGTCCAAATCACGAGTCCCAACCTAGGTGGAGGGAGGGAACCCATGTAGTTCGACCAGCCATGCTAGTACAATGTCTACACGGAAAACGCCAGGATCGGGGCACAGTGAACATCCACCCCACAGTTACATCCATAACCTGCAAACGAATGTAGAATCCAACACGACACTTAATTATGGCCATAATCTTCAAGTACGCAAAGAAGTCGACATCATGCCTAGTCAGGGTTGTGCCCCATTAGCAAACGACACCTGGCCAAGACTATACCCTGTCAGTGGATGCCCCACATAAGGCAAGGATTCACAACCATTTAAGGTACAACACATACAAACACTTGTAGTCTTGTACATTCTCACATACAAAATCATTTATGAAAAATCCCCTAGCTTTCTTAAAACAATTCGTCATATTCTCTTTACTAACTTAAGCATCATAGAGTTCTTATGCTGGTCAATCCTAACATATCTTTGATTGTTTCTTCCTATCTTGTTGGCATTCATTGGCAAAATCCAACCATGCGTTCAATTGTATCATATTCTCTTTGTTAACTTAAGCATCAGAGAGTTTTCCCATCGACCAATCCCGACAAAACTCCAACTATTTCTTCATATCTCGCAAGCGTCCCAATCTGACCGTACGATCAATTTCATCATCAATATTGTTCAATAAGAAATGATAAAAATGAGTTTAGAAGGGTCAAACGGATAGAAATCCAAAATTCGAACTTAAATCTTAATTATATACGTTTGTAAAGTTACAAAACTTAAGAGACTAGAAGAAGTAAATGAATCTTTTGCTGCAAGATGATCTAGAAAAGCACATAAACACCCTCTTAGGCAGAGCATCCAAAGAGATAATGTTCCACGTGCTACACCATTCATTCGCTCAAAAGCAGAGCATCACAATTCACAGGGGTTGGTGGTTTTTTACACCCAAAGATTTTATTATTATTATTATTTTGGCCAATTTTGACATCAAATATCAACCTACAAGGATCGAGAAACAGACCCTTTTTGGAAAGTATTCCTTTAAAAGCAATTTTCTGGTATTGAAACAAGTATTCCATTGTTAAAAGAAGATTTGTTTGAGTTTCCTTGTTGATGTAGACACCTTAAATTAGCTCTTATCTTTTTATCAACCATTGCATGTCGTTTATTAAAAAAAATACTTAGACCTTCAAATGTTATATACAACCACATGTTTATTCCATCTTTTTTTATGCAATTTTTTTCTTTTTTGTGAATGGGTGTTTTTAGAAGATAAATGCTAGAAACTACATTTTGTATCCCTTAAATTTATTTTTTATTTTTTTTTAATAATGGGGTATTTAAGGGTAAAGGGTTGGTCGGTACTTGATTGGGCTTCGGGGCTGTTTTATTTTGCTTTCAAAAATACATTTTCATTTGATATAAAGGTGTAGAGAGTTTTTAGGTCGGGTCAATATTTGAAAAGTATTTTGTATTTTGAATAATTTGTTAGTGGTCCAGAAAAAAAATTGGATTGTTCGGTAAACTTTTGTGTAGTTATTTTTATTTTTCAAATGCTGAAAACCCTTTCTTTTCAAATTTCAGTTAATTATAGAGATTTTCAAATGTAATCTCTTTCCCTAACACACTTTTTAAAACAAACTCAAAAACTGTTAAAAAGTAATTTAATATAGTATTTTTTAAAGGTTGGAGATTGTTAATGTACTTTTTTTTTTCCTAGTGTAATAATTGTATTGGGCAACTGATTACGTGTATGAAAAATAAAAAATTAGGAGAAATGATCCCTACACTCATTTCTCACAACAGCCCCACAACAAACTGATGTGGCTGGTAATATTTTATTATTTTTTTACAAAAAGAAAACAAAAAAAATAATAAAATATTACCAACCATGTCAGCTTGTTGTAGGACTGTTGTGAAAAATGAGTGTAGGAATCATTTCTCAAAAATTAGAGTTGGGCCGTGCTATAGCCACTTGATGGCTGTTGCCATCGCGGAGCTCGTTTGGGTGTTTTATTTTTTTGTATTATATTTTTCTATATTTAAAATTGTGAATACTGATGAAAATTATTTTTTAAAATTATGTTTTGATAGTTTAAAGAATTTGAAACAAAATTAGAAAAAAATGTTTGGGAGTGTAAATTGAATTAAATATAATTGAAAATATATATATAATTTTTTATTATTATTATGAGGGTGGCTGAGTGGCAGAGCCACCCCCGAAAATTAGCCACCCTTGGGTTTTATTTATTTATTTTTTCTCGTTATTTTATTATTATTTTTGAGTTAGGTTAATGTTTTTTGAATTTGGTTAAAAATGGGTCGGATAAAATTTCAATACAAATTGAACTTAAAAAACCAACCCAAACGACTTTTTCAAATACAATCAAATATAATTCAATTCGAGTAATATTTTTTACACAGTTTTTGCACAATTCTAACTAATTTTTTTTTTTATTATTTTTTTTATGATCAATTATTAAATTTGTTTTTCTACATGTGGGTCCTAAATATTCAATTGTTAATCTTAAAAAAAATTGTTAGAGTTATGTAAAAATTATGTAAAAATTGTAATAAAAAAAAAAAAAAAAACATTACTCAATTCAATATAACATAACATGCCTTTAAAGAGGTTGGTGTCACTTCAACTGTTAGAATCGGCAACATAACTGTAGTCTACCTATCTTTGACTAAAATGGTTCAAAGAATAACTGTTTTAGTTGAAAAAACATTGTAGAAGTGTTTTAGTTGAAGTATATTAATTACCCAACTAATTGTATGGCTAAATAGCATGAATAAAATGTACTTTTCATAATTAATTAATTATTTGTTACGAGATATATATATATATATATATATGTGCAATTTGTGTGACCACCGAAAGAAGGAAAAGACAATGAAAATTATTTTAAGTGTTTTTGTTTTAAATTATTTGTTAATATTTTTATTTGAAAAATAAAAAATAAAAAACTTTTTTTTTTTCATGATATAACACACATATTAAAGGGCATTTTATACTTGGTATACTAAAGTGTATGAATAATGTTACATTTACAAGTCTTTTTACAACTTTTGGCATGTGATTATATGTAATTAGACTTAAAAATTGTAAGCATTTAACACTCTCTAACACCTTCATATTACATGTTAACACGTGCCATAAATTATAAAAAAACGTTGTAAAAAAGCTATAATTTAACAAGTTGATATATGTTATATATTCTATACTGGATTTCACTTTTTTTTTTTTAAAAAAAAAAAAAAAAAAAAAAACTATCTAGATCATAACAATATCATAAAATAAAACAATTTGTATTTTGTTTTTGACTAATGCTATTATACTACAGTTAAACTCACAATTATCTTATAATGCAGATGTAACAGTTTCAACAAATTCTTAATTTTAATTTTTGTTAACAAGGACGGATTAAAGATTTAGTTGAGAAATTGCTACAGTAATATTGCTGGATAATTATGAAATTAAAATATAGTTTCTAACATGACTCTTTATTTATTACTCTCTTAACAAGTATGACAAAAATAATTAGCACTTCCCCGACCTCTTCCAAACTTCTCCATAATGCAACTTAATCTTATAAACTTTTCCCCATCTTGGCATCTTAACTTAGAACAACAAAATTTCAACGTTAATACTCATTTATGTGAAGATATAGTTCATTTTCACGTTAAGAGTTATTTAGTTGTTTTAAATATTTTTTTCGTCTGAGTTTAGAGATGATTTAGGTAGAGCTGATAAATTGAAACTGTTGTGGCATATTTTTGGACGGTCAGACGATGGGTCGTTGAAAAAAAAAGAATACTTGCAAAACAAGTTAAAAATTATCGGGATGGCATCGGCCAGAAGGAGGGCCGACAGGAAGCCTTTAATAGTTAAGTCAATATTTTCCTTTAAGGAAAAACCGGAACGGAGAATGGAAAATGGATAATAATTAGCTACAAATCAGTCTAATAAAGTGATATGTGTTCTTAAAGCATGTCAGAAGCACTTACTTTTTTAATAATGTTATTAAAAAAATGATAGTTTATTACCCAAAAACACAACTATTGATTTTTTAAAAAAGAAAACACAAAACCGTACCCCAATTCATTTACATAGTTTTGTGATTTTTTATTTAATAATAATAATAATAAAAATTAATATTTATATCAATAGTTATGTTATGAGGTGACAACATATCACATCTCATTAAAAAAATATGTACTTCCCACACGTTAAGACACATTAAAAGACACATGTCCCTTAATTAAATTAGTTTATAGCTAATTTTTATTTGTGGAAAAGATAATGTGCAATGTGTCCCTATTAATTTGAGAGGCTCGTTGTTCAACAAGAGACAATATTAATGTGAATAGTTTTTTTTTTTCTTCTTTTTATTTTTTTTGGATTTATGACTTTTCATGTGGAGAAGATCGCGATGTGGTCGGCTGCAATTGCCTGATTATTTTTCATATAAAGGCAGCATGAATGATCCTATAGTAGTTGTTTTATACATTCCAAATAATATAACTTTAAAAGATAAGTCGAGTTTATACTTAGTTTGTTTGGGCGTAAAATATTTAAAAATATTTTATATATTTTTTAGTGTTTGGTGCAACTGAAAATTATGGTCAACAAAAATTATTTTCAGTTTGACCGTAAAAGCCTATTTAATTTTTGAAAAACGATTTACGATTTTAAAAACTTTAAATCATTTTATAGATTTAAACTATTCATCTTGTAGGTACGTTTGTGGGAATCCACCATTGTCGGACATTGAAGTTTGTTAGTAGTTCGAATCTATTGTCGAAGGTTCCTAAATTTTGATATCCGATTACCGGATTCCGACGTCAGCGACCACTGCTGGATTTTGGCAAAACAAGTTGGAATCTGGCCAGTGCCAAAATATGACACTAGTTTGCCAGAATCCGGCAACATTTGAATCCGTCGTTGGATTCTGGAGACCATATTCCACCTAAATTGAACGGAATTCGGCAACACTGTGCCAGATTCCGACTTGTTTAGTCGAAATTCGGCACAAATTGCGAGATTTCGACGAAACTAGCTGAAATATGGCTATACCGTACCAGATTCCGACCAATTTAGCTTGAATCTAGTCATTGCCGCTGAATTATGGCTTTTATCGCCGAAATCTAACAACAGTAGTCGAAATCCGATAAAAGTGGCAGAAATTCTGCTGGCCAGTAATGAAATCTCGTCACCTGTAATTTTTCACTGTTGATGGTTTTTTCGTACGAGCCAAACGCTGAAAAATATTTTACGTCGAAATAAACGGAGCATTAATGTAAGTGCTAAAAGAGTGGTACTTCGTAAAAAAAAAAAAATTGTCACACACATATATTTCTACATTATAGCAAATTAGTTATTTAATATCCTAAATGGCTAAATTAATCATATGAAATTATACAACCAGCCATTGCAATTCGGAATATAACCCACATCATATCTATTAAAATTGTAGCATGTTTCCGAAGGAGTTAGAAATAATTTTCTTTAAAAAATGCTTATTTTCACTTTGTAAATACGCTTTATTTTTCAGAAAACTAAAAAACAATTTTTTTGTCAAAACATTTTTACAATATAGAAAACAAGAACGTAATAAAAATATACTCGATTCTCAATTATAACACACTACAATTTTAATATATGTCATTTTTCAAGCATTTTGATATTAAAAAAAAAAAAAAAAAGTCTAAATACCATAATTTAGTCCACACTAGCTCACATTTACTCAGTGAAATGCCCCCATCAAAGCAGCGAATCTAAGGAGCTGACGTGTAAGTCACACATCCCTCTTTTGGGACACGAGCCAGCAACCGAACATCGTTATCTCCCCTCGCCATTTCCCTACAACAGTCGGTTATCACTTGGTCAATTACGCCTAATCTTTAGGAAAATATATGCGAAATAATTATTTCAGATGTTCCGAAAATATAAAATAATAGAAAACCCAAAAAAGGAAAATAATTTAATCACTAATATCACTGTATTTAATCGTCCTTGGCTTTTGCATTGGAACAAAACCCTAAGGGTTCTTGCAAAGGCCCAAATCGCCGCCGGATTGATCTAAGTCGTTCGTGCTAGCTCGCTTGCTCTCTTGGACTCTTTGCTATTTCATCTCGCTCAAACCATTCCTCAGCTCTGACACTGTTTTCTCTAATTTTTCTCGCAACGCTTGTCTTTGACTCCTTGTGTTTGTATTTGTTGTGGGATATTTTTTTATTTTTTGAGAAGTTAAAGTTAATTGTTGTGGGATTTTTTTGGATGTTACACGAAAACATGCTGCGCAAAACTTGGTTTTGGGGAGTCGGTAACTTGGGATTGTGATATGTTTTTTGATGGTTGATTGTATAGTTTTAGAGTTGGGAGTAGGTCTGGTAGTGAAACTTTTGGGTTTTGATTGGGTTGAAAGTGAGAATTTTGGGGTTGTAAATATAGGGGTTAGGATGTTTTGGTGGTAAAGTTTTGATTTTGTGATTGTTTTAGGGTTTAGGGTTTGGTTATGGCAAGTGGGTATTGATCAGCTTGGGGTATTGTTGAGAGGGTGATGATCAATTTGAGGTTTTGAGAATGTTGAGTGAATTGGGACGGAGACCCATGCTTGGTGGTAACGAGGGACCGTTTGAGGATGACTTGGATATGGAGATAGGGATGTTGCTCCGCGAGCAGCGTAGTCGTCAAGAGGCCGATGATCTTGAGCGTGAGCTTAATTTGTATAGAAGTGGCTCAGCTCCTCCAACTGTTGAGGGTTCATTGAGTGCAGTTGGCGGGTTGTTTGGTGGCGGCAGTGGGGGAGGCGGCAGTGGTAGCACCTTTTCGGAGTTTACTGCAAGTAAGAATGGGAATGAGTTTGCTTCTGAGGAGGAGCTGAGGTCTGATCCAGCTTATCTTTCGTACTATTACTCGAATGTGAATCTGAACCCTCGGCTTCCGCCTCCTTTGCTTTCGAAGGAGGATTGGAGGTATGCACAAAGGATGAAAGGGGGGAGTTCAGTGTTGGGTGGGATTGGAGATAGGCGGAAAGTGAATAGGGCCGATGATGGTGGTGGTAGGTCGTTGTTTTCCATGCCGCCAGGTTTTAACACGAGGAAACAAGAGAGTGAGCTTGAGTCCGACAGAGGACGTGGCTCTGCAGAGTGGGGTGGTGATGGACTGATTGGTTTGCCAGGTTTGGGACTCGGAAGCAAACAAAAGAGCCTCGCTGAAATCTTTCAGGTCATTTGCTCTTTTGACTGTTCTGAATTTTGGTCAACTGTCCTGGTCTCTGAGATCATTGTTTTTGTGCAATTATTTGTTGATGGTAGTTTGAGTATCAAAGTATTTTTTTTCCCCTTGGTTTGTCCGTTGTTAACTTTATTGCTTCCTCCATTGATCTTTGACATGAATATATTGCGTATCTTTCCAGGAAACAGTTTATGTGATTGAAAATATAGCTAATTGAACCGTATCTTGGGGACTCAGATGTGTGTCCGCCATGTTGGTTAGAACTTTGGTATTAACTTCTAATTTGTATCTTCACTATAGGCTTTTTTTGATTTTTTTTTGGTAAGTAAACGAAATATCATTAAAAGCGCAAACAGGCTCAACTCATCAAGTAATGTATACACGAGAAACATATAGTTAGAAAGAGAGAACAAGTAAAGAAAATCATTGTATCTTCACCATAGTTACATGATTTGTATCTATGATCAATTTAAAATTCAAAATCTTTTGGAAGTTGTCTGGTACAAATTGATTTTCGTGTAATCAAGAATGGTGTCATGCTGATTGGTAATTTCTTTCAATCAATTGTGTCATCTACACAGAATGAATGTCAGAGTAATAAACTGTTATACTTCAAAAAGTTAGTCTCACATTGAAAAGATGAATTGTCCACATAGAGTGGCTGGATTGTAAAAGAGCTCATGGGTGCTAAGTCTTTAAGTCATATATTGATTCCTTACTAAGTGAGATTGAGTTTTATAAGTGATTTTAGGGAGCTCCAATTGCAACTTTACTAATTCTTTTGTAGTGATAGCGCAGATGTGGCTAGCGCTTTTCCTGGGTTACATAAACAGTTTAATGAGTTCATGCTATCACAAAGCAAGTAAGAAAGTAGCATTTTAAATTTTTCTATACTTACCACTTCCTTTTAATTTGATCATTCAAGAGTTAAGAAGGCTAAAAGACTTATGTTTGAAGTTTACTGGTGATTCTTCTACCTCTGTTATTATTTACCATTCTTTGAATTAAACCACATTGAAGATAGCTAAGAGCTTTATGTTTCTAGCTTGTGTATAAATACTATGCCCTTATCATGTAATTTTACTTTTGTTTTTGGGATTGGCAAACTACACACACACAGTAGGTCTTGAACCCACAATCTCATCCTCCATCTTGTTCTATGTGAGGAGGAAGTTCCATTTGAATTAGAGCTCATTGGCATCTCATGTTACTTTTCTTATTTCCCCATATCTGAATTTTTTGGATTTTGTATGGCTTGTGCTCATGCATTCAGGCCTAGGCCCATATACTCTTGATGAGACTTTGTCATTGTTCATGAACTACTAGAATTTATTTTACATGCAAGTTGAATCCTTTGTTTATGGGAATAATATGAAAAATGATTTGGAAATCATATGGTAGTGAAATTCCACAATTGTAGGAGTTGCCCAGCCTACGTCTATTCATTGACTTGAGTTCCTGATATGTGGAAAGCCAAATGTTCATCTTCACCCCTTTTGGAAATTTTGATGCTTTGATAGTCTTAGGTTAGATTAATATATGTATATTAGGTCCCTATTTTAAACTCATGACACTTTTTCTCTCAATCTTAATCAGATGCGTGCATGTATATTAGGTGCCAATTTGAGTTGGCTACTCTTTTGATTACTTTAGACTTTCACATCTGCCAAAGAATATATCATCCTTTCTATTCAAGGATGATTGTTAACCATGAATTTTTATTTTGAATCTCTTCTTCTACTCTTTGCTATTGGTTATAGTAAGACCTTTCTCAATTTTCTGTGTTCAACGTAGTAATGTTATTGAACCATCTGTTTCATTAGTTTTGTTGTGGAGACATATGCCTTCTGAACCGAAATTATTGAACTGCTGTTCTTTGTTTGCATGTATATCTTGCTTGTTACCATCAAGTTTGGTATGGCCATTGTTACACTGATGTGCAAGTTCTTCCTTGTTTGAATAGTTTACTCTTTTTTGTTTCCCTTATTTTTTCGTTTGGTGATTTAGATTTTAGTATCTGTGCAGGATGACTTGGGACGTGTATCTCCTGTTACTGGACTTCCATCTCGTCCAGCCAGCCGTAATGCTTTTGATGAGAATGTTGAAACGGTAGGATCCGCTGAAGCAGAGCTAGCTCATTTGCGCCGTGAATTGAAAACTTCTGATGCTTTACGAACTGGGGCAAATGGTCAGGGCTCATCTGTTGTCCAAAATATGGGGCCTCCTTCTTCGTATACTTATGCTGCTGCTCTAGGAGCTTCCTTGTCAAGAAGCAACACTCCAGATCCACAACTTGTTGCTAGGGCTCCTAGCCCTTGCCCTACTCCTATTGGAGGAGGCAGAACCGGCACATCTGAAAAAAGAGGCATTACTAGTCCGAACTCATTTAATGGTGTCTCATCTAGCATCACTGAGTCTGCAGATCTGGTAGCTGCTTTATCTGGCATGAACTTGTCAACAAATGGTGTGCTGGATGATGAAAACCGTTTGCCATCCCAGATTGAACAGGATGTAGACAATCAACAAAATTATATGTTCAGTTTACATGGTAGTCAGAATCATATCAAGCAACATTCATACCTAAAGAAGTCAGAAACTGGGCATTTACATATGCCTTCTGTTCCTCAATCAGCAAAAGTATCTTACTCTGATTCGGGTAAGATTAATGGGCCTGGGTCAGACCTGAACATCTCGTCCTCGGATAGGCATGTGGAACTGCAAAAGTCTGCTCTTTCTTCTAATAATTCGTTCTTAAAAGGATCTACTAATGGTGGAGTTGGCTTAACTGCTCAGTATCAGAATGTAGACGGTACAAATTCGTCATTTACTAACTATGGTTTGAATAGTTACAACATAAATCCAGCTTTGGCTTCCATGATGGCTAACCAACTTGGAACTGGTAATCTGCCACACTTGTTCGAAAATGTTGCTGCAGCATCTGCTATGGGAGCCCCTGGGATGGACTCGAGAGTTCTTGCAGGGGGTTTGCCTTCTGGAGCTGCTGCATCTGAAGCACATAATCTTGGTAGAATGGGCAACCAAATGGCAGGGAGTGCTGTTCAGGCACCATTTGTTGATCCAATGTATCTTCAGTACTTGAGGTCATCTGAGTATGCAGCACAGTTTGCTGCTCTCAATGATCCCTCTATGGATAGGAACTACTTAGGTAACTCATACATGAATTTACTAGAGCTCCAGAAAGCTTATCTGGGGTCTCTTCTGTCCCCTCAGAAGTCTCAGTACGGTCTTCCATTAGGCAGTAAATCTGGTGGGTCTAATCATCATGGTTATTACGGAAATCCTGCATTTGGTGTTGGCATGTCTTATCCTGGAAGTCCAATGGCAGGTTCTGTTATTCCTAACTCTCCAGTTGGACCTGGTAGTCCTATAAGGCATAATGAGCTGAACATGCGTTTTCCTTCTGGCATGAGGAACTTAGCCGGGGGTATCATGGGACCCTGGCACCTTGATGCAGCCGGAATGAACATGGATGAAAGCTTTGCGTCCTCGCTTCTAGAAGAGTTTAAGAGCAATAAAACTAAGTGTTTTGAACTTTCTGAAATTGCTGGTCACGTTGTTGTGTTCAGGTATGTCCTGCTTAAAGATTTTGTTGTGGACTATTGTTATAGTACAAATTCTGAACTCTGAAGTTGCTTTCTGTGGTTTTCTATCTTTTATGAGCAGTGCGGATCAGTATGGGAGCCGATTTATTCAACAGAAACTTGAAACAGCTACAATAGATGAGAAAAACATGGTTTATCAGGAAATCATGCCCCAAGCTCTTGCTTTAATGACTGATGTGTTTGGTAATTATGTTGTTCAGAAGGTAACCAACATTTTACTTTTTTGCAGACAAATTTAGTTGTGCTTTTAATACTCTTTAGTGGATTTATTGAGTAACACTTGATAGTTGAATACAGTTTTTTGAGCATGGACTTCCAACCCAGAGAAGGGAATTGGCCAACAAGCTTTTTGGTCATGTACTGACACTTAGCCTTCAAATGTATGGTTGTCGAGTGATCCAGAAGGTATCAATAATTTTTTGACTTGGCAGCATTTTCATGTTATTATCTCGTGCAAAGAAATGTTCATTTATGGATCTCTATACTTTATGCTGTGAAAGTCATGCCACTAACACTTTCTCTTCATCTTGGTTTAACTGTTAAATTATTTCTTATGGTAATTTTGATGTAATGATTCTTTCTGATGATGGATTTCATTGGACTCTGCAATTTCGGCCAATTTAGGACTTTTAATCTCTGAAATTTGACTATAATTCTTTTATTGATCAGGGATGCAATATAGTTATTTTGACACAAATGTAGAGCTATTGTATACCCCTTTTAATATGGAGCTTCAGTCATATCTATGGATGTGTTTGAGACTGATATCCCTGTCTCCATGTTTGGCCGTCACTTTCATTATCATGCTGTATGAGTAAGAGAAGCTGTGTTGATCGCTACCATATACAATGATCATTATCTAATTCTCTGATGACTAAAATGATGTGATTATATGAGTGTTTTTAATGGAAGTTTCTGGTGCTAACGTGATTTGTTTAACTGTTCAGGCAATAGAAGTTGTTGATCTGGACCAGAAGATCATAATGGTTGAAGAGCTTGATGGTAATGTCATGCGCTGTGTTCGTGATCAGAATGGGAACCACGTGATTCAGAAATGTATTGAATGTGTTCCTGAAGATGCAATTCACTTTATTGTCTCAACATTCTTTGATCAAGTTGTCACCCTTTCCACCCATCCGTATGGTTGTCGGGTGATACAGGTTGAGAACCTTTTTATTGTTACTGTAGATTTTGATTATCTCGTTTCAACTGTTAAGAACTATAGGTTCTATAAAACAATGTTTTTCATATGGCAGAGGGTACTAGAGCACTGCAATGACCCAAAGACACAAAGTAAAGTTATGGATGAGATTTTAGGAGCTGTTAGCATGCTGGCACAAGATCAGTATGGCAACTATGTTGTTCAGGTTCATGATCTTTACTGTTAGTTTCTGCTCAGAGTCATACATATGCTTCAGTTTATGGGAGTAATATGACTTGTAATTTCATGCTCTTTGTTATATTTGGGCCATGGGTTTCATGTTCTGTGCTGTTTAACAGATGCAGGCTTTCACTTGAGATGATTTGATGTGGTGATAATGGCTTTTAATTTTGTTGCTGTACTTGTTATGCGCCATCCTAACTACTCTTAAGTTCTTCAAGTCTGTTATTTCCATCTATACTGCCGTCTAGCCTTGTGTTCCATTATATAATTCTCCTAAATCTTAGCAATTAAAGTTTCTATTGCTGAAGTCTGTCTACTCTGTTACTTTTCCGTCTTCCCTCTTCTTTTATTGCAAAGCCATTACGGTTTGAAATTCTTTTTCACATCTTCTTTTACTTCAATTGCTAATTGGATTTGGAACCACTGTTGTGTTAAAGTTGTAACATAACATCACCGTGTGTCACTTATTTTTGTGGCCAAGCTTATACTATCAGGAACTCTTGAATTTATTTAGATGTTTGCTCCACAAGTGTTGAAGACTTTGGTATATGTGGAACTCTTGCGTCAGAGGTAGATCATTATTTATGCTCGTGTCTCAGATGCCAGCTCCACTTGTTTCATTTCATGAATAGACACCCCAAAGTTTTCTTTGTAGAATACTGCTTTATAGTTCTAGATGTTCTAAAATTTGGACCTTCCAGATGTGTCTAGTTAGTATAATCTGTTTCAGTTTTCATGGATGCTTCTCTCATTGATCTCTTACATTTTTTTAACAGCACGTGCTGGAGCATGGAAAACCTCATGAACGGTCTGCTATTATCAAAGAATTAGCTGGAAAGATAGTTCAAATGAGTCAACAGAAATTTGCCTCCAATGTTGTGGAGAAGTGTTTAACTTTTGGTGGTCCTTCTGAACGTCAGTTACTAGTTAATGAGATGCTTGGTTCTACTGATGAAAATGAGCCGCTTCAGGTATGTCCTATCTCTACATGCCTTTATATGTGTTGTGCAAGAAGTTTCTGGTTTGTGAACTTGGGGTTTTAGAGTCAGAGTTTCCAAAATGTCCTGTCACCATTATGAATTTTCGTACATGGTGGACATCTAGTTCTTTGCAATCAACTTTTGTATCTTTTAGAGAGGGTATGTAAGCCCCTTGAAATGCCCCTTGAGATGTTACTTTCACATAGGGTGGTGGAATGGTGATATGGTGTGACAAATCTGTTCTTTTTTCTGCGGCAACTGCAGTTTCACTGTGGACTTGCAAAAATATTCTGTTTAACAGGCTCCAGGTTTCCAGAACATGATATCTTTTAGAATCAGAAGCTGTGGATTCCATGATCTCTTGAAAGTTCTGACCTTTGGTTTACGCCTTTTTGAGATGACAGGAAGTAGATCCATGGATGAGAAGATACAATGCTTTTATTGGGCTAACCTGTTTTATTTTTTCTTTTCATGGATTATTTGATGGCTTGAGCTCTGTGATCAGAAAATTGTAGTATTTCCTTTAGTCAAACAAGTGTTGTTTATGTTAAATTACCACTTATTCTAAAATTTTAAATTGATAGGAAGAGGTAAATTTAATCATTTAATCAATACTTTAATACTCCCCTTACGTGTGGGTTCAAACTCTCTTTCAATTGGTGGGGCTTAACATGTGAAATATTTAGCTAAAATGGGGTGAATTGTGGAGTCCAGGTTCGAACTTATGACTTCTGGCTCTGGTACCATATTAAATCACCACTTATCCCAAAAGTTTAACTTAATAGGAAGATATAAAGTTAATCATTTAATTAATACTTTAATAGTTTACAGTTTAGCATCTTGGGCATTAGGTCTGCAATTGATTATGTTGATATAGTTTCATGTCCATTGATTTCTTCATTTAGCTATTCAGCATGTCCTCAAGATAGTAAAATTTTCAGTTGCTCATGGTACCTAATTTTTATTTCTTGCATGATATCTTTGTTATGTATTATTGCTTGCCATTTTTCCTTGTGATCTTTCCTTAGTTATTTCTTGTTTATTATCCAGGCAATGATGAAAGATCAGTTTGCAAACTACGTTGTACAAAAAGTGCTGGAGACATGTGATGACCAGCAACGTGAGCTGATCCTCTCGCGAATAAAAGTTCATTTGAGTGCATTGAAAAAATACACTTACGGAAAGCATATTGTTGCGCGTGTAGAGAAACTTGTTGCTGCTGGGGGTATATATTCTTCCCTAGTTATCTTTGTCTTGAGTTTGTATTTCTATGTACTTGCGTAAAAATGTATTTACTTGTTTTATGTTTGAAATCCATATAGCTTTATCTTCTATTTATTTATTTTCTATTGTTCTAAAAGATTGTAGTTGATTGATCATATAATTCTTCCTTGTTATAAAAGCTTGCTAACTTGTCACCTAAATTGCTTGCAGAAAGGAGAATTGCTGCTCAGTCTCCACACCCTGCTTAGGCAGCATAGGGAAAAAAGTTCTGTACAGCTAACCGAGGCTAGTGTGAGCTTCATCTTTTCCTCTCGTTCAACCCCATGTCTAGAGATATGACTCTTGCCTGTCTATTGAGACAGGTACGAGCCCAACTGGAAATAAAGTTGTTGCGCTTGTGCTGAAAAACTGTACATTGTGTAGTTTAAGGTTTATACATAGAATCAAGCAAGCCGAGGATCAGATGTTGAATGCACCTGATGCCCCCGCAAAGGAGATAAAAGGACTATACGAGTTTTTAAGGGTGTAAAAATTATGAAATGTTGAGGTAGTTTTTCGGGTTAACGCGACTGTACAAATGTTGCCATGTGGAGAGCCGTTTATGTTTAGGTGAGGCCAGAGATACCCTTAATGTATGCTTATTGACATTTTTTCCTTTCACCATTGAGCCACAATTTTCATATGCAGTCAAGCATCTTGTTCTCTCTTTTTTATGAGAATATCTTTTGATGTTGATTCTTGTTTCATTTCACATCTTATATATATTTTTAGAGTAATGCCATCACATGCTCTTTCTCTGATTAGGCTATGTTTGAGGTTTACTTTTCAACTATAGAATCCATGAACGGAAATGTTTTTTGTTTGATTTTCTAGTACGTGAATGGAATATGGCCTTGAAGTACTCCTGTATCAGGCCATAAACCTGATATAGAGGGGTATGAAGCTTTTGATTTTTGACACAGCCATTTCATATTGTCTTGTTTGGTTTAATGGTTTTAAAATTTGCAGTTTGAAAAAATAGATTTCAAAATTTAGTTAATAAAAATGCAAAAAAGTGCAGTTAAAATTATGGTTGGTCTTTAAAATTCTGCATTTTAGATAATGCATCTCTTTACTTGCTTTTGAAAACATAGAACTGTCGTTTTTTATTTTCTTCGAAAATGTTCATTTAGCTTGTGAAGTTGCACCCTTAATTTCAGAAGTGCTGGTAAACTTGATGCCGACCCTTTAAATATAAATTTAAGAGGTCTTAATGACTTTAGAGTTGCTGATTTGAGCCAAAGTTGCCAAGATTGTGCTTCAGTTTGATCAAATTTTGAATTACTCGTTATAATTTTTCTTTTTCAATCCATTCTTTTGGGTGACAAGTTGTTAATTTAGTTGGTGGTTTCATTTCAGTCAAGTTTCCGATCCTTTTTTTTTTTTTTTTTTTTTTTTTTTTTTAAAAAAAAATTTATATTAACTGAATTTTACTTGTACAACCTGTCATGGCTGGTCAGATTATTTCACCACAATCATGGTCAATTTCTCGAGTAATGATATACGAAAGACTCTTATTTGTTCTTGTGACTTCTAAAAATCAACATCAGTCACATTACTTTTAAAAAGATAAAAGTTTTATATATAGTATTACTCCTTTCAATGAGTACGAATACATTTGGTACACGGAATTGTTAGTCTAAGACTATTGTTTTCATTTTCAATAAAAATTATTCTATTTTTCTAATGAAATAAACATTTCACATATCATACGTAACTTTAAGTCTATGTAGCATTACATGGTTTTCATGCTTACATAGAGCGTTTGATTTGTGCAATGGAGAGACGTGCTAAATGGCAGGTGATCGAATATTGCTGCCGCAGAAAAGGCAGACCAAGCAGTGTAATTAGAGCAACGCCAATGAAGGAGAGAAGAGAACCGTATGCTGAAGACACTCAAAGTAAAGGCCAAGCGGATTTGACTTCTTTTTACCAAGAAAAAAGAATGGGTTATATAATATATCGTACACTAGTGTGCCATTTTCTTTTTCTTTTTGAGGTCTAGCTGCAGATACGATGTGCTGCACATACCTTTAGAAGCTGTTACCTTTCATATGTGTACTTCTTGTTTATTGCTTCCACAAAGAGGAAAATCTAAGTTTCAAGGATGGACGTCGAAAGGGTGTTGATTAAGTTTTATCATCTCAATAAACAATACAAAAGATCAAAAAACTTCAATCTATGATTCATTAAGCGAGCAAGTGTATATATCTCTATTCCTATTAGGGAGAAAGACTCTAGCCCTATTCTTTAACTTGCATTTTAACTTTCCGTTAAAAAACATTTTTTTATAATTATATATAAATATATGTGTTTATGGTAGGAGAATCTCTTAACCGGAAGGTATTTAAAGAGACTTTAAAAAAGAGAGTCTCCCATGAAAAAGAAAAAGAAAAAGATAATTAAATAAGGTATTGGCTTGGGCATTGTTGACAGGGATCATGAAGGCTTTGTTATAGCTGCTCGCAGCACCATAAGGAACATGATAGCCGATTCAGCAGTAGCAGAAGCATTTGCAGCTTTCCATGCCGTGAAATTTTGTCGAGAGATGGGTTTTAATGACATTATATTGGAGGGGGATGCCCTACAAATCGTAATGGCGACAAAAGTGGAAGGGAACAATTGAAGCAAATTTGGACATATAGTTAATGAAATCAAAGAGAGTTTGCGCCATTTAAGATGGTGGAGCGTCGTACCACTCATACATGTTAAGAGAATGCAAATGCGGCCGCTCATACCATAGCCCATAGCCCCATAGACTATTTTGTGTGTCATAAATAGAGTTTGGGTTGAAAAAACTCCAACTTTTAGTGGGCTCTAGGGTACTAGTGACGCCTCAACTTTAAGATTAATATAAGTTCAACTAACGGTCAAGATTAAGTCTCTAAATCCTTCCTTTTTGTTAATGGTGTTCTGGGTTCATTCAATTTTGTGCAAAATAAAACCAAACTTTAGAGGTTTTCTGGGCTCTCGTGTATCCTGAAAAAGCATTTGCTATAACCCAATATATACCAATTAATTAGAATTAGTAGACACAAATAACTTCTTAAAAAAAGGTTAGAATGAGAAGCATTTGTTTGTCTGTTTTAGATTTTTGGACAAACACCTTGAATAAAATCTGACAGTCGCCTAAGAATGTCACAAAAACTGGAAATTTGTGCCCCTAGATTTCTCCGTGGAAGACCCAGAATAGAGAAGTAAAGAAAACCCATTCCAACAAAGACCTTGAAAAGCTTACATTGAAAATCCTAATCCTCATCATAATCATCATCAATCTTTTGCCCGAATCCCCTAGGCCCAGCTCTTGCTCTCACCTTCTTCTTCTTCCCAGTCTTCTTTTTGTTAGCTGCCTCTTCTTTCTCAAACTTCTCTCTCTCCCTCTTCTGCAAGAAATCTGTCACACCTATGTAGATAACCTGGAACCCAAAACACCTTAATTTAGTAAGAACCCACATCCCAAGATCACAATTATAGCCAACTGTATACAAAATAGCATAACATAACATGGAAATCTGGCATTTTGGGAAAGTGACTTTACCCCAATAGTGAGAACAGACAGGCCAATGAAGGCTATCAAGAGAAGACCTGATATGATGTTGGAGACACCATCATCACTCGTGGACACTATCTCCTGGGAACTCTCTAGTGGGGCTGCTTCTGATGGCACAACTTCCCCGCCAGAGGCGGCTGAGACTCTCCAAACTTGGGTGCTTTTATGAGTAATTCTTTGAAGTAAATTGTGTGAAAGACTGGGTCTTTCGGATGAGGTAGTGGCTTTTTTGGGTGCAAGAAAGCAGTAAGGTTTTGGCTTGTTAATGGAGAGGAAGGGTTTGGGAGATAGGGATAAAGATATGGTAGCCATGGTTCATCTGCTCTACCACTCCTCTCTGTGTCTCTAGAGAGAGACTCCAAGGTACATAGTCAGAAACACTGTTGCTTATGTGTTCCATTGAAATCTTTGGATATGACAGGCCTAAAGCCCACTCAGACCCACCAAAAGTGATGGAAAATTGAGCTTCAATTCAAAAACCCACAGTTGGATTTGGAAGTAAAATAGCAGTTGAGGCTTTAGCCCAATGGTTTCTGAAGTCTCAGCTCTTTATTCACTAGTCTTGGCCCAACGTTTGGGAATTGTGATTCATTACCATTTCCTTCCCAATTAGGAGGGGCAGGCCGGGAGCACGAGGGCCCTGCCCGGGCCCTTTGCTCGGGCAGGGCTCGAGTAGGGAAGTCCATCTCACAAACTCTTGCTCAAAGAAAAAGGGTAGGGTTAAGAGGAGAGATCTTCAATTATAAGAGATTTTGATCTAACGTTTGCATACTGATTATTTCGGTGATTCACTCTAAAATATGAGATATGATAGGTTGGATAATAAAGTCATATTATACTTAACAATATCATTATTTTTTCATACCGATTAGGTTAATATCGAGTATGAATTTTGAAAATTAAAGTAACTTGTCAATAGCATAATCAGGAATGTGTACAAGATGAAGAACGGATTGCAATGTGCACGAAATAATACAAATTAATGACTTGTTTGCACGTAGAAAAGACGTTACTATTTATTTTTAAGATAAAATTTTTCTCAAATTTAATGTTTAAATTGTTTGCAATTTAGACGGTCGCGTTTTAAGAACTAATGTTTGAATGCAAAAATTCCCGAAAATGGTACGGAACATGTAATATTATTGGATCCTATGATTGTTGAAAATGTAATAAAATAGTGAAATTACAGATTTGCAATTTTGCAATTTGTGCTAATTAGATTTGGAATTTGGCCAACTTCGAGTGTCATCATCGTCCACGTGCATCTTGCTTCAATCCTTGTCCCAACCAGCCACGTACTTTTCCTAATGCCCACTTTTGTCGCAACTTTTCTTATTTAAAAGAAAAAAAAAATAATTTTTTTTAAATAATTTTTTAAGTTCTATTTATATTTAATTTTATTATGATCGATAAGTGTCGCCATCTTATTGACGCTAACATAGTGCGTAACAGAATCTGTCAAATTTTTTAATGGAATTTAATTTCAGGGAGCAATTTGTAAATTAAGCCAACCACAAAATTTTTTGAATTAATTTTGATATAACAAAAAAAACAAGTTATAATTTAGATCAACTATACGAATCAATAGTACAATTTTTCTTATTTAGTATAAGCGAATAGATATTGTCATACTAGTTGCAATAAATAAAGGTAAGACGATGGGGTATATTTAATATTTCTTTTATATATATATATATATATGGTGGATAATTTCATAAAAGGGTATCGAATTATATGCTGTTTTGAGATAAGGGTATTGAACTAGCAAATATCTTAAATTGGGGTATCCAAATTTCTAAAAGTCTCAAAATATCCTTGTATTTATTTTTTTTTAAAAAAATTTATAAATTTTTTTAAAGATTCAGGAATCGGTATTTTTGTAAATTTCGTTTAATTTTGACTAATACCTAAATCCTAGCATTTTTTTTTCCTTTAAAAAATGAGTAATGCTACACATCATCCCCTTGTCCTCCTTTTATCCTCCCAAAATTGAAGTGGCTCTTAAAATCACCATTGGATTAAAATTCAATAGTCATATATCAAAAATTTAATGGTGATTTTAAGAGCCATATCAATTTTGGGAGGACAAAAGGAAGATAAAGGAATGATGTGTAGCATTACTCTTAAAAAATAGGAGTATTTTGTGTACTCGAGTTTGAAACGTTTGCTGATTTAATATCCTTATCCCAAAATGACAAATAATTCAATATCTTTTTATAAAATTATCCTTATATATATATATATATATATAATTTATTTATGAAACTCACGTTACTCACGTATTCGAATAATTTATTGGACGGAGAAACAATCGAGAGGTTAGAGAATCTTTCGTCTCATGATTGCCCGTCCAATTAATTTGTATTATATTTTGTACGTCCTCATATTACCCGCCGTCTGATTCCCCATCATTGAGAACGATGCACCTTCATCACCATCCAATGATCCAATAGCGAACACATCACCGCCAAAAGCTATGCCGTCAAAAAACGCCCACGTTTCCCCCTCTCCAGCTGTTCACCAACACTCTCTTTCCCTATTGGTCCACCGTCCACCCCCCCACCCCCCCACTCCAAAACAAAATCACAGCTTTAAAAAACCATGGACTTCAGGTCGGTTAAGAACAATATTTTAAAATTACCAAAAAGCCTCCAAAAGCGCGCGCACTTTGCTTGCGTGGCCACTCGCATCCAATCACACATCCTTAGCTCACTCAATATCTGTATGAGCCTATATCCGTAATTTCGGTTTTACCGGGAGGACACGTTTCGCAAATCTAGAGCGAGTACCGAGTGAAATGTGGAGTAGCCGCGTGGGGGAAGGAGGTGAACAGGGGATAGATATTTAGAAGATAAAAAAATATCTGGCTAAGTCGTCCACGTTGGCACGAATAGAAGATCGATCTCGAATCGGATATTGCACTTTTCTTTCCCCTTTCGTTTTCCTCCCCCGAAAGCCCAAACACAACAGAAAACTTTAATTTTTCGCTCTTTTTTTTTTTCCGCTTTCCAAACGCGCCCCCCCGAATCTCACGAAATATCTATTTCCTCTCTCTCAGATCCGACAACGAAGCGAAATTCGGAGATATATCGGATATGGCCGTGTGAGCCGCTAGGAAAGATTGCGGTTTTCCTGTGTTTGTGTGAATGATGGGTGAGGAGGAGGTGGAGATGACCGAGTATGAGGAGCGAGTGGCGGAGTGGGAGGCGGGGCTTCCGAACGCTGACGATCTCACGCCGTTGTCCCAGCCGTTGATCCCGCCGGAGCTGGCCTCGGCGTTCAGCATATCGCCGGAACCGTACCGGACCGCGCTCGAGGTCAACCGGGCGTCGCGGACCACGCTTTCCACGCTCTCCAAGGGGCTGGGGTTCTCTACCAGCAACAACTTCAAATCCTTCGCCGAGAACCCCGCCGGAGAACCGATGGTGGTGGTGGAGGAGCCCGACGAGACCATCGATCGGGACGGGTCGGGGTCGGGCTCCGGTAGCGACCCGAGAAAGTGTAGAAGAATCGACTGCGCGGAGCTCGAGGCCGATTCAGCGCTCCGAGCGGAGAACTCGAGCGACGACCCTTCGTCGACCGCGCGGGCCCTGAAACGGTCGCGTTTGGTGTGGACCCCGCAGCTGCACAAGCGGTTCGTGGACGTGGTGGGCCACCTGGGGATCAAGAACGCGGTGCCCAAAACCATCATGCAGCTGATGAACGTGGAGGGCCTGACCCGCGAGAACGTGGCGAGCCACCTCCAGAAGTATCGGCTCTACCTGAAGAGAATGCAAGGGTTGCCCGGCGACGTGGGCCCCTCTGGCACTCTCTCTTCGACGTCGGATCACCAGCTGTTTGCGTCGACGCCGATGCCGTCGCACGAGGCCGCAGCGCACGTGCCGATGCCGATTCATATGCAATATCCGCCGCCGCCGCCGATGATGCAGATACCAGTTCTCGGGGTCGGGCACATGGGTGTGCCTGTGGGGAATCACGGGTTTGAGTCGCATGGTGCGTACGGTATGATGCAACAGAGGGATTGGGCGTACCATCCTCATGTTGGGTCTAATCAAGGGTAGATAGAGGTGAGGTTTTCTTGATCTTAATCAGATTTGATTATTTAGTGTGAGCTTGTAATTGGGGAAACAAGAGCTAGGACTACCTATGAATAGCAGATATGATTGTACTGCTTTTTAAGTATGCTACTAGTTTTACTACATTTTGTTTCTCTCAAATTTGATGGCTTCTTAAAGTGGATTACCAAAAATAGTGGTCATGCCTTTTGTTGCAAAAATGCTTGTATTCTTGCTCCATTTTGTCTCAGCATGTTTGAACAAATAGCAATTGAAACGTTGCATACCATTTACTTGTAGACGATGATAGGAGGAAATTGCAAGTAGAATGCCTTCCAAATCCTTGGGTCTGCACGTACCAGTTCCCATTTACTATTATTTCTGTTCGTTTTTGTCCTTTCCTTATTGGGAAAAACAATGGGATTTACTTCTTCTATCTGGAATTGGAACTTAAACTCTTGGTTGCCCCAGCTTCCTCATATTCAACCAAGACCCTAACATTAGGAAGACTGAAACTGAAATTACAAGATTTCCAGAAACAGCTCCCGCGTCTCCTCCTCCTTATGTAGGTATTTCTACCATAGCAGTATTTATGTGTAGACAGATAATAACATTCCTCCGAATTGTGCCTCTTGATATATATATATATATATATATATATATATATATATATTTCGTTTTTAGACATGTTACATGTACATCTTTTGTACATTTTCCATACATCTCTTTTCTAAATCAACGATTGGATCTGTAGGACCCGCATGTGGGTCTTTGTGGGTCCTACATATCCAATGATTGATTTAGAAAAGAGATGTAAAAAAATCATTTTTCATATTTTTTTTTATATCTTTAAATATGGAATAACAGTTCGAGCACCTATAGGCTCATTCTGGGGCTTTCAACACGTGCTGCTTGTTTATTGTGTGTGATATGGTAATCAGTCATTGTCTGCATAAGACTTTCAGATTATTTATGGTATGTTTTTGTGTAGATTGAGAAGTTGGACAAATCGGTTGAAGCTAAAGTCTTGCAGCTCAACCTATAAGGTTACTTCGTTGGTAATCTTGAACCTCACAGATGTGGGAGATGTTCTTAGGAATTATATGGAGACACTTCAAATCCCTTCTCCTATATATCTTGGAATTTCGTATGAACCAGGCTAAGTAACACACTTTGGCTCAGTATATATGGTTGTTTTTAGTTTCAGGATAGCAGCAGGGGGTTGTGGTTTATTATTTTTAGGCTATCTAGTTCACACCAAGTCATGAAATACATTCTTAACATTTACTATAATTCATAAATTTTATTCTCTTGAGTATTAATTGAATGTATAAAAAACCTTATTTTTCTGCATAAAAGCAAAGAGCCAATAGAAAGGCTTAGCAAAAGTGAGTTAGCTGCCAGTTCTGGGGGTTTAAACACTTGCTTTTAGTTTATTGCATGTGATATGGTTTTCCGTTACTGCCTGCCTGCATAAGATTTTTGGATTATTTACAGTATGCTTTTGTGTAGATTCAGAAGTTGAGCATACTTGGTTGAAGCTAACTCTTGCAACTCAACCTATAAGGTTGCTTCGTTGGTAATCTTGAGCCTCACAGAGGTGGGAGGTGTTCTTAAATAATAAGTTAGCCTCTACACTTGCAAAAATTAAGCACTTGTTTTGTCAAAATATTCTTCTAAGGTGGGAAAAGTTTTCTAAAGAGTGTTTTGTGTTTTGAAAAGTGTTGTGTTTTAAGTTTGTTACTGGTTTTGAGAAAAAAAAAAGTGTTTTTTGTCACTGTACATAGAAAAATGTTTTCAGAGACATTACCAAACCTAGCCTAAAAATTCTTGTGCAGAATGATTTTGATGTTCCATCTCAAAAAGTCTCTTATTTGAGAGAGAGAGTTAGATCATCTGCTTGGTTATGCATTTCGTTTTTCTAAGTGCTACTTTATAAGTATTGGAGGAGCCACTTTAGGACTGTTTGGTTCAAGAAGTATTGGCAGGAGTCCCATTACTTTCTGGAATCTGCGAGTATTCCCATAAATGTCCCTGGTGTACCAAATATTTTGGCAATCTGATATTTTCGTAGATATCACATTCTCGCATTTTGTGAGAATAAGACAGGTGACAATCTGAGATTCACACCTGGTGGGAATGTTGGGTACTCTGTCATGTCTAAATTGCTCCCACTTAGTTTCCATGATTTAAGCCACCGTTTGCCTACCACCACCTGTTGGCCACCTCACAAATGGCCACTAGCGTCGTCCAACTTCACTGATCACTGTCTGTCAGCCACCTGTTGGCCACCATCGCCAGAATAGGGGTATCTTTGAGAACTAGGATAAAACATGTTTTTAGTTTCACCGAATGGAACTCTACATAGCAAGCCAAATGAGGAAAGCCCACATTCCCAAGCATCTCATTTGTGGAAATGTATGTGGTCTTTCATTGGAATCTGGAATGCCTTGAACCAAATGGCGTACTTAGGCCATTTGCTTCCAACTCTGTGGGTCGTGAGGCTATTTGAAAATTCATAGTGTTTGGTTTATATCATATATTAGTAATTAGTTGCAGTGACTTTGGGCAGCTGTGGGAAAGTGTTCTTGCAGAATCATTAATTATGCACGCGCACACATGTATCTATACATACACACAAACAAACTCATGTGCATACAAACACATATATATCTACATCAAGACTTACAAAAACAATAATTTAATCTATATCTATTATATTAGGAAGATAATTTCCTTTTATCTTTTGAAGTATTCACATTACAAAATTAAAATAATACTATAAAAAATAATAAAAATTAACTTATACGATTTCATATAAGTTTATACGAGTTGAGCCAAGTTTATACGTGTATGGCTCGTTTAATAATTGAACCTAATTTTGTGTTAACGGTCGGCTCATTTATTAAATGAACAGAGATAGAGCCTATTCGTGAGCGGCTCTGTTCGTTTAGATACCTATGCACATCATTTTAATCTCAATAAGATTGGTTGTTCTTCTCTCTGTGCAATTATACTGGCATATGTGACCTTTTAGCTAAAACAATCATTTAGCATAATCCTTTTTGCCATTTTAGGAAAATTGCCTTTGTAGGATTGATTAGGTGAATAGAGTTTTAGAATCTGAATCTTTCTCACAATTGTTGGAGAAAAGCTTTAGTTTTCCAATACCATTAATTTTTGTAGTAGTACATAATTTTATAAATGCGAGAGATAGATAAGTTGGAAGTTCAATTACTGTAATCTGCAGAATAGATTGACGTGTTTTGAACCAGTTGACACTTGTTTCCTGTTTCGTTTCAGTAAGACTATTCTCTTGTCCAAAAGATCATGTAGCGATTCAGATTGTTCATCTAGTTCCTGTTGATACCTCTAATGTTCTTGTCTGGTTCACTATCTTTCAAAGATCTATAAAGGTAGTGAATTAGCTTTGTTGAACTTCCAATCTTATGAGATGAATTCAGTTTGAAGAAAGAGAAATGGATAATGGATTAATAGGCTGATTGTTCGGGATTAGCGTATGTTCTCTAAAAGTGTGTTCTGTTGTGCTCACAACATCTCTGCATATGTGCTATGGTTAGTTTCAAAATTCATCTCATGTGTTGCTAATATATCTGAAACATGGAAGAGTTAGACGATTGAAAACGTAAGAAGAACTAAAGTGGTTTTGGAGCCAAATGTATGGTACCGGTACAAGTTAGAAATTTTTTCTGACTTAATAACTCTGCAGACCCTATGTTTTAGACCTCCTGTTGCAGTATCCATTTTTCTTCAGGATCAAGGGTGTGTGGAAGGACAAAAGAAACTGTAGGGACAGATATCAGATTAATCAACATCTGCAAGGATGCAAAAATCTTCCCAAATGCTAGTGCTTGAAATTTGTCTAAACACTTCTGATAGAAGTGCAGAGGCAGAGGAGAGGTATTAGTGAAAATGACTTTTGGCTGAAGGGACTAAGTTCATTGTGAATTTCTCTCATTGTTTCAATGGCACTAAAAAGATCATTTTTTATGAACAATAATTGATTAATTTTCTCTTGGATGGTTTTGGAAGTGGTCTTGGATGACATTATAATGTGTTTGAGTTGAGATTCAGGGTTCATTATTCAGTTGGGTTGTGTAAAAGGATTTTCAATTGATTGATATTGAGTTACACCAGTATATGTCTCACTTGCAGGGATATGTTGCTCCAAGTTTATTCTGAAGGGAGCTTGCTGGAGGCCGTAAGGCATCTACAATGGCAGTTATGCTCAATTGCTGATATACACATTGATGTGTGATGCTGCTGTCAATCAAGATGATTACCAGTTTACCTCCCATAGAGATTTACCATTTTGAAGTATAATTTTGTTTTTTCCAATTAGTGCTGCTTGTGCTTGGAAAGCATGTCAGACTGAAGCCTGCTTAATAAATAATTATTGAATGGAATTTGTATGAGTTTTGGTTGGTTTCTAAATAACATTATCTCACTGGTTGATGCCGTTTCACGATTTTGCACTTTTATGAGGCTTCTCTCTGGATCTTTATTTTAGTATGAATCGAAGAACTCCACTTCAAGTCTCGTCGATCCAGCACTCATTAGGACTGTAATTGAGCTCAGTCGAGTCATGTGTTCAAGGGTTTTTTTTTTTTTTTTCTTCAAACACGAGCAGAATTTAAACTTATTTCTGAGCTAGATAATCTGTTCAAGTTCTAATCATTAATCATTTAATTTTAGAACGAGTTCGAGCTTTTAGTTAATTATTGTTAAGATTTATTAGCTGAATAATTAGATAAATTAATTTCAATTTTAAACAATTTAATCTTGAGTTTATATGTTTATCTTAAAGTATGAATGTACATTCATTA
Source organism: Alnus glutinosa (assembly GCF_958979055.1). Classification (NCBI taxonomy): domain Eukaryota; kingdom Viridiplantae; phylum Streptophyta; class Magnoliopsida; order Fagales; family Betulaceae; genus Alnus; species Alnus glutinosa. The sequence goes on from NC_084894.1 coordinate 24,275,920, forward strand.
CACACACATAAGTATACATACGTATAAACCCCACCCACACACACACACACATGGGAGATGATACAAAAACACTCAATATACACTTACCTTGTCACATGGGGCGGGGCTTATGTGGTGTGGGTCCCATGTGAGATGATGGGTCTATAAAGAGTGTGTATTGGTTTTTTTTTTTTTTTTTTTTTTTTTTTTTTTGACCTGACACAAATATACATATATCTACGTCAAGATCCAAAATTACAAGAATTTAAGCTATATTTATTACATTATACACATGTTCTCGTTACAAAGTTAAAAATTATATTATAAAAATAAAGTTATACAAATTTGTACGAGCCAAATTGAATTTATAAAAGTTTGGTTTAAACTTTGCTCGTTTAATAAATAAACCGATTAGAAGCCAAATTTATTTAAAGTGAGTCCCAGCCTAATTTCGAGTGTGTCTGTACTTTTCTTTCAGCCGGTGGAATATACTTTTTCCAGTTTATTAGGTGGCCAATCATGAAGTTGCATGGAAATTGGAAGCTGACCTGAATGAGATCAACATCAACTATAAGTTGATAAAGTCCAATTTATTATATTATTTTAGTAGTATAGACTTTTAGGAGATAAGTTATATTAAGTTATCTTTCAAGATCCAGCTAATCTTATTTATCCTCGTAATCTGAACAAAATTGGGAGAGAAAAATTATTTTGTTCTTCAAATTACCCTAACATGAGGAGGTTTAGAATTATTCGAAATATTCTATTGTTCTAGTATTATTTCTTCGAAATAGCCCACCACCAGCACAGTCCATTTCCCCCATGCAAATTCATTTGGCTGAAAATCATCCCACATAATCCTGCATATCAAGCATGAAGGCAATAGTCGTGACTATAGGGACAAGAATTATTACCCGTTGCCAATTGACAAGTTTTTGCATTATTTATAGCGGCATAAATGCATTCATCACTATAAAATACGGGGCAAAATTGTCATTTTAATTTTTTGGACAATTTTGCTCCTTGTTTTACGAAGGACCGGCTCCTCTCTATTTCGAGCAGTGCTATACGGCTCCCTCCCATGAGACTTTCATCCGATACACGTGGCATTTCTTTTGGAATATATATATACATAAATATAAGTGCAGCATTTCAGTTTTTTAGTCAATAAATCATGCATGAGTCGAATGAAAGTCTCGTGGGAGGGGGCCGTATAGCACTGCTCTTCCATTTTAGTTGAAATGGAGATGATTCGTTTGCCTGTAATTGCCCAAGGTCATTTTTAACCTAAGTAATAAGGCAGGATGATAGTTATCAACAACACTTACCACTCATTGCTAATTGAAGGGTTTTTGCATATTAGTGAAGAACAAATATTCGTATTTTTCAATTTTGTTTATTTATTTATTCAGTTGAATGTTTGGTTCTTTAAATTTTAATTTTGTGCAAATATCCTACGATCGGATTAGGATTCTTTATAATTTTTTACCCGAATTGACAAGAAATAAGAGGGGAGATGTGTGGAGCTTGGGTCCCCCCCCCCTCCCCATCTTCATTCTCTACCTAAATTTCGTGAAATCTTAATGAAATTCCCAAGAATCCTGAATCCCCATCCCCAACAATCTCATTTCTTGTTTTTGTTTTCCAGATGATTTTAGAGGATGTAATTACAGTTTCAGTAGTCCCATCAAGTTCTCTACTTCAAGCTTTTTGGACTCCTCGTTAGCGAATCAAAGCATTACATATCATCATTACGTGAGAGGGTACTCGCGCTCCACTTTGCTCATATAAGATTTTGGACACTTGTTTGGACTGTCTGAATACTCGTTTGAGCAATATGGATTCTAAGGGTCCTCTCACATGAGTTTGTGCATTGCAATTGATGGGTTATGTCACTAGCTAGATAAGTTTCTTTGAAAGATTGATGGGTTTTGCGACTCCAACTTGTCTTATATTATGGGCTGCTTTTAAAGATAATATGGTGAAATATATAGGAAAATAGATCCAGCCTAGTTTGTTTTCCTATAGATATATTGTCAACAGGAAATTTTTATTTTATTTTATTTTAAATATATCGGTTGACGGTCGAAGGATGCGGCCAATTCAGGTGGATTCTGTCGACAATTATTTCATGAAAATTTACTTTTTTTTTAAAAAATTTTAATATTTCAACTTTTCTTATATTTTCTAATTACAATTTGCCATACATTGAAAAGCTACGAGTTTTTTTTTGCATACTTTATAAGCATTTATCTTACTCTTATATTAGATTAGATTTTGGGTACACACAACTAGTTGTTTTAGACGCACTTAGCATGTGCGCATCGTCGCACACGAGCCACGAACTTTTTATTTACGTGTGCATTTTTCTGATGTGTACAATTGCTTTTCTAATACTTCATATTTTTTTTTTAATATATATATATATAACTGCTTTTTCAACGATCAGAAACTGCCTTCTAAACAGTCAGAAAACTGTAATAAACTGCTTCTGTAAGTTATAAAATATATTTTCGGCATATTTGATGAAATCTTTTTTCTTCCCTTATTTTTCACTGCTGTTACACAATTTATTATTTAGAGTAGTGTTTAGAATTTGTAATCTGCACACTACATTCGGATAGTATTGTATTCTGAGAACATAATTGTTATATTCTCTATTGCAAAACTTATTATATAATTGGAATACAATATTTATCTAAGACAATTAATATTATTCATTATTCATAAAAGCATAAAAAATAAAATAAAAAAAAAAAATCACTTGAAACTTGACATATCAGCTGTGATGAAATGAATGTGAAAGAGTAAATAAACTGCTGACTGAAAAATAGAATACTGATGACGACCATTTTTGACCGTCGATGGTAACGATCTCTGGTAGAGAGACCTCCACATCAACCAAAACCGGACCAATAGTAAAAGAGCACGGGCAGGGGCATTGGAGTCCACATCCAAAGCGCAACATGTCTCAACGAGAGTCTTCATTGGCACGAGCGAACAAAGATTCACAGATTACTTGACGAACATGCATGGATTGGCTCTACCTCTGACACCACCCACCACCCTCCCCTGTTTCTCCCACCTCTGCTTTAGATCTCTTCCTCACCTTTCGCTTCTCTCTTTGCAAAACCAAACCAGATCTTCGAGACCCATCTGCAGGTTCTGGAGTTACAAGCAGAAAACAAGAAGTAGTAGTGTTTCCCCTTTGAGAGCGAGTCGCAGAGAGTCTCCTTATGAGGTTTTGGGGGTGCCTCCCTCTGCAACTCCGAATGAAATCAAAAGGGCTTATCGTAAACTTGCTCTAAAGTATCACCCAGATGTCAACAAGGAGGTAAATTTCTGAATTAAGCACTTAATCCAATGTAAATATTCGTGTTTTACTTTCTTGTTTATGGTTTACATGGGATTTTGATCCATATAATTCTAAGTAGAGGATTTTTATTGGGTTATTTTGAGTTCTGAACAAATGGGTACAGAATTAAAGTTCTATCTTTACCTCATGGTCGAAAAAGTGAGTGTGAAATCATTGGAGGTGGCAGTTCTATCCTATAGGCTATAGTCATAAGCAATTAGGTGAAATAACTAAGGAATTTTAGGTTTGGTTACCTTCGAAATATGAAGGACCTCTCTAAGAATAGCAATGAAAGTTTAGAATTGAGAGAAAACCGACCACACAATTATGACGCATTTAGCCCTAAGGAATCCAATATGCCATCCATGAGGAAGAAAGGATGAGGGATCAATTTGAACTACGAAGCTCAACAAAAGTCATTATTAAGTAGAGTTCGTGTTCATTTTTGGTGTGCTTAGCAATCTCCATTTCACTCATATTCTTTCTTATTGCTTTTAATCTACCTCAATTTATGGTTAAGATATTACACCTGTCCAGAAATCAGTAACCATTTTTATGCTGCTAGACTTTAAGCAGGCGCGGCCCCAGCCATGTTGGGCTAGCATGAGAAACTAATTGATCATCCTTTGGTGATCTCAACTTGCTTCCCATAATTTTGACTTTCATTCCTGATAGTATCGGCATACATTCTCTTTTGTTTCTTATTATTGTATATTTGGATGTTTTAAAGGAAGAGGGAGAATTCTTTATCTTCTATAGGTTTTTTGGTAGTTTATCTTGTACTACAATAAATTTAAGGAAGTCAGGTCATCAACCTTCTGTGCTTTTTGTCATTTTGAATTTAAGTTCCCAGTTTTTTATTTGATAGATTTAAGACCTGAGTTTAGGTCTATTCTAAATTTGAGACCTCTGACTGAGTTTTTCGTTTTTCAGAAATGGTTATGAAAATAAAATTATGCCACCCAGATAAAAAATATTAAAAAGAAAAAGAAAAAAAGCCCAAACATGGTGGTGGCCATGGGACCCAACCCAACCATGGCTGGGTTGTGCTCCTTGTCACCCATGGTGGCTAAGGGCCACCCCCTTTGTTAGGGTTTGCCTTGAGGGATGGCTCCACCACTCTGACCGAGGTGGCCCCTAGCCATCCCCTCTAAATGGGTGGACGAAAGCGACCTCCTAACAAAGAGGGTGGCCGTGAGCCACCATGGGTGGCTAGGAGCACGACACAGCCATGGTTGAATTGTGCCACCCATCCATGGCTAGGTCGTGCCACCATGGCCACGGTCCTGGTTTTTTTTTTTTTTTTTTTTTTTTCTTTAGTTATGGCTTCTTTTTAAGTTATTTTTATTTGAGGAGTATAATTGTATTTTTAAAGTAATTTCTGACGAAAATGCTGACTTAGTCCACCCACTTCTTTTTGTTCTGACATTTTTGTTTTATTTTTTATCTGAATGTAATTATATATTCACATTCATTTTTGCCGAAAATGGTGATGAGGTCTTGAAATTAGAATGGGCATAAACTCAAGTCTTAAATCTATCAAATTGAAAACTATGGTCTTAAATTGCTAACCTAAATCTGATTCTTTTACTGGTATATAGATAGACTCTGCTAATATTGCAAAATATTTTGGTGCACAGGCAAATGCACAGGAGAAATTTATGAGGATTAAACATGCATACAATACATTACTGAGTTCTGAATCTCGGAGGAAATATGACACTGGAAATCGCAGATCTGATTATTCCTATTCTGGTGGTCAAAGAAGCCAAAGTACGAAAACACAAGATGAAGAAGAAGAGTTTTATGGGTTTGGTAAAAACTTATAATCCTCTTCAAATCTAATTGATCTTGTATGAATTTGTAAAGCTCTTATGCACATAGAAACCCATTTTCTCTTTTATCACTTACTATTTACATATAAAGGTTGTCTACTTTAATGCTAATTCCCTTTCACTGGTTGCCAGATAGCCCTTGAGAGATCTACCCTTTGAAAAATGAGATATTGTCACAGACATAGCACTATATACCGGTATAGTGACATGCTAGTTTTTTTTTTATTTTTTTGATAAGTAGTATAGTGACATGCTAGTTAAGTGGAACCTTTAATGAAGGAGATCTCTTGGGCCAAAGGACCAGTCAAATTTATCCTAACCATCCAAGTAACTGCATTCTTCAGCAGAATGTCTTAAAAGAACATCTAGATAGACTACTATGTTTGGATCAACAACTTAAAACCAATTTATTAATAAAGGGAATTCCCTAATGAACCTTTAGACCAAAAGTTTTTCTCCTTTCTTACATCATCTGCGTATACTTCTTGCTATTTGGTAGACTCTAGTGGTCCATGTCCCCAGTACCTTTGATTTCCTTGTTGGCCCTGGCTTCCTTGCATGTCATCCAACTTTTTGTCATCTGCAAGAACACCTTTTTTTTTAAAAAAAAATAAAAATTCCCAGCAGAAAAGATCTTCTGGCGTTTTCCATGTTTTCTATCTTATCCTTTTCCGGAGTTAGGTTTGTTCTCTACGTTCTTATAATTAAGCCCTTTATGCTGCAGGTAATTTTTTCAAGGATGTTCAAATAACAATAGGTAGATATGTCCTCCCTGTGAGACATCATATGGGCCATAAAGCTAACTTTCATTATGCTCAAATCTTGTTGGGCAGCTGTTTTCTTTTCCCTTTAAGGTTGCAAGTCTACTTCGACATAGTGCTTTAATTGTAGATTTGATGTTACAGAGGACTTCTTGAGAGATCTTCAAGGAGAATTCCAGAATTGGGAAGCGAGTGCTACTTCACAAGGAAAGCCAAAAAGCCTATGGGAAGAATTGGCGGTAAGACATTAATGTCTTTATCACTTATAGTGTCTATGTGAACATAATAATCTGATAACATGCACCCACACCATATAGAAGAAATTTCTTTCACATATTTCAGATACGATTTATATGCGAAAGCTTGTCTAATCTGTAAGGAAAATGACCTTAAGGGGAATCCTAAATTGCATCATGTCAAATTTGCGCTTGGCAGGAAATTGGAGAAGAATTTGTGGAATTTCTTGAGAAAGAACTCAACATAACTGATCAAGAGGTTGAATCGTACAGCTCTGATGAAGAACCTCAGAAAGGCAATCCTTTTAGAACGTCTGGGACAGAGAGAACAGAAAATAGTAGTAAAGATAAAGCTGGCAAGGGGAGCAGCATTGAGGAGAATATTGATGAGATAGAAGCTACCCTTGCTCAATTGAAGAAGGAATTGGGTTTATAGCAGGGAAATGCAGCTTTGCTTTCACCCGCCATTGGAAGATGATCAAGTTTTGTTGCCATCTTAAACAGTTGAGTAATTTCACTTTTACAACATATCTTGAAGTGACTTTTAAGGCCCCATTTGCATCCATTTATAGAAGAGTTTCAGAGGGAAGGTATGCGAAAAGTACAAAGACTTTGAGACATTGACCTTGTGAGGCATGAGCTTGTAAAGGTAGTAGATTTTATGCTTAGAGTAGAACGATTTGTAATTAAAATTCTTCTTTTGGCTACAACCAATAGCAAGTGATAACATCAATTACAATTGGTTTAGATATAGTGTTACTGTGTTAGTGACTGTGTTGCTTTCCCAAGTTATTTTCATTTCCTTTACTTTTTTTTTTTTTAAAACAAATTGCTAAATTGGTACATGGGGTTTCATAAGGGACAAATAACTCCTAGTATGCCTATATAACAAATAATTCTCTTTGTACAAATTTTGACTATTTTTCTTACACGATTATTACGAAAGTAAGAATTTAGGCTAAAATTTTAATTTATTTTTTTAAAATAGAGAAGAAAGGTTAACGTCGAGATGGCTGATCACCCCATGGCTATGAGGGTGGTTCGACCGCCACCTCTAGCCAATTATGAGGTGGTCGAACAACCCTAGCGGTTGAATTAGGAGGTGGTTGAAACATGCCTTTGGCCGACCACTCCAACACTAGCCTTTTTTCTTTTCTTCCTTTATTTATTTATTTAATAATTTTTTGATGTAAGTTTGCAATTTTATATTGATCATGTCGAAAAAATAGTTAGAAAAGTTAATTGTCAACACTTTAAACCACTATGGTAGTAATCGTCTAACGACCTTACGGTGGCTGCAAGTTAGATCTGATAGCCTGAAGACTACCACCACCACAAGGGCAACATTGCTACTAAGGAGTATGGTGCTACAATTTTTGAATTTTTTATTTTATAAAAATACTTATAAATTTTTTATTTTTACAAAACACTTCCAAAATTTTACCAAACTAATTTTCAACTTTTTTGAAATATGAGCTCCAACAAATAAATTCTCAACTTTGTACCTTTTTCCAAACACTTACCAAAATCTTACCCTTTTTTTTTTTTTTTTTTTTTTCTTTTTCTTTATATATATATATATAAAACCCTCTATACATTTGATTTCCAATCTGCATCTGATTTCTTCATATTCTCTTCAACTTTTACCATTGATTTTTAGCGATTTCTGTTTGGAGAGCGACAAAGTGAGGGAAAATGAAGGAAAATTAGAGAACCATAAGGGGAAGAGCGGTTGACCCACGTTGGAGGAGCAGCGTTCGGTGGCGTGGCGGCGTGTTCCTTGGTGGTGCCGACAGTGTCCAGACCCACAGCATCTAGACCCACGTTGGAGGAGCAACGTTCGGTGGTGTTGGGTTTGGCTTGACTATGATGGCGTGTTCTGAACCCGGCAATGGCGGCATGGTTTAGCACGGGCGTTGGTGGCATTTTCCAGTCTCTTTGTTCTCAACTTGTCTGAGAGGGAAATTGGGCAAAACTATTGTTATAATTCGGTGTTTTAGTAACACTTGAGTTTGTTAAGTTTTTTTTTTTTTTTTTTTTTTCCTGAGATGACATGTCAATATGATATTGGTGGGCATAAAACCCTAGTTGTATGCCATGACCTAACAGAAGTTGCTCTCTAATGTTAAAACACAGGAATGAACACAATTTCTATAAACTCGTTGGTAGAAAACTCATATAAACCAGTTTCTAAAAGAGACATAATCTTTTAAGTTATTAAAAAAGCATGTGAAAACATGAGTAATTTAAAAAATATGTGTTTCTCACATGTTAAAGACATATGTCAATATTAGAAGTTGGTTTGTAAAAAATTTCCTACAAATCCATTTGTAGAAAATGAATACCGCGCTTAGCATTTACAATGTCAAGAATAAAATCAAAGACTTCCTCCATATAAACATGTTCAACCATAAAAACAAGTGCTTCCTTAACTAGCCTATAAAATACTCTATTTGCCACTTTTTTGACATGGTTCACAATCCAGAATTGCAAACTATTTAGTATCACTATTGCGTCTTCAATCACACTAGTCATATCTACACCAATTCTTTTCCTCTTTTTTCAATGCTTGCACAATCTAGATGGCATCGCCCTCTAATTCCACATTTTGATGTCGTAGCACCCGAGCAAAAATTGTAGCCCTCAAACAGCTGGAGTTGCAAATCCTTCTTCGTCCAAGACAAAAAAATAATTGTAGAGATAATTCAACAAAGACAAAAATATTTAATAATAATAATAATATTAAATAAATAAATAAAAACATAAGTGCTTTCCACTCTAAATAACTCATATATATAGTTTCAAGTATCTGAAAAAGCCTTTACGAGACAACAAAAAATTCCAGCAGATTATCCAAAAACCTAATGAACAAAATGTCCTTCAAAAATATGAAGCCAATTGCATCTCAGAACCTCTCTCCAAATCGGAAGAAAAATGCACCAGTGCCAGAGTTATGATCAACAGCATACTCGGCTCGTACTAGGCCTAGCTTGACACCAGCACCATAAGAAGACCCATGTCCCAATCGCCTGTAGACCTCTGTTGGGTTCCCCTTGACATCCTTTGAGCTTCCTAGATCATTGCCATGTTCTGCAAATGCATACACGTGTGTACCTTTTACAGGTATCCGTAGCTCAGCTGCTAGCTGTAGAGGCAACATCAGGAAAGGGAATCAGATATTGGTTTACCCATTTAACACTAAAAATCTCATAAGCATAATCATAATAAGCTTTTGTAATAATTTATGCTCTCTCTCACTCAAACATTAAGTAGGCGACTACATCAAGGACAGCTAATCAAACACTTGCATCTCGAAATTCCTACCTCAACGATGTTTCTGGCTGCACCTATCTCACCCATGTTGTAACCCCTCACAGAATACGGACCTCCAAGGGTAAAAGCATCGTAACTTGGAAGGTCTCCCACACAGCCACCATAGTGGCCATGAAAGACAAGGACAGGTGGTGGTGGTTTACCAGCACCTTCCTCCACTTCCTTCAGCTGAAAAAATCGTGTCAATGTTAGTTGGTGGCGATTGAAGAACGGAAACTTGCTGCCGACGCCAAGGCCTTGGTCTACCTGCATTTTGTACATAAAATATGCACATTAGCTAGGAAAAAAAAATGTCATGTAGAGAATTTGACTAAATGGATGACAGAATCTATTTTTGTAGAGACAAAAACTTCCACATCAAATTGTTCACCAACTCCAATTGTCATAATAGCAATTATATCCGTTGTAAACCGGCAACTAGCTGGAGCCCAAGGGCAGAAATCTTCTCAACTTATCAGAAACTATCAATTTGTGGAGAGATAAACTTTCAAGAAGAAGGAAGGCTCCTAACAAATATAGAGTGAAATTAAGATGAACCTGCTTATATGGCTTCCTTCCTAAAGATCTTTATGCATTTTTCTTCCTTCCCTCACTCTTTTCAAACCCGAATTATAGGGCATCAATATTAACAAACCAAGAAAAAGCTATATGCCACAAGCATCTAAGCTCACCTGAAATACATCCCTTGAACCGACTATAGCTCCATTTAAGAACTTGGTGTTATCACGTGTAATATTCGCCTGTAGAAATGCCATTCGGTCAACGCCAGTACCACTGAGGGTTGTAGGAGGTCCATCTGCACTAATTGCTCCACTTGGCAACACTCTTTGACCATTGGGACAGATATGACTGCTTTCATCACGTGTTGTTATCTCTTCCATTACAAGTCCATACGTGAACTTGCTCTGACGGGTGAAATTCTGCAAGGCATATACATTAGATCACCACCATAAGTTTACTAAAACTTGCCCACAATAACAAAGCAATGGATAAAAAAAACCACCATACTTACCTCTGTAATATTGGCCTTAGCGCCTGCTCGATCAACCCATATAGGAGGGACTTCATCCACCCCTGGCCCGCCAGTGAAGACTGGACTCAATTTCCGGCTGTTGAAGCAGCTCACTCGCATAGTACGGTTGCGTGGATTATACACACCATCCAAATAAGGATGCACATACTCAAGTTTGAAAGCAAGATCATCCTGAGGAAAGAATATACTTTGGACATTTTGCGATACAAGATCTTATGCAGATCATACACATACAACAGAAAATTATACTTTAAGGTAAGCCTACCTGAGGATTCAAGAAGTTGCTAGTAGTCACTGAACCATTAATGGATCTATTTAGCCCATTGAGATTCCGATGTTCAAAAGTAACAGTCCCACCAGGCTGCAATGAAGCCTAAACACACAACAAACACAAGACAAGACAAAAGCAAGCACAACGAGATCTTCAAAACTGGGACCCCAAAAGTTTGATGGTTTCTGAACAGAGCAGACATATAAATAATCAAATAAAGTATACCAAAGTGGGACGTCCTCCACGCCCAGGAACAATACTCCACTCTGTAGCAACTTCAGCTGTCTTCTGTTCTAGTTCCTTAAGCTTTATTTCAACAATGATCCCTCCCTCGTTCTTCTCATCAGGCCGTGGGTTCACCTCAATGTTCGAAAACAAACCGAGCCCGTTAATGTTCCTCAGAGCTTGCTTCCCTGCCTCTATGTTAAAAACTTTACCTGGCCGGAGCTGTCAGCCCAAATCAAACATTCACCAATCAATCAATCAATCAATCATCCACTCCAAACCTTAAAAACCAATCACCCATTTACCAAAGCATATAACTTTAAACCCTATGAACCACATAGAGCTTGAATTTAAGCAAACACTAACAAGCCAATCACCTGTTCCAAAGCTTCTGTACTAAACATGTAATTAATACAAAAACAAGTAATTAGCCATTGAATATCTCTATGTTAAAAACTTGGCCCCGTTGCCATCAGTCCAATTCAAACATTCACCAATCAATCATCCATTCGCAATGCTAGCTACCAATCACCAACTTAAAGTTTGAAACCAAGCGTATAATTTTGATGCCAATGAGCACCGTAAAGTTTGGAATGAAGCATACTACATTAAAGGTCCGTTTGGGTTTGCGATTTCAAAAAGTGCGATTTAAAAATAATGATTTTAAAATATGCAATTTAAAAAAGTGATTTTTAAAAATGCAGTTTGGCCTTTAAAATTAATACAAAAACAAGTAATTAGCCATTGAATATCTCTATGTTAAAAACTTGGCCCCGTTGCTATCAGTCCAATTCAAACATTCACCAATCAATCATCCATTCGCAATGCTAGCTACCAATCACCAACTTAAAGTTTGAAACCAAGCGTATAATTTTGAAGCCAATGAGCACCGTAAAGTTTGGAATGAAGCATACCACACTAAGGGTCCGTTTGGGTTTGTGATTTCAAAAAGTGCGATTTAAAAATAATGATTTAAAAATATGCAATTTAAAAAAGTGATTTTTAAAAATGCAGTTTGGCCTTTAAAATTGCAGATTAACCTTTTAAAATACTGCGTTTTAAAAAAAAACACCTTATTGCCTGCGATTTGAATAAGCACTTTTTAGCGTTTTCAAATCGCAATTTTTTAAAAACGCAGTTTCCAAACTGTTCATTTTCTGAGATTTGGTTTAAAATCGCACTTTTTCTCTACGAAATCGCAATTCCAAACGCACCTAACAAACCAATCACCAATTAGAATGTTCGTGTGCCAAGTATATAATTAATCCAAAAACAACCAATTGCCCATTTCATATCTCAATCAAAATAGCTCAAAAACAAACAAACACAAACCAAGCCAAAAAAAGAAAAGAAAAGAGTAATACCGGTTTGGGCATTTCCCTTTTCACCACGGCGACCTGGGTATTCCCCTCAACGACATTGCCAAGCTTATCAAGGAACTGAATGTTGACCTGCGTAATATCGCCTTCCACCACCTCACAAACCACCTCCTTCGTATTCAAATTCCCAAAATTCACCACCTGCGCACACGCATACCCTTCGTCGTAGTACCATTTCTGGACCCGGTCCCGAATCCTCTGCAACAGCCTCGCGCTAACCTTCCCCTGGTCCCTCAGCATCTGCATGATCTCCCGGTGCACCGGTGGCGGCAACAGGCACGGCTTGGCCCTATCGATCCTCCTCTTGTAGTCCCTCTCGAGGCTCCGATAGTACTCCATCTTCTCCTTATCGGTCATATCAGAGTCCATCTCGATCGGCTTCGACTGCGGCATCATCCCCACGTTGATGCACCGGAACTTGTCCGCTGACTGCCACGTGCTTTCCGTGAACGATATTGTCACCGCAATTGTGCCATCCGGGTTGGTCTTCCCCTCCAGGTCGACCTTCTCGAACATTCCACAGGTGGCTAGGGTTTCGAGCTCTTTCTGGAGCTGGGCCTTCGTGTAGACCCCGCCCGGCTTCAGGGACACCATCTCGAAGAACGAGTCCTCGGTGCCGACGGTAGCCCACCGCCGGCGATCGAAGAAAAGGATATCAGATACCTTGTACTTCTTGAACCCACTCAGCTTGTTGAGCTGGACCACGATGTTCGCCGGAAGCCCATGCGAGTCCCATTCTTGGTTCTGGGACTCGTCGGCAATGGCCAATGCCGGAGAGAAGAACTCTCTCCAGAAGCCTCCGCCATCTCCGCCACCGCCTCCACCGCCCGATCCTCCGAAGCCTCCTCCTTCGCCACCAGAACCGCCGAGATTGGGGGAGAGCGAACGGAGGTGGAGGAGGAGGGACGAGGCGGAGGCGGCAGCGAGGGTTTTGACAAAGGATTTGAGGGGTTTAGTATTTTTGGTTGCGGAAGAGGTAGAGGAAGAGGGAAGCGAAAAGTTGCATTGGACGGTGCGTTTTGGTGTGGGGGAGGCTAATGCTCGCCGGGATGAGCTGAGAGGAGGAGTTGATTGGATGTGCGTTGGAGCGGCGAAGGAGGGCATGGCTTTCGGGGTTTGGAGTTTGGAGTTTGGTGGAGATAAGGGGGGCAGAGAAGAGAAGAGACGAGTCAGCGTCAGCGAGAGGGGTTTTGGTTTTTTACTTTTTAGTTGGAGAAATGGGTTTAGGAGTGGATTTTGTGCATTGGGCGAGGTCTACAACGTCTACAAAAAGTTCGGAATTAGGGATTATGAAATTTTGAAAAATGCTAAAAAAATATTTTTTATTTTTTATTTTTTATTCTCCCATTATTCTAAAAAAAAAAAAAAAATTACTTTCTTTTCTTTTTTTTTTTTTTTTTATTTATTTTTTTATAAAAAAAATGGCATCTTGGCCTTTTCAATAATTTGAGTTGAAAAAGACCGAAATCACTAACGGATTACTCACATTAAGAATTTTGAAAACTTTATTGAAGCACATTGCAACTTTTAAACATTAAAGGTTAAAGTGAAAAATTGGTCAAACTTTGAGGGGTAAATTGTATTTTCTTCTAGGGATTATGAATTTAAAAAATGGTAAAATTTATTTTATTTTTTATTCTACTATTATTCTACAAGCCTCACATGGCACGTGACAGTTTCAATTAATCTTGGATCTTTTATTTTTTTTAATAAGGAATTATTCAAAAAATAGTTAAAATTGTTTCATCAGTATGGTAGAATAATTGTAAGATAAAAATATTATTTATAACATTACACTTCAAGAGTTATATCATCAAAGAAAAAAAAAAGTATGGATTAAGGATTATGGACTACATGCATTGTATAAGTTATGGGAAGTGAGAAGAGTTGGATGGGTGGAGATAAAATGTTGAAAGAGTGGATGGGATGGATACCAAAATTTAGTAATTTTGGGGTTGCTAAATGAGAGTAGTCTGAGTTTAAGGTAATTTTTTTTCAATCCAATTTGAATAAAACTTTGTCCAATGCTAAAGCTGAATGAAAAATAGTTCTCTCACCAATTTAAAGGGGTCACAAAATTTAGTTTTTTTATTTTTATTTAGATTACTAATGGACTGTAATAAGATTAGTATTATAATTAGTTTCCCCCCCCCCCCCCCCCCCCCCCCCCCCCCCCTGAAGTTGGTAATGATTTAAAGAAGATAGAATTTGGATTTATTTGGACAAAATTGGTGATGGAAAACCATCATCAAGGTTCTTCTTATACTAGTCAATATGATAATTGGACTTTTTTATATTATTATTATTATTTCAAAAGAACAACAAATAAAGTTGTATATAAATTTTAAATACAAATAAAAACATTACATGTATCTGGAAAAATTACAAGATATAATTACAAGAAGTAGATAATATATGTAGTAGGCTCTTCTCTCTTTGTTTCTAGGGATAGAAGCTTCATATCTTAGTAAGAGACTCTCTTCTCCTTTTGTAAAACAAGCATGCCTTGGTGCTCAGTCTTCACCTGCAAACGTAAGTAGTACGTCATCTGTTAGTAGTGCATCTGCAGGTATGATTTATATTGTGTATACGACAAAATTAATTTTAATTTGTTTTCATTACCCCTTTAAATTTGCGTATAATATTATATACTTTAATTGTTTTTATTACTTGCAGGTAATGCGACAACAGTTGGTCCGTTGTCGCCTATTGGACGACGGTTGAGCCAGCACTCCCCTGTTGCTACACCATCCTTTGCGCAGCAATAGCCGGTTGGCGAGAACACGCCTGAGACGGTACCTCGTGATCCGCAGGGACGCCCTTTGGATTTGTAGATATTTTGTGTAATTATTTTTTGTTAGTAACGAATATGTTTATTTTGTGTAATTATTTTTTGTTATTTTTTGTTAGTAATGAATATGTTTATTTTTTGTAATTATTTTTTATTTGTAAAGATTTGCGTAGTTAACAAATACGTTATTAATTATTGATTTGTGTAATTTGATTTTGTGATATTTTTGGGTAAAATAAATATTGCGATATTTCTGATCGGAAATAAGAAAATTACAAAAAAAGAAGAAGTAATTAACCCAAAATTTTTTTAAAAAAACAAGAACAAAACTAAATTAAAAAAGATTTAAATTAAATTAAAAATACAATTAAAAATTTAAAAAAGAATTAAATAAAAAATACAATTAATTTTTTTTTTATTTTTAAAAAAATTTACACACGTGTATTTTAATACTCGTGGCTGACAGTCAGACACGTGTATTAAATACACGTGGTTAATCTGCCACGTGTATTGTGGTACACGCAACAAAATGTGTAATTAGTGACAATCGGATCTAACACGAGTCGCACACATGGTCATTTACACGTGGCAAACTGTTCGCCACGTGTACTGTGTCCGTACACGTGGCGAAATGTAAGTGGCAAAATGCAGCTATTTTTGTAGTGCTCCCATGTGAGCGCTTGGGGAGGAGGAAAGAGCTTTAGAACATGTTTGGGTGTCATCAAAATTCATACTATATTTTATTATTTTTCAAAAACATGTTTTGGTTTTTTTTAGAATTTAAATTCTACTAAGATTTTATTCAATTTTTTCTAATTTTATTTCAGATTTTTTAGACTATCTAAACATAATTTCAAAAAACAAATTCTCTCTGTATTCAAAATTTTGAATATAATAAAATATAATACAAAAAAATTAAAGGGTACCCTTCTCTTTTTGCTCCTCCTCACCCCCTCTTCCTGCTCTCTTCTTTTTCTTTCTCATTTGTTTTGCAAGCCAAATTTACAACTCTTTCTCTTTTGCCACCACCTTCATGTCTCACCTCCGCCCTCATCGACCACCTCTTCACTCCACTGACCGTTTCCCTCTTCGAGTGAGCCCACACGCCACCCTTAGGTAACAGATCTAGGCCCTCAAGCTTAGATATGTCATTCATCATCACCCACTATACCTTCGACTCCCCCCATCCCTGTCTCCTACTGCCCAAACTTTCCCGGCCTCCACCCCCCACACCCCTTTCTCTGCATGCGCTCATGCGCCTTCTCGCCGTTCTCCCACCCCCATCGGAACTGCAGATTTATAGATTTTTTGTATCTTTAATCGTTTCCAATTTCCCCCCGTCACAAGTGACCTCCTTTTTCTGTTGAGACTGCATGCATAAATAAATGTCCTTTGCGCTTCATTTGTCCAGCATCCCTCCTGTTGGACTTGGACATCGTCACATCAGTATGAAGCTCCTCGTTAATGGCTCCATATCAATTAATTACAGTGCATCCTTCCCTGCCATAGCCTCCAAGTCCTCATGTTAGTGTTGCAAGCGTCATCCAAAGAAGGCAAAGGCTCTCTCGTCCATATATGGTGGTCTTCTTATTGGCATTCAAGTCCAAAGAACAATGTGTTGGGTCAGTTTTTGATCCATTTTCAATCATTTGTTTGATTTGTTCAAGCATTATATTAATTTGTGTTTGTGGCTTTGATGTTGGGGCACCCACCCACTCTATTGTGATTAGTTTTCTTTATTAACAAAGTTTAATCTTACTTATAATGTGTGTATATATATATATATATATATATATATATATATATATATATATATATATATATATATATATATATATATATATATATATGCCATACATACACTGCAAATTGATTTAGAGCACGTTTGGTACATATAATGGTAATTCCTTTAAGAGTATGAATATGTATTACTCGAAAAAATTGAAATAGAATAACTATTCCTATTCTTTTATTTGGTGACAACACCGGATACTTTCTCTGAAATTAATAAAAAATTTTAAAATACCTAAGATTTAAAATATATATAACTTCTTAAGAATTATGGGTGATTGGCCACTAGTGGCGGAGCTAGGATTTTGGTTCAGTGCGGACAAGATTTTTATTTTTTATTTTTATATCCTTTTATGAAAGAAAAAAAAAAACTAAAGTTAAACAAAACTTAATTAAAAATATATATATTTTTTAAAATATAACTAAAAAATTCATTTATATTGTTTAAAACATATAAATGTAACATACAATTTATTATGTCATGCCTAGCCTAACTTGTTGCTTTATTCAATTATCTTTGACGAGTCTTCATAATTGGTTGACAAGGGTTTTTTTTTTTAGATATGTCATTCGAATTTAGTCTCTATTATTAGGATGGTAATAAAAAAAATTCTTAAGCAAATATATGTTTTTATATTTGTTAAATCTACCTCGGCACGAACTCATTTAGAATTTGATTGGAGCATAATGGAATCATTGTTGTTCTTCATAATTTCTGGTAACTACAATTATATATTTCATACAATTAAAATATGTAAGAAAAACTATATATATTCATAACAATTAATTTAATTGAGCAATTAAATTTAAAAGTTTAATCAAAGTAAAGTTTGATTACATGAAATATTTTAAGAAATGAGAAATTTTAAAAAAGAAATTGATTTGAATTGTTAAAGGCTTGAATAAAAAAGAAATAGCAAACTGAAAGAAAAACTTCAAAATTTCAAACAAGTCTAAATCGCAATTCTCAATTTTGTTTTTAACTGTCAATGACCTTTAATTTATCTCTTGCTCAGCTTTTCCTTATAGATTTAAGCCTTAATATACTATTTGATTTGATTTGATTTATTTATTTTTAAGTATATACTTTAGAGTTTAGACTTTTATTTTTAGGGTAATGCTCAAATTACAACAAGTGCACTACAAGTATACAACACCAAGGCACATTTGAGAGGACCCACATGTGTGGGCTCCATCCCAATATACCTTAATGTTGCGCACTTGTAGTGCACTTGTAGTACATGTATCATATCATCTTCTTTGTTTTTATTAGTGTTGTGCTGTTTTGAAAAGTTTTTAGAGTTTGGTCTCTCAACCAAACCCATTGGCCCACAAATGTGTTTTTTTTTTTCCTAAGCCCACTAACGCCTCAAATGAAAGAAGCTAAGGCAACTTACAAAACAAAAAAAGAAAGAAAGAAGTTAAGGTAGTGGCCCACAAACAGTCAAATGACAAAACTTTATTTAAACGGTGTGTTTAAGGGGGCATCGTGCTTCTTAAGTTCTCTTTATCTTCCTCCACATTTTAATTTAACCTGAACTTAAAATCCATAAAAATTTCTAGACATGCCCGCAGCTAAAGTTTGTCCCTAAAGTTTGGTGGCTGAGTTTCAACTGTTATTGATTTTGTAATTGAGGGTAGGCAAACAGGGCATCTAGAAGATTTTTTACCATGGGTAAGAAACATTTTTGGAGGTTGAGAGGGGGCATGTTCGGTGACCCCCCTGCTCCGCCTCTGTCGGTCACCTTAATAAAATAAGTGTAATAAATTGGTGTGAAAAGTAGCATTATTTTACAAGAAAAACAAGTCGTAGAATTTGAGAAGAGAAGTGAAGATATTACTGGAGAAAAAGTTATAAAAAAAAAAAATGATCAGGCATTTCAAACCTATGAATGCTTGTGTATAAACTAAGACACCATTTCTATTGTATTTTATATGCCTGCTTGATTGGATCAGGTCCCAGCTGAGTACTCCTGGCTCTTGTACTTGCTTCCATGTCCATCACAAGATCGAAATTCCTGTCCCAATGCATAAGGCTTAAGAAGAGGAAGATCCGAAGATGGTTGCTCTCCTAGCCCGGTCAAATATTTGGTGTTTCGACCATCCCTGAGTTCCACTTGGCAAGCTAAAACACACTACATTCTGTTTCCACGTGTAATAATGGAGCCCACATGTATCTGAACAAGATGACATGTGGCTCTTGTTTATTGTCCATGCAATTAAGAACCCCCGAAGCCAGCGCTTAATCACCATTAATCCTCTCTCTTAAATCTCTCTCCATGATAAGACATAAATTAAGGAGCATTGACAAAACCACAAACAGTTATTTGAAATACTAAGACCCTGGCCTTTGTCGTGAATTGGAGCAATGGCTCAACTCGACCGCATGCAAAGACACCGTGACAATCCTAAGAGCCCTAGCGGCCTCACTGTTGAACAAGTTCTCCGAGGTAAATCCTTTCAGACATTTCTGCCTTAAACCAGTGGATATATTGTTTGAGCATAGCATTTATAAACTAAGGATAATAAATGAAGAAGGAAACCTGTCTTCCCTCTATGCTAGAAATTTTTACACAACTTTCATCAGTTTTGTCTAATGTAAGAGGGTCGGTCAAGTAAGAAAAACTGTGTTCTTGCGTCTATGTACAAATTTTTCTATATGTTTGCTCAACATGCATGTGAAATATCTAATTGAAATAGATGTGAATTATGAAGTCAGATTCGAATTCATGGCTTTTGCTATGATACCATGTTAAAATCACAATTTGTCATAAAAGCTTAATCTGATAGCTAGGTGATAAGGATAAGAATCATTTATGATAAACATTGATTTCGTTACCTAAGTTAAGGGATTTAGTTACTTTAATTTAAGGAATTTGTTTGTACTTGAAATGATTCAAATTACCTGTAAATAGGATTGTACGAATGTAATTATTAACTGTTATTAACTGCTACCCGCCTAGGCAGATAAACAAACACGAGCTAATTAATCTTTCATTATCTTTGATAATATTACTAGACCAGCAGACGTTTATGGTGGCGTTCGTGGCACATGATAGCTAGAGTCAATTTTGGCTCACGTTAGCTAGCATAGCAAACCCACACGACGCAACAAAAATTGCTATCCTAGTCCCTATATTTTTTATGTTTCTACAAAAAACCCACTTGTTGAGAATATCGATTTTAATTACTTGTAGAAAAATAATCAAATGTTTTAGATATGATAATTATTTTTGTTACTTTTAAGCTGGAATATGGAATCAAGATATACGTATTTTACCTAAAACACTGTATCGTTTGGTTCGCAGAATAAGTCTTTGGAATGAAAGGACTATTTTATTAGAATAGCTATTCCTTTATTTGATAGGGACATATTCTATGAGAATAACCATTCCCTTACGAAGATGAATAGTTATTCTTGAGGGAATATATAACATTTCAAAAAAAAAAAATCATATATATTTTTTTTTTTAATTTTTTCAAACTAAACTTTAAAAAAAAATTTAAAAATTTAAAATTTAAAATTTAAAAATTAAAAAAAAAAACAAAAGAAAAAAAAAATAAAGAATTTAGATCAGATCTGTGGCCTCTGGCCACCCACAGATCTAAGGTCCAATATTTATTTATTTTTATTTTTTAAGATTTGAGTTTTTTTTTTTTTTGAAAAATAAGAAATTATGTGAGTTTTTTTTAGTAATTTTGGGTCAATTCCAATTATGGTATATGTGTGGAATAATTATTCCACTCCACTCTTTCTCATTCATAGTAACTATTCATTTTTCTAATGGAATACCCATTTCACAAACCAAACGAAACCTAAATCTTAAAATAAAATAGAAGTGTTAAAACAGGCTCAAAACATTTTCAGAATCGTTTAAAATAGGCCATAAAAAGTGACTCAAAACACTAAAATAAGCGTAAAAGGACCATTAACTAATAAGTGGTTTTGCCTTTAATAACCGCAATAACCTAATGGTTAGTAACCACCCGCCTAGGCGAGCAGATGCCGTTACTTAAAAGTTATAACCGCCTAATAATAAGAAATTGTATATTTAATCTTTTAATTAATACTTTAACATTATCAATAATTAATTTATTATGAAAATTAATAGGATAGATAAAACCTTGGATTTAATAAATATATTTACGTATATATCTACCATGGCTTTCAAATTAACTATATATACATGCAGCATCACTGTTTTGGTTTACTTGTTAATTATGTCATTTAATCAGGGAGCTTAATTCCATGCATGAACATTAATTAATTCTATATATTTATGTATGCCTTGATCACGTACGTACGCTTAATTAATTCCCATTCTAACAAAGTTTAGACGCATGCATGCACAGGAGGCGAAGGTTCAAAGTGGTCAACAACGTCCTCTTCATCACCTTATACATTTTGGAAGGACCATCGTGACCCAGAAGAAGATTATGCCGCCCACCCTCACAAGAAATCAGTTCTGGCCAAAGTTAAGGATAAGGCAAAGAAAATTCGACGTTCTCTCAGCAAGAAGAAGCATAGTGAGGATGGTAGCAGCACCGGTGGCAGTGCTACCACACCCTCTTGGGGTGTCAGCTTGGATGATGATGAAGACGATGAAGATGCTGAATACCTTGGAGCCCCAAGTAACATCATTATTAATTCCCTTCTCTTTTTGCTTAATAGATTATCTATTAATTCCCATGTTTTTTCTATCTTATTTTAACTAGCCTATAACCCACCCGTGGTTCTATACGGGCTAGGTTTTTCATTATAATTTAATTTTAAAAACCTCTAAGTTATAAAAGAATTCATTAAATTCAAATAACTATTTATTTCTGTCCTATGATCCATGACAGATCCACCTTGGTGGATCAAATTAATATAAACCAAAATTAAACAATAAAAAAAGTCATAAAATGCTACTTATCACATATTTAGGCACCTTAAAATCGTTTTATGTTTTAAATTTTGGTTCTTTTTGAACCAACTTTTTATTAACCATTGTTAGTGAAATTTTTGCACAACTATTAAACGTATATGCACCCAAGTATATATGGAGACCTGATCAATCCCCTTATGAAACAAATCCTTCTTGCTTGGTGCATGGATTCTCTTTAATTTCCTTAGTAAAATATTTAATTTTTAGTGTATGAATCGGAGCTGGCTCCTGAAGGGTACAAGGAAACGGCGAGGCAGCATCCAAGAGCAGTTCACGTGGTTTCTGAGAAGCATGTTTTGGCATGCAGTGTTAATCTTGGTGGTGCCGATCAGCAAGAAAAGCAAAAGCCTACAATGACTGAAACTATGACTGCCAATAAGAAGTTGTCACCATTGGATGAAAAAACCCATGCGATTGCTTCAAAATTTCAAGGCCTCACCATTTCAGCCCCGACGGCTTCACAAACCGTTTCAGGCGAGGAAGCTCCACAACCCTTGTCATGCCGGTGGCCAGCTCCACAAATTTACTCAACGCCGGCGAGTCCACAAGCTTATTCAGCCCCGGCTGCTCCACACAGCGGAAATGCTAGTTTTGGAGAGCAAATTTGGGATAAGGGTGTTTCGGTGAAGGAGTATTTGATTCATAAGATTGAGCCTGGGGATGATGAGAGAGCACTTTCTCAAGTGATATCGGAGAAGATGAGTCCCAGAAGAACTCCTGGTGATATGGGTGTGGTGGAGAAGGTAAAAGAAGCTGTCACTTCTTTGCTCCGGAATGAGTCGTCCAAATACAGTACTGTCAGTACAGTTGCAAATTTAGCTACAAACACGCAGATGTCCGCCAATGCACGTTCGGTGGCTAAAAACTCACCGTCACACCTTCCGATCTCCATCAATGCTCGTGAAGGTACTTTCTTCTTTAAAGAAAACTTCACTTATCATATCAACCTTTGGACATAAATTTTTTACAAACCGGTTTGTAGTAAATTTTTTACGATCCACATATAAAAATGACATGTCCCTTTAAGCATGTGAGAAGCACATGTTTTTTTATTAATGCTATTAAAAAAGCATGTGAGAAGTATATGCTATTAAAACATATGCTTCTCACATGCCAAGAGACACATGTTAATATTATATGTGAGTCATAAGAAATTTCCTACAAATCGATTTGTAGGAAATTTCTGTCCACTTTCTTTCATCACTATTGTAATCATATATATCCTTAAAATTTAAAAAGTATCAATTTAGTGGATCCATCTTTCAATTTCAAAATGTTCAAAGTACCCATTTTTTTTTTTTTAAAAAAAGAAATATATAAAAAAATTTCAAAGATTCATGCATGGATATTTATGCAAATTCCGTTAAATCCTGACCAATGCCTAAATCTTGCAATTTTTTTTTTTTTTTTTTTCAAAAGGAGTGTTATTTTATAAATTTCGACACCCTTTCGCTAGGATTTAACGAAAAATTTTAACAGCGAGTGAAATTTAAAATAGAAAATTGAAAGATAAATACACTAAATTACACTTTTTAACATAAATGGTTATTGAATTTTCCTTTTTTTTTTTTTTTTTTTTTTTTTTTTTTTTTTTTTTCTTTTTTTGGCTGTTAAATTTCATATCCTGAATATATATGTATGTGGAGATCGACGAGTTCAAGATCGAGCTTCAATTATTCTGTCAAAGTTATTCATATCTCATGGGTCTTTGTCCATTACAGTTGGCGATGAAGAAAATCATGGAAGAATACTCCAAGCCAATTGAGAGAAGAATGCAACTGGTGATAAAGAATCAAAATTGAATCGTGTACGAGTTTTGGGTATCAATAAGTAGTTTGCCGAGATGATCATTTTCTGTGTTTGAATAAGCCATATATGATATATATATGGTCACCAATAAACAGTTTCTGCAGCTCTAAATGTTCAAAAATGTCCAAATCAATGCAACAAATGTGGACCTTAATTTCTTGTTTATGAATTTCAGTGCTAATGTAGTTTTACATATTAAAAAAAAAAGAAAAAAGTTGTTAAGACAGTTTTCGGTATGATGGCACAAGTTTCTGGAAGGTTCTTCATTCTTCCTATAAAACAGTAAAGATCATAAATGAACTTGCTGGGGCTGCCAGCTAAACCCACTCCGATGCTTGAGTCAGTCTTATGAAAGAATGTGTATGGGTGCTTAATAACAATAATTTCAAGTAGAGAATACCTGAGTGCCTGTGTGTATTTATAGTGAGGACTTGAATTGGTTTTTGAGTAGTGATCCCGGGCTTTTCAGGATCCCTACAATCCAGGGGTCGTGGGTCTTTACGCCTCTAGATTGTCGGTCTTCATGTCTCCGGAACATGGGGACGTGGGTCTTCATGTATCCGAAACGTGGACATTCATGTCTCCTGATATTTTGGGACTTTAATATTCCCTTGACTTTTTGCAAGATACTCTTGGATGGGCTCGGGCTTTGCCACCCGATGAATCAACGGGCTGAGCCCTTTCTTAGGATTAAAGTTAGTCAATGGGCCGAAGGAAATTGTCAGCCCATTTACTAACTATCGGGAATATTTCCCAACAAAGGCCATGGATGATCATTTAATGCACTGATTATAACAAATCAGTTAATTGATGTTAACTTAAATATATCATTTTCTTATCCGTTTAAGCTTCTTTTGAAATAAATGTTGATTTAACTTGGAATAAGGGTCATGAGTACACTTATGCAAGTTCATTAGCTTCTTGTAGAGTTTGTGTTCCACAGTGATAAAGCATAAAGAAAAATGGTAGTTAATATATCCGGGCGGACCCAAGTTCATTAGCTTAAGTAGACTTTTGGGCTAGAATTGGCGGATATTATACAAGAAAGAAAAAAAAGAAAAAGAAAAAAGAATAAGAGAAATCACCAGACGCAACAGATAAAATAATAATAATAATAATAATCAGTAGCAAATCTTCTTCAATACGGCAACCCAATGTCAATAAAAAAATCACACTACACAAGGAAAAAAAGAGACAAAATGTACTTTACAATACCTCTCAAACTTTCCTCAAACCCTCGATCTCACATTCAACCCCAAGAAAAAAGAATAAAAAAAACGTAGAGGTTGAAAATACCGAGAGGCAAGAGAACTGAGTCTGAGAGACTAAGATCTGGCTATGCATCCACCGTCGGCCGTCTGTCCATCGGCTCAAGCACCACCAGCACCAGTAAACACTCATCATTGTGAGTTATTTGCACTTATTTTTCTGCAGGCTCTAAATCCTTAATATGATTTTTCTTTGAAATTTGGGCTTTTCTAAAAGAAAAATTTGAGTGTTCACTGTGTAGTCTGTGTTTGATTATGTGATTTCCTTGAGATGGGTTGTAAACAAATAGACAATGAAGATTCATGAGCGAATTGAAGCACAGACAGAGGGAGGGGAGGCGTGAGGTTGAAAAGAGAGATAAAAAGATAAGGACAAGAAATAAGGAGGACTACCAAATAGTTTTTATCCTTTTTTTTTTAAAAAAAAAAAAAAAATGAAAAATGAAAAGATGAGGGAGCCAGGGCGTAAGGGCGTGGGACCGTGGGTGGGAGAAAGAATTGACCAATAGGCAATAGCCTCAAGAGCCAAATCTAGCCCATCCTTGACATTTTTTGCGATTGAAGGACAAGATGAGAGCTTAGGTTACCCCATACTGATTGTCAAATGAGCTTAGTGCAAACAAACTTGAGAGTAGTTTAGAATTGAGCACCCTTCCTCCCCCACAGGTGATGTACCACATTAATTGTATTCTTGCACCTGCTTTTTGAAGGTCTAAATATTAATGAATCATTTATTTGAAGCAGTATCAGGATTAAGGGCAAGTTTTGGAAGGAAGGGGGACGAAGATGTTGGGCTGTCAGGTTGAATTTAATCGTTTTCTCAGTTCCTTTTTTCCCTCTCTGAAGGTCATTGCGGAAGTGAGAGTCATTGGTTTGTTCTTCCCCTTTTTCTTTTTCTTTTTTTCTTAAAAAAAAAAATGAAACGAAGTAAAGTCATTGTATTGACAAGTTTTAATTTTGTAATATCTAACAGTTTCACATGATGTAACGTCATTTAAAACTCTTAAATTAACAACGTGGCAACATATGCACCAATCCTCTCTACCTATTGTTACTCATATTCTTTTTCTTTTTTGGACATGAAAAAGCTCCTTTTGTCTAGACTCTGCTTTTATATATCAATCTTCCATCATTATTTGTAGAAATATATACATTTTAAAAATAGAACAATATGTGTTCCCCAACTGTTCTTTATCTCCAATCTGTAACACATACGTCTTCTGATGGATCTCAGAATGATTTCACTTCTTTAAGAACTCTTCATTCAAAAAGGTTTTAAATTTGTTACCTTTACAGCTTTCTTTATTTTGAAATTGATTTTTGTGGTGGTTGAATTGACAAGTTGATTTTTGAAACGATTGAAGGCTTGTCAAAACCACCAAAGGGTCTAAAATCAGGACAAGATTGTCATGACAAAGTTCACGCATTAATTTCTAGTTTGAAACTTCTCAGTGGTCCTTGATATTGATATTGATAATCTTAAAACCTTGACAGCAATATTGGTCGATCGTCCCATGACTCTCATGTATATTTTTGTCATTATCACAACATGTGCAACTAAGTCTTCATCTAGGAAGACATTACTTGGCTTAAGAATGTCATGCCCCTGGGTGTAGTAAAAGAAACGATGGAGATATGCCATGTCCAACCATGTCTTTATCAAGCTAGACATTTAAAGTGTAGAAATTAATTGACAAGATGGAGATGTTCAATCTTTGAAGAAAATCTAGAAAGCTGTTGTGAGAATACTTTCCACCACCGACTCTGCCATTGTACTCTAGTGCCAAAGGTCTAAATTTAGGACTGGTGAGGATCAACTTGTCGTGATTTTTACAAGATTCTCACCACGATATTAACGCATGTTTTAGGTTTCTGGTACGAAACTTCTGGTTGGTCCGTCTTTGATGTTGCCAATTTCAAGACCTCTGTATACTATGCCAAAACTCCCAGCATCGATCAATTTGAAGACCTTTGCTACAAATTAAAGTCTTCTATCACTGTGGCCAATAGCAGACCTAGCCTTGCAGGGGCGGAGCCAGGGAATTCCTGGAGGGGGGGCCGAACTTAAATTATATATATATATATATATATATATATATATATATATATATATATATATATATATATATATATATATATATATATATATATATATATATATATATATATATATATCTGTGTTTGTGTGTGTATGTGTGTGTGTGGAGTGGACTAATAATTTAAGTTTAATGTTAAGAATATGTTTGCTTCAATTGTTGTTTGATTAGATTTTCAAGATGTGGAGATCTAACTCTTCTGTTAGCTCTAGGTCCTCTGTTAATCTTCCTGATAATGTTGTGAATACTGAACACTTCTCTGTTGAGGATGATTCCTCTTTTGATTTTAGTAAATGGAGTATTCCAAGACTCCCTACAAAGGAATATATATATATATATATATATATATATATATATATATATATATATATATATATATATATATATATCTGTGTTTGTGTGTGTATGTGTGTGTGTGGAGTGGACTAATAGTTTAAGTTTAATGTTAAGAATATGTTTGCTTCAATTGTTGTTTGATTAGATTTTCAAGATGTGGAGATCTAACTCTTCTGTTAGCTCTAGGTCCTCTGTTAATCTTCCTGATAATGTTGTGAATACTGAACACTTCTATGTTGAGGATGATTCCTCTTTTGATTTTAGTAAATGGAGTATTCCAAGACTCCCTACAAAGGAAATCTATAATACTTCTTGGTTTAAAAGCTCTTTCAGAGCTAAATATGCTTTTAAAACTGTTGAACAAACTATTCCAATTTCCAATAGGAATGAAAATTTTGAACTATTTAGTAAGAGATTTGTTAACAATTCTCTTGCTAAAGGTTTTATATTTTTGCATATTGGATCTGTTCAAGTCACTGTTAAACCATTAGCAAGACTTGGTATTAATGCTTCTGTGTTAATGTGCCTGGGTGATGCTAGATTTACTGATTTCCAGACTAGCATTCTTGGCATGGTCCAGACTTCTTTGTATAATGGACCAGTTTATTTTGATACTTTTCTTAATATAACTCTTGCTTTGAGTGATGTTAATATTGTTAAAGCATTAACCTTGAATGTTTTGACCTCTAGTTACAATATGTTAGAAGGTAACCAACCTTTGGTTATCATCTATCGTATTTATTACAAATTGTTAAAAACCAATTTGAATCCTCAAGCTATTATCAAAAATTCGGGTAATTCTACTTTGTTAATTCAAAGTTCTACCCGTGATGCTAACATGCGAATTCCTCGAATGATGAAATGGAGTGAGATCAGTCTCCCTAATGAGTGGCTTATTAAGAATGTTTCTCAACCAGCCAAGATCTCCAGCGATGATACTAATCTTGACTACATCCAACAATACCTTGATGGATCTGTCAAAATTAGCTTAGCTGATTTGAACCTTTCTAGGGTTGAAAGACCCTTGTCTATTAATGAAGGAAGAAATTCCTTCGCTGTTAATCAAAGAAAAAATTCTTTTCCTGATTCAACCACAACAGAAGGTTTTCAAAGGCGTGATAAAGATATTGAAACCTTTTTGGCTGATTCTTCTTCTGATTTCAAACTAAAAGGAATTTTCACTAATTCCCAAGTTTGCTTTGCTTTTTATTCTGCCAAACAATCGGCAGCCCCTTCCCAGGCTTCTCGAGCTGAAGAAGGAGAAATCTCCCCCCCGATTTTTATTTCTTCCTCTGCTTCTGATTTAAATGCTCCTATGCCAAGCCTGTTTTTCATCATTGCAATGTTATTAATGCCTATCCCAAGAAAATGAATATTCATGATCTTGATTGGCCTACTTTGCAAAATGATTTTCTTTCCAAAGAAAATTCAATTAAAAGGCTTATTTTCGCTAATTCTTTTTTAAAATTTGGAAAAGATTTGATAAAACGTGAGTGGGCGGAAAAAATGGTTGAAGAACAAAAACATATTTTGTTTTTTGACTATTTCGAAAGCATAAAACTTGGTGTTTTAAATATTTCAAATGTTTTAAATGTTGTTAAAAAGCCTTTTGTTTTAGCTAAAGACAAAACAGTTGTCAAAGCTTCTCACCCTCTTATTGAAACTCTCCGAGTAAAAGGAAAAGATGACATTGTTGTTATTGCTTCTCCTTTTCACTAAGAATGATACTACTCATTCTGAGACTCGAAAAATTATTGAACAAAACAATTTTGTTAATCAATCTCTTCACATTATTGGTCAACAACTTGATCGCATTCAAGAAAAGGTTGATTCCAACAAAATTGTTGAAAAACCTATTCCTTTGGCTATTAAGAAAGATGTTGAAAAACCTTTGATTTCTTTACCCGAAGAAAGAAATGGAACTAGTTTAAAACTAATAGCCAAAAGAATTTGGAAAAAATTGAAGAAATGCTTTTAGAGATTAGCCTTCGTAAGGCAGCTCGAGAGACCACCTCGATCCCTGAAGCCAGTTCTCCCACTATTAACAATGCTTGCATCATAAACCATGACAAAGGCAAAAATGTTTTAAAACATTCTGATATTGAGTCTGATAATTCTGAAGAATCTAATTCCGATGAATCCCACTCATCCACTAATGATGATTTACAGTTTGGAGAAAGGGTTTTTCAAAACCAGTTTTCTGTTTCTGCTGATAAATTGTATGAGTGGAATATTGATGGCTTGTCTGAAAAGGAAATCCTTAATAAGATGAATATATGTCTATGGTTGCCAATGCTTATATGACTAACCATAGTCTTTCTAATTTTGATATTGTTGAATTGTTAACTATTGGTTTTTCCACTTCTCTTAGCAGTTGGTGGGATAAACATCTCACCCAAGAGGCTAAAACCTGAATCAAAACTGTTTTTAAAATCAATGATGACCGGATTCCCGTCCTTAATGATGGCTAGCAATTGCCTGATGGTGTCAATACTTTGATATACACCATTATCAAACATTTTGTTGGGACTCTGTCCAATATTACTGCTCGTATTTCTGATTATTTGAATAATCTTAGATGTCCTTCTATGTCTGATTATAGATGGTATTAAGATGTTTTTCTTTTTCGTGTTATGCTTAGAACTGATAGTTTCAAGCCCTATTGGAAAGAAAAGTTCATTGATGGATTGCCTTCATTATTTGCTCACAAAGTAAAAGATGAACTTGTTGATCCTGTCATGGGATCCATTGATTATGAAAACTTAACCAATGGTAATTTGTTTTCAATCATTAAAAAACTTGGCATTAAAATGTGTGTCGATCAAAAAATGATAAGACAACAATTAAAAAATGCTAAGAAAGCTAAGTATGAAATGGGTAATTTTTGTGAACAATTTGGTTTGCCTCCCATTTCTCCTAGCAGGAGACATAGGAAGAAACCAGATAAATTTACTAAAAAATACCGTCGTACTAAAAGACGAGTTGTTAAGCCTGAAAGGCCTGATAAAATATTTAGAAAGCATAATCGTTATAAAACTGTTAAACCTTCCAAAGGAAGATGCTTTAATTGTGGTTTAATCAGACATTATGCAGATAAGTGTCCATGCCCACCTAATAAATTAAAGAAAAAAAAATTTAATTCTTTAAATATTGATGAGGAAGAAAGGAATGATCTTTATAGGATTTTACAATCCCAAGATTACTTCGATTTTGATTCATCCTACATTGATGAAATTACTTCTGATGATTCTTGCTATCATTTTGCTAGCGAATCATCTGATAAAGATGTTTTCAAAATTGGCTGCAATAAATCCTGTTGTGAAAATAAATTTTGTAATGTTACTTTGATTTCAAAAATTGAAAATGATGAGTTGAAAGATGAATATCTTAAAAAACTCAAGAAAACAATGAAGCATGATTTTGAAAATTCTGTTAAACTCAAAATCTCTCTTGATGAAACTTTGGAAAGGTTTTCTAAACAAAAATCCAAAGTAATTACTATCTCAGATTTGTAGCATGAGATAAGAAATATCAAGAAAGAAATTGTTGATTTGAAAAAAGACATGCATCTTGTAAAAACTGATAACCAAGACTTAAATCGTTAACTTTTAATTATAAATCTTCATAAAAAATTTCAAGAAGAAAATGAAGATTTAAAAATTGAAGAAGTTACTGGTAATCAACATGAGCATTCTAATGATCCTAAATCCAACAATGCAACTGTTTGTTCCAGTAATGCTTTGAAATTTGTTAAACTCACTAAGAGTTTCATACCACCTAAATGGTATGCCAAAATTACTGTTATTGTTGCAAAAGATTATTCTTTTGATGCTATTGCTTTGATTGATTCTGTATCCGATATAAATTGTATCCAGGAGGGATTAGTCCCTAGTAAATACTTTGAGAAATCTACTGAAAGATTAAATTCTGCTAGTGAAGATTCTTTTTATATTAAATATGAGCTTAGCAAAGCTTATATTTGCCAGAATGATGTTTGTTTTCCCATTCCTTCTGCGCTTGTTAAAAATATGAAGAGTGATAAAGTAATTCTAGGAAATCCTTTCCTTTACTTACTTTACCCAATCTCTTCTATTGATGAAATTGGGATAACAACTGTTAAGATGAGTACAGAAGTAAAATTTGCTTTTGCATCTAGATTAGATATTGAATTAGACCGGCTAAACCTGGTCTCTGCTAAAACCAAACATTTGAATTCCTTAAAATAGGAACTCAAGTACAAGGAATTGCACAGCAACTCTTTGACATCCTGTCGCAATCCAAGATTGCTGCCTTTAATGCTAAACTAGTTGATACTGTTTGTTCTGATCTTCTAAACGCCTTTTGGCACTGGAAGAAGCACATTGTTGATTTGCCTTATGTTAAGGATTTCTCCGAAAGGAAAATTCCTCCTAAAGCTAGGCCCATTCAAATGAATGCCGAAACTTTAGATTTCTATCAAAAAGAAATTGCTGACTTGCTAGCGAAAAATATCATTCGCAAGAGTAAGTCTCCATGGTCTTGTGCTGCTTTTTATGTTATGAAAAATGCTGAACTCGAAAGAGGTTCTCCGAGATTAGTAATTAATTACAAACCTCTTAATGATGTTTTAGAATGGATTAGGTATCCTATTCACAATAGGAAAGACCTTGTTAACCGTCTTAGTGAAGCTCTCGTCTTCTCTAAGTTTGATATGAAGTCAGGATTTTGGCAAATCCAAATTACTGATAGGGATAGGTATAAGACTGCCTTTACCACTCCCTTTGGACATTATGAATGGAATGTTATGCCTTTTGGTCTTAAGAATGCCCCTAGTGAATTCCAAAGAATCATGAACGACATTCTTAACCCCTTTAGTCATTTTGCTATTGTTTATATTGATGATGTCCTCATCTATTCTAAATCCATTGATGATCACTGGAAACACTTGAAATCGTTTTTAGAAATCATTGAAATCAATGGACTTGCTGTTTCTGTAAAGAAAATCAAATTATTCCAAACCAAGATTCGATTCCTTGGTTTTGATATTTCTGAAGGGCAGATCCGCCCCATTGATAGAGCTATTGAATTTGCTAGCAAATTCCCTGATGTTATCACTGATAAAAATCAACTCCAAAGATTTCTTGGATCGTTGAATTACATTGCTGACTTTTACAACGATCTGAGGAAGTACTACAAACCTTTGTTCGACAGGTTGCAAAGTAATCCTCTTCCTTGGACAAAAGTCCATACTTCATTTGTTAAAGAGATCAAAACTCATGTTAGATCTCTTCCTTGTTTGGGAATTCCCACTGATAATATTTGCTAGATGGCAAGCTATTTTAAGTGTTTTTGATTTTGATATTGAATATATTAAAGGAATTAATAATTTCATCCCTGATTTTCTCACTCGTGAATTTTTTCCAACACCTGTTCTTTGTTGAGGTAGGAATGGCTCCTATTAAAGATCCAAGTCAGATGGCTCTTGCTTTCTTTCCCCCTCGTTTCCATTGGGTTCCTGAACACCCCCTAAAAGGTATCACCTATTACACCAACATATTGCTTGAAACCAAATCGGTCCATTTCAAGCAGATCCCTAATCAAAAAACTGGTAATAAGATTCTCTACATGAGGTCAACTTTGACAAGATTATTCTTCTCAAAGATTGGGGTGACCACCCTTCTAAGCCTAGAATGCTTTCCAATTCTGAGCTTTCCTACTGCTATTATGATTATATGGATGCTTGGTTCAAATTCATGCTCTACCAAAATTCCAGCAATAATCATTCCTGGTTTATTAATTTTGATAACAAATTTTCTCTCTGAAACTTGTCAAAGCCTTTGGAACCTTCAGAGACATTTTCAATATCGATGCTTATGGGAAGAAATTTCCTACCATAATGCATTTTATTATAAAATTCAAGATCCCTTGGATTTTAAAAATTATGTTAAAGAAGGCGACATCCTTGATCGCCACTGGTTTGTCAAATGGTGGGACAAATTCCCACAAACTGATGCTATTATCCAAACTGTTTATAAGGATTTTTCCAGGAAGACTATTTTTGAAAAGAGTACTTCCCTAGGAACTCCTACTGTTATCCCCTGGACTATCACTGCCAAACTTGTTACACCATCACACTTTCTTCCTCCTCCAAAAAAGAAGAAAATTGCAGGTGATAAGATATCAGATGAAAAATCTGTTGCTGCCTCATCCTCTTCATCAAAGTACAAGAAGAAGAAGAAAGGCCCTTCCAAGAATGATATGAGAATGTTCCAACAGTTTCTCAAGACTTTCAAGGAAGAAAATAATGTTGAAGACAGTGAAGATGAAGAAAAATATGACTCATCTTCCTTCTCTTTAGACAGTGCTAACATATGCGGAGAAAACCGCCACCTATTTGGGCATGACCCACTTTGCTCTCAGGATTCAATTCTGAGTATTGAGGACATTCCAGACCTTGACTATTGACCCTCACGGGTTCCCTACTGTTGATTCACGCATCAGACAACATTATTGGCTCCATAAAGAGCTCCACCGAAAGGTTGCTTGTCTTTTGCGGAATTATGATCCATCAGTTGGCTGACAACTTGGCCGACAACTTTATTGACTGCTATAGTTCCATTGCATGCTGCTCTACAGTCCTGTTTTAATTTACTATTTTACCCTTTGTATTTGTCCTATATAAGAGGACCAAGCCTTTGGGGTAAGGCAAAAGCATTTAGATAGAGAAATTGTATTTCCTGATCTGCATTCTCTTGCTATCTTGTTTCCATCCCTGTTGATCTTTCGATCATCCTTTTGTATTATCCATCCCTGTTAATTTTGTAAGTATTTCAATTATTTTGAAATAAATTTACAGTTTGTTAAATTTTTTTTCTTATCATTACTTGCATTCCTGCTGGCTGGTTCTACCACCTGAATCCCTTATCCCCTCATTCATATTAATTTTAAGTATTCTTCACACACACACACACACAACTCTCTTAGGTCTCTCTTCATCTCAACTCCTTCCGCCTCCTTTATGGTATCAGGTATGTCCTAAAGAGGGGCCTAATTCGGAGGGGTGGTTATGATCCCTAACAGCAAAGAGAAATGCGACAGAAGATGCAAACTAAAACAATTGAAAGAGAACATAAACAGAATGAAAAGATCGTAACATTTATGGCTCTGATACCATAAAGAGGCGGAAGGAGATGAGATGAAGAGAGACCTGAGAGAGTTGTGTGTATGTGTGAAGAACACTTAAAATTAATATGAATGAGGGGATAGGGGATTCAGGCAGTAGAACCAGCCAGCAAGAATGCAAGTAATGATAAGAAAACAAATTTAACAAACTGTAAATGGTCTAACGCGTGAATCAATAGTAGGGAACCCGTGAGGGTCAATAGTAGAGGTCTGGAATGTCCTTAATACCCGGGATTGAATCCTGGGAACAAAGCGGGTCATGCCCAAATACATCATGGTTTTTCCCGCGCAAAGTAGCACCATCTGAAGATGAGGAAGATGAATCAGATTTTTCTTCGTCTTTGCTGTCTTCAGTCTTGTTTTCTTCCTTGAAAGTTTTGAGAAATTGTTGGAACATTCTTATATCATTCTTGGAAGGGCCTTTCTTCTTCTTCTTGGACTTTTTGGTCTTTGATGAGGAGGATGAGGCAGCAACAGACTTTTCATCTATTATTTTATCACCAGCAATTTTCTTCTCTTCTGGAGGAGGAAGAAAATGTGATGGTGTAACAAGTCCGTTAGTAATGGTCCGGGGAAGTACTCTTTTCAAAAATAGCCTTCCTGGAAAAATCCTTATAAACAGTTTGGATAATAGCATCAGTTTATGAGAATTTGTCCCACCATTTGACAAACCAGTGGCGATCAAGGATGTCACCTTCTTTAACATAATTCCATTTTAAAATCCAAGGAATCTTGAATTTTATAATAAAATGCATTATGGTAGGAAATTTCTTCCTATAAGCATCAGTATGGAAGTTGTCTCTGAAGGTTCCAAAAGCTTTGGCAAGTTTCAGAGGGGAAATATCCAGAACTGCTCCAAACTCTCCCCACCATTTTGAGAACCAAAGAGGGAGAATCCCGATAAATTTTTTATCAATATTAATAAACCAGGAATGATTATTGGTGGAATTCTAGTAAAGCATGAATTTAAACCAGGCATCCATATAATCATAATAGGAGTAAGAAAGCTCAGAATTGGAAAGTATTCTGGGCTGGGAAGGACAGTCACCTCAATCTTTGAGAAAAATAATCTTGTCAAAGTAGACACTCATGTAGAAAATTTTACCAGTTTTTTTATCAGGGATCGGTTTGAAATGAACCGATTTTGTCTCAATCAATATGTTGGTATAATAGAAGATGTCTTTCAGGGGGTGTTCAGGAACCTAATGGAAACGAGGGGGAAAGAAAGCAAGAGCCAACTGACTTGGATCTTTAATAGGAGCCATTCCTACCTCAACAAAGAACAGGTGTTGAAAATAAGGTAATCGAACATAAGCTGAAGGTGGTTCAGCTTTAACAAATGGAATTCTTAGCCTTTGGGGAGCACCAAGAAAAGGGTTGAAATTAGTAGCAAGGGCGCTACTGAAGGTAACATTTGGTTCAGGGCTGAAAGTCATGAACCGATTAGTAAGGGTCAACGAAGTGGTAATGGGGGAGGCAGCTAGAGTGCCAACAGGAGAAGACTCTGGTTTGATGGCCAGAGGTTGGTTAACAGGAGGGTTAACAAGTTTTCCTTTTTCTCGATCTTTTTTACTTGCCATAGTGGCACAGCAAAAATTCACGAGTGAGAAAATCAGGGATGGAATTATTAATTCCTTTAATATACACAATATCAAAATAAAAAACACTTAAAATAGCTTGCCATCTAGCATATATTTGTTTTGAGGCAATGTTTTCAACATCTTTTTTCAAAACATATTTTGCATATTTGCAATCAATTCTTAATAAGAAATTTTGATTTAACAAGTCAGATTGAAATTTTGAAATGCAAAGAACAACAAAAAGAATTTCTTATAGTACTATAGTTCTTTTTTGCATTATTCCAGGATCCGGAATGAAAGCGAACAATTTGTTCAGAAGATCCTGGTGAAACAATTTGTTTCAGAATTCCTCCATAACCAATGTCGAAGGCATCGGTTTCAACAATTTTGAAAGCATTATAAGTGGGAATTCCCAAACAAGGAAGAGATTTAACATGAGTTTTGATTTCTTTAACAAGTGAAGTGTGGACTTCAATCCAAGGAGGAGGATTACTTTGCAACCTATCAAACAAAGGTTTACAATATTTCCTCAAATCTTTGTAGAAGTTAGCAATATAATTCAATGACCCGAGAAATCTCAGGAGTTGATTTTTATCAGTGATAGCATCAGGGAATTCGCTAGCAAATTTAATAGCTCTATCAATGGGGCGAATTTGCCCTTCAGAAATATCAAAACCAAGGAATCGAATCTTGGTTTGGAATAATTTGATTTTCTTTGTAGAAACAACAAGTCCATTGATTTCAATGATTTCAAGAAACGATTTCAAGTGTTTCCAATGCTCATCAATGGATTTAGAATAGATGAGGACATCATCAATATAAACAATAGCAAAATGACTAAAGGCGTTAAGAATGTCGTTCATGATTCTTTGGAATTAACTAGGGGCATTCTTAAGACCAAAAGGCATAACATTCCATTCATAATGTCCAAAGGGAGTGGTACATGCAGTCTTATACCTATCCCTATCAGTAATTTGGATTTGCCAAAATCCTGACTTCATATCAAACTTAGAGAAGACGAGAGCTTCACTAAGACGGTTAACAAGGTCTTTCCTATTGGGAATAGGATACCTAATCCATTCTAAAACATCATTAAGAGGTTTGTAATTAAATGCTAACCTCGGAGAACATCTTTCGAGTTCTGCATTTTTCATAACATAAAAAGCAGCATAAGACCAAGGAGACTTACTCTTGCAAATGATATTTTTCGCTAGCAAGTCAGCAATTTCTTTTTGACAGAAATCTAAAGTTTCAGCATTCATTTGAATGGGACTAGCTTTAGTTGGAATTTTCCTTTCGGAGAAATCCTTAACATAAGCTAAAGCAACAATGTACTTATTCCGGTGCCAAAAGGCGTTTGGAAGATTAGAACAAACTGTATCAACAAGTTTAGCATTAAAGGCAGCAATCTTGGATTGCAACAGTTTGTCAGAGAGTTGCTGAGCAATTCTCTTATATTTGAGTTCTTGTTTCAAAGAATTCAAATGTTTGGTTTTAGCAGAGACCAGGTTTAGCCAGTCTAGCTCAATATCCAATCTGGATGCAAAAGTAAATTTTACTTATGTACCCATCTTAATAGTTGTTATCCCAGTTTCATCAATAGAAGAGATTGGGTAAAGTAAGTAAAGGAAAGGATTTCTTAGAATTACTTTATCACTCTTCATGTTTTTAACAAGCATAGAAGGAATAGGGAAACAAACATCATTCTGGGAAACATATACTTTGCTAAGCTCATATTTAATATGAAGAGAATCCCCACTAGCAGAGTTCAATCTTTCAATGGATTTCTCAAAGTATTTACTAGGGACTAATCCCTCCTTGATACAATTCATATTAGATCCAGAATCAATCAAAGCAATAGCATCAAAAGAGTAATTTTTTTGCAACAATAACAGTAATTTTGGCATACTATTTAGGTGGTATGAAACTCTTAGTGAGTTTAACAAATTTCAAAGCATTACTGGAACAGACAGTTGGATTGCTGGATTCAGGATCATTAGAATGATCATGTTGGTTACCAGTAACTTCTTCAATTTTTAAATCTTCAGTTTCTTCTTGAAGCTTTTTATGAAGATTTATAATTAATAGTTGACGGTTTAAGTCTTGGTTATCAGTTTTAACAAGATGCATGTCATTTTTTAAATCAACATTTCTTTCTTGATATTACTTATCTCATGCTGCAAATCTAAGATAATAATTACTTTGGATTTTTGTTTAGAAAACCTTTCCAAAGTTTCATCAAGAGAGATTTTGGGTTTAACTGGTTTTTCAAAATCATGCTTCATTGTTTTCTTGAGTTTTTTAAGATATTCATCTTTCAACTCATCATTTTCAATTTTTGAAATCAAAGTGATTAATAAATTTTCTTGTTCTTCTGCTTTAGAAGTAACATTACAAAATTTGTTTTCACAATAGGATTTATTGCAGCCAATTTTGAAAACATCTTTATCAGATGATTCGCTAGCAAAATGATAGCAAGAATCATCAGAAGTAACTTCATCAATGTAGGATGAATCAGAAAGACCATAGCTAAGGGGAGTGACGACAAGTTTATCTCCGCCCTACAACTCAAGAAGGGTGTGAGACGAGGCGAGCCCACCTATGTAGCCACACTAAGAGAGAGCCCCAATGATGCTGATCAGGGCCCTATCCCGGAGTCTATACTTCAAGTTTTTGAGACCCAGATAAAGCCTGTTACCTGTTGCCGATCCGATTACCGATTCATAGGATTAACCAGAAGAGAAGGAAGTTAGGACCGGCTGAAAGAAGGACAAGAACTTCTTTTACTTTGCGTAGGTTATATAGAGGGCGAGTTTGGTATTTGGATATTATTTGCATGAAGGGTCTGGCTAATCATGAATGATTGATTATGAGACCGTGTAAATGGAACTTATTCTTAAATGAATGAAGAGATAACAAAACAATTCATTCATTTCTATTATGAAATGTTTATATAGTAAGAGTAAGGGTTGATCGACTGAGTATTCAACTTTCTTATTAGAGTCCCCTCTAGGGAATGCACTGAGTTTACCCAGAACTCCCATTAATAAAAAAACGGAACTTCCTGCAGTGTACAAAATAAAGTTTGTAGCTGAATACAAACGTTTCTTTCCCCCCCACACGGATAGAAGTAGATAAACGGGAATTAATTCTAACTCCCATATGATGAAAAAAAGTAAAAGGTCTCGAGAAGAAAATGACCTAAAGTGATCTCTCTTTCCCCTTCAAGTTTACCTACTACGGTACCCGCGTGAATATGATCTGCACCAGACATACGTAACACTTTAGCTAGTACACGAAAGTGTATACCATGATTCTTCTGTCTATCAATAACTGCATGCATTGCACGATGGATGTGAAGAAGTAGACCATTATCTCAGCAATAATGAGCCAAGCTAGTATTTGCAGTGAATCCCCCGGTTAAGTAGTCATGCATTACGATAGGAACTCCCAATTCTCTGGCAAATACAGCCCTTTTCAGCTGCGCTCAATATGCGAGATTTCTGTTGGATCAGATCTTTCGCTTTGACGGAAGCTTTTTTTTGGACCTAGCAAAAAGGACTTTAAGCCTTCGCGCAAGCAAGCGCGAGAGAAGCAAGCAAAGTAGAAGCTTTGCCAGTAGTCAAGTGGTTGATATTATCCCCCCAAGACCGGAACTTCTTGTTTCAGAGGGCGAATCTATCAAACTTGATCAACCATTAACGAGTAATCCTAATGTGGGTGGATTTGTTCAGGGGGATGCGGAAATCGTACTTCAAGATCCATTACGTGTCCAAGGCCTTTTGTTCTTCTTGGCATCTCCAGACCAACTTGCTAATGTGTTTACAAAGTCTTTATGTCGTAATCGGTTAGAGTTTATTTGTTCCAAGCTGGGCTTATATGATATATATGCTCCAGCTTGAGGGGGAGTGTTAGAAAGGGATAGAAAGGGTATTATTGTAATGTAATAAAGGGAAAAAGGTGGCCTCAGAACCTGAAAATCGGTTTCCCAATAACTTCGGGAGAAGGGGTGCCTCCTCACAAAAGAGGTCGCAGTGACCAGGCCCGGGCGACTGTTTACCAAAAACACAGGTCTCTGCAAAGTCGTAAGACCATGTATGGGGGCTGACGCCTGCCCAGTGCCGGAAGGTCAAGGAAGTTGGTGACCTGATGACAGGGGAGCCAGCGACTGAAGCCCCGGTGAACGGCGGCCGTAACTATAACGGTCCTAAGGTAGCGAAGTAATCTTGGGATTGTAAAATCCTATAAAGTTCATTCCTTTCTTCCTCATCAATATTTAAAGAATTAATTTTTTCTTTAATTCATTAGGTGGGTTTGGACACTTATCTGCATAATGTCCGTTTTTACCACAGTTAAAACATCTTCCTTTGGAAGGTTTAACAGTTTTAGAACGATTATGCTTTCTAAATATTTTATCGGGTCTTTCAGGCTTAACAACTCGTCTTTTAGTACGACGATATTTTTTAGTAAACTTATCTGGTTTCTTCCTATGTCTCCTGCTAGGAGCAATGGGAGGCAAACCAAATTGTTCATAAAAATTACCCATTTCATACTTAGCTTTCTTAGCATTTTTTAATTGTTGTCTTATCATTTTTTGATCGACACACATTTTAATGCCAAGTTTTTTTATGCTTGAAAACAAATCACCATAGGTTAAGTTTTCATAATCAATGGATCCCGTGACAGGATCAACAAGTTCATCTTTTACTTTGTGAGCAAATAATGAAGGTAATCCATCAATGAACTTTTCTTTCCAATAGGGCTTGAAACTATCAGTTCTAAGCATAACACGAGAAAGAAAAACATCTTGATACCATCTATAATCAGACATAGAAGGACATCTAAGATTATTCAAATAATCAGAAATACGAGCAGTAATATTGGACGGAGTCCCAACAAAATGTTTGATAATGGTGTATATCAAAGTATTGACATTATCAGGCAATTGCTAGACATCATTAAGGACGAGAATCCCGTCATCATTGATTTTAACAACAGTTTTGATCCCTATTTAAGCCTCTTGGGTGAGATGTTTATCCCACCAACTGCTAAGAGAAGCGGAAAAACTAGTAATTATCAATTCAACAATATCAAAATCAGAAAGACTATGGTTAGTCATATAAGCATTGGCAACCATAGGCATATGATTCATCTTATTAAGGATTTCCTATTCAGATAAACCATCAATATTCCACTCATACAATTTATCAGCAGAAACAGAAAACTGGTTTTGAAAAACCCTTTCTTCAAACTGTTAATCAGAAGGAGTGGGTTTATTATACCAATTCTTGGTTAGATTAATAGGTTTGGTTTTAAAAATTCTTTGGAGTTTTGGAGAAACATTGATTTTCCCAAAATTTTCTTCAAGAATTCTAATATCATCATCAGTGGATGAGTCAGATTCATTAGAATTAGATTCTTCAGAATTATCAGACTCAGTATCAGAATGTTTTAAAACATTTTTGCCTTTGTCATGGTTTATGATGCAAGCATTGTTAATAGTGGAAGAACTGGCTTCAAGGACCGAGGTGGTCTCTCAAGCAGCCTTACGAAGGCTAATCTCTAAAAGCATTTCTTCAATTTTTTCCAAATTCTTTTGGCTATTAGTTTTAAACTAATTCCTTTTCTTTCTTCAGGTAAAGAAATCAAAGGTTTTTCAACATCTTTCTTAACAGCCAAAGGAATAGGTTTTTGAACAGTTTTGTTGGAATCAACCTTTTCTTCAATGCGATCAAGTTGTTGACCAATAATGTGAAGAGATTGATTAACAAAATTGTTTTGTTCAATAATTTTTCGAGTCTCAGAATGAGTAGTATCATTCTTAGTGACTTTAAAAGGAGAAGCAATAACAACAATGTCATCTTTTCCTTTTACTCAGAGAGTTTCAATAGGAGGGTGAGAAGCTTTGACAACTGTTTTGTCTTTAGCTAAAACAAAAGGCTTTTTAACAACATTTAAAACATTTGAAATATTTAAAACACCAGGTTTTATGCAAACATTTGAAATATTTAAAACACCAGGTTTTATGCTTCAACCATTTTTTCCGCCCACTCACGTTTTATCAAATCTTTTCCAGATTTTAAAAAAGAATTAGCAAAAATAAGCCTTTTCATTGAATTTTCTTTGGAAAGAAAATCCTTTTGCAAAGAAGGCCAATCAAGATCATGAATATTCATTTTCTTAGGAGAGGCATTAATAACATTGCAATGATGAAAAACAGGCTCAGGCATAGGAGCATTTAAATCAGAAGCAGAGGGAGAAATAGAAATCGGGGGGGGGGGGGGGTTGAGATTTCTCCTTCTTCAGCTCGAGAAGCCTGGGAAAGGGCTGCCGATTGTTTGGCAGAATAAAAAGCAGAGCAAACTTGGGAATTAGTGGAAATTCCTTTTAGTTTGAAATTAGAAGAAGAATCAGCCAAAAAG
Organism: Alnus glutinosa; assembly: GCF_958979055.1. Taxonomy (NCBI): domain Eukaryota; kingdom Viridiplantae; phylum Streptophyta; class Magnoliopsida; order Fagales; family Betulaceae; genus Alnus; species Alnus glutinosa. The sequence goes on from NC_084894.1 coordinate 24,318,509, forward strand.
GTTTCAATATCTTTATTACGCCTTTGAAAACCTTCTGTTGTGGTTGAATCAGCAAAATAATTTCTTCTTTGATTAACAGCGAAGGAATTTCTTCCTTCATTAATAGACAAGGGTCTTTCAACCCTAGAAAGGTTCAAATCAGCTAAGCTAATTTTGACAGATCCATCAAGGTATTGTTGGATGTAGTCAAGATTAGCATCATCGCTGGAGATCTTGGCTGGTTGAGAAACATTCTCAATAAGCCACTCACTAGGGAGACTGATCTCACTCCAATTCATCATTCGAGGAATTCGCATGTTAGCATCACGGGTAGAACTTTGAATTAACAAAGTAGAATTACCCGAATTTTTGATAATAGCTTGAGGATTCAAATTGGTTTTTAACAATTTGTACTAAATACGATAGATGATAACCAAAGGTTGGCTACCTTCTAACATATTGTAACTAGAGGTCAAAACATTCAAGGTTAATGCTTTAACAATATTAACATCACTCAAAGCAAGAGTTATATTAGGAAAAGTATCAAAATAAACTGGTCCATTATACAAAGAAGTCTGGACCATGCCAAGAATGCTAGTCTGGAAATCGGTAAATCTAGCATCACGCAGGCACATTAACATAGAAGCATTAATACCAAGTCTTGCTAATGGTTTAACAGCGACTTGAACAGATCCAACATGCAAAAACATAAAACCTTTAGCAAGGGAATTGTTAACAAATCTCTTACTAAATAGTTCAAAATTTTCATTCCTATTGGAAATAGGAATAGTTTGTTCAATAGTTTTAAAAGCATATTCAGCTCTGAAAGAGCTTTTAAACCAAGAAGTATTATAGATTTCCTTTGCAGGGAGTCTTGGAATACTCCATTTACTAAAATCAAAAGAGGAATCATCCTCAACAGAGAAGTGTTCAGTATTCACAACATTATCAGGAAGATTAACAGAGGACCTAGAGCTAACAGAAGAGTTAGATCTCCATGACGAGTGCCAAAGATTGCATATGTGGACCCCTTAATTTGCATTTACTAAACCTTTAGTTTTGTTATTTTCTAATGTTTTTGGTTAGTTTTGGTATTTTAGTATTTTGCAGGTCATTGAGAGAAAACAATAGCTTTATCGTGAAAGAAAGCACACTTTGAGAAGACCTAGATGATGTGGTTATGTTCAACCAAATCAAGGAGAGGACTAAATCGGAATTTCTCTAATTGGAGTCAAAATCGGATTGGACTAAATTTTAGATTCTGCCTATGTCACAGTATTTTGGCCATAACTTTCAGGTCAAGTATCTGATTGAGGTAGATCAAGCGGTGTTGGAAAGCTAACTCAATTTTCTACAAATCATTGTGAAAAGGATTTTCCTAATTCGGACGTCTTCTATGCCAAAAGTGTCCCACAATAAAAGTTCGCAAATCTGGACGAATTTGGAGTCCTTTTCCTTCTTGGATTGAGTTTTGAGTCTCCTACTCAAACTAGGAGACTAACCTCTGATTTTTCTAGAAATTCTAGGGCTTTTAGGATTTGTTTTCTCCCTATAAATAGACCTCTAAGCCTCAACAAAAAAGGGGTGAAGCTAGAGCAAAATTTTGGTATCTTCTTGCAACAAATTTTCTTGTAAGTTCTTTTAATGTTTTCAATTCAAGTTAGCATGTTATTTTTAGCCATGAGAGGCTAAACCCTCAACTAAGGTTGAGGATGAAGCCTCACTTATGATTAGCAACAATATTCTCATGTGATGTAATATTTTCCAATTTTAAAAAAAGTTTGATTTTCAATTGTTTTACTTCAATTCAATTTTGTGGAATGATTCTTAGATATCTTTTGTGATTCAAGGATACATTTGATGATTTAGGATAGTTCCATAGTATTGATTGTGCTTGGTTTTCTTTGTTTAAAAAATTGGATATCCCTTGTGATTTATTCTACGGATACAATTGATGTTTTGATTTAAATTGGATATCTTGATGTGATTTACGGATACACTTGATGATTTAATTTAAATTGGATTTCTTTTGTGATTTGTGTAAAGAATGGATACATGGGATGATTTTGATTAATTATTTGAAGTAAAAGTAAAACATACTTAAGATTTTATTGTGAGAACTTTGGAAAATATTATAGATCATGAAAATATGTTGCTATGAGTTTGTGAGTGCGGATTTTGATACCTTAGTGCTCTTTTTATTTGATTACATTCACTCTAGTTAATTTTTTTTATGCTTTTGATTTTTATTTACAAAAACAATTTCTTAATTTTTGGAACTAGGTTAGGATTAAATTAATTTGGATTTTTAAATTTTGTTTGCAAAAACGCAATTCCCTGTGGATACGATCTCGCACTTGCACATACACTATATTGCAAACGATTCATGCGCTTGCGAGTATTAAAATTTGTACTTCAAGTTTTTGGCGCCGTTGCCGGGGTCTTTTTAGAACTAAAGTGGCCTCCATATGCATGATCATAGCAAAAGGAGATGACATTTTGCTGGTCACTCTCAGGAATACATCTCCTTATAATCTGATCTGGGTAGTATTTGAATAGGTAAGGATCATCCCAAAAAAAATGTTTTACCTCAGCCAAGAATTTGGATTTGTCGTGCCTGGTCCAATGAGCAGGCATTTGGCCGGTGACAAGATAGTTCACAATATCCTCGAACCAAGGTGTAGGAGTCTGGGAGATATGCACTAGTTGTTCATCAGGGAATGTCTCAGCAATGGGCAAAGCATCTTCAATGAAGTCCACAGTCAGCTTGGATAAATGGTTTGCTACCACATTTTCGGAACCCTTCTTATCCCGAATCTCAATGTCAAATTCTTCCAGCAACAAGATCCACCGGATGAGACGAGATTTAGCATCTTTCTTCGACAACAGATACTTCAAAGCAGCATGAACCGAGTAGACCACTACTTTAGACCCTAGCAAATAAGATCTAAACTTATCCAAAGCAAAAACGACAGCTAACAATTCCTTTTCAGTGGTAGAGTAATTAAGTTGTGCATCATTCAGGGTCTTGTCGGCATAGTAGATGGCATGAGGAAGCTTCTCCACTCTTTACCCCAATACTGCTACCACAGCATAATCAGAAGCATCACACATTATCTCGAACGGCATAGTCCAATTAGGTGGCTGAATGATTGGTGTGGAAGTTAAGGTCTTCTTCAGATTTTCAAAGGATGCATGGCGCTATTCATTGAAATCAAAGGGGGAATCTTTTGCAAGCAAATTGCACAAAGGTCTTGCTATCTTACTGAAGTCCTTGATGAATCTTCTGTAGAACCCAGCATGGCCTAGAAATGAGCGAATCTCTTTCACTGTCAGCGGGGGCGGAAGGTTGGAGATCAGATCTACCTTGGCTTTGTCAACCTCAATACCTTTGTGGGAAACAACATGCCCTAAAACAATCTCCTGTTTTACCATGAAATGGCATTTTTCCAGGTTTAGAACCAAGTTCTTCTCCTTACATCGTACCAACACCAAGGTAAGATGGTGCAGGCAATCCTCAAATGAAGATCCAAAAACAGAGAAGTCATCCATAAATACCTCAAGGTGATGTTCAACCATATCTGAGAAAATGCTGATCATACACTCGTTGAAAAGTAGCAGGTACATTGCACAAACCAAAAGGCATACAACGATAGGCAAACATACCGAAAGGACAAGTAAAAGTGGTCTTCTCTTGATCTTCTAGGTCCACCGGAACTTGATTGTAGCCAGAGTAGCCATCAAGGAAACAGTAATAAGCATGGCCAGCTGGTCTCTCCACCATCTGATCTATGAAAGGCAAAGGAAAGTGGTCTTTCCTTGTGGCAGAATTCAGCTTTCAGTAGTCGATGCACACCCACCATCTTGACTGAATACGAGTTGGGACCAACTCATTCTCCTTGTTCTTGATCACTGTAATTCTAGCCTTCTTGGGAACCACATGAATTGGACTCACCCATTTGCTGTCAAAAATTGGGTATATGATACATGCATCCAGAAGCTTGATTACCTCAGCTCGAACTACCTTTTGCATGGCTGGATTCAACCGTCTCTGTGGCTCTCGAGAGGGTTTAGCATTTTCTTCCAAGTGAATCTTGTGCATCACCATTACAGGGCTGATGCCTTTTATGTCTCCAATTGACCAACCGATGACTTCTTTATGTTCTTTCAACACATCCAGCAATTTCTGTTCTTGGGTCTCATTTAGGTCAGTAGCTATGATCACCGGTAGAGATTCAGACGGGTCAAGATATTTGTACTTCAGAGTGTCAGGCAGAGGCTTCAGTTCCCGCTTGGTAGGCTCAGCTGCTAATGGAGATGGATCAGGGGATGATGTCTCAGTGGTTTCCCCGGTGTCAGTTTCTGTCTCAGGGCTTAAGTTCAACAAGGTGTCAGCTTGCTCAAGTAATGTCTCCAGGTCCATGTCGCCTCCAAATGTTGTAACGTACGTTCCCAACTGGTCTTCAACAATTGGCTCGTTGACAGTCTCTTCCACTATCTCTTTTATTGCGCATGCACTTCTAACCCCTTCATAGTCAAATGGTTGCCTACTGATATCAAAAATATTTAGCTCCACTGTCATGTTCCCGAAAGATAACTTCATGACTCCAGTCCTACAGTTGATTAAGGCATTAGCCATAGCTAAAAAGGGGCGCCCTAGTATTACTTGAATCTGAATCTCCACATTCATAACCAGCTCTGTGTCTAAAACAATGAAGTCCATAGGGTAGTAGAACTTATCAACTTTGATCAAAACATCTTCAATGATTCCTCTTGGGACTTTCACAGATCTGTCGGCCAGCTGAAGTGTTACTGAAGTGGGTTTGAGCTCACCCAATCCCAATTGGACATAAACTGAATATGGCAAGAGATTCACACTGGCCCCCAAATCTAACAGAGCTCTTTCAACTTTGTTGTCACCTATCATGCATGCAATTGTAGGACAGCCAGGGTCTTTATACTTGACAGGGATCTTACACTGAAGAATAGAACTGACCTGCTCAGTAAGGAAAGCTTTCTTGGGAACGTTTGTTCTTCTCTTGATGGTGACCAAATCTTTCAGAAATTTGGCATATAAAGGCACTTGCTGGATGGCATCTAGGAATGGAATGTTGATTTGCACTTGTTCAAACACTTCCAAAATGTCATCAAACTTTGAGCCTTTCTTGGGAGCCGTAAGTCTTTCTAGAAATGGAGCTTTAGGAACAAACTTCTGGAGACTCTCTTTTGCAATTGGAATGACAGTGTCTGGTCCAAGATCTCTTCCAGGCTTTTCAAGGTTTTCCTCATCTTTAGCTGCCTCAGTGGCTTCTTTAGGCATAGCCACTTGATTATCCACTTGCTTTCCAGACCTCAAAGTGGTGATGTCTTGCACATGCTCCTGTCCATAAAAAGGGGCGGACGAACCTCCAATAACAAATTGCCCTTTTGGGTTGGGCACTGGTTGACTCGGGAACTTTCCTTTTTCTCTTTCCCCCATTTGATTGGCTAATTGGCCAATTTGCCCTTCCATCTTAGCAATAGCTTGATGCGTGAATTGCTTTGAATCCATGAACTCATTCTTAAGTTCTTGAATAGTCTGACTATTGCTCATGGTGGCGATTTTAAGCTCTTGTACAGTTTGGTTAAGCCCTTGTATATTCTGGCTACTTGACTGTATGAATGCTTTGACTGTGTCTTCAAATGATGATTGTGGTTCCAGTGGTGGCACTTGAGTGGTAGACTGAAAAGCAGGAGGTTGTGCTTGGTGAGATGATCGAAACTGATTTTGAGCCTGTGAAGGGAACCCAGAAGGATATTGATTACGAGTTTGAGTTGAGGTTCCTCATTGATTTTGTGGTTGATTTTGCTTCCAAGAGAAGTTGGGATGGTTTCGCCATCCTGGATTGTAAGTCTCAGCAAAAGGTCCACTTGTTGGTTTCCTATAATCATTGAAGGCATTGACCTGTTCCGGCGGATATTCAGCACCTGTTGACAGAGATGGGCAGTTTTGAGTAAAGTGCATCGGGCTGGCACATAAAGAACATTCCTCAGCTTGGTAAATGTTTGCTGCAGTTACTGGCTTATTCAGAGCAAGGGCTTCAATTGTACGTGAAAAATTGAATTGACTTCTAAAAATAAAGTGTGTGCATAAGTGTCAACAAAAATTAAAGCAACAACGGAAAGTAAATGACACATAGATTTTTGTTGACGAAGTGGAAACTCAGTTAAGAGAAAAACCACTTCGGGGCAGCCAAACCTAGGAATTCCACTATTCAGAAGACATAGCTAGATACAAGACAGTAACACTCACATGTACCGATGTAGTGGTCGTACCTTGATCTCTGACGTGTAACCCAACACGAATGCTTCCCAACCAGGTTCACCTACCTGAAGGGGTCTTCAATGGAACTCTTTACCTTAGAGCCGACCTCTAAGATAGACTTCGGTTTACAGCACAGCACACTTGTAAAACGGCTTCAGAGGGATTGATAACTTCTCTGAGCTCTAATGGAATTCACACTGAATTCTTACAGTTCTCAGTGCCCAGGGGCCTCTATTTATAGGCTGGGGGCTCAAATGAGCGTCCGGACGGGATACCACATCGTCCGGACGGTTGATTGATCTTCCCTTTCTTGGAACTTGGAAAGAAATCAGAAACTGATCGAGTACTGGGAGGCGTTCGGACATGCTGCTGAAACGTCCGGACGGATGCAAGCTGGCACAAAAACTTCTTGATACAGTATGGGGTCCGGACAGAATGAACACTTCTTCTGGACGGATAATGCTGGTCTTTCTAGCGTCCGGACGGATGGAACAGTGGACAGATTGGCGTCCGGACGGGATGGCTCGATCGTCCGGATGGCTGACAGGGAACTTGAATTTCTTCTGACATGCAGACTCTAAATAGTGGAATCCCTGTTTACAACATCTTTACACTTAAGTGATTTTGTCCAAACACAGAATGAGGCCAAAATACTAACAAACTCCCTTTTTGGCCATTCTGGGACAAAAATCACTTGACCGGTTTGGAAATACATTCCTGGTCGAAAATAAAAATTACTCCCCCTTTTTGTCTCAAAGGGACAAAGGGTAAAACAGAGTAATAAAAAACTAATTGTCATAAAAATTACTCCCCCTAACGGTCTCAGAAGGACCCGGGAAACAGAGTAATATATATCCAAAAAGTTTTAACAAAGCAGAAATTGTCTCAAAATAACAAAAAACACTAAAAAGTCTACAAACATAAGAGGGAATCAAACATCCTTAGGCATGGGTAAAATCCCATCTGCAACATCCTCATCATCACTGCTGCTAGGATGATGATACTTCAGGCACTCCTGAAGGGCCAGCTGGTTCTGCTCCACGTGCCTGTCGATAGAGTGCACAGCTAACTGCATGGAACTTATAGACTGCTGCATGGAGGACATAGACACCTGCAAGCTGCTCATCCCTCCCTGAAGTGCATCAAGAGCCACCATAATCTGAGCATAATTGACCTCTGGCTCAGATGGCGGCACAGTATGTGAGGATGAAGCCATATCTGGAAAGCCGACCGGCATAGCAGCAGGTGGAGGCTCCTCATCATCGGAGTCATCTCTCCGCAGCTGCGCATTAGACTTCATCAATGTCTGCTTACTGATGGGCTGCTGGATTTTCATCTTCAGTTCACCATTGACATTCATGCCCGACTGAAGAATAATCTAAGTGAGGAGGCAACAAAATGGAAGACCAGCAGTGCTCTCATCACGGGCCTCTCTCATAACCCCCAAAATGTGCTTGCACAGGCAGAAAGGCAAGCGGAGGTGGATTGCATAGACAAACTGGGCACGTTTTAGGATCAGATCACTGCGCCAGGCAACAGGCTAGATGTTCTGTTGAATGATCTTGGCCAACATGCGGTGGGTGGATGACAGGGCACCAATCCGGATCGCAGTAGAGCGCTCCTCACCTTGGGGAACGGTACGGAAGAATTACCTGAGATCATCCAGGGATGGAGGAAGCACCACCTCATTGTATGGGCTGGCCAAAATCTCGAGCACTGGGACTCGGATGATGTGGCTGATGACCTGAGGATCAACAGTGATGAGATGGCCTGTGACTGAGTACTGAAGCACCACTCCACGATCATCATTCTGAACCACCTCCAGGTTGGCGTAGAACAGCTTGACTAATCTGGTGTATACCTGACAAGCACAGCTGTGGAGATATCCCCAGTTGTACGTCTGGATGATATCAAGAATGTTGTCCAGCAGTGGCACCATGATATCAGCCCGAAGGACGTTCCGCTCAGCAATGACAGAACGGTCCATAATTTGGCCTGAATTGCAGCCTTATCTTCCACAAGCCTCTGACGGACCCTGCGGGGTGGACTGCAGGCAGACATGATTCTGCAAAAGATCCAACAAGAATTTCCCAAAGAAAAGTTTTCCAAAAAATATTCTTGTTAGGATAACAAAAATTTGGCAGAATAACAGCAGTAAAAAAGACTTGTAAAAAATAAATACACAATAATATCACAACTAAGTCGAAGAAATTTTAACATGGCAAATGTATGCATCTCATATTCCAAAAATAAATAACATTCTAACAGTTTAAAAAAAAAAACTGAAGAGATAAGGGCTGAAATACAATACCTGGAATATAAGAAAAATGCAAAAAGCCAAAAACTCACAAAAAGTGGGAACTCACAACCAGCCAAAAGTGAGATTTTGTGGGGTAGAGTGAGAATGCGGCGAGCAGGGGTTTTTATAGCCTCTATGGGGTCCCCGTCCGGACGGTGGATTGATGACGTCCAGACGCTCGTTGCCTCGGAAAGGAGCAGACTAGTCTCACGCGTCCGGACGATATAAAGAGACCGTTCGGATGATGATGACAGCACGCGTCCGGACTCCGTTAGGTCCTGTCCGGACATATGGGCTCCATCTCCGTCCGGACTGCAAGGGAGATCCGTCCGTACCACCAGTCTGGACTCCAAGGGAGATCCGTTTGGACCACCAGTCCGTCCGGACGTCAATGTAGACCGTCTGGACGCTCCACACTGAAACAGCAGAAAAGCTGAGGAAAATTTACAGAGATCAAATTTCCTCAAGTCAGTATTAGAACACGCATGTATAATCAACTGATAACACAATCAGAGAGCATCTCAGAAACTAAACAGATATATAAATGAGAATTGAGATTTCATTTAGCACAAATAGTTTTCCTAAAAATAGAAAAATCAAATAGGCAACTCAACTTATGCAATGCGTGTGTGTGTGGAGACTAAACCGACAAGGTTTGAAAAATCATGACAAGAGCAGCCGGATTTCCTAAAGAAGAGAGAGAATCCGTGACAGATTAGCCAAAAGTCAAACCTTACTTTTGCTAGGGCCTAGCCATCCTCATCTGATACACTCCCCCTGAGATACAGCACTGAATTGTTTTACTTGTACCATAAAGGACAAGATAAATTTTTTACTTGCTCATAGAGGGCAAGGTATATTGCAAATTCAGTACAGAAGCAGTGAATAGACAATTTTTAAAGCACAAAATTCATACGAATAACTGCTCAATTCTTATGGTGCTGCAAGCTAGAGGAAATGCCAAAATTTATAAATGCTAGGTTCAACTAGCCTGTGGTCAATTTGACCATCTTATCACAAACCTCTTCTCTTATTCAGAATTTCTAGAAGCAAATAGTCAGAGAAGGAATGATGTACCTTTAGGGAGTCTAGGATAGTGCACTTTTTCATCACATGAGGAAATGAGCTATCCTACTTTTGCACAACCAGGTAAACTAACTTGGCCAAAATAATCATATACTCTCAAATGTATCTAAGCAAAGTAAATTAATGCTCACAAAATTGAGATATCAGGTAAAGATACATACAATATCTAATAAGCCAAGAAGAAACAGTCCTGCAAATTCTCCCCAAAATACCCTTTTTTTTTTCTTTTTTTTTTTTATTATTAAAAAATAAACAAAACATGCAATATGGAAATGACATCATATGCAAAGGTAAGATCACACCTATAACTGCTCAAAGATGCCAGTACAGAAAAACAGTCGCTCGACCTGCTTTTTCTGTCTTCCCCAATAGATACCTGCAAAGTTCTCTCAAGAGAAACAGGGGGCACAACAAGCTAGTTCTTAGATTGCATAACAAGCACAAAAATATAACATAAAAAGTGCAAGCAATCAAACCTGATGCCTTAGGATTAGGAACCAAATCCTAGGCATGAACACCCGAACCTGCTAGGTGCGTCGGTTCCCCTTCCTGGGGTAACTGCCCTTCTCAGCCCAAGTCTGCCTTCCAGTGGGTGGTTGCTGACAAGACTGCATCATCAACTCCATCATGTTTTGCATCCAGACAGGAGGCTCACTGGAGTATTGCTCTTGAAGCCTTCTCAAATGCTTGGGTTTGCTCTTGTAAGTGCCTCTGTAATTGGCTGGTACAAACCGTTGCTGAGGCCGCTGATGCTGAGGAGCATGAGACCAAGGGGCTTGATACTGATGCCTTGATACTTGTCCCCATGGTACTTGATAGGATGCCTGATGCCTGATGCCAAGGAGTCTGATGCTGAGCCGTAGGTCTAGCGCCATAATGAGCTTGTCTGGGCGCTTCTTTCTTGGCTTTGGCCTTTTGAGCTTTCAAGAGGGAGCACTGAGGCCGAACATGCCCACTGAGACCGCAGTGATGGGAAATATGAGGTTTTCTGATGGAATGAGGCTGCTGAGTGCCTGGAACATCATCATTGACCTTTTCCTTTTGTTTATCTTCAACAGCGGGAGGAAGCTTTGGGACTGTAGGTTTCACAAATACAGTCTTTGAGGAAGAAGGAATATCAGAAGAGGAGGCTACATACCCGAGACCAGTCTTGTCATTAGGGCTCTTCTGGATGGACAGCATACAAGTCAACTTCTCAACAGTGACTCTTTCTAGCTGGAGCTGTGTCTCTAGTAGCTTTTCCTCGAGCTCTTGTACTTTGAGCAGCAATGAACTCTTCTCGGTCTGCAAATTGTTCAGATCATTCAGGTGCTGCTTTCGGCCTTCCCTCAGCTTCTCAAACTCTTTGTAGAGTGTTTTGTAGGCCTCCTTGAGCTCTACCTCATTGTCACTATGCTCCGAGTAATATGAGTCTTCTTCTTCAATATATAGGGCTATAAAGGCCAGGAATTTGTCAGACTCCGGAGCATCTTCTTCTGACTCATCACTGAGAGTCACATTGTATGCCTTCCCCTTGCCCTTCTTAAGATTCCCGCAATCGGCCTGGATATGCCTATAGCCTGAGCATTCAAAACATCGGGGTCCTCTGGGATCTTTCTTCTCTTCTTCCTCTGGTTCAGCTTCTCTGAGAGGTTTCTTTATTTTATCGGAAAACTTATTCTTGAACCGATCATCTTTCATTAGTCTTCTGAAATTTTTGGCTAACATAGCCACAGCTTTGTCTTCATCCTTAGAGTCATCTTCAGAGGAGGCTTCTACCTTCTTCTTGGAAGCCTTTAGAGCAATGGTCTTTAATTTCTTGACCGGGGGCAGAGACAACTCATATGTTTGAAAAGATCCCACCAGCTCTTCAATCTTCATCTCTTCAAGATCCTTGCTTTCCTCAATAGTCGTTACCTTGATCCTAAAACGCTCGGGCAAAGATCTGAGAATTTTTCGGATGAGTTTTACATCTGACATAGGTTTCCAAAGACTCACCATGGAGTTCCTCAGGTCACTTATTTTGGAGTAAAACTCTCTAAATGTCTCTTCCTCTAACATCTTAATTTCTTCAAATTTTGAAATCAACATTTGAAGTTTGACAGATTTTACAAGTTTTGTGCCTTCATATGTTGTTTCCAAAATTTGCCATGCTGCTTTGGCTGATTCGCAATTTGAAATTTTAGTGAATTCAGATGGAGAAAGTGCTTGGCATAGAGCATGGAGGGCTTTATCATTTGAAAGACGAGCATTCTTTTGAGGGACTAGTTCAGGTGTTGCATCCTTTGGTTTAGTCCATCCAGTTTCAACAATACCCCAACAGTCAATAGATTTCAAAAAGAAACGCATACGTGCCTTCCAATAGCCATAGTTCGTACCATCAAAGGCAGGAACAAAATTAAGAGTTTGAGACATATCAAAATATAGAAGTCAAATAAATAACACTCAAGAAATTAATCTTCTCAGAGTGTACCAAGCTCTGATGCCAATTGAAAAATTGAATTGACTTCTAAAAATAAAGTGTGTGCATAAGTGTCAACAAAAATTAAAGCACAGTGGAAAGTAAATGACACACAGATTTTTGCTGACGAAGTGGAAACTCAGTTAAGAGAAAAACCACTTCGGGGCAGCCAAACCCAGGAATTCCACTATTCAGAAGACATAGCTAGATACAAGACAGTAACACTCACATGTACCGATGCAATGGTCGTACCTTGATCTCTGACGTGTAACCCAACATGAATGCTTTCCAACCAGGTTCACCTACCTGAAGGGGTCTTCAATGGAACTCCTTACCTTAGAGCCGACCTCTAAGATAGACTTCGGTTTACAGCACAACACACTTGTAAAACGGCTTCAGAGGGATTGATAACTTCTCTGAGCTCTAATGGAATTCACACCGAATTCTTACAGTTCTCAGTGCCCAGGGGCCTCTATTTATAGGCTGGGGGCTCAAATGAGCGTCAGGAAAAATATACCTGGGCACCGTCAGGACGGTGGACATGGGCCGTCTGGACGGACAACTGTGCGAACAGATTTTCTGAAATTTTCGTAGAGAAATCTTTCCTGTTTAAGGACATCGTCTGGACGGGATGGAACATCGTCCGGACGGTCGCATGTCCGCTGCAAGTAATTTCCTTATAAGGCTCTAGAGCGTCCGGACCATGGGGGATGAGCGTCCGGACGGCTATTCTTCAACATGCAATTTCCATATCAGTAATGCGCGCGTCCGGACCATGATAGGCAGTCGTCCAGACAGTTGAAGTCGAATCGGCAATTTCCTTCTTTGATGCACGCGCGTCCAGACCATAGCTGTCAGACGTCCGGACGGGATACCACATCGTCCGGACGGTTGATTGATCTTCCCTTTCTTGGAACTTGGAAAGAAATCAGAAACTGATCGAGTACTGGGAGGCGTTCGGACATGCTGCTGAAACGTCCGGACGGATGCAAGCTGGCACAAAAACTTCTCGATACAGTATGGGGTCCGGACGGAATGAACACTTCGTCCGGACAGATGATGCTGGTTTGTCTAGCGTCCGGACGGGATGACACGTCGTCCGGACAGATGGAACAGTGGACAGATGGGCGTCCGGACGGGATGGCTCGATCGTCCGGACGGTTGACAGGGAACTTGAATTTCTTCTGACATGCAGACTCTGAATAGTGGAATCCCTGTTTACAGCATCTTTACACGTAAGTGATTTTGTCCAAACACAAAATGAGGCCAAAATACTAACAGTACGCATGAGATCCTTGAGTTGCCCCTTGAGATCTTCATTGTCCCTCACCTCATAGAGTCCTTCCTTCTTGGTAGTAGTGGAACATTTACCTCGACGACTTGAAAAATCCCACCGTTGTGAATTATCGGATAGTTCATCCAGAGTCTTATAAGCTTCTTCTCCTGTAAGATTCAAGAAACCACCACCATTCATGGACTCGATCATGTAACGCTCCGATTGAGTCAACTCATTGTAGAAAAATTGAATGAGCCTCCAAGTCTCAAAGCCATGGGGTGGACACTTCATAGTCAGCTCTTTAAACCTCTCCCAGCTATCATAGAATTTCTCGTCCTCCTCCTGACTGAAACTGCTGATCTTTCGATGAAATTCATTAATCCTCGAGATTGGAAAGAATTTGTTGTAGAATTTGGTCAGTAGGATTTCCCAAGAGGTGATGGACTCAGGCAGGTTGGAATGTAACCAGGCTTTTGCTTTACCACGTAGGGAAAAAGGAAATAGCCTTAGACGCACAGACTCATCTGAGAAATTTTGAAACTTGAAAGTATTGCACCTCTCCAAAAATTCCTTCACATGAGCATAAGGATCTTCATTCTCTAAACCATTGAATGTAGGAAGGATTTGAATTACATTTGGCTTCAAATCAAAATGAGTAGCATTAGTAGCAGGCAACACTATGCAGGATCGAGTGTTGGTCGTGATGGGTGCAAATAATTCCTTGAGGGTCCTGGGTGGATCCACATTCTGAACCGGTTCTCCCATCTCAACAGACTTTTCCGACTCAGACTCGGAATTTTTCAGCAAGCTTAGATTCTCTCGAGGAAATCGACCAAAAATAAATTTGGCAAAATTCTGCAGCTACTGAACTTATTGATGATGCCTATGAGCAGTGGCGTGTCTACGGCAGAAAGGTGAGCAGAAGCTACAAAATAAGCCAAAAAGAAAAAAAAATTCTATCTTTTTTTTTTTTTTTTATTAGCACAAGGAATAAAACAAAATTAATTTTTTTTTTAAAAAAAAGGAATAACAAAACAAATTGCAAACAAAATTTAAATCCAAATTAATTTAATCCTAACCTAGTTCCAAAATTAAGAAATTGTTTTTGTAAATAAAAACCAAAAGCATAAACAAAATTAACTAGAGTGAATGAAATCAAATAAAAAGAGCACTAAGGTATCAGAATCCGCACTCACAAACTCATAGCAACATATTTTCATGGTCAATAATATTTTCCAAAGTTCTCACAATAAAATTTTAAGTATGTTTTACTTTTGCTTCAAATAATTAATCAAAATCATCCCATGTATCCATTCTTTACACAAGTCACAAAAGAAATCCAATTTAAATTAAATCATCAAGTGTATCCGTAAATCACATCAAGATATCCAATTTAAATCAAAACATCAATTGTATCCATAGAATAAATCACAGGGGATATCCAATTTTTTAAACAAAGAAAACCAATCACAATCAATACTATGGAACTATCTTAAATCATCAAATGTATCCTTGAATCACAAAAGGTATCCAAGAATCATTCCACAAAATTGAATTGAAGTAAAACAATTGAAAATCAAACTTTTTTTAAAATTGGAAAATATTACATCACATGAGAATATTGTTGCTAATCATAAGTGAGGCTTCATCCTCAAACTTAGTTGAGGGTTTAGCCTCTCATGGCTAAAAATAACATGCTAACTTGAATTGAAAACATTAAAAGAACTTACAAGAAAAATTGTTGCAAGAAGACACCAAAATTTTGCTCTAGCTTCACCCCCTTTTTCTTGAGGCTTAGAGGTCTATTTATAGGGAGAAAACAAATCCTAGAAGCCCTAGAATTTCTAAAAAAGTCAGAGGTTAGTCTCCTAGTTTGAGTAGGAGACTCAAAACTCAATCCAAGAAGGAAAATGACTCCAAATTCGTCCAGATTTACGGTCTTTTATTTTGGGACACTTTTGGCATAGCAGACATCCGAATTAGGAAAATCCTATCTCACAATGATTTATAGAAAATTGAGTTAGCTTTCTAACACCGCTTGATTCACCTTAATCGGATACTTGAACTGAAAGTTATGGCCAAAATACTGTGACATAGGCAGAATCTAAAATTTAGTCTAATCCGATTTTGACTCCAATTAGAAAAATTCCGATTTAGTCATCTCCTTGATTTGGTTAAACATAACCACATCATCTAGGTCTTCTCAAAATGTGATTTCTTTCACGATAAAGCTATTGTTTTCTCTTAATGACCTGCAAAATACTAAAATACCAAAACTAACAAAAAACATTAGAAAATAACAAAACTAATGGTTTAGTAAATGCAAATTAAGGGGTCCACATATGCAATCTTTGGCACTCATCACTCCACATCTTGAAAATCTAATCAAACAACAATTGAAGCAAACATATTCTTAACATTAAACTTAAACTATTAGTCCACTCCACACACACACACACACACACACACACACACATATCTATATATATATATTATTTAAGTTCAGCCCCCCCTCCAGGAATTCCCTGGCTCCGCCCCTGTAAGGCTGGGTCCTCCACTGGCCACAATGATAGAGGACTTTAATTCGTAGCAAAGGTCTTCAAATTGATTGATGCTGAGAGTTTTGGCATCGTATACAGAGGTCTTGAAATTGGCAACATCAATGACGGACCAACCAGAAGTTTTGTACCAGAAACCTAAGAAACCTAAGGCATGTGTTAATATCGTGGTGAGAATCTTGTAAAAATCACCACAAGTTGATCCTCACTAGTCCTGAATTTAGACCTTTGGCGCTAGAGTACAATGGCAAAGTCGGTGGTGGAAAGTATTCTCACAACAACTTTCTAGATTTTCTTCAAAGATTGAACATCTCCATCTTGTCAATTAATTGCTACACTGTAATTGTCTAGCTTGATAAAGACATGGTTGGACATGGAATATCTCCATTGTTTCTTTTACTACACCCAGGGGCATGGCATTCTTAAGCCAAGTAATGTCTTGCTAGATGAAGACTTAGTTGCACATGTTGGTGATAATGACAAGACTATACATGAGAGTCATAGGACGATCAACCAATATTGCTATCTAGGTTTTAAGATTATCAATATCAATATCAAGGAGCACTGAGAAGTTTCAAACTAGAAATGCGAGAACTTTGTCATGACAATCTCGTCTTGATTTTAGACCCTTGGAGGTTTTGACAAGTCTTCAATCGTTTCAAAAATGAACTTGTCAATTCAACCACCACAAAAATCAATTTCAAAATAATGAAAGCTATAAAGGATATTAGGACATATATTTTGGTAACAAATTTAAAACCTTTTTGAATGAAGAGTTCTTAAAGAAGTAAAATCATTCTGAGATCCATTAGAAGACGTATGTGTTACAGATTAGAGATAAAGAACAGTTGGGGAACACATATTGTTCTGTTTTTAAAATGTATATATTTCTACAAATAATGATGGAAGATTGATATCTGAAAGTAGAGTCTAGACAAAATGAGCTCTTTTCATGTCTAAAAAGGAAAAAGATTATGAGTATCAATAGGTGGAGAGGATTGGTGCATACGTTGCCACGTGGTTAATTTAAGAGTTTTAAATGACGTTACATCGTGTGAAACCGTTAGATATTACAAAATTAAAACTTGTCCATACAATGACTTTACTTTGTTTCATTTTTTTTTTTTTTTAAGAAAAAGAAAAAGAAAAAGGGGAAGAACAAACGAATGGCTCTCACTTCTGCAATGACCTTCAGAGAGGGAAAAAAGGAACTGAGAAAATGGTTAAATTCAACCTGACAGCCCAACGTCTTCGTCCCCCTTCCTTCCAAAACTCACCCTTAATCCTGATACTGCTTCAAATAAATGATTCGTTAATATTTAGACCTTCAGAAAATTGTTGCAAGAATACAATTAATGTGGTAGTATTTTCGTCAAAGATTGAACATCACCTGTGGGGGAGGAAGGGTGCTCAATTCTAAACTGCTCTCAAGTTTTTTCGCACTAAGCTCATTTGACAATCAGTATGGGGTAACCTAAGCTCCCATCTTGTCCTTCAATCGCAAAAAATGTCAAGGATGGGCTAGATTTGGCTCTTGTTATAGAGACTCATATAATACAATTAATTATACTTCAATAGATAAGATGTCCGGCCATTTGTGTTTACGATTTTAGAATATGTGATTTGAAACGTGATTTTTAAAAACGTAGTTAATTGTCTAGCAAAATCGCAGTTTGACCTTTAAAAAAAGCACTCATATATCTTGCATTCAATTTGAAAACATAAATTTTCTACATTTTGAAATTGCAATTTTTTTTATTTTTTATTTTTTTTTAAAAATGATATCCCAAACAATTCATTTTCTACGATTTGGTTTAAAATCACACTTTATTTTTACGAAATCACAATACCTAACGCACCCATAGGCCATCCGTACATCTCCCCTTCAGCTCTTCAGCTCTCTCTGTACTCTCTTTTATTATTCTCATCATAGATTTCTATAAAAATTTATGGGCCTAACTTACTCTCAAAAGACGCCTTAAGAAAGAGGGACACTTAATATGCCTTTCACGTGTGACACTATTGTCCAAACACATGTATTGCATCAGAGTGGCAGCGGGAGGGAAGGCCCAATCCTCTCTCTAAGATGCCTTGAGAGAGAAGGGGACACCATAGCTTATAAAGTCCCCAGGTCATGTATCTCTTGGCGATGTGGGGCACTTTAACACGCCCCCCTCATGTGTGGCAACTTTGGCCAAACATACATGTTTAACATTGGGAGGGAAATGCCAATCATCGTCCAAGGAACCTGCTCTGATACCATGAAAGAAAACATAATGCTAAAATAAAATAAAGCAGAATAATAGAAAAGAGACAAGAGATTTTACATGGTTCGGTTTATGACCTACGTCTACAGGACAAAGCCCAAATGACTACATTTTACTCTTATTTCTCTTGATGTTTTCACAATACAATAGACTCCTGTTCATAGAAGGGTTTGAGTAGATAAGTATGGTAATCAATCAATGTGATTTGATTATCATCAAATCTGCTACAAATAAATCAATCAAATCAATCAGATTTGATTGATTATAATTACAATATATTTCTCAAACCAAATACCCCAATATATGAAGAGTATATTCTCTAACATCTCCCTGCAAACTTAAGGTGGAAGATTCTGAAATCTTGAGTTTGAATTTTTTATTTTATATACCATGTGAAAAGTTCATGGGCCCATTGACCCTCTCAAAAGACGCCTTGAGAGAGGAAGAGTGTCCATGGCTTATAAAAACCCTAGGTCATGTATCTTTTGGCGATGTGAGACACTTTAACATGCTCCCTCATGTGTGGCAACTTTGGCCAAACACGTGTTCAACATCGGGAGGAAAAGGCCCATCATCGTCCAAAGAACCTGCTTTGATACCATGATAAAGTCCATTGAGCCTTACTTTTCCACAAAAGGCGCCTTAAAGGAAGATGTTTGCTCAAAGTTTATAAAGCCCACAACCCAAGCATACCTTGGCAATGTAGGACTCTTAACACGGCTCCTTCACGTGTGGCACTATTGTCCAAACATGTGTACAACGGGAGGGAAGACCTAACATTTTCCAAGGCCCTGAAGCTTTGATACCATGTAAAAATCCATGAGCCTAACTCACTCTCAAAAGACGCTTAAGAAAGGGGGACACTTAACAATTTCTACATAATATCAAACTTTTCTATATCGTTTTCTATATGGTATCAAAAGCTTCATTATATTTCAACACTTCGAAATAGTTGACAACTCAATATTTCTTTGGAATGAAGGAATGTGTGGTGCAGAGCTCTGCTTCTAGTCCTTCCATGCTGCAGTGATAGAGGGCTTGAGTTGTGCAAATAATATTTCTCTCCATTATTTCAAAATTAATGCTCCGTTTGTTTTGGCATAAAATAATTTTTGAAAAATGATTTGGGCATTTTTCGTTGTTTGGTAGGGGCGAAAATAACGGTTAAAGGAAATCATTTTTAGTTTGACTGTAAAAGCTTCTTTAATTTTTAGAAAACGATTTACGATTTTGAAAATCGTAAATCATTTTCCGGATTTAAACTCTTCATCCTTGCACGCACGTTTGTGGGAATCCGCTATCGCCAGGCAACGGAGTTTGTTGGTAGCTTAAATCTACCGCCAAAGGTTTCGAATTTCGGAATCCAATTGCCGGAATCCAGCGACACTCGCGGGATTCTGGCAATGGTCGGCCGCTGGAATCCGGTGACGTCCGGTGTTGTCGCCGGATTCCGGCCAGTACAGTCAGAATCCGGTCCGGTCTAGCTGGAATCCGGCAACGGCGACCGGACGTTGCTGGATTCTTTTTTCGCCGTTGGTAATTTTTTCGTACAAGCCAAACTCCGGAAAAATCATTTTTTCTAAAAAATGATTTTACCAAAAATATTTTATGATGAAAATGATTTTATGTCGAAACAAATAGAGTGGTAAAGAATCACATCAAAATATCTACTTGATTATTTGGCACAACATATAGGACTTTCGTAGCAACATCTTGAGCAAAGCGCCAAGTGACAGACAATTTCGATAAAAACAACTTGGTTGATGTTGAGAGTTTTGGCATGGTATACAAAAGGTCTTCAAATTGGCATTTGGCACCATCTAGACATTGAGGAGTGACCCACTCCCAATTTAGTGCCAGTTGGAAATTTTGATGAAAAGTTCAAATCCAAGACATTTCAGGGGCCCAAACGGTGGAGACATTTCAAGAAAGATAAATTCCCCTTGCATATATGACCAATGAATTGGTTGGACCTATTCCAACTACTAGAAGATTGCACAAGCTTCAAGCTCTCTATCTTGATGGTAATAGACTAGAAGGTCCCATCTCATCTGAACTTTGTCATTTGGAGAGCTTGTATAAAATGTTTTTCAATGGTAATGAGCTTTCTGGACCTATTCCTAGATGGGACACAAATGATAGCAATTGTAGAATTGTAATTTTGGTGCTCGTTACAAATGTATCATGGTATTTTGATATTACCCCAACATAGCATGCATGGGGCAGCCTCAGCACTCATTTTTCATAGATTAAACTCATGCCAAGTATGCATGAAAAGGTGGTAAATAAACTCATGCCAAGTAGGTTAGTAACCGGCCGCTATCTACTAACGGCTAACGACGTAATTGTGTAATCGCGTTTAAAGTGAGGTGGAAAAAACTACTAACCACTTATATGACATGATGATTATTAGTTTTAGGCAGGGGTGGACATTCAGCCCCCCCCCCCCCCCCCCCCCAAGCCCAAGATATTCCCAAAAAAAAAAAAAAATTTATCCCTAATTTTTTTTTTTTTAGTTTTGCCCCCCTAATTTTATTTTATTTTTCAATTTGGTCCCCCCCGATTTGTCAATGCTAGGTCCGCCACTACATGAAGCTATGCTTGAGACCAATCAAGCATTAATATGCGACATAGAAAGCTGAAAGCTTATAGATCACTTGGAAATTAGAGAGAAGAGGAAAAAAAAAAAAAAAACTTGTGATGAATATGTTGTATATACCGTTTCTTTCACTAAATCTAGACTTTGAAAATGATATTAGGTACTTGTCTACTTAAGCTTTACATAGTACGACAAAATGAATTCAGTTGTTGCAAGCTTTATAGATCGTTATTTAAGTAGTGTTTGCAGAAACTAGATCGAGTGGTTCATCAAGTTTTGTACTCTGTAGAAGTTTTTCGTTCTTTTTTTCTTACTTTAATAGGAAGCCACTCTCTCCACACAAGCATATTCCAACCCCCAATTCGTTACAAGTGTGGCATACGTTGAAGATCATTGCTCAAATTCAAGCATTCAGGAGACATTCTAGACTCATCCCTGTTAAATAAGTATGGATACTCGTAATGCCGCTCTCTCTAGCTTGGGGGTGTGTGTGTGTGTGTGTGGGGATATATGCGTTTAAGTGGATAAAACAAAATAATGGGAAAAATACAATTTAGCCTCTCTAAACTATTAGTAATTTTTTGGATAGCCCACCGAACTACAAAGACTTGAACTCTGGCTTGCAAACTACGAAAATCTTTGAAAAAGGCTCCTTTTGGCAAAATATCCCCATAATATCCCTGTCACGTGTCATTTTTCAATTCAAAAATAATTCAAAAAATTCAAAAAAAGGTAAACTAAAATATTATTTCTTATTTTTATTATTTTTTAAAAAATATGGGTGTTTGGAGTGGCGTTATTTCCCAACCGCGACCTGATCTTCCCGACACCCCTCTGGTCACCGCCTGTTTGCAACGCCGTGATGACCGATTTTATAGCCCGGCTCGACGAGTTCCGATTCGCAATCATCAGCTCGCTAATCTCAGCCAGGCTCAAGCTCGCCCCACTCTAAAAAATATCCTTCACCTGAGAGAAAAGCTTGTGATCCTTGAGCCCCATCTAGCTATTGACCAACATTTTAAATGCCAAAAAATCACAGAGAGAAAAATGGGTATGAACATCTACGAACAAGCTCATAGCCGTTGATTTCTTTGTTAAAAACCAATCGAGGTCTTCCACAACGGTGATAAGCTTACTTGTCGTTTATAACAAAACAAAATTCAGATTGGAATCATTCATAACCTTTGAAAGATCAATATCATAGACATCAAAGAATATGAAATTAGTCATATCCGCGTTCGGAGTGGCGGGGACGAGTTTGCTGAGTTGCAGGCGTGTATCGTGCCCAGTGACAATGTTGGAAAGAAGCAATATGTCCTCCGGTTGATCGCAATATTTTTAAAAAAATAAAAAAAATTAGTTTTTTTTAGTTTTTAATTTTTTTTAAAATTTTTTTTATTAATTTTTTAATTGAAAAATGTCCCTCGGAAATTAGTTGAAAGTGTACAGACATGTCGTGGTTTCGGTATTAATAGAAGGTTTACTTTACTCATGTTTGATTCAGTCCTTCTGCATAATTTTCCTCCATATGAAGGGGAAGTTTTTGGACGCTGGTTTCAGAAGCTCCATGATGAATAATAAAAGCTCCATATACTCGGTCTACCATGAAAATACCTTGGGCATCACAAAATTGATTATTTAATTATTATGGATTGTATATCAAAGCAATATATGCAAACACACCCCGACAAGAGATTTTGGGCAAAGTCAAAGCACATGAAGGACTGAATCAAACATTAGTAAAGCAAACCTTCTATTAATACCGAAACCACGACATGTCTGTACACTTTCAACTAATTTCCGAGGTTGAAAACTGAAAGTAACTGCTACCGAACCCACTGTCGGCAAACTCTGAATTAAAGATGATCTGTAAACTTGGAAAGATTCGGTTAATATGACTTATTCAAATATCTTATCAATGGCTAATCAATGGCTAATTCTTATGTTTGTTTATTACTATTTCCAAATTGATTATAAGAAAATAACTGTGTTTTTTTGGCAGTATTGTTTTCCAGGGATGTGGCTTTCTGACTTGACAAGGAATCGATATGAAGTCAGGGAGAAGAAATGTGTGAAGAAGGTATTCATGCTCTTTCATTGCTTTTTTATATTTTAGGATATTGGAGAGATAGGCGGTAATTAAGTAGGTGCACAGATATTTACCAAAATAATTAGAATAATAATAAATAAAAAAAAAAAAAAATAGCCTATGAAGAAGGGTCCTGCACATTGCACAAGCTGCTTCATGGGACTCATTTTTAGGGTACGAGGAGGGTACCATCTGATCAGCAACTCGTGGTTATAATTAGAAGATGGACCCATCGTATTTTGTTGACCCATTCTCCACAATCATTTGCTTTTTCTTTTCTTTTTTTTTTTAATTATTATTATTATTAATATTGGTTCGGATGTGCGTGACTTTGGTGGCTGTTTCCATCTACTTTTCTCGATGGAGATTAGAATTCATCCCCCCGCGTGTTTCGTCTTTACTCAATTAACACTTTACTCTTTTTTTTTTTTCTTTTTTTTAAGTAACCATAAAATACGTCACAATTGGAACGGTAAAGTAAATATGATAAATGAGTTTGAATAGTAATATTATTCATTTATATATGACCGCCTATGAAAATCAAGTTGGGATAAGTAATTGATATATATGAACCAATGAGGATGAAAATTGCTCATCGCTAAGAGTTAATAATTTTTTATACAACTTGTAAATTCGATACGATCCTAACATAAAATTAGAGAGTTAGGGTTAATGGGTTAATTAAGTTAGAATTGAGTTGTATAATCTTATATGTATATCTGGACACGATCTTAACCTGATAAGAGAGCACGAATTGACACATGACTCAAAGGAAGCCATAGAATTTTTTATTTTTTTTTATTTTTTTTTTTAAAAAAAGTTCATTGGAAGCACATTGTAAATATTTATTTCAAAGGGGGGTAAGATTGCAAAATGCCAAGTACGAAGTAAAAAATGGGACAATTTTGAATTTTCTGTCCTCGCAGTTACAAGAAGGCATTGGAAGAATCATTTTTCTATTGTCCTTCAAAAACAAAACAAAAAATGATGAGTAATGACATCTGATCCATCAAAAGGAAGAGGTTAAAAAGTTGATTTCCTAATCAAAGTTTTTAGTCGATCTTCTAGGCACCTTTGCCAACCATTTTCTCCCTTCCTATAGAAAATTTCAGCCTCCTGTTTACACTCAGAAAAAAAATAAAATAATAAATAAATAAATAAATAAAACGCCCTTTGTTTCAAAAAAGCAGGCTTTTTTCCTCTCTACCCAATGGCTATGTATCTTAGATCACTTCATCTTCTGATACTTCTCTATGTTTCCAATATTCCGTTGGCCTTCGCTCAAGACGAAAACCAATTTATCTACAATGGCTTCAAGCAAGCCAAGCTGCATCTTGATGGAACCGCAGTAATCCACAGCAATGGTTTATTGCAGCTAACCAACATTTCATCCCAACAAGTTGGCCGTGCTTTTTACCAATTTCCTATAAAATTCAACACAACTTCACCCACTTTAACTTCGTCTCTTTCATTTTCTACAAACTTTGTGTTTGCCATAGTTCCTAAAGCACAAAATCCTGGTGGTCATGGCATTGCCTTCACCATCGGTCCCTCGACAGACTTCACAGGCCGTGGTCTAGCAAATGGGTATCTAGGGCTCTTCAATTCTTCCAATAACGGCCATCCTGAAAACCATATCTTGGCCATCGAGCTTGATACTGTTGTGAACCCTGAATTTCGAGATATTAATATAAACCATGTGGGAATCGATGTGAACGACTTGAAATCAGTTGAATCAGCTCCTGCAACTTATTTCAACGATAAAGAAGGGAAGAATATAAGCTTGGAGCTCACGAGTGGAAATCCAATGCATCTTTGGATAGACTATAATGAAGCAGAGAAGTTACTGAATGTAACACTTGCCCCAACCAGAATCCCAAAACCAAACAGGCCTCTCTTGTCAAGACACGTCGATCTGTCTCAATATCTCTTGGAATCCATGTATGTCGGTTTCTCTTCAACCACAGGTACACTTGCAAGTTACCACTACATTCTTGGATGGAGCTTTAATAAAAGTGGACCATCACAAAGCCTTGAAATTTCTAGACTTCCTCCACTTCCTCGACAGGGGAAAAGAGCCAAACCAGGCCCAGTGATAATAACTTCTCTAATAGCAGTGGCTCTTGTGCTGATAAACACCATTGGAGTTGCTTACATTTTGAGGAGGAAGAAATATGAAGAAATACGTGAAGATTGGGAAGAAGAGTATGGTCCCCACAGGTTCACCTATAAGAGTCTCCACAAAGCAACCAAAGGTTTCAAAGACACGGAAATTATTGGAGAAGGAGGTTTCGGAAAGGTTTATATGGGGATACTTGCTTCGTCTAATGTTCAAATTGCAGTGAAAAGAGTCTCCCATGATTCCAAACAAGGGATGAAGGAATTTGTGGCTGAGATCGTTAGCATGGGAAGACTGAGGCATAGGAACTTGGTGCAGCTCTTGGGCTATTGCCGACGAAGGGGAGAACTCCTCTTGGTCTATGATTATATGCCCAACGGAAGCCTTGACAAGTTCTTATATAGCAATGAAAATCCAAACCTTAATTGGTTTCAACGATTTCGAATCATCAGAGGAGCCGGCCTTCTTTACCTCCATGAAGAGTGGGAACAGGTTGTTCTGCACCGAGATGTAAAAGCAAGCAATGTTCTATTAGATGCTGAATTAAATGGAAGGCTTGGAGATTTTGGGCTTGCTAGATTACACGACCATGGAACCAATCCTCAAACCACCCATGTGGTTGGGACTGTGGGTTATTTGGCTCCGGAGCTTACTAGAACAGGAATGGCAACCACTTGCAGTGATGTGTTTGCTTTTGGGGCTTTTATGCTCGAAGTGGCTTGTGGAAGGAAGCCGACAGATGTACAGGCCCAAGGGGTGATTTTGGTTGATTGGGTCTCTGAGTGCTGGAGAAGAGATGCTATCCTTGATGCTAGTGATCCTAGATTGGAAGGTAATAATGTGGTGGAGGAAATGGAATTGGTTTTGAAAATAGGCCTGTTTTGC
Organism: Alnus glutinosa; assembly: GCF_958979055.1. Lineage (NCBI taxonomy): Eukaryota > Viridiplantae > Streptophyta > Magnoliopsida > Fagales > Betulaceae > Alnus > Alnus glutinosa. Next base: position 24,344,410 of record NC_084894.1, read on the forward strand.
TCACATGCAATACCAACAGCTAGGCCTACCATGAGGCAAGTGATGCAGCTGTTGGATGGCGATGTTGATCTGCCAGAATTACCACGTGACAATGCTTTTGGTGCATTTGCAAGTTCTGAATCATCTGATTTCATGCCATTTCCTTTTACCCTGGCTTCTACCCCTTCCATGGGTAGCACTGATTCAATTCTGAAAAGTGGTCGTTGAATCGACTGCATGTCTTATGCTAGATCATGAAGCTATGCATGGGACCAATCAAGCAGTGCGGCATAGAAAGCTTATAGATCACTTGGAGGTTGGAGAGAAGAGAGAAAAAACTCGTGATGAATATGTTGTATATACCGTTTCTTTCACTAAATCTAGACTTTGAAAATGATGTTAGGTACTTGTCTACTTAAGCCTTACATAGTACAACAAAATGAATTCAGTTGTTGCAAGCTTTATAGATCGTTATTTGAGTAGTGTTTGCAGAAACTAGGTGAGTGGTTCATCAAATTTTACACTCTAATAGTACTTTTTCGTTCTTTTTTTCTTACTTAATAGGAAGCGACTCTCTCTACACAAGCATATTCCAACCCCTAATTTGTTACTAGTGTGGCATATGTCGAAGATCATTGCTCAAATTCAAGCATTTAGGAGACATTCTAGACTGATATCCATGTTAAAGAAGTATGGATACTTGTAATGCTTGTCTCTCTCTTGGTGTGTGTGTGTGGATATGTGATAAATCAAAACAATGAAAGTCTAAACAACCTCGTATTATTTGATTTGTGGGCCTTTAGATCTATTAGACTAGTAGTGGCTGATTGAAGAGACATTGCCAGATAGAATCCTTACAATTTTTTTTATTTTTTTATTTTTTTTTTGTCCGAATTTGAGAGATTTCAAATAGGTAATTTTGAGAGACTACTTGTAAAGATCAAGAAATTAAATAAAAAATTTAGCAATTAATAAATCGAATTATTAAGGGATGGGATTACTAATTATATTTTAGGTAATAATAATTATGTTATCAAAATAAAATAAGTTTAAGATGAAGTAATAGAAATGAAATGATAATTATTATAGTGGGTCCTAATTAAATAAATAATTAATTGCATGAGTAAAATGTAGTTAATATAAATGTGGGGTCAAATATTAATTCTCAAATAATAAGCATATTATAAAATGCGGTCCTACTGTAATTTAAATTAGTTGGTGGCCTTAATAAGAGAGAATTTTATCCTTGCCACGTGGCGTTACTCAATTGGCTGGAGAGGATTTCATTATCCCCTCCCAACCACTCACAATGTGCCACGTGTTGCCTTATCATTTTCTTTTCACTCTCCTTTCCCCCTCCCCCCCCCCCCCCCCCACGCACGCCATCTCCTCTCTCTCCCGCACACTCTCTTCTTTCCTTCTTTTTCTTCTTCTTTCTTCCACCCGACTTCATCTTCTCCCTCTCTCTCTTCCCCTTCGTTCCCCGCACAGCAGCTCGCATCTTCTCTTTCCCTTCCCTTTCTTCTTCCTCTCGTCTCACTCACACTCACGCACACATAGCTGGACCCGAGGAAGAGTCCGTTGACCTGTGGAGACTGGAGAGAACCCGAGGGGTTCTGATGAGCCCATGAAGAAGATCGGACCACCGGAGGTCTGATTTCCGGTGGTCGTCGTTTGTGAAGCTGGTAGAGACCCGTGAGAGAGGCGGGTCGACTGAGAAAAATAAAGAGGACCCGATCTTTCAACGATTTTCGGTGGGTCATCCCGGAGGGCTTTTCCAGCGAAACCAGGGGCTGATTCCGGGGGTTTGGAGGTGCGAAATCCGGTGACACTTCTGGTGATCCTTGAGCTCGGTCTTAGTAGGTAATCTTTAGTGATTTTATTAGGTTGTGATTAAATTTAGGGAATCTCTATGGTAATGTCAATTGAGTATATTATTGAGATTTTGGGGGGTTTGATTGTTGATGGCCATGTGTTTGGCCGGTTGTGTGTGTGTGTGTCGCTAGTGGCCATGCTTTGATTGAAATTCTGGATGTGTTTGTGTTAGCCGTGTGGGTTTTGCACTTGGAGTGTGACGACCCGTTTTTTTTTTTTTTTTTTTTTATACAAAACGTAAAACGAGTCATCGCAGTGGCACGACTACGTGTCGCTCAGCCAACATATGGCACATGCCCCATAACATGTACCTGATAATCAGAGTATGACATATATCTATCTATGCAGCGGAAATTACAACTTATACATCTATTACAAATTAATTACAACAAAGAGCCATTTAACATTTATCTGTATGAGTCTTTTTAACACAATATTTACAAAACAACTATAGCTTTACAAAGAATATGTGACACAAACGTCACAAGCTATACCAAACCTATAAAACAGTCGACAACCCGTGGTCCGACAATTACAACCGTTGCGGTGAGCTTCAGTCATAATATCCCAAGCACACTGCTATCGACCCATCGATTATACCGAAGTACCTGCAACCAAAGAAACATCATCTACACGGTTGTGGTGGTATCCACATCCGCATAGGTGAAAGAATGAGTTCACCGCCTTAGCATGAAACACACTAAGACCTCAGTGGTATAAGACTAATTGAGTTTTCACAAAGAACCAACCTCTATTTTATTTTTAGTCGTGTGAGCACTATATTAGCCACAATTTACCAACAGCTAATGCAGCAAACACCGACTATTCAGAAAATATTTAAAACATACTATATAGCTGTGAACATATGTAGAAGTTCCAGACATCCCTCCTTGGAAGTTTCTACATATAGACCCGTCTATAATAATACTTTTCAACGGTCGCTCAGACGTACGTGTACACGATCACTCCATCACAGATATCACGTATACACATAGGTCTTAAGCAAAGAACATGGCATCTTACTTTTCCATACTAGGATAACATCCTTTAACAAAACACTCGCAACACCATCTCTAATCGTATTCTAGCTTCGTGCCTTGACGTTAGTAGATCAGGAGAGCACTAGAGTTAAACTCAATCATGCTAACACGTCTTTCCTGAAGAACAAGAACAGTCAACCTTCTTACTCATAGACATGACATTACTCGCACCTGGGTAGTCATGTATCCATGTACTTTCAAGTTCAATGTATGACATCTTAACACATGACTATCCGATAGAAATATACATAAGCGCTTTTTCATGAAGACACCTATGCATACCAACACGTCTAGTAAAAGCTACTCATAACATAAAAACATCACTCATAAAACAATGCTATATATGTTATGCATGAACTGGGGCTAAAAATGCTGCTGATACTGATATGCTGCTGATACTGTTATGCGCGCTGCTGATACTGTTATACTGCTGACACTGTTATGCTGCTGATACTGTTATACTGCTGATACTGTTATGCTGCTGATACTGTTATGCTGCTGATATACTGATACTGCTGGTATGTATGCTCTATTCTACATGCTCTATGTTCCGTGCATGACCAGTATATTTTTCACTACTGTATCATGCTGAAATCATGCAGTTGCTAAATCACGTTCTCTTAAAACTAAACAAATCCATCATTTTATGCAACACTTTGAAATCATTCAAAACATAATTTCTTCATAAAACATAACCAGTTTCAACATGACATGTTCTCAAACTCAAAATATAGTTTCATAAAACATAAACAGTTTCAACATGACATGTTCTCAAACAATTTTACATACTTTAAATCACAACCGCTGAACTTAACACTTTAAACCAATTCAATACTTTTCACTCTTGCACTATTTCTTAAACATCATTGATATAGTTTAAACATAATCGAAACTAAACAAATCATCTCAAAGCATATACATTTCATCATATGGTTGGTTCGGTTTCATAAACAATATATATATTTTTATCAATCCAATATATATAAAAATATATATTTTCACAGTGAGTGGAATACCCACCTTGGCTGCATTGGACTCCAACCCGAACACTCCTTGGACTCTAGTCACTTGGACTCTACATTGGAGAACCAATTAAAGTCTCCAATCCAAACATGATCCTGCAAACATTGGTATCGTTAGACTACACTATTGAATCTCATACTCTATGACATCCTAACTACCCGCATGCTCACACGTCACATAACCCGCGTGTAAAGCTAATTCGCCACCTTTAGCTACTATTAGGTTAACACTTAAGTTTAGGTTTATATTATATCTCACCTTAATCCTTAAAACGCTTTTACTATTTTATTTGTCTTCTTATTATATTTACAGCATATTGTCATTATTGTTAATCTTTTTATAACTTGTTGCTTATGTACTAACTTATCATTATTTACCAGACTCATATTCACGTATATATCTACGTATGTATGTATATATATATATATATATATATATATATATATATATATATATATATATATATATATATATATATATATATATATATATATATATATATAATGTAATGATTAACAAGCTTAAACCTAATCCATTAGTACACATAAATACTATGTGTACATAGATAGGTGAACTAAGTACTAAGTCATTCAATTACCAATTGACTTTAAAGTCTATTTAGGTATTCCCATAATACCACTATTTTATTTTTCTCGTCTTAAGGTTATTTAGATTATTTACCACTTTACGGCATTCTCATTTCAACCTTGTATTCAATATGTAATCCTTATTAAACTATTAGTTTAGTACCTCTCCAAGTAAATTCAAAACCTATAATTTCTTTCTAACACCTAAAGATTATTTTGGGACATATCATGCTCCCTATAACAATTTCACCTTATAAATCATCTCATTTACTACTTTATTCATTAATTAGGTGTTATAGAACCCTAGTAATTCAATTGGGGTTAATAACTAAACCGGGTTAACTAAAATTCCATAACCCCATCCATTTGATCACTTTACTATTTAGCTCACGCCTTTACTTTCTATTACAATTTATTCTCTATTTCAACCGTATTTACCATTGACACAAAGAAGTCTAAACACAATAACTTCAGCTCTTCTCAACCAACCAATACTTAACCTACATTCAACAATCTCGCACCTTCATTTCAACACAAATAGCCATAACAAAGAGATTAACCAAACCTCATTTCATCAAGAATCCACCATTCCTCTATCTAAGCATCAATACTCAAAGAAAGATTTAACTAGCACAAAGCCACTCCAAGCAAAGCCCTAAAATACAAACATCAACACTAAATCTACCAATTCACCAATGTCCAATACCAATATATCAACATAGCAAAGCCCCACATCAAGCCATAAATTCTGATTTAGAAATACCATGGTAATGAACTTAACCATTAACCACAATATCAATACTATAGAAATTCACCAACCAAATGATCATCCAAAACTCCTTTGACCATCATAGAAAATCAACCCACTAGGCTAGAATGACAACACACCCAAATTGCATATTCTTAGCAAATCAACTACCTAATATCAAACACTCATCAACATACCAAATAAACCTATTAGTAACCCAAAATCAACAACTAGAGATAAATCAATACCCTATGAAAATCAATTCTAAAATGACCCATTCGGCCAATCAAGGACCTGGGGTTTCCACAACTCCACACACGGGCCACAGCAAGAGATTAACAAAACCCTTTCAAGATTCAAACCTTAATAACACCAAGAATTGTCTAATCATATACCCACAAATCCAACTCCCAATTTTTGATTTAACCTAAACACCCCCATTAAAATTGCATCAAAAGCCTCCAAAGAAATCCCAACATTAATACTGCCAATACCCCAAAGAAGGACAACAATTCCACAAACATACCCATAGTTGGTTAACACATAATCAGTCCACCCATAACGCAAAATTCCAGATTTAGTAACCAAAAATAACCATCCAAAATATGAAGCTAACGATGAACTAATTAGCTCAAAAATTGGTAAATTACCTTGAGGATTTCCTTAGAAAAACTATCGGAAAATCACCGGAATTCGCACCTCCCAACCGCCGGAAAACGCACCACTAAACGACCAGACGCCAACCCACTGGAAATCGGACCTGGGTTGACCGGAATCTGCCCCTGGTTCGGCCATCATCGCTCCTCAGGACACCGGCGATGACTCAGCACACCGATCGGGTTCTACCGGCCTCACAGGTCACCGGGTCGCAAGTCTCGGGTTTTCTGGGCTCACGGGTCGCGGGTTTCAGCTCCCGGATCTCTCTCAATCTCTCGGTCTCTCAGTCTCGGTCTACTCTCCCTCAACATGTGTGAACAAGGGAAAGAGAGAAATGGGGAGGGGCTGTTGTGATGTGCGGGTAAACAGAGAGGAGAATGAGAGAAAGAGGAAGAAAAGGAAAAGAAAAGGGAGAAGGAGAGAGGCAGTGACGTGCGTGAGAGAAGAGAGGAGAGAAAGAAAAGAAGAAAAGAAAAGAAAGAGGAAGAAGATAGGGGACACGTGGCGAGATGTGAGGGTGGTGGAGAGATTTCCTAATTCTTTAAACCCCCAACTATTATTAATTAAACTAGGACCCCCAAATCTATTAATCCTATCATTTAACATTTAATACCTATAATCTTATTAGTTGCTAAACTCCCTATTAAATTTCTCGGTCTTCACATGGAGTCCGAATGATGTTAACCGATTAGAGTTTGGTTGAGGATGATTTCTCTCCTTGGATTTATAGATTAGAGCTTGCGTGTGGTCTTGTTGATAACATTTAGTAGATGGATTTCTATGGACTAAGAATAGTCGATTGGATTGATTTTCAATGGCTGAAATTTGGTATGGATTTTCTATTTAGGTGATTTTTGGGCTTTTGATGTTTGTGATTGTCTGGGCTTCCAATGGAGGTTGATTTTGGGGTTCCTTTCAGTTGTGACCAGTTGTGTTGAAATAGGTGTTTTTGATGGGATTCAAACCTTGACTTTGGATTGATAATTGGATGATGTTGGATCTTTGATTAGGCTCCTATAGTGTGGTTTTATTGATATAGGAGTTGGTTTTAGGCCTTTGATGCTTGTGGGTGCCTAGACCCTTGATTGGAGTTAATTTTGAGGATCCCTTTATGTGGTAGCCAAATAGAAAGAGAGACATTAAAGGGTGTAGTTTTATGAAGTGTTTAATGTTTATGGTTGATTGATTAGTATTTTGGTGTTGATTTAATAACTCTTGATTTCTATGGCTAAGTAATGTATGGGTTGAATTTGGTAGATTGGTTGAGGGTTGATTTTCTTAGAAAATTGATGAGCATGTGGTAGGCCTTGGTAAAAATTGGATTATGAGCATATATGATCTTGGAAGTGAAGGGTAGTTTAAGAACGATAATTGTTGGGAGATGTTAGTAGAAGTTATGGTTGATGGGATTATTTCAATTGGAGGTTAGTTATGGTAGCTTATGGCTAATGCTTTGAGGTGAAGTAAAGGAAGTTAGAAAAGGATTGAAAGGTTTGAAGTTAAAAGTGTTTAGATCCTTATTATGTAAATGGCCAATACGGTTGAAATAGAGAATATGTTATTGCGATGTCTAAAGGAAATAGTTAAAGAAAGAATAAAATGGTAAAGTGTTATAAGTGGTATGAATAGATCCACATAAATAGCAAATTAAGCCTAAGTATAATGCTTGGCTTTAAGGTTGATGTATATGCCTCAAGCTTTAAGAATGTATATTACACTATGTGATGGTAAGTAGTTTAAAAAGAGCTATTAGATTAATATGTTGTATAAGATTAAGATCTTATAGTTTAAATCACTTAAATGGTTAGTAGCTAATGATGGTAATAGGGTAGCCAAGTAATTAATCCACCTATCCATGTACACAGTCTTTTAGTGTATTAATGGACTAGGTTTAGTGTATGCTAATTTGGTAAATAAATAAGAAACTATAAAAATGGATTAACAACAATTAGTAGGCAAATAAAATAGTAAATACATCTTATTGTTAATAACAAATAAATATGAACATAGAACCAATGATTAACCTAATAATAATAGCCTAAGGTATCTAGCTATCTTTAGAAGCGAATAACGCGACGTGTGAGCATGCGGGTAGTGTAGGTGTCATAAGGGTATGGGATTCAATGGCTAGTCTGACAACATAATTACTTGTAGGATAGAGTTTGGATTGGAGACTTCAATGGGTTCTCCAATGTAGAGTTCGAGTCATGGGTCCAATGCAGCCAAGGTGAGTATTCTACTCACTGAGAAAAGTTACTTTTTATGTATTTTATAGGAATGCAAATAATATGTTTTTCATATCGAACCAACAATATGTTAATTATATCTTTTGGATGTTCTGAGTAGTTTTAATTATGTTGAAATATGACAATAATGTTTATGTGAATTAAGATGATTTGAGATATGAGTATGAAATATGTTTGGTGTTTTGAGATATGATTTAAAGTGTTTTATTGTCTGCTGCGGTTGAAATTTTAAGCTATGTTTTGATGCTTGCTGCGGTTGGAAATTAAGTTATGTAAATTGTTTGAGAAAATAACATGTTGAACTGTTTATGTTTTATGAATAAATCATGTGTTAAAGTCATGTCCATGAAATTAAATGTATAGTATTTGAGCATGAGCATTGAGCATGAAACGAACAAGATTGGGGTTCAATTCCCTTTGGCAAACGCAAAACAACAAATAGAACAAGAAACAAATACAAGCACGATGAATGACAAGAATGCATAGCATTTGTTTTATGATAATTGAATTGTTTTCACGTTATGATATATAGTAGTTTTATACTAGACGTATTAGTATGCATAAGAGTCTCAATGAGAAAGAACTTATGTATATTTCAATCGGATGGTTGCATGATTTAAATGTCATTGTTTTCTAAGTCTCACTGAACCAAAAGTAAAATAGTAGGTGAGGATGTATGTAGTAGTTTCCAACAATGGAACTTCTACGTATAAGTCTCAACTGCATAGTATGCTTAAAATATTTTCTATTATTCGGTGTTTGCTGTATCAGCTATGGGGGTTTTTCAAACAAAAGTTTATAGTGTACGCATGACTATAAAAGAAAAGTTGGTTCTTTGCGAAAACTCAATGAATAGTATACCTATGAGGTCTTAGTGTAATTATTTATGCTAAGACGGTGGGCTCATAATTTCACATATACGGATGTGGCAAACCCCCACAACCGTATTGATGATGTTCCTTTGGCTGCAGGTACTCCGGTCGTAGTTGTTGGTGTTGTAGATGCGGACTTGGGATATTATGACCGAAGCTCGCCACGACGGTCGTAATTCCAGGACCATGGACGTCCTCTATTTTATGGGTTTTGTTTATGGCTTGTGACGCCTGTGTCACTTGTTATTGTATAGTCATTTATGTTATGTATTTAATCTGAAGAAAGACTTAAATAGATAGATGTAATATTGGCTATCGATTATGATTAATTTACGATAGATGTTTAAGATGTGATTTTCGCTATTATGTTTATGTTTTTCGCTGCATAGTATATAGACGTTATACTCTGATTTACCAGGTACATATTATGATGTATGTACCATATGTTGGCTTTGTGACATATCGTCGTGCTACTGTAAATATCTGTTTATATTTTAAGAAATTAATGTTTATGCAAATGTTTTGAATTAAAAAAAAAAAAAAAAAAAAAAGGGTCGTTACACTACTTATGAGGCTTATTTAACCAGATAAGTAGTTTGACAGCCTAATTTTTATTTGCACAAATAAATTTTATAAGCGGTCTCTTACAATCACCTATCAGAATTCTCTAAGATTCAATCAAATAATCTAAAAGAATCCTAATTCGACATCGCCTTGGTAGGATGCACGTCAAGACGATGCGCCTAAGTCCAGTTGGCCAAGGACAATTAACGCATGTTTTGTATTCAAATTAGTTAAAAGTTAGTTGGCTTGTCAAAGGTTAGTTGGGCTTAGTTGGCCAGCTATAAAGTTGTTAGAAATTGAGAAGACTTTATAAGCCCAATTCTGTGATGAACAAGAGAAATGATATTTTTATATCTCCTGTACATCTTTTTTACATTTTATTTTTAAATCAACCTTTGGATTTATGGGACCAATGTTAGGCCCACAAATATAATGCTAGATTTGAAATTTGGTTGTATGTAGATGTACAAGAGATGTATGTAGATGTACAAATAACGTTATCATTACTAGGGATGTACATGTGGGCGAGTATTAACCACTTGCATTTGCTAGCTGTAATTATTCGTTATCCGCATATGCGAATGCGGTTAGAAAAAATCACTATCAACATATGTGGATAACATTTTAGGGTATCAGTTAATATAACTGTAGCCGCATACCCTATATACAATATGTATTTCTTATATAAATTATATTTAATAAATTTACCAAAATGACATTGTTTTAGATTAGCTATATATAGGTCATGTTTACATTGGTTTGATTGACTATAATGTAAAATCAATATATTTTTCAAAATATTATGGCTTAAAAAAATTAAAACAAGCCTAAAACACTAAAAATTGGCCTAAATTATTTTCAAAATTGTTTAAAATAGGTCCTAAACTGGCCCGTGGCACTAGACAAGTTTTTCATTATAATTTAATTTTAAAAACTTCGAAGTTATAAAAGAATTCATTAAATTCAAATAACTATTGAGTTTTGTCCAATGATGACAGTTTGGTGGATCAAATTAATATAAACCAACATTAAACAACAAAAAACAGTCATAAAATGATACTTATCATAGATTTAGACACCTTAAAACCGTTTATGTTCTAAAGTCTTTGTTCTTTTTCATTTAACTTTTTGTTAACCATTGTTAGTGAAATTTTTGCACAGCTATTGAATGTATATGCACCCAAGTATACATAAAATGATAAAAAGTTTTGGCCTATATATTTAACAATGTTAGCCACCCTAAAACCATTTAAAATGTTAAGTTTTGGTTATTGGCTTGGAGGTAATATTATTATTTTTAAAGCATTATTCCATAACTTTTTTGTTTTTGAAGTAAAATGCATAACTTCGATATGGTTTCCTAATCTCCCCTTCTGAAACAAATCCTTCTTGCTTGGTGTATGGATTCTCTTTAAATTCTTTTGTAAATTATTTAATTTTCAGTGTATGAATCGGAGCCGGCTCCTGAAGGGTACAAGGAAACGGAGAGGTAGTATCCAAGACCAGTTCACGTGGTTTCTAAGAAGCATGTACGTGTTGGCATGCAGTGTTAATCTTGGTGGTGGTGATCAGAACGAAAAGCAAAAGCCTACAATGATTGAAACTGTGACTGCCGATCAGAAGTTCTCACCATCGAATGAAAAAACTCATGCGATTGCTTCAAAATTTCAAGCCCTCACCCTCACTGTTTTAGCTCCGGCAGCTTCACAAACCATTTCATGTGAGGAAGCTCCACAACCCTTGTCATGCCGGTGGCCAGCTCCACAAACTTACTCAACCCTAGCAACTCCGCAAGCTTATTCAGCCCCAGCTTCTCCACATAGCGGAAATGCTAGTTTTGGAGAGCAAATTTGGGATATGGGTGTGGTGGAGAAGGTGAAAGAGGCTGTCACTTCTTTGCTCCGGAATGAGTCGTCCAAATATAGTACAGTTGCAAATTCAGCTACAAACACGCAGATTTCCGCCAATGCATGTTCGGTGGCTAAAAGCTAACCGTCACACCTTCCGATCTCCACCAATGCTCATGAGGGTATTTCCTATTATTTTTTTAGAAAACTTTCCTTATCACCTTTAATCTTTCTTCACTTTTTGCAACATACTCATAAACTCTAAAAACTGTCAATTTAGTATATTCATCTTTTAATTTTTTCCATTTTCACCTATTTGTTATGATTTTCAGTTAAATTCTGTTAAAATTCTCAAAATACTTTTTTTTTAATATATATATATATATATAAATTTCAAAAATTTAAGCATGGGTATTTTTGCAAATTCCGTTTAATCATAACCAACACCTAAACCTTTGCAATTTTTTTCTTAAAAAAAAGAGGGTTATTTTAAGAATTTGGATACCATTCCATTAGGATTTAACGAAAAATTCTAACAAATGAGTGAAATTGAAAAAGATTGAAGGATAAATACATTAAATTGACACTTTTTAAAGTTTATGAATATTATTATAAAAGTGATGAAAAATTAGGGCTTGTAAATGAAGTTTTTTTTTTTTTTTTTTTTTTTTTTTTTTTTTTTTTTCACTATTTGCTGTTGAATTTCACATCCTGAATATGTATGTGAAGAAAAGTTCAAGAGCGAATTATTCTGTCAAAGTTATTCCTTTCTGGACTTTGTTATAACAATTCATATCTGATGGGTCTTTGTCTAGTGCAGTTGGCGATGAAGAGAATAATGGAAGAATAATCCAAGCCAATAGATGCTCTGTTTGTTTAGACGTAAAATAGTTTTCGTCGTAAAATATTTTTGATGAAATTATTTTCAGAAAAATAATTTTTTCTAAAATATTTTTCAGCGTTTGGCTCGGACGAAAAAATTACGAAAGGCGAAAATGCAACTATTGCTTGAATCCGTCAACGTTCGGTCGCCGTTGCAGGGTTCCGGCGAGCATGTTTGGCCGGATTCGGCCAAAATAGCCGGATTCGACCAGCTTCTGACCATGGCCAGATTTCGGCATCCGGCGACGGTGGCTGGATGTCGCTGGATTCCGGTGGCCGGATGTTGCTGGATTCTGGTGCTGCCTGGATTTCGATGACCGACCATTGCCGGATTTCGACAATCAAATATCAAACGTGCGTGCAAGGATGATGAGTTTAATTTCGAAAAACAATTTACGGTTTTCATCGTTTTTCAAAAATTAAAAAAGCTTTTATGGTTAAACCGAAAATAATTTTTGTTGACCATTATTTTCGCCCCTACCAAACACCATAAAATGTCGAAATTATTTTTCAAAAATCATTTTACGCCGAAACAAACGAAGCATGAGAGAGGAATGCAACGGTTGATAAAGAATCAAATTTCTGAACCATGTACGAGTTTTAGGTATCAATAAGTAGTTTCTCGAGATGATCATTTCTTCTGTTTGAATAAGCCATAAAAGATATATAGTCACCAATAAACAGTTTCTGCAGCTCTAAATGTTCAAAAATGTCCAAATCAATGCAACAAATGTGGACCTTTAGTTTTACATATTAAAAAAAAAGGGTCATGGATGATCATTGAATGCACTGATTATTCCAAATCAGTTAATTGGTGTTAACTTAAATTTGTCTTTTTCTTATCTGTTTAATTAAGCTTTTAAGATAAGTATTAATTTAACATGGAATAAATGTTGTCAGTGCACTTGTAAAGTTTGTGTTCCACATTGGTAAAGTATAAAGAAAAATAGTAGTATTTTTTTTTTTTTTTTTGAAAAGATAAAACTCAGCTTTCTTGAAATCACTACATCATACAAATCATGATCCCATAAGAGCGGATCTAGGGATAGTAGACTTTTCCCTAACAACCAAACTAGAAATACACTCATATACCTCTTCCAGCCAACAATCATCAATCTTATGCACAACAGCTTCCTTAGCTAAAGTGTGAGCCACCTCATTGAGTTCTCTCGGTACATGCGCAAAGATGGCTTTTCTAAAACCTTCTAGCTCTCTAATATCACTTTCGGTAGGAGGGGGTGAATTGATATTTGAGATTACTTGAGAAACATCCCCTTTAAAAAATGACTTGAAGAAAGCCCACCTCCTTACAAAATAAAACTGCTTTCAAAGCTTAGTGGACCCAAGTTCATTAGCTTAAGCTTTTGGACTAGAAGTTGTATTCCAAAGCTCCAATACACCCAAAGACAAAAAAACATGTTTGTTGGTTGAATTTGTTGCGAGTGTATCTCATATTAAAAAAATAAAAAATAAAGAAAATGAGTAGTCAATCAACTTGAGTGATGTCCAAATATGTATAGGTTTACTCTTGCGATTCTCTCCCTAATAATTCCCTCCTTTAGAGCACTAGCAGCAGACACTCAACTATTTTTCTTAACTGTTGCTGAGGTTCGAGAAGCTCTTGACAGAGGGTATTCTTTCAATAATGTAACATTGATTTTGCTTTTCTGGTTGGTTCTTTCCCACTTTTGTTGATGCCCATTTGCTCATAAGTGTTCTGAGTCAATCCTGTTCTGGTTTCAGTCATGGGTTCTCGCTAATTTTTCTGCATAGATAGCTGTGTTCGTCTTTGTCAATGCCCATTTGCTTCAATTTGTTCTGAATAATCCCAAATGCATTTTGTGATAATGGGTTCTCGTTAATTCGGTGGTTGTTGCTCTCATAACCTCTCAACGACGAGCTGCTGTTGGATGGAATATCAAGGCTGAACAAAGAAGAAGATGTGGAAGAAGAAGAGATGAGGGTTGCGTGAAGGCATGAAGAAGAGAGAGTCAGAGAGAGATGTGTTTTCTTTTATTAAAATATTAGATTGGGTAACTACAGTGCTACCAAATGTATTGAGTAGCACTATAGCTATCCAAAGATGGAGCCCTAATATAGGGCAATTGCTATGACTTTTTTTTTTTAAAAAAAAAAATTTAAATTTTTTCTATTTTAGAGAAGAGAACTATTTATAAAGCATTTGCTACTAATGCTCTTACAAGGAACATCAACATCAAATTGACAAGACCTTCCTAATAAGACACGATCCCATCCATTCCAAGCACATAAAAAATAATGGTATTATTATAATGCGAGTAATAATGACAAAGTGTACACATTTTGTACCTAACTCCTTTGTATTTATTTTTTATTTTTTTATTTTTTAAAAAAATTACTTGAGACACTTTGTAGACCTTTATAGTTTATATTCAATTTATTTATTTATTTTTTTTTAAAAAAAATTTGTTTGACACACTTTGTATACAACAACATTACTCTTATAATAATGGTCCATGGATATAGGAATGCGACAAATTTAATAATTCTTCTTAAAAAATTGCAAGGTATTAGTCCATGAAAATAAATTTGGCAATATTACTACTTCCTCTAGAAATTCTACCTCATATGGCCCAATACATGAAATTAGAATTGACAATTTTTAACATGACTTGTGAACACGATATGAATTTAATACAAAATTAAAGGGTTTTGATTGAAGAGTCAGATCCCTTTAATTAAATAAGTCGGGTTATGCTTGACTTATATAGTCTTATTCATATGTTTTGATATAACCCGAACTCGACACACGATATGACTTGCGAACTCGATACGAACCCAATACAAAATTTAGAGAGTTAAGGGTCATGAAGAGATTTACTCGTTTAATTAAATAGGTCGAGTTATAGTTGACCTATATAATCTTATATCCGTACTGTAAAGACCAAGAAATTAAATAGGGAATTTAACAATTAAAAGATTATATTTATTAAATAGTTGAGACTAATAAGTATATCTTAGGTAATAATATTTATGCTAAGAAAATAAAATAAGTCTGTGTTAAAATAATAGAACTGTAGTGATAATGATAATGAGTTCTAATAGAATAAATAATTAATTGAATAGATTGAATGTAATTAAAATAAATGTGGGGGGTTAAATGTAAATGGGTAAATGATAGAATTATTAGAAATAAGGGTCTTGATGTAATTAATAGAAGTTGAGGTTTTAAAATAAAGAGAAATCTCTTCCTTGCCACGTGTCAGCTTGTTATTGGTCTATGGAAGATTGCATTATCCCTTCCCTTTATTTCTCCACCAAACACATGTCCTTTTCCCTTTTCTCTTTCTTTTCTTTCTTCTTTTTCTTTCTTTTTTTCCTTTCTCCCTTGGCATTCACGCACAGCCCCTATTCCCTTTTCTTTCCTTTTCTCTTCTTCTTCTTCCATTCCTCCCTTCTTATCACACACGTACCGCCCTCTCCATTTCTTCCTATCTCTTTTCTTCGGCACACACACGCGCACACCCCCAACCATGAGAGACCGATTGAGAGAGAGAGAGAACCGATATAAGCTTGAGAACCCGTTGAACCCATGAACCCGAAACCAACAAAGAGAGACCCGATCCTTCGGTGGGTTGTTCATGGGTCGACACCAACGTAGCCAAAGGTGCGATTTTCAGGGATTTTTGGTGGAATTTTCGGTGTAGAATGAAAATCCCCTATGTAAGTAACTTCCTACAAATTCTTTTGATTTTACTTATAATTATTGTTACTTTATGCTAAGTATTTTGAGGAGAGAATTTATAGAACCATGTGGGTTTTGGTTGGCCGATTGCTTGTGTTTGGCCGGTTGCTTGGTGTGGGTTGTGATCTCCCCTGTTTCGGTTGGTCATGGGTATAGAGTTGCGTTTATGATATTTTGTATTTTAGGTATTTTCTTTTTGGACTCAATTGTGTATGTGTATTTTGGGGTTTTGCTTGATGGGAATTCCAGGAAGTTGTGTTTATGGGCTATAGCTCTTGGGGTGCTTTTGATGGGTGTTCTATGAAATTCAAGTATGGTTTTGAAATTGTAAATTGATGATTATGTTAACTTATGATTAATACTCTATTGAAGATTATTGGTGCATGATCGGAAAGTGATTTTGAAGAGTAGTTTACGGAAATCCAAATCTGGATTTAGGAGTTTTTAATGGAGTGATAATGTTGGTTTACGGTTATTTGAAGCCCTCATTTGCTAGGAATTATATATGAATTTGTGTTGGGTTGCAAGTATGGTTATGTGATTTGTATTGAGTTAGACTTGTAGTCTTGATTTTGGGTTTTTGATGTAAAAGTTGATTATTAACCTAAGGATGGATTGTTAATTGTTGGTTGAAGAAAGGTTTAAAATTGAATAGAGAATGTTTGGTGGAATATGGTTTAGTTGATGATTGTAGTTAATCTTTGCGTTGTCTTGTTGGAGAAGGGTTTGAAGTTAATGTATTTAGACTCTTTGTATAGATGACAAATATGGTTAGGAATTAAAGTTGGGCCTTTATTATGCTTATATGAACCGAATGAGACCAAAGGACTTTAGTCTTAGCACCATATGAGAAAATGAAACAAACAATGAAGGAAAACGAATAATTAAATAATTAAAGTGTAATAAATGAATATATATTATAATATGCGATTGTAAGTTAGTTTAATAAGAGTTATTAAATTATAATGTTAAATAAGATTAAAAGTTCTAAATCTAAACTACTTACATGGTTAGTAGTTAATAAGGATAAAACATTGAATATATTAGAAATTGTATTTAAGGATAAGAAACGAAATAAGCTATAAATCTAAAGCTTAATATTTACATCATAAGGGACAACGATTAGGATAAGAACGTCAAAGAATGGTAAATTGTCCAAATAAACCTTAAGACAACAAATATAAAATAGTGACATTATAGAAATACATAAATAGACTCCAAAGTCAATTGATAATAAAACTAGATGATTAGTGTGTCTACTTATGCAATATGAAATACCTAAGCGTATTATGGGTTTATGCCTAACTTAATAAGCACTTTATACATATGTACACATATATATGTATATGGATTGAATACACTTAGCTTAAATGGATAACCAACTATAAGGCTTATAGTCAATAATGATAATAAGGGAACGTGGTAGCCAATTTACCTATATATGTATACCAAGTGTTAGATCAGGTTTAAGCCTATTAAGCGTTGCATGTGTGTATATATATATACATACACATACACAGACATATACATGAATATGACTCCGGTAAATAATGCTAAGTTAGTACATAAGCAATAAGCTATAAAAATAGTAACAATAATGACAATATGATGTAACGATAATAAAGAGACATAAAATAACAAATGTGTCTTAAAGATTATAGTGGAACAAAATATGAACCTAAACCTAAGTGTTAACCTAAGAGTAGCTAAAAGTGTCGAATTAAGCTTTACAAGCTGGTTATGCGACGTGTGAGCACGCGGGTAGATAAGATGCTATAGAGTATGGGATTCAATAGTGTAGTCTAACGTTACCAATGTTTGCAGGATCGTGTTCGGATTGGAGACTTTAATTGGTTCTCCAATCTAGAGTTCAAGTAACTAGAACACGGGGGAATGTTGGAGTCATGAGTCCAATGCAGCTAAGGTGAGTATTCTACTCACTGAGAAGTATTATTTTCATATATGATGAATTGCAAAATGTATAGTGTTTTACAAATCTGAACCAACTGTATGTTGATTATGATCTGTTTTGGATGCTTTGAGTACTTTTGAGTATATTGAAATTATGATGATGTTTTGAAATATGAATATGATATGTGATTTTAGAGTGAGTATAAGTTGGAGATTTAAGTTATGAAAATCGTCTAAGAAATGACATGTAGAACTGTTTATGTTTTATAAAGAAAGCATGTGTTAAAAGCATGATTATGAAATTAAATGTATAGTATTTAAGCATGAGCATTGAGCATTGAGCATGAAACATGAACGCATAAACAAACTATTAGGGGGATCCATGCCCCATAGGCATGAACTAGAAGGGGGATATACGCCCCATAGGCATGAACTAGAAGGGGGATATACGCCCCAGGGGGATCTACGCCCCAAACACATGAACTAGAAGGGGGATATACGCCCTAGGGGGATCTACGCCCCAAACGCATGAACTAGTGGGGGATCTACGCCCCAGGGGGATCTACGCCCCAAACGCATGAACTAGTGGGGGATATACGCCCCTTACGTATGAACTAGTGGGGGGACATACGCCCCATACGAACACACGCATGAACTATGGGGGGACCGACGCCCCAGGAGGATTTACGCCCCATACGAATGACACATGAACTAGTATTGGGAGATTTATGCCCCTTAGGAACATACACATGAACTAGATTTGGGGGACCAACGCCCCATAGGAATACAACAGAAACTTACATGAGCATGTATAGCATGGTTTTCATGAGTGTGATGTTTTTATACTATGAGTAGTTTTGCTAGACGTATTAGTATACATAAGAGTCTCAATGGAAAAGAATTTATGTATATTTCTATCGGATGGTTGCATGATTTAAATGCCATTGTTTCCTATAACGTATCTTCTACATATAATCTTAGCTGTCTAGTATGTTTAAATGTTTTTTATTAGTCGGTGTTTGCTATATCAGCTATGGGGATTTTCAAACAAAAGTTTATAAAATTGGTGGCTGATATAGTGTATGCATGACTAGAAAAAGAAGAGTTGGTTCTTTGCGAAAACTCAGTGAATAGTATACCTCTGAGGTCTTAGTGTATTTATTTATGCTAAGACGGTGGGCTCATAATTCCACCTATACGGATGTGGCAAACCCCCACAACCGTACAGATGTTTGTTTGGCTGCAGGTATTCCGGTCGTAGTCAATAGCATTGTAGAAGGGTACATCGGATGTTATGTTTGTAGCACGCTGCAACGGTCGTAATTGGTGGACCACGGGTCGTCCACTTGTTTATAAGTTTGGTTTATGGCTTGTGACGCGTGTGTCACTTAATCTTGTAAAGCCATTTCTGTTATGTATTTATATTGAGGAAAGACTTAAACAGATAGAAGTAATATGACTCTTTGTCTATGATTATTTGTAATAGAAGTTTATGTTATGATTTCCGCTATTTAGGTTTATGTTTCCGGCTGCATAGATGAATAGATGTTATATTCTGATGTATCATATGTTGGCTTTGCGACATATCGTCGTGCTACTGTGAAGACCTGTTTATATTATAAGAGATTAATGTATATGTAAATGTTTTGTACAACAACAACAACAACAAAAAAAAAAAAAATAATAAAAAAAAAAAAAACGGGTCGTCACACATACCTTAACACGATCTAAACTCGACACCCGAACATGAGCCACCACCCCTAAATGAAGCAGATCAACTTGTACAAGCTTGGGTTACTTGGGTACAAGAACATTAATTCATGCAAGTCAGCCTGCACATGATGAATAATAAAAATAAAAAAGCAGTATGTCTTCCGGTAGATCGCAATAATTTTTTTTAAGTTTTAAAATTTTTTAATTGAAAAATGACACGTGACAGAGGTATTATGGGAATATTTCGCTAAAATGGGCATTTTTCGAAGGTTTCAGTAGTTTGGGAGGACATGATGCAAATCTTGGTACTTTAGAGGGCCATTCGAAAAAATAATGGTAGTTTGGGAAGTTAAATTGTATTTTTTCCCAAAACAATTTAGTAAAGAAATGAAAGTTAACGACTGCATGTTTGATTTGAATATTGATTATTTGCGATGTAGATGTAATAGCCTACAGTTTTATGCAGAATCTCGCTAGAATTTTATTTAAGCCTAGTAAGGGCGTCTTGGCCGCCAGACTTTCAGTTATATATATATATATATATATATATATATATATATATGTTCTTAGTTTTTAAATAATAAATATTTTAATAGTGATTTTTCTTCTATTTTCTTGCAATCCCTTCATTTTTTTCTTAGTTTTGTGGTGCCCCGCATAACCAGTTTTTCTTTCCCTGCACGTGGAGGTGGAAATAGGCATGAAACTGATGAAAGTATTGGCGATGCGTATGAACACGATAAGACAACACGTGATGAACAATTGACGCGCGATACGTTTACAATGACTGGAAGAGCAATTTGAGCGATTTGGGGATCAAATTGGCACACTGTTTGAGCAATTTGCCACCACAGAAGGTGCTGATGGGAGTTGCCGTCAACCAAATCAATGTTTCGTGGATGAGGATGACGAGTTTAATTCTATTATATGCAATAGAGAAAATATCAAAGATCGATCATTGTGAAACATTTTGTCATTTCATTTCTTGGAGCTGGCTAGCTGAGCTCGAATTAGCCATTGTATTTTCAATTGGAAGTTCAAGTTTCTCGAAATATCTGAATATTTAATCCATTAATCCTTCGTTCTATAATTTATTGACCGTTTATTCAGTTACAAATTACCAATAAAAATACCAAAATAAAGAGAGCATTACAGCAACCTTAAGGAAGTTTCAACTAGTGTCCCACCACATTGTTTTAAATGTGATGAACCTAAACATAGTATGACAGATTGTAGAAAGGGTGACCATTATTAATGCAGCGAAAGGTGGAGACAACAAGAATTTTCATAATCACTCCAAAAGGTATATGAAGTTTATCAAAAAGATAACTAGAATCTACTAAGAAAATAGAGAAACACCCATAAAAGAAATTTTATTCAATGAAGGATAATGAAAAATAACACTAAAACATGATTTTATATAGAGTACTACTGCAAATTATAATCCTAAGTTTAGTAAAATTAATCATGAACAAATTAAATAAGGACTCCCAATGACCTAATCCGATCCTTAAGGAATAGGAATTCTTAATTATTATAAATAAAGACTTTTAATTCTTAACAAACAAGATTCCTAATGAATTTATTGTTAGGAAATATATTTCCTATATTAAAAGGAAATATATTGTATTAATATTGTACGTTATTTTCCTTTCATACGGTTGATTGCATGTAATTGAGTTTGATTGTAATCAAATCAATCAATTTTTATCTATCTCAATTTTTATTGTAAAATGATCAACGAATAAAAGCATAATATAGTCCTTTTAGCTCTATCATGCAGATGTAAGTCATAGACCGAATCACGTAAAAACTATTGTCTCTATTTTATTATTCCTCTTTAATTTTCTTTATATTATCTTTTTCTTTCATTTATTACGACAAAAATACCCTTAAAAAATAGCAAAACCTAACTAACTTATCCCACGTGATGGATGATACTTCAACCGTTCATTTTGATTTTTGAGTATTGTTGAATTCCGTCCCTATCTTCTTTTGGAATTTTTAGAAACTTATTTGGAATGAAGTATTGCAATCTTGTGCCCTTCCAAAGCAAACACGTACACATATTGTCTCCTCCTTTACAGGGAACATCGACATCAAATTGCCAAGACATGATCCGCGTCCATTTCAAGCGCATCACAAATAACCTTATCATTATAATATTTGTCGGTTGAAATAGTTTATAGTTATCTTCACCCATCCAATTAATTAGGGTAATAAAAATTAACAAGTCCGTTCAATGACCCGTTCGATACTCACTTATATAAACTTGGTTTGTTTAATAAATAAACAGAATTTAAACATTTAATACTCGACTCTATTAGAGCCCTACATTTAATAAGGCAAGGGATGGTCTTCCCTTAATTGGCTCATTAGATGAAATTAGAATTGTTAATTTTTAACACGACTCGCGAATACGATATGAATTTAACACAAAATTAAAGGGTTATGATTGAAGAGTCAGATCTCTTTAATTAAATAGGTCGGGTTATGGTTGATCTATATAGTCTTATTCCTATACTTTAATATGACCCGAACCCAACACACGACATGATGACAGATAATTTTTTACATGATTTGCGAACTCGACACAAACCCAATACAAAATTAGAGAGTTAAGGTTGAAGAAATTTACTAGTTTAATTAAACGGACCAGATTATAGTTAACCTATATAAGCTTATATCCATATTTTGACATGATCTGAATTGGATATGCAAACATGAGCTACCACCCTAAATGAAGCAGATCAGCTTGTACAAGCTTGGGCAAGAACATTAATTCACTGCAGGCCTGCACACGATGAATAATAAAAGCTCCATGTACTCGGTGTACCATGAAAATACCTTAGGCATCACAAAATTGATTATTTAATTATTATGGATTGATATATCATAGCAATATATACACAATTACGTGAAGATGATGGGACCAAAACAAGTTTTCAATAGTCTCCCGTAACTTATTACAAACACACCCTGACGAGATTTTGGGCAAAATCAAAGCACGTACATGAAGGTTGAATTTTTTCTGAAACAAGTTTCGATTTTTTTTTTTTTTTTTTTTTCTCAAAAATAAGTAACCATAAAGTATGTCACTATTAGAATGGTAAAATGAACGTGATAATTGAGTTTAAATAGTCACATTACTCATTTATATATATATGACCGCCTATAAAAATCAAGTTGGGACAAGTAGTTGATATGAACCTTGCAATGAGGATAAAAATTGCTCATAGTTAGAGTTAACAATTTTTTAAAAAATTAATTAAGATTAATGAGTTAAGTTAGAATTGACCTGTATAATCTAATATTTATATCTCTACATAATTGTAAGTTTGACATGAGAACACAAATCGGCAAAGGAAGCCATAGAAAGAAAAAACAAAAAAAAATTCATTGAAAACACACCGAAGATATTTATTTCAAATGGTGGGAAGATTGCCAAGTACGAAGGTAATTAATATTGGGACAATTTTCTGTCCTTGTGGAGTTATTGGTTAGAAGGCATTAGAAGAATCTTTTTTCTATTGTCCTTTGAAAAAATGCAAAACGATAAATGATGAGTAATGACATCTGATCCATCAATAGGAAGAGGTTAAAAAGTCGTTTTCCTTATCACAATTTTTAGTCGGTCTTCTAATCTCTTTGGAGGGAAAGTGGTTGGGTCCACCAGTAAAGGTGATATCACAAGTGTATTGAGTCACAAGGATCCAAACACAATAACAGGAGTAAACCGGGGGGAGGGATACAACAAATAAGCCCAAAACAACAAAATAAAAACACAAACAGTAACAGCAGAAGTCCGGTAGGAGGAGGAGCAGTGGGAGCCAGCAGCCGTGACGGCGCGTGAGGTACACGAGCCGCCGAGGGGAGACCTCTCAGCAACAGGAAACGCCGGTTTCGTCCGGAAACCAAAGACTACTTTTTCAATCACAACCCCTAATTGACAGTCTACCCCTTTGGCTGTTTGTTAATCTTTTTAATTAAAAACTAAAAACAAAGAAAGAGGAAGAAAATTTCAGCCCTCTGTTTACACCAACAACCAAAAAAAAAAAAAAAAAACGCTTTCTGTTTAAAATTAGCAGGCTTTTTTCCTCTCTACCCAATGGCTACGTTTCTTAGATCACTTCATTTTCTAATACTTTTCTATGTTTCCAACATTCCAAGCAAGCCAAGCTGCATCTTGATGGAATTGCAGTAATCCACAGCAATGGTTTATTGCAGCTAACCAACATTTCATACCAGCAACCTGGTCACGCTTTTTACCAATTTCCTATAAAATTCAACACAAGTACTTCATCAACTTTAACTTCGTCTCTTTCATTTTCTACAAACTTTGTGTTTGCCATGGTTCCTCAAGTGCAAAATTTTGGTGGTCATGGCATTGCCTTCACCATCAGTCCCACGAGGGACTTCACCCATGCCGAAGCACATCAATCTATGGGGCTCTTCAATTCTTCCAATAACGGCCTTCCTGAAAATCACATCTTGGCCATCGAGCTTGATACTGTTAAGAACGCTGAATTTGGAGATATTGATAACAACCATGTGGGAATCGATGTCAACGGCCTGGAATCCGTTGAATCAGCTCCTGCAACGTATTTTACCGATAAAGAAGGGAAGAATATAAGCTTGGGGCTCAGGAGTGGAAATCCAATGCATCTTTGGATAGACTATAATGAAGCAGAGAAGTTACTGAATGTAACACTTGCCCCAACCAAAATCCCAAAACCAAACAGGCCTCTCTTGTCAAGACACATCGATCTGTCTCAAATTCTCTTGGAATCCATGTATGTCGGTTTCTCTTCAACCTCAGGCACTACACTTGTAAGTTACCACTACATTCTGGGATGGAGCTTTAATAAAAGTGGACCATCACAAAGCCTTGAAATTTCGAGACTTCCTCCACTTCCCAGACACGAGAAAAGAGCGAAACCAGGCCCAGTGATAACAACTTCTCTCATAGCAGTAGCTCTTGTGCTGATAACCGTCACCGGAGCTGCTTACATTTTGAGGAGGAAGAAATATGAAGAAATACGTGAAGATTGGGAGGAAGAGTATGGTCCCCACAGGTTCAGCTATAAGAGTCTCCACAAAGCAACCAAAGGTTTCAAAGACACGGAGCTTCTTGGAAAAGGAGGTTTCGGAAAGGTTTATATGGGAATACTTCCTTCGTCTAATCTTCAAGTTGCAGTGAAGAGAGTCTCCCATGATTCTAAACAAGGGATGAAGGAATTTGTTGCTGAGATCGTTAGCATGGGAAGACTGAGGCATAGGAACTTGGTGCAGCTCCTGGGCTATTGCCGACAAAGGGGAGAACTCCTATTGGTCTATGATTATATGCCCAACGGAAGCCTTGACAAGTTCTTATATAGCAATGAAAATCCAAACCTTAACTGGTTTCAACGATTTCGAATCATCAGAGGAGTAGCAGCTGGCCTTCTTTACCTCCATGAAGAGTGGGAACAGGTTGTTCTGCACCGAGATGTAAAAGCAAGCAATGTTCTATTAGATGCTGAATTAAATGGAAGGCTTGGAGATTTTGGACTTGCCAGATTATACGACCATGGAACCAATCCTCAAACCACCCATGTAGTTGGGACTGTGGGTTATTTGGCTCCAGAGCTTACTAGAACAGGAAGGGCAACCACTTGCAGTGATGTGTTTGCTTTTGGGGCTTTCATTCTCGAAGTGGCTTGTGGAAGGAGGCCGATAGGGGTACTGGCCCAAGGGGTGATTTTGGTTGATTGGGTCTCTGAGTGCTGGAGAAAAGATGCTATCCTTGATGCCAGTGACCCAAGATTGGAAGGTAATTATGTGGTGGAGGAAATGGAATTGGTTTTGAAAATAGGCCTATTTTGCTCACATGCAATGCCAACAGCTAGGCCTAGCATGAGGCAAGTGATGCAGCTGTTGGATGGCGATGTTGATCTGCAAGAATTACCACGTGACAGTGCTTTTGGTCCATTTGCAAGTTCTGAATCATCTGATTTCATGTCATTTCCTTTTACCCTGGCTTCTGCCCCTTCCATGGGTAGCACTGATTCAATCCTGAAAAGTGGTCGTTGAATCGACTGCATGTCTGATGCTAGATCTTGAAGCTATGCATGGGACCAATCAAGCAGTGCGACATAGAAAGCTTATAGATCACTTGGAGGTTGGAGTGAAGAGAGGAAAAACTTGTGATGAATATGTTGTATATACCGTTTCTTTCACTAAATCTAGACTTTGAAAATGATATTAGGTACTAGTCTACTTAAGCCTTACATAGTACAACAAAATAAATTCAGTTGTTGCAAGCTTTATATATGGATCGTTATTTGAGTAGTGTTTGCAGAAACTAGATGAGTGGTTCTTCAAATTTTATACTCTGTTGTAGTTTTTCGTTCTTTTTTTATCTTACTTACTAGGAAGCCACTCTCTCTACGTACACAAGCATATTCCAACCCCCGGCCAATTCGTTACAAGTGTGGCATACGTTGAAGATCATTGCTCAAATTCAAGCATTCAGGAGACATGCATTCTAGACCCATCCCAGTTAAAGAAGTATGGATATTTGTAATGCCTCTCCTCTCTCTTGGTGTGTGTGTGTGTGTGGATATTGTGTTTAAGTGGATAAAACAAAACAATTTAATAAATAAATGAAAGTAGTTCCTCGAATTATCTGAATATTTAATCCATTAACCCTTCATTCTATCATTTATTGACTGTTTACAAATTACCAACAAAAATACCAAAATAAAGAAATCGAACATTACAACAACCTTAAGGCAGTTTCAACTAGTGTCCCACATTATTGTTTTAAATGTGGTGAACCTAGATATAGGATGACAGAATATTGTAGAAAGGGTGACCATTATTAATGCAGTGAAAGGTGGAGATATCAAGAATTTTCATGATCACTCCAAAAGGGATATGAAGTTTCTCAAAAAGAAAACTAGAATTTACAAAGAAAATAGAGAAACATTTATAAAAGAAAATTTATTCAATGAAGGATAATGAAAAATAACACTAAAACATGATTTTATATAGAGTATATACTACAAATTCTAATCCTAAGTTTAGTAAAATTAATCATGAACAAAAAATTAAATAAAGACTCCTAATCCTTAACGTATAAGAACTCTTAATTATTATAAATAAATACTTCTAATTCTTAACCAACAATTTTTCTAATGAATTTATTGTTAGAGAATATATTTCACATATTAAAAGGAAATATATTATATTGACATTGTACGTTATTTCCTTTTTATAAGGTTGATTGTACTTAAATTTGATGGTAATCAAATCAATCCATTCTTATCTATCTCAATTCTCCTATAAATAGAAGTATTCCGTATCGTGAAATGATTAATGAATAAAAACATAACGTAGTCTTTTAGCTTTATTCTGTAGATGTAAGTCATGAACCAAATCATGTAAAAACTCTTGTCTCTATTTTATTATTTCATTTTAATTTTCTTTATATTATATTATTATCTTTTCTTTCATTGATTACGACATAAAACCCCTTAAAAAATAGCAAAACCTAACCAAATTATCCCACATATGATGGATGATACTCTTCAACCATTCATTTTGAGTATTGTTGAATTCCATCCCATCTTCTTTCTTCACCAAGGCTTCATCTTTTTTTGGGGTTTTTAGAAAATTATTTGGAATGAACTATTGCAATCTTGTGCCCTTCCAAAGCAAACACGTACACATATTGTCCCCTCCTCTACCGGGAACATCGACATCAAACTGCCAAGACATGATCCGCATCCATTTCAAACGCATCACAAATAACCTTATCATTATAATATTGGTCGGTTGAAATAGTTATCTTCACCCATCCAAATTAATTAGGGTAATAAATGAACAAGTTCGTTCAACGACCTATTTGATATTTACTTATATAAACTCGGTTTGTTTAATAAATGAACAGAATTTTAACATTTAATACTCGATTCTATTACAGCCTTGTATCTAATCTAATAAGGCAAAGGATGGTCTTCCCTTAATTGGTAGCTTCAAGTAATCCACAAGTTTTTTCTTTGGGTAAAATTCACATACCGTATTAAACTGTGACGACCCTTTTTTTTTTTTTTTTTGAAAACATACAAATAAATCTTCACAGAAACACGACTACGTGTCGCTCAGCCAACATAACGTACACGTTCTATAACATGTACCTGATATTTATACTTACATCTAACACAGCGAAATATAAAAATCAGTGTGCAGCAGAACACATATTAATAGCGGAATTACATCTAATACATCATTGTTATCAACAATAAGAGTCATTTACAAATTTATCTATTTAAGGATTATAAAACACATTACATTAATTACATACTAAAATACAGGCTCAACAAATACATATAACACGTAGAACATGAGCCATAAATAAAATACCCAAATGCGAACTACCTATGAGTCCGCGACTTATGACTATCGTGATGTGCTCCAATCATAGCATCCCATATGCTAGGTGGACGAGTCAATATCTATATCCGCAGAACCTGCAACCAAAGCATCAATGTCTGTACGGTTGCAGGAGTTGCCGCATCCGTACAGGTGGAATTATGAGCCTACTATCTAAGCATAAGTAAATACACTAAGACCTCAGAGGTATACTATTCACTGAATTTTCGCAAAGAACCAACTTTTCTTTTCTAGTCGTGCGTACATTATAATAACCACTAATTTTATAAACTTTTGTTTGAAAACCCCATAGCTGATATAGCAAACACCGACTAATAAAAAACATTTAAAACATACTACGCAGCTAAGCTTATACGTAGTAGTTCCATTGTTGGAAACAACTACATACATCCTCACCTACTATATTTCCTTTGATTTAGTAAGACTTAGAAAACAATGACATTTAAAACATGCAACCATCCGATAGAAATATACATAAGTTCTTTTCCATTGAGGCTTTTACGCATACTAATACGTCTAGCATAAAACTACGTACCATATATCATAACGTGAAAACAAATCAATTATCATAAAGCAAATGCTATGCATGCTTGTCGTTTGTTTGCCTAAGGGAATTGAACCTCGGTCTTGTTCAATGCATAAGGGAATTGAAACCCGGTCTTATTCATTTGCCAAAGGGAATTGAACTCTGGTCTTGCTCGATGCCTAAGGGAATTAAACCCCGGTCTTATTCGTTTGCCTAAGGGAATTGAACCCCGGTCTTGTACGATGCCTAAGGGAATTGAACCCTGGTCTTATTCGTTTGCCTAAGGGAATTGAACCCCGGTCTTGTTCATGTCATGCTCAATACTCATGCGCCAATACTATACATTTAATTTCATGGACATACCTTTAACACATGCTTTACTCATAAGACATAAACAATTCAACATGTCATTTTCTCAAACAATTTGCATAACTTAAATTTCCAACTGCAGCCAGCATCAAAACATAGCTTAAAATTCTAACCGCAGCAGGCAATAAAATACTTCAAACCATATCTCAAAACATCAAACATATTTCACACTCAAATCTCAAATCATCTTAAATCACATAAACATTATTGTCATATTTCAACATAATTAAAACTACTCAAAATATCCAAAACATATAATTAACATATTGTTGGTTCGATATGAAAAACATATTATTTGCATCCCTATAAAATACATAAAAATAACTTTTCTTAGTGAGTAGAATGCTCACCTTGGCTGCGCGGATATTAAGTATTAGGTCTCCTACACACCACCTTGCAATGCGCCACTGTGAAAATACACATTGCACATTATTTGACATTTCTAACATTAGATTGACATTTAGCTCTTAAATTGCTCAAGAGCTAATCCTTGAAAAACTCATAATATTTTAAGGGTCCTAATTACACACTCATAATTCTAGACACTAACGAAACTCAATCAACACTAACCCAAAGTATTTACTTGGGGTTAGACATTAAAATCACCATCTAAAATAATTGTCTATAACATCAAATATTAATCCCAAATTATATTCACTAATCTATAAATTATTTTCACTAATATTATTAAACCTAAAATTATTTTCATTAATCTTTTACAATAATTATTTACTTATTAACATAATTCATTAACACATTTAAAATAACATTAACCCATAAGAAAGTCTTAGGATTAACCTCGAAAATACTATTTAAACTAAATATCCATAATTATTTATTTTTACTAACATTAGAACATAATCCATAAAATACTTATTTTTACAAATTAACAATCTAGGTTCTAACACTTAAAAACCCTAAATTAATTTAACCCATCAAATTAGGGTTTCTAAACTTAAACCCAAAATTATAAAACTCTACCTCAAACACAATATTATTAACTCAATAGCATTTACTAAGGGTTAATCACATAAAAACACTATTAAAATTTAATACCCGAAAGTTAGGCTTCAAGGAACTTACCAAAAGAATTTCACCAAACCAAAACCCATGGTTTGGGTAGCTTCAAGTAAGTTCCAAGTAACCCATTACCTAAATAAAATACTAGATTAAGCACATATTTTAAGATTTTAATCCAAAATCTCATGAACACGAGTTTAGTGTTTTACTTCAAAACGATCGGTGAAAATGTAGATCGGGCTTCGTAGATCACGTTGCCAGAGTCAGATTTAAGTTTGGACAGTTAGATCTTTGTAGATCAAGAATTTTCTATGAAAAGCCCTTCCCTTTTTCTTCTGTTTGTTTGTTTGTTTTTTTTTTTTTTTTTTTTTTTTTTCTGAAGAGAGACATTCTGCCTGTGTTTATGGAATAAGGCATTCTGCCTTTGTTCATTTGGTGAAGGGCCGCATGGCCCTTCATTTCTAAAAGGGCCACATGGCCATTTGTTAAATGGCCGAATGGCCATCAGGCTACACTTTTTCTTTTTTTTTTCCTTTTCTTTTACTTTTTCTTTTGACTTTTTTTTTTTTTTTTTTTTTTTTATTTCTTTTTCTTATTATTATTATTATTATTTTAATGGCCATTTGGCCATTGTTTTTCTTAATGGCCGTAAGGCCTTTTGATTTATATATATATATATATATATATATATTATTTTCTAATTTCTTTTCTTTTCAATTTTCTTTCCTAATTCCTTTTATAATTTCTTTTTCTTTTTTATTTATTTGGACCTAAAAATATTCATTTACATTTTTAATGACACTAAATTAATTTTAACCAATTATTCACTCAAATTTATTCTTTAATTATTAAATAATTTTTCGGACATTTCATAAACTACTGCCTAATTGATAATGTCAAACCCAAACTTTCAATTTTGACAATGTTCTCTACTCCAAAATTATTAAAAAAAAAAAAAAAAAAAAAAAAAAAAAAAAATTGTCAATATTTACCTCAACGATGAAAATACCCTTAATAAAATAATTTTTTTTTAATAAAAAAAAAACCTGAAACTAAAAAAAAAATAAAAAGAAATACATAAAAAACCAAGGGTGGCCAAATTTAAAAATTAAAAGAAAACTAAAAAAGTTTTTTGTTCTTTTTATAATTTTTATAAATAAATAAAATTTTAAATTTTTTTTAAAAAAATTATTATTATTTTTTTAATTTATAGGGGTATTTTTGTTTTATTGAAAAAAATTATAAGGTTATTTTTGTCTTTTTACTAGCCTTAATTAGTTAGGGGTATATTGTCAATGTTTTGGTAGTTTAGAAAGACATTATTCCAATTAAAAATTTAAAGGGACATAGTCATTTAGGTGGTAGTTTAAGAGGTATATATGGGTCCCCAAGAGGTAGTTCAATCGGTTGGGGACTACACCTCATGAAGCGGAGGTTACTAGTTAGAATTCCCTCATCCCTTCTTGTGTGAACATGTCAAAAAAAATAAAATGAAATTATACCACCAAATTCTCACAAATGCCACTGTCTTTGTAAATCGCAAATCTTCCGATGGATTGTGCAACTTAATATTCAATATTAGGAATTTGAAGGCCATAATCGATGTGTGAGGATATTTTATTGGGTATAACATTATCTTCTATATGCGTGATATTATTTTTAAAAAAAAATTAACTAGTGTTATAGGGCAAGAATCAGGAAGATAAAATTGAAATCACAAGTATCGATTTAAGGCATTTGATATACAAAATTGATGACTAAAATCGAGTGGTTATTTATATGGAATAGTTCATATATATATATATATATATATATATATATATATATATATATATATATATATATATATATATATATATATATATATATATATATATATATATATATATTATTCTTTAAAATGACTGTTTCTCTACAAAGAAGAAAAGCTATCCCTTAAAAAAAAAAAAAAAAAAAAAGTGAATAAAATTTCCAAAAAAGACCAATTATTATTTATTTCTTCAAACTCAAAATTTATATAAATAAATAAATAAGAAATTAATATTCGATGGGGGGCTGGCCAACCCTAACAGAACACTAGGGGTGGTCAGACTAGTGACACCACCCTTGATGTCACCGACAATAGCCAAGGCTACTCCCATGGTTCAGGGGTGGTCGCGGCCACCACTCACGCTGCTTGGGTGGTGGCCGCGACCACCCTTGGTGTTCTGTTAGGGTGGTTGTACTTAAGCTTTACATAGTACGACAAAATGAATTCAGTTGTTGCAAGCTTTATAGATCTTTATTTGAGTAGTGTTTGCAGAAACTAGATCGAGTGGTTCATCAAATTTTGTACTCTATAGAAGTTTTTCTTTCTTTTTTTCTTACTTAATAGGAAGCCACTCTCTCCACACAAGCATATTCCGACTCCCAATTCGTTACAAGTGCATGTGGTATACGTTGAAGATCATTGCTCAAATTCAAGCATTCAGGAGACATTCTAGACTCATCCCTGTTAAATAAGTATGGATACTCGTAATGCTGCTCTTTCTAGCTTGGTGTGTGTGTGTGTGCGCGTGTGGGGGGGGGGGGGGGGGGATATATGCGTTTAAGTGGATAAAACTAAATAATGGGAAAATTACAATTTAGCCTTTTTAAACTATCAGTAATTTTTTGGATAGCCCACCGAACTACCAAGACTTGAACTTTGGCCTTCAAACTACGAAAATCTTTGAAAAATGCTCATTTTGGCGAAATATCTCCATAATACCCCTGCCATGTGTCATTTTTCAATTAAAAAATCAAAAAAAAAATCAAAAAAAAGGTAAACTAAAATATTATTTCTTATTTTTATTATTTTTAAAAAAATATGGGTGTTTGGGGTGGCGTTATTTCCCAACCGCGACCCGATCTTCCTAACACCCTTCTGGTCACCGTCCGTTTGCGACGCCATGATGACTGATTTTATATCCCGGCTCGATGAGTTTCGATTTTTAATCATCAGCTCGCTAATCTCAATCGAGCTCAAGCTCGCCTCACTCTAGAAAATATCCTCCACCTGAGAGAAAAGCTTGTGATCTTTGAGCCCTAGTTAGCTATTGACCAACATTTTGAATGCGAAAAACTCACAGAGAGAAAAATGGATGTGAATATCGACGAACAAGTTCATGGCTGTTGATTTCTTTGTTAAAAACCGATCGAAGTCTTCGACAACGATGATAGGCTTGTTTGTCGTTTGTAACAAAACAAAATTCAGATTGGAATCATTCATAACCTTTGAAAGATCAATATCATAGACATCGAAGAATATGACATTAGTCATGTTCGCGTTCGGAGAGGCAGAGACAAGTTCGCCGAGTTGCACGCGTGTATCGTGCCCAGTGACAATGTTGGAAAGAAGCAGTATGTCTTCCGGTTGATCGCAATATTTTTTTAAAACATAAAAAAGAAAATTTTAGTTTTTTAAAAAAATTTGTTAATTTTTTAATTGAAAAATGACACGTGGCAGGGATACGGAATTATAAGAATATTCCGCCAAAAGGAACATTTTTCAAAGGTTATGGTAGTTTGGAGAGGGGGTAGGGTGCAAGTCTTAATAATTTGGGAAGCTATCCAGAGAAATGATAGTAGTTTGAGGAGTTAAATTGTATTTTTTCCCAAAACAATTTAATAAAGAAATGAAAATCAATGACTGCATGTCTGATTTGAATATTGATTATTTGTGATGTAGATGGAATAGCCTACAGTTTTATGCAGAATTAATCTCATTCGAATTTTATTTAAGCCTAATAAGGGCGACTTGGCCACCAGAGACTTCAGTAATATTCTTAGCTTTTT
Source organism: Alnus glutinosa (assembly GCF_958979055.1). Lineage (NCBI taxonomy): Eukaryota > Viridiplantae > Streptophyta > Magnoliopsida > Fagales > Betulaceae > Alnus > Alnus glutinosa. The sequence continues at coordinate 24,378,245 of NC_084894.1, forward strand.
AATAAAAAATATTTAAGTAGTGATTTTTCTTCTATTTTCTTGCAATCACTTCAATTTTTCTTGGTTTTGTGGTGCCCCGCATAACCAGTTTTTCTTTCCCTGCACGTGGAGGAGGAAATAGACATGAAAGAATTGGAAATTTGAGCGATTTGGGAATCAAATTGGCACATTATTTGAGCAATTTGCCACCACAGAAGGTGCTGATGGCAGTTGCCGTCAACCGATGCAAATCTATGTTTCGTGGATGAGGATGACGGGTTTAATTCTATTATGTAATAGAGAAAATATCGAAGATCGATCATTGTGAAACATTTTGTCATTTCATTTCTTGGAGCTGGCTGAGCTCGAATTAGCCATTAATTGTATTTTCAATTGGAGGTTCATGTTCCTCGAAATATCTAAATATTTAATCCATTAATCCTTCATTCTATCATTTATTGACCGTTTATTCGGTTACAAATTATCAACAAAAATACCAAAATAAAGAGAGCAATATTACAGCAACCTCAAGGCAGTTTCAACTAGTGTCCCACTACAATATTGTTTTAAATATGGTGAACCTAAACATAGTATGACAGATTGTAGGAAGGGTGACCATTATTAATGCAGTGAGAGGTGGAGATAACAAGAATTTTCATAATCAAAAGGTATATGAAGTTTATCAAAAAGATAACTCGAATTTACTAAGAAATTAAAATAGAGAAACACCCATAAAATAAATTTTATTCAATGAAGGATAATTAAAAATAACACTAAAACATGATTTTATATAGGAGAAATGCTTGGTTGTACGCTCTTATCCCACTCCTATCCCACCCTTATGTACTTGGACCAATAATGTGATAGATAGTAGAGAGAGTACTACTACAAATTATAATCCTAAGTTTAGTAAAATTAATCATGAACAAATTAAATAAGGACTCCTAATGACATAATCCGATCCTTAAGGAATAAAAACTCTTAATTAATATTATAAATAAAGACTTCTAATTCTTAACAAACAAGATTCCAAATGAATTTATTGTTATATATTTCCTATATTAAAAGGAAATATATTATATTAATATTGTACATTATTTTCCTTTTATAAGGTTGATTATACTTAAGTTTGATTGTAATTAATCAAATCAATCAATTTTTATCTATCTCAATTTTGATTGTAAAATGATCAACAAATAAAAGCATAATATAGTCATTTGGGCTCTATCATGAGTATATAAATTATAGACCAAACCACGTAAAAACTATTGTCTCTATTTTATTATTCCACTTCAATTTTCTTTATATTATTTTTTTCTTTCATTTATTACGACAAAAATACCCTTAAAAAATAGCAAAACCTAACCAAATTATCCCACATGATGGATGATACTTCAACCATTCATTTTGATTTTTGAGTATTGTTGAATTCCATCCCATCTTCTTTTGGAATCTTTAGAAAATTATTTGGAATGAAGTATTGCAATCTTGTGCCCTTCCAAAGCAAACACATACACATATTGTCCCCTCCTCTACAGGGAACATCAACATCAAATTGCCAAGACATGATCCGCATCCATTTCAAGCGCATCACAAATAACCTTATCATTATAATATTTGTCGGTTGAAATAGTTTATAGTTATCTTCACCCATCCAATTAATAAGGGTAATAAAAATTAACAAGTCCGTTCAATGACCCATTTGATACTCCCTTATATAAACTCGGTTTGTTTAATAAATAAATAAAATTTAAACATTATACTCGACTCTATTAGAGCCCTATATCTAATCAAATAAGGCAAGGGATGGTCTTCCCTTAATTGGCTCATTAGATGAAATTAGAATTGTCAATTTTTAACACGACTCTCGAATACAAAACGAATTTAACACAAAATTAAAGGGTTATGATCGAAGAGTCAGATCTCTTTAATTAAATAGGTCAGGTTATGATTGACCTAAATAGTCTTATTCTTATACTTTGATATGACCCGAACTCGACACACAACATGATGACATACAAGTTTTTACATGATTTGCGAACTCGACACAAATCCAAAATAAAATTAGAGAATTAAGGTTGAAGAAATTTACCCGTTTAATTAAACGGGCCGGGTTACAGTTAATCTATATAGTCTTATACCCATGCTTTAACACAATCTGAACACGACACGCAAACACGAGCCACCGCCCTAAATGTAAATGAAGCAGATCAGGTTGTACAAGCTTTGGGCAAGAACATTAATTCACTGCAGGCCTGCACATGATGAATAATAAAAGCTCCGTATACTCGGTGTACCATGAAAATACCTTAGGCATCACAAAATTGATTATTTAATTATTATGGATTGATATATCAAAGCAATATATACGTATCTTTTTCAATTACGTGAAGATGATGGGACCAAAACAAGTTTTCAATAGTCTCCCGGAACTTATCACAAACACACCCTGAATGAGATTTTGGGCAAAATCAAAGCACATGAAGGTTGATTTTTTTTCTGAAACAAGTTTTGATATTTTTTTTCAAAAAAAGTAACCATAGAGTACGTCAAAATTAAAATGGTAAAATAAACGTGATAAATGAGTTTTATTAGTAACATTACTCATTTATATATATATGAACGCATATAAAAATCAAGTTGAGATGAACTAATGAGGATAAAATTTACTCATAGCTAGAGTTAATAATTTTTTACTTGACTTGTAACTCGGCATGAATCTAATATAAAATTAAAGAATTAAAGTTAATGAATTAAGTAATAAATGACCTATATAATTTTATATTTATATTTCAACATGATTATAATTCGATATGATAACACGAATTCACACCTACTCGAAAAGAGGCCATAGAATGATCGAAAAAAAAAAAAATCATTGAAAAAACAGTGAAGATATTTTATTTCAAATGGTGGTAAGATTGCCAAGTACGAAGGTAATTAATATTGGGACAATTTTCTGTCCTTGTGGTTACAAGAAGGCATTGGAAGAATCATTTTTCTATTGTCCTTTGAAAACACGCAAAACGATAAATGATGAGAAATGACAACACATCAATACGAAGAGGTTAAAAAGTCGTTTTCCTAATTAATCACAATTTTTAGTCGGTCTTCTAATCTCTTTGGAGGGAAAGTGGTTGGTTCCCTGTGACTGGGGGAATTAGATGTTCAAATTTTGGCCGGTCTAAGCTTTAGAATCCAAAAGACTACTTTCTCAATCACAACCCCTAATTGACCGTCTACCCCTTTGGCTGTTTGTTAATATTTTTAATTAAAAACCATCCAGCATTACTTTGTCATTTGAATAATCGTACAAGAATTTGTATTTTAAAAATTAATTTGTCTTCACCAATCTCTAAGGTCAGTGCATAATATAAAAGTGATAATTTTAAAAGTACATGTTCTTGGGGTCAATTGACAAATAAGGACATGTATTTTAAAAAAAAATCATTGAAAAAGCGTTGAAAATATTTATTTCAAATGGTAGTAAGATTGCCAAGTACGAAGGAAAGATTGGGACAATTTTCTTTCCTTGCGGTTACAAGAAGGCATTGGAAGAATCATTTTTCTGTTGTCCTTCGAAAACAAAACAATAAATGATGAGTAATGACATCTGATTCATCAAAAGGAAGTGGTTAAAAAGTCGTTTTCCTAATCACAATTTTTAGTCGATCTTCTAATCTCTTTGGAGGGAAAGTGGTTGGTTCCCTTTGACTGTGGCCTCTGGGAATTAGATGCTCACATTTTCTGATACTTCTCTATGTTTACAAAAAACGATCTTCCGCTATATATGCTCGCTTCAATCTGTTTTGATCTTCTCCCGACCACGTTTAACATGAAAAAACGCCTTCGTTTACAAAAAGCAGTCTTTTTTCCTCTCTACCCAATGGCTACGCTTCTTAGAGCACTTCATTTTCTGATACTTCTCTATGTTTCCAATATTCTGTTGTCCTTCGCTCAAGACGAAAACCAATTTATCTACAATGGCTTCAAGCAAGCCAAGCTGCATCTTGATGGAACCGCAGTAATCCACAGCAATGGTTTATTGCAGCTAACCAACATTTCATACCAACAAGTTGGCCGTGCTTTTTACCAATTTCCTATAAAATTCAACACAACTTCACCCACTTTAACTTCGTCTCTTTCATTTTCTACAAACTTTGTGTTTGCTATGGTTCCTCAAGTGCAAAATTTTAGTGGTCACGGCATTGCCTTCACCATCAGTCCCACGAGGGACTTCACCCATGCCACAGCAAATAAGTATATGGGGATCTTCAATTCTTCCAATAACGGCCTTCCTGGAAATCACATCTTGGCCATCGAGCTTGATACTGCTGAGAACCTTGAATTTGGAGATATTGACAAAAACCATGTGGGAATCGATGTCAACGGCATGAAATCAGTTGAATCAGCTCCTGCAAGGTATTTTACCGATAAAGAAGGGAAGAATATAAGCTTGGAGCTTATGAGTGGAAATCCAATGCATCTTTGGATAGACTATAATGAAGCAGAGAAGTTACTGAATGTAACACTTGCCCCAACCAGGATCCCAAAACCAAGCAGGCCTCTCTTGTCAAGACACATCAACCTCTCTCAAATTCTCTTGGAATCCATGTATGTTGGTTTCTCTTCAGCGACAGGTCAACTTGCAAGTTACAACTACATTCTAGGATGGAGCTTTAATCAAAGTGGACCATCACAAAGCCTTGAAATTTCGAGACTTCCTCCACTTCCCCGACAGGGGAAAGGAGCGAAAGTACCAGGCCCAGAAATAATAACTTCTCTCATAGCAGTAGCTCTTGTGCTGATAACCGTCACTGGAGCTGCTTACATTTTGAGGAGGAATAAATATGAAGAAATACGTGAAGATTGGGAAGAGGAGTATGGTACCCACAGATTCAGCTATAAGAGTCTCCACAAAGCAACCAAAGGTTTCAAAGACACAGAGCTTCTTGGAGAAGGAGGTTTCGGAAAGGTTTATATGGGAATACTTGCTTCGTCTAATGTTCAAATTGCAGTGAAGAGAGTCTCCCATGATTCCAAACAAGGGATGAAGGAATTTGTGGCTGAGATCGTTACCATGGGAAAACTAAGGCATAGGAACTTGGTGCAGCTCTTGGGCTATTGCCGACGAAGGGGAGAACTGTTGTTGGTCTATGATTATATGCCCAACGGAAGCCTTGACAAGTTCTTATTTAGCAATAAAAATCCAAACCTTAACTGGTTTCAACGATTTCGAATCATCAGAGGAGTAGCAGCAGGCCTTCTTTACCTTCATGAAGAGTGGGAACAGGTTGTTCTGCACCGAGATGTAAAAGCAAGTAATGTTCTATTAGATGCTGAGTTAAATGGAAGGCTTGGAGATTTTGGGCTTGCCAGATTATACGACCATGGAACCAATCCTCAAACCACCCATGTGGTTGGGACTGTGGGTTATTTGGCTCCGGAGTTTAGTAGAACAGGAAGGGCAACCACTTGCAGTGATGTTTTTGCTTTTGGGGCTTTCATGCTCGAAGTTGCTTGCGGAAGGAGGCCGATAGAGCTACAGGCCCAAGGGGTGATTTTGGTTGATTGGGTCTCTGAGTGCTGGAGAAGGGAAGCTATCCTTGATGCTAGTGATCCTAGATTGGAAGGTAATTATATGGTGGAGGAAATGAAATTGGTTTTGAAAATAGGTCTGTTTTGCTCACATGCAATGCCAACAGCTAGGCCTAGCATGAGGCAAGTGATGCAGTTGTTGGATGGTGATGCTGATCTGCCGAAGGTACCACATGACAGTGCTTTTGGTCCATTTGCAAGTTCTGAATCATCTGATTTCATGACATTTCCTTTTACCCCGTCTTCTGCCCCTTCTATGTGTACCACTGATTCAATTTTGAAAAGTGGTCGTTGAATCGACTGCATGTCTCATTCTAGCTAGATCATGAAGCGATGCTTGGGACCAATCAAGCAGTGCGACACAGAAAGCTCATAGATCAGTTGGTGGTTGGAGAGAAGAGAGAAAAAACTTGTGATGAATATGTTGTATATACCGTTTCTTTCACTAAATCTAGACTTTGAAAATGATATTAGGTACTTGTCTACTTAAGCCTTACATAGTACAACAAAATGAATTCAGTTGTTGCAAGCTTTATGGATCGTTATTTGAGTAGTGTTTGCAGAAACTGGATTGAGTGGTTCATCAAGTTTTCTACTCTGTAGAATTTTTCGTTCTTTTTTTCTTACTTAATAGGAAGCCACTCTCTCTACACAAGAATATTCCAACCCCCAATTCGTTACAAGTGTGGCATACGTTGAAGATCATTGCTCAAATTCAAGCATTCAGGAGACATGCATTCTAGACCCATCCCTGTTAAAGAAGTACGGATATTCGTATGCCTCTCTCTCTCTCTTGGTGTGTGTGTGGATGTGTTTAAGTGGATAAAACAAAACAATTTAATAAATAACTGAAAGTAGTTCCTCGAAATATCTGAATATTTAATCCATTAACCCTTCATTCTATTCTTTATTGACCGTTTATTCACTTACAAATTACCAACAAAACAAAGAGATCAAGCATTACAGCAACTTTAAGGTAGTTTCAATTAGTGTTCCCCCACACTGTTTTAAATGTGGTGAACCTAAACATAGGCTGACAGATTGTAGAAAGGGTGACCATTATTAATGCAGTGAAAGGTGGTCATAACAAGAATTTTCATGATCACTCCAAAAGGGATATGAAGTTTATCAAAAAGATAACTAATGACTAAAAGAGAACCTAAACTATGGACACGTGGCATGAACCGGTCATTATAAAAACTGAACCGGTCTTTTAATTAACCCATTAATTGGTGAGATTCAGCAAATGGTTTTCTTCATTTGAAACGTTGACAGTAGTGCCTTGCCACATTCCACATTCGTTTTCAGACCGTTTCTTTTCATCCAATATTTATTTTTAATCCAATACAATATTTTGATTCTCTTCTTATGGATAGCATGTGATTTTATTATTTAATAAATACCATTTCAGAAATTTTTTAATTTATAAATTGAATTGTTATATAATTATACTTTGTAGTTGAAATATAAGGTCAAATGATACTATTTATCAAATTTATTCTTAAAAGTATATCATTCCTTCAATTTATTGTCTGCTAATTAAAACAAAACTAAATAATTATAAGTTTTCTCTTGCATAGATAATCTTAAATTTTAATTATAACATACAATATCTCAATATTTTTTAACGGACCATAAACTGTTTCTGTTTTTAAATTATTTTGTACCATTAATTTTTTTTTTCTTTTTTCTTTTGTAAAGGTTAAATTTGACATTCATTTAGTTTGGGCTTTCTATTTAAACAAAAACTTTGTTGCTTTTTTGTATCTTTTTGTGCTATATATTTTTATAATTATAATCCAGTTATTCTTTTTGCTATTTTTTTTTCTTTATACTTTCTGTTTTCAAAATGTATAGCTATGAGAACAAATTTTCATAAAAAAAAAAAAAAAAAGTTTATTTTTGTTCGTATTTTTTTTCAAACATTCAGAATTATTTGCATTTTATTTATATTGAAATATAATAGGTATCACACTAAGAGATTCCTACTAATTTTATATTAATACTTTAATATTTATTTATATTAAACCATGTGTTTACTCCAATTTTAGCCCCTTTTTTTTAAGTGTTTTTATGCCTTTTGAAAGTAAAACAAGACAAAAATTTATTTGATTGTTGTGCATAAAAGGAATATAAATACATTTGAAACACCAGAGAGATATTAAGCATTGAACATGATGTGAGCATTTATTTGATTGCATTAAATGTTTAGCGAAATATTTTGTTTTATTTTGTATTCGTAAAAGATATTTTGTTTAGTTTGTTTTGTATTTTTTTAAAATGTTCAGAATTATATAGGTTTTATTTGTATTTAAATATAGTAGTTATCAGACTAACAATATCATATAATTTTTTTTTTTAATGTTTTGATCATTAGATTAAATCATGTTTTCATCTTGCTATTTTATTTTCTGTTATAATTATACTTTTTAGTTAAAATATGAGGTCAAATTATATGTTCTGTCCTTCACGGAAGTGTACTATTTTCACAATGGGTTTTCTCGCTACATAAATATTTTAATTTATAAATTGAATTGTTATATAATTATACTTTTTAATTGAAATATGAGGTCAAATGATATTGTTTATAAATTTATTGTTAAAAATATATCAATCTTTTAACTTTATTGTCCGCTAAAACAAAGCTAAAAAATTAGATATTGTGTCTTGCTACATTTAAATATAAATTAAAAATTTTAATATAAATTGGAATTCATACAACTATCTAATCTTTTTTAGGTCATGAGATAGAATTTCGAACAAAATTATGTAATTGTTCTTAATAATAGTACTGTAATGTGATTAAACTTGATAATGCTTAAGAGGGGGGTTAAACATGATAATGTTACGTTTTCAACCCTGATTACCTATGCTAGGATGTGTTCTTAATCTAGCTATTATTCTCAAAACTTAATACTTAAAATTAAATTATTAAATTTATTCATTCTTATCCTCTTAAACGTTTAGGATATGTTGTGATATAAGTTTTGAAATTAAATTATAACGAAGAATCCCGCGCTATGAGCTAGTTATTATAAATAAAGACTTCTAATTCTTAACCAACAATTTTCCTAATGAATTTATTGTTAGAGAATATATTTCATGTATTAAAAGAAAATATATTATATTGACATTGTCCGTTATTTCCCTTTTATAAAATTGATTATACTTAAATTTGATAGTAATCAAATCAATCTATTCTTATTTATCTCAATTCTCCTATAAATAGAAGTATTATGTATTGTAAAATGATTAATGAATAAAAGCATAATGTAGTCTTTTAGTTTTATCCTGTGAATGTAAGTCATAGACCGAACCATGTAAAAACTCTTGTCTCTATTTTATTATTCCACTTTAATTTTCTTTATATTATATTATTTTCTTTTCTTTCATTGATTACGACAAAAATACCCTTAAAAAATAGCAAAACCTAACCAAATTATCCCACATATGATGGATGATACTCTTCAACCATTCATTTTGAGTATTGTTGAATTCCATCCCATCTTCTTTCTTCTCCAAGGCTTCATCTTCTTTTGGGGTTTTTAGAAAATTATTTGGAATGAACTATTGCAATCTTGTGCCCTTCCAAAGCAAACACATACACATATTGTCCCCTTTACCCAGAACATCGACATCAAATTGCCAAGACATGATCCACATCCATTTCAAAACATCACAAATAACCTTATCATTATAATATTGGTCGGTGGAAATAGTTATCTTCACCCATCCAATTAATTAGGGTAATAAATGAACAAGTCCGTTCAACAACCTATTCGATATTCACTTATATAAACTTGGCTTGTTTAATAAATAAACAGAATTTAAACATTCAATACTCGACTTTATTACAGCCTTGCATCTAATCTAATAAGGCAAATGATGGTCTTCCCTTAATTGGTAGCTTCAAGTAATCTACAAGTTTTTTCTTTGGGTAAAATTCACATACCGTATTAAACTACCACCCAATTGATAATGTCTCACTTAAACTTTAAATTTGGACAATATTCTCCACTCCAAAATTATTAAAAAATTTCAATATTTACCTCAACGACGAAAATATCCTTAATAAAATAACTTTTTTTAAAAAAAAAAAAAAAAAAAAAACTGAAACTAAAAAAAAAAAAATTAAAAAGAAATACATAAAAAACCAAGCGTGGCCAAATTTAAAAATTAAAAGAAAACTAAATTTTTTTTTTGTTCTTTTTATAATTTTCTTTAAATAAATAAAATTTTCATTTAAAAAAAAAATTCTTTTTTTTTTTTGAATTTATAGGGGTATTTTTGTTTTATTGAAAAAAATTATAAGGTTATTTTTTTCTTTTTACTAGCCTTAATTAGTTAGAGGTATATTGACAATGTTTTGGTAGTTTGGAAAGACATTATCCCAATTAAAAATTTAAAGGGACATAGTCATTTAGGTGGTAGTTTAAGAGGTACTGTACATGAGTCTCCAAGGGGTAGTTCAATTGGTTGGGGCCACGCCTCATGAAGCGGATGTCACTAGTTTAAATTCATTTCTCCCCTTCTTGTGTGGACATGTAAAAAAAAAAGTGTATAAATGGACTCTTCTTTTTTTTTTTTTTTTTTTTTTTTTTTTACCACCAAATTCTCACAAATGCCACTGTCTTTGTAAACCGCAAATCTTCCGATTGATTGTGCAACTTAATATTCAATATTAGGAATTTGAAGGCTATAATCGATGTGTGAGGATATTTTATTGGGTATAACATTATCTTCTATATGCCTGATATTATTTTTTAAAAAAATAACTAGTGTTAAAGGGCAAGAATCAGGAAGATAAAATTGAAATCACGAGTATCGATTTAAGGCGTTTGATATACAAAATTGATGACTAAAATGGAATGGTTATTTATATGGAATAGTTCATATATATATATATATATATATATATTATTCTTGAAAATGACCGTTTCTCTACAAAGAAGAAAAGCTATTCCTGAAAAAAAGAAAAAAAAAGAAAAAAAAAAAAAGAAGTGAATAAAATTTCCAAAAAGAACCTATTATTATTTATTTCTTCAAACTCAAAATTTATATAAATAAATAAATAAGAAATTAATATTCGATGGGGGGGGGGGGGGGGGGGGGCTGGCCAACCCTAACAGAACACTAGGGGTGGTTAGACTAGTGACACCGCCCTTTATGTCTAGGGCTGTGCAGCGGTTCGGAAGTCGGTTAATCGGTCAAGTCGGTTCGGTTAACCGACCAAGTCGGTTAAATCGGTTAATTACCCGACATTTAACCGACAAGAAAAATTTCCAAAATTTTCGGTTAAGGCGGTTTAGGCGGTTAGGGCGGTCGGTTGGCGGTCGGTATGCGGTCGGTTAAAGTTTCGGTTAATGGTCGGTTAAGGCGGTCGGTTAATCGGTTTTGGGCCTCATTTTTTTTTGGGGCCTCATTTTTTTTATGGGCCAAAATTCAAAAAGACTCAAAAAAAAAAATCAAAATAATTTTAAAGCCTTTAATCTTTATGCAATTATGCTTGAAGCTTGATTTGTTTCCAAATTGATTCTGAATTCAATATTTCAATCATTCAAATTTCAGATTTGTTGTCTTGTTGATTTGTTTCCAAATTGAAATATTGGTCTGTCACTGTCAGTGGTTTTTCTTTTTGCGTTTTGTGGATCATTTCTAAATTATTTGACAGAAAATGATATATGTGCATAAATGATTAAGAATGGTCTTAGCATTGGTCTTAGCATTCCCTGTGGCTGTATTAGAGCTGCAAGCCTGCAAGTGAAAAATGGGAAAACCGAAAACGTGCTGTGGTCCAGTGGTCCTATTTTTACACAGCAAAATGGTCTTGAAACAAACAATAGCCAAGTCAAAAAAATTCTAATGACAGGCTTTGACAACTGAAAAATCAAACAGAAATATGAGTAAGTTAACATATATTATTCGTGTACAGAAGATGGTGACGTAGGCTCCATCAAGTCAGGCTTATAATAGTAGAATAAAACCTAATAGCTGAAAGAAAAAAAAATCCTAAACACAAGCAAGATTTGACAGATAATGCAATCAATGACTTTTTTTTTTTTTTTTTTTTTTTTTTTTTTTTTCCCTCAAGATCTAAACAAAACAATTATAAATTGACAATTCATGAACCAAATCAACAACTGGGTTTAGGGAGATAAAGAGTTTCGGAGAGAAATTTAAAAAACAGAGACTTGAAGAGTGAATGGAATATAGTTATTAGTCAGCCATACGAGTGAAGCTGTCTCCTGGGCACAAAAAATAAGACCAAAAGTGAAAAAATAAAACCAAAAAACTATCTGTAATTCTGTATCAATGTATCATCCTAAAAAATGCAAGAAAATAAAATTAAAAATGCATGAAAGTATGAATCATTGAAACTAATGAAAGACAGTCTGCATTCATTTGCTCAGAAATCCTTTGCATATTCTGGTAAATCAGAATCATCAGATTATCAAAATATTAAATTCAGGATTCATCATAGCACACATCAAACCAAAAGAATATCTTCTGACTTCTATCTCTATCTCTATCTCTATCTCAATACCAACTCACAATAATAAGTATAAACTTATCACTTATCAAGTTTCCACCAACAGGCAACCACTCCAGAATTCCAAACATTACCAGTTCCAAAAGCTCCAGAAATTCAAACAAAAGTTACAAAACCATAATTTAATAGTAACAAGCTAAAAATTACATTTCTAAGTCTCCAACAAAAACTCCAAAAGAGAAGGGAAATAAAAACTTCCTCCAACAGACATGTGATGAGTTTGATGACTTTCAATTTGCTTCCTTGATCAGTTGATCCTTTAATGATCAAATAAATCAAAAAACATAAGTTATAAATATAGACTATATAGTGATCAATAAAAAAGAGTAAAAGACCATTAGATCACAAACAAGTAAATGTCAAGAAATTGAAGAAAATAATAAGATGAAAAAACATACCACTTACTTTCAACGTGACAAAGTACATCCTTCAAGCCTCATTGTCAAATGTAATGGAGTCAGACATAATTTCTACCACAAGAAAATTTTAAAAGAATTAATAAAAATCAATTCAATCGAATAATTGGAACAATGAACAAATATGATTCACAAATATTACCTGAGTCAAGCTTATAGCTATCTTCATCTTCAAAAGAAGAAAGATGTAACTCATCATTCTCACTGACATAAGAAGATCTCAACCAACTCTGAGTACATATAAGAGCCTCCACTGTTTTCGGAGCTAAAGAACTCCGAAAAGGATCTATGACACGACCCCCAGTGCTAAATGCGGACTCGGAAGCAACAGTGGTGATCGGAATTGCCAAGACATCTCGTGCAACATCAGCTAGAACCGGAAACTTTGATGAATTTATCTTCCACCACGTCAAAGCATCAAAACTTTTACTTGGTGGCTCAACATCTTCCGTAAAATATCTTTCTATCTCTGTCCGACACAATGCTAAATTTTTGGATGCCCGAAATGAATGGAAGTCTGTTAAAGCATTTTTTTTACTTCTAGAAGTAGTAGAAGCACCCGCACCCATGCCACCCACTGAGGCTGAATTTCCGCAACTCTGCTCTTCATTTGACTTGTTTGCACTTCCTCCAACGTTCGTTACATTCTTAGCATAGTGATTATACAACTGCTCCAATGTATTCTTCAATTTGGTGATAATCCTCTCTGTTTTTTCTTCACCTACATTACTTCTGAACCAAAATTCTAAAATAATTATCTTGTAACGCGGATCAAGCACAGCAGCAACAAACAACAAAGGGTTAATTTTCTCAAAGTCTCCCCAATACTTGTTGTATTTTATTTTCATCCTGATCGCCATAGAACTCAACAAATCATCATCACTCTCACAATACTCAATCAAAGCATTATAAACATTTTGGAGTACATTGAAATAATTGTTAGAAGTTGAGTATGAGGAACCCGATATCTCAATTGTCACCTCATAAAACACTTGCAAAAATTTAGCAAAGTTCCTAACATTTTTCCAATCTTCATCAATCGGAACCCCCAACCCCCTTCTCCCTCCACCATCCTCACACAAGTAGTTCCCAAAACTAACATCTTCATCTAACATTAGTTCAAATGCACTTTCATACTTTTCTGCCACATCCAACATCATATAAGTGGAGTTCCATCGAGTTGGAACATCAAGAACCAATGAAGCATGATACCCAACTGTCTTCCTTTCCGCAAAAGACTTGAAGATGGCCAATCTTTGAGGGGATCCCTTTACATATTTCACCATATTTCGGATCTTTACGATTGAATCATCTACATCTTTCAATCCTTCATGCACAATTAAATTGATAATATGTGCACAACACCTTACATGAATAAACTCATGGCGACAAATAACTCTATTATTGGCCATAGTTCGCTTTTTAAAACAATCAATCGCAGTATCATTTGCACTTGCATTGTCAAGTGATATTGTCAATAACCCTGAAATCCCCCATTCTTCCAAACATTGCTCCAATTCTTTCGCAATCGTTAACCCCTTGTGATCCGACACTTGGCGAAATGCCAATATTCTTTTTTGATATTTCCAACTAGGATCAATGAAATGTCCAGTGATGCATATGTAATTCATATTTTGAATCGAAGTCCATGTGTCAGTGGTTAAACAAACCCTTTGACTAGTTTTCAAAAACTTGGTCTTCATTGTTTCCTTAGTCCGCATATACAACTTGATACAATCCCTCATCAATGTATAGCGAGAAGGAAGCTTAAATCATGGCTCAAGAACCTTGAACAATTTCTTAAACCCCATCTTATCCACAGTTGAAAAAGGCATTTCATCCAAAATAATCATCTCACAAAGCGTCTCCCTAATGATTTTTTCAGAGTACTTCGCAATCATTAGGTTCTTACAACTACTAGTATCACCATCACCCTCACTTGGCACAGACTCAAAAGTGAACTTAGATTGAGATACATCTTGATTAGCTAATAATGCTTTGTACTGTTGGCATGCATTGATATGGTACAACATGTTAGAGGTCCCATTGCTCTTTCCGTGACATTTATACTCAGCCCCACAATAATTACAACGCGCCACAAGTTTATCTGCAGGACTTTCTGGATCCTTAGTAAAATGTTGCCACGCTATGAATGTTTTCCTAACATTTCTTTTTCTTTTGTTCTTAGGGAGTGGTGGTCGTCCACCACGACCAACACATCTAATCCCTTGTGTATCTGCCTCTAACTCTTCAGAATGACTGTCAACATCAATGCTTTCTTCAATACCTATTGAACTATCAATAGGAGGAGATGGATAACAAGATGCAGCTACTGATGATGCAGGTGCAGGTGCAGGTGTAGGTGCAGAGGTACCAATAACCATAGGTGTAGGTGTAGGTGTAGGTGCATCCATCTGACCATCTGAATTATGAAAAAAAAAATAATGATCAAAATTTTTTATTGAAAGGATCACATCAACTAATTGGTGTCCGGTGTTCATACTTATTATAGTATTACTTCATAGTGATGTGGCTGATGCCTTTTGGTTTTATTTTTTGTTTTTTGTCAAATTTAATATAAAGTAAAAGGTTCCAAAATTGAAAATAAATATTAAATAACCCAGTTAAAAAAAAAAAATCAATTTAACATCCAATGACATGAGAATTGCTAGAGAAAGTGAAATTATTTACCAGTATATTATTTACTCTTTTCTACCATCAATATCATTTGTATTATAACTGTCAGACTTTGTGTTTGGTGGTGCTTAAGACTAGACAAATAGAACCCTCTTGCAAAAAGATGAAACAAAATGGTCTCCAAAACTTCAAGCCAATAAAGACATCAAGGATTCATAGATATACACTCATTTAAGTTCTGGAAAGAAAGTATATTGGTGTAATACTTCATCTATCTAAAGAGGTTTACCTTGGAAAATAGATTCACAGCCTAAAAGCCTAAAACGAGTTGGACATAGATCCTAAAAGTTTTAAGAAATAATATACCTAAAAAATGGTTCTTGTTCAATGTTCAGTACTTCAGTTCCTAACTTGCTCTGCAGACTGCAATGGCCGACTCCCGACTGGCTGTTTTAAAAAAAATTAAAAATGATACATCAAAAACAATTAAAAATGATAGTATGATTATGATACATCAAAAAAAAAATTAAGACTAAGAGTCTAAGAGAAGAGAGAAAGAGCTTCTCAAGCCTGTTGATCACTAAGATAGGGATGAGAAAATAGACATGAAAAAGTCTACTCAAAGTGAACTGTAGGGCTACCCTATGCTCTTTGACATATAAAGCATTTCCCATCCTACTAATCTTAATCTCCATTATAAATGAAAACTATTGGTTCCCAAATTAACCAATTTGTAGTGTGAAAATTATATGACACAATGAGAAATGTTCAATTTGTTCAAATGAATTAATGGTTGAGCTCATTCATTAGTCACACCATAAATCATATACCCATCAAAAGAATTACATCATAAACCATCTCATAACTATAAGAGAATTCAAGTTTGATAACCATCACTTCAATCCTCGAGTCATTCTTTTGAATTCCTTAAATTATTGCGACAATGTAAGAAACGGACTATTGGGAAACATCAAAACGTTTCCCTTTCAAAATTCTAATTTACCAACAAAAAGATTTTATCCCAATACAAGAATCCCAGAATCCTGTTGAAAAAAACAGATATTAATACCGAATCGGATGCAGGACCATTTGCTCAGAGCTACAAATTTCACATTTAAGGCTGTGATTTGAGTCATTTGACATTGAAAGGATTAGCAGTAATTTGGTAAGTAAATGAAAATCACTCTCGTATTCTGGAACAACTGCCGACATTTTTCTAATTACACAGAATGCCCCATAATTCCCAGATCCCAAATTAGCCCCTACACAATAAAGTCTTCACCTTTGCATTTATAAAGAATTTAAACAGTTACAATATTCAAGAAATCTTAATCATATATAAGTAACATAATATTCAAGAAATTAAAAACCACTGAGTTCATTAGTTCAATAACTTGCTCTGCAATGGCTGGGCCCGCAGGGGAGAAGAGCCAAAGAGGGCAGTCGGCACTCGGCAGACTCGGCACGACGGCGCTGAGCAGTCGGCGACTCGGAGCTGGGCAAGTCACCGATTCATGGTGGCCAGGTGGGGTCGTTGGGACTCGGGGCGACGGGGAGTCGGGGAGGCCCGGAGGCACCGCAGGCAGGACTCACTGACTCAGGCGTCGACGTCGACACCGTCAAGCACTGAAGGTTACTAGGTTAGCCTGGACCGCCTGGTTAGGTGACTTAGGTCAAGCGACTCAAGCCGTCAAGGCCTCAAGGTCAAGGAGGTTCACTGGTTCAGACTGAAGAAGTGAAGAGGGAAGAGGTTTGATGCGATGACTATATAGTTAGCCCAAAACGGCGTCGTTTCATCTATAACCAAACGACGCCGTTTTGAATTTTTTTTTTTTAAATGAATTGAAACGAGTACGACGTCGTTTCTGCTTAGGCGGTCGGTTAACCGACCGGCTAATCAGTCGGTTAAATCTCAGTCAAATACCGGGTCGGGTCGGAAAGTCGGTTAACCGACTAACTGACCGCCTACCGAACCGACCAGTTTTCGGTAAAAAATTCTCTTTCGACTACCGAACCGAATTTTGTCGGTTAAGTCAGTAGGTGGTCAATTTCGGTTCGGTCGCGGTTCGGTAGGCGGTCGGTAGGTGGTAATCGGTTAATCTGCACACCCCTATTTATGTCACCGGCATAGCCAAGGCTACTCCCTTGGTTCAGGGGTGGTCGCGGCCACAACTCACGCTGCTTGGGTGGTGGCTGCGACCACCCTTGGTGTTCTGTTAGGGTGATCGGCTACTCAAAACTTTGAAATTTTGGCTGTAAAAATAAAAAAAGTTGTTTTTTTTTTTGAAAAATAATTTTTGGGGCTGAGGTATTTTAAGAATTTTGATTCAATTTTAATGAGAATATTATGTGTTGTCACCAAATAAAAGTATAAAAGTGATTATTTCATTCCAACTCTTTATATTCACAGTAGTACCTATTTTTATTGTTAAAGGAATTGATTGGCCATTTCATATTCGAAACGTAGCATAAAAATAATCTGAACCATAAGAATAGTTTAGTAATATTTTTTTTTTTTTTTTTTTTTTTTTTTTTTTTTTTTTTTTTTTTCAATTGCAGGGTATTAGTCCATGAAAATAATTAATTGGCAGAGTTCTCACCATCCCTTCAGTGGAATGATCAAAATTTGAAGTGGATGAGCTTGTACAAGCATGGGGACAAGAACATTCATTCACTGCAGGCCTGCACTTGATGATCAATAATAAGAGCTCCATATGCTAGGTTTACTATATGAAAGCAATACATATTTTCAAAATATTAGGGCTTTAAAAAAAAATTAAAACAAGCTCAAACTACTAAAAATCGATCTAAATTATTTTCAAAATCGTTTAAAATAGGTTCTAATTAATGGAGACTCAAAGAATATCCTAAAAGACTAAAATAGGCTCAAAAGACACATTACCCAATATGCAGACAGAGAATAATAACAACATTTAATAATCGCACGAATATGGATTGTAAAAACATAGCGCGAATGCGGATGCGAATATGTAAAGTGATACCCACATTTTAAGGATGCAGTTGCGGATATTATAAGTAACCGCATCCGCATCCGCATGTACACCTCTAATCATTATAATATTGGTCAATCGATTAGTAATGCAACAAATTTAATAATTTTTCTTAAAAAAAAAAATTGCAGGGTATTAGTCCATGCTACTTCCTCCAGAAAGCATGTTCTAGTAGTTCTAGCTCATATGGCCCATTACACAAAAGGCTAGATCGAGTAAACTTAAGCATTATTTTCTGAAAACATTTTCTACCATGAAAAGACCTTAGGCATGAAAAAATTGATCATTTAATTATTATGGATTGATGAAATATCAAAGCAATACATATCTTTTTCAATTATATACGTGAAGATAATGGGACCAAACAAATTAAAGTCTTTAATAGTCTCCCCTAACTTATTACAAACACACCCTGACAAGAGATTTTGGGCAAAATCACAACACGAAGGTTGAATTTTTGCTGAAACCAGCATCCAATTAAAGACCTCTCCCTTCATATGGAGGAAAATTATGGAGAAGGATTAGACCCTTTTCTGCAAACTTTGAATCAAACATGACTTTGTAAACCTTCTATTAATACCGAAATTTCAACGGTATGTCTGCAAACTTTCAACTAATTTCCGACGTTGAAAACTGACAAGTAACTACTACCGAAGGAGATGTGATATGTTGTTACCCTATGACACAACTATTGGCACAATTATTAACTTTTTTATTTTTTTTATTAAACAAAAAAACAAAAAAAATCATGTAAGTAGGTTTGAGGTCTAGTTTTGTGTTTTTTGTTTAAAAAAAATCAATAGTTGTCTTTGGATGGCAAAATTTTATTTCTCACTCAGATATCTTGTTTGAGTATTTATATAGATTGATGCTCTTTCTTCGCATTCATTTATTGCAATATGACTTATGGGCGTATTTTAAGTAGCTAAACTTTAATTTTTTAAGTGACTTTAAAACACATTTCGTTGTGAAATGGATGTGATAAATGAGTGTGAATAGTAGAATTACTTATTTACATATGACCACCTATAAAAAAATCAAGTTGGGATAAGTAGTTTATATGAACCATTGAGGACAAAAGTTGCTAATAGGTAGGAAATACAATTTTTTACACGACTTATGAACCGAACATGAAATTAGTGGGTTGAGATTGATGGGTCTGACCCGTTTAATTAAATGGGTCGGTTTCGATCGAGTTGACTTATATAAACTTATACTCATGCCTCGACACGATTAGAACTCGAAACGCAACATTGAGGACTGACAATTTTTTATACGACCTGCGAACTTGATACGAAATTAGTAGGTTGGGTTAAGAGGGTCTGACCCGTTTAATTAAATGAGTCAAGTTAGAGTTAACCTATATACTCTTATACCCATACTCGACACGATTCAAATTCAACACGCGATCACTAAGTCATCAGAGGCGATGACATGAAGAAAAATGATCATTGAAAACACAGTGAAAACATCTATTTCAAATGGTGATAAGATTGCCAAGACTTTATTTAAAAGGTGCGAAGGAAAGATTGAGACAATTTTCGGTCACAATAAGGCATTGAAAGAATCATTTTCCTACTGTCCTTTGAAAAAAGAAAATTATAAACGATGAGCAATGACATCTGAAACATCAAAAAGTCGTTTTCCTAATCACTTGCAGTTTCTAGTCGATCTTCTTTTCTCTTTGGAGGGAAGTAGTTGGTTCCTAAACGGTTACAAATAAACGCATTCTGTTTACAAAAAGCAGGCTTTTTTCCTCTCTACCCAAATGGCTACATTTCTTAGATCACTTCATTTTATGATACTTCTCTATGTTTCCAATATTCCATTAGCGTTCGCTCAAGACGAAAACCAATTTATTTACAATGGCTTCAAGCAAGCCAAGCTGCATCTTGATGAATTCGCAGTAATGTCAATGTCTAGTCGCCGTTGCCGGATTCCAGCGAGCATGTTTGGTCGGATTCGGCCAAAATAGCCGGATTCCGGTTAGATCTGGCTGGATCCCGGCCATTTTGGCCGGATCTGGCCGGATTCGACCAGCTTCTAACCATGGCCGGATTCCGGCATCCGGCGACGGTGGCCGGATGTCGCCGGATTCCGGTGGCCGGATGTCGCCGGATTCCAGCGCCGCCCGATGACCGATCATTGCCAAATTCTGACAATCAAGTATCAAACATGCGTACAAGGACATAGAGTTTAATTTCGAAAAACGATTTATGATTTTTATCGTTTTTCAAAAATTAAAAAAGCTTTTATGGTCAAACCGAAAATGATTTTCGTTGACCATTATTTTCGCTCCTACCAAATATCGTAAAATATCAAATCATTTTTTAGAAATCATTTTACGTCGAAACAAACGAAGCATGAGAGAGGAATGCAACTGTAGATAAAGAATCAAATTTCTGAACCATGTACGAGTTTTAGGTATCAACAAGTAGTTTCCTGAGATGATAATTTCTTCTGTTTGAATAAGCCATAAATGATATATAGTCACCAATAAACAGTTTCTGCAGCTCTAAATGTTCAAAAATGTCCAAATCAATGCAACAAATGTGGGCCTGTAGTTTTACATATTTAAAAAAAAAAAAAAAAAAAAAAAAGAAAAAAAAAAGAAAAAAGAAAAAAGAAAGAAAGAAGGGTCATGGATGATCATTGAATGCACTGATTATTCCAAATCAGTTAATTGGTGTTAACTTAAATTTGTCTTTTTCTTATCTGTTTAATTAAGCTTTTGAGATAAATTTTGATTTAACAAGGAATAAGTGTTGTCAGTGCACTTGTAAAGTTTGTGTTCCACATTGGTAAAGTATAAAGAAAAATAATAGTATATTTTTTTTTTGAAAAGATAAAACTCAGCTTTCTTGAAATCACTACATTATACAAATCATGATCCCATAAGAGCGGATCTAGGGATAGTAGACTTTTCCCTAACAACCAAACTAGAAATACACTCATATACGTCTTCCAGCCAACAATCATCAATCTTATGCACAACAGCTTCCTTAGCTAAAGTGTGAGCCACCTCATTGAGCTCTCTCGGTACATGCGCAAAGATGGCTTTTCTAAAACCTTCTAGCTCTCTAATAACACTTTCGGTAAGGTGACCAGCCTTGGAGAAATGAGGAGGGGGTGAATTGATATTTGAGATTACCTGAGAAACAACCCCTTCAAAAATGACTTCAAGAAAGCCCACCTCCTTACAAAATAAAACTGCCTTCAAAGCTTGGTGGACTCAAGTTCATTAGCTTAAGCTTTTGGGCTAGAAGTTGTATTCCAAAGCCCCAATACACCCAAAGACAAAAAACATATTTGTTGCGAGTGTGTCTCATATTAAAAAAATAAAAATAAAGAAAATGAGTAGTCAATCAACTTGAGTGATGTCCAAATATGTAGAGGTTTACTCTTGTGATTCTCTCCCTAATAATTCCCTCCTTTAGAGCACCAGCAGCAGACACTCAACCATTTTTCTTAATTTAGGAAAAATTTAAGGAACCAAACTATTTTTTTTTCCCTATATAAAAACATCCTACAACAAATTCCTGTAATCTTTCCTATATTATTAAAATAATATTTTTACTTTTAATATTTTTTTAAAAAAAAATTCCAAAAAACTGTTTGTTCTCTCTCTTCTTCGTCTTTCTAGTTTCTTCTTTCTCTCCATTTGTCTCTACCGCTCTGCGTCTTCCGGCTCTTCTCCTCTCTCTCTCTCAACCTGAAGCCCTTGGCCGACGCAATCTTCACGGAGTAGGATCCAAACACGCAGATCAGAGCGGCTCTGTGCTTGGCCTCAGCGATCGACGCCGGTCAGGATCATGACCAGGCGAGGCTGGCGAAGCTGTTGCAGAGGTTCAAGAAGCTCTTGACAAAGGGTATTCTTTCGATAATGTAGCACTGATTTTGCTTTTCTGGTTGGTTCTTTCCCACTTTTGTTGATGCTCATTTGCTCATAAGTGTTCTGAATCAATCCTGTTATGGTTTCAGTCATGGGTTCTCACTAATTTTTCTGCATAGATAGCTGTGTTTCTCTCTGTCAATGCCCATTTGCTTCAATTTGTTCTGAACGATCCCAAATGCATTTTGTGATAATGGGTTCTCGTTAATTTGGTTGTTGTTGCTCGCATAACCTCTCAACGACGAGATGCTGTTGGATGGGATACCAAGGCTGAACGAAGAAGAAGATGAGGAAGAAGAAGAGTGGAGGGTTGCATGAAGGCGTGAAGAAGAGAGAGTCAGAGAGAGACATGTTTTTTTTTTTTTTTTTTTTTTTTTTTTTTTTTTTTATTAAAATATTGTATTTGGTAGCTACAGTGCTACCAAATGTATTGAGTAGCACTATGGCTATCCAAAGATGGATCCCTAATATAGGGCAACTGCCGTGACTTTATTACGACAAAAATACCCTTAAAAAATAGCAAAACCTAACCATATTATCCGAGTAATTCTACATGTCATATAAATGTCTATCAAGCATCCATCAAATAATGAGGTGGCTTTTAAAATCATCATTGGGTATGTGATTGATCAAATAGTGAATTTGATCAAATGGTGATTTTTAAAGCCACCTCATTATTTGATGGACACTTATATGACATATAGAATTACTCAAATTATCTCACGTGATGGATGATACTTCAACCATTCATTTTGATTTTTGAGTATTGTTGAATTCCATCCCATCTTCTTTTGGAATTTTTAGAAAATTATTTGGAATGACGTATTGCAATCTTGTGCCCTTCCAAAGCAAACACATATAAATATTGTCCCCTCCTTTACAGGGAACATTGACATCAAATTGCCAGGACATGATCCGCATCCATTTCAAGCGCATCACAAATAACCTTATCATTATAATATTTGTCGGTTGAAATAGTTTATAATTATCTTAACCCATCCAATTAATTAGGGTTATAAAAATTAACAAGTCCGTTCAATGACCCATTTGATACTCACTTATATAAACTCGGTTTGTTTAATAAATAAACAAAATTTAAACATTATACTCGACTCTATTAGAGCCCTATATCTAATCTAATAAGGCAAGGGATGGTCTTCCCTTAATTGGCTCATTAGATGAAATTAAAATTGCCAATTTTTAACACGACTCTCGAATACGACATGAATTTAACACAAAATTAAATAATTATGATTGAAGAGTCAGATCTTTTTAATTAAATAGGTCGAGTTATGGTTGACCTATATAGTCTTATTCTTATACTTTGATATGACCTGAACCCGACACACAACATGATGACAGACAAATTTTTACATGATTTGCGAACTCGACACAAACCTAATACAAAATTAGAGAGTTAAGGTTGAAGAGATTTACCCATTTAATTAAACAGGCCGGGTTATAATTAATCTATATAGTCTTATACCCATACTTTGATACGATCTGAACACGATACACAAACATGAGCCACCACCCTAAATGAAGTAGATCAGCTTGTACAAGCTTTGGGCAAGAACATTAATTTACTGCAGGCCTGCACATGATGAATAATAAAAGCTCCGTATACAAGGTCTACCATGAAAATACCTTAGGCATCACAACATTGATTATTTAATTATTATGGATTGATATATCAAAGCAATATACAAATATCTTTTTCAATTACGTGAAGATGATGTGACCTATTTCACTCTAGACTCACCGGCCAATTCTATGCTCACAAATTATAGAATGAAAAAAAATAATAATAATAAAAAAATTCGTTGAGGATATTTATTTCAAATGCTGGTAAGATTGCCAAGTACGAAGGTAATTAATATTGGGACAATTTTCTGTCCTTGTGGTTACAAGAAGGCATTGGAAGAATCATTTTTCTATTGTCCTTTGAAAACATGCAAAACGATAAATGATTAGTAATGACATCTGATCCATCAATAGGAAGAGGTTAAAAAGTCGTTTTCCTAATCACAATTTTTAGTCGGTCTTCTAATCTCTTTGGAGGGAAAGTGGTTGGTTCCCTGTGACTGGGGGAATTAGATGCTCAAATTTTGGCTGGTCTAAGCTTTAGAATCCAAAAGAATACTTTTTCAATCACAACCCCTAATTGACAGAGTGCATCTTTGGCTGTTTGTTAATATTTTTAATTAAAAACTTAAAACAAAAGAAAGAGGAAGAAAATTTCAGCCCTATGTTTACACTCAGAAAAAAAGAAAAAAAAAAAAAGAAAAAAAAGAAAGAGATGCTTTCTGTTTTAAAAAAGCAGGCTTTTTTCCTCTATACCCAATGGCTACGTTTCTTAGATCATTTCATTTTCTGATACTTTTCTATGTTTCCAACATTCCTTTGGCATTTGCTCAAGACGAAAACCAATTTTTCTACAATGGCTTCAAGCAAGCTAAGCTGCATCTTGATGGAATTGCAGTAATCCACATCAATAGTCTATTGCAGCTAACTAACATTTCATACGAACAACTTGATCGTGCTTTTTACCAATTTCCTATAAAATTCGATACAACTTCATCCACTTTAACTTCTTGATGCAGGAGGAAATCAGATACAACTATAGAATTAATTGGTCTATGATGTGGCGATGAGATTCATTTAGCTTAGGCAAGAAAGGAAAGGGTCAACTACTCAAGAAGGAAAGAAGAGACCTTTGACAATTGTGATTTAGAAGATATTTTCTACCGAGTTGTCAACATCCATCAAGAGAAAGACCAAGAAGGAAAGAAGAGACTATCGACAAATCTCTTGATTTATCTTTTAAAGAATTTCTATATTTATATTTACGTTGTCGTCAAGTAATATTATAGTTATTATATTTTCTCTAATATGGTAATTCTTTGGCACAAAGTATTTCCCATTAATTTGGAGATATTTTTTGGTACCGAGTATTTCCATAATATGCTTATTTGTATTTATTTCAAGTCTTAGGAGATTTATTAGGCTTTTCGGGATTTTGCTATTTTTGGTAACTTTTCAGCTATATTAGCTCGGCTTGTGGGCGTTTTCCGATAGTTGTTGATTATTGATAATTTTATAAAATTCAGAGTTTGTCTCTATTTTCTTTGGGGTAATTTTCCTGTTTTCTTCCTTGCAAACTACCTGTTGGTTAGCCTACAGAATAATCGTTATTCTGTCCGGCGTCAATTAGTATCAGAGCTTCAGCACCTTCTTGAGACGCGTTCTTCATCAGTTTCGATGGCTGGTGGTCGTGGGCAGGTTCCGAATGAGGAAGCTCCGCACCGTGATTGTAGCGTTCAGGATATGATGATTGAGGATTTGCAGAGGCAAGTTGTAGAATTAGCCCAGCGCCTTGCGGTGCAGGAATTCGGCAATCGTGAGATGAACTCCGATTCCAATTCCACCTTCGACAACCCGTATCATAAACCTGCTCCATACCGAGAACAACGTGGTCGGGATGAAGAAATTGTTGATGAAGAGTTCCAAGAAGACGAGTTCGTTGATGGGGAGTTCATACATGGAGATGTTCATGATGATGTTGAACATGAAGATGTTGAAAATCCTTCACAAGGATTTGTGGATTGGAATTCTCCCCCAATTTATGATGTCTATTATGAAGAAGAAGATTTATTGAAAGAGGTAAGTTTTGTGGGTGATGCAATAAAATTTATTGAAGAAAATAATGACTACCATGTGTTTAATGAAAGTCCACATAACGAGGGATTTCAGTTGAGTAATGAGGAAATTAGTTATGTTGATTTTCTTGGGATCGAAAATTTTCTATCAAGTTCTTCTAGTAATAATTTGAATGTTGGTTTTGGCGAGATGGATGACAATTTTAATTTTTGCGGCCAAGAAAGAATTGATAATTCTTTGAAGACTTTTATGGAGCGTGAATTGGAGAAAATAAATAAAAGACGTGAGAAGATGAAATTATTTCAATTTAGTGTGAGGCTAGTCGTTGTGATGGGTTGCAATTTATTTATCTTCTGGTTTCAAGTTAGTTTGATATTAAGAAATACAAAATGGAATGAATTGATCGGCCATCCAAAAGATCAAGGTAAAGAAGATTCGAATTCGAGGACGAATTCTTTCCAACCCGGTGAGACTGATGCAGGAGGAAATCAGATACAACTATAGAATTAATTGGTCTATGATGTGGCAATGAGATTCATTTAGCTTAGGCAAGAAAGGAAAGGGTCAACTACTCAAGAAGGAAAGAAGAGACCTTTGGCAATTGTGATTTAGAAGATATTTTCTACCGAGTTGTCAACATCCATTAAGAGAAAGACCAAGAAGGAAAGAAGAGACTATCGACAAATGTCTTGATTTATCTTTTAAAGAATTTTCATATTTATATTTACGTTGTCGTCAAGTAATATTATAGTTATTATATTTTTTCTAATATGGTAATTCTTTGGCACCAAGTATTTCCCATTAATTTGGAGATATTCTTTGGCACCAAGTATTTCCATAATATGTTTATTTGTATTTATTTCAAGTCTTAGGAGATTTATTAGGCTTTTCGGGATTTTGCTATTTTTGGTAACTTTTCAGCTATATTAGCCCGGCTTGTGGGCGTTTTCCGATAGTTGTTGATTATTGATAATTTTATAAAATTCAGAGTTTGTCTCTGTTTTCTTTGGGGTAATTTTCCTGTTTTCTTCCTTGCAAACTATCTGTTGGTTAGCCTACAGAATAATTGCTATTCTGTCCGGCATCACTTCTTCTCTTTCATTTTCTTCAAACTTTATGTTTGCCATAGTCCCTCAAGTGCAAAATCTTGGTGGTCACGGCATTGCCTTTACCATCGATCCCTCGGAGGACTTCACCCATGCATGCTGCAGCAATTCAGTATATGGGACTCTTCAATTCTTCCAATAACGGCCTTCCTCCAAATCACATCTTGGCCATCGAGCTTGAAACTATTATTAACCCTGAATTTGGAAATATTGATAAAAAACCATGTGGAAATTGATGTCAACGGCTTGGAATCAGTTGAATCAGCTCCTGCAACGTATTTTTCCAATAAAAAAGGGAAGAATATAAGCTTGGAGCTCACGAGTGGAAATCCAATGCATCTTTGGATAGACTATAATCAAGCAGAGAAGTTACTGAATGTAACTCTTGCCCCAACCAGAATCTCAAAACCAAACAGGCCTCTCATGTCAAGACACATCGATCTGTCTCAAATTCTCTTGGAATCCATGTATGTCGGTTTCTCTTCAGCCACAGGTACACTTGCAAGTTACCACTACATTCTTGGATGGAGCTTTAATAAAAGTGGACCATCACAAAGCCTTGAAATTTCTAGACTTCCTCCACTTCCTCGACAGGGGAAAAGAGCGAAACCAGGCCCAGTGATAATAACTTCTCTAATAGCAGTAGCTCTTGTGCTAATAAATATCACTGGAGCTGCTTACATTTTGAGGAGGAAGAAATATGAAGAAATACGTGAAGATTGGGAAGAGGACTATGGTCCCCACAGGTTCAGCTATAAGAGGATCTCCATAAAGCAACTAAAGGTTTCAAAGACACGGAGCTTCTTGGAGAAGGAGGTTTCGGAAAGGTTTATATGGGAATACTTGCATCGTCTAATGTTCAAATTGCAGTGAAGAGTCTCCCATGATTCCAAACAAGGGATGAAGGAATTTGTTGCTGAGATCGTTAGCATGGGAAGACTGAGGCATCGGAACTTGGTGCAGCTCTTGGGCTATTGCCGACGAAGGGGAGAACTCATTTTGTAGAAATGATGGTGACGTGCTACGTACCCGCGAGATCTTTCTCTTTCACTGCGCATACCATGTTCTGCACTTGGAATTGGACACCTCAACTCTCGAGTAGTGAACTTGGGTGCAATAATCTCTAAAAGAAAAAATGCTACATTTTTTTTAAAAAAAAAATCCCAAATTTACCCGTTACAATATTACGAGATCGTGATACATTTTTAAAAAAAAAAAATTGAAAAAAAGAAAAAGAAGAAGAGGAGTGGCTGAGTTACCTTGGCCGGTTTGAGGGGTTTTTCGGCCACCCCCAAGGTCCAAAACCATCAATTTTTATTTTTTATTTTTCCCTCCCATGGGATGGCCGAACCACCACAAGGAGGGTGGTTTGGCCCAGACTAGCCAAGGGGATGGCTCAGCCACCCTTCTTCTTCTTCTTTTTTTCTCAATTTTTTTTTTTAATTTTTTTTATTTGATTTTTTTAATTTGATTTTTTATAGTGACAAGTGTCAACCTCAAGGGGCCGTTAATATTTGGACGGAAAATGTAACAGAGGTACTAAATAGGTTTTTACCCCTAACTCATGTACTACCTATGAAACAAATGAAAACTTATGTACTAAATTTAAAAAAATTAAAAACTCATGCACCAATATGGTATTTAACCTTATTAAAAAAGTGATGAAAGATCAAGAATTGTATGTAAAGTTTTTTTTTTTTTTTTTCCTTCACTATTTGTTGTTAAATTTCACATCCTGAATATGTATGTGAAGAAAAGTTCAATAGTGTCCGTTATCCTATCAAAGTTAGAGAGGGTAAGTTTGAAAAAATTTACCCGTTAATTAAATAGGTCGGATTATAATTGATTTATATAGTCTTATATTTATACTTTAACACGATCTGAACCCGATACACAAACAGTAGCTACCACCCCTAAATGAAGCAGATCAGCTTGTACGGTCCAAGAACATTGAGTTACTGCAGGCCTGCACATGATGAATAATAAAAGCTCCATATACTCGGTCTACCATGAAAATACCTTGGGCATCACAAAATTGATTGATACCGAAACCACGACATGTCTTTACACTTTCAACTAATTTCCGAGGTTGAAAACTGACAAGTAACTGCCACCGAAGCCACTGTTGGCAAACTCTGAATTAAAGATGACCTGTAAACCTGGAAAGACTGATCAGTTAACATGACTTATTCAAATATCTTATTTGGCTTTTTTTTTTTTTTTTTTTTTAAGTAACCATTAAATACGTCACAATTGAAACAGTAAAATAAATATGATAAATGGGTTTGAATAGTAATATTTCTCATTTATATATGACCGCGTTTGAAAATCAAGTTGGGATAAGTAGTTGATATATATGAACCAATGGGGATGAAAATTGCTTATAGCTAAAGTTAACAATTTTTTATATAACTTGTAAATTCAATACGATCTTAACATAAAATTAGAGAGTTAGGGTTAATAGGTTAATTAAGTTAGAATTGAGTTGTATAATTTTATATTTATATCTGGACGTAATCATAACCTGATATGAGAACACGAATTGACACCTGACTCAAAGGAGGCCATAGAATTTAAAAAAAAAAAAAAAAAGTTCATTTTAAGCACATAGAAAATATTTATTTCAAAGGGGAGTAAGATTGCCAAATGCCAAGTACGAAGGAAAAAATGAGACAATTTTGAATTTTATGTCCTTGCGGTTACAAGAAGGCATTGGAAGAATCATTTTTCTATTGTCCTTCAAAAACAAAACAATAAATGATGAGGGGTCCTGATATACCCCTTGCCCCCTTTTTTTATTAAAAAAATTAACTTTTAAGGTATAAGTGTCCATCAAAGGACACTTTCGATTTAAAAGTATATTTTTTATTATAAAGAGGGGGTGGGGGACGGTTATTTGTCCCTTACAAATTATTTTCCAATGATGAGTAATGACATCTCATCCATCAAAGGAAGGAACAGTGATTGGTGGGACTCCTAACGGGCCTCTTCTCCCATTTTCAATAAACAAAACAATTTTATTTATAAAGTGATTTTTTTTTTTTGTTTTATTTTTTCTTTTTGAATAAAATTGTTTTGTTTATTGAAAATGGGGAAAGGGGGCCGGTTAGGGTCCCCCCAATCACTGCTCCAAAAGGAAGAGGTTAAAAGTTGTTTTCCTAATAAAAGTTTTTAGTCGATCTTTTAGGCACCTTTTCCAACCGAGACCTGATATACAAGGGACGGGAAACTGTACCCCAGCACTTCCTTTTGCTTAAAAAATTTGATTTTAATATAAATGGGGTGCTTGGGGAGGGGGGAGGGTGGGGGAGGCACAAATCATTTCCCTTTCCAACCATTTTCTCTCGTCCTCTAGAAATTTCAGCCTTCAGTTTACACTAGGAAAAAAAAAAAGGCCCTCTGTTTCAACAAAGCAGGCTTTCTTCCTCTCTACCCAATGGCTATGTATCTTAGATCACTTCATTTTCTGATACTTCTCTATGTTTCCAATATTCCATTGGCCTTCGCTCAAGACGAAAGCCAATTTATCTACAATGGCTTCAAGCAAGCCAAGCTGGATCTTGATGGAATCGTACTAATCCACAGCAATGGTCTATTGCAGCTAACCAACATTTCATACTGTAAGGACCAAGAAAATAAATAGGGAGTTTAGCATTTTATAATTTATATTTTATTAAATTGATGGGACTAATAATAAATCCTAAGTAGATAAAATGCTATGATTGGAATAAAATGGATTTAAGACAAAGTAATATAATTTGAATAATAAAATGCTAATGAATCATTGGGTAATAAATAATTAATTGTACGGGTATAATATAGTTATATTAAATGTTAGGGTTTGATATTAATTCTTAAATGATAGAAATATTATATGGTGGGGGTCCTGATGTAATTAATGGAAGTTGAAGTTTTTTTTAATAAAGAGAATCCTATCCCTGCCACGTGGCTTTACCCAATTGGCTGGAGTGGATTTCACTATTTCCCCCAACCACTCACAAGGCGCCATGTGTCCCTTATTATTTTCTTTTCCTCTCTCTTCCTCCCTCATGCACGGATCCTTCTCCTTCTTCCTTTTCCTCCTCATCTTTTCTTTTTCTTTCTTCGTTCTTCTTCGCATGCCCGAGCGACCCACAGAGAGAGAGATGTCGAGAGACCGAGAGGGAAAGAGAGAAGAGAGATCGGAGAGAGAGAGAGTTTCAGAGGGAGATACCGAAAGATGAGATCGGGAGGGTGAGAGTCAGAGATCGGGAGATAGTGAACCGGCGAGCCCGGAACCCAGGGAACGCCGGCGACTCGATTTTCGGCCGATGCTACCGGTGGATCTACTCCGGTGGTGCCTAGGACGCAAGACCCGACGAACCCAGGAGCTTGGACCCGCGACCCGTGAGCCAAACCCGATGAATTCGGGAGAACCTGTGTGACCCGACCCTTCCGGAGGTCTGATCCTCCATGTCCGGCAGTCCCAGTAGCTGTTTCTGGTGAGCCCGTGACCCGTGTGTGCAACCCAGCCGAACCCCGAAGCCCCGTGACCTAGAACCCGAACCTGTGACCTGCTGAACCCGGAAGAAGATCCGGTTTTATGGGTGTTTTCCGGCGGTTTTTTGGCGACTGCCAGTGGCATTTTCCGGTGGATTTATTGAGGAAAATCCCTAAGGTATAAATCCTATAATTTTGTGGATTAATTTATAGATTTTTGAAATTAGGGTTTCATGATTTTGTTTGGGGTTTCTCTACTGTTTGGCCGGTTGATTTTGTGTACTGATTTGGGTTTGGTTTTGATTATGTGTGTGATGTGTTCCCTGTTGGTGGAGGATTTGGACGGTTGAGGTAGTCGGTTAAGTGTTGGCAGTGAGGGTGTGTGTGGGCTGTTTACTGATTTGGGGATTTTTGTAGTCTTGGATTTTGATACCCCTGTTTTGATAATCTAGTTTCTTGTAGGTTGTTGATGAATTTTGGGTAGAACCGTGTATTTGGAGGTTTAAGGAATTCCCTATTTGTGGTGGAAGTTGACAGTGGGTCTTTGGTGATGTTTGAATTGTATTGTGATGTTTTGATTAGGAGTGGTAGAGTTTTGAGCAGTGTTTTATGTTGATGTTGGTTTGTGATGATTTTGGAAGCTAGAATTATTTTGGATTGGTATGTGTTAAGTGTAATGACCTTGGGTTGGGTATTGAGACCAAATTTATGATGTTAGCCATGAGGTGTTGTTGGCCTTGATTGGGTATTTGAGTATTTGTCTCTGTGATGTTCACTGTACGGGTATACCAGTTGTGTGTGTAATGTGATAGTGTAGCCATATTTTTGGACCAGGTGTTCATGTTGGTCGAAAGCTTGGAAAGGATTTTATGGTTTAATGTTAAGGTTCATTTTTGTGGGTTCGGTTATGTAGATCCTTAGATAAGAAATGCTGTAATTTTAGGTATTGACCGAAAGGTTAAAGGGCTTTGTTTTTGGGAAATTAAAATAAGAAATGTAAAGCATAATTACTAGGTTGAATGTCTTTAAAATTAAAAGCATGTTTATCATATTGAGTCTCTTAAACTCATAATGATAAATATGAATGATTTTCTAAAAGAAAACGATAATTGTACTTATGTGAATATAATTAGGATTTATGAATGATGATGTTAATATCCTATGTATGTGCATATATTTGTTGCAGATGATGAGTTAAGAGTTGAGAGACTGTACAAAAGGGGACTGTGAGTATTTCTTACTCACTGAGGATGATACGTGTGGTTTAGTCTTTAATGACTGGTGATCTCTGCTTTATTTGATTGTATGCTATTTGATGTTTAACATTTAACATGTGTAACATGCTTTGGTTGGAATTATGTATATGTTGTTGTTGGCATGATTATATGATGGTGTGATGTGAATCTGTTAATAAAGAGACTGAGGTTTATGTACCAAGGCATCAATCTAATGATAAGACCGATGGATGAACCAAAGGATGAAGGGTAAACAGAGAAAAACAGATATGGAAGTAAAGCCCAGTATTAGCGAAGAAGATAGCGCTAATGATGTGTTGACAAGAGATATGGTTTTGAGTATGTGAATAGTTAATGAAAAGGGATAAGCATAATTGTAGGTGAAAATGATCATGTGTATGTGAATATATTTGTCATTATTTGAATGCATCGTATATGGTTATATAAATCAGTGTGTCACTGTGGTTGAGGACCGTTGACTCACTCGACCACAGCATGAGATTGTGGTGTTAACCACAATCACATGCGAGTTTTGCAGGAACGAAGATAGGAGCTGCTAGGTTGATTAAGGACGAGACCTTTAGTTTGTAAATTTTATATACAATGATTCCGTAATGTTCGTACCGCATGTGGTACGCTTATTGTTATTTAAATGTATGTTATTATATCAGATCAAATAGTTATTATTTTATATATTGAGTTTATTCATTAAGCTCTGATGTATTATTGTAAAAGAAAGATGTACTCCGCTGTTAATTTTTTTTTCGATGACATCGTTGTTGATGTCGTAACGATACGTGAAAAAAAATCAAAATTTTCACTTACGCTTTTTATTAAAAAGCGGGTCGTTACACATACCAGCAACCTGGTCGCGCTTTTTACCAATTTCCTATAAAATTCAATACAACTTCATCCACTTTAACTTCGTCTCTTTCATTTTCTACAAACTTTGTGTTTGCCATGGTTCCCCAAGTGCAAAATCTTGGTGGTCATGGAATTGCCTTCACCATCAGTCCCACGAGGGACTTCACCCATGCTACAGCAAATCAGTATATGGGACTCTTCAATTCTTCCAATAACGGCCATCCTGCAAACCATATCTTGGCCATCGAGCTTGATACTGCTGGAAACCCTGAATTTGGAGACATTGATAAAAACCATGTGGGAATCGATGTCAACGGCCTGGTATCAGTTGAATCAGCTCCTGCAACGTATTTTACTGATAAAGAAGGGAAGAATATAAGCTTGGAGCTCACGAGTGGAAATCCAATGCATCTTTTGATAGACTATAATGAAGCAGAGAAGTTACTGAATGTAACACTTGCCCCAACCAGAATCCCAAAACCAAACAGGCCTCTCTTGTCAAGACACATCGACCTGTCTACAATTCTTTTGGAATCCATGTGTATTGGTTTCTCTTCAGCCACAGGTACACTTGCAAGTTACCACTACATTCTTGGATGGAGCTTTAATAAAAGTGGACCATCACAAAGCCTTGAAATTTCGAGACTTCCTCCACTTCCCCGACAGGGGAAAAGAGCGAAACCAGGCCCAGTGATAATAACTTCTCTCATAGCAGTAGCTCTTGTGCTGATAACCAACACTGGAGCTGCTTACATTTTGAGGAGGAAGAAATATGAAGAAATACGTGAAGATTGGGAAGAGGAGTATGGTCCCCACAGGTTCAGCTATAAAAGTCTCCACAAAGCAACCAAAGGTTTCAAAGACACGGAGCTTCTTGGAGAAGGAGGTTTCGGAAAGGTTTATAGGGGAATACTTGCTTCGTCTAATGTTCAAATTGCAGTGAAGAGAGTTGCCCATGATTCCAAACAAGGGATGAAGGAATTTGTTGCTGAGATCGTTAGCATGGGAAGACTGAGGCATAGGAACTTGGTGCAGCTCTTGGGTTATTGCCGACGAAGGGGAGAACTCCTCTTGGTCTATGATTATATGCCCAACAGAAGCCTTGACAAGTTCTTATATAGCAATGAAAATCCAAACCTTAACTGGTTTCAACGATTTCGAATCATCAGAGGAGTAGCAGCTGGCCTTCTTTACCTTCATGAAGAGTGGGAACAGGTTGTTCTGCATCGAGATGTAAAAGCAAGCAATGTTCTATTAGATGTTGAATTAAATGGAAGGCTTGGAGATTTTGGGCTTGCCAGATTATACGACCATGGCACCAATCCTCAAACCACCCATGTGGTTGGGACTGTGGGTTATTTGGCTCCGGAGCTTACTAGAACAAGAAAGGCAACCACTTGCAGTGATGTGTTTGCTTTTGGGGCTTTTATGCTCGAAGTGGCTTGTGGAAGGAGGCCGATAGAGGCACATGCTCAAGGACTGCCTGAAGAGGTGATTTTGGTTGATTGGGTCTCTGAGTGCTAGAGAAAAGATGCTATCCTTGATGCCAGTGATCCTAGATTGGAAGGTAATTATGTGGTCACTACAAAAATACCTTCATTTTGACGCGTGTCTACAGTACCCGTTACTGTAGACACGCGTCCAATTTGACACGTGTCATTTTAGACACGTGTCAAATTGTGAAGCCGTCCAAAATGGACACGTGTATGACATACACGTGTCCATTTGGACACGCATATGAAAAACACGTGTCCAATTGGACACGTGTATTCCATATGCGTGTCCAAATGGACACGTGTATTAATGTATTCCATATGCGTGTCCAAATGGACACGTGTATTAATACACGTGTCCATTTGGACACGCATATGGAATACACGTGTCCATTTTGGACGCGTGTATATATATGGAATACACGCGTCCAATTGGACACGTGTATTTCATATGCGTGTCCAAATGGACACGTGTAGTAATACACGTGTCAAAAATTTATTAATTCGCCAAATATATATTTAAAAAAAAAATCTGTGTTGTATTAATTATTTAAAAAAAAAAATCAAAAAAAAAACTCCTTACATTATTAATCATACAAATCTAATCCAAAAATACGGTGTAGATTACCCTAACCTAATTTACATATTGTACTATATGCTATATGTAAATTTGTTGGTTGGAATTTATACTTTTTAGGTTCCTTATTTATATATATATAGTATACTATTAAGCACGTAAACCCTATTAAGCACGTAAACCCTAACCTAATTAAACAAATTTGGTGCTAAATATATAATTAAACTAAATAGTTTAAATTAGGGTTTAGTTTTGTATACCATCTACGTTTAGAAACCAAAAAAAAAAAAAATTAAACATAACAAAGTTAAAAAACCTATAATTAATACTATATATATAGATATGCATGCATGTAAACGGTTTAGAAACTATATACAGTAACCTTTTTATTTATGTCTATATATAGTAAATGCAATTATTTTTAGAGTTCTGCGCTACATAATGAATTAAATACTTATAGTTTAGTCCCTCGTAAATTTATGGCTATATATAGTACATACTCTTAGGGTTAGGGTTTATAGCATATAGTATATACACTTAGGGCTAGGGTTTATACCTATATATATTATATATACTTAGGATTATGGTTTATCGATATATATAGTATATACACTTAGGGTTTGGGTTTTAGGGTTTATAGGTATATATAATATATACACTTAGGGCTATGTGTTATAATTTTATTGATTTTACGTTTAATGAATAATAATGTCAATATATTTTTCACGTGTCATTATTGTACACTTTTAAGTATATATATATATATTAAATCATGAGCAGTTCAAAATTAGATTGTTCCGATATATATAGTTATAGTTATAGTTATAGTTATAGTTATAGTACATTTACTTAGGGTTTAGTTTTATAGCTATATATATATATATATTATATACTTTTGGATAGAGGATTAGGGTTAGGGTTTATGACTAGATATAGTACGTACCCTCATGATTAGAGTTTATAGCTATATATAGTCTAGCACTTAGGGTTAGAGTTTAATTTTATGGTTAGGTTTTAGTTTTTATTTTTTACGGTTTTAGGTTTTAGTATAGTACGTACCCTTAAGGTTATAGTTTATAGCTATATATAGTATATACACTTAGGGTTAGAGTTTAATTTTTTGGACCATTAAATTATTATTTTTTAAATAATATATTTATTTATATATATAATTATTTTTTATTATATATATAGATATATTTATTACTTTTTAAATTAAATACAATTTCTACTATGGGGGACGTGTATTTTAGGGTTAGGGTTTTTTGCTATATATAGTACATACAGTTAGGGTTATGGTTGTTTGCTATACAAAATACATACACTTATGATTAGGGTTTATATGATGAGTTATATATATATATATATATGATGTACTTATAAGTACGTAAACCCTAACCCTAAATTGACATATTGTACTATATGCATAATTAAACCAACTTTGTGAAGCATATATGTAGACCCAAAAAAAAAAAAAAAAATTTGCAACATGAGTTCATGCAGTGCATGTACATGCAGTACATGCATTGCATGAACTTAGGGTTGCATGGGTTTATATAAAATAGATATAATATATATATATATATATATATATATTAAATATTAAATATATATACCATGTGGAGACGTGTATTTATAAACACGTCTCCAACTGTTTGGCCAGATGCCGCGCGGGAATTCTCCCGCGCGCCACCTGGCCAAACATTATATATTATATACGTTAAACAAATTAATAATATAAATATATATTATATTATATAAATTATATACTTATATTTATATATAAGAAATGGAAGCTACCCATTTCTTCTCTCTCGCTCTCTCTCTCTCTCTCTCTCTCTCTCTCTCTCTCTCTCTCTCTCTCTCTCTCTCTCTCTCTCTCTCTCTCTCTCTCTCTCTCTCTCTCTCTCTCTCTCTCTCTCTCATTTCTTCTCTCTCTCTCTCTGTCTCTCCGGCGAGCTCAGCCGGCCGGTGTGGTGAGCTCTGGCGTCGTCACGTCTCCCTCTCACCGACTGTCTCTCTCTCACCAATTCCCTCTAGCTCTCTCGCTCTCTCTCTCTCTCTCTCTCTTTCTCTCTCTTTCTCTCTCTACTGGGACGTCCCTCCGGCAGGGGTTGGCTAGGCCGTCGGTTCCCTTTCCTCCGGTCCGGTCAGTGGCTCTCTCTCTCTCTCTCTCTGTTCAGTCGCCGGTGCTCTTAATATATATTGCAGATAAATTTAGTGTTATATATATATACATTTGCTAACTTTTTTTTTCTTTCTCCATAATGTATATCCGAATATGCAGGTATATATATAAAGAAAGAGCCCTAAATCCACAACCTACCGTCGACAGTGAGTAATTTCCCCTTAAATTTGTATTTCATTTTTTTTTTTAACATGTAAATGAAATACTGATTGAATATATATTGTAATAATTTTTATTGTAATAATTTGGACATTTGTTCTTGATTGATAATTGTAATAATTTTTGGACTGTGTTATATTTTATTTTTTCAATTTTGCTGAATCAGTGTAAGCTTAAATTACTG
Source organism: Alnus glutinosa (assembly GCF_958979055.1). Taxonomy (NCBI): domain Eukaryota; kingdom Viridiplantae; phylum Streptophyta; class Magnoliopsida; order Fagales; family Betulaceae; genus Alnus; species Alnus glutinosa. The sequence goes on from NC_084894.1 coordinate 24,416,273, forward strand.
TTTTTTTTTTTTTTTTTTGGGGGGGGGTTTTCTTGGAGTAGGTATTTCATTTTTGCTATAGTTTGTGTTTTTTTTTTTTAACAATGCTGCATGTATTTTTGTGTTAGTACACATTTGATATTTAGAAATTGTGTAGGCGTTTGTATTTTTGTGTCATTTAGTGTTATATGTATTTTTATTTTTTTGAAAGCCATGTTCTTTTTTGCCATGTTGTGTTTTTTATGTTTTTAATTTTTCCTGTCCTAATTTTTTATTTGAGAGGTTATATATATATATATATATTTTGAATGTGTTATTATGGATTACAATGTTTTTTTGTTAGTCAAACAAAATCAAACAATGTCCGATATTAGTTTAACGTTATAAACCAACGATGACACTTTTGAAAATAATAAATGGGAACAACAAATAAAATGGGTTTGAATAAAAAAAGAAAAAAAATTAAAATTGACCGTCTACTTTTTAAGAAATACTTAAACTCCAACCCTAAACTTTATATCTTCAAATCATAACCATAAAACCAACACAATAATAAACCCTTAAATAAACTTTGAATCCTACACGTTCTTAAAAAAAAACCCTTACCCTAAACTCCAAACCCTAAATCGTAAACCCTAAAAAAAAAATTCCTACACTTTGAAACCTTAAAAACCCTAACCCTAAACCTTAAACCCTAAACCCTAAACCCTAAACCCTAAAGCCTAAAAAAAAATATCCTACACTTTCTAAAAAAAGAAACCCTAACACTAAAAACAAAAGTCCTATCCTTAAACCCTAAATCCTAAACCCTAAAAAAAAAAAATATCCTACACTTTCTAAAAAAAGAAACCCTAACACTAAAAACAAAAATCCTAACCTTAAACCCTATACCCTAAACCCTTAAAAAGAAAATTTCCTACACTTTCTAAAAAAAAAATTCCTAACACTAAAAACAAAAATCCTAACCTTAAACCCTAAACCCTAAGAAACTAAAACCCTAAACCCTAAACCCTAATCCTAGATCCTTTAAAAAAAAAAAATCCTACATTTTCTATAACCAAACCCTAACCTTAAACCATAACGAACCCTAAATCCTAAACCCTAACAAAAAAAAATATCATACACTTTCTAAAAAAAGAAACCCTAACACTAAAACCCTAAACCCTAAACCCTAAACCATAAACCCGTATAAAAAATAAAATAAAATAAAACCATAAACCTATACCCTAAACCCTTAAGAAAAAGAAAAAAACCAAAATCATACATTTTTTTTTTAGAAAAAAAACACCTAACCCTAAACCCTAACAAACCCTAACAAACCCTAACCCTAAACCCTTTAAAAAAAAAATAAAAAATCCTACACTTTCTAAATTTATACCCTAAACCCTAACAAACCCTAACCCTAAACCCTTTAAAAAAAAAAAATCCTACACTTTCTAAATTTATACCCTAACCCTAACAAACCCTAACCCTAAACCCTAACAAACCCTAACCCTAAACCCTTTAAAAAAAAAAAAAAATCCTACACTTTCTAAATTTATACCCTAACCCTAACCCTAAACCCTAACCCTAACAAACCCTAACCCTAAACCCTTTTAAAAAAAAAAAAAATCCTACACTTTCTAAATTTATACCCTAACCCTAAACCCTTCAAAAAATAAAAAAAAAATCCTACACTTTCTAAATTTATACCCTAACCCTAACAAACCCTAACCCTAAACCCTTTAAAAAAAAAAAAAATCCTACACTTTCTAAATTTATACCCTAACCCTAACCCTAACAAACCCTAACCCTAAACCCTAACAAACCCTAACCCTAAACCCTTTAAAAAAAAAAAAAAAATCCTACACTTTCTAAATTTATACCCTAACCCTAAACCCTTTAAAAAATAAAAAAAAATCCTACACTTTCTAAATTTATACCCTAACCCTAACAAACCCTAACTCTAAACCCTAACAAACCCTAACCCTAAACCCTTTAAAAAAAAAAAAAAATCCTACACTTTCTAAATTTATACCCTAACCCTAACCCTAAACCCTAACCCTAAACCCTAACAAACCCTAACCCTAAACCCTTTAAAAAAAAAAAAAAAATCCTGCACTTTCTAAATTTATACCCTAACCCTAAACCCTTTAAAAAATAAAAAAAAAATCCTACACTTTCTAAATTTATACCCTAAACCCTAACAAACCCTAACCCTAAACCCTTTAAAAAAAAAAAAAAATCCTACACTTTCTAAATTTATACCCTAACCCTAAACCCTTTAAAAAATAAAAAAAATCCTACACTTTCTAAATTTATACCCTAACCCTAACAAACCCTAACCCTAAACCCTAACAAACCCTAACCCTAAACCCTTTAAAAAAAAAAAAATCCTACACTTTCTAAATTAATTTGTCTGTATTTGTTCGCAGGTATTGATGGACCAGAGACCCCCTCATTATGCGTATCGGGCACCTAGCCCACCCGTGCCCCCCATGACCACGGCCACTGTTTCGACGGCATTGTATTCTGCAGTGTGGCCACACCACCAAGACGGGGCTTATAGACCATTGTTGCCGGGTACGGTGGCCGTGCCCACGTCAGATCACGGGCAGAGCACCACAGCTGGACCTTGCAGCTCTCCATTGTCGGAGCTGCCGACATTATCTCAGATAGGGTTCACCCAACCGGGTAACGCCTATCGATGGTGGGTGCAAGAGGGGATGGGGTCACAGGGTTATGCGCCGTACTTTCCGTATACGTATAGTCGACCTATGACGTGTAACCCTGATAGTGAGACGCAGGATTGTAGATTTCCATTGTCACAGACCGGGGAGATGCAGATGCCGGCTATGGGGTTGGGACAGATACCGGCACAGGCGGCGATGCCTGGCCAGATTTTGGGGCCGAGACAGATGCCAGCATCGGGGGCGAGTGAGGGCCCGGGGCATGTAGAGAGCCAGATGCCTTTATCTGGTGAGAGCCAGATGCCACTTTCCGGTGAGAGTCAGATGCCAGATGTGGGGGGGAGCCAGAGTACCCATGAGGAGGACGTTGCGATGTTGGGTACCGATCAGTTGGCCCCCGGTAGTCCCCAGGATATGGATTCAGATGATGATCAGCAGGATCCACAGGCCGGAGGGGTTGGCGAGGAGGTTGCGGGCGACCCAGCGACCCAGCACATACGGATTGAGCAGATTCGGTTGATGGGTAAGTACATATTTAGACATCCTTCAAACTCATATTTTGTTACCAAAATATTTTTTTTTTGGTTTTGAAATAAATAAATATTTGATTACAAATTGTTTATATATATATATGTTCTTTAATCTTATGATTAAATGTTGAATATTTTTTTTATTAGGGTACAACCCAGACGGGACCATTTATTATGAGGTGATTGACGACCCAGCGAGAAACTGGGTCCTCCTGAGGGGGAAGAAGGTTGTATTGCAGTACAATGCTGCTATACAACCTGTAGGACGGGCCTGCAATCGATTTCGGCGGGCTGAGGGCAAGCTGATCAGGAGTGGGTCCTACATACACATGCGGGACGAATGGGCGAAGGTAAATAGGCAGATTAAGCAGGCAATGTGGGACGCGCTGATGGTATGTCTATGAATATAATTTAATTTTTTATTGGAATTAAACTTGAGATTAATGTTTTTCTTGAAGTTTTTAAACCTATAAAAATGTGTTGAATGTGCAGGAGGAGTTCTATCTACCTGTATCAGTAGACGCGCGCAGGGCAAAATAGGAGGCTTTATGTGATATTGGCTGTAAGCACCGCTCGTGGAAGTCGAGGTTCAAAACCAAACTATGTATTAGAGACGGTGACACGCCCGAGAGTATCCGTGCGAGAATGCCGGACAATTTTTTTGGCACCTATGACGCAGAAGATGTAGAGTTCCTGCTGACAGATTGGTGCCGTGAGCAAAAAATCGTAAGTAGGCCAAGAAAATGTTGTGGTTTTTTAATAACAGTTTATTTAATTTTAGTTCTAATTTAAGTGTGTCAATGCTTACATTTTTATTTTCATGTTAAATGCGTAGGCAACCTCTGAACGGATGAAGAGGCTGCGCGAGCAGAATGACCTTCCTCATTGTACGGGATCTAAAAGTTATGCCAGATTTAATCACGAGGAGGTATGAAAATATATATGTTTATGTTATATATATTTGTTGCTAATTGTTTTTATTTTTCTTTATACTATTTTTATCGCTATCTGTTTGTTATATATGTCAACTGCATGACGACAGACATGTACATCTGGCACGCCCCCCACTCGCGCCGCGTCGTTCGTGAAGACCCACACAAGGAAGGACGGCACTCACGTGAAAGAACGTACACGGGTCCTATGCGTATGCTACTGATTTAATTTACTATTATTTTTAAAATTATGTGTGATTTGTCATTATTCAATATATGACTTTTTCATGTTGACGACGTACAGGAGAGGATGACGCAGAGTTTATCCAGTGATCCAGCCGCCACGCAAAGCGTCTCCGCAGACACGGTGCGTTGGGCACCGAACGACGCTTACGAACAGGCGGTTGGGAGGCCTGAGTATGCAGGGAGGGTTCGGCAGGTTGGGCCGAACGTCACACCTGTTCGGGGGACATGTTTCTCATATAGGCCTCGGTCACAAGGGGGACCATCTCAGGGCACGTCTCGGGATTGGGCCGAACACACTCGGAAGATGGAAGAGATGCAAGCGGAGCTACAGGCTGAGCGAGCGAGGAATGACCTGTTGGAGCAGCGCCTGCGACAGGTTGAGGTCTTCATGTCCTCCATGGGAGCATCAGCACCATGTCTTGGTACGCCTTCACCTGCACACGTAGGTAGTACGTCGTCTGTTAGTAGTGCATCTACAAGTATGATTTATATTGTGTGTAGGACAAAATTAATTTCAATTTATTTTAATTACCCCTTTAAGTTTGCAAGTAATATTATATACTTTAATTGTCTATATTATTTGCAGGTAATTCGACAACGGTTGGTACGTTGTCGCCTGTTGGACGACGGCTGAGCCAGCATTCCATTGTCGCTACACCTTCGCCCGGTATACCATTCCTTGCGCAGCAATCGCCGGTTGGCGAGAACACGCCTGGGACGGTACCTCCTCATTCGCAGGGACGCCCTTCAGATTTGTAGATATTTTGTGTAATTAATTTTTATGTGTAAATATTTGCTTAGTTAACGAATATGTTATTAACTTATGATTTGTGTAATATTATTTTGTGCTGTTTTTCGGTAAAATCAATATTGCGTTATTTGTTGTCGGAAATAATAAAATTTGAAATTACGAAAAATTATTATACCAAATAATTTGAAATAACCAATACCAAAACTAAATTGAAAAAAAAAAAAATCCAAATTGAATTTTTCATTTAATTAAATTTTTTATTTATTTATTTAATCGTATTTTTAATTTAATTTAAAAATACAATTAAATAATTAAATTAAAAATTTATTTAAATGAAAAATTCGATTTGGATTTTTTTAAAAAAAATATAACCAATTTGACACGTGTATTGAGATACACGTGTCAAATTTGACACGTGTATTTCAATACACGTGTCAACTTACTTTGACACGTGTATTGAGATACACGTGTCAAATTTGACACGTGTATCTCAATACACGTGTCAAATTGGTTTGACACGAATATTTTCAATACTCGTCTCAAACGGTTTGACACGTGTATTGAGATACACGTGTCAAACCAATTTGACACGCGTATTGAGATACACGTGTCAAATTTGACACGTGTATCTCAATACACGTCTCAAATTGTGCACTTAATGTCGTTCACATTTGACACGCGTCTCACGCGTGTCAAAGTGCACGTGTCTAAATTTTGACACGTGTACAGCACTGTACACGTGTCAAAATGCGCGTGTCAAATTACTATAAATTTTGTAGTGGGTGGAGGAAATGGAATTGGTTTTGAAAATAGGCCTGTTTTGCTCACATGCAGTGCCAACAGCTAGGCCTAGTATGAGGCAAGTGATGCAGCTGGTGGATGGCGATGTTCATCTGCCAGAATTACCACGGGACAGTCCTTTTGGTGCATTTGCAAGTTCTGAATCATCTGATTTCATGTCATTTCCTTTTACCCTGGCTTCTGCCCCTTCCATGGGTAGCACTGATTCAATCCTGAAAAGTGGTCGATGAATCGACTGCATGTCTTATGCTAGATCATGAAGCTATGCATAGGACCAATCAAGCAGTGCGACATAGAAAGTTTATAGATCAATTGGAGGTTGGAGAGAAGAGAGAAAAAACTTGTGATAAATATGTTGCATATATCGTTTCTTTCACTAAATCTAGACTTTGAAAATGATATTAGGTACTAGTCTACTTAAGCCTTACATAGTACAGCAAAATAAATTCAGTTGTTGCAAGCTTTATATATGGCTCGTTATTTGAGTAGTGTTTGCAGAAACTAGATTGAGTGGTTCATCAAATTTTATACTCTGTAGTAGTTTTTCGTTCTTTTTTTCTTAATTAATAGGAAGGGACTCTCTCTACACAAGCATATTTTCCAACCCCTAATTTGTTACAAGTGTGGCATACGTTGAAGATCATTGCTCAGATTCAAGCATTAGGAGACATTCTAGACTCATATCCCTATTAACGAAGTATGGATACACGTAATGCCTGTCTCTTCCTTGGTGTGTGTGTGGATCAGATTCGTGTTTAAGTGGATAAAACAAAACAATGAAAGTTTAAACAACCTCGTATTATTTGATTTGTGGGCCTTTAGATCCATTAGACTAGTTGTGGCTGATTGAAGAGACATTGCCGGATAGAATCCTTTTAATTTTATTTTATTTTATTTTGTTCGAATTTGAGAGATTTCAAACAGGTAATTGTGAGAGACTACTCATACGACTCATTTAACCGGATAAGTAGTTGGACAACCTAACTTTTATTTGCACAAATAAATTCTATAAGTTGTCTCTCACAATCACCTATCAGAATTCTCTCAGATTCAATCAAATAATCTAAAAGAATCCTAATTCGACATCGCCTTGGTAGGATGCACGTCAAGATGGTGCGCTTAAGTGTCAATTGGCCAAGGACAATTAACGCATGTTTTGTATTCAAATTAGTTAAAAGTTAGCTGGCTTGTCAGAGGTTAGTTGGGCTTAGTTGGCCAGCTATAAAGTTGTTAGAAATTGAGAAGGCTTTATAAGCCCAATTCTGTGATGAACAAGAGAAATAATATTTTCATATCTCATATACATTTTTTTGTACATCTCATTTATAAATCTACCTTTTGATTTATGGGACCCACATTAGGCCTCATAAATTTAATGGCAGATCTGAAATTTGGTTGTATACAGATGTACAAGAGATGTATCACTACCAAAAAAACTGGATTTCTAAATGGTTTTTTTATAGACGGTTTTAGAAACTGTCTAGAAAAAAAAATTTACGGACATTTTTCTTGAAACCGTCAGAAAAAAAAATAGGGACAGTTTAATAGAACCGTCCTTAAAAACACAAACAGTTTGAATAAAATCGTCCGAATTTAGAAAATTCCAGATGGTTTTTTTAAAACCTTCCATAACCTAGTTCTAAAATTAGTAAAAATCGTGGATATATCAAGAAAGTTCAAACGTACCCTCTCTCTCTCTCTAGCTTAGGATCTCTCTCTCTCACCCGCCCAGCGGTCCTCTACCGACCCATTCTTTGGCACTCTCTCTCACTCAGACCGGCATTCTCTCTCTCTCTCTCTCTCTCTCTCTCTCTCTCTAGCTCAAGATCCGTCCGGCTCTCTCTCTTTCTCTCTCTCTAGCTTGTACTCCGTCCAGCCCCTCTCTCTATCAGATCGAGAAAATGCCGGCCCGCCCTCTCCTTCTCCGGTGACACCTAACGGGTCCCAGCTAGCCCGAGAGCCACACCCCCAACGCTCGGTGTAAAGGTTATTTTTAAATTTTTTTTGCTATTTTTTTTCTTTTAAATTTGTAATTAGGTTGGTGATTTGCATACTATGGACTTTAATTTTTGGGTATTTTATTTTTTTCCGTTTTAATTTTTATAATATTTGATTATTTGGTTGAAATATAACACATTTTATTTGGTTGAAACTATATATCACATATATAGTTTTGCCTTACTTAGTCATGTCATGGGTGGCTAACATCTCAGTAGCCGGTTATTATCTTTTTTTTTTTTTCTTTTTTTCTTTTTTTTTTTTCTTTTTTTCTGATTGGTTTTTGAAACTGTCCATCTACAATTGAGAAACAGTTTTGGTGATTAGTTGCTCTATGTTATATATTTATTAAAATAAAAAAATAACTAAAAATTCAAGGTTGTTTCTTTTAAACATTTTCTTTTCTTGCCTATATTAGTAACAAAAAAAAATTATGTACTTGTTGGTTATAATTGGTTCATGCAGCTGGTGGGTCGTTTTCATCTTTAATTCAATTCCATTTTCAAATCCAAATACTCTTTGAATAAAAGAAGCAAAATATATTACTGGTATTTGGAATATAATTAGAATTTCATTTCTCGAATCTTTGTATTTGTATGACCTAATCCATAAAAAGGACACCCTCCTGAACAAAACTTTGGTTTAAGAGGCGAATTTGAATTCAAAACTCAACCATCATTATAACATCAGCATGGATGATGGGTCAAAGAGTGATGGCAAAATTGATGCCTTCAAATTTGCTTTATAATTTCATTTATTGCTATAGTAAGCCATAAATGAAAGTGAATGACAAGGGAAAAGAACTAAAGAGGAAACCCACTACAAATCAAACTGAAAGGGACTAAGGAGGATCTTTGCTAATTGCCACTGCCTAAAGGAAGATCCAAAAGTGGACTTTCTTGGATATGAGATAATGAGAGTGAGGTTACATTTTTTGTCTTTTCTGAAGCCCCACTAAATTTTTTTAAACATAATATCAGTACGTAGTTGCCTTTAGATCACAGAGTTAATACTAATAGAGTGGATATAAACTACCCCAAGCTCACTCAATCAACCCACTATGTGGAAAATAATTAGAGAGTTGGTAGCCCATCATGTGTCAAGCATATAGGATAACGAGTAATCAGCAGCTCACCATCAAATCACATAATCACTCTCACAAGAAAACTCAATCACCAGCTCTCAAAATCTTACTTTTTATTGTCGTTACATCCATGTCAATAGAAAAAGAAATCACATTGCTAGTCAACACTATATTATAAATAATTATATGATATTTGATATATTCTTCTTCTACCTCTTTTACATAAATTCAAATAACTACTGATTTTTGTCCTATAATGACGATTTGGTGGATCAAATCAGTATAAACCAACATTAAACAACAATAAACAATCATAAAATGCTACTTATCACAGATTTAGACACCTTAAAACTGTTTATATTTTAAAGTTTTTGTTCTTTTTCAACCAACTTTTTATTAACCATTGTTACTGAAATTTTTGCACAGCTATTGAACATATATGCACCAAGTATATATATATGAAATGCTAAAAAGTTTTGGCCTATATATTTAACAATGTTAGCCATCCTAAAACCACTTAAAATGTTAAGTTTTGGTTATCGGCGTGGAGATAATATTATTATTTTTAGTGCATTATTCAATAACTTTTTTTTTTTTTTTGTTTTTGAAGTAAAATGCAAAACTTCGATTTACCAATTCTTAATCACTCCCCTTATGAAACAAATCCTTCTTGCTTGGTGTATGGATTCTGTTTAAATTCTGTAGTAAATTATTTAATTTTCAATGTATGAAAATATCGGATCGGAGCTGGTTCCTGAAGGGTACAAGGAAAAAGAGAGGCAGCATCCAAGAGCAGTTCACGTGGTTTCCAAGAAGCATGTGTTGGCATTCAGTGTTAATCTTGGTGGTGGTGATCAGAACGAAAAGCAGAAGCCTACAATGACTAAAACTGTGACTGCCGATCAGAAATTGTCACCATCGGATGAAAAAACCCATGCGATTGCTTCAAATTTTCAAGGCCTCACCGTTTCAGCCCCGACAGCTTCACAAACCATTTCAGGCGAGGAAGCTCCACAACCTCATGCCGGTGGCCAGCTCCACAAACTTACTCAACCTCGACGACTCCACAAGCTTATTCTGCCCTGGCTGCTCCACATGCATAACGGAGATGCTAGTTTTGGAGAGCAAATTTGGGATAAGGGTGTTTCGGTGGAGTATTTGATTCATAAGATTGAGCTAGGGAAATATGAGAGAGCACTTTCTCAAGTGATATTGGCCGGAGACGATGAGTCCCAGAAGAACTCCTGGTGATATGGGTGTGGTGGAGAAGGTGAAAGAGGCTGTCACTTCTTTTCTCCGGAATGAGTCATCCAAATACAGTACAACTGCAAATTTAGCTACAAACACGCAAATTTCCGCCGATGCATGTTCGGTGGCTAAAAGCTAATCGTCACTCCTTCCGATCTCCACCAATGCTCATGAGGGTAATTTTTTTTTTTTTTGAAGAAAACTTTATTTACCACCTTTAATCTTTTATCACTTTTGCAATCATACTCATAAACTTTAAAAATTGTCAATTTAATATATTTATCTTTTAGTTTTTTTTTTTTGCAATTTCACCTATCTGTTATGATTTTCTGTTAAATCTTGTCAAAATTCTCAAAATACCCTTATTTTATTTTTGTTTTTTTCCATTTCACATATCTCATGGGTCTTTTTCTATTGCAGTTGATGATGAAGAGAATAATGGAAGAAAAGTCCATGCCAATTGAGCGAGGAATGCAACTGTTAATAAAGAATCAAATTTCTGAACCATGTACGAGTTTTAGGCATCAATAATCACTACAAAAAACTCTAGAATTGGCCGCGTGTCTACAGTACCTGTTACTGTAGACACGCGTCCAATTAGCCACGTGTATACAGTATACGTGGCTAGAAGTATACGCATCACAGTTGGCCGCGTGTATTTAACTGGCCGCGTGTATTTAATACACGTGGCCAATTGTTTTTATTAAATATATATTAATAAAAACAAATTTTATTAAGTTTTGTATATGGCCACGTGTATTAAATACACGTGGCTAATTGTTTTTATTAAATATATATTAATAAAAGTAAATTTTATTATGTATATATACGTATAAGATAACTGGCCGCGTGGCCTAAAGCCACGCGGCCAGAATTTGTGAAGATAGCAGTGGCGCGCGGGACTTGTCCCGCGCGCCACTGCACAGTAATTTCAAATGAAAAAAAAAAAATTCGTTAAATACATGCAGTTCACCATGTTCTCTCTCACTGTACCGCTCTCTCTCTCTCTCTCTCCTCTGTATCTCTCTGTCTCTCGCTCTCTCTGTCTCCTCTGTATCGTTCTCTCTCTCTCTCTCTATCTCTATCTCTCTCTCGCTCTCTCTCTCTCTCGCTCTCTCTCTCACGGTGTGTTCTCTCTGTACCGCTCTCTCTCTCTCTCTCTCTCCTCTGTATCGCTCTCTCTGTCTCTGTCTCTCGCTCTCTCTCTCTGTCTCTCTCTCTCGCTCTCTCTCTCTCTCACACGGTGTGTTCTCTCTCTCTCTCTCTGTATCGCTCTCTCTCTCTCTCTCACAGTGTGTTCTCTCTCTCTCTCTGTATCGCTCTCTCTCTCTCTGTATCTCTCTCTCTCTCTGTCTCTCTCTGTATCTCTCTCTCTCTCGCTCTCTCTCTCTCTGTCTCTCGCTCTCTCTCTCTCTCTCTCTCTCTCTCGCTCTCTGTATCTCTCTCTCTCCCTACTGAACTTGCTCGTACGTGTTTTCCTCTTCAATTTTTTTTTTTTTTTTTTTTTTTTTTTTCCAGTTATTATATTTTTTTCCTCTAAAAGTAAAGAATTAAATTAAAAATACAATTTATTATATTTAAAAAATAATTAAATACAGATTTAAATTAAATAAAAAATTATTTTTTATTTTTTTTTAAAAAAAAAACATATTGCCACGTGTATAATAATACACGCGGCCAACTGTTGGCCGCGCGTATTTTAATACACGCTGCTAATTGGCCGCGCGTATTAAAATACACGCGGCCAATTGTGCAGTTAGTGTCAACCGAATCCACCGCATGTATTTACGTGGCCATTTGCACGCGGCCAACAGTTCGCCACGTGTACAATGACCGTACACGTGGCGAACTGCAAGTGGCGAAAAACAATTTTTTTTGTAGTGAATTAAGTAGTTTGACGAGATCATTTCTTCTGTTTGAATAAGCCATCTATGATATATAGTCGCCAATAAACAGTTTCTGCAGCTCTAAATGTTCAAAAATGTCCAATTCAATGCAACAAATGTGGGCCTGTAGTTTTACATATTAAAAAATAAAATAAAGGGATAATTACACTTAACCCCACTGATTTATCCATGGTGTGGTGATTTACCCCCCAATATACCAAAATTGGTATATGACCCCCCCGAACTTGCCAACGTGTGGCAAAATCAACCTTCCGTCCAATCGACCGTTCGTTTGGACGAAAAGTCGGTCACGTGCAAGTCACGTGACTTAGGGAGGGTCTCTGTCTTAAACGGTCACGTGATTTGCATGTGACCGACCTTCCGTCCAAACAAACGGTCGATTGGACGGAAGGATGATTTTGCCACGTGTTGGCAAGTTTGGGGGGGTCATGTACCAATTTTGGTACATTGGGGGGTAAATCGCCACACCGTGGATAAATCAGAAGGATTAAGTATAATTATTCCTAAAATAAAATAAAAATCCATGGATGATCATTGAATGCACTGATTATACCAAATCAGTTAATTGTTGTTAACTTAAATTTATCTTTTTCTTATCTGTTTAAACTTTTGAGATAAGTGTTGATTTAAATGAAATAAGTGTTGTCAGTACACTTGTAAAGTTTGTGTTTCATATTGGCAAAGCATAAAGATTAATGAGTAATATTTTTTGTACAACTCTTACACAATTTTTGTACAACTCTAACAACTTTTTTTAGGATCAACCATTGAATATTTAGGGTTTACATGCAGGAAAACAAATCCAATAATAAATTATAAAAAAAGTAGTTAGAATTGTGCAAAAGTTGTGTAAGAATTGTATAATAAACATTACTTAAAGATTAATAGTAGTTAATATATCTTGGTGGACCCAAGTTCATTAGCTTAGGCTTTTAGGCTAGAAGTTGTGTCTCAAAACTTCAATACACCTAAAGAGAAAACATATTTGTTGGTTGAATTTGTTAAGAGTATGTCCCACATTAAAAAATAAATAAAGAAAATGAAAAGTCAATGGACTTGAGTGATTTCCAAATATGTATATGTTTACTCTTGCGATTCTCTCCCTAATAATTCCCTCCTTTTATTTTCTTTTTAAAAAAATTCCCTCCTCTACACGTAACAACAACATCAAATTGACAAGACCTTTCTAATAAGACATGATCCCATCCATCCCAAGTACATCAAAAATAATGGTATCATTATATTACGAGTAATAATGCTTATTGTATACAAAGTGTACACAATTCCTTAGTATTTATTGATTAATTTTATTTTATTTTTTTAAAAAAAAAAATTGCTTGACACAATTTGTGTACGACAAGCATTATTCTTATAATATTAATTGGTCAATCGGTATAGGAATCTGACAAATTTAATAATTTTTCTTAAAAAAGTTGCAGGGTATTAGTCCATGAAAATAAATTTGGCAATATTAATTACTACTTCTAGAAATTCTACCTCATATGGCCTATTAGATGAAATTAAAATTGACAATTTTTAATATGATTTGCGAACACGACACGGATTTAATATAAAATTAAATGATTTTGATTAAAGAGTCAGACCCCTTTAGTTAAATAAGTCGGGTTATAATTGACCTATATAGTCTTATTCATATGTTTCGATATGACCTAAATTCGACACAAAATATGACTCACGAATTCGATATGAACCCAATACAAAATTAGAGAGTTAAGGGTGAAGAGATTTACTCGTTTAATTAAATGGGTCGTGTTTTAGTTGACTTATATAATCTTATACCCATATCTCAAAACAAACTGAACCCAACGTGTGAACACGAGTCACCGCCCCTAAATGAAGCAAATCAGCTCGTACAAGCTTGGGTACAAGAACATTAATTCACTGCAGGCCAACCTGCACATGATGAATAATAAAAGCTCTGTATACTCGAATAAAACCAAAGGATAAAAAAAAAAAAAAAAAAAAAATGGCATACGATGGATATTTGTGGGCATTTTAATTTTAGTTATAATTGAAGAAGCAAATGAATGAGCGAACCAAAAAGAAAAGAATTGGCACAGGATCAAATATTGGTGTTAGCCTATACTTCTAATACCATGTAAGAATTTATTAGCTAGGAAGAAGAGAGAACAAGAAAGAGAAACATATAGAATTAAGGTGATTCGGCCTATGGCTTACGTTCATACGTCAAAGCCTTTTTTTTGCTACATCTTTTATTTTTATTTTATTATATATAAGACTCTATTTATAGAGAAAATAGTCTAAACGTTTATAAGTCTCTCTTCTACTTCTACACTAACAACAATAAATTTAATTTATCTTCAGAAAACTCTTACCTTCTTAGTGCTTGTAACTCTTGTCCCACTAATTACAAACACACCCTGAGATTTTGGGCAAAATCAAAGCACATGAAGGTCGAATTTTTTCTGAAACTAGCGTCGAAAAATTATGTACAAGGACTGGCCCTTTCTTCAAATTTTGAATCAAACATGACTTTTGTAAACCTTCTACTAATACCGAAACCCCACATGTATGTACACTTTCAACTAATTTCCGAGGTTGACAACTGACAAGTAACTGCTACCGAAGCCCTTGTCTGCAAACTCTGAATTAAAGATGACCTGTAAACCCGAAAAGAATCGGTTAAGATGACTTGTTCAAATATCTTGTTTGACAAACACTTTTTTTTTTTTTTTTTTCTCTTTTTTTATTAAAAAAAAAGTAACCATATAATACTTACAAAAGAGACGGTAAAATGAACGTGATAAATGAGTTTAAATAGTAACATCACTTATTTATATATATATATATATATATATATATATATATATATATATATATATATATATATATATGACTGCCTATAAAAATTAAGTTGGGATAAGTAGTTGATAAGAAAATTGTTTATAGTTAGAGTTAATAATTTTTTACATGACTTGCAAAATCAACACGAATTTAACATGAAATTAGAAGGTTACGGTTAATGAGTTAAATTAAATTTAACTTATATAATCTTATATTTATATCTTGACATGATTATAACCTGATACGAGAACACGCATTAACACCCTACTCAAAGGAGGCTATAGAATGAAAAAAAAAATGTTCATTGAAAACACATTGAAAATATTTATTTCAAATGGTGGTAAGATTGCCGAGTACGAAGGAAATTAAGATTGGGACAATTTTCTTTCCTTGCGGTAACAAGAAGGCATTGGAAGAATCATTTTTCTATTGCCCTACGAAAACAAAACAATAAATGATGAGTAATGACATCTGATCCATCTAAAGGAAGAGGTTAAAAAGTCGTTTACCTAATTACAAATTTTAGTCGGTCTTCTCATCTCTTTGGAGGGAAAGTGGTTGGTTCCCTTTGACTGTGTCCTCTGGGAATTAGATGCTCACATTTTCTGAAACCTCTCTATGTCTACAAAAAAAGATCTTCCACTATATATGCTCGTGTTTTTCGTTTCAATCTGTTTTGATCTTCTCCCCACCACATTTAACATGAAAAAACGCCTTCGTTTACAAAAAGCAGGCTTTTTTCCTCTCTACCCAATGGCTACGTTTCTTAGATCACTTCATTTTCTGATACTTCTCTATGTTTCCAATATTCCATTGGCCTTCGCTCAAGACGAAAACCAATTTATCTACAATGGCTTCAAGCGAGCCAAGCTTCATCTTGATGGAACCGCAGTAATCCATAGCAATGGTTTATTGCAGCTAACCAACATTTCATACCAACAAGTTGGCCGTGCTTTTTACCAATTTCCTATAAAATTCAACACAACTTCACCCACTTTAACTTCGTCTCTTTCATTTTCTACAAACTTTGTGTTTGCTATGGTTCCTCAAGTGCAAAATTTTGGTGGTCACGGCATTGCCTTCACCATCAGCCCCACGAGGGACTTCACCCATGCCACTGGAAATAAGTATATGGGGCTCTTCAATTCTTCCAATGACGGCCTTCCTGGAAATCACATCTTGGCCATCGAGCTTGATACTACTGAGAACCCTGAATTTGGAGATATTGATAAAAACCATGTGGGAATCGATGTCAACGGCATGGAATCAGTTGAATCAGCTCCGGCAACGTATTTTACCGATAAAGAAGGGAAGAATATAAGCTTGGAGCTTGTGAGTGGAAATCCAATGCACCTTTGGATAGACTATAATGAAGCAGAGAAGTTACTGAATGTAACACTTGCCCCAACCAGGATCCCAAAACCAAACAGGCCTCTCTTGTCAAGACACATCAACCTCTCTCAAATTCTCTTGGAATCCATGTATGTTGGTTTCTCTTCAGCGACAGGTAAACTTGCAAGTTACAACTACATTCTTGGATGGAGCTTTAATAAAAGTGGACCATCACAAAGCCTTGAAATTTCGAGACTTCCTCCACTTCCCCGACAGGGGAAAAGAGCGAAACCAGGCCCAGAAATAATAACTTCTCTCATAGCAGTAGCTCTTGTGCTGATAACCGTCACTGGAGCTGCTTACATTTTGAGGAGGAATAAATATGAAGAAATACGTGAAGATTGGGAAGAGGAGTATGGTCCCCACAGGTTCAGCTATAAAAGTCTCTACAAAGCAACCAAAGGTTTCAAAGACACAGAGCTTCTTGGAGAAGGAGGTTTCGGAAAGGTTTACAGAGGAATACTTGCTTCGTCTAATGTTCAGATTGCAGTGAAGAGAGTCTCCCATGATTCCAAACAAGGGATGAAGGAATTTGTGGCTGAGATTGTTACCATGGGAAGACTAAGGCATAGGAACTTGGTGCAGCTCTTGGGCTATTGCCGACGAAGGGGAGAACTGTTGTTGGTCTATGATTATATGCCCAACGGAAGCCTTGACAAGTTCTTATATAGCAATGAAAATCCAAACCTTAACTGGTTTCAACGATTTCGAATCATCAGAGGAGTAGCAGCAGGCCTTCTTTACCTTCATGAAGAGTGGGAACAGGTTGTTCTGCACCGAGATGTAAAAGCAAGTAATGTTCTATTAGATGCCGAGTTAAATGGAAGGCTTGGAGATTTTGGGCTTGCCAGATTATACGACCATGGAACCAATCCTCAAACCACCCATGTGGTTGGGACTGTGGGTTATTTGGCTCCGGAGCTTAGTAGAACAGGAAGGGCAACTACTTGCAGTGATGTTTTTGCTTTTGGGGCTTTCATGCTCGAAGTTGCTTGTGGAAGGAGGCCGATAGAGCTACAGGCCCAAGGGGTGATTTTGGTTGATTGGGTCTCTGAGTGCTGGAGAAGGGAAGCTATCCTTGATGCTAGTGATCCTAGATTGGAAGGTAATTATGTGGTGGAGGAAATGAAATTGGTTTTGAAAATAGGTTTGTTTTGTTCACATGCAATGCCAACAGCTAGGCCTAGCATGAGGCAAGTGATGCAGTTGTTGGATGGTGATGCTGATCTGCCGGAGGTACCACATGATAGTGCTTTTGGTCCATTTGCAAGTTCTGAATCATCTGATTTCATGACATTTCCTTTTACCCTATCTTCTGCCCCTTCTATGTGTACCACTGATTCAATTTTGAAAAGTGGTCGTTGAATCGACTGCATGTCTCATGCTAGCTTGATCATGAAGCGATGCTTGGGACCAATCAAGCAGTGCGACATAGAAAGCTTATAGATCACTTGGAGGTTGGAGAGAAGAGAGAAAAAACTTGTGATGAATATGTTGTATATACCGTTTCTTTCACTAAATCTAGACTTTGAAAATGATGTTAGGTACTTGTCTACTTAAGCCTTACATAGTACAACAAAATGAATTCAGTTGTTGCAAGCTTTATAGATCGTTATTTGAGTAGTGTTTGCAGAAACTGGATTGAGTGGTTCATCAAGTTTTCTACTCTGTAGAAGTTTTTCATTTTTTTTTTCTTAATAGGAAGCCACTCTCTTTACATAAGCATATTCCAACCTCCAATTTGTTACAAGTGTGGCATATGTTGAAGATCATTGCTCAAATTCTAGCATTCAGGAGACATGCATTCTAGACCCATCCCTGTTAAAGAAGTATGGATATTCGTAATGCCTCTCCTCTCTCTTGGTGTGTGTGTGGATATGTGTTCAAGTGGATAAAACAAAACAATTTAATAAATAAATGAAAGTAGTTCCTCGAAATATCTGAATATTTAATCCATTAACCCTTCATTCTATCATTTATTGACTGTTTATTCACTTACAAATTACCAACAAAATAAAGAGATTGAGCATCACAGCAACCTTAAGGCAGTTTCAATTAGTGTCCCACCACATTGTTTTAAATGTGGTGAACCTAAACATAGGATTGTAGAAAGGGTGACCATTAATATTAATGCAGTGAAAGGTGGACATAACAAGAATTTTCATGATCACTCCAAAAGGGATATGAAGTTTATCAAAAAGATAACTAATTTACAAAGAAAATAGAGAAACACTCATAAAAGAAAATTTATTCAATGAAGGATAATGAAAAATAACAATAAAACATGATTTTATATAGAGTACATACTACAAATTCTAATCCTAAGTTTAGTAAAATTAATCATGAACAAAAAATTAAATAAGTACTCCTAATCCTTAACGTATTAAGAACTCTTAATTATATATATATAAGCTGAGTTTTGCCTAAGAGAGAGCCTAAACTATGGACACTTGGCATGAACCGGTCATCATTAAAACTGAACCGGTCCTTTAATTAACCCATTAATTGGTGAGATTCAGCAAATGATTTTCTTCATTTGAAACGTTGACAGTAGTGCCTTGCCACATTCCACGTTCGTTTTCAAACCGTTTCTTTTCATCTGTTTTGATTTCTTCATTCAATTTTTTCCAAACGTTTTCATTATTTTTTTTATTAATTTTTTTAAATGTTAGTTTTCATGCGTTTTGATTTCTTCGTGTTATTGGATTTAAAACCAGGCATT
The DNA here is from genome assembly GCF_958979055.1 of Alnus glutinosa. NCBI lineage: Eukaryota > Viridiplantae > Streptophyta > Magnoliopsida > Fagales > Betulaceae > Alnus > Alnus glutinosa. The sequence goes on from NC_084894.1 coordinate 24,435,358, forward strand.
CTCTAAAACTTTCTTCACTTTGTTTCTTATGTTTTCTCTTTACTTTTCCCAGAAAATTAAATTGAAACTCTCTTATCTCTGTTCAATCTTCTACGACGTCTCCCACACTCTTAAGTTTTCTTTTTATACATTTCTTTTTTATTCTTTTTTGATAAGTTAAATTTCTTTTATATTTATTTGTGGGTTTTATGTCGATAAAAATGTAAAGAAAACATTGCAAAGCCTTTCAAATCCAAAAATTGAAATTAAGAAACGCCATATATCTATTTTTTAGCAACCAAGAAAAAATATAAGCGTTTTGAAATCAGATATGACGTTTTTTGTTTCTTTTTATTTGCTTTGGCGAGAGTGGCATTTCACTTCAATCCATCAACACCTCTCCCAAGGTTCAGAGATGATATGCAGGGGACGGGAAACCGTCCCCTTGTAGGCTCTTTTGATTAAAAAAATAAAATTTAATAAAAAAGTGTACTTTGATATCACATCAAAAGACACTTTTTTATTAAAATTTAATTTTTTAACAAAAAGGACCTGTTTTTTGGTCCCCCAACAATCATCCATTCCCCCCCTCCAGGTTTCGAGATGCTTTAGAAAAATCTACTCAATTTTTTTTTGCCAACTTTTTTTTTTTTTTTTTTTTTTTTTTTTTTTCCATTTTGCCCTTGTCCCCACTTCAAAGTTCAATCCATCCTCTCCTTAATGGCATCACGTGAATGCTAGAAATAAAAATTATATTTTAACTTTTTCCCTTCTCCCCACCTCGAGTCCTCAATCCATCACCTCCTTATCCCATCATATCACTTGAATGCTCAGGAGTTTCCCATTTTACCCTTCCCTCCACCTCAATCCTGGCCTTCTTCAAAAGATCATCTACTGACTACTCATAACTTGGAATAAGCTTAGTTATTTCTGGCTTATCTCACAAATTTACAATAATTTTGACCCTAATGCATTTTCTTTTTAAAATAAAAAAAAAAAAAAAAATCTGCCTTTTGATAACTCTCAGTAGTTGACAATGGGTTATATAATCGTAAATTTTAATTATAACATATAATATTTTAATTTTTTAAAACAGACTATAAATTGTTTCTATTTTTAAATTACTTTGTACCATAAATTTTTATTTTATTTTTTTCTTTTGTGGAGGTTAAATTTGACATTCATTCTTTATGAGTTTTCTACTTAAACAAAAACTTTGTTACTTTTTTTTTTTTTTTTATCATCTTTGTGTGCTATACATTTTTATAATTAGAATCCAGTTATTTTTTTTGCTATTTCTTTTTCTTTATACTTTCCGTTTTCAACCTGCATGTATATCTATGGGAATAAATTTTCAAAAAAAAAAAAAAATCTTTATATTTTTTTCGAACATTTATAATTATTTACATTTTATTTGTATTGAAATATAATAAGTATCACATTAAGAATTTGTTACTAATTTGTATTAATACTTTAATATTTATATTAAACCATGTGTTTTACTCCAATTTTGGCCCTTTTTTAAAGTGTTTTTATACATTTTGAAAGTAAAACAAGACAAAAAAATTCATTTGATTGTTGTGCATAGAATGAATATAAATACATTTGAAACACCAAAATGATATTAAGCATTGAACATGATGCGATGATTTATTTGATTGCCTTAAATATGTGTTTACTGAAATATTTTGTTTTATTTTGTCTTCATAAAAAATATTTTGTTTAGTTTGTTTTGTATTTGAGGTTAATTAAGCATTCCGCATCATGTTTTACTTATTCCAATTAATACATTATTTTTTTTCACGCTATTTTCTTTTTTGGTTTAGCTCTTCTAGCCTAGCTATGGCCTTGATATTTGTTCTTTAGGTTGTTTTAGAACAACCGGCATATTTGAAAATATATATATTTCAACTAGCTAGCTTCTCTATTTTTATTTTGGATTGCGTGCATCTAAGAATTGAGTTTAGTTAATAATTAAAATTTGTCTAAATTGTAATTAATTTTTTTATTGAAATATTAGATTAATTAATTTTGTATTTGATTTTGTACAATATGTCATTGACTAACAAATAAAAAAATAAAATTGAAAGTACTTTAGGTATAATCCAATATTTCTTTTTAATCCAATACAATATTTTGATTCTCTTCTTATGGATAAAATGTGATTTTATTATTTAATAAATACCATTTCAAAAATATTTTAATTTATAAATTGAATTGTTATACAATTATACTTTTTAGTTGAAATATAAAGTCAAATGATACTATTTATCAAATTTATTCTTAAAAGTATATCGTTCCTTCAATTTTATTGTCTGCTAATTAAAACAAAACTAAATAATTATATTTTTTCTCTTGCATAGATAATCTTAAATTTTAATTTTAACATACAATATTTCAATCTTTTTTAACGGACGTACCATAAACTGTTTCTATTTTTAAATTATTTTGTACCTTTAATTTTTATTTTTATTTTCTTTTGTAGAGGTTAAATTTGACATTTATTTAGTATGAGTTTTCTATTTAAACAAAAACTTTGTTGCTTTTTTTTGTATCTTTGTGTGCTATACATTTTTATAATTATAATCCAGTTATTCTTTTTGCTATTTTTTTACTTTATACTTTCCGTTTTCAACCATATATAGCCATGAGAATAAATTTTTATAAAAATTAAAAAAAAAAAAAAAAAAAAAAAAAAAACAAAGAATTTAGATCAGATCTGTGGCCGCCGGCCACCCACAGATTTAAAGTCTAATATTTATTTATTTTTATTTTTTAAGATTTGAGGTTTTTTTTTTTGAAAAATAAGAAATTATGTGAGTTTTTTTTTGATAATTTTGGGTCAATTCTAATTGTTGTATATGTGTGGAATAATTATTCCACTCTACTCTTCATCATTCCCAGTAATAACTATTCATTTTTTTAATGGAATATCCATTTTGCGAACCAAACGAAACCTAAAACTTAAAATAAAAAAGAAGTGCTAAAACATGCTCAAAACATTTTAATAATCGTTTAAAATAGGCCATAAATAGTGGCTCAAAACACTAAAATAAGCCTAAAAGGGCCATTACCTAATAGGTGGTTTTGCCTTTAATAACCACAATAGCCTAGTAGTTAGTAACCGCTTGCCTAGACGAGCGGATGCGGTTATCTAAAAGTGATAACAGCCTAATAATAAGAAATGGTAAGTTTAATCTTTTAATTAATACTTTAACATTATCAATAATTAATTTATTGTGAAAATTAATAGGATAGATAAAACCTTGGATTTAATAAATATATTTACGTATATATTTATCATGGCTTTCAAATTAATTATATATACATGCAGCATCACTGTTTTGGTTTACTTGTTAATTATGTCATTTAATCAGGGAGCTTAATTCCATGCATGAACATTAATTCTATATATTTATGTATGCCTTGATCACGTACGTACGCTTAATTAATTCCCATTCTAACAAAGTTTAGACGCATGCATGCACAGGAGGCGAAGGTTCAAAGTGGTCAACAACGTCCTCTTCATCACCTTATACATTTTGGAAGGACCATCGTGACCCAGAAGAAGATTATGCCGCCCACCATCACAAGAAATCAGTTCTGGCCAAAGTTAAGGATAAGGCCAAGAAAATTCGATCTCAGCAAGAAGAAGCATAGTGAGGATGGTAGCAGCACCGGTGGCAGTGCTACCACACCCTCTTGGGGTGTCAGCTTAGATGATGATGAAGACGATGAAGATGCTGAATACCTTGGAGCCCCAAGTAACATCATTATTAATTCCCTTCTCTTTTTGCTTAATAGATTATCTATTAATTCCCATGTTTTTTCTATCTTATTTTAACTAGCCTATAACCCACCCGTGGTTCTATACAGGCTAGGTTTTTCATTATAATTTAATTTTAAAAACCTCTAAGTTATAAAAGAATTCATTAAATTCAAATAACTATTTATTTCTGTCCTATGATCCATGACAGATCCACCTTGGTGGATCAAATTAATATAAACCAAAATTAAACAATAAAAAAAGTCATAAAATGCTACTTATTACATATTTAGGCACCTTAAAACCGTTTTATGTTTTAAATTTTGGTTCTTTATGAACCAACTTTTTATTAACCATTGTTAGTGAAATTTTTGCACAACTATTAAACGTCTATGCACCCAAGAATATATGGAGACCTGATCAATCCCCTTATGAAACAAATCCTTCTTGCTTGGTGCATGGATTCTCTTTAATTTCCTTAGTAAAATATTTAATTTTTAGTGTATGAATCGGAGCTGGCTCCTGAAGGGTACAAGGAAACGGCGAGGCAGCATCCAAGAGCAGTTCACGTGGTTTCTGAGAAGCATGTTTTGGCATGCAGTGTTAATCTTGGTGGTGCCGATCAGCAAGAAAAGCAAAAGCCTACAATGACTGAAACTATGACTGTCAATAAGAAGTTGTCACCATTGGATGAAAAAACCCATGCGATTGCTTCAAAATTTCAAGGCCTCACCATTTCAGCCCCGACGGCTTCACAAACCGTTTCAGGCGAGGAAGCTTCACAACCCTTGTCATGCCGGTGGCCAGCTCCACAAATTTACTCAACCCCGGCGAGTCCACAAGCTTATTCAGCCCCGGCTGCTCCACATAGCGGAAATGCTAGTTTTGGAGAGCAAATTTGGGATAAGGGTGTTTCGGTGAAGGAGTATTTGATTCATAAGATTGAGCCTGGGGATGATGAGAGAGCACTTTCTCAAGTGATATCGGAGAAGATGAGTCCTAGAAGAACTCCTGGTGATATGGGTGTGGTGGAGAAGGTAAAAGAAGCTGTCACTTCTTTGCTCCGGAATGAGTCGTCCAAATACAGTACTGTCAGTACAGCTGCAAATTCAGCTACAAACACACGGATCTCCGCCAATGCACATTCGGCAGCTAAAAACTCACCATCACACCTTCTGATCTCCATCAATGCTCGTGAAGGTACTTTCTGCTTTAAAGAAAACTTCACTTATCATATCAACCTTTGGACATAAATTTCTTATAAATCGGTTTGTAGTAAATTTTTTACGATCCACATATAAAAATGACATGTCCCTTTAAGCATGTGAGAAGCACAAGTTTTTTTATTAATGCTATTAAAAAAGCATATGAGAAGTATATGCTATTAAAACATATGATTCTCACATGTCAAGAGACACATGTTAATATTATATGTGAGTCGTAAGAAATTTTCTACAAATCGATTTGTAGGAAATTTCTGTCCACTTTCTTTCATCACTATTGTAATCATATATATCCTTAAAATTTAAAAAGTATCAATTTAGTGGATCCATCTTTCAATTTCAAAATGTTCAAAGTACCCATTTTTTTTTTTTTAAAAAAAGAAATATATAAAAAAATTTCAAAGATTCATGCATGGATATTTATGCAAATTCCGTTAAATCCTGACCAACGCCTAAATTCTTGCAATTTTTTTTTTTTTTTTTTTTTCAAAAGGAGTGTTATTTTATAAATTTCGACACCCTTTCGCTAGGATTTAACGAAAAATTTTAACAGCGAGTGAAATTAAAAATAAAAAATTGAAAGATAAATACACTAAATTACACTTTTTAACATAAATGGTTATTGAATTTTCCTTTTTTTTTTTTTTTTTTTTTTTTTTGGCTGTTAAATTTCACATCCTGAATATGTATGTATGTGGAGATCGACGAGTTCAAGAGCTTCAATTATTCTGTCAAAGTTATTCATATCTCATGGGTCTTTGTCCATTACAGTTGGCGATGAAGAAAATCATGGAAGAATACTCCAAGCCAATTGAGAGAGGAATGCAACTGGTGATAAAGAATCAAAATTGAATCGTGTACGAGTTTTGGGTATCAATAAGTAGTTTGCCGAGATGATCATTTTCTGTGTTTGAATAAGCCATATATGATATATATATATATATATATATATATATATATATATATATATATATATATATATATATATATATATATATATATATATATATATATATGGTCACCAATAAACAGTTTCTGCAGCTCTAAATGTTCAAAAATGTCCAAATCAATGCAACAAATGTGGACCTTAATTTCCTGTTTATGAATTTTCAGTGCTAATGTAGTTTTACATATTAAAAAAAAAAAAAAGAAAAAAAAGAAAAAAAAAAAAAGGTTGTTAAGACAGTTTTCGGTATGATGGCACAAGTTTCTGGAAGGTTCTTCATTCTCCTATAAAACAGTAAAGATTATAAATGAACTTGCTGGGGCTGCCAGCTAAACCCACTCCGATGCTTAAGTCAGTCTTATGAAAGAATGTGTATGGGTGCTTAATAACAATAATTTCAACTAGAGAATACCTAAGTGCCTGTGTGTATTTATAGTGAGGACTTGAATTGGTTTTTGAGTAGTGATCCCGGGCTTTACGCCTCTAGATTGTCGGTCTTCATGTCTCCGGAACGTGGGGACGTGGGTCTTCATGTATCCGGAACATGGACATTCACGTCTCCGGATATTTTGGGACTTTAATATTCCCTTGACTTTTTGCAAGCTACTCTTGGATGGGCTCGGGCTTTGCCACCCGATGAATCAACGGGCTGAGCCCTTTCTTAGGATTAAAGTTAGTCAATGGGCCTAAGGAAATTGTTAGCCCATTTACTAACTATCGGGAATATTTCCCAACAAAGGCCATGGATGATCATTTAATGCACTGATTATAACAAATCAGTTAATTGATGTTAACTTAAATATATCATTTTCTTATCCGTTTAAGTTTCTTTTGAAATAAATGTTGATTTAACTTGGAATAAGGGTCATGAGTACACTTATGCAAGTTCATTAGCTTCTTGTAGAGTTTGTGTTCCACAGTGATAAAGCATAAAGGAAAATGGTAGTTAATATATCCGGGGGGACCCAAGTTCATTAGCTTAAGTAGACTTTTGGGCTAGGATTGGCGGATATTATACTAGAAAGAAAAAAAAAAAAAAAAAAAAAAAAAAAAAAAAAAAAAAAAAAAAAAAGAATAAGAGAAATCACCAGACGCAACAGATAAAATAATAATAATAATAATAATAATCAGCAGTAAATCTTCTTCAACACGGCAACCCAATGTCAATAAAAAAATCACACTACACAAGGAAAAAAAGAGACAAAATGTACTTTACAATACCTCTCAAACTTCCCTTAAACCCTCGATCTCACATTCAACCCCAAGAAAAAAGAATAAAAAAAACGTAGAGGTTGAAAATACCGAGAGGCAAGAGAACTGAGTCTGAGAGACTAAGATCTGGCTATGCATCCACCGTCGGCCGTCTGTCCATCGGCTCAAGCACCACCAGCACCAGTAAACACTCATCATTGTGAGTTATTTGCTCTTATTTTTCTGCAGGCTCTAAATCCTTAATATAATTTTTCTTTGAATTTGGGCTTTTCTAAAAGAAAAATTTGAGTGTTCACTGTGTAGTCTGTGCTTGATTATGTGATTTCCTTGAGATGGGCTGTAAACAAATAGACAATGAAGATTCATGAGAGAATTGAAGCACAGACAAAGGGAGGGGAGGCGTGAGGTTGAAGAGAGATATAAAAAGATAAGGACAAGAAATAAGGAGGACCACCGAACAGTTTTTATCCTTTTTTTAAAAAAGAAAAAAATGAAAAATGAAAAGATGAGGGAGCCAGGGCGTAAGGCGTGGGACTGTGGGTGGGAGAAAGAATTGACCAATAGGCAATAGCCTCAAGAGCCAAATCTAGCCCATCCTTGACATTTTTTGCGATTGAAGGACAAGATGAGAGCTTAGATTACCCCATACTGATTGTCAAATGAGCTTAGTGCAAACAAACTTGAGAGAAGTTTAGAGTTGAGCACCCTTCCTCCCCCACAGGTGATGTACCACATTAATTGTATTCTTGCACCAGCTTTCTGAAGGTCTAAATATTAAAGAATCATTTATTTGAAGCAGTATCAGGATTAAGGGCGAGTTTTGGAAGGAAGGGGGACGAAGATGTTGGGCTGTTAGGTTGAATTTAATCGTTTTCTCAGTTCCTTTTTTTCCCTCTCTGAAGGTCATTGCGGAAGTGAGAGCTATTGGTTTGTTCTTCCACCCTTTTTTTTTTTTTTTTTTCTTAAAAAAAAAAAAATGAAACGAAGTAAAGTCATTGTATTGACAAGTTTTAATTTTGTAATATCTAACAGTTTCACATGATGTAACGTCATTTAAAACTCTTAAATTAACCACGTGGCAACATATGCACCAATCCTCTCTACCTATTGTTACACATATTCTTTTTCTTTTTTGGACATGAAAAGAGCTCCTTTTGTCTAGACTCTGCTTTTATATATCAATCTTCCATCATTATTTGTAGAAATATATACATTTTAAAAATAGAACAATATGTGTTCCCCAACTGTTCTTTATCTCCAATCTGTAACACATACGTCTTCTAATGGATCTCAGAATGATTTCACTTCTTTAAGAACTCTTCATTCAAAAAGGTTTTAAATTTGTTACCAAAACATCTGTCCTAATATCCTTTACAGCTTTCTTTATTTTGAAATTGATTTTTGTGGTGGTTGAATTGACAAGTTGATTTTTGAAACGATTGAAGGCTTGTCAAAACCACCAAAGGGTCTAAAATCAGGACAAGATTGTCATGACAAAGTTCACGCATTAATTTCTAGTTTGAAACTTCTCAGTGGTCCTTGATATTGATATTGATAATCGTAAAACCTTGACAGCAATATTGGTCGATCGTCCCATGACTCTCATGTATATTCTTGTCATTATCACAACATGTGCAACTAAGTCTTCATCTAGCAATACATTACTTGGCTTAAGAATGTCATGCCCCTGGGTGTAGTAAAAGAAACGATGGAGATATTCCATGTCTAACCATGTCTTTATCAAGCTAGACATTTATAGTGTAGAAATTAATTGACAAGATGGAGATGTTCAATCTTTGAAGAAAATCTAGAAAGCTGTTGTGAGAATACTTTCCACCACCGACTCTGCCATTGTACTCTAGTGCCAAAGGTCTAAATTTAGGACTGGTGAGGATCAACTTGTCATGATTTTTACAAGATTCTCACCACGATATTAACGTATATCTTAGGTTTCTGGTATGAAACTTCTGGTTGGTCCGTCATTGATGTTGCCAATTTCAAGACCTCTGTATACTATGCCAAAACTCCCAGCATCAATCAATTTGAAGACCTTTGCTACAAATTAAAGTCTTCTATCACTGTGGCCAATGGCAGACCTAGCCTTGCAGGGGTGGAGCCAGGGAATTCCTGGAGGGGGGGCTGAACTTAAATAATATATATGTGTGTGTGTGTGTGTGTGTGTGTGTGTGTGTGTGTGTGTCATGGACTAATAGTTTAAGTTTAATGTTAAGAATATGTTTGCTTCAATTGTTGTTTGATTAGATTTTCAAGATGTGAAGATCTAACTCATAGTTTAAGTTTAATGTTAAGAATATGTTTGCTTCAATTGTTGTTTGATTAGATTTTCAAGATGTGAAGATCTAACTCTTCTGTTCGCTCTAGGTCCTCTGTTAATCTTCTTGATAATGTTGTGAATAATGAACACTTCTCTATTGAGGATGATTCCTCTTTTAATTTTAGTAAATGGAGTATTCCAAGGCTCCCTGCAAAGGAAGTCTATAATACTTCTTGGTTTAAAAGCTCTTTCAGAGCTGAATATGCTATTAAAATTGTTGAACAAACTATTCCTATTTCCAATAGGAATGAAAATTTTGAACTATTTAGTAAGAGATTTGTTAACAATTCCCTTGCGAAAGGTTTTAAGTTTTTTGTATATTGGATCTGTTCAAGTCGCTGTTAAACCATTAACAAGACTTGGTATTAATGCTTCTGTGTTAATGTGCCTGCGTGATGCTAGATTTACCGATTTCCAGACTAGCATTCTTGGCATGGTCCAAACTTCTTTGTATAATGGACCTGTTTATTTTGATACTTTTCGTAATATAACTCTTGCTTTGAGTGATGTTAATATTGTTAAAGCATTAACCTTGAATGTTTTGACCTTTAGTTACAATATGTTAGAAGGTAGCCAACCTTTGGTCATCATCTATCGTATTTATTACAAATTGTTAAAAACCAATTTGAATCCTCAAGCTGTTATCAAAAATTCGGGTACTTCTACTTTGTTAATTCAAAGTTCTACTCGTGATGCTAATATCTGAATTCCTCGGATGATGAAATGGAGTGAGATCAGTGTGACGTCCCACATCGCCTGGGAATGAGGATGTGCTTATATGTATAAATGCATCCTTTATGATACAACGCGTTTTAAAGCCGTGATGGCCATGAACCTATCAAAACTCCGTAGTTAAGCGTGCTTCTGCGAGAGCAATCCCAGGATGGGTGACCTCCTGGGAAATCTGGTTTGGGGAAGTCTTTCTTTACCCGAAGAAAGAAATGGAACTAGTTTAAAACTGATAGCCAAAAGAATTTGGAAAAAATTGAAGAAATGCTTTTAGAGATTAGCCTTCGTAAGGCTGCTCGAGAGACAACCTCGGTCCCTAAAGCCAGTTCTTCCACTATTAACAATGCTTGCATCATAAACCATGACAAAGGCAAAAATGTTTTAAAACATTCTGATACTAAGTCTGATAATTCTGAAGAATCTAATTCTGATGAATCTGACTCATCCACTAATGATGATATTAAAATTCTTGAAGAAAATTTTGGGAAAATCAATGTTTCTCCAAAACTCCAAAGAATTTTTAAAACCAAACCTATTAATCTTACCAAGAATTGGTATAATAAACCAACTCCTTCTGATTTACAGTTTGAAGAAAGGGTTTTTTAAAACTAGTTTTCTGTTTCTGCTGATAAATTGTATGAGTGGAATATTGATGGTTTGCCTGAATAGGAAATCCTTAATAAGATTAATCATATGTCTATGGTTGCCAATGCTTATATGACTAAGCATAGTCTTTCTGATTTTGATATTGTTGAATTGATAACTACTGGTTTTTCCGCTTCTCTTAGCAGTTGGTGGGATAAACATCTCACCCAAGAGGCTAAAACCCGGATCAAAACTGTTGTTAAAATCAATGAAGACGGGATTCCCGTTCTTAATGATGGCTAGCAATTGCCTGATGGTGTCAATACTTTGATATACACCATTATCAAACATTTTGTTGGGACTCCGTCCAATATAATTGCTCGTATTTCTGATTATTTGAATAATCTTAGATGTCCTTCTATGTCTGATTATAGATGGTATCAAGATGTTTTTCTTTTTCGTGTTATGCTTCGAACTGATAGTTTCAAGCCCTATTAGAAAGAAAAGTTCATTGATGGATTACCTTCATTTTTTGCTCACAAAGTAAAAGATGGACTTGTTGATCCTGTCACGGGATCCATTGATTATGAAAAGTTAACCTATGGTGATTTGTTTTCAATCATTAAAAAACTTGGTATTAAAATGTGTGTCGATCAAAAAATGATAAGACAACAATTAAAAAATGCTAAGAAAGCTAAGTATGCAATGGGTAATTTTTGTGAACAATTTGGTTTGCCTCCCATTGCTCCTAGCAGGAGACAGAAAGAAACTAGATAAGTTTACTAAAAAGTACCGTCGTACTAAAAGACGAGTTGTTAAGCCTGAAAGGCCTGATAAAATATTTAGAAAGCATAATCGTTCTAAAACTGTTAAACCTTCCAAAGGAAGATGTTTTAATTGTGGTAAAAACAGACATTATGCAGATAAGTGTCCAAACCCCCCTAATAAGTTAAAGAAAAAAATTAATTATGTAAATATTGATGAGGAAGAAAGGAATGATCTTTATAGGATTTTACAATCCCAAGATTACTCCGATTCTGATTCATCCTACATTGATGAAGTTACTTTTGATGATTCTTGCTATCATTTTACTAGCGAATCATCTGATAAAGATGTTTTCAAAATTGGCTGCAATAAATCATGTTGTAAAAATAAATTTTGTAATGTTACTTCTAAAGCAGAAGAATAAGAAAATTTATTAATCACTTTAATTTCAAAAATTGAAAATGATGAGTTGAAAGATAAATATCTTAAAAAACTCAAGAAAACAATGAAACATGATTTTGAAAATTCTGTTAAACCCAAAATCTCTCTTGATGAAACTTTGGAAATGTTTTCTAAACAAAAATCCAAAGTAATTACTATCTCAGATTTGCAGCATGAGGTAAGTAATATCAAGAAAGAAATTGTTGATTTGAAAAAAGACATGCATCTTGTAAAAACTAATAACCAAGACTTAAATTGTCAACTAATAATTATAAATCTTTATAAAAAATTTCAAGAAGAAAATGAAGATTTAAAAATTGAAGAAGTTACTGGTAATCAACATGAGCATTCTAATGATCCTGAATCCAGCAATGCAACTGTTTGTTCCAGTACTGCTTTGAAATTTGTTAAACTCACTAAGAGTTTCATACCACCTAAATGGTATGCCAAAATTACTGTTATTGTTGCAAAAGATTATTCTTTTGATGCTATTACTTTGATTGATTCTGGATCCGATATGAATTGTATCTTGGAGGGATTAGTCCCTAGTAAATACTTTGAGAAATCCACTGAAAGATTAAATTCTACTAGTGGAGATTCTCTTTATATTAAATATGAGCTTAGCAAAGCTTATGTTTGCCAGAATGATGTTTGTTTTCCCATTCCTTCTGTGCTTGTTAAAAATATGAAGAGTGATAAAGTAATTCTAGGAAATCCTTTCCTTTACTTACTTTACCCAATCTCTTCTATTGATGAAACTGGGACAACAACTGTTAAGATGAGTACAGAAGTAAAATTTGCTTTTGCATCCAGATTAGATATTGAATTAAATCGGCTAAACCTGGTCTCTGCTAAAACCAAACATTTGAATTCCTTAAAACAGGAACTCAAGTACAAGAGAATTGCCTAGCAACTCTCTAACAACCTGTTGCAATCCAAGATTGCTGCCTTTAATGCTAAACTAGTTGTTACTGTTTGTTCTGATCTTCCAAACGCCTTTTGGCACTGGAAGAAGCACATTGTTGATTTGTCTTATGTTAAGGACTTCTCCTAAAGGAAAATTCCTACTAAAGCTAGGCCCATTCAAATGAATGCCGAAACTTTAGATTTCTGTCAAAAAGAAATTGCTGACTTGCTAGCGAAAAATATCATTCGCAAGAGTAAGTCTCCCTGGTCTTGTGCTGCTTTTTATGTTATGAAAAATGTTGAACTTGAAAGAGGTTCTCCGAGATTAGTAATTAATTACAAACCTCTTAATGATGTTTTAGAATGGATTAGGTATCCTATTCCCAATAGGAAAGACCTTGTTAACCTTCTTAGTGAAGCTCTTGTCTTCTCTAAGTTTGATATGAAGTTAGGGGATTTTGGCAAATCCAAATGGCTAATAGGGATAGGTATAAGACTGCCTTTACCACTCCCTTTGGACATTATGAATGGAATGTTATGCATTTTGGTCTTAAGAATGCCCCTAGTGAATTTCAAAGAATCATGAACAACATTCTTAACCCCTTTAGTCATATTGCTATTGTTTATATTGATGATGTCCTCATCTATTCTAAATCCATTGATGAGCACTGGAAACACTTGAAATCGTTTTTAGAAATCATTGAAATCAATGGATGCTGTTTCTGCAAAGAAAATCAAATTATTCCAAAACAAGATTTGATTCCTTGGTTTTGATATTTCTGAAGGGCAGATCCGCCCCATTGATAGAGCTATTGAATTTGCTAGCAAATTCCCTGATGTTATCACTTATAAAAATCAACTCCAAAGATTTCTTGGATCATTGAATTACATTGCTGACTTTTACAAAGATCTGAGGAAGTACTACAAACCTTTGTTCGACAGGTTGCAAAGTAATCCTCTTCCTTGGACAGAAGTCCACACTTCACTTGTTAAAGAGATCAAAACTCATGTTAGATCTCTTCCTTGTTTGGGAATTCCCACTGATAATGCTTTCAAAATTGTTGAAAATGATGCCTCCGACATTGGTTATGGAGGAATTCTGAAACAGATTGTTTCACCAGGATCTTCTAAACAAATTGTTCGCTTCCATTCCGGATCCTGGAATAATGCACAAAAGAACTATAGTACTATTAAAAAAGAAATTCTTTCTGTTGTTCTTTGCATTACAAAGTTTCAATCTGATCCGTTAAATCAAAAATTCTTATTAAGCATTGATTGCAAATCTGGAAAATATGTTTTGAAAAAAGATGTTGAAAACATTGCTTCGAAACAAATATTTGCTAGATGGCAAGCTATTTTAAGTGTTCTTGATTTTTGATATTGAATATATTAAAGGAATTAATAATTCCATCCCTGATTTTCTCTCTCGTGAATTTTTGCAGTGCTACCATGGCAAGTAAAAAAGATCGAGGAAAAGGAAAGCTTGTTAACCCTCCTGTTAATCAACCTCTGGCCATCAAACCGGAGTCTTCCCCTATTGGCACTCCAACTGCCTCGCCCATTACCACTTCGTTGGCCCTTACTAATCGGTTCATGACTTTCAGCCCTGAACCAAATGTTACCTTCAGTAGCGCCCTCGTTACTGATTTCAATCCTTTGCTTGGTGCTTCCTAAAGGCCAAGAATTCAATTTGTTAAAGCTGAACCACCTTCAACTTATGTTCGATTACCCTATTTCCAACACCTATTCTTTGTTGAGGTAAGAATGGCTCCTATTAAAGATCCAAGTCAGTTGGCTCTTGCTTTCTTTCCCCCTCATTTCCATTGGGTTCCTAAACACCCCTGAAAGATATCACCTATTACACCAACATATTGCTTGAAACCATATCGGTCCATTTCAAGCCGATCCCTAATCAAAAAACTGGTAATAAGATTCTCTACATGAGTGTCTACTTTGACAAGATTATTCTTCTCAAAGATTGGGGTGACCACCCTTCTAAGCCTAGAATGCTTTCCAATTCTGAGCTTTCCTACTCCTATTATGATTATATGGATGTCTGGTTCAAATTCATGCTTTACCAGAACTCCAGCAATAATCATTCCTGGTTTATTAATTTTGATAAAAAAAATTTCTCTTTGAAACTTGCCAAAGCCTTTGGAACCTTCAGAGACATTTTCAATACCAATGCTTATGGGAAGAAATTTCCTACCATAATGCATTTTATTATAAAATTCAAGATCCCTTGGATTTTAAAATGGAATTATGTTAAAGAAGGCGACATCCTTGATCGCCACTAGTTTGTCAAATGGTGGGACAAATTCCCACAAACTGATGCTATTATCCAAACTGTTTGTAAGGATTTTTCTAGGAGGACTATTTTTGAAAAGAGTACTTCCCTAGGAACTCCTGCTATTATCCCCTGGACTATCACTACCGGACTTGTCACACCATCACACTTTCTTCCTCCTCTAGAAGAGAAGAAAATTGCAGGTGATAAAATATCAGATGAAAAATCTGTTGCTGCCTCATCCTCTTCATCAAAGTGCAAGAAGAAGAAGAAAGGCCCTTCCAAGAATGATATGAGAATGTTCCAACAGTTTCTCAAGACTTTCAAGGAAGAAAATAATGTTGAAGACTGTGAAGATGAAGAAAAATATGACTCATCTTCCTTCTCTTTAGACAGTGCTAACCTATGCGGAGAAAACCGCCACCTATTTAGGCATGACCCACTTTGCTTTCAGGATTCAATCCTGAGTATTGAGGACATTCCAGACCTCGACTATTGACCCTTACGGGCTCCCTATTGTTGATTCACGCGTTAAACAACATTATTGGCTCCATAAAGAGCTCCACCGAAAGGTTGCTTGTCTTTTGCAGAATTATTGTCTGATCCATCAGTTGGCTGACAACTTTGGCCGAAAACTTTATTGACTGCTATAGTTCCATCGCATGCTGCTCTACAGTCCTGTTTTAATTTACTATTGTACCCTTTGTATTTGGCCTATATAAGAGGACCAAGCTTAAGGCAGAAGCTTTTAAAAAGAGAAATTGTATTTCCTAATCTGCATTCTCCTGCTATCTTGTTTCCATCCCTGTTGATCTTTCGATCATCTTTTTGTATTATCCATCCCTGTTAATTCTGTAAGTATTTCAATTATTTTGAAATAAATTTACAGTTTGTTAAATTTGTTTTCTTATCATTACTTGCATTCCTGCTGGCTGGTTCTACCGCCTGAATCCCCTATCCCCTCATTCATATTAATTTTTTGTATTCTTCACACACACACACAAATCTCTCAGGTCTCTCTTCATCTCATCTCCTTCCGCCTCCTTTATGGTATCAAGTATGTCCTAAAGAGGGGCCTGATTCAGAGGGGTGGTTATGATCCCTAACAGCAAAGAGAAATGCCACAGAAGATGTAAACTAAAACAATTGAAAAAGAACATAAATAGAATGAAAAGATCGTAACACTTATGGCTTTGATACCATAAGGGAGGCGGAAGGAGATGAGATGAAGAGAGACCTGAGAGAGTTGTGTGTGTGTGTGAAGAACACTTAAAATTAATATGAATGAGGGGATAGGGGATTCAGGCGGTAGAACCAGCCAACAGGAATGCAAGTAATGATAAAAAAACAAATTTAACAAATTGTAAATGTATTTCAAAATAATTGAAATACTTACAGAATTAACAGGGATGGATAATACAAAAGGATGATCGAATGATCAACAGGGATGGAAACAAGATAGCAGGAGAATGCAGATCAGGAAATATAATTTCTCTGTCTAAAAGCTTCTGCCTTACCCTAAAGGCTTGGTCCCTTTATATAAGCCAATTACAAAGAGTAAAATAGTAAATTAAAACAGGACTGTAGATAGGAGTGAGTAAAAATCCGCGGACCCGCCCCAACCCGCACCCCCCGCCCCTAAAAACGCGATTTTTAGTGTTTTTTTTGTGGGTACAGGTCCAAAAATGGTATACCCGTGCGGGGCAGGGTGGGTTGCAGGTTGGGGTTTTAAAAAACACCGGGGAACCACCCCGCCCCGCAAGAAGAAAAACTAAGGAAAAAAATAAGAAAAGCCTAGCCCAGCCTGCCCAGGTCCATTAAGTCAGTAACCCTAGCACCCTTCAATTTTTTCATTTCTTCATTAACCCTCTTCGCCGCACACCTTCGCCGCACACCCTTCTTCGACTCTTCCATGAGTTCCAACACCAGCAGCTCCTCACCTCCTCGTAGTCGCCACCTCTCCATCTCTCCTCCTCCTCCTCCTCGATCTTCTTCTTCTTTCACTTCATGCGCACTCGCAGTACCTAGTACATTTCTCTCATTTTTCTGCCTCCCAAACAGCGTCGTCTTGACGCCGGTCCTGTGGGGACGCCATGAAGCTCCAGATCAAGGTTGATGAGGAGATTGGGAGCGGCGGGAAGATCGTCGACGCTCGCTTCAAGACCGGTATTGAATGATTCCCCTCTCATCTTGTAACATGTTTGTGCTTTGTTTGGCTTTGGTATGAATCTGGCTTTGTTTGGCTTTGGTTTGAATCTGTGATTTGTGACTTTATGAACCCTAGATCTGGATTTTGTTGAAAACCCACATATCCCCGCACAACCTGTACCCCCCGCCCCGCATCACCCCGCACCGCACGGGTTCTCCCCATTTTGTGCGGTTCACGGGTGCGATTTTCGCAACCCGCAGGGGTGCGGGGCGGGGCCAAAAAAGGGGCATCCCCCCCCCCCCGCCTCATGCTCAGCCCTAACTGTAGAGCAACATGCGACGGACTGTAGCAGTACTGTAGCAGTCAATAAAGTTGTCGGCCAGCTGCTGGTGTAGCCAATAATTCCGCATAAGACAAGCAACCTTTCGGTGGAGCTCTTGTGGAGCCAATAATGCTGTCTAACGTGTGAATCAACAGTAGGGAACCCGTGAGGGTCAATAGTCAAGGTCTGGAATGTCCTTAATACTCGGGATTGAATCTTGGGAACAAAGCGGGTCATGCCCAAATACATCATGGTTTTTCCCGCACAAAGTAGCACCGTCTGAAGATGAGGAAGATGAATCAGATTTTTCTTCATCTTCGCTATCTTCAGTATTGTTTTCTTCCTTGAAAGTTTTGAGAAATTGTTGGAACATTCTCATATCATTCTTGGAAGGGCCTTTCTTCTTCTTCTTCTTGGACTTTTTGGTCTTTGATGAAGAGGATGAGGCAGCAACAGACTTTTCATTTGATATTTTATCACCAGCAATTTTCTTCTCTTCTGGCGGAGGAAGAAAATGTAATGGTGTAACAAGTCCGGTAGTAATGGTTCGGGGAATAGCAGTAGGAGTTTCTGGGGAAGTACTCTTTTCAGAAATAGCCTTCCTGGAAAAATCCTTATAAACAGTTTGGATAATAGCATCAGTTTGTGAGAATTTGTCCCACCATTTGACAAACCAGCGGCGATCAAGGATGTCGCCTTCTTTAACATAATTCCATTTTAAAATCCAAGGGATCTTGAATTTTATAATAAAATGCATTATGGTAGGAAATTTCTTCCCATAAGCATCAGTATGGAAGTTGTCTCTGAAGGTTCCAAAAGCTTTGGCAAGTTTCAGAGGGAGAATATCCGGAACTGCTCCGAACTGTCCCCACCATTTTGATAACCAAAGAGGGAGAATCTCGGTAAATTTTTTTATCAAAATTAATAAACCAGGAATGATTATTGGTGGAATTCTAGTAAAGCATGAATTTAAACCAGGCATCCATATAATCATAATAGGAGTAAGAAAGCTCAGAATTGGAAAGTATTTTGGGCTGGGAAGGATGGTCACCCCAATCTTTGAGAAGAATAATCTTGTCAAAGTAGACACTCATGTACAGAATTTTACCAGTTTTTTGATCAAGGATCAGTTTGAAATGAACCAATTTTGTCTCAATCAATATGTTGGTATAATAGAAGATGACTTTCAGGGGGAACAATGGAAACGAGGGGGAAAGAAAGCAAGAGCCAACTGACTTGGATCTTTAATAGGAGCCATTCCTAGCTCAACAAAGAACAAGTGTTGAAAATAAGGTAATCAAACATAAGCCGAAGGTGGTTCAGCTTTAACAAATGGAATTCTTGGCCTTTGGGGAGCACCAAGAAAAGGGTTGAAATCAGTAGCAAAGGCGCTACTGAAGGTAACATTTGGTTTATGGCTGAAAGTCATGAAACGATTAGTAAGGGTCAACGAAGTGGTAATGGGGGAGGCAGCTGGAGTGCCAACAGGAGAAGACTCTGGTTTGATGGCCAGAGGTTGGTTAACAGGAAGGTTAACAAGTTTTCCTTTTCCTCGATCTTTTTTACTTGCCATGGTGGCATTGCAAAAATTCACGAGTGAGAAAATCAGAGATGGAATTATTAATTCCTTTAATATACTCAATATCAAAATAAAAATTACTTAAAATAGTTTGCCATCTAGCAAATATATGTTTTGAGGCAATGTTTGTGACGACCCATTTTTTTTTTTTTTTTTTTTAATACAAACATAAAACGAGTCATCACAGTGGCACAACGATATGTCGCAAAGCCAACATACGGCACATACCCCATAATATGTACCTGCTAATCAGAGTAACACATCTAATAACATCTATGCAGTGGAAAACATAATCTGAATAGCAGAAGTCATATCTATATACATAGACTGATAATTACACAAAAAGAGCCATGATGTCTATCTGTTTAAGGCTTATCAAAATAATAATTACATTAAAGAATGACTTTACGAAGAACATGTGACACAAACATCACAAGACATATACCAAACCTATAAAACAGTGGACACCCGTGGTCTAGCAATTACGACCGTCGCGATGAGCTTCAGTCATAACATTTCATATACACCGCTACCAAACCATTAACTATACCAGAGTACCTGCAGCCAAAGAAACATCATCTATACGGTTGTGTGGGTTTGCCACATCCGTATAGGTGGAATTATGAGCCCACCGTCTTAGCATAAATAAATACACTAAGACCTCAGAGGTATACTATTCACTGAGTTTTCGCAAAGAACCAACTTTTCTTTTCTAGTCATGCGTATACTATAACATCCACCAATTTTATAAACTTTTGTTTGAAAACCCCCATAGCTGATATAGCAAACACCGACTAATAGAAAACATTTAAAGCATACTACGCAGCTGAACATATTCGTAGAAGTTCCATTGTTGGAAACTACATACATCCTCACCTACTATAATACTTTTGATGCGGTGAGACTTAGAAAATAATAGCATTTAAATCATGCAACCATCCAATAAAAATATACATAAGCTCTTTTCCATTGAGACTCTTATGCATACTAATACGTCTAGTAAAACTACTCATAGTATAAAAGCATCAATCATAAAACAATGTTATACATGCTCATTCTCATTGTTTTATGCCTTGGGGATTTAACCCAAGTATAGTGCTTGAAGGGAATCTAACCCAAGTAAGCACTAGTACCTCAAGGGAATCTAACCCAAGTCGGTACCTCATGGAAATCTAACCCATGGTCGAGGACCTCAAGGGAATCTAACCCAAGTAATTACCTTGTGAGTACTTCAAGGGAATCTAACCCAAGTACTAGTACCTCAAGGGAATCTAATCCAAGTATGCACCTCATAGGAATCTAACCCATGGTCGAGGACCTTAACGGAATCTAACACAAGTAAGTACCTCGTGAATACCTCAAGAGAATCTAACCCAAGTAGGCACCTCATGGGAATTTAACCCATGTATAATTTCCCGTGGGTTATGAACCTCACTTCGATGCACGTTTAACGTTCATATGCTTATGCCTCATGCCTTAAATCAATACATTTCATTTCATGAATCATGCTTATAATACATGCTTTCTTTATAAAAACATAAACAATTCAACATGTCATTTTTTAAACAACTTGCATAACTTAACTCACTCTAAAATCACATTCATGTTCCATTGCAATCACAGTTTTCAAAACTCCCAGCCATAACATAAAGTGACTTCATTCATTTAAACTCCACATACCATATTCATACTTCAAAACATCATCATAATTTCAATATACTCAAAAATACTCAAATCTTCCAAAACAGTTCATAATCAACATACAGTTGGTTCAAGTTTGTAAAACAATATATATTTTGCAATTAATCATATATGAAAATAATACTTCTAAGTGAGTAGAATACTCACCTTGGCTGCATTGGACTTATGACTCCAACATTCCTCCGTGTTCTAGTTACTTGAACTCTAGATTGGAGAACACGTTGAAGTTTCCAATCATGACACGTGCCTGCAAACATTTATGGCATTAGACTATTTTATTGAACCTATACTCTATGATACATAAACTACCCACGTGCTCACACGTCGCATTACTCGCTTCTAAAACTAGCTAGGCATCTTAAGCTATCATTAGGTTTACCATTGGTTCTTGGTTCCTATTGTATCTTGTTTATTAACATAAAATATATTTACTCTTTTTACTAGCTTATTTATTATCGTTGTACCCCATCATTTATGTTAACCCTTTTTATAGCATGTTGCTTATTTACTAAGTTAACAATATTTTTAACGCAGATGCATGCGTATGTATATATATACATATACATATACAACTTTTAAATCTAATCGATGATACATTAAAACACTTTGTGTACCCAATATACCTAATTACCATATTATCATTATTAACTGTTAAGTCTTACAATTTGTTTATCCGCTTAGGCTAACTAAGTATATTTGGTCCATATACATATATATGTACACATATATGTATAGAAAGCTTACTAAGCTAAGCATAACCTCATAACGCACTAAAGTATTTTGTAATACTTAGGTAGGCGCATTAATTACTTAGTTACATTACCAAATGGACCCGGAGCCTATTTAGGTATCTCTATAACCTTATTAATTTATATTTATCGACTTAGGGTTATTTAGACCATTTACAACTCTTTGGCATTCTTATCTTAATCATTGTCCCCTATGATATAAATATTAGACTTTAGGTTTGTAGCTTATTTCTTTTCTTATCCTTAAATATAGTTACTAATATATTTAATGCTTTATCCTTATTAATTACTAACCATGTAAGTAGTTTAGATTTAGGACTTTTAATTTTATTTAACATTATAATTTAATAACTCTTATTAAACTAACTTACAATCGTATATTGTAATATATATATATATATATATATATATATATATATATATATATATATATATATATATATATATATATATATATTCATTTATTACACTTATTTAATTATTCATTTTTTTTTCTTCATTGTTTGTTTCACTTCCTCATTTAGTACCAAGACTAAAGTCCAACTGATCTCATTCGGTTCACATAAGCATAATAAAGGTCCAACTTTAACTTCTAACCATATTTGCCATTTACACAAAAAGGGTCTAAATACATTAACTTCAAACCTTATTCTAACAAACCAACCAACACATAAACAACATTCAACACTTCAACACCACCATAATCACTCCAAATCAGCCCCCATTCACAACCAAATTCCATTTACAAGACTCAAGAAAACCTCATCAAATTGGCCATCAACAGAAATCTAGAATTTTATCCAAAAATCACCCACCAAATTTTATTCCCAAAACTAAATCCAATTCTGGAAATCAGCAACCAAAACATGAAAATAAATTCAAGCTTCAACAACCCACTGATTTGGCCAAAACCCCTAAAAAACCGAAACCCCAAAGAGCAAACACCACTCGGCCAACACCTGACCACAAGCATCTACCACCACCGAAACCACACCATTCGGTTCAACCATTCTAGAAGCTTACCAAAAATCACCACTCAAATGAAAACTAAAATCAACTTCCATAATCGGTTCCTTTAACCCAAACACGACAAATCCACACAATTAGCAACACATACCGGTAGCTACAAATAACCCACAGAGAAGACCCATACGGAAAATGCAACAAAAACCCCAAGAAACCAGATTTCAAAACATATATTCAATGGGTAAAATGGAAATACAAGAAGCTAGGAAATTTAACCTTACAAAAATTCCCATGGCCGGAACCCATCACACTCTCCATCTCAAAATCTCACTCTCACAAACTGCTCTCCACACGGTCTCCTTGTGTATCTTTTTTCGGGAGTGCGTGTGTGTGATACGAAGAGAAAGGAGGAAGAAAATGGAAGAGAGGGGAGAAGGAGATCGTGCTGCTATAGAGAAGAGAGAGAGAGAAAAGAAAGGAAGAGGAAAAGAAAAGAGGGAGTGGGCTATGCGGGTGAGGGAGAGAAGAAAAGAGAAAAAGAAAGAAAGAGAAAAGGAAAGAGAAATGGAAGAAAGAGAAGGAGTGGGACACTTGTCCCATTGCGAGGAGTTGGTTATCTTCTCCTAGCCAAGCAGGTGTTGACACGTGGTTGGGAAAGATTACATTTTATTTAAATGCCTAAACTTCCATAAATTACATTAGGACCCTACCATATTAAAACTCTATCTTTTAACAGTTAATTTATAACTCCACATTTATTTTAACTATAATTTACCTATACAATTAATTATTTATTCTACTAGGACCCATTATTATTATTATTATTCTAATTCTACTATTTTATCTTAGGCTTATTTTATTTTCAATAACATAAATATTATTACCTAGAATATAATTATTTGTCTCACCTATTTAATAAACATAATTTATTAATTACTAAATTCCTTATTTATTTTCTTGATCTTTACAATGTTTTTAACATCTTTTTTCAAAACATATTTTGCATATTTGCAATCAATTCTTAACAAGAAATTTTGATTTAACAAGTCATATTGAAATTTTGAAATGCAGAGAACAACAAAAAGAATTTCTTTTTTAATAGTACTATAGTTCTTTTCTGCATTATTTCAGGATCCGGAATGAAAGCGAACAATTTGTTCAGAAGATCCTAGTGAAACAATCTGTTTCAGAATTCCTCCATAACCAATGTCGGAGGCATCAGTTTCAACAATTTTGAAAGCATTATAAGTGGGAATTCCCAAACAAAGAAGAGATTTAACGTAAGTTTTGATCTCTTTAACAAGTGAAGTGTGGACTTCAGTCCAAGGAGGAGGATTACTTTGCAACCTATCAAACAAAGGTTTGCAATATTTCCTCAAATCTTTGTAGAAGTCAGCAATATAATTCAACGACCTGAGAAATCTCTGGAGTTGATTTTTATCAGTGATAACATCAGGATATTTGCTAGCAAATTCAATAGCTCTATCAATGGGGCAGATTTGCCTTTCAAAAATATCAAAACCAAGGAATCGAATCTTGGTTTGGAATAATTTGATTTTCTTTGCAGAAACAGCAAGTCCATTGATTTCAATGATTTCTAGAAACGATTTCAAGTGTTTCTGGTGCTCATCAATGGATTTAGAATAGATGAGGACATCATCAATATAAACAATAGCAAAATGACTAAAGGGGTTAAGAATGTTGTTCATGATTCTTTGGAATTCACTAGGGGCATTCTTAAGACCAAAAGGCATAACATTTCATTCATAATGTCCAAAGGGAGTGGTAAGGCAGTCTTATACCTATCCCTATCAATAATTTGGATTTGCCAAAATCTTGACTTCATATCAAACTTAGAGAAGACGAGAGCTTCACTAAGATGGTTAACAAGGTCTTTCCTATTGGGAATAGGATACCTAATCCATTCTAAAACATCATTAAAAGGTTTGTAATTAATTGCTAACCTCGGATAACATCTTTCGAGTTCAGCATTTTTCATAACATAAAAAGCAGCACAAGACCAGGGAGACTTACTCTTGCAAATGATATCTTTCGCTAACAAGTCAGCAATTTCTTTTTGACAGAAATCTAAAGTTTCGGCATTCATTTAAATAGGCCTAGCTTTAGTTGGAATTTTCCTTTCGGAGAAATCCTTAACATAAGGTAAAGCAACAATGTGCTTCTTTCGGTGCCAAAAGGCGTTTGGAAGATCAGAACAAATTGTATCAACAAGTTTAGCATTAAAGGCAGCAATCTTGGATTGCAATAGTCTGTCAGAGAGTTGCTGAGAAATTCTCTTATATTTGAGTTATTGTTTCAAAGAATTCAAATGTTTGGTTTTAGCAGAGACCAGGTTAGCCAGTCTAGCTCAATATCCAATCTAGATGCAAAAGTAAATTTTACTTCTGTACCCATCTTAACAGTTGTTATCCCAGTTTCATCAATAGAAGAGATTTGGTAAAGTAAGTAAAGAAAAGGATTTCCTAGAATTACTTTCTCACTCTTCATGTTTTTAACAAGTACAGAAGGAATATGGAAACAAACATCATTCTGGGAAACATATGCTTTGCTAAGCTCATATTTAATATGAAGAGAATCCCCACTAGCAGAGTTCAATCTTTCAATGGATTTCTCAAAGTATTTACTAGGGACTAATCCCTCCTAGATACAATTCATATCAGATCCAGAATCAATCAAAGCAATAGCATCAAAAGAGTATTTTTTTGCAACAATAACAGTAATTTTGGCATACCATTTAGGTGGTATGAAACTCTTAGTGAGTTTAACAAATTTCAAAGCATTGCTGGATTCAGGATCATTAGAATGCTCATGTTGGTTACCAATAACTTCTTCAATTTTTAAATCTTCATTTTCTTCTTGAAGCTTTTATGAAGATTTATAATTAATAGTTTACGGTTTAAGTCTTGGTTATTAGTTTTAACAAGATGCATGTCATTTTTTAAATCAACAATTTCTTTCTTGATATTACTTATCTCATGCTGCAAATCTGAGATAATAATTACTTTGGATTTTTGTTTAGAAAACCTTTCCAAAGTTTCATCAAGAGAAATTTTGGGTTTAACAAAATTTTCAAAATCATGCTTCATTGTTTTCTTGAGTTTTTTAAGATATTCATCTTTCAACTCATCATTTTCAATTTTTAAAATCAAAGTCATTAATAAATTTTCTTGTTCTTCTGCTTTAGAAGTAACATTACAAAATTTATTTTCACAACATGAATTATTGCAGCCAATTTTGAAAACATCTTTATCAGATGATTCGCTAGTAAAATGATAGCAAGAATCATCAGAAGTAACTTCATCAATGTAGGATGAATCAGAATTGGGGTAATCTTGGGATTGTAAAATCCTATAAACATCATTCCTTTGTTCCTCATCAATATTTAAAGAATTAATTTTTTTTCTTTAATTTATTAGGTGGGTTTGGACATTTATCTGCATAATGTCCGTTTTTACCACAATTAAAACATCTTCCTTTGGAAGGTTTAACGGTTTTAGAACGATTATGCTTTCTAAATATTTTATTAGGCCTTTCAGGCTTAACAACTCATCTTTTAGTACGGCGGTATTTTTTAGTAAACTGATCTGGTTTCTTCCTATGTCTCCTGCTAGGAGCAATGGGAGGCAAACCAAATTGTTCACAAAAATTACCCATTTCATACTTAGCTTTCTTAGCATTTTTTAATTGTTGTCTTATCATTTTTTGATCGACACATATTTTAATGCCAAGTTTTTTAATGATTGAAAACAAATCACCATAGGTTAAGTTTTCATAATCAATGGATCCCGTGACAAGATCAACAAGTTTATCTTTTACTTTGTGAGCAAATAATGAAGGTAATCCATCAATGAACTTTTCTTTCCAATAGGGCTTGAAACTAACAGCTCTAAGCATAACACGAGAAAGAAAAACATCTTGATACCATCTATAATCAGACATAGAAGGACATCTAAGATTATTCAAATAATCAGAAATACGAGCAGTAATATTGGACGGAGTCCTAACAAAATGTTTGATAATGGTGTATATCAAAGTATTGACACCATCAGGCAATTGCTAGCCATCATTAAGGACGAGAATCCCGTCATCATTGATTTTAACAACAATTTTGATCCGGGTTTAAGCCTCTTAGGTGAGATGTTTATCTCACCAACTGCTAAGAGAAGCGGAAAAACTAGTAGTTATCAATTCAACAATATCAAAATCAGAAAGACTATGGTTAGTCATATAAGCATTGGCAACCATAGACATATGATTCATCTTATTAAGGATTTCCTATTCAGACAAACCATCAATATTCCACTCATACAATTTATCAGTAGAAACAGAAAACTGGTTTTGAAAAACCCTTTCTTCAAACTGTTAATCAGAAGGAGTGGGTTTATTATACCAATTCTTGGTAAGATTAATAGGTTTGGTTTTAAAAATTCTTTGGAGTTTTGGAGAAACATTGATTTTCCCAAAATTTTCTTCAAGAATTTTAATATCATCATCAGTGGATGAGTCAGATTCATTAGAATTAGATTCTTTAGAATTATCAGACTTAGTATCAAAATGTTTTAAAACATTTTTGCGTTTGTCATGGTTTATGACGCAAGCATTGTTAATAGTGGAAGAACTGGCTTCAGGGACCGAGGTGGTCTCTCAAGCAGCCTTACGAAGGCTAATCTCTAAAAGCATTTCTTCAATTTTTTCCAAATTCTTTTGGCTATTAGTTTTAAACTAGTTCCTTTTCTTTCTTCAGGTAAAGAAATCAACGGTTTTTCAACATCTTTCTTAACAGCCAAAGGAATAGGTTTTTGAACAGTTTTTTTGGAATCAACATTTTCTTCAATGCGATCAAGTTGTTGACCAATAATGTGAAGAGATTGATTAACAAAATTGTTTTGTTCAATAATTTTTCGAGTCTTAGAATGAGTAGTATCATTCTTAGTGACTTTAAAAGGAGAAGCAATAACAATAATGCCATCTTTTCCTTTTACTCGGAGAGTTTCAAGAGGAGGGTGAGAAGCTTTCACAACTGTTTTGTCTTTAGCTAAAACAAAAGGCTTTTTAACAACATTTAAAACATTTGAAATATTTAAAACACCAGGTTTTATGCTTTCAAAATAGTCAAAAAAACAAAATATGTTTTTGTTCTTCAACCATTTTTTCAGCCCACTCACGTTTTATCAAATCTTTTCCAGATTTTAAAAAAGAATTAGGAAAAATAAGCCTTTTCATTGAATTTTCTTTGGAAAGAAAATCCTTTTGCAAAGAAGGCCAATCAAGATCATGAATATTCATTTTGTTGGGAGAGGCATTAATAACATTGCAATGATAAAAAATAGGCTCAGGCATAGGAGCATTTAAATTAGAAGCTGAGGGAGAAATAGAAACCGGGGGGGGGGGGGGGGGGGGGAGATTTCTCCTTCTTCAGCTCGAGAAGCCTGGGAAGGGGCTACCGATTGTTTGGCAGAATAAAAAGTAGAGCAAACTAGGGAATTAGTGGAAATTTCTTTTAGTTTGAAATCAGAAGAAGAATCAGCCAAAAAGGTTTCAATATCTTTATCACGCCTTTGAAAACCTTCTGTTGTGGTTGAATTAGCAAAAGAATTTCTTCTTTGATTAACAGTGAAGGAATTTCTTCCTTCATTAATAGACAAGGGCCTTTCAACCCTAGAAAGGTTCAAATCAACAAAGCTTATTTTGACAGATCCATCAAGGTATTGTTGGATGTAGTCAAGATTAGTATCATCGCTGGAGATCTTGGCTGGTTGATAAACATTCTCAATAAGCTACTCACTAGGGAGACTGATCTCACTCCATTTCATCATCCGAGGAATTCGTATGTTAGAATCACAGGTAGAACTTTGAATTAACAAAGTAGAATTACCTGAATTTTTGATAATAGCTTGAGGATTCAAATTGGTTTTTAACAATTTGTAATAAATACGATAGATGATAACCAAAGGTTGGCTACCTTCTAACATATTGTAACTAGAGGTCAAAACATTCAAGGTTAATGCTTTAACAATATTAACATCACTCAAACCAAGAGTTATATTAGGAAAAGTATCAAAATAAACTTGTCCATTATACAAAGAAGTCTGGACCATGCCAAGAATGCTAGTCTGGAAATCGGTAAATCTAGCACCACGCAGGCACATTAACACAGAAGCATTAATACAAAGTCTTGTTAATGGTTTAACAGCGACTTGAACAGATCCAATACACAAAAACATAAAACCTTTAGCAAGGGAATTGTTAACAAATCTCTTACTGAATAGTTCAAAATTTTCATTCCTATTGGAAATAAGAATAGTTTGTTCGACAGTTTTAATAGCATATTCAGCTCTGAAAGAGCTTTTAAACCAAGAAGTATTGTAGACTTCCTTTGCAGGGAGTCTTGGAATACTCAATTTACTAAAATCAAAAGAGGAATCATCCTTAACAGAGAAGTGTTCAGTATTCACAACATTATGAGGAAGATTAACAGAGGACCTAAAGCTAATAGAAGAGTTAGATCTCCACATCTTGAAAATCTAATCAAATAACAATTGAAGCAAACATATTCTTAACATTAAACTTAAACTATTAGTCCACACACACACACACACACACACACACACACACACACACACATATTATTTAAGTTCGGCCCCCCCTCCAGGAATTCCCTGGCTCCGCCCTTGCAAGGTTGGGTCCGCCACTGGCCACAATGATAGAAGACTTTAATTCGTAGCAAAGGTCTTCAAATTGATTGATGCTGGGAGTTTTGGCATAGTATACATAGGTCTTGGAATGGGCAACATCAATGACGGACCAACCAGAAGTTTTGTACCAGAAACCTAAGACATGTGTTAATATCGTGGTGAGAATCTTGTAAAAATCACTACAAGTTGATCCTCACTAGTCCTGAATTTAGACTTTTGGCGCTAGAGTACAATGGCAGAGTAGGTGGTGGAAAGTATTCTCACAACAACTTTCTAGATTTTCTTCAAAGATTGAACATCTCCATCTTGTCAATTAATTTCTACACTGTAATTGTCTAGCTTGATAAAGACATGGTTGGACATGGAATATCTCCATCGTTTCTTTTACTACACCCAGGGGCATGGCATTCTTAAGCCAAGTAATGTCTTGCTAGATGAAGACTTAGTTGCACATGTTGGTGATAATGACAAGACTATACATGAGAGTCATGGGACGATCGACCAATATTGCTATCAAGGTTTTAAGATTATCAATATCAATATCAAGGACCACTGAGAAGTTTCAAACTTGAAATTAATGCGTGAACTTTGTCATGACAATCTTGTCCTAATTTTAGACCCTTTGGAGGTTTTGACAAGTCTTCAATCATTTCAAAAATCAACTTTTCAATTCAACCACCACAAAAATCAATTTCAAAATAAAGAAAGCTATAAAGGATATTAAGACAGATATTTTGGTAACAAATTTAAACCTTTTTGAATGAAGAGTTCTTAAAGAAGTAAAATCATTCTGAGATCCATTAGAAGACGTATGTGTTACAGATTGGCAATAAAGAACAGTAGGGGAACACATATTGTTCTGTTTTTAAAATGTATATATTTCTACAAATAATGATGGCAGATTGATATCTAAAAGTAGAGTCTAGACAAAAGGAGCTCTTTTCATGTCCAAAAAAGAAAAAGATTATGAGTATCAATAGGTGGAGAGGATTGGTGGATATGTTGCCACGTGGTTAATTTAAGAGTTTTAAATGACGTTACATCATGTGAAACCGTTAGATATTACAAAATTAAAACTTGTCCATACAATGACTTTACTTCGTTTCATTTTTTTTTTTTAAGAAAAAAAAAAAAGAAAAGAAAAGAAAAAAAGAAAAAGGGGAAGAACAAACCAATGGCTCTCACTTCCGCAATGACCTTCAAAGAGGGAAAGAAGGAACTGAGAAAACGATTAAATTCAACCTGATAGCCCAACGTCTTCGTCCCCCTTCCTTCCAAAACTCACCCTTAATTCTGATACTGCTTCAAATAAATGATTCGCTAATATTTAGACCTTCAGAAAACTGGTGCAAGAATACAATTAATGTGGTAGTATTTCCTTCAAAGATTGAACATCACCTATGGGGGAGGAAGGGTGCTCAATTCTAAACTGCTCTCAAGTTTTTTTGCACTAAGCTCATTTGGCAATCAGTATGGGGTAACCTAAGCTCTCATCTTGGCCTTCAATCACAAAAAATGTCAAGGATGGGCTAGATTTGGCTCTTGTTATATAGACTTATAATTAATTATATTTCAATAGATAAGATGTCCATTTGTGTTTGCGATTTTAGAATATGTGATTTGAAACATGATTTTTAAAAACGTAATGAGCTTGTATAAAATGTTTTTTAGTGGTAATGAGCTTTCTAAACCTATTCCTACATGGGACACAAATGATAGCAATTGTAGAATTGTAATTTTGGTGCTCCTTACAAATGTATCATGGTATTTTGATATTACCCCAACATAGCATGCATGGGGCAGCCTCAGCACTCATTTTTACTAGACTAAACTCATGCCAAGCGTGGGTGAAAAGGTGGTAAATAAACTTATGCCAAGTAGGTTAGTAACCGGCCGCTATCTACTAATGGCTAACCACGTAATTGTGTTATCGCGTTTAAATTAAGTTGGAAAAAACTGCTAACCACTTATATGACATGACGATTATCAGTTTTAGGCAAGGGCGGACCTATTTAGGGGCCAGGGGGAGCCCTAGCTCCCCCCTAAGCCCCAGATTTTTCCCAAAAAAAAAAAAATTAAATTAAATTTTTTTTTTTTTTTTTTTTTTTTTTTTTTTTTTTTTTATGTTTTTAGTTTTGCCCCCCTAATTTATTTTTTTCAATTTGGCCCCCCCAATTTGTCAATGCTGGGTCTGCCACTACATGAAGCTATGCTTGGGACCAATCAAGCATTAATATGCGACATAGAAAGCTGAAAGCTTATAGATCACTTGGGAGAGAAGAGGAAAAAAAAATAAAAATTTGTGATGAATATGTTGTATATACCGTTTCTTTCACTAAATCTAGACTTTGAAAATGATATTAGGTACTAGTCTACTTAAGCTTTACATAGTACGACAAAATGAATTCGGTTGTTGCAAGCTTTATAGATCGTTATTTGAGTAGTGTTTGCAGAAACTAGATCGAGTGGTTCATCAAGTTTTGTACTCTGTAGAAGTTTTTCGTTCTTTTTTTCTTACTTAATAGGAAGCCACTCTCTCCACACAAGCATATTCCGACCCCCAATTCGTTACAAGTGTGGCATACGTTGAAGATCATTGCTCAAATTCAAGCATTCAGGAGACACTCTAGACTCATCCCTGGCCTGTTAAATAAGTATGGATACTCATAATGCCGCTCTCTCTAGCTTGGTGTGTGTGTGTGTGTGTGTGGGGGGGGGGGGGGGGGGGGGATATATGCGTTTAAGTGGATAAAACAAAATAATGGGAAAAATAAAATTTAGCATTTTCAAACTATCAGTAATTTTTCGGATAGCCCACCGAACTACCAAGGCTTGAACTTTGGCCTCCAAACTACGAAAACCTTTGAATAAAGCTCATTTTGGCGAAATATCCCCATAATACCCCTGCAACGTGTCATTTTTCATTTAAAAAATTAAAAAAAAAAAAAAAAGGTAAACTAAAATATTATTTCTTATTTTTATTATTTTTTAAAAAATATGGGTGTTTGGGGTGGTGTTATTTCCCAATCGCGACCCGATCTTCCCGACACCCCTCTGATCACCGTCCGTTTACAACGCCGTGATGACTGATTTTATAGCCTGGTTCAATGAGTTTCGATTTTCAATCATCAGCTCGTTAATCTCAGTCGGGCTCAAGCTCGCCCCACTCTGGAAAATATCCTCCACCTGAGAGAAAAGCTTGTGATTCTTGAGCCCCAACTAGCTATTGGCCAACATTTTGAATGCCAAAAAATCACAGAAAGAAAAATGGATATGAATATCGACGAACAAGCTCATGGTTGTTGATTTCTCTGTTAAAAACCGACCGAGGTCTTCCACAATGATGATAGGCTTGCTTGTCGTTTGTAACAAAACAAAATTCAGATTGGAATCATTCGTAACCTTTGAAAGATCAATAACATAGACATCGAAGAATATGAAATTAGTCATGTCCGCGTTCGGAGAGGCGGGGACGAGTTCGCCGAGTTGCAGGCGTGTATCGTGCCCAGTGACAATGTTGGAAAGAAGCAGTATGTCCTCTGATTGATTGCAATATTTTTTTTAAAATTTTTTTGTTAATTTTTTAATTGAAAAATAACACGTGGCAGGGGTATGGTATTATGAGAATATTCCGCAATAAAAGAACATTTTTCAAAGGTTTTGGTAGTTTGGAGGGACAGGGTGCAAGTCTTGGTAGTTTGGGAAGCCATCCAGAGAAATGATGGTAGTTTGAGGAGCTAAATTATATTTTTTCCCAAAACAATTTAATAAATTAATGAAAGTTAACAACTGCATGTCTGATTTGAATATTGATTATTTGTGATGTAGATGGAATAGCCTACAGTTTTATGCAGAATTAATCTCGTTCGAATTTTATTTAAGCCTAATAAGGGCGACTTGGCCACCAGACTTCAGTAATATTCTTAGTTTTTTAATAAAA
Source organism: Alnus glutinosa (assembly GCF_958979055.1). Taxonomy (NCBI): domain Eukaryota; kingdom Viridiplantae; phylum Streptophyta; class Magnoliopsida; order Fagales; family Betulaceae; genus Alnus; species Alnus glutinosa. The sequence goes on from NC_084894.1 coordinate 24,468,654, forward strand.
AATATTTAAGTAGTGATTTTTCTTCTATTTTCTTGCGATCCCTCCAATTTTTCTTGGTTTTGTGGTGCCCCGCATAACCAGTTTTTCTTTCCCTGCACGTGGAGGAGGAAATAGACGTGAAAGCATTGGCGATTCGTATGAACACGATAAGACAACACGTGAGAACAATTGACGCGCGAAACGTTTACAATGAATGGAAGAGCAATTTGAGCGATTTGGGGATCAAATTGGCACACTGTTTGAGCAATTTGCCACCACAGAAGGTGCTGATGGGAGTTGCCGTCAACCAAATCAATGTTTCGTGGATGAGGATGACGAGTTTAATTCTATTGTGAAACATTTTGTCATTTCATTTCTTGGAGCTGGCTGAGCTCGAATTAGCCATTAAATGTATTTTCAATTGGAGGTTCAAGTTCTTCGAAATATCTGAATATTTAATCCATTAATCCTTCATTTTATCATTTATTGACCGTTTATTCGGTTACAAATTACCAACAAAAACACCAAAATAAAGAGAGCAATATTACAGCAACCTCAAGGCAGTTTCAACTAGTGTCCCACCACATTGTTTTAAATGTGTTGAACCTAAACATGATATGACAGATTGTAGGAAGGGTGACCATTATTAATGCAGTGAAAGGTGGAGATAACAAGAATTTTCATAATCACTCCAAAAGGTATATGAAGCTTATCAAAAAGATAACTAGAATTTTTTTAAGAAAATAGAGAAACACCCATAAAAGAAATTTTATTCAATGAAGGACAATGAAAAATAACACTAAAACATGATTTTATATAGAGTACTACTACAAATTATAATCCTAAGTTTAGTAAAATTAATCATGAACAAATTAAATAAGGACTCCTAATTACCTAATCCGATCCTTAAGGAATAAGAATTCTTAATTATTATAAATAAAGACTTCTAATTCTTAACGAACAAGATTCCTAATGAATTTATTGTTAGAAAATATATTTCCTATAGTAAAAGGAAATATATTATATTAATATTGTACGTTATTTTTATTTTATAAAGTTGATTGTACTTAAGTTTGATTGTAAAATGATCTCAATTTTGATTGTAAAATGATCAACTAATAAAAGCATAATATAGTCATTTGGGCTCTATCCTGAGGATATAAATTATAGACCGAACCACGTAAAAACTATTGTCTTTATTTTATTATTTCGATTCAATTTTCTTTATATTATTTTTTTCTTTCATTTATTACGACAAAAATACCCTTAAAAAATAGCAAAACCTAACCAAATTATCCCACATGATGGATGATACTTCAACCATTCATTTTGATTTTTGAGTATTGTTGAATTCCATCCCATCTTCTTTTGGGATCTTTAGAAAATTATTTGGAATGAAGTATTGCAATCTTGTGCCCTTCCAAAGCAAACACATACACATATTGTCTCCTCCTTTACAGGGAACATCGACATCAAATTGCCAGGACATGATCCGCATCCATTTCAAGCGCATCACAAATAACCTTATCATTATAATATTTGTCGGTTGAAATAGTTTATAGTTATCTTCACCCATCCAATTAATTAGGGTAATAAAAATTAACAAGTCCGTTCAATGACCCATTCTATACTCACTTATATAAACTCGGTTTGTTTAATAAATAAACAGAATTTAAACATTCAATACTCGACTCTATTAGAGCCCTATATCTAATTTAATAAGGCAAGGGATGGTCTTCCCTTAATTGGCTCATTAGATGAAATTAGAATTGCCAATTTTTAATACGACTCTCGAATACAAAACGAATTTAACACAAAATTAAAGGGTTATGATTGAAGAGTCAGATCTCTTTAATTAAGTAGGTCGGGTTATGGTTGACCTATATAGTCTTATTCTTATACTTTAATATGACCCGAACCCGACACACAATATGATGACATACAAGTTTTTACATGATTTGCAAACTCGACACAAACCCAATACAAAATTAGAGAGTTAAGGCTGAAGAGATTTACCCGTTTAATTAAACGGGGCAAATTATAATTAATCTATATAGCCTTATACCCATGTTTTGGCATGATCTGAACACGACGCAAACATGAGCCACCACTGCACCCTAAATGAAGCAGATCAGCTTGTACAAGCTTTGGGCAAGAACATTAATTCACAGCAGGCCTGCACATGATGAATAATAAAAACTCCATATACTCGGTCTACCATGAAAATACCTTAGGCATCACAAAATTGATTATTTAATTATTATGGATTGATATATCAAAGCAATATATATACATATCTTTTTCAATTACGTGGAGATGATGGGACCAAAACAAGTTTTCAATAGTCTCCCGTAACTTATTACAAACACACCCTGACAAGAGATTTTTGGGCAAAATCAAAGCACATGAAGGTTGAATTTTTTCTGAAACAAGTTTCGATTTTTTTTTTTTTTTTTAAAAAAGAAAAAAAAAAAGAAAAAGAAAAAAAAAGAAGTAACCATAAAGTACGTCACAATTAGAACAGTAAAATGAATTTGATAAATAAGTTCCTATAAAAATCAAGTTGGGATAAGTAGTTGATACGAACCAATGAGGATAAAAATTGCTCATAGCTAGAGTTAACAATTTTTTACATGACTTGCAAACTCGACACGAATCTAACATGAAATTAGAGGGTTATGGTTAATGGGTTAAGTTAGAATTGACCTGTATAATTTTATATTTATATCTCGATACGACTATAATTCGATATGAGAACACGAATTGACACCCTACTTAAAGGAGGCTATAGAATGAAAATAAAAATAATAATAAAAAAAATTCATTGAAGATATTTATTTAAAGAGAAATGATTGTTGGCTTACCGTCCTCCAATCGGCTTTTCTATTAAAAAAAAAGTAAATTTTAATGCAAAAAGTCATTTGATGTAACATCAAATGACTTTTTACATTAAAATTTGCTTCCTTTTTTTTTTTTTTTTTTTTTTTTTTAAGTAAAAGAGACCGCCGGAGGACGCCGTGTATCAGTGCTCTTATTTCAAATAGTGGTAAGATTGCCAAGTACGAAGGTAATTAATATCGGGACAATTTTCTGTCCTTTTTGGGGTTGTTGGTTACAAGAAGGCATTGGAAGAATCATTTTTCTATTGTCCTTTGAAAACATGCAAAACGATAAATACTGAGTAATGACGGGCTTGTTTGGCAAAGAAATGTATATAACAGAACAGAGTAGAAGATTGTTAGTTTTAAAATTAGTAAAAAGTGATGATGTGATATAAAATAAAAAGAATTTATATAAAAAAGTGAAAAAATTTTGTATTGTAATGAATTTTTTTATTTGAATAGTAATAGAAAATTATTGATGTGATATAAAAAGTAAAAAAAATATGAATGTTTTGATGTTGATCGGTGGTTGAAAATATAAAAAAGTGATTAAAAAATTATATGAACAGTAACAGCACTATGCTGTTCTGTTCCGTCCCTAAACAAACAAGCCCGACATCTGATCCATCAATAGGAAGAGGTTAAAAAGCCGTTTTCCTAATCGCAATTTTTAGTCGGTCTTCTAATCTCTTTGGAGGGAAAGTGGTTGGTTCCCTGTGACTGGGGGAATTATATGCTCAAATTTTGGCTGGTCTAAGCTTTAGAATCCAAAAGACTAAATTTTCAATCACAACCCCTAATTGACAGTCTGCCTCTTTGGCTGTTTGTTAATATTTTTAATTAAAAACTAGAAACAAAAGAAAGAAGAAGAAAATTTCAGCCCTCTGTTTACACTCAAAAAAAAAAAAAAAAAAATGCTTTCAGTTTAAAAAAAGCAGGCTTTTTTCCTCTATACCCTATGGCTACGTTTCTTAGATCACTTCATTTTCTGATACTTTTTTATATTTCCAACATTCCATTGGCATTCGCTCAAGACGAAAACTAATTTATCTACAATGGCTTCAAGCAAGCCAAGCCAAGCTGCGTCTTGATGGAATCGCAGTAATCCACATCAATGGTCAATTGCAGCTAACCAACATTTCATACTAACAATCTTACCGTGCTTTTTACCAATTAATTCTTATAAAATTCAACACAACTTCATCCACTTTAACTTCGTCTCTTTCATTTTCTACGAACTTTGTGTTTGCCATAGTTCCTCAAGCGCAAAATCTTGGTGGTCACGGCATGGCCTTTACCATTGGTCCCTCGAGGGCCTTCACCCATGCATGCTACAGCAATTCAGTATGTAGGACTCTTCAATTCTTCCAATAACGGCCTTCCTCCAAATCACATCTTGGCCATCGAGCTAGAAACTATTATTAACCCTAAATTTGGAGATATTGATTTAAAATCATGTGGGAATTGCATGTGAAAGTTTAAAACTCAGGTACTAATAAAAAGTGATGAAAGATTAGAAAATGCATGTGAAGTTTTTTCCTCTTTTTTTTTTTTTTTTTTTTTTTCTTCACTATTTGTTGTTAAATTTCACATCCTGAATATGTATAAGAAGAAAAGTTCAAGAGCGTCAATTATTCTGTAAAGTTAGAGAGTTAAGCTTGAAGAAATTTATCCGTTTAATTAAATGGGTCGAATTATAATTGATTTATATAGTCTTATATTCATACTTTAATACGATCTGAACTCGACACACGAATTATAGCTACCACCTCTAAATGAAGCAGATAAGCTTGTACGGTCCAAGAACATTGAGTTACTGCAGGCCTGCACATGATGAATAATAAAAGCTCCATGTACACGGTATACCATGAAAATACGTTAGGCATCACAAAATTTATTGATACCGAAACCACGACACGTCTTTACACTTTCAACTAATTTCCGAGGTTGACAACTGACAAGTAACTGCATCGGAAGCCCTTGTCTGCAAATTCTGAATTAAAAATGACCTGTAAACCTGGAAAGAATCAGTTAAGATGACTTATTCAAATATCTTGTTTGACAAACACTTTTTTTGTTCTCTTTTTTTTTTTTTTTTTTTTTTTTTTTTTTTAAAGTAACCATAAAATACTTACAATAAGATGGTAAAATGATTGTGATAAATGAGTTTAAATAGTAACATTACTCATATATATCTATATATATGACTGCCTATAAAAATCAAGTTGGGATAAGTAGTTGATATGAACCAAAGAGGAAGAAAATTGCTCATAGCTAAAGTTAATAATTTTTTACATGACTTGGAAACTCAACAAGAATCTAACATGAAATTAGAGGGTTAAAGTTAATGAGTTAAGTTAGAATTGACTTGTATAATCTTATCTATATCTTGACATGATCATAACCTGATACGAGAACACGCATCAACACCCTACTCAAAGGAGGCAATAGAATGAAAAAAAAAAAAAAAAAAATGTTTATTGAAAACACATTGAAAATATTTATTTCAAATGGTGGTAAGATTGCCAAGTACGAAGGAAAGATTGGGACAATTTTCTTTCCTTGCGGTTACAAGAAGGCATTGGAAGAATCATTTTTCTGTTGTCCTTCGAAAACAAAACAATAAATGATGAGTAATGACATCTGATTCATCAAAAGGAAGTGGTTAAAAAGTCGTTTTCCTAATCACAATTTTTAGTCGATCTTCTAATCACTTCGGAGGGAAAGTGGTTGGTTCCCTTTGACTGTGGCCTCTGGGAATTAGATTCTCACATTTTCTGATACTTCTCTATGTTTACAAAAAACGATCTTCCGCTATATATGCTCGTTTCAATCTGTTTTGATCTTCTCCCGACCACATTTAACATGAAAAAACGCCTTCGTTTACAAAAAGCAGTCTTTTTTCCTCTCTACCCAATGGCTACGCTTCTTAGAGCACTTCATTTTCTGATACTTCTCTATGTTTCCAATATTCCGTTGGCCTTCGCTCAAGACGAAAACCAATTTATCTACAATGGCTTCAAGCAGGCCAAGCTGCATCTTGATGGAACCGCAGTAATCCACAGCAATGGTTTATTGCAGCTAACCAACATTTCATACCAACAAGTTGGCCGTGCTTTTTACCAATTTCCTATAAAATTCAACACAACTTCACCCACTTTAACTTCGTCTCTTTCATTTTCTACAAACTTTGTGTTTGCTATGGTTCCTCAAGTGCAAAATTTTAGTGGTCACGGCATTGCCTTCACCATCAGTCCCACGAGGGACTTCACCCATGCCACAACAAATAAGTATATGGGGCTCTTCAATTCTTCCAATAACGGCCTTCCTGGAAATCACATCTTGGCCATCGAGCTTGATACTGCTGCGAACCCTGAATTTGGAGATATTGATAAAAACCATGTGGGAATCGATGTCAACGGCATGAAATCAGTTGAATCAGCTCCTGCAAAGTATTTTACCGATAAAGAAGGGAAGAATATAAGCTTGGAGCTTATGAGTGGAAATCCAATGCATCTTTGGATAGACTATAATGAAGCAGAGACGTTACTGAATGTAACACTTGCCCCAACCAGGATCCCAAAACCAAGCAGGCCTCTCTTGTCAAGACACATCAACCTCTCTCAAATTCTCTTGGAATCCATGTATGTTGGTTTCTCTTCAGCGACAGGTCAACTTGCAAGTTACAACTACATTCTAGGATGGAGCTTTAATCAAAGTGGACCATCACAAAGCCTTGAAATTTCGAGACTTCCTCCACTTCCCCGACAGGGGAAAGGAGCGAAACCAGGCCCAGAAATAATAACTTCTCTCATAGCAGTAGCTCTTGTGCTGATAACCGTCACTGGAGCTGCTTACATTTTGAGGAGGAATAAATATGAAGAAATACGTGAAGATTGGGAAGAGGAGTATGGTACCCACAGATTCAGCTATAAGAGTCTCCACAAAGCAACCAAAGGTTTCAAAGACACAGAGCTTCTTGGAGAAGGAGGTTTCGGAAAGGTTTATATGGGAATACTTGCTTCGTCTAATGTTCAAATTGCAGTGAAGAGAGTCTCCCATGATTCCAAACAAGGGATGAAGGAATTTGTGGCTGAGATCGTTACCATGGGAAGACTAAGGCATAGGAACTTGGTGCAGCTCTTGGGCTATTGCCGACGAAGGGGAGAACTGTTGTTGGTCTATGATTATATGCCCAACGGAAGCCTTGACAAGTTCTTATATAGCAATGAAAATCCAAACCTTAACTGGTTTCAACGATTTCGAATCATCAGAGGAGTAGCAGCAGGCCTTCTTTACCTTCATGAAGAGTGGGAACAGGTTGTTCTGCACCGAGATGTAAAAGCAAGTAATGTTCTATTAGATGCTGAGTTAAATGGAAGGCTTGGAGATTTTGGGCTTGCCAAATTATACGACCATGGAACCAATCCTCAAACCACCCATGTGGTTGGGACTGTGGGTTATTTGGCTCCGGAGCTTAGTAGAACAGGAAAGGCAACCACTTGCAGTGATGTTTTTGCTTTTGGAGCTTTCATGCTCGAAGTTGCTTGTGGAAGGAGGCCGATAGAGCTACAGGCCCAAGGGGTGATTTTGGTTGATTGGGTCTCTGAGTGCTGGAGAAGGGAAGCTATCCTTGATGCTAGTGATCCTAGATTGGAAGGTAATTATGTGGTGGAGGAAATGAAACTGGTTTTGAAAATAGGTTTGTTTTGCTCACATGCACTGCCAACAGCTAGGCCTAGCATGAGGCAAGTGATGCAGTTGTTGGATGGTGATGCTGATCTGCCGGAGGTACCACATGACTCTGCTTTTGGTCCACTTGCAAGTTCTGAATCATCTGATTTCATGACATTTCCTTTTACCCTGTCTTCTGCCCCTTCTATGTGTACCACTGATTCAATTTTGAAAAGTGGTCGTTGAATCGACTGCATGTCTCATGCTACTTGGGACCAATCAAGCAGTGCGACATAGAAAGCTTATAGATCAGTTGGAGGTTGGAGAGAAGAGAGAAAAAACTTTGTGATGAATATGTTGTATATACCGTTTCTTTCACTAAATCTAGACTTTGAAAATGATATTAGGTACTTGTCTACTTAAGCCTTACATAGTACAACAAAATGAATTAAGTTGTTGCAAGCTTTATAGATCGTTATTTGAGTAGTGTTTGCAGAAACTAGATTGAGTGGTTCATCAAGTTTTCTACTCCGTAGAAGTTTTTCGTTCTTTTTTTCTTACTTAATAGGAAGCCACTCTCAATTCGTTACAAGTGTGGCATACGTTGAAGATCATTGCTCAAATTCGAGCATTCAGGAGACATGCATTCTAGACCCATCCCTGTTAAAGAAGTACGGATATTCGTAATGCCTCTCCTCTCTCTTGGTGTGTGTGTGTGGATATGTGTTTAAGTGGATAAAACAAAACAATGTAATAAATAAATGAAACTAGTTCCTCGAAATATCTGAATATTTAATCCATTAACCCTCATTTCTATCATTTATTGACCATTTATTCACCTACAAATTACCAACAAAAATACCAAAATAAAGAGATCGAGCATTACAGCAACCTTAAGGCAGTTTCAAGTAGTGTCCCACCACATTATTTTAAATGTGGTGAACCCAAACATAGGATGACAGAATGTAGAAAGGGTGACTATTATTAATGCAGTGAAAGGTGGACATAACAAGAATTTTCATGATCACTCCAAAAGGGATATTTGATTGCATTAAATGTTTACTGAAATATTTTGTTTTATTTTGTATTCATAAAAGATATTTTGTTTAGTTTGTTTTGTATTTTTTTTAAATGTTCAAGATTATATGAGTTTTATTTGTATTTAAATATAGTAGTTATCAGACTAACAATATCATAGAATTTTTTTTAATGATTTGATCATTAGATTAAACCTGTTTTCATCTTGCTATTTTATTTTCTATTATAATTATAGTTTTTAGTTAAAATATGAGGTCAAATTATATGTTCTATCCTGTATGGAAGTGTACTGTTTTCGCAATGGATTTTCTTGCTACATAAATATTTTAATTTATAAATTGAATTGTTATATAATTATACTTTTTAATTGAAATATGAGGTCAAATGATACTGTTTATAAATTTATTGTTAAAAATATATGAATCTTTTAACTTTATTGTCATCTAAAATAAAACTAAAAAATTAGATATTGTGTCTTGCTACATTTAAATATAAATTGAAAATTTTAATATGAATTGGAATTCATACAACTATCTAATCTTTTTTAGGTCATGAGATAGAATTTCAAACAAGATCATGTAATTGTTCTTAATAATAGTACTGTCATGTGATTAAACTTGATAATGCTTGAGAGGAGGGGTTAAACGTGATAATGTTACATTTTCAACCTTGATTACGTATGCTAGGATGTGTTCTTAATCTAGCTATTATTCTCAAAACTTAATATTTAAAATTAAATTATTAAATTTATTCATTTTTATCCTCTTAAACTTTTAGGATATGTTGTGATATAAGTTTTGAAATTAAATTATAATGAAGAATCCCGCGCTATGAGCTAGTTATTATAAATAAAGATTTCTAATTCTTAACCAACAATTTTCCTAATGAATTTATTGTTAGAGAATATATTTCCTCTATTAAAAGGAAACATATTATATTGACATTGTACATTATTTCCAAATTATAAAATTGATTATACTTAAATTTGATGGTAATCAAATCAATCCATTTTTATTTATCTCAATTCTCTTATAAATAGAAGTATTCTGTATTGTAAAATGATTAATGAATAAAAACATAATATAGTCTTTTGGTTTTATCCTGTAAATGTAATTCATAGATCGAACCATGTAAAAACTCTTGTCTCTATTTTATTATTCCATTTTAATTTTCTTTATATTATATTATTATCTTTTCTTTCATTGATTACGACCAAAAACCCTTAAAAAAATAGCAAAACCTAACCAATTTATCCCACATATGATGGATGATACTCTTCAACCATTCATTTTGAGTATTGTTGAATTCCATCCCATCTTCTTTCTTCACCAAGGCTTCATCTTATTTCGGGGTTTTTAGAAAATTATTTGAAATGAACTATTGCAATCTTGTGCCCTTCCAAAGCAAACACGTACACATATTGTCCCCTCCTTTACCCGGAACATCGACATCAAATTGCCAAGACATGATCCGCATCCATTTCAAGCGCATCACAAATAACCTTATCATTATAATATTTGTCGGTTGAAATAGTTTATAGTTATCTTCACCCATCCAATTAATTAGGGTAATAAAAATTGACAAGTTCATTCAATGACCCATTCGATACTCACTTATAAAAACTCGGTTTGTTTAATAAATAAACAGAATTTAAACATTTAATACTTGACTCGAGTAGAGCCCTATATCTAATCTAATAAGGCAAGGGATGGTCTTCTCTTAATTGGCTCATTAGATGAAACTAAAATTGCCAATTTTTAACACAACTCTCGAATACGACACAAATTTAACACAAAATTAAAGGGTTATGATTGAAGAATTAGATCTCTTTAATTAAATAGGTCGGGTTATTGTTGATCTATATAGTCTTATTCTTATACTTTGATATGATCCAAACCCGACACACAACATGATGACAGACAAGTTTTTACATGATTTGCGAAATCGACACAAACCCAATATAAAATTAGTTTTTAATTAAACGGGCCGAGTTATAGTTAATCTATATAGCCTTATATTCGTGCTTTGACACGATCAATACAACATGCAAACATGAGCCACCACCCTAAATGAAGCAGATCCGCTTGTACAAATTTGGGCAAGAACATTAATTCACTGCAGGCCTGCACATGATGCATAATAAAAGCTCCATATACTCGGTCTACCATGAAAATACCTTAATTAGGCATCACAAAATTGATTACTTAATTATTATGGATTGATATATCAAAGCAATATATACAAATCTTTTTCAATTACGTGAAGATGATGGGACCAAACAAGTTTTCAATAGTCTCCCGTACGTAACTCATTACAAACACACCCTGTCAAGAGATTTTGGGCAAAATCAAAGTGCATGAAGGTTGAATTTTTTTAGAAACAAGTTTTGATTTTTTTTTTTTTTTTTTTCGTTCTTTTTAAAAGTAACCATAAATTACGTCACAATTACAACGGTACGGTAAAATGAATGTGATAAATAAGTTTAAATAATAACATTATTCATTTATATATATGACTGCCTATAAAAATAAAGCTGGGATAAGTAGTTGATATGTACCAATGAGGATAAAAATTGCTCATAACTAGAGTTAATAATTTTTTACATGACTTATAAATTTGACATAAATCTAACATAAAATTAAAGGGTTAAGGTTAATGGATTAAATTAGAATTAACCTGTATAATCTTATATTTATATTTCGACACGATTATAACTTGATACGAGAATACAAATTGACACCCTACGCAAATGAGGCCATAGAATGAAATAAATAAATAAAAAATCATTGAAAACGCATTGAAGATTTATTTCAAATGGTGGTAAGATTGCCAAGTACGAAGGTAATTAATATTGGGACAATTTTCTTTCCTTGCGGTTACAAGAAGGCATTGGAAGAATCATTTTTCTTTGTCCTCTGAAAACAAAACGATAAATGATGAGTAATGACATCTGATCCGTCAATAGGAAGAGGTTAAAAAGTCGTTTTCCAAATCACAATTTGTAGTCGGTCTTCTAATCTCTTTGGAGGGAAAGTGGTTGGTTCCCTGTGACTGGGGGAATTAGATGCTCAAATTTTGGCTGGCCTAAGCTTTAGAAACCAAAAGACTAGTTTTTCAATCACAAACCCCTAATTGACAGTCTACCCCTTTGGCTGTTTGTAAATATTTTTAATTAAAAACAAAAAACAAAAGAAAGAGAAAGAAAATTTCAGCCCTCTCTGTACACTCACAAAAAAAAAAAAAAAAAAAAAAAAAAAAAAAAAAAGGGGTTAAACACCTTTTTAGTCTCTGAATTTTGAAAACTTTATTTTTTAGTTCCTGAGTTTCAATTTGTATCACAAATGATACTCCAGTTTTGGAAAATGACCTAATAAGTACCTCGGTTAACTTCTCCGTCCAAAAACTAACGGACTGCCACGTGTCAACTTCTGAAGTTGACACGTGACACTATATAAAAAAATTAAAAATATTTAAAAATGAATTAAAAAAATAATATTATTAAAAAAAATTAAAAAAAAATTGAAAAAAAAAAAAACCAAGGGGTGGCTGCCACCCCCCTTCGACCACCCCTTGACAAATAAAAATAAATAAATAAATAAAGATCGGTTTTGGCCCTTGGGGGTGGCCGAACCACCCTCCATCGCAGACTAGAGCCACCCCTTGTTTTTTTTTTTTTTTTCAATTTTTTTTAATATTATTATTTTTTAATTCATTTTTACATATTTTTAATTTTTAAAGATCTTTAATTTTTTTATATAGTGGCACGTGTCAACCTCTGAGGTTGACACGTGACGGTCCGTTAGTTTTTGGACGGAGAAATTAACCGAGGTATTTATTCAGTCATTTCTCAAAACTGAGGTATCATCTGTGATGTAAATTAAAACTTAATGAGTAAAAAATAAAGTTTCTAAAACTCAGGGACTAGAGGAGTCCTTAACTAAAAAAAAAATACCCTTTCTGTTTACAAAAAGCAGGCTTTTTTCCTCTCTACCCAATGGCTACGTTTCTTAGATCACTTAATTTTCTGATACTTTTCTATGTTTCCAACATTCCATTGGCATTTGCTCAAGACGAAAACCAATTTATCTACAATGGCTTCAAGCAAGCCAAGCTGCATCTTGATGGAATCGCAGTAATCCACAGCAATGGTCTTTTCCAGCTGACCAACATTTCAAACCCACAACCTGACCGTGCTTTTTACCAATTTCCTATAAAATTCAACACAACTTTATTCACTTTAACTTCGTCTTTTTCATTTTCTACGAACTTTGTGTTAGCCGTAGTTCCTCAAGAGCAAAATCTTGGTGACCATGGTCACGGCATTGCCTTTACCATCGGTCCCTCGAGGGACTTCACCCATGCATGCTACAGCAATTCAGTATATTGGATTGGACACTGTGCATACTGTGCATACTGTGTTCTTCACTTGGAATTGGACACCTCGACTCTCGAGTAGTGAACTTGGGTGCAATAATCTCTCAAGGAAAAATGCTACATTTTCCCCCCCAAAAAAAAAAAAAAATCTCAAATTTACTCATTACAATCTTATGAGATGGGGAAATACTTTTAAAAAGAAAAAAAAAAAAAAGAAAAGAAATTAAAAAAAAAAAAAAGAAAAAAAAAAAAAGAAAGAGGAAGAAGAGTGGTTGAGTTACCTTGGCCGGTCTTGGGGTAGTTTGACCATCCATGACCAAAAAAAAAATTGATGGATTTTGGCCCTTGAGGGTGGCCAAGCGGGCCAAAACCATCATTTTTTTTCTTTTTCCTCCCATGGGGTGGCCGAACCACCCCAAGGGGAATGGTTCGGCTCAGACTAGCTAAGGGGATGGCTCAACCACTCTCATTCTTCTTCTTTTTTTCTTTTCTTTTCTTTTTTTTTTTTTAATTTTTTTTTTTATTTTTAAATTTTTTTTATTTGATTATTTTTAATTAATTTTTAAAAATTTTTAATTTTTTTTTTTTATAGTGCCACGTGTCAACCTAAGCGGACCATTAATATTTAGACGGAAAATGTAACAGAGGTACCAAAAGGGTTTTTACCCCTAAGTTAGGTACTACCTATGAAACAAATAAAAACTTAGGTACTAAATTTAAAAAAGCTTAAAACTCAAGTATCAATAGGGTATTTAACCTTATTAAAAAAGTGATAAAAGATCAAGAATTGCATGTGAAGTTTCTTTTTTCTTCACTATTTGTTGTTAAATTTAACATCCTGAATATGTATGTGAAGAAAAGTTCAAGAGCGTCAGTTATTCTGTCAAAGTTAGAGAGTTAAGTTTGAAGAAATTTATCCGTTTAATTAAATAAGTCGAATTACAATTGATCTATATAGTTTTATATTCATGCCGCAACACGATTTGAACCTGACACACAAACAGTAATTACCACTCCTAAATGAAGCAGATCAGCTTGTACGGTCCAAGAACATTTAGTTACTACAGGCCTGCACATGATGAATAATAAAAACTCCGTATACTTAGTCTACCATATATGAAAATACCTTAGGCATCACAAAATTGATTAATACGGAGACCACGACATGTCTTTACACTTTCAACTAATTTCTGAGGTTGAAAACTGACAAGTAACTGCTACCGAAGCCATTGTTGGCAAACCCTGAATTAAAGATGACCTGTAAACCTGGAAAGAATCGGTTAATATGACTTATTCAAATGAGTAATGTTTATTACACAATTCTTACATAATTTTTGTACAATTTTAACTATTTTTTTATTTTTTTTTATTTTTTATGATTAACCATTGAATTTGTTTTCCTACATGTAGGCCTTAAATATTCAATGGTTAATCTTAAAAAAAAAGTTATTGGACTTGTGTAAAAGTTATGCAAGAAACATTACTCTATTCAAATAAGAAAATGTTCAAATTACAACAAGTGCACAACGCCAAGACATATTGAGGTGGGGCCCACAATATGCCTTGCTGTTGTGCACTTGTAATGCACCAATCATCTCCCATTAAAATATCTTATTTGGCTTAATTTTTTTTTTTTATTAAGTAACCGTAAAATACGCCACAATTGGAATGGTAAAATAAATATAATAAATGAGTTTAAATAGTAACATTACTTATTTATATATGACCGCCTATGAAAATCAAGTTGGGATAAGTAGTTGATATATATGAAAGAGGATGAAAATTGTTCATAGCTAGAGTTAACAATTTTTTATATAACTTGCAAATTTGACACGATCTTAACATAAAATTAGAGATTTAAAGTTAATGGGTTAATTAAGTTAGAATTGAGTTGTATAATCTTATATTTATATTTTGACATGATGATAACCCGATATGAGAACATGAATTGACACCTGACTTAAAGGAGGCCATAGAATTTATTTTTTTTTTTTTTTAGAGAAGGTTCATTCAAAGCACATTGAAAATATTTATTTGAAATGGGGGTAAAATTGCCAAATGCCAAGTACGAAGGAAAAAATGGGACAATTTTGAATTTTCTGTCCTTGCGGTTACAAGAAGGCATTGGAAGAATATTTTTCTATTGTCCTTCAAAAACAAAACAATAAATGATGAGTAATGACATCAGATCCATCAAGAGGTTTAAAGTCGTTTTCCTAATCAAAGTTTTTAGTCGATCTTCTAGGCACCTTTTCCAACAATTTTCTCTCTTCCTCTAGAAAATTTCAGCCTTCAGTTTACACTCAGGAAAAAAAAAACGCCCTCTCTACCCAATGGCTATGTATCTTAGATCAATTCATTTTCTGATACTTTTCTATGTTTCCAATATTTCATTTGCCTTCGCTCAAGACGAAAACCAATTTATCTACAATGGCTTCAAGCAAGCCAAGCTGCATCTTGATGGAATCGCAGCAATCCACAGCAATGGTCTATTGCAGCTAACCAACATTTCATACCAGCAACCTGGTCACGCTTTTTACCAATTTCCCATAAAATTCAATACAACTTCATCCACTTCTACTTCGTCTCTTTCATTTTCTACAAACTTTGTGTTTGCCATGGTTCCTCAAGTGCAAAATCTTGGTGGTCACGGAATTGCCTTCACCATCAGTCCCACGAGGGACTTCACCCATGCTACAGCAAGTCAGTATATGGGACTCTTCAATTCTTCCAATAACCGCCATCCTGCAAACCATATCTTGGCCATCGAGCTTGATACTATTCGGAACCCTGAATTTGGAGATATTGATAAAAACCATGTGGGAATCGATGTCAACGGCCTGGAATCAGTTGAATCAGCTCCTGCAACGTATTTTACTGATAAAGGGAAGAATATAAGCCTGGAGCTCATGAGTGGAAATCCAATGCATCTTTGGATAGACTATAATGAAGCAGAGAAGTTACTGAATGTAACACTTGCCCCAACCAGAATCCCAAAACCAAACAGGCCTCTCTTGTCAAGACACATCGACCTGTCTCAATATCTCTTGGAATCCATGTATGTTGGTTTCTCTTCAGCCACAGGTACAATTGCAAGTTACCACTACATTCTTGGATGGAGCTTTAATAAAAGTGGACCATCACAAAGCCTTGAAATTTCTAGACTTCCTCCACTTCCCCGACAGGGGAAAAGAGCGAAACCAGGCCCAGTGATAATAACTTCTCTAATAGCAGTAGCTCTTGTGCTGATAACCATCACTGGAGCTGCTTACATTTTGAGGAGGAAGAAATATGAAGAAATACGTGAAGATTGGGAAGAAGAGTATGGTCCCCACAGGTTCACCTATAAGAGTCTCCACAAAGCAACCAAAGGTTTCAAAGACACGGAGATTCTTGGAGAAGGAGGATTCGGAAAGGTTTATAGGGGAATACTTGCTTCGTCTAATGTTCAAATTGCAGTGAAAAGAGTCTCCCATGATTCCAAACAAGGGATGAAGGAATTTGTTGCTGAGATCGTTAGCATGGGAAGACTGAGGCATAGGAACTTGGTGCAGCTCTTGGGCTATTGCCGACGAAGGGGAGAACTCCTCTTGGTCTATGATTATATGCCCAACGGAAGCCTTGACAAGTTCTTATATAGCAATGAAAATCCAAACCTTAACTGGTTTCAACGATTTCGAATCATCAGAGGAGTAGCAGCTGGTCTTCTTTACCTCCATGAAGAGTGGGAACAGGTAGTTCTGCATCGAGATGTAAAAGCAAGTAATGTTCTATTAGATGCTGAATTAAATGGAAGGCTTGGAGATTTTGGGCTTGCCAGATTATACGACCATGGAACCAATCCTGAAACCACCCATGTGGTTGGGACTGTGGGTTATTTGGCTCCGGAGCTTACTAGAACAGGAAGGGCAACCACTTGCAGTGATGTGTTTGCTTTTGGGGCTTTCATGCTCGAAGTGGCTTGTGGAAGGAGGCCGATAGCAGTACGGGCCCAAGGGGTGATTTTGGTTGACTGGGTCTCTGAGTGCTGGAGAAGAGATGCTATCCTTGATGCTAGTGATCCTAGATTGGAAGGTAATTATGTGGTGGAGGAAATGGAATTGGTTTTGAAAATAGGCCTGTTTTGCTCACATGCAATGCCAACAGCTAGGCCTACCATGAGGCAGGTGATGCAGCTGTTGGATGGCGATGTTGATCTGCCAGAATTACCACATGACAGTGCTTTTGGTCCATTTGGAAGTTCTAAATCATCTGATTTCATGTCATTTCCTTTTACCCTGGCTTCTGCCCCTTCCGTGGGTAGCACTGATTCAATCCTGAAAAGTGGTCGTTGAATCGACTGCATGTCTGATGCTAGATCTTGAAGTTATGCATGGGACCAATCAAGCAGTGCGACATAGAAAGCTTATAGATCACTTGGAGGTTGGAGAGAAGAGAGAAAAAACTTGTGATGAATATGTTAAATCTAGACTTTGAAAATGATATTAGGTACTAGTCTACTTAAGCCTTACATAGTACAACAAAATAAATTCTGTTGTTGCAAGCTTTATATATGGGTACGTCGTTATTTGAGTAGTGTTTGCAGAAACTAGATGAGTGGTTCATCAAATTTTATACTCTATCGTAGATTTTCGTTCTTTTTTGCTTACTTAATAGGAAGCGACTCTCTCTGCACAAGCATATTCCAACCCCTAATTTGTTACAAGTGTGGGATACGTTGAAGATCATTGTTCAAATTCAAGCATTCATGAGACATTCTAGACTCATATCCCTGTTAAAGAAGTATGGATACTCATAATGCCTGTGTCTCTCTTGGCGTGCTTGTGGACATGTGTTTAAGTGGATAAAACAAAACCATAAAAGTTTAAACAACGTCGTATTATTTGATTTGTGGGCCTTTAGATCTATTAGATTAGTAGTGGCTGATTGAAGAGACATTGCCAGATAGAATCCTTTCATATTTTTTTTTTTTTTGTTTTGTTTTGTTCAAATTTGAGAAATTTCAAATAGATAATTGTAAGATACTATTTATGGGACTCGTCTAACTGGATAAATAGTTCAACAGCTTAATTCAATAAGTGGTTTTCTCATAATCACCTATTAGAATTCTCTCAGATTCAATCAAATAATTTAAAAGAATCCTAATTCGACATCACCTTGGTATGATGCTCGTCAAGACGGTGCGCTAAGTATCAATTGGCCAAGGACAATTAAAGCATATTTTGAATTCAAATTAGTTAAAAGTTAATTGGCTTGTTAGAGGTTAGTTGGGCTTAGTTGGCCAACTATAAAGTTGTTAGAAATTGAGAAGGCTTTAAAAGCTCAATTCTGTGATGAACAAGAAAAATGATATTTTTACATCTCCTATACATTTTTTTACATCTCATTTTTAAATCTACCTTTATATTTATGGGACCCACATTAGGCCCCACAAATTTAATGGTAGATTTGAAATTTGGTTGTATATAGATATACAAGAGATGTATATAGATGTACAAAGTACAAATAACGTTATCATTATTAGGGGTATACATGTGAGCGAGTATTAACCACTTGCATTTGCTGACTACAATTATCCGCTAGTAAAAATCACTACCAGGCTATCAGCATATGCGGATAGTAGTTTTAATTAGGATATGCAGCTGCGGTTCTTAACCAAAATGACATTATTTAAGATTAGGTATATATAGGTTATGTTTAAATTAGTTTGTTTGGTTGGCTAAATTGCTTTCTCGTGTAACACTTGAGCAAAAAGGTAAAAATAGTACAAAATCAATATATTTTCAAAATATTAGGGGTTAAAAAAATTAAAACAAGCCCAAAATACTAAAATTCGGCTTAAATTATTTTAAAAATTGTTTAAAATAGGTCCTAAATCGGCCGTGGCACTATACAGGTTTTTTGTTATAATTTAATTTTAAAAACCTCTAAGTTATAAAAGAATTCATTAAATTCAAATAACTATTGATTTTTGTCCTATAATGACAATTAGGTGGATCCAATTAATATAAACCAACATTAAACAACAATAAACAGTCATAAAATGCTACTTATCACATATATAGACACCTTAAACCGTATATGTTTTATAGTTTTTGTTCTTTTTCAACCAACTTTTTATTAACCATTGTTACTGGAATTTTTGCACAGCTATATAATAGTATATCCAGCCAAGTCTATATGAAATGCTAAAAAGTTTTGGCCTATATATTTAACAATGTTAGCCACCCTAAAACCACTTAAAATATTAAGTTTTGGTTATTGGCATGGAGGTAATATTATTATTTTTAGTGCATTATTCAACAACTTTTTTGTATTTGAAGTAAAATGCAAAACTTCGATTTGGTTTCTTAATCACTCCCATTATGAAACAAATCCTTCTTGCTTGGTGTATGGATTCTCTTTAAATTCTACAGTAAATTATTTAATTTCCAATGTATGAATCGGAGCTGGCTCCTGAAGCGTACAAGGAAACGGAGAGGCAGCATCCAAGAGCAGTTCACGTGGTTTCTAAGAAGCATGTGTTGGCATGCAGTGTTAATCTTGTTGGTGGTGATCAGAACGAAAAGAAGAAGCCTACAATGACTGAAACTGTGACTGCCGGTCAGAAGTTGTCACCATCAGATGAAAAAATCCATGCGATTGCTTCAAAATTTCAAGGCCTCACCGTTTCAGCCCCGACAGATTCACAAACCATTTCTGGCCAGGAAGCTCCACAACCCTAGTCATGCCGGTGGCCAGCTCCACAAACTTAGTACTCAACCTCGGCGACTCCACAAGCTTATTCAGCCCCGACTGCTCCACATAGCGGAAATGCTAGTTTTGGAGAGCAAATTTGGAATAAGGGTGTTTCGGTGGAGTATTTGATTCATAAGAATGAGCCAGGGGAAGATGAGAGAGCACTTTCTCAAGTGATATCGTCCGGAGACAATGAGTCCCAGAAGAACTCCTGGTGATATGGGTGTGGTGGAGAAGGTGAAAGAGGCTGTCACTTCTTTGCCCCGGAATTAGTCGTCCAAATACCGTACAACTGCAAATTCAGCTACAAACACGCAGATTTCCGCCAATGCATGTTCGGTGGCTAAAAGCTAACCATCACATCGATCTTCCGATCTCCACCAATGCTCATGAGGGTATTTCTTTTTTTTTTTCTTTTTTTTTTTTTCTTTCTGAAAACCTTATTTACTATCCTTCATATTTCATCAATTTTGCATCATATCCATAAACTTAAAAAAAGTCAATTTTGTGTATTCATCTTTTAATTTTATTTTATTTTTCAATTTTACACATCTGGTATGATTTTCTATTAAATCCTATCAAAATTCTCAAAATACCTTTTTTTTTTTTTTTTTTTTTTTTTTTTTTCAATTTCACATATCTCACGGGTCTTTGTCCAAGCCAATTGAGAGAGGAATGCAACTGTTGATAAAGAATCAAATTTCTGAACCATGTACGAGTTTTAGGCATCAATAAGTAGTTTGATGAGATCATTTCTTCTGTTTGAATAAGCCATATATGATATATAGTCACCAATAAACAGTTTCTGCAGCTCTAAATGTTCAAAAATGTCCAAATCAATGCAACAAATGTGGGCCTGTAGTTTTACATATTAAAAAAAAAAAAAAAAAAAAAAATCATGGATGATCATTGAATGCACTGATTATTCCAAATCAGTTAATTGGTGTTAACTTAAATTTATCTTTTTCTTATCTGTTTAAACTTTTGAGATAAGTGTTGATTTAACATAAAATAAGTGTTGTCAGTACACTTGTAAAGTTTGTGTTTCATATTGGTAAAGCATAAAGATTAATAGTAGTTAATATATCTTGGTGGATCCAAATTCATTAGCTTAGACTTTCAGGCTTGAAGTTGTGTTTCAAAGCCTCAATACACCCAAAGAGAAAACATGTTTGTTGGTTGAATTTGTTGCGGATGTCTTACAGTACAACAAAAAAATAAAGAAAATGAATAGTCAATTGACTTGAGTGATGTTCAAATATGTATATGTTTACTCTTGTGATTCTCTCCCAAATAATTCCCTCCTTTTATTTATTTTTATTAAAAATTCCCTCATCTACAAGGAACAACAACATCAAATTGACAAGACCTTTCTAATAAGACATGATCCGGCCCATCCATCCCAAGTACATAAAAAATAATGGTATCATTATATTACGAGTACTAATGCTTATTGCATACAAAGTGTACACATTTTGTACACAATTCTTTAGTATTTTTTCTTTTTATAAAAAAAATAAAATAAAAAATTGCTTGACACCATTTGTGTACAACAAGCATATATTGCTCTTATAGTATTGGTCAATCGATATAGGAATCTGACAAATTTAGTAATTTTTCGTAAAAAAGTTGCAGGGTATTAGTCCATGAAAATAAATTTTGCAACATTACTACTTCTAGAAATTCTACCTCATATGACCTATTAGATGAAATTAGAATTGACAATTTAATATGACTTGCGAACGACACGAATTTAATACAAAATTAAAGGGTTTTGATTGAAGGGTAAGACCCATTTAGTTAAATAGGTTAGGTTATGGTTGACTTATATAGTCTTATTCATATGTTTCGATATGACTTGAACTCGACACATGATATGACTCACGAACTTGATACGAATCCAATACAAAATTAGAGAGTTAAGGGTGAAGAGATTCACTCGTTTAATTAAATGGGTCGGGTTTTAGTTTACCTATATAGTCTTATACCTATACATCAAAACGATCTGAACCCGACACGTGAACACAAGCCACCACCACTAAATGAAGCAGATCAGCTTGTACAAGCTTGGTTACAAGAACATTAACTCACTGCAGGCCAGCCTGCACATGATGAATATTAAAAGCTCCATATACTCCGATAAAACCAAAGAAAAAAAAAATGGCACACAATGGATATTTGTGGACATTTTGATTTTAGTTATGATTAAAGATGCAAATGAATGAGTGAACCAAAAAGAAAAGAATTGGCACAGGATCGAATATTGGTATTAGCCAAAGCCGACTGGGGTGGACGATCCACCCCAGATCGGCTAAGGGGGTGGCTCCAGCCACCCCCTTGGCCAATAATGGGGTGGCCGGCCACCCCCTTGGGCAATGCCGGCCACCCCTTTAGGTTTTTTAGGTTTTTATAATTTTTATTTTTAATTATTATTATTTTTATAATTTTTAAATTTTAAAAAAAAAATTGTAAATTTTTTTTAATGTGCTGTAGTGGGTTTTCCGGTACAGCACCCATGCGGTAGTTTTGAACTACCGCATGGAAGCCGGATCCTTTCTTGAAATATCTGAATATTTAATCCATTAACCCTTCATTCTATCATTTATTGACCGTTTATTCACTTACAAATTATCAATAAAAATACCAAAATAAAGAGATCGAGCATTACAGCAACCTTAAGGTAGTTTCACTAGTGTCCCATCACATTGTTTTAAATGTGGTGAACCTAAACATAGGAATGACAGATTGTAGAGAGGGTGACCATTATTAATGCAGTGAAAGGTGGACATAACAAGAATTTTCATGATCACGCCAAAAGGGATATGAAGTTTATCAAAAAGATTACTAGAATTTACAAAGAAAATAGAGAAACAGTCATAAAAGAAAATTTATTCAATGAAAGATAATGAAAAATAACACTAAAACATGATTTTATATAGAGTATATATATACTACAAATTCTAATCCTAAGTTTAGTAAAATTAATAATGAACAACAAAATTATATTAGGACTCCTAATCCTTAATGTATAAGAACTCTTAATTATTATAAATAAAGACTTCTAATTCTTAACCAACAATTTTCCTAATGAATTTATTGTTAGAAAATATATTTCTTATATTAAAAGGAAATATATTATATTGACATTGTACGTTATTTCCCTTTTATAAGGTTAATTATACTTAAATTTGATAGTAATCAAATCAATCCATTCTTATCTATCTCAATTCTTCAATAAATAGAAGTTTTCTGTATTGTAAATTGATTAATGAATAAAAACATAATGTAGTCTTTTGGCTTTATCTTGTGAATGTAAGTTATAGATTAAATCATGTAAAAACTCTAGTCTCTATTTTATTATTCCACTTTAATTTTCTTTATGTTATATTATTATCTTTTCTTTCATTTATTACGACAAAATTAAAATACTCATAAAAAATAGCAAAACCTAACCAAATTATCCCACATATAATGGATGATACTCTTCAACCATTCATTTTGAGTATTGTTGAATTCCATCCCATCTTTCTCACCAAGGCTTCGTCTTCTTTTGGGGTACGTTTTTAGAAAAATATTTGGAATGAACTATTGCAATCTTGTGCCCTTCCAATGCAACCGCATACACATATTTTCCCCTCCTTTACCCGGAATATCGACATCAAATTGCCAAAAGATGATCCGCATCCATTTCAAACGCATCACAAATAACCTTATCATTATAATATTGGTCGGTTGAAATAGTTATCTTCACCCATCCAATTAATCAGGGTAATAAATGAACAAGTCTGTTCCGTTCAACGACCTATTCGATACTCACTTATATAAATTCGGTTTATTTAATAAATAAACAAAATTTAAACATTCAATACTCAACTCTATTACAACCTTACATCTAATCTAATAAGGCAAAGGATGGTCCTCCCTTAATTGGTAGCTTCAAGTAATCCACAAGTTTTTTCTTTCGGTAAAATTCACATACCGTATTAAACTACCACCCAATTGATAATGTCTCACCCAAACTTTTTTAATTTGGATAATGTTCTCCACTCCAAAATTGGAAAAAAAAAAATTAAAAGAAAAACTAAAAAAGTTTTTTGTTCTTTTTATATTTTTTTTAAATAAATAAAATTTTCATTTAAAAAAATTAATTTTTTTTAAATTATATATATATATATATATATATATATATATATTGAATTTATAGAGGTATTTTTGTTTTATTGAAAATTTTATAAGGTTATTTTTGTCTTTTTGCTAGCCTTAATTAGTTATGGGATATATTAACAATATTTTGATAGTTTGAAAAGGCATTATCTCAATTAAAAATTTAAAGAGACATAGTCATTTAGGTGGTAGTTTAAGAGGTCTACATGGGTCTCCAATAAGTAACTCAATTGACTGGGGACCACGCCTCATGAAGCGGAGGTCACTAGTTTGAATCCTCCTCCCCTTCTTGTGTGAACTATTTCCTTTTTTTTTTTTTTTTTTTTTTAACCACCAAATTCTCACGAATGCCACTGTCTTTGTAAATCTCAAATCTTTCGATTGATTGTGCAGCTTAATATTCAATATTAGGAATTTGAAGGCTATAATCGATGTGTGAGGATATTTTATAGGGCATAACATTATCTTCTATTATTTTTAAAAAGAAATTTAATTAGTGTTAAAGGGCAAGAATCAGGAAGATAAAATTGAAATCACGAGTATCGATTTAAGGCGTTTGATATACAAAATTGATGACTAAAATGGAATGGTTATTTATATGGAATAGTGGTTTTTTTTTTTTAATATATATATTATTCTTGAAAATGACTGTTTCTCTACAAAGAAGAAAAGTCCTGAAAATTTTTTTTTGAAAAAAAGGTGAATAAAATTTCCGGAAAAACCTATTATTCTTTATTTCTTCAAACTCAAAATTTATATAAATAAATAAATAAGAAATTAATATTCGATGGGGGCTGGTCAACCCTAACATAACACTAAGGGTGGTCAAACTAGTGACACCACCCTTCATGTCATTGGCAGTAGCCAAGACCACTCCCATGGTTTAGGGGTGGTCGCGCGTGGTGATCGTGACCATCCTTAGTGTTCTGTTAGGATGGTCGGCCACTCAAAACTTTCAAATTTTGGTTGTAAAAAAAAAAAAAAAAAAAAAAATTGTTATTTTTTGAAAAATAATTTTTAGGGCTCGGGTATTTTAAGAATTTTAATGAGAATATCATGTATTGTCACCAAATAAAAGTGTAAAAATAATTATTTCATTCCAACTTTTTATATTCACAGTAATACCTATTTTTATTGTTAAAGAAATTGAATGACCATGTCATATACGAAACGAAACGTAGCATAAAAATAATCTGAACCATAGGAATAGTTTAATAATTTTCTTTTTTATCAATGGCAGGGAATTAGTCCATGAAAATAATTAAATTGGCAAGAGTTCTCACCATCCCTTCAGTGGAATGATCAAAATTTGAAGTGGATGAGCTTGTACAATTAGCATGGGGACAAGAACATTCATTCACTGCAGGCCTGCACTAGATGATGAATAATAAGAGCTCCGTATGCTAGGTTTACTATATGAAAGCAATACATATTTTTAAAATATTAGGGCTTAAAAACAATTAAAACAAGCTCAAACTACTAAAAATCGACTTTAATTATTTTTAAAATTGTTTAAAATAGGTTCTAATTAATGGAGACTCAAAGAAAGCCTAAAAGACTAAAATATGCTCAAAAGGTACATTACCCAATATGCAGACAGAGAATAATAACAATATTTAATAATCCCACTAATACAGATTATAAAAATATAGCGCGAATGCATATGCGGATATGTAAAAGTGATACCCGCATTTGAAGGATGCGGTTATGGATATTACAATTAACCGCACCCGCATGTACACCTCTAATCATTATAATATAGTTTAGGGTGCGTTTGGGATTGCGATTTCGTAGACAATAAGTGCGATTTTAAACCAAATCGCAGAATATAGATCGTTTGGGAACTGCGTTTTTAAAAATTACGATTTGAAAACGCAGAAAATCTGCTTTTTCAAATCGCAGATAAAATGGTGCTTTTTTGAAAACGCAGAATTTTAAAAGTAAATTCGCGATTTTAAAGGCTAAACTGCGATTTTGCCAAACGCTTAATTGCGTTTTTAAAAATCACTTTTTTCAAATCGCACATTTTAAAATCGTTATTTTAAATCGCACTTTTTGAAATCGCAAACCCAAACGGACCCTTAATCAATTAGTAATGCAACCAATTTAATAAATTTTCTTAAAAAAAAAATTGCATGGTATTAGTCCAAGGAAATAAATTGGCAATATTACTGCTACTTCCTCCAAAAAGCATGTTCTACCTCATATGGCCCGTTGCATAAAAGGCTAGACCGAGTAAGCTTAAGCATTATTTCTGAAAACATTTTCTACCATGAAAAGACCTTAGGCATGAAAAAATTGATCATTTAATTATTATGGATTGATGAAATATCAAAGCAATACATATCTTTTTCAATTACGTGAAGGTAATGGGCATGGGACCAAACAAAGTCTTTAATAGTCTCCCCTAACTTATTACAAACACGTACACCCTGACAAGAGATTTTGGGCAAAATCAAAGCACACGAAGGTTGAATTTTTGCTGAAACCAGCATCCAAAGACCTCTCCCTTCATATGGAGGAAAATTATGGAGAAGGATTAGACCCTTTTCTGTACTTTGAATCAAACATGACTTTGTAAACCCTCTATTAATACCGGAATTACGTACGACGGTATGTCTACAAACTTTCAACTAATTTCCAATGTTTAAAACTGACAAGTAACTACTACCGAAAGAGATGTGATATGTTGCTATCCCATGACGCAACTATTGACACAATTATTGACTTTATTTTTTTATTTTTTTTATTAAACAAAAAAAAAAATCAAAAAAATCATGTAAGTAGGTTCTGGTTTTGCATTTTCTTTTAAAAAAAATTAAAAAAAAATCGATAGTTATCTTTGGATGACAAAATAGTATTTCTCACTCGGATATCTTGTTTAAGTATATAGATTGATGCTCTTTCTTCACATTCATTTATTGCAATATGACTTATGGGCGTATTTCAAGTAGCTAATTAAACTTTAATATTTTAAGTGACTTTAAAACACACTTCATTGTGAAATATGTGTGAAGAGTAGAATTACTTATTTACATATGACCGCAAATAAAAATATCAAGTTGGGATAAATAGTTGATATGAACCATTGAGGACAAAAGTTGCTAATAGATAGGAGAGACAATTTTTTACACGACTTATAAACCGGACACGAAATTAGTGTGTTGAGATTGATGGGTTTGACCCGTTTAATTAAATTGGTCGGTTTAGAGTTAACTTATATAATCTTGTACCCATACCTCAATACAATTAGACCTCAAAACGCAACATTGAGGACTAATAATTTTTTATACGACCTGTGAACCTGACTCGAAATTAGCAGGTTGGGTTAAGAGGGTCTAATCCATTTAATTAAATGAGTCAAGTTCGAGTTAACCTATATACTCTTATACCCATACTCAACACATTCCGAACTCAACACGCGATCACTAAGTCATTGGAGGCCATGACATGAAGAAAATATTAATTGAAAACACAGTAAAAACATTTATTTCAAATGGAGATAAGATTGCCAAGACTTTATTTAAAAGGTGCGAAGGAAAGATTGAGACAATTTTCTATCCTTGCGGTCACAATAAGGCATTGAAAGAATCATTTTCCTACTGTCCTTTGAAAAAAGAAAACTATAAACGATGAGCAATGACATCTGAAACATCAAAAAGTCGTTTTCCTAATCACATGCAGTTTCTAGTTGATCTTCTTTTCTCTTTGGAGGGAAAGTAGTTGGTTCCTAAACGGTTATAAATAAACGCATTTCTGTTTACAAAAAGCAGGCTTTTTTCCTCTCTACCGCACCCAAATGGCTACATTTCTTAGATCACTTCATTTTCTGATACTTCTGTATGTTTCTAATATTCCCTTGGCCTTTGCTCAAGACGAAAACCAATTTATCTACGATGGCTTCAAGCAAGCCAAACTGCAACTTGATGGAATCGCAGCAATCCACGGCAATGGTCTATTGCAACTAACCAACATTTCATACCGACAACGTGGCAATGCTTTCTACCAATTTCCAATAAAATTCAACACAACTTCATCCAGTTTAGCTTCATCTCTTTCATTTTCTACAAACTTTGTGTTTGTCATGGTTCCTCAAATGCAAAATTTTGGTGGTCACGGCATTGCCTTCACCATCAGTCCCACGAGGGACTTTACTTATGCTACACCAAGTCACTATCTGGGGCTCTTCAATTCTTCCAGTAACGGCCTTACTACAAACCACATCTTGGCCATCGAGCTTGATGCTGCCGAAAACCCTGAATTTGGAGATATTGATAAAAACCATGTGGGAATTGATGTCAACGGCTTGAAATCAGTTGAATCAGCTCCAACAACGTATTTTTCCAATGAAGAAGGGAAGAATATAAGCTTGGAGCTCACGAGTGGCAATCCAATGCATCTTTGGATAGACTACGATGAAGCAGAAAAGTTACTGAATGTAACTCTTGCCCCTACAGGAATCCCAAAACCCAACAGGCCTCTCTTGTCAACATCCATCGACCTGTCTCAAATTCTCTTGGAATCCATGTATGTTGGTTTCTCTGCATCCACAGGTACACTTACAAGTGACCAATATATTCTTGGATGGAGCTTTAATAAAAGTGGGCCAGCACAAAGCCTTGAAATTTCGAGACTTCCTCCAGTTCCCCAACAGAGGGAAAGAAAAGAGAAATCAAGCCTAGTGATCATGACTTCTCTCATAGCAGTAGCGCTTGTGCTGATAATCGTCGCTGGAGGTGCTGCTTACATTTTGAGGAGGAAGAAATATGAAGAACTACGAGAAGATTGGGAAGAGGAGCATGGTCCCCACAGGTTCAGCTATAAAAATCTCCACAAAGCAACCAAAGGTTTCAAACACACGGAGCTTCTTGGAGAAGGAGGTTTTGGAAAGGTTTACAGAGGAATACTCCCTTCGTCTAATGTACAAATTGCGGTAAAGAGAGTCTCCCATAATTCCAAACAAGGGATGAAGGAATTTGTGGCTGAGATCGTTACCATGGGAAGACTGAGGCATAGGAACTTGGTGCAGCTCCTGGGTTATTGCCGACGAAGGGGAGAACTATTGTTGGTCTATGATTATATGCCCAACGGAAGCCTAGACAAGTTCTTATATAGAAATGAAAATCCAAAACTTAACTGGTTTCAACGATTTCGAATCATTAGAGGAGTAGCAGCTGGCCTTCTTTACCTTCATGAAGAGTGGGAACAGGTTGTTGTGCACCGAGATGTAAAAGCAAGTAATGTTCTATTAGATGTTGAATTAAACGGAAGGCTTGGAGATTTTGGGCTTGCCAGATTATATGACCATGGCACCAATCCTGAAACAACCCATGTGGTTGGGACTGTGGGTTATTTGGCTCCGGAGCTTACTAGAGCAGGAAGGGCAACCACTTGCAGTGATGTGTTTGCTTTTGGGGCTTTTATGCTCGAAGTGGCTTGTGGAAGGAGGCCGATAGAGCTACAGGCCCAAGGACTGCCTGAAGGGTTGATTTTAGTTGATTGGGTCTCTGAGTGCTGGAGAAGAGATGCTATCCTTGATGCTAGTGATCCTAGATTGGAAAGTAATTTTGTGGTGGAGGAAATGGAATTGGTTTTGAAAATAGGTCTGTTTTGTTCACATGCAATGCCAACAGCTAGGCCTAGCATGAGGCAAGTGATGCAGTTGTTGGATGGCGATGTTGTTCTGCCAGAATTACCACGTGACAGTGCTTTTGGTGCCTTTGCAAGTTCTGAATCATCTGATTTCATGTCATTTCCTTTTACCCTGGCTTCTGCCCCTTCCATGTGTAGCACTGATTCAATCCTGAAAAGTGGTCGTTGAATCGACTGCATGTCTCATGCTAGATCATGAAGCTATATATGCATGGGACCAATCAAACAGTGCGACATAGAAAGCTTATAAATCACTTGATGGTTGGAGAGGAGAGAGAAAAAAACTTGTGATGAATATGTTGTATATACCATTTCTTTCGCTAAATTGTTGTATTTGTTACAAATATTATTTCTTTTTTGAAATATTTAAAACATATTACCCTTTCTCAAAATGTTTGTGAGTTTTTATGAAGAAGAAAAATCAGTTTTAATAATTTTGTTTTAAAGTATTTTGACTGTTTATTTTTTTTCTTCTAAAAGAATTATGACAGTTAGTCATAAAATCTCAAAATATAAATGTTGGGTGTTTACAAATCATTAAAGTTTTCTTTAACCGATTGGTCATTAAGATGCATCAACATTTTAAATGGTTTTTTTTTTACTATTAATATTTTAAACATTTTTTTTTACCGTTGATGATTAAAACTCTTGTCTTGGTCATTAAAGAAAAAGAAAAAACAAATGCTCATTTTGTTGATCATCAAATCATTTTAACCATTGGTTTTAGTGGCTTTAAGAAAAGGAAAAAATTGATGGTCAACTTCTCATATATATATTAAGTTCCGAATGAGCATTTGAGAACTTACTTTTTCTTTGGCTTCCAACATATTTTCCAGCGTGTAGTTTATTCCAAAGTGAATTTGTTTTAAGCCAAGAAGCTATTTGTTATATTAATATTTTTTCTACAAGAAAAAATATTCTGAAGTCTCCCATCCACTTTGATCCAAGGGTTGTTTTATTTGATATTCATTCTTGGAAATGTGACTTTAACGAAGATAGACGCTATAGTCTAATCCTGGGAGGTTGTGTGTTAAGAGATCTGATCACACCGAGTTATACATTCCGAGAGGCATGAATTAACATTTAAGGACAATGCTTTTCTTGTGTGATTCTATAGCATTGTAAAATATTTCCTTAATTTAATTTTAATCTCTTGTACAGTATTTATTTTATTATTATTATTATTTCGGATCAATATTGTAATACCTCGTATTTTAAGATATTGAATAAAATATCTTAAAATATGATTTATGACCTAATAATAAGGTAAAAGAATAAATATGAATATTTATGAAAATAAATATTCATTTATTAAAAAGCAGTTATAATTTTAGTTTAATAAAAGTTTAAACAGACTATAAACTTTGGAACAATAGAAATAAGGTCAAAAGAACTCCATTTTGGTTGATTCAAAAGTCAGAACGTTTTTCTCGAAGTCCTCTAACTACCCTCCAAATTTCATAATTTTTGGACTCTGTTTAGTGTTCAAAAATGCCCACAAAAAATGGTACCTTGATCTGGATGAAATTTGAACAATAATAATTTGTGGGCCATTTCTATTTCTTAAGACCCAGCAGCCCACATGTTTAGGAACCCAGCCCCTAGCCCATGGAATCATTAACATCAGCCCAGCCCTCATGTTTTTAAAAGGGACTAATTTTTATTTAATAAAATTGGAAGTGCTTCACGTGGGTTTCCATTTTTCCAGATTTATTTCCTTTTGATCACAAGTCCAGTTCACGCCAAGACCAACCCATTTTCATGTGATTTTTGCTCGGCCCAACCCATCTCATTCAACACCCAATCCAGCTCAATCAACAGGGATATTGATGAAGGAAAATTTTTAGTTATTATTAAGTTGAGAACCAAGGAGAAATTAGTTAGAGATAAGGGATATTGGTCGATTTTGATTCTTCAAATCTACCAAATCTTATCTTGTAATCATTTGCTGAAACACCTGCAAGATTTCTGTCCGTAGATCAAAATCGGTGCTGGAATAATCGACACCTTTCAGGTCTTCTATATAAAGAGAGCATGGGCTATGGGACCTGGACACACAAAGCCAAAGCTCTCCACTCTTCTTCCCCATTCTCTGTTTTTCTCTCTGCTGGAAGTCTTCTTCTCTCTTTCTCTTTGTCTTTCTTTTAGTTTCAGCAGCAATTCTCCCTCTCTTGCTCACGGTTTGTAGCCCAGAAAAATAGAAAAGAAAACAAAGAGGAAAACTAGAAAATTCTCTCCAAAGCTCTCTCCTATTTCCTTGATTATTTTTCTGCAACTCTTCTCTTTTTCTCCCTCTATTTGAACTTTCTGGCTCTCTCTCGGTTTTGGGTCCAGCAGCAAGTAGAAGATTAGAAGAAGGTAGTTTCTCTCTTTCTCTCACTCTACTCCATCTCTGTCTCTCTCAGCTTTCATCTACAGAGAAGGAAAAAAATAAAATATAAGAAAGAAGAAAGAAAAAGGATAAGGACCAAATGAATGGATAAATAAAAAGAAAAGTAGAAGCCACAGTAAGTTCTCTCAAGCCTCTCCCTCAATCTTCTCGTATGTGTATTGTACAAAAGATAGAACAAAAAAATAAGAAAGGACGAAAGGGGGAAAAAAAAAAAAAAAAGTGGAAGTTTGTGTGTGTTGAACGTGTGCGTGAGTGTTATATATATATATATATAATTGATACTTGGTAAGTTTCTATATGTATAAGGATTTGATTTATGTAATTTTTAAGTTATTAACTTTATTTTAACATTTTGTGATTTTACAGTTTTTATTATTTTAAGTATCTAACGTTTTAAGTTGTGTTTTAAAATAGGCTTCTCAAGTGGCGCAAAAGATTTATAAAACACATCGTTATAATGGCCGAATAAAATGTCAATATTTTACAAAAGCGCCGTTAATCTACTCAAATATTTTAAAGTAATTTAGACATTATTTTCTCCAAATTTTATAAGATTAAAATAAGGATTATTTATATTGTACCGCTTGTGCATTTTTAAAATATAAAATTCATTAATTATATTAATCGATTCACTATGTCAATTTGGTACAAATATAGATAAGCTTTTATAATACCGTTTTAATTAAAAGGTATTTTAGTCTTTAATTAATAAATGCTGTAAAAATATCCACACGAAATATGTGTTAATATAATTAACCTATTTTATGTCGTTATAATATCTAAGCGACATTAGAAATTGTGATAAGTGATTTATAAGTCAAAAGTGATAAAATTTTAAAATAGGTTCCTAGTATTTTGTACTAATACATTATCAAATGTATATAACTGTGCAGTCATTATTCCTGTGGATCTCTCTTGTAGTAGAGAACTGAAAGTATTTATTACTTATTGAGGGTGATGCTGAATTTTCATAATGTTATGATTTTTGCTTTATTAATTGGTTGCGCTTGTGGAATTTGCATATTTTGTTATTTAATTAATGAATTTAATTATAGCAAAGTTGGGAGTGACGTCTGCCTGTGCCAAAAAGATAATAAATTATTAGAGGAATAACATCTCCTATAACACGTTAGGCAGGAATTACGTCTCCTAGATTTTATATGCTGGAGTTACGTCTCCATATGATGAAGGTAAGAAGAAAATGGTTACTAAAATAAATAAGACTCTGCATATAAAACTGTCATTTTATTATGTCATTGCATTGTGTTCTTTATTTCTAATAAGTCAGCAATCATATTATTATTGAAAACAATGGATTCATTAGGCATTTTTGTATTATTGTTTCTCTATGTATTATATATTAATACATGTTATGAGGACGAGGAGTATCAGGATTGTCCAGACCCTTAGATGATCTTATTGGCAGTATCTGAGGATAGGATGCCTCTCATTTTTGTGGACTACTATGCTTAGTTCATTATTATAATATTCGATGAACAATATTTATATTTATGTTGATATGTATTAATGATGCTATGATTATAATGTTTGTAAATTATCCGTGTCATATGTGGCACAAATACTATTTTAATGTGTAATTATTCAATTACACTCTTTATATATTTTTTGAAGTATTTTTGTTAGAAACTCTAATGTGTTAATATTAAACAAATATATTCCACTGCTAATTTATAACTCTGATGATGTTGTAATGTTACGTGAAAATTGAAATTTTTACTTACGTCTTTTTGTAAAAAGCGGGACATTACAAATATGGTCTAGTATCAACAATAATTTTTCAACCATTTATTTATTTAATTGTTAATTTTCATATTGACATTATTTTATTTTAATAAAAACTTTGTGCACCATCCAAAATTATTTCTAACATGAATTACTCTAGACTTTGAAAATGATATTAGGAAGTAATCTACTTAAGCTTTACAAGTACAACAAAATCAATTCAGATTACAACTCTACATCCAATCCCCAACAAGGCGGCCGGGGGATGGTCTTCCATTATTTGGTAGCTTCAAGTAATTCAGAAGTTTTTTCTTTCTACCACCAAATTTTCACAAATGCCACTGCCTTTGTAAATCACTATTCTTCCTATTGACTGTGCAACTTAATATTCAATCTTCGGAATTTGAAGGCTATGATGTCATTGATGTGTGGGCATATTTTATTGGGTAAAACACTTATTTTCTATATGCGTGATATTATTCATATTAAAAAAAAATTAACTACTGTTAAAGGGCAAGAATCATGAAGATAAAATTGAAATCGTGAGTATCGATTTAAGGCGTTTGATATATGAAATAAATCACTAAAATGCAATGGTTATTTATATGGAATAGTTTTTTTTTTTTTGGTTTTACATTATTTTTCTATAAAGAGGAATAGTTATTCCTGAAAAAATATAATATAAAATTTTAAAAAAACCTTTTTTTTTTTTTTTTTTTTCCTCCAAACAAAAAATTTAAATAAATAAATATTCGATGGGTGACCGGCCAACCCTAGCAGCACGCTAGGGGCACCACCCCTTACGCTACTGGCGGTGGCCAAGACCACTCCCATGGTTCAGGGGTGGTTACGGGCACCATCCAAGCATCGTTAGGGGTGGTTGTGACCACCTTCAACGTCCTGTTATAGTGGCTGACCACTCATGTTGATGTAGGACAAAAATTCTATCTTGTTCCGAAAATGCTCTTATTATCGAGTGGGCTCGTCTTAACATTAGGATTGTTAACAAACGAGCTTGTTCAGGAACAATCTTACCTTGAAACAAAGAGATTTGTCGAAGGGTTATTAACAAGTTGGGGCGAAAAGGCTTTTTCGTCGAAACCAAACATTAGGTTCATATGAGTAAACTACTTTAAGCGGAACATTTTGTATTGTTGGCATCAAGTAGAAATGAGGACAATTAATATCCGGCGGTTGAAGTACAAAAGGAAAAGGCTATCAACCAGGTCGATGAAGAGTGAGAAACGGCCAACGGGCATGAGTGAGAAATTACCGACGGGACTTTTAGTACCGCTGATAATTAATTAGTCTATGATGTGGCGCCGAGATTGATTCTTTTACATCTATAACAAATATCATATTAATATACCAAATCAAGAAGATTTAAGCAAGAAAGGAAATGGTTAACTACCATATGTCGTTCAAGAAAGAAAAAATAGACTATCGACAAATTGTAATTTGGAAGATATTCAACATAATAACTTTTCTTTAATTTTCTGATTCATCTTCTAAAAGATTCTCATATTTAGATTTCCTTTGTCGTCAAGTTTTAATTTAGTTATTATATTTTCCCTAATATGGTTTTCCTTTGGCACCAAGTATTTCCATAAATTTAGAATATTCTTTGGCACCAAGTATTTCTATAGTTTGTTTATTTTGTTTTATTTCAATTCCTAGAATATTTTATCATTTTTTTATAGTTTTAGGGTTTCATTCTAAATTAGGAGCAATTATAATAAAATAAATAGTTCAGTTTTTGCCATCAATAATATTATCAATTTTCTCTATCAACGTATGTATTGATGATTGTGTGCATTGAGAACACAATTTCTCTTTCACGTTTATCACTTCTCGTTACGTACGTCACATGTTGTGGTGTGTGTTTTTTTTTTTTTTTTTTTTTCCAATTTCTTGGGTGTAAAAAAAAAAAAAAAAAAAAAAAAAAAAAAAAAAAAAAAAAAAAAAAAAAAAAAAAGAAAGTGGTTTTTTGGAAAAATAGTTTTTGGGGCTCGGGCATTTTATAAATATTTATGTACTAAACATAGCATAAAGGTAAACTCAACCATAAGAATCAGTTTAATAATTTTATTTTTTTCAATTGCAGGGTATTAGGCCATGAAAATAATTAAATTGGCAATATTACTAGAGTAAGCTTAGGTTCTTAATTCTCAGCAGTGAAAAAATGGAACATTTGAAGCAGATCAGCTTGTACAAGCCGGGACAATTACGTGAAGATAATGGGCCCAAGAAAGGGGTTTTCAATAGATTTTGGGGTTATAAATAGGATACTGGACTATTGGTACATGTTGTTTGAATTTTTTTAATTTTTTTTTAATTTTTATCACAGATGGTACCTGAATTATAAAAAAAAAAAATGAAAATGATACATCTGTAAAAAAAATTAACGGTAGTCCACGTGTCTACTCTCAAGTGTTGGTACGCGTCATGCATATACATTAAAAAAAAAAAAAAAAAATCACTGAAAATTTTTTTTTAAAAAAAATTAGTCAAAAATTAAAAATAATAAAACTTAAAAAGAGAAAAAGAAAAAGGAGGAACCACCTCTATGGGCAAAAATGAAGTGGTCGGCCATCCCTTTTGGTTGGTCTGGGGGTGACCGAACTATCTCCATGGGCTACGAAGATGGTTCGACCGCCTCCAAGAACCACGAGGATGTATTCGGCCACCCAAAGTCAACGGTTTAGCCACTCTCAAATCAATTGGTCTTTGTCTAATAACATTTCTGTCTTTTCTTATTGTCCAAATATCATATGTAATAAGTATTAAAGCACAAAATATAAAAAAATAAAACCACATTAAGCCAAAAAAAAAAAAAAAAAAAAAAAAGTGTTTAACACAAAATTTTGGGCGAAATCAAAGCCCACGCAGGTTTATTGAATTTTCAAAGCACATGCAGGTTGAATTATTTTCTGAAACCAGCGTCCAGAAACTTCCCCTTCAAGTAACTTGTAATAAAAAATGACTTTGTATTAATTTCTGTGGTTGACAACTCACAAGTAACTGCTACCACTAAACCACGAAACTTTCAATTAATTTCTGACATAGACAGACAAGTAACCTGCCACTGGTCATTGAATAGGCAAAAAGGGATGGTTGGAAGTGGTTGTCCGTTGGCTCCCTTGGGACTATGGGAATTTAGATGTTCACATTTTTGTCCCTACGCTTTAGAAACCAAAAGACTATTTTTCAATCTCAATTCCTAGTTGACAGTCTACTCGTTGGCTGTATGTTAATATCTTTATTTTAAAAATTAAAACAACAGAAAGAGGAAGAAGAAAGAAGAGGAAGCTAGGAAGAACGCCTTCTGTTTACAAAAAGCAAGCTTTTTTCCTCCCTACCCAATGGCTACAGTTCTTAAATCACTTCATTTTCTGATACTCCTCTATGTCACCAATGCTCTGTTGGCCTTGGCTCAAGATGAAAACCAGTTCATCTACAATGGCTTCAACCAAGCCAAGCTGCAGCTTGATGGAGTGGCAGAAATCCACCGCAATGGTCTGTTGCAGCTAACCAACATTTCAGACAACCAAATTGGTCGTGCTTTCTACCAATTTCCTATAAAATTCGACACAGCTTCATCCAGTTTAACTTCATCTCTTTCATTTTCTACCAACTTTGTGTTTGCCATGGTTCCTAAATACCCAAATGATGGTGGTTTCGGCATTGCCTTCACCATCAGTCCCTCCAGGGACTTCACTCATTCTGGACAAGGTTGGTATCTGGGGCTTTTCAACGAGTCAAATAGCGGCCTCTCTACAAACCACATCTTGGCAATCGAGCTTGATCCTAGTTTTAACCCACAATTAGGAGATATTTATGGAAACCATGTTGGGATCGATGTGAACGGCATCAAATCAAATGAATCATCTCCTGCAATGTATTTTTCTGATAAAGAAAGGAAGAATATAAGCTTGGAGCTACTGAGTGGGAACCCAATGCATCTTTGGATCGAATATGATGAAGCAGAAAAGTTACTGAATGTAACACTTGCCCCTACTAGAATCCCAAAACCAAACCGGCCTCTCTTGTCAACACCCATTGATTTGTCTCAACTTCTCTTTAAATCTATGTATGTTGGTTTCTCTGCATCCACAGGTTTAGTTTCAAGTGACCACTACATTCTTGGATGGAGCTTTAATAGAAGTGGATCGGCACAAAGCCTTGATGTTTCAAGCCTTCCTCAAATTCCACGACAGAAGAAAATGAAAGAGAAATCAAGCCTAATTATCCTGACTTCTTTCATAGCAGTAGCGCTTGTGCTGATAACCGCCGCTGGAGTTGCTGCTTATATATTGAGGAGGAAGAAATATGAAGAAATACGAGAAGATTGGGAAGAGGAGTATGGTCCTCACAGGTTCAGCTATAAGAATCTCCACAAAGCAACCAAAGGTTTCAAAGACACAGAGCTTCTTGGAGAAGGAGGTTTTGGAAAGGTTTATATGGGAATACTTTCTTCGTCTAATGTACAAATTGCAGTAAAGAGAGTCTCCCATGATTCCAAACAAGGGATGAAGGAATTTGTGGCTGAGATCGTTAGCATGGGAAGATTGAGGCATAGGAACTTGGTGCAGCTCCTGGGCTATTGCCGGCGAAGGGGAGAACTCCTCTTGGTCTATGATTATATGCCCAACGGAAGCCTTGACAAGTTCTTGTATAGCAATGAAAAACCAAACCTTAACTGGGTTCAACGATTTCGAATCATCAAAGGAGTAGCATATGGCCTTCTTTATCTCCATGAAGAGTGGGAGCAGGTTGT
This sequence comes from Alnus glutinosa, assembly GCF_958979055.1. Lineage (NCBI taxonomy): Eukaryota > Viridiplantae > Streptophyta > Magnoliopsida > Fagales > Betulaceae > Alnus > Alnus glutinosa. Next base: position 24,507,067 of record NC_084894.1, read on the forward strand.
TCTACACCGAGATGTAAAAGCAAGCAATGTTCTATTGGATGCTGAATTAAATGGAAGGCTAGGAGATTTTGGCCTTGCCAGATTATACGACCATGGCACCAATTCTCAAACCACAAATGTGGTTGGGACAGTGGGTTATCTGGCTCCGGAGCTTCCTAGAACAGGAAGGGCATCCACTTGCAGTGATGTGTTTGCTTTTGGGGCTTTCATGCTCGAGGTGGCTTGTGGAAGGAGGCCGATAGAGCTACATGCCCAAGAGGTGATTTTGGTTGATTGGATCTCTGAGTTTTGGAGAAAAGGAGATATCCTTGATGCTAGCGATCCTAGATTGGGAGGTAATTATGTGGTGGAGGAAATGGTAATGGTTTTGAAACTAGGCCTGTTTTGCTCACATGCATTGCCAGAAGCTAGGCCTACCATGAGGCAAGTGACGCAGTTCTTAGATGGTGATGCTGATCTGCCGGAATTACCAGATGACAGTGCTTTTGGTGCGTTTAAAAGTTATGGATCATCTGATTTCATATCATTTCCTTTTACTCAGGTTTCTGCTCCTTCCGTGTCTACAACTGATTCAATCCTGAAAAGTGGTCGGTGAATCGGGTGTCTCATGCTATGATGAATATGATGTATACAGTTTCTTTCACTTATGCTTTACATAGAACAAAATCTATTCAGTTGTTGCAAGCTTTTATTTAAGAATTGTGAAATTTAGGCGGCTTAAGAGAGAGGTTGTGAGGCTCGTTTATCCGGATATAAGTCATTCTCAATTAATTTTGCATCATAAACTACTTGAGGCAAGGTGTTTGTATATATATATATATATATATATATATATTATCGCTTATGAAAGATCAAGGTGGTACAACCGTACAAGCAGGTGATCTGAATTATTGAGGTTTAAAGTTGGTCACAAAAGGCGATATTATGAACAAAAAATTATGATTTCTTATTCTTATTATATTCACCTATTCCAATTTTCATATAAATATGAGTCATTTGTAATGTAAATCAATCAAGAAATAAAGACAAAATATAATTATAATAAACTCTTTTTTAATGATGGACATAAATATTTAACATCGAAATATCTGTAAACCATTGTCCCTATTTTCTTTACTTTCCATTTAATGATAAGTTTGTTCACCAAGATCCTGTATGTTCATAAATATATCATCCACATTGAAATTTTTCTCCTATTTATTTCAAGTGATCGATGATAAGATTACCAAGACTTTAATGAAAAAGTATGAAGAAATGATTGAGACTATATCTTGTCCTTACATAATTACCTAGGGAAGAAGGCTTTGGAGGAATCATTTTTGTATTATACTTTGGAAAAAAATCTAAATGATGAGTATTGACATTTGGACCATCAAATGTGGGTGGTTCAAAAATCGTTTTCCTAGACACAGTTTTTAGTGGATCCTCGATCTATCCTCTTTGGAGGGTAATTGGGGTTCACATTTGGCTGGCCTAAGCTTTTTGGATCCAAAGGACTATTTTGCAAAAAAGGAAATTTTGGCTTTATTCCGTAACTCTTTCTACTTCAAACTTTGTTTTCTCTTTTCAAAACAAAAAATATAGTCAAAAACAACTTTTATATTTATATCACAGCAAAATCTTTTTCAAATAAAAATTATTTTCTATAAAGCATTAACAAAGGAAGCTAAAAACTTTCAAGAATTAGATATTTAACAAACAAATCATCCCTATTTCAAAATTACAAACCAAATGATAAACAATTACATTTTTTATACCATGTTCAATCATTGATCAAACACAAAGACTTAAACTAATAGTCGGAAAAACCCTCAAACATATATTGTGACGTCTCATATCACTTGGTTATGGAAATGAGTATGTGCTTATATAAATATTCACACCTTTTTTGATACAACACATTTTTAAGCCGTGATGATCATAAATCTATTAAAACTCTGTAGTTAAGATGAGTAACCTCCTAAAAAGTCTAATTTAATAAGAAAGTCAAAAACAAACAATATTATATTATTTGCAATGGATGGTTATACATATAGACACACATAATTCCTAACTGGAAGCCACCAAATACTCTAGAAATTTTTCGTCTTTCGAGGGAAGAAAGCTTTGGAGGAATCATTTTTCTATTATACTTTGAAAAAGATATAAACGTTTAGTGTTGACATTTAGACCATCACATTGTGGGTGGTTCAAAAATCGCTTTCCTAGACACACTTTTTAATGGATCCTCTATCCTCTTTGGAGGGTAATTTGCATTCAGCCCTTTGCTTCTAATTTTTCTCTAAAATTTAGATAAAACTCACAAAATACACAATTTAACAACCGTTCTACTCAATGTTAAATCTAACCGGTTAGTAATGCTTTCTAAATGTAAAAGTCCAAAAGTGAAAGTTAAAGACTTTTTAATGTATTTTTTTTTCTTTCATACTTTTTATCTTCTCCGCTAAACTAAAGTAAACTTTTAATGTAAAGAGTCTAAACGTTGGTTTCATCAATAAAATAGATTATTTAGTTAAAATAAATAAATATTTAAAGAGTTTGATATACGTTTAATGGTTTTAAAAAGTTGTTAGCTAAATCAACAAAAACGAATTTTTAGAGTTAAATTTAGAAAAATTTTAAATAATTCATTGTTAATGTTCCAAGCTTTTGGATCAAAAGGACTATTTTGCAAAGAAAGAAAGTTTGGCTTTTCAAAATTACCAACCCAATGTTCAATCATCCATCAAACACAATCTAATGTAGGATTCCTTATAACATTTCCTCTCAGATGGAATTGCAAAGTTTACTCCAGTGGTCTACTGCAGCTAATTAAATAAAACTTAAAAGCAACAACTTTGCCAGTGCTGTCTAGCAAGATAATTATTAAGTTAATCAGGCAGTGGACTTCATTTAAAAAAGAAAAGAAAAGTAAAGAAAAGCAAAGAAAGTGGTGGATCTACATTGTTCCCCGTGTCTTATCCAAACGTCATTTTTTCAACGCGCTGAGACAAAGAGATAAGCATGATCAGAATTGGATTTGGGGCGTCTAATTTTAAACTTGTAAAACTACTTTTCCAATCACAATTCCTACGGGCTATCCTCTCTGTGAGGTAATTGGTTGGGGAGCACAAACATCTTTGGATTTGATTTGTTTATTAAACGAAGAACTTGAACAAAAGATTTGAGCTCGTATAAGTCGGTATAACTTTATTTTTATTATTTTTTATAATAATTTTTTTAACTTTTGTAATGAGAATATGTTAGGCTTGGCAATTCAGGTTGTCATGTCAACCCATTTGGTTGGCGTGTCAACTCATTGGGTTAGCGTGTCAACCCATTTAACTAATTTGGTAAAAAATGTGTAATTATCACGTCATAAATATGTTATAAACGGGTTGATGGGTCATTAACGTGTCATAAATAGGTCATAAACGAGTTGACGGGTCATAAACGGGTTATAACCTAAACCCAAACCTTTTATATTCGTGTCGGATTCGTGGGTCGTGTCAAAATTGCCCAGCCTAAAATATGTTAAGTATTTTATTTAAAAAGAAAAAAGAAAAAGAAAAATAGAAATGTTATTCTTAATGTAATAAATATATTACAGCTTACAACAATCCTCCATAATTTTCCAACTTCTAGCCATTCTTTATATTAGATCAGTGGATAAATGAAACAGAGAACACCCAAGATCAGGATAAAACAAAACAACCTCGAGAGAATGCCTCAACCAAATTGTTCTAGGTTCAAATGCAAGAAATGTATAACTTTTATTTTTTCAATACCAAATGTTGGACGATGTTTGAGTTACCCAGATTATACAAGAAACATAAGACCAGCAAACTTTGAATCCTATGATTTGACTTCATCTTGTTTTTCCAGAATTTTCTTCTTCTTTCCCTACAGTTTCTCAGCATCCAAGCAGAATACAAAATGCTTAGTCTAAAAGGCACAATTTATCCGAAAGCTGAGCAGTTAAGTTGGCAATGAAGGATTTGACACCGTCATCCTGAGTAAGCAACATTGGAGGCCATATTTTTTCACCTTCACAAAACTCTCTTCCGGACTGCCTTGAAGACTCGAAATACTGAGTGATTGGCAGCTCGTTTGCGTAATCCCAGTCCCCAAACGCCGCGATTTGTCCGCCTCTCTTACAATATTTCTATTTTAAAAAAAAATAAAAATAAAAGAGCATGTATTTCTATTGTTAGAGTATATATATTTAGATTACCAATGAAGTTAAGGATTTAATGGTATTGAATCACCTTAAATTAATGGATTTGATTAGAATTATATTTTTAAGCTAAATAAATATAATATTTTGTATTGTAAATTCATCAAGGATTAAAAGCAAAATGTAACATTTGGACTTTATCATGAACTACGTAAAAATTACTTATGTTTTTATTTTATTATTCCACTATTTGACTTTATTTTTCTATTTGATTATCAATTATTTTATGGTATTAGCTATAGGCTAACACCAATATTCGATCTAATAGTCCTGAAATTTCTTTTTTATTCTGGTTTTTGGTCTTCTCCTTGATAGTTTGCAAATCTCCTCATCATAGATTAATTTGTGTACTTGAATTTGCATGAAATAAATAAATAAATCTCAGTCCAGTAGAACTTGTTTTTGCTTCCTCTTTGTTTTGTTAAATGGGGAGTGATCCTTACACTCACACTACACAACAATGACACAATACGAAGGTACAATAGAGTGGGCTTTATGTGTGAGCCCCACTCCATTGTGCCATTAGTGTTGTGTCATTGTTGTGTAGTATGAGTGTTTTAATCATTTCTCTTTCTTTTTTGTTTGAGTTTTGTCAAACATGCGGTGTGCGTGAGCAGGAGAAAAGCTTTACTCTAACCCACGCCACCTGTCTCATTTGGAGACAAAACAAACCAAAACCCCTTTGTTTTGTTCTTGATTTCCCTTTGATTTGATGAAGAACAAAAAAAAATTGCTGAGCAAGAATTTCAGATCTTGCTTCCTCTTCGTGTCACAGTCGTTCTACGGCAAGCCTAGCTCCACTGCCACGCCGCCTCCTGCCGTCTCATCCACGCCCAGCGTCGGCGCCCTTTCCTCCAGCCATCCATGGCCCGTCGTAAGCAGTGTTTCTCCAAGAGGGTAAAATCATCCAGCCGTCCACCGGTCTTAGTTTCCGTCGCTCAGGCAGTTCTCTCCGCCAGCCACCGCTAGAAAGTGCCACCGTCCTTCCACTTTCCACCAATGACCCACTGCACGCGTCGCCTCCGCCAATCTCAGAAGCCCCGCTGCCGCTGCCGTTTCCTCTACTGTTAAGATGCGAAGAGTCTTTGCTTTGTGCTTCTGGTTCAGCAAGAAAGGTTTGTGCGGTGCAGATGCAACGGGACCGAGATCCATGTTTTAAAGAAAAAAAAAATTCAAATATCAAAATGCCCACCTTTAGGCATTTTGTTGGCCTAATTTTGACCTACACGGCTACACTCATCTTTCCGCCTTTAAAAATTAAGGTTTAAAATCAAATCCGCCATTGAATGTGAATTCTACAAATTGAATGATAAATTTATAAAATAAGTATGTAAGAAATGTGTAAGTGGATGACATCAAACACATCTCATACTATATGGATTGGTCGCAATTTCTAGCTTGCTACAAGAAATAAGGGGCAAAGACAAACTCCATAAAGAAAACAAACAGATATACTGTCGAAAGCAGCTAATGCTCCGTTTGTTTCGACGTAAAATGGTTTTCGTCGTAAAATGGTTTCAGGAAAATCGTTTTTCTAGAAAATATTTTTCGCCGAAAGCATTTTTCGATATTTGGCGCGTACAGAAAATCACAAATATTTTTCATATTTTCATTCAATCATATTAACCTATAAAAATTAATTTTTATTCAAAACATATTAATATAAAATAATATAAAAATCATCGATGACGAGATTTGGTCACTGACCGACAAGATTATGACTATTTTTACCTGATTCTGGCTAATATAGCCAGAATTCAAGATAAAGGCCAGAATCTGGACAGTTTCGTCGGAATCTGGGATAGCCGAATTCCGGCCTCTCTGGCCAGATCCGATCAGATGGCCAGAATCCGGCCAGTCTAGCCAAATTCCGGCCAAATTGGTCGTCGGAATCTGGGCTGACTGGATTCCGACAAAGGTGGCCGGATTTCGTCGCCAGATTCCAGCGACATTAACCGGATGTTGTCGGATTTCGATACCGGTAATATTTCGATGGTGGTCGGCTGCTTGAATGTGAAGGTCGACTGTGTCGTTTAAAATAGATCGACCGCGTCTGGCGTCTTCGGAAAACGATTTACGCTTTTCATTTTCCGAAATTTACTAAGCAATTTTTGTTAAACAAAAATCATCTTCCGGTTAACTATTATTTTCGCTCCTACCAAATACCGGAAAATGCCGAAATCATTTTTCAGAAATCATTTTATGCAAAAACAAATAAAGCATAATATGTAAAACAAAGTACCGATTAAGGTAAAATTATATGTTAAATACAACAAAATTAGGAATACTTCCTCGTATTGAGAAAGCAAGCAATACTGGAAATCAATAGATCTCCCACCCTCGTACAGCATTTATATAGCCTAGCATGTCGAAGGCTAGAAATGGCTTAGGCTCAATACTGGCAACTGCCGTTGTCGCTCCTAGCTGTTGGATCAAAGTTACTTGCAGATGGATCGGTGCAACCTTCAGGGACGGGCACATTAATTTGTTGGGCTGCCTTGCCTGCAATTTAGCAATCAATCAAAGTTTAGAACTCGGCATGCATTCGACAATGTCCCAAAAGCTTAAAGCTAATTAAAAGAAACAAATTTAATCATTTAATCAATACTTTAACATAATGACGAGAGGTGCTAACCATAGAAAGTTCCCCGCTTGATCGAATCCTCGTTTGCATCTCCAAGAGCTGCTTGACTCAAGTACTTGTCTGCCAATTGAACTCTCTTCACATTGTCCTGCTCCTGGACAAGCATGGTTCCATACTCTAGGAGCTTTTCAATAGTCATTTTGGGCTGCTCGAAGGTTGGGGGACCCTCTTTTGAGTTAACAAGCTTCTTTCCGATGGTGTCAACTCCAACGCCTGATATCCACTTCCTCACTTCATCATCGTAAACTCGAGCTCTTATGGCACCGAAGAAGTCTGCAGGATGGCAGATTAACTATATGAAAATGCTTGTTTCTTTTATTCCAACATGCATTTCTTGTTAGTGCAGAAATTGAAAATAGGAAATTAAATGCTCCTAAGGTGCGTTATGAGTCACTTTTCTTAAGAAACTATTTGCCCCCCCACCAGTTCTAATGAATTGGTATGCATTAGTTTACAGCAAACACTTCTCCAAGATACAATGGAACCGAAAAAAAATAAGTAGCTTGGTTGCATTTTGCACAAAACGAAACCAAGAAGAGAAATTTTTTTTGTATCTGAAACTGGTTTGCAGTGGACTCATTTATGGTGTCAATTATGCAATTAACATTAAATAACTGAAATCATCATATCGTATGATTGTAACCGTCCAAAAATTAAGCCCCATTGCCAACAAGTGCATACACCCAATTATTGCCCGCTTTAAAGCAATAGCTTTGTGTGAGTTGGGCCTTATAAATAAATACTTTAATTTCATTTTTTCCTATGTTGGACTCTTCTTCTAAGACTCTTTAACCCTAAAAATACTCCCAAACCATATATATGCTAATTTTGAAAACTCTTTTAACATTCTTACCTATAGATTGGCCGGGGAATGTATCAACAATCTTGACGACATCCTCCTGGGCAACATTGTCACTCCTGAAGATACCTAAGCAAACACCAATCCGGTCTTCCCGAGTTGGAGCCCAGTAGAATTTCTCCATACGGCCATCACGAATGAGAGGAGCATACAATGTGGAGAAGTCATTGCCGGTGACGATGATCGGAACGCGGGGATTGTCCTCCTTGTTGTACATGCCCGGAAGCTGGACATTTGTTGGGTTATCAGCAATGTTCATAAGGGTAGCATTCACCATTTGGTTGTTCACAGTGTATTGGGTAGTTCCACCCATTCTGCCCGCACCTGCATCAAGATCATTGATAAAGAGGCAACACATTTTCCCCTTCCTAATGATGTCAGCTGCCTCCCGATACCTTTGCCTGATTAATTTTGCCGGCTCTCCGGCATTCCCACTTTCCAGTTCTCCGGCACTCATCATGATGGGGCTGAAATTTTGATGACCAAGCAATAAAATTTCAGGAAGAAAGCATATTTTTTTTGTTGCAGCATGGATATTATAATAATGAATTCTGAAAGCATTCTGATGTAAGCTCACTTAATTCCCATCTTGGCAAACACAAGCTCACACTGGAAAGATTTACCCTGACCTTTGCCTCCCCAAATACCCAGAATCAGAGGAACCTAAAATGAACATTCAAGATATATAATCATCCAAGCTTTTAGATATAAGTGTTAGTGCAGAAAATATGAAACATAAAATTAAATGCTCTTAAAGTATGTTACAGAGTCACTTTCCTTAAAAAGTTATTTGACTCCACAAATTTTGATCAATTGATATGTACTATAACCCGGGATACGCAACCAAACCAGAATATCCTTAAGAGTTTCTATTCTAGCAAGAGAGAGACACTCATTTTAAAACTTCAAAAGGTTTTGAAATTAAAAAACAATATATATATATATATATATATACTGATTTTGAAAACCCTTTTAACAATAAGAACTTTCTATGTTATACGAGAATTCAGTCACTAACCTTGATGTTAGGCAGGGTCATGAAGTTTTTAGTGATGTGAACCACAAGCTTGTCCATGAAAGCTGGAGCTATGTAGAAACCGTCCTTGGTGTTATCCATGTTGTACCTGAAAGATAATTGGTCACACTAGCATGAATAAATTAGTCCCATCATAAATAAGGAATTCTTTATATTTGATTGTTTGTTGCTTACTGGCGAAGTCCGGTGCTGAGGTATTCGTATGAGCTCAGCACAGCATCGTGTGTTCCACTCCCCATGGGAGCTTGGAAGAGGGAATCAACCATCCCCTTTCCTCTGGTGATGTCTTGCTGGTCATCAGAGATATCATAGGCAAGGCCTTTCCACTTGTCCTTGGAGGTTTGCTTTCCTTCATCGATTTCAGCAACAACCTTAAGATTTCCAGACGCAATTTTCGGGTAGGTGAACCTTGAGCTCACCTTCTTTAAACTGCTGCCCAGGAAGGCTGAGCTCGGGGCCAAGCCTCCAGAACCAGAGCTGCTCAAGCTCAACTGCGTCACAGACAATTAATCGATCTCCTTTAGAACCAACAAACCACATAATTCAACAACATAGTCCCAGATATAATTTCAAACGTGAGATAGATTGAATACAAATTTATTATATATGAACATTTATAAGTACGTATATGGTTTCATTTTCTTCTGATTCACATTCAAACTGACCAAGTTGCAACATATCTAAACAGACCCAGGTCTAAGAACAATATATATATGTCAAAATGCTTCAGTTTCAAGCATTAGCCAATACCTAAAGGACCCATTTGAGATCTTCGATCTACAATAAATTTTGGGGAATAAAGCTAAAGAGAGTAGAATTAATAGCAGTTTTTCAAAGAAAAACGAGAAAAGTAAAAAATGGCGGGAAAACATAGTACCGGAGTTCTGTTAACAGTTCCGACAGTTGAAACCGTGGCAGCCATGGATTGCTGGTGGCTGTGATCAAAGTAATTGAAGTTTGAAACCGCTGATCGGGGCTTTATGATTCAGTTATTGAAGAGCTTTTAAGTGTTTGAAGAAATTGGAGAAGCTGATCCCTTTGGTTTATGGATTCCTAACGGCCACAAATTTCGGATTGGCTTACTGAAACGTGGCAGTCTTGGAGGCAACCGGTGGTCAATTATGGACAAAAGCGACCGTTCCGTTTAGTTGATATTTATTTTCTCCGGTTCGGATACGTAACGTGATATTTAAAAATAACGATTATAAAATTTGTAATTTAAAAAGGCTTTTTTTTTTCTTTTTTTTTCTTTTTTTTTTTTTTTTTTTTTTTTAAAATGTAGTTAAATATATATTAAAATATAATTTAACCTTTAAAATTATACTTTAACGTTTTAAAAACACAACAATTTTATTTGCGATTTGAAAACAAAGGTTTTATACGTGTTCCAATTATAAATTTTTAAAAACGTACTCTCAAACAAACATTTTTTGTAATTTAATTTTAAATTTCAATGACAAATGCACTCTTAAACTAGGATTTTTTTTTTTTTTTTTCCTTTCAGTCACCAAAATTATTTAAGAAACTAATCTGGACGGTAATGAAAAGCTAGATTGAGGTGCTGAACAATTATCACATTGAAACAACGGAGGAAATTGGGTTATCACAAAAGTAATGATTGACACCTAAAAATATGGGTTAAGGATTATCTCAAATTATTTGTTTGAATTTGAGAGAATTCGTGCATGTGATTATAAGATAGGGATAATTACATTTAACCCCCTGATTTATCCACGGTGTGGCGATTTACCCCCCAATGTACTAAAATTGGTACATGACACCCCCGAACTTGCCAACGTGTGGCAAAATCAACCTTCTGTCCAATCGACCGTTCGTTTGGACGGAAAATCGGTCACGTGACTTGGGGAAGGTCTTTGTCTTAAACGATCACGTGACTTGCACGTGACCGATTTTCCGTCCAAACGAACGGTCGATTGGACGGAAGGTTGATTTTGCCACACGTTGGCAAGTTCGGGGGGATCATGTACCAATTTTGGTACATTGGGAGGTAAATCGCCACATCGTGGATAAATTAGGGGGGTTAAGTATAATTATCCCTATAAGATACCACTTAGAAGATCAATTTGACCGGATAAGTGATTAGACAGCTCAATTTTTATCTGATCATGTAAGTTTTATAAATGATCTCTCATAAGCATTTGTTCAAATTTTTTCAAATTCAAATAAATAAGATTATATTAAAAAAAATACAAGACCATATTAATGACTATTTCCGTTTCAGAAAACATGAATAAAGTATTGTATTTTCACGAAATTAATGATCAATAGAATTTTACACAATTAATATGATTTAGAGAGAGAATAAGAACTTTACACAATTTTTAATCTGACACGTTTTTCAAACTAAATGGAGTGGATATAAGTAAGCTCAATCAGCCTTTGCATGAAAAATGGAAATTTCATATTATGATGGTATATAATTATTTGTTTAAATTTGAGAAAATTTAGGTAAGTGATTATAATACACTACTTATAGGACCTACCTGACCAAATAAAAATTGGGTTATCAAACCATTTATTCGGTCAGGTGAGTCCCATAAGTGGTCTTCTACAATCACCTACTCAAATTCTGTCAAATTCAGATAAATAATTGTAGACGATCCTGATCTAAAAAATGGAGTACTTGTCGAATGGATCACTAGCATCAGCTGAATATTGAAAGTCGATAGTCCGAGCCTATGACACACCCTTAAACACAAGCCTAAAAGTGCTACACGAGCACAACATATCGCATTCCTTCATCCCCACATGGCCACGTTTGTAGTAAAACAGTCATAGTGGCATAGGATCGAGATTCACTACAATTTTAAAAAAAAAATGATAGATTCTAAAATTATGTAAATTTAGGTTGTTGCTTATGCCAAATGGCATGAAAATTTACCGAGGTATAAAAAAAATTCTGCCAAAAGATTTTTTCTTCACTTTTAAAGAGACTTCTTCTTTAGTACACCAAAATATATATATATATATATATATATATTTTCTCAAGACCTTTTTACAAAATAAAACACAAGAATCTAATGAAAATATATTTAATTCTCATTAATAATATATCATATTTTTATTAGGTAGCATTTTTCAAATTGTTTAATGCAAAAAACTACGTGAATTCAAGTAATTTGAAAATTTACCATTTCTATGAAATGGTAGAAAATCTTTAGACAGCATGATCTTTATCGATTTCCATATTAATTGATCTCACCATTAATTGGTGATTGATTATCAAATCAATGCTCCACATCTCACTAGTCAATTATAGAAGAAGCGGTTAATGATTTAGTTGAGGTGATATCTACTATTTTGGACCCTAGCTCAGATTTCACTTACTTGACATGTATGGCAAAATCTAAGTCACAAATGTCGTTACAATTATCATCTGTCTGTTCTGAAATTATTTCGATCAAAATTTTAAAAATCACCTCATTTTTAAAGTGACACAAAAGAAACTTCTAACGTTACTCTCTTTTCCACTCTCGGTTCCTTAGCCACCCCTCCCCTGCGCGAGATCGGTTAAGGCTAATTTTGATGTTGCAGCAGTTGTGCTAAGTAACTCCAATGGCAACATTATCTCAGCCATTAACCGAAAGCTGCATTCAGTGGATGTTAGGGGCAGCTCAAGCGACACTTCTTGCAGTCCGATTGGCTACCTCGGAGGGCTGTAATTCTGTATTACTGGAAGGGGGATTCTTTTTTCCCATCATTGCTGATATTCGCAAGCACCTGCTGTTTATTGGAAGATGGAGTGCGCGCCGATTTTCGTGTCCACCACGTACACTGTAAAGTAGGCGGCTTCAAACTTAATTAGTGTCTGAAAAAATTTCCAATTCCTCTTCTTCTTTTTTTCTTCTATTGAGATCAACGGTGGAAAAGATCCCCTTATTTCGTTCCCCAACCTCAATTTTCTTGGTTTTTTTTTTTAATAATTGAATAAGAAAAGAGTTAAAAGAAGGATCATTCATTTTCTTTATTCGAAAGAAAAAAGAAGTGAATAATCCTTAAAACAAAAAATAGGATGGGCTTCTCAACAATAGACCCAACATAAACTAAAATAATGTATAAAAATTACAATACATAAGAAATAGCTCAAACAAATGACTTGATCATCTCAAAGGGCTGCACAAGGCGATTACAAAAGCAAAATGAGCACAGATTAAGACGATTCTATCTAAACCCCCACTTGGAATCAATAGCAATCATCCGAAAGAAGCTGAAGCCGAATATGCGTTGTCATAATCCGATGTAGGGTCCGCAAGAAAGAGATGATGTTTTTCTCTTCACCACAGTAAGTAATGTTTCTCACCTAAAAATACCAAAAAAAAAAAAAAATTGTTTTTTGTTATTTTGCTTTTTTATTTCTCTAAGTAAGATAAGGATAATATTAATAAAAAATAAAACTACAATAGCAAGGGGTGAGAGACCCCAACAAACACCCCAACAAACACTCCAATACAATCATATATAATAGTCAAAGAAATAGATCCAAAATGATCTGGTCCCATAGTTTTTTTGACAAAATTAAAGGCTAATTAAAGAGAGGGTTGTCTTGATGGTGGTTCATGAAGTAATCCAATGGTTGGACCACTGAATCGTCTTTTGCATATGAGATCTTCGGCACAATAGTGTGCACTGACGACGACTTCGATAAAACGATCGATGAAGATCACCTTCTTTGTGTTCTTGGATCAAGGAGCAGATATGCTCCGCAGTAACTCTGAACAAAAGAGAGAATCACTTTCAAGGTGAGAATGGACTCTTGGAATTGAAGGATAAGCAGATTCTAGACGCCATAGAATATATCTATCACATTATTTGTTTATGTTTTGTAATATTCTTTTCATGGGTACGTAGAAGATATTATAGCAATATATAATATACCTATAAAAGACGGATCCTATATATAATCGATTTTGTTGACCAATGATATTAATTTAGACCACTCAACTAACGATAATTTTGCTAAATAACATTCTATTTGAAAAGAAGAGGTCATATCTCTAGGATTTCCAACTACTCTCCTTTTGTCTTTTTTGACATACATATATTGCAAGTAGATGAAGATGACAGGACTAAAAGAAGTTAATTTAATACAGTATCTTATTTAAATGATCCCTTCTCCCAAAAAAAAAAAAAAAAAAGAAAAAAAAAAAAGAGACACTTGGCAAATGATGCCAATTATATCGCCTTGATATTTTGGGCACAATGAAAGCCCATGCATGCAGGTTGAATTTTCGCATGAAACCAGCATCCAAAACTTCCCTTTCTTTCTTTTATCACGCGGACGAAAATTCACTGAAGGTACGTCGTCTACACCCCTGAATGAAATATATTTTCCGAGATTAACATGCAATTAAGCGACTGCCTATAGATAGCTACCAAATGAAATTGCTACCAATAATTCATTGTAAATTTGTAATGCAAATTGATGTTTTACACAGTTAATATTGTTTGAGTATTTATATGGGTCCCGCATGTGTATACACATATTGGCACTGGAATTTTTCTTCTATTTGATTGACTTTATTCCGAATTAAGGTATGGGCAAAGACTATTCAAGAAGGTACGTAGTTCAGGAAAAATAAATTTTCTATCGTACGTAGTTTTAAAAAAATATAAATGCTTTGTTGGTTTCAATAAATGCCGGTCCTCCTAGCCTTTGAAGGTCAATTAACCTTGGAATGAATATTTCAAAAAAAAATCATGGTCAACGTAGCAGTCGGCAAGGGTGGTGCATATCGCCTGTTTTGTACGCGGTTCACGTTTTTTTGGCAACAGGGCGCCCGGTGGTGAGTAAAACGACTTTTCCAATCAAAATTCCAAGTTCTCACAAACTTTCCCTCTTTTTCCAATGGCAGTAGTTCTTAGATCACTTCATTTTCTGATACTTGTCTATGTTTCCTACATTCCCTTGGCCCTTACTCAGGATGTAAACCAGTTCATCTACAATGGCTTCCACGATCAAGCCAATGTGCGTCTTGATGGAATCGCAGAAATCCACAGCAATGGTCTATTGCAGCTAACCAACCTTTCACGCCAAGAAGTTGGTCGTGCTTTCTGTCACTTCCCAATGAAATTCAACACAACTTCATCCGATCTAACTTCATCTCTTTCATTTTCTACCAACTTTGTGTTTGCCATTGTTCCTGAAGTGAAAAACCTTGGTGGTCACGACATTTCCTTCACCATCAGTCCCTCTAGAGACTTCTCCCATGCTCTATTAAACCGTTATCTGGGCCTCTTCAATAATTCAAATAACGGCCTTTCTACAAACCACATCTTGGCCATTGAGCTTGACACTGTTTCAGACCCTGAATTTGGAGATATTACAATGAATCATGTGGGAATCGATGTGAACGGCATGAAGTCAGTTGCATCAGCTCCTGCAATGTATTTCTCCAATAAAGAAGGGAAGAATATAAACTTGGATCTCATGAGTGGGAATCCAATGCATCTTTGGATAGACTATGATGAAGCTGAAAAGTTACTGAATGTAACTCTTGCCCCAACCACAATCCCAAAACCAAACAGGCCTCTCTTGTCAACACACATCGACCTGTCTCAAATTCTCTTGGAATCCATGTATGTTGGTTTCTCTTCAGCGACAGGTACACTTGCAAGTGACCACTACATTCTTGGATGGAGCTTTAATAAAAGTGGACCATCACAAAGCCTTGGTGTTTCAAGCCTTCCTCCACTTCCCCGAGAGAGGAAAAGGAAAGATAAACCAAGCCTAATGATCATGACTGTCCTCATAGCAGTAACACTTGTGCTGATAACCGTCATCGGAGCTGCTTACATTTTGAGGAGGAAGAAATATGAAGAAATACGAGAAGATTGGGAAGAGGAGTATGGCCCCCACAGGTTCAGCTATAAGAATCTCCACAAAGCAACCAAAGGTTTCAAAGACACAGAGCTTCTTGGAGAAGGAGGTTTTGGAAAGGTTTATATTGGAACACTTCGTTCGTCTAATGTACAAATTGCAGTAAAGAGAATCTCCCATGATTCCAAACAAGGGATGAAGGAATTTGTGGCTGAGATCATTAGCATGGGAAGAATGAGGCATAGGAACTTGGTGCAGCTCTTGGGTTATTGCCGGCGAAGGGGAGAACTCCTCTTGGTGTATGATTATATGCCCAACGGAAGCCTTGACAGGTTCTTATATAGCAATGAAAAAACAAACCTTAACTGGGTTCAACGATTTCGAATAATCAAAGGAGTAGCATCTGGCCTTCTTTACCTCCATGAAGAGTGGGAACAGGTTGTTCTACACCGAGATGTAAAAGCAAGCAATGTTCTTTTGGATGCTGGATTAAATGGAAGGCTGGGAGATTTCGGCCTTGCGAAATTATACGACCATGGTACTAATCCCCAAACCACCCGTGTGGTTGGGACTGTAGGTTATTTGGCTCCGGAGCTTACTAGAACAGGGAGGGCGACCACTTGCAGTGATGTCTATGCTTTTGGGGCTTTCTTGCTCGAAGTGGCTTGTGGAAGAAGGCCTATAGAGCTACAGGCTGAGGGACTGCTTGAACAGGTGTTTTTGGTTGATTGGGTCACTGAGTGCTGTAGAAGAGGAGCTATCCTTGACACTAGTGATCCCAGATTGGAAGGTAATTATGTGGTGGAGGAAATGGAAATGGTTTTGAAACTAGGCCTATTTTGCTCACATGCAATACCAGCTTGTAGGCCTAGCATGAAGCAAGTGGTGCAGTTTTTGGATGGTGATGCTGATCTGCGGGAATTACCATATTACAGTGCTTATTTTGGTGCATTTACAAGTAATGAATCATCTGATTTCATGTCAGTTCCTTTTTCCCAGGCTTCTGCTCCTTCCATGTCTAGCACTGATTCAATCCTGAGAGGCGGTCGTTGAATTGGCTGTCTCATGCTATATAGGTAGACTACCAGAAGATCTCGGTGATACTTGACAACTCCTCTGCAGATAACAATTGTGAAGACAGTGATAGCGAATAAACTGTAGTCTTCGTGTTTGTATACGTTACAATTGTACACTTCTATCTCTTCTCTTTTGTATACGTTACATTAATTGTAATCTTCAAGGTCCAATTGTAATTTTCGTGTATGATGAAACAAGCTTTCCTTATGCACGTTCTCTTCCACGTGATTCTTCGTTGACATCAAATTTACGTCTCGCGCCATTTGATTGGTTGTAAGAGCATCTTCAATAGATTAGGCAAATAATTTATAATAGTTAAATTTGACTATTATGAGCCATTTTTCGTTTTTAGCCGAATAAGTAAAATAGATTTATTCCTTTTAATTAGATTAATAGTAAATAGGCTATTCTGTTTATTCACTATTTACACTACAATTAAAGAGTTTTTTTTTATTATTTTCTCTTTCCCTTTTCTTTTTTCTCTTTCTCTCCCTATTTTTTTTTTACACTTTTTTTCACATAAAATAATATTTAAATGCAAGTAAATAGTAGAATAGAGAATATGTTTAAGAGAATATATATAAAAAAAAAAAAAGTAGCTAAAATAAAAAATTGTACTCTATTTTAATTATTATTCTTGGAGATGCTCTAACTAGGGGTTGAAACTCAAGAGGAAAGTAAATGGCAACATTAAGGAATATAAAACACGTTTAGTAGCAAAGGGCTATCATCAACCATCCAATGTGGACTTTGAGGAAATTTTTTTCCCAATGGTCAAACAAACCACCATTCGGATCTTTTTTTTGTTGGCTATTTTTTCGGGCTGGTGCCTCAATCAAATTGATGGTTTTTTGAAAGGTGGGTATTTATGGAACAACAGCCTAATGATGGTTTTTTGCTTCTTCTTCTTTTTTTTTTTCTTTTTTTTTTTTTTTTTCATGTTTGTAATCATTTACTGATTTCTCATTCTCATATGAAAGATTTGATCAACTGCATATATTATTTGCAAATAATTTATCGTAGTTTAATTTATAGAAATTTAGCTTGACAAATGTTGCTTATGAAGTAACTTTTGTTATTTACTCTAAATTAAAATCTAAAAATGAAAAAAAAAAAAAAAAAAAAACTGTGTGTTGTGTTACATGAATGATTTCTCGAACACGCAACATGATAAATTGTTGGGAGCCGCTTCTATCCGAACCATTTGTAAAACCTATTTTTTACGGCCTCCAATAAAACTTTGACACATCAGCTAAACCTACTAAATAGAATAGGAATGAAAGCAGCCAATCCATCATCAAATTGTGGCACTTTTATCTTTTCCCCTTATGGTCTAGCCGGATCTGAACATACGACCCGTTCTCAGCTATCGACGACTGCTGCGACCAGCTCCACCCTCACCACTCTGGCTAAATTCAGCCTCTACCACACGACCGGCTCTTTCTTCTTTCTTCTTTCTTCTTTTCCACAATATTCACTACTACTGATGATACTTCGAGAAGTTCAAAGAACTGAAATTACACTTTCCTTTAGACCATGCAAAAAACTGTTCCCAAGTAAGAATTTAGACTACGCTTTGAATCCATATAACAAAATCAAATGTGAAACTCATAGTTTGAACGATTGCGATAAATTTCCTAAGAAGAAGACTCTTTCTTGGATGATTGGGATTTTCTGTTATGATTCTTCCATTTCTCTGAGAATGAATCAAAACTGAAGGGCCCTCCAAAGGACGACAGGCTGATAGTGGTTGCCTTAGCTGCTAAAGGGTTAAACTGGGATGGGGCTGACTGAGGCTCTACTTTCTCAAAATGCACAAATGATCTTCCAAGGGCTCACTCCAGATCCAGCCACTAGCCCTTGGTTGTTTGTTACAGGTCTGGTCTCTCTCTCTCTCACAACTTCCACACAACCCAACCAAACAAGAAAACCAATTTAAGATTTCTCACCCCATTCGGCCATCTCTAAGTAACAAGTGAAGCATCAAACTCACCCAAATCAGCCACCCTACAATCGACCATGAACCCCATCTCAACAACAATCAACAACCCAAAGAAAACCCAAAATCAAAATTCCCAAATCGAAAAAATCAAATGGGCTTTCAATCTCTCTCTCTCTCTCTCTCTCTCTCTCTCTCTCTCTCTCTCTCTCTCAGTTCTCATCTACGAATACGCCGGTGGCTCCATGGATTCTGACGACAATTAACTTTGGCGGAGAGGTGGGGTGGTAAATGGGTTGGTTCTGTTAGAAGGAAATGAGAAAAGTAATAATCTGGTGTTTTAGTATCTAGTCATGTATTTGGTGCTTTCTAAGTGATGTGTCAAATGCTTATCGAAAGTTGTAAAAGTGGTGCTTTACAGTAAATCCGTATCGAAGGTAAATCCCAAATGGTTAGGTTTTAAGGGAACCTAAACCTTAAATTCTGAAGAAACTTAAATCTTAGATTTTGAGGAAACCTAAACTTTTTAGTGATGCAGGACGAGACAAGATTAATAATTAGGTCTTTAGGTTTATTTAAATTATTAGTTTTATTTGAATTAAATTATGGGCTTGACCCAAAGTTTTAAGTTATTTGTGGCCCTTAGCCCAAAGTTAGTCACATTAGGATTAGGGTTAGGGTTTAGTCTATGAGCCTATTTAAAGACAATATTCTATTATAATAGACAGATTATGGTAGAATAAAAAAATATGTTTGTGTTTTTTTGAGATGCAATTTCTCTTATCTTTTGGTGGTGAGACGCTGCCAAAACCAGTGAGACTTTGGTTCAACCTATCATCTTCGTTATTTTGGTGAGATTCTAAATGAACGTAGATTTATTTTTATTTATGTTATTTTCCTATCCACTGCTACGTCAATTTGGTATTAGAGCACAAGAATCAATTGTTTTCTCAAACAATTGACGATCTGCCGCACAAACACAAAAAATTAAAAAATTAAAAAAAAATCCATCATCGCACAATTGTTCGTTGAACCAACCCATCCTTAAATCACTACAGCCATACTTCTCCCACACCAATTGTTTGTACCTTTGCCTCATCCAATCGAAGACAGGCAGCCCAAGACCCACCACCGTATTACAGCTCCATGGCTCACACATTTGGCCACCCAGCACCTCCATGTCGCCCAAACGAGATCCTCTGCCACCAACCCGAGACCTTGAGGCACCGCCACCTGCTGGCCAGCGTCATCCCACCACCCAGAGAGCGCCGTTCGCACCCCATACCCCACCGTCCTCACGACTCGCGTCATCTGATCCCAGTGTTTCCGTGAAGTGTCGAAGAGCCAAAAGAATAAGGTAGATGGGTTTTGTTATGTGCTGGAAAAAAAAAATTATATATACAATAAAATTTATGGTACAGTATGTTTTGCTAACTTTCTTAGTTTTTGTGTCTTGAAATTGGGCCCATATGAGTACGTGAATGGCCGAGCACAAAGAGTAGTAGATTTGAAGAATGACAGCCTACAATGGTGAGACTCTATTGTGCTCACAATAGGAAGATCGTGAGACTCAATTTATCTATTGTGTTTGTGAGTCTTCTTTGGTTTGAAAATCTTCAGCTCGTATTTCGTCTTCCTTTGAGTATGCAAAGTGGTCAAGTATCAAGAGTAGTAGATCTGAAGCATAACAGCCTACAACGGTGAGACTCTGTTGTGGTCATAGTAGGAAGATCGTGAGATTTTATTTATCTATTGTGTTCGTGAGTCATCTTTGGTTTGAAAATCTTTAGCTCGTATTTCACTTTCTAAACTCGAGGTCGAGTTCTTTTCGAAGAATAGGAGAATGATGTAGGAAGAGACAAGGGAGCTGTTTGGCAACCAATTCCCACTAAAATTCATTGCCTTTTTGCTCATCAGCAACAGTATACACATATGACAATTCTAGAAAAAAAAAATCCTGTCAAGCTGCCACACTCAATTCCTCAGCTTTGAATTTTCTTTCCGTTGAAAGCTCGGTCCTCCCGCCCAGCCCATTTTCCTCAGATTTCTAATGTGTGCCTCATCTCTTCTCACGACTTTGAGTCTTTCGTTCTTCAGTCTTCATGCCATCACACGCTCAGTCCCTTCAGATCTCCATCTCCTCTCTCTTAGTCGCTTCTGAAAATTAATCTCCTCTCTCCATATCCCCTTAGTCACAGGCGAATAAAGGAAAAGCCTGTGAGATTCCCCATTTTCGAGCCAAACGCCATCAACGCGCCATGCTCTGTGATTCAGACAATGGGCAGAGATTTGTGACCGTTTCCCCATCAATTTTTCCCCTATCCTTCCTCACCTCTCTCCATTATTACCCTAACCACCAACTTAATTCCCCTCTACACTTAAGTCGACGGAAATCTATTATCAAGATCTCTCCATCACCTCCCAAGAATTCGGTTTCTGGGCTCTGTGAACCAGAGGTGTCAACAGTCCCTTCATCCTTCTCTGACCTCCGTACCAGCACGGCCTCTACAAAACTAGAGCCCCTTGCCCTCATTTAAAGCATGGTCAAGCAAAGGGTTACGAAATCAATTTCTGACAGTAAGAGGGAGGCTGCACTAAGAAGCTACCATCCAAGGAGGGCCACCAACGGGACGAAGGGGAAGCGTCTTTCTGCAAGACTCATATTCATAGGTCCAGTCACTAGATCCCATAGCAAGATTAGTTTCCCTATTATGTAGGGTTTGTCTTCCTAGATTTATGCTACTGTCTGTAGTTGTGTATCGCTAGTGTTTTGATGATATTTGTAGACTGAGATGTATTTGTGTAGGTTGGGTAATTTGATGATATTTGTAGACTGAGATGTATTTTATTGGGTTCAGTTGACTAAAAGCAACACTTAAATTTGTTCTTTATGTTTCTAGTTCTAAATATTGTCCTTATGTTTTCTTTTGACTGATGTTAATGGTTTAACAAATTTAGCACGGAGTTTTGTTTAGGTGCTTTGAGAACATAATGGAGAAAAAATAAACATCTAAAAACAACTTGGGGTTTGATACTTATCTGTTTGGTTTTGAGGAAAATTGATACTTATCTGTATGCGTGGTGAAGCCTATATAGTGAAATGGAATATATTTATGCAATCATTATGGTTGTGGATCGAATAGGGGAAAAAATGTTTACTGATTGTTTCACGGCAGGCTCACTTTGAGCATCATTGGAATAGATCGAGGCATGCAAAGTTTGGTTTACACTTAAAAGATCCCATTTTTATTTGTCATTTCTTCAAATTGGACAACAAATATTTTTGAACAATTTCTGGTGTACATTAAGTCAGTTTTTTGGAAACAAAGTGAGGCTAAATTATAAGAACTCATTTACAATCATCTTATGTTTAAATGTTAAGTTCCTGTAAATGTACCTGCTTTTAGCTAATCTAGTATAGCTATAAACGTGCTTGGTAGTGTACATTGAGTTAGTTTTTTTGAAACAAAATGAGGCTAAATTATATAACAATTAAGAGAAGGCATTTACCACTCTACTTATGTTTAAATGTTAACTATGCCTACAAATTGATCTGTTTTTAGCAAATCTATACCTATAAATGTGCTTGGTAGTGTACATTGAGTCAGTTTTTAGGAAACAAAGTGAGGCTAAATTCATAAGCATAATTATAAGAACTTATTTCCAATCATCTTATGTTTAAATGTTAAGTTTCTGTAAATGGATATGTTTTTAGCTAATATAGTATAGCTATAAACGTGCTAGGAGAAATTTTCAGTTAATTAATAGGACCAAAAAAAAAAAAACTACTGTAACAAACTTTATGATCATATATTAGAAGCTACAAATTAAGGTCAGTAGCCTACTAGCCAACAAAATAAAAGTGGAGCAGCAAAGTTTCTAACTATTACCTCATTCACATAAAGAAGTACACGTGATCGTATGGTTTCTTTCCCTTCATCAATTTAGAGAGACATAAAATATTAATGTAATAAGATGGCATATTATTAAAAGAAGATTTAAACCATGTAGTGTTATACTTCTCGTCCAAACCATGTTTTAATATCATACCATTATATCTCTCCTTTACTTGTTGGCAACTTTGTTGGGATTAGAATCATTCTACTAGCTGTTTTTTGTGGTTCTCTACTTACAACTTTCTGTGGTTGCATGGATGTGTAATTTCCTATTATGACTAAAAAAGAAAAAGAAGAAAACAATAGAACATGAACCTAAAGAAGAACTAGTCCTAGCATATTTATTTTGTGCAAGTTCCTAGCATATTATTTAAGCTTAAGATTTTCACATTAATTTCGTGGTCTCCCTGAATTTTATATCTATACCTTATTTACATATAGAAAAATGTGTTATTTCCACTCATATAGATGTACAATATTGGTACCCCCCAAAAATCCCCAAAGAAGCACCAGGTTAAGGGTTCGGGTCAGCCCAAGCCCCCTCCCGCTGTATGGTCACGAAAAAATGAAGAACACTTGATCTTTCTTCTGCTAGGGTTTGCCCAAAAAGGAGTTAGGCCTTCATTCGGTAGCCACGCGAATAAAATCATTGAGGACCTCAATGATTGTATTGACAATTGTCATTACAGCACCAGCCAAGTGAAGAATAAAATAGGAAGCTTAAAACAAAATCACAAAGATTTCACTATGCTCCTAAGTGGCAAGGTGGGTACAGGGTTTGGTTGGGACCACACGACGAACACGGTCACCAATAGCGAGGACTAGGGCTGTCAAAACGGGTTGACCCGACCCGTTTGACTCGTGAACACGTTAAGGGTCAACCCTGACACGACCCGTTTAGATAAAAAGGTCAAATTCTTAAACCCTAACACGACCCTGCTAAATAACGGGTTGACATGGCCCGACCCGTTTAACTAGTTTATTAATAAAATCTATAAAAATAAAAATAAAAATGTAAATTTTTAAAAAAATCATATTGTTTAAATAATCATATTATTTCACAGTTGAAATATAAAATATTGAGTTGTTTTATTATTTTCTTGTTTTGGTTCAACTTCTAAGTTCGAAAACTTGAAAGAAAAAAAAAACTTTGCTAATTTTTTTAGTCTTTGCCTTTTTTGTTCAAGTTCTAACTCAATAAAAGAAAAAGACTAGTTTTGTTTTTTGTGAGATTTTTTTTTAGTTTAGTCTTTACTCTTTAGACAGTGAGAGAAAGAGAGAGGTAATATGATTGTTTAAATTAAATTTTTAATGTTGAAAAAAAATGTTTAAGTATATGGGTCAAACGAGTCGACCCACGGGTCAAGCAGGTTGACCCTGTAACGACCCTTTTATTAAACGGGTCTAACGGGTCAACCATTTTATGACCCAAACCCATTTAAGCTTAACCCTAACCCTTTAACTTCGTGTCGGATTCACGGATCGTGTCAAAAATTGCCAGCCCTAGCAAGGACAAGTGGGAGCAATTGAAATTCGTAATCATCAACGAAGTTTTTTTCTTATAAATTTCATATTAAATAGTCCATTGCAAACTAACGAATTGCTTCATGTTCTCTTTGTTTTTAAGGAGTATGGTGCGGATAAATACTACAGATTTAAGAACAATCTGCCACGCCTCTTCCCATTGTTTACCACCATATTTACGGTATCGTATGCCACAGGGGAGTTCGCCTACGCCAGCACACAAGATCCGCCCGACATTGATGACGAACACGGCTTTGACGACCCGTTGATTGACATAAATAACCCTTGTGCCGTAATCGACTTGGAAGAGCCTGATATGCCCCACACTAGGGTAAGGATGCCACCAAACAAGGGTAAGCGGCGTGCAACACCCCTCCAATCCTCCCGGGTCAACAAGCGTACTAACACAAACACTGAGGACTTGGAAGTTGGAAAAATGTCTAGTGAATGGTCGGAAATGAAGAGAGAATTTGACTAGCTACAATGCAACTTAAGAACAACCAAAGGGTCAGCGGCTACTAGTAGACCTGTAATACCCCGTATTTTAAGATATTGAATAAAATATCTTAAAATTTGATTTAAGACCTAATAATAATTTAAAAGAATAAATATGAATATTTATGAAAATAAATATTCATTTAATAAGAAGCGTTTATAGTTTCAATTTAATAAAAGTTCAAACGGACCTTAAACTTTGGAATAACAAAAATAGGGTCAAACGAATTTTGTTTTGGTCAATTCAAAAACCATAACGCTCATCTCGAAACCCTCTATCTATCCTCCGAATTTCATAATTTTTAGACTTCGTTAAGGGTATAAAAATACCCGTGAAACAAACTGCTCTTAAATAGAACGAAAATTAAAATATAGCATTTGTGAGCCCATTTTATTACCACATGAACTAAGTATCAGTTAGTTAGAGATAAAAAATTTCTGATATTTTAGGACAGCTCAATGATCACGCTCATTTGATACTCAGCAATGGATGGTTTGATCCAAGATTGATCCCTTCCGCCCAAACTTCTCCAAAATAGATACAGCCCCTTCTTCCTTCTTCTCCTCAGTTCACGCACGTCATGCATGTCTCACCATCACAGCTCATCACCCAGGTGAGATGAACCTTTCCCAGTCGTTGGATCAATTTTCGCCCAATTGATCTCAACCGATCAAGACTTCTATATAAGAGATGCAGCCCCTTGGTTTCACGCAGCATTTCCTTCTTCTTTCTCTTTTATTTTCTGCAAATCATTCTTCTTCTTGGTTATTTCCTCTCCCAGCAGAAACACTCACTGCTTTCACCTCTCATGGCCAGCAAAGGAAGTTCTCTTAGCTGCAGAAAATTCCTTCAAAAGCCCCTCTGTTTCTTTCCCTCTTCAATATCACTCTCCTCTCCTTCTTTTCGGTTTGTGGGTATTTGAGTTGTCCAGCAAACCCACTCAGTTACAGCAGCTCAAAACAGGAAGTAAGAGCTTCAAAAGTTCAAAACCCTCTTATCTTCCTCTCTTCTTGTCCTCTTGGTACTATGGGTTTTAATCCATTTCTTTCCTAATAATAAAAGAGCAGCAGCAAACTCCCAAATAGACCCACTGCATCCCACGGTCTGCATCCCCCTTTGTAAAGCAGAAAAAGAAGATCTCTCTATTTTCTCCTTCAACTCTCTGGTCTTGCAGTAGGGATTGAGCCAAAAAGTATTTAGCGCAGGTCAAGCAGTCAAAACATGAATTACAAATATATTAAAATATAGGTAGGAGTCGAAGCATGAATAATAAATATATTAAGATTAAATATGAAAAAATATATAAAAAGAAATTAGCATAATTCAGTTTTGACCAAAAAATAAAAAATAAACAAAAGAAAATAAACAAAATAAGTTTTCATAATACATCAAATTTCAGTTAAAACATCTATCGAAATCCGTCGTTTTTTTTAATCCTAAAAATTATCTATAATTGAATTTATGTTAATTGTTGCATCAACTTCTCTTTCGATGTACACATTAAAAAATTTGTCAGAAACTCAACTTCAATTTTGTTGCAAAGCCTAATTTTGACAATAATTATGACTGAAAATATTTGTTTTGTAGTTGCAGTAGAAACAAGAAAGAATAAACACAAATATAATAACTCAAAAAACAAAACAAGTTAATAGATAGATAATTTTCTGTTACTAACCATCCGACCCAACTGCTTTAGATTTTCCTTTGCAAGTTTTTTCAAAATTCTTTTGAGTGTCCAACTGTAAAGCAACATAGAGTAGCAAATGACACTTGTAACTCACCAAGCTTTGCAAGTCTTTTCAAAATTCTTCGAGTGTCCAACTGTAAAGCAACATAGAATAGCAAATGACACTTGTAACTCACCAAGCTTTGCAAGGCACAAGATGAACTCAACCGAATAATTACCTTGGCTGTTTAATGTTCAGCCAAAGCCATAGGAATCCGTTCATCATCTTTTTCCCTTTCACCATATAAACGAAAACGCACCTAAGAAGACGAGATTCATCAACCAAAATTCTCTACCACACCTAAAACTTTCTCAAATGAAGAATCAAATAGCACTGAAATAAGGCCAACGACCTCGTATGGAAGGAGACTCATAACTTTCCAGATATCCTGGCCAACTGCTGGATTTGCAGGTATCAACTGTAAAGAAGGAAGTAAACATGTTCCTAAGGCTTCCTCTATCCTCTTAATACTCTAGCTACTTACCTACTCATGAAAAACTAAGACCAGCCAATCATTATGAGCTCAAAAGTAAGAAAAAAACATATAAATGATACTATATATCATCAGAATATCAGAATGAAACAATTCACCTTCTGAAGTAATATAGTATCAAGGTAAAGATAAGGTCTAGCACAAGCCAGCTTCTGAAATAGCTCACTGAGAAGAACAATAAAAGACCCACGAACTGATGAATTTGATGTATCCATGACAATAATTTTTTTTTTCATGCCCCCCTCTCCCTCCCTCCGTCCCTGTATATATATATGTTTGTATAGAAAAAGACAAAGGAAGAGACTGAAGAGTCGTTGGAAATTTTATAATGCCCACCTTGTCCGACCTCTTTTTCTTAAATGAAATATTCTTTATTTATGTGCGTAGAAGATACTATAGCACTAATGAATTAAGATCCCCTCTGCCCAACTGCTTATCCGGTCAGGTAAATCTCATAAATGCTTACTCACAACAATCTGTTCGAATTGTATCAAATTCGGGCAAAGAATTTGAGGGGATCCTGATCCTAGCACTAATATACCTCCAAATAAATAAGTATCAATTAGTTTTTTTTTTTTTTAATTGGACAGTAATAACTAGCTTGTAATCCGGGCAACGTGCAGAATATTTTATGAAAAGTTATCTTGACTCTAGTTTATCTTAGTGTATGAGTAGTTTAATTAATTAATTAATTAAATAAGGATAGTTGTAACTATTTTTCTAAGTCTGTCTTTTAATTATTTATAGCATTATAGTGCATCAGTCATTTAGTAGTAGGTTTCTATTGTTCATTGTAGGAGTTTATCTCCAAGTCTTTTAGTTTGATTCAGTTTGAGTTGTGTAATCATGTAGTCTCATATTTAAAAAGTAATCAATTATAAAGAGTAAGAAGAAAATTAATCTCAAGCTTTGTGTTTGAAAATGTCTAGGTTCCCTTAGAATTTAAATGACGCAGCAAAGGATTGGAAAATAACATAAATAAAAATAAATCTACGTTAATTTAAAATTTCATCAAAATAACGAAGATGATAGGTTGAACTAGAGTCTCACTGGTTTTGGCAGCGTCTTACCACCAAAAGAGAAGAGAAATCGCATCTCAAAGAAACACAAACATATTTTCTTATTCCATCATAATCTGTCAATTACAATAAAATATTATGCTTAAATAGGCTCATAGACTAAACCCTAACTCTATCTCTAATGTGATTAACTTTGGGTCAAGGGTCAAGCCCATTATTAAATAACAAATAACTTAAAACTTTGGATCAAGCGCATAATTTAATTCAAATAAAACTAATAATTTAAATAAACCTAAAGACCTCATTATTCTTGGAGCTGTTTGGCAACCAATTCCCACTTAAATTCATTGCCTTTTTGCCCATCAGCAACAGTAGACACATATGACAATTCCAAAAAAAAAATCCTGCCAAAGCTGCTACACTCAGTCCCTCAGCTTTGAATTTTCTTTCCGTTGAAAGCTCAGTCCTCCCACCTAGCCCATTTTCCTCCGTTTTCTAATGTACGCCTCATCTCTTCTCATGACTTTGAGCCTTTCGTTCTTCAGTCTTCATGCCATCAACCCACCTTCCCACCGACACGCCATCAACCTACCTTCCCACCGACACGCCATCACACGTTCAGTCTCTTCAGATCTCCATCTCCTCTCTCTCAAAATTGCTTCTATCAACTCTTTCTTCTGAAAATTGATATCTTCTCTCCATATCTCCTCTCTCCATATCCCCACAGACACGTCATTATAGATGGAATCGTTCTTCAAACCATCAACCAAAATCCTCACCGACACGGCATCAACCGATCTCTCTTCAGATCTCCATCTCCTCTCTCTCACGGATCTGCCCAGACATTCGCCCGTGGTTTCTGCCTAGACATATTTGGTTCTGGTTCGGTTTGAAACTGGTGGAAATAGGATGTACCAATGGCGAGGACAGGTTCCCAATGAAAACAGTTTAGGTACTTCTTAACAAGTGCATCGAGACTCGCAAAGCGCGAGATTGGAACACCCTCATTAAGGAAACAGGGTACGCCATATCTTCAGGGGCGAATTCAGCAACACAGGTGAGACATACGCTTATCCCATTGATTTTTTCTCTTCATTAAATAGGAACATTTACATGAATTGGAAGGATAAGCAGTAAGACATTAGAGAGAGAGAGAGAGAGAGTACCCAGAAGCATTGTAACTTGGTTGCTGCAGATACAGAAAGGTCAGACAGGATTTCATTTGGCAATGGCTTTGGCCTGGTCATATTGGCCACTGTTACTGCATCATTAACTTCCACCTACACATTAATATAAAATCAAATTACACATACAAAACAAGTCCACATTCATCTGTGATGATTTGTAAATTCTTTTTCCAGTGAGTATTGCTCACAATGCTTGTGCGTCCATAACATCAAGCCAAAAAGTTATCTGAAGCTTTTCACTTTGTGGCAAAAATAAAGAACAGCATTGAATTTTAAGTTTGTAACATTTGTCTTTCCCCAGAGGGGGGTAAAGAAAGAAGTGATATGTTGAACAAAGCAAAATAGTTTTTTTGGCCCTATTGAATCTTCAGTTTCGTAGAGTTTCCCAGATGAAAGATCTATTGGGCTCTGTCAACAACTATGTTTACAGTAATGCCACATGCTCCTCAATGACAATGTCCTGGTACATTAACCTAGAAACAACATGATTCATGCAAACTTATAACAAAAATTTAAAAAGACCTACATAGAGTTAAGTTAGAGTTGCAACCAACTGATCCAACAGAGATGGCTATTGATGTCATTAGAGGACAGCATGATATGAATCACATGCCTTAATAGCTAATTTCGTAACCCTTTAAGGAAATGAATTTATGATGGGTATATGTAGCGGATTTCGTGACCCTTTTAACGAAGTAATTCCTTAGGTTTTTCAGCAACTTGCTTTTTCAGAATAAATTTTTCTGAATGATACAAACTTGTGATGCTGCCTTAATTCAAATTTGACTTATCTTTGCTAATCCATTCTTGTTAAAAAAAGCTGGATTTATTTGAATATTGATTATGCTCTGAGGGTAAATGAGGTTGTCTTGGTTAAATGCATTATTACTAAGCAGATTATGCAAGCCATTTTGGGCGGCATGACAGTGCTTTTGTAAAACATTACTTTTTATTCGGGCATCACAACGATGTGATTTATTATTTAAAATACGTCACTTGAAATACTCTGTTAAAACACAACTTAAAACATTAAATACTTAAAATAATAAAAACTATAAAATCACAAAATATTAAAACAAAGTTAATGACTTAGAAATTACATAAAATAAATCAAAGCATCACCAAATATCTCAAAATAGTATTTTAAAATATTAAAAAGTCCATTTATTCCATTACTTTTGTCTTTTTCTCTTTAGATATTTCTCTCTCTTGTTCTTAATTGTTAATTGACCGTAAGAGAGAGAAGGGGAAAGACTCAGTAAAATAAAAGTTTCTAGAAGCTCTCTTCTTCACCATTAGTTTCTTATCTTTTATTTGTTTTTGTTTTCTTTACATTACAAAAATACACAAGCAAGGCCGGTTCTTTTCTTTTAGAAGAGAAGACTTAAAAGACAAAACAAAAGAAAGAAGTGGGATTTACAAGAGAGGGGGACCACGTTCTGGAAGGTCCTCCTTTTGTCTTTTTTTTTTGTCTTTTCTTTTCACTTTGTTTTATTGCAATAATATATATATATATATATATATATATATATATATATATATATATATATATATATTGCAATTATGTGAAGATGACAGGACTAAAGAAGTTTATTATTATAGTAGCTTATTTAAATGACCCCTTCTATTAAAAAAAAGAACAAAACAAAACAAAACAAATCACGTTGTTTTTCTTAAGAAAAAAAAAATGGCTGTTACACGTCCTCTCTAGTCCCCTTTTTTTTTTTTTCTTTTTTTTGTAAATTTACCATTGAATTTTAAAAATACAATGATAAATTTGTTCATTTCTTATAAGAAGATGAATAAGAGATGAGCAAAAAATGAAAGTCAACATTATTTATTTATTTTAAAAAAAGATTGTGACTCTCGCGGTCAATATCACTTTGGCATTTTTGGGTCACAATGAAAGCACATAAATGTTGAATATTGTGTTAAATTATCAATTATTTCAAAAGTTTAAGCTGATAGGAATAAATAAATTTAATCATTTAATCAATTTTTTAACACGCCCTCTCACGTATGGGCTCAAACTTACTTATAATAGATAAGGCCCAATACGTTGAATATTTAATTGAAATGTGGTAAATGATTAAGTTAAAATTCAAACTTAGGACATCTGGTTCAGATACCATGTTAAATCACAACTTTTTCTAAAAACTTAAACTAATAAAAAAATGTAAATTTAATTATTTAATCAATACTTTAAATGTTCCATCAGATTCCATGTCAGTTTGTAAGCTTCTCTTTGTAAAAGTTTGCAAGTACCTCTAGCATTTCTCATTGAAAAACTCATTTAAACCTCCCTATGTAAATTGACATCATTCTTCTTCTTTCTAGAAATCTTCCTCAGCCGCGCTGTGCACCTCTAGATCTTCTTCCCCGTCGTCGGACAACCAGTTCTCCAACCACGTCACCTCGGCGACCAGACCCCGACCACAGGGGAGCTCCCAACACCGTCGGTTGCTGGGTTCAACCGGACTCCACCTACATGCAATCCTACGTGTCTAAGTTTCTTAATTGATAAAACACCAATCCTATGTGGAATCCTATATAAGTTTTTTAATTGATAAAATGCCACATAGACTCCAACTCAGTTTGTAAGCCTAAGTACCTGTAGCATTTCTTTTTTAATTAATAAAATGTTACATTAGATTCCATGTCAGTTTGTAATCTTCTCTTTATAAAAGTTTGTAATACCTCTAGCATTTCTCTTCAGGAGACAAATGGTTGCCACAAGTTTGAGACACTTAAACCAATGAAGCCTTCTGTCTACACTCAGAAAAAAACAAAACCCCTTCTTTTTACAAAAAGCAGGCTTCTTTCCTCTCAACCCAATGGCAACATTTATTAGATCAATTCATTTTCTTATACTTCTCTATGTCGTTTCCAGTATTCCCTTGGCCTTAATTTGCTTAAGACTAAAACCAATTTATCTACAATGGCTTCCAGCAGGCCAAGCTACATCTTGATGGAATCGCAGTAATCCAAAGCAATGATCTATTGTAGCTAACCAACCTTTCACGCAATGAAGTCGGTCGTGCTTTCTATCCCTTTCCAATAAAATTTGACACAACTTCATCTCTTTCATTTTTTACAAACTTTGTGTTTGCCATGGTTCCTGAAGTAAAAATCTTTGGTGGTTACGGAATTGCCTTCACCATCAGTCCCTCGACAGACTTCACCCAAGCTGAAGCAAATCGGTATATATATGGGCTCTTCAATGAGACAAGTGAATCACATTATTTGTGTATGTAAATAGAGAGTCTGATATGTAATATTCTTTTCATGGGTAAACGATACTATAGCAATAATATACCTAAAATAATTGATATTGTTGACCAATGATTTAGACCACCCAAATAACGATAATTTTGCTAAATAACATTATATTCTATTTGAAAAGAAGAAGTCTTACAAGGTAGCCGGCATCTAGAATTTCCAACGGCTCTCCTTTTGTCTTTTCTGACATACATATATATATATATATATTGCAAGTAGATGAAGATGACAGGACTAAAAGAAGTTAATATATATATATATATATATAGCCTTGAATTTTTGACATACACTTGCAAGTGATGCCAATTTTATAGCCTTGAATTTTTGCATGAAACCAGCATCCAAAACTTCCCTTTCTTTCATTTGTCACATGGGACGAAAATTCACTGTACGGTCTACACCCCACTCTTCAAACACTGAATCAAAGATATTTTCCGAGACTAACAATTAAGCTAGGCATTAAGCGACTGCCTATAGCTACCAACAGTACTACTGCCTCTGCAAACTCTGAAATATTAAAGAAAATAGGAAAAAAATACAATTTAGCCTCATAAATTATTACATATTTTCTCGATGGTCTCTCAAACTACTAAGACTTGCACTTTGGCCCCTCAAACTACCAAAACCTTTAAAAAAGACCCATTTTGACGAAATATCCTCATAATATCCATGTCACGTGTCATTTTTCAATTTTAGAAAAAAATATTCAAAATTTTTTTAAAAAAATGATTCTTTTTTTTAAAAAAAATACTAAACTAAATTTTTATTTTTTATTTTTTATTTTTATTTTTATTTTATTTGGGGTGGCGTTATTTTCCAACTGCGAAAGATCAACATCATAGATATCGAAATATAGGAAATTAGCCATGTCCGTGTCGGAGAGCCGGGGACTAGTCCGACCTGCAAGCGTGCATCGTGCCCAACAACGATACTGGAAAGAAGCAGTACATCGTTTGGTCGACCGCAATATTTTTAAAATTTTTAAATTTTTAAATTTTTTATTTTTAAATTGAAAAATGACACATCGATCACAGGGATATTATGAGAATATTTTATTAATAAGGGCATTTTTTCAAAGGTTTTGATAGTTTGGGGGGTCAGAGTGTAAGTCTTAATAGTTTGGGGACCTATCCAAAGAAAAGATGATAGTTTAGTAGGCTAAATTATATTTTTTTCCAAGAAAACACGTAAGCTTTCATGTTGCTTAATTTCCAAGGTTTAAAAGAGATTGCTACCAAGAATTCATTGTAAATTTACGCGTACAGTTAATATTGTTTGAGTATTTATATCGGTTCTGTATACACATATTGGCATTGGAATTTTTCTTCCATTTGATTTCAAGTGATGGTAAGATTGCCAAGTGATGTTGGACAAGATTTCTATCTTATTTCCAAGATGCCCTTATTACCGAGAAGGTCCGACTTGACATCAAAATTATGACCAAACGGGCGTATTCACGAACATGTGTCAAGTAGACATGAAGAAAGCTATTTGCCGACAATGGAAATACAAAAGGAAAAAGATGTCGAGGCCGAGACGGAAAGAGCATTCCGAGGCCGAGTCGACGTAAAGTTGCCGAGGCCCAGATATGAAATTTCCCGAGTCGACTTAAAGTTGCCGAGACTGAGACATGGAATTTCCCGAGTCGACTCAAAGATTCCGAGGCCGAGACGAAAATATCCTTTTGAGACCGAGATGACCAAAAGATCCAAGACGTGGGAGATTTCGAGGAGGCGTCTCGGAAGGTTGACAATGTCATCTCGGACATTATCCGAGAGGGAGTGTCTGGATTGGCACATAGCCGAGATGAGTCGGGAATCAGCTCGGTGAAAATGCCGCGATCCAACTTCGGCAAATAACCGAGACCCAGCTCAGTAAATCGGTCTTATTCGGCAAATAATCGAGACCAAGCTCGGTTAAATCGAAACAGATGGCTACTGCGGAAGAATCAGCCGACAATCGATATTTTTGGAGAAATTGCCGTGCGGATTTCTTGGAAGACTCCATTGCTGATTTCATGGAAATTTTGTTGACTTTCCATATTTTCTTCTTGTTATTTATCTTGTCCTACTTTTCCTTAAATGAGAGGATTTCCTTCCCAATCAAATCTCATTTGATTAAGGAAGATTTGCTGACACTTTTATTATTGTTTATTTTCTTTACAAGCCTTTAGGGCTTCACTATAAATAGGAAGGCAATATGAAAAAGGGGGAGATTATTGATTATCACTGGATTAAAGTTATTCCCTTCAACTCGTGAGTTGATTGTTTGTATTTGAGAACGAAGTTTCTCTTTCACTCCGTTCCGCTACGTCACCGAGACTTATTCCAAAGGTATGGAGCAAAGACTATTCAAGTTGGTAGTACTGGAAAAATAAATTTTCTATCGTACGTAGTTTTAAAAAAATATAAATGCTTTGTTGGATTCAATAGATGCCGGTCCTTTGAGGGTAGACAACGTAGCAGTCAGTAAGGGGTGGTGAGTAAAACGACTTTTCCAAGTCGTCAGTCTATCTTCTCTGGAGTTTGAGACATATAAACAAGTAACGCCTTCTGTCTGCAGGGGGGAGTACAAACTTCCCCTCTTTTTCCAATGGCAGTAGTTCTTAGATTACTTCATTTTCTGGTACTTGTCTATGTTTCCTATATTCCCTTGGCCCTTGCTCAAGATAAAAACGGCTTCATCTACAATGGCTTCCATGATCAAGCCAATCTGGATCTTGATGGAATCGCAGAAATCCACAGCAATGGTCTATTGCAGCTAACCAACCTTTCACGCCAAGAAGTTGGTCGTGCTTTCTTTCACTTCCCAATGAAATTCAACACATCTTCATCCAATCCAACTTCATCTCTTTCATTTTCTACCAACTTTGTGTTTGCCATGGCTCCTCAAGTGAAAAACCTTGGTGGTCATGGCATTGCCTTCACCATCTGTCCCTCTAAAAACTTCTCCCATGCTCTATTAAATCGGTATCTAGGCCTCTTCAATAATTCAAATAACGGCAATTCTACAAACCACATCTTGGCCATTGAGCTTGATACTGTTTTGGACCCAGAATTTGAAGATATTACAATGAATCATGTGGGGATCGATGTGAACGGCATGAAATCAGTTGCATCAGCTCCTGCAATGTATTTTTCCAATAAAGAAGGGAAGAATATAAGCTTGGAGCTCATGAGTGGGAATCCAATGCATCTTTGGATAGACTATGATGAAGCTGAAAAGTTACTGAATGTAACTCTTGCCCCAACCACAATCCCAAAACCAAACCGGCCTCTCTTGTCAACACACATCGACCTGTCTCAAATTCTCTTGGAATCCATGTATGTTGGTTTCTCTTCAGCCACAGGTACACTTGCAAGTGACCACTACATTCTTGGATGGAGCTTTAATAAAAGTGGACCAGCACAAAGCCTTGGTGTTTCAAGCCTTCCTCGACTTCCCCGAGAGAGGAAAAGGAAAGAGAAACCAAGCGTAATGATCATGATTGCTCTCATAGCAGTAGCAGTTGCTCTGATAACCGTCATTGGAGCTGCTTACATTTTGAGGAGGAAGAAATATGAAGAAATACGAGAAGATTGGGAAGAGGAGTATGGCCCCCACAGGTTCAGCTACAAGAATCTCCACAAAGCAACCAAAGGTTTCAAAGACACAGAGCTTCTTGGAGAAGGAGGTTTTGGAAAGGTTTATATTGGAATACTTCCTTCGTCTAATGTACAAATTGCAGTAAAGAGAGTCTCCCATGATTCCAAACAAGGGATGGAGGAATTTGTGGCTGAGATAGTTAGCATGGGAAGATTGAGGCATAGGAACTTGGTGCAACTCTTGGGTTACTGCCGGCGAAGGGGAGAACTCCTCTTGGTGTATGATTATATGCCCAACGGAAGCCTTGACAAGTTCTTGTATAGCAAGGAAAAACCAAACCTTAACTGGGTTCAGCGATTTCGAATCATTAGAGGAGTAGCATCTGGCCTTCTTTACCTCCATGAAGAGTGGGAACAGGTCGTTCTACACCGAGATATAAAAGCAAGCAATGTTCTATTGGATGCTGAATTAAATGGAAGGCTAGGAGATTTTGGCCTTGCGAGATTATACGACCATGGCAGCAATCCTCAAACCACCCATGTGGTTGGGACTGTGGGTTATTTGGCTCCGGAATTTTACAGAACAGGAAGGGCAAACACTTGCACTGATGTGTTTGCTTTTGGGGCTTTCTTGCTCGAAGTGGCTTGTGGAAGGAGGCCGATAGAGCTACAGGCCCAGGGGCTGCCTGAACAGGTGATTTTGGTTGATTTGGTCGCTGAGTGTTGTAGAAGAGGAGCTATCCTTGATGCTAGTGATCCTAGATTGGAAGGTAATTACGTGGCAGAGGAAATGGAATTGGTTTTGAAACTAGGCCTGTTTTGCTCGGATACAATACCAGCTGCCAGGCCTAGCATGAAGCAAGTGATGCAATTTTTGGATGGTGATGCTGATCTGCGGGAATCACCACATGACGTCAGCGCTTCTTTTACTGCATTTACAATTACTGAATCATATGATTTCATGTCGTCCCAGGCTTCTGTTGCTTCCATGTCTAGC
This sequence comes from Alnus glutinosa, assembly GCF_958979055.1. Classification (NCBI taxonomy): domain Eukaryota; kingdom Viridiplantae; phylum Streptophyta; class Magnoliopsida; order Fagales; family Betulaceae; genus Alnus; species Alnus glutinosa. The sequence continues at coordinate 24,543,878 of NC_084894.1, forward strand.
ACCGGTTCATTCCTGAGAGGTGGTCGTTGAATTGGCTGTCATATATGCTATATATGGGTAGACTACCAGAAGATCTCGGTGATGCCTGACAACTCCTCTGGCTCTGGAGATAACAATTGTGAAGACGTACAGTGATGGCGAATAACTTTTATCTTCGTGTTTGTATACGTTACAGTTGTAAACTTTTAATTCTTCTCGATCTTTTGTATACAACCAAATCCCCTGAAGATTAGTAAGGAGGAACACCTAGCTAATTAATATATATTGCCATTTTCATGTTTGATGAAACCACGTGTACGTGATTCTTCGTCAACATCACATTTACATCTCGCGCCATGCATGTGGTTGGTTGTAATTAAATAGGTGTTTAAACTCAAGAGGAAAGTGGATGGCAATATTAATTAAGGAATATAAAGCTCGATCATATCGTTTAGTACTAGTAAAGGGCCATCATCAACAATCTGGTGTGGACTTTGAAGACACTTTTAACCCAGTGGTCAAACAAACCACCATTCGTGTCCTTCTTTTATCGGGCCGGTGTCTCAAACAAATTGATGTTTTTTTGGAAGGAGGGTATTTATGCAACAACAGCCTAATGATGGTTGTTTTATTTTTATTTTTTAAAAAAATATTTCTAATCATTTAAAGATTTCTCATTCTCATATGAAAGATTTGATCAACTGCATATATTATATGCAAATAATTTATCATAGTTTAATTTTATTGAAATTTAGCTTGAGAAATGTTAATTATGTAGTAACTTTTTCTTTTCTTTTTTTGATTAAGGTATCCCCAACCGGCCCTTGACCTATAGGCTGCAATGTATTTCGTTCATTGAACAACTATCCCACCAAGGTGACAGTCAAACTTTCTGAGCGCAGTGACTACCTTGCCAGGAAACCAATGACTAATTCCTAACTCCATGTCCGACGCTACTCCAAGCATTGAGCCTTAAATCATAAACAGATGGTTAGAGGCCCGCAAGAATCCCCCACACAACCCAATTGGCTGGCCCTAAGAGAGAGGTTGCACTCAGGGAGATTCGAATCCGGAATCAAATGAGAAAAAAACCTTATTATCCCATGTTTTAACCAACTGAACCACCCCCCCGGCCCCTTAGGGTTAATTATGCAGTAAGTTTTGTTATTTACTCTAAATTAAAATCTAAAAATGAAAAAAATAATTAAAAACAACCTGAACGTTGCCCGGATTACAAGCTAGTTGTTACTGTCCAATCCCAAAAAAAAAACACTAATTGTTACTGATTTATTTGGAGGTGTATATATATATATATATATATATATATATATATATATATAATTGCTACGAACGCGCACATTAAGAATATTTCATTTAAGAAAAATAGGTCGGACAAGGTGGGCATTATAAAATTTCCAACGACTCTTCAGTCTATTTTTTTTTTTGTCTTTTTCTACACAAACATATATATATATATATATATATATATATATATATATATTGCAATTATGCATGTGAAGATGGCAGGACTAAAGAAATTTATTACTACAGTAGCTTATTTAAATGACCCATTCTGTCAAAAAAATATTAAAAAAAAAAAAAAAAAAACAAAACAAAACAAATGACCCCTTTTTCTTAAGGAAAAAAAAAAAAAAAAAAAAAGGCTGTTACACTTCCTCTCTAGTCCATGTAAATTTGTTCATTTCTTATGCGGAGATGAACAAGAGATAGACAAAAAGTGAAACCCAGCAATTGTTTTAAAAACAAAAAAATAAAAGACAATGATGCAGTCAATATCACTTCGGTATTTTTGGGTCGCAATGAAATTAAAGCACAAAAATGTTGTGTTAAATCATCGCTTATCCTAAAAATTTAAGCGGATAGGAAGAGATAAATTTAATCATATAATCAATATAATAGGTGAGGCCCAATACGTGGAATATTTAATTGAAATTGGGTGAATAACTAAGTCAGAATTCAAACTTAAGACATCTGACTCTGATACCATGTTAAATCACAACTTTTTCTAAAAGTTTGAACTAATAAGAATAAATAAATTTAATTATTTAATCAATACTTTTAACTACGGATTGAATTTATGGATGAAACGAGCATCCAAAACTGCCCTTTCTTTCATTTATCAAAAGGACGAAAATTCACCGAAGGTCTACACCCCACTCTGCAAACGCTAAATCAAAGATAATATGTAAGCTTTCAATTGCTTTGGCCAAGGTTGACAAGCGATTAATAATGATTAATCCAAGAATTCATTGTAATGCAAGTTGATGTTTTACTCAGTTAATATATATTGTTTGAATATTTATATATGACCGTTGAATATTGGCACTTTCATTCAATTCGAAAAAAAAAATAAAAGAAGAAGAAGAAGAAGAAAAGAGTTGAATTCTGGCACTGGAATTTTTCTTCTATATTATTCAAGTGATGGTAATTTTGCCCAGACTTTATTAAAGGTATGAAATGAAGCAAAGACTTTATTCAAGAAGGTACTGAAAAATCAATTATCTATAGCACGTACTTTGAAAAAATATATATATGTATATAAATGGAATATTGACATTGACCAAACCTCTGCCCTCTTTTGACTGGTGATTTGTCGGTTTCAATAAGATACATATATAAAACATGACAAACAATTAACTTTTATGATGTAGTAATTGATCAACCTGTTTTAAATTGGGAAAACTCATACTTAGTTCCTAAAATTTTATATGATTTGAATTTAGTTTTTGAGTTTTCAATTTCGAGAATAAGAATTTTAGGTTTTGTCCAAATTTTAAATTTGTTCATCTATCGCTTTACTGTCCAAGTTAGCGATTTTTCATCTGTTAAGTTTGTCTCAATTGACATGACATTGTCCATATCAGCAGGCATCGGCCAATATCAATGTCAGCATCAAAGTTATCGATTTTTTTCTTTAATGTTACAAATCCAAAATATTAGGGATTAGGGTGACGAAGGAAACAGTTTTTTTTTTTTTTTTTTTTTTTTTTTTTTTTTTTTTTTTTCTATGAATGACTTATAGCTTAATGATATGGCAGTGATATTAATTAGGCTATGATATGGATGCTAGCGTGTCAATTGAGACACACGTAACATATGGCACCATTTATTTTGACGGAGAAGTGACTAAAAAACCTATCTATATTATTATTGAAATTAGAAACACAAAAACTTAGGGCTAAATATGATTTTTTTTTTTTTTTTTTTTCCTTTAAATTTGGACAAAACCAAAAAACTATATTTTTGAAATTGAAAACTTTTAGAGACTAAATTTAAATCAAATGAAAATTTAGAGATAGACTAAATAAGATTTTTTTTTTTTTTTTCCCTCTCAATAAATGCCAGCTCTTGTTTCACTGCTAACCCCAAGAGTTTTTCTTAATGCTGATATTTCTATTTAGTCGCGGTCCTCCTTTGAGGCTGGATTAATTGGATGATGAATCTTTCAAATCATAGTCAACGTCGGTGCATATATATCTCCTATTGGTGGTTCACATTTTCCAATTTCCAAGTAGACTGTCTATCTTTCTTTGGTAATTGATTGGTTAGCCATGACTATGGGAACACAGATACTGATGCTTAACCTTGTTAGAATAATTTCATATATGGATAGTCTGATTTAGTTTCCTTTTAGCTCTGCCATTAATTGCCTCCCTTATTAATTTGTTCATTAGTTTTTTTCCAATGGCAATAGATCTTAGATCACTTCTTTTGCAGATACTGCTATATGTTTACTATATTCCCTTGGCCCTTGCTCAAGATGTAAACCAGTTCATCTACAATGGCTTCCATGATCAAGCCAATCTGAGTCTTCAAGGAATCGCAGAAATCCACCCCAACGGTCTATTGCAGCTAACCAACCTTTCACGCAATGAAGTAGGTCGCGCTTTCTATCCCTTTCCAATAAACTTTGATACAACTTCATCTCTTTCATTTTCTACAAACTTTGTGTTTGCCATGGTTCCTGAAGTGATCAAGAAAAACCTTGGTGGTCACGGAATTGCCTTCACCATCAGTCCTTCGACAGACTTCACCCAAGCTGAAGCAAATCGGTATCTGGGGCTCTTCAATGCTTCAAATAACAACTTGTCTACAAACCACATCTTCGCCATCGAGCTTGATCCTATTCCGGACTTTGATTTTGGAAATATTACAAATCATGTGGGAATCAATGTCAACGGCATGAAATCTGTTGAATTAGCTCCTGCAGAGTATTTTTCCAAAAAAGAAGGGAAGAATTTAAGCTTGGAGCTCCTGAGTGGGAATCCAATTCATACTTGGATAGACTATGATGGAGCAGAAAAGTTACTGAATGTAACACTTGCCCCTACCACAATCCCAAAACCAGACATGCCTCTATTGTCAAGACACATCGACCTGTCTCAAATTCTCTTGAAATCTATGTATGTTGGTTTCTCTTCAGCCACAGGTACGCTTGCAAGTTACCAATATATTCTTGGATGGAGCTTTAACAAAAGTGGACCAGCCCAAAGCCTTGATGTCTCAAGCCTTCCTCCACTTCCAGAGGGGAGGAAAGTGAAACCAAGCCTAGTGATCATCACTTCTCTCATAACAGTAGCGCTTGTGCTGATAACCGTCGCTGGAGCTGCTGCTTACATTTTGAGGAGGAAGAAATATGAAGAACTACTAGAAGATTGGGAAGAGGAGTATGGCCCCCACAGGTTCAGCTATAGGAATCTCTACAAAGCAACCAAAGGTTTCAAAGACAAGGAGCTTCTTGGAGAAGGAGGTTTTGGAAAGGTTTATATGGGAATACTTCCTTCGTCTAATGTTCAAATTGCAGTAAAGAGAGTCTCTCATGATTCCAAACAAGGGATGAAGGAATTTGTGGCTGAGATCGTTAGCATGGGAAGATTGAGGCATAGGAACTTGGTGCAGCTCTTGGGTTACTGCCGTCGAAGGGGAGAACTCCTCTTGGTGTATGATTATATGCCCAACGGAAGCCTTGACAGGTTCTTATATAGAAATGAAAAAACAAACCTTAACTGGGCTCAACGATTTCGAATAATCAAAGGAGTAGCATCTGGCCTTCTTTACCTCCATGAAGAGTGGGAACAGGTTGTTCTACACCGAGATGTAAAAGCAAGCAATGTTCTTTTGGATGCTGGATTAAATGGAAGGCTAGGAGATTTTGGCCTTGCGAAATTATACGACCATGGTACCAATCCCCAACCCACCCGTGTGGTTGGGACTGTAGGTTATTTGGCTCCGGAGGTTACTAGAACAGGAAGGGCAACCACTTGCAGTGATGTATTTGCTTTTGGGGCTTTTTTGCTCGAAGTGGCTTGTGGAAGAAAGCCTATAGAGCTACAGGCTGATGGACTGTCTGAACAAGTACTGGTTTTGGTTGATTGGGTCTCAGAGTGCTGTAGAAGAGGAGCTATCCTTGACACTAGTGATCCTAGATTGGAAGGAAATTATGTGGTGGATGAAATGGAATTGGTTTTGAAACTAGGCCTGTTTTGCTCACATGCAACACCAGCTAGTAGGCCTAGCATGAAGCAAGTGGTGCAGTTTTTGGATGGTGATGCTGATCTGCGGGAATTACCACATTACAGTGCTTCTTTTGGTGCATTTACAAGTAATGAATCATCTGATTTCATATCAGTTCCTTTTTCCCAGGCTTCTGCTCCTTCCATGTCTAGCACTGATTCAATCCTGAGAGGTATTGGTCGTTGAATTGGTTGTCTCATGCTATGGGTAAATTTGACCATCGACCAAATTAATCAAGCTGCAGTGCCACGTTGAAAGCTTATAGGTGGATCGATCACTTGGAGGTTGGAAATAGAGAGAAAGAAGAAACTTGTGATCGATGAATATGATGTACTCTCTCTGCCCGGCCAGCCTATAATCGTGGTTGAACGCTAATTCTTTGGGAAGCCATCAGACATATACAGGATTTCATGATTTGACTTTTGACCTGGGAGTCTTAGGTACGTGGTGCTTTTCTTTTGTTGAAAAAGATATAGTGGCCATGCCAGTGTATGAGCATGTAATAAAGAAATTTTTGTTTCCGTCTATTTATTTAAAATTGCACATGTTCTGTCGTTATTAAAAGCATGTGTTCGAAGATGCAAATCTTTTGTTCTTTTTACCATAGTTAACCACGTTCATATTTTTTTTTTAGAATATTTCACTTATTTCACCTTTTTTATAGTCTATGCATCTTAGACTTATGAAGGCTTAATAGCCGGCTATATAGATTCAAAGATTTGAAGTTGTATATTTTTGAAGCTTAATTAATAGGGATAACTTCACAAAAAGGTATCGAATTATATGCCGTTTTGAGATAAGGGTACTGAACTACGAAACATTTTAAATTGGGGTATTCGAGTTATTAAACGTTTCACTTATCTATTCGTCGGCCTAACATTTCAAATGCTATTCAACTGGTGAGTCAATTTATGGTTTCTCCTTAGCATTTCACATGGCTGCTATTTGTCAAACCATTCAATATGTATCTACTTGGTTCTTTAACACACGGTACATAGATTATTCTTTCCTACTGGATCTCCTCAACTTATTGCCTATAGTTAGGGGTGTATAAGCACGGAAATTAACAGTTAACCTCTCACCATTTAACCAATTTGGTGGGCAATTGACAAAAACCTTTAACCGCCTAGAACAGTTGCAGTTAGCATATCCTTATATATAATATATATTAAATATAATTAAAAGTAATAATATAGCAAAACAATTTAGTTTTGGTATAGGGTTCGAGGGTTTCATCTTAGTTTTAGAGCATCCCAATTTTTGGAGTAATTCTAGAAGTCTTTATTGTTTCCCTCTAATAATGATATGGTTTTTAAAATCACTATTTGATCAAAATTTAATAATTATCAATTACAAGCCAAATAGTGATATTATAGCAATAATATAACTAAAATAGGGATCCTAATTGACATTATCGACCCATGATTGAAACCCAAGAACTATAATTTGCTTCCATTTAAAAAAGAAGAAAGTCTTACAAGGTGGCTCGATCAGCTTCTTCAATTTCCAACAACTCTTATTTTGGTTTTGGGAAAAGTATATATATCTCCTTCAAACTACCACTCAATTGTTAAAAAATAACTGAAATTTATAAAAAACTTAAAAAAAGAAAAAGAAAAAAAAAGAAAGAGAAAAACCAGTTTTTATTTTTGGTTAGAGAAAACCAGTTGGGAGAAGTTTAATTGGATTGATCTTAGTTTTGATTTCTTTCCTTTCAAAGCCTTGCGTTTTACTATTATTTAAAGAGTTCTCATTGTATTAAAAAGAACATCTTTTGACAATGAAATATCGAAATTCGGTGAAATTTTGGTATTTTTACATGTGTTTCTAAGCTATGTGGTAGCTTTTCTATTTATGTGTAAGGTTAAAAACTACATTTTTATTCTACAATTATTCATATGACAATTCCCCAATCCATCTTTGCTAAAAATAAATTTTTAAAAAAAAAAATTCTAAAATTTGATTAAAACCGTTACATCTGCAATAATTTGTTATATAGCAATTTGGCAATACTCTTATTTTATCGAGAAAAAGACGTACGTAGTTGCTTCTTTTCTTTTATACACGCTATATATCCGCTCGTCGGAACCCTTCTGTTAAGTTCACATAACCCCCTTTGACAAGTGATTTGATCAATATCGGCGCCTTTGACATTTTGGGCACAATGAAAGCACATGCAGGTTGAATTTATGGATGAAACTAGCATCCAAAACTTCCCTTTCTTTATTTCATTCCATGGACGAAATTTCAGTGAAGGTCTAGAAGACTAGACCCTATTATATATCCAAACACTGAATCATGAGTTAATTAATATTGTTTAATATTAACTCACATTATTACAAAAAAATAAATAAATAAACTCACATAATTAAGGTCCTGTACGTATATATGCACATAAAAACTTCATCCACTTTGAAAGTATTAGCACTGGAATTTTTCTTCTATTTTATTTCAAGTAATGGTAAGATTGCCAAAACTTTATTCAGAAGGTATGAATAATTATCAACTTTCTATCGCATGCACCTCTTCCCTCTTTGGTGGATGATTTGATAGTCGCGGTCCTCCTTTGTCGGTATGTAGCCATGGATTCATCATTCATTGGATGAAGATTTTTATTTATTTTTTTATTTTTTTTATAGATATTGGGTGAAGATTTTAAATCATGGTCAACAACGTAGGCGGCAGCAAGGGTGGTACTCCTCGCCAATTTGTCGTTCACATTTTGGCTGTCGTAATCGTAAAACGACGACTATTCCCAAGTTGACTACTGTCTATCAATCTTCTTTGGTAAGTGATTGGTTAGCCATGACTATGTGAACACGTACAGATACTGATCGATGCTTAACCTTGTGTTATAATAATTTCCATGGATAGTCTGATTTAGTTTTTTTTCCAATGGCAATAGTTCTTAGATCACTTCATTTTCTGATACTTCTTTCAGTTCTTTGTATTTCGGCCAGTATTCCCTTTGCCCTTGCTCAAGATGAAAACGAATTCATCTACAATGGCTTCCTTGAAGCAGAGGATCTGCGTCTTGATGGAGCGGCAGCAATCGACCACACTAATGGCCTATTGCAGCTAACCAATAACCTTTCACCCCAACAAGTTGGTAGGGCTTTCAATCACTTTCCAATCAAATTCGATACACCTTCATCACTTTCATTTTCTACAAACTTTGTGTTTGCCATAGTTCCACATTTGCAAAATCTTGGTGGTCACGGCATTGCTTTCGCCATCAGTCCCTCGACAAACTTCACAGGCCGAGGTCTACCAAATGGGTATCTGGGGCTCTTCAATGATTCAAATGACGGCCTTTCAATAAACCGTATTTTGGCCATCGAGCTTGATACTGTTCCGGACCCTGAATTTGGAGATATTACATCGAATCATGTGGGAATCGATGTGAACGGCATGAAATCAAATGAATTAGCTCCTGCAATGTATTTTTCCAATAAAGAAGGGAAGAATATAAGCTTGGATCTCCTGAGTGGGAATCCAATGCATCTTTGGATAGACTATGATGAAGCAGAAAAGTTGCTGAATGTAACACTTGCCCCAACAAGGATCCCAAAACCAAATCGGCCTCTATTGTCAACTTCCATTGATCTGTCTCAAATTCTCAAGGAATCCATGTATGTTGGTTTCTCTTCGGCCACAGGTACAATTGGGAGTGACCACTATATTCTTGGATGGAGCTTTAATAAAAGTGGACCATCACAAAGCCTCGATGTTTCAAGCCTTCCTCCACTTCCAGAGAGGAGGAAAGAGAAACCAAGCCTTGTGATCATCACTTCTCTCATAGCAGTAGCGATTGTGCTGATAACCCTCGCTGGAGCTGTTGCTTATATATTGAGGAGGAAGAAATATGAAGAGCTACTAGAAGATTGGGAAGAGGAGTACGGCCCCCACAGGTTCAGCTATAAGAATCTCCACAAAGCAACTAAAGGTTTCAAAGACACGGAGCTTCTTGGAGAGGGAGGCTTTGGAAAGGTTTATATAGGAATACTTGCTTCGTCTAATGTTCAAATTGCAGTGAAAAGAATCTCCCATGATTCCAAACAAGGGATGAAGGAATTTGTGGCTGAGATCGTTAGCATGGGAAGATTGAGGCATAGGAACTTAGTGCAGCTCCTTGGCTATTGCCGGCGAAGGGGAGAACTCCTCTTGGTCTATGATTATATGCCCAACGGAAGCCTTGACAGGTTCTTATATAGCAATGAAAATCCAAACCTTAGCTGGGTTCAACGATTTCGAATAATCAAAGGAGTAGCATCTGGCCTTCTTTACCTCCATGAAGAGTGGGAACAGGTTGTTCTACACCGAGATGTAAAAGCAAGCAATGTTCTTTTGGATGCTGGATTAAATGGAAGGCTAGGAGATTTTGGCCTTGCGAAATTATACGACCACGGTACCAATCCCCAAACCACCCGTGTGGTTGGGACGGTAGGTTATTTGGCTCCGGAGATTACTAGAACAGGAAGGGCAACCACTTGCAGTGATGTGTTTGCTTTTGGGGTTTTCTTGCTCGAAGTGGCCTGTGGAAGGAAGCCGATAGAGGGCCTGAGACTGCCTGAACGGGTGATTTTGGTTGATTGGGTCACTGAGTGTTGTAGAAGAGGAGCTATCCTGGATACTAGTGATCCTAGATTGGAAGGTAATTATGTGGTGGATGAAATGGAATTGGTTTTGAAATTAGGCCTTCTTTGCTCGCTTGCAATGCCAGCTGCTAGGCCTAGCATGAGGCAAGTGGTGCAGTTTTTGGATGGTGATGCTGATCTGCAGGAATTACCACATGACAGTCCTATTTTTGGTACATTTACAACTAACGAATCATCTGATTCCATGTCATTTCTTTCCCACGCTTCTACTCGTTCCATGTCTACCACTAATTCAATCCTAAGAGTTGGTCGTTGAATTGGTTGTCTCGTGCAATGGGTAGTGATAGCAGTTCATGTAGGAGAAGGATGCTTGGATATAAGGGAAGCAGCAGATCAGATCGATTGCTAACGAGATTATCAAGAAGGAGAAGGATCAGCACAGTCGAGAAAGAAAGATGATGAGTTATTGTGAAGAGACCAATCAATAAAGGATATCTATCTTTATCTTATCTTTATGTATTACGTCTATCAGTAGCTTAGTTTATCTTTTTCTTTATTCTTTTTTTTTCTTTTCTTTTTTAGATGTAGCTTAGTTTATCATGTTATTCCTTATTATCATTTCGTTTGTAATATATCGTAGCATAAGACAACGAGAGGAGCAACAGAGATATTCATTGAGAATTGTATTCAAAAGCTTGTCTTGTAGTTTGTCTCTAGCTGGTCCTAATTAGAATTTATGGACAGAAATTTCTTACAGATTCATACAAATCAACTTTTAATAGTGACATGTGTTACTTGCATATGAGAATTGAAACATGTGTTTTTTTAATTGCATGTGCATTTCACATGCTTTTTTAATAGCTTAGAAGACGTACATGTTGCGTTTAGAGGTTGGTTTATATGAATTTTCTACGTACAAACTGTTGAAAATAAAGATGTAGGAACTACAGAAATTAAAGAAAGCAAAATAAAAACCTGTATAGAAAATCACTAAACTCTTGAACAGTAAGACGAATATTAATCTGTCTCTTATACAAATATTGCCCCTCACTTATAATACAATAAGTTTTGCAATAGGAAATACAACAATTCTGTCCTCAGGATACAATACTACCCGAATGTAGTGTGCAGATTGCAAATTTTGAATAGGGAAAATTGCACCGTTGGTCCCTGTGGTATGCCATAACTATTTTTTACTCCCTATGGTTTAAAAAATTACTGGGAGGTCCTCGTGGTATACAATAATTACAAATCGATCCCTAGCGTCAAATTCTGTTAAATTTTTTAACAGATTCTGTCAAATGCCACGTCAGCGACACGTGTCCATCTTAATAAAAAAATATAAATTTATTAAAAAATAAATAAAAATATTTTTAAAAAAAAAAAAAAAAAAAACTGAACGGGTGGCTTGGCCACCCATTTGGGGGTGGCCTGGCCTCCCCCAGCCACTGGGGGTGGCCGTGTGCCACCCCCAGAGGCCGCAGGGGGTGGCGTGCGGCCACCCCCAAGCCACAGGGGGTGGCCTTCGGGCCACCCCTGGAAGATCCGGGGGGTGGCGCGCAGCCACCCCAGTGGCCTAGGGGTGGCCGCGCGCCACCCCGGAGTTGTCTGGGGGTGGCGCGCGGCCACCCCCAGTTGCCTGGGGTGGCCCGAAGGCCACCCCCTGTGGCTTGGGGGTGGCCGCGCGCCACCCCGGAGTTGTCTGGGGGTGGTGCGCGGCCACCCCCAGTGGCTGGGGGCGGCCAGGCCACCCCCAAATGGGTGGCCAAGCCACCCGTTCAGTTTTTTTTTTTTTTTGAATTTTTTTTTTTATTTTTTTTTAAAAAAAAAAAAACAAGTATTTTTATTTATTTTTTAATAAATTTATATTTTTTTATTAAGATGGACACGTGTCGCCATAAGATGGTGACACGTGTCGCTGACGCGGCATTTGACGGAATCTGTTAAAAAATTTAACAGAATTTGACGCCAGGGATCGATTTGTAATTATTGCATACCACAAGGATCTCCCTGTAATTTTTTAAATCACAGGGAGTAAAAAATAATTATGGAATACCACAGGGACCAACGGTGCAATTTTCCCTTTTGAATACTACTCTGAATTAGAAATTTTGTAATAGCAGAGAAGAAGAAGAAGAAGATAAAAAGATACTATCAAATATGCAGGAAAAATATATTTTATAAATTACAGAAGCAGATTATTACAGTTTCTAACTGTTGAAAAGGCAGCAGTCTTCCTTTTCATTCTAGCCCAACGAACATACCTCCCCCACATAGTTCTAGAACCTCTTCTTTTCTTCCTTATCTCTTTTCTTGTTTCTTTAATCTTTCTTGTTTCCTCATTTTATTACTAAGAATGACAGAAATACTCTAGAGAAAGGACACTTACCAAATTCTAGAGAATTCCTCTCCTCTCCTCTTTTTCGTCCCATCTCCTTATTCTTTTCTTTGTTTGGGCTGTTGTGATTAAACAGAGGGAGAGCAAGAGCTGCTGCAACCCATAAAGGAAGAGGAGAGGTTGAGTTCTTTGGGGTTTTGCTGTAGTGATTCACAATGTTAGGGAATTTCCCGCCAACTCTGTGAAAAGCTGAGGAGCCGGGCTAGGGTCCACGGCTAGGAGCAGATGGGGTTGAGCCAAGGGAGAGATTCGCTAACAATTAATATTTCTGTCTTATTAGTTAATAGCCATCCGCCGCCATTCAGGGAAAGTGAGAATGAGCAGGCGATAAGCACCTGGGTTCGTGGTAAGAATTAATTGAGGAAAAGAAAGGCATCTACGGATAATAAATGGTGATGTGAAGATAATAAATGGTGATGTGAAAAATAATGATGAAAGAAAAAACAGACATATAAGAGAAAGTTTTTCTTCTTTCCTGGAACGACAAAAAAAAAAAAAAAAAAATAATGTTCTCTCTGCCTAAAAACAAAAAAAGCTTTCCTTTCTTTCATTGAATCCATTCTAATTTGACCGTCGGAGGAGGCGTTGCCAGGACACCCCCGACAGCCCTTTATTTTGCAGAATCCTTGGAGAAGCTTCATTCCGCTTTTGTCAACCCTGGGAGCCTCGGTGTACAGGAGCAATCCGGGATAACTCGTTACCAATCTAAAAAATTCTTTAACACTTTGGCGCCGTCTGTGGGAACGACGTGGTACGTGTTCCCGCGAGAGCAAGCGTACTTGGAGTCTCCCATGGTGAATACGCCGTTAGCTCGAAGAGGGACAGTTGAAGAAAATATGCGTGAAGAGGCGGGAACTTCTCATGATCCGCAGGCAGAGATAGTTCGTCTGAATGAGAAGATAGCGCAACTTGAAAGGGAGTTACACGAACGAGATCATACAAAGCAACAGAAAACTCAAAAAGATTCCTCACGTGGTGACCAGGGGAATCCCGCGCGCAAAGGCCCACCTCCCGAGGAGATAGCTATAGAGGAGAGCAGTACCGAAGGTGGCGTAGAGCTCGCCAACCTTATGAAGAAAAATAAGGAGGAGAAGAAGTGGTGGGCTGAGAAATTGGCTAAACTGGAGCAGCAATGTGACTACTTGATGGGTTCCACCCAATCAAAGGCCAAGGGGAAAGCTTCATTGACTGATAGTTTGTTTTCCACCACTGCGTCCCCCTTTACCGACCAGATAATGTCGTGTCAGCTCCCAGGTAAGTTCAAAATGCCTGAGATACCGATGTACACAGGACTGGGGGACCCGATCGAGCACCTGGCAAGTTTTCGTGTCCACACAGTATTACATGCTACACCGAACGAAGTTGCATGTCGAGTTTTCCCCCTTACTTTGGCGGGGGGAGCTCGGGAATGGTTTAGAACCCTGCCGCCTCGTTCAATTTCGGGCTTTGAAGGCTTAGCTAAAAAGTTCGTGTCACAATTAATGGCCGACGTTGTTCGGAAGAAGCCCGCTCAGCAGTTAATGACTATCAAGCAGGGCCCTCAGGAGTCGCTGCGAAGTTATCTACTTCGCTTTAATCAAGAAAGGTTGGCTGCAGAGAGCCAAAGTGAGCAATTCATCCATTGTGCCATATATCAAGGCATAAGGAAGGATGGCGCGCTTATGGCGGATTTGGCAAGGAGGTCAGTCGATGGGCTGCAGGACTTTTTCGATCGAGCGGAAGAATTCGTAAACCAAGAGGAAACCCTTCGCACAATCCGAGAAGCAGAGGGGCCAGCGAAAGAGAATCCCACGCCGAACAGGAAGTTAAAGCAGAGGGCGGCTCCGGTAGGAAGAGAGGTTGCTGAGCGCAGACCCATTGTTTACCAAAATATATCAATAATAAAATTAATCACTCGCAATAGTATGAATCCTTATATGATAGGGCTATGTTGAGGGTGTCGAACCTCAAGGACTGCGTAGGTATTATTATCAAGCTTATCGAGATTAAATATAACTTAATTTAAAATATGTTTGATTTTTGTTTTATAAAAATAAATGCATAAAAGTAAAAGACATAAATTTAAAGATAGTAGGGACGAGATAAAGAATAGGAGATTGATTTCACCACTCACCGCATAACAATGGTCAATCGTAAATTAATAAGGAAAAATCATATTATGCATGATAAAGGGCTCATCTCACTCGAGTAGTCAAGAAATTACCTCTAAAGAATAAGTATAATCCATCTTCGGTTGGCACGGACCGTCCACCTAACCACTAAGATGCGGTACGACCCGTCTTCCCTAGGCATGGACTAGCTACGTCTTTAATAGGATACACATAATCAATGGAATAGTATAACCCATCTTCGGTTGGCACGGACTGTCTACCTAAATTACACTAAACTAGGGTGTAGTACAATCCGTCTTCCCTAGGCATGGTCTATCTAATCCTCTTGATCATATATCAATTAAAACCGTTGTCTAACAATCATTCACATAATCACAGAAAATATGAAGGATTGAGTTCAATCAATATAAAAGACTTTCTAAGACAAGATAAGAAATTCATAATGATTGAATATAAAATTAAGATCAATTCTCACAGTTATACAACCATTATACATAGAGAAAATCCCAAATTAAAATACAATTAAACCATCGTTACTTGGAAAGGGCTACATCAACACCCTATTAGAAATTTAACCGCTCATCGTAGTGCTGGGATGGCCTCCTGCCATGGTATTCTCCTCTTCAACTTGTCAGGCCTCTGAGAAGAATTTTGTCTAAAGCTAAGCACAAGCCCAAGCACCAAGCACACCTTCTCTTGAAGTTTAGGGGTCTATTTATAGGGAGCACACAAGTCCTAGAAGCCTTTGGAATTCCAGAAAAATCGTCTCTTGAGTCTTCTTGTCCAAGTAGGAGATTGAAACTTCAATCCAAGTAGGAAAAGGATTCCAAACTCGGCCAGAAATTGCGGTCTTTTATTGCGGAGCGATTTTAACATAGTAAATGTTCGAATTAGAGAAAAGATATTTCTTACATATTTGTTAAATATTTTATTAGCTTTCCAACGCCACTAATTTCATTACAATCTGATATCTGACTCAAAAGTTATGATTCAAACACTGATACATATGCAGAATCCAAATTTGAATCCAATCCGATTTTGACTCTTAGTGGAGAAATTCCGATTTAATCCTTCAGTTGATTTGATTAAACTTAACCACATCATATAGGTATTCTATTATGATTGGTTAAGCATAAACATATCTTCTAGGTCTTCTCAAAATCTGCTTTAAGCCCAAAATTAATGGAATTAATTGCATCTTTATTTAAAACCTGAAAACATTAAAACAACACAAAATCAAAGAAATAACAATGCTAAGGAATTAACATATATAAGTTAAGGGGCTTGAATGTACAACATTCGATGCTTATCACCCATCAAGAGGGTTGAGAATTATAACTGGACGCCTGTAAATGCTCTAGCGAAGGAAATTCTCACGGAGATCAGGAAAGATTCGAGGCATAAGGATCCTTCGCCGATAAAAGGCCAGTCGCCCCTTCATAATCGTCATAAGTACTGTCACTATCAGGACTCTTTCGGCCACTATACTGATAATTGCATCTCCCTGAAAGAAATCGAGAAATATATAGCTGACGGTAAGTTAAAATGCTTCTTGGGAAGGCGTGAAAGTTCCTTGGACAAGTGCCCTGCATATAGATTCACAGGGAACCAGGGATCATCCGGGCGCGACGTACGTTCAGGAAAGCAGCCGTACCATCAAGAAAGAAAACTGCCTCAGCAGCCCAGGGGGGGTGGCCGAGCAGAGAAGTCGCCACAGCGTGAGCGAAGCAGGAGCCGCGGGAGGCCGGAGGACTGGGGGAGCTTCCCCGAAATTCAGACTATAGCGGGGGGCTTTGGAGGTGGAGGCGAGACTCATTCAGCTCGCAAATCTTATGCGAAGGAAATGCGGGAAGTGTCCATTTACGCGGTCGCCAAGCCGGTAAAAACTGCGAGGCGGGAGAAGTTGGTCATCACCTTCTCGGATGAAGACTACAAGGGGGTATACTTACCCCACTCGGATGCTTTGGTAGTGACCATGGTTATAGGGAATCATAAGATACACTGGGTCTTGGTGGATAATGGCAGTTCCGCGGATATTCTATACAAGTCAACCTTTGATCTGATGAAAATCAGTAAGGAAAAACTTTCTGCTTTTCGATTTCCTTTGGTGGGATTCGCGGGAGAGCAGGTGATGCCCTTGGGGTCGATCGAGCTGCAAGTTACAGTAGGCAGCCCACCAATGCAGAAGACAATTCCGGTGAGGTTTCTCATCGTTGATCAACCCTCCGCTTACAATGCTATATTTGGAAGAACAGCTCAGGCCGAGTTGAAGGCGGTAACATCAATACCGCATCTTAACATGAAATTTTCGACGGAAGAAGGAGTAGGAGTGGTCCGAGGAGAACAAAAGGCAGCTCGTAAATGCTACAATATTTCTTTGGGAAGTCCTTCTTGCCAGGCACGCCCCGATCAAGGGACGGGCCTTGTAGCCAAATAGCAGTCACAGGCCGGGAGTCCGACCGGGGACCTTGAGGATGTGGTGGTCGGACCCCAGAATCGGAATCTCCGGGTTGGCGCGCAGCTTCCGACAGAAGAAAAAGAGAAATTGGTGAGGTTTTTGCGGGACCACCTTGACGTCTTTGCTTGGGAGCATGACGAGATGCATGGGATAGACCCCTCGGTTATCGAACACCGATTAAACGTCGATCGAAACTGCAGGCCCGTGAAGCAGCGGAGGAGAACTTTTACCCCAGAGCGCAATCAGGCAATCGCTGACGAGGTACAGAAGTTGATTGAAGCTGGATTTATTCGGGAAGTTGACTACCCGGAATGGTTGGCCAATGTGGTATTGGTAAAGAAAGTAAACGGGAAATGGAGGATGTGTGTAGACTTCACCGACCTCAACAAAGCCTGTCCGAAGGATAGCAGGATAGACCAGCTTGTTGATTCTACGGCGGGGCATGAGGTGTTGAGCTTTATGGATGCATTCTCCGGCTACAATCAAATACGTATGGTGGAGGCCGACCAGGAGAAGACGTCGTTTACGATTGATCGCGGACTATACTGCTATACGGTGATGCCCTTCGGGTTAAAGAATGCTAGTGCTACTTATCAAAGACTTGTGAATAAGATGTTCCAGATGCAAATCGGGCAGAATATGGAGGTGTATGTCGACGACATGCTTGTTAAAAGTCTAACTACGGGAGGCCATGTCGCGGATCTAGCGGAAGCCTTCGAGAATTTGAGGAGGTATCAAATGAAGTTGAACCCACAGAAATGTGCTTTTGGGGTCGACTCCGGAAAATTCTTGGGTTTTATGGTATCGCATAGGGGAATTGAAGCGAACCCCGATAAAGTTAGGGCTATTTTGGAAATGCCGTCCCCTCGGACAATGAAACAGCTGCAGCAATTGACAGGAAGATTAGCCGCTCTGAACCGCTTTGTTTCCAGGTCTTCGGACAAGTGCCTACCATTCTTTAAGGTTTTGAAGAAGGCTTTCAATTGGACGGAAGAATGCGAGAGAGCCTTTGGGGAGCTGAAAATCTATTTGGCCAACCCGCCACTCTTGAGTCGTCCGGTAGAGGGGGAGGTCCTCTACTTGTATCTTGCGGTATCCCGAACCGCGGTCAGCTCAGTGTTGATGAGGGAGGATTCAGGCAAGCAAAGACCAGTGTACTTTACTAGTAAGGTATTGCACGGGGCGGAGGAACGATATCCTCGCATTGAGAAGTTGGCGTATGCTTTGGTGATTACGGCGCGAAGGTTGAGACCCTACTTCCAAGCCCACGCAGTGCGGGTACTCACCGAATACCCCCTCTGAAAAATACTGCAAAAACTGGATCTATCGGGAAGGCTAGTCAATTGGGCAATCGAGTTAGGGCAATTTGACATCGAGTACCACCCCCGGACAGCAGTAAAGGCACAGGCCTTGGCCGATTTTGTAATAGAAATGAACAAGAGTCTGGACGGAGAAGGATTCTCGAAGGGGCCGGTTTGGGTTGCTTATGTTGATGGTTCTTCGGCGAGAGGAGGAAGCGGGGCTGGAGTGGTGTTCCGACGGCCTGATCGAGAGGAATACAGGTATGCCCTTAAATTTGACTTCCCTGCCACTAATAATGAAGCCGAATATGAGGCAGTACTTTCGGCCATGGAAATGCGCAGCAAATGGGAATAATGAATATGGAGATTCGGAGCGATTCACAGGTTGTCGTTGAACAGATAAATGGAAGCTATGCCGCACAGGAGGCAAGGATGTCCGAGTACCTCGGAAAGGTGCACCAATTCTACTCCCACTTTGACAGGGTCGTCCTAACTAAAATCCCAAGGGAGGAGAATGGACTGGCAGATGCTCTCTCGCGTATCGGGTCAGGAACAGACCCGACTGTGTCAGTAAAAGTGGCTGTAGAGTTTTAGTCAAAGCTTGCCCGACAGTGTCGTCGACCGGAGAGTTGATGCAGGTAAGTGAAGTGGACCCTGAGTGGGCTACCGAAGTTATACGGTATTTAAGAATAGGTGAGCTCCCGTCGGCCAAGGAGGAGGCTCAGAAGGTCGTTCGCCATTCGGCCCGATATGTTTTAGTCGGAGGAACCTTGTACAGGCGGGTGTATTCCTTTCCCTTGCTGAAATGTCTGCCGAATGAAGATGCAAATTATGTGTTAAGGGAAGTGCATCATGGAGTATGCGGAAATCATTCGGGAGCTAAGGCTCTGGCGAACAAGGTTATCAGGGCAGGATACTATTGGCCGACGATGCATAAGGACGCAGCTGAGTTAGTGAGAGCCTGTGACGCGTGCCAGAGATTTGCTTGCATCCCCAGAAGTTCCCCGGAGTACCTTCATTCAATCACATCCCCTTGGCCATTCGCCAAGTGGGGGATAGACATTGTCGGCCCCATGCTGGCAGGAAAAGGTAACAGAAAGTTTGTACTAGTTGCAGTGGACTATTTCACTAAATGGGCTGAGGCCGAGGCACTTGCAACGATCACAACCGAGAATGTCATCAAATTTCTGTGGAAGTCGATAGTGTGCAGGTTTGGGATACCGTACGCCATGGTGACTGATAATGGGAAGCAATTCGATTGTGACCGTTTCCGCGAATGGTGCGCCGAGCTAGACATACGAAAGAGTTTCTCCACTCCTGTCTTCCCTAAATCTAATGGCCAGGTAGAGGCCACTAACAAGACATTGATTCAAATGTTGAAGAAGAAACTCGGCCAGAAAAAGGGAGCTTGGGTTGAGTACCTCCCGGAAGTGCTATGGTCCTACCGGACTACGGTTAGAACTGCTTCAGGGGAGACTCCGTTCGCCCTAACTTATGGAATGGAAGCAGTGATACCAGTGGAAGTGGGGTCATCGAGTTTCAGAGTGGCCCACTACGATCCGGGGTTGAATGAAGAGGGCATGAATCTGCACTTGGATTTACTGCAGGAGCAATGCGAGGACGCCCGTGCGGCATGCGCGGCCTATCAACGCCGTGTAGCCAAGTATTACGATAAGAAGGTCAAACCTAGGGAACTTCAGGTTGGCGACTGGGTCCTACGGAAGGTCAATTTGATGACTCGAGAACCCACTGATGGCAAGCTAGGACCGAATTGGGAAGGGCCCTACAGAATTGTTAGCTCCAGTAAAAACGGGGCCTACCGCTTGACTACGGGGCAAAGGAAAGCGGTGTCGAGGGCTTGGAATGTAGACCACCTCAAAAAATACTACTTTTGAAACTTTCATTCTGTGAAGTAAAGTTCCCTGTCGCACCAATCCTGGAACGTTCGGCCCTCTGTCTCCGGACAAGGGGGTGATTGGGAGCCCGCCCCTACGAGGGGAATAACGGGGGTATACCTCCTATCTCCGGACAGGGGGAGAATTGGGAGCCAGCCCCTACGAGGGGAATAACGGGGGGTACCCCCTGTCTCCGGACATGGGGGTGATTAGGAGCCCGCCCCTACGAGGGGAATAACGGGGGGATACCCCTTGTCTCCGGACAGGGGGAGAATTGGGAGCCCGCCCCTACGAGGGGAATAACGGGGGAAACCCCCTGTCTCCGGACAGGGGGGTGATTAGGAGCCCGCCCCTACGAGGGGAATAACGGGGGGATACCCCTTGTCTCCGGGCAGGGGGAGAATTGGGAGCCCGCCCCTACGAGGGGAATAACAGAGGAAACCCCCTATCTCCGGACAGGGGGGTGATTGGGAGCCCGCCCCTACGAGGGAAATAACGGGGGGATACCCCCTATCTCCGGACAGGGGGAGAATTGGGAGCCCGCCCCTACGAGGGGAATAACAGGGGGTACCCCCTGTCTCCGGACAGGGGGAGAATTGGCCTCCCCATCTCCGGACACGGGGAGTGCTATATTATCTTTTCTGACAAATCCCCCCAGCCGAAGGTTTTTCGGGCTGACCGGATTTGGGGGGGGGGGTAAGGGACCCGCAGGACAGTGATCTTACGAAGTTTTTAAAGCAACAAAAATGCAAATGGAGCGCTCTCCCATTATCTGCTTATTCATGTATTTTTGTTCGACCGCTTCAATCGAAAAGTAATTGGTGAGCAATCTTTAATGATGAATTCAAAAGTAAACAACAACAGGGCAAGTTCGCTTGTAAAGTGTGTGAACATACATAATGAGACATCTATGTCAATATACATGGGTGTGTACGTCATACAGTAGTAAGTTGCCGACCTTGTCAATTTGAACAGTTGGTTTCCCAGTCTTTTGGCGTGCTGACCTCTAAACTGGATGGCATAGGATACTGAATTCCCTCGTTCCTTCCCCGCCAACGTCTCTATGGAGAGGAACTCAGCAGACAGGCTGACGTCTTCTCAATGGGCTCCGGCAGGAGCAAAGAAGGATGCCCGGAAAGGTATGTTTCCCCGGCATAAAGTCGGAGATCGCACCTCCCTCTTGGGATAAAGCCGAAGATCGCACATCCGAACATACGGGGACGAAAACTGCGGACCCAAGGCTTTGAGTCTGAAGGCCGATGTCGCAGGAACATGGAACCCCTTGTGAAGAAAGGATGCAAAAAGAAGTAAAAATAGGAAAACTTAGAGTGGAAGAATGATTGGCGAAGAGAGTTTAAGTGCATATATATATAGGCAAGGAGCTACTTAAGGCGCGCGCGATTCCCGTGATAATTGGTACACCTAACTCTGGGAAGTCGGAAGTAATAATAAATTTCGGTTGGCTGTCATAAGTGCTGTAATGTGGTGCTAGGTGGACATTAATGGTAATGTTAAACGAAGCATTTAATTTATAAAAGTGTACAAGTTTTACGAACTAAAGTAAAACAGTAATGAGAACACTAGGGGTTGTCAGGAGCATGGCCGGAAACAGATGTCCCTTCTCCAGTTGGGTTAGTGCTACCTCCCTTAGGCGAGGAGTCTGTTGCTGACGTCGCAGAGGTGGATCCGAGGTTGGGATCCGTGGGCGGAGCGGGTTGGGAACCCCTTTGACTCCAGTCAGTCACATGTGGGAACTGCTCGACCCCCAGTCTTGCCATGGCCTCGAGGGCGGCGTCCGAAATCCGAATGGTACTGATGTCGAGGTCCTTGAAAGCCTCGTCACTAGGTGGGGCACTTTTGGCCACGTCCCGGTAATATTCAAACCCCCAGTTAAAGCCCATGGCCCACGATGAATCTTGGAGCTCCGGAACTTGGGAGATTTCTCTTTGGAGTTCGACCACTTGAAGATGGAGTTCCTCGATCTTCTCTACGGCTTCCCTCCTTTCTTCGATGGCCTCGTCTTGAAGTTTAATAGCCCATTTCTTTGCCTCGATTTCTTGCTCAAGCCTAGACGTGGCTTGGTCCCTGGCTGTAAGCGTCACGCCCTTCTCGTACAATGCTTGGTCCCTCTCCTCGGAAATCTTCTCCTTGTCGGATACAGCTTGATCCCTCTCCACCTGAACTGAGAGTAAATCTGACTTCAATGCCTAGTTCTCAGAGTGTAGAGATTGAATGGTCGCCCTTAGAGAGCCAGAGGACTAGAGCTCGACCTCCAGCGTGGCCTCCAGCCTTGCCTTCTCGAATAGTGCATCCTTTAATCGGGTCTGGGCCATGGCCGCCTTCTCCTCCAAGAGTTCCATGTCCTTGACCATCTTCTCGCCGCTTTCTAATACGCTCTGGAGTGTGCTTTGATTAAGCTCGGACAGCTTGTGCAGCCTGAGGCGATGCTTCTCGGACTCGGCCAGAGCTCTCTTCTGTTTTGTGGATGCGTCCTCAAGCTCCTTAATTTGAGCTTGCAAATCCTGAATAGATTTGGACTGACCACGATCGCAATCTTCAAAATTCCTCCAAGATGCGGCTACGTCCACGGTGAGCTACACAGTAAGGATAAACAAACACGTTAACACGTGAACGAGAACAAGGAACAGAATCCGACGAATACTGAAGAGCTACCTGGAGGATTTTCCCGGTTAGCAGCTCTGCGAAGTCCTTTGCTTGGATGTGACCGAGGTCGGGGCCACGCCCAGCAGTGACAAGGGAGCTCAGAGCCTCCAGTGGACAACCTACTAGCCCCTCAGTTTGGAAATTTGACCGATGTCCGGCCTGAGGGGTGGGACTTTGAAGAATGGATGTTGATGCTCTGGGGGGATTGCTGGTTGCTCCCGGCAGCGGTGACCCCGAACCTGCAGGTGAATTCCTCGCAAGCGCTTCTCTGTCAGAGGCTACCTCCTCTTCCAGTCGTGCGAACTCAACGGAGAAATTGTCCTGTTCTTCCTCGCCTACGGGGGAAGCTTGCAACTAGCCGGGGGGTGCGTCCCCCTCGCCGACGTTGCCAGTGACCGGAGTTATTCCAGGCTCAGAGGGATTGGCGAGGGGACCCTGTGAATGTGGGGGTACCCCTGGTTCTGATGAAGGAATGGTGGTGGGGAGAATATGACTCCTCGGAGGAGCAAAGGTCTTGGCCATTGCTAGGATACGGCTTACCATGAATCCACTATCACGGTCCGTGTGAAGCTTTTTGCGCTCGGGGCCCTCGTCGGCAGCTAGGACAACCTCTTTCCCCTTTCGTTTGGACGGGATGCTCTCGGGTTGGGCTGATGGGCCCTTCGACGGTGGGGGAAGAGGATCCGGATGAGCCGAAGAGGTGTTAGTACACCTAACGCCCTCTGCAATGGTGGCGACGACTGTTTCCTCAACAAAACCCTCAAAGGAAGGAGGAGGGGATCGAGGGTGCAAGGTGGACGAGGAGGTTCCTGCGCGAGGGTCCCTGGGAAGGATAGTTACCGCCGGAGAGGAACTCCCTTCATCCCCTCCAGTCGACAACTCGGCGACTTCGTCTATTTCCCTCATGATTGTGTCGTCGGAATCGACCGATGATTCTGTTCCAAGCCCATCCGAGGAAGTCTCTGGGGATTGAACGGCTGGGGTTGCCTGTTTGTGTGTTGTTGGGGCCCGTGCTTTCCTTGACAAGTGCTCGGGTTACTTCCCGGAAGTGCTTCCCCGAACGCCCCCTCTCTGAGCGGTCTTCTTCGGAGCTTTACCAGGAATGGGCCTGCTAGTCGTCACTGACCACCCCGAGATCGGAACTCCCCTCTTATCCAAGGTCACTATTTTCTCCGGAATCCCGTACCCAAAACAGTCGTTCAAACTTTGAACCGATACGAGGTTCTCAAAGTCAATGGACGCTCGGACTGACCTGGCCGAGCAGGAGAGCATGCTGTTGACCTCTTTAATCTTGGGGACGCTCAGCGTAGGCAATATTCGCAGGTCATCCACTAGCGGTCTCCACTCTCTGGGGACCCTTTGAGAATCGGGGAGGGTAGTATGGGAAGGGCACTCCCATTCACCGGAGACTCGAAAGAACTGTTGCCTCCAACCTTTATTATTCCCATACTTGCGTTGGTCGAGGTAGAACATCGGATCTTGGCAGACGCGAAGTTCTACAGTCCCACCTTTGATAGAGGGGCGATAAATGCTGAAAAATTGGGCGGCATCCATCTCAGTTTCGAGGACTTGACGCCACAGAATAGACGACGCAATCACGTACCTCCAGCCGTTTGGAGCAATCTGGCTGGGGGCTACTCCTAGGAATGCGCAAACTTCTCGGACGATTTTAGGAAACGGGAGCCGCACCCCCGCCATTAGCATACGTTCCGTCAAAGTGACCTCGCCCCCGGCTATTCCCAGGGAGCCAGCCTCCTGGAAGAAAAGGTTGGTGGACGGGCCGATATCATAGGCCCGCCTAGGACCGCCTCATGGCTTCCCAACCAGGTCGACTCCACCCGATCTTCCGGCGGCACCAGACGAGCAACTCCAGATCCGGCGTCTGACGGGTGGACAGCAGCAAGAGGGATGGGCTCTTCAGGGACGATGATGCGGCCCCTGGCCGACGAATCCCCTCCAAGAGTAATGGCCAGGGAATATCTGGGAGAGCGAGAAGGGGAAGGGTACTGAGCAAATGGAAGAACAAAACCAGAAAGGGATAACAGGGGAGATGACGGGAAATGGGGCCGAGGTGAGTTATTTATGGGCGGACTGACAGGCACTGGAAACCGAAGGGACGTGCGACCGTTTGATTGATAGCGGCGGATTAATCTTGTCACCGGTGCGGAAATCGAAAGGTCGTCTGTCAGTCATTATTGCGCCGTGCGCAAAGGCCTCTTGCCCACGACGAAACGCGCCCGATCAGTACAAGAGCACTCCAAAGGCCATCCGCTTCAGGCTAGCAGTGCTGGCCTCCATTCAAGGCAACTTAAATGCCCCTTTCCGGTAAGAGCAAAGAGCAATTGAATCGCCCCCCCCTTACGCTTATATAATGTGAGCACGATACAAAACAACGGTAAGGGTTACAGAGACCCATTGAGAAAGGTAACAACGGCGAGAACACAGGTCCCTGCATACGCGAAGCACAGAAGGCCAGACGCCCCCGAATTAAATGGCGGGAAAGAATAGTTCCGAGGGAAAACAGTAGAATTCTCTTCCCCTTCGTAAGGAATGGAGAGAGAATTCGGGGGGTAATTGTCAGGGATTTCCCGCCAACTCTGTGAAAAGCTGAGGAGCCGGGCTAGGGTCCAGGGCTAGGAGCAGATGGGGTTGAGCCAAGGGAGAGATTCGCTAACAATTAATATTTCTGTCTTATTATTCGATAGCCATCCGCCGCCATTCAGGGAAAGTGAGAATGAGCAGGCGATAAGCACCTGGGTCCGTGGTAAGAATTAATTGAGGAAAAGAAAGGCATCTACGGATAATAAATGGTGATGTGAAGATAATAAATGGTGATGTGAAAAATAATGATGAAAGAAAAAATAGACATATAAGAGAAAGTTTTTCTTCTTTCCTGGAACGACAAAAAAAAAAAGAAGTAATGTTCTCTCTGCCTAAACACAAAAAAAGCTTTCCTTTCTTTCATTGAATCCATTCTAATTTGACCGTCGGAGGAGGCGTTGCTGGGACACCCCCAACGGCCCTTTATTTTGCAGAATCCTTGGAGAAGCTTCATTCCGCTTTTGTCAACCCTGGGAGCCTCGGTGTACAGGAGCAATCGGGGATAACTCGTTACCAATCTAAAAAATTCTTTAACACACAAAGTCCCGAGAAGAAAGATGCGGTGAGAGAGTTGCAAAGAGAGCGAGAGTTGTTTTCTGAGTTGCTCCTTTTTGTTGTTCAGAGAGAGAGAGCAAAGAGCAAGGAGAGTTTATGCAAAACATAGAAACAAAGGAAGAAGGTGTTGGGCGTGAAACAACGTATAGGTGCTTTCCTTTTATACACATTTAGACGGCTGAGATGGTTTTGATTAAAGCTTATCCAATGGTTAGGGCGGCAACTTGGGCAGCAAGTTTGGTGAGACACAGCTTGGGCAACACGTCCTTAGCTTGATAAACATTGACTTCTCATCTAATGTTTGAAATTCAGCTTGGGCTTCAAGTTTGATGAGTGTTGCGTTGGTAGCTTGCCATTTGTTCATTTTCTTTTGATCAACTCATCAAGACGTGTAGGCTAAGTTAATTTGTAAGTGTGGGCTGGGCATCAAAGTGCACGTGGACTAGGATTGGGCTCCTCTTAAACATGTGGCCTGGGTTCTTAAACAAATAAAATGGGCCTACTAATATAAATGTTAAATTTTCGCTCAAAACAGGGGTAGTAGTTTTTGCAGGTGTTTTCATATCTTTAACGAAGTCCAAAAATTATGAAATTCGGAGGGTAGCTAAAGGACTTCGAGACAAGCGTTCTAGATTTTGAATCGACCAAAACGGAGTTTGTTTGTCCCTATTTTCGTTATTCTAAAGTTTGAGGTCCATCTAAACTTTTAAAAAAACAATAAAGGTTCCTTAGTAAATGAATATTTATTTTCATAAATATTCATATTTAAAAAATACGGGGTATTACACTGGTAGTGGTAGACGAACGGTTGAAGAAGATGAAGAGCCGAAGAAACGAAGATCGGCGTCAGAGAACAAGGTTGAGTCCAGAGAGCTCTCCAAAACCCTAATGAAATTGAGTATAGTGGTAGGCTGGTAGTGGCAGCGGCAGCGCAGTGTGAGACTGAGGGGTTGAGGGCACTGAGGGGGTGAAAGGGCCAAAGGGCAAACTGACGAAGGGGAACTCTCTGGAAGACGAAATGCCAAAACTGAAAAGAAAAGGAGGGGGGCGGCGCTTAGGGTAAACTTTAGGGTTTTTTTTTTTTTTTTTAATTTTATTTTTATTTTTATTTTTATTTTTATCACGATGCGGGGTGGGGAGGGGTGGGTCCCCGGGATTTTTCCAAATCCAGACCCGCAAACCGCACCGCACCGTGTGGTTTGCTTAAAACAAAACCGGGATCCGTTTATTAGGGGCGCGGGTAGGTGTTGTTAAGGGGCGGGGTGGGGCGGTTTTGCGGGGCGGGCGGGTCCTGCACACCCCTACAAGAAATCGCTAGCCTCCTTAGCGAATGGAAGAGCACAACTTCATAAATGCATGAAGGGACATGAACCTTTATTGGTTTTTTTTTTTTGGGAATATCTTTATTGGTTGCTATATATATATATATGCTGACGGAGCTAGAAGTTGTTTTGAGAAGGGTCGAGAGTCAAAAAAAAATAAAAAAAAAAGGTTACAGTTAATTTTTGTTTTACCTAATTTTTTTTTTTTTTTTTTTTTTTTGGAATTGGGGGGGTGGGGGGGCATGGCCCTCGCCGGCCCTCCTAGTTTCGTCCCTGTATGCAGACTGCAGTCACTATACAAAAAAAAAAGCTTCAAGGTTATTTTACCTTCAATGGTGCGTTTGGGAACAGAATATAATCAATATTCGTTTTTTTTTTTTTTTCAAAACCCAGATTGAACCCAGTTTCAACCCAGTATTTGACCCGAAATTCAACTCTTTTTCAAAAAAAAGTCTTACTTTAAGCGTGGGTCCCACCTAACATCATAAAAAAAAAACCCGAATAATTTTTATAATAAATTATTATTATTTCAATTATTATTCCACACTACTTTTCATAACATTAATCATTATACACAACTTTTCATACCTTCAATCATTTTCTAGCATTAAAAAAACACTACTTTTCAATCTAAAAAATCCAACACCCAAACACAATTTCAAAAAGAATTTAAATTCTACTCATCACCCAAACACATTTTTTTTGCCTCGAAATTTACAAACCAAATAAGAATTCAATTCTGATTTCAAAATTCCAACACCCAAACGGCAACAAAACTTTAGTTTTGTTATAAAATCTTTGGCTACCAGAGTTTCGAAATTGCAAGTAGAAGCTCGTATAAAAGAATTGTCTATAGATTTTGAAGCTATTGCTTTAGAAACAAATGGGTCGATTGTTTCGTATAAGTATGATGTTCGTTACAAAGATTTTATAAGTATGTCTTATTTGTAATTGGATTTTTTTTATAGTATATGAGTTTCTTGGGTTTGACGGCCTAGTGTGATTTTACCTGTGAAACGTTCTTATTTTGGATGAAAATATGTGTTATATAACATTACTCCTATTTAATGAAGAAAAATACGTAATTGCTTGTTTTCTTTTATCCATACTATTCACTTAACCCTTCTGTCAAAAAAAAAAAAACACGTTGCACAAGTGATGTGATCAATATTGCCTTTTGACATTTAGGGCACAATTAATTAAAGCACATGCAAATTGAATTTATGGATGAAACCAGCATCCAAAACTTACCTTTCTTTCTTTCATCACATGGACGAAATTTCAGTGAAGGCCGGTCTAGAAGACTAGACCCTACTCTTCAAACACTGAATCATGAGCTAATATTGTTTGAGTTGATATATAATAAACTTTCACATGAACAAAAATCAACTCACATTATTACAAAAAATAATTAAAAAATAAAAAATAAAGTCACGTTAAGGTCCTGTATGCACATAAAAACTTCATCCACATTGAAAATATTGGCACTGGAATTAATTTTTCTTCTATTTTATTTCAAGTTATGTTGGTGAGATTGCCAAAACTTTATTCCAAAGGTTTGAATTAATTATCAAAGACTTTATTCCCGAAGGCACTAGAAAAAAATCAATTTTCTATGGCACGTAGTTTGAAAAAAATATAAATGGGGTATTTACATTGACCAAACCTCTATCCTCTTTGGTGGGTGATTTGTAACGGGCTTCGATAAATGTCGGGTTCTTTGGACTTATTTGACAAAGACATGTACAGAAATAGTACTTCTTAATGTATTGAGAAATACTATCTACTTTTCATTCAATTGTTTATTCAAAAAATATATTATCTCTCCTACTTTATTTTTTTTTAATTTTAAGTAAAGTAAAAATAAAAAAATAATATTTTAATGATATAGGAAAAAAAAATTAAAAAAAATATTGTTGTATGTATTTTTTTATAAAAAAATAAAAAATAATTTTATTCTCTATATTTAAAAATAATAATTGAGAAACAGCTGAGAATGACCTTAGTCTCCGTCCTCCTTGGAGGCCGGATTCATTGGATGAAGAAAAAAGGAGGACGGATTCATTGGATGAATTTTTTTCTTTTTCTTTAGTTAGAATCTTTCAAATCATAGTCAACGTAGGTGGCAGCAAGGGTGGTGCAGTGCATGTATAACTACTTTTCCAATCAGAGTTCCAAGAAGACTGTCGTCTAATGTCTATCCTCTTTGTGAAGTTAATTGATTGATTAGCCATCATGGCTATGGCAACTGTCATTAGTTCGTCACCTTATTTGATCTACTTTGCCTTGTTTACCGCATCTTAACTTAATACAATTCGATGCAGAGTCAAATATTATAAAAATATCGTCATTTTCCTCCCTTACATTCTCTCTCTCTCTCGATATATATATATATATATATAACCTGTGTCCTTTCTCATGAGTCCAAGACAAACAAATAAAAGCCTTCTGTCTACAAATAGGAAGATTTTTGTTTCTTTTTTCCTCTTTTTCCAATGGCAATAGTTCTTAGATCACTTCATTTTCTGGTACTTGTCTATGTTTCCTATACCCTTTTGGCCCTTGCTCAAGATGAAACCGGCTTCATCTACAATGGCTTCCGTGATGATCAAGCCAATCTGAGTCTTGATGGACTCGCAAAAATCCACCCCAATGGTCTATTGCAGCTAACCAATCTTTCACGCAACGCAGTTGGTCATGCTTTCTATCAATTTCCAATGAAATTCAACACAACTTCGTCCCTTTCATTTTCTACAAACTTTGTGTTTGCCATGGTTCCTGCAGTGGAAGACAATGGTGGTCAAGGCATCGCCTTTACCATCAGTCCCTCGAGAAACTTCTCCCATGCTGAAGCAAATCGGTATCTGGGGCTCTTCAATGATTCAAATGACAACTCTTCTGCAAACCACATCTTGGCCATCGAGCTTAATCCTGTTCCGGGGTCTGATTTTGGAAATATTACAGATCATGTGGGAATCGATGTCAACAGCATAGATTCTGTTGAAATTGCTCCCGCAACGTATTTTACCGATAAAGAAGGGAAGAATATAAGCTTAGAGCTCACGAGTGGGAAGCCAATGCATCTTTGGATAGACTACAATGAAACAGAAAAGTTCCTGAATGTAACACTTGCCCCTACCACAATCCCAAAACCAAACAGGCCTCTCTTGTCAAGACACATCGACCTGTCTCAATATCTCTTGGAATCCATGTATGTTGGTTTCTCTTCAGCTACAGGTACACTTGCAAGTGACCACTACATTCTTGGATGGAGCTTTAATAAAAGTGGACCATCACAAAGCCTTGATGTTTCAAGCCTTCCTCCACTTCCAAAGAGGAAAGAGACACCAAGCCTTGTGCTCATCACTTCTTTCATAGCAGTAGCGATCGTGCTGATAACCGTCGCTGGAGCTGTTGCTTACATATTGAGGAGGAAGAAATATGAAGAACTACGAGAAGATTGGGAAGAGGAGTACGGCCCCCACAGGTTCAGCTATAAGAATCTCCACAAAGCAACCAAAGGTTTCAAAGACACGGAACTTCTTGGAGAGGGAGGCTTTGGAAAGGTTTATATAGGAACACTTCCTTCAAATGTACAAATTGCAGTAAAGAGAGTCTCCCATGATTCAAAACAAGGGATGAAGGAATTTGTGGCAGAGATCGTTAGCATGGGAAGATTGAGGCATAGGAACTTGGTGCAGCTCCTGGGCTATTGCCGGCGAAGGGGAGAACTCCTCTTGGTCTATGATTATATGCCCAACGGAAGCCTTGACAGGTTCTTATATGGCAACAAAAAACCAAACCTTAACTGGGCTCAACGATTTCGAATCATCAGAGGAGTAGCATCTGGCCTTCTTTACCTCCATGAAGAGTGGGAGCAAGTTGTTCTCCACCGAGATGTAAAATCAAGCAATATTCTTTTGGATGCTGAATTAAATGGAAAGTTAGGAGATTTTGGCCTTGCAAGATTACACGACCATGGTACCAATCCCCAAACCACCAGTTTGGTTGGGACCGTGGGTTATTTGGCTCCGGAGCTTTACAGAACTGGAAGGGCAACCACTTTCACTGATGTGTTTGCTTTTGGGGCTTTCATCCTCGAAGTGGCTTGTGGAAGGATGCCTTTAAAGGTACAGGCCCAGGGACAGGCTGAACAGGTGATTTTGGTTGATTGGGTCACTGAGTGTTGTAGAAGAGGAGCTATCCTTGATACTAGCGATCCTAGATTGGAAGGTAATTATGTGGTGGAGGAAATGGAATTGGTTTTGAAATTAGGCCTTCTTTGCTCTCATGCAATACCATCTGCTAGGCCCAGCATGAAGCAAGTGGTGCAGTTTTTGGATGGCGATGCTGATCTGCGGGAATTACCACATTACAACGCTTCTTTTGATGCCATTACAAGTAAAGAATCATATGATTTCTTGTCATTTCCTTTTTCCCAGGCTTCTGCTCCTTCCATGTCTAGCACTGATTCATTTGTGAGAGGTGGTCGTTGAATTGGTTGTCTCGTGTTAGGAATAGTGCCCTAAATCTCAATTATTTTGTAAGTCATTCTTATTTAAATTGAGTAAATTAAGTTGTTATTCGCTGATAATTTTTATGAACATTGGGCATTTAACCTATTTAGAGCATTCTTAGTAAACTTTAGCTATTTTGATGAGTCAATTTGTTAAAATAATTCAAACTGAATTTCCAGCAGCCTCACCAATTTGGTGAGTGAATAATACTCACTAAAACAATAAAAAAACTATTAAAATTTTCTCTCTTCATTTTTTTATTATTATTATTACACAGAATATCTAAAATCATAAGTCTTGTAGTTTACAATTAAATGTTCACAATCATTAATGGAACTGGACATTCCATTTGATAAAACTGTAATACATCAATTATGATAATCTATCTTGATTATGTGGTGACTTCTGATTAATAGTGATATATGTCACTTGCATATGAGAATTGAAACATGTGTTTTTTTAATTGCATGTGCATTTCACGTGCTTTTTTAATAACTTATAAGACTCATGTCGCTTTTAGAGGTTGGTTTGTTTGTATTTTCTACGTACAAACTGTTAAAAATAAAGATGTGGGAACTGCAAAAATAAAAGAAAGCAAAATAAAAACCTGCATAGAAAATCATTGAACTCGATCTTGGACAGTAAGGCGAATATTAATCTATCTCTTAGACAAATATTGTCCCTCACTTATAGTACAATAACTTTTGCAATAGGGAATATAACAATTTTGTCTTCAGGATACAATACTACCAGAATGTAGTGCGCAGATTACAAATTCTAAACACTACTCTGAATAAAAAAAAAAAATGAAACATTAGAGAAGAAGAAGAGAAAAAGATACTATCAAATATGCAGGAAAAATATATTTTATAAATTACAGAAGCAAATTATTACAATTTCTAACTATTGAAAAGGCAGCAGTTAGAAAAAGTAGTTGATGACGATTGAAAAAACAGTTAAATATTTAAAAATATGACTTTTAGAATAGCAGTTATACACACATAAATAATAAGAGCAAGATAAAATACACACGTAAAAATACGCATCGGGTGACACAACTAACATGTGTATACTCAAAATCCAATCTAGTATAAAAGCAAAATAAATGCTTATAAAGCACACAAAAATCTCATAACTTTTCAATTTGAGACAGAGTAATTGAAAAATAGAGGAAAAGTTGAAATATTGAAATTGGAATGAAACTTAAATTTTCATGAAATAATTTTCAACACAAACCAGTTTGTCCGAAATTTTTATCCGTAATTTATTATCAATCCATCTACATTTCAATAGTGTGCATTTTTATCAACTTGGTATCTGAGCATGGCTATTGTAAAAGGATATAAATAATTTGTGATAAGTATTGATTTGTATTCCCTAAATGAAGTATTTAAATTATTTGATTATCGTACATTAAAGGATTTGTTAACTTTAATCTAAGGGATATGTTTGTATTTGAAATTATTCAAATCACATGTAAAAGTTCTATAAATAGAGTCTTGTACTCAGATCAAATATGAATGAAAGATGTAACATATAAGACTTTAACGTGTGGATGTAAGCCATAAGTTGAACTATCTTAATAGTTGTGTTTTCTCTCTTTCATTTCTTTTTTTTTTTTTTTTTTGTTTTATTATCAATTTTCATATGGTATCTGAGCTATAAGCTAACGTCATATTCGATCCCAATAGTCCTGTGATGGCGTGATTTCATTTTCTTTGGTTTTTTTTTTATAATTTTTTGTTTATTGTATTGTTGCATTTTTGTAACAAATCCTACTAATCATTGTTACTCGTTCATGTTGGTCTTATTCATCTTTGGGTAGGTCGACCTTTTTCATTAGGGCTGCAGCACTTGCTAATGGTTCGTTTGGGTATTGAATTTTTAGAACTAGAATTGAATTCTAATTCTATTTACAAATATTGAGGTAAAAAATTGTGTTTGGGTGTTGAATTTTGAGATTGAAAAATATTATATTTTAATAGTAAGAAATGATTGGAAGTTTAAAAAGTTGTGTATAATGATTGGTATTTTGAAAAGTTGTGTGAAATAATAATTTATTATATATTGATTATTTAATTAAAAATAAATAAATAATTTTTTAAAAATAAAATAATTGAAATCAAAATTAAAAATAAAAAAAAAATGAAGCAAGGGGTGGCTGCCAACTTGGGGGTGGCCGCCGCCACCCCCAGAGGAGGTCGAGGATGGCCGTGCGGCCACCCCCAGTGGTCGGGAGAGGCCGCGCGGCCTCCCCCCCCCCCCCCCCCCCCCTAGTAGTCAGGGGAGGCCGCGCGGCCACCCCCAGTACTCGGGGGAGGCAGCGCGGCCTCCCCCAAGGGTCGAGGTGGCCACGCGGCCACCCCTAGTACTCGGGGGAGGCCGCGCGGCCTCCCCAAAGGGTCAGGGTGGCCGCGCGGCCACCCCCAGTAAGGGTCAGGGGTGGCTGCCAGCCGGTAGCCACCCCTCTGTTTTTTTTTTTTTAATTTCATTTATTTTTTTTTATTTAAATTATTCATAGTTTATTATTTAAATGTGGGACCCATACGTTTTTTTGAGTCAACTTTTCCTACGCGTGGGTCCCACCATTAATCTGAAAGAGAGCCTTGAGTGGACTCAAAATTCGGGTCAAAATCCGGGTTTTTAGGAGGGTGTGTGGGTTTTAGAAAAAAACCCGAGTGGAATAATTATTCCACTCAGTTGCCAAACACACCTATCCTTTTGTCTTTACGAGGGTATTTATTGTATATTCTTTATGCATGTAAACCGCCAAGAAATCGCTAGCCTTCTTAGCGAATGCAAGAGCACAACTTCATGAATGCATGAATTGAAGGACGCAAACCTTTATTGGTTGCTATATATATATATATATGCCGACAGTGACAGAGTTAGAAGCTGTTATGGACAGGAGTTAAGAGTCAAAAAAATTTATTGGTAGAGACTAGGCTACCAATAAATTTTTTTTGTTTTCCCTTATAATTTTTTTTTTTTTTTTTTTTTTTTGAGGGGGGGTCATGGCCCCTTGGGTTTCAAGGGTCACCAAAGCTTTTTTGCCTGGACTTTTTATTCCCCAACTAATTTAATTTGTTTTCAAAAATTGGTGTTTGATCCAAAAGGTGAAGTGGGTTCTGCTTGTTTCACGCTGTAAGCCCCAAAAAGTCCCTAATTTACATTATTATGATGACTTGTTCAATGAACTGTTGCCTTTCCTTTGATGGGTTGAAACATTTGTCCATACATAGTGTGATTTTTTTCTTTTTTTCTTTTTTGCAGAGAAAGAGATGAAGATTTAATCAGAGAGGGAGAAACAAACGTTCTGGGGCAGCGACGTCTGGGCAGCGGTCGTCTGGGCAGCAGGTCTGGGCAGGGGGTATGGGAACAATGGTGGCTGTGCGATCGAAGGAGAGTGAGGTTCAGGGTGTTTTAGCATATGTTAATACTAAGAGACCAGATTCAGTGTTTTGAAACTATTTTATTTTTTTTGTTCTATGCTGACGTGTGAGAGTTTCATTGGAGGGCAAAAAATGTCTTGTTTATGCCACAACCGTATAGAAGTTGCTCTCGTCTAGAAGACTAGACCCAACTCTTCAAACACTGAATCATGAGCTAATATTGTTTGAGTTGATATATAATAAACTTTCACATGAACAAAAATCAACTCACATTATTACAAAAAATAATTAAAAAATAATAAAGTCACATTAAGGTCCTGTATGTATGCAGGGGCGGAGGGAGGGGGGTCGAGAGGGGTCAAGCGCCCCCTCACCTTCCAAAAGTTTCCCTTATCCTCTGTAAAAAATTTCGAATGTCCTGGTTGCCCCCCTTCAATCACTCATCAAGGGCAACCGACACTATCCTCAGCCACTATCACAGGTATTTTCCTGAAGCTTGCTAGTTGCTGGTGGAGCTTTGGGGATGAAACTGAAAGATGGAAGCTTGGAACTGAAGTTGTGAAGTCATGGAAGCTTGGAGAAGAGGGAGATAAGGCTTAGAGGATAAGGGGTACGTGGCAGCAAACAGGTGGAGCCTTGGAGATAATGTGAACCAGCTGGGTTCAACTCCTCTAACGCTAAACGGCTGCGTTTTGAGAGCACGGCCATCAAATAATTGCGACTCTTCTTACAGTATTCTTTTTTGGCTGTCAAATTTTTCTTCTTAGCCATTTAAAATAATTGTTCTATAAATTGTTGAGTTATTTTTTTGAGAGCACGAGAGGTTGTACAGTGAAAAGACTATTCAGAAAAGAGCAATTTTTTTTTTGTTCTTTTACAATTTTTCTTTCTTGAAAAATTTTAGATATTTAATCAAACATTTTCATTAATTAAGCTTTTATCTTTAGATTACTCTTTTAAATTTCTTTAACAATATATATAGTTTTATTACATTTTTTTAAGTTTTT
The DNA here is from genome assembly GCF_958979055.1 of Alnus glutinosa. Classification (NCBI taxonomy): domain Eukaryota; kingdom Viridiplantae; phylum Streptophyta; class Magnoliopsida; order Fagales; family Betulaceae; genus Alnus; species Alnus glutinosa. The sequence goes on from NC_084894.1 coordinate 24,580,211, forward strand.
ATTATAAATTTTAATTGTATGAAATATATAATTATAATTACATGAGATTATGAAAAACAACAATGACTCCATTTAATTTTATTAAATTGTTAATTTATTATATTTTTTAAGTATTTTTATTTTATTTTTGTTTAATTTATTTTTTAATCTTGACACCTGAACTGAAATTCTGGCTCAGCCATATATCAGTATGCACATAAAAACTTCATCCACATTGAAAATATTGGCACTGGAATTAATTTTTCTTCTATTTTATTTCAAGTGATGTCAGTAAGATTGCCAAAACTTTATTCAAAACTCAAAAGGTTTGAATTAATTATCAAAGACTTTATTCACGAAGGCACTGGAAAAAACTATTTTCTATGGCACGTAGTTTGAAAAAAATATAAACGGAGTATTTACATTGACCAAACCTGTGTCCTCTTTGGCGGGTGAGTTGTAATAGTCTTCGATAAATGCCGGGCTCTTTGTTTCCCTGCTAACCCCAAACAGGTTTGTCTTGATGCTGATGTTTTCTATCAGAGCATTTACGGTAGCTTTTTTTTTTTTTTTTTTTTTCTAGAAAGTCAACTTTTAAAATTGAGAAAATTGTACCGTTGATCCATGTGATATGCCATAATTATTTTTCACTCCCTATGATTTAAAAAGTTCATGAGAGATCCTTGTGGTATGCAATAATTATAAATCGATCCCTGACGTCAAATTCTGTTAAAATTTTGTAACAGATTCCGTCAAATGCCACGTCAGCGCCACGTGTCGTTATCTTATTGGTGACACGTGGCGCTGACATGTCCAGCCACCCCTTTTCCCATTTTTTGTTTTTTTTTTTTTGAATTTTAATTTTTTTAAAAAAATAAGTATTTTTATTTATTTTTTAATAAATTTTTATTTTTTTATTAAGATCGACACGTGTCGCTGACGTGTAGAGCTAACAGATTCCGTCAAAATTGTGACGGAAAATCGACCTAGGGAGTAAAATGCAATTATTGCATACCACAGGGATCTCTCATGAACTTTTTAAACCATAGGGAGTGAAAAATAAGTATGGCATACCACAGGAATTAACGGTGCAATTTTCCCTTTAAAATTTTAGAAAAAATTTAAAGAAAGTTACAAAAGTCGTTCCACAATAATTTCTTTAAAATTTTTGTTTCCTCGGGAAAGTGAATAGTGCTTTTTCCATTCAATTGTTTATTCACAAAATATATTATCTATTTCCTACTTTATTTTTTTTTCATACTTTTAATTAAAGTAAAAAATAATAATAATAATAATAATATTTTAATGATATAGAAAAAAAATTAAGTTTTGACAAAAAAAAAATAAAAAATAATTTTATTCCTTATATTTAAAAAAATAGTAATGATTCTTTGCCACCTTTTGATACAACTTTTTACCACCTAACTTATGTGGCAAGGTGGTCCCCCATCTTATTTTATTTGAGAAATGATCCCTACACTCATTTCTCACAACAGTACCACAACAAGCTGACGTAGCTAGTAATATTTTATTATTTTTTTTTGTTTTGTTTTGTTTTCTTTTTGTAAAAAAATAATAAAATATTACCAGCCATATCAACTTGTTGTGGAACTGTTGTGAGAAATGAGTATAGGGATCATTTCTCATTTTATTTTTAAAACTCAAAAAGTAGTATGGGGCCACCTTGCCACATAAGTAAGGTGGTAAAAAGTTGTATCAAAAGGTGACAATAAATCATCACTCTTTGAGGAAGAAAAAAAAAAAAAAAAAATGCTCTTTGTCTCGGTCCTCCTTGGAGGCTGGATTCATACGATGAATCTCCTTTCTTTCCTCTTTTAGTTAGAATCTTCCAAATCATAGTCAACGTAGGTGGCAGCAAGGGTGGTGCGGATTCGGATCCACGGCAATTCTTAAAAATTGCTGTGGTAACAATAGCAAGAGTCTAGGCCGTTAGATCCATCTAACGGCCTAACACTAATGCCACCTCAGCGATCCGCGTGAGGACTGACTTTTTCAAAAACTTGAAAAACATCGAAATGTTTTGTTAGTCTGAATCGTCTTTCCCTTCTCCCCTCCAGCAACCTCCTTCTCTTCTAAAATTAGTGTACAGTTTGCAGAACAAGCAACTGCTCCATCTTCAGAAGCCCAGAGAGCTTCATTTTGAAAGAAAAAGAAAAAGAAAAAAAAAAAGCAAGAGGAGAAGATTTGGGCTCATTTTCGCATCTCTCCAAAGACACCATTTTCGCATCAGACGCCCGAGCTCCATTTTCACATCTCCCCTCGTCCGATCATCTCTTTTTTAGAAATTTTTTTGCAGTTTTCATTGATAAAATTAAGAGATTCTGAGGCTTTTATTTGTGAGGTGTTTGATTTTTGATTTTTTTAAATGACTTGATAAAAAAAAGAGTTCCAAAACACATAGTTCCATCCTACCGAATTTTTTCTCAAAAGATTGTCAGTTTCACAAGCACCAGATTGGGTTAAAAACCCATGTGTCCATGATTTTTTTTGTTTTCTTAGATGGTTGGTCCTCATATTCGGTGAGAAGTAGTAAGGGCAAGAGAATGGGGGAGAGAGAGAAAAGAAGAAGATGAAGAAGATAGAAAAAGAGAATTTCAGAACTTTCAGACCCCACGTACCCATCAGACGCAAGTACAAATATGGGTGACAAATTTCAATGAATCACTAAAACCCACAACCCATTGCAAAGGGGTTGTGGTGAGTACCGTAAGAGAGGGCAAAGGGGAGAGACTGCGCACAATCCATTGCAAATCTTATTCCGAGAGAGAGAAAAAAAAGAAAAAAAGTAAATCCCAAATGAACAGAGAGGGAGAGGGCTTTGGTGGTTGAAGGCGACAACCAGCATCGGCGGTTAGAGGTGGCGTTCGTGGCGGTCGGAGGCAGCCCTCAGCTTGAGATCCTGTGAGAGGAGGCGCTCAGCGGCCCTCGACGGAACGAAGCTTGGTTCTGGAGATAAAAGAGTGGTATTTCCGGAGAGGGAGAGAGGGGAGTGAAGAGATACAGTGATTTTTGTCTGAAACCAAGAGTCTCGATTTTGTTAAACTTGGAAATTCAAAATTTTACACGTGTCATCTTCCAGGCTGTTGGATATGACGAACGGCTTGAAATGAAACTATTGCTACCACGACAATTTCTAGGAATTGCCGTGGATCTAAATCCGGTGCATCTATCTATAACTACTTTTCCAATCAGAGTTAATTCCAAGAAGACTGTAGTCTAATGTCTATCTTTCTTTGCGAAGTTAATTGATTGATTAGCCATCAGGACTATGGCAACTGTCATTAATTCGTCACCTTATTTGATCTACTTTGCCTTGTTTACAATCAAATATAGGCCCCGTTTAGTAATTTTCTCCCTTTCTCTTCCCCTTCCCTTTGTGAGAGTTGTGTGAAAATAGAAAGTGATTGATGTGATATAAAGTAGAAAGAATTTACATGGAAAAGTGAAAAAAAATTTATATTGTAGTGAATTTTTTTAATTAAATAATAATAAAAAATTATTGATGTGATATAAAAAGTAAAAAAAAAAAGAATGTTTTAAATTTGATGTTTTTTTAGAAAAGGTAAAAGTAAGGAGAAGGAAGGGAGTTATAGGTATGCTTTTTATGAGTCGTACCAGGCAGCACAACGTGGTCAATTGGCCACTGACACGTGTAAAGTTCGTACGGTGCAAAGTACCCATCTCATTTTGCATGGAGAACCACCGATCCGAAATGACAGTTGGACGTGACGAGTACTGTGCGATTTTTTTTTTTCTGATTTTTTAATCACATTTTATTATTAAATTATAGAAGTTAGATGGACCAAATATTGCCTATTGGGGGGTGTGCATGATGTCGTTGACTTTATGTGGTTCAATCAAAACGACAGCCATGTGGACGACGTTCATTTATGAACCACGTTGGCAGAGATGTGATCCTAAATAGGGTTTTTTTTATTTTATTTTTATTTTTACAGATCATTTTTTGGGGATTCAGATTATTTTTAATTGAGTGCTTTGGATTTCGAGATCTTTCAACGTGGATTTTGCCTTTTGGTGGGTTATTGTCAAAAATTTCATTAAAAGAGTTAGGCTGTATTAACATGAATTTATACTTTTTGGCTACTAGTTGTGTACTTTTCATAGTAGATGTAACAATTAATTAATAAATCTAGCAAGTGCAATACCATGGTCCATCGAAATATGGTAGGTTGCATCTTTAGAAGTACTGTTTTCACGTATTTTCATTCTTAATTTTTCATTCTTTTTTTGTTTTTTTTTTGTTTTTTGTTTTTTTTTTGTTTTTTTTTTTGTTTTTTTATGTTTAGGGTTGTCCAGCCTTAATTAATGTAATTTCTTTCCACGTATCTATAGAAGAAAAAAGAAAATATGGTAGGTCGATTTGGGACTTTTTAGATTGGATGATTTTTGGGTGTAAAATGACTCCAAAACTAGCCCATTTTGGACATATACTTATTTTATTAGGAAGGCTTATACCTATATATATTATATTCGCAAAAATAGTCATCTTTGTAGAATTATAATAATAATAATAATAATAAAAGTCTTAAAAAATGCCAATTTTGTTTATCAAGGTAAATTTGAGTGTTTTGTGTTTGTAATTGTTTGTTAATATTGTTGTATTTTTTCTATATAAAAAAAAAATTAAAAAAAAAATCCCAAAAAAATGTTGTCAAACGGGTCGGTGTGTTTGTTAATGTAGTTTTTTATTTTTATTTTTATTTTTTTGAAAAAAGTGTTATGATGAAGGTCTTTTTCTCTTGGGGGGTTCAAATGTGATTTAATAAATTGTAGAATATTTATTTGAAGGAAGAAGTAGGTAGAAGGCACCTTCCTCAACACTCCCAAAATATGTTAAATTGCACTCTACTTAGCATTATTAAATTAATGCAGGTGATGAAGGTGTCCTTCGATCTATTCTATACCTACTTAAATTCTTAGTTACTACCTTTCGAGTCATCATATATCCTCCTCGATCTCTTACGGAAGTAATGTGGAGATAAGGTTGAAGCTGTATTAGGGTAGAATTCTATTAAATAGGGATTAATTAGATCTTAATTTAAGATTATTTTGGATTAGTTTTATTATTATTAGTTTTCTAGAATTAGATTTATTATTAGCTTGAATTTATCACTTTGTACGTCTATATAAAGACTGCTCAATGTTAATAAAAATAATCATAAAAGTGTTTTTTTCATTTTTCAAATGTGAGTTTGAATGAAGATTAATTCAAACCTTGAATAGAACAATGGCTTACAATGGGAGGGTGCCAAAAAGCTTATATATATATATATATATATATATATATATATATATATATATATATATAATTAATTAAAATTAGATTTAATCAGCTGACGTCAACGGTGGCCCTCTATCGACACTGACCCGATAATCGCCTATAGCTCGCCCTCTCCTGACACGACGTAGGTCTAAGGGCAACAACGAAATGAAAGCCCTAATGCCACGTGAACTACGTATACTATCAAATAATTGGAGCCAAAGGCAGTTTTAGTGCAAATTATGCTCACCCCAAAATGCATGCACAATCCCCCTAGCATTTAGATATAAATATATATTATCTTTGACAGATCATATATTCATTATTTGTATGAAGATTGAATGTTTCTAAAGTGTTATTAAACTAAAGAGAAAGCTTTGGACTTTTTGTTCTTATTAACCCATCAAAAGCATCAAACCTTCTCATGGGAATATTCAAGTCAACCTGTGGGTCACCCTAGAAGAACCCATCAAGGAAGTTTCCAAGGCCTTCTGCCTTCACTTTCCATAATATTCAATGAATGACATCTGGCAAACAAATTCCCATTAATTTTCATTCAACTCCATATCCATCCAAAGGACTCCACGTGTGGCATGCATCATCCAACCCAACCAAAGCCTACTTAGCTTCCTCAATGTCTCCCACCAAAAGAGACAAAATTTTATTCTAATTTTTTTAATTTAGTCTATTAAATTGATATAAATTCTTAAATTCTCGTACTTTTTTTTTAATAAGTTTAACATAACATATGATTTTCACGTATATTTTTTTTAAAATATATGTAAAAATCACGTATTCTAAGAACATATGTTAATTTAATAGACTATGTTAAAGAGATCTTTTTCAACCCAGTCTGACGGTAAATTTTGTCCCACAATAAACGTATAGTTTAAGAATCTAAAGCGTTATAATTTTCATTTTATTTTTAAAAAAAGAGCGTTTTGATATGACATATAGGTTTTTTTTTTTTTTTTTAAGAATGTTTTGTGGTCGAGTTGTTTGTTAATATATATATATATATATAAAGTAAAAAATTTTATCAATTTGAGCCAAAATCTATTGCGTTTTATATCTTAGATAAGCCTAGAAGGATTAGTGTTAACTAAAAGCTTGGGAGTCAAGTTACGTAAGCAATTAGGCAAGTAAGTGGAGATAGGAGAATCATCAATGACCTAAGCGCTGGCGATCAATGATCGTGAACAAGTCAAATCGCCCCGTTTTGAGTAACTATGACCTGAGTTTGAAATTGACCTTTTATAAGAGGGACTATGATCATTTCCAAGAAAGAATGAGCACATATTCCTCTGTTTTACCATAAACAGAGGAGTGCAAGGAAAAGCAACATAGCATCCCCACAAGTAATATACCAAGTGTTTTCTCATTTTTCTTATTTTATTTCTTAAACCTACCCAAGCCAAGAAAAAAAAATATAAGGGTCAATTGTCTATCAAAGCTTAGAGATTTCTCAGAGGCACATTCTCTATATGCTTGTTTAAGGTCCATTTCTCTGTTTTACTAAAAACAGAGGAGGTGTTATTTTATTTGTTAAACCATGGCACATTCTCTATATGCTTGCCTAAATTTACCAAATAATTTCCTTAGGTAAACCCAATACAACACTTTTCAGATATGGGTCACATTAAAAATAGTTCTCAATTTTCCATCACATTAAAAAAAGAAAGAGAAAAAAAGAATAATGCTATATACTACACCAATATCCCTTTACTATCCTACTATATTGATCTTGTATTGTTAATCCATTATTTTATATATATATATATATATATATTTTTAACAATAACGAAGCTAAGGGTGGATTAACAATGTCTTATTAGCATAGCGAGATAATAGTAAAATAGTGACGCGGTATATAACATTACTATATATAAAAAAAAAAAGTTAAAATCAAAACAAAAAAAATATATACATTTCAAAACACTTAATAAACATGGCCTAATATTTCTTTTCTTTTTTCTCCTGAAAAACAAAAACCTAGAAAAAAAAAGCTAAATATGGTTATGGGATCACAAATTACGTCCTTCAACTAGTCCTCCCACGTGCTTGGACGTTTCTGTCAAAAAAAAAACAAAAAAAAAAAAACCAAAAACAAATTCAAAACTCTGTCTCTCTCTCTCTCTCTCTAAAAGTTCTATATATATATATATGTACAATCAGCAGTCTAAGTTGCCAACGATCGGCTCTTTGCTTTCAAAGTGCAAGCTTTGTGTTGAAAAGAGAGAGCGAAGCTCTCTCTTTGAAAAATATCGTCATTTTCCTCCCTTACATTTTCTATATATATATTACCTGTGTCCTTTCTCAGGAGTCTAAAACATTTAAACAAATAAAAGCCTTCTGTCTACAAAGAGGAAGTTTTTTCCTTTTTGTCTTTTTTCCTCTTTTTCCAATGGCAATAGTTCTTAGATCACTTCATTTTCTGGTACTCGTCTATGTTTCCTATACTCTCTTGGCCCTTGCTCAAGATGGAAACGGCTTCATCTACAATGGCTTCCGTGATCAAGCCAATCTGAGTCTTGATGGACTCGCAAAAATCCACCCCAATGGTCTATTGCAGCTAACCAATCTTTCACAAAACGTAGTTGGTCGTGCTTTCTATCAATTTCCAATGAAATTCAACACAACTTCATCTCTTTCATTTTCTACAAACTTTGTGTTTGCCATGGTTCCTCATTTTCAAAAGCCTGGTAGTGGTGGTCACGGCATTGCTTTCGCCATCAGTCCCTCGACAAACTTCACAGGCCAAGGTCTACCAAATGGGTATCTGGGGCTCTTCAATGATTCAAATAACGGCCTTTCAACAAACCGTATTTTGGCCATCGAGCTTGATACTGTTCCGGACCCTGAATTTGGAGATATTACAACGAATCATGTGGGAATCGATGTGAACGGCATGAAATCAAATGAATCAGCTCCTGCAATGTATTTTTCCAATAAAGAAGGGAAGAATATAAGCTTGAATCTCCTGAGTGGGAATCCAATGCATCTTTGGATAGACTATGATGAAGCAGAAAAGTTGCTGAATGTAACACTTGCCCCAACAAGGATCCCAAAACCAAATCGGCCTCTATTGTCAACTTCCATTGATCTGTCTCAAATTCTCAAGGAATCCATGTATGCTGGTTTCTCTTCAGCCACAGGTACAATTGGGAGTGACCACTATATTCTTGGATGGAGCTTTAATAAAAGTGGACCATCACAAAGCCTCGATGTTTCAAGCCTTCCTCCACTTCCAGGGAGGAGGAAAGAGAAACCAAGCCTTGTGATCATCACTTCTCTCATAGCAGTAGCGATTGTGCTGATAACCCTCGCTGGAGCTGTTGCTTATATACTGAGGAGGAAGAAATATGAAGAGCTACTAGAAGATTGGGAAGAGGAGTACGGCCCCCACAGGTTCAGCTATAAGAATCTCCACAAAGCAACTAAAGGTTTCAAAGACACGGAGCTTCTTGGAGAGGGAGGCTTTGGAAAGGTTTATATAGGAATACTTGCTTCGTCTAATGATCAAATTGTTATATAGCAATTTGGCAATACTCTTATTTTATCGAGAAAAAGACGTACGTAGTTGCTTCTTTTCTTTTATACACGCTATCCGCTCGTCGGAACCCTTCTGTTAAGTTCACATAACCCCCTTTGACAAGTGATTTGATCAATATCGTCGCCTTTGACATTTTGGGCACAATGAAAGCACATGCAGGTTATTCAAGGATTCTGATCCGATGGAGGAAGTCAAGGGCTGGAACAGATTATTCAAGGATGAACGTACCATGGGTAATCTCCAGTATTTTCCACCAAAAAAGGAAGGGGGTCAGACTTTCATTTACCCGCCAGATGATATTGTGGAAGAAGGCATTTCCAAATGGAGATCAAGCCTGGTGGGTCAATTCATGGATAAGTCCTTGCCTTATTTCCTGGTGAAGAAGGCAGTGACTGGTATGTGGAGTCAATTTGGTGATGTTGAAGTGTTCTCTTTGGAAAATGGAATGTATATCTTCCGGTTTCAAGATGAAGCAACTTGTGATGAGATTATGGAGTCCAGATTGTGGCATATCTCTAACAAACCTTTGATTCTCAGGAAGTGGAAACCAGGTATGCAGATCCTAAAACTTGCTTTGTCTTCTGTTCCTGTGTGGGTTAAGTTTCTGCATTTACCCATGGAATTCTGGACTCCTAATGGTCTTAGCTATGTGGCTAGTGGTGTTGGAGTTCCTCTCTATGCTGATAAAGTTACTAAGGAACAGAAAAGGTTAGGATTTGCTAGGGTATTGGTTGAACTTGATGTTAATTCAGATTGCCCTAAAGAAATGACTATATGTAGAGCTAATGGTGATTCTGTCACTGTGGGGGTAATTTATCCTTGGTTACCTCCAAAGTGTTCTAGTTGTAAGGCTTTTGGTCATGCGGTTTTTGCTTGTAAGAAGCAAGACAAGAAGGTGTGGATTCCTAAACAGCCTAAAACTCCTAAGAGGAAGACTAGCCCTGTGGGTAAGCAGGCTATGCCATTTGATAGAACTATTAGGAAGCCAGTGGGGGTTTCTAAGACTAAAACCAATGCAGAGGGGCTTAGGCTCTCTAATTCATTTGATGGTTTAAGTGGGGATGAGGAGATGGTGGGGGTGGAGAAGCCTAGATCCCCAACCACTTTTCTCCAAGTTTTTGAAAAGGTCCTGTTGAGTAACGGGAAGGGGAAGATGGAAGGTAACCCTGGGATGGAGGGTTTTTCTCCTACTGGTGGGTTATGAAGCTCCTTTCATGGAACATTAGGGGTCTTAATAAGTCCCTAAAGCAGAGGGAGATTAGGAAAATGGTGCATAATCATAGGATTTCTATCCTATGTTTGGTTGAGACTCGGGTGAAGTTGGATAATTTTCCTGTGGTGGCTGGCTCTATGCTTTCTGGTTGGGAAGTTATCAATAACTATTCTAAACATTGGTTGGGGAAAATCTGGATCTGCTGGGATCCGGGAGGTGTTCATCTTGAAGTGTTTGATATTCATGCTCAAGTTGTTACTTGTAGGGTAATTTCAAAAGTGTCTGGGGTAAATTGGATGCTTTCTGTGGTTTATGGTGCTACTTCTGGTCCTGACAGAAGAAATTTATTGTCCAAGATGAGGTTGTTAAAGGCTGATATGGGAAGAGTACCCTGGATTATCACAGGAGATTTTAATGTTGTTAGATTTCTTGAGGAAAAATGGGGCAAGGAGGGATTTTCTTGTTATGAAAGAGAGTTTGTGGATTGTATTCAGAATTTGGAAGTGGAAGACATTGCCTATACGGGATGCTATCATACTTGGACTAACAATCAGGCAGGATCAGATTTTGTTTCTAAAAAGCTTGATCGGGTATTAGCAAATGGTGAGTGGTTTTCTACTTTTAGCAATACTGCAGTGGAGTTTCTTGAGAAAGGAGTTTCTGACCACTCCACTGCTTTGGTGACTATAGCAAAACTTGTTAGCTATGGTCCCAAGCCCTTCAAATTTTTTAATTTTTGGGCTGATCATAGGAACTTCTTGGATTGGATAGAGGAGGGTTGGCGGGTAGAGGTGACTGGTTTTACTATGTTTCGACTATATGCTAAACTCAAATCTGTCAGGAGGTCCTGAAGCTTAAAAACAGAGAGATTTTTGGAGGTTTGGGGCTGAAGGTGTTACAGGCTAGGTCTGATCTAGTCAAGGCTCAAGCTGAATTTATGGCTTCCCGAGGCAATGAAGATTGTAAAAAAAAAGAGAAGGAATGTTTGCATCTTTGGGTGTCTATCTCGGCTGCTGAAGAGAATCTCCTCAAGCAAAAGTCTAGGATTAATTGGCTCAAGCTTGGTGATGGAAATAACTCCTACTTTCATAACTCTGTTAAGGTTAGAAACTCTTCTAATCTTATTAAGATGTTAAAGGATGATAAGGGGAATAGCATTCTTGATATTCAGAAGATTAAGAATATGGCTATAGATTTCTATAAGAAGCTTTTGGGAAGCTCTTCTCATGAGTTCTCTACTGTCAAGGCTGAGAGGATTGATAGTCTTATTAAGAGGAGGTTTTCTGATGATAGTATAAGTAGTATGGAAGTTCCAGTCACTAGATCAGAAATTCAGAAAGTTATCTTCTCTATGAATCCTAACAAGGCTCCTGGACCTGATGGATTTTCTGCTGGGTTTTTTCAGAAAGCTTGGTCGGTTATTGGTGATGACTTCTGTGATGCTATTCTGGAGTTTTTTCTTCATGGGAAGCTCTTGAAGGAGGTGAATTCCACCATTCTCACTTTGATCCCTAAAAAAAAGAATGCATCTTCTATGGGTGATTACAGGCCGATTGCTTGTTGCAATGTGGTGTATAAGTGCATTACAAAAGTTCTGGCCAATCGTTTGATGAAGGGGCTGGATGAGGTGGTTAGCACTAACCAGGGAGCTTTTATTCCCAAACGTGGTATTGCTGAAAATATTCTCCTAGCGCAGGAAGTTGTTTGCGATTACCACAAGGTCAAGGGGGCTCCTAGATGTACTCTTAAGGTTGATTTGATGAAAGCATATGACTCCTTGGATTGGGAATATATTCTGCATTGTCTTAAATGTTTTGGAGCTCCTAGACGGTTCATTGCCTGGATTAGAGCGTGCATTACTAGTCCAAGTTTTTCTATATCTCTGAATGGAACCTTGGTGGGATATTTTGAGGGAAGGAAGGGACTGAGGCAAGGGGACCCTCTCTCCCCTTATCTTTTTGTCATGGCCATGGAAGGGCTGTCTTCTTTATTGGGTGAAGTTGCTGGCTCCCCTGCGTTTACTTATCACCCAAAATGTGCTGCAGTTAATCTAACTCATCTGTGCTTTGCAGATGACCTTCTGATTTTTTCAGCTGCTACTACTTCCTCAGTTACTGCCATAGTTGAGGTTCTTGCTGAGTTTGAGGATTTATCAGGGTTAAAGGCTAACCCTTCTAAGAGTTCTATTTTCCTTGCCAGTGTTCCTGTTGCTGTCAAGCAACCCATCTTGGAGATTCTTCACATGCTGGAGGGCTCTCTTCCAGTAAGGTATCTTGGTGTTCCCCTTGTCACTAAGCGTATATCTTCCTCTGATTGTGAATGCTTGGTAAATAGAATTACAGCAAGAATTGATTCTTGGCTTGTAAAAAACCTCTCCTTTGCTGGCCGGCTTCAACTTTTGTCATCCGTGCTTCTTAGCATGCAGGTTTTCTGGGCCAAAGTCTTCATTCTGCCCAAGGGAGTTATTCATTTGATTGAGCAGAAACTAAATAGATTCTTATGGAGTGGTAGTGATTCAAAAGCTCATGCTAAGGTGGCTTAGAGTAAGGTTTGTCTTCCTAAGAGAGAAGGGAGTCTTGGGATCAAGGACATTGCTATTTGGAATCAGGCTTCGATGCTTAACCATGTTTGGAATTTATTTTCAAAAGCAGGCTCTTTATGGGTAGCATGGATTGAAGCAAACTGGTTGAAAGGTAGGAGCTTCTGGACAGTTCCTATTCCAGCTTCTTGTTCTTGGAGTTGGAAGAAGATTCTCAAGCTCCGAGACCTAGCCAAAAGATTCATTCGATTTAAGGTTGGGAGGGGTAATAAGGTGTTCTTGTGGTTGGATAATTGGCATCCTGCAGGCTGTCTTTTGGATAAATATGGTTGTAGAATCGTTCATGATTCAGGTTTTCCCCTGCATGCCAAACTGGATGTCATTATGAAGAATGGTGCTTGGTTTTGGCCTTATGCCCGGTCAGATGATCTTGTTGAGATTCAGAGTCAACTCCACACAGTTGAGGTTGGAGATGCTGATGAGCCAGTATGGAATTCTCGAAGTGGCACATATAAGTGCTCGGATACTTGGGAAAAATTGAGAGAGGTGCATCCGGTAGTTGAATGGTGGAAGATTGTTTGGGCTCCTGCTTCTATCCCTCGGCATTCTTTCATGCTTTGGCTAGTTTTCAGGGATGCTTTGATCACTAAACAACGCATGTGTTGCTGGGGTTACTCAGGACAGATTCTCTGTCCTTTCTGCTATGGAGCTCAAGAGAGCCGTGAGCATCTTTTCTTTAGGTGCAGTTTCAGTAGGCGGATTTGGACTGAAATCATGGCTGAGTGTTCTTTTTACAATGTGCCTTTGGATTGGGATGATATTGTAGTTTGGAGCTTGAAGGTGATGCAGGGGAAAAGTTTAAGAGCAGTTTTGGGTCGACTGTGTTTTGGAGCTACTGTATACCATACATGGAAGCAGAGGAACGACCTTTTGCACAATAACACTCTACGCACGGAGGAAGCAATTTTGACTCGTGTTAGGTGGGAAACTCGAGTGAAGATTGTAGCAAAAGGGAAGATCAGCCATTTCAGGAAGAATATGAACCTTGTTGCTAAATGGAATTTGCATTTTCTGGAGTAATGGGATGTTGTGAGTCCTATGTGTCTTTGAGGATTGATGGGGTTTGATTTCTCTGTTTTGATCTTGTAGTTGTTTGCTTTGTTTTATGTTGTTGTTTACTGTGTTCTTGGAAGCAGTAGGGTTGTCGTTGATGAGTTTTTTTCTCTCTTGGTTTCCTAGCTAGGGGTTTGTTGTCCCTATGCAGGAGTTGTTTCCAGTTTTCACAGGAGTGTATTGATTGCTGAGTTGAGCCTTATAAAATCTTTTATTCCTAAAAAAAAAAAAAAAAAAAAAAAAAAGCACATGCAGGTTGAATTTATGGATGAAACTAGCATCCAAAACTTCCCTTTCTTTCTTTCATCCCATGGACGAAATTTCGGTGAAGGTCTAGATCGAAGACTAGACCCTACTATTCAAACACTGAATCATGAGTTAATTAATATTGTTTGAGTTGATATATAATAAACTTTCGCATGAACAAAATAACTCACATTATTACAAAAAATAAATAAATTAACTCAAATAATTAAGGTCCTGTATGCACATAAAAACTTCATCCACTTTGAAAGTATATATTAGCACTGGAATTTTTCTTCTATTTTATTTCAAGTAATGGTAAGATTGCCAAAACTTTATTCAAAAGTTATGAATTATCAAAGACTACTTTATTCAAGAAGCTAAGGTACTGGAAAAATCAACTTTCTATCTCGTGCACCTCTGTCCTCTTTGGTGGATGATTTGATATATATATAGTCGCGGTCCTCCTTTGTCGATCGGTATGTGGCCATGGATTCATTGGATGAAGATTTTAATTCATGGTCAACAACGTAGGCGGCAGCAAGGGTGGTGCTTCTCGCCAATTTGTTGTTCACATTTTGGCTGTTGCAATCGTAAAACGACCACTATTCCAAGTAGCTAGACTGTATCTATCTTCTTTGGTGAGTGATTGGTTAGCCATGACTATGTGAACACGTACAGATAGTGATCGATGCTTAACCTTGTGTTATAATAATTTTAATTTTCTGGTAAATAATTAAAAATAATAATAAAATTTAATTAATGATGTTAATATATATTAAAAAAGAAAAGAAATACATCTCGAAAAAAAAAAAAAAAAAAAAAAACGGGGGGGAGGGGGGGGGGGGGCAAACCGTCCAGAATTTGTTTTGCCCAAACCGTCTGGAATTCCAGACGATTTGGGCAAAACCGTCTAGAATTTGACCCAAACCGTCCAGAAATTTATTTCGCGACTGTTTATCCTGGACGGTTCTAAACCGTCCATAATAAACCGTCTGGAATTGTTTCCAGACGGTTTTTTTTCGATTTCTGAACGGTTTTAAACCGTCCAGAATTTGTGTTTTTTTTTTTGTAGCGAAAAATATGTTTTATAAATTACAGAAGCAAATTATTATAATTTTTAACTGTTGAAAATGCAGCAGCTAAAAAAAGTAGTTGATGATAAACGTTGCACAAGTGATGTGATCAATATTGCCTTTTGACATTTAGGGCACAATTAATTAAAGCACATGCAAATTGAATTTATGGATGAAACCAGCATCCAAAACTTCCCTTTCTTTCTTTCATCACATGGACGAAATTTCAGTGAAGGCCGGTCTAGAAGACTAGACCCTACTCTTCAAACACTGAATCATGAGCTACTATTGTTTGAGTTGATATATAATAAACTTTCACATGAACAAAAATAAACTCACATTATTACAAAAAATAATTAAAAAATAAAGTCACATAAGGTCCTGTATGCACATAAAAACTTCATCCACATTGAAAATATTGGCACTGGAATTAATTTTTCTTCTATTTTATTTCAAAGTGATGTTGGTATGATTGCCAAAATTTTATTCAAAAGGTTTGAATTAATTATCAAAGACTTTATTCACGAAGGCACTGGAAAAAACTATTTTCTATGGCACGTAGTTTGAAAAAAATGTAAATGGAGTATTTACATTGACCAAACCACAATCCTCTTTGGTGGGTGATTTGTAACAGGCTTCGATAAATGCCGGGCTCTTTGTTTCACTGCTAACCCCAAGAGGTTTGTCTTGATGCTGATGTTTTCTACTAAAGCATTCACTAACAGTTTTTTTAAAGGGAATTTGTTCTTTAAATTTTAGAAAAAAATTTAAGAAAATTAAAAAAAACTCTCCCAATAACTTTTTTAAAATTTTCGTTTTCGTGCTATGAAAAGCACTATTTACTTTCCATTCAATTGTTTATTCACAAAATATATTATCTCTCTTCTATTTTATATTCTTCTTTTTACTTTTAATTAAAATAAAAATAAAAATATAATATTTTAAAAATATAAACAAAAAATAAAAAAAAATTGTTATAACGTGTTTTTTTATAAAAAGTAATTTTATTTTTTATATTTAAAAATAATAATTAAAAAGTTGCTGAGAATGCTCTTAATCGCGTTCTTCCTTGGAGGCAGGATTCATTAGATGAATTTTTTTCTTTCTTTCTTTTGGTTAGACTCGATCTTACAAATCATAGTCAACGTAGGTGGCAGCAAGGGTGGTGCATGTATAACTACTTTTCCAATCAGAGTTCCAAGAAGGCTGTCGTCTAATGTCTATCTTCTTTGTGAAGTTAAATGATTGATTGGCCATCATGACGATGGCAACTGTCATTAATTCGTCACCTTATTTGATGTACTGTGCCTTGTTTACCGCATCTGAACTTAATACAATTCAATGCAGAGTCAAATATTATAAAAATATCGTCATTTTCCTCCCTTACATTTTCTATATATATAAATTTCTCAGGAGTCTAAAACATTTAAACAAATAAAAGCCTTCTGTCTACAAAGAGGAAGATTTTTGTTTCTTTTTTCCTCTTTTTCCAATGGCAATAGTTCTTAGATCACTTCATTTTCTGGTACTTGTCTATGTTTCCTATACCCTTTTGGCCCTTGCTCAAGATGAAACCGGCTTCATCTACAATGGCTTCCGTGATGATCAAGCCAATCTGAGTCTTGATGGACTCGCAAAAATCCACCCCAATGGTCTATTGCAGCTAACCAATCTTTCACGCAACGCAGTTGGTCATGCTTTCTATCAATTTCCAATGAAATTCAACACAACTTCATCTTTTTCATTTTCTACAAACTTTGTGTTTGCCATGGTTCCTGAACCGAAAACCATTGGTGGTCACGGCATCGCCTTTACCATCAGTCCCTCGAGAGACTTCACCCAAGCTCATGCAAATCGGTTTCTGGGGCTCTTCAATGATTCAAATAACAACTCTCCTACAAACCACATCTTGGCCATCGAGCTTGATCCTGTTCCGGGGGCTGATTTTGGAGATATTGAAAATCATGTGGGAATCGATGTCAACAGCATAGATTCTGTTGAAATTGCTCCCGCAACGTATTTTACCGATAAAGAAGGGAAGAATATAAGCTTAGAGCTCACGAGTGGGAAGCCAATGCATCTTTGGATAGACTACAATGAAACAGAAAAGTTCCTGAATGTAACACTTGCCCCTACCACAATCCCAAAACCAAACAGGCCTCTCTTGTCAAGACACATCGACCTGTCTCAATATCTCTTGGAATCCATGTATGTTGGTTTCTCTTCAGCCACAGGTAGTCTTGCAAGTTACCACTACATTCTTGGATGGAGCTTTAATAAAAGTGGACCATCACAAAGCCTTGATGTTTCAAGCCTTCCTCCACTTCCAAAGAGGAAAGAGACACCAAGCCTTGTGCTCATCACTTCTCTCATAGCAGTAGCGATCGTGCTGATAACCGTCGCTGGAGCTGTTGCTTACATATTGAGGAGGAAGAAATATGAAGAACTACGAGAAGATTGGGAAGAGGAGTACGGCCCCCACAGGTTCAGCTATAAGAATCTCCACAACGCAACCAAAGGTTTCAAAGACACGGAACTTCTTGGAGAGGGAGGCTTTGGAAAGGTTTATATAGGAACACTTCCTTCAAATGTACAAATTGCAGTAAAGAGAGTCTCCCATGATTCAAAACAAGGGATGAAGGAATTTGTGGCAGAGATCGTTAGCATGGGAAGATTGAGGCATAGGAACTTGGTGCAGCTCCTGGGCTATTGCCGGCGAAGGGGAGAACTCCTCTTGGTCTATGATTATATGCCCAACGGAAGCCTTGACAGGTTCTTATATGGCAACAAAAAACCAAAACTTAACTGGGCTCAACGATTTCGAATCATCAGAGGAGTAGCATCTGGCCTTCTTTACCTCCATGAAGAGTGGGAGCAAGTTGTTCTCCACCGAGATGTAAAATCAAGCAATATTCTTTTGGATGCTGAATTAAATGGAAAGTTAGGAGATTTTGGCCTTGCGAGATTACACGACCATGGTACCAATCCCCAAACCACCGGTTTGGTTGGGACCGTGGGTTATTTGGCTCCGGAGCTTTACAGAACTGGAAGGGCAACCACTTTCACTGATGTGTTTGCTTTTGGGGCTTTCATCCTCGAAGTGGCTTGTGGAAGGATGCCTTTAAAGGTACAGGCCCTGGGACAGGCTGAACAGGTGATTTTGGTTGATTGGGTCACTGAGTGTTGTAGAAGAGGATCTATCCTTGATACTAGCGATCCTAGATTGGAAGGTAATTATGTGGTGGAGGAAATGGAATTGGTTTTGAAATTAGGCCTTCTTTGCTCGCATGCAATACCAGCTGCTAGGCCTAGCATGAGGCAAGTGGTGCAGTTTTTGGATGGCGATGCTGATCTGCGGGAATTACCATGTTACAACGCTTCTTTTGATGCCATTACAAGTAACGAATCATCTGATTTCATGTCCTTTCCTTTTTCCCAGGCTTCTGGTCCTTCCATGTCTAGCACTGATTCATTTGTGAGAGGTGGTCCTTGAATTGGTTGGTCTCGTGTTAGGAATAGTGCCATAAATCTCAATTATTTTGTAAGTCATTCTTATTTAAATTGAGTAAATTAAGTTGTCATTCGCCGATATATTTTTATGAACATTAGGCATATAACCTATTTAGAGCATTTTTAGTAAACTTTGACTATTTTGATGAGCCAATTTGTTGAAATAATTCAAACTGAATTCCCAGCAGTCTCACCAATTTGGTGAGTGAATAATACTCACTAAAACAATAAAAAAAACTATTAAAATTTTCTCTCTTCATTATTATTATTTTTTTTTTTTTATCATTACATGGAATATCTAAAATCATAAGTCTTGTAGTTTACAATTAAATGTTCACAATCATTAATGGAACTAGACATTCCATTTGATAAAACTGTAACACATCAATCATGATAATCTATCCTGATTATGTTGTAACTTCTGATTGATATGTTAATGCGGATACAATGCAATGAACAGATTATCGGAGTTGTCATTCCTCTATAACACTGTCAAAAGGAATGATGTAAAACTCCTGAACATCTTATAATATTGATTCTAAATTTTGAGATAATCATGAACTCAAAGGTAAATTACTAAATTACAAATATTTGATATGCCAAAAGAATTACAACAAATTAAGATATACACATATTCAAATGTAAATTACCAAATTCCAATATTGATATCACGTTGGTGAAGTAGTGGGTACAAGTGCATTATCTTCTTTATCTTCATATCATTATCTCTTTAACTCAAGTCTGAGGCTGCATCATCTTCTTTTGAATCTGCTGATATATCTTTAATTACATCTATTCACTAACCCCAAGTATAAATAAACAAGCTGTGATACGTTAAATCAGTCTTTATAGGGATTTAGCCCATTATGTAATAAAACGTTATTATCAGCGTTCTGTTAACAGTTCCAATGGTTGAGGAAGGAGGTGAAAATGAGCTCTCGAAGGGATAAATGGAATCTGGATGCCATACAATGGGGCGACGCGTGAGCATCACTCGCAGGGGTGGAACCACCTTGACCGCCCACCACCACCATCCAAGCTTCAACATAATCACCATGTACAAATTTTTGTTTAAAAAAAAATCTCTAAAATACATTTTTTTTAAAAAAAAATGAAAAAGACCTTCAAAATTTAATTTTTATCCTCAAAAAGTGTTCTTTTTAGTTTTGCTTCCCCAATCTAAAATTAAAGTTTCAACCCCTGCTCACGCGCCGGTGGAATGGCTGGTTAGAGGACGGCTCGTGGTGGATTGGGGGCAGGAAGCCCGATGGAGGGGCGCATGTGTGGAAAAGATAGACAGGTGGCGGTGGATCTAGCTTCCAACTTTCAAAAGATATGGAAAATGAAAAAGAAAGAGGAAAAAAAGAGGGAGAGGAGGAAGAAAGGAGGAGGGAAGGAAGGGAGAAGCAAGTTATTTGAGAGAGAGTTTCAGAGGGTTTTTTTTTTTTTTTTTTTTTTTTTTTGTGTGTGTGTGTGTGTGTGTAGTTTCAGAAGGGCATGACTTGACTTGTTGAGCTCCCACCAAGATTCTAATCCAGATAACGAAAGCACAATAGTATTCTACCTGAAAAGCCATTACCTGAAGTTGCAACTTATATCTTGATGAGCTTCATTAATGTACAATAACAAGATTGCTTTCATGAAATGGTAAGACAGATAGTGATGCACGAGGAAATCGGACGCAACTATAGAATTAATTAGTCTATGATGTGGCGATGTGATTGGTTTGATTTAAGCAAGAAAGGGAAGGGTTAACTACTCAAGAAATAAAGAAGATACCTTTGGCAAATTGTGATTTAGAAGATATTCTCTACCGAGTTGTCAACATCCATCAAGAAAAAGACCAAGAAGGAAAGAAGAGACTATCGACAAATCTCTTGATTCATCTTTTAAAGAATTCCCATATTTATATTTACGTTGTCGTCAAGTAATATTATAGTTATTATTTTTTTTTCCCTAAAATATGGTCATTCTTTGGCACCAAAAATTTTCCATTAATTTGGAGATATTCTTTGGTACAAAGTATTTCCATAATATGCTTATTTATATTTATTTCAAGTCTTAGGAGATTTATTAGGCTTTTCGGGATTTTGCTATTTTTGGCAAAATTCTTTTAAAGACCTAATTTTCAGCTATTTAAGTCCGGCTTGTGGACGTTTTTCAGCAGATTATTGTTATTGATTAATTATCAAAATTCAGAGTTTTCTCTCTGTTTTGGGTGAATTTTCTTATTTCTTCCTTGCAAATTACTTGTTGATTAGCCTACAAAATAATCGTTATTCTGTTCCAGCGTCAATTGGTATCAAAGCTTCAGCACTTTCCTGAGACGAGTTCTTCATCAATTTCGATGGCTGGTGGTCGTAGTCGTGGTGGTCGTCGTGAGCAGGTTCCGAATGAGGAAGCTCCGCACCATGATCGTTCTTCATCAGTTTCGATGGTTGGTGGTCGTAGTCGTGGTGGTCGTCGTGAGCAGGTTCCGAATGAGGAAGCTCCGCACCATGATCGTAACGTTCAGGATATGATGATTGAGGATTTGTAGAGGCAAGTTGCAGAGTTAGCCCTACGCCTAGCGGCGCAGGAAGTCGGCAATCGTGAGATGAACTCCGATTCCGATTTCACCTTCGACATCCCGTATCACAATCCTGCTCTATACCGGGAACAACGTGGTCAAGATGAAGAAATTGTTGATGAAGAATTCCAAGAAGACAAGTTCGTTGATGAGGAGTTCATACATGGAGATGTTCATGATGATGTTGAACATGAAGATGTTGAAAATCCTTCACAAAGATTTGTGGATTGGAATTCTTCCCCAATTTATGATGTCTATCATGAAGAAGAAGATTTATTGAAAGAGGTAAGTTTTGTGGGTGATGCAATAAAATTTATTGATGAAAATAATGACTACCATGTGTTTGATGAAAGTCCACATGACGAGGGATTTCAGTTGAGTAATGAGGAAATTAGTAATGTTGATTTTCTTGGTATTGAAAATTTTCTATCAAGTTCTTCTAGTAATAATTTGAATGTTGGTTTTGGTGTGATGGATGACAATTTTAATTTTTGCGGTAAAAAAAGAATTGATAATTCATTGAAGACTTTTATAGAGCGTGAATTGGAGAAAATAAATAAAAGACGTGAGAAGATTGAATTATTTCAATTTAGTGTGAGGCTAGTTGTTGTAATGAGTTGCAATTTATTTATCTTCTGGTTTCGAGTTATTTTGGTATCGAGGAATACGAGATAGAATGAATTAATCGGCCTTCCAAAAGATCGAGGTAAAAAAGATTCGAATTCGAGGACGAATTCTTTCCAACCCGGTGAGACTGATGCAGGAGGAAATCGGACGCAACTATAGAATTAATTAGTCTATGATGTGGCGATGTGATTGGTTTGATTTAAGCAAGAAAGGGAAGGGTTAACTACTCAAGAAATAAAGAAGATACCTTTGGCAAATTGTGATTTAGAAGATATTCTCTACCGAGTTGTCAACATCCATCAAGAAAAAGACCAAGAAGGAAAGAAGAGACTATCGACAAATCTCTTGATTCATCTTTTAAAGAATTCCTATATTTATATTTACGTTGTCGTCAAGTAATATTATAGTTATTATTTTTTTTTCCCTAAAATATGGTCATTCTTTGGCACCAAAAATTTTCCATTAATTTGGAGATATTCTTTGGTACAAAGTATTTCCATAATATGCTTATTTGTATTTATTTCAAGTCTTAGGAGATTTATTAGGCTTTTCGGGATTTTGCTATTTTTGGCAAAATTCTTTTAAAGACCTAATTTTCAGCTATTTAAGTCCGGCTTGTGGACGTTTTTCAGCAGATTATTGTTATTGATTAATTATCAAAATTCAGAGTTTTCTCTCTGTTTTGGGTGAATTTTCTTATTTCTTCCTTGCAAATTACTTGTTGATTAGCCTACAAAATAATCGTTATTCTGTTCCGGTGTCAGATAGGTTGATGAAGTTTCAAAAAGATGATCTTCCAATGCTATGCCAGGATACAAGTGTACAGAGTAACCAAAATTTTTGGCGTATTGGAAGCTCAACTAATCGTTTCGACAGATATGAGCTCACTTTGAAATTTTGGACTCGATCTCTTCCAAGCTCAGACCTTTGGTCTCCGGGACAATGAGCAATACAAACAAAAGTGACAACAAAGCAATAGCCCCAAAAAGAAGGAAGAGGTTTTCCGCTCCTAGAATCTCCTGCAATATTTAGTAGTACTCCATATTCAATCAATCACAGGAGAATGAAAACTATGAACCATTAGATACCAGCTTTGAAAGAAATGGATTGATAAAAGCAAATCAATACCTTCAATGGTAAGAAAGCAAAGGTCACAATGGCATTTGAACCAAAGTTAGTAAGAACTGCCAGACTGATCCCTCGCCCTCTTGTCCGAAGTGGGAATATCTCCGACACCATAAGCCAACTGATCGGCCCAAATGATATCTGAAAGACCATTCAAAGAACAGAAATCTAATAATGAATCAAAATTCCCATCAACCGTGTAAAAAACTTGTCACTACTCATTAGATATTAACTGCTTTCCCATTCATTTTTCTTTCTTTTTTTCCAGGAAGTTCTAAACATCAAGGTAGCTCTATAAAGTATAATTTTCTATGGATGTTAAAAAATAAATGAAATTCAGCCATCTTTTGACACGATAGAAGTGCTCCTCATTGTTATATTCGAAAGAAATAGTTCCAATCTTTAAAAGAGAGAATGATTACCTGGTAGCAACCAACATAGAGAAGAAGACCAGCTACAGCAACAAAAGGGAACCCTCCAAGGAACTTATAATAAGCAGAAAGCAGAAACAAAGAGACAGCCTGTGGTAATTTAGAGAAAAGCATAGTTTAGCTTTCATCATGTTTTTTTTAAATGAACATTAAATAATGCATGATACGTAGTAGATTGATAGTTATATGATGTATACCATGCCGCTGACCCCTCCAATTAGCAGGGGTCTTCTCCCAAGATTATCTACTTTTAGGATAGCTATCCATGTCATTAGTAACTGAAGGAGGAAAACAATCACAAATGAATAATTATTAGCATTACCAGGAGATATATAGGCCGGGAGACACTTTCCCCTATGTTCAAAGACATCATGAGAAGATTTTTAAACATACTTTGAACACACCAATTACAACTGAAACTCGGGTAGCTTCAGAGGCAGCGGAGAATCCAGCAGTCTTGAATATCAGAATCACAAAGAATATCATTAAAGTTAGGCAAACTGAGATAAAGGAATAGCATTTTATCAAAAGAACAGATTTGAGTTCAACCATCACTTACCTGAAGTATTGGGCCTGCATAATATAGAACACTTGGTTGTCCAGTTATCTGTCACAGTCAGGTGGTAAATTGGCTTACCAACAAGAAAAACTCCACATTTCTTCATTACATGCTTGTTTGAACTTGATTTTAAAGAGAAATTCATAGCAGCAAAAAGGAAGAAATACCTGTTGAAAAAGGACCAAACCTCCGCCAATTAGGAACGCTTTCAAACTTGGGCCTTGAAAGACCTCCAAGAAACTGCCCTCAGATTCCTGATCCGCATATGCATATTTCAATGAGACAAAGGTGTCTTCTATTTGCCTCTCAGACAATTTGTCACCAGGATGACGGCCCCTTAGTTTGCTCAGGGCAACAACGGCCTTCTCTTTGTAATCTTGTACAGAGCCTTTACCTTGTACGGCCCTAAGAAGTAACCAGCGTGGAGATGGTGGAAGAATCCACATGCCTAGTCCCATAATTAAAGCAATTGTTACACTAACTCCAAACATGTAACGCCACCCACCAACTACATCAATCTGAAAGCTTCCAACAAAATAACCCAACTGCAGAAAATTTCATCTCCAAGCTCAGTTTATTTCAGACAAGAAAGTGAACATAGAGAATAATATAAGAGTAAACAATACCAGAATCCCCAGAACTATGAACAGTTCCTTCAAAGATACTAGAGTTCCACGAATCTGAGATGGGCAAGTTTCTGCGATATAGAGAGGAGCCCCATGCATGGCCTGCCAAATTAACTCACTTATAAGAAGGTTAGAGCATGACTAGGTACATAATAGCAGCTAAGACTGCAGAAAAGAAGAGGGGGAGTTTCAAAGAAGCCCACCAAACCAATACCAAGGCCATAGAGCAGCCTTCCTACTAAAAGGACACCAAGGCCCGGAGCATAGGCAGTGATCAGACCACCAAGAACATACAGCACAGCTGCTATGATAAGTTCTCGCCTCCTCCCTTTGTGAGAAAACCCATTATATTGGAAAGAAACTCATAAAAAGCTCCAAACTTGAGGAAAGAGTAAATAAGGACATACCAAGGAAGTCTGCAATTGGGTAGACAAGAATAGAACCAAAAAGAGCTCCATAAAGAGAACCACTGACCTGTATTCAAGACAATATTAAAAGAATGGATTGAACATAAAACAAACTGCAAGTGTCTCAAAAAATGGCAGAAGAAATGTAACTCTGATACTCCAACCATACCACAAGTCCAAGCTGAACGGCTGAAAAGTTGAACCAAGTTGTTCCACTGAGCTCAGGTGACTAACAATCATCATTGCAACAACAAAAAATGTATATGCTTAAATGGGCTGTATAAGACACCTAAATGGATCGGTGGTTATAAAAACAACGAGAAAGATTACTAAAAGCAAATTAAATATATAAGAAAGAAGTCAATAAACAAAATATGCACCTGCAATGAGATGGTAGCACCAGAAGTGGCACCGATGTCATACCCAAATAACAAACCTCCCAAGGCTGGGAACAAAAACCTAAAAATTGCAGGAACAAAGTTAAATTTAGGAAATGATTTGTTTATCTTTTCAGAGAAACATATTCGTACTAAAACCTCAGTCACGTATTATTTCTTGATTCACCCTACTCTCTCCTAGAATTTTTTAAGTACTACTCTTGCTTTCAAACCAAAACTAAAACAGAGTAATTCAATATGGTGATCAAGGTTGAAGGTCCAATTTTGCGATTGCATTCATACATCCTGAAAATCATAGCTTGAAGTAAACAATAACAAATAAATGATACTGTTATCACATGTGATGCAAGAGCTAACCATTTTAGGATTTTAGATACCCATCAAATTCATCCAAAATACAGAATACCCATTATTAAAAAAAAAAAAAAAAAAAAAATGAAAAACACACATGAAATGAAGAGAAAGTGGTAGAGACGCACGGTAGAATCACAGAAGACCAAGCAAAATTCTCCTGATACGTTGCATCAGAGGCAAGCTTGTCATCCTCTTCCCCAGAAGCATACTCTTTCTGTACTCCCACCTGCCCATCAAACCCAAAAACTATCAACCAACAAATCATACAAGCAAAAAAAAAAAAAAAAACAACAAAATGGGATATTTTGGGTACTCACATGGAATCGGAGTCGACGGCCAGAAAGCAAAGGTAATTTTGAGAACATGGGAAATTTGGCCTTGAAATGGGTGTTACAAGTTGAACATGATTGTGTGCTAATTTGGGTGTACGAGATGAGTGCTTGTAATGGCTTTGTTCGGCGAGTTGGGTGTGACTGCGAGAGCCTGAGGTTGAACAGAGGCACTGCAAGCCATAGTAGGCAGTGTCAGTGTGACCGGAGTGGATGATCAAGGTGCAAAGCACTAGCATTAGATTCCCAACTATTTTTGTTATATTTAGGGAACAAAACTACTTTTTACTTTCTTATAAAAAAATACCTCACAATAAATTCTCTTACTTTTTCCTATATCAATTAAATATTATTTTTTTAACCTTATTTTATTCTTTTTCTTTCTTTCATACTTTTTCTCTCTTCCCTATATCAATTAATTATACTTATTTTATATTAAAATAATACATAGGGAATGAATAGTAAGAATTAAGATCCCCTCAAATTCTTTGCCCGAATTTGATACAATTCGGGCAGGTTGTTGTGAGTAAGCATTTATGAGACCCACCTGACCAAATAAAAGTTGGGCTGCCCAACTGCTTATCCGGTCAGGTGAATCTCATAAATGCTTACTCACAACAACCTGCCCGAATTGTATCAAATTCGGGCAAATAATTTGAGGGAATCCTGATCCGGAGGTTTTTTGATATTTTTCATGAAATTTTCTTTAAACATAAGAAAGGGAACCAATATAAGATAACTGCTACTAATGCTCTAATGGGTTCATGGCTGCTGCTCTATCTTATTCTTTTCATTTGTGGTCCAATTTTGATACTTAAAGTGAGTTTTGAGTTTCTGATTTTTTTTGCACCGACGTGGGCTTCTCAGAACCATCTCCGATCTTCGTATAATCATGTTTTAAATTACCATTAAATTTATGAGTTTTCTAAATTTAAAAATAAAGCATGAATTTATATCGGATTTTGGCAGATGACTGGCCATCCCATGCTCTCATGGGTGATGATTTTTTTTTTTTTTTTTTTTAACAATATTCGTTCTTATTGAGAACTCCATGACATAGGATAACATATTCTCTAATTACAATATCATAAATTTATAAAGGAATTTTTTTCATTTAGATTTTGACCATAATATGAGTGACAACTTCTCGAGTCTCGAGCTAAACTGTGAGCTATCATATTTGCCTTTTCCTTTACGTAGGCAATATTCACTGACCTAAAAGATTGCAGTCCAGATTTTATACCCTTCACTAAGTACTCATATCGACTTGTATTGGGCATTTCTGACTCACAGTCTCGCACAATTTGCAATGAATCTCATTTTAGACAAATATGACAGCTCACGATTTAGTTGAAGGGGCTATAATCCATAAAATAAATAAATAAATAAAATAAAATAAATAAAAAGAAGCCCAATTCTTTACTAAAGATTATGCTTGAAGTGCCGCCATGGGTGATGATGTTATGACAAGTTACGGAGTAAATATTCTCTTAATTTAGGAAGTAGAAAAAAGTTGCATTTTATGTCGTTTAATCAATTTTATTGAAACGTATTTGGACCACAAAATTGGAAAGGTACAGCACACTTGTTTTGGAAGTAAAGAATCAGTGCTAAGAAAAAGGGAAATGCTTGGACATTATAAATAGGGTGATAATTCATATTTCATAAAAAGTAAAGTTATATATTATATTTTTAGTTTATATTTATTATATAAGTTAATATAATAGTTTCAACTAATTCCTTAAAAAAAAAAAAAGACTTATTCAAAAGGTAATGGGACTACCACATTAACATTGTATGATAATTATAAAATAAAAATATAATTTTTAATATTACTCTTTATAAAAACGTGTGCTTATTACTAGAGATGGACTTAAGAGGGCCAGAATAAACTAATATTGAGTATCGGTTAAATGGATGACGATAGGGGGATTTTTTTCCACCAAAACGCAACACTCGGTTAAGTCGGTTAATTAACCAACTTTATACCAATGACAACAATTTTCGACTATTTTAGTTAAGTCGGTTACATGTATGTCGGTTAATCAGTTAACCGTGAGTTTTTATATCAAGCCAAGACTTTTTTTATGGGTGGCCAAAATGGTTTTTTTTTTTTTTTTTTGGCTAAACAAGTGTTATAAGGTTTAAAACAACGTTGTTTTATTTCAAATTGATTGAACAAAACACAGCTTGATTGAATCAGTTCAGTTAACCACTTAAAAAAATAGGATAATTGCACCGTTGGTCCATGTAGTATGCTATAATTATTTTTCACTCCCTATGGTTTAAAAAGTTCATGGGAGGTCCTTGTGATAAGCAATAATTACAAATTGATCCCTGGCGTCAAATTCTGTTAAATTTTTTAACAGATTTTGTTAAATGCCACGTCAAACCAATAAAAATGCGCCACGTGTCCATCTTAATAAAAAAAATAAAATTAGTAAAAAAAACAAAAAAAACAAAGAGTAGCCGCGCACCACCCCCAGTGACAGTCGAGGGTGACACGCAGCCACCCCCATAAGCTGGCCACCCCTTTAGGGGTGGCTTGGACCACCCCTTGCTTTTTTGTTTTTGTTTTTTTTTTTTGAATTTGAATTTGAATTTGAATTTTTTTAAAAAAAATAAGTATATTTATTTATTTTGTAATAATTTTTTTTTTATTAAGATGGACACGTGGTGCATTCTTATTAGTTTGACGTGGCATTTAACAGAATCTGTCAAAAAATTAAACAGAATTTGACTCCAGGGATTGATTTGTAATTATTGCTTACCACGAGGACCTCCCATAAACTTTTTAAACCATAGGGAGTGAAAAATAATTATGGCATATCACAGGGACCAACGATGCAATTATCCCTAAAAAAATCTATATCGCCTACCGAACCGAACCAACATTGAAACCATAATTTTATTCTGCCTATTGGCCACTGGAAGTTGTTAACAATTCGGAGGCGGTCGCGTATTCTGCCCACTCGTAGGGTCACGGCCTCTCCCCTCTTATGAAAAGTTCTATATAAATATGTTTTAATATTTATTTTTGGGCCAAAGAAAAAATTAATTTGGATCCTAACCATTAAAAGCAATCCAAAATTAAGCTTGTAAGAATACACGCCCAAAATTTAAGATTTTTGAAGTGGGGATGAAAATGTAAATGCAGTTATTAGCAATATCCACATCTGCAAAATGCAGTTATCACTTTTAGATATTCACATCCGCATCCGCATTATATGATTACTATATGCATCCGCACAGTTATAACGGTTATTAAATGCAGTTATTATCCATTATCCGCATATAAGGTAATGAATGTTTTGGATTACTATCTAAATCAATATGCAAAATTAAAAAATGCAGTTATTACTATATTCAAGCTTAAATAAATTAGGATTAAATACCTTATTGGTACATGAGTTTTAGACTTTTTTAAAATTTAATACCTAAGTTCTAAGTAGCCCACATATATATATATATATATATATATAGAGAGAGAGAGAGAGAGAGAGAGAGAGAGAGAAGAAGAAGAAGAAGAAGAAGAAGAAGAAGAGATGGCAAAGGAGGGAAGAAAGGGAGAAGCAGGTTATTTGAGAGAGTTTCAGAAGGGCATTATTATTATTATCATTTTTTTTTTTTTTTTTTGTGGGTAGTTTCAGAAGGGCTTGACTTGACTAGTTGAGATCCCACCAAGATTCTAATCCAGTTAACGAAAGCCAAGTAGTATTCTAGCTGAAAAGCCATTACCTGAAGTTGCAACTTATATCTTGATGAGCTTCATTAATGTACAATAACAAGATTGCTTTCATGAAATGGTAAGATAGATAGGTTGATGAAGTTTCAACCAGATGATCTTCCAATGCTATGCCAGGATACAAGTGTACAGAGTAACCAAAATTCTTGGCGAATTGAAAGCTCAACTAATCATTTCGACAGATACGAGCTTTCACTTTGAAATTTTGGACTCAATCTCTTCCAAGCTCAAACCTTTGGTCTCTGGGACAACGAGCAATACAAACAGAAGTGCCAACAAAGCAATAGCCCCAAAAAGAAGGAAGAGGTTTTCCGCTCCTAGAATCTCCTGCAATATTTAGCAGTACTCCATATTCAATCAATCACAGGAGAATGAAAACTATGAACAATTAGATACCAGCTTTGAAAGAAATGGATTGATAAAAGCAAATCAATACCTTCAATGGTAAGAAAGCAAAGGTCACAACGGCATTTGAACCGAAGTTAGTAAGAACTGCCAGACTGATCCCTCGCCCTCTTGTCCGAAGTGGGAATATCTCCGACACCATAGGCCAACTGATCGGCCCAAATGATATCTGAAAGACCATTCAAAGAACAGAAATCTAATAATGAATCAAAATTCCCATCAACCGTGTCAGGAAGAAAAACTTGTCACTACTCATCAGATATTAACTGCTTTCTCATTCATTTTTCTTTCTTTTTTTCCAGAAAGTTCTAAAAAATCAAGGTAGCTCTCTAAAGTATAATTTTCTATGGATGTTAAAAATATAAATGAAATTCAGCCATCTTTTGACACGATAGAAGTGCTTTTCATTGTTATATTCGAAAGAAATAGTTCCAATCTTTAAAAGAGAGAACGATTACCTGGTAGCAACCAACATAGAGAAGAAGAGCAGCTACAGCAACAAAAGGGAACCCTCCAAGAAACTTATAATAAGCAGAAAGCAGAAATAAAGAAATAGCCTGTGGTAATTTAGAGAAAATTAGCAACACAATGGAATCATAGCGACCACAAAGAAAATATTTGTTTAAAATATAAACAAAATTGGATTGTGTGGTTGTCAAGGAATATATGTACCAAGAAGGCAAGAAAAGGGAAAATCATAGCAATAGGAAAATATTTCTTTAAAGAAAAAAAAAAAATTGGATGGTTTGGTTCTTATAAATGTGAAAGAAAAGGGGAACAAGCATCCAATGAGGTTGACACAATTATTGTTAGAGATGCTCTAAGGCGGCAATATTTGACACATCTCAATACGAACTTAATACGAAATTAGCGAATTAAGGTTTTCTAGAATCACGTTCGGGTCAATTCATGTTACCCAAATTAACACATATATTTAATAAATAAGTCAATTCCAGATCAACTCGCTTAACTTGTAGGTGATATATATATATATATATATATATATATATATATATATATATATTTTCTTTTTCTCTTTTTAATTAAATAGCAAAACCCTAAAATGTTAAAATTCATATAAATTTATTTTTAAATACGACCTGTTTATTAAATGAATTATGCTAGTCAAGTCAAGGCTGTGTCATGGTTAACCGATAGGTTTAAACTGTTTAACGATGGGTCGGATTCGAATTAATACTTCCAAAACGACTAGACTTTGAATCCGAATAGGCCAACACGAAATGTCATGGTTTTATTAACTGAGGTTGTACTCATTCAAATCAATGGTATAAATGGATTGTGCATGTCATAGTACTGAAGAGATCGACATTTGTTTGTTGTGTACATGTTATGTGGCTACGTGCATTTCGGATTCTGGATTTCATTTTCCCAAGTGGGCAACGCACAGTTCTTTTATTTATTTTTAAAAAAAAATTCATTTTAAAAAAATGTGTTACATAAAAAAATGATCAAATAAAAATATAATTTTTTATAATTTTTATAATAAATAATTATTATTTCAATTATTATTCCACACTACTTTTCATAACACCAATTATTATACACAACTGTTCATACCTCCAATCATTTTCTAACATTAAAAAACAATACTTTTCAATCTAAAAAATCCAACATCCAAATACAATTTCAAAAAGAATTTAAATTATACTCATCACCCAAATACATTTTCTTTGCCTTAAAATTTACAAACAAAATAAAAATTCAATTTTGATTTCAAAATTCCAACACCCAAACGGCCACACAACTTTAGTTTTGTCATAAAATCTTTAGCTACCGGAGTTTCGGAATTGCAAGTAAAAGCTCGTATAAAAGAGTTGTCCACAAATTCTGAAGCTATTGTTGTAGAAACAAATGGGTCGATTGTTTCGTATAAGTATGGTGTTCGTTACTGTTGGAGAAATAATTAGCTCCAAAGACATGTGGGCCGAGCCCATCGGGTCGGCCCAGCAAGATTAGACCCAATTTATAAGACCATTCGTTATTTCCAAAAAGACGTATATCCCGAGTATATCAAGATAGACATCTATCCTATCAAATATGGGATAAGGTACCTAATAAAATGACATTAGCTAAAGAGAGTGTCATATCCAGTTTAGACTCTACTACCCAATTTGAATTCTATGAAGATAAGACTCAAGACTATGTGATCTAGGACTCAGACTCCTAATTAGAAAGATAAGATTCAAGACTATGTGATCTAGGACTCAGACTCCTAATTAGATTATGTTCCAAGCACTCTAGCAGTTTTATAACTGTGAACTGTGAGCCTATAAATAAGACTACTACGCCAGGTATTAAAAAAGGAAGCAGATTCTCTGAGCTTTTGAGATTACAAATATTCTCCAGAAAATTAGTTTGAACTGACTTAGGCATCGGAGTGGGGGTCCGGTCGGCACCCCCATAGTCTGACGAGCCGTTTATTATTTTGCAGATTACGAGGAGAGCGAAGATTAAGGAAGGCAACGAATCACAAGGTAACACATCACCGTACCGGAAACTGTACCAACAGTTTGGCGCCTTCTGTGGGAACGAAGAATCGTTCTTACGAAAAAATAAATCCGCAATGGTGACTGCGCGATCAAGTCAAGTTTGAAATCACGGATCGGAACCTAATTTCTCGGTGATGATGGATTCAGCTTATTTTTGAAACAACAAAAAAGTACAAAATTCACAACGATGACTTCACGACAATTCATGGCTGAAACCGGCCGATGGTTTCCTTCATGAAGACCCCCAATCTGCGTCCACCGACACAAAATCAAAACTCTTCACTGCGGATGCGCAAGATAAGTCCATACCTTTCTTTTCATTCTGATTTGTTAAATTGTGGAAAGAAATTCATGGTGTGGATAACTATATGTGTTATGATGAAATCCAATGATGAGAAATTTTGGAGTGTCAGATCTGAAACTCTCTTCAACAAGAGGCAAAGATCAATAATTATTGTGCCCTTGTCCATTTACAAATGCTTCGTAAAAAAAACATGAAGCCTTACAACTATACTATTGAGTTTTGGTTGGAATGATGCTTCTCTTCTGAAACTTGTTGATTTTTAATATTTTTTATTGGCACTACAAGACAAATAATTGGGTTTATAAATGAAGAATGATGGTTTGAACTTCTCAAGCCTTGATTTTGCGAAAAATTGAAAAAATTCTTAGCCCATGCCTTTCCTTTTATTAGAAAGAGATTTTTGAGTCAATAAAAGTATATCTCTAGATTTGTGCTCGTCTATAGTACCGGCAACGTGTTTGTTAACCTTCTCTGCAGAGATGACAAGAAAGAAAGGACCATGACGTTGTCAATCACAATCTGATCACATGGGCAGCGACGTGATTGAGAGAGAAGGAGACAGACATGAGAGAAAAATAAATAAAGAGAAGGGTTTGAATTCTGGAAGGAGATGGACATTATGAAGACGTGCGGAAGGGATTGAAGAAAGGACTTGGATCACGCATTGAAAACTTGTAAAAGTGAAGAAGAGACAAGGCCAGGGCTCTTATTTTTTTTTGTTTGTCGAAAAACAACAAAAAAAGGAAAAAAAAAAAAAAAAAAGAAAAAAAAAAGTTAGATCCGAGGTGATTTATTGAGGCGAAAAGTTAGATTCGAGGTGATATACTGAGAAGAAAGTATAATCCGAGAAGTTTGATCCGAGGGTATTCTACCGAGGCGAAAAGTATGTACCGAGATGACACATACCGAGAGTATTATTCCGAGGGTACTATCCCGAGGAGACTATGCCCGAGCTCCTAGTTCCAAATGGCACACTTTGAGGACCCCTCTAGATTTGCCATCCTCCTAAGTGCACAGTCACGTGCCGAGGGACAAATCCGAGCCGATGGTCCAGTTTGAGGAACTCTCCCAAAGAGCACCATATCGAGTGGTGTGCAAGATAAGGAGCTCCAAGTAAGACGGTTCATCTTCATCGAATTCACCAGATAAGTTCATACTCTTCTTTGACAAACATGATTTATGTTAAAGTAAGGATAAATGTTGGTTTTTACCAACCAGGAAAAAATATATATATGCATGCACTTGTACACTTTGCCGAAATGTATATATATTTTGATAAAATAGACTCATATGTTGAGGCTTCACTCCTGTCGTGAGTGAAAGGATCACAAAATCATCCCGACGGATGAAAAGAATATATGGTGCTACTGTGCATTCTGCTATTTTGTTTTAGTATATGCAGTGCTTCGTTAACCCTTTTTGCAGAAAAGATACGGGGAGACAACCCCTACAACAAATTAAACAAGGAAAGTCTCTCGGTCAGTCCAACACCGAGAGCCAGGGAGACAACCTTGCAGAGAAAACAAGGAAAAGCCTCTCGGTTAGTCCAACACCGAGAGCAGGAAAAGCCTCTCGGTCAGTCCAACACCGAGAGCAGGAAAAGCCTCTCAGTCAGTCCAACACTGAGAGCAGGAAAAGCCTCTCGGTCAGTCCAACACCGAGAGCAGGAAAAGCCTCTCGGTCAGTCCAACACCGAGAGCAGGAAAAGCCTCTCGGTTAGTCCAACACTGAGAGCAAAAAAAGAAAAAGTCTCTCTGTCTATCCAACACCGAGAGCAAGAAAAACCTAACGGTTAGTCCAACAAAGGATACAACGGCAGGATTGCAGGTTTTCGGAAGGACAAGAACATCCAAGATAGAATCGGCCCGAGTCCTTTCCTCGGACAACCCAAAATGGTTATGGAAAGGACACCAAGACAAGAAAACCTCTCGGTTGGAGGTCTCCAGACGTTAAAAGATTGGAGCATTCAGAGATAAAGAAATTAAAAGGTAAAGATTTCAAGTTATGATTTCATTTCAGTAATATATAAAGTCTTTTACAGGTTACAAAGATTTCTGAAAAGAAAGGTAAAGCTCAGCGACCTGACTACCCACCTCGAACGACTTAAGCTGCTGTCACAGACTAAAGTTATGAGGGGTAGCTCATTAAGGTAAACAGGAAGGTAAAACTTCAGAATGATAAAGATTCAGGAAGATAAAGCTTCAGAAAGGTAAACAGGATGAAAAAGCTTCAGGATGACAAAGGTTCAGGATGATAAAGCTTCAGAAAGAGTTTCAGTAAAGATTCAGGAAGAAAAAGCTTCAAGGATGACAAAGGTTCAGGATGACAAAGGTTCAGGATGGTAAAGGTTTAAGGAGATAAAGCTTCAGGATGATAAAGCTTCAGGAAAACAAACAGGAAGGTAAAGGTTTAGAAAGACAGATCTTCAGGAAGGAAAAGGTTCAGGGAGATAAAGTTTCAGAACGACAAAGCTTTAGGACGACAAAGCTTTAGGATGACAAAGCTTCAGAATGAAAAAGTTTCAGGAATGAAAAGCTTCAGGAAGGTATGAGGATAAAACCTCTTTAAAAAATCATCAAGTAAGACTCAACACTTTAATGCAAATAGTTTTTTATTCTCCTCTGTAAAATTTTTCAACAAACCGATTGTTTGTTCAAAATATTTAGGGTAGCTTAAATTTCAAAAAATTAGACCAGTTCTTCCCTCGGAAAAAACTGACACAAACCGATTATTTGTTCGAGTTTTGGAGGTAACTCTAGTATAAAAAGTAAGATTTATAAGAAACCGAGATATGTCTCGGAAGAACTTTTTGAGTGAGAAACTTTAAACTTTTTTCCAGGTAAAGATGTTCAATTCAGTTTGAAAAATTATGAGGTTCTACGGCTAATAAGATAAGGAAAGTGAAAGTCAAATAGTTCAAGACTTCCATTCATTAACATTGAAATTTTATTCATTACAAAAAAAAAAAAAATAAATAAATAAAAAATAAAAAATTTACATGAAAAAGAAAAGATACATTTGAAAAGGAAAGTTCAAGTATTTACAGGTTGAAGCCCTGAGACTCACTCCGAACTCCGAGATCTCTTTTACACCATCGTCCAGGATACCAAGAGGACTTGACTATCCGCCTCAAACGACTTAGCCCGCGGTCGCGGACTAAAGCTATGGGGGGTAGCTCAACAAAGTTAAAGCTTCTACAAGGGGAAAATCACCGAAGCTACACCAAACTCTCAAATTAAGATCTCTCAGGAGCAACTCGAACAAAGATACGGGGAGACAACCCCTATAACAAACCATACGAGGATATCACCTCTACAAAAAATAACCAAGTAAGTTCATCGCTTCTAAAAGATTTTTTCATATCCTCCTCGGTAATAACTTATACAAACCGATTGTTTGTTTAAGTTAAGGAGGATAACTCAAAGTAAGATTTTTCTCTCCTAGTCACGGAGGTTAAAACAAAAGATTTTTTCTCTCCTAGTCACGGAGTTCAAAACAAAAAGATTTTTGAAACAAAAGATTTTTCTTACCCTCCTCGGAGTTAACTTACGCAAACCGATTGTTTGTTCAAGTTATTAGAGGATAAGTGAGAATTGATTTGTCATGGAAAGTTTTTCCATAACAAAGAATTCAAACATTACAAAGTTCGAAAATAAAGATATTCACAGGTGAGACCAAGCTAGATGGTGTTCAGATTAGAAGATTCGGTACGCCAAGCACAAAACCTCAGGCCAGCAGAAGCCCCTAGTCGTTATAAGTCTCGGACAACCAAAGCCTCAGCGCTAGTCTGGGCCTCCGAAGCCCCCAAGAGAGATTTTTGTGGAAGCGGTCTACGAAGCACTACCGATGAAGAAGCTTCGGGTATGTTAAGCCTTTTCTTCAACGGACAACGGTTTACCATTTTTTGTCAGACAGAACCTTGATCTCAGGAAAGTTGTACGCAAAGTGTTCTCTCAGAGTGGCATTTCACCACAATCTTGGTGAAATCAACTACATCAGTCCGATCCATCTCCTACCGAGAGTAGGAGATCATTTTTACAACTTTGGCCCGACCGACAATATTATGTAGAGGCATTTATGAAGAAGATATCTATGAGAAGTTGCTATTAGTACTATGACAAATCACAAGTTGGATCCACTCAACCCGATCCAAGGAGGAGATAAACATTTAGCAACTACTTCAGGGAAATCAGGTATCAGTTATCCCTAGTAGAATTGGGATAGGACTTATGGTCCAATCAGATAAGAAGAATGATCAGATCAGAAGTCTAAGAAGATATCAGATTAGAAGTCTAATAAAGGATCAGAGTCCAATTAGAACTTTAACAGCAGTTCTAGATCGACAAGGAGCAGGAATTCTAATCCTTCCAGAGATTCGAGGCATTATTCGTCATAATTACTTTGAAAGAGGCAGTAATTGTCAGATACAGATCATGGAAGATCCAGATTCAGAAATTGAGGTATTTAATTCTCTTACATTCTAAATTCAAATAAGAGAATTAGGGGGGTGACTGTTGGAGAAATAATTAGCTCCAAAGACATGTGGGCCGAGCCCATCGGGTCGGCCCAGCAAGATTAGACCCAATTTATAAGACCATTCGTTATTTCCAAAAAGACGTATATCCCGAGTATATCAAGATAGACTTCTATCCCATCAAATATGGGATAAGGTACCTAATAGAATGACATTAGCTAAAGAGAGTGTCATATCCAGTTTGGACTCTACTACCCAATTTGAATTCTATGAAGATAAGACTCAAGACTATGTGATCTAGGACTCAGACTCCTAATTAGAAAGATAAGATTCAAGACTATGTGATCTAGGACTCAGACTCCTAATTAGATTATGTTCCAAGCACTCTAGCAGTTTTATAACTGTGAACTGTGAGCCTATAAATAAGACTACTACGCCAGGTATTAAAAAAGGAAGCAGATTCTCTGAGCTTTTGAGATTACAAATATTCTCCAGAAAATTAGTTTGAACTGACTTAGGCATCGGAGTGGGGGTCCGGTCGGCACCCCCATAGTCCGACGAGCCGTTTATTATTTTGCAGATTACGAGGAGAGCGAAGATTAAGGAAGGCAACGAATCACAAGATAACACGTCACCGTACCGGAAACTGTATCAACAGTTACAAAGATTTTATAAGTATGTCTTATTTGTAATTGGATTCTTTTATTGTAGATGAGTTTTCTGGATTTGACGCCCAGAGTGATTTTACTTGTGAAGCATTCTTATTTTGGATGAAAATATGTGTTATATAACATTACTCTTATTTAATGAAGAAAAATTAGAAATTGCTTCTTCTTCTTTTATCCATACTATCAGCATAATCCTACATCTTCACCCGAATCCCCGCCTCGTGCGGATGGTCGTATTGGTTAAGTTAGTATGGGTTATTTAACTTTGCATTTCTGCAGGTTGCGTCATAGGTTGGTTTTCCGAAGGTCTTAGCAATTCTGAGGACGGAATTCCTTTAAGGGGAAATGATTGTAACGATCCCGGTATTCCTTTAAGGAGATTTATGTACTTTCAGTAGCCATGGACAATTATTTTCTTTTAAGAGAACAAAATTTTTAAATTTCATTAATTTATCAAAATATTGATCAATGAACAATTAAATGCCAAAGAAAATTTTAGAAGCTGCATTTAAAGAATTTTAATACGGTCTTCACAATTTAATTTTTCCCAAATCTAAAAGGAGACAATAATTGTTTTAAATAAAAAATTTCAAGCATTTACAGAATTTTATCTATTATTGTTATTTTAATTTCACTGTATTAAAAATAGTCCTCATTTCATCTAAACCCTAATGGTAGGAGAGAATAATAATATAGAACCCTAAGCCTTATAAATACATCCTTTAGCCGTCATTCGCTCTTCTCATCTCAGAAATTTTCACAAAAACCATCTCCCTATACCTCTCTCGCAAGACGGCTCGGTCGCAATCTCTTTGTTTCTAGCCAGGAAACACTGCAGGTATGTCAACATCTCACCATGTATTACTGTTCTTCTACCTCGATCTATTCTTTTTCTTTGTTTACCGTAGCCTTCACAGCATGATTAGCCTTGATTACTTTCTTCTTTTCTTTTGGTTATTTATTTTTGGACAGCATGGTCTCCACACCTGATTTGCTTCTTATTGTTTATTTTATTTTCCTTCCTCTTCTAAGCCGTGTACGTATCAGCATGGCCTTATCGATTTCTCTTGTTTTTCTTTTGATTGATACAGCCGAGTGGGAATTCCCTTCTTTTCTTTTCTCTGATTATCGCACCATGTCCTGCCTATTTCTCCTCTTTATTTTGTCTTTTCTTTTCTGATAGCAAGTCACAGGAATCAACAGGATAGTAGTTTTTGTCATTTTCTTTCTAAACCAAAGTACCATTCTTTGCCCCTTGCTTATTATTATTTTTATTTTTATTTTTTCTCTCCTATTTTGTATCAACGTCAGGTATAGAAGTCCTTTGTCCTTTGATTTTTTTTTTATGTAATTGATAAGTTCTATTTTGTATTTTATGGAGCTACTTTAAAGTATATTAATTTTAATATCTCTTTTCTTGATTTTAATTTGAACTAATAATATTTCTAAGAACATTTTTTCATAGTGAACAAATATCATGTTTTATGAATATAATATAAGAATTTTCATGAAAACTAAAACACACACACACACTCAAATATCGTTTAATAATTTTCTAATAATAATAAAACGCCTATAATCATGATATAGGTAGAGATCAGGAAGCCGGGATGTGTTAGGTCCAATTCTATTTAAGAGGTGTATTCTAGCCTAAGGCTGACATAGTTAAGTTTTATCAATTCAGGTAGTTGTTATTTCAAAGTAATCTTTTTAGTAGCAGTATCGAGGTAAGAAATCCTCTACCCCTTCTCAAATTGTTTTATGTTATATTACTTTATCCTTTTATTAGCATATTTGCAATTAATTGTTCTTGTTCTGTATTTCAAATTATATTGATGCATGAAGGACTGTTTTAAAAATAGTTTTGAGATGAAAGTTGTCGGTATAAATGTTATTCTTGAAATCACAGTTTTAAAAGAAGCTTTGGTTATTAAGGATTTTCTAATTATTAGTAAATCGCTTAGTTGGTTCCTGAGACGGGAAGTTACAGCTTTTTGAAATTAATGAGAAAATGAGAGTAAAAACCCTCCCACACGTTGCCTTAAGAATTATCAAAGGAAGAAGAATAATTTATGAAAATGAAATTTTTATAAACGAGGCACCTGTGTGGAGGAGACTATTATTTTGGCCCCAGAGATTTACAGAGTTTAAGCTCAGTACCGTTGCTTGGATGGAAGCGCAACCGCTGAAGGACTTAGAGAATGCGGTAATCCATCCCTATGTCATGCTAAGTGCACTTCAATTAATTAGCTGACGGGGTAGGCCTGTGGCCACAGTTTACCTGCCTGAGGTCGCAGTCGACCGCACAACCCTAGTACACAGGGCGTAATTGTGAAGACCAAGAAAATAAATAGGAGATTTACCAGTTATAAATTATGTTTATATAATTGAAAAATAAAGAGTTTAAGGTAAGGGGTAAAATGTAGTTAGATTTAATGTGGGGTTAAATAGCAATTAACAAATAAA
The DNA here is from genome assembly GCF_958979055.1 of Alnus glutinosa. Taxonomy (NCBI): domain Eukaryota; kingdom Viridiplantae; phylum Streptophyta; class Magnoliopsida; order Fagales; family Betulaceae; genus Alnus; species Alnus glutinosa. The sequence goes on from NC_084894.1 coordinate 24,620,736, forward strand.
AGAATTAAAATTGAAGGACATTTTAGTAATTTTCCTTTTTTTCTCCCTTATCCATTTTCTTTTCCTTTTCTTTTCTTTCTTTTCTTTTTCTTCTTTTCTCTTCATGGTGGACAGCAGTCCACGACTGCTTCTTCTCTTATTATTCTTTTTCTTCTTCTTTCTACTTTCTTCTTTCTCTTTTGTTCTTCTTCTCGCCAGACCCACAGAGAGAGTGACGTGAGAGGGAGATTTAGAGGGAGAGATCAAGAGGGTTGAGAGACAGTGAGATGAGACCGAGAGAGAGAGCCGAGAGATTGAGGGAGAGATCGGAGCCCGATCCTCCGGTGGATGACGCCGGTGAAGCTACGATGGCCGATCTTCTAGGTGCGATTTCCGGCGAGTTTTCTGGCGGTCCCAGCAGTGATTTCCGGCGAGCTCGTTGACCCAGGAACCCATGGAGACCTGAAACCCATTGAACCCGAGAGAGAGATCCGTGACCCGAGACCCGTGAAACCTGACCCTCTAGGTGCGGTTTTCCGGCGAACCAAAGCCGATTTCCGGTGAGACATCTTTTCCTTTTCTTTGAATTTTACTTGAACCTTCCTTTGATCTATTGTTGGAACCGATTGGGGGTTTTGAGTTTATGGGTTATTATTGATAGATTTTATCTTGGAAACTTGGATTGAACTTGGTGTTTTGTGGGTGTTGAAGCTTGGATTTATTTCCTCGGTTATGGTTGATGATTTTCAGAATTGGGTTAAGTTTTGGAAAGAAATTTGGTGGATTGCTATGGCTTTTGTTAAATCTAAATCTAGGGTTTTGTTTGTGAATTTTGGGGCTTATGTAATGATGATGGGCTGATTAGTGTAATTTTGATGGATTGGTTTGATGTAGTTTGATTCTTGATATTTAAGTTTTGATTTGGGTTTCTTTGGATTATTGAATTGTGGTTAATGTTTTGCTATGAATTGTTGGTGGATTAGAGTTGGTTTTTAGTTGTATTCCTTTAAAGTGTTGAATATGGAATATTAATGGTTTAATGGTTTTCTAGGTGGTTAGAGGACGATTATTGTTATAAGATTATAGGGAGAAAAATTGATGAGTTTTGATGGGATTTGTAGTGATTATGATGGTGTGATGAATTGTAAGAATATAGTGGAATTGATATTTGGTATGGGTTTTGATGTGTAGTTAGTTGAGGAGGGTTAATATATATATTCCATGATATGCTTATAATGTTAAATATTTTAGGTGTTGATGTTAATTGAAGTTGGAACTAGTATCTATGGATCTCGGCTCTAATAGTATTTATTAATGTTATTTTAGTCCTTTGATTTTCCATTTAATGTTTGAGTTATTTGGATTGGGAAAGTTTTGGAATTTTTGGTGATATGGAAGGGTATTTAGATGGTAATTCAAATCTAGATTTGGGAATTGTAAATTGAGTATTATGCTTATGGAAGGGAGTTGAAGCTTTGATGGGTGTGTCTTTGTTGTTGGATTTCATGGATGAGTTTGATTTCTAGTTAAGTTGTGTTTCCTTGATGAAGCTTAGCTCTTGGTGGCAATTTATCTTAAGGAATTATGTTAGATTGTGTAATACAATTCTAGTCTTCATGTAAGTTGATGAGAATTGGTCATGATATGTAAATGAGGATTTTGATGATATGTTGGATAAGGTTGATTCAATTAAGTTAGATTCTTTATTTTGGTTTAATTGGATGCTTTGAGGACAATGGATTGTCAATTAGTAATTAAAGTCCTCATCTTGGTACTAAGTGAGAAATGAGAAATAAGATAAGGAAAATAAGTAGGTAGTAATTAATGCATTTAGATCCTATAATCTAAATTACTGGGATAGTTAGAAACCGATAAAGATAAAGTATATTAGTAGTTATAAATCTAGAGCCTAAGGTTAATAAGGGGGACAACAATGGAAACATAAATGTCGAGAAGTTATAGATTGCCCAAATAACCCTAAGTTAATATGTATAAGCTAATAGACTTATAAAACCTAAAAATGCGATATAAATCAATTATGTAGCAAATTAGTAACTAATTCACCTATCTATATACACATAGTACCTATGTGTATCATCAGTTAGGTATAAGAGTTGTATATGTATAGGTATGTATGTATATATATATATATATATATATATATATATATATATATATATATATATATATATATATATATATATATATATATATATATATATATATATATATATATATATATACGTATGCATACATATATGTTAAATATATATTGTTAACTTAGTAAATAAGCTAGTAAATAGAGTAAATACATTTTATGATAATAAACAAGATACAATAGGAACCAAAAACCAATTGTAAGTTTAATAATAGCTTAAGGTGTCTAGCTAGCTTTAGAAGCGAGTGATGTGACGTGTGAACATGCGGGTAGTTAGGATGTCATAGAGGATGTAATTCAATAGCATAGTCTAATGCTACCAATGTTTGCAGGATCATGTTCGGATTGGAGACTTTAATTGGTTCTCCAATGTAAAGTCCAAGTGACTAGAGTCCAAGGAGTGTTCGAGTTGGAGTCTAATGCAGCCAAGGTGGGTATTCCACTCACTGAGAAAATATATATTTTTATATGTATTGGATTGATAAAAATATATATATTGTTTACGAAACCGAACCAACCATATGATGAAATGTATATGCTTTGAGATGATTTGTTTAGTTTCGATTATATTTAAACTATATCAATGATGTTAAAGAGATAGTGTATGAGTGAAAAGTATTGACTAGATTTAAAGTATTAAGTTCTGCGGTTGAGATTTAAATTATGCAAATTGTTTGAGAACATGTCATGTTGAAACTGCGTAGATTTGATGAAGAAACTAAGTTTTGAATGTCTTCGAAATGATTGATAAAATGCTGGATTTGTTTAGTTTTAAAAGGACGTGATTTAACAACTGCATGATTTCAGCGTGACACAGTAGTGCAATATATACTGGTCAAGCACGGAACATTGAGCATGTAGTATAGAGCATACATACCAGCAGTATTAGTATATTAGCAGCATAACAGTATCAGCAGTATCAGTATCAGCAGCATAATAGTATCAGTATCAGCAGTATCAGTATCAGTATCAGCAGCATAACAGTATCAGTATCACCAGCATTATTAGCCCCAGTTCATGCATAGCATATATAGCATTGTTTTGTGAGAGATGTTTTTATGTTATGAGTAGTTTTGCTAGACGTATTAATATGCATAAGAGTCTTCATGAAAAAGATTTTATGTATATTTTTATCGGATGGTCACATGTGTTAATAGCATACATTGAACTTGAAAGTACATGGATACATGACTACCCAGGTGCGAGTAATGGCATGTCTATGAGTAGGAAGGTTGACTGTTCTTGTTAATCAGGAAAGACGTGTTAGCATGATTGAGTTTAACTCTAATGCTCTCATGATCTACTGACATCAAGGCACGAAACTGGAATACGATTAGAGATGGTGTTGCGAGTGTTTTGTTGAAGGATGTTATCCTAGTACGGAAAAGTAAGATGCCATGTTCTTTGCTTAAGACCTATGTGTATACGTGATATCTGTGATGGAGTGATCGTGTGCACATATGTCCAAGCGACCGGTGAAAAGTATTATTATAGAGGGGTCTATATGTAGAAACTTCCAAGGAGGGATGTCTGGAACTTCTACATGTTTTCACAGCTATATAGTATATTTTAAATGATTTCTGAATAGTCGGTGTTTGCTACATTAGCTGTTGGTAAATTGTGGCTAATATAGTGCTCGCACGACTAAAATAATATAAAGGTTGGTTCTTTGTGAAAACTCAGTTAGTCTTATACCACTGAGGTCTTAGTATGAGGTATACTAAGGCGGTGAACTTATTATTTCACCTATGCGGATGTGGATACCACCACAACCGTGTAGATGATGTTTCTTTGGCTGCAGGTACTTCGGTATAGTCGATGGGTTGGTAGCAGTGTGCTTGGGATATTATGACTGAAGCTCACCGCGACGGTTGTAATTGTCGGACCACGGGTTGTCCACTGTTTTATAGGTTTGGTATAGCTTATGACGTTTGTGTCACATATTCTTTGTAAAGCTATAGTAGTTTTGTAAATAATGTGTTAATAAGACTCATACAGATAGACGTTAAATGGCTCTTTGTGGTAATTAATTTGTAATAAATGTATAAGTTGTAATTTCCGCTATTCAGATTTATGTTTTCCGCTGCATAGATAGATGTATGTTATACTCTGATTATCAGGTACATGTTATGGGGCTGAGCGACACGTAGTCGTGCTACTGCGATGACTCGTTTTATGATTGTATAAAAAATAAAAATAAAAAATAAAAACGGGTCGTCACAGTAATAGTGTACATGGGCCCTAAATATGAGAAGTTTATTTACCAACCAATAATTTTATGCTTTACGAAAAATGCTGAATTTATAGTTTATATTATGGAAATTTCTGATTCCAAGTGTGTTTTTTTTTTTAATACTTGTTTTGAAGAAAATGAATTTAACTCAACCGTTTTATGGTTGAGGGTTACCTTACTGAGCATTTCTCGCTCACTCCTTATTTTGTTTTGTTTTCAGGATATGAACAGAGAGACCTAGGCGGTCGGAATGGGATCTAGGCTAGCACCAGGATATTATTTTTCTGTTACCTTAATAAGTGCACTTGCACAATAAATCCAGTTTCCTTTGCATTTCAATTATTGTATTAAACATTATTACTCTTTTCGAAATAATCGTTTCCGCATTTATTGAAGCTCTGAGCTTTAAAATTATTTTCTAGTAATTTACTTAATTCAACATATTAGCTAGGTTACCTCGTAGACTTTATGAATCTTTGTGGATTGGTGTTTGAAAATGGACGAACCTAACCCTTAACGGTTTGGGGGCGTTACACTAGACCCTACTCTTCAAACACTGAATCATGAGCTAATATTGTTTGAGTTGATATATAATAAACTTTCACATGAACAAAAATCAACTCACATTATTACAAAAAATAGTTAAAAATAAAAAAATAAAAAATAAAGTCGCATTAAGGTTCTGTATGCACATAAAAACTTCATCCACATTGAAAATATTGGCACTGGAATTAATTTTTCTTCTATTTTATTTCAAAGTGATGTTGGTAAGATTGCCAAAACTTTATTCAAAAGGTTTGAATTAATTATCAAAGACTTTATTCACGAAGGCACTGGAAAAAAACAATTTTCTATGGCACGTAGTTTGAAAAAAAATATAAATGGAGTATTTACATTGACCAAACCTCTGTCCTCTTTGGCGGGTGAGTTGTAACAGGCTTCGATAAATGCCGGGCTCTTTGTTTCACTGCTAAAATTAAAAGGAGGAGAAGAAGAAGAAGCACGTTGCACAAGTGATGTGATCAATATCGTTTGACATTTAGGGCACAATTAATGAAAACACATACAGATTGAATTTATGGATGGAGCCAGCATCCAAAACTTCCCTTTCTTTCTTTCATTCATTACATGGACGAAATTTCAGTGAAGGTCTAGATCTAGAAGACTAGACCCTACTCTTGAAACACTGAATCATGAGTTAATATTGTTTGAGTTGATATATAATAAACTTTCACATGAACAAAAAAAAAATCACATTATTACAAAAAAAAAAAAAAAAAAAACTCACACTAAGGTCCTGTATGCACATAAAAACTTCATCCACGTCATTGAAAATATTGGCACCGGTATGAATCATAAAAGACTTTATTCATGATGGTATTGGAAAAATCAATTTTCTATCGCACATAATTTGAAAAAAATATAAAAAAGTGATTGGTACACAACAGTTATGTACTATTCTAGAGACATAAGATGGGATTCATATGGTGGGTTCCATTACATGAGTTCCACGTGAAATTTATTCCATATCTTTAAAATCTTATAATTGTTGTGCAGGAGTTATTTTTTAAAAATATAAATGGAGAGTATTTACATTGACCAAACCTCTGTCCACTTTGGTGGGTGATTTGTGACAGGCCGGCCGGCTTCGATAAATGCCGGGCTCTTTGTTTAATCGCGGTCCTCCTTGGAGGCTGGATTAATTGGATGGATCTTCAAATCATTGTCAACGTAGGTGGCACTGTGGCAGCATGGGTGGTGCATGGATTTGGCTTACATGCTGTAGTTTAAATAACAGCAGATCTGTTGTAGTTTAAACCAACGGCCAAGATTGAAAGTCTTTTTAAAACCTAAAAAAGTTACCACTCTTGCCGGTCACCCTTCTTTTCTACTGGCTCAAGCCGCCCAACGTCCTCTCTCTTCATTTTTTCTCCTCTAAACTGCTTTTTCTCTCTCTCAACTGGAAGAGAAAGACTGAAAGAGAAACACAATATCCCAGATACAAACACATCCAAATTTAGAGTTTGTTTGTTTTGGCCCTCTTGAAAATTCTCAACGTCATCAAAGTCCACGGATTGTGCTTTAACGGGGAGTTCCTCTCCTCAATTCTCTACAGATTTTTTTTTTCCTTTCTAAAATTTGCCCAAAGGTCTTTTCCACCATGAATCGGCTGCCCAATCTACGATTTTACAAGATTGGGTGCTTCTCTCCTTCGCTTACACTTCCATGGCTGTTTTGTCCATTTAAATTCTTCTTTGTCTCTATCTATCGAGTTGTAGTTTGCAATTTAGAGTTCATACTCCCTTATGGGAAATGGGTGCCTTTTGTTGTAAAGAGGGAGAGCAAACTGTAGAGGCAAACAATCTTCACAACAGAAGGCTCCACGAAAAAAAAAATGGAGAGGAAGTAAAATGAAGAAGGAGGAAATAGAGCCAAATGAAAAATGGTAACCGGCAAAACCTTTAAAGTTTGGAAAGTAACCAGCTTTTTCTATATTTAAAATAGACTTTTAATCTTGACCGTCAGTTTAAAGTACAGCAGATATGTTGTTATTTAAAGTACAGCATGAAAGCCAAATCCGTGGTGCATATATAACTACAGAATTCCAAGAAGACTGTCTATCTTCTTTGTGAGGTTAGTTGATTGCCATAATGACTATGGGAACTGTCATTAATTGGTTACCGTATTTGGTCTACTCTGCCTTGTTTACCGCATCTTAACTTAATACAATTCAATAGAGTCAAATATAATAAAAATATCGTCATTTTCCTCCCTTACATTGTGTGTGTGTGTATATATATATATATATATATATATAATAAATTTGGCTTCAGTGTTGTAGTTAAAACTTAAAATTACTATTAAAAAATTAAAGGCCAAGATTTAATTTGAATTAAACCAAAACATTTAAAGTAAAACCTTTAACCCCGTTTAAGGGTAAAACGAAAATTACAAAGGAAAATAAAAGAAAAAGCTCTCTCTCTCTCTTTGCATCTATCGCTCCCTCACAAAGTCACAAGGACTCACAGTCATACACTTTCTATCTATTCTCTCTCTAACCTCAACCTGATATTCGAAACTCTCCTTCAATCTTTATAAAAATGGATAATTGTATCGTTGGTCCATGAAATATGTCATAATTATTTTTCACTTCCTATGGTTTAAAGTTCATGGGAGGTCCTTGTGGTTAGCAATAATTACAAATCAATCCTTACCATCAAATTCCGTTAAAAATTTTAGGGTTAAATATATATTTGCCTACTGTGTTTTACGAACTTTATTTTTTGCCCCCTTAGTTTTGTTGTGTATCAAAATTTGTACATGTGGTATGGGAAAAGACGGAAATGGTACATCCGTCCAATTTTTCGTCCAAAACTAACGTCCATCCACGTCATCCTACAGGTGTCGTTGTACATGCGCGACACCTGTCCCCGTGGCACACCTCAGCGCTGACGTGGCTACCATTTTTTTCATTATTATTTTAATGATTTCTTATATATATATATATTATAATAATAAAAATTAAAAATTAAAAATTGGGGTGGTTGCCACCCCCATTTTGGCCAAGGAGGTGGCCTCAAGGTACCATTTCTGATACTTATTCAAACCACAAGGGGCACATCATGAAATTTATAAAATCACAGGGGTATATATGGGAAAAAAAATTGTGTTTAAGTAACAAACATTTAGTCATTTTTTGGGTTATATCAATTGGTTACGCATATAATTTTGTGTTTCCAATTGTTACATATGATTGATTGTGTTTTGTTTTGTCTTTTTTTTTTTTTTTTTAAGGGTTCAATTCTTGTCAACATGTTATTTTGATACACAACAGTGCCACGTGTCGCAAATAAGACGTGTCCATCTTAATAAAAAAAATATAAATATATTTTAATAAATAAATAAAGTTATTAAAAAAATAATAATAAATAAGTTTATTTATTTATTTTTTAATAAATTTATATTTTTTTATTAAGATGAACATATGTCGCCATCTTATTTGCGACACGTGGCCCTGCCGTGGCTTTTAACAAAATCTGTTAAAATTTTTAATGAAATTTGACGGTAGGGATCGATTTATAATTATTGCTAACGATAAGGACCTCTCATTAACTTTTTAAATCATAAAGACTAAAAATTAATTATGGCATATCACATATACCAACCGTACAATTATCCCGTATAGAAATACTCTTGTGTTTTGGATCCAGCTTTAAATTTAATGCCCGAGCTTCAACCATTGCCACAACTCCCACCCCTTCCAGGACTTCCCTTTCTGCCTATTCCTGGAATTGAAAGACTACAAATTCAAAACCTGCTGAATCTTTGCAAGATAAAAAGGAAGCCCACCCGGACCTTTTCCTTCCACCACCAAATCCTTTTCAGCCACCTCCACTTATCCCGAACCCATTTCAGCCTCAGCCAGCACCGTTGATTCCTTTGCCACCAATACCAGGTTTAACTCCATCACCACCACCCGCCGGAGTAGTCCTCGGACTCCCTTTCGACGTCGTTCACGGGTTGGAACCCTGGAAGAGGGAGGCATCCACAGGGCCTCGGTCCCGTGCTATCGCAGACATCGAAGCTCCCGCACAAGCCGTACACGCGGCACACGCTGTCGTCCCCAACTCACCGTAGTCCAGTGGCAGATGAGCTCGAGCTTCTCCGTTCAAGAAGAATATGGCAGGGAAGATTTGTAAAATGCTAGTGTGTGTTATTCATCCAAAAAAAATATATATATATATATACTAGCGTGTCTGCATATTTCCCCCTTTCTCAAACGGCGTTTATTTTTCAGTGTTGCTTAAATAACTGAAACGACACTGTTTTTGGTGAAACAAATTTGGACCCTTTATTTTTCCACAGCACTGAAGCCAGATCCATATATATATATATATATATATATATATATATATATATATATATATATATATAACCCGTGTCCTTCTCAGGAGTCTAAGACATTTAAACAAATAAAAGCCTTCTGTCTACCAAGAGGAAGTTTTTTGTTTCTTTTTTCCTCTTTTTCCGATGGCAATAGTTCTTAGATCACTTCATTTTCTGATACTTGTCTATGTTTCCTATACTCTCTTGGCCCTTGCTCAAGATGAAAACGGCTTCATCTACAATGGCTTCCGTGATCATCAAGCCAATCTGAGTCTTGATGGACTCGCAAAAATCCACCCCAATGGTCTATTGCAGCTAACCAATCTTTCACAAAACGTAGTTGGTCGTGCTTTCTATCAATGTCCAATGAAATTCAACACAACTTCATCTCTTTCATTTTCTACAAACTTTGTGTTTGCCATGGTTCCTCAAGTGAAAAAGCTTGGTGGTGAAGGCATCGCCTTTACCATCAGTCCCTCGAGAGACTTCACCCATGCTGAAGCAAATCGGTATCTGGGGCTCTTCAATGATTCAAATAACAACTCTTCTACAAACCACATCTTGGCCATCGAGCTTGATCCTGTTCCGGGGGCTGATTTTGGAGATATTAAAAATCATGTGGGAATCGATGTCAACAGTATAAATTCTGTTGAATTTGTTCCTTCAAAGTATTTTTCCAATAAAGAAGGGAAGAATATAATTAAGCTTAGAGCTCACGAGTGGGAAGCCAATGCATCTTTGGATAGACTACAATGAAACAGAAAAGTTACTGAATGTAACACTTGCCCCAACCAGAATTCCAAAACCAAACAGGCCTCTCTTGTCAAGACACATCGACCTGTCTCAAATTCTCTTGGAATCCATGTATGTTGGTTTCTCTTCAGCCACAGGTACACTTGCAAGTGACCACTACATTCTTGGATGGAGCTTTAATAAAAGTGGACCATCACAAAGCCTTGATGTTTCAAGCCTTCCTACACTTCCAAAGAGGAAAGAGATACCAAGCCTTGTGCTCATCACTTCTCTCGTAGCAGTAGCGATCGTGCTGATAACCGTCGCTGAAGCTGTTGCTTACATATTGAGGAGGAAGAAATATGAAGAACTACGAGAAGATTGGGAAGAGGAGTACGGCCCCCACAGGTTCAGCTATAAGAATCTCCACAAAGCAACCAAAGGTTTCAAAGACACGGAACTTCTTGGAGAGGGAGGCTTTGGAAAGGTTTATATAGGAACACTTCCTTCAAATGTACAAATTGCAGTAAAGAGAGTCTCCCATGATTCAAAACAAGGGATGAAGGAATTTGTGGCAGAGATCGTCAGCATGGGAAGGTTGAGGCATAGGAACTTGGTGCAGCTCCTGGGCTATTGCCGGCGAAGGGGAGAACTCCTCTTGGTGTATGATTATATGCCCAACGGAAGCCTTGACAAGTTCTTGTATAGCAATGAAAAACCAAACCTTAACTGGGTTCAACGATTTCGAATCATCAGAGGAGTAGCATCTGGCCTTCTTTACCTCCATGAAGAGTGGGAGCAAGTTGTTCTCCACCGAGATGTAAAATCAAGCAATATTCTTTTGGATGCTGAATTAAACGGAAAGTTAGGAGATTTTGGCCTTGCAAGATTACACGACCATGGTACCAATCTCCAAACCACAGGTTTGGTTGGGACCGTGGGTTATTTGGCTCCGGAGCTCTACAGAACCGGAAGGGCAACCACTTTCACTGATGTGTTTGCTTTTGGGGCTTTCATCCTCGAAGTGGCTTGTGGAAGGATGCCTTTAAAGGTACAGGCCCAGGGACAGGCTGAACAGGTGATTTTGGTTGATTGGGTCATTGAGTGTTGTAGAAGAGGAGCTATCCTTGATACTAGCGATCCTAGATTGGAAGGTAATTATGTGGTGGAGGAAATGGAATTGGTTTTGAAATTAGGCCTTCTTTGCTCTCATGCAATACCAGCTGCTAGGCCCAGCATGAAGCAAGTGGTGCAGTTTTTGGATGGCGATGCTGATCTGCGGGAATTACCACATTACAACGCTTCTTTTGATGCCATTACAAGTAAAGAATCATATGATTTCTTGTCATATCCTTTTTCCCTGGCTTCTGCTCCTTCCATGTCTAGCACTGATTCAATCCTGAGAGGCGGTCGTTGAATTGGCTGTCTCGTGTTAGGAATAGTGCCTCAAATCTCAATTATTTTGTAAGACATTCTTATTTAAATTGAGTAAAGTTGTTATTCGACGATATATGAACATTGGGCATATAACTTATTTAGAGCATTTTTAGTAAACTTTGGCTATTTTAATGAGCCAATTAGTTGAAGTAGTCCAAACTGAATTCCAAGCAGCCTCACCAATTTAGTTAAGTAAATAGTACTCACTAAAACAATAAAAAAAACTATAAAAATTTCTCCCTTCATTTTTTTTTTTTATTATCACACAGAATATTTAAAATCATAAACCTTGTAGTTTACAATTAAATGTTTACAATCATTAATGGAACTGGACATTCCATTTGATAAAACTATAAAACATCAATCATGATAATCTATCTTAATTATGTGGTGACTTTTGATTAATATGTAAATGCGGATACAATGCAATGAACAGACTACCAGAGTTGTCATTCTTCTATAACACTGTCAAAAGGAATGATGTAAAACTCCGTAACATCTTATAATATTGATTCTAAATTTTGAGAGAATCATTAACTCAAATGTAAATTACCAAATTACAAATATTTGATATGCCAAAAGAATTACAACAAATTAAGATATACACATATTCAAATGTAAATTACCAAATTCCAATATTGATATCACGTTGGTGAAGTTGTTGGTACAAGTGCATTATCTTCTTTATCTTCTGCATTATCATTATCTCTTTAACTCAAGTCTGAGGCTGCATCATCTTCTTTTGAATCTGCTGATATATCTTCAATTACATCTATTCACTAACCCCAAGTATAAATAAACAAGCTGTGATACGTTAAATCAGTCTTTATAGGGATTTTACCCATTATGTAATAAAACGTTAGTATCAGCGTTCTGTTAACAGTTCCAATGGTTGAGGAAGGAGGTGAAAATGAGCACTCGAAGGGATAAATGGAATCTGGATGCCATACAATGGGGCGACGCGTGAGAATCACACACAGGGGTGGAACCACGCACCTTGACCGCCCACCACCACCATCCAAACTTCAACGTAATCACCATGTACAAATTCTTTTGTTAAAAAAAATAATAATAATAATAATAATTTTTTTTTTTTTTTTTTATGAAAGACCTTCAAAAAAAAAAAAAATTGTTTTTTTTTTGAAAAGTGTTCTTTTTAGTTTTGCTCCTCCCATCTAAAATTAAAGTTTCAACTCCTGCTCACGCGCCGGTGGAATGGCTGGTTAGAGGACGGCTCGTGGTGGATTGGGGGATGGGGGCAGGAAGACCGATGGAGGGGCGCGTGTGTGGAAAAGACAGACAGGTGGTGGTAGATCAAGAAAAGCCACGAAAAAACCGCAGGTGATCTCATTGGAGGGAATGAAAGAGGTGGTAATGATATTAATTAATGGTGGATTCAGGATGGTATGAATTTGTTTAGCGTAACATTTCAGAAAATATGGCTCCGCTTCTTTAAGTATGGGAAAAAGAGTAACATTTCACCTGCCCTTTGACGTGGCACTCATTTTTCTTTGTAAAAATTCTGCACATTTCTCGCTCACATTTTTAAGTGCGTATATATATATTACAGTAAAATTATTATCGAATTTGACTTTTCTTAACAGTGAGTAAAGTATAAAATAGTATTAAATTTAAGGGATATGTTATTCTTACATCACATTACCTTACATCAATTTTACATTAAGATATATTGTTAAATCCTAACGGAGTACCCAAAATAACCTTTTTTCTAAAGGATAAAAAAAAAAAAAAAAAAAAAAAATGTTAGGATTTTGTAATTGGTCAGAATTTAATGAAATTTACAAAAATACTCATGTATAAATCTTTAAAAAAATTTATAATTTTTTTTAAAAAAAAAAACAAACAGGGGTATTTTCATTTTTTTTCGTGGCTTTTCTTGATCCCCATTTACTCACTTTTCTTAATTTGCATTTGCGTCTTTGGTGGAAAGACCTTTCAAAAGATATGGAAAATGAAAAAGAAAAGTTAAAAAAGAGAGAGAGGAGGAAGAAAGGAGGAGGGATGGAAGGGAGAAGCTGTAAGGGGTATTAGTTAGGGGTATGTAAGGGATATTAGGAAAATAAGTTGTAACGGTAGAATATACCTTTCAGAATATGATCTGTGTTAAGAGTCTATAAAAGAGAATCATGACCGTAAGAAGAAGGCATGGAAAAAGAATAGAGTATTGAGTAAAGTAGTTTCAAGAGAGCCAAGGCCTCTCAAAGAGACCGTAGTTTGTAGGAGAGTTTTGGCCTCTCGAAGTGCCAATTATAGAGATAGGCCTCTCGAAGTGTCTTTATCATTTCAATTCTTGTTTATCTAGTATGTTCTATGTTTTTATTCGTTAAATCCCCCTTTATGTAAGAAAAGTCCATTACAAGTGGTATCAGAGCCGTTCGATTCTTCACCCATAGCTTCCAAATCGTCTAGAAATTTTTCTTTCCGATCGAGAGCGTCCTCAACGAAGCAGCGAATGCAAGTTCAGATTTGAAAAAAAATTTCCGATCTAGAGCGTCCTGAACGGAGCAAAGAGTGCAACTCTGTGATATACTCAAGAAGAAGCGACCACAAATGTCCACATTTGTGAAGCAGGATTTGGCAGAGGCGATGCCAGAGATTCGAATATATCACTGCTGAAATTGAAACGACTTAATGCAACTCTTCAAGATTTGGAGATTCAGAGCTACCAAGCTGTTCACAGAAGTCAGGGGCGGTCCTACATTGGGGTCAAGGGGGGCCCTGGCCCCTCTAAGCCCCAAAATTTTCCCCTAAAAAAAAAATAATAAAAAAAAAAAATCAAAAAAAATTAAAATTAAAATTTTACCCCCTAATTTTTTAATTTTTTTTAGTTTTACCCCCTCAATTTTTTTTTTTTTTTTTTTTTGTTTCAATTTGGCCCCTCCATTTTTACAAGCCTGGGTCTGCCACTGACAGAAGGTCTCGCATTATCGGGAGGAGATCCGCACGTGCGGTGGCTGAAGCGGACGCGCCGAATGCCGCTGTCGCGGAGCAGCAACGGACATTGAACCGGAGGTTCGAGAAGCCGAACTAGGGACAGTAGCCTTGGACTAGTTCCGATTAGGGTTGGCAATTTTTGACACGACACGAAAAAATCGAGTTTGGGTTTGTTATAATCGGGTTCGGGTCATAATCGGGTTGACCCGATTATGACCCGATTGCACGGGTTGACCCGATAACACGATTACCCGCCAACACGATTATAACCCGATTACGCGGGTTGACCCGCCAACACGATTATAACCCGATTAAAAAAAAAAAAAAAAAAAAAATGAAGGTTGAAACATGTGAAAACAGTGAAATTGATGTCGTGTCGGGTAAACGGGTGACACGTTTTTTAGTCGGGTTTGTCGGGTCATGTTCGGGTTACTCGATTATTAATCGGGTCGTGTTCGGGTCACGTGTCACAACCCGATTAATAATCGGGTTCGGGTTGACACGTTTGTATAATCGGGTCAGTCGGGTTGACCCGAACCCGAATTGCCAACCCTAGTTCCGATGCTTTTCTCTTTTCGTTGGAAGAGAGAGGCATGAGAAGCTTCAGGAAGAGGGAGGACTTTTTACGGTCACAGTCAATAACATCACAGTCACTCAAGAAAATGTCCAGGTTCATTGTATTCCCTGTGATGGAATCAGATAAGGTTCATTGTATTGTACTCCTTATTAGAAGAAGACTGTAGAAGAATGTAGAAGCTTGCAGGTCCACATGATGGGTGTCCAAGCGTGCATCATGACTCCTGATGGAATTAGAGAATCCAAATGCATGACTGGGAGCGCCTGTTGGCAATTCATGAATTTTTAAAAAAAAAATAAAAAATAAAAAATAAAAAAGAAGAAGAAGAAAAGAAAGAAAGAAAGAAAGAAAACAAGGGTTATGCGTGGGAAAGACTAGCTGGAGCTTCTGGAAGGTTAACGGGAGCAATTATTGGGCTGCAATTTATTTGGGCTTTTTTTGTGAATAGCATGACTGATGGGTCTCTTCTTTGTAAGCACACCTTGCAGGTGTTTTTAAGGGGAAGGGAATGCAAGGGGTATTAGTTAGGGGTATGTAAGGGATATTAGAAAAATAAGTTGTAACGGTAGAATATACATTTTAGAATATGCTTTGTGTTAAGAATCTATAAAAGAGAATCATGGCTATAGGAAGAAAGCATGAAAAAAGAATAGAGTATCGAGTAAAATAGTTTCAGGAGAGTTAGGGCCTCTCAAAGAACCCGTAATTTGTAAGAGAGTTTTGACCTCTCGAAGTGTCAATTGGAGAGATAGACCTCTCAAAGTGCATTTATCATTTCAATTCTTGTTTATCTAGTATTTTCTATGTTTTTATTCGTTAAATCCCTTTTCATGTAAGAAAAGTCCATTACAGAAGCAGGTTATTGGAGAGAAATTCAGAGAGAGAGTTTTGACCTCTCGAAGTGCCAATTGGAGAGATAGACCTCTCAAAGTGCATTTATCATTTCAATTCTTGTTTATCTAGTATTTTCTATGTTTTTATTCGTTAAATCCCTTTTCATGTAAGAAAAGTCCATTACAGAAGCAGGTTATTGGAGAGAAATTCAGAGGGTGTCGTTTTTGTGTGTGTGTGTGTGTGTGGGTAGTTTCAGAAGGGCTTGACTAGTTGAGATCCCACCAAGATTCTAATCCAATTAACGGAAAGCCCAATAGTATTCTAGCTGAAAAGCCATTACCTGAAGTTGCAACTTATATCTTGATGAGCTTCATTAATGTACAACAACAAGATTGCTTTCATGAAATGGTAAGACAGATAGGTTGATGAAGTTTCAACCAGATGATCTTCCAATGCTATGCCAGGATACAAGTGTACAGACTAACCAAAATCTTGGCGTATTGGAAGCTCAACTAATCATTTCGACAGATACGAGCTTTCACTTAGAAATTTTGGACTCGATCTCTTCCAAGCTCAAACCTTTGGTCTCTGGGACAACGAGCAATACAAACAAAAGTGACAACAAAGCAATAGCCCCAAAAAGAAGGAAGAGGTTTTCCGCTCCTAGAATCTCCTGCAATATTTAGTAGTACTCCATATTCAATCAATCACCGGAGAATGAAAACTATGAACCATTAGATACCAGCTTTGAAAGAAATGGATTGATAAAAGCAAATCAATACCTTCAATGGTAAGAAAGCAAAGGTCACAATGGCATTTGAACCAAAGTTAGTAAGAACTGCAAGACTGATCCCTCGCCCTCTTGTCCGAAGTGGGAATATCTCCGACACCATAAGCCAACTGATCGGCCCAAATGATATCTGAAAGACCATTCAAAGGACAGAAATCTAATAATGAATCAAAATTCCCATCAACCGTGTCAGGAGGAAAAACTTGTCACTACTCATCAGATATTAACTGCTTTCCCATTCATTTTTCTTTCTTTTTTTCCAGAAAGTTCTAAAAATCAAGGTAGCTCTCTAGAGTATAATTTTCTATGGATGTTAAAAAAATAAATGATATTCAGCCATCTTTTGACACGATAGAAGTGCTCCTCATCGTTACAGTCGAAAGAAATAGTTCCAATCTTTAAAAGAGAGAATGATTACCTGGTAGCAACCAACATAGAGAAGAAGACCAGCTACAGCAACAAAAGGAAACCCTCCAAGAAACTTATAATAAGCAGAAAGCAGAAATAAAGAAATAGCCTGTGGTAATTTAGAGAAAAGCATAGTTCAGCTTTCATCATGTTTTTTTAAATGAACATTAAATAATGCATGATACGTAGTAGATTGATAGTCATATGATGTATACCATGCCGCTGACACCTCCAATTAGCAGGGGTCTTCTCCCAAGATTATCTACTTTCAGGATAGCTATCCATGTCATCAGTAACTGAAGGAGGAAAACAAACACAAATGAATCATTATTAGCATTACCAGAAGATATAAAGGCGGGGAGACACTTTCCCCTATGTTCAAAGACATCATGAGAAGATTATTAAACATACTTTGAACACACCAATTACAACTGAAACTCGGGTAGCATCAGAGGCAGCGGAGAACCCAGCAGTCTTGAATATCAGAATCACAAAGAATATCATTTAAGTTAGGCAAACTGAGATAAAGGAATAGCATTTTATCCAAAGAACAGATTAGAGTTCAACCATCACTTACCTGAAGTATTGGACCTGCATAATATAGAACACTTGGTTGCCCAGTTATCTGTCACAGTCAGGTGGTAAATTGGCTTACCAACAAGAAAAACTCCACATTTCTTCATTACATGCTTGTTTGAACTTGACTTTAAAGAGAAATTCATAGCAGCAAAAAGGAAGAAATACCTGTTGAAAAAGGACCAAACCTCCACCAATTAGAAAGGCTTTCAAACTTGGGCCTTGAAAGACCTCCAAGAAACTGCCCTCAGATTCCTGATCCGCATATGCATATTTCAATGAGACAAAGGTGTCTTCTATTTGCCTCTCAGACAATTTGTCACCAGGACGACGGCCCCTTAGTTTGCTCAGGGCAACAATGGCTTTCTCTTTGTAATCTTGTACAGAGCCTTTACCTTGTACAGCCCTAAGAAGTAACCAGCGGGGAGATGGTGGAAGACTCCACATGCCTAGTCCCATAATTAAAGCAATTGGTGCACTAACTCCAAACATGTAACGCCACCCACCCACTACATCAATCTGAAAGCTTCCAACAAAATAACCCAACTGCAGAAAATTTCATTTCCAAGCTCAGTTTATTTTTATTTCAGACAAGAAAGTGAACATAGAGAATAATATAAGAGTAAACAATACCAGAATCCCCAGAACTATGAAGAGTTCCTTCAAAGATACTAGAGTTCCACGAATCTGAGATGGGCAAGTTTCTGCGATATAGAGAGGAGCCCCATGCATGGCCTGCCGAATTAACTCACTTATAAGAAGGTTAGAACATGACTAGGTACTAATAGCAGCTAAGACTGCAGAAAAGAAGAGGGGGTGTTTCAAAGAAGCCCACCAAACCAATACCGAGGCCATAGAGCAGCCTTCCTGCTAAAAGGACACCAAGGCCAGGAGCATAGGCCGTGATCAGACCACCAAGAGCATATAGCACAGCTGCTATGATAAGCTCTCGCCTCCTCCCTTTGTGAGAAAACCCATTATATTGGAAAGAAAATCATAAAAAAGCTCCAAACTTCAGGAAAGAGTAAATAAGGACATACCAAGGAAGTCTGCAATTGGGTAGACAAGAAGAGAACCAAAAAGAGCTCCATAAAGAGAACCACTGACCTGTATTCAAGTCAATATTAAAAGAATGGATTGAACATAAAACAAACTGCAAGTGTCCCAAAAAATGGCAGAAGAAATGTAACTCTGATACTCCAACCATACCACAAGTCCAAGCTGAACAGCCGAAAAGTTGAACCAAGTTGTTCCACTGAGCTCAGGTGACTAACAATCATCATTGTAACAACAAAAAATGTATATGCTTAAATGGGCTGTATAAGACACCTAAATGGATCGGTGGTTATCAAAACAACGAGAAAGATTACTAAAAGCAAATTAAATATATAACAAAGAAGTCAATAAACAAAATATGCACCTGCAATGAGATGGTAGCACCAGAGGTGGCACCGATGTCATACCCAAATAACAAACCTCCCAAGGCTGGGAACAAAAACCTAAAAATTGCAGGAACAAAGTTAAATTTAGGCAATGATTTGTTTATCTTTTCAGAGAAACATATTCGTACTAAAACCTCAGTCACGCATTATTTCTTGATCCACTTTACTCTCTTCTATAATTTTTTAAGTACTACTCTTGCTTTCAAACCAAAACTAAAACAGAGTAATTCAATATGGTAATCAAGGTTGAAGGTCCAATTTTGCGATTGCATTCATACATCCTGAAATTCATAGCTTGAAGTAAACAATAACAAATAAATGATACTGTTATCACATGTGATGCAAGAGCTAACTAATTTAGGATTTTAGATACCCATCAAATTCATCCAAAATACAGAATACCCATTATAAAAATAAATAAATAAATAAATAATAAAAACATGAAAAACACACATGAAATGAAGAGAAAGTGGTAGAGACGCACGGCAGAATCACAGAAGACCAAGCAAAATGCTCCTGATACGTTGCGTCAGAGGCAAGCGTGTCATCCTCTTCCCCAGAAGCATACTCTTTCTGTACTCCCACCTGCCCACCAAACACAAAAACTATCACCCAACAAATCATAGAAGCAAAAAAAAAAAAAAAAACAAAATGGGAGATTTTGGGTCCTCACATGGAATCGGGGTCGACGGCCAGAAAGCAAAGGTAATTTTGAGAACATGGGAAATTTGGCCTTGAAATGGGTGTTACAAGTTGAACATGATTGTGTGCTAATTTGGGTGTAAGAGATGAGTGCTTGTAATGGCTTTGTTCGGCGAGTTGGGTGTGACTGTGAGAGCCTGAGGTTGAACAGAGGTTGAACAGAGGCACTGCAAGCCATAGACGGCAGTGTCAGTCAGTGTGACCGGAGTGGATGATCAAGGTGTAACGGGTTCAGGCTCCCGCTTTATCTTATTCTTTTCATTTGTGGTCCGATTTTGATACTTTCGAGTGAGTTTTGACTTTTTGATTTTTTTGGCACCGACGATGGCTTCTCATAACCATCTCCGATCTTCGTATAATCATGTTTTAAATTACCATTAAATTTATGAGTTTTATAAATTTAAAAATAAAAGATGAATTTATATCGGATTTTGGCAGATGATTGGCCATCGTATGCTCTCATGGGTGATGAATTTTTTTTTTTTTTTTTTTTTTTTACAATATTCGTTCTTATTGAGAACTCCATAGCAGAAGCTGGTATCATGACATAGTGACAACATATTCTCTAATTACAATATCATAGATTTGATAATGAATTTCTTTCATCTAGATTTTGATCATAATATAGGTGACAACTTCTTGAGTCTCAAGCTAAACAGTAAACTATCATATTTGTCTTTTGCTAACCTAAAAGAGTGCGGTCCAAATTTTATATACCTTTCACTAAGGGTGTGTTTAAAAATGCGATTTCGTAGACAATAAGTGTGATTTTAAATCAAATCGCAAAATATAATTCGTTTAGGAACTGCGTTTTTAAAAATTGCGATTTGAAAACGCAGAAAATCTGCTTTTTCAAATCGCATGTAAGATGATGCTTTTTTTAAAAACGTTAAATTTTAAAGGCTAATTTACGATTTTAAATGGTAAACTGCCTTTTTTGCCAAACGCTTAACTGCATTTTTAAAAATTAATTTTTTCAAATCGTACATTTTAAAATCGTGATTTTAAATCGTACTTTTTGAATTCGCAAACCCAAACGAATCCTAAGTGCCCATATCGACTTGCATTGGGCGTTTCTGTTTCACAGTCTCGCATAATTTGCAACGCATCTCTTTTTAGATAAATATGGCCGCTCACGATTTAATTCAAGAAGCTGTAGTCCATAAAAAATAAATAAATAAATAAAGTCCAATTCTTTACTATAAAGATTATGCTTGAAGTGCCGCCATGGGTGATGATGTTATGACAAGGTACAGAGTAAATATTCTCTTAATTTAGAAAGTAGAAAAAAGTTGCATTTTATGTCGTTTAATCAATTTTATTGAAACGTATTTGGACCATAAAATTGGAAAGGTACAGCTCACTTGTTTTGGAAGTAAAGAATCAATGCTAAGAAAAAGGGAAATGCTTGGACATTATAAATCGGGTGATAATTACATATTTCATAAAAAGTAAAGTTATATATTATATTTATTATATAATGTTAATATAATAGTTTGAGATAATTGTATTGTTGGTCCCTGTAGTATGTCATAATTATTTTTCATTCCCTATGGTTTAAAAGGTTCATGGGAGGTCCTTGTGGTTAGCAATAATTATAAATCGATCCCTACCGTCAAATTCCGTTAAAAATTTTAACAAATTCCGTCAAATGCCATGGCAGCGCCACGTGTCGCCAATAATATGGCGACACGTGTCCATCTTAATAAATATTATAAATTTATTAAAAAATAAATAAATAAACTTTTTTTTAAAAAAAAAAAAAAGAAAAGAAAAAGGGGAAGCAAAGAGGTGGCCCAGCCACCCCTTGGCTTCAATTTTTTGTTTTTTTCTGTTTTTTTTTTTGTTTTGTTTTTTAAAAAAATAAGTTTATTTATTTATTTTTAAAATATATATATATTATTTTATTAAGATGGACACGTGTCGCCATCTTATTGGCGACACGTGGCGCTGACGTGGCATTTGACGGAATCTGTTAAAATTTTTAACGAAATTTGGCTCCAGGGATCGATTTGTAATTATTACTAACCACAAGGACCTCTCATGAACTTTTTAAACCATAGGGAATGAAAAATAATTATGACATACCACAAGGACCAACGGTGCAATTACTAATTCCTTAAAAGAAAGACTTATTCAAAGTTAATGGGACTTCCATATTAACATTGTATGATAGTTATAAAATAAATAATTTTTAGTATTACTCTTTATAAAAATGTGTGCCTATTGCTAGAGATGGACTTAGGGAGGCCAGCATAGACTAATGTTGAGTATCAGTTAAATCCATGACAATAGGGGCATTTTTGTCCACCAAAACGCAACACTCGGTTAAGTCAGTTAATTAACCAACTTTATACCGATGATAACAATTTTCGACTATTTTAGTTAAGTTGGTTACATGTATTTCGGTTAATCAGTTAACCATGAGTTTTTATATCGAGCCAAGACTTTTTTTATGGGCGGCCAAAATGGTTTTTTTTTTTTTCGCTAAACAAGTGTTTTAAGGTTCAAAACAACATCGTTTCATTTCAAATTGATTGAATAAAACATAGCTCAGTTGAATCGGTTCGATTAACCACTTAAAAAAATCTATATTCCCTACTGAACCAAACCAACGTTGAAACCTTAGTTTTATTCCACCTATTGGCCACTAGAAGTCGGTAACAATTCGGGGGCGGTCGGGTATTCTGCCTACTCGTAGGGTCATGGTCTCTCCCCTCTTAAGAAAAGTTCTATATAAATATGTTTTAATATTTATTTTTGGGCCAAAAAAAAATTAATTTGGATCCTGACCATTAAAAGCAATCCAAAATTAAGCTTGTAAGAATACACTTCCAAAATTTAAGATTTTTGAAGTGGGGGTGAAAATGCAAATGCAAATGCAGATGCAGTTATTAGCAATATCCACATCTACAACATGCGGCTATCACTTTTAGATATTCACATCTACATCTACATTATGTGATTACTATATGCATCTTCATAGTTATTACGGTTATTAAATGCAGTTATTATCCGTTATCCGCATATAAGGTAATGAGGGTTTTAGATTACTATCTAAATCTATATGTAATATTAAATAATACAGTTATTACTATATTCAAGTTTAAATAAATTATGGTTAAATACCTTATTAGTACCTGAGTTTTAGACTTTTTTTTTTAATTTAATAACTAAGTTCTAAGTAGCCCACATATATATAGAGAGAGAGAGAGAGAGAGGAGAAGAGATGGCAAAGGGGATGGCAAAGGAGGAAGAAAGGAGGGAAAAAAGGGAGAAGCAGGTTATTTGAGAGAGTTTCAGAAGGGCATTATTATTATTATCATTTTTTTTTTTTTTTTTGTGGGTAGTTTCAGAAGGGCTTGACTTGACTTGTTGAGATCCCACCAAGATTCTAATCCAGTTAACGAAAGCCCAGTAGTATTCTAGCTGAAAAGCCATTACCTGTAGTTGCAACTTATATCTTGATGAGCTTCATTAATGTACAATAACAAGATTGCTTTCATGAAATGGTAAGACATATAGGTTGATGAAGTTTCAAAGAGATGATCTTCCAATGCTATGCCAGGATACAAGTGTACAGAGTAACCAAAATTCTTGGCGAATTGAAAGCTCAACTAATCATTTCGACAGATACGAGCTTTCACTTTGAAATTTTGGACTCAATCTCTTCCAAGCTCAAACCTTTGGTCTCTGGGACAACGAGCAATACAAACAGAAGTGCCAACAAAGCAATAGCCCCAAAAAGAAGGAAGAGGTTTTCCGCTCCTAGAATCTCCTGCAATATTTAGCAGTACTCCATATTCAATCAATCACAGGAGAATGAAAACTATGAACCATTAGATACCAGCTTTGAAAGAAATGGATTGATAAAAGCAAATCAATACCTTCAATGGTAAGAAAGCAAAGGTCACAATCGCATTTGAACCAAAGTTAGTAAGAGCTGCAAGACTAATCCCTCGCCCTCTTGTCCGAAGTGGGAATATCTCCGACACCATAAGCCAACTGATCGGCCCAAATGATATCTGAAAGACCATTCAAAGAACAGAAATCTAATAATGAATCAAAATTCCCATCAACCGTGTCAGGAAGAAAAACTTGTCACTACTCATCAGATATTAACTGCTTTCCCATTCATTTTTCTTTCTTTTTTTTCCAGAAAGTTCTAAAAATCTTGGAGCTCTCTAAAGTATAATTTTCTATGGATGTTAGAAAATAAATGAAATTCAGCCATCTTTTGACACGATAGAAGTGCTCCTCATTGTTATATTCGAAAGAAATAGTTCCAAAAGAGAGAATGATTACCTGGTAGCAACCAACATAGAGAAGAAGAGCAGCTACAGCAACAAAAGGGAACCCTCCAAGAAACTTATAATAAGCAGAAAGCAGAAATAAAGAAATAGCCTGTGGTAATTTAGAGAAAACCATAGTTTAGCTTTCATCATGTTTTTTTAAATGAACATTAAATAATGCATGATACGTAGTAGATTGATAGTCATATGATGTATACCATGCCGCTGACACCTCCAATTAGCAGGGGTCTTCTCCCAAGACTATCTACTTTTAGGATAGCTATCCATGTCATCAGGAACTGAAGGAGGAAAACAATCACAAATGAATCATTATTAGCATTACCAGAAGATATAAAGGCGGGGAGACACTTTCCCCTATGTTCAAAGACATCATGAGAAGATTATTAAACATACTTTGAACACACCAATTACAACTGAAACTCGGGTAGCATCAGAGGCAGCGGAGAATCCAGCAGTCTTGAATATCAGAATCACAAAGAATATCATTTAAGCTAGGCAAACTGAGATAAAGGAATAGCATTTTATCCAAATAACAGATTTGAGTTCAACCATCACGTACCTGAAGTATTGGACCTGCATAATATAGAACACTTGGTTGCCCAGTTATCTGTCACAATCAGGTGGTAAACTGGCTGACCAACAAGAAAAACTCCACATTTCTTCATTACATGCTTGTTTGAACTTGATTTTAAAGAGAAATTCATACCAGCAAAAAGGAAGAAATACCTGTTGAAAAAGGACCAAACCTCCACCAATTAGGAAGGCTTTCAAACTTGGGCCTTGAAAGACCTCCAAGAAACTGCCCTCAGATTCCTGATCCGCATATGCATGTTTCAATGAGACAAAGGTGTCTTCTATTTTCCTCTCAGACAATTTGTCACCAGGACGACGGCCCCTTAGTTTGCTCAGGGCAACAATGGCTTTCTCTTTGTAATCTTGTACAGAGCCTTTACCTTGTACGGCCCTAAGAAGTAACCAGCGTGGAGATGGTGGAAGACTCCACATGCCTAGTCCCATAATTAAAGCAATTGGTGCACTAACTCCAAACATGTAACGCCACCCACCAACTGCACCAATCTGAAAGCTTCCAACAAAATAACCCAACTGCAGAAAATTTCATTTCCAAGCTCAGTTTATTTCAGACAAGAAAGTGAACATAGAGAATAATATAAGAGTAAACAATACCAGAATCCCCAGAACTATGAAGAGTTCCTTCAAAGATACTAGAGTTCCACGAATCTGAGATGGGCCAGTTTCTGCGATATAGAGAGGAGCCCCATGCATGGCCTGCCAAATTAACTCACTTATAAGAAGGTTAGAGTATGACTAGGTACATAATAGCAGCTAAGACTGCAGAAAAGAAGAGGGGGAGTTTCAAAGAAGCCCACCAAACCAATACCGAGGCCATAGAGCAGCCTTCCTACTAAAAGGACACCAAGGCCCGGAGCATAGGCAGTGAACAGACCACCAAGTGCATATAGCGCAGCTCCTATGATAAGTTCTCGCCTCCTCCCTTTGTGAGAAAACCCATTATATTGGAAAGAAAATCATAAAAAAGCTCCAAACTTCAGGAAAGAGTAAATAAGGTCATACCAAGGAAGTCTGCAATAGGGTAGACAAGAAGAGAACCAAAAAGAGCTCCATAAAGAGAACCACTGACCTGTATTCAAGTCAATATTAAAAGAATGGATTGAACATAAAACAAACTGCAAGTGTCCCAAAAAATGGCAGAAGAAATGTAACTCTGATACTCCAACCATACCACAAGTCCAAGCTGAACGGCCGAAATGTTGAACCAAGTTGTTCCACTGAGCTCAGGTGACTAACAATCATCATTGTAACAACAAAAAATGTATATGCTTAAATGGGCTGTATAAGACACCTAAATGGATCGTTGGTTATCAAAACAATGAGAAAGATTACTAAAAGCAAATTAAATATATAACAAAGAAGTCAATAAACAAAATATGCACCTTCAATGAGAGGGTAGCACTAGAGGTGGCACCGATGTCATACCCAAATAACAAACCTCCCAAGGCTGGGAAAAGAAACCTAAAATTTGCAGGAACAGAGTTAAATTTAGGAAATGATTTGTTTATCTTTTCAGAGAAACATATTCGTACTAAAACCTCAGTCACGTATTATTTCTTGATTCACCCTACTCTCTTCTATAATTTTTTAAGTACTACTCTTGCTTTCAAACCAAAACTAAAACAGAGTAATTCAATATGGTAATCAAGGTTGAAGGTCTAATTTTGCGATTGCATTCATACATCCTGAAAATCATAGCTTGAAGTAAACAATAACAAATAAATGATACTGTTATCACATGTGATGCAAGAGCTAACCATTTTAGGATTTTAGATACCCATCAAATTCATCCAAAATACAGAATTAATGCCCATTATTATAAAAAAATAATAATAATAAATAAATAAACACACATGAATTGAAGAGAAAGTGGTAGAGACGCACGGCATAATCACAGAAGACCAAGCAAAATTCTCCTGAGACGTTGCGTCAGAGGCAACCGTGTCGTCCTCTTCCCCAGAAGCATGCTCTTTCTGTACTCCCACCTGCCCAACAAACACAAAAACTATCACCCAACAAATCATAGAAGCAAAAAACAAAACAAAATGGGAGATTTTGGGTCCTCACATGGAATCGGAGTCGACGGCCAGAAAGCAAAGGTAATTTGGCCTTGAAATGAGTGTTAGAAGTTGAACATGATTTTGTGCTAATTTGGGTGTAAGAGTTGAGTGCTTGTGATGGCTTTGGTCGGCGAGTTGGGCTTGACTGTGAGAGCTTGAGGTTGAAGAGAGGTAGAGTTGAGGCACCGCAAGCCATAGTAGGCAGTGTCATTTTGACCGGAGTGGATGATCAAGGTGTACGTAATGGGTTCATGGCTCCCGCTTTATTCTTTTGTGGTCCAATTTTGATACTCACTCAGTCACTCGTACTTCGAGTGAGTTTGACTTTTTGTTTTAAAGGGCACCGACGATGGCTTCTCATCACTACTCCAATGGGTAGTTTTCTTTTCTAAATCTAAGAAAAATATCAAAAAAAAAAATATTACATAAAATCATCCGCAGCAAATTTGTTACAGGTTCTTTTAAGTATCGGGAATGTTCTTTCCAATAGCATCGAAAATGCTATTGAGAAGCATCGTAGCATTTCTAATTATTATTATAATTATAAACTTGATTTCTCTTTTTTCACCTCTCCCCTTTCATCTCCTTATAATAATAAAATAATAAATAAAAAATAATATTTTAATGATTTAGAAAAAAATTCAGAGAAGTTATTGTACAATATTTTTAAATAAAGAAGTTAAAAATAAATTAAGTGTATGCTGCTGATGCTCTCATAACCATCTCCTATCTTCGTATATTCAAGTTTTAAATTACCATTAAATTTTTGAGTTTTATAAATTAAAATAGGGAAAAGTACACATAACCCTCTTAAACTATAACCTTATTGTCAATGTACCCCCTAAACTATCAATTGTGTCAATGTCCCCCCCTAAACTACCAAAAAATGTCAATATTCCTCCTAAGACCATCAAAAATACAAAAATGATCATAAATTTTTTTGAATAAGACAAAAATGTCCTTATAAATTCAAAAAAAAAAAAACTAAAACTAAAAAATTAAAAAAAAAAAATTATAAACGAAAAAAGAAGATTTTTTTTTTATTATTTTTTTTTTAAAAAAAAAAGTAAACGAAAAAATAACTGAAAATTATTATTATTTTTATAAAAAAAAAAAAAGAAAGAAAAAGAAAAACCAGTTTTTTTATTAAATTAAAAAAAAAAAAACAAAAAAGAAAAATTTTTTTAAAGAAAAAAAAACTGAAAATTAATAATTTTTTTTAAAAAAAAAAAAAAAAAAAAAAACAGTTTGTAATTTTTTTTTTTTGGAATAATTTTTTGTTATTTTATATTTTTTAATATTTTTTTTTTTAGTTTTTTTTTTTTTTAATAATTTTATGAATGACATTTCTGTCATTAGGGGGACATTGACATTTTTTGGTAGTTTAGAAGGGACATTGACAAAATTGGTAGTTTGAAAAATACATTGACAATGAGATAGTAATTTGATGGGAATATATCGGATTTTTTGGCAAATGATTGTCATCCCATGCTCTCATGGGTGATGATGTTATAGCATGCATTATGGTCCTTATGGACCTGCCATGGCTGGCCAAGGTACAGAGTAAATATTCTCTTAATTTAGAAAGTAGAAAAAGTTGCATTTTATGTCGATTAATCAAAAGTAATGCTATATATTATCCTTGTGTCCTTCTTTTGTTTTCCTAAAATTAATATGACTCTTAAAATTATCATTGGATTAAAATTCATTAGTGGTCTATTATAAATTTAATGATAATTTTAAGAGCCACATCAATTTTAAAAGCACAAAAAAAAATACAAGAGTGATATGTAACATTACTCTTAATCAATTTTTATTTAATTTGGACCATAAATTTGGAAAGGTACAGCTCACTTGTTTTGGAAGTAAATAATCATTGCTAAGAAAAAGGGAAATGCTTGGATATTACAAATTGATTGATAATTCATATTTCATAAAAAGTAATGCTATATATTATATTATATTTTATGTTTATTATATAATGTTGATATCGTAGTCTCAACTAATTTTTTAAAATAAAGACTTATTTAAAGGTTAATAGGACTATTACATCAGTATTGTATAATAGTTGTAAAATAAAAATGTAATTTCTAGTATTACTCTTTATAAAAATATGTGTCTATTACTAAAGATGGACTCAGAGGGGCTAGCATAGACTAATGTTGGGTATCGGTTAAATCGGTGACAATAAGGGCATTTTTATCCACCAAAACGTTACACTCGGTTAAGTCGGTTAATTAACCAACTTTATATCGACGATAACAATTTTCGACTATTTTAGTTAATTCGGTTACATGTCTGTCGCTAATCGATTAACCGTGAGTTTTTTATATCGGGCCAAGACTTTTTTTATGGGCCAAAATGGTTTTTTTTTTTTTTTTGTTAAACAAGTGCTCTATATTCAAAATG
The DNA here is from genome assembly GCF_958979055.1 of Alnus glutinosa. Lineage (NCBI taxonomy): Eukaryota > Viridiplantae > Streptophyta > Magnoliopsida > Fagales > Betulaceae > Alnus > Alnus glutinosa. Next base: position 24,649,819 of record NC_084894.1, read on the forward strand.
ACGTCGTTTCATTTTAAATCGGTTGAATAAAACACAGCTCGTTTGAATCAGTTCGGTTAACCGCCTAAAAAAATATCTACCTCCTACCGAACCGAATCGATGCCAAAACCATAGTTTTATTCCGTCTACTGGTCACTTAAAGTCGGTGGCAATTCGGCGACGGTCGAGTATTTTGACTTCTCGTAGGGTCATGACTCATGATATCCCCCCTTTTATTTTTGGGCCAAAAAAATTTAAAATGGACCTGAGTCCCTGACCATTAAAAAGCAATCCAAAATGCTTTTAAGTATACACGCCCAAAAGTTAAGATTTGAAGTAGACACCACCCAAAAATTCAAGCCGTGTCACACTTCTCGAATCTCCTATATAACTAAGTTTGTTTTTCTTGTTTCCTCACCACACGTACGGAACCCGCCGACACTCACATGGATTTTGATTGGAGAATGAATAAGCCGTGATTCACCGAATTGCTTTCCAATATATACCACCGAATTGTTCTATAAGCTCTGGTTACACGACTGTCTTTGTCTTAGAAAATATAAACCCCTATAAAAACTATTGTCCATACAATTTGCGGAAACACAATGCCCTTGTAAAAATAAGCATATATATGACCGTTACTTTTTACCTACCATTCAAAATTGATTTTTTTTTTTTTTTTTTCCGTTTCTGACTTTTTAACCGACCCCTTTGTTTACGCTTACTCAAGAAGAAAAGGTCGTAATTTTCCACGCTCTCTTTTTAGCTTCTTATTCTTATCCCACCACATGCCTTTCTTCAACCCAAGCCAATCTGAGAGTGATTATATTCTTGTGGGTGCCGCCAGAGATCATACCAAAACTTGTGACAAGTTTCACATCATCTCCTAATCAACCGATCGATGGATCAGAAAGAAGCCAAAGCCAAAGTGGGGAAGGCCCCCACCAGGCTACAGAAGCACGCTCCGGCATCTCTTCAGCTTGATAAGATTGCCGTCGCTGCTGCTGCCACCACCGGCCCATTCTCTGCCTCCGGTGAAACTCCGAAGGCAATTCCTTTGCTATCGCCGCTCGTTCTATCCCCAGAACCATTTTCGGAGACGGTAGAAAAGAGATTGTTGGAGAGCGGCAATGGGGAGAAGAGAAGTCTGGACTCACCAGCTGGTGGGTGGAAACATCCGGCTGTGGCTGCCTTCACCGAGCCCCCAAACCTGCTTACTCGCCTTCAATCACAATGCGTGCTGGTGGACAATGTGCAGTGACATTTTGGTGCCGCAGCTGTATATTGAATGTTTCTTTCTGATCGAGTATTTTTTTTGTCATGGTAGGTTTTGTCAGTTTTGTTGCCGGTGTCTACAAATAGGGATCCTTTCCTCCCTATCCAGTATCCACCATCTTTCTGCTTGTTTTATTGCATTTTCTTGAAGACGGAATTCTTGTCATCATTGATTTCTGCAAATGTGTCAAATGATGTCAATATGTGATAGCTTGTACGTTTTTATTTCTCTCTTTAATGTATATCTCTTTCTAACAAAAACCCTTTCTTCTTTGTTTTTTGTCCTCTTCTTTTGGTCGCTTTCTATGACAAAACCAGTTACAGAGAACTTCAGAAATAAATAATCAAATACGTTTCTGACGAGTTTTTTTGTTTTTTCTTTGTAACTACGGAAAATATTTTTAACATGATCGAGATGCAAATGCTTTGGTGATGCATGTTTACACAGAAACTTTCTTCGAGGAGAAAAGATCCACATACATCTCCTATATATTTTTATATAAACAAGTTTTAAATTCACCATTAAATTTATGAGACCCAATGTAGGGAATTGAAAAATGAAATTGTAAGAAATATATAAGAGATATATTTATATCATTTCTCTTCCCCAAATAGCCTTGCACAAGAAACCAATCAAATAAAAATTAAGATCCTTCAGGCTGCTGTCATCTAAAACACAACTGTGGGCTCTAGAGAGCCCAGATCTAATTTTGATTTAAAAAAAAAAAAAAAAAAAAAAAATAGTCAATATTATGAACTGGGAAAATATACAGAGGACCACGGTGGAAGGGTCAGGGGGATGGGTTTGATATTCAAATTTGACGGTTCAATAATAGAAATAGAGTGACCTTACTCTTCACAGTTCACACTAGATTTTCACACATGAGAAGCTACTTGCCACGTTAGTCAATATGAACCTGGCATAAAATTTAGTGAAGAAAAGCGTTACACAAAAATAAAAGTAATGCTATATACTACACTCTACTCTACTCGGTTGACATTGAAGTATTCATAAGCCCTTAAATTAGCCCTCGTTATATATATATATATAAAATCTGATTGCCCCCCCCCCCGACACATCAGCACAATGGAACAAGGGTATAATATTTAGCATTACTCTATAAATAAATACAAATGGCCAAGTGAAACCTCTAGGTCTTCCCCCCTTTATACGTGACTTGGCTGCAAGCTGGGGGGTGTCAACAAAACTATAAATAAACAGACTGCAATTGGTAGATTAACCAAAATGGTCAAGTATACAGAGTTGATGGAACTACATATTCCATTAGAGAAATGGTAAAACTTCTGCAAATGCCTCAAGTGCCATCCATTTAAAGGCCGAAAAAGCTCATTTGCTTTATGTACAACAGGCCAACATCCATCCCATCCCAGTCTTAAAAAGTATCAAGCATCTCTCTCTTTCTTCAAGCTCTCAATTAATAATAATAATTAAGGAAAAATTACTAAACACCCAATGATCCCTCTGCATTTGCTCTGCAAGAGCAACTGCCAGAAAATGGCAGAATAGATACTCTCCAATAAAATCAGAAGTCGAATTCTCCTGTTGCCTGCAGAGCATTCCAATGAAAACTTTTGAGCTAGGGTCCAGTACAGGATAAAAACAGAAAGCACAATAGAATTCCCATCAATCATTAGAGGAAAACTAACCTTGTTAAAGAGAATGTCTTTATTGTTTATGTGCATAATGCCATCCTTCAGCGAGCATTTCCACCTGCTCTTGGTACGCGTCACCTACCCACCCAAATGTATTATAATAGTCAGAAAAGTAAATATAGTAGCCCAATATGTTTTACGTATCTATTATGCATGATCTCACACACGCACAGAGAGTTACCTTATCAAACTGAGCCAAAACCAAATGCTGTGTGTTTTGTTCCTCTACTTCGTCTACATCATCTAAATCATCATCATCATTCTCATTCAGTGGGGGCTCATCGTCATCATCCTCTGCAACATCATTTTGAACAACTACAGCAGGAGTACCTGCTGGTATGTCTGGGGAAAAAAAAAAAAAAGGCAGCTACAACTTTAGAGAGACAAACTTATGCCACACCAATTTTAACCATTTCAAACTTTTAATCATAATCTTTATCGCACATATTCACAAGTTTTACCATTAGGAGCTGGTGTGTTGGCTATGTTGTAGTCTTCATTGAAAACTCCTTGATAATTGTATATCTGTAGAATGGGAGGGGAGGGGAGAAAGAAAAGAGATCAAGCACCCAATATTTTTTCTTTCTTTCTTTTTTTCTTTTCTGTTTTTTTGATAGTAGCACCCAAGATACTTGGGAAAATTTAAACCATCCAATCAATCTGTCAAAGTTCCGGCCTACCCTTTTTTTTTCAATAATTAATCGAGACATCATTAAAAGCGTAAGGCACCCCATGTACACATGAAATATATAAGCGAAGCCACCTAGGTAGTAGGAGCAAAAAGAACAAAAAAATCATGATAACTAATCAAAAGCAACATAAGCAGCTGTCCAACGATATAATGTGTTGAAGAATAAATATACAAAGTTTCAGCCTACCTACACACTGAACTCTATCCATTTATCCCAACTTCTGAAAAACTGACTATAAATTTTTCAGCTGACAATGCTGAGAATATGCATTTTAGGCTGTCATCAATCAATTGGAAATTCTTATTCTATACATGATCAAATCCATGAAGCACTACACTCCCTGAGGTCCAATATGGAGCCAACTCCCTTTACAAGCAATCAAATATTATGGCACTTTGTAGCCCAATGATTCGTTTGTTGGCCAAGATAGAGGGAGAAAAAGCAATCTTTTTTTAATTGATAGGTTACACATGCAACCAGTGGATTCTAAACCTGTGACCTCACCTCCCTATTCTTAGAGGGAGAGGAGGTGCCATTTGAGCCAGAGTTTCATTGGCAAAAATAATCTTTCCCCTCCTTCCCAGCAACCAGTAAGATATGGATCAATGGCCTATTGATGAAACGCACAAATGCAACTTCCACATAAAAATGAACAGGTGACAACCCACCCACCCACATTTAGATAAAGAGCCCACATGACTGTGATCAATCAATCGATCCACTTTTAAAGCAAAAGAAACATGAAGGATTTCTAAGAATACGCAAGGCAGATAAGTCCTCAGTCAGATCACAAGATCGGCCTCTACAGGCAATTCAGTGAAAATGCCTCAAACATAAGGTTTTACTCATGATACCAAACATTAGGCTAGGATATCAGTAACTGATATCAAATGGAAGTATACTAGGGCGAAGTTGGTATGCATGCCAGATACATACATATCTATATACAAGGGAGGGAAAATAAAACAATAAAAGCAAAGTATTTGTTTGCATACTGTCTTACAAATTGCAGAACCATACTTACATTGGGAGTAGAGAGGACATCATCATAAGGATCAGGAATCGGTCCATCAAGTTGAGGAATCTTTGAACATGGCCTTGCCTCATGTGCCAGAGCCTCTTTATTTGCAGTGGTGAGTATTCCATGTCCACCCAGAGAAGTGCTGCCTCCGCTTACCTGAAAGGTTACAATTAAATGAATCTAATACTGCATGAAATCAATAAGAGAGCATGCCATACACCGGAAAATGAATTCTGAGATTACAAAAGTGATGCCATTATAGAAGGGTCCTCTTTTCTAACTAAAATCAAAATCCTATAAATACAGTCATGAAAAGTTATATATTACAACAATAAATGTCCTCACTTTCTGCAATATAAAGTGGAGAAAAAGGCTTATCTTAGATTGGACCCAATATTATCTAGCTATAAAAATTGAGGCCCCACCAAGTATATTTATTCAAGACCAATACAAAAAGTATATCTACAATTTCCTTTCCCTCAAAAACAATTTTTCAAAAGCTTTTTTTTTTTTTTTTGAGAAGTAAGAAACCAATCTAATTAAAAAAGCGTAAGGCGCCCCTTAGTTTTCAAAAGCTTAACTGATTCAATCCCTATGACTATCACAAAAGAAAACATTGAGATCCAACTAATTAGCCAAACACTAGAAAACATCATCAAGCTTGAATTGATTCCTTTTTTTCTTTCTTTCTTTTTTGATGAATAATAATTTATTAAAGAGAAGAGGCAATGCCCTCTTACACAAAAGGTATACAAGAAAAGCTACCACCCTAAAGGTGCCTAAAATCTATAAAGTTAACAAGATCTAAGATAAGCTCGAACTGTTTATAGGACAACAGAAAAAAAAAAAAAAAAAAAAAAGGCCAAAAAGTCCTGGATTATTTCAAGTTCCAACTAAATTAGCCAATCCCAGAATAACAGCTTAAAATAAAACCCAATAAAGCCTTTAGAAAGATCAACACCACCTTCAACCATGTCCTGCAAGGGGGATATCAACTTGTGCTTTGTAAGGCAAGCTTTGACTAGGCAGGAAACAGTTAGTAGGAAAGTCATCTGACAGACCACTGAATTATATACAACCTAGTGAAAACCACAACTAAACAGGTCATAGCTTTCCATCTTTCCATTCATTCTGATGGACCCTTCTCCCTAAGAATTGGACAAACCAAGTTCAACTATCCGGGAACAGTGGTATAGGAGAAGAGTTCCTATCCTTCCAGGAAATGGCATGGAAGCAATTGCAAGCAAATGCCTACTTTTTTTCCTTTTTTTTCAAGCCATGCAGCTGACACTAGTCATATCATAATACTTCAACTACCCTCTCCACTAACCCTATTTCTGATGATTTTACCTTACTTTCTCCAATTTGCAGTACCTCCACCTCATCTAACACCTAAGGTAAGTAGAATTCCAAACCACTTCAACTATTTGACTTCATTTAATCTGACATTGTCCTCAATATATGGACATTAATATTACATATTATGTCCAGCTCTGTACCCTTTTAAAGGATCCTTGGTCAACTCTAAACATACTAAAGAACTTCCAACCAATTATACGAAATTTCAACGTCAAAAATACAACAGAACCCCAATTTACCTTCTTAAACCAATCTCCCAGTCCAAGGAAGAGTCCACAAAGGTTCACACTATTAAATCACAATCCAAAATTCAGGTAAGCAAAAGCAAAGTCATCAAGAGAAATAAACCGTTTAAAATACTTAATTCAACCCAAATTTATCCAAAAGAAGAAAAGCATTCAAAATCTTATTCATCCAACAAATAAAAAAAAAAAAAGGAGAGGACAAACCTCAATCTCAAACACCTCGAAGGCAGCATCCCCAGCTCCATCTTGCTGAGGTATGAATCCACCAGGGTGATATTGTGAAGCAAAATCTTCACGTTTTCGCTTCCCAGCATTCAGCGTGAAGAAGTCCTGAATTTTTCTCGAACAATAAGACAACACATAAAATATGGTACTAGCATTATGTTGTACATCCTATACAAAAAGAGATTCAAAGAACACATTCCAAAAAGGAGGTTTATACACCTTAGTAATCCAGAACTCTTTAACTATGACTTTTTCTTCTGCAATATGAAGTAACAACAGGGATTACCTGTGTCGTGGGCTGATGAGGGGTTCCTCTGTCCAACTCATCCCGCCCTTCCACATAAGCTACACAAGTACAACACTAAGGATTAATAAATAATAGACAAACACCTATGAGATTATTTTATAACAAACTTACCAACATTAACATCAAGTGGGGGCCTTTGGCTCATCCAAGTAGAAGGAGGTTGCTGCAACAAGAATAAAGAGGATTATTATAAGCTACCTTTTAAAACCACCAAATAGAACTATAACCTATTTAGCATCCTTAGGCAACTTACAAACCAGCTAAGGATACTAGTCCCCCACTACACTAATGCCAGTTTATAAATGAAAACAGCTATAGACACTTCTACTATGAATTAATTATTAAGCATTAAGGCTTTCACAATTGAAACTAACAAACAAAATGGTGCCAGTAATGTAATGTTTACCATGAAGGGGCTAGGTCTTCCAGCTTTCGCCTCATTATTGTTGCCGCCCCCACCACCACTAGTATCACTTCCAGGAGTGGGATAGTCACTAGGTCCAGTAGGAATGTTATACATCGAGCTGTCTGCAGTTCCCGGTAAGGGTGTTTGAATGGGAGTCTGTAAAGGCGTCTACATTTCAAAGTAAACCACATTAACTCTCCACTAATTGAACTCATAACTTACTATAAAATTTGAAAACTAGACAGAGATAGTTTCAGTGAAAGAAAAAAGCACAAACTCACTGGAGGAAAGAGCATCTCAGCAGTGGGAGTTTCATACTCCTCGGTCCCTTCGTACGGCACATTAAGATCGTGAACGGGGACAGAACCCCCAGGTGTGGGCTTGGGACCGCCAGTTCGCTCTATCGGACCAATTACTACACCAGCTTGAATCATTTTCGCCTCCCATGTCTACAAATTTCCCATAACAAATCAGCTAAACCCAACTCAAGCACCAAATATATAAGCTAACAGAAAGCTCAAAATAGCTTCCCAAAAGGACAATTTAACCCTATGTATAGGGAAAATCTCAAAACCCTAGAAATGACCAGATCGAACCCACATCAATTTGCTCAAACCCCCCACCGATCCCTTAAAAAATGAAGAACTAATCACTCCATATAAAAAATTCCCTGTAATATAACCCTAATAGCACCGAAAACGAAAAAAAAATGAATACAAAATTATTATTGAAAAAAAAAAAAAAAACTGATAATTACTCCTTGAAGCTCCTTGAGAACATCCTCTCCTGGTCCTCCGTTGTTGACGAACTCTTCGCGGACCTTGTTGATGACGTCCTCGATGACCTGAATGTAGACGGTGCTCGTCGTCGAAGCCGCCATTTCCGAATCTCCCAAAGCTCCGATTCTCCGAACTACCGAATCGGTGATTTTCTCGGGAAAAACTCGGAGAGAAACTTCAGCACCAAAGATCCGAACGAAGCATGGAAATCAAATTCTAGGTTTTGTGGATTTGAGAGAGGCGTAGGATTTGCGCGGTGTCTGAGAGTGAGCGAGATGGGGAGAGAGAAAGAGAACGGCGAGCGAGAGAGAGAGAGAGAGAGAGGCGGACGAGAAAAGCAGAATAAAGGGTGGAATATAAATAGGTTTGCATCCGATTATATTTGTGGGTTCCACGTGGCGAGATCTGCACGATCCTGATCTCTTTTTCCTCCTTCGCTCTCGTTTGGGAAAGTCTTTTCGGGGGGCGTAAGCGGCGTGTACAACGTTCGATTTGTTGGGACAGACAGGACGGAGGCAGATCCGTCACCGCCCAATGGGTTGTGGGCCCTACGTTTCCGTCCACGGTCTGGCCCTCCTATCCTATCAGTTGCCAATTTGCCATGCAATTTGCTTTCGGTTATTTTGAGAATTCAATGCTATTTATCTATTAAAAACAAAAACAAAAAGAGAATTCAATGCTAATTTTGTTAAAATCATTGTTTTCTATTTTTTCTTCTCAATATAAAAAAATTAGCAAACACTTTAAAACATCAAAATATCTTTTTAAACCAAAAAAAAAAAACTCTTAATACACATTCACAAACAAAACTAACATATTCTTTTTTTGTCGTTTATTTCAACGACAATAAAAATTAGAAAGAATGGTGGCTTGCATGAATGACAGTTGGAATTGCTGAACCACCGCTTCTAGTTACAAAGGTAATTCTGATATATATTATAAGTTACTCTTATAATGGTTCAAAAATAAATAAATATATAAATTAAGTTGTCTAATTATTTTTTTTTATTTTTTTTTATCACGATATAAATTGATTATTTAAAATAAATAACGGTAAATATTGCACTTATGCAATACCCTAAATATTGGACCAAATCTTATTCCATGTAAATTTACTCAAACTTTGAGGCAAGTGATTCATGGTGGCATCTTTATGACGTGTTAGATATCTCTTGGACTCTTACCATGTGCAACAATATACGTCTTGCCAAAAAATGAAAAATCCAAAGTCATTTCTTATGTAAGATAGTTTATTACGGAAGGCATGTTTCATGTTGGATCGAATTGGAACTTTGACCCCATGTTAACAAACTAAGTACAACTATGGGACTCACAACAATCATATATTATACATAAAAGTAAGAGCAACTCCAAGTAATCTTAATAAAATAATAATGTTATACTTTACGCTTATTTATTATATTTATTTCATATCGATTGACGTAATGTATTTTAAATAAATTTTCATAGCAGTCTCTGAAAGGAAAAAAAAAAAAAAAAAAAATCCTAATTGGTATAAAAGGAGAGCCGGACCTAGGGAAAAAAAAAAAAGAAGAAGAAGAAGAAGAGAGTTGTTGGATGAATGAGGCTCCACGCCTTCCTCCCCCCGATAGTGCATCCCTCTTAGTCCTTTTAGGGTTATGGAGTTTTTTGTTTTTTCTCTAGCTTAAATCCAGTGGAGTTTTTGTTATCCTTGTCCTTTTAGGGTTATGGAGTTTTTGTTCTCTTAGTCCTTTTAGGGCTATGGAGTTTTTGTTCTCTTAGTCCTTTTAGGGCTATGGAGCTTTGGGTCTCCTAGTCATTTTAGAGCTATGGAGCTTTGTATTTTTTTTTCTTCTTGTTTTTGGTTTCTTTAGATAAGAAGGCTAACACAAGAGGTCTTATAGGGAACTGGCATCTCTGTCCGTGTCGCCGACAAAAGTTTGTGTAATGGGTATATTAATAGTGTATAGGTTAGGTTAATAGTGTAATGGGTATATTAATAGTGTATAGGTTAGGTTAATAGTAGTGGGTTGAATGGGCTTGGCCCATTCCAATTAGTGGAGTCTTTAGATAAGGGAATGTCTATAAAAGGCCTAATAGACTAATGGTAGGATTATTGAAATTGATTGTAAAGTCTTTAGACCAATTGGAGGTTCCTTGGCCCCTCGAAATGCCAAGAATACGGAGAGTAGCGATCTCGAATTCTGCTATTTCAACACAGATTTATAATTCTTTTGATCTTTCATTAATCTCTCTTTTCATTTTCTTCTATAATTCTCATTAAACACCTAAACAGTCAATTTGACTATTACAGTTTGGCTGAGCTTTCTTCTTCTACATCTACTTTTGAGGCCAGATCTATGTTTTTTCCCCGGTTTCTACAAAACACGCGCAGTTTCTCTTTCAACGTCAACTTGTGTTGAGTGCTTTATGTAGTTGTTTTTTTTCTCAGTTTTTTTAAAGTAGTTTTTGAAAGTCTATCTGTTAAATTTGCAGATTTTACTGGACTTTTTTATGGCTTGTTAGCTAGATCAGCCATATTTTATTTATTATGAGTGTTTTATTGTTAAAAAGTGGCTCAAACCTCTGTCTTTGTAATATTTGTTTATTTGTACGCAACACCCAAGTCAGATTTCACTGGCTTAGTGTGAAGGATGTCGATGTGCCTCTATTCACTGTATTTGCCTTCGGGCCTCTTCAGATTAATGTATGATAGCTCCGATTATTTTGTTCAAAAAAAATTTGGTGTAAATATCCGCATTACTCTTAATAAAATGCTTTGATATCTAGATGTATTATACATTAAACAAGTGGTCAAACTCACATATCCTATTCAATTGCTTATTAAAAATAGAAAATTAAAAAAAAAAAAAAAAAAAAAAAAAAAAAAAAAAGAAAAAGAAGAAGAATAAAGAAAAGAGTAAAATATAAAATAAGTTAAATGCACGTGGATTAAGATCTTATCAATTTCAAGTGGCACTTGCCTTGCATTCGGTAGGAGAGAGGTGAACGGAGGAAAGAAGAGTTGGACCCAAGACTTTCTATTAGCATACAAATACAGTGCAGTCCCGCTCCTTGACAAAGATCTCGTGCTTTAGATTGTTTTAGATAACATCCTTTTGGATTTTAATTCTTTTAATCACATCCATGCTAGATTCAATTATTAAAATCCAACATTTATCAACTTCCATTAAGTTCACTAACAAAATAATGTTTGGGAAAACATTAACCGTTTTGGTGATAAGACTACCAAACAAAAGAGAAATCATTTTCTTCAACAAGCCACTTTGAATAAGGAGGATAATGTCGGAACAAAGATCCACACTATAACCTTTTATTAAGGCATGCATAAAACACGCTCGTTAAAAGCTAAACTCTGAGTGCATGTTGAGAGGCCACGTATTGCACAAAATAATGAGTACTAGGATCCTCATAGGGACAGTCATACACAACCCACTGGATAATGGCTTATATGATCAGTCTAGGAATGAGAGCAGGTTGAGAGCCTGCACATATTGCACAAAATAACGAGGACTAGGATCCTCATAAGCCATAAGGACGGTCATAGACAACCCACCGAATAATGGCTCATATGTCTAGGAACGAGAGCAAAAAATAACCCCTAAATGGTGTCTACCTTAGAATATGGAAAGATAAGGTCGGGAACCCTGAGAATCTCGAGGACGGATGCAAGCAAATCAGGGGTAATCTCGATGACTTTACCCTTGAAAGATGTGCAAAAAGTAGGGGTGTACAAACGGTGCGGTTATAACCGCTTTAAAACCGCTAACCGCTTATAACCGCTAACCGCCAACCGCTTTTAAAAGCTGTTATAAGTAACCGCTAACCGCCTAGGCGGAGGTGGTTAGCGGTTATAGGTTTTGGGAAAAGCGGTTAATAACCACTAACCGCTTTTATATATATATATATATATAAAAAATGTAAAAAGTAAAAAACCTGGAGGTTAGTAGAGTAAGAGGGGCGTCGTTTTGGGCATTCAGCAATGCCCAAAACGACGCCGTTTTGGACAATGTTTATAAACATCTTTTTCTTTTAGCCTTTAGGGTTTCACTTCATTCTTCATTTCCTCACCTTGCCGCCGCTCGCCCCTCTGCCTCTAGCCTCTCCAGCGCTGTTCCTCTCCGCTTAGCTCGTGCCTCGTCTCGTCTCCGCCGCCGCTACTCTATAGTCTATAAGCATCTCTACTCTTTCTCTCGCTTTCTTTCCCTATATCTCGAAAAATAACTCTCTGAAACGACCATTCACCGAATCACCATATCCTAGCGATTTACTTTCCATTGCTGCATTTGTCTCGGCTTTTTTAGGGTTTGTGCAATCTTGATTTATGTGATTTTAAATTGTTTGTTTAGGGTTTTTCATTTTAGGGTTTCGGTTGTGGAGGACTGATTGAGGGTTTCAGTTTTAGGGTTTAATTTTTCTGTGTATTTGAGCTCCAATCGAGTGGGTGTTAGTTTTTTTATAGAAATTTTGGGTTGATTTTAATGTCGGCAGGCCGAGGTTTGGATTTGTATGCTTTTTCGTTTTTACATTGTTTGATTTTGATTTTGATTTTGATTTTGATTTTGATTTTGATTTTGATTTTGATTTTAGTTGGTTTTCCGTTGCTTCAGGCCGTGCGATGAAGAGTCCGCAGGAGAGGAATACGGATTGTATTGATATTTGTATTTCTGTTTAGATTTGTTTTGGCTATTGGATTTCATATCTGCACTAAAACTAGCCCCAAAGTGGCTAAAACAGGCCCAAAAAGGGTCCAAAACCCAAATTGAAAAGCGGTTATAAAACCGTTGGTTATTTCCTCAATAACCGCTAACCGGCGGTTATAAAAATAACCGCCTCCGCCTAGGCGGTTAGCGGTTGCGGTTGGTAAAATTCAATAAGGCGATTAGCGGTTACGGTTTTAGCCAATAACCGCCGGTTTTAACCGTTTGTACACCCCTAGCGAAAAATGAGCAGATCTTTCCAAAACCCCGAGATGTTTGCGTAAAATTCGTGAACCATCTCTATATAGGGCTCAGGAGACATGGATGCGAAATACGTCCAATGCCTAGAGGTAAGAATATCACCAATGAAACGAAAAATGATCATCATAAAGGTTAAAGAGATTTATCTCACATTTGGCAAGAACAGTGTGTCAAATGAACCAATCCATATATACTTTTATCGTAGTCCTTGGATGGAAAGCAATTCTCAGATCCAACATCTTCAGAAGTAGTAGCAATAGAAGCAGCTGCTTTAGAAGAAAAGGCTCTCATAATGGGAAGGTTGTCGAGTTTGTGCTTTTTGTTCCTATTGTCTTTGGAAACAAGAGTCTTCTTGCGCTTGTGAGATGGAGAAGTCATAGTTCCTGCAAAAGCATATCATCCAACCAAAGCATGTCAAACAAAGATTGGGAAATGCACATGGACCTCTAACCCAACCACTCAAGACTAACCACTCACTAGCCACCACAAAACAAACCCAAGCAAAAACTACAAATCAACCAATGCTCAAAGCAGATTGTTCAATGGAAACCAAAATTTCTAACACCTACCTACTTTCCAACACATTTCTCTCTTCTAACTAGGTCAATATGCAAGATGAATGCATGAAACACTTAAATGCATTAGAGAAAGCATGAAAATAATGGAACCATTTGATATTTTGACAGAAGCAACACTAATGAACCCAAAGGAAAACCAATTAAGTATTTTCACATATACCTAAGATACATGAAAAAAAAAATGTGTGAGAATTCATGGAATGATGAAGATGCTTCATAAATACGTCACAATCACAAAGTGCAATATAAAACTTACAAGAGGATACGTTGATTTGAAATAAGAAGCATCAGGATTTATAAATTCCCAAATTGATATGAAAACACTAAGTTTACTCAGTCATCCAAGAATGTGAACAAATGGACTAAAATGCATAAAATGTAAAACAAAACAGCATCCTAAATTCATGAACAATGTTTTAAATGATATGCACTCGAAAACAACATAGGACTCAAATCCCCAATTACTATGCGTAAATTACAATGTAACAGTCTCACTAGTAGGAATGGGCTGGATTGTTAATAATAGGCTTAATGGGCTTAGCCCATTCCAATTGTTAGAGTTAGGTTAGGGCTTTGTCTATATAAAGTTCAATAGTCTAATTGTAGAGGTATCTTTAATCATTGTAGTTTTCTTTGAACAATAGGAGATTAGCACTCTCGAATGTTACTAAGGAGACTGGCACTCTCGAATGTGGTCGAATCAATATAGTCTTGAATTCTATTCTTCCATTTCTCACATAAATTCATCAATTTCTTCTTCAATTCTTCATAATTTTCCATTTCCATTTACGATTTCCTAAATCAAAACCCTAGATTTCCATTAACAAATTCATATCTGTTACAAGTGGTATCAGAGCCTAGATCCTTTACATTTTATTATGATTTTGTTAAATTCAATGGCGATGTCTCGATTAGTGTCGAATGAAGCACTGGAACCGGTGAATCATTCCAGGCTTTTATGCCTCAATTTTGAATATTTTAATGGAGATGATCCTGAAGGCTGGTGTTCCAAAGCACAAAATTCTGTGACTTCTTCAATCTTTCCGATCAGACACGATTCCACATCACTGGCATTTATATGCGAGGTAAAGCTTTGACTTGGTTCCAAGCCTTACGAGATAGTGAAGGTCTTTCTATGTGGTTTGAATTTCTTCAAGCTATTTACTCACGGTTCTCCGTTCCTGAGGAGAAAGAAAACCTAGAACAAGTCAACGAAGACAAAGAACACTTCAATGAAATAGAAGTCGAGACGATAGACAATCTTGAAGCAAGACTCTCAGTTCAAGAACCAATGGAATGTTGGCGTGAGTTGTTATTGAGAGATTATAGGAAGATCCAAAGATTCTAGGAGAGATTACAGGAAGATCTTTGATTGTATATCCCTTGTTACAAGGGTCAGCCGTGATTCTAGCCTAAAATCTATGTAGCCTAAAATATAAACTCTCTTGTATAAAATCACCTCATAGTCATTGTAAACCATGATGAGAAATACACGAATATATTTTTTCCATGAAAGTCATCATGGAAATCATAGAAAACTTCACTGAAGTACTAGAGGAAAAGAGAGGTGATCTTTAAGAAATAGATCCAGTTGAAAATACTTACAAGGTGTTTGACGAAATTCCTCAAAATGTCGTGGTAAAGCACTTTCCAAATTTGAATTGGTTTGTTCAAGTGAAACAATTTATGCATAAGGCTATAATTTTGGTTGGAATATTGCACGGATGGCCTTGTGAGCTCCTTCATGTCTCAGTACTTGAAGGAAGCTGCGGTAGATTTTGTTGTTTGGAAGCATAGATGGCGATGGAAACTGATAGACGAAGAAGATGACGTGGAGGTTGACGAGCAAGGCTGAAAGCTGAGGAAGAGATCCAGCTCTCACGACGTCGTCTCTGAGTCTTGCAAATAATAATAATAATAAAAAAGAAATAAAGTAGGCGAACCCACAACGTGGACATGACTAAGAAGCAACAAAGCTGAACTAAGGAATTGGTCAAAGAAATCAAAGTAGAAGCAGATCATGTGTTGTACATAGAGGACGCTTTGGGGCTTTTCTCTTGAAGTGTGGTCATGAAGAAGGAAAGTACGTGAAGAGAAAAACCTAGAAGATGCTTGCTTAAATATAAGATACTACATGGCAATGGAAGAAGGGAGTTGAAAAAGTGGGCCTAAAATGTGGCAGCTAGAGGCCATTGATCGAACAATGCGTGAAGGCCATTGACGAGGAATAGAAGAACCGAGAACCTACAGCTGCGTCAGGTTAAGGCTACGTGGCATAAGAAGAAATGCCTACTTGGAGTTAAAGCTTAGTGTAGAACAGTTGGTGCTTATTTGCTGCCATTGGATAATTTTGTTAGAGTGCACAACTGTGCCTACTTTTGAAAAAGTTTTAAAAAAATTTGTTGAAAATTTTTTTGGCCTACTTCAGAATATGTTAAGAGTGCAGCGACTTGGGCCGTGAGTCAACAACTGGGTTGATAGAGGACCGGTTAGCTTTGAAAGAATTTTGCTGCAGACTGATGCTTGAATTAGGCCCAAAGTCCATGGGTTGGCAAATAAATACATATAAATAAATAATTGGTTCCCTTTTTTGCTCAACCAGCACCTTGAGGGCAAGGTGCTTAAAATGGGTGGGTATTGTAATAGTCCCATTAGTAGGAATTGGCTGGGTTGCTAATAATGGGTTGAATGGGCTTGGCCCATTCCAATTGTTAGAGTTAGCTTATGGCTTTGTCTATATAAAGTCCAATAGTCTAATTGTATGAGTATCTTTGTTCATTGTTGTTCTATGAACAAAAGGAGAGTTGCACTCTCGAATGTGTTAGGAGATTGACCCTCTCGAATGTGACTGAATTAATACAAGTTCTTGAAGTTCATTCTTTTCTTCCTTAATTTCTTCTTCTTTCTTCCTCATGCTCCCTTATTTTCTGTGTTGAATCTCAATAACAGAATCGAGTCAATTGTATAGATAAAGCAATCCATTGTATTTATTCTGTCAAGCTATAAAAATCTTTACATGGGTTAAAGCAATCCGAACACATGTGGTACAATCATCTCATTGGATATATATTCAAAGAATAATTTGAGAATAATTCAATTTGACCACGTGTATTCATTAAGAAGTCAGAATCCATATTTTTTTTTTTTTTTTTATTGTTGTAGTATATGTTGATGATTTAAATCTTGTTGGGACTCTATAAGAGCTTATAAGAACTGCCGCTTATATATATATAGCGAGTTTGAGACGAAAGATCTTGGAAAAACAAAATTTTGTTTTGCTGTATAAATTTAAAATTTTCTAAATGAAATTCTTATTCATCAATCAACATATACAAAAAGGGCTGCATGTGAAACACTTTTATATGGATAAAGCTAATCATTTGAGCACTTCAATGGTTGTTCTATCAATTGATGTAAAAAATGATAATTTTCACACTCGAAAAGATGATGAAGAAATCATTGGTCCTAAAGTATCATATCTTAGTGCAATTGGCACTATGATGTATCTTGCAAATTGCACACGACTTGATATAGCATTTCGATCAACTTACTAGCAATATACATTTTTACACTAACTTGAAGACATTGGAATGGGGTCAAACATGCTCTACACTGCCTTCATGGAACAATTGACATGAGATTGTTTTATCCAAGTGGATCAAGTTTGTAGTTAGTTTGATATGCAAACACATTATCTTTCTAATCCACATAAAAGGTCAATCACGTATTGGATATATGTTTACGTGTGACAGTACTGCTATTTCATGGAGATTTGTTAAACAAACTATAGCTGCTACTTTTTCAAATCACTTAGAAATAATTGCAATTCATGAAGCAAGTGGAGAATGAATTTGGCTAAGATAAGTAATTCAACACATTCGAGAAAAGTGTGTCTGTCCACAATCAAAGATAACTCGACAATATTATACAAAGATAGTGCTACTTGTATCACACAGATTAGAGGTGGCTATATCAAACGTAATAACACCATATACATTTCATTGAAATTTTTTTATACATATGAGCTTCAGAAGAGTGGTGATATTGATGTTAAGCAAATACGATCGAGTGATAATTTGACGGATTTATTCGCTAAGACATTACCAACTGCATCATCCAAGAAATTGGTGCACAACTTTAGAATGCGTCGACTTAAAAATATTACATCATAAACAATCAAAAGTGTACATACTAATGAGGGGAAGTTAATGATTATGTGGATTGTACTATTTTTTTCTTCACTAAGGTTTTTACTCACAAGATTTTTCGTTGCAAGGTTTTAACGAGACAATTCTAGAGCATTCGAAGGCACACAAGAATATTGTATTTTGTTTTTTTTCCTTCGCCACATTTTTTTTTGAATAGATTTTCCTTGACAAGGTTTTAACTAGACATATTTTATAGTAAATGGTAATCCAAAGGAGAGTGTTAATGCATTCGTGCGTTAGGTGGATGACTATTTAGTTTCCATCTCCTAAAATTCTTAGTACATTAATGTAACCTTTTAATTCAATTAACCATCAATTTATATTCTTTATCATCCTATTATGATTATATGCCTATACTATATAGTTTTTTTTTTTTTTTTTGACATTTCCACATAAGAGAGGGAGAGGGGATTCGAACTAGTGACTTCTGTTTCATGAGGTGTGGCCCCGAGCCCATTGAGCTACCCCTTGGGGACCTATAATATAAAGTCTCGAAGAATATGAGATATACACAACAAATGATATGAATAATATACAATTTTTAAAGAACTAGTTTCATATATTACATTCTATCTAGTGTCTAGCTTGTCTTCCATTTTTTTATTTTAAAAAAAATTCACAATGTATTTCATCTTATAAAATACTATATAGAATAAAAAGAAAAGAAAAGAATAAATACAAGAAAACTAAAACGGCACAGGGGTAAAAAAGGAAATCAACGGGTATGCATGTAATTGCAGCATATAACTAGGGCACACAATTCGTTAGCTGTAGAGAATCGCAGCAAAGTACTCTCGCACGCCAATTCATGGCCTAAACGCCAAGTCTTGGAGGCCCGTCTCTATTTCATCGCAAAGATTCTTCTATCACCGTCTCGGCCAAAAGCTTGCTACAGTCCCTCACAAACCCTAGAAATGTCGGGCGGCTTCTTCCGGGTAAGTTTGTACACAATAGCCATTAATTTCCGCATATAACCTGCGCTTTTTCTCTTAGATCCAAACTTAATTGCCTGTGGATTACTCAGATCCTCGCAATTGAATGTGTTAATTACTGTTTATTCTGGTAATTATTGTAGTTTAGGTATGTGTATAGACGTACAGCGAAATCCTAGTTTTTGTGTGTTTGTTCGTATTTTTTTTTTGGTTGAATATTGTGTGTGTTTGTTCAGGGCACGTCGGCGGACCAAGACACTCGGTTTTCGAACAAGCAAGCGAAGCTTATGAAATCGCAGAAGTTTGCTCCTGAATTGGAGCACCTGGTTCGTTTTCTTTTACTTTGATTGGATATCCGTCTCTTTTTGTCAATTGCTTAGAAATTTGCGACAACAGGAAGTGCGCAATGCCAGGAATTGGCGGGATTTTGGCTTGAAGTGTGGTTGTTGTGTTTTTTTGTTTTTGTTTTGGTGATTATGCATAGATGACTGTGATTTGTGTTTTAGGTGGAAATGACAAAGGTGAAGATGGATGTTATCAGACCGTGGATTGCTAATAGGGTGACTGAGCTTCTTGGGTTCGAAGACGAAGTTCTTATTAACTTCATTAACAGTCTTTTGGAGAAAAAGGTAATCTATTATTGTCTTTTGTTAGCAATTTCATCTCAAGAAGTGATTTATTTTTATGTAGCTTTAATTTGTATGCAAGATTCAAGTTGTTTATTTGTCATAAGCTCTATACTACTTGCCATGGAGATGTAAACATCGAGATAGCTAAACCCAATTACCCCCGGTTACCAACTGAGCTTATAGTTTATCAGTAAGGTTTTGTTGATACGAGGGCTTCTTGTTAGTTTGCCAGAGTATAGTGTCGGAATCAAGTGCTTTTTATTTGGATGCAGGTAGTGAATGGGAAGGAGGTCCAAATTTCACTTACTGGATTCATGGAGAAAAATACTGCGAAGTTTATGAAAGAGCTATGGACGCTTCTTCTCAGTGCACAGAAGAATGCAAGTGGTGTTCCTCAGCAGTTTTTGGATGCCAAAGAAGAAGAAACTAGGAAGAAGAAGGTAGAAATATTTTTCCAGTCATGGCATGCTTGTTGTTTGTCCATTTGATGTCTCTTTCTTGACAAAGTTGTACAATGGCTGGTTGCAGGTGGAAGCAGATAGGATAGCATTTGAGATTGAGAAGAAGAAAGATAAGGAAAGAGAACTTGAGCAAGAGAGATTGAAGAAAATGGTAAGGCTTACATTTTCATGCTGGAGTTGCATTCTCTAGATCTAAGTGTTTGGTTTTAACTTCCGCTTGTGTTTTTCATGGCATTCAGCTAGCTTCTGCAATTATTTGGGTTCATGTCCTTTACCTCAAACTACTGTAGGACGGCATGGTTGATACGAGGGCAACTAACTCTGGTTTGGAGCCAAACTCAAAGCCCAGAGCTTCGAGTCACCATCCTGAGGATGAGGAAGAAGCTGGCAAGAGGAACAATGGTGTGAGAGGAAGGTACAGGTAAACGATAGGACAACATTTTAATACCAGCTCTTCCATCTGGTATTTTTTATTCTTCTTGCAGTTTGTAGCTAGACAGTGTCATTTCTTGATATACACATCATATGTCTCTACACTCTATCCGCATGCACTCATACGTTTTGAGTAAGGATGTTTTTAGTACATATCTGTTGTACATACAATTTATACAAACATGCATACATACGTACACACGTATACACACATAAATATTTTCCCTAACCTCTTTTCCTTAAACTTTCCTCTTGCCTTTCCTCCAATCATTTTGCAGCTGGCTCCTTATTTTCCTTCAATATGCTTCTTTCTTCGCTAGCATTCATACTGAACTGTCTTTTTGTGGTGTTTTTGTCTTTTGCTCTTTTTGTTTTTCTTCTAGGGAAGAGGGCAGAGTCAATTTCACTTTATCTTCAGCAGATACCCTTAATACTTAAAATGTTACTGTTTGTTCATATTGGAGTTTCTTATGTTGATGATGTAGTTCTATTACTTCTTTCCATGCATAATATAGGTCAATAGAAGTGTTATTAAATATTGGAGTTTGTCGTACTGCGAATGCCGATACCTACAATTTACCATGCTTAGCCTTAATTATAAAAAGAAGGGAAATATACGTGTGATTGCTGAGTGTGATCGGTTGAAGATTGCTTTTCTGTCTCTAAAATGATTGCTACGTAGAAAGTAACTTCAGAATTGCTATATTTGATGAAGATGTGGAAGACTGTTGACTTCTGAATCTCTTACAGGGTTTCTAGATCTCCTCATTCAGCCCGACATTCTCCTTCATCCCCTCGGTATTTGTCCTTACTATCATATGCTATAATTCATTGAATTGTGTTGCTTGGTGGTAGAATTGTTTACATCAGGTTTTTTAAGTGCAGAGGCTCTCCATCTAGGTCAATGAGCAGATCGTTTTCTAATCCCAGAAGTTTTTCAGGGTATGTTTCTTTATTTACTACTCTTTCATTATTCAGTTTATCATGGCTAGACTACTCTTTTGGTTTTCCTGTTTAGTGGGGGATTTCATGTATTACTTGATTATTTTCAAAGAATATATCGTTAATTTTCTCTTTCATACTTTAAGTGTAATTTCTGACTCAATTTGTACTTCTAGTGGTAGACACCAGTCAAGGAGTGTATCTAGATCACCTGAAGCTCGAGGGCGCTCTGTTTCTTCAGAAAGGGTGTATCGCTCCCCACAAAGACGGCCTGTGACGCCTCGTCGAAGGAATTCGCCTTTAAATTCCCTCTCTCCTTCAAGACGAAGATCATCTTATTCTAGGCGAAGATCTAGGTCACGCTCACTTTATAGATCACCTTCTCCGGTGAGGCGTCGGTTGCGTTCTCCTTTTCGTCGTAGGACACCTTCTCCTGTGCGACGCCGTAGATCACCTTCTCCTTTTCGACGCCGTAGGTCACCTTCACCTATCCGACGCCGTAGATCACCTTCTCCTATACGGCGACGGAGATCACCTTCACCTGTGCGACGGCGAAGAACCCCATCACCTGTTCGACGCAGATCCCCACCTCTTGTGCAACGTAGATCACCCTCACCTGTTCGACGTAGATCGCCCTCACCTATTCGGCGCAGATCGCCTTCACCTATTCGACGTAGATCACCCTCTCCCTTACGACAAAGACCATTGTCTCCTGTGCGACGGCGGTATAGGAGATCTCCAACACCACGGCGTAGCTCTCCATCACTTGTGCGGCATAGGTCACCTATTCCTAGTCGTAGGAGATCACCAATTCCTTCCCGGCGTAGGTCTCCACCCCATGAATCAAGTTCTCCATCTCCCATACAACGTACCTCTCCATCACCAGTTAGGAGGAAATCTCCAAAGCACCAGAGGAGCCCTCCCCAATCATCCAAAGAAAGGATCAGGTATTACTATTTAGGACAAGATTGTTCCTGTGAATTTTTTTTTTGGTTGGGTTCTCTGAAAAAATAAGTTGCAAGTTGGTGGCACTGTGTGGCTAGGTGTAAGGAACTTGAATAGAGCTTGTGTATTTACACTTAAGTTGTGCAAGTAGAAGATATTGCAAAGCCTAACCACTTATAGCATCTCCTATTGCATTTCAAATGGGTTCATGGCCTTTCTGTTCGCCTTAATTGATTTTATACCGATACCTTGTAGTTTCAATGTGTGAGGCAGCTCAGTATTTTGTGTAAATCTGCATTTCAGGGCACATGAAAAATTGTCTCCTCTGGCACAGCGATCCTCTAGTTCTTTGAGATCACCACAGAGAGATGCACGGAATCGGAGTGAAACCCGCAATAAAGTGTCAGTTTCGATGTCTTCACCAGAGAAGTCTCCAACTCCCTCAAAATCTCCACCACAGGCAAGGAAAAGGGTTCCCAGTGAAGATAGGAGGTATATGTCTTACCTGACACTTATATTGTTATAATATTTTGATTTTTCCATTTGATTTGTATATTTAGACCATTTTGGTGCTTGTGAAGGTCATTTAGTCCATACAAGAGTAGTCCTGTGAGGCAAGCAGGGAAGCAAATGATTCGTGATGGCAGCGTCAGTCCTGCACGAAAATCTCGTCATGACAGTCTAGAAATAAGTGAAGAGGGGGAAGAACCTAAATATGCCAGGTTCAATTTGAATTTGACCGGTTTCTAACTGTTTATTTTGTTTCTTACTATAGTGGAATGGGTTGATTTTGTTGGTTAAATTACTGGAGTGATACTGGTTTTGTAGGGAGGAGGATGTTGATCATAAATCTAAGGCTTCGCATAAAAGGTCCGTGCATTCATCTGCTGTCAACAAGCAGAAAGATTCACCTGTGAAGGTTCCTTACAAGGAAGGACATTCTCCTAAAAACATAGCAGATTATCGGGCTACTGGATCCCAGGCTCGTTCTGATAACATGGAGTTGAGAAAGAAAGAAGAGGAGACAAAAAGGTATACTTTTGTCTTTAAAATACATATTCTCATGCTAATCAGACACCCTTACTTATGATGCATGAGAGTCTGACATCATGAAACATTTCTGACAGTGAGAAATCTTCTAGGAGGGGGGTTCGTCCTGAATCTCCTGGTCAACATACGTCACCCACATTGTATAAAGAATCTTTAGTAGGTGATAGGCAACATCCACCATACCCTGGAGATGGTAAAATATCTGATGAGAAGAACCGGTCTCGTTCAAACGATGTGGATAACAGTAGACGTCGTTCAGAAACTGTACAAGATTCTGTTGGAAAACTTTATCATAATAAACAGGCTGCTCCAGATGATTCCAGTTCTGAGGAAAGTGATAAGCACAGAACTGAAGAGAAGAAAAGGAGAAAGCATAAAAGATCTGAGAGGAAAGAGGTTGCTTCAGATGATAGTTATGATTCTGAATTAGAGGATAGGAAGGGGGCTAAGAGGAGAAGGAAGGAGGAAAAGAAACTTCGGAAGGAGGAAAAACGTCGACGGCGTGAGGAAAGACGTCGTAAAAAGGAAGAACGGCGTGCAGAGAAGCTGAAAGTGAAGAATAAGGATGATGCTTATGCTTCTGATGGTGAACATTCTGCAAGGAGGGAGTCTTATCCAAGTGATGATGAAGACATGCAGGCTGAGCAGGCAAAGCTTGAGATTGAGTTACGGAAGAAGGCTCTCGAATCACTTAAAGCTAAGAAGGGCATCAGTCACTAAATTTTTTGCTGCCTCTGGGGCATTAAGCCGTTCTTTTTCCTTAAATCAACTTTTTTTTTTCTTTTTTAAATTCCTGTTGAACGTTAGCAATTAAGTTTTCTGGGATGTTTATGTCTTAAATGGAAGCAGTTTGATATATTGGTTACTGTTTGATGTATTCTATGTTTACTGCTGGCAGCTGAAATGGATAAATGAGGATTTCCTGAGCTATTCTCTTGAGTGCAACTTTATGCAGAACTTGCTGCTAGATTTTCTGGTAATAATTGTCTTCCCTTAGTTGGGAATCTTTTTTTTGTTTTGTTTTGTTTTGTTTTATAGGATATTGTTGTCATATGGATGCAAGGCATCTCACTGCTGTGACCGATGCTTGTTTTATTTGTATGTTGCTTTAGAATTTTAATTTTTTTTGCTATATAAGCTTAAGTGATGCCAATTGTTATTTAAAGTAATTGCAGGGGAAATCTAACCATGTTGGTAGGGTTTACAATCCTTTATTATTCTCTTTTTCTTCCTTTTTGTGTGTTTTGAAGACAAAAGTTAAGCCTAAAGGTCCTGTATTTTCAATAATTTTAAGTTGATACTAAATTGGGTTTCTGGTCAATTGGTAGATGAAAATAATGTCAACTACATGATTTGGTTGAGCAGACCATGTGCAGATCCACATTCTGAACATCAATTCAGGTGAAGTTTTTCATTCTTTTATTGGGCTCCTTAAGTAGAGAACTCTGTATCTCTATAGGTGAATCCTCTTTGTATGCGTGTAATAGTTCCTTTCTCACTGTATTTTGGTTTAACCTCTGTATGGTTGGCAGCTTGAGAGTTGTTCCTTGGACTTTGTTATCTGAAATACTTCATGGTGCTTTAGTTGTTGGACTCATCCTGACCTGATTTCTGCTGTAAGGTCTATAGAGATGGTTTATGTATGTGTATGTGATGATTAGTTCTGTATGAGAATATATATGACTTTATCTTTATGGGCAGTTGTTTTCAGGCTTCCATGGCTTGTGCAGATATTTCATTTAATCCAGATAGGAAAAGCTCAAGTACTTATTTAATTGTGGCATGGATATGCTTTTCATTTTGGGTCTATATAATATATAGTCATTTTAGTTGTTTCAGTCTCCTGTCTCGTAGATGATTTAATACCCAAACAAATGGACTGCAGTTTCTAGGTTTAGCTTTATTAAACCTGATGTTGGCTGCATAAATTCCTATCTAAACAGATGGTATATCAGCTTTTATTTTTCCTGATTTTCCCTTTCTGTCTCTTCTTCCCCCCTCACCTCTTAGTACTATTGATGCCATAGCCATAGGTGAGGGTTAGCAGCTGAGGAAGAAGTGTATCAGACTGAAGTTTAGCTGAACTCTTATTTCTTAAGATAGATTTCTAACTTGTCTTTTCCCTGTACCTTCTGTTGTGGGTTACATGTATGTGGCATTTCTTATAAAACTTCTAGGTTATTCTTGTCTCTATGTAAATTGGCTCTCTCACAACTTCTCCAGCCCCAATCCCAGGTTTGAAGGTCTAATTTATTTAGTCTGAGGCCTAAGTATGCGTAGAAACTAGAATCTGAATTTGCTGAATTCTTTGAGAGGATATTGTAGGCGTGGAAGCCAAGGAATTAAGAGGTTGTGCTGAAGTGATACATACATGACGTTTTAATCTTTTGAAGAAGAATAAGTGATATACATGACAAGGCGTGGAAGCCCACAGAAATGAATAAAGTGTTTGTAAGGAGTCTTGAGAGAGGAGCATCTGTGCGGCAACTTGTGTGTTGGCTTTGCTTTACTTTAGTAAAACACAGTTTTAATCTATTGCGTCTATAACTGTAAGGCATCCATGGGTTTAGAATGTCTTGATGGTTACTTTTTATAGTATTCTATTTCAGGTCAAGTAAGGGACCTGGAAATTTTGCATTATAACAAATTTTAAGGGATTGCTGGCCTAAGGTGCATTGTCTTAACACCGCTTTGCCACAGTTACTATTGCTTTCTTCGCTACTTATACTTCTATTTACTAAATCAATAGATCACACGGGATTATGATACATCATTGAAAACCAAAATTTTTCTCCATTTGGAAAACCTAGCCTTTTTCATACAAATTAGGTCTTCTTTTGGGAGCACCATCTTGATTGGATTCAAAAGTATTAGCCATTGCACCACGGCATGCATGAGATGCGCACGGAGAACAACAATTATAATCGTTGTATTCATTGGATGGTTGGGGAAAGCTCAAACATCGCCGGCTCCAATGAAGCGGTGTCAAGACACCGAATGCCGGCAATCCCTTGCAATTTCTTAAAAGAGAAATGTTGGGTTTTCCCAAACCTGGCATTTCTCAATTGGTATTCATATGTTCCTTACCACATCCTCTGGGGAATTCGTATTGGCATTCTGTGGGCCATGCGTACTGAATTTTGTGGTAACCTGGTGGATAGACTTTGATATTTGATAGACTGGTACTAGCAGCTAGCAAGGAAAGTCCTAAATAGTCCTTGTAATATCTAGTGGCCAAAAGTCGTTTTCTGGCGACGTTAAAACGTTTGGACCCGGATTTCGTTTAGTAGATAAACTGTGACTACGTGGCACAATTCCATTCGCTAGGCTTCCCTTGCCTCCATATCCAGATAATACCAGAACCAACAAAAGTATTTTTCTTTTAACAAAAAGAGTGAGCGAGTAACCGAATTGGAGGAAAGGGTGGCCTTCGATATTTTCCTCTTTCTCCGTCGATGGCTCCTACGCTCACCTCCAATTCATTTATTCTAACCCCTACACCGCACTCTA
The DNA here is from genome assembly GCF_958979055.1 of Alnus glutinosa. Lineage (NCBI taxonomy): Eukaryota > Viridiplantae > Streptophyta > Magnoliopsida > Fagales > Betulaceae > Alnus > Alnus glutinosa. The sequence continues at coordinate 24,676,432 of NC_084894.1, forward strand.
GGCTAATCTTCAAGAACACGAGGCTCACAATCTTTGCCAAGCAGGCCGGTCCTTTCCCGTCGTTCCGCTTTGGCAAGAGCAATGATTCGTCCTCCTCCGGTGAGCCCCAGCCGGATGATTCGGCAAACTCCAGTCCTTTTCGTTTTAACTTTGGGAAGATCTCAGTCCCGGACGTCAAGTCTTTGATCCCAGTCGTGAGTAATCCCTCTTCGGGCTTGTCGAGACGGAAGGACCCCGGCACAGTGTTCGTCGCTGGCGCTACCGGGCAGGCTGGTGTTCGCATTGCACAAACGTTGCTGCGTCAAGGTTTCAGTGTCAGGGCTGGTGTGCCCGAGCTCGGTTCTGCCCAAGAGTTGGCTCGTCTTGCTGCCAAATACAAGGTTGGTGGTTTCTTTAGCCTTATCAATATGGGCTAGATTTGTGGAAGTTCATGGCTGCCTTTTTCTTTTGTGATTCCTAGCAATTAGCTATATATAGTGCCAAGAAGCATTTCGCGGCAGTGCCCTAAGTGTGACAAGGGGTTTGAGAGTGGGGGGCAATAAACAATTTTTCCTAGGATATGATAGAAAAAATTGATAATAAATGTCATTTTAAAACAAATAAATTATACTTGATAATTATCTTAGGGGAAAATTTTACTTATTCGCTTTTTCAATGTTCCTCTAAACTTAAAAAATATGCAATGTGGGTGTTTGATTTTTTAGTCCCTTTCAATCGCTCATCCATTAATTTTTTTTAGTAAATTGTAATAGAAGAAGTAAAAATGACCAAAATTTCCCATTTTATTAAAAAATAAAGAAAAAAGAGAGGAAAAAGAAGAAAAGAAAAATCACCCATAGCAGAGTAATTCTAGAAGTCCCTCTAAAAATGAGGTAGCTTTTAAAATCACAATTTTATCAAAATTCAATAGTGATCAATTATAAGCCTAATAATAATTTTAAAAGCCACCTCATTTTTTAAGGGACACAAGAGTGACAAATGAGAGACTTCTAACATTATTCCCTATGGCTGAATCATGGGTACACTGTATGCACTTGCTTGGTTTTGGTTTTGTTTTTTTAATTTTTTTGTTCTACTTTCTAATTTTTTGTTTTTGTTTTGTTTTAATTTCAGTCTTTAATTCTTTTTTATTTAAGGTATAATTGTATTTTTATAAATTTTTTTATAAGAGTATAACAAACTTTTTACATGTTGGCCATTTAAACTATTGAAAAAAATTTAGATCCCGGTTACAAATTTTTAAAGTTTAGGGAAAATGTTGAAAAATGCATAGTAATTCAAGTGATAAGTGAAGTTTCCTTTTATTTTATTAAGTTTGATTATTTGGAAGCTTTAATAGAGTACTACATTGTTAATTCAAAATTTCAACTCAAACATGAAATTTATGATCGAATGCATATTTTCATCCAAACAATTTATTTAACCCTGGAATAACCACACAATAAATAAATAATTATTCTAAGAAATAATATTCCATTTACACTAATTTAACGAGTAATGCTATGTACCAAACAATTGTGATGCGAATTTTAACCAAACAATTCAATTGAGGAAGTGTATTGTACAAAGCCCACAATATGGACAGTCAACATTTTCCCTGCTTAACAATTGCATCAACACCGCAGATCATATCGAACGAAGATTCGAAACGCCTCAACGCCGTTGAATCCACGTTCAAAGGGGCTGAATCAATTGCCAAGGCAATCGGAAATGCCAGCAAGGTCGTCGTCACGATCGGCCCTGCAGAAAACGGTCCCACATCCGAGGTCTCCACATTGGACGCCTTGCAAATGATCGAAGCTGCCCAGCTGTCTGGAGTTAGCCACGTGGCTATTATCTATGATGGGAACGCGACAGGCGGATCAACGTACAATGTATTGGATGGCATCTCCTCGTTCTTTAACAACTTCTTCTCAGGATCACAGCCGTTATCTGTTCCCGAGTTTTTGCAAAAAGTAGTGGAAACGGATGTCAGCTATACTTTCATAAAGACAAATTTGACCGAAGACTTTTCCCCTGAGAGTTCCTATAATGTTGTGGTGTCAGCCGAAAGAAGCACGGGTGCAAACGACTACAAAGTAATGTAATGTATGCGATAGTATCTGCATTTTATTGTAAATTTCATTTTATTTTTGGCCATCAAATTTCCATGTTACTAAATTTTTATTTATTTATTATTTTTTTTTATGTGTTTGAAAATTAATACTAGGTAGCCAAGTCTAAGATAGCATCTCTAGTGGCCGATATTTTCTCAAACACAGCAGTGGCAGAAAATAAGGTACATTTTCACTCTAGCTACTCTCTCTCTTCTTTTTTTTTTTTTTTTTTTTTTTTTTTTTCTAGTATTTAATCAACTAGTAAATTTATTTATTTAACAATCATTAATCTAAGAGTTAGTTGGAAATGTCACGTCAGTCTTGTTAGAGATGAATGTTGGCACCCCAAAATGTATGTGATTCTAACGTGCATTTGTAATAAAAATATATAATTTTCATATATATTTTTTTAAAAAATACATGTAAGAATCACGTGCATTTTAGACACATGTCGGTTAAATAGACGGAATTGAAGAAATTAGTTTGGAGGAAAAGAAAATTGACTTGTGAATTTTTGTTGTTTGACATGCTTCAGGTTGTGGAAGTGTTTGCGGATCCTTCAGCCCCCTCAAGGCGTGTAGACGAGCTTTTCAGGTAATTAAGTTGCAGGCAACTAACCATATATATGAAATATTTAGAAGAATTTTTTGTTTGATTTTTTTTTTTTTTTTAAAAAAAATAAATTGAAAGAAAAGAGAAACCAACCAAACCAGGTTCATTAAAGATAGATTTTCGTTTGACTTGTTTGAATGAAATTTGCTTAATTTTAGTGCCATTCCTGAGGATGGAAGAAGAAAAGCTTACGCAGAATCGCGCGCAAAGGCCAAAGCAGAGGAAGAGGCAAGGATAGCAGCTGAGAGAGCTCGCGAAGCAGCTGAAGCAACCAAGAAACTCGAAAAAGAGGTGAAGAAGCTCTCGGAGCAAGAGTCTCTAGCTGCTAGTCTAGCAGAAGAAGCTCAAGAGAAGGCGGAGGTCGCCGGAGCTTCGGTGGAGACCCTTTTGAATAAAGCCAAAGACTTCGGCTCAGGGCTGTCTTGGGAAAAGATTAGTTCCCAGGTCACAACTGCAGTTCAAAAGTCTGCAGAGAAACCCATAGTTCAGGTTGCAACTGTCAGAGGACAGGCCAAGGCACGGTCTTTGCAACCCAAGAAAGCTGTTGTTAATAAACAACCAAGCTTCAAGCTTCCTGCTTTCAAACCAAAGGAACAGCCAAAGCTGAAAGGCAAACAGACAGAGGCCGGGAAGACAGAAGTCAGGAAGGTGTTTGGCGGCCTGTTTTCACAAGAAACTATATACGTTGATGATGACTGAAGAGATGATCATTTGTCTTCTCTTTGAGGCTCTTTCGGTGCTGATGTCGCCTAATATTTCTAGTTTTATTGTTGTTGAAAGGTGGTTTTATGAGTTTCAGCAAGAAGCATTTACCGGTTTAAGGCCTACATTAGTATTAAACTTCTTAAATCTTGTTGAGTGCTGCATTTGCCCCCCAGTTCTGTCTCCCTTGTCTCTGTGTGTGTGCGTGTGTTTATTAGAATGAAATTGCAGATTTGTTGGGTTTCTCTTTAATCTTGTTGAATAGAAACTATTCAATATTGCCCAGCTTCATATGAAGAAACTAAGATTAAGTGGTGAAGGTATTTGGATGGCTCTTATCTCACGTTAACTCATCACTTATCTTAAAAAGGTTAAACTAATAGGAAGAGATGAATTTAATTATTTACTCAAATACTTTAACAGATTGAGGGTTTATGCCCATCATGCTTCTACTCGGAATAAGAAATGAAGGCCAAGCGTTGGGTTTATGTAAACGGTTGCCTTTAAAGTATATTAAATTATTAATTATAGAAAATGATAGACGGATGGACTCCTTACGTGTGAGGTCAAACTCCTTCTCAACAAGTGAGACCCAACATATGAAATATTTAAAATAGGAGCGAATGACAGAGACATGGTTTGAACTGATACTTAAATTACCAATTATCACAAAAGCTTAAGCTTATAGAAAATGACAGACTAATTATTTAAACTAATATTCTAATAGACTACAGTGGAAGAGAATCTAAACAACAGCAGCAGATTATCAAATTTGAAAAGTAATGAAAGCTCATTTGAAAATATAGTAATTTAACAAACTTATATGAACCTTTAAACTAAACCTTAAGCATGACATGACCTCTCTCACATAATCCAGCCCTTTGTGTCACGAGGGCCAAAGGGCCCTCAATAGGCCAGACGTGACTTTTCTCGTGCCCTTCATAATGATATTTAGCAGTATCGATCTCTGATACATGCAGGATGGCCCCAACTTAGAACGGTTTTGATTGAATGGTTTGCAGCAAAGATTGGAACTTTTGGATCAGGGTGCCAAAAACTAACAGTTATAGCCGTTAAAGCAATTCCATCATTGCATGTAAAACGCAATCCAAATGATTAGCTGCAGTCTGCAGAACATAGTTCAAAAAGCAACTGAACATTCACATTAATTAGCAAATTAATCAAGGAAGAGAAATCCAACCACAGATTCCTTCTCCATGTTATTGAACTAGAATTGAAACTTTCTTTTGATCAGTTTCCATCATTTTAGGCTAATTTTCACAATGTCATTAGTCATTGCTTCCAAGTCTGGAGTCATGCAACAAAGATTAACATTTTTATACAGTAAATTTGTAGTGCGTTTATGCAAATCACTAGCTATTTCAGGAGTAGTCTGGTACTTATTCTACATTATCCTCTCCAACCATCCCTGCTGCCAGTCCTCTGCCCTCTTGGCAAACTTGAGATACACATGGTCTTCATCTTCATCTTCATCTTCCATTGTAGATTCTCCAACCAACATTAGCCACCTTGTTTTTGGAATAGCGAGTTCTGCAAAAACATGGGAAAGCAAAAAACCCTACATCCAAGCCTGGTGGCTGCCAAACAAAACCAGGGGATTTGTCTATTTGGATAGAGCTCCCAAAGAGACAGTACTCCAATGGCCTTCATCTTCTCCTCCTTTTCGTGTCTCACAAGATACCTCTAGATACCAAGAATACAACAAACATCCAAATCCAGATGCAATTCGAATGGCACGCATAATTTTCGAGTTATTCAGAGAGGTAAACAAAGGGGTTAGATGGTATATCATGGCAGATGATGACTCAATCTTTTTCTTGGATAATCTGGTTGAGGTTTTGGGCAGATATGATCATAATAAATACTTCTATATTGGGTCCAATTCAGAGTGTGTGGCATCGAATTTTGATCATTCTTTTGGAATGGCATTTGGTGGGGCAGGGTTTGCTTTGAGTTATCCTTTGGCACAAGCGTTGGTGAAGAATTTAGATGTCTGCATAAAGACATATCCAACATTGTATGGGAGTGACCATATTTTGCAGTCCTGTATTGCTGATTTGGGAGTCTCTCTTACCCAGGAAAAGGGCTTTCATCAGGTAATTTTGTTTTCTAAGTCCTTTCATTTCCATATTTTTGAAGTACTTAGACTAACCAGATGGAAGCTTCTGTTAAATCATCATTAATACATAACATTCCTAGTGGGTTCAAACTCTCATTTAAGAGCATGCATCTCTAGCAATGTTATGCATTTTAGTTAATAAAAAAACATCATATTCTACGTTCAATATTACAAAGTACTCCTATAGATTTCTTATTCCATTATCTATTTTCTTCAATATTTTTTTTCCGATTTTTATTTTTATTTTTATTTATTTATTTTTTCTCTCTCTTAAATCACCAAGAGAGAAGAGAGAGAAATGACCCTAGCAAAAAAAAGAGAGAAAAAACATTAGAAAAAAGAATACATAAGTCATAGTGCTTGTCTAAAAGTAGCAATTAAAAAAGAAAATATGTGTTTTAAATCATAAGGAGAAGAAAGCTGTTGGACCTGATTTTTGCCTATATATTAGTTAAATATACACGATATGGAGGTTTTAGAGCAACTGCTGCAGATGCTTTAACAAGTGAAGCCAAACACGTGAAATATTTAATTGATCAAATGAGAGGTAAAATTCGGACATTTGCTCTTATACCATGTTAAATCATTATCCCAAAAACTTGAGTTAATAGAAAATAATGATTTTTTTTTTTAATTGTTCAACATTATTAAGAAAATATTTTGTCATGTATGGCATGATTGTGATCCTTGGGTATTTAATGCTTAAACATTTGGCAGTGGTTTATAATAAAAACGTAATGTCGAATATTTTTTATCAGATTAATCCTTTGCCATGGTCAACTTGAAAGTGAAAGATAGCAACCATGAAAGCAATGAAAACAATATAAATTAACTGGCTTTTTATATATCTAAATATGTATATATATGTATATTCCATTACAGATTGATCTACACAGTGACATTTCCGGACTTCTATCAGCTCTTCCACAGTCTCCATCCGTTTCGCTTCATCACCTCGATGTAGTCGACCCAATTTTTCCTTCCATCAAGAGCCGCCACGAGTCACTGAACCACCTAATGGAAGCAGCAAAAGCTGATCAGTCAAGGCTATTGCAGCAGACCATTTGCTATCATAAACAAAGCAACTGGTCTTTTTCCATATCATGGGGCTACTCTGCTCATATTTATGAAAAGCTTTATCCACCAACCATTTTGCATAGACCCCTCCAAACCTTTACGCCATGGAAGAAGTCGGCTAAGCCACCCTACATGTTCAACACTCGACATCCCTCAAATGATCCATGTGAGGCTCCTCATGTTTTCTACTTTGACGCCATAGAAAGGAGCAAGGGGAACCAAATTCTTACAAGTTATGTTAGAAGATCACCTCGTGGGTTACTGGCTTGTTCATCAAGTGGGAATCACTCTGCTGATTTAATATCCAAAATTCAGGTCTTCTCGCCCGCGAGGAGACATGGTGAGGTGAGTGGTTTGCATTTTCAAAAGTGAGGCACAACACGTGAAATATTTAATTAGAATGACGTGAATTGACGGATTCAAACTTGAGATCTCTGACTCTGATACCAAGCTTTTGAGATAAATGATGTTTTAATATATGATATCAAAGCATAAATCCTGTGCTCGAACCCTGTTTCAGTCATTCATCTCTAATTTCAATTAAATATTTCACGTGTCGAGCCTTATCTATGATTCAGAAACATGAGGGGATCGAAACTTTTAGAATATAAATTAATTCATCAATTTCTATTAGCTTAAGCTTTTAGGACAAGGTTGTCTACAGAATCCCTTTAATTTGTGAATAATCTTAAAACATATCTAAAATTATATTTTGATTCTATTGTTTATTTATATATTCATTCCCAGGCTGGTAATAGAAGAGAGTGCTGCGACGTTGTGCGTGTAGCTGAGAATCTGAACTTCACGGAGGTCATGTTTAGGGCTTGCATGAAGGATGAAATAGTGGCCTATATGTAATCCTAGGCCTAGATATCCAAATGAGTGAAGCTTTGATTGATGTATGGGTGTGTTGTAATTAATATAAGAATAATGATGTTTTCACGGAGGAACATTATTGCTCATGGTCAATGCATGTTGCTGATTAATTAATCTCGATCTTCTTCTCAAAATTGGAGCTGGAACAGATCAAGGTCAAATTTGGCTCAATATTAATTCGTTGGGAGGAATTCATTCAACTTTACGGGCAGATTTGTTTTATATATGGTTTGTGGTCAATTTAGTTGATGCTTACATGTAGCACCTGTACTTGTTTGTCTTAAGGTGTGGACGAAATTCTAGAATCTTTTGTGGCAAGCTAGACGACATTGTTAATTATGTTCTATCTGATATCCTCTTCTTGTTGTTGGTTGCCTTTAATCAAGTCAAGTGGGGCCTTCTGTGTTACTCATTCTTATTAGTTTTGGAGTTGTGTTGGCCGACTTAACTATATATCTGAAAGTCCTCTTTCTTTTTTTTTTTTCTTTTTTTTTTGACATGTCCATACGTACAAATCATCTTAGGTGTAGGAGTTTGATATTGACTTGGATAAGCTTTTGTTGACCGACAATTTATAGTGCTTATAAAAGGGCATGTGATGTTCAGAATTTTATAGAGTGCAAAAACGTGAGCATCAGTATGTGCAACTGAGGGTGCAACCAAAGACACCAGTGCTAGTTTTTATTTGTGGGAAAAGTGTGCGCGCGCCGCACAACCCGCACATAAGCAAATCAGAAGAGCCGCCCACGGTATATTTCTTCTTGGTTTTGGAGGAGCCAGAACAAGAGTGAAAAAAGAGAAGGTATGACTGTCAATGTGAGAGAGAAACATAGAGACCAGTTGTCATCTGTTTCCAGCAAAAGAAGATTTTGTATTTCCGTCTTTTGTATTTTCTTTTGGGAATAATCTCGATGGTGTGATAGTGAGATTTGAGTGTATTGGGGCTTTGGGTTCTGAGTGATTTTATCTTTGCTATTTTTGTATTCCATATTCATAGTGAATTTCTTCGTGATCGCCTCTGCCAGTGAACGTATCTCATATTGAGGGAACCACTTAGATCTTGGTGTTGTGTGTGGTTGATTTAATTTTGTTGTCTTCTAATTTTTTGCATCTCATAGGTCTTGGAAAATATGATAAATTTCTTAACAACTGGTATCAGAGCTTTTGGTTTGTGTGGGAGCAATGACAGTAGAAGAAGAAAAGATTGGAATCGAAATGTTCAACGACACAGATTTTGGGTATTGAAAGATGCAGTTGAAGATATTCTTTATGGGAATGATCATAACATACTACCACTCTCCCCAGACAACGTCCACGACGCCCCATTCTATCGACACTAACCCGAAAGTAACCATTTCTCTTACTACAGGTTGTGACGTCCCACATCGCTTGTATACGTAACACCCCGGTCCCATATTGGGAAGATGAGTAACCCACATAGAGTGAGTGGTTTATAAAGATATTCATGAGTGCTAAGTCTCACATTGCTTAGTTAGTAGGTGAATATGGGCTTTATAAGAAATTATAGGAACTCCAAATTGACTAGTCCTTTTAGGGTGATAGAGCAGATGTGGCTAGCACTTTTTTTTGGGTCGTTACAGTTTGGGTATGTGAATGAAGATGTGCTTATATGTATATTCACATACTTCTTGACACGACGCATTTTAAAGTCGTGATAACTATGAACCTATTAGAACTTCCCAGTTAAACGTGCTTATGTGAGAGTAATACCAAGATGGGTGACCTTCTGAGAAGTCTGGTTCGGGATATCCAAAAGTTGACAATATTATGTCGTTGAGGATGGATCGCTACAAATGATATCAGAGCCATTGCCCAGCTTGAGATGGGGGGGAGCGTGCACAAGTCCATGAGGGTTGCCAGTGGGCACTCGCTAGGACGTAAAAAATGAGGTGATCCCATGAAGTTTCCAGTGGAGACGTTGGGTCCTAAGACGGGGTGCTTGTGATGTCTCACTTCGTCGAGGTATGAGAATGAGGATGTGTTTATATGTATATTCGCACCATTTTTGACACAGCGTGTTTTAAAGCCGTGATGACCATGAACATATATATCAGAACTCCGCAATTATGTGTGCTTATGCGAGCTAGAGTAGTACATGGATGGATGACTTCCTAGGAAATCTAGTTCAGGAGAGTCAAAAGTGGACAATATTGTGTCATTCAGGGTGGGTCGTTACATAGGTTACCCCCTTCATGACTCGAATACAAAGCCGTAACCTTTTCGATCCCATACTTGACGAGCTGTACATGTTTGATCTCATACTCGACGTGTAGCTGGCTTTGATATCAAATAATACAAACTTTGGGTAAAACCCACCCTAGGAAATCAGCTTGTAAGGGTAGGATGCTCAAGAGCTTATACAATATGGTTAAGATTGTATTTAAACCATGTAGGATACTTAAAGATCATAACATATATATGATACCAATATCCAAAGGGCATCATGTCATGTGTCTATTACCATTTTATTTTTCACATAATTTCAAATTAGTTAGGCTAGGGTGGTATCCATCTAGCATGAGGGTACCATATGGATTGAGCTTCTTCCACTCTTTGACAGAAAAAGTTGAAATTAAATAAAGAAAAAGGATGGCAGGAGGAAGCGCATGCATCATGAACTAGAATGATTTCACATGGGTTTCTATTGCAATCAAGACCTTAATTATGCAAGATGGATTCACTGCAAATAAAAGAGGAGTAATTGCCAAAAATACAGGTCATCAGAAAAATGACAGTACTAATTAAAGACATATTGAAATTCAAAAACTATTAGCATTGATGAACCAAATAAAAAATTTTCAAATTTCGAGTGACAGTCCCAAATTAGGATGAACTTAATTATTTCGTGTGCTAGCAAGAATATAGAAGAACGAATTAATTCAATGCAAGGCATGCAGTAATTAATGTGTATATATAAGTCCTCTCTAAGCATCATTCTCTATAATTTGAATAAGAACTAATTAATTACTTGTGTAAAAATATGCATAACTTTCACTTTCTACCTGATCACCTGTTTTATGCTTTGCAATAAATACCTAAACAAGCCAGTGGCATCCCAATTAATCACATCTGAAAAATCTGCCAAGCTAGCTTGGATAGTTGAATTTATACTTATGATCACATTTTACAGTCTAAACTAAGAAATATATATATATATATACTGAGAAACGCTTGTGATCGTATGGCTTTAAATTTGATCTCTGTTTATAATCATCCACTGCATATATCCTCTATATCCCTATCATTTGACATGCAATAATATAATGCAGGTTTAATGTTGGAAAAAACAATAGCTAAAATAAGCTAACAATGATCATAACTTTTTGAATTTTGAACTTCGCATAGTTTTTAAACAATACAATGATCATAACTTACTTTTACCCTTTCAACTGATTAGAATGATATCGGAAAATCTTTTTCCCTAAGTAATTGTGAAATTAAGGAAATTAAACCGAGTTGAAGTGATGTTTGACCAGTTAGATTTCCATACTATTTGGCCTCATAACTCAATCATGTACTTTATCAAACGTTTATCAGCAATATTGTGAAGAAAAACAAGTTTGAAATGCATCTATTTATTAGTGAATTTATTTTGGTGCAATGGTTAAAGTCTAATGATGGCAAGTACAAGTACTACTTGATTGGTCAAAGTGGTCCACTTCATGCAAACAAATTCCAAAATTAATTTGCCTTCCAGGATTCTGCTTTTTGGGAAAAATGGTTCTTATAATCATGCTTCTAAGGATAATAGAAAAAGGCCTCTTGGAATAATAAAAATGTCTACAAGTTAATTCTTGATGCACGACTAGTGGAGCTAGTATTAGATAGAAAAAGATAGAAACTCGGAAGAAACGTATAGAGATCGATCATCTCATTTAGGTCATCAAGAAGAAGATTATCTTCCTTGGTAGAGAAGGGATCAAATAAAAATTGTAGCTCGTATTTACCCTGGTTCTTGTGCATGAAACGCGAAGGAGACTTTTAAATGCTTTCTACGGTTTATATATATATGTATAACAGATATATCCTCAGGAACAGCCCTGTTCAACCCTAATCCGTACCGTACAAGCTGGGCTTAATTAAATTACACCACCAAAATGCCATAAAATTATGAAAATTACATATGTGAACGCGGAGGTTTAAATCGAGAAAATTAACTTGAAAACATGTTTTACGGTAAGATGCAAAATAATAATTACCATGATATATATATATATATGTTGGAAATTCAGAAGAACTTTTTAGTACCAGTTGCTGTTGATGGGTCCTGATCAGGCTCAGGCCCCAGTCTAAGCTCAAGGTCTATCTTCGAACCAGACAAGTCATAGGTAGATGACAAACCCTTTTCTTCAGTTTTCCGATGAAATTGGTCTTTGTCTGATGATGCTTCGACAAATAGACGAAGTTGCTTGACTTCACCGACATGGGTTTCATCCCTGCTCGTAGGCCATTTTACTGTGCTACTCTCGACGTCACTAGGCTTATTGGCTTCGAATAGCCAAGAGGAAGAAGTCGCAGGTATTGGAGGATACGAGGGAAAGACCCTTGGGATGTCCGAAGATGGTTGAGATTGATCATCAATATTCGAGAATCTCTTGTGCTTGGCCTTTTCTTTTCGGTGGATGTTCATGTGCCCTCCTAAGGCTTGCGCATTAGAGAAGCCTCTCCTGCAAAAGGTGCAGTCATAGGACTTGCCTTGGGTTGCCCCTCGCTCATGATCTGAACTGATCACCTGGTCCAGATTTTCTTGGGGTGGCTGATGATCATGATCAGGCTCCATTTTTGCAGGAAACTTAACCCCAGAGAGAGAGAGAGAGAGAGAGGAATTGTAGACTGGCTGGTAGTGAAGATGGTTTTGTCGAGGGGGGCAGAGGGCCTGCTTTTAACCTTCTAGATTTATGATCTGTAACTTCCTGGATGTTATACAATTTAATTTGTATGAAAGGACAAACCTTGATCTACTTGGTCATGGTAGAGCTAGCTAGACTCGTCGCAATATTTTATATATACAATATGGTGGGTACGTAAGTAATTACATTGAAAGAACTTTCTCTCCCCTATATTTAATTGTATCTCAACCAGAGCAATTCCATGCATGCCCATAAACCAAAAAGGATTGAAGATAAACTCAGAAAACCTTAAAATAATATAGATACATATATATCTATATATATATATACACACATATATCAAGAGAGAGATTATGTTATTTAGTAGACTATTATAGGACTATTAGTTAAAATCAGCCATTAATTTTTTTGTTTTACGAATCCTTATTGATCTAGAGAAATGTTTGGTTTTTGCATCTTTTACTTATTTTTTTTGTTCATCTTTGTATAAGAGATGGGCAAATCCACCATTGAATCTATGAGGCATTTGAAAGATTCAATGATTAATTTGCAAAAGAGGTGAACTAGAGATGTATGTATGTGTAACAGCTTTCTATTGATCCAAAGACTAATTTTGAGTGTCACGTTATTCTAGTTGTATAGTAGTAATATAGCAGTCTATTAAATAACATTAGTCATATATATATATATATATATAAAATGAGTAAATAAATTTTACATTGAAATCTCCCCTTTTTCCTTTTATTTTTTGGTTGTGGTCTTTATGACTGAAACACAGTGAAGGAATATTATTTCATTCTGTTTAATTCTTACTAGTTCTCTCTCTCTCTCTCTCTCTCTCTCTCTCTATATATATATATATATATATATAATAAAGTATGTACTAACTAATCATTTCTGTTTAGCAAAGAGGCCTTAGATAAACTTCTACTCATATACTAATAGCTTAAAAAGATGACACCAATTTTGTTGATCAGAAGGCCTTGCATGTACTGAAAGTCTATATTTTTTATTTGTTGATGGGGATAGATTGACATTACGGGTAGCCATAAATTTAAGTTTGGAGTACGTACTTCCAATTCCTTGTATACTGAAAGTCTGAAAACGTAATTAGGAAAAAAAAAAAAAAAGAAGTCTGAAAACGTTGTTTTCAGAAATTGATCGATATATATATGCACACACAAAATATTTTATTATACTTTTTCCCCAAGCATCAATAAGAAAAACGAAAAATATAGGTTTTTGGCTAAGATAGAGTTTGATTAATATATATATCCGTATGCTTATTTGTTCATATGTTGGCTGCAACGCTATAACTCAATCACCCTCATTGGTCGTCACCTAGCTATGTGAACAACGTTATTTAAAAGAGATTATTATTATAATTGGAAATTAAGAATTAATTGATCCCCTAACCCAGAATGAAATAAGGATTGTCTTTCATATATGCAATAAAAAATAAGAATGAATGAAATCATTTGTGTAGTCTTGATAAGAATACATGAAAATAAAGGAGAGAATTTTCACAATAAAATTTTCATAATATAATGTACATGACTCTTAACTCCTTGCAATGACTTGAATTGTATGGCCATGATTTTGATTCAACAAGATAAAAATAGGACTCGATTCTTAATTATGTGCCATCAAATGCCTCGGCAACCAAAAATGATGATATATATATATATATACTACTAATATACCATAACCTAAGATTTATTGAAGAAGAAGAATGCCAAAGAAAATTATGGCTTTTACTTCATTTTCTGGGTTATTATTGGCTAATTCTTTGAATTTCACTAGAAGCTAGACAAATTTTATTTTATTTTATGTTTGTTTTTGTTTTCCCTTTGGTATTATTATGATAACAAAATGTGTGATCCCAGCACATCTAACATATAACTCAAAACCATCAACAATATAATCCGATAATTATCCATTTTAAGAGTGATCATGTCAAATTGAATTATTATCCATTTTATTTATCTTGTGCATTTCAATATATAAGTCAGTCAAGTGTTCCACATGCAGAACTTCAAAATTTTAAAGACATTTCAATAATCAAGAAATGACAATACTTTTTCCTATATATATATAACTATTCTAATGCCAGGAATTCTCAACTTTCAAAAGAATAATCGAAATATATTTATTTTATGGTATTATATATATTATTTAAATAACGTGACAATATGTTTATAAGGCCACAATCACCTGGAGAAAATTTTATTTCATTTTTTTTTTGAAACATAATTAATCATCTCTAGCTCTTCTTGATCATGGTACGTTGATAATTCCAACGTTCCCAATATTCAACGTTTTCTTGCCAAAGTTTGCCACCTTAGCAGCCAAATTAAGGAGTCCAACAACAACCAAGCTCCAAGCATGCAGTACGAAGTGACAGCCAAACCCTAGTTAAGAATCACTCCCGACAGAGGGTGTTTTCATAAAAATATGATGATCATCATATTTATATGAAAACAACTAATTAAGTACCAACTTGCACCATTTTATGATCTCTACACGTACGTCTGCCAAGTGGAAGCTCAAGAGACATAGTCAATTAAACTAATTAATTAAAGGGCTTATATATTCTTTATTCTGAGAAAATCAAAATGTTTGTGTCAGCATTACCAGGAAAAAGAAGAAAGATCTGTATGTCGATCTCCCCGGCCGTCAAAACGCGTGGAAACTGACCACTTGTGGTCAATGATTTGCCTGTTAATTATTGTTAACTAATGGTTTATCGAACTTGTAACGAGAGAAATTGTTAAGTAGTGAAAGATTTTAAATTTTAAGGAAACTTAAGGCTTTTTAGATATCGAGGAAACCTATTCTTTTTCAATACAAGGTGTGAGATTAATTCTGCTTCCTTTCTATTAATTACTCATGCATGTAAATAAGAGAATTACAAAGACATAAAATATATTCCTTTATCCTAAGATAAGCTAATAATACAAATAAATTACTTGGGGATAACTCTAACTTGGAGAAACTTACGTACTACTAAATAACTTTTGCACTATAGTGCTATATATAAATAATTAAAAGACATGCACCGACTTAGATAACTATAACTATATTTATTTAATTAAACTACGATTACTCTAAGATAAACTAATGAAAGATATGTCAACGTCTTTTACGTGTTGTAGAATTTTGATTTCATAACACATTGCTTTCTTATATCCATAAATGTGGAAGTAGTCAAAAAGTTAGAACACTTGGAAATTATATATGCATTTTCAGGTGATCAGTGTGGTGATTCCGCCCCCATTTGATATATATTTGTGTTTGGAGGTCATGGATTTGATCTCGATTACTAGCTGTGCTTAGGAAACAGGGGACTCATACCCATAATCTATACCTGTTGTGTGCTTATGTTTGAGAGCGTGTTTGGTGTTTGGTCATAGACAAAGCCTCGGAATAGAGCTTCCTTAGCCTACCTATGGTGGGGGATAAAGGGCATTCGAGGTACCCTACCTCCTAAGGATCAACTACAATAGTTGAGGATGAAATATCTGATAGCTTATTCATTGCCTCCTTAGGTTTAAATAGAATGCTTACATGAAAGGAAAAATACACGAATGGGAAAATGGGAAACAATCCCTTATTATTCTCCTACAATCCCTTATTATTCTCCTAATTTTCTACTGGGAAACAATCCCTTATTTTGGCCGCGATCAGCCACTTTCCTTCTTAGCCATGATGTGCAGCCCACGACTTTCCTTCCCGTGATTTATCTTGCCATGCAGACCACGACTTTCCTTCTTAACTTCCTTAGTGTGCGGCACACGTAACACTCCTTTCCCCTTCGAAACGTCCTTGTCCTCAAGGACAAAAGCAGGGAAACGCTGTTGAAAGTCGGATAAGCTTTCCCAAGTCGCGTCCGCTGGTGAATATCCCTGCCAATGAACTAAGAGTTGGTGGACTCCTTGCTGTATGCGGCGATCCAGCACAGCTTGTGGAAACACTGGCTCGTCTTCTCCTACGGGAAGATGATCTTGTACAGGTGTCCCGGTGCCCAGCCATTTCTTGAGGACCGAAACATGAAAAACATTATGGATTTTGGATGATGGTGGGAGAGCCAAACGATACGCTACTGGACCAATCTTGGCAGTAATGCGGTAGGGCCCGAAAAACCTGGGGGCTAGTTTCTGGTTGGTCCGTTTGCTAAGGGACTGTTGGCGATAGTTGTGCAATCGCAAGTAGACCCATTCGCCCGGACAAAACTCCCTTTCTGTGTGATTCTTATCATAAACCTGTTTCATGCGATTTTGGGCCCCCATTAATTGACGACGAACCTCTCGAAGTACTGCGTCTCTAGCAACCAAGGCTCCCTCAACCGCAGCAACTTGAGTGGTACCTGGTATGTAAGATAAGAGAGAGGGTGGAGGCCTTCCATAAACAACCTCGAAGGGTGAGTGCTTGATGGCTGAGTGGAAACTGGTATTGTAACAGAATTCAACCCACGGTAGCCATTTAACCCACTGCTTAGGATAAGAACTAGTGAAGCATCGTAGGTACATCTCAATGGTGCGATTGACTACCTCCGTCTGGCCGTCCGTTTGAGGATGGTAGGCTGAGCTAAATCTGAAGCTAGTACCATTGAGTCGAAACAGCTCGCGCCAAAAAAGGCTAGTGAAGGTTGGGTCTCGGTCACACACAATGGAAGTTGGTATCCCATGGAGCCGAAAAATGGCTTCAAAGAAGACTTGGGCAACTTGAGATGCCGTATATGGGTGCTTGATGGGAGTGAAATGCCCATATTTGGAGAACCTATCGACAACCACCAAGATAGTAGTTTTTCCATTAGACGGGGGGAGACCATCAATGAAGTCCATAGAGATATCAGACCAAACTTGCTCTGGAATCGGCAACGGTTGTAGCAACCCTGCAGGCTTGGTCGCATCTGTTTTGTGGCGCTGGCAAGTGTCACAGTGTTTGATAAATTCTTTGAGTTGGGAACTCATACCTGGCCAATAAAAAACTGCTCTCAGTCGCTGTAGCGTCTTGTGGTAACCTTCATGGGTGGCATTGTGGAATTCAGCAATGATCGTTGGAGTGAGCGCAGAGGTGGAGGCAAGATAAATACGATTCTTGAAGTAGATGACACCCGAGTGAACATGCCATGGTCCCTGCATGTCACCCGCCTGTATCTTCTCTACCAGCTCTCGGAGGAGGGGCTCACTTTGTACTTCATGCTGGATGGGTTCAACCCACTGGGGTACGGGTTGTGAGATAGCCATGAGAGAGCCTTCCCCCTGCCGCGATAATGCATCTGCCACCGAGTTTTCGGACCCCTTCTTGTATTCAATGATGAAATCATACCTTACCAACTTGACAAGCCATTTTTGTTGAGCCTCTGTTACAATGGTTTGGTCCCATAGGTATTTGAGACTGCGGTGATCCGTTCGCACTACAAACTGCTGTCCTAATAAGTATGGCCTCCATTTTTGAACCGATGCCACCAAAGCCAACATTTCTTTCTCATAAGCTGACAGATTTAAGTTCCGCCCTTGCAAGGCTTGGCTAAAGAAAGCAATGGGACGTCGGTCTTGCATCAAGACAGCCCCAAGGCCGTACCCGGAAGCATCACACTCTATGACAAATGTCTTAGAGAAATCTGGAAGAGCCAATACGGGAGCCCGCGTCATAGCTGTTTTGAGATGCAACAGAGCTTGTTCCGCCTCAGTAGTCCATTTGAAAGCATCCTTTTTGAGAAGTTGAGTTAATGGCCGAGCAATAACACCATAGTTTTGGATGAACTTTCGATAGTAGCCGGTAAGGCCTAGGAACCCCCGTAGTGCCTTGAGTGTGGTAGGCCGTGGCCACTCCAACATGGCTTTGATTTTCTCAGGGTCAACCGCCACCCCTTCTCGGTTAATAATATGGCCTAAGTAATTCACCCTCACTTGGCCAAAGCTGCATTTATCTCTTTTGACATAGAGTTGATTAGTCCGCAAGATATCAAAAACAATGAATAAATGGATCATGTGTTCCCCCCATGACTTGCTGTAAATTAATATGTCGTCAAAGAAAACAAGGACAAACTTACGCATAACATCTCGGAAAACATCATTCATCAAAGATTGAAAAGTGGAAGGAGCGTTAGTGAGACCGAACGGCATTACCAGGAATTCAAAGTGCCCATGATGAGTGCGAAAAGCTGTCTTCTCCACGTCCCCTTCCTTCATTCGAATTTGATGATAGCCGGAGCGCAAATCCAGCTTGGAGAAGTACTGAGCCCCATGCAACTCGTCCAACAACTCGTCTATGACGGGGATGGGAAATTTGTCCTTGACGGTAATACGGTTAAGAGCACGATAATCCACACATAAATGCCAAGAACCATCCCGTTTTTTTACCAACAATACAGGCGAGGAATAGGGACTGGTGCTAGCCCTTATAACCCCTGTTTTTAACAACCCCAAAATAATTTTCTCAATCTCATTTTTTTGATAATGCGGGTACCTGTAGGGGCGTACATTCACTGCCCTGGAGTCCTCAATAAGGGGAATTTGATGGTCGTGCTTTCGGGGGGGTGGTAGCCTACAGGGTTCTGCAAATATCTCCTTGAAGTCTTCCAGCAACTGTAACAATTCAGGTTCTGCAATTTCGGGACAGCTCTGTTCTACGCCCAAGTGTATTGAGAATATCTGCACAAAGACTCCCTCCTGTTGTTTCCTCAGTTGCTTTAGCATTTTTGATGCCTCTAGCAACTTGTCTTGTGGGGAAGCTAACCCTTTCAAAGTAACTTCCTGCCCTTGCCACTGGAAACTCATGTACAATTTGGAGAAGTCCCAAAGAATCGGGCCAAGAGTTCTTAGCCATTGGGCCCCAAGCACTGCATCATAGCCACTCAAATTAAAGAGATAAAATTCAATAGTGAACCTAGTGTTTTGAAACCAAACCTGAACCGCTGAGCACTTTCCTTTGCTGCTCAACTTTTCTCCATTGGCCACCAATACCTCAAACTCTGTGTGTCGGTCTGGTTTCAGCCCCAGTCGGTCGGCCAATTCCACGCTCAGGAAATTATGCGTGCTACCCGTGTCAGCCAGTAAGGTAATACAAGTTTTCATGATCATTCCTTTAATCCTCATGGTTTGCGGAGACTGTGCACCCGAAATCGCATGAAGGGATATTTCAGGAATGTCGGTGTCTTCCTCATCCCACCGCTCCTTGCTCGGATTCTCCTCCTTTGACTCCTCACCCTCTTCATATATACCTTCTATTAGGAACAATTTTTTGCATTTATGGCCCGGCGAGAATTTATCATCACAGTTGAAACAGAGCCCTTTCGAACGGCGGTCACTCAACTCTGCTGGACTTAATCTCTTAATTGCTGGTGAGCGGTTCCTGGCTAAATGAGCAGAGGGTAAAGGAGGATAGTTAGAAGAAGCCATGGTTCTTTTTACCTCAGAAAAAATCGCAGGGTGTCTTTGGGCCTATAGTCGCGCTTCGTACAACCGGGCGAGACCTACTGCGGCTGTCAACGTTTCTGGTCGTGAGGCTTGCACTTCTGGTCTAATGGTCTCCTTCAAGCCACTAATAAACCCACCGACCTGCTGTGCCACTGAGAGTCGGCCAGCCCTGCTCAACAACCGTTCATACTCACTTTGATAATCACGCACCGTTCCAGTTTGGCGAAGCTTTGTTAGATCGCCAAAGAAATCGTCGAACTGAGTAGGCCCGTATCTAACATGCAACCCCTCCTTTAGCGCCTCCCACTCCAACGCTGCCTCTCCTTCCTTAAAAAGTTGATACCACAGTTGTGCTTCCCCTTCAAGGTGGAAAGCAGCTAATGATACTTTCTCCTCCTCTGCTGTATTCTGATACTCGAAGAATTGTTCCGCTCGACATATCCAACTAGTTGGATCTTCCGAGCCATTATAACGGGGAAAATTGAGCTTGGCGAACTTGGGCACAAATGAACCAGATTCTGTTCGTGAAGTACTACCCTTTACCCTGTTTCGTGCAGAGCTCCCCTCACCCTCCTGGTGATCTCCTTGCGTCTGCTGGTTCGTATTGGGTTTTGCCGCAAGCATCTCCTCCATCCGTTTGAGAATTCGTTCCTCCATGGAGCTTAACGCACCCAGTTCCTTCTCTATGCGTTCCAACCGCTGCTCCGTCATATCTTGAATTGGCTCTGATACCAAATTGTTGTGTGCTTGTGTTTGAGAGCGTGTTTGATGTTTGGTCATAGACAAAGCCTCGGAATAGAGCTTCCTTAGCCTACCTATGGTGGGGGATAAGGGGCATTCGAGGTACCCTGCCTCCTAAGGATCAATTGCAATAGTTGAGGATGAAATATTTGATAGCTTATTCATTGCCTCCTTAGGTTTAAATAGAATGCTTACATGAAAGGAAAAATACACGAATGGGAAAATGGGAAACAATCCTTTATTATTCTCCTACAATCCTTTATTATTCTCCTAATTTTCTACTGGGAAACAATCCCTTATTTTGGCCGCGATCAGCCACTTTCCTTCTTAGCCATGATGTGCAGCCCACGACTTTCCTTCCCGTGATTTATCTTGCCATGCAGACCACGACTTTCCTTCTTAGCTTCCTTAGTGTGCGGCACACGTAACAATACCCACCGATTAGGCTATGATTTGATCTTGTTTGAGGGAACACTATTTGTGTTTTTCCCATGTTTCATGTAATGTGCGTCCACGGTTAATATAAGTTAAATAAAAATAGAAATTTGGGAATATTAATATAAAATAGTAAAAGCGGAATTGGTGATGTTTTGACAATTACATGTAATAGTAAGCAGAGATTAAAAGAATTTTAGGAGGAGGAAATGGTGAATTTTGGGCCAAAAATTGACTTGCTCCAAATATGGTTAGGTGTGTGCGCGTCGAAGAGAGCTTTACAAATTTGAAATATTAATTCTTAGCAAAAGTTATAATTGATTTAGTATTGATCACATGTTCAAAACTATGCCACCTCGTGCTTTCACGTGTCAACATTTCATGCTACCACATTTCAACTGCGATGCCACTTGTGTATCGATCAGTTGGTATGCCACCTCTAGCTTCTATGTGTCAACACCTCACTTATCCCCTTAAAGGTGACATGATTTTTAAAATCATAATTAAATTAAAATTCAATAATGATTAATCATAAATACAATAGTTATTTTAAATAGTAATGCTATATATAAAATTCATACCCTACTCTTATTCCCTAAAAAAATGATGTGGTTTTTAATATCACCATTAATTTTGAGATTGATCATTATTAAGTTTTGATCTAACGGTGATTTTAAAAATTACATCATCTATACATTTTTTGTACATCTCTATACAACTAAGTTTCAAATTCAGTGATTTACCATTAAATTTGTGGACCCAATGATAAATTTAAAAAGAAATGTAAAACTGTAAAAGAAATATATAAGGGAAAGAAAAGATATCATTTCTCCTCTCCAAAAGAGCACTCATTTACCATGATAATTCCTTATATATAAATCTATATAAACAAACCCGGCTCTAAACCTCAAACTCTCACCCTGCTCGCTTGGCCACTGAAATGTCTCAGACCCTCATTCCACCGCCACCGTCACCGTATTCTTCTTCTTCACCAACCCTTTACTCGAAGCTCAAAATACCACAACCCACCAGCATAAGACCCGTCCGGAGCCAGCCCATGTTACATTCAGGCTCTAACAGTAGCCCAATGGACAATCCTAGATGGTCTCTCCGCGAAATGACCGCTCTTGTCACAGGAGGCACTCGCGGAATTGGGTATGTTCACACACAAATTATTTAAAGTATTTTTTGGTTTTTATTCTTCTCCCTTATGGTTTGTGAAAATTTGGAACTTGGTTTGATTTTCAGGCATGCAATTGTGGAGGAACTGGTGGGGCTTGGGGCGAGAGTGCACACGTGTTGTAGGAATGGGAGTGAGCTGGATGGGTGCTTGAGGGAATGGGATAGTTTGGGTTTTGGGGTTACTGGGTCGGTCTGTGATGTGTCAGTTCGAGCTCAGAGAGAGGAGCTCATGGGGACTGTGTCCTCCGTGTTTGATGGGAAGCTTAACATCCTCGTAAGTAAGCTCCTGCATTAAACATATTGATGTGTGTGTTTGAAGGTGTGTCTGTGTGTATTTGCATATGTATTAGGTTCTGTTTGTGTCCCCCTTTTGGGTTTAAATATTGATTAAGTGATGAACTTCATATTTCCTATCAGTGTTGGCTGAGTTCGAGTTGAAATCCTCTCTTCAAAGTTAATTTGTGAAGGGGAGTGTTAGAATATTGATTAAGTGTTTAAATATACCATTTTATGTTAGCGTAGACTGTCCGGACAAGTGATAAAGCTAGTCACTTTTGAACTGCTTTCCTTGTTTACTGAACTGGAAATCTTACTTGTTTTGATTCGCAGATAAATAATGTTGGGACAAACATTCGGAAACCAGCGGTGGATTTCACGGCTGAGGAATTTTCTACTCTCATGACGACCAATTTTGAATCTGTTTTCCATATCTCCCAACTTGCTTATCAACTTTTGAAAGCATCGGGAGTGGGAAGTGTTGTGTTCATGTCCTCTGTATCGGGTTTTGTCTCACTGAAGTCTATGTCTGTTCAGAGTGCAACAAAAGGTAATATACCTGTCACATGAAAATATTCTTGCATGTTCCTATAAAGTTTGAACTTGAGGAGCTTATAAAAAAAAAACCTTTTTGTATGTGATTCCCAGGAGCAATTAATCAACTCACTAAAAGTTTGGCTTGTGAATGGGCGAAAGACAATATAAGAAGTAATGCTGTTGCACCCTGGTACATCAAAACCTCAATGGTGGAGCAGGTAATTCTTTTTTCACGGTGCTGATGTGATTATCAGTTGGATTGAGCTCGTCCACATTGTTATTTAACCAATAATGTTTTGCGACATCATGGCAGCAAGGGCTGTTAAACGACAAATGCTTCTTTTTCAAGTTGTTTGATCAATAACTTGAAAAGAAGCATTCTTTATTAGATTTTTTTTCTTCTTAATTTTCATCTAATGGGTTACAAAACTGAAATTTCTCTTCTAGTTTCCACATTTTCAAGTTTTGTTCAAACTCAAGCTTCTCTGTCATCATAGCAACATACCTGCACCTTAATAAGTTCATAGTTTAGAATGTTAGGACTTGCACCGGGTGATGTGTGGCATGTAAAAGGTCGATATCTAATTCAGTACGAGAAGTCAAAGTTGATCTTGAATTTTTCTTTAATCTAGGTGCTCAGCAACAAAAAATACCTAGAAGAGGTGTATTCTCGAACTCCCCTTCAGCGTCTTGGAGATCCAAACGAGGTCTCATCTCTTGTGGCATTCCTTTGCTTACCTGCATCATCCTACATCACTGGCCAGATTATTTGTGTTGATGGAGGGATGTCTGTAAATGGTTTCTACCCAAGACATGACTAGAAGTGGCGACTCAGCCATATTCTCTATTTTCTCTTACTGTTCATTGACCCCTGTTGGTCTAATCTCCACTCAACATGACCTAGCTTGGTATTCCCCTCCTTGTCTTTTGTAGTATTGAAAGCAAACCTTTTATTTTCTAATTATTGTACTTTTGTATTCCTCAAAGTAGAATCTTTTCCTCCTATCTCTAAGCCTTCTAATAGTTTATGAGCTGATTGTATTACTTTTCAACCATTCCCAGTTGTTTCATTAAACTGCAGCTTAAGTCAAGCTTAATGTATATAGTGCCAAAAACAAGTCCCATGTGTTGGCACATGAGACCCTCGTGGGACTTCGTTCTTATTTTTATTATTGTCATCTTCCTCTCTCTGTTTTTTTTTGTCAAATTGCACATGCAGCATGTTAGGAGGCATTTCTTAGGTATATTTCAGCTCAAACAGGCAATGGAATAAGTATTGCTCTTTTCCTCAAATTTGACTGTTAGCAACTCCTATGTTTGAAGTAATGTTGTCTTATTAGATCACATATTTAATGGCTCGAAAATCTCCATAGCTATTTTGTGAGGCATTCCATTTCAATGCAATGAAAATATGGGCTTTGCAACAACAGCAAAATGACCGGAATAATCAGCCTGTTTGCCAAGGATAGTCTCATCATATCCTCCCACTTTGCCTTTAATTACATTCGACTTATAAACCTTATTATAATGGTTATTCGTTGGTTTCTTGTAGACAGTTGGCAGTTTCTTGTAGATGGCCGGCAGACGATAAGAGGAGTGGCCTTATTTTATTTCATATTCGAGCCTATCATTTTCCCTTTGAAAGAAATAGAACTTTAAACAAATTATTTTGAGTCAATCATCGATTTTTTTGACTTGTCCACTTTGAATTATACACCAACTAATATTGTAAAAAGTGATGAACATTAGAATCAATAGAGGTGGGAGAGATAGACAGAGAGAGTGGACATCATGGCACAGGCAGGGAGCAGTTGCGGAGATGGCAGATGGTTGCTTCAGGGAATGACTGCTCTTGTAACTGGTGGAACAAAAGGAATTGGTCTCTCTCTCTCTCTCTCTCTAGTTAATAAGTCTCATGGATAACTGTTTATGAAGAAGTCTGCCTCCATGGCGTAGGGTTAAACAACACTAATCTTATAAAATCCAATAAAAGCTTTTTACAAGGTTTTGTAATTGGGTCAGGCATGCTGTTGTGGAGGAATTGGCAGCGCTAGGGGCAAGAGTACATACATGCTCAAGGAATGAATCCCAGCTCACTGCATGCTTGCGTGATTGGGAGATGAAGGGTTTCCAAGTCACAGGTTCAGTTTGTGACGTGATGTATCCAGGTCAACGAGCCGAGCTGATGGACAAAGTCTCCTCGATGTTTAACAGGAAACTAAACATTCTTGTAAGTCGTGAATACACTCAATTCATTGTGTTCTACATAGCATTTTAGCTTACACACAAGATTGTACTGTAACATTGAAACATCAATGCCATTCTGGGACTAGAATAGAAGTGTGAGGTTATCCATAGAATTCATCAACTGCCCTCGAATGGGTTTATCAAGATGAAACAGAAAACTTGCTTCAATAGATTGCTAGTACCTTATGGTACTCCTCGTAATCCACATTAAGTGGGGAAGACGTAGGAGAAAGTAAATAGTTGGATCTTATAATAGGTTGATTCTAATTGGTTGTGATAAAAACGTTGTTCTCCTTCTATTCCTAAGGCAACTATGCAGACTGAAAGAATTTGAAGGGAAAAGATAATTTTGGATAACTTGTTCGAGAGAGGACTCATGATCCATAAGGAAGTCACTTTTCTTGAAAGATTAGAAATTCTTTCCTTGTATATTTTTAGCTTGAACTTATCAAAAAAAAAAAAAAATTTAGCTTGAACTTAGCAGCTTCTTAGGTACAATAAAACCCAATAAAACTAAGCTTATCTGTAACAATTTTCAAATACTTGTTTCTGCAAATGAGGTTTCCGCATATTAGAGCATTCAAATCTTCACTTACTGCATTGAATCTGTAACACACCCGGGTGTTACTTAAGGATATTTCTTGTAATTTTCTATAAAGAACAATGGATTCAATGGATGAAGGTTGTATTGAAAATCAATGGAGATGGAGAATTACAAGTATGATCTATTTCGAGGTAGATCGGGCCTCCCATTATCACTAATCTAATCTCTAAAACTAATACAAGAACTAATCACTTTACATGAGTATTTCATTACAGGAAGTAACCTTTTATACAATTCTCCTCAACCCAAACTAACTAACTAAATTGTAACCATCAGCCCACTTGCTCAGCCCAATTGCAGTAACCAATTCAACTACTAGCAGCCCATGTCCAACTACACTTAAACCTGTTACAGAATCATAGCGGATTCTGACATGAAGTAGCACCCAATTGTGTGACTCCATGTTATGTTATTTGGGCTTTATCAAATTTTATGGTTTCATGTATTTTAGACATTGTTTCACCGGCCTCCCTTTGTTAGATAACATGTAATCATATGACGCCAAAAATATGACTGTTTTCTGTTTGAGAAGATAATAGAAGGGTCATCCAGGGTTCAGGTGTATACAAATGGGAGTGGCTTTTGTGAATCCTCCAGAGTTCCTGATTCCTATTTTGCTTCTAGAAAAGTTGGAAGTTACTAGTTTTCATACGGAATGGTTTTCTTTTAACTTTTAAAATCCTGTTCTTCCTAACTTCTGGTTCTAGATAAACAATGTGGGAACGAACGACTGGAAACCGACTGTAGATTACACAGCTGAAGAATTCTTTACTTTTATGACTACCAATTTTGAATCCATGTACCATTTGTGCCAGCTGGCACATCCTCTTCTGAAAGCATCAGGAGTAGCTAGCATCATTTTTATTTCTTCTGTTGCTGGTGTTGTGTCACTAAATCTTGGATCTATTTATGGAGCAAGTAAAGGTAATTTACTTATGCAATCTGCATTTTATTCATAGCTTTTGGCTTGTAATTTCTATATAGTGACTCTAAAGGCAGTGTATTTTGTCTCTTTTTTCTTTCTCAATGTAGGAGCGATAAACCAACTTGCTAAAAGTTTGGCATGTGAGTGGGCGAAAGACAATATTAGGAGTAATTCTGTAGCCCCATGGTTCATCAGAACCCCCCTCGTTGAACCTGTAAGGCCATGACATCCTTCCACCATGCTTCTGCTTTTGGCTAGTTGGCATGACCATTGTTGAGTATATCTATTCATTTGTACCACATGCAAGCCATAGGTAGATTTAAAAGAGTAGAAATAGATATATACCATCCAACATTTACACTTGAAATAGATGTGAAAACTTTAAGCTACAAGTCCTGATTAGTTTAGGGTAAAATCATTCCTGAACAAGCTAGGATGTTACAGATATAGTGTTCGGAACTCAAAGGCAATCATCAGAAGAAGAATTAGGCCAAAAATTAGGATATGTTCTAGGGGAGGCCTTACCCTAACTGGTCTGTTAAAGTTTCCTTGCCTCCTTTTATGTCATTTTCTCATGTAAATAGGCGGCTGCTTTCCAAAATAAGAAGTATTAATGTACTATGATATATGAAAAGAAGGGATGCACTTATGAAATTCCTATTGAAGAGTTATAGTGTAGCGCCCCGCCTTTACTTAATGAAAGATGAAATTGAAAATCTCCAATCTCCACTAAGCACTACTAACTCAACCTCAATATCATCTGAGTTCATATGTCTCACATCGGATTTTTTTTTTTTTTTTTATAAGATAACCTCCATAGAACACATCAGAGTTTAAATGATGACTTCTATATTATACAGATTCGTACATTGTACTTTACATGATGGAACAATACTAGTCAAAAGTGCCACAAACAGCACATAAGTAGCTATACATCAAAAGTACTTAGAACATGTCTAACTATAGATACACTTCAAAAGATAGACATTTTCTAGATATTTACAACAACTAAAGCACAAGAAAACTTTATCCATAATACCCTAGACAGACATATGGATCCTCTTCACCCACTTCTATACCTGCATCAACATCTATGTAATTGTGGTGTTGCCACATTTACATAGGCGGATTAATGAGTCCACGGTCTCAATAAGTATAAGGAGTTACTGAGCATTTTCAAATATGAGCCATCTTTTTAGAAAATGTCTCCAACATGGTGATTATAATAACAGCTACAATAGGTTTACCAAAAAGAATCATTTTATATAATTCATAGCTGGTAAGATAAGCATTGTAGAGTTGTTTAATAATACATAATAAAATTCACTTATCTTTTTAGTGACATTTCTTTCATATGTATGGCTTTATACATATATCAATATACATGGTACTTGCATCTCATAAAATGTATATAAATATAAATTAATGAACACTTCAATAATCTCAAAACATATAAATCACATTATTCATTTTATAAAATGCATTCTTCTCTCATTTTTCTCTAAGAGACTCTTCTGGCTCATCCGGCTTTCTAAAGGACTTTAACCTTTCGTTTACGGCTATCAGGAGGCACCTTCGGCTGCTCGGTTAAACTCAGTTCATGAAAAACTTTATGATTTCTAATTTAATCTGGAAGTCCCCTTTGACTTCCACAATTAACCTAAGAACACCCTCAAACTTCTGGCTTCTCATTTAACTTGGAAGTCCCCTTCGGCTTCCACAGTTAACATAGGAAAACCTCTTAGTTTCTTATTTAACCTGGAAGGCCCCTTCGGCTTCCACAGTTAACATAGAAAACCTTCTAGTTTCTTTTATTCTCATTAATCAAAGATGTGCAATAACATGTCTCTCTTAAAGTCATTCTTTTATTTTCATAATCATTATCTTTCATTTCACAAATTATTTCAATACATGTAAAAATAATTAAAAACATATAATCATGTTACTCATAAAATACTCAAGCTCATGTAAATTAAATAATCATATCTCAACACTTTATCAAATACTTCAATAAGTATAACAGTATCAATTCTCAGTATACTTACCACTTCGCAGACTATCTAAAAGCTCTTCTTGCCTTTAATAATTCACTGCAATTTATTGCGCACACGCGCGACAGTAGATTAGTCTAATATTAATTTTAAAATGCTAATATCTAGACCATTGATTATTTCCCTTATTTTCTGTCTAAATATAGACATCATAACGACATATATTTAAAATGTCATAATGTCATTATGAACATGCTGCTAAGTTCACGCACACACCCAAGAAGTTCTACAATTTTAAATCCTGTACAGCTATCTATATAAGAATAAATAAATCCTGTGGAAAAAATAGCAATGCTCTGCATAATTGCATTTGACACGTAGTTACAGCAAATTCACCAGCCTGTCTTGGATCATGCGATATGCCCTTGAACATGCATGCTGCTAAGTTCACGCACACACTCAAGAAGTTCTACAATTTTAAATCCTGTACAGCCATTAATGTCTCAACTTGTCTAACTTTGAAAATTCAAATTTTTGAAAAGTCAATAAATCATTCTTTATTTATTTATTTATTTTTTTGTCTTGTCCTATTTCAAAGTTTTCTTATTGATTTATTATTTGATTTATTTATTTTTATTAAAGATCCATTAAAACTTTGTATAATTCACAAACAAATTTCACACTATTTTAACTAATTTATTATAAATCAAAGTATTTAAATCTTACTTGTTAAATTATCCATAATGTGTATTAAAGCATAGTTCAAACTGAAGATATAAAATTAGACATAAAATATATTTGATCTAATTTAATACTAATATTAATACCAAAGTATTCTTAGTCATCCTAGAAAATTTCTTGTGTATTACATATAGGATCCATGGATAAAGAGAGAAGGGAGTATTCCTTGAAACTTGGACAGCACCCACCAAGTTAAAAATCATTCCAATTTCTTGATTTACATAATATGAAACGAGTCCGAGTTCTTGCTTCTATTGCAGGCTCTCAATGACAAGCAATTTTTGGAAGCTATAAACTCAAGAACTCCTCTAGGGCGGCCGGGAGAGCCAAAGGAGGTTTCCTCCTTGGTGGCATTCCTGTGCCTACCTGCATCCTCTTACATAACTGGGCAGATTATTTGTGTGGATGGAGGGATGACAGTGAATGGCTTCCTTCCAAAACATGACTGAAAAACAAAACATATGCCGATCGATCACCCCACTTATGGTTTCTAACTGAGACATTTTCATTTGCTCTTTTCTGTCTTGTGTTTTTTCTTTGTTTAGACCCTCCATTTGTCTATCTTGCATGCTGAGAGTAAAGTTCCTTTTCTCTCCTAGCCTTGTAATCTGTTATGAGTATCAAATGGAAAAGAATGGATGAAACCTATTAAGCGTAAGCCTTAAACCTACCAAAAGAAAATTTCTTGGAATTGGTGGATTTCTTTAGAAATAAAAGTAATGGTATGTATGGGTTAACCCCAATACTTTTTGGCCCTTTGCTATGGTAGGACAATATATGCTGAGGTTGTGATCCGTCTAAAAATTGGAAAAAAAAAAGCGCCCTAGGACAAGGAGAGAAGGTGACGGATGAAAATTAGGTTGTTTTGCTAGTGGATGCAATTGGTACGCGGAATAGACCTTTGAGATGAAATGAATAGAGGAATGGCTATACCTCTAATATATATATATATATATATAGACGAATAATTATTCTTGAAGGGAGGAATTTTTTTTTTTTTTTTTATTGCCAAAACCCCCCAACACTTTTGATGACTTTGCCATTGGGCATCCATCCCAAATTTTCATATGGATTCAAGAGAGCATTTTTTTGTTTGAATTATGAGCGTTGACTTTGATGTTGTTGGTGGAACAAATAGAAGTGAATATTCCCCATTAGTAATATTTTTAATATTTAATATAAAAATACATCATATTAATATTTAAAATTAATATTAGTTGTTGACCTCAGTAAAATTGAGCCGCCCATGTGCAAGATGGTTTGTTTAAACATAACTTTGTGGTGATTTTCGAATGTGGTTTATTTTCAAATTTAAGGAAAATGCTTGTCTTTCGAAATAGAGATGCCGTTTGGTAACCATTTGTTGAGAAATAATTTTTGTTGAATAATAATAAAAGTGTGATTGATGTAAAATAACGTAGAAAGAAGTTTGAATTTGTTTAATAGGAAAGTTAAAAAGTTTTGTTCTGTGGTGAATATTTTTATTTGAATAGTAATAAAAAAAAAAATGATTGATATGATATGAAAAGTGAAAAAAAAAATAAAAAATAAAAAAGGGACAAATTTAGGATTATGATACATCATTTGGGGTCCAAATTTAAGAAGAAAAATTTGTAAACTTTAGCATTTCTCTACGAAATAAGGAAGAATATAGTGTAATATAGTAATTTTGTTAAATTTGAGGAAAGTCTTGCTAATTTTTTCTTCAAATTTTGAAAAATAATTAAAAATTAGAAATCAAGAATTTAACAAAAAATTATTGTCAATAAAAAATGTTTTTTTTTTCTTTTCTTTTCAGCAGCAATTTTCTTTTTCTTTCAAAATATTAATATTTAGTTCTTTAAAGATACTTTTATGTACGTATTTTTTATTTTATAGTTTAGTATATAATTAGGATAAATACAAAATCAGTCTTTGTGGTTCGCCTAAATTACAAATTACTTTATGCAATATAAATAATAATTAAGAGGTCCTTAAGGTAGGCCAAAATAACAATTTAATCATTGCAGTCAAATTCCGTCAAAACACTTGACGGATTCCGTTAGTGTGTCACGTCAGCACCAATAAAATGACACGTGTCACTCTTAGTAAAATATATATGTATATATATATAACTTAAAAATTATTTTTTTTATAGCCACCCCCCTCCCCCAAGCATTTGGATCCTCTCTGGTTCAAATGAACCAGAGAGGATCCAATTAGTGTTATTAGAGGGGTAATATTGTCCATAAAAATGTGAAAAGACAATATTGCCCCTAAAATAAAGCTAATTAGATCTTTTTCAGTTCAAATGAACCGGAGAGGAGAGGATCATTGTCCCTTCCCCAACGCCACCCATTTCCCCTTTCGTTTTTCTTATAAAAAAAGTATTATTTTTTAATTTTTAAGTTTTATATGTTTTACATTTTTTTTTATTGAGAATAACATGTGTCATCATTTTATTGATGCTGACGTGACATACTAACAGAATCTATCAAATATTTTGATAAAATTTTACTACATGAACTAAATTGTTATTTTAGCCTATTCTAAAGACCTCTAAATTATTTTTTATATTAAAAAAAAAATTATATTTTAAGCTAACCACCAAGTTGACTCATTTTGCATTTATCCCTTGAATTTAGAACAAACAACGGGTGTGTTTGGTTCAAATAAAAAAAGTTGAATAATATATATATATTTTTTTTAATTTTATATTACAAAGTCAAACCTCATCATTCGCATAATAAATTAAAATAATATTCGAATTCAAAAAGACTCAACACCATATCTACTGTAAAAAAAAACGAACGGTGTAGATTGAATGGAAAAATTTTTAAAATAGACGACGGTGTCGCTTTAAAGAAACTAAAACAGATTCGTTTAACGAAAACACTACGACGTTGGAGCTTCTTCAAAGTCGCACATGGACCAATGTCTCTGCCACATTGCAAAAGTAACAAACATGCACAATCGTTAGCTTTCTTGCATACATCGTTATCATTCAAAAACTTAAAATCAATTGTTGGACGCATAGCAGACAGGTGATACCAGTAATAATATGCAAACAATTGAAGCTAACGGCTCTTATCAAGGAAAAAAGCAGTGTAAGGGGGTGTCATCTCTCTCGAGGACCAAGATAGCAAACGTCAATTGCAGCTTGCAGGTGATGGAACTTGATGAAATTATTCTAATTTATCAAAAGCGAGGCAGAAACACTTGGAAATAAGCTTTAGATTCTATTTTTTGCTTCTATATTCAAAGCCTGGTTTGACACAAAATGTTAATGAGGTATTCTCACTCCAACTACAATGAACGTGATACAATTCAAAGTCGAAGGGCCAAGAAACCCAATCAGAAATACTTTGAACAATTTGTTAGTGTATCAAATCAGTCTACCAAGTGTGATCAAAATGTCAACACATCAGATATGGATAAAGAACGACGTCCAGAGTGTTATCAAGATAACTCCAATGTTCCCGTCAAACATCATTCAAATACATTACCAACTGCTTCTATCAGAGACTCTGCTACTTGTGGACTTCTTACTACTGATAGTGTTTCATCTAATCACGAGAGATTAGATTTATCTTCTGTATGACTTATCACTTGTAATTATCTTGTAGTCATACAGTGTTAGCTTAGTCTCATGTATATCTTTTATTGCTTTTGTTTTGATCTCTGAACTTCCATATATTCAATGGAATAGCCATAGTCAAATTATCCTCGAAAAACTATATTCAGTGTCATATTTTACACAATTGACCAACGAGTGATATAACCGTAGCATCAGAACACGAAGGAAACGTGTAGCAAGTGGCCTCTGTTTTTGTTGAGAAAAACAGGGGTGAACAGAGGAATGTTAATGGACAGGGAAGTTGAGCAACGTGGGTAGAATTGAGGATGGGTGAGGTGGCAAGAATATGGGTAACTTTCAGTATATCATGGGTAGTTGCGTCGACGTAGTGGGTGATTAATATGAGTACGTGTCTAGAGTTATAGGAAAATGGGGGGATAAATAAGAAGTCACTGGTTAGCGAGAACTTGCATATGGAACTCAAGTTACCAAGTAGTGATTGGCATGGTCATATGTGATAATTGAAGCATAATATTTAAAGAGAAGGGCGCGATTGGATGGAGCAGATTGTAGGAACACTCGCAAGCGGCTTGTTAGTTGGTAGATCATGGTCCACTGCATTGCCATCTCTAGTCTTTTATCTGCCTAACAATGGAGGCCTAGGAAAAAAAAATAATGAGGGGAAGTGTGACGACCCCCTTTTTTTTTTGTTTTATACAAAATATAAATTAAGTCATCACAGTGATACGATTATGTGTCACTCAACTAACATAGGCACATGCCCCATAACATGCACCTGATATACAGAGTTACATCTACAGCGAAATACATATGATACCATCAAACGAAGCGGAAAAGTATAACTATAAATAAACTTGTTATCTATACAAATGTGAGCCATAACATAAGTCTATCTGTTTAAGGTTTGAATACATATAACTATTACAAATGAATGATTTATACAAAATAATACGTGACACATACGTCACAAGTCATATACAAAAATATTCAAAATAAGGACACCATAGTCCAACCCACTACAATTGTTACTACAGACTTTAATCGTAGCAACCCAAATAGTACGTTACCGGATCATCATCCGCCTTAGGAGTACCTGTAATCATAGGAATATCATCTACATGGTTGTGGTGGTACCCACATCCGCATAGGTGAAAGAATGAGTCCACTGCCTCAGTATAAAACATACTAAGACCTCAGTGATATAAAACTAACTAAATTTTTACAAAGAACCAACCTTTATTTTATTTCTAGTTGTGCGAACACTATATTAGACACAATTTTCCAATAGCTAATACAGTAAATACGGACTATTAAGAAAGCATTAAGACATATTATATAACTCTGAAAATATGTAGAAGTTCCAGTCTACCGCTTGGAAGATTCTACATATAGATCCCTCTATAATAATATTTTCAATGGTGGCTTAGACATATGTGCACACGATCACTTCATCACAGATATCACATTTACACATAAGTCTTAAGCAATAAAAAATGATCTCTTACTCTTCTATACTAGGATAACATCCTTCAACAAAACACTTGCAATACCATCTCTAACCCTATTTCAGCTTCGTGCCTTGAACGTCAATAGATCATGAGAGCACTAGAGTTAAACTCAATTATGCTAACACATATTTCCTAAAGAATAATAACAGTCAACCTTCTTATTCGTAGACATGCCATTACTCGTACCTAGGCAGTCATGTATCCATGTACATTCAAATTCAATGTATGACATCTTAACACATGCGACCATCCAATAGAAATATACATAAGAGCTTTTCATTTAAGACACTTATGCATACCAACACGTCTAGTAAAAGCTACTCATAACATAAAAACATCACTCATAAAACAATGCTATACATGATATGCATGAAACTGGGTCTACTGGGGCTTGGGCCCCCCTATGATGCTGATAACTGCTGTTTAACTGTGTATACTGCTGCTTTACTGCTGTGGATGTATGCTCTATCCTACATGTTTTATGCTCTGTGCTTGACCAGTATATATATTTCATTATTGTATCATGCTATAAAATCATGCAGTTGCTAAATCATGTTATCTTAAAACTAAACAAATACATCATTTTATCAAACACTTTGAAATTATTCAAAACATAATTTCTTCATAAAACCTAAACAGTTTCAACAAGACATGTTCTCAAACAATTTTGTATAATTTAAATCCCAACTGCAGAACATACTTAAATACTTTAAATTAATTCAACACTCTTCATTCATACATCATTTTTTAAACATCATTGATATAGTTTGAACATAATCGAAACTAATCAAATTATCTCAAAACATATAATTCATCATATGGTTTTTTCGGTTTCATAAACAATATATATATATATATATATATATATATATATATATATCAATCTATTACATATAAAAATATATATTTTCTCAGTGAATAGAATACTCACCTCAGATCGCTTGTACTTCCAAATATCCAAACGACTCTAAGCTCAACCGTAAACTGCCGCTAAAAATACAATACATTGCATTAATTAGCATTCTAACTAATAATCACACTAGGTAGCATTTTGAATCACTAAAAAAGCCACATTGCTAATTTACCCATAAAACTCTAAAATTCCAAAATATTTATCCATAATTTCTAATTACTTTAATAAACCCAATATTGCTAACCCATAAGCATTACTTAGGGTTAATCACAATAAAATAGCATTTTAACGAAATATCCAAAACTAATGTCTATGGAAAACTTACCAAAAATTTGCCAAGCAAAGACCAAATGCTCGGGAAGCTCCTAGCAACTCCAAACCACACAAAATCTAGAGAAAACGCCAAGTTAAACTCATTTCTACAAGATTTATCAAAAATCTCAAAAAATGCGAGTTTTGCGATTTACCTCAAAACGTTCGGTCAAAACTTAAATCGAGCTTCGAGGATCACGTTACCGAAGTCGAATCTAAAATTGGACGGTTAGATCTTCATATATCAGCATTTTTCTACGAAGAACCAAAGAGAAAATGAGAGAAAGTCACCATTTTTCCGGAGAGGCCTGATATACAGGGGACGGGAAACCGTCCCCCAGCACCCCCTTTTGCTTAAAAAATTTGATTTTAATCAAAAAATTGTCTCTAATGTGACTTTTTAATTAAAATCAAATTTTTTTATATGAAGGAGATGCTGCGTCCCCCACAAATTATTTCTCTTTTCCGGAATAGCAGAGAGAAAAGAGACTTTGCCTCCTTTTAATTAGGGTTGACAATTTTTGACATGACCCGCGAACCCGACACGAAAATATAGGATTTAGGTTTGGGCTAATCGGGTTCGGGTCAACCCGATTAATTTTTTTTTTTTCCAACCCACCAACCCGTTTATGACACGTCCGAGACCCGTTTATGACTCATCAACCCGTTCATGACCCGCTAACCCGTTTATGGCATTTTTTTGAATTATTATTATTATTATTTTTTTAAAAAATACAATCGGGTTGACACGCAAACCCGACGGGTTGACCTGTTCCAACCCGATTATTAATCGGGTTGTATTCCAACCTGCCAACCCGATGGGTCGACACGAACCCGACCCGTCAACCCAAATCGTCAAGCCTACTTTTAATGCGTTGTGACGACCCGTTTTTTTTTTTTTTAAAAAAAAAAAAACATACAAACGAATCTTCACAGTGGCGCGACTACATATCGCTCAGCCAACATATGGCACATGCCCCATAACATACACCTGATAATCAGAGTTACATCTAACAGTGGAATATAATAATCAATGTGCAGCGGAACACATATCATAAGCGGAAATACATCTAATACATAACAGTTAATTACAAGAAGAACCATTTACAAGTCTATCTATTTAAGGCTTATAAAACACATTACTCTAACTACATACTAAAATACAGGCTCAACAAATACATATGCCATGTAGGACACAAGCCATTAATAGAATACCAAAAATGGGGACTACCCATGAGTCCGTAACTTATGATTATCGCTTGTGCTCCAATCATAGCATCCCGTACGCTAAGTGAACGAGTCAACATCTATACCTGCAGAACTTGCAATCAAAGCATCAATGTCTGCACGGTTACGGGGGTTGCCGCATCCGTACAGGTGGAATTATGAGCCCACCATCTTAGCATAAATAAATATACTAAGACCTCAGAAGTATACTATTCATTGAGTTTTCGTAAAGAACCAACTTTTCATTTCTAGTTACGCGTACACTATAACAACCATAAATTTTATAAGCTTTTGTTTGAAAACTCTCATAGCTAATATAGCAAATACCGACTAATAGAAAACGTTTAAAGCATACTACGCAGCTGAGCTTATACGTAGAAGTTCCATTGTTGGAAACAACTACATACATCCTCACCTACTATAATACTTTTGATGTAGTGAGACTTAGAAAACAATAGCATTTAAATCATGCAACCATCCGATAGAAATATACATAAACTCTTTTCCATTGAGACTCTTTTGCATACTAATACGTCTAGCAAAACTACTCATAACATAAAAACATTACTCATAAAAACAATGCTATACATACTCATGCTCATTGTTTTATGCCTTGGGAATCGAACCCAAGTATAGTGCTTCAAGGGAATCTAACCCATGGTCGAGGACCTCAAGAGAATCTAACCCAAGTAAGTACTAGTACCTCAAGGGAATCTAACCCAAGTAGGCACCTCATAGAAATCTAACCCATGGTCAAGGACCTCAAGGGAATCTAACCCAAGTAAATACCTCGTGAATACATCAAGGAAATCTAATCCAAGTAGGTACCTCATGGGAATCTAACCCATGTATAATTTCCAGTGGGCTATGAACCTCACTTCGATGCACGTTTAGCGTTCATATGCTTATGCCTCATGCCTTAAAACAATATACATTTCATTTCATGAATCATGCCTTTAACACATGTTTTCTTTATAAAAACATAAACAATTCAACATGTTATTTCCTAAACAATTTGCATAACTTAACTCACTCTAAAATCATATTCATGTTCCATTGCAATTGCAGTTTTCAAAACTCCCAACCATAACATACATTGACTCCATTCATTTAAACTCCACATATCATATTCATACTTCAAAACATCAACATAATTTCAATATACTCAAAAGTACTCAAATCATCCAAAACAGTTCATAATCAACATACAATTGGTTCAAGTTTGTAAAATAATATATATTTTGCAATTAATCATATATGAAAATAATACTTCTCAGTGAGTAGAATATTCATCTTGACTGCGCGGATATTAAGCACTAGGTCTCCTAGACGCCTACATGTTTCTTCTTCTTATTTGATTTTTTTTTCTTCTTAACTTTGACTTTTCTTTTTATTTCATTTCTTTCTTTTTCTTATTTTATTTTATATTTTTTTATTTCTTTTATATTTATTTTGTTTTGTTTTCTAATTCTTTTTCTTTTCTTTGGACTTTAAAAATATTCTTTTACATTTTTTTTTTGTTTTAACCACCATTTACGAGTCTATAGAATAAAATACTACACTAAATAAACTTATTTTTATTTAATTATAATAAACCTATTAAATATTTTCTTGAACATTACATACATGGCGTGCACTTACATAAAGGACAAGACCTGCTCCTTGTTTAACACCTATGCTAATATGCTAATATGCTAATATTGGGATTAATCTCACTAACTCACCTACCTTTTCCTTTTACTATTTTATGTTCTAAGTCTTTTCCATTTTGCCCCTTTTTATTATTATTTTAATGGCCATTTGGCCATTGCCTTTCTAAATGGACGTTCAGCCTTTTGATAGCCATCGAGTTTGTTTTTATTTTTCCCATCTTTATCACGTAGTTTGACTATTCTTCACCTCATCAATCTTCTTTTTCTATAATGGCTGACGGTCATCATTTGTATTAGACTCATTTTATTTAATTTTTCTTATTTCATCTATCTTATTTATTTTATTTCTATTATTTTATTTATCTTTCATTTATTTATATTTTCTATTATATTATATTTATTTATATTTTCTATTTTTTTTTTTATTTCTTTTTGTTCTTTTCTTTGGACTTTAAAAATATCACTCATATTTTCTTCTTTTCATGACTACCATTGACAAATTTATAGGATAAAATTAAAATAAAGTATTTTATTTTTACCACACCAAATAAACTTATTTTTATTTAATACTAACAAACCTATTAAATATTTTCTTAGACATTGCAGGAAAGAAAAGATAAGGAAGAAGATAGTAGATGCATGAACCACAAAATAGCTGGAAAGACACGTGATGAGATTTCATAGGAACTTGTTGCCATGTGCGACTTTGAAGAAACCCAACATAGCGCGCGTTTCCAAAGGCATGAGAAGTGGTTTGCAGAATTGGATCCGCTGAGAAATAGGATGATAGTCTTTAGAATCAGACGTTAGCACCGTTTAAAAGAATCTGTTAGTTTTTTTTAAGGACGACGATGTCTATTTTAAAATTTCTACCATATAATCTACACCGTCGGTTTTTTTTACAGCAGATATGCTGTTCTTTTTTAAACAGCACTAAAGCCGGATCACGGAAGATTAG
Source organism: Alnus glutinosa (assembly GCF_958979055.1). NCBI lineage: Eukaryota > Viridiplantae > Streptophyta > Magnoliopsida > Fagales > Betulaceae > Alnus > Alnus glutinosa. Next base: position 24,716,056 of record NC_084894.1, read on the forward strand.
GCGAGTCAATGCCATTTTTATTCTTTAGTCATTAGTAACGTGTCAAAGGTGGTGGGCGGAAAAGTCCTCAATCGCCCTCCATTCCCATGCAAGAGCGAGCATGTCGACAGAATATATTGGAAAGATCGTCATCTTCATCTACCGCATGGTAGCCGGCTGGCAGTCCAGTATTACTATATATAACCCATCAGGGAAACCGTAGAATTGGTAGCAATAATATTGGTATAGGTGGTGGTGGCAGTTGTAGCAGAAGAAATGGCACAAAACACTAGATGGTCTCTTCAGGGAAAGACAGCTCTTGTTACCGGTGGAACCAAAGGAATCGGGTTCGTTTCTCTCTGCTTTCTCTTTCACTAGCCTTTTATTTTCAGCTTCACGAAAAGAAATTTGCTGTTTTTATTTATATCTTCGCCTTCACTGGTTTTGAGACAAACGGATGGGTGTTTCATGGTTGTATGTATATACGTATATAGGTATGCTATTGTGGAGGAATTGGCAGGGCTTGGGGCGACCGTGCACACGTGCTCTCGAAATGAAGCCGATCTGAATAAGAACTTGCAAGAGTGGGAGGCGAAGGGCTTCCGAGTCACTGGTTCGGTCTGTGACCTCGTGGCTCGGCCCCAACGAGAGGAGCTTATAAACAAAGTTTCCGATCAATTTAACGGCAAACTCGATATCTTTGTAAGTCCTCCATTTCCTGACTGAAATAATGTTTCTCCTCCGCTGTGATGAGAGTTGAAACTTTGTTAGAATTAATTATTTTCCATCGACTTAAGTTTTGATCTGTGATTTGAAAGATCTTGAGTTCGAATATAGTTTTCCTTAATTCACCTCAATGCTATTGGGAAAATACTTTCAACTGAGAATAATTTGAAGATATGGAAAATACTAATAAACATAAGTACCACCCAATTCTCCTATTGTTGCGTTTGCCTGCTGAGGAAAAGCAGGAAAAGATTTGAAAATTCGAAACATGAAAATTAATCAGGGGTAGGAGATCGGATGTTACAGATTCCATGTTCAAGCCTGAAATTATCAAGAGTAAACTGTAGCCTGAATTCTGAAAGTACGAGGGGACTTCTATACAGTAAACTGGCTTGATTCTTAGTGACAGTTTTTGTGACAACCCATATATTTTGCTTTGATTGAAGGATGAAAAGGATCATCCTAGGTAGCAGAATCTAACAATGAAAATTGGTATTCCCCGCCATCTTGAATCCTTTGACTTTCATCGTCTAATTTCTTTGAGAGAGTCATCATAAAAAAAACTCAAACACGTGGAGTCAGCATGGAACCCAGTCACCTCCTGTGCCTTCTCAGTAACATTCTGTTTAAGTTTTCATAAAAACTTTTATTAGTTACTAAGCCTTTGTTGGGGTGGTTCTGCCCATTTTCTGCCTCTAGATAAACAATGCGGCAACCAACTTTCTGAAACCAACCGTAGAGTACACAGCTGAAGATTTCTCATTCATCCTGGGCACCAATCTTGAAGCTGCTTACCACCTGTGCCAACTTGCACATCCTCTTCTGCAAGCATCAGGGGCAGGAAGCATCATTTTCCTTTCTTCTACTGCTGGATCGGTGGCAACGGGAAGTGGCTCTATTTATGAAGCAAGTAAAGGTAATTTGCTTATGCAATCTAGTTTTTATTGACAGCCTATGCCCTGATTTGTATTAAGTTTCTGACTTGTCTTGTTTTATCCAGGAGCAATAAACCAACTTACTAGAAGTTTGGCATGTGAGTGGGCAAAGGACAATATTAGGACTAATTGCGTCTCACCCTGGTGGATCAGAACTCCCCTCCTTGAATTTGTAACATCCTTTCACCATATGCTTCTTCATTTGGCTTGTTGGCATGATCATCATTCAATATTTCATCATTCTGCAGTATTCAAGGAGTCTTTCTCTTGTTCTATCCATTTGTAAAGTTTTAAATTGGTCAAGATGGATGACTAGAATACATATCAGAAGCAAAATAGATTGATGAGTAATCGATTTAGGACAGCCCTCTAATGTTTGCTGTGGTTTGGTCTACCATTGCAGGTTTTTGCAAACGAACATCTTGTGAAAAGTTTAATTTCACAAAGTCCTCTTGGACGGTGGGGTGAGCCGAAGGAGGTCTCGTCGATGGTTGCATTCCTCTGCCTACCCGCATCCTCTTACATAACTGGACAGACAATTTGTGTTGATGGAGGTCAGACCTCTAGTGGCTTCCTGCCTCCACGCGCTTAGAAACAGCACAAAACCGATCTCTCTACTTGCGCTTCTATTAAGGCCAATTTCCAATTTAATTTTTCATAGAATCACAAAAAATGTATTATCCTCAGGACAGAGGAAATAAGTATGTTGATCGAAATCAATAAGCAATGGCAAAACTACATTTTTGTGCAAGTTTTTGTTCCTCTTCACTGTTAACTCCAAGGCTCTGTTCCCTATGAGAGTTTTGACTCCAAGGCTCTGTTCTAAGAATGGCAATCTCAAATTCTCTTGAGGTTGAAACTATTTTTCAGAGTGAGATTCAGATAAACGCCTGAAGAATCATAAAATCAATTCACAAAATCTAATTAAAGAAGAAGAAGAACATGAAATCTGTTACTCTGGAACCGCTGAACCGAAGAAGAAGAAAAACAGGCGCTGCGTGAGTACTGAAGAAGAAGAAGAAGAACGGGCGCCACTGAACCAGTGAACCGAAGAACTGAAAGTCAAGAAGAACTAAGAAACTTAGAAAAGAAAAGCCGGAATTGCGGAAGGCGGGAAGAGTCTAGAGAAGTCTGAGAAGAAAAGAGAGGGTATAGACCGTATAGTGTTTAGGGTAAAGGGCGGACTAGTAAAGGCCGATTACCCGATTATAATCCGGTGTCTAAAACTCAATAACTGGCTCCGGCTTCGACTCCAAGTGCCTGGTTATAAATAACGGGGTATTAAACCGGTTTCCCGATTTTTCAGTTACTTGGAGTTGGTTAGTGCTCGAATTCAATTTCCCGGCCGATTATAACAGGTCTGAAATTACACCTCTATTTGTCACCCACAGGGGGTCAGGTTTGTGACCTCGGTTAGACTTGATTTTTTTTTTTTTAAAAAATATAAATAATAATAAATTTTTGATTATTAAATCAAGATATTTTTGTAATTTTATAAACATTTTAGGGCTATAAGGGACATTTTACTTATTAACAGTTTGTTTTAACGTTGAATGAAATGGTTGACATTACAAAAAAAATTAAAAGATTGTGATCCTAGATTAACACTTTTTAAAGTTTGAGGGTATGATTGCAAAAGTAAAAAAAGATCAGGAATAGTAAGTGAAATTTTTCGTTTTATTTTTTTTATTCTAAAGGACGTGTCACAATATTATCGATGTTGATATGAAACATTAGTGGATTCCATCCAATTTGCTAATGAAAAACACGTCCTTGAACCTATTTGTGTTTTTTGCTTACCCCAATAAGTTTAAATAATTTTATATTTTTCCCAAGAAGGCATTACGAATCAAACAATGATCTTGAGACTCTCACTTGAAAGTATTTCCCCACACCACTTAAATACACACCAACAACGTTCTTGACTTCTTGTGTGAATAAGATTGGGGCAAAATGTCGTTTTATGTTGAAATGATCAATGGGAATTACTTATAAAAATAAAAAAGAAAAAAGAAATCAACGAGAGAGTTAGTATATGTCATATGTCATTCTAGCATAACTTATTGAACATGTTTTAATTAAGTTGACCGTTTCTCATTTTGCTTGTAAGCAGTTTTATAGGATTTTTTATTTTTTATTCCATTCAGATCAAGAGCGTAAAAGATTCACCAACCAATGTAAGTCTATAGTCTATAATCCCGATTTGAATTATAGATGGGATATTGGAGAAAGGTTCAGAACTAGAGGCATAATAATTTTATACTTTATAATATAAGGAAATATTATAAGTATTTCAATAATTTAATGGTGAAAATTGCAGTTAATTAGTCTAAAAAAGAAAAAAGAAAAAAGAAACTAAAGTGGTCATGAGTGGCGGCCTCAATCTTCCCCAACGTTGCGTACTTCAATAGATTATTCTTTGTGGGGACAACTGTTCAACAAATTAAGGTGGGTATCTAATTAAACTAACTTGGTCAACGTCCATGATGGGACATCATTTCTAATTAGACTAACTTGATCAACGTCCATGATGGGACATCATTTCTAATTAGACTAACTTGATCAACGTCCATGATGGGACATCATTGCCATTTTTTTTCCTCCAGCCACCGGCCACAATCCACATTTTGATTGTTCTTGGACCATATATATGTCAACAAGGGGTACTTGAAGAAGCGGGATTAGGATGGACTTTGGATCAATTTTGTTAACAATTTGGACAAAATATTGTGAGAAATCTTTATCCTATTCGGATGTCAAATGAAATTGCAGGAATTCTTTATAATTGAGAAACGTTTTTTACGGGATTGAGATTCTTGAATGCAAATATGATAGTTATTGTAGAGTTTACCTGTTTAAACAAGTACACTTCACATAACCTCTCTCATATTTAATTACTGTCCAAAATGTTAATTATTTAGACAATAAAATTGCTAAAATTTCGATCTCTTTATACTCCGTTTGTTTCGACGTAAATGTTTTTCGTCGTAAAATATTTTGAACGTAATCATTTTTCAAAAAAAAAAAATGATTTTCCAGCATTTGGCTTGTACAAAAAAATCACTAATAGTGTAAAATGGAATTCGGCAACCGCCGCTAGTCCAGCGACATCTGACCGCTGTGCTGAATTCCAACAAACTAGATTCCGGCCAAACTAGCTGGAATCTGATCAGTATGGCTGGAATCCGGTCATTTTTGCCGGAATTTAGCCTAATTTGAAATTTTATAAATATCTTAAGGGTATAAAGGGACATTCGTTTGATTTAATATTGAATTTGAACGGAATGGTTGACATTGCAAAAAAAAAAAATTGAAAGATGAGAGTTACTTATTATAATAATAATAATAAAAATAATAATAATGATAGTAAAAAGTCAATGAGAGTTAGCTACTAGTATGTCGTTTTAAGCATAACTTATTAAAGAAAAAGTCAATGAGAGTTAGATAGTATGTCGTTTTAAGCATAACTTATTAAAGATGTTTTAACTAATTAAGTGACCGTTTCTCATTTTGTTTGAAAGCAGTTTTATAAAATTTTTTTATTTTTTATTCCATTCAGATTAAGAGCATAAAAGATTCACCCATGTAAGTTTATAACCTTTTTTCCTCTTTAACTGAAAAAAAAACTAAAAAGTGGTCATGAGCGGCGGCCTCAATCTTCCACGGTGTTGCTTTCTTCAATAATTTATTGTTTGTGGGGACAACCGTTCAACAAATTAAGGTGGGTATCTCATTAGACTAACTTGTTCAACGTCCATGACGTGACCATATTGCCATTTTTTTTTTCCTCCAGCCGGCCACCGGCCACAACCACATTTTGATTGTTCTTGGACCATATGTAAGAGCACTAGCAGCAGATTTCTAACCATTTTCCCTATATTTAGGGAAGAAAACTACTTTTTACTTCCCTATAAAAAAATACCCCACAATAAATTCCCTTACTTTTCCCTATATCAATTAAATATTATTTTTTTACTTTTATTTTATTATTTTTCTCTCTTTCCTACTTCTTCTCTTTTCCTTATATCAATTAATTATACTTCTTTTATATTAAAATAATACATAGGGAATGAATAGTAGACATGTATACATTGAGAATCACTATTCATTCCCAACCCCTAATTTAAATATAGGGCATCTGCTGTGGGAGGATTTTTGATGTTTTTCATGAAATTTTCCTTAAATATAGGGAAGAGAACCAATATAGGGTAACTGCTACTAATGCTCTAAAGACCAAAAAAATTAAAGTGGGAGTAATTAATTAAATATAGGATTGAGTATTGATCAATAAAAGATAGAAAGAATTAGATGGGGCAAATTACAATTTAAAAAATATAAAGGCCGGGATTAGAAAAGACCAAGGTTTGGCCTTATCCGCGGCCACACGCATCAGCCCCCCTCCTCTGTTCTTTTCTTCTTTTCTCTTCTTATTTGTCTTTCTTCATCCTTCTTCGTTTTCTTTCTTCCTCTTCTCGCACGAACACAGTGAGGCAGAGAGAGAGTCGGAGAGACTGAGGGAGGAGAGAAACAAAGAGAGGGGATAAGAGATTGAGAGATTGGGCGAGAGTGAGAGATTGGGCGAGAGAGAGAGAGAGAGAGAGAGAGAGAGAGAGAGAGAGAGAGAGCTGGGAGTCGGGTGAAGCATCGATCGGAGCCGGAGCCAGAGGTGCAGAACCGGGGAAGATCCGACCGTCAGGAGGCACCGATTTCCGGTGGGTTTCGTGGATCATCGCCGGTGAACACAGGAGACCCGAGAGATTTCCGCGGAAACCCGTCGAACCCGCCAGACCCGGGAGTGAAACCTGTGACCCGCTGAACCCGAGTGGAAATCCGGTTTCCCAAGTGCGTTTTTCGGCTGTTACTGTGTGTTTTCCGGCGACTTCCAGAGACTATTCCGGCGATATCTCCGGTAGTTTTCTGAAAAGAAATCCTTACAATTTTAGTAATTTCATTTTAAGATTATTATGGGTTAATTTGGGTAATTGTAAATTTATTTGGGATTAATGGGTTTGTTGAACCCGTGTGGTTTCTGTGTTGTGGATTTTGGCCGGTTACTGATTTTAGGTTTTATTTGAGTGTTGATTTTTGGGGATAACCGAATGGGCATTGGGCAATTTCTGGATTTCGTGATTGTTGGGTATTATGGAACTTCTAGGTTTTGTGGTGTTTTGTTAAATTCTTATGTCTTCCATTGTAGCCGTATAAGTGTTGGTTGTGGATTTTAGTAGATTGATTTTATGTAGAAATTTATGGGTTGTGTGGTTCTAGGATATGGTTGGCCAAATCAATGGGTTTTTGAAGCTTAATTTTTATGGATTATGGATATGGATTTTTAATGGTTGGGTGGCCCTCTAGGTATTATTAATCTTTGAGGTTTGTTAATGGAATGATGTTTGGAGGGAAGTTCATAGTTATTGAATTCTCTTTGGGAAAAGATTAAATATATGTATGTAAAATTGATGATTTTGGAAAATGGTATTGCTGGGTTATCTTCTTGGGGAGTATGACTTTGAGGAACATAATTTGGTAGGGAGTTATTAATTATTATTGTATGGTTTTTTTGGGTATTTCCCTAAGGTAGGCCGAATGGATGATATGGGTTATATTAGAGAGTTGATTTGCATTGAATATTGATGAATTGTTGTTGTTATATGGTGATTTCTTGTAGTGGTCGATTATATGTAGTTTCGGATGAGAGGATTTTATTTGAGTTTGTGTATGAAGTCAATGGAGAATGTAGTTTGGAGAATGTAAGTGTCTATGTGGTTTTCATAGAAAATTTATGTATATGCCTCAAGCGTTAGTAAGTGAATATATATATGTGATTGTAACCTAATCTAAACTGAGTGATTAAATTGATATGTTATATAAGATTTAGGTTCTATAATCTAAACTACCTAGATGGTTAGTAACTAATAAAAGATAAAAGTATTGAATATAATAGCAATGGGGTTTAAGGATAAGAAACAAATTAAGATAGAAACCTAGAGCCTAAGACTAATATTATATGAGACAAATATTATGATGTAAACTACTCAAATAGCCCTAAGTTAATAAGTATAAGTTAGTAAGCTAATAGGAACGCATAAATGTAATATGAATCCATTATGTGGCAACGTAGTAACTAATTCACCTATACAAGCACACATGATATTTATGTGTCATCGGATTAAGTTAAGCGTTGTATGTGTATGTGTATGTGTGTATATATATATATATATATATGTTGTGAACTTAGTAAATAAGCAACAAGCTATAAAAAGGATTAGGAATAATAATGTGGCACAACAGTTACAAATAAGCTAATGAAATAGTAGATGCGTCTTCTAGTTAATAAACAAGATATGACACAAACCTATAACCAATGACTAATCTAATAATAACTTAAGGTATCTAGATAGCTTTAGAAGCGAGTGATGCGACGTGTGAGCACGCGGGTAGTCTATGTGTCATAGAGTATAGAGTTCCATAGCGTAGTCTAACGTCATAAATGTTTGCAGGATCGTGTCCGGATTGGAGACTTTAATTAGTACTCCAATATAGAGTTCAAGTAACTAGAACATGGGGAGTATTCGAGTCAAAAGTCTAATGCAGCCAAAGTGAGTATTCTACTCATTGAGAAAATATATTTTTATGTATTATAGATTTGTAAAATGCATTCATTAGGATTTGTGTTGTCTACGTAGCATAGTTTTTTGTAGACAAGCTATGCCACCTAGACAATGACCTCTTCCTTTGTTCGGAAGTGTTGCATGTGTCTCGATTGATTTAAGTGCAACACCTCTCTTTGTCTCGTCCACGTATGTGGAGTCGTGTAGGTAGAGTACGAACGTTTAGGTCAAAACGTATGCGTGACCACTCTTGTCGTGACGCTGTAATGGGTATGCCTAGGTGTCTAGTTGCTTAGTCTTTCAGAAGAGTCTAGTATGATTGTGTAAGGCTATAGGTGATGTAAGGGAGAGCTTCTCGTGAGGGTAGACTAATAACCGTCCTTTGAGAAGTGATGACCTATCCTTTGGGCGCATCAAAGGAGACTCGAATCTTGAAGAGCACGAGACCATTGTACAAGATCAATTCTAGGAAGCGGTCTAACTACAACTACGAGGACAACACCCTAGCGGGGAGACAACTACTCAACGACGAGAGACATTCAAGAACAAGTGTTTAACAGCTTAGGCTTTTTGAACCCGAACGACGCGCAACATCAAGAAATCAAGAACCCAAGAATGGAGAAGTGCCACCAGCAACATCAAGAAATCAAGAATGAAGATATGTTCAAGAAAGTCGTCGGAAAATTTTTTTCAGGCAGGGAAGCGCAATATTGTTATGCAGAGATTATCTTTGTTAAAAAGCTAGGAAGAAATTTGGAGGATGGTACCCTTTTCTTTTGGGGTGCTAAAACTAGAGTTTTGATCCAGGAATAACATCGGTGATGACGGCGACGTCGAAGATGCAGCAGAAATTTTTGGTTTTGACCTCCTTTGCATTTCAATCCTTGAAGGAAGATTGGGTGATTTTTGTTATGTGGAAGCATAGATGGCGTTGGAAATTTTTCGCATTCGTTTCTACCACTGGCTTTACAGTTTACAATCTCTTGTACCGGATGATGTTGGATGCACAGTTTAAGAGGCTCGCGTTGGAAGAAGATGATGTGTGTGTCAAGTGATGTGTTGGGCAGTGTGGGGACGTGCATGAGTAGATGGAAACAGAAGTAAAAATGAACACCTGGCACGGGGTAACAGTGCGTTGAAGTTGGGATTTAGCTAAGCATTAGAGAATTCTAGAGAAATTGGTTTTTGGGAAAGTTCCCAGTCTTCGTTCAATTGAGCATGGCTACTAATGGGCTGATTATAATTAGCAAAAGGACCAACTGGGTATTTTTCTTTTTACCCCACATCTTGTGGGCAAGATGCTTTGAAGGGGTGGGTAGTGTGATGGATATACTAGGTAGAGAAATGCTAGGGGTACTTAAAATTTTTACCAAGAGCTTTTTACTAACTGATGTGGAAGTCTGATGTGGCATTAAAAAATTAATAAAATTAAAGAGATAGTTGGGAATGTGTAAACCGACTTTGTTGACTTTTTTTTTTAAAAAGTTGTTTCTTTATCTTCCTGTTTCTTTCTGTAGAGAGGTTGTCTCTCTCGACAGAAAAACAAGACTTGCAAGAAGATTTAAGATGGTCTTCCTCTTTCTCTCTTTTTTTCTTTTTTCTATCTAAATTCAATTCAGTTCAATATTGAGCAGGGAGGCCTCGTTGACGTCCTTGCTGTTGAGCAGGTTGATTGCCAGCTTCAGGCCCTGGGCGACAAGGGAGGATAAGAGGAAGAAGCTGAAGGAGACAACCAGCAAATGTGTTATGTTTTAGGTGATCAGCAACAAGTTTCAGCAGACTTGCGAATAAAGTATTAAAACAAATATCCCTGGAGGTAGGAACCCATTGAACAGAATCATATCTTTGGGTACCCAAACCTAAACTCAGTTGACCATGCATAAATACTGCAGCCATTGTAGAGTTGATGGAAGGTCTGAATCACATAGTGCCAAAACTCTGATTTACGCTATGCTTTAACATGTACACTAGTAACTCATAGTTAAACTGATAACACAAGCACCCAGAATTTTAGTGCGAAACATAGACCACATTTCAATTCAATTCTTTTTATCAATTAAACACTTTGATGTACATCACCAACTTGAAGAGAGATAGAGTTTTTAGCCAATAAAAAGCCATTTCAGTAAAATCCCAACTTGAAGAGAGATAGAGTTTTTAGCCAGTAAAAAGCCATTTCAGTAAAATCTGAAATGGCGACTCAGATCTGTTGGTGTACATCACCAACATACCCGAAGCTGTTGTCTTTCGGGTATGGGCCGTATGGCGACTCAGATCTGCCAAGAAAAAGAGAAGGAATTTAAGAAAAATAATAGAATTGAGTGTGAAATCAACAAAACCCAGATTGACATTTTGATTTTCATAGATATGGGAAGTAGAGAACATATATGGGCCATCAACATTTTAATCCATCCATGGTTAGAAAAAAAGAGAGAGAAAGAGGAAGACCCATCCTTGGTTAAATCTTATTGCAAGTCTTGTTTTTCTGTCGAGAAAGACAATCTCTTTACAGTGAGAAATAAGAAGATAAAGAAACCATTTAAAAAAAAAAAAAAGTCAGCAAAGTCAGTCTGCACATTACCCAGCCTATCTCTTTTAATTTTATTAATTTTTTAATGACACATTTCACATCAGTTAGTAAAGCTCTTTTTGTAAAAGTTTAAGTACCCCTAACATTTTTCTACTAGGTAAGGGAAATAATTGTAATAATGGGCTTAATTGTTAGTTAGTTAGAAGATGTATGAGGTATAAAAGCCCAAACGGAGTGTAGAGATAGGTGTTTTCTTATAAAAGCCCAAAGCCCAATGGGAAGTTCTCTACAAGTTAAGAGGACACCTACTTACATCTTGTGGGCAAGGTGTTTTAAAGGAGGATCATTTGTCATGTGCATTTCAGATTAGGCATTTCAAGTAGGATTCATAAGGCATGTCCATATCAAACGTAGCCGTTAGTTGCTAGAAGCTTGTTTAGGTTTGAGAAGATAAATGAAGGCTGGTAGGTAGATATGATTATGGAGGAGACGTGGCACCTCTTGTGCACTCAAGAAGGAAGTGAATTACTGCTGGTGAGCAATTTTGGTTTGGGCTTTAAGTAGTTTTTACAGAGTCTTGTAAGGGGGATTTTATTGAGAGTTTATTCCTGTTTTGTAACCTGGTGACTTTTGAGAAAGTGGGCTTCTCGAATTGCTCATGCAAATGTTTCATGATTCTGTTCAAAATATAGCTATTCGAAAGTAAGTTCTTTACAAATATTTTCATAAAAATGTGAAAAGACAATATTACCCCTAAAATAAAAATAAAGCTAACTAGATCTTCTCTGGTTCAAGTGAACCGGAGAGGAGAGGATCTTTGTCCTTCCCCTTCCGTTTTTCTTATTAAAAAATTATTATTTTTTAATTTTTAAGTTTTATATATTTTACATTTTTTTTTTATTGAGAATAATACGTGTTATCATTTTATTGATGTTAACGTGACACACTAATGGAATCCATCAAGTAATTTGATAAATTTTTACTACATAAATTAAATTATTATTTTAGCCTATTCTAAAGACCTATATAAATTATTTTTTATATTAAAAAAAAATTATATTTTAAGCTAACCACCAATTGACTCATATTGCATTTATCCCTTGAATTTAGAACAAACAGTCAATGTCATTTTTTTTTTCTTTATTCGTTAGTAACGGGTCAAATTTCTTCAAAAAAAAAAAAAAAAAAAAAAAATAGTAACGGGTGAAAGGTAGTGGGCGGGCATGTCCTCAACTACCGTACCCACCATTCCCTGCAAAAGCGAGCATGTCGACAGAACATAATGTAAAGACCAGAAAACTACATAATTTGCATCGTCATCTTCATTACCCACCACTGGTAGGCTGGTAGCTGGCAGGCAGTCCGGTATTACTATATAACCCATCAGTGGAACCCTAGAATTGGTAGCTGGTAGAGGTGGTGGGAGTAGTTGTAGCAGAAGAAATGGCACAAAACAGTAGATGGTCTCTTCAGGGAAAGACAGCTCTTGTTACCGGTGGAACCAAAGGAATCGGGTTCGTTTCTCTCTGCTCTCTCTTTCACTAGCCTTTTATTTTCAGCTTCACGAAAAGAAATTTGCTGTTTTTATACCTTCGCCTTCACTGGTTTTGAGACAAACGGATGGGTGTTTCATGTTTGTATGTATATATGTGTATAGGTATGCTATTGTTGAAGAATTGGCCGGGCTTGGGGCGACCGTGCACACATGCTGTCGGAATGAAGCTGAATTGAGTGAGTGCTTGCAAGAGTGGGAGGCGAAGGGCTTTCGAGTTACTGGTTCAATCTGTGACCTTTTGTCTCGACCCCAACGAGAGGAGCTTATGAACAAAGTTTCCGGTCAATTTAACGGCAAGCTCGATATCTTTGTAAGTCCTCCATTTCCTGACTGAAATAATTTTTCTCCTCCGCTGTGATGAGAGTTGAAACTTTGTTAGAATTAATTATTTTCCATCGACTTAATTTTTGATCTGTGATTTGAAAGATCTTGAGTTGGAATATTGTTTTCGTTAATTCACCTCAATGCTATTGGAAAAATACTTTCAACTGAGAATAAATTGAAGATATGAAAAATACTAATAAACACAAAACACAAGTACCACCCAATTCTCCTATTGTTGCGTTTGCCTGCTGAGGAAATGCAGGAAAAGATTTGAAAATTCGAAACATGAAAATTAGTCAGGGGTAGGAGATCGGATGTTACAGATTCCATGTTCAAGCCTGAAATTATCAAGAGTAAACTGTAGCCTGAATTCTGAAAGTACGAGGGGACTTCTATACAGTAAACTGGCTTGATTCTTAGTGACAGTTTTTGTGACAACCCATATATTTTGCTTTGATTGAAGGATGAAAAGGATCATCCTAGGTAGCAGAATCTAACAATGAAAATTGATATTCCTCGCCATCTTGAATCCTTTGACTTTCATCGTCTAATTTCTGAGAGAGTCATCATAAAAAAAACTCATACACATGGAGTCAGCATGGAACCCAGTCACCTCCTGTGCCTTCTCAGTGACATTCTGTTTAAGTTCTCACAAAAGCTTTTATTAGTTACTAAGCCTTTGTTGGGGTGGTTCTGCCCATTTTCTGCCTCTAGATAAACAATGCGGGAGCCAACTTAATGAAACCATCCGTAGAGTACACAGCTGAAGATTTCTCATTCATCCTGGGCATCAATCTTGAAGCTGCTTACCACCTGTGCCAACTTGCACATCCTCTTCTGCAAGCATCAGGGGCAGGAAGCATCATTCTCCTTTCATCTACTGCTGGATCGGTGGCAACGGGAAGTGGCTCTATTTATGAAGCATGTAAAGGTAATTTGCTTATGCAATCTAGTTTTTATTGACAGCCTATGCCCTGATTTGTATTAAGTTTCTGACTTGTCTTGTTTTATCCAGGAGCAATAAACCAACTTACTAGAAGTTTGGCATGTGAGTGGGCAAAGGACAATATTAGGACTAATTCCGTCTCACCCTGGTGGATCAGAACTCCCGTCCTTGAATTTGTAACATCCTTTCACCATATGCTTCTTCATTTGGCTTGTTGGCATGATCATCATTCAATATTTCATCATTCTGCAGTATTCAATGAGTCTTTCTCTTGTTCTATTCATTTGTAAAGTTTTAAATTGGTCAAGATGGATGACTAGACTACATATAAGAAGCAAAATAGCTTGATGAGTAATGTTAAGGGCATAAGAAGTTTTGTTGGAATCGATTTAGATGATAATGAGATTACTCAGATATAGATGGATAACCAGAATACATCTTAGAAAGCAAAATAGTTATACTTGTTATACCTAGAGCAATTTCCCAGTATTATAGTTTTTCTTTTTATTTTTTTGAGCAAAGTATGAAGCTATGAAACAAAGACAAATAGGTCAACACCCGCCAGTCGTAGGTCAATTGGCTTAGGTGCTGGCAAGCGCGTTAGTGTGAAAGCCGTTTCACTAGGAGACTATGGGGGAGGATTCTTTCCACTTTGAATACGAATGGAAGAGATCAAGGGGGTGGTGGTCGTTGGAGAATGCTTCCAAATGCACAGCGGGAAGTGGCCCATTTGTAGTTTTTATTAGTTGTATCTTTCACTACATAATCTTCCTTTAAAAAACTCTTCTTATCATGGAGTAGGATGGATGTTAATTATAAAATGTAGGACCGCCCTCTAATGTTTGCTGTGATTTGGTCTACCATTGCAGGCTTTTGCAAACGAACAGCTTTTGAAAAGTTTAGCTTCGCAAAGTCCTGTTGGACGGTGGGGTGAGCCGAAGGAGGTCTCATCGATGGTTGCATTCCTCTGCCTACCCGCATCCTCCTACATAACTGGACAGACAATTTGTGTTGATGGAGGTCAGACCTCTAGTGGCTTCCTGCCTCCACGCGCTTAGAAACAGCACAAAACCGATCTCTCTACTTTCCCTTCTAGTAAGGCCAATTTCCAATTTAATTTTTCCTAGAATCACAAAAAATGTATTAGCCTCGGGACACAGGAAATAAGTATGTTGAAATCGATAAGCAATGGCAAAACTACATTTTTGTGCAAGTTTTTGTTCCTCTTCACTGTTAACTCCAAGGCTCTGTTCCTTATGAGAGTTTTGACTCCAAGGCTCTGTTCTAAGATTGGCAATCTCAAATTCTCTTGATGCTGAAACTATTTTTCAGAGTGAGATTCAGATAAACGCCTGTTTTCGATCATGAGATTAGATCAAATCTATACTTCAGAAAAATGACCAAAATATAATTGTAGTTCCTGAAATGAGTATCAAATTTTAATTTAGGGTTAAATCCAAAATTTGTCCATGTGCTTTTGGTGTTTTTTAAATCAGTTCTTAGGTTTTTAAAAGTGATAAATTGGTACTTCTATCCATGTCTGTAGGGACGGAGCCAGACATTTTAATGGGAGGGGGTCAAATAATTTTTTTTCTTAAGTAGGGGTTAAAGTATATATATAAAGGCAAATTTTAAGTAAATTAAACATAACCCAGTTTTGATATTTTTATTATTCCATTCAAATTAAAAATCAATAAGCAAAAGTGAAAAGAGTTTTTAGGAAAAAAAAAAAAAGTAAAGAAAACCGTTGTCCAAAGATTCAGAAAATAAAAAATAAAAATAAAAAAGGTCTTAGTTATTTTTTTCCACACATTTTTAGGAAATCGAGCTTGGTCAAGCTTGTGACTCCTCAAATCCATACCTGTCTCCTTCCAATGCACTACTTGACTAAACCCTTTTCGTTTACTTTGAACAAAGTCTCTACAACTTTGTAAAGTTCCTTCCATTGTTATCTTCTCATGCATGTTCATTGCTACCCGTAAAATTTTAAAGGAAAAATTTTTGACAATAGTTGAATAGATGATAAAAGGGGAGGGGCCAAGGAAAAAAAAAAAAAAAAAAAAAAATCTTGCTAGGGCTAATAGGCAAAAAAAAAAAAAAAACCTTCATTTGATTCATCTAAAAAAAACACCTTAATTTTTTTTTTTTTTTTTTTTTTTTTTTTTGTTTTACCTTAATATTTTTTTCTTAAGAGTTGAGGGGGGGCCATGGCCCCCACCGGCCCCCCCTTCTCTCCGTCATTGCATGTCTGATAGTAAGCCATTTGTCACGTGTACGAGAAAACTAGTTGATCCAATTACGTTGCATAGCGTGGACTATCTCCACGACGTCGACGTAAGTTCAGGTCATCATATGGTGCCGGTCCATGATCTTTTTATTAAAACATAATAAATTTATTAAAATCAGGACAAAACTAGTTTAACCTTTAAAATTCACCGATTTTTTTACTTAAAAGATCAGTTCAGTGTTTAAAAATTATGGGTTCGCGCCACGTGTTATAATTTTATGACAATTCTAAGTTGGAACTAGGCTTATATATATATATATATATATATATTAGAATTAATTTACTTATTTAATTAATATTTAACACATTATTTAAAAGCATTAACCAACAAATCCATAAAGGTAAATAGTAGAAATATGAACTTTTCCATTTTAAGTTAAATGGAGATGAATCATTTTGTAGTCTAGATTTTATTTTGTTCTATCTAATCGCATAAATGATACCAAGTTATTTAAAATTATTAAATAATGTGACAACATATTTGCCATGTGACAACATATACACAAATAAATCTATAAAATTTTATTAAATGGAGATGAATCATTTTGTAGTCTAGATTTTATTTTGTTCTATCTAACTGCGTAAATGATACCAAGTTATTTAAAATTATTAAATAATGCGATAACATATTTGCCATGTGACAACATATACACAAATAAATCTATAAAATTTTATTTTATTTTGGAAAAACTTTTCTTATTACCCCTGATTTTTCATCACTTTTACAATCATACCCTTTAACTTTAAAAAGTGTAAATTTAAGGTCACAATCTTTCAATTTTTTGCTATGTCAACACTCCTATTCAAATTCAACGTTAAATCTTAATAGAAAAGCGAAATTTCCCAAATACTATTCCCTTCTAATTTTTTTTTTTTTGGAAAAATGCTATCACTAACCCACCAGCGGGTCACCTGTGTGACCCGCTGCACAAGTAACCCATTGGTAGGTCATGTTTGTGACCCCCAATGGGTCACGTTTTTTGACTCATTGGTAGGTCACCTTTGTGACTAGGGATGTAAACTCGGAGTTGGTTCTCGGTTATTGGGCAATAATTGGGAATTGGCTTCGGACCCAAGGTTTACCCGGTTACCCCGGGTAAAACTGGTTATCTGGACTAGGTAGTTATTTTTTTAAAAATACTAGCAAAATTTACTTAGATTGATCCTTCAAGCAAGGCCATAGATTACATATGGATATACAAAAACTTACATCTTGAGAGAGAGAGAGAGAGAGAGAGAGAGAGAGAGAGAGAGAGAGAGAGAGAGAGAGAGAGAGAGAGAGAGAGAGAGAGAGAGAGAGAGAGAGAGAGAGAGAGAGAGAGAGATACCTTACACCACCGTCACCAACGATGCCAATGGCCATACCAACGGAGAGGCCAATAAGGCCCAAGCGAGACCAAAGGAGAGGTGGGTGTAGCCACAAGCGAGATCCCGGCGATGATGAGACCATATATACCCAACACTCCTGCCATGACAACCGGCACGATCAACTTCATCACCAACTCCCGCCTCATCACGCCCATCGACGCCGCTCCCACCCCGCTCTTCATCGTCCCGTACGTAGCCCCCATACTTGAACCCAAAAAAAATATGCAACCCGAGATCAAAACCCCTAGATCCATTACCGAAACTCAATTATTAGGGAAGAATCACAAAATCTATCCGAAGAAGAAGAAGAACACGAACTCTGTTAATTTGGAACCGCCGAACTGAAGAAGAAGAAAATAGGCGCTGCGTGAGTACTGAAGAAGAAGAAGAACATGTGCTGCTGAACTAGTGAACCGAAGAACTAAAGAAGAAGAAGTCAAGAAGAACTGAGAAACTCAGAAAAGAAAAGGCGGAATTGCGGAAGACAAGAAGAGTTTAGAGAAGTATGAGGAGAAAAGAGGGGATATAGACTGTATAGTGTTTAGGGTAAAGGGCGAACTGGTAATTTCATATTTTTTAATAAATAAATAGATAATAATATATATTTATACGCCCAAAACCGATTACCCGGTTATAATCGGGTGTCTAAAAACCCAATAACCAGCTCTGGCTCCAGGTACTTGGTTATTCGGTTATAAATAATCGGGTACCAAACCGGTTTGGAATTACACCCTTATTTGTGACCCATGAGGGGTCAAGTTCGTGACCTGGGTTAGACTTGATTTTTTAAAAATAATAATAATAATAATAATAAATTTTTTACTGTTAAATTAAAGTTTGTAATTTTATAAACATCTTAGGGTTATAAGGGCCATTTTACTTGTCAACAGTTTGATTTAATGTTGAATTTGGACGGAATGGTTGACATTGCAAAAAAAAATAAAATTGAAAGATGGTGATCCTAAATTAACACTTTTTAAAGTTTGAGGGTATGATTGCAAAAATGATGAAAGATCAGGGGTGATAATTGGCGTTTTTCCTTTTATTTTTTTTATTCTAAAGGACATGTGTTGCAATATTATCGATGTTGATATAAACAATATTAGTGGATTCCATCCAATTTGGTAATGAAGAACACGTCTATGAATCTATTTGTGTTTTTTTGCTTACACCAAGAAGTTTTTTTTTTTTTTTTTTAAGTCATTTTTTAAACTCCAGATAAGTACTATTTGCACTTAAATAAAACCACAAAAACTAATTTTATATTTTTCCCAAGAAGGTATTACGAATCAAACAATGATCTTGAGACTCTCACTTGAACGTATTTCCCCACACCACTTAAATACACACCAACAACGTTCTTGACTTCTTGTGTGAATAAGATTGGGGCAAAATGTCGTTTTATGTTGAAATGATCAATGGGAATTACTTACAAAAATAAAAAAGAAAAAAGAAATCAACGAGAGAGTTAGTATATGTCATATATCATTCACAAACAAAACTATTTGAACATGTTTTAATTAAGTTGACCGTTTCTCATTTTGCTTGTAAGCAGTTTTATAGGATTTTTTATTTTTTATTCCATTCAGATAAAGAGCGTAAAAGATTCACCGATGTAAGTCTATAATCTCTTTTCCTCTTTAAAAAAAAAAAAAAAAAAACTTACATAACACTATAGATGGGATATTGGAGAAAGGTTCAGAACTAGAGGCATAATAATTTTATACTTTATAATATAAGGAAATATTATAAGTATTTCAATAATTTAATGGTGAAAATTGCAGTTAATTAGTCTAAAAAAGAAAAAAAAAAGAAAAAAGAAACTAAAGTGGTCATGAGTGGCGGCCTCAATCTTCCACAACGTTGCGTACTTCAATAGATTATTCTTTGTGGGGACAACTGTTCAACAAATTAAGGTGGGTATCTAATTAAACTAACTTGGTCAACGTCCATGATGGGACATCATTTCTAATTAGACTAACTTGATCAACGTCCAGCCGGCCACCGGCCACAACCACATTTTGATTGTTCTTGGACCATATATATGTCAACAAGGGTAGGTGAAGAAGTGGGATTATGATGGACTTTAGATCAATTTTATTAACAATTTGCACAATATATTGTGAGAAATTTTTATCCGATTTGGATGTCAAACGAAAGGAAAATGTTATTTGCACTTCAGGTGTACAACAGAGATACAACACCCCCTCACATGGGGTGGGCCCCACACACTGGGACCCACCCCATGTGAGGGGGTGTTGTGCCCCCGTTGTGCACTTGAATTGCAAATAACAAGCCCCCAAACGAAATTGCAGGAATTCTTTATAATTGAGAAACGTTTTTTTACAGAATTGAGATTCTTGAATGCAAATATGATAGTTATATATTGTAGAGTTTACCTGTTCAAACAAGTGCACTTCACAGAACCTCTTTCATATTTAATTACTGTCCAAAATGTTAATTATTTAGACAATAAAATTGCTAAAATTTCGGTCTTTTTATGCTCCGTTTGTTTCGACGTAAATGTTTTCCATCGTCAAATATTTTTAACGTAATCATTTTTCAAAAAAATTGATTTTCCGGCGTTTTGCTTGTACAAAAAAATACCAATGGCGTAAAATGGAATTCGGCAACCGCCGCCAGAATCCAGCAACATCCGACTGCTGTGCCGAATTTTGACAAACCAGATTCCGGCCAAACTAGCTGGAATCTGACCAATATGGCTGGAATCCGGCCATTTTCGCTGGGATCTAGCCTAGTTTGGCCGGAATCCGACAGAAATTTCGAGAATCGGGACGTATTGGTCAGATTCCAACACCAACCAGAGTCCGGCGGTGGTTGCTAGATTTTGGGACTATCGTCAGAATCCGGCCAATGCCGCCGAATTTCAACAATCAAATACCAAAATTCGAGTATCTTCGACGATAGATTCGGGTTACCAAACAAACTCCAATGCCCGACAATGATAAATTTTCACAAATGTGCATGTAATAATGAATAGTTTAAATCTAGAAAACGATTTACGGTTTGTAAAATCTTAAATCGTTTTTCAAAAAATTAAAGAAGCTTTTATGGTTAAACTGAAAATGATTCTTATTGACCATTATTTTCACCCTCACCAAACATAAAAAAATACCAAAAATATTTTCTAAAAAATATTTTATCTTAAAACAAATGAAGCATTAAAAGACTTATTTATCCAAAGAAGAAGTCTACCTATACGAACTTATACATTTTTACTTGTTCCGACGGCTAAACCTTATCAAGAGCATCTCAATATTATTTGTCCGTTGAATCTTGGTCCGAAAAGGTATTTTATACTATCATCATTGCTGCGCATAATATATAAAATTTGGTAGGTAGGTGTGAACGCCACGAACGCAAAATTATTTATCTTTATCTATATAAAAAAAAAAAAAAAAAAAAATTATTTATCTTTAGGGTAGGCTGTCAGTCGTTTTTCATTATCAATTATCACCTACCACCAGGTCATAGGACGACTTTGAAAGTAGGATAGTCAAGATAATAATAGGCTTCAATATACAGAAATTTGTACAGAAATTAAGACAAGTTGAAGGATTTTTTTTTCAATAATATCGCCTGCAAGCGACCTGCTGTTCACTATATAACTGGCTTCCGTTTGGAAGTCTGAAAAAAGCAGTTGGAGCGATATGGCTAAGGTCAGAGATGGAAGATGGTCTCTTCAGGGACAGACAGCTCTGGTTACCGGTGGAACCAAAGGAATCGGGTTCGTTTCTCTGTGCTTTTTCTTTCACTGGCTTTTATTTTCAACTTCACAAAAAGGAAATTTGCTGTATGTTTTTATAGCCTTGGCCCATGTCCCAATGGCTTAAACCGATAAGGAGAGATAGATGTAATTATTTAATCAATACTTTAACACTTTTCGTCATAGGTGAGGCCTAACACCTGTAATATTCAATTAAAATGAGAGATAAATGAAAGAGACATAGTTTGAATTCAGGAGCTCTGCTTTGATACTATGTTAAATCATTACAAGTTGATAAGAAGATGTAAATTTAATCATTTAATCAATGCTTTAACACTTGTTTTTGACACAAACGGATGGGTGTTTGTACATATAGGTATGCTATTGTTGAAGAATTGGCAGGGCTTGGGGCGACTGTGCACACGTGCTCTCGGAATGAAGCTGAATTGAATAAGTGCTTGCAAGAGTGGGAGGCGAAGGGCTTTCAAGTTACTGGTTCAGTCTGTGACCTTGTGTCTCGACCCCAACGAGAGGAGCTTATACACAAAGTTTCCGATCAATATCATGGCAAACTCAATATCCTTGTAAGTCCTGCATTACCTCACTGAAACCACCTATCGAGATCATATGAGTTGTTTGTAAAATAAATCTCCATGATATTCAATCATTCCAAGATCTTAATAATCGTGATTTTCACAATAAATTGATAAAAGAAAAATACAAAAATCTCTATACACCATAGTTTTTTTTTCATTTGATTCTATTAAGATAGACAAAGTTGATGAATATTGTACATATTTATAGGGCATAGAGAAGACCGTTTCCTTCATTCATCCAATAACTCCACTCCTCTTTCCAACAAAGTAGGAGTTCATTTAATAGGAAATTACTATTATTAATTAACCAAGAGTTTAATAGGATTGGACTAGATGACCTTACAACATTAGTAGTCTTTAATAGTTTTGATGTGGGTCATTGGATTCTTACATTGCCCTGTTAGCCTTCCATTAACATAATTTGTGACTCATAAATGTCTCGACTCTTATGTTTTATTGAACACGTGTCATTTTAATAGATTGAATCGTTGGTTAAAGGTTAAAGAAACTATAAACAGATAATTAGGCATTTGTGTAATGAGTCCCCTGTCTCAGTTTTGTAAATGATGTTTTGATGTAATGGTATTTTCATCACTCAATATTTGTTATTATACAGTGCATTTCATAGATCGGACTCCTTCCTTTTAAAGCTAACTCATAAGCATATATCCCCTGTTTTTCCCCTAACTTTAAATTTATTGTAGATTTTTTTGTTTCTTTCAAAGAATCATCGTTGAACAATAAATGTTTTTACTTTATAGATAAACAATGTGGGAACCAACAGAAAGAAACCAACCGTAGAGACGACAGCTGAGGATTTCTCATTTGTCATGGCTACCAACTTTGAAGCTGCTTATCACCTCTGCCAACTTGCACATCCTCTTCTGAAAGCATCAGGAGCAGGAAGCATCGTTTTCATTTCTTCTGTTGGTGGATTGCAGTCAATATTTTGTGGATCTGTTTATGAAGCAAGCAAAGGTAATATGCGCGTTGCAAGTTTATTTTCATGGACAGCTTAAGGGTCTGTTTGGATTTGTAATTTTAAAAAGTCATATTTGAAAACGTGATTTTTAAAACACATCCTTACTTGCGATTTGAATACACAAATTTTCTACGTTTTCAAATCGCAATTTTTTAAAAACACAATCTCAATCAATTAATTTTTTGCGATTCGGTTTAAAATCATACTTCTTGTCAACAAAATCCCAATGTCAAACGCACCTTTAATGTCGTAAATTTTATTGACCTGAATTGAGAGTGTAATCTGTCTTGTTTTATGCAGGAGCCATAAACCAACTTACTAGGAGTTTGGCTTGTGAGTGGGCACGTGACAATATCAGGGTCAATTGTGCTGCACCTTGGGCGACAAGAACTCCTTTAGTCGAAGCTGTAACGCTCTCTTGACTTGTCGGCTGTGTTTGTTAATCTGTTTTGAA
This sequence comes from Alnus glutinosa, assembly GCF_958979055.1. Classification (NCBI taxonomy): domain Eukaryota; kingdom Viridiplantae; phylum Streptophyta; class Magnoliopsida; order Fagales; family Betulaceae; genus Alnus; species Alnus glutinosa. Next base: position 24,739,076 of record NC_084894.1, read on the forward strand.
TGGTGTTTTTATTTTTAATTTTTTGTGTTTGAATTGTTTGTTAATGTTTTTGTTTTGGAAAGAGAAAAAGAGAAATTTAACAAACCGATTAATGCACAAATTGTTAATGTTAGTTCTTATTACTATTGCAGGATCTTAAAGGCCCACTTTTGGATTTCATTAATGCACGGACTCCTCTCGGACGGCCTGGAGAGGCAGAGGAGATGTCATCCATGGCGGCGTTTCTCTGTCTGCCTGCAGCTTCTTACATAACTGGGCAGACAATCGCCATAGATGGAGGGATCACTGTGAATGGATTCTCCCTATAATCATGACAGATTACAATAGCATGTAATAAACCAAAAGCTCGGATACATTTCCGAATTCCAGTTCATGAGTTTTTTTTTTTTTTTTTTTATTAAAAAAAGTGTTTGGCTTTAGAGACTTCATGATATCGATCTTATGCAAGATTTGGCACACCATAGAATATATGATATTTGTACTTTGGTGATTGAAAAAAATTATGTGATTCCTTTTGTCTTGACGGACTGAAATAAGTTCATGCAGTTTTAAGAAATTATTCTAATCAAAATCCTCAAGTTAAGTTAAGAAATACTATCCTAATGATTTATTATTTATTTTTAGAGTCAAAACATGGGATTTGGGTTGTTTATTTATATTTTATAGGTTTTGGTTTAAGGTTGAGCCGGTGTAAAGTGCGGTTTAAGAGAAGGTTGGAATTTATGATTTTTAAAGACTTCAATCGCAATTGAATTGATCGAGGTGTTGCTAAAATGTCTTATACAAATTCTAGAAAATTTCGATCGCAATTGGATCGATCGAAATGTGCTTAAATTCCCATATTTAAACCTAAGAACTTTGATTGTAGTTTAATCGATCGAATCAATGCAATACTTGAAACCCTAAAGTTTGATCGATTGAACTTAATTCTCAATTACTAGATATCCCAAAAATGCAGACAAATTTAATTTTAGCCGACTTACATTTTAAGTATTAGGTTTCACCTTATCTATATAAGTCTAACGAGCACAACTTTCAGAAGGGGAGAAGAGAGGATGCTGTTCATTATTCTTAGAGAGAATTCTAAACACTTTTAAGCCTGAACAGATATAAACCTCTCATTTGTTTGTTCACAAATAAATCACAAAAAAAAAAAAAAAAACCTTGAGACATCTCTGAACAAAACCATTATAACAAAACAGGCTATAATAATATTGGATCCTACCCTAGCAAGTAGCAACGAGAAATTACAATTGATTACCTCTCTAGAATTTTCAACGCAATTTTCTTACAAAGACTAAAATTTTAATGATTTTTGTACTTCACTAAAACTTGACATATAATTTACACAGTGACATCATGTAAATTTTGAAGTGAACAATTGACATATAATAGATCAAATGTATGTAAATTTTCCACCAATTAACATAAGTATTTAAGTGTTACTTGAGCGTGTGCACCTCTAATTACTATTAGCTAGCTAGTTATTACACTAGATATCTCAAAAATCCTCATACGTTTAAAGCATCACCTTACATATATCCACATGTGGACTATAACATAGAATTTAAACGGTAACGTCATGTAAGTTTGAAATGAAACCCAAATATATGTCAAATTTCCACCTTATGAACAATTAACACAGAGTCCACTTCGCAACAACACCCCCTTTTTTTTTTTTTTTTTTTTCAAACAACAAAATATTCTTATATAAATAAGAGAAAAGTACATATATCCTCCTCAAACTACCACTCAATTGTCAATGTACCTCATAAACTACCAATTATGTCAATGTTTTATCTCAAACTACCAAAAAAAATGTCAATGTCCCCCTAATACCAACAAAAAGACAAAAATGATCTTATTTTTTTTTTTTTCAATAAAACAAAAATGTCCTTATAAACTCGAAAAAAAAAAAACTAAAACTAAAAAATTAAAAAGAAAATAAATATAAAAATAAAAAAATATTTTTTTAAATACAAATTTAAAAAATTAAATTAAAAACGAAAAGAATGATTTTTTTTTTTTTAAAAAAAAAAACTAAAAAAAAAACTGAAAATTATAAAAACAATTTTTTTTTTAAAAAAATGAAAAATAAAAAAGAAAAACCAGTTTTTTATTAAATTAAAAAAACGAAAAAGAATATATATATATATATATATATATATATTTTTTTTTTTTTAAAAAAAAAAAACTAAAAAACAACTTAAAATTATTACTTTGAAAAAAAAGAAAAAACAGTTTTTAATTTTTATTATTTGTTTTTTTGGTATAAATTTTTGTTATTTTATATTTTTAATAATTTTTTAGTTTTTGTTTTATTTTAATAATTTTATGATGGGATTTTTTGTCATTAGGGGGACATTGATATTTTTTAATAGTTTAAAGGAGATATTAAGACAATTGGTAGTTTAGAGGAACATTGACATTTTTTGATAGTTTAGGGGTGGACATTAACATAATTGGCAGTTTGATGGGTGCATTGACAATAAAGTGATAGTTTGAAGAGATTATGCGTACCTTTTTATATGAATAATAATAATAATAACTCAATAAAATATTAAAATCCCCTGAAATACCTAACACATAATATCATGATCCTTGTGGTAGAAAATATATTCTCCATATAATTGTGATCGGATATTGTAGGAGAATATATGTGATTAATTTGATTGTGTATATTCTTTAACACCTTGAAGCTCAAAATATGCAGCACAAAACATAACAAAATACCCAATAAGCTACTTGCATTTTAACTCTAGCAACTCAAAAATCTCTTACCAATTTTTTTTTTTTTTTTTTTTCCTCAGTATAGGTGATTATAGAACAAGCAAGCCTCTCGCAATTACAGAATGTATTTGCGGCAGATGTTGCCTCGCTTTTGGTGGAACCAGAATCAGAGACGGAGGAAGGGGGGAGGGCCGGTAAGGGCCATGCTCACCCCCCCCCCCCCCCCCCCACCAATTTTTTTTTTTTTTTTAAATTATTTGTAGGGAGCCAAGGAGGAAGACGAGAGCACGATCGACTGCTTAGTCTGCTTTGCTAAGCAAAAAAGCGTTTGGGAAGAGCAAATGGGGGGAGGACAGTGTCATGGGGCGTTTCTGGGAAATGGAAAATGCCGAAGCTTGAAGAAGATGTGAGCAAATGGTGCATAAAGGGCCAATTGTTCATGCGTTTTATGCTTTCAGTCTTGTTGTTTTATTCCTGCGTTTTGTGTTTAGTTGTCTGCATTTATGGGGGAGTCCTTGTAGGCCAGTAGCATTTAAGGCTATTAGGAGGTCGTTAGAGGAAAATCCTTCTCTACTTTCCAAATTAATCACAAATTTTAAGTACTGTACCAAATTACCAAATAATTTTATCAGTTAACCATATATTCATGTTAAGCTAATTATGTTCTATTAAAAAAAAAACTAGATGAATCATATCTTAAAAAAATTTTAAGTTTTTATTTTACTTCAAGAATTAAGAGTGGAGGAAAAATAATACATAATTTGTAAAAATGAGCTAGCATTTCTTTAAAACATAATTTAAGAATCCGAAGTAAGTTTTGACAGCTTGACCCTGTCCAAAATACTTTTTGACTCCATCCCTGACCAGAACTAATGCAGGAATACACTGTAAAATAAGAAGACAATTGGCTGGAATCCTGGGATAGTTCATTCCTTGTATTCAATCGTATTGATGGTCATCTAGTCTTAGCACATCAGTTAGGAGGAGAAGATGCTCCACCAGATACGTACATTGAGTCCTCGTAAGTTGTGATGTTATCGTCACCCTTATAATGGAATAAGGCAGTAGTTGAATTACTCTGTATTACTTACTCCAACATACACGAGGATCAGCTACGAGAAAAAATGTAGGGAGAGGATTAAGAGAGGTTGTTCAAGTTCTAAAAGCGGCAGCAAATGGTCAAGTTTAGGAACTATATAGGAAGCCAAACTCAACCAATGCACCGAGTTTGTTTGTTTTTTTGTGATTCGTGTATCTGAGTGGTAGGAACTAGGATGTGCACATATTTCATCTCTAGAAGTAGACGTTAGTACCGTTTAAGAGACGACGTCGTCTCTCTTAAAATCTGTTCCATTTAATCCTGACCATCCGTTTTTTAACAGCTTATATGCTGTTGTTTTGATTCACAAGATAGAAGTCGGATCCATCAAGTATATGCTACGAGTGCTATTAGGAAACTCAATTTTAGAGTCACTTACACACGACCAGATGGCCAAAACATGGGGATTCAAAAACTGGATCCACAGGCAGATGCACTATGCACTCACAACCGCTTTCTTTTGATTTTTTCTTAAATTTAGAGAACAAAGTTATTTATTGCTTCTGATTCAAATACATTTCATAATAATTTTTTTTATCTTTCCTTATATTACTAAAATATTAATTCTTTTTTTACAAAATACAAGTTCTCTACCTACGTACCCTAACAATTTTTTATAAAATTTTAACATAATCTCCAATAAAAAGAGAAGAGAGAAGAGATAAACATTTTGCGTTAAAATAATGGATAAAGAAGCAACAGCGTGTGACTTTTTTTGTACTATTTTTTATTTTTGTTAGATTTTTCTTATATTTTTCTTATATTTACAAAAGGAAAGAAAAGATGTTACGCGCACCTATGCTATTGTGGTGAAGAAGACGTTTCAGGATGTTGGATGGGAAACAGTGTGAAGAATAAGACAAGGGTCCTTGAAACCAGGGCTCTAGAACTCGTGAATGAGGGCCGCGTGGCTTACCTTGCAGAAGACATTTCAAAGAAGGGTTTTTTTTTTTTTTTTTTTTTTTTTTTTTAAGATACATGAAGAAATTACACTAGGAAAGAAAAACAAACAACAAAACAAAGCCTAGCCAGCCGAAAATTAAACTAGTAATGAAAGTACGCAGAGACAATCTTTTCAAAGTTGCAGGCCTAAAGATTCGTGATATGAATGTCAAGAATCAGGGCCACCAGTTAAGGTAGTTGGTGTTGGTAGAGAGCCAAGAGGCTCTAAACACAGTGACAACAGTGATAAACAAGGGGAAAGAACAAATAAGTCCAGAAATAAACAAGAAATTACAAAAAAAGTAACATAAGCAACAGTAGTCTTGTTGATGGAGGAGGAGTGAGAGCATTCCCTGACGGCACGTGAGGTCCACACACCACCAAGGGGAGGCTTCTCGGCATCAGGATTCGCCTGGATCCACCTATGGCCGAAGCGGTGGGAGGCTGGGGGAGCGGACATGGTCGGCAGCTGTGAAGGGTTAATTGTAATATTGTTGCAAACTGGGGTCTATTTGTATTGTCTTTATTTCCCTAAAATACCCTAATTCTAGATTGTTCTATAACGTGGTTGTGGGCGGGACGCCCAATAGTGTAATGGGTCAATAAAGAGGGGTCGTGGGCTGTACTTTCAGTAGATTAAGGGGTAATGAGTTAGTGGGTAGAAACCACTACTGGCAGTTACTGTGACGATCACCTTTATATATATATATACAAACGTAAAACTAGTCATCACAGTAGCACGACTACATGTCGCTCAGCCAATATATGACACATACCCTATAACATGCATCTGATAAACAGAATTATATTTATAGCGGATTATATCATGATACTATCTCAATTATAGCGAAAAAGCACATCTATAAATAAACATGTTGTCTAAAAAAAAGTGAGCCATAACACAAGTCTAATTGTTTAAGGCTTAATAACATATAACTATTACAAAGGAATGGATTATACAAAAGAATATGTGACACATAATATGCAAAAACACTCAAAAAACAAGAACACCATAGTCTGACATACTATGACTGTCGCGAGTGGCTTCAATCGTAGTAACCCAAATATAATGCTACCGGATCATCATTCGCCTCAGGAGGTACCTGCAAACATAAGAACATCGTCTACACGGTTGTAATGGTAGCCACATCCGCATAAAGAAAAGAATGAGTTCACCGTCTCAGTATAAAACATACTAAGACCTCAGTTGTATTAAACTGACTGATTTTTGCAAATAACCAACATTTCCTTTATTTTTAGTCATGCGAGCACTATATTAGCCACCAATTTACCAATAGCTAATATAACAGACACCAACTATCCATAAAACAATGAAGGCATACGATGTAGTTGTGAACACATGTAGAAGTTCCAGTCTACCGCTTGAAAGTTTCTAAATATATACCCCTCTACAATAATACTTTGATATCAGTGTCTCAGACATACATATACGTGATAGCACCGTTTCGCGTATACGCATACATATAGGCCTTAAGCTATAAAACAATGGTATCTAGCACACCATACTAAGGCACAAGTATTTCCTTGCTATAGTAATATCGATCTCGTACATCGATACTCGAAAGCACATATACATAGGTACTTATATCACCAAGCTTTGGGTAACGCTGGCATCTCGGTACAATGAAACTCAATGCATTTTTATAAACATTAAATCATGCAACCATATGATAGAAATATACATAAGCTCTTTCCATTTAAAATTCTTATGCATACCAACACGTATAACAAAACAACTCATAGCATAAAAAAATCACTCATGAAAACAATGTTATATATGCTATGCATGAAATTGGTTACTGTGGGGCTTGGGTCCCTCTGCTGCTGTTATGCTGTTGTTTTACTGTTTATTGCGTGTGCTATTGTTAAGCTGATGTTTAACTATGTTTACTGCATTTTGCTATTGTTAAGCTGCTGTTGTATAAATGCTCTATGCTACATGCTCAATGCTCTGTGCTTGATCAGTATTTGTTTTACTACTATATCATGTTGTTAAATCATGCTTTCTTCGTAAAACATAAACAGTTCAACATTGCATGTTTTCAAACAACTTGTGTAACGCTGGCATCTCGGTACAATGAAACTCAATGCATTTTTATAAACATTAAATCATGCAATCATATGATAGAAATATACAGAAGCTCTTTCCATTTAAGATTCTTATGCATAACAACACGTCTAGAAAAACTACTTACAGATAAAAACATCAATCATGAAAACAATGTTATATATGCTATGCATGAAACTTGTAACGACCCGCCTTTTACAAAAAGACGTAAGTGAAAATTTCGAATTTCCACGTATCGTTATGACATCAACACTGACGTCATCAGAGTATGAATTGGCAGCGGAATATAATTTTCTTTTACAACTTAGGAATCATAACACATTGAGCTGATTGAATTACTACTAGACATTCATTCTGAAATCATTCAACTATACATCGAAATAAGTGTCACTAAGAACACTAAAAACATACATGAAAAACCTATTAAATACAAATGTATCTAAATATATTACATTCCAAACTAATACAACATCACAAAGAAATCATCAGCTATATTAATATCAGCTCTAACTCTTCAATGCTAACATAATCCAATTCTTTCATTTAATAACCTTTGTACCTGCATATTGGACTACCGCCCATATATAAATATATGGGTCAGTCTACTGCTTTCGATAATATAATGAATAAGCATTTATTTATGAAATGCAACACAATGTATGACTTCATAATTACATGTATAAGCAATATATGGCACATGCTTGCAAGTCATAGACATATATTGAATGTATACATAATCATGAAGCAGTAATATGCCAGTTTTATATGCAATGTATTAATTATTCTTCTTTTGCACTCCTTTCGTTATGCGATCAAAACTAAATCTCGACCAAAACTAGGTCCGGTTAATGCATGGGAGAAAACCAAAACTAGGTTTCTCTGGAAGCCAAAACTAGGTTCCACTGGAAGCCAAAACTAGGTTCCACTCACTTAAAGCTTATTCGTTTAATGGCTACTGAACACCAAAACTAGGGTCCAATACCTGTTATTTATTAATGTTATGGAAGCCAAAACTAGGTTCCACTGGTAGGCCAAAACTAGGTCTCACCAGCTCGTTATTAAGCGATTTAATTAAAATAGAAAATATGCAAAATCACATGCACAACAAATAAACAAATCCATAAACATGATATTATGAAAAGCTATAAGTAAGTATTTTAGAAATATTTACTACCCTCCGGTGCAGTCTCTTAACTCATAATCTGCAATAAACATATATTTATACATAGACCGTTAATATCAACACTTCCGAATATTAATTATCTATATAGATTTAATTATCAATTAACCTCGTACAATTCCTTTTAAATTCTTAACATATCTCACATATATTAATTTCCAAACACTTTGTACATTTTCCATAAATCTATTTAAAACTCGTATTATTACCACATATCATTTCAAACACCAAAACCCTTTTCTTTTAACATTAAATCTCATACTATTAAGAAACCCAAGCATTAAACACAAACACAACTCCACTGAAATACACTACCCGACCCATTTTATAAAATCATATCCTATTGCTCTTGAAAACTCAATCTTATTTTACATTTCCAAAATCCACTTTAAACAATAAAATCTCTCCCAATTCCAACATACCCGATTCTACCCAAGATCACAAACACTATGGCCAAAACAAGGGAACATCATGCTATACACTGGTTCGGCCAATACCAACACCAAACTCTAAAACACCCATACAAAAATCACTGAAGATATGGCTGAGTAGAGGTGCATGGTCAGAATAATAACTAAGCACCAAATCTCAAAACCAATACTCGGCTGAAGCCTCTAGTCCAAAAGTAGGGAAGACACAAGCAAACCCACTCCAGACAAACACTACAGCCGAAACCCACACACATACTACCGTTCAAAATCCCACTCCAATTCAACTAATACACGGCGAACCATCAAAATATCAATAACTGAACCAAGTCCCAACACCTATACTCCAAACCCTAATTCCATAATAACCAAACCAATCCACAAAATTAGAAATTACCCCAGGGATTTTTCGTAGCAAATCCGCCGGAGAACGCCATTGATTCCGCCGGAAAATGCACAGGAAAAATCGGGTCTTCCTCTCGGGTCTGACGGGTCACCGAGTCGGGATTTCGGGTCAGGGGCTTCGGGTCTTTGTGGATCAGCCGGAAAGTCGCCTTAGCTCGCCAGAAATCGGCGTTTGGCCGCCGGACATGGAGAATCAGACCTCTGGAAGGTTCGGGTCGCACGGTTTCTCTCGGATTCGTCGGGTTTGGCTCGCGGGTCGCAGCTTGCGGTTGGGTTTTAGCCCACGAGTTCGTCGGAAATCGCATCACCGGCGTTCCCTGGTCTCGTCGGCGTCACCCAGCACGTCCACCAGAAGATCAGGTCTGATCTTCCCGATTTCTCTCCCTCTCCGTTTGCTCTCTCTCTCTCTCTCTCTCTCTCTCTCTCTCGGTTCTCATCTCTCTCAAATCGCATCACCGGCGTTCCCTGGTCTCGCCAGCATCACCCAGCACGTCCACTGGAAGATTGGGTCTGATCTTCCCGATTTCTCTCCCTCTCCGTTCGGTCTCTCTCTCTCACGGATCCACCGGGTCCTCTCTTCCCCGCCACTCTCTCTCTCTCTCGGTTCTTATCTCTCTCATTCTCTCGCATCTCTCTCTCACTCGATCTCTCATCTCAGTCTCACTCTCTCCCTCTTGCTATCTCTGTTTTCGGGGCAAAAAGAGCAGAGAAGAGAAAATGAAGAAGGAAGAAGAAAAAAAAAAAGAAAATAATAAAAAGGAGAAGTGTATCGGTTATATTGAAGAGGAGAGGAGATATTATGTTTTTTTTTTTTTTTTTTTTTTTTTTTTTTTTTTGTAATCATTAAGTTTATTAAATATCACTAGATATTTTGTACAAAACTTAATAGATAAGTTTTTATAAAATATCTTCTATTAAAATATAAAATTATCTCTTACAAAAATATCTCTCCAGATATTTTTGCATTGGTCTTTACCCTTAAGTATAATTCCTTAAAATTACAATCTGAGTTCGTTTTGTGTGTAGTTCGTTTCGTCGGAAATATTATTATCTCAATAATATTTTAACATCATAAATTATAAACCAAATATATATTGCACAATAATATTGCACGCAGTGAATATTACACCTTATTATTTATCAATATTATTATGCCAATTAGTCTACTAAATAATTCCGTCAGTCTATTTTATTTAGTCTTAAATTCTAATTTAAGACATTTATTTAATTACTTAAAATCTGGGGCGCTACAAAACCGGTTATTGTGGGGCTTGGGTCCCCTTGCTGCTATTATGCTGCTGTTTTACTATTTACTGCGTTTGCTGTTGTTAAGTTGTTGTTTTACTATGTTTACTGCGTTTTGCTGTTTTTAAGCTAATGTTGTATGTATGCTCTATGCTACATGCTCAATACACTGTGCTTGATCAGTATTTGTTTCACTACTGTATCATCTTGTTAAATCATACTTTCTTCGTAAAACATAAACAGTTCAACATTGTGACGTCTCACATCGCCTGGGAATGAGGATATGCTTATATGTATAAATGCATCATTTATGACACAACGCGTTTTAAAGCTGTGATGGCCATGAACCTATCAGAACTTCGTAGTTAAGCGTGCTTCTGCGAGAGCAATCCCAGGATGGGTGACCTCCTGGGAAGTCTGGTATGGGGAGCCAAAAACGGACAATATTGTGTCATTGTGGGTGGGTCGTTACAAATGGTATCAGAGCCATTGCCCAGCCTGAGATGGTGGGAGCATGCACAAGCCCAATGAGGGACGCCAGCGGGGACGCTGGGTCCAAAGAGGGGGTGATTGTGATGTCCCACATCGCCTGGAAATGAGGATATGCTTATATATATAAATGTACCATTTATGACACAACATGTTTTAAAGCCGTGATGGCCATGAACCTATCAGAACTTCGTAGTTAAGCGTGCTTCTGCGAGAGCAATCCCAGGATGGGTGACCTCCTGGGAAGTCTAGTATGGAGAGCCAAAAGCGGACAATATTGTGTCATTGTGGGTGGGTCGTTACAAACATGACATGTTCTCAAACAATTTGCATAATTTAAATCCTAACAGCAGCACAATACTCAAACACTTTAAATCAATTCAACACCCTTCATTCATGCATCATTTCTTAAACATTATTGATATAATTTGAACATAATCAAAACTACTCAAATTATCCAAAACATATATTTCAACATACAGTTGGTTCGGAATTATAAAACAATATATCATTTCCAAATCTATTAAATACATAAAAGTATATTTTCTCTGTGAGTAGAATACTCACCTCAGATCGCTTGTATTTCGAACTCCAAACGACTTTAAGTTCAACCACAAAGTGCTGCTAAAAATACAACACATTGTATTATTTAGTATTCTAACCAATAACCACTCTAAGTAGCATTTTGAATCACTCAAAGCTACGTTACTAAGTTACCCATTAAATCCTAAAATTCTTAAATATTTTTCCATAATTTCTAATCACTTTCTTAAACACAATATTGTTAATCCATAGCATTACTTAGGGTTAATCACACAAAAATAACACTTTAACAAAATACCCAAAAGTTAGGGTTTATGAAAAACTTATCAAAAGTTCTTCAAGCCAACACCCAATGTTTGGGAAGTTCCTTGCAACTCCAAACCACACAAAGTCTAAAGAAAACACTAAGTTAAACTCATTTCTACAAGATTTACTAAAAATCTCCAAAATGTAAGTTTGGCGATTTACCTTAAAACGTTCGGTCAAAACGTAGATCGTGCTTTGTAGATTACGTTACCAAAGTCGGATCTAAGATTGGATGGCTGAATTTCTAGAAATCATAGTTTTTAGGGTGGAAAACCAAGAGAGAGGGGAGAATTTCAGAGAAAGCTGAAAGGAAAAAGGGCGTTCGACCCCTTTTAATTTGGGTCCCGTTCGAATGGGCATTAGATATCGTTCGGAAGCGCGTCCACTAAGGACATGTCACCCAATTGCCAGCTGTCCAGACGCACTTGGTATATAGTATCCAGACGCGCCACTTATTTTACTATTATATTTTATATTTTCATTTTCCATTAATTTTTGGAATCTAAAAATATTCATCGCGTGTCTTATTGCATTTTCTAGTTATCTAATTAATCTTAATCATTTTTTCACATTCTCAAAATTTAATTTAAAATTCGGAACATCACAGTTGCCTAAGTCAACAATTGTAGTTTCTTTCCTGTATTTAAAGTCAGTAGTTGATTACCAAACAAGGCAAATAAAAATTGGTCGGTAGGACTAGTCAACACCATGAACGCAAAATTATTTATCTGTACAGCAGGCTGTCAGTCGTTTTTCATTATCTACCACCAGGCCATAAGTCGACTTTGGAAATAGGATAGTCAAGATAAAAGACTTTAATATACAGAAAGTTGTACATAAATTAAGAAAAGTTGAAGGATTTTTGGTAAATAATATCGACTGCAAGCATTATATAACTGGCTTGATCCGTTAGGAAGGCTGAAAAAGTAGTAGCAGCGGTGGTGGTCATAGACTCATAGTAGCGATATGGCTCAGGTCAGAGATGGAAGATGGTCTCTTCAGGGAAAGACAGCTCTCATTACCGGTGGAACCAAAGGAATCGGGTTCGTTTCTCTTTGCTTTCTCTTTCACTGGCTTTTATTTTCAGCTTCACAAAAGGAAATTTACTGTATGTTTTTATAGCTTTCCCACGTTATCTAAAAGCTTAAGCAGATATGAATAGATAAATGTAATTATTTAATCAATACTTTAATAATTTTTGTCATAGGTGAGGTTCAATTGAAATGAGAGGTAAATGAAAGAATCATAGTTTGAACTTTGTTATGATACTATGTTAAATCACTACTTGTCCAAAAAACTTAAGTTGATAGGAAGATGTAAATTTAATTAATATTTTAACACTAATTTTTGAGACAAACGGACGGGTGTTTGTGCATATAGGTATGCTATTGTCGAGGAATTGGCAGGGCTTGGAGCGACCGTGCACACGTGCTCTCGGAATGAAGCTGAACTGAATAAGTGCTTGCAAGAGTGGGCGGCAAAGGGCTTTCGAGTTACTGGTTCAGTCTGTGACCTTGTGTCTCGACCCCAACGAGAGGAGCTTATAAACACAGTTTCCAGTCAATATCACGGCAAACTCAATATCCTTGTAAGTCTTGCATTTCCTCACTGAAACCACCTATTCAGATCGATCATATGAGTTGTTTGTAAAATAAATCTGCATGATATTCAATTATTCCAAGATCTTAATAATCATGATTTTTACAATAAATTGATAAAAAAAAAAAAAAAAAAAATCAGAATCTCTAAGCATCAGAGTTTTTTTTTTTGTTTTTTTTGTTTTGTTTTGTTTTTTTTTTTTTTTTTCACTTGATCCTCTTAAGATAGACAAAGTTGATAAATATTGTGCATATTTATAAGGCATAGAGAAGACCGTTTCCTTTATTCATCCAATAACTTCACTCCACTTTCCAACAAAGTAGGAGTTCATTTAATAGGAAATTACTATTATTAATTAACCAAGAGTTTAATAGGATTGGACAAAATGACCTTACAACATTGATAGTCTTAACCGTTTTGATATGGGTAGTTGGATTCTTATAATATTGTCCTGTTAGCTTTCCACTAATATTATTTCTGACTCATAAATGTCTCGACTCTTATGTTTTATTGAACACACGTCATTTTAATAGATTGAATTGTGGGTTAAGGAAATTATAAACAGATAATTAGACATTTGTGTAATGAGTCCCCTTTCTCAGTTTCGTAAATGGTATTTTCATCACTCAATATTTGTGATCATACATTTCATTTCATAGATCGGACTCCTTCCTTTTAAAGCTAACTCATAAGCATATATCCCCTATTTTTCAAAGATCATAACCGGGGATGGAGGGAGGAGAGCTGGCACGGGCCATGGCTCCCCTCAATTTCTTAAAAAAAAAAAAAAAAAAAGAATTTAAAGGTGGAAAAAAAAAATTAAAAAAATTAAAAAATATAAGGTAAAAATAAAAATTTAACTTACTTAGTCCCTATTAATTTTTTTTTTTTTGTCATTGACCCCTGCGCATAAGAACTTTTGGCTCCGTCCCTGATCGTACTGGATATTCAAAATTTTGCCATCTTGAATCCCCTAGCTTTAAATTTATTGTAGATTTTTTTTTTTTTCAAAGAATTATCGTTGAACAATAAATGTTTTTACTTTATAGATAAACAATGTGGGAACCAACAGAAAGAAACCAACCCTAGAGACGACAGCCGAAGATTTCTCATTTGTCATGGCTACCAACTTTGAAGCTGCTTATCACCTCTGCCAACTTGCACATCCTCTTCTGAAAGCATCAGGAGCAGGAAGCATCGTTTTCATTTCTTCTGTTGGTGGATTGCAGTCAATATTTTGTGGATCTGTTTACGAAGCAAGCAAAGGTAATTTTCTCGTTGCAAATTTCTTTTCATGGACAGTTTAAGGATCCGTTTGTGTTTGTAATTTTAAATGTGCGATTTGAAAATGTGATTTTTTTAAACGCAGTTAAGTGCTTGACAAAATTGTAATTTGGTCTATAAAATTGTGTGTTTAAAAAAAACCACATCCTTACCTGCAATTTAAAAACGCAAATTTTATACATTTTCAAATCACAATTTTTTAAAGACAAAATCCCAAACAATAAATTTTATGAATTCGGTTTAAAATGATACTTGTTGTCTACGAAATCCCAATGCCAAACACACATTTAATGTCGTAAATTTTAGTGACCTGAATTGAGCGTGTAAACTGTCTTGTTTTATGCAGGAGCCATAAACCAACTTACTAAGAGTTTGGCTTGTGAGTGGGCACGCGACAATATCAGGGTCAATTGCACTGCACCTTGGGCGACAAGAACTCCTTTAATCGAAGCTGTAATGTTCTCTTGGCTTGTCGACTCCATTTGTTAATGTTTTTGTTTTGGAAAAAGAAAACGAGAAATTTAACAAACTGATTAATGCATAAATAATCGTTGATGTTAGTTCTTATTACTATTGCAGGAACTTAAAGGCGTAATTTTGGATACCATAAATGCACGGACTCCTCTCGGACGGCCTGGGGGGGCAGATGAGATATCATCCATGACGGCGTTTCTCTGTTTGCCTGCAGCTTCTTACATAACTGGGCAGACAATCGCTATAGATGGAGGATTCACTGTGAATGGATACTCCCTATAATCATGACAAATTACAACAGCATGTAATAAACCAAAAGCTCGGATACATTTCCCAATTCCATTTCATGTGTGTTTTTTTTTAATTTTTTTTTTTTTTTTAATAAAAAAAATGTTTAGCTTAAGAGACTTCATGATATCGATCTTATGTAAGATTTGGCACACCGTAGAACATATAATATTTGTATTTTGGTGATTGAAAAAAAAATTATGTGATTCATTTTGTCTTGACGGGCTGAAATAAGTTCAGGCCGTTCTAAGAAATTATTATAATCAAAATCCTCAAGTTAAGTTAAGAAATACTATCCTAATTATTTATTATTTATTTTTAGATTCAAAACATGGGATATGGGTTGTTTATTTATATTTTATAGGTTTTGGTTTAAGGTTGAGTCAGTGTAAAGTGCGATTTAAGAGAAGGTTGGAATTTTTGATTTTTAAAGACTTCAATCGCAATTGGATTGATCTAGGTGGTGCAAAAAATGTCTTATAATTTCAATCGCAATTGGATCGATTGAAATGTGCTTAAATTCTTGATATGTTCAGATTTTCCTATGGGTAGGTGGCACTACCATAGCCACCAAGCAACCCCAAGCCGACTGGAATAAGGAGTTTAATTCTTCATATTTTTATTTCCTTAAGTGTTTAGTTTAGTAAGGAATGTATTTTCTATTAGTTATTTCCTTTTTAGTTTATTTTCCTGCATTGTGTTATGACGGCTAGACCTAATGGTTAAATCTTATGACCTAGCAATCATCTATATAAGTGTAATCCTACTCAATTAATGAACATGCAGAATTATAATCAAACATAGACCTTATTTGTTGTTTTGGAGATTAAGGCTCTCTCGAAGTAGTCATTGGAGATCACGGCTCTCTCGAAGTAACCCATATTTTTTTCTTTTGTTCCTTTTCTTATTTGATTGCATCAAGTGGTATTAGAGCAAAGGTTGATTGTTTTCTACAACAATCTCCGATCCACATCATCACCATGCCTTTCTGGAATGAAGAGGAATGAGCGAAGCTAGACAAGATGCAGTCAAAATTCCTCACGTACAAAGAAGAAGCGAGCAAACGGATGGAGGAGATAAGGAACAAAATTGAAAGCTTTTCTCCACCACACACCGCCCTAGCAAGCCAAACCCTACCCCTAACACCTACTTCACCGGCTACCACCATCACAAAAAAAAGGAAGAAAAGAGTGGTTGAAGTAACAAAAATCTATCCACACTAGTGTTCCACCGAACCACCGTCGATCGGCTGCAAGTCAACCCACTTCAGCCGTAAATTTAGAAGGCACCAGACCCAACCTTCCAAACGCGCTGTCATCAACTCACGATGCACCTCCATGCCTGTAGGAGTCACTCGTGTTCATTGTGGTGTGAGAGAGGTAAAGAAAAGAGTAAAAGGAACTCTTGCAGCGGAGTTCCGTAAGGGTGTGCGAAACCCACCCGCACCCGCGAACCCGCCCCGCCCCGCACCAACCCGTCCCGTCAATAACGAATATAAGACATTTCTAAAAAAGTGTGGATCCTAAATATGCCAACCCGTGATTTATGGGGTGGGTTGCGGTATTAAATTTTTTCTCACCCGCACACCCGCCCCGCCCCGCAAACCCTTTATACTCATACTATCAAATTTTCCCCAAAAAAATTATAAGAATCATGACTAGAGGTGTGCCTTTGATTTCATCAAATTTTCTTCAAAAAAATTATAAGACTCACGAATTGCCCAGATTGTGTACCTTTGATTTCATTCAATTCTACACTATCCATTTCATCTATATTCTTATTCCATTTTTATATACATTTTCATCTCTACATTCTCACATACACATACTCATTCAATCTACAATCACATAAAAGAATAAAAAAAGTTATTTACAGTTAGGTTTGTTGGTAATTCTAATTCTTTCTTCTTGTTATTGTTTGTTGGTGAGGTTGATTCAATTGGGATTTTCAAATTTTGAATTGGATTAACAAGATTGTGAATTTTTTTTTTTTTATTTATTTATTTCTGGTTTTGGGCCCATAAAAAAATACCTGAACCCGCATGAACCCGTCCCTATCCGCACTACCCAATGCCCAACGGGTTGACCATTCACTATGCGGGTTGTGGATCTTGATTTTCAAACCCGTTCACTGCAGGGTGGGTTGTGGGAAACATGCAAATCCGGCCCAATCTGGCCTGCGCCCACCCCTAATTAGTTCCGTAACACTAGACAAACATGCGTTTGTGCAAATAGAGTTCGTGTGCAAGAAGGTATTTACAAGAAATCAGTAAAAGCTGTCCAAAATCTCCAAGTTGGGGATGGCTTTACTGTTGGTGTGGTCCAAGGTCCTTTGATCAATGAAGCTGCAGTGAAAAGGGTGGAAGGGCAGGGACTGACTGATTTTTGCAAAACCAGAATTCTTCCTTAGGGACAAGGAAGATGTTATGGGAGAGGGATGATACGTTCAGATTTTCTTAGGGCTAGGTGGCATTACTGTAGCCACCAAGCAACCCCAAGCCGGCTGGAATAAGGAGTTTAATTCTCCATATTTTATTTCCTTAAGTGTTTAGTTTAATAAGAAATGTATTTTCTATTAGTTATTTCATTTTTAATTTATTTTTCTGCATTGTATTATGACGGCTAGACCTAATAGTTAAGTCTTATGACCTAGCCGTCATCTATATAAGTGTAATCCTACTCAATTAATGAACATGTATAATTATAATCAAACATAGACCTTATTGGTTGTTTAGGAGATCAAGACTCTCTTGAAGTAGCCATTGGAGATTACGGCTCTCTCGAAGTAGCCCATATCTTTTTCTTTTGTTCCTTTTCTTTTTTTTTTCTTTTTTTTTTTTTTTATTTGATTGCATCAATTCCCATATTTAAACCCGAGAGGTTCGATTGTAGTTCAATCGATCGAATCAATGCAATACTTGAAACCCTAAAGTT
This sequence comes from Alnus glutinosa, assembly GCF_958979055.1. NCBI lineage: Eukaryota > Viridiplantae > Streptophyta > Magnoliopsida > Fagales > Betulaceae > Alnus > Alnus glutinosa. The sequence continues at coordinate 24,757,110 of NC_084894.1, forward strand.
TGATAGATTGAACTTAATTCTCAATCACTAGATAAACCAAAACTGTAGACAAATTTTATTTTTAGCCGACTTACATTTTAAATCCCAGGTTTCACCTTATCTATATAAGTCTAACGGGCACAACTTTCAGAAGGGGAGAAGAGAGGATGTTGTTCATTATTCTTAGAGAGAATTCTAAACACTTTTAAGCCTGAACAGATATAAACCTCTCATTTGTTTGTTCACAAATAAATCACAAAAAAAAAAAAAAAAAAAAAAAAAAAAAAAAAAAAACATTAGCTACTAGAGTTTTGAGTGGTAAGGGATGAGTTCGTTGTTAAAGGAGACTCCCGTAGAAGAATGCTAAAGGTTCTGAACCATTGCGGTAGGAGGCAAACATGTCATTTAATAGGGTTACAAGCTGAATTTAGAATTACAAAGGTTTTATAAGTATAAAATGGTTGTAATATAAGTCTTCTATAGTGGATTCTTTTGGGTTGGCTAGCCCTCAGAGTAATTTTTACTTTCAAGAGTTATTCAAAAGTTTTCACTTCATTATCAAAATCTTATGTTAATTTATTTTTGCTCTTGTCGATTTTGGTAGCTTAATTGTGGTGTTTGGCTTAATCATTGATCTAATTGGTAATCTGAATTCTGATAAGATTGAGATTTTCATTAAATTGTTATAGATTGGGGTTAATTAACTTAGAATTCTCATATCCAATCACAAAGTAAATCAATCATGTACAAAAACAAAATCAAGATTTAAGTGGAAAATCACTTGAACTAACAAAACAGGCTATAATAATATTGGATCCTACCCTAGCAAGTAGCAACAAGAAATTACATTAGATTACCTCTCTAGAACTTTCAACGCAATTTTCTTACAAAGACTAAAATTTTAATGATTTTTGTACTTCACTAAAACTTGACATATAATTTACACAGTGACATCATGTAAATTTTGAAGTGAACAATTGACATATAATAGATCAAATGTATGTAAATTTTCCACCAATTAACATAAGTATTTAAGTGTTACTTGAGCGTGTGCACCTCTAATTACTATTAGCTAGCTAGTTATTACACTAGATATCTCAATTAAAAATCCTCATACGTTTAAAGCATCACCTTACATATATACACATGTGGACTATAACATAGAATTTAAACGGTAACGTCATGTAAGTTTGAAATGAAACCCAAATATATGTCAAATTTCCACCTTATGAACAATTAACACAGAGTCCACTTTTTTTCTCTCTCTCAAACAACAAAATAGTCTAATATAAATAATAATAAAAAAGGCAACAAAATATTAAAATCCCCTGAAATACCCAACACATGATATCATGACCCTTTTGTTATAATATATTCTCCATATAATTGTGATCGGATATCGTAGGAGAAAATATATATATGTATATATATGAGATTAATTTTGATTATCACACATCAATCAAATCAATTTTATATATTCTTTTACGTTATCCAATCACAATTGTACGGAGAATATGTATATTGTTTAACACCTTGAAGCTCAAAATAAGCAGCACAAAATGTAACAAAATACCCAATAAGTTACTTGCATTTTAATTCTAGCAACTCAAAAACCTCATATAATTTATTTATTTATTTTGGTATAGGCAATTATAGAACAGGCAAACCTCTCGCAATAACAAAATGTATTTACCGCAGATGTTGCCTTGCTCTTGGTGGAACCAGAACTTGCATTAAGATTTGAGGGATCCATTTTTTTTTTTCTTTCTATTTTTATTGACACAAATTTGGTGGATGTAAGATGAATATGGCATTTTTCATTCTTATTATTAGATGTCTTTTCACCTATTTTAGCATTTTCAGGGGAAAAAAATATATATTATTTTGAAGATTCAAATTATATCTAAAGAATCAGCATTGTAATAAATTCTTATTATATTTCAATATTTAATCATATTAATTCCTCGTTTTTATCTCCACAAAGCTGGGCAAATTTTCTACAATGGCAGAATTTTCTTTTAGCTTGAAATGTTCAGCGCCTTCGATCCACGCGCTTGAGAGGCGGATGGGACTCCAAAATCACTTTTGGAATAAAAGGGATTTGTTTATTGAAATGAGGAGGGAGGGAGCCGGTCAAGCGTTCCCTCCCAATCACTACCCCTCTATAAATGCTTTACGACTTAACCAATGATTCAGAGGCTCGGCCCACGCAACTTTGCTAGTCATTTTCTTGTTTGAGAAATTCTAGATCAGGGACGGAGCCAAAAAATTTTATGAGTAGGGACCAATGGCTAAATTTATTTTAATTATTATTCAAATGCAAAAAGAAACCCATCGTTTTACAAACATTCAAATAACCAAAAGGTAATTTTTCAAATACAAAAAAGAAACTCATCGTTTTACAAACATTCAAATAGCCGGAAGAGTGAGTAAGTTATATAAATAACTCTTTTTGTTCTTTCTTTACTTGTTTCTTTTTTTCTTTTTTTTCTTTTTTTTTTAAAGTTTATGAACTTTCAAATACAATGTTAAGAAAAGAAGAAAATAATTTTGTCTCATGAAACTTTATAAAGTTGCAATATATTAAATAAATTATATTACTGAAAATGTCTTATTGGATTATCATCGTCTATTTTGTTTGTGTTTTTTTTTTTATTATTCTTTGGAACCACTTTTCCTTGTCGTACTCTTAATGCCCAAAGAAGCCCAATCCAATAACAAACAGGTTTTTTGGGAAACATGAGGTCGATAGAGACTATGGGATTTTCTCTAAGATTTTAGTGGCTCAGATTAATTGGTGATTTCAGCATGCATATCCATTTTCTTCCGGCACGAAAATTGCATTGTAATTTCTAGAGAGGTAATTGATTATATTAATTATCTCCATTGTTATAGTATAGATTTCTTCTATTGGGTATAAACAGTTGAGAAGATATTGTATCATATTTTATGATAGAAACTTGTCTCGAAATTTTTCACTTCTCGTTTGAAAGGTTTTCCAAATAAATCTATTTTCTCTCTATATAAATGCTTTATGACTCAACCAATAATTCAGAGGCTCGGCCACCGCCACTTTGCTAGTCGTTTTCTTGTTAGGTGTAGCCGTGTAAGTGCCTGTCTTCCAGTTTAGCCGTCTAAAATTCAGCTTTTACAAGCATAAATATATCTTCACGCACTAAAGCATAAATATTTTTTGCGGTATGCCTAATCTAATAGAAAACATAATTGAATAGAAAACTAAAGATAAATAGCGAAATCATAAAATAAGAACACAAGAAATTTTACGTGGTTCGGTTTATGATCTACATCCACAGGGTAAAGTTCAAAGGCCTATATTATGCTTTTATTCCTTAATTATTTTACAATACAAAATACTCATATTTATAGGAGAATTGATATAGGTAAGGATGATAATCAAATCAATCTGATTGATTTGATTACCATTATGTTAGAAATATTCAACATATTATTTAATCTAACATGCGCAGCGGAAAACGAATAAACAGGATTCAGGCTTACCTCTAGCCATGTTTGCTCAAGCGTCGCGTCTCCACGATCCATCTGAAGAACAAGAAAGATTATTTGAGGGATCTTCTAACCTATGCCTATTGCTTGATGGCTGTACTGATGGTGTACACAGGCACTCTATTTATAGGCTAGGTTAGGGACCCTCAAAATGGTAAACACCGTATTTGTTTCATTCCATCAAGGAAACAATATCGTTAATTGATTTTAAAATCAATTAACCGATTCCATATTTACGGTAATCTAAATTAATAGAAATAACCATAATACCGATTCCATATTTACGGTAATCTAAATTAATGGAAATATCCATAATGCCGTATATGTTTATTGAAAAAATAATAAACATAGTAAATACCGTAAATGTGATATAAAGGCCACAACCAAAAAGGAATAATATATTACATTCTCCCACTTGGACTTTATAACACATGACCATATGGTATTAGGTTCTTTAGTTTTGGCCAATCTTTTATGGAATCCTCCAACTCAGTTAAGAAATGTTTCACACGAATCATGGCGGTAAAACCATTATAAAATTAGGTCGTCCCTTCCATGTATCACGATGTAAAACACTCCTTACATGATGGATAATCAAGCTTTATGAATGAACTTCCTATAAGTCATTCGGGTCCAACTTTATTTATCCTCATGGATAAAATAACAAATGTGCACAAAAAATCTTTATTACAATAACTTTATGTCTATAGACCAAAAAGAGACAAATCAAGCGAAAATGAATTAATGAGTCTCATATATTCCGCATGACTTTATTCTTTCTTTACCGGTAAACTTTAAGTCATGGGATCCGCAATCATTAATTCAGTACTTATATGCTCAATAGACCCTTTATGTCTCTTAATGTTATCTCTCGTACTGAGATACTTAATGTCGATTTACTTCTGCTTCTACTCTTTATTCTTATAAAAGAAGATTATAGTAGAATTACCGCAGAGTATCTTTATGGTCTAACTGTAAAATCGACAAGATTAAGACTTTCAACAAATGTCTCAACCATCATGCCTGTGTACCAAATTCATAGCACGCTAGACTTTTAGCTTTCTTGGTAGACGTAGCAACTATAGTCTGCAAACTGCATCTCTAGGATCTATCCTTCAATAAAAAGATATATACCTTAGAGTAGACTTTCTACTATCTACACAATCAGCAAACTCAAATCTAAACAACTAACCACCTTCAAATGGAAAGTGTATCCTTAGGTTAAGTTGTTCTTCTTGGTTCCTTGCATATACCGCAAGGCTTTATTTGCAGCACTTTATTGACTCAATATACTTATTGTCAGTCATATGGTTATGTATAATGCAGACGCTTAAAACTTTTCATCTGCCCTTATTCCAATACCTTTTGGGACATTAATCTGTATTTAATTAGTCCCTCTTAATTGCTACTGAAGGTGCAAATCCTTCATTCTAAATTTTTTTTCCAAAACTTTTTTCAATGTAGGCCTTCCGAGACAATGTTAATATTCTTTATGTCTCTGTGAATCTCTATGTCAAAAGACATAAGAGGTTTCACCCAAATCCTTCATTTCAAAGTTTTGTGAACTTTATGTAGCAAACCTAAATCACCACTTGCAAATATAGGACTAGAAAGATTACTGTACTCCCACTGACCTTAAGGTATATATACTAATCAACAAGGTTTTCTATAAACAATAACCTTGTAAAAAGTATCTTACCATTGAGAGATCTATCACAGCCCATAAATAGAATTCTTTAATTTGCAAGCTTTCTGACTGTTATTTATAAAACCTTTTGATTGTTTCATGTAAACCTCGTCCTTAAGATCCCTATTCAGAAAAGTTGTTTTCGCATCCACTTGATGTAGCTCTGGATCAAAAATAAGCTACTAATGCTATGATCATCTTGATGAACCATCCTTAGACACTGGAGAGAATGTTTCACGATAATCAATGCCTTCCTTATGAGTAAAACCATTGGCTACGAGTCTAGCTCGACCCTTCAGCCATGGACTTAACTCTCACTTCATGGCACTGAATCTCAATGAGGAGTTTTCTCCATTCATAGCGTGTGAAAACAAATTTGGATCATCTTTATGTCCAACGTCAACATCAGACTCTGGGAGATATACAACATAATCACTAAGAATTGTTAATCTACTTATTCTATAGGATTTTCTTAATTCTACTTCCTCTGCATTTTGCAATGGGAGAATAGATTTTGAACCTATTCTGTATGAGTTGGTTGTTCTAGAAGTGATTGTGGCTCAGGATAATCAATCTGATTTTCCTGAATACAATCAATCATCCTCTATGAGGAGGAGATTTGGCCAACTCTAGTGCTTCCTCAAATTCCAATTTATGTGAATGAGCACTCCCACTAGGTTCCGTATCCTCTAGAAATTTTACAATCAACAACTCTAGGCTTATATGAAGGATAATAAAACATTAAAACCCTTTAAAGTTTACTAGATAGCTTATAAAAGATCCGCTGATTGTCCTTGAATCTAATTTCCTTAGGCGAGGATTATAAATCCTCTCTTTAGCAAGGCAACCCCATATGTGTAAATAATTTAAACTAAGCTTCCATCTATTTCATACTTTAAAAGGTGTCTTATGGACAACCTTAGATGGAATACTGTTTAACATATACACAATGGTCTTCAAAGCTTTACTCTATAAGGGTAATAGCAGATTAGTATTACTAATCATTTCCCTTTGTGTGTACCTACCTTAATACTCTATGCCTATATTAGATCTTATGATCTTCATATTGTTTCTCTTCTTCTTCCTTATAGATATTGAAAGCATTCAATACCCCAGCTTTAATATTTAGAAGATAGACATACATAAACTTTATATGGTCATCACTGAAAGAGATAAAAATATCTCTGACCATTTAGGCAATGAGTATGGAAAGGTTAACATATTTCAATGTACATGATCTCAAGAATTTTAAAAGGCTCTCTTTGGCACCTCTAATGGTCTTGTTGGTATGCTTTCCCTTATGCAATCCACACAAGTACCAAAGTCAGTAAATCACCGACTTTTATTTTCTGTATGGAGATATATTTCAATCTCCAAAGCCATAACAAGAGCATTTTTAAATTCTTAAAGACTCTACTTTACGTCAACATCACTATGCAGAAATAAACAAATAATTTTGTTTCAAAAATTGGGACGTAGGTCAATTTTAAATAGACTTTAAATAAACCCCAACCAATATTCCACCAAAAAATAAGAAAAATTTCAAGTTTAAAATAAAATTGAAATTTTTAATAAGCCAAACTAGAAAATAGATTTCAAAAAGATTATGGAATATAAATCATTTTTTGAGGTCAAAATTATAACTGAATTTTAAAATTAACCTATAGATCCCAACAAGCTCAAATTATAAACACGTGTTATCCATTTTAAAAAGGACTCTGCATTTGTGTTGACAATGTGGATTGTTAAACCATAATCAATCCACAATATATTTGATTGAGTCACTAAAAGAGATTCACGACATACTAGATATGGAGATTATCTTTATTTTAAGTCATTTCTTATACTTCATGCAATCTTTCTTTATATGCCCTTAATTTTTCTTATTTCATGAGAAATATGTATCTTGATTGCCATAATACTTTATTGGCACCTTATTCTCATGCTTTAAGTGTTGGACATGATTGCATTTATTGGTCCTTCCTTTGACATGAATAATCATGTGAACACTTTATAAATTCTCTCATATCCTTGAACACACATGGTTAGAAGTTTATTTACTAACCATTTATCCTTACGTGTGTTACAAGATAAAATTCTACACTTAGAAGAGAGAATTCAAAAAATTGAAATAGACCAACAATGACTCAAAAATCTCAATCTTTAGGGACTTAAGCTAATCTATAATATCCTTCATTCCCATAATGGGATTATAAACACTTCAGAAACTGTAAAAGGTTTGTCTTTAAAGCTTTTTCTATTGGGGTGCTGGCCAAGTTTTGTTTGAACTTACTAAATGTTCATAAACAACCTTTATAAAACTTTGGCTCTAAAACATTCAGGAATAAATCCCTGATGACTTTAGTGACATGAGATTTCATGAACATCTAACTTAAGTGATTAAATCACTCCCACCGTTCATGCTTAATAATCTCACGTGGCGTACTTAATTCCGCGGGAGTAGGTGGTTTGTCCACACGGAGTACCAAAATTTTTAACACCCCAAATGAAAAAGCATATCAATCATTTTTCCAATCAGAAAAATATTATCATAATGTATTGGAATATAAAACCACCAAAAGGTAGAGTAACAGGAATAGCTGCAATAACCCAAAATTAAAATAAATATTTTAATGCTATGAAGTAACTTTATTTTAAATTAGCCAATGCCAATTTAAATAGTAAATTTCAACCTACCTTTGGGCAAAGGTTGCATCACGCATGAAATTTACTCTTTATTGATAAGACTAATAAATTTAAATATTAATAAATAAAATTCTTCGTACCTTTGGGCAACCGAAAGAAATTTTACTTTTAATACTAAATTTGTTATCTCATTCTAATTAAGTCATAAAAATAAAAACTTCCCTTTGGGGATAGGTAATTAAATTTATGAGTTAATTACAATACGATGTTAATTTTTCTATATGAAGTTCATGTGTATGATCCTTATGCAATTATTACAAAATTAGGATGCTTTGGCTCTCCCAAAATCATAATAATCACGCTGTAATTCATGAACATCTAATAAATCTTTATGAGGTTCATGCGTGTAATCCTGATGTAATTATCATACAAAAATGGGATGCTTTGGCTCTCCCATAATTATCATGATAATTACGTGTGTGTAATCTTGATGCAATTATTATTCAAAAATTGGGATGCTTTGGCTCTCCCAAAATCATAATAATAATTGCGACTTCATTAACATCTAACAACTTTATAGATGCCCACTTAATAGCCCCAAGAATATAACAAACCAATACCTAAATGGGGTAAACAGCATTTTCCAAGGTGCAAGCAGATGAGCTCCCAGGAAAGTGAGGGGGGTCACACCGGACACACTTAAATCCCAAGACTTTCCTTGCCAGAACTTTCCCCGACATTGCATTCTTAGATATTACTGTAAACACACCAGTATATATGGTATTGTTGATTATTCTTAGGTCTATAGGCATCAAACAATTTATATATAACAATATAAATTATAAATTCAACAATTAAAAATATATTCCTCAATTCATGTATTAAATAAACAATAATTTTAATACACAGTACTGTAAATAATAAAGGGAATAAAACTTTAATATGAGGACATAATAAAACACATGGCCTAATGGTTTAGTAAGTGGCCAAGGCTCTTTACACCTGGTGAACCCAGGTTCTAAACACCATAAGGCCTAAATTCCCCTTTTAAAAAGAACTTGATGGGTTACTGAAAAGGGTTGCTGTATTGGGCTGACCTAATTAGGTTAACCCACTTAATTTGGGTTGGGTATCTGTATTGGGCTACTATATTGGGTTGGGCTTTTGGGTCACAAGACTCCAAATGGGCTACTGTATTTGGCAATTAGGTCAACCCACTTAATCGGGTCAGGCCTCTGGGTCTATGTATAGTGCTGGCCCAAACTAGGTCAGCCCACTTAAATGGCCCAAAACTGCATGGGTTTTAAAAAAAAACCCTACCTGAAAAATATATCCAACCCAGAAACTTTAATGGGTCGAAACCCTACCCAGTCACCAACCAACCCGACCCGTAATGTTCCAGATGGGTTGAAAACCCTAAAAATAGAACCCTAGCCGCCACCCCTTTATGAAAATACCCATATCAAGATTACAATAACTCAAAATTAGGCAGTATATCACAATACACAAAATAGTGATAAAACAAAAATAGTTTTATCAAATTTATGGGTTTTCACAAACAGTACGTGAACAACAAATATTCACAAAATAATCGCTAATGTGTTTCTATCATGTCACAAAAGACGAAATATTGCTCAAACAATATTGACAAACAGCAGTGAACAATACCAAATAGAATATACTTGATTCAATATTGATAACCAATAAAAAATACTTGATTCAATATTGATAACGCATAATAAAATTATACGCTAAGCAAAATAGCACAGAGGATGGCTCTGATACCACATGTTAGAAATATTCAACATATTATTTAATCTAACATGCGCAGCGGAAAACGAATAAACAGGATTCAGGCTTACCTCTAGCCATGTTTGCTCAAGCGTCGCGTCTCCACGATCCATCTGAAGAACAAGAAAGATTATTTGAGGGATCTTCTAACCTATGCCTATTGCTTGATGGCTGTACTGATGGTGTACACAGGCACTCTATTTATAGGCTAGGTTAGGGACCCTCAAAATGGTAAACACCGTATTTGTTTCATTCCATCAAGGAAACAATATCGTTAATTGATTTTAAAATCAATTAACCGATTCCATATTTACGGTAATCTAAATTAATAGAAATAACCATAATACCGATTCCATATTTACGGTAATCTAAATTAATGGAAATATCCATAATGCCGTATATGTTTATTGAAAAATAATAAACATAGTAAATACCGTAAATGTGATATAAAGGCCACAACCAAAAAGGAATAATATATTACACATTAAACTTAATTACAATCAACCTAAAGAAATATATTCTCTAACAAAATCTATCTCAAAGAGAGCTAATCAAAATTTTAATTTTATATATAAAACCCAAAACCACTCGTATCAGTGGAACAATATAGAAGTGAGATGAAACTAGAGACAAGCTTTGCTGAAGCTTATATTATGAGATATCGATACATGCGTGAAGTCTTAAAACAAACATAAAAAAGACATAATTCGAATTGAATGAACAATTGGAGTTGGGAAAACAGGCGCTGCGTGAGTACTGAAGAAGAAGAAGAACATGTGCTGCTGAACTAGTGAACCGAAGAACTAAAGAAGAAGAAGTCAAGAAGTACTGAGAAACTCAGAAAAGAAAAGGCGGAACTGCGGAAGACAGGAAGAATTTAGAGAAGTATGAGGAGAAAAGAGGGGATATAGACTGTATAGTGTTTAGGGTAAAGGGCGAACTGGTAATTTCATATTTTTTAATAAATAAATAGATAATAATATATATTTATACACCCAAAGCCGATTACCCGGTTATAATCGGGTGTCTAAAAACCCAATAACCAGCTCTGACTCCGGGTACTTGGTTATTCGGTTATAAATAATCGGGTACCAAACCGGTTTGGAATTACACCCCTATTTGTGACCCATGAGGGGTCAAGTTCGTGACCTGGGTTAGACTTGATTTTTTTAAAATAATAATAATAATAAATTTTTTATTGTTAAATTAAAGTTTGTAATTTTATAAACATCGTAGGGTTATAAGAGACATTTTACTTGTCAACAGTTTGATTTAATGTTGAATTTGGATGGAATGGTTGACATTGCAAAAAAAAAAAAATTGAAAGATGGTGATCCTAAATTAACACTTTTTAAAGTTTGAGGGTATGATTGTAAAAGCGATGAAAGATCAGGAGTGGTAATTGACGTTTTTCCTTTTATTTTTTTTATTAATTCTAAAGGACATGTGTTGCAATATTATCGATGTTGATATAAACAATATTAATTAGTGGATTCCATCCAATTTGGTAATGAAGAACACGTCCATGAATCTGTTTGTGTTTTTTGCTTACACCAAGAAGTTTTTTTTTTTTTTAAGTCATTTTTTAAACTCCAGATAAGTACCATTTGCACTTAAATAAAACCACAAAAACTAATTTTATATTTTTCCCAAGAAGGTATAACGAAATCAAACAATGATCTAGAGAGTCACTTGAAAGTATATCCCCACACCACTAATTAAAATACACACCAACAACGTTCTTGTGTAGATAAGATGGGGGCAAAATGTCGTTTTGTGTTGAAATGACCAATGAGAGTTACTTATTATAATAATAATAAGGGTTAAATACCTCTAAAAGGGTTAAATACCTCTAAAGTCCCTGAGTTTTGACAACTTTATTTTTTAGTCCCTGAGTTTCAATTCGCATCACAAATAATATATCAATTTTGGGAAATGACCAAATTAGTACCTCAGTTAACTTCTCCGTCCAAAAATTAACGGTCCGCCACGTGTCAACCTCAGAAGTTGACACGTGGCACTATATAAAAAAATTAAAAATTAAAAATTAAAAATAAAAAATCTTTAAAAATTAATTAAAAAATTAAAAAAAAAATACTAAAAAAAAAAAAAAAGGGTGGCTCACCACCATGGGGATGGCCGACCACCCCCATTTTGGCCAGGGAGGTGGCTGGCCGGTCTAGGGTGGCCGAACCACCCCCATGTGGTGGTTCGGCCACCCTCTGGACAGCAAAAAAAAAAAAAAAATTGGGTTAAGGGTTTTGCCCTTGGGGGTGGCCGAACCACCCCCAAGGGGCACGGGGGTGGTTCGGCCACCCCCAGATCGGCCCTTGGGGGTGGTTCGGCGACCCCAAGGGCAAAACGGAAAAAAAATTTTAGGGTTTATTTTTTCCGTTTTGGGTGGGGCCACGGGGGTGGTTCGGCCCAAGGGCCACGGGGGTGGTTCGGCCACCCCCATACCAACCGATCTGGGGGTGGCCGAACCACCCCCGTGTCCCTACCACCCCCAAGGACAAAATCCTAAACCCGAATTTTTTTTTTTTTTTTTTTCTGTCCAGGGGGTGGCCGAACCACCACATGGGGGTGGTTCGGCCACCCCAGACAGGCCGGCCACCTCCCTGGCCAAAATGGGGGTGGCCGGCCACCCCCATGGTGGCCAAGGGGGTGGCTCAGCCACCCCCTTTTTTTTTTTTAGTTTTTTCAGTTTTTTTTTTAATTTTTTAATTAATTTTTAAAGATTTTTTATTTTTTACTTTAATTTTTTTATATAGTACAACGTGTCAACTTCTGAGGTTGATACGTGGCGGACCGTTAATTTTTGGACGGAGAAGTTAACCGAGGTACTAATTTTGTCATTTTCCAAAATTGATGTATCATCTGTGATGCGAATTGAAACTCAAGGACTAAAAAATAAAGTTGTCAAAACTCAAGGATTAAAAAGGTGTTTAACCCTAATAATAATAATAATAATAATAATAATAATAAAAAGTCAATGAGAGTTAGCTAGTATGTCGTTTTAAGCATAACTTATTAAAGAAAAAGTCAATGAGAGTTAGCTAGTATGTCGTTTTAAGCGTAACTTATTAAAGATGTTTTATACTGACTTAGGCATCGGAGTGGGGGTCTGGTCGGCACCCCCATACTCCGATGAGTCGTTTATTATTTTGCAGATTACTAGGAGAGCGAAGATTAAGGAAGGCAACGAATCACAAGGTGACACGTCACCGTACCGGAAACTGTACCAACAGTTTGGTGCCGTCTGTGGGAATACGACGAATCGTTTCTTGCAAAAAAAAAATATCCGCAACGGTGACTACGCGATAAATCATGGCTGAAACTGGCCTGTGGTTTCTTCCTTCAAAGATCATCACTAGACCAAGACAGATCTATATAGATCTACAGCCATACATAGTAGATCACGTTCAACTATGACGTATCAGTATTCAATTGGCATCGAATCAATGCTCGCCTTCGTCAGAAAAACAAGATAAGTCCATACTTTTCTTTTCATTTCGATTTGTTAAATTGTGGAAAGAAATTCATAGTGTGGATGACTATCTGTGCTATTATGAAATCCAATGATAAGAAATTTTGGAGTGTCAGATCTGAAACTCTCTTTAGACAAAGATCAATAATTATTGTGCCCTTGTACGTTTACAAGCGCTTCGTTAAAAAACATGAAGCCTTTCAACTATACTGTGAGTTTTGGTTGGAATGGTGCTTCTCTTCTAATACTTGTTGATTTTTGATATTTTTTATTGGCACTACAAGACCAATAATTGGGTTTATAAAAGAAGAGTGATGGTTTGAAATTGTCAAGCCTTGATTTCACGATAAAATTGTAAAAGTTCTTAGCCCATGCCTTTCCTCTTATTAGAAAGAGATTTTTGAGTCAATAGAAGTATATCTCTAAATCTGGTTTTTTAACGTCAAAATTAATTGCTGACAACAAGGCATGTGCTCGTCTAAATTACCGGCAATGTGTTTGTTAACCTTCTCTGCAGAAATGACAAGAAAGAAAGGGCCATGACGTTGTCAATCACAATCTGATCACACGGTCATGATTTCATCCTCCGGACTTAGGATTTTGACTCCTTAGTGATCAAGGACACGAGCCTATAGAACAGATCATGTTCAATAGACAGATCTTCGAGATTATGGGTGCAATCCGTGTCACGATCTGGGCTTAGAAGAAATCAAGAGTTAGAAGAAATCAGGGGTAATTTCGTCAATAGAAGGAACAACCCAAGTCGCCAAGAATGGTTAAAAACCCTTGCTTGTATTCAGAGGCCCAGAACCTCTAACAGGGTATGATTTCCATGGATCCTCATGTATGACGGGCCGGACTGAACATGGAGCAGGAGCGTGAGAAACCCGGACGGTGGCCAGTAGACTCGGACCTGCACCATCTTCTCACCTAGCTCACGTCCATGGAACCGAGCTCTGGCTGTGACCCGCCGAAGCCTAAACCAGATTTGGAACCGGGCGCCAGGGACAGCATCCAATCCGACCCCTTCGACTTGGTCCTTGACGTTGTTCGCAAGAAGTCCAAGAATTGCGATTGCTTGCAAGCTTGTGTTGTCCAGAGAATCACGAACTGAACAATCCGGAGCCCCTGCTTGCATTCAAAGATCCAGAACCCACCGAGAATCTGTAAACAAGAAAGCAAACCCGAGACTCCGAGACCATCGACCAATGCTGCTACCACCGTACAAGATGGCTCCACCCGAGCAGGTGACATCGAGGATCGCGATCCTTAGGACGTCAGAACGCGAGTCCCCGGTACTTCAGGTTTTGCCCAGTAGGACATTGGAGCCCCGAACATGGAAGCAGTCTTCTTCAACGATTTGGAGATTTTCAAGTAAGATAAATGCTGCTGGCTAGATGACTCAGAAACCGTGAACCTCCGAGACTCGCCCAGAAGGTTCTGGACCTCCGAGGCTGCAGCGACACTCCACCCATAATCCACCGAGTTGCCCAGTGAAACATTGGAGCCCCGAACGGTATTGTTTTCTTCTGGAGATCTTCAGGTGAGGATAACTTTGCTAATCGTGGACGGAAGCCCGACGAAACAGTGACTGCCCGTGATGAGCCCCTGTTCATCGTGGATGATGGATCAGAAGGTACCGAACCTCCAAGATAATGACCAAACCCGAGACTTCAAGCACTAATGGGAGATTCCTGGAGAATCAACTGAACATGAAGATCAGAGAAATTGAAAGAGGCCAGTCCAGTGCCCAAAAAACTCAATTGAAAGGGGTCGAATCAGACCTTGGAATGGAGAGAGAGAGAGAGAGAAAAGAAAAGGGCCTGACCCAGATCAGTGGGGTTCAGTGGGCTATATTAGACCACAGCCTTGGCCTTTCTAGGCTACCGAGCCTCAACATGGTAGGTGATCCTGCCACATTCCTCGGTACCACAGCCACCAGATCCGGGCTTGACATGATGCTCTGCAGACAAGAAGATTCAGTAACTCTGATGTTGGAAATAATTCAGTAGAGGTAGCCTAAGTTGTTTACTCCTTTTACCATGATCCTGATTCCAAAGGTGCCATGTCATTCCTAATTCCTAAGCTTGTGAATTTCGTTGTCAAAGGTCCCCCCATCATGAGATCAATTTTACCGATTAAAAAAGCAGAATGTTTCTACTACCACCGACAAGACTTTGTCAAGGCTTGGTCCCCTGTAGAGAGGGATATTCTAGTGCCACACACATCCAGTAATGAAAGGTAGAGGACTGTATATGCCATGGAGACAGTGAAACAAGATATGAACTCCTACATATGTAGAGAAATGCATGGTACTTTGCTACATCCAAACTTTCCAGAGGAAGACAATGAACTTTCTACTGCTGAAGGGAGTACAGAAAGAAGGCAAGGTGCTGAATTTGTTTTGCTTAGAAAGTACATAGATGCTCTGCCGAGAGAAAAATGAAGTCCAAAGGAAGAAAGGAGACTCTGGCTTTAAGCTTGGGTCTGGGTAGGATTTTTTAAACCTAAGAGGACCTGATCCAGTAAGCCCAAATAGGTTGGAAAAAAAAAAAAAAAAAAAAAAAAAAAAAAGAAAAGAAAAGAAAAGAAAAAATCTTTGAGGAGTGTGAGCAGTTTAGATCCAAGGTGTTTTACCGAGGCGAAAAGTTAGATCTGAGGTGATATACTGAGGGGAAAGTTAGATCCGAGATGATATAACGAGGCGAAAAGTTAGATCCGAGATGTTTTACTGAGGCGGAAAGTTAGTTCCGAGGTGTTTTACCGAGGCGAAAAGTTAGATCCGAGGTGATATACCAAGAAGAAAGTATAATCCGAGAAGTTTGATCTGAGGGTATTCTACCGAGGCAAAAAGTATGTACCGAGATGACACATACCGAGAGTATTATTCCGAGGGTACTATCCCGAGGAGACTATGCCCGAGCTCCTAGTTCCAAATGGCACACTTTGAGGACCCCTCTAGATTTGCCATCCTCCTAAGTGCACAGTCACGTGTCGAGGGACAAATCCGAGCCGAGGGTCCAATTTGAGGAACTCTCCCAAAGAACACCATATCGAGTGGCGTGCAGGATAAGGAGCTCCAAGTAAGACGGTTCATGTTCATCAAATTCACCAGATAAGTTCATACTCTTCTTTTACAAACATGATTTATGTTAAAGTAAGGATAAATGTTGATTCTTGTTTTATCAACCAGAAAATATATATATATATTTTGATAAAATAGACTCATGTGTTGAGGCTTCACTCCTGTCGTGAGTGAAAGGATCACAAAATCATCCCGACGGATGAAAATGATATATAGTGCTACTGTGCATTCTGCTATTTTGTTTTAGTATATGCAGTGCTTTGTTAACCCTACAGAGAAAACAAGAAAAAGTCTCTCGGTCTATCCAACACCGAGAGCAGGAAAAGCCTCTCGGTTAGTCCAACACCGAGAGCAGAAAAAGAAAAAGTCTCTCGGTCTAACCAACACCGAGAGCAGGAAAGCCTCTCGGTTAGTCCAACATCGAGAGCAGGAAAAGCCTCTCGGTTAGTCCAACACCGAGAGCAGAAAAAGAAAAAGTCTCTCGGTCTATCCAACACCGAGAGTAGGAAAAGCCTCTCGGTTAGTCCAACACCGAGAGCAGAAAAAGGAAAAGCCTCTCGGTTAGTCCAACACCGAGAGCAGGAAAACCTCCCGGTTAGTCCAACACCGAGAGCAGGAAAAGCCTCTCGGTTAGTCCAACACCGAGAGCAGGAAAAGCCTCTCTGTTAGTCCAACACCGAGAGCAGAAAAAGAAAAAGTCTTTCGGTCTATCCAACACCGAGAGCAAGGACGAACAGACAGTCCCCAGGTATCGATTGATCTCTGCTAAGAATAAAGCAGCAGTCCGAGACAGAATGGAAGCACTTCTTCATCAAACTTCTCCAAAGATGATCAAGCTACATCAGCGTCCATCTGACTCCCCACCTCGAACGACTCGAAAGAGTTATGGTGGGGATGTTCGGGAAAGAAATCCGCTCGAATCCTTTTCTCGAACAACCCGAAAGGGTCATGGAAAGGATACAAAGGGTTGAAACCTCCCGGTTGGAGGTTTCCGAAGGATAAGGTTAAAGATATCCCGAATCCTTTCCTCGAATGACCTAAAAGGGTTATGGAAAGGATACGACGGCAGGATTGCAGGTTTTCGGAAGGACAAGAACATTCAAGATAGAATCGGCCTGAGTCCTTTCCTCGAACGACCCGAAATGGTTATGGAAAGGACACCAAGACAAGAAAACCTCTCGGTTGGAGGTCTCCAGACGTTAAAAGATTGGAGCATTTAGAGATAAAGAAATTAAAAGGTAAAGATTTCAAGTTATGATTTCATTTCAGTAATATATAAAGTCTTTTACAGGTTACAAAGATTTCAGAAAGGAAGGTAAAGCTCAGCGACCTGACTACCCACCTCGAACGACTTAACCTGCGGTCGCAGGTAAAGTTATGGGGGGTAGCTCAGAAAGGTAAACAGGATGAAAAAGCTTCAGGAAAACAAACAGGAAGGTAAAGGTTTAGAAAGACAGATCTTCAAGAAGGAAAAAGTTCAGGGAGATAAAGTTTTAGGACGACAAAGCTTTAGGATGACAAAGCTGCAGAATGATAAAGTTTCAGGAAGGAAAAGCTTCAGGAAGGTATGAGGATAAAACCTCTCTACGGCTAATAAGATAAGGAAAGTGAAAGTCAAAAAGTTCAAGACTTCCATTCATTAACATTGAAATTTTGTTCATTACAAAAAAATTTTTACATGAAAAAGAAAAGATACATTTGAAAAGGAAAGTTCAAGTATTTACAGGTTGAAGCCCTGAGACTCACTCCGAACTCCGAGATCTCTTTTACACCGTCGTTCAGGATACCAAGAGGACTTGACTATCTGCCTCGAACGACTTAGCCCGCGGTCGCGGACTAAAGCTATGGGGGGTAGTTCAACAAAGTTAAAGCTTCTACAAAGGAAAAATCACCGAAGCTACACCAAACTCTCAAATTAAGATCTCTCAGGAGCAACTCGAACAAAGATACGGGGAGACAACCCCTATAACAAACCATACGGGGATATCACCTCTACAAAAAATAACCAGGTAAGTTCATCGCTTCTAAAAGATTTTTCTTACCCTCCTCGGAGTTGACTTACGCAAACTGATTGTTTGTTCAAGTTATTAGAGGATAAGTGAGAATTGATTTGTCATGGAAAGTTTTTCCATAACAAAGAATTCAAACATTACAAAGTTCGAAAATAAAGATATTCACAGGTGAGACCAAGCTAGATGGTATTCAGATTAGAAGATTCAGTACGCCAAGCACAAAACCTCGGGCCACCAGAAGCCCCTAGTCGTTATAAGTCTCGAACAACCAAAGCCTCAGCGCTAGTCTGGGCCTCCGAAGCCCCCAAGAGAGATTTTTGTGGAATCGGTCTACGAAGCGCTACCGATGAAGAAGCTTCGGGTATGTTAAGCCTTTTCTTCAACAGTTTACCATTTTTTGTCAGACAGAACCTTGATCTCAGGAAAGTTGTACGCAAAGTGTTCTCTCAGAGTGGCATTTCACCACAATCTTGGTGAATTCAACTACATCAGTCCGATCCATCTCCTACCGAGAGTAGGAGATCATTTTTACAACTTTGGCCCGACCGACAATATTATGTAGAGGCATTAATGAAGAAGATATCTATGAGAAGTTGGTATTAGTACTATGACAGATCACAAGTTGGATCCTCTCAACCCGATCCAAGGATGAGATAAACATTTAGCAACTACAACAGAGAAATCAGGTATCAGTTATCCCTGGTAGAATTGGGATAGGACTTATGGTCCAATCAGATAAAAAGAATGATCAGATCAGAAGTCTAAGAAGATATCAGATTAGAAGTTTAATAAAGGATCAGAGTCCAATTAGAACTCTGACAGCAGTTCTAGATCAACAAGGAGCAGGAAT
The DNA here is from genome assembly GCF_958979055.1 of Alnus glutinosa. Classification (NCBI taxonomy): domain Eukaryota; kingdom Viridiplantae; phylum Streptophyta; class Magnoliopsida; order Fagales; family Betulaceae; genus Alnus; species Alnus glutinosa. Next base: position 24,776,172 of record NC_084894.1, read on the forward strand.
TCCAATACTTCCGGAGATTCGAGGCATTATTCGTCATAATTACTTTGAAAGAGGCGGCAATTGTCAGATACAGATTATGGAAGATCCAGATTCAGAAATTGAGGTATTTAATTCTCTTATATTCTAAATTCAAATAAGAGAATTAGGGGGTAACTGTTGGAGAAATAATTAGCTCCAAAGACATGTGGGCCGAGCCCATCGGGTCGGCCCAGCAAGATTAGACCCAATTTATAAGACCATTCGTTATCTCCAAAAACACGTATATCCCGAGTATATCAAGATAGACTTCTATCCCATCAAATATGAGATAAGGTACCTAATAGAATGACATTAGCTAAAGGGAGTGTCATATCCAGTTTGGAATCTACTACCCAATTTGAATTCTATGTGATCTAGGACTCAGACTCCTAATTAGAAAGATAAGATTCAAGACTATGTGATTTAGGACTCAGACTCCTAATTAGATTATGCTCCAAGCACTCTAGCGGTTTTATAACTGTGAACTGTGAGTCTATAAATAAGACTACGGCGTCAGGTATTTAAAAAACAGGCACATTCTCTGAGCTTTTGAGATTACAGATATTTTCCAGAAAATTAGTTTGTACTGACTTAAGTATCGGAGTGGGGGTCCGGTCGGCACCCCCATAGTCCGACGAGCCGTTTATTATTTTGCAGATTACGAGGAGAGCGAAGATTAAGGAAGGCAACGAATCACAAGGCGACACGTCACCCTATCGGAAACTGTACCAACAATTTATATATTATAGGTTTTGGTTTAAGGTTGGGTCAGTGTAAAATGCGGTTCACAAGAATGTTGGAATTTAAGATTTAAAGACTTCGATCGTAGTTGGATCAATCGAAGTGGTGCAAAAGTGTTTTATACAAATTCTAGAGAATTTCGATCGCATACAGTTGGATCGATCGAAATGTGCATTAATTAATTCCCATATTTAAACCCGAGAGCTTTGATCGTAGTTCAATCGATCAAATCAATGCAATCTTTGAAACCCTAAAGTTTGATCAATCGAACTTAATTCTCGATCACTTGTGCCTGGTTGCAGACACATTTAGTTTTTAGCAGACTTACATTTAATTTTTAGCAAATAAATTTAATTTTTAGCGGACAAATTTAATTTTTCACCTTACCTATATAAGTCTAACGACCACAACTTTCAGAAGGGGAGAGAGAATGTTGTTCATTATTCTTAGAGAGAATTCTAATTTGAGCCTAAACAGATACAAACCTCTCATTAATTTGTTTGTTCACAAATAAATCATAGAAAAAACTTCAACCACTAGAGTTTTAGTGGCAGGGGACGAGTTTGTTGTTAAAGATCATGTAGAAGAATGCCAGACATTCTAGAGCCATTGCGGTAGGAGGAAAACATGTTATTTGATAGGATTGCAAACTGAGTTTAGAATTATAAAGGGTTTATAAGTATAGAATGGTTATAATATAAGTCTTCTATAGTGGATTATTTTGGGTTAGCTGGCCCTCAGAATAACTTTTATTTTGAAAAGTTATTCAAAAGTTTTCAAAGACTAATATGTGCGTTGCAATTTTCTTACAAAAATAGTAAATTCTAAAACAAATTACAAGTCTAAAAAATTTGTTTTAGAATAGTAATAGGAAAAGGACTGCTATTACAACCAAATAGTTAATCAAAAATATATCATTATGGGCACACAACTGTGAGACAATGTACCTCTTCTTAAATTAAATTCTCATCAAAACAGATATTTTAAATTTAATTCTCATTAAAAAAAAAAAAGAAATAAAGAAGAAGAAGAAAAGTATCGGATAGCATTTACTAATCAAATTGATTCGGATCACAAGAAATCAGGAAAAACAATTATCATTTTTGAAAATAAGAAGTCTAAAAACGTAATTCAAGCATATTTATTTGATATCATATATTCTATACTTATAGTATAGAATGATATCAAATAATATATACAATTGACCTTTTTATAAACTACTCACTTTATGTGAGCTATTCATCTCTTCACAATATGAGACCGAAATGTTACACAAGAGAATAGGATTGTTATTGGCTTTTTTCCCATATTAAGAAATATGGATTTGGCTAAAGTGCAGTAAACAAACTTATTGGAGATCTCTTATTATTTTTTAATGGTTCAGATTTAATTTTATTCTCTCTCTTTCTCACGAAAAACTTTGCATTTCACACAAGATTTGGTGGTTTAATAGGTCTTGAATCTCAATCTCATATGAGTTGATAGCACAGGTTTTCTTTCAAATTGGTTCGTGAAAATTCTCCAACTTAGTTTATTAAAAGAGTAATACTATAAATTATATTTTTATCCCACAATTATATAACAATGCTGATGTGGCAGTCCGAACCAACTCTTAAATTAGTCATTGTTTTTAGAAGAAAATAAAAATTCAAGAGTTGGTTGAGCCTACTACATCAGCATTTGTGAGATAATTATGGGACAAAAATTTGGTATATAGCATTTCTCCTATTAAAAAATGTGTGTAAATCGCATACTTTAAATACATTTGATTTTAATAGACGAGTTAATGTTTAATAAATTCCTGAGTCAACGCACGATTTAATGTTCTGAAACACTCTTTAGAAAGCTTTTCACTTCTTCTTATATGAATATTTTGAGAAGCACATGCGAAATTTTAGATTTAGGGGCTGACTTATTATTAATTTATATATATAAAAACAAATAAAAATAGAGATCTATGGTCACATGACCACTCCCAACAGAGGATAAGGGTGTCATTTCTTCTCTGTTAAGGGTGGCCGCACGATCGCTCTTTCTTTTAAGTAAGAATTTTATGAGCTCCACACATATATGTTTGTGTTTTCTTAAAATAAACGTGTTTATTATTATTTTTTGAAAACACAAAATAATTTCCAGAAAATTTTACCAAACAATTTTCATCTTTTCTACTTTCCCAAGCTAGAAAGAAAAAGAAAACAAAAATACATTGATAATTATGAATCAAATGTAATGTTTTGCGTACATTAACCTTAAACTCGATGGTGATCGATCATTGAGAAGCATATTTACCCTTCTCCAAACTCCAGACTGCAATTCATTGTCAATGACAGCTAGCTTTAATTTGTATCATCCTCCTCCTCCTTGTCTTCCTTTCCTTTTTTTTTAAAAAAAAAAATTCCTGGCTTTTAAGCCAAAGCAAAATTTAAGCTAATAATTAAAAAGAGATAAATTTAATCATTTAATTATATTTTTTAACACTTTCCCTCACATGTGTGATTCAAACTCAATTTTAATATGTGAGGTCAAACATGTAGAATATTTAATTAAAAAGAGAGGTAAAGGTTTAAACTTAAGATATTTGTTCTGATATCATGTTAAATCACCACTACTTTTTAAAACTTAATTTAATAAAAAAAAAAATTTAATCATTCAATTATCCTTCGACCAAACTTGGAATCGGTGAAAAGTTGCTCATAAATTAATGTCATGAACCCCATAAGTTTGACTTGTTGTTGACTCGTGCCTCCTACCGTCATTGGGAGCCACTGTATGCAGTGGCGGAGCCAGGATTTTGGTTCGGGGGGGCAAGATTTTTTTTTTTTTTTATAAATGAAAAAAAAAAAACTATAATGAATAAAAATTTAAATAAAATTATTAAAAAATATAGCTAACGCAATATTGTGAACCCCCACATGGTTCTGTAACTTCTCTTTCTTTTTTCAATTTTTAAACCTTTCAGTAACAAACGAGTCTCCTCCTACTTGATGTTTAGTATCTTGTCTGAAAATATAACAATATAGGCAATACATATCGTCTTCTAAAATGTTGTATTCCAATCAATTAACATATTCTTCGAACCATGCTGGACTAAAATGACAGCATATTTTTCTATATTGTGTTTTTGAAAAATCATGATCTATTGGTTGGCAATGTCTTTTTTGTAGATATATTCTTCAGATTTGATCTTTATCATTAGGATGGTAATCAATTTTTTTTTTTCTTAAGCAAGAATTTGCTGGCAAATTTGCTAGATCTACCTCAACATGAGTTCGTTTAGAATTTGATTAGAGTTCAATGAAATTATTGTTGTTCTCTATAATCACATGCAACTACAATTATATATTTCTTTAAATCAAAATATATAACAAAATTATATATATATATATATATATATATAATTAATTAATTTTTAAAAAATAGGTGCACTGCCGTGGACTAAGCCTTGATAAGTTGATGTTCAGACTTAAAAAAAAAAAAAAAAAATACTTGATGTTTAGATTTTTTTGTTGTTTAAAAAGAAAAAATTGGCCTCTCAATAACAATTAACAAAGAGACTCACAGTTTAATAATCAATTTAGTTTTTTACTCTGACTATTCACTCTCTCACCGTAGAAGTCATGATAGACTCAAGTCACTCAAATTAGTTTAATAATAATAAAAACAAAAAAACAAAAGTTCACCGTTTGACGAAGCCTCCAGCAAATAAATGAAACGTTGCGTTTTGAGAAAACTTTTGTTTTGCAAACTCTTCCACACGCAACACTGCGTTTTACAATTAAATCTACTGTTCATCTTCTTCAACCTTGGTTCTTTCTTCTGAACATTCATACTTGAGTGACCTAATTTAATAAAACACAATAAATCGTTTCTTAAATGGCTGGAGTCATAAATCTCAGTATTTCTGAAAATAATTTGCCCCTTAATGAGTGATTGAGGGTGGGCAACAAGGATATTAAAAAAAAAAATCACAAGGAGTAAAAAAAAATTTTGGGAGGCGAGGGGGGGCACTTGCCCCCTCTCGACCCCCTGGCTCCGCCCCTGACTGTACGTACTTCCCTTATCCTTATTATTTCAAAAAGAAAAACTCTCTCTCTCTATCTGTGTGTGTGCTGACACATGCATGGTCCATGGATTCGATCATTCGCAAACAAAACACTCCTTGCCACAAAACCCATTCAGAAAACACTTGCATGAAAGACAAAAAGTTCTTCTCCACCACACATATCTTCAGATGATTTCGACCTTGTTCTTATAAGTTTGACTTGTAGTTGACTCGTGCCTCCTACCGGATTGGGAGCCACTGTACGTACTTCCCTTATCCTTACTATTTCAAGAAAAACTCTCTCTCTCTCTCTCTCATGCAAGTGTTCAGAAAACACTTGCATGAAAGACAAAAAGTTCTTCTCCACCACACATATCTTCAGATGATTTCGACCTTGTTCTTAAGATATCATATATTTCGTGTTACAGACAAAACCCCGCCTTCTATTATTTAGTCCTCCACGTCGGAGTTTCAACTTCATCCAACAGCTAAAATCTACTCATCATTGCACCATGGAACTTAATATTAATTTCCCAATAATATTAAAATGAATAAAATATTCATTTTATAAAGCAGATTATGGTTAATAAATTCGATTTTTGATTAACTATTTTGAGTAATAAATGATCTTTTTCTCAAAATCGGATGAGACATAAGTGGATGATTACAAGCATAACGGAAGAAAATATTTGTAGATGATTACAAGTCCAAATAAAATAAAAGAATCACAATATAACCAAATTGCCAAATAGACCGGCCCGGCCCTAAGTGCATCCACCTCCGAACCAAATTAGCTCAAGTGATAAAAATTTTAGTGGAGGGGACACTTTGCATGAATTTGAAGTTTACATGATAACGATGAATACACGAAGTGGCCTACTTTAGATTAGCTCTTCGTCACTATTAAAAAAAAAGAGAAAGTAAAAACTTGGAATTCTCAAACCGTATTCATAAAGACACGACTAGAGAGGTTTGGTTTGAACACACACAAAGCAAACTGCCACAAGAGGAAAACACAACGGGAAAGGTTTGCCCTTTTCTAGGACAACATAATACTGAAAAGACGCACATATATACAATCCACCCTTTGGCCTTTTCACTACACAATTCCTAATATACATTCATAAACACATGCACACGAAGCTCAAATTCACAACTTTCATCTTCTCTGTCCCCCCATTTTCCTCTATTTTCTCTGCAACCAAACACACATAAACAACCAAGAAAAAAAAAAACACGAGCACATAATCCACAAATAAACACATTTTCATAAACAAATATCAAGAGAGAGGACCGGCTCATTTTTGGCCCATTTCTTATTATTTTGTTGTATTTTCTGCATTGTATTTTGATTTGGGTTTGTTTTTGGGAGTCCATCCATTTTTCAATTTTTTGAGTCTCTGTAACCCTGATCCATTTACTTAGGGAAAAAAAAAAAAAAAAAAAAAAAAAACAAGAAAGAGAAAGAGACTCACTTGTGCATGTACCTAAATTTTTATACTACCTAGTGTATTTTAGAATAAAATATTCTAAAATAGTTAAATAGTAAATTGGTTCTATTTTTTAGAATAAATACACTCAGTGGCAGACCCAAGTAATTGACATTGCAGGGGCCGATAAATATAATTTAAAATAGAAATTGAATAATTTGTCACACAATGTGTATCACAAAAGTACATTATAAAAATTCATTATAAATATGTGTCAAAATTAATATATTAACAACAAAAACATGTTGGTACTAGTACAAAAAGACATAAATATAAAGTGTTTAAAAACCTAGTTTACATCTTTTTAGAGAAACAAAATCATCAAGTATCGAATGTAAATTGAAGCTCTCAGCAATTTCCCTTTCAATATACACAACTAAACTATTTGCAAGAAATTCATCTTCCATTTTATTGCGAAGTCTTGTTTTAACAATTTTCATAGCTGAGAAGGCTCGTTCGGTAGTCGCTATAGACACTGGAAGAGTCAAAACAAGACGAATCAATCTATCAATAAGATAGTATGTCTTTAATTTTCCTGTCTCTACCAATCCTTGACATAATTCTGCAACGGAAGACAAATTTTGCAACTTCAAATCATTATGCACATCAAGTTCAAAATACTTCAAATGGAATCCCAAATTAATTTTCTCCTACTCAGAAAAATCAAGAAGATAATACACCTCTGCAAGACTACATATATCATCAATTTTAAATGATTTATAACCATCCTTTGGATCCAAAGCAGAGCTAAGTGTCAAAAGTTTGACTGCCCTTTCACCAAACCTACAATTAAGCTCTTGTAGTTGAAAGTCTATAGCAGCATTGAATATGTCAAAATAATAATGATGCTCCACTGTAATGTGATTCCGTTGATTACGACATCGACCTTCAATATAATGAGCACTCAAGTCTGGGATGTCAATTTCAAATTTCTTGGAGAAAGAGACAACACTCTCAAACAATTTCTCCCAATCATCATCTCTCAGCTTTTAGATAAGTTTTTTTTTTTTTGCAGTAGAAACTGAATTAATAACATTCAAAATGTCTTGAGATTTTTGCTGCAAAGCTTGACAAAGAACATCAATGATACTCATGATTTCCTTCATCAAATGTAAAATAAAAATGAATTCGAAGGATGAAACCATTTTATAAGCAACATTAGCATCTCTCCGTTGAGAGTAATTAGCTCATTCTCTTCTAATTATTTCAAGTACTGAACAAGTAGCATCAAACATACTTATTAGGCTGCAAATAGAATTATAATGAGAACCCCAACGAGTATCACCAGCTCGTTTCAAAGTGCCAATTTGGTTAGCTCCTTTTCCAGTTTCAAGATCACCTATAGCTCGCATATGTGCAATTTTTTCTGCTTAAGCAGCTTGTAGTTAATCGTGAAGTTTACATGAAGCACCAACCATATTGATAATGAAATTCAAATTTGTGAAGAACTCATGAATATAAACCACTTCTCTAGATGCAGCAACTAATGCTAATTACAATCGGTGAGCAAAACAATGAACATAGTATGCATAAGGACAATCATTAAGAAATAATGCCTGCAATTCTTTCCATTCACCACGCATATTGCTAGCACCATCATATCCTTGTCCACGAATATTTTGAATGTCAAGTCCATAATGAGAAAGAACATCAGATATTTTATTCTTGAGAGTCAATGCCGATGTATCTTTAACATAAACAAGATCAAAGAAGCGTTCTTGTATAAAACCATATTTGTCAACAAATCTCAAAATAATAGCCATTTGTTCTCTTTTAAACTCATCTCGTGCTTCATCAACAATAATACAAAATTTAGAGTCTCCAATATCGTCACGAATTTTAACTCGCACTTTACTTGCCATAACTTGCAAAATCTCCTTTTGAATTCTATGTGAAGTATACTTTGCAGATTTGGGAGCATTTTCCAAAACAATTGTTGCAACTTTTTCATTATATGATGCCAAAATTTTAATCATCTCAAGAAAATTATCTTGATTTTTTGAATCAGGAGTCTTATCATGACATCTAAAAGCACATCCTTGAAATGCAAGCCACCGAACAATATCAATAGAAGTTTTTACACGTAGTCGATTATTTTGAATTTGTTCAGTACTTTGTGCATTCAATAATTTATCGATATGCTGTGATTGTTGTTTTAAATCCTCGCAGGATTTCACAACATTATTATGGGGTGAACAAGGATCCTCTCCAATATGAGTCAAAAAGTCACATTTCTTTTCCATCGTGAACTTTTTTCCAATTTCTAAATCCCTTGGTGATAAATACATCTCATCCATGACGTCCAACTGGTTTCATTGTAAAAAGATAACATGGTAGACAATATGCGGCATCCGTAGTAGGAGAATACTCAAGCCAAGATGAAAATTGTGTGAACCATGAAGCTTGAAAACGACGGGAATGATTTTTTGGTCCAGAAAATAGATAGTTTTGACGTAAAATTTGATATGGACGTGCTTTCAAATAAACCATTCTTATTTCATCACGTCGATTGACTGGATAGTCCCACATCGGAGGACGTTTTCCTGGATACCGTTCTATAGAAAAACCATCAACTTCGTTAACATTAAGCGTGGAGGATTTAAAAGGAATCTCTTGAGCTTTTACAATTAGAGATTCATAAGGATGTTCTTCAACTTCAATCCTTTGAGATTTAAGAGGACGTTCTTTGAGATTTGAAGTTTTAGCATTAAAATTCAATGGTGGATTACTTTCTGGAACATCAACTTCTTTTCTTTTGAAGAATGACTCGATAGTTTTAAACTTTGACATACTTGATGAACCTAAATTTTCCAAATTAAATTACAACCCCATAAGATACAATCAAACTATCAAAAAAAAAAAATTATCAGAGTCTAACAAGTAACAATCATACAATCTAAAAAAAAAAACAAAAAAAAAAAAACAAGAGTTTATATAACACTAAACTAAAAAAAAATAATCTGAAAACTAAAAACTTCAAAACTAACATCATTCATAATTTCATATATAACCCAAAACCAAAAAATATTCTAAAAATTTGAATAGAGAAATTACCTTGTAGACAAGAGTCACAAGATCAGCACAAGTATAGTAGAGAAGCAATGCCCAAAAATAATGAAAAACCTCTTGTCCTCTTCCTTCTTCTGCTCTTCAGGACTTTAACACCTACAAACCAGCCAAACCTCAAAACTAACCTTTTTTTTTTTAAAACAAAAAAAGAGAAAAGTTTTTCATACTCATTGAACACTCAAAAAAAATACCTAAAAAAAATGCCAACTTCTACACTTCACAATTTCTGAGTTTCACACTTTCACTTCAGCTTGTTTTTCCACCACAGCCACAAACACCACTAACGGTACTCACCAGTCGACAGTCACCAGCAGTGGCGTAGTGCAGGCTTTTTTTTCGTTCTTTTTTTTTTGTTTTTTGTTCGTTCTTAAGTTCTTTGTCTAAGAGCTTTTATTGGTTTTTTTCCTCTTTTTTTTACTTCTATCATTTCATTTCTTGAGCCGTGCGTGCTTGAGGTGCTGCAGGGCAGTAGGTGAGATGGATTGAATTGACTGATGGAGTGTCTTGGACTCCTAATAGACTACTAATAGAGGGCTAGAGTAGAGGCAGAGGCTAAATGGCTAATGAATAATAATGGACGGAAGAAGCAATGAACTGATTCAACTGAAAAAACCATGTTGTGGGCCCCTAAAAAAAAAACAAAAAAAAAATGCTATTGGATAGTAATGGTGGGGCCAACTTGGGAATTCCAAGTTTGAATAAACAGTAGACCGTAGTATAGTAAATTTTATTTTATTTTATTTTATTTTTTTTTTTTTTTTTTTTTTTCAGGAGCCAGCAGGGGCCATGGCCCCTGATGGCCCTGACGCTAGTCCGCCACTGAATACACTAATAGATCCCCTCCATCATTCTATTAATTTGTGCATTGTATTTTGATTTGAGTTTGTTTTTGGGAGCCCATCCATTTTTTAGTTTTTTGAGTCTCTGTAACCCTGATCCATTTACCTAGGGAAAAAAAAAAAAAAAACAAGAAAGAGAAAGAGACTCACTTGTGCATGGACTCATTTGTGCATGGACCTGTTTTATTATAATGGTTTTGTTCAGAGATGTCTCAAGGTTTTTACTTCAATTAGTTCAAGTGATTTTCCACTTAAATCTTGATTTGTTTTTGTACATGATTGATTTACTTTGTGATTGGATATGAAAATTCTAAGTTAACCCCAATCTTTAACAATTCAATGAAAATCTCAATCTTATCCGAATTCAGATTATCAATTAGATCAATGATTAAGCCAAACACCACAATTAAGCTATCAAAATCAACACAAGCAGAAATAAATTAACACGAGATTTTGGTTATGAAGTGAAAACTTTTGAATAACTTTTCAAAATAAAAGTTATTCTGAGGGCCAGTTAATCCAAAATAATTCACTATAGAAGACTTATATTACAACCATTCAGTACTTATAAAACCTTTGTAACTCTAAACTCAGTTTGCAATCCTATCAAATAACATGTTTGCCTCCTACCGCAATGGCTCTAGAATAACTGACATTTTTCTACATGATCTTTAACAACAAACTCGTCCCTTGCCACTCAATGAATATTTAAAAAAAAAAATCAAATTTATTAACCATAATAGTAACTTGTAATAGGAAATTTCAAAATAGTTTAATAGTTTTTAAAAATATTCATTCGATCTTTTTTTAAAAAAATAGTAAATTTTAAAACAAATTAGTAGACTATGGTTAATAAATTTAATTCATTTAATTAAATTAAATGCATCGGATTAATATTAATGTATATAGCCGCATTATTCTTAAGCAATCATGAATTGAGACCTAATTTAATAATCTTCTAAAAAGGACTAGATCTTTTTTGGTTAAAAAAGATATAAGACTGGACAACTTTATCCCTTATCAACTAGTAGCTTGTACCTTAAGCCACACGTTTATGGACCTCTGGAAGCCAGTACAAAAAATTATTGTGTCGAATGAACGTGCCTTTGCCGTCCTCGAAAAGTATGTCCTTCCCACTCACGCTTGCTATTTCTGCCGGTGACACCTGCGTTTACATCATACGTCCCGGCCCAGTCAACCAGTCAACAATCATTCCATAGTCAAAGCAAATAAGAGCTATATATATATATATATTAAATCAAATGCATTTGCCTCATTTGCGTGGGTTTAGCATCTCCGGCAGCCATGGTTGAATGATTCTAGAAGTTTATCGTGTATTACTTTTGTGTCCCTTAAGTAACTTTTATTAAAAACAAAATAAGGGTCAATTCATTCGTTTTGATGAACTATAAAGGTCAAAGGTGTTAAACCACTTCTATATTTTGTTGGATGAGTATTGAAATTTCCTGTTATTTGTCCTGAGTAGCCTACAATGCGAAATTCACCTATTATAAAATTTAGACAGTCTAATAACAAAGAATCATGACTGTCCGTTTTCCTTTTGGACAAGAAACTAATTACCCAAGAGAGAGATGATTGAAGTAAAATCCTTTTTATTCAACCACCAACTTGGTCACCAAAACTTAAGGGTGAAGTTATTATGATTAAAGCTGACCTCAAGAACTTTATAAACTTTTAAACTCTGACTTGAATTTCACTGGACTTGATCTTTTTATAGGTGCAGACGTCGACGACCGGATACTTGCCGTATTTAACCTTCATATAGAAAGGATCCTCGCTAGGCCTTGTAAACTTTTGAATAACTTTTCAAAATAAAAGTTATTCTGAGGGCCGGCTAATCCAAAATAATCCACTATAGAAGACTTATATTACAACCATTTTATACTTATAAAACCTTTGTAATTCTAAACTCAGTTTGCAAAGTTGGCTTTCATTTCAGCCCATAGTTGATTTTCATTTCAGCCTATAGTTGGCCCATATTATTTTGGCATTTGTGGTATTGTTTCAAACTCATGCCCATTGTAGCTCATAGTTGGCTTTGATTTTGGCCCATAGTTGACCTATTGATATTTAAGGCGCATCCCCACTGTCGTCGACTTCCTCCGGTCATCGCCATTGATTGTCTTCGATCGTTGTTATCTCCAAATAAAAAAGAAGAATTCATTAAAAACTCAAGCTTCAGAATCTTTGCACCTTGAATTTGAGGGGGGATGCTAGAGAATATATTTCCTATCAATATAAGAAATGTATTATATTTATATTGTATATTTATATTACTGTACTTTCCTTTATAAGATTTAATTGTAATCAAATCATATTGACTTGATTACCATACTTATTTACCCAAGTCCTCCTATAAATAGGAGTCTCATGTATTGTGAAAGAATCAAGTAATAAGAGCATAATGTAGTCCTTTGGGCTTTACCTTGTAGACGCAGGCCATAGACTGAACTACGTAAAATTCTCTTGTTCTTATTTTATTATTTCTGCATTTTATCTTTCGTTTTTCATTCAATTATGTTTTCTATAATGGTTTCAGAGCTTCAGAACCTTGTACAATGCATGTTGGGCCTTCTCTCACGTTGTACACGTGTTTGGACAATAGTGCCATACGTGAGGAGACGTGTTAAGAGTCTCATATTACCAACGTATACCTGGGTTGTGGGCTTTATAAGCCTTGAGCAAACTTTTTCCCTTAATGTGTATTTTGTGGAAGAGTAAGGCTCAATAAACTTTATTATTTTTTATAGTTTAGGGACTAAAATGTCACCTTTTTACATAAAAACTTAAAGTATTACAGTTTGATAGTATGTCTTGGTTCAATTAGCACCTTTTTAACTTAGATAAAAAAATAAAAAATAAAAAAAAAAGGCAAAATGGTGATACTTAAGAGGATAAAGTGTATTATATATTTTAAAAAATAAAAAATAAAAAATTTGAGCCCAAATTTTCTTTTGCCTTTTTGGGGCACGCATTCGTTGAATGATCAAAGGCATGGCTTTGGACACATTTGCTGGAATCCATGGGTATTCAACCCAAACAGTTTTCCTGTATCCAATTCTAGATAGTTCCTTAGAGCATCTGAGTAGCTTCTGTTCAATTTTTTTTTTTTTATTAAAAAAAAAAAATTAGGAAACCAAATATTTGGTTTCTTATACAAATAACTTCATTTCTTTTTTCCTATAACATTAAAATATTAATTTTTAGTTTTTTTAATCATTTAATTTCTTTCTCGATATTTTCTGTCTCTCACTCTCCCTCTTTGTTTCTCTCATTAACTCCAACTCTCTCTCTCGGTCAGTTGCAAAGCTGAGGAGAAAGGGGATGGATTTATCTTGTGACATGCCAAGGCCTTTAAACAAATATGTGTCGTTTAAATCTCCCATTGTCGTCCCATCAACAACAAAACATATAGAAATGCCAATCAGACTCTGAATCTTTCAATAGGATTTGGACGCACCAGATCTTGAAAATGGTTTGAGTTTGTTTTTGGAGGTGGCTGCATTGAGTGAGTGAGAGAAAGATTAGTGAATGCGATGAAGCCATTCTTCATTGCTGGGCCCTCTTCCTTCTTCATTTTGGCATCTTTGAACTTGATTTTGGCTCAGCCGCGCAATGGACACCACTCTAATCCTCTCAAGTTCATTTTAGGTCCATCCTCTCAAGTCCCTACGTACTTGATTTTTATGAATGATATTTTCTTTCTTTTTTGGTCCTCCGTTTGAATGAAAAATGCTAGAAATGACATCAGAGACAACTTTTTTCTTAAAACTAATTTTTTTATTATAAATAGAGGATGAGGCGGAGGGATGAGGGGTACATGTGTAGCATGGCTCCGTTTGAATTGGAGAGGAGAGAGAACATGAAAGAGAGGAGGCCTGATATTCCGTCCCCTGACAGGCCATTTTTATTAAAAAATTAAGTTTTAATACAAAAAGCCTGCTGGGGGATGGTTTCCCAGCAAATCATTTCCAGAGATAGAGAGAGAGTGAGCTGCGAGAACGAGACAATGAAGAGGCGTTGAAGGGAGAAAAAAATGTATTTTTGTGAAAAAAAAAAAAAAAAGGAATGGGAAAGCTACGGTGCTACCCAAAGCACTGTAGCGTTCTTAACGTTTAAGGAGCGTACATGGAAGTTGCTGTAGAGGGATTTTTATGATTTTTTTTTTTTTTTTTTTTAACATTTTCCTTATATTTAGGCAATAAAAGAGGCTATGAAGTATGTGTGTGCTTTTAGGAAACACAAATTTAAAATCCACTTACACAAGAACAGATGGCCAAAACATGGGGGATTCAAAAACTCCACAAGCAGATGCACTATGCACTTACACTAGCTTCCCTTTGATTTTTTTTTTTTAAAAAAAAGTTTAGGAAATAAAACTAATTTTTGCTTTCGATCCAAATACATTCCACAATAATTTTCTTATCTGTCCTTATACTATTAATAAATTATTTCTTTACAAAATACAAATTATCTGCCTACATACGCTCACATTTTTTTTACAAATTCCAACATAATCTCCAAAAAATAAAAAAATAAAAAAAGAGAGAGAAGATATAAATAGTGTTAAAATAATGGACAAGGAAATTGTTGCATGTGACTTTTTTGTACTATTTTTTTTTTTTTTTTTTAGATTTTTCTAATATTTACAAAAGGAAAGAAATTATGTTACGAGCGCCTATGGTCTTGTTGTGAAGAAGACGTTTAAGGATGTTGGATGGGAAGTAGTGTGAAGAACAGATTGTTCTGGAACATGGTAGTGGGTTGGACGCCTACTAGTGTAATGGGTCAATAAATAGGGGTCGTGGGCTGTACTTTTAGTAGATTAAGAGGTAATGGGATAGTGGGTAGAAGCCACTACTGGCAGTTACCTAAGTCAGCAATTGTAGTTTCTTTCCTATATTTAATGTCAGCAGTGATTAATAGAAGTATCATTTGAAGTATTATCATCAAGCCGTGATCTTTTGGAGGAAGAGCCCCTTGAAGTGCTATAATATTATTGTCTTAATTACACAATATTTAAGCTCATGACAAGTGGTATCAGAGCTATCACTACAAGAAATTTGATCATTAGCAACAACACTATTAGCGGCCAACGCATAATGGCCGCTAATGATCATATTATTAACGGCCAAACATAATTGGCTACTAATAGTCGCCGTTATTTGTAAACTATTAGCGGCCACTTTTTTATATGGCCGCTAATAATATTTTTACTTATTTCTTTTTACTTTTTTTTTTTTTTAATGTTTTCAAAATTTTCATTTTTTTGTTTTTATTTTAAATATATATTTTTCATTCTTTTTTTTTTTTTTTTCTTTAATTTTTTTAATTTGTTTGTAAAAAATATTTTTTTTAAAAAAAAAAATATTGGTTTTTTAAAATAATAAAAAGAAAAGTTAATTTTTGGTTTTTCTATCAACAAAAAAAAAATCGTTCTTTTTCCTTTTTTTTTTTTTAAAAAAAAAAGATTAATAGAAAACTAGTTTTTCTTTTTTTATTTTTTCGTTTGTTTTTTTTTAAAATTAAAAAATATATATATTGTTTTCGAGGAAGCTATTAGCGGCCACTTTTTTAAATGGACGCTAATAATATTTTTACTTTTTTCGTTTTTTTTATGTTTTCAAAATTTCCAGTTTTTATTTAAAAAAAAAATCATTTTCATTAGTAACCACTAATAATAAAACTATTAGCGGCCATATAAAAAAGTGGCCGCTAATAATCAATTATTAGCGGCCACTTTTTTATATGGCCGCTAATAATATTTTTACTTTTTTCTTTTTTCGTTTTTCTTTTTTTTTTTTAATGTTTTCAAGATTTCCAGTTTTTTTTTTTTTTTAAAAAAAAAAATCATTTTCATTAGTAACCACTAATAATAAAACTATTAGCGGCCAAACAAGTGGCCGCTTATAATTGATTATTAGTGGCCACTTTTTTATATGGCCGCTAATAATATTTTTACTTTTTTCATTTTTCGTTTTTTATTTATTTATTTATTTATTTATTTATTTATTTTTATTATGCTTTCAAAATTTACTTTTTTATAATACTATCACGATCGATCGGATAGGATCGATACTATCACAATAGATCGAATGATCTATCAATCCTATTGTTCGATCACGATCGATCGGATGATCTATCGATCCTATGGATCGATCACAATCGATCGGATGATTTATCTATCCTATGGATCGATCACGATCGATCGGATGATCTAACGATCCTATTGATCGATCACGATCGATCGGATAATCTATCGATCCTATTGATCTATCACTTTTGAAGGGATGATCTATCAATGTTATTGATCGATACAATCATGATCGATCGAATGATCTATTAATCCTAATGATCGATCACGATCGATCGGATGATCTATCGATCCTATGGATTGATCACGATCGATCGGATGATTTATCCATCCTATGGATCGATCACGATCGATCGGATGATCTATCGATCCATAGGATCGATCGGATGATTTATCCATCCTATGGATCGATCGAATGATTTATCCATCCTATGGATCGATCACGATCGATCGGATGATCTATCGATCCTACGGATCGATCACGATCGATCGAATGATCTATCGATCTTATCGATCGATCGGATGATCTATCGATCCTATTGATCGATCACGATAGATCGGATGATCTATCAATCCTATTGATCGATCACGATATATCGAATGATCTATCGATCCTATTGCTCTATCACGATCGATTGGATGATCTATCGATCCTAGTGGAGTAGTCTGATCGATCGTGATAAAACAATAGGATCAATAGACCATTTGATTAATCATAATGCATTAATTAGTTCGATCGAATGTCCAATCAATCCTATTAAGTACAAGTCCACTAACAATTGTGGTACTGTCTGTACTGAGGCATCGGTCCGATCTATTGTGACATGAATGTCCGATCAATCAAACTTGACACAGTTATTAGTTCGATTTAACGTACGGTCGATCATGACATGATCGATAGAATCATCCAATCGATCTTGGTGTATTACTCCGGTCAAAAAAACCAATTTTTCGAGAAAAAAAAAAAAAAACTAAAAAAACCAAAAGTTATTTTTTAAGAACAAATTAAAAACATTAAAGAAAAACGAAAAAAGTTTTTTTTTTTTTTTTTTTTTTTTTTAAAAAAAAAAAGCTGGAAATTATGGAAACAATTTTTTTTTTTTTTTTTTTAAAAAAACAAACGAAAAAAAAAAAGAAAAACCTGTTTTCTATTAAATTAAAAAAAACAAGAAAAAAATGATTTTTTTTTAAAATAAAAAATAAAAAATTAACTGAAAATGAAAAAAACCAATTTTTTTGAAAAAAATTAAAGAATAAAGAATAAAAATTAAAAAACGAAAGAGACGTTTTTTTTTTTTTTTTTTTAAAAAAAAAAAAAAAAAAAAAAAAAAAACTGAAAATTATGAAAACAATTTAACAAAAAGGATAAAAGAAAAACCTGTTTTCTATTAAATTAAAAAAAAATAATAATAATAATAATAATAATTTTTTTTTTTTTTTTTTTTTTTTTTTTTTTTTTTTTGTCTTTTAAAAAAAGCAAATGAAAAAAAAAAACTGAAAAATTAAGAAAGTAAACAAATATATATTCAAAATAAAATGACTCATGAATGAGCTTGGGGGGGGGGGGGGGGGGGGGGGGTTGGCGGGACATGAAAGTTTCGTATCCCGCACGCGCCATATCCCAATACTCAGAAACTTTTGGTTTTATTTATTTTTATTTACTTAATTTTTGTTTCTTTCTAGAAGTCTCCCTATCTCTCCTTTCTAGCTCTCTCACTCTCTCTGATCTCTTTTTCTCATATCTATAATCTCTTCAGCCTTCCAAGAAGCCTCAAATGGGGTTCTTCATGCTCTCACCAAAGGTCTCTTCCAGAATACTTCTTATGATTTTTTAGTTGAATTGCGTATTTAATTTTTGTCTGACTTTGTTTTGTTTGCTAATTAATAAATATTTAATATTTATCTGTTTTTTTCTTTTCTTTTCTTTGTTTGGTTTGTTTTATTTTTCAGTTATGAAGGTTGCATTGTATGAGCAGAGTGAGAAACCTTCTTCTGCCCTTGAGTAAGTTCATTTCTTTTATTTTATATATTTTTTTTAAGCAAATGCGATTTTTGATCTGATTTCAAATATATGTGTGTCACTTTGTATTTGGGCATGAACTGGTGATAGAATTTTCTTCTTCTATAGTTGTGCGGCACTTTCTTCTTCTTCTGTTTTTTTTTTTTTTTGGTTTTCATGTATACCGCAAGGAGCCGGCATCACTTTCTTCTTTAATTTTTTTAATTTGTTTGTAAAAAAAATTGGTTTTTTAAAATAATAAAAAGAAAAGTTAATTTTTGGTTTTTCTATCAACAAAAAAAAAAATCATTCTTTTTCCTTTTTTTTTTTTTTTAAAAAAAAAAAGATTAATAGAAAACTAGTTTTTCTTTTTTTTATTTTTTTCTTTGTTTTTTTTTAAAAAAAAAAAAATTGTTTTCGAGGAAGCTATTAGCGGCCACTTTTTTAAATGGATGTTAATAATAATTTTACTTTTTTCTTTTTTCGTTTTTTTTTATGTTTTCAAAATTTCTAGTTTTTATTTAAAAAAAATATATATCATTTTCATTAGTAACCACTAATAATAAAACTATTAGCGGCCACTTTTTTATATGGCCGCTAACAATATTTTTACTTTTTTCTTTTTTCGTTTTTTTTTTTTTTTTTTTTTTTTTTTTTATGTTTTCAAAATTTCCAGTTTTTATTTAAAAAAATCATTTTCGTTAGGAACCACTAATAATAAAACTATTAGCGGCCAAAAAAGTGGCCGCTAATAATTGATTATTAGCGGCCACTTTTTTATATGGCCACTAATATTTTTACTTTTTTCTTTTTTCTTTTCTTTTTTTTTTTTTTTTTTATTTATGTTTTCAAAATTTCCAGTTTTTTTTTTTTAAAAAATATATATATATATATATTTTTCATTTTTATTTTTTTTTTTGTTTTTCTTTTATTTTTTTAATTTGTTTGTAAAAACTAATTTTGTTTTTCGAGAATTTGGTTTTTTTTTTAAAATAAATAAAAAGTTAAGTTTTGGTTTTTCTTTCAACAAAAAAAAATCGTTCTTTTTCTTTTTTTCTTTTTAAAAAAAAAAATTAATAGAAAACTAGTTTTTCATTTTTATTTTTATTTTAAAAAAAATTGTTTTCATAATTAATGCATTATGGTAAATCAGATGGTTTATCAATCATATTAATCGATCAAACTTTCATTGTGTGAAGTCTGAGCAGTCGACTTCTATCACGATCGATCAAATGATCTATCGATCATATTGGTCTATCAAGATCGATCGAATAATCTATCGATCACGATCGATCGGATAATTTATTGGTCATATTTATTGATTAGGATCGATCGGATGATCTATTGGTCCTATCGATAAATTACGATCGATTGGATGATCTATCATAATCGATCAGATGATCTATCGATCTTATGGATCTATCACGATCAAGCAAATGATTTACCATGATTGATCGGATGATCTATCGATCTTATTGATCTATCATGATCGATCGGATGATCTACCATGATTGATCGGATGATCTATCGATCTTATTGATCTATCATGATCGATCGGATGATCTACCATGATTGATCGGATAATCTATCAATCCTATTAATCGATCGGATGATCAATCAATCCTATGGATCTATCATGATCGATCAGATGATCTATCGATCCTATTGATCATCATGATCGATCAGATGATCTACCATGATTGATCGGATGATCTAACGATCTTATTGGTCTATCATGGTCGATCGGATGATCTATTAATCCTATTGATTCTATTGATCCTATGATCATGTTATGATCGATCGCACGTTAGATCGAACCTATAACTGTGTCAAGTTTGATTGATCGGATTTTCTTGTCGCAATAGATCGGACCGATGCACTAGGATGAATTAGATATTTGATCAAACCTTCACTTGTGTCAAGTTTGATCGATCATTCGATCTTATTATGATCGATTAGACATCCAATTGTATACATTTTTACATTTTACACATCAGTAATTAGTGACAGATATTATATTGATCCTATGACCCATCCTGTCATAATCGATTGGAGTAGTACTTATTAGGATCAATCGCACGTTAGATCGAACATTCACTATGTCAAGTACGATTGATCGAACTCTATCACGATCGATCGGACTAATTAATGCACTATGATCGATCGGATGGTCTTATCGATTATGTTGATCGATCACGATCGATCGGATGATCTATCGATCCTATTGTTCGATCACGATCGATCAGATGATCTACCGATCCTATTGATCTATCACGATCGATCGGATAGGATCGATACTATCACGATCGATTGGATCGATACTATCAAAATTGATTAGATGATTTATCGATCCTATGGATCGATCACGATCGATGGGATCGATCCTATTGATCGATCAGATAGGATCGATACTATAACGATCGATCGGATGATCTAACGATCCTATTGATCGATCACGATCGATCGGATAGGATCAATATTATAACGATCGATCGGATGGTCTAACAATCCTATCGATCGATCAAATTATCTATCGATCCTATTGATTTATCACGATCGATCGGATAGGATCGATACTATAATGATCGATCGGATGGTCTAACAATCCTATCGATCGATCAAATTATCTATCGATCCTATTGATCTATCACGATCGATCGGATAGGATCGATACTATAACGATCGATCGGATGGTCTAACAATCCTATCGATCGATCAGATTATCTATCGATCCTATTGATCTATTATGATCGATCGGAAATGATCGATACTATCACGATCGATTGGATGATCTAACGATCTTATTGATCGATCGGATGATCCAACGATCCTATTGATCAATCATGATCGATCAGATGATTTATCGATCCTATTGATCTATCACGATCGATCAGATGATCTATCGATCATATTGATCGATTACGATCGATCGGATGATCTATCAATCATATTGATCTTTCACGACCAATCGGATGATCTATCGATCCTATTGATCGATCACGATCGATCGGATGATTTAACAATCCTATTGATCGATCACGATCGATCGGATGATGTAACGATCCTATTGATCGATCACGATCGATCGAATGATCTAACGATCTTATTGATCGATCACGATCGATCGGATTATCTATCGATTCTATTGATCTATCACGATCGATTGGATATGATCGATATTATCACGATCGATCAGATAGGATCAATACTATCACGATTGATCGGATAGGATCGATACTATCACAATAGATCGAATGATCTATCAATCCTATTGTTCGATCACGATCGATCGGATGATCTATCGATCCTATGGATCGATCACAATCGATCGGATGATTTATTGATCCTATGGATCGATCACGATCGATCGGATGATCTAACAATCCTATTGATCGATTAAGATCGATCGGATGATCTAACGATCCTATTGATCGATCACGATCGATCGGATAATTTATCGATCCTATTGATCTATCACTTTCGAAGGGATGATCTATCGATACTATTGATCGATACAATCACGATCGATCGAATGATCTATTAATCCTAATGATCGATCACGATCGATCGGATGATCTATCGATCCTATGGATTGATCACGATCGATCAGATGATTTATCCATCCTATGGATCGATCACGATCGATCAGATGATTTATCCATCCTATGGATCGATCACGATTGATCGGATGATCTATCGATCTATCACGATTGATCGGATGATCTATCGATCTTATCGAACGATCACGATAGATCGGATGATCTATCGATCTTGTTGCTCTATCACGATCGATCGGATGATCTATCAATCTTATCGATCGATCATGATAGATCGGATGATCTATCGATCTTATTGCTCTATCACGATCGATCGGATGATCTATCGATCTTATTGCTCTATCATGATCGATCGGATGATTTATCGATCCTAGTGGAGTAGTCTGATCGATCGGATGATCTATCGATCCTATTGATCGATCACGATAGATCGGATGATCTATCGATCCTATTGCTCTATCACGATGGATCGGATGATCTATCGATCCTAGTGGAGTAGTCTGCTCGATCGTGATAAAACAATAGGATCAATAGACCATCTGATTAATCATTATGCATTAATTAGTTCGATCGAATGTCCAATCAATCCTAATAAGTACGAGTCCACTAACAATTGTGGTACTTTCTGTACTGAGGCATTGGTTCGATCTATTGTGACATGAATGTCCGATCAATCAAACTTGACACAATTATTAGTTCGATTTAACGTGCGGTCGATCATGACATGATCGATAGAATCATCCAATCGATCTTGGTGTATTACTCCGGTCAAAAAAACCAATTTTTCGGGAAGAAAAAAACTAAAAAAATCAAAAGTTAAATTTAAGAACAAATTAAAAACATTAAAGAAAAACGAAAAAAGATTTTTTATTTTTTATTTTTTTTTTTATTTTTTTTTAAAAAAACAAACGAAAAAGAAAAAAAAAAAAAGAAAAACCTGTTTTCTATTAAATTAAAAAAACAAGAAAAAAATGATTTTTTTTTTAAAAAAAATAAAAAATTAACTGAAAATGAAAAAAAACCAATTTTTTTGAAAAAAATTAAAAAAATTAAAGAATAAAGAATAAAAATTAAAAAACGAAAAAGATTTTTTTTTTTTTTTAAAAAAAACTGAAAATTATGAAAACAATTTAACAAAAAGGATAAAAGAAAAACTTGTTTTCTATTAAATTAAAAAAACGAAAAATAATAATTTTTTTTTTTTGAGCTTGGGGGGAGGGGGGGGGGGGGGGGTGGGGGGGCTATTGTCCCGCGCCCGCCATTTCCCAAGACTCAGAAACTTTTGGTTTTATTTATTTTTATTTACTTAATTTTTGTTTCTTTCTAGAAGTCTCCCTATCTCTCCTTTCTCTCTCTCTCTCTCTCTCTCTCTCTCTCTCTCTCTCTCTCTCTCTCTCATTTTTTCTTTTTTGTGGACAGAACCTCTCTCTCAGCTTTCTCTCTTTCGTTACTCTCTCCCTCTCATCTCCATTCTCAATCTCTCATCTCTCTCTCTTGCTCTATCACAGGCACTGTCGGCCACCGCTCTCCGTCACCGGTAGGTCCTCTCTCTAGCTCTCTCACTCTCTCTGATCTTTTTTACTCAGATCTAAAATCTCTTCAGCCTTCCAAAAAGCCTCAAATGGGGTTCTCTTCATGCTCTCATCAAAGGTCTCTTCCAGAATACTTCTTATGATTTTTTAGTTGAATTGCGTATTTAATTTTTGTCTGACTTTGTTTTGTTTGCTAATTAATAAATATTTAATATTTATCTGTTTTTTTTTTCTTTTCTTTTTTTGGTTTGTTTTATTTTTCAGTTATGAAGGTTGCATTGTATGAGCAGAATGAGAAACCTTCTTTTGCCCTTGAGTAAGTTCATTTCTTTTATTTTATATTTTTTTTTTTAAGCAAATGCGTTTTTTGATCTGATTTCAAATGTATGTGTGTCACTTTGTATTTGGGCATGAACTGGTGATAGAATTTTCTTCTTCTATAGTTGTGTGGCACTTTCTTCTTCTTCTTTTTTTTTTTTTTTTTGGTTTTCAGGTATACCGCAAGGAGCCGACATCACTTTCTTTTTTTTTTTTTTTTTGATGATGTATTTGTATTTAGTTTTATTTATCACTTAACATTGTTGCGAGGATGTCTGAGAAAGGCTTCGTTAAAGACAAAGGTAGAAATGCATTGATTGCTTCAGATGATGTGCATAATATAGGAGTTAGAACACACACACACACACACACACACACACACACACACACACACACACACACACACACACACACACATATATATATATATATATATATATATATATATATATATATATATATATATATATATATATATATATATATATATATATATATATATATATATATATATATATATATATATATATATATATATATATATTTTCAATTTTTTAATAGTATTAGCGGCCACACATGTGGCCCCTAATAATACCCGACTGTTTTAACTATTAGCGGTCACATACGTGTCGCCGCTAATAGTCTAGTATTAGCGGCAATTTTAGACTCAGTTAACAATTATTAGTGGCGGATAAAATTACTTTTAGCGGCGAACTTGGTGGCCGCTATAAAACAATTATTAGCGGCGAGCAAAAAAAGTGGCCGCTAATAGTCTTTAGCGTCGGACTATTAGCGGCCAAATTATAGCGGCCAAAAAACATCATTAGCGGCCAAATTTGTTGGCCGCTAATGATCAAATTTTTTGTAGTGTATGTTCCTGCGACCATGGCGGAAGGCATATACATTTCCCAAATAGCTGAATCATTGACGAAGTTACGAGATGAATGCAAAGCAGAAATCAGTAGTTGATTAATAGAAGTATCATTTGAAGTATTATCATCAAGCCGTGAGCTTGTGGAGGGATAGCCCTTTGAAGTGCTATAGTATTCTTGTCTCAGTTACAAAATATTCAAGCTCATAACAAGTGGTATCAGAGCTGTGGTCTTGTGACCATGGCGGAAGGCACACACGTTTCCTAAAAAGCTAAATCATTGACGAAGTTACGAGATGAATGCAAAGCAGAAAATCAAAAGGTGTCCCAACTGTCTGAATCCTTCAATAAGCATTGGGCGGAAAGTAAGGAATTCCAAACCAAAACAGAAGACAATCTACGTGCAATCCTGGATACATTGACAACATTAGCTCCTGATTATGTTCATCCAAACAAAACTCTAGTTCAAGGAGAAACAAGTTGGGAGAACAGTACCATCAACCTTCCAACTATGGAAGGAGGAGGCATTCATGCAAGATCTGTCAACTTAGATTTCACTAAGTTTGATGGAATTAATCCAACAAATTGGGTCCCCAAGGCTCAACAATTTTTCTCTTTTGGCCAAATCCAAGACAACGAAAGGGTCCCTATTGCTTACTTTCATATGGAAGGGAAAGCCCTTCAATGATACAATTGGTTGATCGAATCTGGATTAGTAAGGAGCTGGAAAGAATTTTGGTAGCCCTCAAAATCAGGTTTGCTCCCTCTGCCTATGATGATCATGCGAAAGCTTTTACTAAGCTGCAACAAACATCAATGGTGGATGAGTATCAATCGCAATTTGAGGTGTTATCAAATAGAATATCGGGGCTAATAGAGGAATTTCGGGTAAGTACCTTTATTAGTGGGCTCAGAGAGGAGGTGAGAATTATGGTAACCATGCTAAAACCAACAGCCCTACCAGCTGCATTTGGGTTGGCTAGGTTGAAAGAACATGAGGTGCTAAGAAGAAACCAAAGTCTAAAAACCCAATTTTGGCCTACCAACTCATCTTACGCAAGACTCTTTGCCCCATCTATTCCTTTTAAGCCATCCGTAAATCACAATCCAGCAGATAACCGCAACCCATATTCCAACCAAAACACCAACTTTCCATATCCCAATAATGCTAATCGAAAAGCCAAATCTTCCCATTATGAGGATTTCCTCTAGCCAAATGCAAGAAAGGAGGGAGAAAGGGCTTTGTTACTATTGTGATGATAAATACCAGCCGGGACATAGGTGTAACAAAATACAAATTGTACCTACTTGAAGGGATGGAATGGGAGGAGAAAGGAGAAATGATAGAGGGGAATGGGCTTTTGGAAATTCAAGAGGAGATGGCACAAGGTGAAACTGAAGATGGAGAACTTCTCGGCATTTTCCTACATGCCTTAGTAGGAGCTCCAACACCTCACACCATGAGATTAATGGGCATAATTGATTCTCAAGAGGTGGTAGTTTTACTTGGCACAGGAAGTACCCATAGCTTTGTGGATCCTAATGTAGCAAAGAAGGCTCAACTACCAGCTGATGGGAAGGGTCAGCTGACAGTAATGGTAGCAGACGACGCTACTCTTTCTTGCCAAGGTCACTGTAAGGCAGTTTTTATTCGTCTACAATGTTATTCTTTCAACACTACTCTTTATCTTTTGACCTTAGATGGATGTGACATGGCTTTGGGAGTGGAATGGTTGAGGCTTCTTGATCCTATTTTATGGGATTTTGTAGGGCTCACCATGAAATTTACTTATCACAACCAAGAAGTAAAATTGCAAGGATTGACACTAGCTCCTGATCTTCTGGACGCAAGGGATACAATTCCAAAGCCAATAGGAGCTGATTGTAAAGGAGTTTGGGTACAACTAATGGGGGCAACTCCAAATCATTCCAAAGCTATGTTGCACCTTGCTATCCAGGAGCTCTTAGAAGAATATGTTGATATTTTTAAGGAGCTTGAAGGCTTACCGCCATTTCGAAGCCATGATCACAATATCATCCTACAAGATGAAGCAAAGCCTACATGTGCAAAAACTTATCACTATCCCTACTACCAAAAAGAAGAAATTGAGAAGCTAGTATGAGAGATGCTGAGCTCAGAAGTCATTTCACCAAGCCAAAGCCCTTATTCCTCACCGGTGTTATTAGTGAGAAAGGTGAATGGGAGCTGGCGGATGTGTGTGGATTATAGAACACTCAACCAGGACACCATCAAAGATAGGTACTCAATTCCAAATATAGATGAATTGCTAAATAAGCTACATGGAGCTGTTATCTTTTCTAAGTTACATCTTAGATCCGGGTATCATCAAATTAGGATGAGACTCGAGGATGTGCCAAAAACTGCCTTCCAGGCACATGAAGGGCACTATGCATTCTTAGTAATGCCATTTGGACTCACAAATGCACCCTCCACCTTTCAAGGGTTGATGAATGAGGTATTCAGACCCTACTTAAGGAAGTTTGTGCTTGTTTTCTTTGATGATATTCTAGTTTATAGTAGAAATATTAAGATCATCTCAAGCATTTAAAGGTTGTCCTAGATGCCTTAAAACAACATCAGTTGTATGCTAAATTTTCAAAATGCTCATTTAGAAGTTTGGAGGTAGACTATTTGGGTCACTTGATGTCGGAGGAGGGAGTTAAGGATGATCTTGCTAAAATTGAAGCCATGCTATACTGGTCGAATCTTAAGACCCCTAAGGCTTTAAGGGGATTTCTAGGCTAACCGTGAACTATTGGAAGTTTGTAAAAGGCTATGGGGGCATTACAGCCCCATAGACAACCCTTTTAAGGAAAAAAACTCCTTTAGGTGGAATGACCAAGCTAAAGAGGCTTTTAAAAATTTAAAAGACATGATGTTCACACCGCTTGTCTTAGGCCTACTTGATTTCACTAAAAAATTTGTGATTGAATGTGACGCTTCTGGAGGAGGAATTTGGGCTGTCTTGATGCAGGAAGGGAGACCTTTAGCTTATCTAAGTTAAGGGTTGAAGGGTAAGAGTATGTTTTTATCAACCTATGAAAATGAGTTATTAGCCTTGGTTATGGCGATCAGAAAATGGAGACATTATATCTTGGGTCAGACCTTTACAATGTGAACAGATCAGCAAGCTCTAAAGTACTTATTAGAGCAAATGGTGGGTACACTAGCACCACATAAGTGGGTTTCCAAATTCGTTGGGTATGATTTCTCAATGGAATATAAGCCATGAAAGGAAAATAAGGGGGTAGATGCACTTTCAAGGGTTCAAAATCAACAATGACATCACAGATGAAGATGCAATTCCAACAGACTAAACTATATGCCATGATATGGCAAGTAATTCAGATTTTGAAGCAAGCACATATGAACTAGGATTTGCAATTTTTTACACAACCCGTTAATCTGACACGGAATTGTAGGGTTAGAGTTTAGGCTAAACGAGTTGACGAGTTGACAGGTTGATCTGTTTATAAACGAGTTGGTGGCTTAACCCACCGGTTGACCTGCCAACCCATTTATGACCCACCAACTTGATTATAACACGTTCATGAACCATCAACCCGTTTAGCTAATCATGACGGGTTTGAGTTGGCGGGTCGACCCAAACCCAACAAGATAACCCGTTTTGTCAACTTGAATATGAACCACAAATGCAGGTACACAGGGGCGGAGCCAGCCCCCCAAAGTTGGGGTGGCCAAATTGAAAAAAAAAAGTTTTAGGGGGGCTAAAATTAGAAAAAATAATAAAATTTGGGGCAAAATTTTAATTTTTTTTAATTTTTTTGGGGAGAACCTAGGCCCCCCCAAGCCCCAAGGTGGCTCCGCCCCTGCAGGTACAAGCAATAAGTACAATCAAAGTTGACTGGCTAGAAGAACTCAAGAAAACTTATCCTAATGATCCTCAACTCTAGGATTTACTCCAGCAATTCCAGAAAGGCGCTCTTGATCTAGTGAAGTTCTACATCTAGAATGGGTTCCTTTTTTACAAAGGACGATTCCACTTGGGCTCCTTGGTGCCAATCCAACATCATATCTTGCACCAATTTCACAATAGCCCTTTAGCAGGTCATATGGGAACTTAGAAGACATATTCTAAAGTGAAGAAAGAGTTTTACTGGCCTGGGTTGAGGAAAGATGTCCGTAAGCACATTCGCGAATGTGATGTTTGCCAACAGAATAAGGTGGAAAACCTCCATCCAGTAGGGTTGTTGCAGCCCCTATCAATTCCGACCCAAATTTGGACCGAGGTAAGCATGGATTTCATATAAGGCCTACCTAACTTGCAGGGGAAAAAAATGTGATTATGGTCGTGATAGACAGGTTGAGCAAGTATGCCCAATTCATTCCACTGTCTCATCTGTACACAATAGGATCTATCGCAAAGCTCTTCCTCGACCATATTTTCAAACTCCATGGATTACCCAAATCCATAGTCTGCGACAGGGATCGCATCTTTACCAACAATTTCTAGAGGGAGCTCTTTCGTCTAAGTGGCACTGACCTCTTAATGAGCTCAACTTACTACCCCCAAACCGACGAATAATTAGAAATCATAAACAGGGGCTTGGAAGGTTATCTACGGAGTTTTACAGAGAACATACCTAAAGATTGGAAGCAGTGGCTCTCACTGGCTGAATGGGCTTATAACACATCGGAGCATACCTCTACAAAGCTCACCCCTTTTGAAGCTGTTTTTGGGTACCCACCTCCACGACTTTTACCTTACAAACCAGGGGCTACCAACATTCAGGCCGTGGATGACAGCCTCAAGAGTAGAGAGTTCATACTCACATTGATCAGATAAAACCTCGAGGACACTCAATAAAAAATGAAGTATTTTGTAGATAAAGAGTGGACTCTCCGAGAGTTCGAAGTGGGTGATTGGGTCTACCTCAAGTTCCGCCCATATAGGCAAATGTCAGTGACTCTCAGAAGGAACCTAAAACTTTCCCGCAGGCACAATGGGCCCGTCCATGTGATTCAGAGGATTGGCATGGTGGCTAACAAGCTTGATCTATCCTCTACATCCTAGATCTACCCGGTGTTCCATGTTTCTAACCCTAACCTTGTGGGCAAGGTCTTCTAAAGCAAAGGAGTGTGTTACGTGCGCCTATGGTCCATTGGTGAAGAAGACGTTTCAGGATGTTGGATGGGAAGCAGTGTGAAGAACAAGACAATGGTCCTTGAAACCAGGGCTCAAGGACTTGTGAATGAAGGCCATGTGGCTTACCTTACAGAACACATTTCAGAGAAGTTCAATTACCCAAGAAAGGCGCACCAGCTGTGAAGGGTTAATTCTAATATTATTGCAAACTGGGGTTTATTTGTATTGTTTTTATTTCCCTAAAACGGTGGAGTCCATCGTATCCTAATTCCCAATTGTTCTGGAACGTGGTTGTGGGCTGGACACCCAGTAGTGTAATGGGTCAGTAAATAGGGCTCGTGGGCTATACTTTCAGTAGATTAAGGGGTAATGGGTTAGTGGGTAGAAGCCACGCACTACTGGCAGTTACCTAAGTCAGCAATTGTAGTTTAATTTCTTTCCTTTATTTAAAATCAGCAGTTGATTAATAGAAGTATCATTTGAAGTATTATGATCAAGCCGTGAGCTTGTGGAGGGATAGCCGCTTGAAGTGTCATAGTATTCTTGTATCAATTACAAAATATCTAGGTTCATAACAAGTTACAGGAAAGCTATTCAAAGTACTCTAACTTGATCCATACAAGAATTAATATTTTAGGCAAAGAGAGTTTAAGAAGTTTCATACCTGGCTACCATCTTCTAAGGATACTTGTCTTGTTTGCAATATGCCAGATTTTACCGTCCAAAACTGCATCCATACTTTTCTCAACACTGAATTTGAACATAAAAGAGACAAATTTTCATTCAAAAGACTTTCCACCTTCATAAAT
Organism: Alnus glutinosa; assembly: GCF_958979055.1. Classification (NCBI taxonomy): domain Eukaryota; kingdom Viridiplantae; phylum Streptophyta; class Magnoliopsida; order Fagales; family Betulaceae; genus Alnus; species Alnus glutinosa. The sequence goes on from NC_084894.1 coordinate 24,806,701, forward strand.
TGGCTCCATATGATCATGATTTCAAATTTTCTTTTGATTTTCTGAACTTCTAGAAATGGTCTTGCGCCAATAGTTTTTCTTGGAGGGCACATATATATAACTGTTCAACAGATCAGGAGGATATCTTGATGGACCAGGTTGATCAATACCAAGATGAAACCAAACTGTTGGATCAGGGTGTATACAAAAATACAATGGCGGCTCTATCTTTTCTTTCAAATACTGTTCAACTTTAATTCTTTCTAGAACAGTTGAAACGAAGCGTCAACCTTTTCTTTCTAGAACATAGACTCTCAACTTCTCTCAATTACTGCCACGTACGTGTGATAGAAAAATCTGGTGGGAGATTACGAACATAACGTTTGTACAAAAGGTCAACCATATATAGTATCCACATGTTTAGTCCGATCCACACCTACCAGATGTAACCAAATTGTTCTTTTGTTTTCTAATTTTCTAAAATCGTACGTCATCACATGTGAAAGGAAAAAAATAGAGAATCAATTCTGGTTTACAATTACTTCAATCAGGTATTAAAATGGACTCAGACGTGATTGAAGTATGCCAAAAAAAAAATAAAAAAATATACTCTCCATTGTCAAATTTCATCTACTTAATTAACAAATTCCAATAGTTAGGGGCGGAGCTAGCACAGGTTTCCTCAAAAAAAAAAAAAAAAAAAAAAAAATCCTAAAAAACAAAATTAAAAATTTTACCAATAATTTTTTATTTTTTATTTTATTTTTTCAATTTTGCCCACCCCTAATCCCAATTGCTGGCTCCACCCCTGCCGATAGTGTAACACGTCACCGATAATAAAATTATGCAATGTGTCTTATTTAAGTCAGTGTTACAGTAACAAATTTTGTTAAGTTATCGGATGGAATTGGCTGTAGAGAATGTGAAAAGTCTATAGGCCCATTGACACTCTTAAAAGACGTCTTTAGAGAGTTAGGAGGGGACACCTTGGCTTATAAAGTACCTAGGTCAAGTATCTCTTGGTGATGTGGGATACTTTAACACGTCTCATCATGTGTGACAACTTTGGCCAAACACGTGTTGAATATCGGGAGGGAAAGACATATCATCGTTCAAGGAACCTGCTTTGATACAATGTAAAAGTCTATTGAGCCTTACTCTTCCACAAAAGACACCTTAGGGAAAGAGATTTGCTTAAGGCTTATAAAGCCCACATTTCAGGTATACCTTGACAATGTAAGACTCTTAACACGCCCCTCATGTGTAGCACTATTGTCCAAGCACGTGTACAACGGGAGGGAAGACCCAACATTAATTGTCCAAAGCCCTGAAATTCTAATACCATGTGAAAAGTCCATGGGCCCATTGATATTCTCAAATGACTCATTGAGAGAGGAGGGGACACCATGGTTTATAAAGTGATTAGGTCATGTTTCTCTTGACAATGTGGAACACTTTAACCGATAATTAATTTTTTTTTTTGGTATAGTTTATATCCATCTGAATTGATGCAGGGGGATCCGTATTAGATGATGCTGAGTTTTCAGATAGCACATTGATGGCGCTGAATTACCTGGAGCAGGTAGATCAGTGCAAGATTGGAAAGAATCGTGATCTAGCCTAATTGGGGCAATTTTCGAGTGCGCTGTAGTATTTTAGCCATAACTTTGGCTACGAGTATCTGATACGTGCATATGACCCCAATTCGGAAAGCTCTCTTCGGCGCGCACGTCATGGCCACCCAGCTATGCTTGGTGCTCCTCGTTTCGAATCCAAAATCCGCTGTTTTCCTTTCCAAAAGCTTAATTTTAGATTTTTTTTTTCCTTTTATGGTAACTTTTCGTTTATCGATTAGGAGGTGATTCTGGGTCCGATTTGGACCAGATTTTTGGCAGACTGTTTATTTTATTCTGTATTTCAATTTATTAGGGTTTTCGCGATTTTATTGTTTTTGATAAAATTCTAAATTTTCAGCTATATTAGCCCGGCTTGTGGGCGTTTTTCGGCAGTTGTTGATTATTGATAATTTTATCGAATTCAAAGTTTGTCTCTGTGTTTGGGATAATTTTTTTGTTTTATTCCTTACAAACTACCTGTTGGTTAACCTACAGAATAATTCTGTCCGGCGTAATGAATTCATTACAGACTGCATTTTTCCTAGTGTGAAAAAAGGGTGCATGGGTGAGAGCCGCAAGGAATCGTTTTCCTAAGTTCCCAACTTCTATTAATTACTGCGCAGAAAAAACTGGCTGGTAGGACGCTATTGACTTGCTACCCTAAAAATCAACATGTTCTTAAAATGACACTGACTATAAGACTATTTATTTGTTGACTATTCGATTTTCAGCGTCAAAATGAAGTAGGCATTTAATTTCTAGAATAATCCTTAAAAGTCAAACAACAAATTAGAAAGAATTTTTGTTGAGATATATGGCCCCGCCAAACTATAAATAGCTACACCGAGCAGTAGGGGCTGCATGGGATCGAGCTAATACAATCATATAACTTGTTTGAAAAACTACAAAAAAATTAGTGATAGTCATTGTAGTGATATGGCTCAGGTAGATTATCGTGGCGAAGTTGGCAGATGGTCTCTTCAGGGGAAGACAGCTCTTGTTACCGGTGGAACCAAAGGAATCGGGTTCGTTTTCTCTGTGTCTAATTTCTCTTTTACTAGCTTTTATTTTTGCTGTTTTTATAGCTTCGCCTTTACAAACGTTTGTAAATATATATATATTTAGGTATGCTATTGTGGAGGAATTGGCAAGGTTTGGGGCGACCGTGTACACGTGCTCTCGAAATGAAGCTGATATTAATAAGTGTCTGCGCGAGTGGGAGACAAAAGGCTTTCGAGTCACTGGTTCAGTCTGTGACCTTTCTTCTCGAGCCCAAAGAATTGAGCTTATAAACACAGTTTCTCATCAATTCAAAGGCAAACTGAATATCCTAGTAAGTCTTTGGTTTTCTTCACTAGCTTATTAAATAAGAAAAAAGTGTTGGGCTTCTCTTAATTAGCTTCTCGTTAAGATTTTGCATGTTTTATCAAAAAAGCTGTTATTAAGGTTTTTTACGGGCTGGTTTTAGATAAACAATGTGGGAACCAACGTTAAGAAACCAACCTTGGAGATGACAGCTGAAGATTTCTCATTGGTAATGAGTACCAACTTTGAATCTGCTTACCACATGAGCCAACTTGCACATCCTCTTCTGAAAGCATCAGGAGCAGGAAGCATTGTTCTCCTTTCTTCTGTTTCTGGACTGCGGTCTATAGGTTGTGGATCTGTTTATGAAGCCACTAAAGGTAATTTACTCGTGCAATCTTATATATATATTCGTTGTTAATTAATTTAATTAAACTTTGTGTAAATTCATGTCCTGTTTTATATATATATATATGCAGGAGCAGTGGACCAACTTACTAGAAGTTTGGCATGCGAGTGGGCAAAAGACAATATCAGGACCAATTCCGTTGCACCTGGGGCGACAAGAACAACTTTAATTGATGATGTAATGTTCTTTTACGATGCTTGTCTATCTGTCTTGTTGGAATGATCGTGCATCTTTCATGAATATATAACCATTCTGCATGCAGTGTATATATATATATATATATATATATATATATATATATATATATATATATATATATATTTCATGCTCTTTTGATGATCATTTGTGCAATCGGTCATAACAAATAAATCTCCCTGACATCACTTGTTTGTTACTATTGCAGCTTAAAAGCAAAGATTTGGAAGCTATATATTCACAGACTCCTCTTCGACGGCTCGCGGAACCAGATGAGATGTCATCTTTGGTAGCATTTCTATGCCTACCTTCAGCCTCATATATAACTGGACAGACAATCTATGTAGATGGAGGGATGACTGTGAATGGATTGCCTACATGTTAATTCGAAATAATGAAGATAGAGAAACAGCACATAATAAAGTACTGAAGCTAACAAGCTTAAGGACAGCTTGTATGATTGTATCTAGCTTTCTAGTATATTGTACGTTGTTTCACGCACTGACAAGATCGGAGTGGTTGTGGGTTGCTTTTCTATGTGCTAGATTTGGAATAGAAAATATTTGTACTTTAGTGCTTGATATTTATAATAAAAATTTGTGATTCCTTTTGTCTTGAAAGACTGAAATAAACTTTTTTCCTTTCATGTATATCACATTGCTGGATCATGACGAACCTAATTTTATGTGAAGAAACTATAAAAAATAAAATAAACAATTTAAGTAGTCCCAACAAAATATTTCATAAAAAAAATTCAAATCTAAGAATACAATCATAATTATTGAGACAATAGTTACAAGCATTATAAAGACAAGAGTTATAAGCACTCAAGAAATAAGAGTTACAATAACTCAAGAAACAAGAGTTACAAGATAATAAATTAGATTTATTGTTGTTAATGTAGAAGTAAAAGAAACTTGTAACGTTCAGATTATTTCTTTATAAATAGAGCCCTGTACACAATCAAATGAATTAAGGAATTAAGATGTACCCAAAGAAAAGACTTTGACGTGTGAATGTAGACTATTCGTTGAATCACCTTAATTCTATGTGTTTCTTTCTTGTTCTCATTTTTTTCTTAAATTATATATTTTTACAATAATTATCATAAAATAAATCAATTGTGCGTAAAAACACCAGAATTTTTGAGAAAAACCTTTTGAACTTGAAAGAAAAAAAAAAAAAATCATGGGAGAGCTCTAATATGAACTAGACCACTATAATAAATTTGGTTATAACAAATCAAGTTTCCACCTAAAAGTTGAGAATTATACTAACAATGTAGACAAGAAAATGAATTACCTTTTTGGAATTTTCAACGCAATTTTCTGATGAAAAACTAGCTACGAACTCAATCAAGTTAACCATGGTGGAAATGCTAATCCTAATCTCTCAAATTCTTCATGATTTTTGTGCTCCACTTAAATTCTAGAGGAAATCCATCTCTCTTTCCTCAAGCTTTCTCATAGGAGAAATCCTTATTTTTTCCCTCACTCTTAGTTACTCATGTAAATAAACTTACGGTTCACCAAGACTCAAAATTAATAATTATACACATATAAATACATATATATGTGTGTACATATGTGTCTGCGTATATTATGGTATTCAACTTCGTAAACCAACCTAACAAATCTCCTCTCCCAATCCATGAAGGAGAACATGTGTATTGTAAACAATCAAGTTATTGAGCACAATATAGCCTTTAATGGCTTATTCAGAGTGGTGGAAGTAAATGTCTAATACTCAACCACCCGTAACTTCTTGTGTTCTTTTTTTTATCTTGTTTCTGCTTTTATTCTTATATTTTAGATTTTTAGACAAATCTCAACTTTTACTATATTTTTGTTCATGTTAAAGTAAATGTTGAAACTTTCTTAGATCACAAAATCAAAACGGATCAATCTGACTGGGGTGGGGAGTTTCACAACTTGCATACTAGTATTTCAATCGCCTACCATATTTCTTGTCCCAATGATTACCAACAAAACAGGTCTGTAGAACGTAAACACCATCACTTGATTGAATCTTACTCTTTTAGCCGCTGCTTCGATCTATTCCTAAGATTTATTGGGATGAAGCTTTTGTCACTACTTCTTATCTTTTTTTTTTTTTTCCTTTTTTTTTCTTCAAGTATTTTATTTGGAGAACACTCAAAACTTAGTCTATATAAAGGCATCCAGTCTATGCGTTTTTTAAATTCAATTTTGAAATATTAATAAAATTTCTGTCTTTTAGAGTTGAGAGCCCCTTCTATAAGGATGGACTGTAAAAGTGATGTTTTACAGCTTTTAATAAAGAGTTAACACATCATCTAAAAGACTAAAATAAAATATGCATGAAAACACAATCATAGGAAACTTTCTCCCTTTCAAGAGCCCAACCGGCCTTAAAAAACCAACACCTCCTTAGCCCCATGTCGCCGCTGGATTCTACCGAAGGCCACCGCCATCATGGATGGAGTTTTGCCGTCAAAGGAGAAACTTGGCAAGATTTCCAATTTCCAGTCCCCCACAGTAATGAGAAACCTCTGATTTTCACCAAATAAAAAACGTAGAGACCAGATCTGCGCCGGCGAGGGAGAGAGAGACCTGGCGAAGGAAAGAGAGATCCGGTGAAGCCCAAGATCCGGCGAGGGAAAGCGAGATTCGGTGAAGCCCGAGGTCGGGGTTGGGGTCAAGGTCGGCGACGGGGTGGTCAGCGATGTGGGGGTCTGTCCGATAGATCCGAGAGACGGCACTCTTTGTCGTCGCTCTCACTGATTTTCCGACGGTGTCGTGGCTGGAGGACCGTCCGTCAAAGGCCTCGTCCATTTCCGCCATTTTCCGCTCTTCAGCCCCTCTTGGTCGAATCTCCGACCAGTGCCCATAACAGATTTAGAGGTTGGGTGTGGCATGGCAGTGCTTCCAAGATCAACCTCCCGTGTTGCCGTCAAAGGTAGGGCTGAGCATGGGGCGGGGGGGGGGGGGGGGGGGCGGGGATGCCCATTTTTTGGCACCGCCCCGCACCCCTGCGGGTTGCGAAAATCGTACCCGCAAATCGCACAAAATGGGGAGAACCCGTGGGGTGCGGGGTGGGGGGTGCGGGTTATGCGGGGATATGCGGGTTTAATACCTAGATCTAGAAAAATGATAAACCAAACCAAAGGTAGATTTTCTCAGGAACCAAACAAGAAAATCAGATTCAAACAAAATCAGATTCAAACAGGAAAATCACAAACAAATCACAACAACCAGACTCAAACAAATCACGAAAAAGGGATGAGAGGCCAATGACCTCAGGATCGGCGACTCGGCGAGGCCTCTTGAAGCGAACGTCGACGATCTTCCCACCGTTCCTGGTCTCGCCAACCCTGACGTTCCCACCGTTCATGACGTTCCCACAGAACCGGTGACTCAGCAAGGCCTATCGACTTCCATATTTCCATTGGAGCAGATGCAGCACGACGGAAATCGTGAAGAAGAAGAAGAAGAAGAAGAAGAAGAAGAGGGGAAGGGTGTGGCGCTAGGGATTAGGAAGAAAAGAAAAGAAAAAATGGGAAAAAGGGGGGGGGGGGTGGCGGCTCTGCTAGGGTTAGTACTTAGTAGAGTATATTTTTTTTTAACTGTGCGGGGCGGGGCGGGTCCCCGGGTTTTTTTAAACCCCAACCCGCCCCGCCCTGCACGGGTATATCAATTTTTGACCCGCACCCGCAAAAAATCACCTAAAATCCGAGATTTTAGGGGCGGGTTGGGGAGGGGGATTCGGGTATTTGATCAGCCCTAGTCAAAGGCCTCCTCCAGCGGCGGCGTTTGGCGAATTCCGACTTTTGGGTGGTTAGGCGCAAATCCAATAGGTCTGTAGAAAGGGGAAAAATTGTATTTGATCCAGTGGTTTCAGGTTTATTTTATATATATTATATTTAGTGTTTTCAAATGATGTATCACCTATTAGAGGCCGTAAAACTAAATTCTTATGGCCCATCCTTATTGAAAGTATTCTCTTTAGAGTTATACCCTATTTGCTTCTTTATGACTTCCTCTTCCTTATTCATTATTTTATCTCTTCTTGAGTTCTCTTTTCGATTTTCAATTCTTAATTTATGCTATTATCATATATTTTCAGAACAATCATAGTCCTGGGCCGCGTCACCTGCTTCCCTCTGTTACATCCCATAAATCTCCATTTGAAATTCCTTTATCGTCAAACCCCTATGATTACAATTTTCTCAAGACTTTTGAGTGTGCATGCTGTTGGCCTCACCTCATGGCTCACGCCTTTCAATCGTCACAAACTCGATTTTCCGTCAACCTTCATCATTGCTCGAGAGGAAGTTTCTTCTTCTCGACTGACACTTGTTGAATTATAGAACTGTATAATTAATTCAACGGGATTTTGTATATTTCACTTGATCTACTACATGGTAATTAAACACAATTAACCTATATATAAAAAGGAAAAATGGGTACACTGATAGCTCATTGTAGATAGCCCCCAATTTGTTACACTTTACCCTCTTAGGGTGCGTTTGAAATTGTGATTTCGTAGAGAAAAAATGCGATTTTAAACCAAATCGCAAAGAATGAATCGTTTGGAAACTGTGTTTTTAAAAAATTGCTATTTGAAAATGCAGAAAAGTACTTATTCAAATCGCAGGCAATGTGGTGTTTTTTTGAAAACACAGTATTTTAAAAGGCTAACCTACGATTTTAAAGGCCAAACTGTGATTTTGCCAAACGCTAAATTGTATTTTTAAAAATCATTTTTTTAAATCGTACATTTTAAAATCGCACTTTTTTAAATTGCAAACCCAAATGAACCCTTAATGTTTCGTTTAAATATTTTCAATTGGAACTCTCCATTAGTACTCTTTGATATGATGTTAAAATGGACGGAAACTAGCTTGCGGATGTAACTTACATGTGCAAACTTTTTCTTCAAATATTCAAATTACCCTTAAAAAAAACCGGAAAATTCCACTTTTAATTTCTAATCTTTTATCATTTTTGCAATTAGGGTATCTATTTTTAAAAAAGTGTCAATTTAAGGTATTAACTTTTCATTTTTTTTTTCAATTTTAACACTGTTATAATTTTCTTTAAATCCTCTTAAAATTCACAAAATACCCCTTATTTTTTTAAGGAATAAAGAAAAAGGAAAAAAACTTGCAAAGATTTAGGTGTTAGTCAGAATTTAATGAAATTTGCAAAAATATTCATGCCTAAATCTTTGAAAAATTATATAATTTTTTTTTTTTTAAAAAAAAAAACACGTGTATTTTGAAAATTTTAATAAAATTTAACAAAAAATTCTAACGGAAGGTTAAAATTGAAAAAATTGAAAGATAGATACCCTAAATTGACGTTTTTTAAATATGGATATCTTAATTGCAAAAGTGATGAAAGATTAAGGGTTATAAGTGAAGTTATCCCTTAAAAAAAAAAAAACAAAGAAGTTTAACTCCTAAAATTGGGATATTTTCAGTATTTTTCTTTTTTGAAGAAAAAAAGGAAGACTTGCATATGCGCGCGGATCACATGCATCATTTCTTGTTCATTAATCTAGTAGCATAAAAACTTGTACATATATATATATAGTGCCAATTTCAAAGTAATGGTAGTTGGAAGGGTTCAAATATCACAAACGCCGGGATGGAACTAGCATTTGGAGTTTTGGGTCGGTAAAACTAAAAAATAAAAAAATTTGGTGGGAGGTAAAATTCTAATTTTTAAAGGATTATAAGAGTATTTTTTTTAAAAAAAAAAATCTGTAGAAAACATGGTGACTCCCCAAGCTAATTAGTTATTTTCTTTTCCTTTAATTTCTCCGTTCGTCTGTCTTTTGTTTGAGCTAGGTTTCGTCTCTTATATAGTATGGGTTTTGTAGCTAGCCTCCATAGTTTCCTATTTATTAGTAAATTCTCTTGCTCTATGTAGTCTATGGCTTAATTAGAACCCGTTGCTTTTTTATGCTGTGTAATACAAATTTCTGCTTTTATATATATTTGCTTTGCTAAGTTTTGTTAATCACTATATATGTGTTGTGAGTAGGTATGCTATTGTGGAGGAATTGGCACAGCTTGGAGCGACCGTGCACACATGTTCTCGGAATGAAGCCGATTTGAAGAAGTGCTTGCATGACTGGGAGGCGAAGGGCTTCCGAGTCACTGGTTCAGTCTGTGACCTTGTGTCTCAGCTCCAAAGAGAAGAACTTATAAACACAATTTCTCATCAATTTCACGGCAAACTCAATATTCTTGTAAGTTGATCTTTGGTGGTCGATCTCCTTTACTTATTAAGAAAAAAAAATGTTGTTCTTCTGTTAGAATGATAATCAAATCTAAAACAATTGTTTTGTTACTTCAAAAAATTAAATTAATAAAAAAAATGCTGAATTAATCATTTCTAACAAGAAACTTTTGTGGTACGGTTCTAGATAAATAACGTGGGAACCTGCATTCTTAAACCAACCACAAATGTGACAGCTCAAGATTTCTCATTCATCATGGGTACCAATATTGAATCTGCTTACCACCTGAGCCAGCTTGCGCACCCTCTTCTCAAAGGATCGGAAGGAGGAAGTATTATTCTCCTCTCTTCTATTAGTGGATTGTTGTCAATGGGTGGTACATCCCTTTACGGAGCAAGTAAAGGTATGTAATATATATATATATATATATATTCAATTTTATGGAGTCGGTAGGGATCGAATTCATCATCTCTATCTCTAATACTATATTAAATCGCTATTTATTTTTAAAAGCTTAAACTGATAAAAATATTGTCATGTTTTATGCAGGAGCAATAAACCAACTTTCTAGAAGTTTGGCATGTGAGTGGGCACGAGACAATATCAGGACCAACTGCATTGCACCTGGAGTGATAACAACTCCTTTAACGGAGGATGTAAGTGCATTTGACTTTTTTTTTTTTTTTGCAAAGAAGTGCATTTGACTTGTCGGCATACATATTAATCATATGTAGTCTTTTTGTTTTGTTTGTATTTGTATTTTTTGTTCTTTCTTTTAAATTCTTGTGCTTACTTCCTAATATTACTATTACTATTATTATTACTATTACAGTTCTTAGTCAATGGGAAAGCCTTGGAAACTATAAATTCACGGACTCCTATTGGACGAACTGGGGAGCCAAAGGAGGTATCATCCTTAGCAGCGTTTCTTTGCCTTCCTGCAGCCTCTTACATAACAGGACAGACAATCTATGTTGATGGAGGGATGTCTGTCTATGGATTCAATCCCTAGTTGCAGCAGTTTTGAATAAATTATCCAACTCCAATTATTCCTTCTATGTATTTTTATATTTGTTTTTATCTCATAATAATAAGCTTCAGCAGAGGTAAATGTCTTTGATTTTGTCTTGACGGGACTGAAATAAATTAATTTGTTTCCTCCTGTAATCCTATTTATCATATTGTTGGTCACACCGCAGCTGTCTTCTGTGAATATAAAAGAAAAAAAAAAAAAAAATTCCAACCGAACAATTTCAGCCATTCCCAAAAAATTATTCTGAGCAAAATTCTCAAGCTAATTAAGAACACAATTCAATCATAAAGAAAATCAATATTCAAATAGAAAACTTTCAAGAAAAATCCACTATCATATCATAAAATATGATACAATATCTTCTCAATTGTTTATACTCAAAAGTTGAAATCTACACTGACAATGGACATAATATATATATTCAATTACCTCTCTAGAAATTACAATGCAATTTTCTCACCAAAAAAAAAAAAATTCCGATTCATTGAAGTCAATATTGTACCCGAAGAAATTCGATGCTATAGTAACCATATATATGCATGCTGAAATCGCCAACCTAAGCCACTAAAATCTTAGGGAAAATAATGCCTTTTTTCATTCTTGTTTACTCAATCATGTGAAAAATATGTGAGTCGGGTTTGATGGAAAATGTTGGAAGCGTTTTAAAATCATCTAGCTCATGCATGTTTCATGCATGGGACATTATCCGTTGATCTTTGATTTTTTTCTTCAGCCAATTTGGCTTAGCTAGGTGCTGTAAAAAAACATTACATGTGTGCTGTAGTTTCATTCAATAATCAAAATTTTATTTTACTTTTTCTCTCTTTCTCGTGTAAAACTTGGAATTAATAACTCTCAGATATATATTAGAAAAGTACATATTTTGAAAGCAAAATCTTGATATTCAAGAGTTTGACTTTCCTTCCGTACGATCTAGGTTTCTTCTCGAACATTCAACCTTTCCTGTCGAAAGAAGGTTAAAGGAGTTTTAACTTAATTGTGGGACCTTATGTTTTATTTAACCACTAGGATAACTCCTAGGTCTAATTTCCAGAGCTTTAGTATTTTTAAGAGCCTCACCAAATTTTATTAGTTAAAATAATTAAAAATTATTTTTCTCTATTATTATGAGCTACTTTTTTAAAGCATTTCCAGCAGCCCATTTTAACTATTCATTATTACTATTTAATTTAAATAATTTTTTTTTCAGATTTTTCTATTATTTCTCTATTTAATCTTTTTTGAATGTTTATCTTTTCCTAACGGTGAACATATACGTGTGAAAAAAAAATGATAAATTTTATAGTTTTTTAATGATTTGGTGAGTAAATAGTACTTATCAAAATTAGTAAGTATTGTTCACTCACCAAATTTTTTTGGTTAAATTGGTGAGACTGTTGAGAATGGTTTTTTTGCGTTTTCTTTATATTATCTCACCTAAATAGTTAAAAAGCTATTTTGGTGAGACTTCTAAGAATGCGGTAATTCGTTTAATAAATAGTGTTGGACTTTTTAATTCGTTTTGATGCTATGTTCATCTTGTTGAAGAAGATCAGCCTCGTTGGCTTGTGTGGCCGAAACTGCAACACCGATGCTCAAATCACTCAGTACTCATAGGTACCTTTTTCGGCTTGTTGAGAGCCTAGCTTCCAATCGACCTCAAGCTCGATTGGAGTTTTTTAATATTTTTTTACTAAAAAAATTAATATTAAAATTTTAGTACAATTTTGACTTTGATCTATTTTTCACATTCTAAATAGAATGTTTGTAGTATTACATATATTATGTTTACTATGTTAGTATTTATATACTACAACTATAGAATCTTATACACACACACACACACGAGCAAGCTAACGATATGAGCCGAACGAGTCGAGTACGTCGAACTTATACAAGCTGAGCTCACGAGCTTTGTCTGAGCCGAGTTGATTTTATACGAGTACGTCTCATGTTATATACGAGTAAATTATTCTGTTCACGAACAACTCATTTACTTTTCAAACATATACTGAATCGAGTTTAAGCGAGCTGAGTTCAAGAGCAGCTTGGCTTCTAACACTATTAAAAGCAACCGATAAATCAACAACTTGGACTATTGAAGGTGCGTTGTCTCAAAAGAAAAAATAAAATACAATTGTGGAATGTATTAATTAATACATTTACTCGACAAGATATATATTGGACTAATGGTGTATATGATGCCACATCATTTAAACCAGCTGATATCGTGAATCCTATCTCATAGAGTGAATGATAGAGTGATGCTACTCTTTATAACTATTTTATACCGTGTTTTAAATAGCTTCTTTTTATGTCTGTCACTTTAAAAAAAAAAAAAAATGTCACTTAGAATACGCCAAATTAACCGGGTAAATGGATAGGATCCATTTCATTATAAGAAAACGGAGAAATGTTCTTATAACTATAAATATGATCTCCACCGAGCGTTAGAGATATACGGCATGCGAGCTATTTTTAACATATAACCAGTACGTTTAAAAAGCTACGAAAAATTGTGGCGGTCATAATTGTAGTGATATGGCTTAGGTAGATAATTGTGGCAAAGATGGTAGATGGTCTCTTCAAGGAACGACGGCTCTTGTTACTGGTGGAACCAAAGGAATCAGGTTCTTTTCTTTCTGCTCTCTCTTTTAATGGCTTTTATTTTCAGATTATGAAAAGCAAAAATATGTTTGCTAATTGAAGATATAAATACCAAATGGAGACCTTTGTCTCCAACAGCTCGCCTGAGACCAACAGAACCTACTGGAAATTTGCCGGCACGACTAAATCTCGCCGGAGAACACCACAGATCTCCAGGAACGTCGCCGGACAACTCAAAAGTTGGCAGAAAATACCACAAAAGCCGCTGACAACCATGAAAACCACCATTAATGGTTGAACGTCGCCGATGAACACAACAGAACCGCTGGAAACTCAATGGAGATAACCAGACGCCGCCTCAAACGATCTGAAACTGCCGGAGCGAATGCGAACTTGCCGGGGACACCAACTAGGATCGACAAAGAGCCAATCTACAAACACTCACTGAGAACCATCGTGAAAACGCACGGAATTTTTTTTTTTTTTTTTGAAAGAATGGCAGGGAAGACGCCAGATTGTGGAAAAGGAAGGGAACTCTCCTCCTTTCATGCAGTGCCTCTCATGCTGGGATTTTTTTTTTTTTTTTTTCATCTGGTAGTGTTATGGGCCTGGAAATCTGAGAAATAAATTGTAATCGACATAATGATAAATGACAATGAAAAATAACAATTTGACACTTCAAGGAGTCAATCCTTCCTCTCACTTTAACACACGGTTAAGAGATGAGTCATTTCACTTAAACACACGGTAAGAGATGAACCTTGGATAATTTTCTGGTTACCTTCATTGATAATCAAAGCTGAATTTAAATATAAGAGAGATGCTAAATTAACTAATTAACTACCCACTAAACCCATCACATAATAACTACCAATTATGTTGATACAGTTTCCGGTATGGTGTGAATCTGCACGTTCTTCTGATGTTCTTCACCCTTTTCAATAATTCAGCAAAACAACAAAAACTAGGGACCCTTCCGGGGATCCCGCTCCGATGCCTAAATTAGCTTCTGTGATAAAATAATGCTCTGTTCATAAAAACAGAGTCTTAGTTTATACCTGGGGTATGTGCTTATTTATAGGCAAACAGGTGGAGTCAAAGCTGGATTAAAATTCCTGCTCCTTATCGATCTAGAACTGCTGTTAGAGTTCTAATCAAGATCTAGAATTGATGTCAGAGTTCTAATTGGACTCTGATCCTTTATTAGACTTCTAATCTGATATCTTTATTTAGACTTCTGATCTGATCATTCTTCTTATTTGATTGGACCATGAGTCCTATCCTAATTCAACCAGGGATAGGACTGATTTCTCTAGAGTTGTTGTTAAATGTCTATTTCCTCCTTAGATCGGGTTGAGTGGAACTTATCCCCAACAGTTACCCCCCCAATTCCCTAATCCAAAGCTTGCTTGAATAAAGAGAATTCCATGTCAAAGGAAACCCGAGCTTTGTCTCCTTCTGAAAACCTGCTAACCTGCAAAACCTGAGGGTTAAATCTTACCCCCCATGACCTTCTTGTTTTTCCTTAGGGTTTTCTCCCTGTCTCTTGGAATGGCTAGCTCCTGGAAAACCCGAGGGTTAAATCTGACCCCCCATTACCTTCTTGTTTTTCCTTAGGGTTTTCTCCATGTCTCTTGGAATGGCTAGCTCCTGGAAAATCTGAGGGTTAAATCTGACCCCCCCTGGCTCTCTTTATTTCTTTCTCTCGGCAAGGATTGATCCGAGAATGCTTTTTTTTGTTGCTCTCGGATAGGACTGATCCGAGAGGTTTTCTTTCTTCTCTTGGCTAGGATTGATCCGAGACTCTCGGCTAGGACTGATCCGAGAGGTTTTCTTCTTGCTTTCGGCTAGGACTAATCCTAGAGATTTTTTTTTCTTACTCTTGACTAGGACTAATCCGAGAGGTTTTTCTTCTTACTCTCGGCTAGGACTGATCCGAGAGGCTTTCTTCTTTCTCTCGGCTAGAACTGATCCGAGAGGTTTTCTTCTTCCTCTTGGCTAGGACTGATCCGAGAGGTTTTCTTCTTTCTCTCGGGGAGGACGGATCCGAGACTCTTGGCTAAGACTGATCCGAGAGGTTTTTCTTCTTACTCTCGGCTAGGACTGTTCCGAGAGGCTTTCTTCTTTCTCTCGGCTAGGACTGATCCGAGAGGCTTTCTTCTTCATCTCGGCTAGGACTGATCCGAGAGGTTTTTCTTCTTTCTCTCGACTAGGACTGATCCGAGAGGCTTTCTTCTTCCTCTCGGCTAGGACTGATCCGAGAGGTTTTATTCTTTCTCTCGGCTAGGACTGATCCGAGAGGTTTTCTTCTTGTCTCGGCTAAGACTGATCCGAGACTCTCGGTTAGGACTGATCCGAGAGGTTTTCTTCTTGCTTTCAGTTAGGACTAATCCGAGAGGCTTTGCCTTGCTCTCGGCTAGGACTGATCCGAGAGGCTTTGCCTTACTCTCGGCTAGGACTAATCCGAGAGGCTTTCTTCTTGCTCTCGGCTAGGACTGATCCGAGAGGCTTTTGCCTGCAAAAGAAGCGACATCAACGGGTTCCCGGTCCCTAGACAGGGAACACTCCGATGCTTAAGTCAGCTCTATTCTTTTATTCTGAAAATACTTATTCCCAAAATCTGGAGAATTTTCTGTCTTTTATTATAACTAGTCTGAGTTAAAAATAAAAGTCCAGTTCTTTGCAAACATAAATGCTAAAAATAAAAGTCTAGCCTGAAATTCCCGAGAGTCCTTTCTACTTGATCACGGGCAGATTCTGCTGTTGCCTTGGCTCTCTACGCCGTGGGCTTCTGCTTCCTCGGTCCTCTCTTCTTTCTATGTCATCTCGGGGATCATTCTCCTGATCCCTTTCGTTTGGCTGAGGACGGTATCGGGGATAATAATCCTGTGGCTGCTGATCTCGGGGCTGATAGTCCTAATGATTCCGAGGCCTGTTATTTCCTGGCTGGTTCCGTTTTTTTCCCGAGAACCGAACCAGCTTGCCATTCTTTATGAATTCTTCTATTAACAACCTTAGGGTTACGCACCCCTCGGTGTAATGACCTGCTTGTTTATGAAAATCACAATACTTGCTTGCATTCCTGTAAGGAGGATTACCTGGTATCTTTTGTGGTTCCCAAAACACCGGATCTCTTTTGATCTCCATAAGGACTTCTGATATCTGGGCATTGAGAGGTGTAAAGTTATAATTTTTGAACTTCTTTACCTGTCTCTGCTCTTCCCCATCAGCTTTTTTGAATTCTTTCCTTTTCTTTTCTGGGGCTGTTGGTTGGTCTGGCTTCCGGAACGTGTGTTCATCACCATGTTGGATCTTTTTTTTTTTTTTTTTTTTTTTTTTTTTATGAGGAACAAATAATCGTTTCCCACAGACAGCGCCAAACTGTTGGTACAGTTTCCGGTATGGTGTGAATCTGCACGTTCTTCTGATGTTTTCTTCACGCTTTTCAATAATTCTGCAAAACAACAAAAACTAGGGACCCTTCCGGGGATCCCGTTCCGATGCCTAAATTAGCTTCTGTGATAAAATAATGCTCTGTGCATAAACACTGAGTCTTAGTTTATACCTGAGGTATATGCTTATTTATAGGCAAAGAGGTAGAGTCAAAGCTGGATTAGAATTCCTGCTCCTTGTCGATCTAGAATTGCTGTTAGAGTTCTAATCAAGATCTAGAATTGATGTCAGAGTTCAATTGGACTCTGATCCTTTATTAGACTTCTAATCTGATATCTTTTTTTAGACTTCTGATCTGATCATTCTTCTTATTTGATTGGACCATGAGTCCTATCCCAATTCCACCAGGGATAGGACTGATTTCTTTAGAGTTGTTGTTAAATGTCTATCTCCTCCTTGGATCGGGTTGAGTGGAACTTATCCCCAACAAATTACATAATAACCACTAATTATTAAACTACCCATTACCACATAATTGACCCACTAACATTACACTACCTACATAAACAACATCTGCATAATAACTACTACATTACACTAATGTCTTGCACTAGCCTAGCCACTGCCACTTCTTCCACACACGTCTTCTGCACAAAGCTCATAACAATCATGCCCATAACAGGTAGCATACCCAACCAGAATGTCTTTCTTCGGCTTTGAGATCCAAACTCGTAGTTCCCTGGTTGCTGGAACAAAGAAAGTGAAAGCCCACAAAAAATTCACACACCATTCTTCACACGATCAGACACAAATCGTGGGTTTGCAATGGAGAACGAACTCACACAAGAAATCGTGGGTCAGACACAAAAATTCACACACCAAGCCCACAAGAAGAACTACTGCAGTCAAAAACACAAAAGTACATATGTAGACTTATTCATACGTGGATTTGTAGGTGATAGATGTGAAGATCAGACAGAAATCGAAGAAAAAAAAAAAATTCCACATGATCGAAATTGGCGTTTGCCTAAAGCTTTGATACCATGAAAGAAAATATAGAGCTAAAATAAAATAAAGTGAAATAATAGAAAAAAGAGACATGGATTTTACGTGGCTCGGTCTATGACCTACGTCCACATGATAAAACTCAAAGGGCTACATTATGCTCTTATTGCTTGATCAATTTACAGTACAAATGATTCATATTTATAAAGATATAGAGAGAATACAAAATAGTATGTAGAGAGAATATAATCAAATACAATTAATGAGTATTAAATCAAATCCTCCAATATATGGAGAGTACCGTAATATACAGTATCAATATATTCTCTAACAGGTGGAAATGCAAATCCTAATCTCTCAAATTCTTCATGATTTTTGTGCTCCACTTAAATTCTAGAGGAAATCCATCTCTCCTTCCTCAAGCTTTCTAATAGGAGAAAATTCTTTCTTTTCTTTTTTTTTTTCCCCCTCACTCTTGTTTACTCATGTAAATAAACCTACGGCTCACCGAAGACTCAGAATTAATAATTATACACATATAAATACATGTATGTATGTATATATGTGTTTGCGTATATTATGTATTCAACTTTGTAAACCGACCTAACATATCTAGATCTCCTCTCCCAACCCATGAGGAGGAACCTATGTATTGTAAACAATCGGGTTACTGAGCACATGCAATAGAACCCTTAATGGCTTACTTGGAGTGGTGGACATAGGTGTCTAACACTAAATCACCTGTAACTCCTTGTGTTCTTTGCTCTCTCTTATTTTTGCTTTTATATATTCTCGTATTTTAGATTTCTACACAAACCGCAACACTTACAATATTTTTGTTCATGTTAAAGTGTTAATGTTGAAACTTTCTTTGATCGCAAAATCAAGGCGGAATCTGACTGGGGTGGGGAGTTTCGCAACTTGCATACTAGTATTTGAATCACCTACCGTATTTCTTGTTCCAACGATTACCAACAAAACAGGTCTGTAGAACGTAACCACCATCACTTGATTGAGTCCTACTCTTTAGAGCCATTGCTTCTATTCCTAAGATTTATTGGGGTGAAGCTTTTGTCACTACCTCTTATCTTTTTTTCTTTTTTTTCGAGTATTTTATTTCGAGAACACTAAAAACCTAGTCTATATAAAGGAATCCAGTCTATGTGTTTTTTAAATTTAATTTTGGAGTATAAATAAAATTAATTTCAGTCTTTTAGAGTTATAACCTATTTGCTTTTTTAGGGCTTTTTATTTCCTATTCATTATTTTATCTCTTCTTGAGTTTTCTTTTTAATTTCTGTTATTATCATATCTTATCAGAACAATTATATTTCTGGCCCGCTTCACCTGCTACCTCCTCCCTTCTGTTACATCTCATAAATCTCCGCTTGAAATTTCCAATTTTCTCAAGACTTTTGAGTGTGCATGTTGGCCTCACCTCATGGCTCACGCCTTTCAATCGTCACAAACTCGATTTTGGGTCAACCTTCATTATTGCTCGAGAGGAAGTTTCTTCTTCTCGACTGAATTATAGAACGAGATTTTGTATATTTCACTAGATCTACTACATGGTAATTAAACACAATTAACCTATATATAAAAAGGAATATGGGTACACTGACAGCTCATTGTAGATATATAGCCCCCAATTTGTTACACTTGACCCTCTTAATGTACCATTTATATATTCTCAATTGGAACTCTCCATTACTCTTTGATGTTAAAATGGACGGAAACTAGCTTGCGGATGTAACTTACATGTGCAAACTTTTTCTTCAAATATTCAAATAACCCTTAAAAAAAAAGGGGGAAAACTCCACTTTTAATTTCTGATCTTTCATCATTTTTGCAATTAGGGTATTCATCTTTAAAAAATGTCAATTTAGAGTATTTATTTTTCAATTTTAACACTTCGTTATAATTTTATGTTAAATTCTCTTAAAATTCTTAAAATACTCCTCATTTTTTGAAGGAATAAAAAAAAAAAAAAAATTGCAAAGATTTAGGTGTTAGTCAGAATTTAATGGAATTTGCAAAAATATTTATGCCTCAATCTTTGAAAAATTTTAATTTTTTTTTTTATATATAAAAATACGGGTATTTTAAGAATTTGATAGAATTTAATAAAAAATTCTAATGGAGGGTTAAAATTAAAAATAAAAATAAAAATTGAAAGATAGATACCTTAAATTGATACTTTTTAAATATGAATACCTTAATTGCAAAAGTGATGAAAGATCAAGGATTATAAGTGAAGTTTTCATTTTAAAAAAAGAAAGAAAGAAAAGGAAAAAAAAAAAAAAAAAAACCAACGAAGTTGATTAGTTGAGAGGTGGCCAGTTACCAGCCTCAAAATAGTTTTTTGGATGGCCAAATCACCCCATACGGTAGTGGCTGGCTGGGGTGGTCTGACCACCTGATCTTTCTTTCTCTCTCTTAAAAAAAGTTTGTTGTAATTTTTTATTTGAAGGACAAATGAGAAATTTTAACTCCTAAAATTGAGATATTTTCAATTTTTTATTAAAAAAGTGAGACTTGCATATGCGCGCGGATCACATGCATCATTTTTTGTTCATTAATCTAGCAGCATGTCGCGGATCACATGCATCATTTTTTGTTCATTAATCTAGCAGCATATCGCGGATCACATGCATCATTTTTTGTTCATTAATCTAGCAGCATATCGCGGATCACATGCATCATTTTTTGTTCATTAATATTCTAGCAGCATATATATATATATATATATATATATATATATATATAGTGTCAATTTCAAAATAATGGTACTTGGAAGGGTTCAAATATCACAAACGCCGGAATGGAACTAGCATTTGAAGTTTTGGGTCGGTAAAATTAAAAAAAAAAAATAATAATAAAAATAATAAAAAATGGGTGGGAGGTAAAATTATAATTTTTAAAGGATTATAAGAGTATTTTTTTTAAAAAAAATAAAATAAAAATCTGGAGGAAACATGGTGACTCCCCAAGCTAATTAGTTATTTTCTTTTCCTTTTTTTTTTTAAAAAAAAAAATACATGCTTCTAAAAATGTTGCTTATTAGTTATTCCAATTAAAAGTTTTTGATAGACGACATGAATAACTGTTCAACAAAGGCGGCTATCTAGATGGACGAATTTGATCAACCGTACCTACAAGTTGAAATTAATTAATTGTTTTATCGCTATTTAATTTTCTTTTAATGGGAGATCGTATGTCAAAAAAGGGTTGCGTCAAATGTTAACCCCCTTCCCCATCTAGAAAAATAAACGTCTTACTTCTCTAATCAATTAAAGAACTTTCGTTGTTAATGCATGGCCCCGCCAAACTGTATATAAATATCTCCACGTACAGAGAACCAGGGACTGCATCCGAGCTATTATCATCATATATAGAACCTGTTTGAAAAGCTAAAGCACTAGTGATAATAATTATTAGTATTTGAGGTGGTCGTTGTAGTGATATGGCTCACGTTGATAATCGTGGCAGAGATGGTAGATGGTCTCTCGAGGGAACGACAGCTCTTGTTACCGGTGGAACCAAAGGAATCGGGTTCTTTTTTCTCTCTGCTCTATTTACGTATTCTTATTAATTAAAACTTTAAAAATAAATAATGATTTAATTACAGTATGTCATACGACTTCACAAAATTAATTTCATCGTTCGTCAGTCTTTTGTTTGAGCTAGCTTTCGTCTCTTATATAGTATGGGTTTTGTAGCTAGCCTCCATAGTTTCCTGTTTATTAGTAAATTCTCTTGCTCTATGTAGTCTATGGCTTAGAACCCGTTGCTTTTTTTATGCTGTGTAATACAAATTTCTGCTTTTATATGTATTTGCTCTGCTAAGTTTTGTTAATCACTATCTATGTGTTGTGAGTAGGTATGCTATTGTGGAGGAATTGGCACAGCTTGGAGCGACCGTGCACACATGTTCTCGGAATGAAGCTGATCTGAAGAAGTGCTTGCGTGAGTGGGAGGTAAAGGGCTTCCGAGTCACTGGTTCAATCTGTGACCTTGTTTCTCGGCTCCAAAGAGAAGAGCTTATAAACACAGTTTCTCATCAATTTCACGGCAAACTCAATATTCTTGTAAGTCGATCTTTGGTGGTCGATCTCCTTTACTCATTAAGAAAAAAAAAAATGTTGTTCTTCTATTAGAATGATAATCAAATCTAAAACAATTGTTTTGTTACTTCAAAAAATTTAATTGATAAAAAAAAAAAATGCTGAATTAATCATTTCTAACAAGAAACTTTTGTGGGACTGTTCTAGATAAATAACGTGGGAACCAGCATTGTTAAACCAACCTCAAATGTGACAGCTCAAGATTTTTCATTCATCATGGGTACCAATATTGAATCTGCTTACCACCTGAGCCAGCTTGCGCACCCTCTTCTCAAAGGATCGGGAGGAGGAAGTATTGTTCTTCTCTCTTCCATTAGTGGATTGTTGTCAATAGGTGGTGCATCCCTTTACGGAGCAAGTAAAGGTATGTCGTGTGTATATATATATATATATATATATATATTCAATTTTATGGAGTTGGTAGGGTTTGAATTCATTATCTTCGTCTCTAATACTATATTAAATCACTATTCATTTTTAAAAGCTTAAGCTGATAAAAATATTGTCATGTTTTATGCAGGAGCAATAAACCAACTTTCTAGAAGTTTGGCATGTGAGTGGGCACGAGACAATATCAGGACCAACTGCGTTGCACCTAGAGTGATAACAACTCCTTTAACGGAGGAAGTCAGTGCATTTGACTTTTTTTTTTTTTTATTTTAGCAAAGAATTGCATTTGACTTGTTGGCATATATATTAATCATATGTAGTCTTTTTGTTTTGTTTGTGTTTGTATTTTTTGTTCTTTCTTTTAAATTCTTGTGCTTACTTCCTAATATTACTATTACTATTACTATTACAGTTAGTCAAAGGGAAAGCCTTGGAAACTATAAATTCACGGACTCCTATTGGACGACCTGGGGAGCCAGAGGAGGTATCATCCTTGGTAGCATTTCTCTGCCTTCCTGCAGCCTCTTATATAACTGGACAGACAATTTATGTTGATGGAGGGATGACTGTCTATGGATTCAATCCCTAGTCGCAGCAGTTTTGAATAAATTTTCCAACTCGATCCAATTGTTCCTTCTATGGCTTTTTATGTTTGTTTTTATCTCATAATAATAAGCTTCAGCAGAGGTAATTGTCTTTGATTTTGTCTTGACGGACTGAAATAAATTAATTTGTTTCCTCCTGTAATCCTATTTATCATATTGTTGGTCACAACGTAGCTGTCTTCTTTGAATATAAAAGAAAAATAAAAATCCAACTGAACAATTTCAACCATTAATTCCCAAAAAATTATTCTGAACAAAATTCTCAAGATAATTAAGAACACAATCCAATCATAAAGAAAATCAATATTCAAATAGAAAACTTTCAAGAAAAATCCACTATCATATCATAAAATATGATACAATATCTTCTCAATTGTTTATACTCAAAAGTTAAAATCTACACTGACAATGGACATAATATATATAATCAATTACCTCTCTAGAAATTACAATGCAATTTTCTCACCAAAAAAAAAAAAATTCCATTTCATTGAAGTCAATATTGTACCCGAAGAAATTCGATGCTATAGTACCATATATATGCATGCTGAAATCGCCAACCTAAGCCACTAAAATCTTAGGGAAAATAATCCCAAGTCTCCATCTCCTAACCTAGCCTTTTTTCATTCTTGTTTACTCGATCATGTGAAAAATATGTGAGTCGGGTTCGATGGAAAATGTTGGAAGCGTTTTAAAATCATCTAGCTCATGCATGGGACATTATCCGTTGATCTTTGTTTTTTTTTTTTTTTCAGCCAATTTGGCTTAGCTAGGTGCTGTAAAAAAAAAAAAATACATGTGTGCGGTAGTTTCATTCAGTAATCAAAATTTTATTTTATTTTTTCTCTTTCTCGTGTAAAACTTGAAATTAATAACTCTCGGAAAGCCACCAAGCTAGTGTAGTGTGCAACTTTTTTCTTTTTAGTCGTCATCAATATATCCTCTCAAAATATTACAATATACCCCATTGTCAAAGCCTGGCCTCAAACTATTGATTGAGTCGATGTCCTCAACCAAACTATCAAAAATTATTAATATCTCTTAATGCTAGCAAAAAGACAAAAAATTACCTTAATTTTTTTTTTATTTTTTTGACAATAAAATAAAAATTCCCTTATAAATTATAAAAACAAAAAAAAAATGAATAACTAAAAATTTAAATTTTTTTTTTTAAAAAAAAAAAAGTGAAAAACTTGAAATAAAATTAAAAAAGAAAGTTGCATGCAGGGGCTGGTTCGGCCACATGGATGGCATGAATTCCCATCAGAAACTCGTAGGCTCATCGTTTCAAAATTGAAAATGGCGGCATGTTGGTGAATCTGTCTTTGATCTCTCGATCATCTCTCCAGCATTTGTAGTACTCCGTAAATAAATACTTTTATTCAAACGATAATAGTAATTTAAAAGGGAAATGCTAGTGTTCCCACCAGCATCCTACCTCCATCCCACCAATCCTAAGTGATTGGTTTTTTTTTTAATTTAATAAATTTATTTTCAAATTTTTGCACTTAGGGGTAGTGGGATGGGGTGAGATGCTTGTGGGAATACTAGCATTTCCCAATTTAAAAACCAAAAACTCGATCTTATTTTAATTCACGTAAAAAAATAGAAATAAAAAAGAAAAGAAAAAGGTTTCCGACAAACTGTTATAATCCTCTAATTAAAACTCTCAAAAATATATTAGAAAAGTACATATTTTGAAAGCAAAATCTTGATTTTCAAATGTTTGACTTTCCTTCCGTACGATCCCGGTTTCCTCTCGAACATTCAACCTTTCCTGTCGAATGAATGAAGGTTAAAAGAGTTTTAACTTAATTGTGGACCTAATTGTTAAGTATCTCCCTTTCTTAATGCGTTTTTTGAGAGTGAGTAAGGTCCATGAATTTTTACATGGTATCAGAGCAGGTTCCTTTGACAATGATGGGCATTTCCCTCCCGTTATTAAACACGTGTTTGGCCAAAAGATGCCACACGTGAGGAAGCGTGTTAAAGTATCCCACATTGCTAAAATTTCATTCACCTGTGCACTTTATAAGTCATGGTGACCCCTCCTCTCTCAAGGCGTCTTAGAGAGAGGATTGGGCCTTCCCTCCTGCTACCACTCTGATGCAATACACGTGATTGGACAATAGCACCACACGTGAGGGGGCGTGTTAAGTATCCCCCTTTCCTAAGACGTCTTTTAATTGAGAGTAAGTAAGGCCCATGGACTTTTACACTTATGTTTTATTTAACCACTAGGGTAACTCCTAGGTCTGATTTCCTGAGCTTTAGTATTTTTAAGAGCCTCACCAAATTTTATTAGTTAAAATAATTAAAAATTATTTTTCTCTATTATAATGAGCCACTTTTTTGAAGAATTCCAAGCAGTCTAACTATTTTAACTATTCACTATTACTATTTAATTTAAATAATATTTTTTCAAATTTTTTTTTATTATTTCTCTATTTAATCTTTTTTGAATGTTTATCTTTTCCTAACGGTGAACATATTCGTGTGAAGAAAAAAATGACAAATTTTATAGTTTTTTAATGATTTGGTGAGTAAATAGTACTTATCAAAATTAGTAAGTATTGTTCACTTACAAAATGTTTTTGGTTAAATTGGTGAGACTATTGAGAATGATTTTTGTGCGTTTTCTTTATATTACCTCACCTAAATAGCTAAAAAGCTATTTTGGTGAGACTTCTAAGAATACGGTAATTCGTTTAATAAATAGTGTTGGACTTTTTAATTCGTTTTGATGCTATGTTCATCTTGTTGAAGAAGATGATCAGCCTCGTTGGCTTGTGTGGCCGAAACTGCAACACCGTTGCTCAAATCACTCAGTACTCATAGGCACCATTTTCTGCTCGTAGTTAGAAACCTTGTCACACGATGCCTTAATTTTTGGATCTTATTTAACGTAACCGTTTAGGAATAAGATCTCTTGTCACACGTTTTTGTATTTAACCGTAAAAAGCTGCGGTATGCGAGCTATTATCATCAGCATTAAAGCTTCTCCCTTTCTAAATTTTTGGATCAGGATGTCTAAGAGACGTACGGCACCTGGTCTGGGGGGCGGCTGGATTTGAGCCAATTATGTTTAATTATATTCACGTTGGCACTTCTAAAGCAATTATGGTTGAATTTGAGCCGAGTTGAATTTGGGATTGCTAGATTCAGCTCGAGCTCGAACCGAGTTTTAAAGGTTTGTTCAAATTCGACTTGTTAAGAGCAGAGCCTCCAATCGAGCTCAAGCTCGATTGGAGTTTTTTAATATTTTTTACTTTAAAAAATTAATATTAAAATTTTAGTACAATTTTGACTTTGATCTATTTTTCACATTCTAAATGGAATGTTTGTAGTATTACATATATTATGTTTACTATGTTAGTATTTATATATTACAACTATAGAATCTTATATATACACACACACACACGAGCAAGCTAACGATACAAGCCGAACGAGTCGAGTACGTCGAACTTATACAAGCCGAGCTCACGAGCTTTGTCTGAGCCGAGTTGATTTTATACGAGTACGTCTCATTTTATATACGAATAAAATATTTTGTTCACGAACAACTCATTTATTTTTCAAACCAATACTAGATCGAGTTTAAGCGAGCTGAGTTCAAGAGCAGCTTGGCTTCTAACACTATTAAAAGCAACCGATAAATCAACAACTTAGACTATTGAAGGTGTGTTGTCTCAAAAGAAAAAACAAAATAAAATTGTGGAATGTGTTAATTAATACATTTACTCGACAAGATATATATTGGATTAATGGTGTATATGATACCACATCATTTAAACTAGCTGATATCGTGAATTCTATCTCATAGAGTGAATGATAGAGTGATGCTACTCTTTCTAACTATTTTATACCGCGTTTTAAATAGCTTCCTTTTATGTTTGTCACTATAAAAAAATAAAATGTCACTTAGAATACGCCACATTAACCGGGTAAATGGGTAAGATCCATTTCATTATAAGAAAACGGAGAAATGTTCTTATAACTATAAATATGATCTCCACCGAGCGTTAGAGATGTACGGCATGCGAGCTATTTTTAACATATAACCTGTACATTTAAAAAGCTACGAAAAATTGTGGCGGTCATAATTCTAGTGATATGGCTCAGGTAGATAATCGTAGCAAAGATGGTAGATGGTCTCTTGAGGGAACGACGGCTCTTGTTACTGGTGGAACCAAAGGAATCGGGTTCTTTTCTTTCTGCTCTCTCTTTTAATGGCTTTTATTTTCAGATTATGAAAAGGAAAAATATGTTTGCTAATTGAAGATTTGGTTGAGTGAGATCATGAGAAATGGTTGTATTTACACGACTTCACGTACTGTCCTAAATTTCATTAATTGTTCATCTGTCTTTCTATTGGCAAGCTCTTGCTGTATGCAGCGCATGGCTTAGAACCCGTTGCTTTATGATGTGTGATACAAAGTTCTGCTTTTATATTTGCTCTGATAAGTTTTAGATATTTATGTGTTGTGATTAGGTATGCTATTGTGGAGGAATTGGCTGGGCTTGGGGCTACTGTGCACACCTGCTCTCGGAATGAAGTCGATATTAATAAATGCGTGCACGAGTGGGAGGCAAAGGGCTTCCAAGTTACTGGTTCAGTCTGTGATATTTCTTCTCGGCCCCAAAGAGAAGAGCTTATAAACACAGTTTCTCATCAATTTCACGGCAAACTCAATAGATCTTTGGTTGTCGATCTCCTTTACTCATTAAGAAAAATGTGTTGTGTTTGATGAAAAAAAAAAAGAAAAAGAAAAAAGGCTGAATTAATTAGTTATTTCTAACAAGTACTTAACTTTATAGATAAATAATGTGGGAACAACTAGTCATAAACCAACCCTAGAGGTGACAGCTCAAGATTTCTCATTCATCACGGGTACCAACATTGAATCTGCTTACCACCTGAGCCAGCTTGCGCACCCTCTTCTCAAAGGATCGGGACGAGGAAGTATTGTTCTCATTTCTTCCATTGGTGGATTGTTGTCAATAGGTGGTGCATCCCTTTATGGAGCAAGTAAAGGTACTTAATTAATATATATATATATTCAATTTTATGGAGTTGGTTGGGTTTGAATTCATGATCTCGCTGTCTCTGATATTATATTAAATCACTATTTATTTTTAAATGTTTAAGTTAATAAAAATATTGTCATGTTTTATGCGCTCAGGAGCAATAAACCAACTTTCTAGAAGTTTGGCATGTGAGTGGGCACGAGACAATATCAGGACCAACTGCGTTGCACCTGCAGTGATAAGAACTCCCTTATCCGAGGATGTAAGTGCATTTGACTTGTTAGCATATATATTAATCATATGTAATCTTTTTGTTTTGTTTGTGTTTAATTGTATTTTTAGTTCTTTCTTTTAAATTCTTGTGCTTACTTCCTAATATTACTATTACTATTACTATTACAATTACAGTTACTCGAAGGGAAAGCCTTGAAAACTATAAATTCACGGACTCCTATTGGACGACCTGGGGAACCAGAGGAGGTATCATCCTTGGTAGCGTTTCTCTGCCTTCCTGCAGCCTCTTACATAACTGGACAGACAATATATGTTGATGGAGGGATGACTGTCTATGGATTCAATCCCTGGTCGCAGTAGTTTTGAATAAATTTCTCAACTCCAATTACTCCTTTGTCTTTTATATGTTTGTTTTTATCTCATAATAATAAGCTATAGCAGAGGTAATTGTCTTTGATTTTGTCTTGACGGACTGAAATAAATTAATTTGCTTTTTCCTATAATTCTATTTATCATATTGTTGGTCACACCGCAGCTGTCTTCTGTGAATATAAAAGAAAAAGAGAAAAAAAAAAAAAACCAACCGAACAATTTCAAACATTAATTCCCAAAAAATTATTCTGAACAAAATTCTCAAGCTAATTAAGAACACAATCCAATCATAAAGAATCAATATTCAAGTAGAAAAGTTTCAAGAAAAATCCAGTACTATCATAAAATATGATACAATATCTTCTCAATTGTTTATACCCAAAAGTTGAAATCTACACTGACAATGGACATATAGTCAATTACCTCTCTAGAAATTACAATGCAATTTTCTTACCAAAAAAAAAAAAAAAAATCCGATTCATTGAAGTCGTGCCCGAAGAAATTCGATACTATAGTACCGTATGCAAGCTGAAATCGCCAACCTAAGCCACTAAAATCTTAGGGAAAAAAATCCCAAGTCTCCATCTCCCAACCTAGCTTTTTTTCATTCTTGTTTTCTCGATCATGTGAAAAATATGTAAGTCGGGTTTGATGGAATATGTTGGAAGTGCTATAAAATCATCGAGCTCATGCATGTTTCGTGCAAGGGACATTATCCATTGATCTTTGTTTTTTTCGGCAATTTGGCTTAGCTAAGTGCTGTAAAAAAAAAAATTTACATGTGTGCTATAGTTTCATTCAATAATCAAAATTTTATTTATTTTTTTCTCTCTTTCCCGTGTAGAACTTGGAATTAATAACTCTCGGAAAGCCACCAAGCTAGCTTAGTGTGCAACTATTTTTATTTTAATCGTCAACAATATATCCTCTCAAAATACTACAATCGATATACACCATTGTCAATGCTCTCAAACTATTGATTGAGTCAATGTCCTCCTCCAAATTATCAAAATTGTCAATCTCCCTCAAGGTTAGCAAAAAGACAAAAAAAATTAATAAAAATTCCCTTATAAATTCTAAAAACAAAAAATGAATAACTAAAAATTAAAATGATTTTTTTAAAAAAAAAAAAACTCAAAACTAAAAATAAAATTAAAAAAGAAAGTTGCATGCAGGGGCTGGTTCGGCCACATGGATGGCCTGAATTCCCATCAGAAACTCGTAGGCTCATTATTTCAAAATTGAAAATGGCGGCATGTTGGTGAATCTGTCTTTGATCTCTCGATCATCTCTCCAGCATTTGTAATACTCCGAAAATAAATACTTTTATTCAAACGATAATAGTAATTTAAAAACCAAAAACTCTTATTTTAATTCACGTAAAAAAATAAAAATAAAAAAGAAAAGAAAAAGGTTTCCGACCAACTGTTATCCTCTAATTAGAACTCTCAAATTAGTATATGTCAAATTAAGATGTTTTCAAATCAAATCCACTTTTAATTTCTTAACTAGTATATGTCAAATTAAGATGTTTTCAAATCAAATCCACTTTTAATTTCTGATCTTTTATCATTTTGCAATTAGGGTATCTATTTTTAAAAAGTGTCAATTTAGGGTATCAATTTTTCGATTTTTTTTTTTTTTTTTTTTTCAATTTTAACACTGTTATAATTTTCTTTAAATCCTCTTAAAATTCTCAAAATACCCCTTATTTTTTTAAGGAATAAATAAAAAGGAAAAAAATTTGCAAAGATTTAGGTGTTAGTCAGAATTTAATGAAATTTGCAAAAATATTCATGCCTAAATCATTGAAAAATTTTATAATTTTTTTTTTAAAAAAAAAAAAAAAAACACGGGTATTTTGGAAATTTTAATAAAATTTAACAGAAAATTCTAATAGAAGGTTAAAATTGAAAAAATTGAAAGATAGATACCCTAAATTGACGCTTTTAAAATATGAATATCTTAATTGCAAAAGTGATGAAAGATTAAAGGTTATAAGTGAAGTTCTCCCTTAATAATAATAATAAAAAAAAAATAAAAAAAAAAAAGTTTAACTCCCAAAATTGGGATATTTTCGGTATTTATTTTCTATTTTTTTTTTAAAAAAAAGGAAGACTGGCATATGCAGATCACATGCATCATTTTTTGTTCATTAATCTAGCAGCATATAAATGTATATATATATGGTGCCCATTTCAAAATAATGGTAGTTGGAAGGGTTCAAATATCACAAACGCAAGGATGGAACTAGCATTTGGAGTTTTGGGTCGGTAAAACTAAAAAATAAAAAAATTTGGTGGGAGGTAAAATTCTAATTTTTAAAGGATTATAAGAGAATTTTTTTTTTAAAAAAAAAAATCTGTAGAAAACATGGTGAGTCCCCAAGCTAATTAGTTATTTTCTTTTCCTTTAAAAAAAATATGGGCTTCTAAAAATGTTGCTTATTAGTTATTCCAATTAAAAGTTTTTGATAGCCGACATGCATAGTACTGCTCAACAAAGGGGCCATCTAGATGGACGGAATTGGTCAACCGTACCTACAAGTTGAAATTAATTAATTAATCGGTAATCAAAGGCAAATTTTCAATTCCATTTCACTTCTCTTAAAAATATCAAATAAAAAATATTTTAATTTTTTTACACTTTTTACGTCACATCAATAATTTTTTATTACTTTTTAAATAATAAAAAAAAAAAAACACTACAAAACAAATTTTTTTCACTTTTCTATAAAACATTTTCAAATTTTATACACATCAATCATTTCTTACTACTATTTAAATAAATATTCCATTACACAATTACTTATCAAACAACTTCTTAATTTTCTTTTAATGGAGATCATATGTCAAAAAAGGCTTGCGTCAAACGTCTTACTTTTCTTCTTATGTATATTTGACTATAATTTTTTTTTTTTTTTTTTGTTCGAATCAAAGAACTTTCGTCGTTACTGCATGGCCCCGCCAAACTGTATATAAATATCTCCACATACAGAGAACTAGGGACTGCATCGGAGCTATTATATATCATCATATGTAGAACCTGTTTGAAAAGCTAAAATACTAGTGATAATAATTATTAGTATTTGAGGTGGTCGTTGTAGTGATATGGCTCAGGTTGATAATCGTGGCAGAGATGGTAGATGGTCTCTCGAGGGAACGACAGCTCTTGTTACCGGTGGAACCAAAGGAATCGGGTATTTTTTTTTCTCTCTGCTCTATTTACGTATTCTTATTAATTAAAACTTTTAGAATAAATAATGATTTAATAACAATATGTCATACAACTTCATAAAATTAATTTCATCGTTCGTCAGTCTTTTGTTTGAGCTAGCTTTCGTCTCTTATATAGTATGGGTTTTGTAGCTAGCCTCCATAGTTTCCTGTTTATTAGTAAATTCTCTTGCTCTATGTAGTCCATGGCTTAGAACCCGTTGCTTTTTTTATGCTGTGTAATACAAATTTCTGCTTTTATATATATTTGCTCTGCTAAGTTTTGTTAATCACTATATATGTGTTGTGAGTAGGTATGCTATTGTGGAGGAATTGGCACAGCTTGGAGCGACTGTGCACACATGTTCTCGTAATGAAGCTGATCTGAAGAAGTGCTTACGTGAGTGGAAGGCAAAGGGCTTCCGAGTCACTGGTTCAGTCTGTGACCTTGTGTCTCAGCTCCAAAGAGAAGAGCTTGTAAACACAATTTCTCATCAATTTCACGGCAAACTCAATATTCTTGTAAGTCGATCTTTGGTGGTCCATCTATTTTACTTATTAAGAAAAAAAAATGTTGTTCTTCTGTTAGAATGATAATCAAATCTAAAACAATTGTTTTGTTACTTCAAAAAATTAAATTGATAAAAAAAAAAATGCTGAATTAATCATTTCTAACAAGAAACTTTTGCGGGATGGTTCTAGATAAATAACGTGGGAGCCAGCATTGTTAAACCAACCCCAAATGTGACAGCTCAAGATTTCTCTTTCATCATGGGTACCAACATTGAATCTGCTTACCACCTGAGCCAACTTGCGCACCCTCTTCTCAAAGGATCGGGATGAGGAAGTATTGTTCTCATTTCTTCCATTGGTGGATTGTTGTCAATAGGTGGTGCATCCCTTTATGGAGCAAGTAAAGGTGCTTAATTAATATATATAATATATATATATATATATATATATATATATTTATATATATATATTATATTCAATTTTATGGAGTCGGTCGGGGTTTGAATTCATAATCTTTCTGTCTCTGATATTATATTAAATCACTATTTATTTCTGAAAGCTTAAGTTAATAAAAATATTGTCATGTTTTATGAGCTCAGGAGCAATAAACCAACTTTCTAGAAGTTTGGCATGCGAGTGGGCACGAGACAATATCAGGACCAACTGCGTTGCACCTGGAGTGATAAGAACTCCTTTATCTGAGGATGTAAGTGCATTTGACTTGATAGCATATATATTAATCATATGTAGTCTTTTTATTTTGTTTGTGTTTAATTGTATTTTCAGTTCTTTCTTTTAAATTCTTGTGCTTACTTCCTAATATTACTATTACTATTACTATTACTATTACTATTACAATTACAGATACTCGAAGGGAAATCCTTGGAAACTATAAATTCACGGACTCTATTGGACGACGTGGAGAGTCAGATGAGGTATCATCCTTGGTAGCGTTTCTCTGCCTTCCTGCAGCCTCTTACATAACTGGACAGACAATCTATGTTGATGGAGGGTTGACTGTCTATGGATTCAATCCCTAGTCACAGCAGTTTTGAATAAATTTCTCAACTCCAATTGTTCCTTCTATGTCTTTTTATGTTTGTTTTTATCTCATAATAATAAGCTTCAGCAGAGGTAATTGTCTCTAATTTTGTCATGACGGACTGAAATAAATTAATTTGTTTCCTCCTGTAATCCTATTTATCATATTGTTGGTCACACTGCAGCTGTCTTCTGTGAATATAAAAGAAAAAAAAAAAAAAAATCCAACTGAACAATTTCAACCATTAATTCCCAAAAAATTATTCTAAACAAAATTCTCAAGCTAATTAAGAACACATCCAATCATAAAGAAAACCAATATTCAAGTAGAAAAGTTTAAAGAAAAATCCGAGTACTATCATAAAATATGATACAATATCTTCTCAATTGTTTATACCCAAAAGTTGAAATCTACACCGACAATGGACATAACATAATCAATTACCTCTCTAGAAATTACAATGCAATTTTCTCACCAAAAAAAAAAATTCCAATGAAGTCGTTGTGCCGGAAGAAATTCGATACTCGGAAAATATAATATATTTTCCGTATATTCTATATTTGGTTGATATTGTAATATTCTTTATTTACGGTGAATTGTAATCGAATCACCCTAATTTGATTACCATATTAGTCTTTACTCTAATCCTTATAAATAGAGACCTTTGTATTGTAAAAAGTCAAGTTAGAGAAATCGCCAATCTGAAAGATCTTAGAGAAAAAAATCCAAGTCTCCATTGATCTCCTAAGCTTTTTTTCACTCTTGGTTACTCGATCATGTGAAAAATATTTGAATCGGGTCCAACGGAATGTTGGAAGTGCTTTAAAATCATCGACCTCATGTTTCGTGCATGCATGGGACATGCATTATCCATTAATGATCTTTGTTGTTTTTGGCCGATTTGGCTTAGCTAGGTGCTGTAAAAAAAAAAAAATTTACGTGTGAGTGCTGTAGTTTCATTTGATAATCAAAATTTAATTTAATTTTCTCTATTTCTTATGTAAAACTTGGAATTAATAACTCTTGGAAAGCCACCAAGCTAGCTTAGTGCGCAACTTTTTTTTTGTTTTAGTTGTCAACAATGTACCCTCTCAAACTACTACGTACGTACCCCATTGTCAATACTTTCAAATTATTGATTGAGTCAATGTATTCTTCCCAATTACCAAAATTTGTAAATCTCCTTCGAGGCCATAAAAAAGACAAAAAATTACCTTAATTTTTTTTTTATACAATAAAATAAAAATGCCCTTATAAATTCTAAAAAAAATGAATAATGAACTAAAAAATTAAAATTAATTTTTATTTTTCTAAAAATTAAAAAAAGAAAAAAGAAAAAGAGTTGTAGGGGCTGGTTCGGCCACATGGATGGCTTGAATTCCCATCAGAAACTCGTAGGCTCCTTGTTTCAAAATTGAAAATGGCGACATGTTGGTGAATCTGTCTTTGATCTCTCGATCATCTCTCTAGCATTTGTAATACTCTGAAAATAAATATTTTTATTCAAACAATATGTTAAAGCATTTTCAAAGTTAATATGTATATATATTTATTTTATGTTTTGGGAATGTTTTAAAAATGAATGTATTAAAGTGAGAGCATTAAATGAAGATAGTCTTACATAAAAAAAAGAGAAAGTGTAGTTGGTATTCATAACGCCTAACATACTTTAAGCATTTACGTGTATACTCTAACACGGTGTAAGGATCTGGCTTCAGTATAGTTATAAATATGACCGGATATCTGCTGTTAAAATTTAAACGGTCAAGATTTGATGTAGCATGTTTATAGAAACGACGTCGTCAACTACCAAAAAGCAAAACAGACGTCGTCAGCGCTTAAGCAGATGCCTTTCTGTCTTCAGCAATGCTTCTCTTCTTCCCAAATCGACACCACCCTTTTCTTTCCACTCTCGTTTTTTAATTTTACCTAAATCCAAAACCAAGGCAATTAAGGCTTCCCCATAAAAGTTCTCACAGTTTCTTCTAAACTAGCACTACAAAAAAAATTAATTTTCGCCACTTGCAGTTCGCCGCGTGTACGGTCACTGTACACGTGGCGAACTGTTGGCCGCGTGCAAGTAGCCACGTACATACACGCGGCGGACCCAGTTGACACTAACTGTACAATTGGCCGCGTGTATTTTAATACACGTGTCCAAGTGGCCACGTGTATTAAAATACACGCGGCTGACAGTTAGCCGCGTGTATTTAAAGTACACGCGGCTAACAGTTGGCCGCGTGTACTTAAATATTCGTGGCCACTTGGCCACGTGTGCTACAGTACACGCGGCCAACAATTGGCCGCGTGTACTGTAGCACACGTGGCTAAATACTTCAATTTTTTCAAAAAAAAAGAAAAAAAAAAAAAGAAAAAAAGAGAAGAAGGCTTCTCTAATTTTTTTTTTTTCACCGGTATTTTCAATTTGCCGGAACAACCTTTTTTTTTCTTCCCCTTGCCGGTCGGCAACAACAAAACACCCACAAAACTTCTTCTGGCCAAAAAACCACCAACAAAATCCAAAAAAATTATCTAGTTTATTTTTTTTCCCCTTCCGGAAACATCTTCGAGGCCGGCCGGCCGGCAACAACAAAACTTCAACAAAACTTCAACAAAATCCAAGAAAACGGCAAAAAATCACCAACAAAATTTATCAAGTTTCTTTTTTTTCCCCTTCCGGAAACTTCTTCGAGGCCAGCAACAAAAACACCAAAAAATCATCAACAAAATCACCAACAAAATACCAACAAAACAACCAAAAATCACCAACAAAATCGCCCAGTCGCCGGAAATTAGATTCAAAAAGCCAAAACTTAAAAAATCAAGTTTCTTTTTCCGGCCAGTCCTCCGATCCCTACATCACCGAAACATCAAATGATAAGAAAGAGATATCCACACAAGAGAGAGAGAGAGAGAGAGAGAACTCACGGTCAGTTTCTCCGTCCAGTTGAGACCGGAACGCGCGGTGGTCGGATTCGTTGCCCGGTGGTGCTGTGAGAGAGAGAGAGAGAGAGAGAGAGAGAGAGAAACTAAATCGGTGAATCGGAGGACTATTACTGCAATACAAACTGGACTGGAGAGAGAGAGAGAGAGAGAGAGAGAGAGAGAGAGAGAGATAAACTGTACCGAAAATTAATTTAAGTTTTAATATTAATAATTTTATTTTTTATTTTTCGAAATGTGTGGCCAGGTGCCGCGCGGGAATTGTCCCGCGCGGAGCACCTGGACCAGTGGCGACGTGGCTCAAAGCCACGTCGCCATTTATTAAAAAAAAAAAAAAAATACTGAAAGTGCCGTCCATCGTCGAAGGGAGAAAAAAAAAAAAGAAAAAATAAAAGATAGGAAAAGTCAAAGAAGACGGCGGTTGCAGAAGAAAAAAATAAAAGTGGAAAAATTGCAATTGGCAACGTTTTTTTTGATACACGCGGCCAATTGGCCGCGTGTCAAGAATACATGCGGCCAATTGGTCGCGTGTGAAAAATACACGCTGCCAATTGGCCGCGTGTGAAAAATAGACGCGGCCAATTGGCCGCGTGTAAAAAATAAACGCGGCCAATTGGCCGTGTGTAATAAATACACGCTGCCAATTGGCCGCGTGTAATTTATACACGCTGCCATCTGGCCGTGTGTAATTTATACACGCGACCAATTGTTTCTACGCCCCATCTTGCCGCGTGCCCAGAGACACACGCTGCCAAATGGCCGCGTGTCTACAGTAACGGTTACTGTAGACACGCGGCGATTTACACTGTTTTTTGTAGTGTAGGTTACTGTAGACACGCGGCCATTTACACTGTTTTTTGTAGTGTAGCCATAAAATCCAATTCTAACAATTTCTTTTACTATTCCCCTAATGTTGTTTTGAAACACTTCAAGGAAATAAAAAACTTTGCATTTGGAGAATCGGAGCTCCCTTGTCTTGCCTGTGAGATGGGATTTAACGGCGGTGAATAATTGCTCAGGTGGAAAGCTGAATTTGCTGCGGAGCTAGCTCAGGAGCTGCGTAATTCTTGGGGCACCATCTTTTCAAAGACGAGAACTTTCATAAAGTATCAATGGAAAAGAACGTGAAGAACAACGACGTCTGTTTTGCTTTTAATTGTTGTCTGTTGACGATGTCGTTTCTATAAAAATTTGCTACATCAAATTTTGACCGTTTAAATTTTAACAGCAGATATCCGGTCATTTATATAACTGTACTGAAGCCAGATCCATGGTGCAAAACATAGAACGCATGTGCGCATGGCAGTAGGCTGTAAGGTACTTTGATGGCGCACTTTAAAATAGCAGTCAATTTATGACTGTTACTTAAGCAATTATAAACGGTTAGATTAACAGTTATTCAACACACAAATATAGAAATAACGGTTGGATTAACAGATATTCTACACACATGCTCTCGGAATGCCAGCCGATATTAATAAATGCGTGCGCAAGTGGGAAACGCAGGGCTTTCGAGTTACTGGTTCAATCTGTGACCTTTCTTCTCGGCCCCAAAGAGAAGAGCTTATAAACACAGTTTCTCATCAATTTCATAGCAAACTCAATATTCTTGTAAGTCTTTGGTGGTCTCATTTACTCATTAAGAAAAAGGTGTTGTGTTTGATAATAATAAAAAGGAAGAAAAAAATATTGGATTAATTAATTATTCTAACAAGTACTTAACTTTATAGATAAATAATGTGGGAACAAATGTTTCTAAACCAACCTTAGAGGTGATAGCTCAAGATTTTTCATTAATCATGAGTACAACTTTGAATCTGCTTACCACCTAAGCCAACTTGCACATCCTCTTCTGAAATGATTGAGAGCAGGAAGTTTGTTCTCATTTCTTCCATTTGTGGGTTGTTGTCATTAAGTGCTTCATCCGTTTATAGAGCAAGTAAAGGTAATATATATACTTATTCAATTTTATTTTCATTTAAGACTATTTATTCAAAAAGTTTAAGTTGATAGAAAAAGATAAATTTAGTCATTTAATTAACACTTTAACTATTGTCATTTTTTATTCAGGAGCAATAAACCAACTTACTACTTACAAGTTTGGCATGCATGTGAGTGGGCACAAGACAATATCAGGACCAATTGCGTTGCACCTAGGCCACAAGAACTCCTTTAATGGAGAATGTAAGTGTATTTATCTTTCCCGTTACAATATTAATTAAATAATTAAATTTACAATTTATTATAAACTTAAGTTTTTTCTGCTTATTGTAGTGGTGGGAATATATCGATGTAGTCTTTTTGTTCTAGTTTTGTTTGTATTTTTTGTTCTGCTTTTAAATCCTAGCTTGCACTTACTTCCTAGGACTATTATAGGCACTCAAATGCAAAACTATGGAAATTTCAAATTCACGGACTTCTCTTGGACGACTTGGGGAGCCAGAGGAGACATCACCCTTGGTAGCGTTTCTCTACCTACCTTTAACCTCTTACATAACTGGACAGACAATCTACATTGATGGAGGGATGTCTGTGTATGGATTCGATCCCTAGAACAATCACATATACTCAAATATAATAAAACCAAGTTCTGAATAAATTTCCCAACTCCAAATATAATATTGTTCCTCCGAATTCTTTGTCCTTTTATGTTTGTTTTAAGACCTCATGCATGTATTGATGTCTCATAATATAAGCTTCAGCAAAGCTAGCTTGTCTATGATTTTATCTGACTTCTACATTGTTCCACCGATATGAGTGGTGTTCTAGGGCTTTATATATGAAATGAAAATTTTGACTAGTCTTAGCCTCTTTTATATAGATTTGGCACACCGTACAAAGTATTTTTTTTTTAATTTTTTTTTTTTTTAACAAATAGCATGTGCTATTATAACATCTAGAAGCCCAAAGGCTACATCGTGAGAAATGATGGATATACCCCCCACACTCTTAAGTCAGAAGGATCTGACTTAAAAAACAATTACAAATGTAGAATCTCAAATTTTACTAAATTATAATCGGCCCCCTAACAAAGAAAATTCTAGTAAAACTTGAGCCACACATAAGCAACTGTACATAGAAACAAGAGAATACACAAACACATCTAGCAGAAAATTCAATCCAAGTCGTCGGAGGAGAACACTGTCTTTGCCAGAGACCGGTGCGTGTACAATACGCACCTCCCCCGAAACCGCCAGCCATCAGATCAGCCACCCAGTGCCCGGCCACCGCCTTTGCACGGTGAAAAAACGCCGGAGCGAGACCTCCACGCGCCGATCGAAGAGAAAACTTCACTGGCGCGTGACGATCACGCGCCGGTCACCGATGATCCCGACGGCCGGAACAAACAGCAGCGGAACAAGAAGACGCCGGTGAACCCATCTGAACGGCGCGTGTCTTTAAAAAGCCGGTTGATAAACGTAGATCTAGCATCAAAAGTTGAAACAGTTTAGGCACTAAAACACTCCACCGGCGAGACAAAACGAAAACAAGAACACCCCGCCGGAAGCCTCGGGAAGAACCTCCTGCCAGAGAAAACGAGAAGAAAGATAGAAAAACCAACCACAAACAACACAAAAACTCCAGAGCCCAGAAGACTCGGAGAACAAAACTCCACAGCCTAAACAACTGGGAGAAAAACTACCAACCCCATGGTACACACCATGGAGTAAACAAAAAACTCCACCGGGGAAGGGAGGCGTAGAAGCCCCCCTTCCCGGCGATCAACAATCAGCTAGGCTGTATTCAGAAGAGACGCACACGAGAGAGAAAAAAGAAAAAAGGACCGTACAA
This sequence comes from Alnus glutinosa, assembly GCF_958979055.1. NCBI lineage: Eukaryota > Viridiplantae > Streptophyta > Magnoliopsida > Fagales > Betulaceae > Alnus > Alnus glutinosa. The sequence goes on from NC_084894.1 coordinate 24,846,732, forward strand.
AGTATTTGTACTTTGGTGCTTGAAGATATATTTATGTTTGCAAAAACATATTTTTAGACAGTCAGATTGGTTGATTGTGAAAGAAACATAATGCGGAATAAAATAAAAAAGACACAAAAAATTTTATGTGGTTTGATCTATAACCTATATTTATACGATAAAGTCTTTAGGCTACATTTTACTCTTATTCACTTTATACTTTTACAATACAGAAAACTCTTATTTATAAATGTATTATAGTATATGAGTATATTAATCAAATCTGATTATAGGATATTACAATCAATTACAACAAATCACTTAAGCACTTTACACAAAACAAGGAAACGAAAAGTGACGCTGGCTAAGCCTATGATGCATGGAACCGAACTTTTTATGATGTGAAGTATGAATCATAAATATATTAAGATTATAGATTAAATTAATATATAAAAAATAAAATTACTATCCACTCAATGTCAAGAACAGAAAGAATAATTGTTCCTTAATATTTTTCAATTTTCAAATCAATTACCTATCAAAATGGAACTCAAGATTCTTTTAAATCTAAAAAATTATCTATATTTGAATTGTACTAAAAAAACAAAATCCAATGAAGTTGCTGTGTCGGAAGAAATTCAATATTATACTATGCTGAAATTGCCAATTTGAGCCACTAAAATCTTATGATCTGTTTGTTTTGGTGTAAAGTAAAATGTCTTTAGCTAAGAATGCTTTCAAGAAAATGTTTTTGAAGAAAATATTGTCAGGTAGATCACAAATATTTTTATTTTTTAATTATTTTTATTCAATCTTATTAACTTATAAAAATTAACTTTTATCCGCAACCTAAAAATATTAAAAAAAAAATTAACTTAATAATTTAAATTCCGACAATAGTATGGTTTTGAGGCTCTTCGCTGGTCTGGTGATGGTCTAAATTCCTTTTGATGCGATATTCGTCTTCTTGCAAGGATAGCCTTGGTGGCTTGTTTTGTATGGCTGAAAGCCTGAAACTGCAACACGATTGCTCAAATCATCCACTCATTGGTACTCTTTTCCGCTCGAAGGTAGAAAGCCCAGTATTCTGCTGACCTCTTCCATGTGATCACACGCGCGATGCCATAAGGGCATGTTTGGATCTTGTATTATATTAAATTATATTTGAAAAAGTTGTTTAATTTAATTTTTTAAGTTAAAACTGTATTTGGGTTTTACTCGACTCGTTTTTAACCTAATTTAAATAAATTTTTTTGGTATTTACAATTTTGAATATAGTATAGTATAATACAACAAAAAAAAAAAAATCAAATATCCAAATGAGCCCAATTTTTGAACCTCATAACCCACTTACACGATTAAATACAACAACATTTTAATGTAAAATTATATATTTGTTGAATATGATTTTAAGTGTCTACCGAGCCGACTCGATATATTATGAAGTCTAAGACAAAAATTTTAAATGAAACCTTTTATATTTAATATTTATTTTTTATTTTTTATATTACATTTATATATAAAATGTAAATTTTTCGCTTTTGAGATATAACTTTATCATATTGATAGTGATAAATTTGTTAGAAATTTTTTTTTTAGATTCAATTAATTTTTTTATTATTTTATTTTCAACGTTTTTCATATCCAATGCATATTTTTAGTAATATTTATAAATAATTAAACGAGGCCTCCCAACTTTCTACTGTTTCCACTTTCCATCACTTCTGTCCACTGTTCTCGAACATTCAAACTCAAACCTTAAAGGACCACCTGTGGTCCTGTTATTCTGTTCAAAAACTGGAAAAGTTTTTCATTGACTGTCAACATCCTAAAGAACGCGGATGGCCCCGCCAGGCTATAAATATCTCCACCGAGCGCTAAGGATAGCATTCAAGCTATTATCATCATATAATTTGGTAGTATTCGTCGTTGTAATTGAAGTGATATGGCTCACGTAGATAATCGCGGAAAAGATAGATGGTCTCTTAAGGGAACGACAGCTCTTGTTACTGGTGGAACGAAAGGAATCGGGTTCTTTTCTTTCTGCTCTCTCTTTTACTGGCTTTTACTTTTAGATTTGGAAAAGGAAAATGATGTTTGATAATTGAAGCTTTGGTTCAGTGAGATCATGAGAAATGGGTGTATTTACACCACTTCACTGTCCTAAATTTCATTAACTGTTCATCTGTCTTTTGTTTGGGCTTTCTATTGGCTGGCTCTTGCTGTATGCAGCCTATGGCTTAAAACCCGTTGCTTGATGCTGTATGATACAAAGTTCTGCTTTTATATTTGCTCTGCTAAGTTTTATATATATGTGTGTTGTGATTAGGTATGCTATTGTGGAGGAATTGGCTGGGCTAGGGGCTACCGTGCACACATGCTCTCGGAATGAAGTCGATGTCAATAAGTGCGTGCGCGAGTGGGAGGGGAAGGGCTTCCAAGTCACTGGTTCGGTCTGTGACCTTTCTTCTCGACCCCAAAGAGAAGAGCTCATAAATACAGTTTCTCATCAATTTCATGGCAAACTCAATATTCTTGTAAGTCTTTGGTGGTCTTCTTTGCTCCTTAAGAAAAAAGTGTTGTGTTTGATTAAAAAAAAAAGGCTGAATTAACTAATTATTTCTAACAAGCTAGTACTTAACTTTATAGATAAATAATGTGGGAACAAACATTCCTAAACCAACTCTAGAGGTGACAGCTCAAGATTTTTCCTTCATCATGAGTACCAACCTTGAATCTGCTTACCACCTGAGCCAACTTGCGCATCCTCTTCTGAAAGGATCGGGAGCTGGAAGTATTGTTCTCCTTTCTTCCATTGGTGGGCTGTTGTCATTAGGTGGTTCATCCGTTTATGGAGCAAGTAAAGGTAATTATGCAATTTTATTTTCTTTAACATATTATATTATTATAGATTGTCAATTTACGAATTATGTATGTGAATTTTCATGTCTTTTGCAGGAGCAATAAACCAACTTACTAGAAGTTTGGCATGTGAGTGGGCACGAGACAATATTAGGACCAACTGCGTTGCCCCTGCGGCCACAATGACTCCGTTACTATTGAATGTAAGCTCATTTTTCTTGTTTTTTAGAATATTAATTAAATTTACTATTTTTTATAAACTTAATGATGATTTCACATTTTATTTGATCGAGGTTTCGAATCTTGTCTTTATCAATTCAACTATTTTTTTTTTTGTTTTTCTTCTCTTTTAAATCATTGCGCTTACTTCCTATGACTATTATAGGTAGTCAAAGAGAATGTAAAATCCATGGAACTTTCAAATTCACGGACTCCTCTTGGACGACCTGCGCAGCCAGATGAGGTTTCATCCTTGGTAGCGTTTCTCTGCCTACCTTCAGCCTCTTACATAACTGGACAGACAATTTACGTTGATGGAGGGATGTCTGCATATGGATTCGATCCCTAGAACAATCACAGAACAATCACGGATATTCAGATATAATAAAACCAAGTTTTGAATAAATTTCCCAACTTCAATTGTACGTTCCTTTGAAGTTTGAATTATGTCTTTTTTATGTTTGTTTTAAGACTTCATGCATGTATTTGTATCTCATAATATAAGTTTCGACAGAGCTTGTCTCTGGTTTTATCTCACTTTTATATTGTTCCACCTATATTATGGGGATAACTTTAATTAAGGATACCAAATTATCGGTTTATTTGACTTAAAAGTATTCAACTTCAAAACGTCTCAAATTAATATGTTTAATTTTTTAAACGTCTCAATTACCTGTAATTCGTTAAAATTTGATGTTAAATTTTGTTAAAACCTTTCAAAAGAGCAGTGGAAAATCTGGAGACAAGTTTCTATCAACTGTTTCTACCCAATAGATGAAATCTACAGTACTAACAATGGAGATAATATAATCAATTACCTCTCTAGAAATTAAAATGCAATTTGCTCAGCAAAACCAAAATCCAACGAAGTTGGTGGGCCGGAAGAAATTGGATAACATGCTGAAATCATCAATTAGTCTGAGCCACTAAAATCTTAGAGAAAATCCCAAAGTCTCCATTGACCTCATGTTTCGTGAATTGGGGGGCTTCATCCAATCCTCTTGTTTTTTCGGTCAACATTGCAATAATATCGCCAACCTAATTAAGTGCGCAAGTTTTCTAACAAAAAAAAAAAAAAAAAAAAAAAAATCATTTTTAGCAACTAAGGCAATAAACTAGTAATTAAAAAGATTCACAAAAATCTCAAAAGTAATGAAATCAATCACGTAAAAGAATAGAAAAGGCTATTCAGCAAAGATAACATTATTTTTTTTTATTTATTTATTTTTTTTTGAAATTGCAATTTTGTAGATAAAAAGTGCAACTTTAAACTAAATCGTAATAAATGAATTATTTGAAAATTGTATTTTTAAAAAATTACAATTTGAAAATATAAAAATTTGCATTTTCAAATCCTAGGTAAATATGTGTTTTTTTAAAAACGCAAAATTTTAAAGACTAAACTGCATTTTTAAAAATCAATCTTTAAATTGCACATTTTAAAATCGATATTTTAAAATTGATATTTTTTAAAATCACAAAGTTAAACATACTCTTAATTTCTTCATTTGAATTTAAGTTTTTTTTTTTTTTTTTTTTTCACCTTTCTTTCTTTCTTTCTTTTATTAATGGAAGCAAATATTTGCCGTGCCCTTGTAAATGGCTTTCAAGTTTTATTGTGGCCCGTAAAAAAGAGGCCAGCCAGCCAGTAGAAGCCAACCAGTAAAATTAATGAAGACGGCGTTGGTCCAATCAGGGTAGGCGGCAGGGGTAGGGGGCAAGTCAAACTTTGGTTGTACTTTATCTTTCTTTCTATGGGAATTACGTACGTTCCTTTGCCACGCCATTTGGGGCATTGTGCAACCTTGTTGAGCCACTAGCTTGTTTTGTCTTCTATTGCTTAGAGCCCAACATGTCTCAATGAATATGCCAAGTGAATGCTCCAAAGCCCACTAACAAGGACCCAAATTCTCTTCAATTAGGATGGGTAATTGAGAGAAAGGTCGGACAAGATTGTAGCTGATCTCAATCCAGTAACAATTGATAACAATACCCAGTTTGTGCAGTTGTGTGTTTGTGTAAGATCAATGAAATAAATGCCGAGGAAATGTGTGTGAAGAGTACTGATCAACATTGAAGGGTGGACAACACTGGCACATTATTGAGTCATATTTAGGTAGTTGTTGGACTTTTTAATTCGTTTTGATGCGATATTTGTTGTAGCAAAACTAATTTTAAGGATCAGTAAATTAAAGCAAAATAACACAATCACATAAAGCATCAAGATTTAAGTGGTTCGGCTTAATAAGTCTACATTTATTGACAGAGACGACCTTGAGAATATTCACTACCAAAAGATGAAGTACAATGAGTAGTAAAGAGACAAACCACTAAAATGACTACAAAGTCTCGATACACACAAATCTCACTCTCACTCAAAAGAGAATTATATAAAGAGATAATGACAAAAGAGAGTCTTTTCTAAATTCTCTAAGCACTGCGTCGCACCACAAACATGAGAAATATTGGGACTGAGAAATCTCACAAGCAACGTAACACGCATCGTGCGTAATTCTCTGTTTGACGCTTTTACATGTATTTCTCATTTTTTCTTTTTCTTTTTTCTATGTCGTAGACGTTGCTTTTTTTGCTCTTTTTTTATAAATGACCGAAAATGCCAAGTCTTCTAAATAAGTGAGTCGGTTAAAATACTTCACAATGAAATAAAATCTCAAATGGCTTGTTTGTGTGGCTGAAACTGCAACACGGTTGCTCAAATCACTCACTCATGGCTAGGCCCCACCTAAACTGTTAAATACAATTATATTTTAATGTAAAATTATTAATTTGTTGAGTAGGATTTGAAGTGCCTATATGGGAGATACATTGTATGAAACATGAAATTTTTAGACCATACAAAAATTGGTAATTAATCTTTTTTAGGGCCATCATGTATATTTAACAACTTTAAGAACGTGCATGGCCCCACCAAACTATAATTATCTCCATATATCGAGCGCTAGGGACAGCATTATTCGAGCTATTATCATCAAAACAATATTTGTGGTGGTCATCGTAGCGACATGGCTCAGGTGGATAATCTGAAAAAAGATGATAGATGGTCTCTTGAGGGAACGACAGCTCTTGTTACCGGAGGAACCAAAGGAATCGGGTTCTTTTCTTTCTGCTCTCTCCTTTACTGGCTTTTATTTTCAGATTAGGCAAAAGAAAAAACAGATGTTTGCTAATTGATGATTTGGTTGAGTTAGATCATGAGAAATGGGTGTGTTTACACGACTTCACTGTCCTAAATTTCATTAATTGTTCATCTGTCTTCTGTTTGGGCTTTCTTGACTCTTCCTGTATGCCGTCTATGGCTTAATTAGAACCCGTTGCTTTATCCTGTGTGATAGAAAGTTCTGCTTTTATATTTGCTCTGCTAAGTTTCATATATATGTGTTGTGATTAGGTATGCTATTGTGGAGGAATTGGCGGGGCTTGGGGCTACTGTACACACATGCTCTCGGAATGAAGTTGATATTAATAAGTGCGTGCGCGAGTGGGAGGCGAAAGGCTTTCGAATTAGTGGTTCAGTTAATGATCTTTCTTCTCGACCCCAAAGAGAGGAGCTTATAAAAACAGTTTCTCATCAATTTCAGGGCAAACTCAATATCCTTGTAAGACTTTGGTGGTCTCCTTTACTCATTAAGAAAAAAAAATGTTATGCTTGATCTATTCAAATGATAATTTATCAAATTTAGGACATCGTTGATACGATAACAAATGCTCAATTAATTATTTCTAACAATTGCTTAACTTTTGTTGGACGACGGTTCTGTCCTACTGATTGGTTTTAGATAAATAATGTGGCAACCGCCATTCCTAAACCAATCCTAGAGGTGACAGCTCAAGATTTTTCATTCATCATGGGTACAAATTTTGAATCTGCTTACCACCTGAGCCAACTTGCGCATCCTCTTCTCAAAGAGTCGGGAGCAGGAAGGATTGTTCTCCTTTCTTCCGTTGCTGGGTTGTTGTCATTTGGTGGTGCCTCAGTTTATGGAGCAAGTAAAGGTAACATATATATATATATATATATATATATATATATATATACTTACTTACTTATGCAATTTTATTTTCTTTCACAGATTCTGGATTGACAATTTACGAAGTATGTTTGTGAATTTTCATGTTTTATGCAGGAGCAATAAACCAACTTACTAGAAGTTTGGCATGTGAGTGGGCACGAGACAATATCAGGACCAATTGCGTTGCACCTGCTACCACAAGAACTCCTTTAACGGAGGATGTAAGTACATTTGTCTTGTCTATTAAAATATTAATTAAATGATTACATTGATATAATTTTTAATAAGTATAAATTTTAAAACAAATGGTGATTTAATATAGTATTAGATAGGGTCAAAGGTTTCGAACCTTGTCTCTCTCAATTCACTTTTTTTGGTTTGGATCAGTTTGTATTTTTTTGCCTTTTGTATTATAGATTCTCAAAGGCAAAACCTTGGAAATTTCAAATTCACGGACTCCTCTTGGACGACCTGCGCAACCAGAGGAGGTTTCATCCTTGGTAGCATTTCTCTGCCTACCTGCAGCCTCTTACATAACTGGACAGACAATTTACGCTGATGGAGGGATGTCTGTGTATGGATTCGATCCCTAGAACAACCACAGATAATCAGATATAATAAAACCAAGCTCCTTAATTACTTAGTCGCATGCAATTGTTCCTTCGAATTCTGTCTTTTTTATGTTTGTTTTAAGACTTCATGCATGTATTGATCGATATCTCATATTAATAAGCTTCAACAAAGTTTGTCTCTAATCGATTTTATCTGAGTGGTCAATTCTGGGGTTTTATATATAAAATGAAAATTTTGATTAGCCCCCTCTTCGACATATATAGATTTGGCACACCATAGAAAATAGTTGTATTTGGTGCTTAACATCTATTTATTAGTGAAAATAAATATAGATTCCTAATTAAACAACCTCAACCAAACAGTACTTAATCAAATATGTAAAGCAATAAAAGTAAATAACATAGATATTTGGTGACGAAGTGAAAACTCTTTACTCCAAAGAGAAAAATTACTCCGGGACAACCAAACCCAGGAAATCAATTATTAGAATAAATAGCTAATTACAAGAAGTTTGTAGTTGAAAAATAATTAGACTCCTAAGTTACACTACAAAAAACTTGGTATTTAACCACATGCAATTAGCCACGCGTCTGAGGCTCATCCATGTTGCCAACTGTTAGCCACGTGGATCCCGCGTAGTTAATCCGGTTGTTGATAAATGTCACTTAGCAACGTGTATTTTTATACATGTAATTATTTAGCCAAGTGCCACTCACACGTGGCTAAGTGCATTTTATTTTGGAAAAAAAAAAAAATCAACACTTTTAGCCACGTGGAACTAACACACATTGCTAACTATCACATTTTTTTTTTAAAAAAAAAAAAAAAAGAAAGAAAAAGAAAAGGGAAGAAGAACATAAATTAATTTCTGTTCTTCTTCCTTCTTTTTTTTCCCTCACCGGAAATTTCTGCAAGGCCGGCGAAATCTTCACCTTCCTTCTCCATGAAATCCAATCCAAAAAATCTCCCAAAAATCCTCTGTCAACCACATTACCAAAAAATCACCAAAAAATCACCAACAATCACCAAAAATACCAACAATCACCAAAAATCACCACGTCGTCGTTCTTATTTTACCAGTGAAGATGCATGTTTACCGGAGACGTAGCGAAATGAAACTACACACACACAAAAAAAAAAAAAAAAAAACCTGAAAAACACCCCCTTGGCTTCACCGGCGCCGGGTCGTGACCCTCCGGACTCCGGCGCCGTCGTCGACCACGGCTCTCTCTCATAATCACTCCAATTCTCTCTCTCCAGCTCTCTCAGTCTCCCTCTTCATCTCCTTGTCTGTGTGAAGAAAAGGAAAAACAAAATGGAGAAGAAGGAAAGGCATCTATGCAAGGGAAAAAGGGGAAGAAGGAAGAAAAAAGAAGAGGAAAATGAGAAGAAAAGTTAAAGGGGGTGTGGGGAAATGAAAAAAAAAGGGGGGGGGGGGGGGGGGGGGGGGGGGAAATGAAATGTTATAAGGGGAGATTAGAAATGGATTGGAGGGAATCACTTACCCACGTGGCCAATAAACCACGTGGCTAAAATTTTAAACCTTAAAAAAATTCAGAAAAAATTTCAATTTTTGAAAAAAATATGAATATTTTAGCCACGTGTCTTATTTGCCACATAGCTAATTGGCGACGTGGCAATTATACACGTGGCTAATTGGCAACGTGACAAAATACATGTGGCTAATTACCAACACAAAGCATTTCGCTACGTGGTGGATTACCCACATGGCAAAATTGCCACGTGGGTAATCACCACGTCGCAAAATCGCCACGTGGCTAAAAACCAAATTTTTTGTAGTGTTACCTCAACCAAATAGTTAACCAAATATGTAAAGTAGTAAAAAGAATTAACACAAATATTTCATTACGAAGTGGAAGCTCTTTGCACCAAAGAGAAAACCCACTCCGGGTCAGCCAAACCCAAAAAATCAATTATCAGAAGAAATAGCTAATTACAAGAAGTTCGTAGTCACAATCCTTTGCAGTAGTCACTCTCTTGAATTCTAACAAGCACCTACTTGTCTGCCTCTCTCCCAGACCCGTTTGTAGAGTTCTTCTTTTGATCCCTTAACTGGAGCTCCTCTTCAATTAGACTTCAACGGTTGAACGGTTACAACAAATATATGAAACACTCTAAGAGAGATACATTTAAACGTTTATGCCTATAAATCTTCTCTTAGTACACTAAAATTCTCTGCAAGAATTCTTAAAGAAACACTGCCTAGAAGCCCCTTTTAAATAAACTCTGGAAACCCTAAAACAAGTCAACAACAGATTTCTAGGCAGTGGTGTCCGAACATATTCTCTGGAATATTTTATTGCATAAAATCCAAAAATTTATGAACAAATAATTATGCAGAATATTTTTCAAATCGCTACTCTTTCATTTTCTTGATAAATATTCCACAATATCTCTTTACTCAACTCTTTCCTTTCTTGAATAATATTCTGTAATATTCTTCTCACTTGACTCTTTTCTTTCTTGAGCTTTATCATCATATATTTTAGGCTTAATAAACATGGTTCTAGAAGTAGAAGCAACATGCGAAGAAGCAATAGCAATTTTATCAAAACTCAATTCAGATTTATCATAAGAGCATTCTTGATTACTTAGGAATTGAATGAGTTGATCATTAAAGAATTTTTCCAGATAATTCTTTGATTCATTCAATTCATCTTTCAAAGACTTAATCTTTTCAATCAATTTGACTCTTTCCGTTTCAAATTCTTTAAGTCTTTTTCATATGTTGTTTGTTTAAATCTCTAAATTCGGAATATTTCACAAACAATTTATTGTAAGTACTCTGGAGATCATCTTTTTCTCCTTTCTTCCGTTGCTGGGTTGTGTTGTGACAAAACTAATATTCTAAGATCACCAAAGAAGCAGAAAAATAGCAAAATAGCAAATAACCACAACATAAACTCAAGAGACATCAAGATTTAAGTGGTTCGGCTTAACAAGCCTACATTCACTGGCGGAGATGATCCAGGAGAAATTCAATACAAAGTGCAATACAAAGAGCAACCACTCAAACCCAAAAGCCCCAATACACTCAAATCTCACTCTCACACAAAAGAGAATTAATACACAAAAGAGAAAACCTTCTCTAATTCTCTAAGCTGTAAATGACACTACAAATTGTGAGAAAATACAAGAGAGACAACAAAAGGGACTTATCTCTTTTACAAGGAGTGTTGCCTAAATGCACAGTTGCTGGAGCCTCATTGCTGGACAGATCCTCTTCTTTTTGTCTTCGAAGAGTGTCTCTCTCTCGCACACCACTCCTGAGGACCGACTGAAAAATCTGCTGCCTTTTTCCTCTTTTTTAACCAATACGGCTTCAGTTTCTTCTTCTTCCACAAGCTTCTCGAAGAAGCTACTCCATATCAAAGAAACAAGTGGGCTACACGTGTTTGAAAAGAGCAATAAGCCAAAAACTTGAGGGGCCCACAGTAAAGACTTGATAAAGACAAGTCACTTACACTACAAATCTCCACCTTGACTTGCATTTCATCAAGTCCTCAACACAAATCTCTTAATCACGTCTCCTCTAACACCCCGAAGGGCAATCACAAGCTACAAACACAAATCAAGCCCAAGCACCTCTTGAACTTGAGAATCAAAATACATTGTGGTGCCAACGCTGCTAAGAGTCTGAAATGTGCATCATCTGAAGTACTCACAAACAAAAGGATTTTCTTCGCACCACCCAAATCTTTCATTTCAAACTCATCACCCAAAAGAGATTTCAATCTCTTAACCTCAAACATACTTTTAGCAGCAATAGGCATGTCATCCATAAAGAGCAACAAATAAACAAAAGAACCACATTAAAATTGCCAACAATACACAAAACGCTTGTACCTCTGCCCCAAAGATTGTTCCAAGCCATACAACGATCTCTTCAACCCGACAGTCTTCGCGTCCTATGGCAAGTTCTTCAAATCTATGCCTGGTTCTTACAAAGAGACTCAATCTCCTCATTCATGGCAACAATCCAAAATGCAGACTCATTACTTGTGACGGCTTCTGAAAGAGTAGAATACTCTTGGACCACAGTGTCCTCTGCCACAGTAAATGCACATGCTACCAACTCTGCAAAGTCATATCTTTGAGGTAGTCTAATCTGTCTCCTCTGTCTACCAGCCGCAATACTGGTCTCTTACTCTTCTTGTGGATCATCATCAGAATCGGAGCCATGGCTGTCTAGAATGGGTTGAGCTTGCATGCCATCTTGCACCCTCTGTGAATTTTCTACCTGAAGCTCCACCTGCTTGCTAAAACTCAACCACATATGCCATAACTGAGTAGTGTCTGAAGAGACATCAACTGAACCTGTCACCGTAATACCCTGAAGAAAATAAAGGCCATCAACCCTGTTACCTTGCATCATAACCAATGGACCTTTCCAAACCCAAATGACTCCACCTTCACTGGAATACTTGTATCCAAGGGAGTCCAAAGTGCCCAAAGAAATAAGATTTCTCTTCAAATCTAGTATATGTTGAACATTCTTCAAAGTCCTCATGATCCCATCATGCATCCTTATCCTAATTGTACCCATACCAACAATCTTGCAGGCAACATCGTTTCCCATCAAGACTGAACTATTATTGACTGACTCATAGGTAGTAAATCAATCCCTTTTAGATGACATATGAAAAGTACAAGCAGTATCAAGGACCCACTGATCGCTAAACGATCATCAGAACCGGCAACAGCAAGGACAAATCCTAAATCCTCATAATTTCCTTCGACAACACCAACCACATAAGAGGAACCACCTTCCTCTTTATTTTTCAACTTCGGACACTCGGATTTATAATGTCCATACTTTTTGCAATAGTAACACTGAATATTCTTCTTAGACTTGGATTGGCTTCCCAAGTCTCTCTCACTGGATCGACCTCTAAAATTAGAGGAATTTTCCGAACGACCTTTAACAAATAAACCCTTAGCCTGATTATCACTACCTTTCCCATTCAATCTTGTCCTCAACTCCATAGAATTTAAAGCAGATTTAACATCCGCTAAGGAGATGGTATCTCTACCGTACAACATTGAATTAACAAAATTATCAAAAACATCTGGTAGTGAACACAACAAAATGAAGGCTTGATTCTCATCATCTACTTTAATATCAATATTTTTCAGATCTAAAATAATTTTATTAAAGTCATCCTGATGATCACAAAGAGGCATACCTTCCTTCATCTTGAGGGTATATAACTATTGCTTCAAATACAACCGGTTAGTGAGAGACTTCTTCATGTACGGGTTCTCCAACCTCTTCCACAGTCCAGCAGCAGTTTCTTCATCTGCAACTTCTCTCAAAACTCCATCTGAAAGAGACAACAAAATTGTACTATGGGCTTTTTCATCAAATTCTTTCATTTCCTCTGTTGATGTTGATGGCACCTCGTCATCCAAAATCTTCGTCAAACCTTGTTGTCGTAACAAAGCCCTCATCTTGAGGCGCCAAAGACTGAAACTATTCTGACCATCAAATTTTTCTATTTCAAATTTTGCAGTAGCCATCCCACAAAATAAAGATCTAAGCTCTGATACCAGTTTGGTGTGACAAAACTAATATTCCAAGATCACCAAAGAAGCAAAAAAATAGCAAAATAGCAAATAACTACAACACAAACTCAAGAGACATCAATTTAAGTGGTTTGGCTTAACAAGCCTACATTCACTGGTGAAGACGATCCAGAAGAAATTCACTATCAAAAGATGAAGTACAAAGTGCAATACAAAGAGCAACCACTCAAATCCAAAAGCCTCAATACACCCAAATCTCACTCTCACACAAAAGAGAAAACCTTCTCTAATTCTCTAAGTTGTAAATAACATTACAAATTGTGAGAAAATAAAAGTGAGACAACAAAACTTTTACAAGGAGTGTTGCCTAAATGCACAGTTGCTGGAGCTCACTGCTGGACAGGTCCTCTTCTTCTTGTCTTCGAAGAGTGTCTCTCTCTCACACACCATTCTTGAGGACCGAATGAAAAATATGTTGCCTTTTTCCTCTTTTTTAACCAACATGGCTTCAGTTTCTTCTTTTCCCAAAGCAAATAAACAAGTGGGCTGCACGTGTATGAAGAGAGCAATAAGCCAAAAACTTGCCAAAAACTTGAGGGGCCCACAGTAAGGACTTGATAAAGACGAGTCACTTACACTACAAGTTGTTGTCATTAGGTAGTGCATCAGTTTATGGAGCAAGTAAAGGTATATATATATACACATAACTTATTCAATTTTATTTTCTTTCATATATTATGGATTGTCAATTTATGAATTATGTGTGTGAATTTTTACATTTTATGCGGAAGCAATAAACCAACTTACTAGAAGTTTGGTATGTGAGTGGGCACGAGACAATAACATAACCAATTGCGTTGCACCTACTTACACAAGAACTTTAAAGGAGAATGCAAGTGCATTTGTTTTGTCTATCAGAATATTAATTAAATGAATAATTTTTTATAATTTAAAATTTTTAAAACAAATAGTGATTTAATATAGTATTAGATAGAGCTAAAGGTTTCAAACCTTGTCTCTTTCAATTAATTTTTTCTGTTTTGAATCCGTTTGTATTTTTTGCCTTTGTATTATAGGCACTCAAAGGCAAAACCTTGGAAATTTCAAATTCATGGACTCCTCTTGGACGACCTACGCAACCAGAGGAGGTTTCATCCTTGGTAGCGTTTCTCTGCCTACCTGCAACTTCTTACATAACTGGACAAACAATCTACATTGATGGAGGGATGTGTTCGTATGGATTCGATCCTTAGAACAATCACAGATATTCAGATATAATAAAACTAAGTTTTGAATAAATTTCCCAACTCCAATTGTTCATTCAATTCAAATAATGTCTTTTTTATGTTTGTTTTAAGACTTCATGCATGTATCGATATCTCACAATATAGGCTTCAGCAGAGCTTGTCTCTGGTTTTATCTCACTTCTATATTGTTCCACCGATACGAGTGGTTTTAGGTTTTATATATAAAATGAAAATTTCGATTAGCCCTCTTTCAGATAGATTTTGTTAGAGAATATATTTCATAAGGTTGATTGTAATTAGGTTTGATGGTAATCAAATCAATCAGATTGATTTGATTACCATCCGATTGATTTGATTATCATCCTTATCTATCTCAATTCTCCTATAAATAGGAATATTCTGTATTGTAAAATTATTAAGGAATAAAAACATAATGTAGCTCTTTGAACTTTACCTTGTGAACGTAGGTCATAGACCGAAACATAAAAAATTTCTTGTGTTCTTATTATATTATTATGCTATTTATCTTTAATTTTTCATTTAATTATGTTTTCTATTAGAATTTTTTTTTTTGAAAGGACTACTAGATTTGACATCCAGCAAAAAAATGTTTCTGCTTTAGTGCGTGAAGATATATTTATGCTTGTAAGATTAAAGCTGAATTTTAGACGGCTAAACTGGTCGACAGGCACTTACACCAAACAAAGAAAACGACTAGCAAAGTGGCGGCGGCCGAGCCTCTGAATCATTGGTTAAGTCGTAAAGCATTTATACATAGAGAAAATAGATTTATTTGCCTGGCTCTATCCCAATTTATTTTGTGTGAGTGTAATTATTATATATAAAAAGTGTAAATATTATTTTTCGTTTGAAAATTCAAACGTGAAGCGAAAATTTTCAGTTTCTATCATAAAATATGAAACAATACGATCTTCTCAACTGTACGTTTAATTTATAGCCAATAGTTGAAATCTACGTTAACAATGGAGATAATATAATCAATTACGTCTCTAGATATTACAAAGCAATTTTCTCAGCAAAACCAAAATCCAATGAAATCACTAATTAATCTGAGCCACTCAAATCTTGGAGAAAATCCCATCCACCTCATGTTTCGTGGGGCTTTATCCATTCCTCTTGGCTTTTTTTCAACGGTGCAATAATGACACTCTCGGGAAGCCGCCTAGCTAGCTAAGTGCGCAAGTTTTTTTTTTTTTTTTTTTTTTTTTTTTTTTTTTTTTTTTAGTACATTGTAAATAAACTAAAGAAAAACAAAACTTAAGGAATAAAGAAAGTGGAGGGGGAGTCTTTTTCAAAACATGGAGGAAAAGATGTGGAGAGAGGGGAAAGGATGAAAATGCAGTCAGAATGAATTCTGGTTGCGGCCCAATTTGCCACATGATGGGCACAGAAGTTTACACTTCGGTTTACATGACTAGCTTTCCAACTAACTGTTCGAGGGATGGTGGAGTGAATGGTGGAGATGGTTGAAGCAATTCGTCAATCAATAGTAATTGTTGGTTGTTGAAGCGCCATTGTGACATTGAGAGAATCACCCTCTAAGATAAAAGAGGATAATCCTAACGAAACTGCCAAACGAGCAGGCAGAAGAGCAGCAGTAGCTTCACCATAAGGAGCAGAGCAAGGTGAGCTAATAATGGAAGTACACTTGATTATAGAACCAGTAGAGTCTCTGCAGATTGCAGCTTGAGCAGAAAAAGAAACTCTGATAGCAGTATCATAGTTTATCTTGAAAAAGGGGGGAGAGGGGCTCTTCCAGACTTCAGGAGTTTTATCATATTTGATTTTCCACGCCGAGAAGTGTTCCGGTGCTATCTTGTTGATAGTCGTTGATATAAGAAGAGCATTCGGGATAGTACCATCATGATAAGCTTTATTCCTGATAAACCAAAGGTAGTCAAAAGCAACAGTAGCAAATATTTGGAACCTATGTGTCTCTGCTGGAGGAACTCCAAGCATACAGTGTGGATTAAGAATAATAAGGAGCCAATCTGTCATATTAGTAACATTTAAAGCAATTGTATCCAAAGGCCAAAAAGATTGGCGCCAAACCACACGGGCAATGGGACAAGTGAAAAAAAGATGAAAAAGGGAGTCTGTGGGATGAGAGCAAAGGGAGCAACTAGTGTCTGATAGAGAAGAAGGGATGGATTGAGAAATTCAAAATTTGGTGGGAATAATATTCCAGACCATCTTCCAAAGAAAAAGTTTTAAACGATGGTTCAGCTTAAGTTTCCAGAGAGCTTTCCAACAAGATTTGGGGAGAGGTGAGGGAGTGGAGGGGGAGAAAGAGCTAATGAGATGGTGTGTGGATTTGGTTGAGAAAAGACCAGTGGTTGAAGGGGTCCAAAGAAGAGAGTCAGAATGGGAACGAATTTGAATTTTAAAATTTCAGAGGTGGTAATGAGATCGAACAAGAAATGCAAGAAATTTTGCTTCCAGGACATGGTAGGAGAATGAATAAGATCAGAAATGGCTAAGGGATGATTAGAGGGGATAAAAGCCAATCTTGGCTTAGGTGTAAAAGAAGGGGATGTTGGAATCCATGGTGTGGACCATATAGGAAGGCTTGAGTGATTATGAGGAATAAAACAAGTTCCAGCAGATATGATAAGGGAGAGTAGCCTTGATGCCATTCCAAATCCAGGAACCAGAAGGAAGAGGAGAGGATAAGAAATTACCATACCTGATGTATTTTTGCTGAAAAAGAGAAACCCATAAGCTGTTGTGATTTGAGAGCATTCTCCATCCTAGTTTTGATATCAAAGATAAATTCACCTCTTTCATAAGTCTGAATCCAAGACCACCCTGATCCTTTGGCAAACATAAAGAATTCCAAGATTTGAGTGTGAGATTGCGGGTTTTGTCTTTTGGGAAACCCCACCAGAAACTTTTAAAAGCCCTGTCCAATTGTTTACAAAGACCATCCGGGAACAGAAAAGAACTCATGGCATAGGAAGGTAGAGCAGAGACCACTGTTTTAATCAGAGTAGTTTTGCCCGCTTGTAACAAAGTTTTGGATCTCCAACCTTCGATTTTCCCATTTACCTTATCTAAGATATCTGAGAAAACTGCTTTTTTAGAATTTCCATACAAGATTGGGAGGCCAAGGTGTTTTGCTGTAGCTGGGGTGGTCTGGTAGGGGAGGAAGTGTCTGATAGCTGAGATAGTGGAAGCAGCTGTATTGCTAAAAAGAATATTGGATTTACTGGCATTTATAGTTTGTCCAGAACAAAAGCTATATTTATTGAGGCAATCCTTAATAATAATAGCTTCACTAGAGGTGGCAGTGGTGAAAATGAATAGATCGTCAGCAAATAAAAGATGGTTTAAGGGCGAACAAGATCTAGCTATTTTGAAACCACGAAGACGTTGATGAAGCAGTCGGGAGATAACTTCAGTGCTGATAATAATGAGAAAAGGAGATAGATGATCACCTTGACGAAGACCCCGAGATGGGGAAAATAAACCAAATGGGCTGCCATTCAGAAGAACCGAAAATGAAGAGGTTAAAATGCAGAGCCTGGTCCAGTTGATCCAAGTGGGATGAAATCCAAGTTTTGTAAGAATAGCTAGCAGAAAATACCATTCCATTTTGTCAAAAGCTTTTTCCATATCAATGTTAACTGACATCAGGCCACCTCTACCCCGTTTGGATTTAAGAGTATGGAGCATCTCATGAGCCAATATAGAATTGTCCTGAATATGGCGGTTAGGAACAAAGGCTGTCTGAAATGGAGAGATAATATTGTTGAGGAGAGGCTTTAGCCTATTTGCAAGCAGCTTTGAGATGATCTTGTAAATAATATTACAAAGGCTGATGGGGTGGTAGTGATGCACAGAGGAGGCACCCATCTTCTTGCAAATAGGCATTTCATGTAATTAATGCTATGAAAGTGTGATTTTGTTCCTTGAGCAGATGATTATTCCTGAAAAAAATTCCAAACAACTTGTAGAACACTCAGTTTTATACTATCCCAATATTTCATGTAGAAAAGAGCTGTAAAATCATCTAGGCCAGGGGCCTTGCAGGCACCTAGGCTGGCAAGAGCAGCATGGATTTCAGTTTCAGTCGAGATAGCACATAACATACTATTTTCTTCAACAGAGACAGAGCAATGAAAAAGATCTAGTAACTCATTGTTAGCAGTAGGATTTGTGGAGGCAAATAGATGCTTGAAATTGGAAACAAAACAATCACCAATAGAATTCCTATTTGAAATCCAACCATCAGTTAAGGATTTGAGAAGATCAATAGCATTTCTCCTTCGCCGAATAAGTGTGCTAGTATGAAAAAATCGAGTGTTAAGATCCTTACATGTCAACCAAAGTTCTCGAGATTTATGTTTCCAGAGGGATTCTTCCTGAATCAGATATTCATCTAAGAGGGATTTGAGGTGAAGCTCTAAGGCTAAGTTGGAATCTGAAGGAGGGGCCTGTTGAGTGATGGCAAGCAGTTGATAAGTAGAATCCAATTTCCTTTTAAGTAATATTATTTTGTAGACTATAAATTTTAATAACATTTAGAGTTGTAATTTTTTTTTTTATAACAGCTCTCCAAAATGATATTTCTCTCTTCTCATTTCTTTTCTTAGTAATATTATTCAATGGACTGTTATGTCATGCAAATAAAATTATGTAGCACTGAAAATCTTTTTTTTTTTTTTTTTTTTTTTTTACAACTGCTGATCGAATAACTAAATTTTAATATCACATCATCAAATTGTATGACAATCGTATATAACAATAATCTACTGAGTAGCATTACATTTTTCCCCTTCTATTTGTCAAACAACACTTGTTTTAATTTGCTTTTTGCACCAAAGCAAAGGCTATCCAGGCTTCCGGCCCTCTATTTTGTAGCTCATGAGAGTTGGTCCTTCACATAAGAGGTACCACCCAACGTTAAAGTATAATTAACCCAAGAAATGAAAAGAAAATTTGTAATTGGCTTCTTTTTGTTTTGACGTAAAATGATTTTTTAGAAAATATTTTTAACGAAATGAATTTTCTAAAAATATGTTTTGGCGTTTGGTCGTAGGGAAAATGAGCAACAACAAAAAACGGCCGACGAAGGTTTGACAGTGGTCCATCGATTTGAGAAAGAGAAGCTCAAATTCGAAAAATAAATTTACGGTTTTAAAATATAAAAATTATTTACGAAAATTAAATAAACTTTTTTCAGTCAAACCAAAAAAGTTTTTGATTTGATTATAATTTTTTGTCGCAAGAAAAACTAAAAAATGCAAAAAATAATTTTCTAGAAATCATTTTAAGCCGCCGAAAAAAAACTGAGCCTCAGCTCTGATGGCTGATGCAAAAGATAAATTGTTTCGTTTAATTTGGATCTTTGACATTTGCTTTGATTGCGACGTCTAGGAGTCCAATGATTATATATGAGAAGTAACAGGCATACACCACGATCGAATATTGCAGGAAATTGTGAGAGAGAGAGAGAGAGAGAGAGAGATGGCTCAGGCAGCAGAAACGTGTGGCAGAGAAAGAAGATGGAGTCTTCAAGGAATGACAGCTCTTGTGACGGGCGGAACAAAAGGGATAGGGTTCGCTCTCTTTGCCTTCTCTTGCTATCTTGAGAGTAATTAATCTGTCATAAAGATCTATAAAAATCATCAATCCATCATGCAAAATGAGAGATCTATCACCTCTCTCTGTTATTTATTTTTTTTCTTAATAAAATAGTCGTAATTTTGAGTCAAATTTTCTGATAAAGTTTCTGTAAGTCTGTTGGTATAGCTAGCTTCAGGATTAATTGCTAGCTTTGTTCTTAAGCTTCACGAGTGCCTGCATGTAATTAAACTCTTGGTTCTATGGCTTTTTATGGCTATGATACAAGTTTCCATTAAACTAGCTAGACGTGGGCACCAACCGGATCATCTGACTTCCAACATGATGATGGTCGGAAGTCATTTACGCTTTTCGAACCGGTCTACGTACACCAAAGGGGTTTCGAGCCGAGTTAGTAAGAGTTTAGAGGTTAGCCTGTAAGTCAGTAGTCGCTAGACAGTAGACACAAATCTAGGATGATAACAATAATAAAGTAGTAATTCTTTTAATAGATTAACTATTCATCACGTGTTCATAAAAAAATGAGGTAATTTTTAAAATTACTATTAGACGTATGATTGATCAAATAGTAATTTTAAAAGTTACCTCATTTTTTTATTACTTTCATGGTTTTGTTTTGTATTTTTTTTTTTTTTTGTCAATTTTAGCATTAAACAAAAATTAAAAGTAAAAAGTGATTTTTTTAGTGAAGTGCTTTAGTAATTTATTTTAAGTGGCTAAACCTTGAGGGAAATACTTTATCAAAATTAGAATTACATCTACCTACCAAATAAAAGAAACTGAAAAAATATTAATTTCATACTTTTGAACATTGGGAACATACTTGAAATTAGGGTCAATTTTTAGAAGGTGAAAATTTAATAGTTAAGCTTTTTCTTTAATAAAGCAATTCATGGATGTTAGCTATGTCTTACGGATATATACAAACTAGTTTCTAAAACTCTCTCTCTCTCTCTCTCTCTCTCTCTCTCTCTCTCTCTCTCTCTCTCTCTCTCTCTCTCTCTCTCTCTCTCTCTCTCTCTCTCTCTCTCTCTCTCTCTCACACACACACACACATATATTCCATCAAATTGGGAAAAAATAATGTGAGCTTGGTAAACGTGATTTAACATAATAATGTACCATATAAAGTAGTGATGCTCTCAATTAATTGCATTTCCTTCCTAATAATTAATAAAATAAAAGTGATCCACCTTATTTTATGATCAGGCATGCTATTGTGGAGGAAATGGCAGGTTTAGGGGCGATTGTACATACATGCTCTCGGAAGGAGGCCGAGCTGAATGAATGTTTAAGTGAATGGAGAAAGAAGGACTTTCAAGTCACTGGTTCAGTGTGCGATGCATCCTCTCCAACTGAGCGAGAGAAGCTTATAACAGCGGTCTCCTCCCTCTTCAATGGGAAACTCAACATCCTTGTAAGTCTCACCTTTGTTATGTATAATAAGGTCGTGCGAGCACACATTGTACTTTTTCAAGAGTTTTGCCTTACTTCTTATTGTTCTGAATATCTGGGTCTAGGTTAACAATGTAGGAACAAACATAGTGAAAACGACCACAGAGTACACAGCTGAAGATTTCTCATTTATCATGGCCACGAATTTCGAATCTGCTTACCATTTTAGCCAACTTTCACATCCTCTTCTGAAAGCTTCATCAGCAGGAAACATTGTATTTGTGTCTTCAGTTTGTGGTGTTGTATCAGTGAATCCAGGATCCATATATGCTGCAACTAAAGGTACCATTCTATATTTATCACTATTATTATGAGAAACTTTAATTAACTCCCTAAACTTCAATTATTTTTGTAATCTCATCGAGTCACCCTTCCCATTAGGGTTTTGGTTTAAATCAAACGGTTAAAGATCTTTATGACCTTTATGCCCCTATAAACTTTAATAACAAAATTATCCTTAAATTACAATTAAGGTTTTTTTTTTTTTTAAATGATTGTATTTTGGAAATTTCTTACCCCTCCGTTAGGATTTAATGAAAAATACTAACGCATGGGTGAGATTGCAAAATTTTTAAAGTTCGATACACTAAATTAAGAGTTTTTTAACTTTTGAAGAGATAAGAGAAATTGTAAAAATGATGAAAGTTCAAGAAAATTAAGTGAAGGTTCCTTTTATTATTATTGTTATTGTTATTATTATTATTATTGATATATATGAAGGCTGTGCAATTGTTGATTTTTTGTGCATATATATGAAGGAGCAATGAATCAGCTAACGAGAAGTTTGGCATGCGAGTGGGCAAAAGATAATATAAGGACTAATTGTGTTGCACCATGGTTTATCTGGACCCCCCTTGTTGATCCTGTAAGGACCCGTTTCGCATTCTTGTGCTTTAAATTAATTAAAGGAAAATTTTCACTTAAACCTTTTGAATTTTTTTTTTTTTTTTTTTTTTTTTTTTTTTTTTTTTAATTATTTGCCAAAAGTTTAAAAACTCTCATTATAATGTATTGAACTTCCAATTTTTTGCAATGTCAATCCGTTAGGTTTTTCAACCGAATATAATGGAGAAGAATCAAAATTACCAAAATACCCCCAACTTATTAAAAAAAAAAAAAAAATTGCAAAGATTCAAGCTTGGTCAGGAAAAACTTAACGGATGTATGACATTGTGAAAAATTAGAAGATTGATACACTAAATTGAAAGTTTTTGAACTTTTAAGGGTAATTGCAAAAGTAATAGAAGTTCAAAGGGGTTAATTAAGTGAAGTTTTCACTTGTAAGATTTGAGAACTACATATTTCTCCTCATAAATATTGTGGGATCATTGTATTCATATTTATAACAAGTATTACACAACCATTCAACTTCTACTACAATTATAAATAGTTACAACTATTCACCTACTATTTTACTATACATCTTCTAACGTTTTGTAGTCAATGTATCATGAGAACTATTCATTTGTCTAGTTATTATTATCTTCAACCATGAATGACTCTTCATTGTCTTCATTGAGATGCTTGTCATTACTAATGTGAGTTGTATCTTTATCATCACTTAAATGATAATGACATTCTTGAAAATAATTATCTTATTAGATTTACTTATTTCTGACTGTTTTATTTTAATATTGCAGTATCTTGCTAATGAAAACTTCTTGAACTCTGTTATCTCTCGAACGCCCATGGGACGCGTTGGAGAGCCAAAAGAAGTATCGTCTTTAGTGGCGTTCCTTTGCCTTCCTGCGGCCTCTTACATAACCGGACAGACTATCTGCGTCGACGGAGGGATGACCGTGAATGGCTTTTTGAGCCCATAACTGCATAAATGATTCAGAATTAGAGAAAGCAAATGCGAATTTCCCTACTTGCAGACTTTGCAGTGTTGCATAATAATAATGCATCAATTTGTTTGATTTCTGTGTGTTTTGTAATAAATATTACTCGGTTGTAGGCTGTAGCCCCGCTAAGTATATGCATGCACGGGGTTTTTATTGATATTAACATTATAATTTATGAATTTGGTCTTAAGTATTATATTATCACCAACTATTAGTCTAAAATAAATAAATAAATAATGCAAAGTTTGTGCAAGGTGATAATATCAAGTCATTGATTTTTTTTTTTTTGGGTGAGTCGCAATATATATATATATATTGACTTGGAAGAAGTCAATATCCAAAAAAATAAACTAAGTTGTACTATTGTTATATCAAACTAATATATTAACCAAAAAATATGGAAAATTGAATCATAATTCTTTAATTTTCAATCGATTTCAATTTACTTAAACCAAAAAATATGAAAAATTGCATCACAATTCTTTAATTTTCAATGGATTTCAATTTACCTAAAGGCACGATTTATTGTGTTTGATTTTTTGAAATTTTTTAAATTCAACTATAATTTATTGTGCAAATTTCGATACAAAATAAAATTTAAAAAAAAAAATTTAGATAGTTTAACTTTTAAAGAAAAATAATTAAAAAAAAAAAATTGATAAAATTTAATTTGTTTTCAAAAAAATTACGAATATCAATAAAATTTGTTTTTGAAAAATAATGTACATTTTTTTGATTTGGTTTAAAATCACTTTTTTTTCTCTACAAAATCTTAATTCCAAATACACCCTAAATATCTTAGGTTTAAAAATCTTATTTTTACTTGTAAGTTTTATGTAGGGATGAAAACCGGAGTTGGTTTATGTTGTTATCGGCTAAAACCGGTATCCGGCTCGGCTAATCGGGTAACCAATTAACTGGGTTTGTAATAACCAGCGGCTATCCGCACCGGAAAATAAAAAATCAGCGATCCTCGGCCTTGAACATGATGAAGAGCCGGCTGGGAGTGGGTTGGAAGTCGGTTCTTCTCCCCGGAGGTTGCGCGACGAGGACCGGATCACGGCGGTCAACGCTCGCTTGACCCACTCTCCCTCCACGCCGCCAATCCGAACCAGCGAGTTCTTCATCTCCGATCTACGCATGTTCAGCCGGTTTGTAGGAAATGATCCCATATGGGCATGGTTGCTCTTCAGCTATGGAAATTGAAGAAGTAAGAAAAGACAAAAGGAGTGAAAAGAGGAGAAAATAAAAGAGTTTTTCTTTTTTGAGGTAAAACATTAGGAGAAAAAAGAGGGGTGCGAAATGAGGAGGCCAAGTTAGGGTTTCAGTGAAGGAGAAGAAGGAGGCGAGAGAGAAAGGGGGGGATAGGGTTTCAGAAGTTTGAAAAATGAAATGTGTGGAAGCGTTCAAGGCAGGCTGAATGTGCGACGTGTGAGAGCAGATGAATCGAGAAGATAAGGAATCAAGGGTTGAGAGTAAATGGGAGAAATCAATTGGTTGAAAACAAAGAGAGCAATCCAAGGCAGGCTGAATGTGCGACGTGTGAGAGTAGATGAATCGAGAAGATAAGGAATCAAGGGTTGAGAGTAAATGGGAGAAATCAATTGGTTGAAAACAAAGAGAGCAATCCAAGGCAGGCTGAATGTGCGACGTGTGGCTTTAGGTATAAAGGATTACTAGGCATGAGACGTAACGAAACTGCTTACGTGACAATTGACATTAATGGGTTAACTAATGCCAGCTAATCAATTTTAGATGAAATGAGTGAAATGAAAAACGCCAAAACTTAGAAGATCAGTTAAATATGATTTTAAAAACCTAAGGCCCACCATTGGCCCGCTTCAATTCAACTCTCCACCGTTTTGTTATTTGTTTTTTCTTTCATATTTTGATGTTTACAACTTTGGACTAATTAGGTTGGCTAGGTTGCAAAACAGTGATGATAAATGATGAGAAATGCTTAAATTTTAGTAAAAGATTGATATTAAGGGTTTGTTGGGGTTTATAATTTCAAAAAGTACGATTTAAAATTACGATTTTAAAATTTACGATTTGAAAAAAGTAATTTTTAAAAACACTGTTAAGCGTTTGATAAAATCGCAAATTAGCTTTTAAAATTTTGCGTTTTCAAAAAAACTTACTTGCGATTTAAAAAAACAAATTTTTTGCATTTTCAAATCGTAATTTTTAAAAACGCAGCTTCCAATCGATTTATGTTCTGCGATTTGGTTTAAAATCACACTTATTGTCTACAAAATCGCAATCCCAAACGCATCCTAAGATGATGTGGAGCTTATTCATTGAAGATGATTAAAACAATTAATAAAAAAAAAAAATGTTACGGGTATCAATGAATAAGCTCCACATAATCTTAGTATCTATCTGTTAGTAAAAAATTTAGTTAAAAATTTTCCCAACTAAAATTGTCCTGACTAAAATAGTTAAAAATCCATTTTCTCTACTTCAATTATTTACTTTTTTAAAGCATCTTTAATAGTTTTATCATTTTAGCTATTCACTTTCACTATTTTATTTAAATATTATTTTTCAAAGATTTCTTTATTCTTTCTCTAATAACATCTAAATTTTTGAATGTTTATCGTTTCTTACCAGTAATATTTATAAATATTTGTCTTATACTTACGGTTATATTTTTAAAAATTTGTCTTATCCTAATTATCATATTTTTCAAAAAAATGTCATGTGCTTTCAATAAAAACAAAAAGGAAGAAAGAGAAACTAAAGATTTTAATAGTTTTTTATTTCTTTGGTAAGCAAGCAATGCATATATTGTTAGTAAATACTGTTCACTCACTAAAATTTTTTCACCAATCTGAAGATGCTACTAGAGTCTGAACTCTGTAGACTCGTTTTGAACAATTTCAACAAATTTATTTACCAAAATAACCAAAAATATTTTAAAATGCATGAACTTTATCCATTATTGGATAAGGGATCGAAAACAGAGAGGACAAATTTAGTGGGATCCCCAAATTAATTGACAGTTGGCCGGCAACCCTGCAATAATTTTTGCTTTGCGTAAGCATCTACGTACGTGACCGCTAATGTTCTTCCGACCAATAACTCTATATAATCCATTGGGAGAAGCAGGAGTTAAGGTGTACGTATGTGCGGTGGTAACAAAACAGAGATAAAATGGCAGAAATTGGTAACAGAGAGAGCAGGTGGTCTCTTCAGGGAATGACCGCCCTTGTCACTGGTGGAACTAAAGGAATAGGGTTCGTTTTTCTTGTTTCTGTTTTCACCATGCAAAATCAATTCTAATTACTGAAGATTTGTTAAAGATATATAGATAAATAAACACCCGTCTGAAAACTCTTTTGCTCTTTGGATTTTATGCCTAAATACTCTTCTGTTTTGGAACTCATGAACGGTGAACCCTTTATTTATTCATTTTCTTTTTTGTTAAAAAAAAAATATAAATATAAATTGGGGCAAAGAATTATGAATCGTGGCTTGACATTTACCCCAAAAAAATCTAATTTATTTTCTCATCAGAAAACGAAACGCACAAAAAAAAAAAAAAAAAAAAAAAAAAAAAAAAAAAAACACTCTCTTGGTACGTAATTGTTTTATGTGTAGGAAATCATTTTGAAAGTCTCTTGGTTGTTGTCATAATCATTCTACAGCTAGGAAATTGTTGCTTTGCAATGAAATACATAACTTGTGCTTTTATTTTTGTTTTATTGTAAATTTGGTTATTATAATTTACTACGGCTTTTAATTCAGGTATGCAATTGTGGAGGAATTGGCTGGCTTGGGAGCGACTGTGCATACATGTTGTCGAAATGAGGCACAGCTCAATGAATGCTTAAAGGAATGGAAAACAAAGGAATTTCAAGTAACTGGTTCAGTCTGTGATGTTGTGTCTCGAACACAACGAGAGGAGCTAATTAGCACTGTCTCTTCTCTATTTAATGGCAAACTCAACATCCTTGTAAGACATCTCTTTCTTTCGTTATCATCGTGGCATTTTGCATGGCAATTTACAGCATATTCAAAAGTTGCTCGAGTGTAAGGATCATCCTAGCTATCTTCTAGCACCCAACTGTCAATAATTTTATTCTTTGATGGTTTATTTACCATTTATATTTTAAAATCATTGACCCTAATTTGATTTAGAAAAGGGCATTCAATATTTTTTTTTGTAGATCCATCATATATATAACAACAAATTAGTTTTAACAAATACCCTTAATTTTTTTTTTACAAAAAAAAAAAAAAAAGAAGAAAAAAACTCAATAGTGGCTTGGCCACCTCTAACACCTAGCTAAACTACTCCCAGGTATTTTAATGGGGTGGGTCGATGGGCTGCGCCCAAGACACCAATTTGGGGTGCGTCAAACACCAAATTTAATTCGAGGTGGCTCGACCACTCCCAACACTTACTCAAACCACTTTTAGGTGTGTTTAAGAATTGGGGGGTCCCCGCCAACCAAAAAAGGGAAGAAAAAAAAATTTAAATGGCTGTTCCATTGCCAAACAGTTGTTTGGGGTTGACCATCCCATTTGATTTGTGGGTGGCACCACTTGCCTCTATGAGTTTGAAGATGGCTTTGCCACCTTTAGGGATGGTTAGACAGGCACCTCTTCTTCTTCATTTTTTTCTTTTTTCTTTTTTGTTTATGTTCAATTTTAGTTATTTATTTATTTTTAATTTTTTTTTTAGTTATTTATTTATTTTTTATTTTTTATTTGAGGGTGTTTCAGTTGGTTAATATCTAAAAAAACACACATTTTGGATGATTTTACAAGGAGACTCTCTAATGGTAAGGCCTTTTGTAACAAAATGGTAACAACTTAAAAAATTAGAGTTGACAATTTTTGACACGACCCGCGAATCTGACACTAACACAACACAAAATTGGCTTTGAGTTTAAGCTAAACGGGTTTGGGTTATAAACGGGTTGCATGTTTATAAATGGGTTAAATAGTTGACATGCCAACTCGTTTATGACACGTTTATTACCCGATTAGCTAAATAGGTTGACCCACCAACCCGTTTAGCTAATCATGTTGTGTTTAGGTTGGCGGGTCAACCGGATCGACCAGAACCCGACACGGCAACTCAAATTGCCAACCCTATTAAAAACCCGTATTAATTCATGGAAAAAAAAACAAAAAGAAAAAGAAAAAAAAGGTATTCAACCGTATATTTTATATATATACACGTACATACACACACAAAAGCTTTTATTAATTAATTACTAAGCCTTAATACGGGTGTTGTACTTTGATGTCTGGTTGTAGATAAACAATGTGGGAATCAACATTATAAAACCGACCTTAGAGAACACAGCTGAAGATTTCTCATTCCTCATGTCTACCAATCTTGAATCTGCTTATCACATGTCCCAACTTGCTTATCCTCTTCTGAGAGCTTCAGGAGCAGGAAGCATTGTTTTCGTTTCTTCCGTTGCCGGTGTAGTATCAGTAAATATTGGAACGACTATATACAGTGCAGCTAAAGGTAATTTCATTCTACTATTTGATTTTTCTAGCAAGCTTAATTATGGGTTATTATAATCAGTTTAATTAAGAGAGACATTAAAGGCTCTGATCAACTTTTATCTAAGCTTAATCTTTAGGAGCGATAAATCAGCTAGCAAGAAGTTTGGCATGTGAGTGGGCGAAAGATAACATAAGGAGTAACTCAATTGCACCTTGGGTGATCAGAACCCCGTTGGCTGAAATGGTAAGATTCTTTTCCTTGTCTGTGATGGTACTAGCTTGAAGATGGTAATTAACATATGGTCATTGTAGAATATATATTACATTTTGCTCAGCATTAGTGTTCCTGCTGTTTACTCTTCAGTTAGCCACATGCGGACAGATTACAGGTGGATTCAGACAGAACATAGTCATAGGGGGATTAAGACATGACAATAATCTATTTTCTCTTGCAGTTTCTGAGCGATAATGAAAGACTATTGGAGGCTGTTGTCTCTAGAACTCCTCTTGGACGTGCTGGAGAGCCAAATGAGGTTTCTTCCTTGGTGGCATTCCTATGCCTACCTGCGGCTTCTTACATAACTGGTCAGACTATTTGTGTTGATGGCGGAATTACAGTAAATGGCTTCTCATTGCCTTGAGCATGCTTGGAAACAGCAGAAAATGATGT
Organism: Alnus glutinosa; assembly: GCF_958979055.1. Classification (NCBI taxonomy): domain Eukaryota; kingdom Viridiplantae; phylum Streptophyta; class Magnoliopsida; order Fagales; family Betulaceae; genus Alnus; species Alnus glutinosa. Next base: position 24,876,238 of record NC_084894.1, read on the forward strand.
TCAGCCACCCCACTGGAAATGTGTTCTTATTGTTACGACATTTGTATCGAGGGGTATGATGTCTATAATCCACTTTACTTTCAAGTTCAGAAGCAATAAGTCGTGTAAGACTTAATTACACAATGAAATTTCATATATATATATATATATATATATATATATATGCACATCTCTTTTATCTTCTTCTTCTTCTTCTTTTTTTTCCCTTCTTTTTTTTTTTTTTTTTTTTTAATATATATCGAAAACAAATAGTGTTGTTACCGTGCATAACAATAATGAATAATATGAAATCGAAAAGAGAGAGAGTAAGAAAAACAAGATTCAGATTTACGTGGTTCGACAATGTGCCTACATTCATAGGAGTGTGGTTATATTCAATAATGATTTAGGATTACATCATAACATATTTATAATAAAACCCTACTGTACGGACAAATATGAAAAATTTCAAAATACTCTGGTACTCTCGTATTACTCTCTATGCCCAAAAGAATATGAGACACTTGTTCCAATAAGTAGCAAATTAACTCATAATACAACCCAAGCCCTTTGGGATCCCTGTAGTACATTATAGAAGGCCAAGTTGATATGATATTGATGACGTGTTTTAAGGGAGGATCACACTATAAAAAGTATGGTCATACCCACACTCAATCATCTCTATAGAAGGTAATAACTTAATCATCGCCACACTTGCATTCTATTTTCAAGGAGTAATAATATTTATTACATTTTTATTTTATAACTATCACACAATGATGTTGCAACCCTAATCAACCCTTTACCCTTAGAATTTTTTTTCAAAAAAAAATAAAAAATAAAAAATAAAAATGGTTAGTTAAGACTAACTACGGCATCATTATGGCATAAAAGTGTATATGGCCAAAAGAATATGAGACACTTGTTCCAATAAGTAGCAAATTAACTCATAATACACCCCAAGCCCTTTGGGATCCCTGTAGTACATTATAGAAGGCCAAGTTGATATGATATTGATGACGTGTTTTAAGGGAGGATCACACTATAAAAAGTATGGTCATACCCACACTCAATCATCTCTATAGAAGGTAATAACTTAATCATCCCCACACTTGCATTCTATTTTCAAGGAGTAATAATATTTATTACATTTTTATTTTATAACTATCACACAATGATGTTGCAACCCTAATCAACCCTTTACCCTTAGAATTTTTTTTCAAAAAAAAATAAAAAATAAAAAATAAAAATGGTTAGTTAAGACTAACTACGGCATCATTATGGCATAAAAGTGTATATGGCATTACTCATATTTTCTATGGAGTTCTTTCAATGGTATCAGGCCAGGCTTTGGAATAAAACAAATAGAATAGAACAGAGTTTGAGATTGTTCTGCAACAAATAAACAAAACCATCAACTGACAAGTTTTGAGTTTGGCTTCAACAATGACTTTTTACAATCTTCATCAATCAATAGGCAAATCAGTTTTTTACTTCTCTTAAAATCTATCAACTTCAAAACATTCTTATGGTTCATTTGGAATCCAAAGATAATCGTAATTCTCTTCAAATTTTTTCCAATTTCCGGGTATTTGAATCCAAACCGGAAAAAGAACCCGAAAAGCAAGCGTTTCTCTTTTAAAAAACTCATACTTTACGCGTGGGTCCCACTGACGACAGCAAAGTACACCCACTAAACACAAATAATAATTAAATAATATTTGTTAATAGTTTTATATAATAAATTATTATTATTTCAATCATTATTTCACCATACTTTTCATAACATCAATAATTATACACAACTTTTCATACCTCCAATCATTTCCTATCAATAAAAAATACCATTTTTCAATCTAAAAAATCTAACACCCAAACACAATTTCAAAAAGAATTTAAATTCTACTCATCACCCAAACACATTTTATTTGCCTCAAAATTTGCAAACAAAATAAGAATTTAATTCTAATTTCAAAATCCAACATCTAACGGACCATTAACTTTTTCATTTTTTATATCACATCAACAATTTTTTGTTACTATTTAAATAAAAAAACTCACTATAATACAAATTGTTTTCACTTTTTTTATATAAACTATTTCTACTTTATATCACATTAATCACTTTTTATTACTCGAGAGAGAGAGAGAGAGGAGAGAGGAGACTACGGGAGAGATAATAAAAAATTCAACACTTCACTATTGCTATTCACTTTAGCACAGTGTTGATTTTTTTATTATCTGTAGTAAAAAAATCATTTTAGCTCCTATGGAGAGAAAAAAAAAAAAGGGGGGGGGCCTAAAAAGGAACATGTGATACTAGTCGGAAATATATAAAGAATAGAGAAAAATGCACCATTGGCCATTGTGGAATAACTTTAATTTGTACATATTTTTAAAAAAATTATAAAATAATAAATATAAATATAAATAAATCATTTGTACAAATCATTTAGAAATAAATAAATATAAATGAGTAAAACCTTTTTAAATTTTTTTTAATTTTAATTATTTTTTAAAAAAATAAGATTTATTTATTTATTTATTAATATATTTATATTTTTTTTATTAAGATGAAGACGTGTCGCAATCTTATTAGCCTTGACGTGGCGCTTACGTGGCATTTAACGAAATCTGTCAAAATTTTTAACAAAATTTGACTCTAGGGATTGATTTGTAAATTAAGCCAACTAAGAAATATGAAACTTAGACTTCAACGCTCAATCATAACGACGATATTTTTAGAACGTATTTTATCCACTTTCAAGTGTTAAGGATATATGATAGAATAGTCTCAGGATACAATAAAGCCCAAAATGTAATTCTAGAATAACAAAAAACACAGTTATGAAAAATTGCACAAAAGAAATTTGTAGGATAGAAAGAAACTGTATGCTTGTGTGTCTTTTGCATATGACCAAAGAGTCATATTTATAATCATTTTGGACAATCTAATGGTCCAAAATCGAAGTGGTCAAAATAACTTAATGGACATCTTCGATAGCATATTAATTAACCTTTCTTAGGGGTAGCTCAATCGGCTGGGGATCACGCCTTATAAAGCGGAAGTCATTAGTTTGAATTCTCTCTCCTCTTCTTGTGTGGACATGTCAAAAAAAAAAAAAAAAAATTAACCTCTCCTGTAACCACAAAATCCTTGAATATCATATTAAACTATTTTCTAACCACAAAATCTTTAAATTTCTTTTGTAACCTCCCAATCCTAAAATTAAATAAATTTCATAACTATTTGAAATAAATAAAGAATTTAATTTAATTTATTAAATAAATGTAACAATACTTACGTTTGGCAGGGTGCAATAGTACAGGAATGAGATTTAATTCTTGTACAGCACTAATACAACAACTGTACAACAATCCCTCACATGAGGGTGGGCCCCAATATGTGAGATTCACTCTCATGTGAGAGATTGTTGTACAGTTGTTGTATTGGTGTTGTAAATCTAACATTTTCCTACAGGAATATAATAATATTGTATTTGTACCTGATCTTTATCCATGATTGGATAGGGGAAAGCAAGGAGTAATTCTATGGACACCTGTAGCTCGCGTCGGCTTGTTTGTTAAGCTCCATTTTAGGATAGTGCTGGTTACTATTTACATATTTTTTATTTTATTTTTATATTTTTCAATAATAATTAACATCAAAATATTTTTAATTTTTATATCATATTAATAATTTTTTATTATTATTTAAATAAAAAAATTCACTATAATACAAAATTTTTTTACTTTTTTATATAAATTCTTTTTATTTTATATCACAACATCACTTTTTACTAATTTTAAAATTAATAACATATTCCTTTGTTCTGTATTTTTCTTTACCAAACAAGCCCTAATTACGGTAGAATTACTCCATTGCTTAAGGGAAAACAGAGAAGACAAATTTTGTGGGATCTACAGATTCACAATAGGCCGGCAACTACTTAACCATAATGTTCCTCCGAGTTCCGACCAATAAAGCTATATATGTAATCCACTGGGAGAAGCACAGTTGGCCGGCAACCCTGCAATGATTTTTGTTTTGCGTAAGCTCTACGTAACCGCTAATGTTCTTCCCACAAATAACGCCATAATTATATATAATCCGTTGGGAGAAGCACTGGTTTAGGTATATGAGCGGTGGCAACAAAGAGGGATCAAATGGCAGCTGCGGCAGAAATTGGTAACAGAGAAAGCAGGTGGTCTCTTCAGGGAATGACTGCCCTTGTCACTGGTGGAACTAAAGGAATCGGGTTCGTTTCTCTGCCTAATAGGCTAATACTCTCTTTCTTGTTTCTGTTTCCGGCTTCTAATTTCTGAAGATTTCTAAAAGATAGATAAATAAACTAATAAATAAATACCCATCTAAATCGACATTCATTGCAACTCTTGCTCTCTCAACCTGGTTTTGTGGATTTATCCCCTTTCCCCATTATTCCCAATTTATCAACAAAATTATAGCTTGGTTTGCTCTTCTCTCTTAATCCAACTCTCTTCAGCCTCTCCCATGGCTTCCCCCACAAGAACTCTTTTGCTCTTTGGATTTTATGGCTAAAAACTATGGATTTCTAAGAAGTTGTCATTTGCTGGCAGATTGCAGCTTATGACCTCAGTCTTATATAGCATTCAAGTGTATTGGACATGTATTTTTTATTCTTCCAAAAAGAATCATCAAATAGATTGAACAAAAGCTTTGTCGGTTTCTTTGGAATGTGAATGATGAGGGTGTAGCTCGAGCTAGAGTAGCTTGGAAGTTATGATGTTATCCGAAGAGGGAGGGAGGTTTGGGTATTAAAAAGTTGGAAGAGTGGAATCGTGCTTCAATTATGCGGCACATTTGGAGCTTTTTTGCCAAAGCAGGCTCTCTATGGGTTGCTTGGGTTCATAGTAATCTGCATAAAGGAAGTAACTTTTGGCTTGTAAATGTTCCTCAGTCATGCTCTTGGTCTTGGAGGAATTAAGTTAATGAAGTTAAGAGTAGAACTAAATTATTTTTTTGAAATTTGATGTAGACAATGGTAGGAAGATCCATCTCTGGACTGATTGGTGGCATCCAGGTGGTGTTTTGCTTTATGAGTTTGGTTATCGAGTAATCTATTTTGCTCATAGTTGGCTTGATGCTAGACTGTCTTCGGTTATAAAAGATGGTGAGTGGTTTTGGGGGCTGGCAAGGTCTGATTCTCTTGTGGAAATTCAAAGCAAACTGTCCATGGTGACTTTAGGTGGTAATGATATTCCGAAATGGATGGTCTAAGTCTGGGAATTATTGTAGTGCTGATACTTGGGAAGCTCTTAGAGATAGACATCCGGATGTGGAGTGGTGGCAAATGGTATGGTTTCCTTTAGCAATTCCAAAGCATGCATTCATCTTTTCTTCTTTTGTAGCTACAGTAGAAGAACATGGAGGTCAATTATGCAGCTTTGTGGTATGGCTAGTCCTCCTATTTGTTGGGATGATATGATTCTTGAAGGGCTGCAGAACTGGAGAAGGAAAGTTTTTAAAGCTCATGTATGTAGGCTAGCATTTGGAGCTACTGTCTATCATATTTGGCGTAAGAAATGCTCTTAGACATAGTAATAACCCTTTGTCTGAAGCACAGCTGCTACAGAAAATAAAATGGGGTGTAAGTGTCGTGTAATGGGGAAAGGAAAATTTAAAAAGACTAAGGGAAAGGAGAGTATCTGCTGTAATTGGGGTATTGATGTTCAGATTTTAGTTTAGTTTTGTTTCGTTGTTGTGAGGTGAGAGTTGTTTTAGTTTGTAAGACTTTGAATTTTGTTTCTTTGTCCGCTTTCTGCTGGTTCTGCAGAAATCAAAAGAGCTTTTGTTTGTGGTTATAAACTTGGCTTATTCATCAAAAAAAAAAAAACACATTCTAGACCAAGGAAATTGTTGCTTTGCAATGAAATATATAACTTGTGCTACTATTTTTGTTTTGTGAAAATTTGGTTATTATAATTTAATTAGTACAGCTTTTAGGTATGCAATTGTGGAGGAATTGGCAGGCCTGGGGGCAACTATTCATACATGCTGTCGAAATGAGGCGCAGCTTAATGAATGCTTACATGAATGGAAGGCAAAGGGATTTCGAGTCACTGGTTCAATCTGCGATGTTGGGTCTCGAACCCAACGAGAGGAACTAATTAGCACCGTTTCTTCTCTATTTAATGGCAAACTCAACATCCTTGTAAGACCTCTCTTTCTTTTGTTATCTTCGCCTCATTTTGCATGGCAATTTACAGCAAGTTCAAAAGTTGCTCTAGTGTAAGGATCATCCTATCTTCTCACACCCAACTGTCAAGAATTTTATTCTGTAATGTTTTCTTTTCTATTTCTATTTTCAAATCATTGACCCTCATTTGATTTAGAAAAGAACATTCAATATTTTTTTTTAGATCCATCATATAACAACCAAATTTAGTTTTATATTTCTTCTGATTTAACGATCGAGGAAATTCTCTAATGGTTGGAGCTTTTTGTAACAAAATGGTAGTTCAATGCGATGAGTGTGACAAGTGCTAGTTCATAGGAACAACTTAAAAACCCATGCTAGCTCATGGTGAAAAAAAATGTATTTAACCCTGTATTGTACCCCAAGTTTATATATATACATACACACACAAAACCTTTTATTAATTAATTACTAAGCCTTAATGGGGCTATTGTACTCTGATGTTTGGTTGTAGATAAACAATGTGGGAACCAACATAATAAAAACGACCTTAGAGTACACAGCTGAAGATTTCTCATTCCTCATGTCTGTCAATCTTGAATCTGCTTATCACATGTCCCAACTTGCTTATCCTCTTCTGAGAGCTTCGGGAGCAGGAAGCATTGTTTTCGTTTCTTCTGTTGCCAGTGTAGTATCAGGAAATGCTGGAACGAGTATATACGGTGCAACTAAAGGTAATTTCATTCTACTATTTGGTTTTTATAGCAAGCTTAATTATGGGTTATAATTAGTTTAAGAGAGACATCAAAAGATAAATCGGATCAACTTTTGTCTAATATTAATCTTTAGGAGCGATGAATCAGCTAGCAAGAAGTTTGGCATGTGAGTGGGCGAAAGATAACATAAGGAGTAACTCAATTGCACCTTGGGTGATCAGAACCCCACTACTTGAAATGGTAAGATTCTTTTCCTCGTCTGTGATGGTATTTGAAGATGATAATTAACATATGGTCATTATAGAATATTGTCAACATTTTGTTCAGCATTCGGGTTTGTGTTATATATATACTCTTCAGTTAGCCACATACGGACAGATTACAGGTGGATTCAGACAGAACATAGTCATAGAGGGATTAAGACATGACAAGAATCTATTTTCTCTTGCAGTTTCTGGGCGGTAATGAAAAACTTTTGGAGGCTGTTGTCTCTAGAACTCCTCTTGGACGTGTTGGAGAGCCAAAGGAGGTTTCTTCCATGGTGGCATTCCTATGCCTGCCTGCAGCTTCTTACATAACTGGTCAGACTATTTGCGTTGATGGCGGACTTACAGTAAATGGCTTCTCATTGCCCTGAGCATGCTTGGAAACAGCAGAAAATGATGTTCAGCCACTCCACTGGAATGTGTTCTTATTGGTACAACATTTGTATCGAGTCGAGGGATGTCTATAAAGACTATAATCCACTTTATTTTCAAGATCAAAAGGAATAAGTCTAGCTTGTAAAACTTAATTACACAACAAAAAAATTTCATATATGCACATCTCTTTTGTCTTTCTGTTTTTTTTTTTTTCGGGAAACTCATAGGAAAATTTACACATAATCCATCCCAAGCCTTTTGGGGTCCCTTTACTACAATATTACAGGTGGTCATGGGGATCTGATATTGAGGACATGTTTTAAGGGAGGATCAAAGTATAACAATTGTGATCATCTCTGTTTGTTTTATTGGTTACATTTTGATAAATAAAAACTTCTTTTTTTTTTTTTTTTTTTTTCCTGGTCATTGACTTTTCAGGAATACCGTAATTCAGAGTCAAATTCAATTATTAATACAGAATATTTATTCCAGCATGGAAAGAATTTTAGAAGGCAATTTTTGCAGTATACTATTCGAGAAATGGAAGATTCTGACAACTTTACATATGTCAAAAACTATTTTCCATTGTGATTGTCCGGATGACTCAATGGAAGCGTCCGGACGCTAGCTAGTGTTTCATCTTGTCCAAACAACGTAGCAGACGCAAATCACATGGACTTGGTGTTCGCATAGCCGTCCGGACGACCCAACAGATGCGACCCACAGAGAGCATATGTTCGCACAAGTATCAGGACACAAATGCGGTAGCTGGGAACAGTGGAATTGTTCTACACAACTGTCCGGACACTAGGGCAAGCTGTCCAAACGTGCTTCAGCAACTTATGCATAATTGCTGCTTACCGTCCGAACGCCCAATGTCCTGTCTGGACACCGCTAGGAAAATCGAGTTTGTTGTCAAATTAAGTTTTCTAAAGCCTATTTAAAGGGGCTCCTAGGCTGTGGTTTTGTAAGAATTCAATATTGAATTTCAGTGTGCTAAGAGAGGGTGTTTAGACAGAAACTATTAGATGTGCTAACTCTCTTTAGAGTATTTGTGTGATTTGATCAACCATTGAAGTCTAACTTAGAGATAAGCTCTAAGTTAAAGAAATTCATTGAATAACTCTTCAGATAGGAAGTCTGGTTGAGAAGCGTTTACGTATAGGTACATGTTAGAGTTAAAGGTACGACTATTGCATTATAGGTATGTGAGTATGACTGCTTTATAATTAACTTTTTCTTCTGAATAGTGGATTGCGTAGATTTGGCTGCCCCGAAGTGGTTTCTTTAGTATAAGAAGTTTTCACTTTGTCGCCAAAATATTTGTGTTTTTTACATTCTAAATTTTATATTTTAGTTTATTGGTTGATCACACACACATATAAAAGAATCTTTATTTTTCAATCTCCACACTCAATCATCTTAATAGAAGGTATTAACGTTCATGGAGAGGTTAGAAGAGAAACAATGCAAATTAATGGACCATGTCTTTCTTTAATTAGTTGTCTGAATTTTTTGGAGAATCATCGTATGGGATGAGACACTAAATTTACTTTAGACGTATGTAGCAAAATAATTTTCCTATTTTCAGGGTGAACACTAATCAGAAACATGTTGGATTTTGACTTGTCACCCATCAATTAGTCTTGCTATCTCATGGTTGATGAGTTTAACATCTTAATTACATGGGTAGTTGAGAAGCTCATAATTGAAAGTTGGGCATCTTAATTACATGGGTAGTTGAGAGGCTCATGGTTGAGAGTTGGGCATCTTAATTGCACATGGGTAGTTGGGCATTTAAGATGGGTTGGTGAATCTTGCCTATATAAAAGAATGAGAGCTCATTTGTGAATTCAACTACAAGAGAGCCAGAGAATAGTGAGAGAAAGAATATCCAAAGCTCAAGTGAGCCATTTGAGAGAGTGAGAAAATTCTCTTTGTAGAAACACAATCAAGTGTTGTTTTGGGTATACTTCGGTCTTTGGGTATGAGCCACTATTTGTATCTCCCTTGATTTTCATAGTGAAAGATCTTGATTTGTCTTCTCCAGTGGACGTAGGCCAAGTTGGGCTGAACCACTTAAATTCTTGTGTCAATTTTGGTAGTTTTGTTTCCTGATCTTTACTTCTCAATTTATTTTGGTGCCTCTGTTACAACAAATTGGTATCAGAGCTAGGTTATATCAAGCTGGGTTTTATCTGTCTAGATATTGTTCACAGTATTGACAGATTCGACAAAAGATGGCGGCAAAATTCGATATTGAGAAGTTCGATGGAAGAAACGACTTCAACCTCTGGCGGGTTAGGATGAAGGCCTTGTTAGTGCAACAAGGGCTGTCCAAGACGCTAAAGGGAAAGGATGCACTGCCAGAATCATTGACTGGAGATGAGAATGAAGAGATCTTGGAAAAGGCACACAGTGCAATTCAGTTGTGCTTGAGCAATGAAGTACTACGCGAAGTAGTAGAAGAAGACACAGCTGCCAAGTTGTGGTTGAAGCTAGAGAGCTTGTACATGACCAAATCACTCACAGCTCGCTTGTATTTGAAGAAGCGGTTGGCCACACTTCATATGCATGAAAGTATGTCAGTTAAGGATCATCTTGATAAATTCAATCGAGTGATTGTTGATTTGAGAAACATTGATGTTAAAATTGTGGACGAGGATCAAGCTATTGCCCTTCTGTGTTCTTTACCACCTTCATATGAGCACTTTGTCGATACCATGATTTATGGTAGAGAAATTCTATCTGTAGAAGATGTGAAAGCAGCCCTAAACTCCAAAGAATTAAAGAAAATGGTGTCTGAAGGTGTTGCATAAAGCTCGGGTGAAGGACTGGTTGTAAAAGGACGATCCAAATCATAGTCCAGAAAAAAGAAACTAAAATGTTTCGAGTGTCACAAGGAAGGGCATTTTCGGAAAAATTGTCCTGAGCTCAAAAATAAAGGGTAAGAGAAAGTCTCTAATGATGGTAATGTAGCTGTAGCAGAAGGCGATTCTGATGACGACGGAAATGTTTTGGCCGCATCATCTTCTAGCATTTCCAAAGGTTGGGTTCTTGATTCCGCATGTTCGTTTCATTTATGTCCCAACCGGGATTGGTTTGCTTCTTACAAGAGTACTAAAGGCACTGTTTTGATGGGCAATGACATGGCCTGTAAAATATTGGGGATCAGAACAATCAAAATCAAAATGCACGACGGAATTGTGAGAACACTTACGGAGGTAAGACATATTCCAGAACTGAAGAAAAATCTAATCTCCACGAGTGCTCTAGACACCATCAGTTGAAAGATCGTGCATCAAAATGGAGTTCTGACGGTTATTTGTGGTGCTCTGGTCGTAATGAAAGGCAGCAAGATGGAAAATCTGTATCACCTTGCTGGTGAAACAGTGATTGAGGAGCAACAGAGGCAGAAGTTGGAGAAGATGATGGGGCAGACTTTCGAAACTTTTGGACAAGCCAAGGCCGTGTTGGAGTTGTCTCAAACTGCTTCAAAAAAGGACTGGGTGAAGGTCCCGGAGAATTCATCCACCGGTTCGACGAGGACGTCGAATTTAAGAAGCGTGGGTGGTTTGTCAGAAACTTGACATGATTGTGGCGCTGCAGCATGGGTGTGTGCCTTGCACCCTTGTTGACTGCCGAGCCATGGCATGAGGAAGGCATGCCATGGGTGCAACAGGGATGCTGCTGGGTCCATGGAGGGCACATGGCCCAGCCACTTGCTGGATAGTTGGGTTGGGGCCTAACCTTGTGTGTTGATAGTTTAGGGAAGGTGCTTGGAGAAGGGCTAAGGATGCTGCAAAGAATCAGTTGGTGTGGCCAATGTAAGGTGCATGGCCTATGTTGATGGGGCCCAAGAGCTGCTGTGGGGCGCAAGACTTGTTGGTGTGGCTTATGAGTGGGTTGGGCATGGCCCAAGCCCTTGATTGCATGCTGACTTGACCCTTGTTGTTGGATGCTGCTGAGAGGGGCCACATGGCGTCTATGATGTCCTGCCCAAGCGAACCTGCTGTGCTAGGGTGCAATGAGTGCACTAGATGGCTTCTGCATGATGATGGGCATGCAGAAGGGCCTTGAGTGAGGCAAGGAGCCTATCATGGGTGTTGCCCAAGTGATTTGCATGAAGGTTGAGTACTGCAGTGGGGAATGCCAGTGTTGGGCGTGCCAAGTGGCTGTGTGGGTGACAGTGAGCGTGTCATGGGTGTTGTCCAAGTTATCTGCATGAAGCTTGCATGCTGCAGTGGACAAAGGGTTGCTGTGACATGCATGCAAGAGGTAGACCTGTAGCAGTGTGCTGGCTGGGCATTGGTGGAGCTGTTGCTACCTTGTGTGGGTTGCTGTGCGAATGCAGGAGGGTCTGCATTGGAACTGCCTTGTGATAGTGTCTCAGACAAGACAGATGGATGGTTTTCCTGAAAAGGCGGAGATACGTTCTTAATGGTTTTCAAGTTAAGGTGAAGAATTGTTGGATTTTGACTTGTCACCCGTCAATTAGTCTTGCTATCTCATGGTTGAAGAGTTTAACATCTTAATTACATGGGTAGTTGAGAAGCTCATAATTGAGAGTTGGGCATCTTAATTACATGGGTAGTTGAGAGGCTCATGGTTGAGAGTTGGGCATCTTAATTGCACATGAGTAGTTGGACATTTAAGATGGGTTAGTGAAGCTTGCCTATATAAAGGAATGAGAGCTCAGTTGTTTTTTGATCTTTACTTCTTAATTTATTTTGGTGCCTCTGTTACAACAAAACACACATCTAAATCTATTTACCTTCTTTTTTTCTTTCTTTCTTTCTTTCTTTCTTTTTTTTTTTTTTTTTTTTTTTTTTTTTTTTTTTTTTTTTTTTTTTTTCGTGCAAATCAACCAACAATGCAAATTAGTAAATCAAACGGGTTAACCTAAAGCAAGCCGTTGAGATTTTTACGTGTGGAAAACCTTCTAATGCATGTGAAAGGAAAAATCACAGGAATGAACATTTACAATTTTGATTCATTTGGACTGAACGTTGAAATACGGATATTCAGATCTGATGTGATTCATTCTTGAATGTTCAATACACTAGGCACACCGAATTTTTGAGAATGAATGTACCATATACAATAAAAGAAAACAAAAAACTATGAATTTTGAGAATTGTAGACATGTAATACCTTATTGGTATCAAAATGTACGTATTTGATAGTTAAAAACAGGATTATGATTGTCTATAATTATTTGTCTAAATTTAAGAGAATTTGGACAAATGATTGTGAGAAACCACTTATAAGACCTTACTGACCAAAATAAAAATTAGACTGTCTAATCACTTATCCAGTCAGGTGAGTTCTTAAGCCATCTCTCATAATCGCCAATTTGAATTCTTTCAAATTTTAAAAAAATAATAATTATAGACGATCCTAATCCGTTAAACCATATATATGATACCATACGCATGACGGGGTGCAATTAATTCTTTGGGTTAAATACCCTATTGGTACCTGAGTTTTACGTGATTTTAAATTTAGTACCTCAGTTTTGTTTTGTATCATAGGTGGTACCTGAATTAAGGGTAAAAACCCATTTGGTACCTCTGTTAGATTTTCCGTCTGAATTTTAACGTCTCGCCACGTGTCAACCGCCGAGGTTGACACGTGGCGCTACATAAAAAAAAATTAAAAATTAAAAATTAAAATCTTTAAAAAATGTTTAAAAATAATAAAATTTTAAAAAGAAAATTAAAAAAAGAAAAAAGAAGAGGGGTGGCTGAGCCACCCCCCTTGGCCACCATGGGGGTGGTTGGCCACCCCCATTTTGGCCAAGGAGGTGGCCCAGCCACCCCCTTGGCCGGTTTGGCCAGTCTGGGGTGGCCGAACCACCCCCCATGGGGTGGCTTGGCCACCCCATGGTAGAAAAAGAGAAAAAAAGAAAAAAAAAATTATGGGTTTTGGCCCTTGGGGGTGGTCGAACCACCCCCTAGGGCCACGGGGGTGGATCGGCCACCCCCAGTCCGGCTGGTATGGGGGTGGGCGAACCACCCCCATGGCCCTAGGGGGTGGTTCGGCCACCCCTAAGGGCCAAAACCCAAAAAAAAAAAAAAAAAAAAAAAATTGAGGGTTAGCCCTTGGGGGTGGCCGAACCACCCTCTAGGGCCACGGGGGTGGTTCGGCCACCCCCATACCAGCCGGCCTGGGGTGGCCGAACCACCCCCGTGGCCCTAGGGGGTGGTTCGGCCACCCCCAAGGGCCAAAACCCATCCAAAAAGAAATTGAGGGTTTGCCCTTGGGGGTGGCCGAACCACCCCCTAGGGCCACGGGGGTGGTTCGGCCACCCTCAGACCAGCCGGCCTGGGGTGGCCGAACCACCCCCGTGGCCCTAGGGGGTGGTTCGGCCACCCCAAGGGCCAAAACTTATCAAAAAAAAATTGAGGGTTTGCCTTTGGGGGTGGCCGAACCACCCCCATGGGCCACGGGGGTGGTTCGGCCACCCCAGGCCGGCCAAAACGCATAATTTTTTTCTTTTTTTCTACCATGGGGTGGCCGAACCACCCCCCATGGGGTGGTTCGGCCACCCCATACTGGCCAGACCAGCCAAGGGGGTGGCTCAGCCACCCCTCTTCTTTTTTCTTTTTTTAATTTTCTTTTTTAAAATTTTATTATTTTTAATCATTTTTTAAAGATTTCAATTTTTAATTTTTAATTTTTTTTTATGTAGTGCCACGTGTCAACCTCGGCGGTTGACACGTGGCGAGACGTTAAAATTCAGACGGAAAATCTAACAGAGGTACCAAATGGGTTTTTACCCTTAATTCAGGTACCACCTATGATACAAAACAAAACTGAGGTACTAAATTTAAAATCACGTAAAACTCAAGTACCAATAAGGTATTTAACCCTAATTCTTTCGATATTCATTATTGGATACCTGAGGTTTCTTATCCATTATTGGATAGGGGAAAACAAGTGTGGCCAGAAAGTGTATTGGGAGAAGCAAGAGTTAAGGTGTATGCGCGGTGTTAACAAAAGAGAGATCAAATGGCAGAAATTATTAACAGAGAAAGCAGGTGGTCTCTTCAGGGAACGACCGCCCTTGTCACTGGTGGAACTAAAGGAATCGGAAATACACTCTCTTTCTCGTTTCGATCTGTTTTCAGCTTAAAAAATCATTCTACTTGCTAAAAAGGCGACATTTATTGCTGTACTCTTTTTGGAAGTTACAGCATCGCTACGTACAATTTTGGGCCAAATTAAGAATCCATGGGTTGACAAATCTAATTTATTTTCTCATCAGAAAACAAAAGGAAAATACTCTCTTGGTAATTGTTTACTATTGTATGTTGTTTTCAGGTATGCTATTGTTGAGGAATTGGCAAGCCTGGGGGCGACCGTCCATACATGCAGTCGAAATGAGGCCCAACTCAATGAATGCTTGAATCAATGGAAGACGATGGGATTTCAAGTCACTGGTTCGGTGTGCGATGTAGCATCTCGAGCCCAACGAGAGAAACTAATTAGCACTGTCTCCTCTATATTTAATGGCAAACTCAACATCCTTGTAAGTCCTACATTTCGTTACCATCGTCGCATTTTGCCTGGCATTTTACAGCATACTCAAAAGTTGCTCAAGTGTAGGGATCATCCTATCTTCTAGCACCCAACTGTAGGGGTGTACTCTACCAAAGACAGGTCAAAACCTCCTTTGTCACTGCCCATAGGCGGGATGTTTTTAATTTAGTAAAATCCGCCCATACACATCCGCAGAATTTTTGATGCGATTCCAGCAGCAGCTGCCATTCTTTCTCAATTCCGCAATCAAACACCAAAACTCAAGCCCCTATTTCTATTATATTATATATAATAAATGAGACTTTAAATTACACGAACGGAAAGAGAAATCGAAAAATACCGGTAGTTGTAGTACCAGGAGGCAGGACGTGACAATGGGAGTGACAAGCTGCGGTGAGAGGGGGAGGGCGTCGTCAAAGGGCAACAGGCGGCTGAAGGCCAGAGTTTAGGTTAAGGGACTTTTGCTTTCTTTGCTTCATTCGAATGAAATGATTCTTGTCAAGAAGGTTCTTGTATAATAGCCTAGACAAAACAAACTTTGTTTTGGATGCAACTTTTTCATATATATATATATATATATATATATATTAAGGATAGGCGGTTGCGGAGTGTAGCCGCCTCTGCCTACCCTAGGCCCGATATCCGCCCATTATGGGTAGATAGCAGGAAGGGCCTGCCTCCCGCCTGTGTTACGAACTAGGCCATCCGCTCATAACACGGGTGAGTAGACGGTGGAGTGGGCCAGCTTTTCACCGGCCGGCCTACCTGTATATTCATAGTCAAGAATTTAATTCTTTAATATTGTTTTCTTTTCTATTTTAAAATCATTGACCCTCATTTGATTTAGAAAAGAATGAATATTCATTTTTTGAAGATCCACCATAAAACAACCAAATTGATCAATGCAATAATCAACAATACTGCAGCAACTTCCTTTGTGCCTTTGCATTAAACACTTTCATATATTATATATATAAAAGAGTAGGATAAGAGTGTACAACTAAGCATTTCTCTATTATATATGTACACATATACACATACAAAAGCTTTTATTTATTAATTTCTAAGCCTTAATAGGGTTGTTATACTCTGATGTTTGGTTGTAGATAAACAATGTGGGAACCAACATAATAAAATCGACCTTAGAATACACAGCTGAAGATTTCTCATTCCTCATGTCTACCAATCTTGAATCTGCTTACCACATGTCCCAACTTGCTCATCCTCTTCTGCGAGCTTCGGGAGCAGGAAGCATTGTTTTCGTATCTTCAGTTGCAGGCGTAGTATCAATAAGTATTGGATTGACTATATACAGTGCAACAAAAGGTAATTTCATTCTACTAATTGATTTTTATAGCAATTAAGCTTAATTATGGGTTATAAGTTTAACAGAGACATTAAAATATTAATCTTTAGGAGCGATGAATCAGCTAGCAAGAAGTTTGGCATGTGAGTGGGCGAAAGATAACATAAGGAGTAACTCAATTGCACCTTGGATGATCAGAACCCCACTGGCTGAAATGGTAAGATTCTTTTCCTTGTCTGTGATTGTATTTGAAGATGGTAATTAACATATGGTCATTGTAGAATACTGTCTACATTTTGCTCGGTATTACTGTTCCTGCTGTTAATTACTCTTCAGTTAGCCACATGCGGACAGATTACATGTGGATTCAGACAGAACATAGTCATAGGGGATTAAGACATGACAATAATCTATTTTCTCTTGCAGTTTCTGAACGATAATGAAAGACTTTTGGAGGCTATTGAACCTAGAACTCCTCTTGGACGTATTGGAGAGCCAAATGAGGTTTCTTCCATGGTGGCATTCCTATGCCTACCTGCGGCTTCTTACATAACTGGTCAGACTATATGTGTTGATGGCGGAATTTCAGTAAATGGCTTCTCATTGCCCTGAAAATGCTTGGAAATAGCAGAAAATGATGTTCGGCCACCCCACTAGAAATGTGTTCTTATTGGTACGATATTTGTATCGAGGGATATGATGTCTATATCCACTTTACTTTCGAGTTCGGAAGCAATAAGTTGTGTAAGACTTAATTACACAATGAAATTTCATATATGCACATCTCTTTTATCTTCGATCTACTTCTTTCTTCTCCTTCTTTCTTTCTTTCTTTCTTTCTTTCCTTTTTTCTTTTTATTTTTTCCCCGAAAACAAGTAGCAAATTAAGTCAGAATCCATCCCAAGCCATTTGGGATCCCCGTGGTACATTATAGAAGGTCAAGGGGATATGACATTGATGACGTGTTTTAAGGGAGGATCACACTATAAAAAGTGTGGTCATCCCACACTCAATCATCTTTATAGAAGTTAATAACTTTCCTGGAGGTTAGAAGAGAAACAGTGTAACTCTTGATGAAGAGTTATGTGATGGTCTATATAGTTAGAAGAGTTGAAGGTAAGAGGAGTTTAAAATTCTGGAGTTTGGGATTTCTCTGTTTTGGAAGCATGCCTAAACAGGACTTTCATTTGTATTTATAGTAACAAGAGATCGATTACAGCTTTTGTACAAAGGTTACAAACAAATCAGTGTAATACAATGTGGAAGGAAACTATCAGAAACGCTTTACAAATGAGGAAAACAAAGTAAGAAACTAAAAAGGAGAATGAGGTAACTCCTAGCTTCTGCTGTCAGGGGTTAGAGCAGCTGTGAAGCTTCTGTTCGTGAGACAAAGGCTAGGTGTGGGGTAAGCTGAAAATGAGGAGAAGGGTGGCTGCTGTCATGCATGATTCCAGGTGGCTGCTGCTGCATGCTTGATTTCTTGAGTAGGTGTAGCTGCTGTCTCGATACTGTTATATACCACTTTTGGACATTTGTTTTGTGCCATAAATTTTTGGAATAACTGCACTGTTGATTCCTAGAGTATGTCATAATTACAAATCATTTCCTTTGGTTTAAAAAGTTTATGGGAGGTCATTCTGGTAAATTATAGTTACAAATCGATCATTAGGTCAAACTCCGTTAAAAAAAATTGATAGATTCTGTTAAATGCCACATCAACGCCACATCAAACCAATAAGATGGCGACACGTGTCCATCTTAATAAAAAAAAATATAAATTTATTAGAAAATAAATAAAACTTATTTTTTTAAAAAAATAAATAAAATTAAAATTCAAAAAAAAAAAAAAACAAAACAAAAAGGAAGGGGTGGCTGCGTGCCACCCCCAGCGGCCACTGGGGTGGCTCCCTTTTTTTTCTTTTTATTTTTTTTGTTTTCTTTTTAAAAAAGAAAAATGTTTATTTACATAATTTTTAATAAATTTATATTTTTTTTATTCAGATGGACACGTGTCGCTATCTTATTGGTTTGATGTGACACTGACGTGACATTTAACAGAATCTGTCAAATTTTTTAACGGAATTTGACTTCAGGAATCGATTTGTAATTATAGTTGACCACAAGGATCTCCTATAAACTTTTTAAACCATAGGGAGTGATTTGTAATTGTGGTATACCCCATGAACTAATGGTGTAATTATCCCTAAATTTTTTGTAATCAATATTCACATGCTTGGACTTGGAGCATGTTTGGGCATCTATTGAATTGGAACCGATTAAATTATAACTGTTTGCGAATGTGAATGATAATCGTTAACTTGGACTATCAGATTAGTTGGTTGGAATCCATAATTAGAAGTTCTATCAGTAAGTTGAAGCAGCTTCGGTACCAATAAAATCATGAAAATTGATCCCACGTCATTAGTTTTGAAAAATAAAGGGAGAAAAAAGAAAACCATTTTCTTTCCATGAACTTATGCTTCTGTATCGAATATGCTTGGATATTAATCACATATTTCATGCCAAAACTCATTCTTGTAAAGTTCTATTGCAACGTGGTTATTTGATGTCCTGGAAGCTCATCCCTGCCACGACATGAGTAGTCTACTTAGTTTTCTTAATTAATAGCCTAAATTAGTAGATGCCTGTTTTATTTTTGTTATTACTGCAGGAAATACTTTTAGTGTACTTGATTTTATTTGTTTTTTTCTTCATGAAGGTGTTGTTTTCTTTTAGTTGGTCTACCATAATTTTTTATGCATCTTAAACAATTGCTTGATACATAAACTACTCCTCTTTAACATTCTTACAGAAAATTAATTAATCATAGGATTGTTGAGCTAATTTATATTACTATATGCAACCTTCAAAACATAGTCTAAACTACAGCATAATTTTGCATGGCATCTGAATGTGCATCGCTAGCACAATATGCATATCTCCCAATTGTTCATGGCTTGGAACATAGTAGTGGTGGCGATTGTGATGATGGTTATTATTGTTATCACTATTAATAAGTCTTATTAGTACCAAGTTGCATTTACAATTTATTTGATTCTTTTGAGTAACTTATGGTGGCTATGCAGCAAGAGTAGGAAAGCCATGGTTAATGAGATGGTAGGAAAGCTCACAAATGTCTGCTGGGACAGTGAATCATAGGTACACCCGGGAGCAAGTTCAGTTCCAGTGAGTCTAGTTGCCTTTCAAATTGTGCTCGGCGTTATATGGATATGAGTGTCATTATCATGAAACGCTTCCGGAACATGCAGTGAAGGTCTAGGAGAATTGATGTGCTATCTCAATTACAAGATGTAGTCTTTTTTGCCTGTGTCCTCAGTTTAACTATCAGCTGAAGATATTTTGTATTTTTGGAAGTAAATCTCATGTCAATTTCATGAAAATATTACATTAAGATGTCTTTCAATTTTGTACTCCTCTACAATCAATTTCTTGAGCATTCCATGATGAATGAATTGCTAGCGTTTGTGGACCTTGTGGTTAGTTGCAGTTTTAAGCTTATTATTATCTGCTGCTTGAAGGCTTGGTGGCTGTGAGGAAGCAACGAAATTTGATTATGAATAAACCCTTTTTCGCGATGTACACATATACAAAGGAAGCATTTTCTAACACTAGGAAATAGGTCCTAGATAACCTCTAAACTATGCTTGGCAATTTGGGTCAGTGGGTTGGGTTCGTGTCGACCCGACTGGCCCGATTACATATTCGGGTTCAACACAAACCCGACCTGATTATTAATTGGGTTGAATATTCAAACCCGAACACGACCCTATTGTTAAACGAGTTACCCGAACACGACCTGGGTATCTCGTTGTGACTTGTGACTTGTGACTTCGTCTTCGTCTTCGTCTCAACGCTGCTCCTCCTCCTCTGTCTCTGTCCTGTACATGCGCCTCTCTCACGCCCCATCTCAGCCTCACCACCACCACTAATTCACCAATTCACGAATAGGCGTGAACTCCAACCCCCTCCTCTCCGATGCCCAAGACGACGACGTTTCCACTTCCGAAGACAAAATCGACGAGCTCAACATCATTGAAGAAGATCCACAGCAACAATTTCAACAAAATGAATCAAAGGAAGGAGATGCAGAAGGCGACCGATCGGATCGGACTCGGGTTTCGGGCAACTTATTCGACCATCTCAGCGAGGCCATCAAGAGGGCTTTCCGGTTCAACCAGCACACGATTGACGAGTGGGTCAACGATCGCTTAAGGAGTCACGGTCTGAGGATCGGAGCTTCGGAGGAGGCATGATTATGAAACCACTGAAAGTTGAAACGGTTGAAGGAGAGGAGGCATGAAACTAAGTGAAAGAAAGTGAAAACCGAAAATAAAATATGCGGCCGCTAGATTTGTTTAAATTTTTATTTTTATTTTTTACAAACGGGTCATAGTCGTGTTTGGCGGGTCAACCCGCGGGTTGACCCGATTATGAACTGTAATGACCAAGAAAATATTTAATAAGTTTATTATGATCAAATAAAAAAAATAAGTTTATTTAGTGTGATAAAATAAAATAAAGTGTTTTATTTTTATCCTATGGACTTGTAAATAGAAGTCATGAAAAGAAAATATAAGTGATATTTTTAGGTCCAAAGAAAATATTAAAAAAAAAAAGAAATAGAAAAGAAAAAGAAAATAGAAATAATAGAAATAATAGAAAATAAAAGAAAAAGAAAAAGAAGAATCATTAAAAAGGAAAGTCTTCTGCAAAAAAAATTAAAAAGGAAAGTCAATATATATATATATATATAAAACAACAACAAAAAATGGTGTGGGGCGCACACCTGCGCCCCACATGCAGCAAAATGAAGGGCCACACCTGGCCCTTCACAAATCAAAAAGAAAAAATATATACAAAGGCCATTCGGCCTTTGTTCCAAAAAGAGTACAGCCCTTTCAAAAAAAAAAAAAAGGGGGGACCAGTGTGATATTTTTAAGAGGCCCCTGAGAGCCTCTTTTTGTTATTTTCCGAAAGCAGGGGAGAGAGTTTTCCAAAAGCCCCTTTGATTTTTTACCTTGAAAAGCCAATCTACAAAGATCCAACCGTCGAAACTCAAATTCGACTTCGAAAACGTGATCCACGCGTAAGGATCTACGTTCCTACCGTTTGTTTTGAGTGGCACATTGTGAGAGGTTATCTAGTAATCTATAGTTGAGCTTGTTATCCGTACAGCCAAGGTGAGTATTCTACTCACTGAGAAACTATTATTTTTATATATTAATGAATTGCAAAAATGTATATGATGTTTTATAAATTTGAACCGACTATTGTTGATAATATGTTTTGGATGTATTAAGTAATTTCAATTATGTTGAAATATATTAATGATGTTTATGAGAAATGATGTGTGACAAAAAAGTGTGATTTGAACTGATTTGAAGGATTTGATTGTGAGCTGTTGTTAGGATTTAAATTACGGAAATATTGATTGATGAAGTGACGTGTTAAATTGTTTATGGATTTATAAAGAAAGAATGTGTTAAAAGGTGTAGTTCTTGAAAAGCAAAGGTATATGGTTTTGAGCATAAAGCATTGGGCTGGAAAAGACGGGCCGGTATCCTCTTTGGCATAGTGTGTAAAGACCAATGGACTTGCATCCCATATGGCATAGGATTGAAGACCAATGGGCTAGCATCCCCTATGGCATATGATTAAAAACCAATGGGCTTGCATCCCCTATGGCATAGGATTGAAAACCAATGGGCTAGCATCCCCTATGGTATAGGATTAAAGACCTTATAGCCGGTATCCCCTTTGGAACTACATTGTTTTGTATTGGACTGGGTTGGTAATTGAGCATGCATAATGTTGTTTATGATATGTCGATATAGTATGAATTGTTAATTGAGATATAATTAAAAATTGATGATTGAGATATAGTATGAATTTGTATGTGAGCATGTTGGAATAAGAACAATATTGTTATGTTGTGTTTGCTTTTACTCCATCTGCTATGATGTGATTTTAAGAGACAAGTTTTCATAACCAAAACAATAATTGTTATTGTAAACAAGAAATTAAGTAAAATGTCGTTTTACGCGAAAACTTAGTGAGTCTTATACCAATGCAGGCGCATTTCTGCACCCAAACAACTCCATTTCGTGGACCTTGGAAATAGCCCGCAAGAAACTCTACAAAACATCTTTTTAGCAAGAGGAATGCTAGACATCCAAATAATTTTTTTTCCAGAATTTGGTATCAACCTGATATGTCACAATCCTATGAGATCTATCATTTTGAAAAATATGCGACAATCTCATAGGATTGTGACACATCAGATTAAAACTAAATTTTGGAAAAAAAAATATTGGAATGTCAAGCATTTCCCTTTGAACAAAGCCTAGAATGAAGCTATTATGGGTAGCAGGCCGAAGCTCATCTAATGCCCAGCCATCATGACCAGTCCCAAAGTGGAGGTTCACGGCCCAAAATCAATCCTACAAGCCCAAGCCTAGGGAGACCAGGCCCGATCAAATGTTGACGGTTTAAGTTCTGACCTGCGGATTGACTTGGAAGCCCGACTAGCCTCGTGCGTCGACCTGCGCCCACCAGCCAAGCCACGCATCCGAACCAAGTGGCACGCCGAAGTGCTTGAATCAGCCAGTTCAGGTAGGATTTGGTAATTTTCGCCATGCAGACCAGTTTCAGCCCCAATTTGGTTAATTCAAAAGCCAATTTAATGATCATTCAAAGGGGAAGATCACTTCAGCACTTCCAAATAGAAATTTTCAAAGTAAAAATCACAAGAAGATATGGAAAAGGAAAAAGTCGTCACGCCAAAGCCGCAGGAACTAGCACAAAGAGGCGGCATTCACAGTTCCTGTCTTAGTGCAGCCTGAGATCTCAATTGACAGACGCATGTAAGACTTAACCCTCTCAGCCATATCTTTCTACAACACAATAGTGTGTCATCACATCAGATTAACTAGAGCTGGCAACATCAATATAACTAAACAATACTAGCTATTAGGTTTTAGAGTTGACAAATTTAATATCAAAACGTACATATTGAGTTGTAAGGTTTAAGTTTTGGGTTGAGTTGGTGAAAATTTAGTGCGGGAATTGAGAGATTGAAGATCTCATTCGAATGAGATGACTCTAGCTCAAATGAGAGTGGGTATCTTGTTTTTACAAAGTTTATAAATGTCTCAATTGCAATCACGATTGAATCTCGTTCAAACGAAGTATTAACAACATGTTTAGTAAGCATTGATCCTAGTCTCGTTCAAATAAGAGGATCTCAAAATGCCTCGATTGAATTGTCGTTTGAACCTGTTTGATCGCTGCTATGTGACAATTATGAAACCCTAGATCTACTCTGAACAAGATTGTAGTAGATTATTTTAAACCTTAACGACCAAGCATAATAATTTCAGTTTTCTCTCCATCTTTATAAGCCTCGTAAGCCACGATTTTCAAGGGACTCAAAGGCTATTTTTTGTTGTTTTTGGAGAAGTACATAAATAGCTTTGAGCCTAAAACACTTTATTCCCTCAACTTTATTTTCATTGTTCACACCACAAAAAGCCTAGAGCCATCAAAGTAGTGCATCACACACTTCCACTTTTTTACATTCATCTTCAAACTTTTTCAAAGAGCTTTTAAAATTATCATTAAATTAAAATTCAAGAAAAATTTAGAGTGTTTGTAGCATTACTCCTGAACCAAGCTTTGGCGTCCGCTCTCTTGAATTTTATCAACGTTCCGTGCACGCAACCAATAATTTGGACTCAAAATAGTTAAATGGGACGTATGTCTGGCCAAACTTCTTTTCGATGATTGAAATTAATAATCCAAACAAAGAAAAGGAAAATGTTACTACGTGGTGCATGTACTTCGATTAGATTGGAATATTACACGTGAAATCTTTTTAGTTGTTTGAAATCTTTAGATTAGATTAGATTAGAGGACAAATTTAGTGGGATCTACAAATCAATTGACAGTTGGCTGGGAACCCTGCAATGATTTTTGTTTTGCGTAAGCATCTACGTACGTAACCGCTAATGTTCTTCCGACCAATAACTCTATATAATCCATTGGGAGAAGCAAGAGTTAAGGTGTACGTATGTGCGGTGGTAACAAAAGAGAGATAAAATGGCAGAAATTGGTAACAGAGAGCGCAGGTGGTCTCTTCAGGGAATGACCGCCCTTGTCACTGGTGGAACTAAAGGAATAGGGTTCGTTTTTCTTGTTGTTTTGCAATGAAATATATAACTTGTGCTTTTATTTTTGTTTTATTGTAAATTTGGTTATTATAATTTACTACGGCTTTTAATTCAGGTATGCAATCGTGGAGGAATTGGCAGGCCTAGGGGCAATTGTGCATACATGTTGTCGAAATGAGGCCGATCTCAATAAATGCTTAAATGAATGGAAAACAAAGAAATTTCAAGTCACTGGGTCAGTCTGTGATGTTATGTCTCAAACACAACGAGAGGAGCTAATTAGCACCGTCTCTTCTCTATTTGATGGAAAACTCAACATCCTTGTAATACCCCTCTTTCTTTCGTTATCATCGTCGCATTTTGCATGGCAATTTACAGCATATTCAAAAGTTGCTCGAGTGTAAGGATCATCCTAGTTATCTTCTGGCATCCAACTGTCAATAATTTTATTCTTTGATGGTTTATTTACCATTTATATTTTAAAATCATTGACCCAGCCTAATTTGATTTAGAAAAGGGCATTCAATATTTTTTTGTAGATCCATCATATAACAACAAATTAGTTTTAACAAATACCCTTAAAATTAAAACAGTCTAAAAAAAGAGAAAAAAAAAAAAAAACTCAATAGTTGCTTGGCCACCTACAACGTACACCTAGCTGAATCACTCCCAAGTATTTTAATGGGGATGGTCGATGGGCTGCTATATATATTATATATATATATATATATATAATTTGAAGAGTTTTTCTTATTTCTTATTGTTCTGAATATCTGGATCTAGGTTAACAATGTAGGAACAAACATAATGAAAGTGACCACAGAGTACACAGCTGAAGATTTCTCATTTATCATGGCCACGAATTTGGAACCTGCTTACCATTTGAGCCAACTTTCGCATCCTCTTCTAAAAGCTTCATTAGCCGGAAACATTGTATTTTTATCTTCAGTTTGTGGTGTTTTTTTTTTTTTTTTTTTTTTTTTGAAGGGGTTTGTGGTGTTGTATCAGTAGTGAATGTGGGATCCATATATGCAGCAACTAAAGGTACTATTCTATATTTATCACTATTGTTAGGACAAACTTTAATTAACCCCTTGAATTTTTTTCATTTTTGCAATCTCACCCATCCCATTAAAGTTTTTGGTTAAATCAAATGGTTAAAGATTTTTATGACCCCTATACCCCCTATAAACTTTATAAAATTACAAAATTATCTATAAATTACAATTAAGTTTTTTTTTCTTAAAAAAAAAATGATTGTATTTTGAAAATTCATCACCTTTCCGTTAGGATTTAACGGGAAATACCGACGTATGGGTGAGATTCTAAATTTTTTAAAGTTCGTTGCAATAAATTTTTTAACTTTGGGAGAGAAAAGAGAGATGGTAAAAGTGGTTAAAGTTCAGGAAAATTAAGTAAAGTTTCCCCTTATTATTATTTAATTTGTTATTGTTATTATTATTGATAATATGAAGGTTGTGCAAGTGTTGATTTTTTGTGTGTATATATGAAGGAGCAATGAATCAGCTAACGAGAAGTTTGGCATGCGAGTGGGCGAAAGATAATATAAGGACTAATTGTGTTGCACCATGGTTTATCTGGACTCCCCTTGCTGAACCTGTAAGGACCCGTTTCGCATCATTGTGCTTTAAATTAATTAATTAAAGGAAAAATTTTCCTTAACCTACCTGAGCTTTCATTATTTTTGTAATTACTTCCCCAAAGTTCAAAAACTCTCATTACGGTGTATTGAACTTCCAATTGTTTGCAATGTCACACATCCGTTAGGTTTTTCAGTTAAATATAATGGAGCGAAATCAAAATTACCAAAATACTCCCAACTTATTAAAAAAGAAAAAAAAAATTGCAAAGATTCAGGCTTGGTCAGGATTTAAGGGAAAAACCTAACGGATGTGTGACATTGGAAAAAATTAGAAAATTGATACACTAAATTGAGAGTTTTTGAACTTTTAGGAGTAATTGCAAAAGTGATAGAAGTTCAAGAGGATTAATTAAGTGAAGTTCACTTATAAGACTTGAGAACTATATATTTCTCCCAATGAATATTGTGGGATCATTGTATTCATATTTATAACAAGTACTACACAACCATTCAACTTCTACTACAATTATAAATAGTTACAACTATTCGATCACCTACTATTTCACTATACATCTTCTAACGTTTTGTAATCAATGTATCATGAGAACCATTCACTTGTCTAGTTATTATTATCTTCAACTATGAATGACTCTTCATTGTCTTCATTGAGATGCTTGTCATTACTAATGCGAGTTGTATCTTTATCATCACTTAAATGATAATGACATTCTTGAAAATAATTATCTTATTAGATTTACTTATTTCTGACTGTTTTATTTTAATATTGCAGTATCTTGCTAATGAAAACTTCTTGAACTCTGTTATCTCTCGAACTCCCATGGGACGCGTTGGAGAGCCAAAAGAAGTATCGTCCTTAGTGGCGTTCCTTTGCCTTCCTGCGGCCTCTTACATAACCGGACAGACTATATGCGTCGACGGAGGGATGACCGTGAATGGCTTATTGTGCCCATAATTGCATATATGATTCAGAATTAGAGAAAGCAAATGCCAATTTCCCTACTTGCAGACTTTGCAGTATTGCATGATAATAAGGCATCAATTTGTTTTATCTCTGTGTGCTCTCGTGTAACTTTGTTATAATTATTACGAGCTTGTAGCCCCGTTCTATTCATGCGCGGGTTTTTGTTGATATTTATATAATGATTTATGAATTTGGTTTTAAGTAATTTTTTTTATTTTTTTTCTTATATGTGTTTTAACTTCTAAGTATATGAATTTGGAAGAAGTGAGTTTTTTAGTACATCAACAGCCTTAAATAGAGAATAGCCAAGCCATTCGAATTTGTCCTTAGGTAAATAAACTAGAATACTAAATAGTTTTATAAATTGAAAAATGATACAACTTCTTAGTATGAATTACAAATTAAATAGGCATTATAGTAATCAGATTAAAGATAAATACTATAAATTATATTTTTATGATTTTATCCTACAATGTTAATGCAGCAGACCCAATCAACCCTTTTTTTTTTTTTAATAATGACTGTCGACGGATCAAATAGTTGATTAATTAGGCCGGACAGCCACATCAACATTGTGGGATAATTGTAAGATATATAAAAATGTAATTTCTACCATTATTCCTAATTATTTTCCCTCACCTCATTTCTCACGTGATCATACCTTCTATAAACGACGTCGTTATTTTCCAGCTCATCCATATGTATAATATTCTTACCTTCTATAAACCCTGTTCATATTCTCTTATATCTGATCGAAAATTCAATCAAATATATATATATATAGATTCGTTGAAGACAACTTTTCCTCTTGGCTTCCAAACCTTCATCAACGCCTTCAACGGTACGGTACGTGATCGGCATGCATGCCTCCTACAAGAATTAATTCATTCTTACTATTATACACTACAAAAATGGTATGAAATAGCCACGTGCAGTTTGACACGTGTACAGTGTCGTACACGTGTCAAACATTTAGACACGTGTACTTTGACACGCGTATTACGCGTGTCAAATGTGCATGTTACAAACTGCACATTTTGACACGTGTATCGGAATACACGTGTCAAATTTGACACGCGTATTCCAATACGCGTGTCAAAATGTTTTGACACGTGTATTGGAATACACGTGTCAAATTTGACACGCGTATTCCAATACGCGTGTCAAAATGTTTTGACACGTGTATTGGAATACGCGTGTCAAATTAGACACGCGTATTCCAAATACGCGTGTCAAAACATTTTGACACGTGTATCGGAATACGCGTGTCAAATTTGACACGTGTATTCCGATACACGTGTCAAAATGTTTTTAATTAAAAAAAAAACTAAATTCAGTTTTTTATTTAATTAAAATTTTTATTTAATTATTTAATTGTATTTTTAATTAAAATAAAAATACAATTAAAAAATTAAATAAAAATTTTAATTAAATAAAAAACTGAATTTAGTTTTTTTTTAAAAAAAAATAAATTTTTTATTGTTTTATAAAATTTATTTGGGTTAATTAAATTTTTTTTTGAATTTTTCAAATTTTGTAATTTTCGACCACAAATAACGCAGCATTTATTTTACCCAAAACCAACACGAAATCATACTACACAAACAAATAATTAATAACATATTCGTTAACAAGCAAATATTTACGAACTCAAAATAATTACACAAAATATCTACAAATCTGAAAGGCGTCTCTGCGAATCACGAGGTACCGTCCCAGGCGTGTTCTCGCCCACCGGCGATTGCTGCGCAATGAATGGTGTAGCGGGCGAAGGTGTAGCGACAGTGGAGTGCTGGCTCAGCTGTCGTCCAACAGGCGACAACGTACCAACCGTTGTCGAATTACCTGCAAATAATATAGACAATTAAAGTATATAATATTACTTGCAAAATTAAAGGGGTAATGAAAACAAATTGAAATTAATTTTGTCCTATACACAATATAAACCATACCTGCAGATGCACTACCAACGGACGACGTACTACCTACGTGTGCAGGAGAAGACTGATTACCAACACATGGTGCTGGTACTGCCATGGAGGACATGAAGACCTCCATCTCTCGCAAGCGCTGCTCTATGCCGTCGAACTGTTGCACGCGCTGCTCCAAACGGTCATTCCTCGCTCGCTCAGCATGTAGCTCCGCTTGCATCTCTTCCATCTTCCGAGACTGTTCGGCCCAATCCCGAGACGTCCCCTGAGATGGTCCCCCCTGTGACCGAGGCCTATATGAAAAACATGTCCCTCGAACAGGTGTGACGTTCGGGCCAACCTGCCGAACCCTCCCTGCATACTCAGGCCTCCCAATCGCCTGTTCGTAAGCGTCGTTCGGTGCCCAACGCACCGTGTCTGCGGAGACGCTTTGCGTGGCGGCTGGATCACTGGCTAAACTCTGCGTCATCCTCTCCTGTACGTCGTCAACATGAAAAAGTCATATATTGAATAATGACATATCACACATAATTTAAAAATATTAGTAAACTAAATCAGTAGCATACGCATAAGACCCGTGTACGGTCGTTCAGGAAAGTGCCGTCCTTCTTTGTGTGGGTCTTCACGAACGACGCGGCGCGAGTGGGGGGCGTGCCAGATGTACATGCCTGTCGTCATGCAGTTGACATATATAACAAACAGATAGCGATAAAAATAGTTTAAAGAAAAAGAAAAAGAAAAACAATTACCAACAAATATTAAAAACATAAACATATATATTTAATTACCTCCTCGTGATTAAATCTGGCATAACTTTTAGATCCCGCACAATGGGGTAGGTCATTCCGCTCCCGCAACCTCTTCATCCGTTCAGAGGTTGCCTACGCATTGAACATGAAAGTAAACATGTAACAATTGACACACTTAAATTAAAACTAAAATTAAATGAACTGTTATTAAAAAATAGTTGACAATTTTTTGGCCTACATACGATTTTATGCTCTCTGCACCAATCTCTCAGCAGGAATTCTACATCTTCTGCATCATACTGCTCAAAAAATTTCTCCGGCATTCTCGCACGGATACTCTCGGGCGTGTCACCGTCTCCAATTCCTAGTTGGGTTTTGAACCTCGACTTCCACGAGCGGTGCTTACGTCCAATATCATTCCACGCCTCCTATTGTGCCCTGCGCATGTCAACTGATACAGGTAGATAGAACTCCTCCTGCACATTTCAATCAAAGCATTATAGGTTTAAAAACTTCAACCTAAACATTAAGCTCAAGTTTAATTCAAATAAATAATTAAATTATATTCATAAACATACCATCAGTGCGTTCCACATTGCCTGCTTAATCTGCCTATTTACCCTCGCCCATTCGTCCCGCATGTGTATGTAGGACCCACTCCTGATCATCTTGCCCACTTCCCGCCGAAAACGATTGCAGGCTCGTCCTACAGGTTGTATAGCAGCATTGTACTGCAATACAACCTTCTTCCCCCTCGGGAGCACCCAGTTTCTCGCTGGGTCGTCAATCACCTCATAATAAATGGTCCCGTCTGGGTTGTACCCTAATGAAAAAATATATTCAACATTAATTTAATTGGTTAACATTAAATAACACACACACACATATATAAACAAAATGTAATCAAATAGTTATTTTTTTCCAAACCAAAAAAAATATTTTGGTAACATAATATGAGTTTTAAGGATGTCTACATATGTACTTACCCATCAACCGAATCTGCCCAGTCCCTATGTGCTGCGTCGCTGGGTCGCCTGCAACCTCCTCGCCAACCTCTCCGGCTGGTGGAGGATGCTGATCATCATCTGAATCCATACCCTGGGGGCTACCGGGGGCCAACTGATCGGTACCCAACATCGCAACGTCCTCCTCATGGGTAGTCTGGCTCCCCCCCACATCTGGCATCTGACTCTCACCGGAAAGCGGCATCTGACTCTCACCGGAAAGCGGCATCTGGCTCTCACCAGGTAACGGCATCTGCCTCTCTACTTGCCCCGGGCCCTGACTCGCCCCCGATGCTGGCATCTGTCTCGGCCCCAAAATCTGGCCCTGCATCGCCGCCTGTGCCGGTATCTGTCCCAACCCCACAGCCGGCATCTGCATCTCCCCGGTCTGTGACAGTGGAAATCTACAATCCTGCGTCTCACTATCAGGGTTACACGTCATAGGTCGACTATACGTATACGGAAAGTACGGCGCATAACCCTGTGACCCCACCCCCTCTTGCACCCACCATCGATAGGCGTTACCCGGTTGGGTGAACCCTAACTGAGATAATGTCGGCGGCTCCGACAATGGAGAGCTGCCAACTCCAGCTGTGCTGGTCTGCCCGTGATCTGACGTGGGCACGGCCACCATACCCGGCAACAATGGTCTATAAGCCCCGTCTGGGTGGGGTGGCCACGCCGCAGTATATACTGGCGTCGAATCAGTGGGCGTGGTCATGGGGGGCACGGGTGGGCGAGGTGCCCGATATGCATAAGGATGGCGTCCCTGGTCCATCAATACCTGCGAATAAATGTAGACAAATTAATTAGAATATTTTTTGTAATATATTTTTAATGAATATGCAAATTATACAACGAAATTTGCATATAATAATAGAAACCCTTATTCAGTTCAAGCGAATTGTACAAACAATTTATATATCAGTCAAGTGTGTTGAGTTCAAGCTAATTATACTCACAAGAAATACATCAATCATTGTATCACGGGAGCTTCAATCGGATCAATATCGGGCCTGTCGTACTCGAATTCATCATTCGTATCAGGTAGGTCATCAGTGGCTAGTACGAGCGGTACGCACTCATGGTAGGTTGTACCATCCTCATTACTCCCATCCCCCTGGCCAACGTCGTACACGTTGCGCGGTTTGGTCCTAACCGCACAAACCCAATTTGGGTTCCTTCCATCTTCGACGTAGAATACTTGATCCACCTGAGATGTAAGCACGTACGGCTCGTCCTGAATCAGTTCTCCCCTGTGGACGAGGTGATTGAAGTTGACAAACACTAGGCCATACTCGTCTATTGTGAATCCTCTTTCCATCGTGGGGTCTGCCCAATTGCACTTAAATAGGACGTACGTAGTCCTGTCATAGTACTCGACCTCAACTATATCGGTTAACTGCCCGTAGTACGTTTCGCCTTCAACGGTAGGAACACATACGCCGCTGTTCTGAGTCCTCCTTCCCACATCATGGGCAAGCGTGCGAAACAATTTCCCATTTACCACGTACCTGTTGTACTTGACCGCTGTCTCCTTCAGCCCTCTACAACGCATAACCAAGTTGTGGCCCAATTCCTCCCTACGTTGATCGTCAAGGCCATCGACCTATGTTATAATTACAAATATTAAACACGTGTATTGGGTAATTATATTGAACCCGCATAACTTTATCCAACTTAAAAATTACAACTATTTCCTTACATATGCAGGGTACCATTCGCAGAACTGCTCATGATGTTCTGCTTCAATAAGAGCCTCCGTAATGCGACCTCTAGTGCATGATCGCCTAAGCGCGTCTTTGTGCATCCTACATTCAGCGTATACAATTATGTAGTAAAATCAATTAGATGCGTTATTCGAATTCTGTTAAATATATAAACACTACTTACGTCCGCAAATTGTGAAACTCTTCAGAGTTGAACACAATATAACGATGAATCTGGTGCATTATCAACCGGTTCAGGGTAACACGCGTGCCCGCCCCCTTGGATCCATCAGGATTCCTCTGAGGTCTGTTGTGGAATGTTGGTGCGTTATTCAGATACCTTGAACAGAACGTTACCAGCTCGGTCGCTATGTACCCCTCCGCAATGCACCCCTCAGGAGCCGCTTTATTGCGCACAGTAGACTTGAAATGCCCCAGACTCCTGGTGTACACACATACACGACAATTTAATTGTCGTCAATTATGGTTACATTTAAATCAAATTATATATTTACATATTACGCTGAATTTTACCTCTCCGCCGGGTACATCCATCTATACTGCACGGGTCCGCCGAGTCTACACTCGCGCACAAGATGCACGACCAAGTGGACCATGCTCGTAAAAAACCCTGGAGGGAATATCTGTTCTAGTTTGCACAAAGTGATACAGACGTCACCCTGCAGTCGGTCCATATCTTCTTGTGATAGCTTTGTTGAGCATATGCCTCTAAAAAATGCCGAAATCTCCACAAGAGGTCTAACAACTTTATCAGGCAATGACTTACGCAGTGCAATTGGAAGAAGCTGTTGCATCAGTATGTGGCTATCGTGGCTCTTCAACCCGGAAATTGTACGGTCCTTCAGCCGAACACATCGTGAAATGTTCGAAGCGTATCCGTCCGGGACCCTTACATTTCGAAGAACCTTCAGAAAACTTTCTTTGTCCTCTCTAGTCATGGTGTGACAGGCAGCGGGAATATACGTTTTACCATTGGCGGCCGTGAACGGATGCAACTTAGGTCTCAACCCCATTTCCTGCAAGTCCAGCCGAGCTGCCAAGTTGTCCTTCGTTTTCCCTTTTATATCCAAAATAGTGCCAAGTATATTGTCCATGACATTTTTCTCTATGTGCATAACATCAAGATTGTGCCGAAGCAAATTGTCTTCCCAATACGGCAATCTGAAAAATATACTTTTCTTCTTCCATATAACATCGGAACTCCCTGCACCCTTCTTCCGCTTCTTCCGTTTCTTCTTCTTACCCGCGGTCTCATCCCCAAACGCAACTCCGTCCAACTGTTGGAGAACCTCGTATCCGCATGGCACAATCGGGGCGCTGTCAAATTCTTCAGTACCGTCAAATGTCCTCCTGTTAAGCCGCCACAGATGTTCAGGCGGCAGATATCTCCTGTGCCCCATATAGCAAAATTTGCATCCGTTCTTTAAGCGTATAGAACGCGTCGATCGCATACAGCAAGGACATGCCTTCGCACCCCTGTTAGGCCAACCAGATAAATCTGCATACGCTGGAAAGTCGTTTATCGTCCACATCAACTGAGATCGCATAATAAAATTTTCCTTCTTTGAAGCATCAAATGTTCGTACCCCTACATTCCACAGTTCCAGCAACTCATCAATCAATGGCTGAAGGTAAACATCAATATCCATACCTGGTGAGCTCGGTCCAGGGATAACCATGGAAAGGATGAAGGACGACTGTTTCATGCACATCCAAGGTGGCAAATTGTACGGCACAAGCATTACGGGCCATGTGCTGTGGGATGTGCTCATGTTCCCAAATGGATTAAATCCATCTGCTGTCAAACCAAGCCGGACGTTCCTACTCTCTTCCATAAAATCTGGGTGTAAAATGTCAAACGATCTCCATGCCTCACCGTCGGCCGGGTGCCTCAATACGCCATCCCTAGTGCGGCCTTCTGCATGCCATCTCATATGGGGCGCAGTATGCTTAGACATGAATAACCTCTGCAACCGTGGGATGAGTGGAAACCACCTCAAGATCTTCACCGGGCGTTTTTTTCTCGCTGATATGATCTCACCATCATCATCTATATGTGTATCAGCCCTCCACTTAGACTCTCCACATACGGTACATGAATCTAATTCTTTATTGTCTTTCCAGAATAACATACAGTCATTACGGCACGCCGGAATCTTCTCATACCCCAGACCCATGCCACTTAGGAACTTTTTCGCCTCATACGTGTTATCTGGCAATGCCTCATCGCAAGGAGGCAACAACTGATTGATGAATTCGAGAATGTCTGAAAATATCTTGTTACTAATACCTCCAACGCACTTCAAGTTGTACATGTGTACAGTAGCACTCAATTTACTGTGCTTCGTACCAGGGTGAAGGGGCTTCTCGGCAGTCTTTAACAGCTCTTGGTACTTCAATGCGTCCCCGCACGAGGTATCTTCATCAACTTGTTGCGGAAGAGTACTGACGTCTTCAGGAACATCGTGCACGCCGAAGGCGTCACGCAACATGGCGTGCATGTTATCATCCTGTTCCACGGCGACACCCTCCTGTTCTGTGACATGATCACCATGTTCAGTGCTACGGTCAGCGGCCTCTGTGCCACTGTGATGACTCGAACACTGACCAGGAGTAGCGGAACCAGTCGTAGTCTCACCGTGCATATACCACAAATTGTATCCCGGATTCATCCCCCGACCTCCAGTCAGGTGGGCAAGAACGTACTCAGGAGTGTGACGCTGGTTATTTCGACAATACTTGCATGGGCAGTAAATTTTTCCATCGCCGGCCGTACAATTACTAACGGCAAATGCCACAAACGCCCTACACCCATCGTTATACCGTGTCGTACCCCTAGGTGTTGACATCCAAGACTTGTCCATGTTTATCTGTATAGGGTTAAGAGGACAAGACAAATCATACGGCTTACAGTATAAACGTGTACAAATATATTTCATTTTTTATTTTTAAGGGTTTAGGGTTAGGGTTATGGTTTGTTTTGAAAGTGTAGGATTATTTTATGTAGGGTTTTAGTTTTTTTTTAGAAAGTGTAAGTGTTTTTATTTTTTTTATTCTTTTAAAGGGTTTAGGGTTAGGGTTTGTTAGGGTTTAGGGTTAGGTTTTATTTGTTTCTTTAAAAGTGTAGGATTTTGTTTTTTTATTTTTAAGGGTTTAGTGTTAGGGTTTAAGGTTTAGGGTTAGGGTTTTTTTCCTAGAAAGTGTAGGAATTTTTTTTTTTTTTTTTCGGTTTAGGGTTAGGGTATTTTTTTAGAAAGTGTATGTCAAAATGTTTTTAAGGTTTAGGGTTTAGGAGTTAGGGTTTAAGGTTTAGGGTTAGGATTTTTTTCCTAGAAAGTGTAGGATTTTTTTTTAGGGTTTAGGGTTAGGGTATTTTTTTTAGAAAGTGTAGGTTATTTTTTTTTTAGGGTTTAGGGTTTAGGATTTAGGGTTTGTTAGGGTTTAGGGTTTAGGGTTTAGGGTTTAGAGTTTACGGTTAGGGTTTGTTAGGGTCTAGGGTCTAGGGTTAGGGTTTAGGGTTTTAGGTTTTTTTTTTTTAAAGCGATTAGGGTTTAGGGTTGTAGGTAAAAAAAATTTTTTCAAGGGTTTAGGGTTTAGGATTTAGGGTTTTTTTTTTTTTAAGCGATTAGGGTTTAGGGTTTAGGGTTTTAGGGTTTATGGTTTAGGGTTTAGGGTTTGTTAGGGTCTAGGGTTTAGGGTTTTAGGTTTTTTTTTTTTTTTAGGGTTTAGGGTTTAGGGTTTGTTAGGGTCTAGGGTCTAGGGTTAGGGTTTAGGGTTTTAGGTTTTTATTTTTTAAGGGTTTAGGGTTTAGGGTTTTAGGTAAATTTTTTTTTTTTTAAGGGTTTAGGGTTTACGATTTAGGGTTTTATTTTGGTTTAAAGCGATTAGGGTTTAGGGTTTAGGGTTTTAGGGTTTAGGGTTTGTTACGGTTTAGGGTTTAGGATTTAGGGTTTAGAGTTTACGGTTAGGGTTTGTTAGGGTCTAGGGTCTAGGGTTAGGGTTTAGGGTTTTAGGTTTTTTTTTTTTAAGCGATTAGGGTTTAGGGTTGTAGGTAAAATTTTTTTTTTCAAGGGTTTAGGGTTTAGGATTTAGGGTTTTTTTTTTTTAAGCGATTAGGGTTTAGGGTTTAGGGTTTTAGGGTTTATGGTTTAGGGTTTAGGGTTTGTTAGGGTCTAGGGTTTAGGGTTTTAGGTTTTTTTTTTTTTTTAGGGTTTAGGGTTTAGGGTTTGTTAGGGTCTAGGGTCTAGGGTTAGGGTTTAGGGTTTTAGGTTTTTATTTTTTAAGGGTTTAGGGTTTAGGGTTTTAGGTAAATTTTTTTTTTTTTAAGGGTTTAGGGTTTACGATTTAGGGTTTTATTTTGGTTTAAAGCGATTAGGGTTTAGGGTTTAGGGTTTTAGGGTTTAGGGTTTGTTACGGTTTAGGGTTTAGGATTTAGGGTTTAGAGTTTACGGTTAGGGTTTGTTAGGGTCTAGGGTCTAGGGTTAGGGTTTAGGGTTTTAGGTTTTTTTTTTTTAAGCGATTAGGGTTTAGGGTTGTAGGTAAAATTTTTTTTTTCAAGGGTTTAGGGTTTAGGATTTAGGGTTTTTTTTTTTTTAAGCGATTAGGGTTTAGGGTTTAGGGTTTTAGGGTTTATGGTTTAGGGTTTAGGGTTTGTTAGGGTTTAGGGTTTTAGGTTTTTTTTTTTTAAGCGATTAGGGTTTAGGGTTTGTTAGGGTCTAGGGTCTAGGGTTAGGGTTTAGGGTTTTAGGTTTTTATTTTTTAAGGGTTTAGGGTTTAGGGTTTTAGGTAAATTTTTTTTTTTTTAAGGGTTTAGGGTTTACGATTTAGGGTTTTATTTTGGTTTAAAGCGATTAGGGTTTAGGGTTTAGGGTTTTAGGGTTTAGGGTTTGTTACGGTTTAGGGTTTAGGATTTAGGGTTTAGAGTTTACGGTTAGGGTTTGTTAGGGTCTAGGGTCTAGGGTTAGGGTTTAGGGTTTTAGGTTTTTTTTTTTTAAGCGATTAGGGTTTAGGGTTGTAGGTAAAATTTTTTTTTTCAAGGGTTTAGGGTTTAGGATTTAGGGTTTTTTTTTTTTTAAGCGATTAGGGTTTAGGGTTTAGGGTTTTAGGGTTTATGGTTTAGGGTTTAGGGTTTGTTAGGGTTTAGGGTTTTAGGTTTTTTTTTTTTAAGCGATTAGGGTTTAGGGTTTGTTAGGGTCTAGGGTCTAGGGTTAGGGTTTAGGGTTTTAGGTTTTTATTTTTTAAGGGTTTAGGGTTTAGGGTTTTAGGTAAATTTTTTTTTTTTTAAGGGTTTAGGGTTTACGATTTAGGGTTTTATTTTGGTTTAAAGCGATTAGGGTTTAGGGTTTAGGGTTTTAGGGTTTAGGGTTTGTTACGGTTTAGGGTTTAGGATTTAGGGTTTGTTACGGTTTAGGGTTTAGGGTTTAGGGTTTAGAGTTTACGGTTAGGGTTTGTTAGGGTCTAGGGTCTAGGGTTAGGGTTTAGGGTTTTAGGTTTTTTTTTTTTTAAGCGATTAGGGTTTAGGGTTGTAGGTAAAAAAAAAAATTTCAAGGGTTTAGGGTTTAGGATTTAGGGTTTTTTTTTTTAAGCGATTAGGGTTTAGGGTTTAGGGTTTTAGGGTTTATGGTTTAGGGTTTAGGGTTTGTTAGGGTCTAGGGTTTAGGGTTTTAGGTTTTTATTTTTTAAGGGTTTAGGGTTTAGGGTTTTAGGTAAATTTTTTTTTTTTTAAGGGTTTAGGGTTTACGATTTAGGGTTTTATTTTGGTTTAAAGCGATTAGGGTTTAGGGTTTAGGGTTTTAGGGTTTAGGGTTTGTTACGGTTTAGGGTTTAGGATTTAGGGTTTGTTAGGGTTTAGGGTTTAGGGTTTAGGGTTTAGAGTTTACGGTTAGGGTTTGTTAGGGTCTAGGGTCTAGGGTTAGGGTTTAGGGTTTTAGGTTTTTTTTTTTTTAAGCGATTAGGGTTTAGGGTTGTAGGTAAAAAAAAAAATTTCAAGGGTTTAGGGTTTAGGATTTAGGGTTTTTTTTTTTAAGCGATTAGGGTTTAGGGTTTAGGGTTTTAGGGTTTATGGTTTAGGGTTTAGGGTTTGTTAGGGTCTAGGGTTTAGGGTTTTAGGTTTTTTTTTTTTTTAGGGTTTAGGGTTTGTTAGGGTCTAGGGTCTAGGGTTAGGGTTTAGGGTTTTAGGTTTTTATTTTTTAAGGGTTTAGGGTTTAGGGTTTTAGGTAAATTTTTTTTTTTTAAGGGTTTAGGGTTTACGATTTAGGGTTTTATTTTGGTTTAAAGCGATTAGGGTTTAGGGTTTAGGGTTTTAGGGTTTGTTACGGTTTAGGGTTTAGGGTTAAGAGTTTTTTTTAAGAAAGTGTAGGAATCTTTTTTTGTAAGGATTTAGGATTAGGGTTTAGGGTTTTCGTTGTTTTTTTCGAAAGTGTAGTAAGTTTTTATTTTTTTTAAAGGGTTTAGGGTTTTATTTTATTCTTTTTATAAGAGTTTAGGGTTTGTTAGGGTTTAGGGTTTAGCAGTTTAGGTTTTTTTTAGAAAGTGTAGGATTTTTTTGTAGGGCTTAGGGTTTAGGGTTTAGGGTAAGGGTTTTTTTTTAGAACGTATAGGATTCAAAGTTTATTTAAGGGTTTATTATTGTGTTGGTTTTATGGTTATGATTTTAGGATATAAAGTTTATATATGCATATGAGAGAAATTTTAGTATTTTTTTTTTGAGTTTTTTTATCCGAAGATACCAAATTCTTCTTATAAATATGTAGTCTCTTCACATGAATAGTTAACGTTAAAAATGGAAGATAAAAAACAAATTCGTCGCAATTGATGATTTATGACGTTTGTTTTAAGGTTTTTTTTACGAATATGATTGTAAATGGTGGACAGTGGAATATTTGTTTTTTTGTTTTTTTTTTCCCGAAAATACCACAATTTATATATATTAGTAGCACAATTTATTTTCCCCACAATTTATATATATTCATAGCACAATATGTTGATTATAATTTTGTATTTTAATTTTACTTTGCCATTATTGCTCACGATCATATTTTTATAAAATTAAGATGATAGCGGATATTTTTTCTTTTTGCCACTTCATAAAAATACCAAAATTCACAATAGCACATTAAATCCATAGTAGCACACTAAAATATATCTCAAATATCCTCACATCAAGAGTTTTTTTTAAAAAAAAATTAAATATAATCACCAATAAATTCCATATTTCCATATTCCATATTTTCCATATTTCCACCAACTAGACAATGATTCAGTAATAAAAAAATCAGTAATAAAAAATCTGCAAGTATATATTCCATATTTGCACAAACTAGACAATGAAAAAAATTATACAAATATCACAAAAAAAATTAATAAAATATACAAACTTATAGCAAAAAATTGAAAACAAAAATAAAAATAACTCACAGTGATTTTTGTAGTGCAAGCTTGTACGTGTACCTGGAATTTTTGACAGAAAAAAAAAAAAAAAAAAAAAAAAAAAAAAATTAAAGCTCAAAATGTTAGATATGCACTGTAAACCGAGAGAGAGAGAGAGAGAGAGAGAGAGAGAGAGATTGAGAAGATGAGTGAGAGTGAGAGGCCGGAAGTGGAGGGAATACCTTGAACGGACGCGAGGGCTGTGCAGTGACGGGGGACAGTGGCGAGAGCTGAGAGAGAGAGAGAGCTAGAGAGAGAGAGAGAGAGAGAGAGAGAGAGGGCCGGTACCGGACAGTACTGGCCGGCCGGAACGGGAGGTGAGAGAGCTAGGGAGAGCGAGAGAGAGGGAGGGTCGCCGGAATGGGCTGTCGTCGCCGGCCAGAGCTCGACGGAGAGAGAGAGAGAGAGAGAGAGAGAGAGAGAGAGAGAGAGAGAGATAGAGTGAGAGAGAGAGAGAGAATTACGTAAGAAATGGGTAGCTTCCTCTGGAAGCTACCCATTTCTTTTATATAACTTAAATATAAAATTTTGAATTTAAAATATATTTAAAAAGTATATAATTTGAATAATATATAATTTAAATATAATTTATATCCTAAGATTGGCCAGGTGGCGCGCGGGAGAACTCCCGCGCAGTACCTGGCCAATCAATTGGACACGTGTACGTAGTACACGTGCCCAATTGGGGACGTGTATGTAAATACACGTCTCCAAATGTCATTTTTTTTATTTTTTTTTAATATATTATATATATATATTTAATATATTATATATATTTTATATAAACCCATGCAACCCATAACGTGTATGCACTGCATGTACTGCATGTACACATTGCTAAACCCTAAGACCTAAAACTAAAACATAAACTATAAATTAAAACTAAATATAAACCCTAAATTTAAATCATGACA
The DNA here is from genome assembly GCF_958979055.1 of Alnus glutinosa. Lineage (NCBI taxonomy): Eukaryota > Viridiplantae > Streptophyta > Magnoliopsida > Fagales > Betulaceae > Alnus > Alnus glutinosa. Next base: position 24,917,135 of record NC_084894.1, read on the forward strand.
CTAAGTATAAGTATATATACTATACTACCATAACCCTAAGTATATGTACTATATATTATTTTGTATTTAAATACACGTCCCGAAATGTATTTGCATGCATAAAAAAAAAAAAAAAATATATATATATATATATATATATATAATTTAACCACATAAAAAAAAAATATAAACCCATGCAGCCTGAAATGTATATACCGTACATATAGCTAAATAAAAAATAAAAACTAAAACCTAACCATAAAATTAAACTCTAACCCTAAGTGCATAGACTATATATAGCTATAAACTACAATCCTAATTAATGGTACGTATTGTATATAGTCATAAACCCTAACCCTAATCCTCGTGATTTAAAATATATATTTAAAAGTATACAATAATAACACATGAAAAATATATTGACATTATTATTCATAAAATGTAAAATCAATTAAATCATAACCCATAGCTTTAAGTGTATATATTATATATACCTATACAACATAAAACCCTAACCCTAAGTGTATATACTATATATAGCGATAAACCTTAACCCTAAGTATATACTATATATAGCTATAAACCCTAACCCTAAGTGTATATAATATATATAGCGATAAACCCTAACCCTAAGTATGTATACTATATATAGCTATAAATCATAAGTTTAAGTGTATATACTATATATATCGGTTTTATTTAATTTTGAACTGCTCGTGATTTAATATATATATATATATATATATTTAAAAGTGTACAATAATGAAACGTGAAAAATATATTGACATTATTATTCATTAAACGTAAAATCAATTAAATTATAATTCATAGCCCTAAGTGTATATATTATATATACCTATAAACCCTAAAACCCAAACCGTAAGTGTATATACTATATATATCGATAAACCATAATCCTAAGTATATATACTATATATAGGTATAAACCCTAGCCCTAAGTGTATATACTATATATAGCTATAAACCCTAACCCTAAGGGTATGTACTATATATAGCCATAAACCCTAAATGTATATATGTACTATATGAGGGACTAAACTATAAGTATTTAATTCATTATGTAGCGCAGAATTCTAAAAATAATTGCAATTACTATATATAGCCATAAATAAAAAGGTTACTGTATATAATTTCTAAACCGTTTACATGCATGCATATCTATATATATAGTATTAATTATAGGTTTTTTAACTTTGTTATGTTTAAATTTTTTTTTTTTGTTTCTAAACGTAGATGGTGTACAAAACTGAACCCTAATTTGAACTATTTGGTTTAATTAGATATATAGCACCAAATTTGGTTAATTATGTATATAGTACAATATAGTATACTATATACATATAAATAAAGAACCTAAAAAGTATAAATTTCAAATATAAAATTTACATATAGCATATACTTTTCAAACTTAATTTTATGTGTATAAGTTATGTACACCGTATTTTCAAAGATTTGTATGATTAATAAGATAATGAGTTTAATTTTTTTTTTTAATTTTAAAAAATTAATACAACACTGATTTTTTTTTTAATGTTTATTTTGGCAAAAAATACCAATTTGCCACGTGTAAAAATACACGTGTGCAAGTGGACACGAGTATAAAATACTCGTGTCAAACTGGACACGTGTCTTAATACACGTGTGCAAGTGGACAAGAGTATAAAATACTCGTGTCAAACTGGACACGTGTCTTATTACACGTGTCCAGTTCGACACGAGTATTTTATACTCGTGTCCACTTGCACACGTGTAATAAGACACGTGTCCAGTTTGACACGAGTATTTTATACTCGTGTCCACTTGCACACGCGTATAAAATACACGTGTCCAATTGGACACGTGTATTTCATACGCGTGTCCAATTGGACACGTGTATTTCATACGCGTGTCCATTTTTGACGCTTCCACAATTTGACACGTGTCACTAGTGACACGTGTCAAATTTGACGCGTGTCTACAGTAACGGGTACTGTAGACACGTGTCAAACTGCAGCGATTTTTGTAGTGATAATTGGGCTTTATAAATGTGTTACGTTGTTGTTTGTGGTACATGCGAATATGTGAATAATTCTTCATATATAGATGAACCCGTTTCTCTGAGATTACCTATACTGATTTCTCAGCGTTATGATATTATCATCTAATTAAATAAAACATTTACCTAACACTAGTTAGTTTTTAGAATGTTTCTTTATCGTGCAAAAGATTGGAAAATTGAAAATGTTCTAGATGTTTTAAAAGAATTTAGGTGTTATATATATACTGAGATAATAGAAAACATAAATACGACGATGGTCTTATGAAACTGATCCACCTTATTCACATCCTCTTTTCGAAGCTTCTTCGTTGGCAGGAAGCATTGTATTTGTGTCTTCGATCAGTTGCTGGTGCTGTATCAGTGAATGTGGGATCCATATATACTGGAACAAGACAATTATATTTTTGGATTTTTAGGGAATTTAATGGAGGAATTCTGGTAGCTTCGATAAATGCAAAATGCAGGAATAAAAGAGAGCAACATTAGTGGCTGATTCGAGGATGCTAACCTCCAAAATAGAATGTAATCACTGCTCAAGTATCAATTGAACATCCACTATGTTAAGTTTGATTAATCAAATTCTATCATGATCGATCGGATAGTCTATCAATCATATTATTCTATATTGATCGATCAGACTACTACATTAGGATCAATCGGACATTCGATCGAACGTTCTCTGTGTCAAGTCTGATCGATCGAACTCTATCATGGTTAATCAGGCTAATGCAATAGGTTCGATCGAATGTTTTATCGATTGGAGTAATACATTTAATTAGATCGATCAGATCTTATATCGATCATATAATTCTGTCATGATTGATCGAACTAATGCAATAGGATTAATTGCACATTAGATCGAACATTTACTGTGTCAAGTTTGATTGATCGAATTCTATCATGATCGATCAGACTACTACACTAGGATCGATTGGACGTTCGATCGAACTCTATCATGGTTAATCAGACTACACTACAAGAAATTCGCTCATTAGCGTCGACCCTTAGTGGACGCTAAAAGTCCAAAAGTCGACGCTAATGAGTATTAGCGTCGACTATTGGACGCTAATAAGTTGACGTTGATAGACCGACGCAGATGCTCATCTGCCGATCTTCAGCGTCGACATAAGGGTCGACGCTGATGATCGTCTTTTAGCGTCGACATAATACTATTCTCAGTCGACGCTAAAACTTATACCACATTTATGATAAGTCGATGCTGATGTTGTTGTCGACGCTAATAGTCTATCATCAGCGTCAACCACTGTGGACGCTAATAACCTAAAAAAATATTTTTAATACTACATTAGCATCGACATGTCGACGCTAATAACCTAAAAAAAAAAATTAAATAGCTTATTAGCGTCAACTCTGTCGACGCTAGAAGCTAAAAAATAAAAAATTAAATTCCCTATTAGGGTCGACTTAGTCGACACTAATAACATTAAAAAAATTAAATTAATTAAATATCCATTAGCATCGACTAAGTCGACGCTAATACTCTAAAAATTAAAAAATATATATATATATATATATATATATATATTCTCAAGAAGCCCAGCAATGTTAACCTACAGGCAGTAATATTTTTCATATTAAACTAGCTTATTAAACTACAGCATCAATAAATAGATAATTAATGAAGATGATGCTTTCATAATTGATATTGTAAGCACACAGCTACTACATATCTTGCCACATAAGATACATGAATGACCAACCTAATTTGGAGATAAGAATCCAACATTTAGAGAGTTATTTTCATTTAAGCTTGTAGAAGTTTGGATAAGCTAGTGTGACTTTTGGAAGAGGTTTCAACAAACAACAATGACTTTAAATGGGAAGCTGCTAGTTGCTATATATCAAAATAATGTTCCAAATCTTGTCCCATTACTTTAGTAATGTTTTCTATTGTGGGTCTCTTTGACTAAAAAAAAAACAATATATCAAAACAAACTTAAACTCTTGTTAAGATTGCATTCAAACCTTACATTCTCCAATTCATCAAAGTACTTGAGCTTACTATGAAGTGCTTCTACAAATTCAATCAGTCTTTGCTTCTCTATGACCTGCAACAAGAACAGAAAAGTGAGACAACAAGTCAACTATTTTAAACAAAGGTTACTACCTCTAGTATTTCAAATTCAATCAGTCTTTGCTCATGTTTTTTGTTGAACCTCCAGAGAGTGCAGCAAAACTATCAAAAGATTTGTTGTGAAGTGACATTAAGATAGGAAATGGGAGAAAAACACACCAGCCGGTCACACGCATCATGAAGAGTTTTTGACTTTTGTCTTTGTAGCTACTGTCTGGTGCTCCAGCTGTAGTCCATCAAAGCAGTGTAGGGTGTCACCCACCTGCTCAAAAGGGAACTCAGACATTGTATAACCATGTGCTAAGCATTGTTATTGCTTAAATCCAAGCAAGACTTGTAGGCCTTTACTTAAATTGCATTGGCCTTTATTTTTAGGAAATCATAAAGTTTAGGGTTAAATACTTCTACGGTCCCTGAGTTTTAGCAACTTTATTTTTTAGTCCCTGAGTTTTAATTCACATCACAGATGATACATCAGTTTTGGAAAATGACCAAATTAGTACCTCGGTTAACTTCTCCGTCCAAAAACTAACGGTCCGCCACGTGTCAACCTCAGAAGTTGACACGTGGCACTATATAAAAATTAAAAAATAAAAATAAAAAATCTTTAAAAATTAAAAAAAATTAAAAAAATTAAAAAATTAAAAAAAAAAAAAAAAAAAAAAAAAAAAAAAAAGGTGGCTCAGCCACCCCCTTGGCCACCCCCATGGTGGCCAAGAGCCACTCCCTTTTTTTTATTTTTTAATTAATTTTTAAAGATTTTTTTTAATTTTTAATTTTTTTATATAGTGCCACGTGTCAACTTCTGAGGTTGACACGTGGCGGAGCGTTAGTTTTTGGACGGAGAAGTTAACCGAGGTACTAATTTGGTCATTTTTCAAAACTGATGTATCATCTGTGATGCGAATTAAAACTCGGGAACTAAAAAATAAAGTTGCTAAAACTCAGGGACTAAAAAGGTATTTAACCCTAAAGTTTAACATCAAGGCCAGACATTCAATTGAATCATATCAGGAAGTATTTGACTTCAAGATAGTAGAAGGAGAACATAACAAATGGAAAAGTAATACCCACAAAATAAAATTATACTGTCATTCGTTGCTTGTTTCTATGGAGTCGCCTTTCAAATTCATCTTTTAGCCATTTAAACCTTTAGACAAGCTGAATTTCAAGTACAGATGATGACATCTATAGCTTGTTTCCTGGTGTCATTGAAATTCCTAGATATGCTTCTTGAAAAAGTACTCTTCTCACTAGTTTCATTGATATCTAATCAATAACTGTGACACTTTATGGTGTTATAGATGACATAGCAATATAAAACCTGCACTTATATCAACATATTTTGGGGATTATAAACTGGAGGTATCCTCCAATGAACATCAAATGAGGTAAACTAACGTAACACTTAATCATGACACTGCTAAAAAAAATAGTGAATGGTCCAGTCATTAAAAAGGTAGCATCAACATCACGTGAAACAACAAAAAATTATATAGTAGATTAGAAAATTATTTTATCTTATAATGCTTCCCACCTCACCAATGTGTGTCAATAATTAATTTAAGATAATTTTTGTTAATGCTGAATTTCATTTCAGCTTTATCAGACAGGACATGGATAAAAGGGCAAAAACACAATGTTAGGGAAATTATCCACTCAGAAAGGTTGTGGGCCACCAGGCCCATGACCAGCCCACAATTAAAGCCCTAAATGATAATAAGTCAAGCCATCAGGTTTGTTGTCAATTCTCAGCCTATAAATAGACATTTATAACAGGTATAACCCTAGACTCAATGATCTTAAACATATGGTCTCTCTAAAAATCACAATCAATATTTTCTGACTTAAGCATCGGAGGGGGATCGTCGGCATCCCCCGACGCAGTGTTTATGTTCTTATTTTGCAGATCATGAAAAACAGGACAAATCATCAGGCAATACGTCACTATGCTGGAAACTGTATCAACAGTTTGGCGCCGTCTGTGGGAATCGATGAATCGTTTCTTGCAAAAAAAAATAAATCTGGAATGGTGACTTGCGATCACATCTACGCCTTCATCAAAGATTTGCACCCACACACCACGACGTCACGTGGCTGTAAATTTCTTTCGGCAAAAACGTGGAACAACACGCAAACCAGGAGACGCACAGCTATAGATCCAAATTCGACAAGAATCATCCCCACTGCACCACCACGCCATTTACATTCGACGATACCGAATCGGTATTGGCAGACAGCTGATTTATGTTCATCTTCATCAAAAAAAAAAAAAACTTTCTGTACTAGTCTTTCCCAGTTACAAGAATCGGGGGTCCAGGATAAGTTTGTGCTCGAGACATACAAGAGCGCCAAAAACTTTGTTCACCCTCCGTTGTGCAGATCCACGATGGTCTATCTCGAATTTACGTTCAATCATGTTGGATCGAGGGTGGTTTTCGCCACGTACGCAGATAGACAGTTGTAAGTTTCTATTTGTTCAAACACAAACCGCCAGATCCATGATTTCCAAGATGTCTTCAATCTCTGAAAAAAAAAAAAAAAAAATGCTTCCACTGCCTCTACGTGGACGAGACCCATCTCACGTGGTCCGCGATTTGCGCCTCGCTTCAGACCTCCACCACCGGGTCGTGGCCCGCCAGGAGCGGGATCTTCAGCAACAAGCCTATCACACAGAACCCTCCTCTCCAAAAACCACGGGACCCAGGTCCTCGTCCAGGTCGTAAGGCTCAACGCTCTAGTGGGCTTGAAACGGATGGGCCAAAAAGGATCCAGTTATGCTGGGTCAGACTCGTCAAAGTCCTGTCTAGGCCTTAAAAAAAAAAAAAAAAAAAAAAAAAAACGTCGACCTTCTCTGTTCCTTGGTCATCGGTGAGTACAGGTAGTCCTTCTTCCAATCGGTTTCCCGGGATCTCAGATCGGTCTCTCCCAGAGGATTGTCCGAAGCTCGGATTTCCTCTCCAAATGCCCTTGGCGAAGGTGGGTTCACCCTCTTGGGCAGGAGCTTGAGGCATGACGCAGTCACTCTGGGCTCACGAGCCCAGAGATACAGTATCTGATGAACCGTTCCCTCTTTGGCAGATAAGTGCTTTGCTATTTCCTTTTTCTTTTACATAGATAAAGACAAAAACAGGAGCATGGTGTTCAAATCTTCTTTCTAGCTCTTGTTTCTCTTTCTAAAAAGAAGTAAAGGGATGTGGAATAGAAGACCATGTCAGGTCACGTGTCAAAGGCACAAAGAAAGCTAATGAAATCTTGATTTATGAGTGTTATCAACTTTCACGTAAGATATTTTTGTACTTTTACGTAAGATACCTTTTGATGATAAAAAAAAAATACATAGAAAAAGAAGAAGGCTCTTTAAGGCATCAATGGCCCATAAGCTTTCGTTGCTTTCACAATGGATATATGACTTTGAATCTATACATATATGTTAATTGTCGACTAGTCATAGTTACTGTCATTGTCATTATGCATGAGATATATATTGAAGAGCCTCTGGTCGGTAGCTTGATCAATCAACTGATTGATATTTCAGCCCCTACTACTTCACTATACCACAATGATCAGGCTATTGATGGCTTATGCTTGAAATTGAATGATATTTTTTCTACCCTCTCAAGGATTCTGGGCTTCTGGAAAGGTAAAAAGGCTGCAGCAATTGAAGATCTTGTTGTTGAAAGATACGTCTTTGCACTTTGTTGGGATTACCCTACCATGGCCACTGCATCAGACAAGCTGCTTCCATTGTGTACTGGCCCCCAAGATCTGGACTTCTCTGATATGGTGCAGTTTTTCTTCTTCGCCCACTCATTTTTAGGGCAATGTGGCGCCTTTGGTGAGGGCACTAACTTCCCTAGACTAGTAATTGGCCTGCTGGAGCAATTGTCTACTGTGCCCATACTAGAAGAAATCGAGGAACTAGATTTTTGCAGACCCATCAGAAAGCTTTCCTAGCTATATATGCTTGATAACAGCCTGAACAGTGCTAATATGTTCTCACCTCTATTGCTTCTCAAGCATTCTGGATTTGACAAATGTGTTTAGGATGAACTCCTTGAAAAGAATTGGACCAATTCTTTGCAGCTGGTTCCTGTTCTTGATCTCTTATTGAAGTTGGACGCTATTGTTGATAAAAGAGCTGTAGGAATTTTATCCGGGGCCTATTGGGAGTCTATGTTGCACGATTTTCCCTTTAATCTACATAGTCCCAGTGGAATCCTTCTTTCTTGTGTTCTTAGCATAAGAGGGATCATTTACATACTAGATGGGCTGATCAGAATAAAAGATGCAAGAGGAAATATCCTCCTGGAGACTGAGCTACTTGAAGCCTTGCAAATTCACTGGAAGTAGTACCACTCCTGCTCGTGGTTCTAGTAATTTTCAATCCTTCGTTTCCTGCAAATAAGCTGCCGCTTTGGTTGCAATCTTAGCCAAGGGTGCATCCCGAGCCGAGGATCCGATCCAAGCTAAGGATCCAATCTAAGTCGATGGTCCAATTCAAGGACTCAATTCAAGGTTCTCTCTCGAAGAGCTCCATGCCAAGCTCACCTTCTCCCAGGGGCACATTTCAAGGGTCTCTTCCAAGGAGCCCCAACACACAACTTCATCAGAATATCGAGATAAGTTCACTCTTTGCGTTTTCATTTATGCTAGTCTACTCACAACACTTGATAACTCAAGAAACACGATTTTTAGCAATTCTTTGTCACAGAGAAGCATCAAATTTTGAGACAGTCAAATGTATCTTGATCGGAGACATTAAAAATTGGCTTCTCAACGCAACACAAAAAATGATAGCACATCATTACTTATTTTAGCATACACGAAAATGAAGCAACATGAAATAGAAGGCTTCAAAAACTTTTATACTCAGCCACACTTTGTTCTTTCGACAGTTCAACATCAAAATCCTAAAACATTCATACTTAGCTAAAAATCAGCTAAGTATAAATGTTGGGGGGTACCAACCCGATGAAATAAAAACATGATTGAAATAGAAGACTATATCAAGTCGCATGATTGAGGATCTCAGTGCAATTTTACATATTTTTTCGCACTAATAAATCGCTAATTGCTAGACTTTGTTACATATATGCATACATATGTGCCTTTAAGATGCATGTGAGACTAATATTTCAGGCCAAAGGTCTTTATCAAGCGAGACCAGAAAATTCTGAAAAAATGCCCGCTCGTGAGCAAAACATGGCCAGGCAACTTCACCATACCCGGAATATTCTTTAGAAGAGAGGGCATCATCGCTAATTTCGCTCTACCACGGTTCTCAGCTTCTCCACAGCCTTTTTGAATTCTATGTCGCAACGATGGGGGCTACATCACCCCGAGCTTGCACAACACACAAAGGAGCTTTAATGTTGCCTCGTTCGATGAAAGCCTCACGAGAATCAATGGTCACTCAAAGCATCTATTCCAAACTTATGTTTTTGATCTGTTTGTCTTCTGGTGATGTGCCGATACAGGAACTCCATTGAAAATCTCAAGAGGAGAAAAAGACAAAAGTCTCGTCATGCCTCGAGTAGACTCAACATGACTCGAGCACCAAAGACTCGTGCCCCCGAGCAAAGGTCTCGGCCTACCTCGAGCACACATAAGCCTCGGCATGCATTGAGCGCAAAAGCCTCGACAATCCTGAGCAAAAGCCTCTGTACGTCCGAGCACGAGGCCGAGCAACCGTAAGCCTCGGGCCACCATAAGCCCAGAGTAGTCGTATGCCTCGGGCCATCAAATCAACTCAAACCAGATCAACTCAAAATGCTGTCTCCCTCGGTTTGAAACACAACCGGCTTGGGAAGACACACCCGGTCATGTCCCTGGGTAGCACGGGGGGTGACCCGGTTCAACTCAGACCAGATCAAATCAACTCAAACCAGATCAACTCAAAATGCTGTCTCCCTCGGTTTGAAACACAACCGGCTTGGGAAGACACACCCGGTCATGTCCCTGGGTAGCACGGGGGGTGACCCGGTTCAACTCAGACCAGATCAAATCAACTCAAACCAGATCAACTCAAAATGCTGTCTCCCTCGGTTTGAAACACAACCGGCTTGGGAAGACACACCCGGTCATGTCCCTGGGTAGCACGGGGGGTGACCCGGTTCAACTCAGACCAGATCAAATCAACTCAAACTAGATCAACTCAAAGTGTTGTCTCCCTCGGTTTGAAACACAACCGGCTCGGAACACACACCCGGTCATGTCCCTCGGTAGCACGGGGGGTGACCCGGTTCAACTCAAACCAGATCAACTCAAAGTGGTGTCTCCCTCGGTTTGAAACACAACCGGCTCGGAACACACACCCGGTCATGTCCCTCGGTAGCACGGGGGGTGACCCAGTTCAACTCAAACGAGATCAACTCAAAGTGTTGTCTCCCTCGATTTGAAATACAACCAAGTCACTCTGATTATCCCCTTCGGTAATAATTCACATACAACCGGTTTGAAAGGCCGGCCACATGCATGAGCCACCTTCCCGGGATTGGAAGGTAACTCGGTCAAATCAAATAATTAACACCCTCAGAAATAACTCAGATAAATCTGAAATTTGTCTCAATTACCGGGGGGGTAGCTCAGTATTAAACATAACATCTCATTGAAGTCCAGAGTTCATTTCATTAACAAAAACAATTCTTAACAAAAATGGACTCTTGTCTGAGTCCCTATCTTTGGCCATCGCCTTCTCTTTATCTTCTTGAACAGGTATCAACATCGCCAACAAGTGTCTCTCCCCGAGAGAGTCATCGGTATGAACTTCAGAAACAACTTCCCGAGCTAGGGCCTCGGTCGGTTACTTGGCAGTCCCCATTTGTGGCACACGACTCATAAGAGATGCAGCCAAATGAGGTTTGAAAAATTATTCAAAGTTTACCAAAATTCAAAAACAAAATTGCAAAAGGGAACTCCCAGATGAGTCTCCATCCCCGGATGCATGCTCGGACTCTACTATGCCAGATGCACGCTCGGATTCCGTGACCGAAAGAATTGCTTTCTTCCTAGTTATGGCATGTTCCTTTTCCTGATCAGCTTTCTCCCAAGCAGTCTTAACAGCAGCTATATCCCTTCGTAGCCCGGCAACCCGAACTCGAGACGAACAACATCAAAACCCAAGGAACAAGAATTTCATCAAAGAGAAGCATTCACTTCACAAGTTGTCCAATTCTTCTTCTCGATTGCCCCCAATGATATCAGTTAGGGGCCCAGAAGTCAAGGGCTCAGGAACGAGTTTACCACGCCAAGAGTTAAGGGCCTGCTTCCCTACACCGGAATATCCGAGAAGAACTCTCGACCTAGTTGGTGAGTTCAGATGCCACTTCATTAGGTATATTGACCGTGAAGGAACTCCTTCGAAATCTCTTATGTCGACCTTCAGCACTCTATTGCAGCTGGATTACAGCTTGCTTCCCTGCCACAGTTTGCTCCTTCTCAGCCTTAGCGGCCTACAACTATGCAGCTAGCACTATCTTCCGAGTTTGAGATACATTAAGCTCCGTAAAAGACACTATTTATCTTTTTGGGAATCAGTCAATTCAGTCAACACCCATTAAGTCATCCAAAACTCGATCTAATGTTACCTTAGAATTGCATACCCGAGCCTCAAATGCATCAGGCTGTTTCCAGCTCTCTGTGAGCTCTGCAACCAAGTTATCTTTGGCTTCGGATTCTTCAGCAAGCTGAGATAGTCCCGAAACATGTGCCGCGTGCTAGGCATTCTGACAACCATGGTCTCAACATGCACCTAATGACTGACATTGCATCCTCAGTATTGATGGACAAAAGAGACGCCAGTCGCCAGTACAAAGAAGATTCCCGATGCCCGACTAGTTGGACAAGTCAACCATGGGAATCAGGGGGTAACTGTTAGGGAAATTATCCACTCAGAAAGGTTGTGGGCCACCAGGCCCATGACCAGCCCACAATTAAAGCCCTAAATGATAATAAGTCAAGCCATCAGGTTTGTTGTCAATTCTCAGCCTATAAATAGACATTTATAACAGGTATAACCCTAGACTCAATGATCTTAAACATATGGTCTCTCTAAAAATCACAATCAATATTTTCTGACTTAAGCATCGGAGGGGGATCGTCGGCATCCCCCGACGCAGTGTTTATGTTCTTATTTTGCAGATCATGAAAAACAGGACAAATCATCAGGCAATACGTCACTATGCTGGAAACTGTATCAACACACAATATTATTTTAAAGAACGTATTAGTTGAGCAAATAATTTGCTTAAAGTATGTTTGGTCCTGTGATTTGGTGGATTAAAAATGTATTTTTAAACAAAATTGCATAAAATCTCATTTAAAACTGTATTTTTTAAAAAAAAAAATTACAAACCAAAGCTTACCCTAAGCTTTGACTGTCTGTCTCTCAAAAATCTTTACAATCAGGTCCATATTTAAGTAAATATGATTTTTAAACTATTTTTTTATAGGATTTCCATTAATTAAAGCAGACTATCAAACAAGTAGTAAAAAAGTACTCTATGAAGTCGCCTTTCAAATTCATCTTTTAGCCCATTTAAACCTTTAGACAAGCTGAATTTTAAGTACAGATGATGACATCTAAAACTTTTTTCCTGGTGTCATTGAAATTCCTAGATATGCTTCTTAAAAAAGTACTCTTCTCACTAGTTTCATTGATATCTAATCAAAAACTGTGACACTTTTTGGTGTTATAGATGACATAGCAATATAAAACCTGCACTTGTATCAACATATTTTGGGGATTATAAACTGGAGGTATCCCCCAATGAACATCAAATAAGGTAAATTTACCACCATAGGTGCATCATGTTTAGAAAGTCTAGAAAGCTTATAGCCATTGATCCTATTCCACAGTTTTAGAAAGTTCGTGCAATTAACATTACTGATGTCAAATTGAGTGAACCTAAGAAAATTAATCCAAAGACGAGAATATTAAGGGTCCCTTGTTCTACCTCTGTATGATTTGGTCCTTTTTTTTTTTTCATCAAGATTAACTTTTTATTCTAAATTAACACTTGCGTAACTACCCATGTGCAGGTGCATAGATAAAGAGATGAATATAACTAGAATATGCATAGCAGAATTTCAGTACATATAGCATATGTACCAAAAGAGCATGAATAAATCGAACATCAGAATGCCTAATGCTGACACAGTATGTGGAACTATTAATGCAAACAAAGATCATATATATGACACCTGATAAATTTTAGGCCAGAAATTGATAGGGTAAGAAGGAATACATCTTGTTCAAGTGCCATGTGCTGTTCATGCAATGCTTGCTTCCTTCTCTCTAAGCTTACTTGTAAAATTGCATTTCCTCTAGCCTATAAATAATTGTGGACAATCATGTTAGTAACCCGAACACTCTGATTAACTCTAGAATGGTTTCAGCAAGAGCAATGTTACCTCCTTTGCGATCCTGTGTTGCAAGTCGTTTTTGGCAATCTCAAGCCTCTGAATACCAAGCCTACTAACAATAGAGCAAATCAATTTTTTACACAGACGAGATTACCTATATAGTAATCACAAACAAAGAGTGGACGGTTGCTGCAGCTTTTTTTTTTTATTAAAAAAAAAAAAAAAAAAAAAAAAAAAAAAAAAAAAAAAAAAAAAACCTTGTTGCCGAAACAACTTTTCAAGTTATAAAAATAACTTATATTATTTTTACTTGTTTTTGAGTTTAATAGTATTGTTCTATAAATTATGCAGGTCTATAGTTTCGTAAAGGTAGCATAGCTGTACAATGCCGGAAGCCATGGCATGGACATTAAAGGACCGGCAAATGGTTCCAAAAACAAGTGAGTGAGGTGAAGATTTCCCTACGTTTTGTTTCCCCCAAGAAAAGAAAAAAAGCTTATTTGATTTCTAATAGTTTTCTTTTCTTTTCATCTTTACTATCCTCAGGATAATGGCATTCTGTTCCAACCCGCCAGTGAATTTCTTCCAATGATCGACGAGGTTTGTTTTCTTTATTGAACATATATATATATATATACATTGGATGAATACAAACCACAAGATTATATTCAAACTCATTTTTAAACATGAATTTTCAGGTTTACAAACAATTGGTGGAGAAAATGAAATCAACTCCAGGGGCTAAAGTGGAGAACAACAAGTTCTGTGTTTCTGTTCATTATCGCTGTGTTGAGGAGAAGGTATTCCAATTTCCGACAATCACAATCACTACTACTGTTTTCTTACTGTTTACGTACACCTTAATGTATACTTTTGTGTATTTATTTCAAACATGAAAAAAAAAAAAAAAAAAAAAAAAAAAAAAAAAAAGACTGACAGTGCATGAAAAAATAAAAAATGCAAAAATGGAGTGAAGTGGCCCAACAGGTTAAATCAGTACTAAAAGACTACCCAAAACTATGGCTTACCCAAGGAAGAAAGGTATATATATTTTTCCTAAATATCTTTTATTTTATGAAAATTTATTTAATCTGGCTCACTAATTTCGATATGGTTTGTATATAATACATGAATTTCTTATGCTATGTCTATCGATAATTGGGGGCAACTGGTTTCGCTTCTCCAAATGAACCGACAGTTTATTCTGTTTAGGGAGACCGAGTTTTTCTCTAGAATCTGAATAATTATAACTAAGTTCATCTATTTCATCCAAAGACGGTGACACAAAATCTGAAGTTGAATTCGTTCGAAGGAGAAATATCAGAAGGAAAACCCCTAACAATGTGATGAAAACTACAGAGACAAGAGACGACGCAAGGCCGCAACTTTGAAATTGGGTTTCTTGTTAGTAGCCATAAAACTAAGTCACTAACAAAATACAAAGTGCCAAAGAGGTTTCAACGATTGTACAATAACAGCATCATTAACTTCAGAGCTCAGAGAAATAATTAAATAAAACCCGCCTAAATTCTCCAATGAGGAAAAACCAAAACTTGATTATAAACTAGTGTCACTAAATAGAAAACCTCAAAAAATATGGCTTCAGTCAATCAAACCCAAAATCGAAACCAAGCTACCTCGAACAAATTGAATCCTAAATCCTAGATCGAAAGGGAAGAAATCCACACCTGCGGGGGGTTCGATGGAGGCGAGTTGGGGAGAGCTTGCTGCGTACGTAGAGGATGCTAGTGGTACGATGCGGCTTACTGGAGGATTTCGTGGCGTCAGAGATTGAGAAACAGAACGAGAGAAGCGTGAGAGACAGACGTGATATTAGCTAGGGCAGTGGAGGATTCCTAAAGTGAGATATTAGAGAAAAAAATTGATTTTGTGCGAAAAAAAAAGTATAGAATGTTGTGCGAAAAATTGTAGTGCCAAAACACCCGCCTAATTTTTTTTTTATGATGTAAACTTATCAGCGTCGACAAACAGAAGTTGACGCTGATACTCGTAGTATCAGCGTTGACCTCTACAAGTCGACGCTAATGGTATTTTTTATATTTTTTTAATTTATGCCATTTAAAAATTGTTTAAACTTATTAATTTTTTAAAATAAATAAATATATATATATATATATATATGCCAGTTATGGAAGGAATTCTTGCCTTGATTCGGCGCACGTGTAAGGAATGAAACAGGTGTCTTTTGTGCTGCAAATCACGTGTAGAGCTGCTGGACTTCTTTTGGAAAGATATGGTGGGCTGCCAGCATTCGGTGCTTTAGCGAAAATGGGAGAGATCGATGTCTGGTTCATTCACGTGCCTAAATTTTAGGCTTGCTGCTTTTCTTTCATTAAAGAAATCTTGCCTTTTAATGTGTGGTGCCCAGATCACGTGGTACGCAAAAGACAACATGCACAGTTGTAAAGAAAAGATCTGGCGCATGACATGTCTTTTTCAAAAGATATATATATATATATATATATATATATATATATCTTCCAATTGGTTTCTCTTTGTTTTCCATTTATTTGCAATTATACAAAAAAGATCTCATTTTTAATCAAAGACATGCAAAACTCTAAAATACTAAAACTAACAAAAAAAATATTAAAAAATAACAAAGCTAAAAGTTTAACACATGCAAATTAAGAGATCCAAATATACAATATTTGACGCTCATCACGATGCACAAGGATGAATTAGATATTCGATCATTCACTGTGTCAAGTTTGATTAATCAAATTCTATTATGATTGATCGGATGGTCTATCAATCATATTATTCTATATTGATCGATCAGACTACTACACTAGGATCGATCGGACATTCGATCGAACGTTCTATGTGTCAAGTCTGATCGATCGAACTCTATCATGATTAATCAGACTAATGCAATAGGTTCAATCAGATGTTTTATCGATTGGAGTAATACACTTGGATCGATCAGATCTTATATCGATCCTATGATCCTGTCATGATCGATCGAACTAATGCAATAGGATTAATCGCACGTTAGATTGAACATTCAGTGTGTCAAATTTAATTGATCGAATTATATCATGATCGATCAGACTATTACACTAGAATCGATTGGACGTTCGATCGAACGTTCACTGTGTCAAGTCTGATCGATCGAACTTTATCATGATTAATCAGACTAATGCAATAGGTTCGATCGGATGTTTGATCAATTGGAGTAATACAAGTTTGATTGATCAAACATTCGTATCATAATAAATCGGACCGATGCACTAGGATGAATTAGATATTCGATCAAACCTTCAATTGTGTCAAGTTTGATCGATCATTTGGTTGTTTCACGATCAATTTGACTAATGCAATATGATCGATCGATTAATCTTATCATGATTGATCATACTAGAGCTCGAGCCAATCCGGGTTACTCGACAAGTTTCTGCTCAACTAGAGCTCGAGCTAGGTTTTAAATTTTTCAATGTGTGATCACAGAGTTCAAGCCCGAGTTTGTGAACAACCTCTATATATTTTTATTAATAACATAAATATATAATATGTAACTATATATTTTATAATATAATATAATAATTTATATATTATGGGTTTATACAAACATAATATATAATATATATACTAAATATAATTTTTAAAAATGGCTCCAATTGGAGTTGTTTAAACAAAAAAAAAAAAAAAAAAAAAGGCTCCATTTTGAACTATTTTGATAAAATGGCTCCATTTTGAACCGTTTTAGGAAAATAGCTCAAAATCTAGTTAGAGCTGTTTTTCGGGAAAAAAAAAAAAAGGCGATTGTTGGCCCACTCTCAAATCTCTTGCTTGCGGTAATGTTTAAAACCCAAACTTCTAAAGCCATTTGGCTCTCTCTCTCTCTCTCTTTTAATTTAACCTTGTAGTACAGTTAAAAACCTAGGCTTCTCTTTTATATTACTGGCTTTGTGGTAATGTTTCAAAACTAAGCCTGTTTTTTAATTCTTTTTGAACTATAGTTGGCTTTATTTTTGGCCTTTGAGGTACAGTTTGCAACTCGGGCCAACACACACAAAAAAAAAAAAAAAAAAAAAAAAAAAAAAAAAAAAGGATGAAGAAGAAAGGTTTGATGATGATGATTCAAAGCAATAAACAAACTGAAAAAAGTTCCTCCCATAAGTTTGCGGAAGGGTGTTAAAGAATAAAAGAGCTCTCGAATAAAGAGCCGTTGCAGCATATCAAAAATATCTACTTGATTTCCTTTTCAATATATTTCTTTATTTTCCTACCTGATTTTTTCAATATTTTTCACATTAATATTTCATGATTGTGTATCATAATTAATGGGATGTGCTCCCCTCTATTAACTTATATATTTATATCTTTTGTAATAAAAAGTACTCAATAAAATAAGAAACAATGTAATCATTTTCTCTTTTTTGTGTTCTCTTATTCCTTTCTATCTATCTCTTCTATTTTATTTTACATTTTGTTCTTAAGTAATTGTTATTCACTTACTACTGTACACTTAGATTGGAATGTTACACGTGGAATCTTTTTAGTTGTTTGAATTCTTTGCGTATTTTCTGCGTTGGGTGCCCGTGAGTTATTTGATGGAGATGTATGAGAGGAAAAGACAAGCCAAAAAAATAAAAGATTAAAAATATGGGGAACGATACATGTACTTATAATACACAAAGTATTACCACAAAGCGCAATAAGGTAGGGCCCACAATTACAGCAAGTACACTATGAGTATTTTGGGCATTTCCCTAAAAATATATAGGCCAATGATATTTGTATGTTTTTTTATTTTTTATTTTTTAATTTTTTTTATGAGCAATACAGGTAAAAGGGGAGGGGATCGATATTTGTTTGTATATTATGTGTATAATGTGTCTACAAATAACACTTCTCTAAAACATATAAGAGGAACATAATTTGTCCTATTTTCTGTGTGGGGGGTGCCGATGGAGTAATTTTAATAGTATATTAAGTGTCCATCAAGTGTCCATTAAAATGAGGTGACTTTTAAAATCACAATTTGATCAAAATCATATCATTTATTCAATCACATGTTCAATGATAATTTTAAAAAGTACCTCATTTTTTAACGGACACTTGATAGATACTTAATTAATATACATGTAGAATTACTCGTACCAGTGAGTTATTTGATGAAAGAGAGCAACTTGAGTGGTGGCACAAATCCATTCTTTTGTGCCCTCTAATAAGGGAGTGAGAAGTTAGCTTAGAATAACTTTAAAAAAAAAAAAAAAAAAAAAAAAAAAAAAAAAAACCAAAATACCATGCCCGTTTGACAACTCTCATCCCTTCCATTTTTCTTATTTCACTTCTCTCGTCCCCTGGGGGTGGCCCCCCGCCACCCTCGGCACCCTTCGGGGGCGGTGTGCGGCCACCCCGCGAGCCACCCCCAAAGGGGTGGATGTGATAGGTTTCAAAAACTTTATTTTTAAAAAATAAAATAAAAATAAAAAATAAATTTTAGGTTTTTAATTGTTAATATATTAATATTTTTTATTGAAAGTGACACGTGTTGCGTTTTTATTGGTCTGACATGGCAACCTAATGGTTTCTGTTAACTTTGTAGACGGAAAACGACTTCGGGAAATGATTCGTAATTTTAGTTTACCTCAAAGATCCTACAATAATTTTTTATATATTCCACATGAAGTGATTCATAATTTAGGCCAACTCCAAGAATCAATAGTGCAATTATCATTTATCTTTAAATTAACTTGAACAAAAAAATAAGAGAAAAAATAGAGGTCATTTGTTTTGTATCTTTTTCCTTACTTTTTTGTATTTTTTTTACATCCCTATACATAGAGGTCATTTGTTTTGTAAATTCATTAAGACAAATGAATTAAACTTTATTTTGTAAATATAAATTATAAACCGCACCACATAAAATATATTAAAGAAAACAACCGAATAATAAAAGAGGGACGTGGTGAAAGCTTGACCGCGGTCCTAATGCTACATTATTATTGCTGCCATACGACGACAGCCTTGGATATTGGCTACTGTCTCATCTCCGTATATTATGTCTTTCTCAATTATATCGAGACCAATTCTCCAGTGTGAGCATGTGCGCTAGAGCATGTGCTATAGTATAATTGTACAATTTTATATATTTTCCCACCAAACATTAATTATATATGGAGAATATATTCTTTATCATTATATAAGAACTAACAGGCACACCACGAATATTGCAGGAGTTTGAGAGAGAGAGAGAGAGAGAGAGAGAGAGAGAGATGGCTCAGGCAGCTGAAATGGGTAGCAGAGAAAGAAGATGGAGTCTTCAAGGAATGACAGCTCTTGTCACGGGCGGAACAAAAGGAATAGGGTTTGCTCTCTTTGCCTAATTCCCTTTCTATATGTTGAAAGTTTTACATAGATATTCAAAAATCATCAATTAATTCATTTTTTTTGTTTCAAGACCAAACATAGAAAATGTCCATCCTCTGAATTTCTGATCCCACAGTCGTTGGAAAATAAGGATTAAGATCCAGTGTAATACTCGATCATGTCCAACTGCATTACGTACAATATGACAGAAATATGTGAGTGCATGAGTATTAGACAAATGCCCGAACAACTCAGATTCTCACCTGTTATTCGAGCTATCCGATCGAACGCTTGTCTCAATTGGGTTGAATTCTTAGAAGACGAATTTTCTCCTAGACAAATGCCCTACACGTACAATAGTTTCTTATTTTTTTAGGAGAAAATATATCTTATTTTATACGATTTGTAAAGGGATAGTGTTATTAATTATATACATACGTACCTTTTATGCATACTTCTCATCTGTATTGTTAACTATTACTTTTAATTCAAAACCAATGGTATATATAGATGAAAAATGTGCAAAAGAAATATGCAAATGATATTTTTGTCTTAGACGAAATACTCTATCTATAATAGTATCAAAATTTAACTTATTTGCCCGATTCTACTGGAGTAATACTAAATTGAAGATTTACGTCTTTCTTGAGCCTTCTTAAAATTGATGTGGTTTTTAAAATTACCATTAAATGCGTGATAGATCACTATTAATTTTGATCCAATGATAATGTTAAAAGCCACGTCAATTTTAAAAAAATATAAGCTAAGACATGAATCATCTTTATAGCATTACTCATTCTGGCGATATTCCCCGCAAGTGACAGAAGTTCATGTTTTGGGGACGAGAGACATTGTCAATTGAGTGGTAGTTTGAGAGGGTAAATGAACTTTACCCAATGTAATATATTAATTTGTTAATATGCTTGGGGAGAATTTTTTGTTTTTTGTTTGAAAAAAGTATTTTGATTTAACGTAAAGGTGAAAGTTGTCATTGTGTCTTACGTGACGCCATCAATTGTCTTATCTAACTAATAAAACTAATCCACCTTATTTTGTGACGTACCAGGCATGCTATTGTGGAGGAACTCACAGGTTTAGGGGCGACTGTACATACATGCTCTCGGAATGAGCTCGAGCTGAATGAATGTTTAAGTGAATGGAGAAAGAAGGGCTTTCAAGTCACTGGTTCAGTGTGCGATGCATCCTCTCCAACTGAGCGAGAGAAGCTAATAACCGCGGTCTCCTCCCTCTTTAATGGGAAACTCAACATCCTTGTAAGTCTCACCTTTGCTATGTATAATAAGGTTGCGCAAGCACACATTGTACTTTTTCAAGAGTTTTTCTAATTTCTTATTGTTCTGAATATCTGGGTCTAGGTTAACAATGTAGGAACAAACATAATGAAAACGACCACAGAGTACACAGCTGAAAATTTCTCCTTTATCATGGCCACGAATTTCGAATCTGCTTACCATTTTAGCCAACTTTCACATCCTCTTCTGAAAGCTTCATCAGCAGGGAATGTTGTATTTGTGTCTTCAGTTTGTGGTGTTGTATCAGTGAATGTGGGATCCATATATGCAGCAACTAAAGGTACTATTATATATTTATCACTATTATTAGGAGAAATTTTAATTAAATCTCTGAACTTTCATCATTTTTGCAATCTCACCCCTCCCATTAGGATTTTGGGTTCAATCAAACGTTTAAAGATCTTTATAACCTTTATACCCCTATAAACTTTATAAAATTACAAAATTATCCTTAAATTACAATTAAGTTCATATATATATATATAAATGATTGTATTTTGAAAATTTCTCACTCCTCCATCAGGATTTAACGGAAAATGCTAATGCAGGGTGAGATTGCAAATTTTTTAAAGTTCGATACACTAAATTAAGAGTTTTTTAACTTTGGGAGAAAGGAGTAAGATTGTAAAAGTGATGAAAGTTTAGAAAAATTAAGTGAAGTTTCCATTTATTATTATTTGTTATTGTTATTATTATTGATAGATATGAAGGCTGTGCAAGTGTTGATTTTTTGTGCATATATATGAAGGAGCAATGAACCAGCTAACAAGAAGTTTGGCATGCGAGTGGGCAAAAGATAACATAAGGACTAATTGTGTTGCACCATGGTTTATCTGGACCCCCCTTGCTGATCCTGTAAGGACCCGTTTCGCATCCTTGTGCTTTAAATTAATTAAAGGAAAAATTTCACTTAAACCTTTTGAATTTTAATTTTAATTTATTTATTTATTTATTTTTTTGCAATTACTTCCCTAAAGTTTAAAAACTCTCATTATAATGTATTGAACTCCCAATTTTTTTACAATGTCAATCTGTTAGGTTTTTCAACCGAATATAATGGAGAAGAATCAAAATTACAAAAATACCCCCAACTTATTAAAAAAGAAAAAAAAAATTGTAAAGATTCAGGCTTGGTCAGAATTTAATGGAAAAACTTAACGGATGTGTGACATTGTGAAAAATTAAAAGATTGATACACTAAATTGAAAGTTTTTGAACTTTTAAGGGTAATTGCAAAATTGATAGAAGTTCAAGGGGGTTAATTAAGTGAAGTTTTCACTTTTAAGATTTGAGAACTACATATTTCTCCTCATGAATATTGTGGGATCATTGTATTCATATTTATAACAAGTATTACACAACCATTCAACTTCTATTATAATTATGAATAGTTACAACTATTCACCTACTATTTCACTATACATCTTCTAACATTTTGTAGTCAATGTATCATGAGAACTATTCACTTGTCTAGTTATTATTATCTTCAACTATGAATGACTCTTCATTGTCTTCATTGAGATGCTTGTCATTACTAATGTGAGTTGTATCTTTATCATCACTTAAATGATAATGACATTCTTGAAAATAATTATCTTATTAGATTTACTTATTTCTGGCTGTTTTATTTTAATATTGCAGTATCTTGCTAATGAAAACTTCTTGAACTCTGTTATCTCTCGAACACCCATGGGACGCGTTGGAGAGCCAAAAGAAGTATCGTCCTTAGTGGCGTTCCTTTGCCTTCCTGCGGCCTCTTACATAACCGGACAGACTATCTGCGTCGACGGAGGGATGACCGTGAATGGCTTATTGTGCCCATAATTGCATATATGATTCAGAATTAGAGAAAGCAAATGCCAATTTCCCTACTTGCAGACTTTGCAGTATTGCATGATAATAAGGCATCAGTTTGTTTGATCTCTGTGTGCTCTCGTGTAACTTTGTTATAATTATTACAAACTTGTAGCCCCGTTCTATTCATGCGCAGGTTTTTATTAATATTTATATAATGATTTATGAATTTGGTTTTAAGTAATTTTTTTAAAAAAAATTTTTAATTTTTTTTAATTATATGCGTTTTAACTTCTAATTATATGAATTTGGAAGAAGTGATTTTTTTGGTACGTCAACAGCCTTGAATAGAGAATAGCCAAGTCATTCGAATTATTTGTCCTTAGGTAAATAAAGTAGAATACTAAATAGTTTTATAAATTGAAAAATGATACAACTTCTTAGTATGAATTACAAATTAAATAGGCATTATAGTAATCAGATTAAAGATAAATGCTATACATTATATTTTTATGATTTTGTCCTACAATGTTAATCCAGCATACTCAATTAACCTTTTTTTTTTTTTAATAATGACTGTTGACCGATCAAATAGCTGATTAGGCCGGACAGCCACATCAATATATATTGTGGGATAATTGCAAGATAAAAATGTAACTTTTACCATTATTCCAAATTATTTTCCCTCACCTCATTTCTCACGTGATCATACCGGCCTTCTATAAACGACGTCGTTATTTTCCAGCTCATCCATATGAATATTCTTACCTTCTATAAACCCTGTTCATATTATCTTATATATATCTGATCGAAAATTCAATCAAATATATATATAGATTCGTTGAAGACAACTTTTCCTCTTGGCTTCCAAACCTTCATCAACGCCTTCAACGGTACGGTACGTGATCGGCATGCATGCCTCCTGCAAGAATTAATTCATTCTTACTATTATAATTGGGCTTTGTAAATGTGTTACGTTGTTGTTTGTGGTACATGCGAATATGTGAATAATTCTTCATATATAGATGAACCCGTTTCTCTGAGATTACCTATACTGATTTGTCAGCGTTATGATATTATCATCTAATTAAATAAAACATTTACCTAACACTAGTTAGTTTTTAGATTAATGTTTCTTTATCGTGCAAAAGATTGGAAAATTGAAAATGTTCTAGATGTTTTAAAAGAATTTAGGTGTTGTATACTGAGATAATAGAAAACATAAATACGACGATGATCTTATGAAACTGATCCACCTTATTCACATCCTCTTTTCGAAGCTTCTTCGTAGGCAGGAAGCATTGTATTTGTGTCTTCAGTTGCTGGTGCTGTATCAGTGAATGTGGGATCCATATATATTCTGGAACAAGACAATTATATTTTTAGGGAATTTAATGGAGGAATTCTGGTAGCTTCGATAAATGCAAAATGCAGGAATAAAAGAGAGCAACATTAATGGCTGATTCGAGGATGCCAAGCTCCAAAACAGAATGCAATCAATGCCAAAGAGGGGAAATGCTAAAGATCCTCCCTTCATCCTCCCCTTATCACCCTCTTTTCTTTAAAAAAATTGTTTTTTATTATAAAAGGGTGATAAGGGGGATGATGGGAGGATATGTAGAAGCTCTTGCCAAAGAGAGATGCCTAGCTTCTAACAACCCTAGAGACCTTATGCATAGCTTCTTACAAATAAGCCCAACATTGACAACCCTAGAGACCTTGTGGCCCATGAGGGTGGCCCCCAAGCCCCAAAACCCATCAAACAAATTTTTTTCTTTTTTTTCTTTTTTTTTTCTACAATGGGGTGGCCGAATCAGCCAAGGGCCACACCTCTCTTTTTTTCAATTATTTATATTTTTTTTAAAAAAAATTACGTGGCATCTAACGTGGCCAGAAGGACAGATGTCGCGTTAATATGGTACCATGTGGCAATGACGTGGCGGGTCATTAATATTTAGACGGAAAATATAACAGAAGTACCACAGTGGTTTTTACCCCTAAACTCAAGTACCACCTATGAAACAAATGAAAACTCAAATACTAAATTTAAAAAAGCTGAAAAATCAGATACCAATAAGGTATTTAACCCTATTTTTTAAATTGAAAACCTAAAGACTAAATCTAAATCAAATGAAAACTTAGAGACTAAATATGATTTTTCTCAACCTAAAACTCTAAAACCCCAAACCCTAAAACCTAAACCCTTAAACCTCAAACCCTAAACACTAAACACTAAACCCTAAAACTCCAAACCTCAAACCCTAAACCCTAAACCTAAACCTCAAACCCCAATCATTAAGGGTAATGTACTTGTATTACGTTAGAAAAGTAAAATGCATAACGAAATTAAAATATTAATACCTCATTTGTATACTTAATTGTTCCACGTGATTCTCATTGCGTCATTAAAGGATGCGTTCAGATCTGTCAAGTGCGCTAGCTCAGAGGGGCCGTACGTTTCCCCGCTTTAGGCATTGAACTGCCGTTTGCGGCGTCTTCACGGCTTGGTGCGACGTCTACACTGTGTGTGTGTGTGTAAAATGGAGTGGACGAATGTGAAAATGAGAGGAAGAAAAAAAATTTGAGTCTGTTTGTTTTGGGCTTGTGTATGATTTTTAAAACATGAAAGAACTTGGCCCACTTAACATGTGGACCTATTGTGTTTTGCGGGCTGACCCAAATTCAAACCCAGGCCCTCTAGCTACAGAGACCCACAGCCTAACCTTTGGGCCGCAAATACTATTTTTTGAAGCATATATATATATATATATATATATATATATATATATATATATATATATATATATATATATATATATATATATATATATAATTTTGATTAAGTAGGAGTTTGGGTTGGGTTGAATTTATCTTTCTTCCCATGTATAATTTTACGCAAACATTAAGTTAGATATTAATAATTTGACACTTGAGGCGAAAGAGATGATTTGGAAGCTTATCGAATTTTTTTATCTTGGGGCATATTAATAAGTGTTTTTTTAACTTAGATTAACGCAACAAATTTTTTTTGGATGTGTAATATCTTTTTGCATAATTTTTTTATTTTTTTATTTTTTTTAAATGAAATGGCTTCAAAAGGCATTGTTGCCAATTTGAATGAAGGGTAAAAACTTGATGGGAAAAATTATGACATATGGCGACGTTGACCCATTAATTCACTAACTAAGCCTGAGCAAGGGGCTACGGACCGAACAACATCCACCAAAGGGATTTTGCAGCATTTGAAATTTGAGTAATGTTTTTTGCACAGCTTTTACACAATTCTAACAATTTTTTTTTAAGATCGACCATTGAATATTTAGGGTTAGGATATGTGAAATGAACTAAAGTTGAAGTATATACGGTGGTACTACAAGATGCGCTCAGATCATACGATCGATGAAGTAACATCTTAGAGTCATGATGTCATCCGTAGTCCACGAGCTCAAAGCGGCCAAAAACCATCTTACCAGCAAGTAGCAGATTCAAGTGGTGATTTGTTTACTGCCTAGCTCCAAGGAGACTATGAGCAAGAATTTGACAGACAATGAGAACGTACATCAAGAATTTTGATGATGTGTCGTGTCATTTGAAACTTGAAGTTAAGCGCAATAGTCTTGAGTAACTGGCTGAATGAAGTTCATGCAGGAACTAGGCTCAAGCACAAGAGAGGTAATTAAGTACACTAGTAAAAATGATAAGTCTAAGGTGGTGGTGTTCTTTAATTAACTGCATAAAGGAAGGCCACTTCGCTCATGAATGCATTGAGCTGAAAAATGTACTCTCTAACCTTTCTTGCCATGTTTTTGTAACTAGCCGTTATAGTTGCTCGCTCACTCATTGTCTATGTGGACTCTGGACTCGACAGCAACCAACCATGTAGTGTGAGATCGAGTCGGCTGGCCGGATTTGTGGAGTACCATCGTATTCCTGTCAGAAGTCGTGACATCAACGATAGGAATGGAGCTAGCGTGGAGGTACTCTACAAGCCGGGCTTGAGCTTAATTTGTGATGCATTATTTTTAAGAGAATCACTAATTGATCGATTAATTTAATTAATAGTACTTATGCAGCTGTAGAAGCGTACCAATTAATTAAACTCTCTGTTCATATACAATTTACACGAAAATAAAAATGAAAAGTAATACTAGTCAAACTTTTTTCTTCCTTAAAAGAAAATTAAACACATAAAAATTAAGCTAATTGCATGTTTGATAATGGTTTTAAAAAGTGTTTTTTTTTTTTTTTTTTTTTTGGGTTTGAAAAATTGTTTTTAGGTGACATAAGTGTGAGAAATATTTTTTGTTGGAGTCTACATTTAAAAATTATTTTAATATTTTTAAAAATGTTGTGTTTTAAATTGTTTGTTAATAGTTCTAAGAAATGTGTACGTGTTTTTTTTTTTTTTTTTGCAAACAGAAAACTGTGTTTTAAACCGTTTTCATAAAAAAAATTTTCCAAATTTTTTTTTAAAAGAAAAAGAAAAAAAAAAACCAATAGCGAAGAATACATGGAGAGGCATGCACTTTTTAAACCAAGATCGATATGGCATAAGAAAATGAGCCAAAATACTAAGCCGTGAAAACGTATTTTGGATCCTAATTAAGTCATATTTTCTTAATTTCTTGGACCTCTTTTAATTTTTCTAGAATTTAAAAACATGAGCTAATGCTATCCCATGATGTAACTTTTGATCAACTTCTTTCTTTCGTCATTTACATTTATCTTCTTCGAAGTCTTCCATGTTTAGTTAGTGATGGAAATTATAAATAGTACACAGGGACATTCATTCGTTTTCTGTAAGCATTTTTTAATAAAAAAATTAATTTTTTATTATAAATAGGTAATGGAGGACGAATGAGTGTACGTCTCCCGTCAAATATTTTCCTTGTAAATATAGCTTCTCAATCGTAGTCCAAAATATTTTATTCAATTGCGTGCACTTCTAGCTAGCTTTAGGTAAGGTACTTAATTACCATAATTAATGTAACCCAATTGAAAAATTATCTTTAATTAGATCCAAAGATATTCCTTTCCCACTTGGATCTCCACTTTATATATATATATATTTCGAAGCCTTCTGGAATATTACTAATCCATCTTTCCAGATAGCCAGAAAATTGATTATCTGGATTCCGGGCTATGGATCTTTGCTTTTATCTAATTGGATATATATGTTAAAGAGTCATTCATTTTAGTTACAATATTAAAGGAAGCAATCATATTATACATAAAAATAAATAAATAACTTTATAAACTCCCGTCGCTGTCACTCAATACATGAGAACCAGAAAAAAAAATAAAATAAAATAAATAAAATGTAGATAAGAACTGACGATGGATAACATTTTTCATTCCTCTCGCCCCGGCCGCCGCAAAAACAATCGCATGTCATCCTCGTAACCCATGTTCCCTGTATACTTTCTGTTAAGCTCAGAATCAACTTCAGTACCTGTAACTTCCGATATTGATCGGTAAATTCCAAGCTCAACGAATCTCAGAAGTCAGAACCGGCCATTTTCTCAACCCCTCTCACTCTCTCTCTTCCCAAAGAAATAGCTGATAGCTCGAAGAAAGGAGGGGAATAAAAAAAAAAAAAGCAAAATATCTCCTGAACCCCAATTCCGGCCGGATCCCGGATTTCGGCTGCGAGATAAACAAAACAGCTAGCTTTGAACTTTGAAGCAGTCCAACAGTCGATATGTGTCAAAACACACTTCCCCTCGGCGCCAATTGTATGCTAACCCAGCTCTGAAAACTACGCGCGCATGCAGGTGCAGCCTTCTCACCATGCACCACCCACAAAACCTCTACGCGTGTGCCACCGGCTCACTGCCACAGTTCCCAACCTCTCCTTACGTGTCTACCTCTTCCGGACACGTATCCCATTCCCTTCCGTTTCTCTCCTTCCAGCTTTCGATCCCCACTCCACTAAGCACTCTTCTCAGCCTCACATCACATCACAACTCCTTCCCCACGTGTCTCACATCCAAAGCTCATCCCACCGCGCGTAAAAAGCCCTACGTAAGCTCAGAACACGTTAAAAAATTCTAAATCATGAGAGAGTGTTTTTGGTGGGATTTCACTTTTCTCTCTTTTTCTCTTTTCTTTTTTCGGTAGGGTTTCAAATTTCAATTCAAAGACCAAGAAATGAGTAATGACCTAACCTAACCTAACCTAACCAAACCATATATACATTCCCGTAAACAAAAAAGTAACCCCGGTTAGTCCAAGTTCGAAGACAAGGGTTAGAGTCGTGCCGGGTCTTGTTTGTCACGTGGCACTAACTTTGCCTCCTGTCAGTTTCATGGGCCCCATACAGTACAATTGCTTGCCAGCCAGATTTTCCACGTGGAGTTCTTCCTACGGCTCGAGTTATTCATCCGTGGCCCCCACTCAACGTACTGTCCCGTCTGTCACACTACACGTTATCCACTCTTTCCTCACCACGTGTTTTAAGAAATCTAGTTTAGTGATTATGTTCCTGCCAACCTGAACCGAGCTTTATTGTTGACGTGTACGGTGAAGGCTATTTTGGACATTTCAATAAGGGAATAAGATGGGAAAAAAAAAAAAAAAAATTTGATTTCGTTGGGTCGTTTTGATTAGTGTAGTTTTATATAATAGTTGTGAATGTGTTTGAAAGGTTTCCTGGAGCAACCACCGGGTTGGGGTCAATGCAGGAAGTCTACGATTACGACACGTGTTAAAGGATGCGGTGAACGCCTTCAGATATTCTATTAGCCGTCAACGATGTGGACGCCTGGGCCCACAGTCAAAATCAAAGACTGATACGTAGAGATATTTGATTGGACCACAAGAGCCGAGAGGAATAAAGTGGGAATTTAAAATAATGAAAAGTCGTGGTTCAATAACGCATTCTACGATGGAGACACGTGGCACCAACTCTGAATCGAAAATGAGAAAATTTTTAAAACCCGAAACACGCCTCAGGTTCAAGGACAACATGCGTGTCAGGAAAGGAGGTTTACCAAATCAAGGTGTTAAAGTCCTATTGGACCACGTACGTCCGTACCCCGACGAAGCAGGTACACGTGTTTGATATTGACGGAGGAGAGGGAAGAGAAGGGTGAAGATCAACGGCGGAGATCAAGATCTTTTAGGCAGAGTAGCACTACGTCACGCACAACAGTACGTGTCCCGGCTGCCCGTGACAGTGACGGGCAGCTAAGGGCCTCTCTGCCAAGTACCTACGTAAAAAGAAAGGCCATGGGAGTCCTTTTAAAGCTTCCTTGTAAGCGCGCGAGCCTTCTCTTTCATTTCGCTATTTCGGCTCACGCAATTGATGGTCTTTGTTGCTAATTTCGAGATTTTTACAACCAAAGCCTAATTGAGGTTTGTGGTATGATTTGAAAATTTTTTAGAATGGCGGAGATCTGCTGCGGAATGGTGAGTGAGAGCGAGGCATCGACGCCGTGTGAACAGAGCTCACGAGCGGCTAGACGGAGAAGAATGGAGATCAGACGGTTTAAATTCGTCTCCGGCGGCGTGTCTTCGCCGGAGAAGGAGAACGAGCACAAGCGTCAGAAGATAGAGGCATATTCTCGGGACTGCGAGAACGCTGTGGAGAACACGGATTCGGATGAGGAAAAGCAAGTGCTTGTGGCGGAAAGAGGAAGATCCGAGAGCAAAGACGTATCAATTTCGAATCAGTCTTTGAATCTGTCAATTTCGACGGGGAGTCTCTCTCCTTCGACCCCTGTGGTTCCAGAGGCTTCCAGGGAGTACCCGAAGTACGGCGTTGCATCGGTGTGTGGAAGGCGGAGAGACATGGAGGACGCGGTGGCAATCCACCCTTCGTTTTGTCGCCGAGATCGGGAAACCACCACTGAATTGCATTACTTTGGAGTCTACGACGGCCACGGCTGCTCTCATGTACGAGTCTCGTTTTCGATTCAATAAACCCAAAAAAAAAAAAAACTATCTAATTTTTACTTCGATTTTCAATTTGGAGATTAAAATTAAAGTTATTTGTTTTAGGTGGCGACGAAGTGTAAAGAGCGGTTGCACGAGCTGGTGAAGGAAGAGTTGGAGAGCAAGGAAGAATGGAAGACCGCGATGGAGCGAAGCTTCTGGCGCATGGACAAGGAAGCGATTGCATGGAACGAGAACGTTTTGGGAGCCAAGTGCAGGTGCGAGCTCCAGTCGCCCGAGTGCGATGCGGTTGGGTCCACTGCGGTCGTTTCCATCGTAACGTCCGACAAGATCATCGTCGCCAACTGCGGCGACTCCAGAGCTGTGCTTTGCCGGAACGGCAAGCCTGTTCCTCTGTCGTCCGATCACAAGGTTAGCTTCCTCTTCCTTTATCTATTAACTACAGTTTTTAGTGTAACTGCTTTCACACAGACAGAGAGAGAGAGAGAGAGAGAGCCAAGTAACATCAGCAACATTAAAGAAGAATCGTGTGGTCTGTCTCTGATGAAAACAAAACAAGGAAATTCCTAGGTATAATTTCGATAGTATGAGACAACAATGAATGACATTCCTTTTCTAGTTCTCTTTCAGTTTCTCAGGAACCAAACGGTACTTGAGGCATTAATCTAAGATTTAAAAAAATAAAAAACAAATTTGACTTCACCTGCGTCCGTTGTGTAGGCGTGCACTTCGCAACAGTGACCGTTGGATCGCCTGATCTGACGGTTCTGATTGTTGCAACTCATTAAACGCATTTCTCTTTTTTAGTTACAATGAGAAGCATGCTAACTAGGCAAGGTTTTCTCGTGATGCGTGCGAACAGCCGGATCGTCCAGACGAGCTGATCCGGATCCAGGCCGCCGGTGGTCGGGTTATATACTGGGACGGCCCACGGGTTCTCGGAGTTCTCGCCATGTCAAGAGCCATTGGTAAGCACCAACGCCAAAGCTAATAGCTCTTCACACTCCGCGGCCCACAATATCATTAACGTTTTTGTCACCGCAGGTGATAACTATCTCAAACCCTACGTGAGCTGCGAGCCGGAGGTGTCGGTAACGGATCGGACGGCGGAGGACGACTGTCTGATCCTGGCGAGTGACGGGCTGTGGGACGTTGTGTCCAATGAAACGGCTTGTGGGGTGGCGCGTATGTGTCTTCGAGGGAAGGCCCACGCGCCCCCGCGTTCGCCGATGGAGGATGAAGCGGCTGCGTCGGAGACATCCGACAAGGCCTGCTCGGACGCGTCGATGTTGCTGACGAAGCTGGCGTTGGCTAGGCACAGTACTGATAACGTTAGCGTGGTCGTGGTGGACCTCAGAAGGGACACGTAACCACACGCCATGGATTATTGTGGGTATTTTTTTTTAAATGTATATTTTTTAGTTTTTTTTTTTAAGGGGAGTGGTGAGGATTGAGGAAGAGACGAGAGTGGGGGAGTGTTTGGTTGGGAGGGAGTTGAAATAGTGGAAAAGGAGTGAGGAATGGTGGAATGGACTTGGAAAATCGATACCAATATTGGTTTTTTTATCAAATGCATTTCGTATGAGATCTTTCAATTAAAAATGGCTAATGCTGTAATTATTATTCATTAAATATTTACATACAAGAAAAAAGAAAAATTCGTAGTTGTTTGGAAGACTCCTTAGGTTTGACAGAACAATCTCTTCAAAAAAAAAAAAAAAAAAAAGGTAGTCTTTAATGGTAGTCTTTAATTTTAGATAAAGCCGTAAAGGCAACATGGTCTTTCAAATTAATACCTACTTGATAATTTTCTTTTCGAAGTTTCAATTTGGACAAAACAATCAAATATTGTCGGTGATCTCCCAATGATGAAAATACTTGGGGCTAATGGTATGGTTCATTTAATTTTATTTTGAACATTAATGGAGCTTAAATTTATGGTCGAATTATATATTCCATTTAAATTTGACTGGTTTAATTTTATTTTGAACTCAAGTTGAATTGATCTTATCATGACCGGTTCAATTAACTTATTCGTATCTTATATAAAATAAATATCATGATCGTATATATTTTTGTAAATCTATACTAATTATTAATTAATTAAGTATTGTTAAAATTTTATCATTTGAATTCATTAAATAAACTAACTTGAATCTTAAAGAAACTAATCTCGAATTTATATGTATGCATACACATTCACGCTCACAAACACGTGTAAACAAAAAAACTATAAAATTAAACTCACAAAAATATATAATTCAAGTTATATCTATCATATTAGGAAGATAATTCATCTTCACTTAAGATGTTTTAATTATAACATTAAAATAATATGATGAAAAAAAAATTGTAAAAATGAAGTTATATGAGTGTATATAAGTTTATTCGAGTCGACCCGAGTTTATACGAGTATGTCTTGTTTAATATTCGAACATACTATTGTGTTCACGAACGGCTCATTTGTTATTCAAACCGAGACCAGATTGAATTTAATCGAACCTAACCGAGCCGAGTTCACGAGCGGTTGGGCTCATTTTATACCCATAAAAATACCCTTAATAAAATAAATAATAATAATAATTTTTTAAAAAATAAATACATAATAATCAACTGTGGTCAAATTTAAAAATTAAAAGTGTTTTTTTCTATTAATTTTTTTTTTTAAGAAATTAAAAATTTTCGTTTTTAAAAAAACAAATTAGAATTTTCGTTTTTTAAAATAAAAATTTACATTTTTTTTAATTTATAGGAGTATTTTTGTTTTATTGAAAAAATTGTAAGGTTAATTTTATTTTTTTGTTGATGTCGGGTACAGTGACAATGTTTTAATAAAGACGATGGTTTTGTAATTTTTATTTTCTTTTTTTTTTTTAAATAAAAATATTAAAAAAATAAAACTATATTAGCATTTACTTTTAAGTCACGTTAGAATACTTTCATAAAAATAAAAATAAAATATTCTTTAAGAGACATTAACAAATATAGAGTTATTTTTAAGATTTATTATAACTTTTTTGGTCCAAATTTTTATTGAAATTGTACAGATTCTGTGTATTGTTATTCTCAATTCTTTATTCCCTGCTTCAGGCATGATTGAGCATCTGTTCGGGGTTCAATTCGTGTTGTCGCAACCATGGCTTTTTTAAACTACTTTATTACTTTATTTCTTTTTATGTTTTTAGATGTTGGGGTCTTGGATCGGGATGTTCAGTCTTAGGAAGAAAGTAGTGCAAAATATTGCATTAGAATGCTTAAAATTTGAATAGTAAGCAATTTTTAATCCATCTCTTTTAACTCTGCCCTCTCCATGCTTGGATTGACCCTTTACGGTTCCGGCTTAGTTGGTGACAACTGGTAGATCTTTGGCCGCCCCATCGATGTTGTCTTCAACAACATGCCAGCTGACCACCCCTGTAACTCTAGGTGCATAGCTAGTTGCCTTCCTAACCTCTTCAGTTTTGCCAGACACTCCAGAACTTTCTCTGTTATTTGTGGAAGAGTTTGAACCCCTTACAATGACACAACTATTGACCACCTTTGCCCACGTAGTAATTTTACTTTTACTACCAAAAAAAAAAAAAAAATATCCTTAAAGTTAACTAGGGGACCAAGTTGCCACACGGACAAGGTGGTCAAGAGTTGTGTCTTGGAGTGCCAAAAGATCATTAGGAAACCACATTGTCACATGGGCAAAGTGATCAAGAATTATGTCTCGGAGTGACAAAAGATCATATCTCTATGATAAATTTTTCAAAGAGAACACATCAATTTTATCATCAAGATATCATACTATCCAAATATATTGTGCAGATTGCAAATTATCAACATTAATTTGAACAATAAATGTATAATAGCATAACAGATTAAGGAAAAAAAAAAAGGTTTTCCAATTTTTGAAATCATCATTTTATATAGAATTATAAGAGCATTTTTTTAACGATTGCAACAGCAGTTATTGACTGTTAAAAAATTACTATTGAAAATGCAGTTATTAAT
Source organism: Alnus glutinosa (assembly GCF_958979055.1). Classification (NCBI taxonomy): domain Eukaryota; kingdom Viridiplantae; phylum Streptophyta; class Magnoliopsida; order Fagales; family Betulaceae; genus Alnus; species Alnus glutinosa. The sequence continues at coordinate 24,951,975 of NC_084894.1, forward strand.
GTTAAAATTTGAACCAAATTATAACTATTCGAATTGCATATGTACATGTCCAAAAAACTGCATCAGCTTTCAAAAGAAAATTATAGGCAAGTGACTCATGCGAGTGTACACCGATGCATACGTGTTCAACTTGCCTAAAAAACGCCAATGTGATTAGGGACGGAGATAAAAGTTCTTATGGGCTAAAAAAATTTCTTAGCAAGGACGAATAGGTTAAATTTTTAGTTTTTTTTGAACATTCATAACTTTTGTTTTTTTAAGAAATTGAGGGGGGGTCATGGCCCCCTGCTAGGCACCCTCCCTCCGTCACTGAATGCGATGCGTGTGGCTAGTGTTTTGCATTAAGCGACACAAGTATGCATGGACGGATTTAGGGGGTGCGGTATAAGCCATTGCCCCCCTCAATTCCAAAAAAGAAAAAGAAAAAAAATATTGGTATAAAAAGAATTATAAGGTAAAAAGTAAAAAGTAAAAATTTATATTGATCTCTGCCTATAAGAGCTTCTAACTTCGTCCATATATGTATGTCTCAGCTAAAAATTAATTAATTCAGACTTGGTTAAAGATAAACCCTTGTAAAACACTAAAGTTCTTCTAGCTTGCTCTTTAATGCGGACAAAGAGAAATGCATAAATGGAGGGAAAGTTGAAAATTTAAGAAAAAGAGGAAAAAATTATTTTATTAAAATAATCTTACAGGGATGGGTGATTTTTTTAGATTGGGATTAGAAAGGTGCGATGATCAATTACTTTAATTGGTTGTTCCCCTGAGATATGCTATCATCTAATGTTTTGGGAGGGGTTATAAAATTGAAATGATTAAAGCCTTCCAGCTAAAAGATGGAGGAAGAAATGATTGAAGCCTTAGAACTTAGAAGTTACTTTAAATCAACCACTACGAAAAACAAAATCATCCTCGTACGTCTCCAGATTATTTAATCTGAAGGTTTGACGATTATGATTGGAACATTCTTTTACTTTTATTTTGAGCCATGTTACAAAGATTCATGAGGAAATGTTGGCAAACTCAACGTGGAAGATTTCGTAACCGATGAATAGAAAATTTTTATAAGATTTACCTGTTCAAAAAGATCTCGAGCAACTTATTTTTTACTTGAACAAGTAAGTTTCATAGGAGCTTTATGACATTTGCTATCACTCGTGTTGAATGAGATTATATTCAATAAAATGTCACCAACCAAGTTGGTTGATCGCTCTCTCATCATAACTTAACTCAAAATTCATTTGCAAAATGGATTTGGCAGAGTAATTAGATCCTCTACAATCTTTTGCCCAAAGTACAGGGGGCTGGGGAAATTATAGGAAGCTATTAAATGATCTCTTGTGTTCGAGTATGAGAGTCCTGTTCGAAAAACTTGCTCAGATAGTTGGGCTTCTGTTCAATAGACCCTCTCATTGGGGATGTAATCAAGCTGAGCCGAGCCTAGTTTTAAGATTTCAAGACTAGCTCGTTTATAAGTCGAGCTTAAATAATCGAATTCGAATTCGAGCTGAGCTATTAAAATGTGTGTTCAAGTTCGGGCAGGCTCGATCTCGTTGAGAATGACATTCAAGTCAAGCCGATCCGGATTACTCAACAAGCTCAGCTCAACTAGAGCTCGAGGTAGGCTATTAAATTTTCCAATATATAATCAAAGCGGAGTTCAAGCCCGAGTTTGTGAACAACATCCATACTAACTATTAATAACGTAATATGTTAGTTTAACATACTAAATACTATTATCAAAGTATTATAATTTATATATAATACAATATTTACTTAACTAATATACTATATGCTTATTTAGTATATATATAATATACAAAAAAATATCAAGTAACATATAGTTAATTACATTTACTTAGTATATGTTCATAAATTAGATAATATGTTAGTTTATGAATTAACTAGTAAGTATGTTAACCAATACACACACATATAAATATTAAGTAACATATATAACATATATTACTTAATTACTAATATACATGCTTAAACTTATATAACTCATTTTTAGTAATATATAAGAGATATAAACAAGCTAACGAGTCGGACTAACGAGCCAAACGAGCGATCCGGTCGAACTTTAAACGAGCTAAGTCCACGAGCCCCTATTGAGTTTTGTCGAGCAAGTTGAGTATGTATCACTTACTAATCAAACAAAAAAAAATTTCTATAGTATCGAGTTCGAGTTCGGATCAAGCTAAACCGAGTGGGTATCGAGCGAGTTGTCAAACGAATTAGTTTATTTACATCTCTAAACTGTCTCATACTTGGACATGGAGCCTCATCAAGACTCTCTCTCAAATTCCCTTGTCTTATACAGTATAATTCGAGAAAAAAAAAATTGAATAAAAGAAATCTTTACATTTGACAAAAGGATTTCACTCTTATATTGTAAAAGAATTATATTTATTCCCACAGTTTAAAAATTTGAGAAAATAATGTAAAATCTCGAAAAGATAAGGAATTTTTTTTTCTTTTTTTCTTTAATAGATTTTAAATTTCATGAATTGTTGATTTTCAGAATTTATTGCTGTTGTTCGAATATTGCTTTAAATGTGAGTTTATGTTGTACTTCAGATAATATTATATAAGCAAGTCTGTTAGCAACCCTGTAGAGTGTAGGCTATTGGGTTCCTCCATTGGGCAGTTTTATGCTTCAATGGTGGCTCCATGTAGGGAACCAGCTGTCAAACAAAGATTTAATGATTATTTACCTAATTAATTATTATTTACCTAATTGTTAGATCCAAACCACTATCCATCCATCATGTATTTATTATTTTATTTTTTTAGGAAGTAATGGAGTGTGATGATCTTAAGGTGTGTTTAGAATTGTGATTTTGTAGACAATAAGTGCGATTTTAAACTAAATCATAGAATATAAATCATTTAGAAACTCTATTTTTAAATATTACGATTTTAAAATGCAGAAAAATTACTTTTTCAAATCGCAGGTAAAATTGTGTATTTTTGAAAACGTAAAATTTTAAAGGCTAAATTGTAATTTTGCCAAACGCTTAACTGTAGTTTTAAAAATTATTTTTTCAAATCGCACATTTTAAAATCGTTATTTTAAATTTCACTTTTTGAAATTGCAAACTCAAACGGACCCTTATATAGAAGCTATACAATTAATTATTTGACCATTGTGAATAATTCTTTAAATGACAAAAAGTGCCTATACATATTTTAATATTTATGGGTGAAATATAAATATTTTTTAAAATTAATTTTTGTATTTAATTTTTCAACATAATGTTGAATTTTGTGTCACGTTAGTTATACTCACCATATAAAGATGTAAGAATTTCACCTATTTTAATGAAAATTGGGATGCAAACAAGTGTTATAATCCTCAAAATTTCATCAAAAAGAACAACAAAACTATCACACACATCCCAAGAACCAATAATTTTAATATTTTGAATTCATACTTTTAACAAACACACTTAGATTGTGAAAATATTCTCCTGCTCTCCTTCCATTTATTCTTTTGCAAGTCCAAACAAAAGAAAAGACAAAGCTCTTTGTCTCTCGTTGTCGAGTAATAATAAAAAGAAAGATTTATGTTTTCTTTTTAAGTCCTTTTAAAATTGAAGTGTCTTTTAAAATTGTCATTAGATCAAAAATTAATAATAATTTATAATATATTTAATGGTAATTTTAAAAATTACATCAATTTTGAAAAGACTTAATAAAGGCATGAATCTTCATTTTAGCATTACTTCTCCTTGTTTCCTTGGAAAGAATAAAAGAAATCCTTAAATCTCTCTCAAATTCTTACATATAAGGATAACGATTTTTTCTTCCTTTTGGGGCTTTGTTCTATGAGTAATTAATGACATAAATCTCCTCCAAATTGGGTTCCTCCAACCCGGACCATAAAATTGTAATGTATTCTTTAGTATGTGAGAAGCACATGATTTCTTAATATAACTATTAAAAAAGCACGTGTTTCTCATATGCTTAAATGACATATGATATTCTTATAAATTGGATTAGAAAAAACCCAACTCGAAAGAAATTGATGTTTATATAGCATTACTCATAAATAAATAAATAAATTAAAAAAACCCTAATGAAAAGAAAAAATTATCGTCGCTAGATTTAAGAATTTGAGAAATTTTTGTACATGCTATATATATCACACTACTATTTCACCATTATTTTACTATGCTGATTAGACATCGTAAATTCACCCTTAAACCCGCTATTATTATTTTTATTTTATTTTTAAAGAAAAAACAGAAAACTATGGTGTGGACGTAATAAAAGGAAATAGCAATGATGAAAAAGAGCATGGAGGTGTAGCAATGGGGCACTTAAAGAGCAGGCAATATCAATATCAATAATGTCATATCAGAAAAATCCCTTGAGTGGGCCCAACAAAAAGGATGCTAAAACACGGTCCTGTCTAGGTGAATAAATTTAGAAAGTCACTTAAAGGCATCTGCCCCAAATAGTAATAAAATAATTACATTTAATTTTAATAAATAAATAAGAACTTTTTAAAGGTTCTTATTATAGTCAAAATACTCTTTACTTGAATTTCCAATTATGGTAAAAAAAAAAAAATTAAAATAATATTTAAAAAAAAAAAAAAAAAAAGTTTCACTTAAATTGAAATCGTGTGGTGAGTGAGAATCAACCACAAACGTCAAATCACCACACGAGAGGATTCCCAACATTTGACTGTTGTGGCCATCTACGATGTTGGCTTTCTCTCTCTCTCTCTCTCTCTCTCTCTAAAGGGGTGAGCGGAAATGCATTTATTTTTCCATTTTTGGGCCAAGTCGCGTCCATGTTTAGTCACATCTAACCCCGTTTGGCAACTTCTTTTTCCTATATTTGGGTGAGCTGAATTTTTTTTTTAAGCGGTAATAAAAAGTGATTAATACGGTATAAAAAAATAAAAAATTATATTGTAGTGAATTTTTTATTTAAATAATAATAAAAAATTATTAATATAATATAAAAGGTTATAATGCTTTGAAGTTTATGTTTTTATGATAGAAGTTAAAATAAGAAAAAGGGAAGTGGGGGGTTGTCAAATGGGTTACTTCGAAAAATAAAAATGCCATTGTAAGAAGCAAAAAATTCAAGGTAATTACAAATTTTTAGCATCATGATAAACAACTAAACACATCGGGACGCCTTTAAAATAAATAATAATTTAATACAAATAAGGTCAAATGAATAAACAAATTATGTATTATTGGTAAGCCTAAGGGTCCGTAACATTTGTATGTGTTTAGGATTTCAAAAACTGAGATATATTTTAAAATATGCAATTTGAAAAAGTAATTTTTAAGCCGCAATTAAACTTTTAGTAAAATCACAGTTTAACTTTTTAAAATTCTGCATCTTCAAAAAATACTCAGAGAAACAGATTTTCTACGTTTACATATCGCAATTTTTTTAAATGCAATTTCAAACGATTTATTTTTTACAATTTAATTTAAAATTACACTTTTTATCTACGACATCGCAATTCCAAACCCAAACGCACCCTAAATTCCAAACCCAAACGCACCCTAAAGCTGTGAAGAATTTCAAGAAAATATGAAAGAAAAAATCTTACACATGCTTGAAGTACTAAGATTCGCTTGTGTTTGTTGTCACTATTTAGTTCAATAAAAGAAATAGGCTTCATGAAACCTTCCAATTGAGATCACTTTTGAAGAGAAGAATCAAAGGAAATCTAGCTTTCAGAACCCCCTTGAGGCCATTTTGACAATTCCATAAAATCCCAAATCGTAAATGGTATTTTTCGTTGTTGTCAACATTGCATATCTTAATGGAAATAAATGAAGATAAACCCTAAAAGGAAAGAACATATTTCACTGTTGGTGAGCTTTGATCATGGAAGCATTTTTCACAACCAAACCTAAATGCCTGAGACCAACATTTCGACATTCGTCGAATCGATATCACGATTTCATTTATTATTATTATAAAGACAAGGAATGTGAGATTCTATATTACCAACTTTGGCATTGAATCCACCCCACCTGAAACAAAAATTAAAGAAATATGACTCATAAGGATTCACAATTTAGGAAGTCCATCGTAATGGCGATTAAGATTCCATGATCCTACATCAAATTATTAACTGGGTCACTTCAGGAGCAATCTATGTGGAATTGGCGTCCAGCTAGAGAAAAGAGAGACAGCTACTTCACTAATGTAAGCAATAGCAGGACAAAAAATGTCTAAGGAAAGCTTTCCACTGATTCCACATAACTGCACTCTGTAAACAGCAATCAAACACAAAAAGGTGGTTTCACACAAGATGAGGAATGGACAGAACGAGACCTCTTCTAATATGGCCTTAAATGAAGAAGCAATGTCTTGACCGTCCTGTAGTTACATTTGCTTGTCACCATCTTCAACGCCGACTTTCTTCAGAGCTTTCAACTTTCTATAACCTTTATCGGTTCCAAATACCCTGAAAAATCATAGAGAAGATGCATGACACGTGGTCAGCATAGTTCCATCCTAGCTCCAGCAGCAAAAGCATGTTTACAATTTTAAAAGGATGTGTCCAATCTGCTCCTCAACTACCATTGGAAACCAAGTTGGATTTACAAAGGAAAACAGAAACAAAAATAAACCAGAACAAAGGAATGATGTTAGATGTTCAAAAGGCATGTCATTGTTCCTTACATAATTCCTAGAGAATTCAACCATGCACCATGAAAACTGTGAGGGACTTAATAGACCATTAACATGGCTAATCCAAGATAAGGCCAGCAGGTAAAATCACATATTGGTGACTTATTAGTGACGTAATCATAGTATTTATAAATAAAACAATTGTAGACAACAAATCTTGGACCACCATCTGCACGTGTATTTTAGTGCATATGTGCAAAGAAATAATGGCCGTATGGCCCGTATAAAAACCATATTTGGTAGTCAGACAGGATTTAGGCCTTCTCTGCCAAAGAATTTAGGCCTTTGCACAACTCTAACAACAAAACTTGGACCATCATTTTTACGTGTATTTGCATGCATATGTGCAAACAAAAGTGGTCTGTACAAAAACCATATTTGATAGCCAGACACAATTTAGGCCTTCTCCCTCTCCCTCTCCCTGTCTCTCTCTCTCTTCTCTCTCTCCCTCTCTCTGCACAACTCATATAACTTAATCAATCTGGTGCCATGGGCCATATTCCAGCCACAACAGCTTATTTGGTTTCTGTCCTTCACTCCAAGACGTGTATCCTCCCCTTTCCTTAATATTAGGCTCAGACACTAATTAGGCCTTCTCTGACACTGTACAACTCTCTCCCTGCACAACTCATAGAACTAAAAAATCTGATGCCACAGACCACATTCCAGCCACAACTTATAATTGCAAGTACTTAGAAAAATCCACAGTTTAGCAAAATGGTAAGGACTGGGGTTCATGTAAATCATTATTACACGCTCTTCTTTTCCCCTCCTTTTTCCTGTCTTTTCTCTTCCTACTGACTACAAAATTAAAAGTATTAACTAAATTAGACACAAGGTTGATTTTATATCGACAAACACAAAACAAAAAACCTTCAACATCAGATCCATCTACTTTCTACAATCTTGGCGTAGAGACAAGAAGATAGTATACAGTCTGACCAAACAACACAAACATGCTAATGCTTTAAGCATTATGTGAAAAAATATATAAATAAATAAATTCTTACCTGTCCATGTAAGTAAAAGTTGACGAGTAGTTGCCAGATTTGGTATAAAGCAAACGGTGGTGATAGTCATGAAAATCAGCTCTGGAAAATAATAAAACAAACACTTCAGAACGAGTAGAATATGGACACTAACCATATACAAGACGCTAGGTGATCCAACAAGGAAAACCTACGGACTTACCCCCCATACAAAGGCAAGAAGTTTGAAAGGCTCCATGGAAAATGGTAACCACAATGTGCCTCAACTGTCTCTAAGACTCTTAGTACCATCCATAACCACAAAGTAATCAGATGAGGCCCAGTGATTGCAGGACCAACAATGGTAGCAAAGCCGAGGAACAGTATCTCAGCAGGGTGAGCATATTCAGAAGTCAGTCCAAAAGGTGTAGCATATCTGTACATGTTAACAAGCCCATTAGAGCACCCAAAAAAGCAGCTAACGAAAAATATTATTATAAAACTAAACACTTGATAAAGCACTTAAGCTCACACGTACTCATGATGGACACTGTGGACATGCTTGTACAACCATTTGGTATGCAGAACCCGGTGTCCCCAATAGAATACAAAGTCCTCAAGGATGAAGTAGAATATTATCTGCGTTAAAACTACTTTCCTGCAGAACCAAAAAGCAAAATCTCGCTGACTATGCTTTAGACGAGATGGAAATTTTACATGTTCATGGAAAAATGGATGGAGCACACACTTATAATATTAGTAGCATTATATATATCTGAGAAAAAAAGATTTAGTATATAAAGAACCTGAAAATACCAGGACGGCAATGGAAGACTACTTTGCATGCCCATGAATTTGAAGACGGGATATGCGAAGATCATAACTGGAAGATTGACACCAAAATGATACAGCAGTAGGCGAGTAATACATTTCTCCTGAGCTGCCGGGCTGTTATTTTTTGTCTGCATAAGAAAGACAAACAAGTAATGACCCCAAATGATATGAATTCAGCAAAGAGAGAAAAAGCAATAATGTTGATTACAAGTGAGAAGGATGAACATATATATCATCTATATTAAATTGGTGGCAGCTATAAGAAATTACAAATGGAAAATTTTGGCTACCATAGCAGAGGACAAATTGGAACATTTCTTCCTTAAAGCCACTCTTTACGCATTAATTGTGTTTGTTATGTTGTCACTAACAAGCATTATCACATACCAAGGGGCAGTGTTGGTAAGAGCCCAAATATACCAAAAAAAAAAAAACACTTATTCAAGTACCAAAAAATGCAGAAAGCCCATTCCAGTAAAACATAAAAACATAAATCAATATACACTGTATGCAAGTACCAAAAAGTGACACAAGATTATTTTCAATAGAGGTGTTATTCCTTATGATAAGAGCCAAAATAGAAATCTACAACAGCTTGAAAATCCAGAGATAAACCCTTTCTAAAACCAAGAGTGTAGGAAAAGGAAGAAAAGGAAGCACCTCATGTATACAAATGTGATCACTAACCAGTTCTATACCAGGGGCATGAAGAAGAAGCATCATAGATTTGATAATAGTAATAAAAAAATAAAATAAAATAAAATAACAATTCTACTTGCAGAAAGCAATTACTCTCTCAGAAGAACTTTTAAATAGGATTGAAATAGGACTCTTGCCATGGTTGGAGCATGAGTTAGATCAGAGAAGAGTGCCATGATAAAAGAGAAGCAAACATTGAAGTTTCATAGCGATCTCCACAGAACAAAAAGAATGCCAGTAGCATTCTATTGTCCAAAATGAACACTGCCCAGCATGGGAGCAAGCTATGTAGTTAACACATTAATTGTGCAGTGGAATACTTTGCTAATGTCCTGCTGCCATATACCACTGGCTAGTCTGATGCTTGATAAGAGTACAAACTGGTAACCAATTCAGCTTGAGAAGTCTGAAATTTTTGAACTACTCTAAGAATAATGGCACAGCAAAAGAGTCAAACCTGAATTTTGTATTTGCTCAGCCAACCTGCCCTCTCAAGATATATAAAAGGAAGTCCGGAAAAGAAAAAGACACTTTCATGGAGAAAGAAACTTCCAAGACATGCCAGTTGAAAGTCACTGAAATGTGTGATCAGATACTGCATCATCAAAAGGAAATTGTACAGAGTTAAACAAATAGTACATAACAATTAAGACGATTAAGAGCATGAAGAAACACAACTTAACGTTTGTAGCTTTAAAAATCATCATTCCACAAATCACAACAGTAAAATCAGACACATCTGCCTTTTTCTATTGGAAAAGACTTAAACGTATTCCGACAGCATTAGTTCCATAGCCATTCATACTGATGAAGAAATGGTTCAACTGAAAACTATCTTTCTAATTAAAACCTTAACCCCCGCCCCCCAAAAAAAAACACAATTTGAAAATAAAGGGGAAGCACAAACTGGTCAGTCCATCCATACAGGGAAAAGAGAGAGAATAATTTCATCATCCTTAAAGCCCATAGAGTACAATAGCACCCATGCAACTCACAGATTCTTGTGTCTAAGCCTCAGACCATGTCCTCATAGGTATGAGAAACGAAAAGAACACATTTGGCATATTCAGAATAGTGTAACATCCAACATGAGAGCAGCCAATATTTTGAATTTTTTACATGCATTTTTCTAAGAAGAAACAAACATATGATGATAATGTAATGATTTCCAGTCACGTCATCTAGGAACTATGCCAAAGGGACAACTGAGTTTGTGGGATCCAGTTCAGCTAAAGCCTATCAGGCGTCGTATTACAAGCTTGGGACTTCGAATCTCCACTAGAGCTCAACCTCGAAAACGCCCAATCCAAGAAACAAAACAAAACACAAATTTCAATTTCAAATTCCGGGGTCGAAGAGATCTTCAAAACAGATTTAAGTTTTAACAGTTCAAGAGCATCTCAACCGTGGGATCATAATCCCCCATTATCAGGGTTCTTGATTCTAGATTCTCCATAGGGGTATCCATTTCTCTGTTCCAAATACCTTCAGTACAGTTTCTAACAAAATAGACAAAAATATTAAAAAGAAAAAAAAGAAAAACATTGCTTCACATCCAATCGACACATTCTATGACTAACAGAGTTGACCTAAAAGCGATATATACACTTTCAAATAAACCGCGCTCCCATTGTCACTATCCTTAACCAAAACAAGGGCCCAGGGAAAGAAAAAAGACAGAAGCGAATGAGAAAAACCCATATACCCAAATCGTGGAAGAGATAATTAGAATTTCCAAAAGCACTGCCAAAATCAAATCCTTTATCTTACACGATTAACAAAACAAAAAATCAAGAAAAGCCCACAATTGGACCTGCATTACTATACACAAAACACACATACAAGTTCCAAAACTAACAATGCCCCACAAAGAAATAAATCTAGGGTAAGACTTAGACTACCAAATAGACCTAAAGACGAACAGAAAAAGTGACCAAAATTGTCACAGAAATGATATAAAAGGCAGTACCAGCCACCCAGATTCGATGATCGAAGCCATTGAAAGCCTGGTGACTAAAAACTTGATCTGTTTGTAGCACAGAGCAATGCAATATAATATACTGAGAGAGAGAGAGGGTGTTTCAGTGAGGAGGCTATGGAGAAGACAGGGGCAACCCACGAGAAGAGACAGACTGTCCAAGGGAATCTGGGCCCTTCTTTGGTTTATATATATTTATAGAAAACAAAGATTGGGGGTGGCAAAGGAGAGGATCTGAATTTGTGCACGTCGTTACTATCCATGTAGTGATTGTGTGCTTGCGCACTGCTCCCCCACCAATGAGCTTGCACATCTTTTTTGACCCCACGACCAGTCCCAAAAGATTAATCTTTTTTTATATAAGCACCAAAAGATTAATTAAGCAAACCCAGGCAAAATTGTTCACATGGCTTCTGGTAAAGATTACTGTTTACTGGTACTAGTTAAGAATGAATAATACAAAAAAAAAAAAAAAAAAAAAAAAACCCTTTTATTTTATTATTATTTCATTATACTGATCAGGTCTTTGCAAAAAAATTGCTACTGTGTGCCGGTTGAGTACCGTTCGAGAACCGACCGACACCGCCTAACTTGCGGCCTATAGGCAATAGACTTTTTTTATTTCTGACAAAGTCGGTTCGGTAGGCAGAATAACTTTTGGAAAGTCGATATTTTGACCGACCCCCACCCGACATTACTGCATATTAAAACAATGTCATTTTGAATTATTATTTATTTATTTATCACCTAAAACCGTGTCGTTTTGAGATGACTATAAGCATTCCACCAAAATTACCGACTGTCACCTTAACCGACTTGTCGGTGGAGAAAATAAACATTAGTGGAAAAAGTCAGTGAAACTTTCGACTTTATCAACCGCGGTGGTGTGAAATGTGAAAATTCATATTTCGTAACCGAGTTACCCAACTCCCGCCCTAATACTGATGTGATATTGCAATTAGATTTCTTTTTTATTTAAAAAGAACATATCTAATAACTAATTTATTAACACCATCACTTTAGTAAAAGAAGATAGAAAAAATCATTTTTAGCATTATTTGTAAACCGTAATCTACATAAATTATTATAACTTCCAAGATCTTAATTATCAAGATTTTCACAATAAATGGATAAAAGAAACATATCAGAATCCATATCAATAAAAAACTTCTTCAAAGTCCAAACACTAGAAAATAATTTCTCTCACTTGATCATCTACAGATATACAAAGTTGATGGATATTGTGCATAGGGTAGAGAGAGGACCGATTTTCTTTATTTATCACCATTAATTTTACTTCCCATCAAAGTCAGAATTAAATAAGAAATTATTTTTCGTAGTTAATTAACCAACACTTCATTAAGGATGATTAATTAAGCATTAACTTTATCAAAAAAAAAAAAAAAAGTATTAACCAACTTTCATTAAGGAAAATTAATTAACCAATTTTTAGAGTTTAATCAATTATCTTATCTGCCATGTCACGTGGGACATGGACTAGTTACCTAAATTATCTTAAGAGTAAAAGAAAACATTTTTGTTGATAAGATCTAACACGAGTTTGACTGAGGGAGGTGGGTTTCTCAAGGCGATATTTTTGGGCTTGTCATCTTTTTTGGGGATATTTTTTTGTTTAAGAAGAGACCGTTCTTCTAGGGTCTTTAAGATGACATGGTACTTTATATTTTTTTAATAAAAATAAAAAAGATAAATTAAGTTATAATTTTTTTTATTAAAAAGGAAGTGTCGTATCACCATAAAAGACCCTAAAATAATATTAAAAATAACTCTAACATTTCTCAATTTATTAACTCCACCAATTCCATAAAAGAGATAGAAATATAATTTATAGCATTATTCGAACTAATTACCTAAATTATCTCAACAGTAAAAGAAAACATATTTGTAGACCGAGTTTGACCGAGGGAGGTGGGTTTCTAAAGGCGGTATTTCTGGGCTTCTCATCTTTTTTTTCGTTCGGATTTTTCTAAATATGGGGTTCTTCACTTGTTTGGAATTGAGACTTCAAATGCACATGTACGATTTTTCTCCAAATAAGGTGGCCAGGAAATATATATATATATATATATATATATATATATAATTGTACCGTTGGTCCTTGTGGTATGTCATAATTATTTTTCACTCCCTATAGTTTAAAAAGTTCATGGGAGGTCTCTATGCTATACAATAATTATAAATCGATCCCTAACGTCAAATTCTGTTAAATTTTTTAACAGATTCCGTCAAATGTCACGTCAGCGACACGTATCCATCTTAATAAAAAATATAAATTTATTAAAAAATAAATAAATATACATATTTTTTTAAAAAACAAAAAAAAACAAAAAAATTCAAAAAAAAGTAGCAAGGGGTGGTTGGGCCACCCCCAGCCAATGGGGATGGCCGCGCGCCACCCCTTTAAGATCCACGGGTGGCCCGATGGCCACCCCCGGCCACTGGGGGTGGCCACACGCCACCCCTTACTTCCCGTTTTTCTTTTTCTTTTTTTTTTCTTTTTTTTTTTTATAAAAAAATAAGTATTTTTATTTATTTTTTAATAAATTTATATTTTTTTTATTAAAATTGACACGTGTCACCATCTTATTGGCGACACGTGGCGCTGACGTGTAGAGCTAACAGATTTCGCCAAAATTGTGGACGGAAAATCAACCCAGGGAGTAAAAAGTAACTATTGCATAGCACAGGGATCTCCCATGAACTTTTTAAATCATAAAGAGTGAAAAATAATAATGGCATACCACAGGGACCAACGGTGTAATTATCCCTATATGAGTAATGATTTATTGTCATTTTATTGAAGATGTTGCATATTAAGATCTTTCACACTTTTTAAGATCAATTTTCTTAAAATGTTAATCATTTACTCCTTCCGATTACTACTTATGCTTCGTTTGTTTCGGTGTAAATGATTTCTGTCGTAAAATAGTTTCAGGAAAGTCATTTTTCAGAAAAATATTTTATGTCGAAATCATTTTTCGGTGTTTGGCGCGTACGGAAAATTACAAATATTTTTTATATTTAATTTAATCATATTAATTAAAAAAATAAATTTTATTCACAAAATAAAAAATGTTAATATAAAATAATATAAAAATATTTTTTTAATATTTGGCAGATACAAATTCTGGCAAAGTTGCCGGAATCTGGCCTTTTTTGCCGGATTCCGGCGATCTTTGCCGGAATCCGGCAGAAAACGACCGAATCTCAACCAGTTGACCGGAAACCGGCCGTCCTGGCCGGGATCCCGCCGTTCTAGGAGGATCCCGGCCAGATGCCAGGGGTCCGGCCGTTCTGGCCAGATCCAGACCGGGATCCGGCCAGATTGCCGGAGACCTGGCCGCTCCGGCCAGAATTTGGCACGGTATCTTCGGAATCCGGCGATGTCTGCCAGATTTTGTCGGATTCCGGCACCGACTGGAGTCGGAATCTGGCTTATCGAAATCCGACAATATTCAACTGCTTGAATGTAAAAGTCGACTACGTTGTTTAAAAAAGAATCGTCTGCATTTACCATCTACGGAAAATGATTTACACTTTTAAAAAGCGTAAATCATTTTTTGAAATTTATTAAGCATTTTTTGTCAAACGGAAATAATTTTCCGATTGACCATTATTTTCGCCCCTACCAAACACCGGAAAATACTGAAATCATTTTACGCCGAAACAAACGAAGCATTAATTTACAATATTTTCTTAAATTTTAAAAGTTGCAATTGACCCCAGGACTATATGCCACTTTCATTTAGCCCCCTGCCATTATGATTACCTCTTAAATGCAACAAAAAATGGGCTATGCGTGATTTCACATGACGTAAAATGTCCATTATACCTCTATTCCGTTATCATTAAATTTGTTTAAAAAAGAAAAAAAAGAAGTCTTATTAGTAATGTTACATCAATAAAGATGAATAAAAATATGGTGTATGGTATTACTTTCTTTTTTTTTATCAGGTGAAAAGAGTATTATTGTCATTTTGAATTAAGTGTATCATATTTGATCCATTTTCAGTTGAATTTAGAAAGGAAATCCTAATAGGAGCCAAGTGAAAAGACTAAATAGCTTATAGGGTCAATTATAATTTTTTAAAATTTGAATAATATTTTTATAAATTAAGTGATAATTTTAAGTGAGCATGTGTAGCTTCTCCTTAATTTTATGATTCAGATTGACACTCAATTAAATGATGATATGAAAAAATATGAATCAATGGATTACAAAATAATTATTAGATTGTGCTAAAAGGCTGAAATTGACGTGTAATCATAAATATGCTGAAGTTGATAGAATCCGAATCAATGACCAATTCGTTTGATGGCACGTGACATTTTGCTGCCACAAAAAAGTAAGTTATTAGGTGATGTTTGGCAAATACTTATACAACAGTGAATTGATAATTTTACGATTAGTAAAAAATAATGTTGTGATATAAAGTAAAAATAATTTGTATAAAAAAGTGAAAAAATTTGGTATTATAGTGAATTTTTTTTATTTGAATAATAATAAAAAATTATTAATGTGATATAAAAAGTAAAAAATAGTGAGAATTTTTTTGATATTGATTATTATTAAAAAATGTGAAAAAATGAAAAAAGATGATGTAAATAGTGGCAAGCATTATCGTGGCCTGTACATGCATTTGTCAAACATCACCTTAGACTTTTCTTATGATATGTTTGGGATTGCATCTAGCTTTAAAAAAAATATTTTTAGTATATAAAAAATGGTGTCCATTTGATAAAAAATTTAAAAAGCTATTTTTTTTTTTTTAAAAAAAAAAAATCTAAAAAAAGCTCCAAACTACGTTTTGAGGGAAGCTTAAAAATAAGAATTTTTCTAAAAAGCTTTTTCAAATTTTTTTACAGACAAAAACGATATTTCCCACTGCAACCTCAAAATCTCAAACATGTTCTCAGGATTTTGGTATTCATATCACACTTCTATGTGCTAGAGAAAAGGAAAAGAAAAATGAAAATATTTCTAGTTCTTTTAACATAAGATATTTGGATTTTTATCGGTGAAAATATATCGTAATTTAGAACTCTTGTAACATTGGTATGTGAAAGGACGACATTACAACTCCAATGATAAATTAGAAAGACATTACAAAAAAGATGATAGTTGTGGGAAACAAATATAGTTTTTCCTTTTACTTTGGATGTGGACATGCATGTAATAGTGCAAGGCAATTATGGTTCATGTGCCTCTTTGCCAAATCACATGATTCACTCTTTTATGCTCCATTTGTTTCGACGTAAAATGATTTTCTCGAAAATATTTTCTAGCGTTTGGTACGCACGAAAAAATTACGAATGGCGAAAATGCAACTGTTGCCGGAATCCGGCAACGTCCGGTCACCGTTGCCGGATTCGTGCGAGCATGTTTGGCCGGATCTGGCCAAAATTGTTGGATTCCGGCCTGCTTTTGACCATGGTCGGATTCCTGCCAATTTTGGCCGGAATCTGGTTCGCCGACATTCAGCGACAGTAGCCGAATGTTGTCGAATTCCGGCACCACCTGGATTCCGATGATTGACCATTGCTGGATTCCGACAATCAGATATGAAACATGTGTGCAAGGACCAAAAGTTTAATTTCAGAAAACGATTTATGGTTTTTAAAACAGTAAATCATTTTTCAAAAATTAAATAAGCTTTTACGGTCAAACCGAAAATAATTTTCGTTGACCATTATTTTCGCCCATACCAAACACCGTAAAATGCTGAAATCATTTTTCAAAAATCATTTTACGCCGAAACAAACAGAGCATTAGTCTTAGATACCTATATCACCTAATCTTGAAAATTTGTCAACATACTTTGAACTTCTATGTATGTGAAATTTTTAGGGATAGAGTAAACTCTACTAAGTGATGTTAGAGGTGGTATAAGTTTTACTACATATTTATGGGATAATTGTACCACTGGTCCATAGGGTTGGACTAAATTAAAAATCACTCCATGTGGTACAAAAAGTTCAGGGAGAGTCATTGTGGTAAACTATAATTACAAATCACTCTCTAAATCCGTTTTTATCCACCAAATTAGCAGAATCTGTTAGTTTGTCATGTCATATAAATAGGGTTGACCTAAATTAAAAATCACTCCATGTGGTACAAAAAGTTCAGGGAGAGTCATTGTGGTAAACTATAATTACAAATCACTCTCTAAACCCGTTTTTATCCACCAAATTAGCAGAATCTGTTAGTTTGTCATGTCATATAAATAGTGAGACAACCTTTAAATATCATTTATATTATAATCTACCAACGGACTTTGTTTATTTGGTGGACTGAAAACGGGTTCAGGGAGTGATTTGTAATTATAGTACCACATAGAATGATTCGTAATTTTGGCTAACCCTAGGGACCAGTGGTGTAATTATCCATACATTTATTTATAAATTGACGTGAAAATTCATAATTAGTGGAATAATTAAGCAAAAAAAATTACTTTCCAATTTTTCCTAATTTTTTAACCAATTATGGATTTTCCATAACTAAGCATTTTCCAACTCTACGTAATCTACAAACACAAAATTCCCTTTTCTGGCCAAGTAAATAATATTTTCCTTTTATTGTGTGACCATACGATATTTTTGGCAATTTGAAAGAATATTGATTTCTTTTTTATTTTTTTTAAAAATAAATTATATTTTATTCAATTTTTTTAAAATTTTTCAAATTTTATCTCACAAAATCAAACTTCGAAATTTGCGCAATGAATTAAAATTAAATTAAAATTTCAAAAAATCGAACGATCAAACGGACTTTCTTTAATTCATCCTAAAAAAATGCGCCATCAGTTATTTGAGCAACTACGGTTATCATTAAACGCATGAAATATAGTAAAAACAAGTGAAATTTGGGGATTTGCTTAAACTTATCAAACAAAGAGCCTATGTAGCTTCAAACTTCAAAATTTTCGAAGTGTTCTATCCAAACTCAAAAGGCATGCGAGATTTGAGGTGTGTTTAAACTTGTCAAACTTGTTGAAGAGCCTACGTATCTTCAAAGTTTAATTTTCAAACTTCTTAAAAAGTAAAAACCCAAAGGAGCTATTGTGCTTGTGCAGTGGAGCTCAAAAAAAAAAAAAAAAAAGAAAGAAAGAAAGAAAGAAGAAAAAAAAAAAGGAAAAACAAAAGTTATTGTGCGGTAAAAAGGCAGTGCCAAAATTAGAGAGAAAAGCCCACCATATTTTTTTTTTTCTTTCCTTTTAACAAAGCATAAATGAAAAGCTAGCCATTTTCCCCTTCCCCACCCACATCCCATGTCTATAGCATTTGTTTGCTCTTAATTTTCATTGCTTAGAGCATTTCTAGTAGCCTCACCAAAATAGTTTTTTTACCTATTTTGGTAAGCCAATTTGATAAAAATCCTGAAAAATCACTTCCAGCAGCCTCACCATTTTAACCAAAAAAATTTGATGACTAAAATTACTAATCAAATTAGATGAGACATTTTCACTTAACAACCCACTCACCAAATTTTGTTTCACCTTTCTCTCTCACATGATTAGCACACTTTTTTCCTTTTTTCTCTCATTTTCTTCTCTCATCTCTCACACGATAATGTCCTTATTTCATGGATATAAATGATTTTTTGTAAAAAGATTATATAGAGAAAAAATAAATAAATATGAAAAAATTATTATTTAAATGGAATAGTGAATATTGACTAGTTAAAATGGTGAGGCTGGCTACTGGGGAATTTTAATGAAGTGGCTCACCAGAATAGAAAAAAGTGATTTTTAATTATTTTGGTGAGTAAAATTTGGTGAGGCTACTAGGAATGCTCTTATAGTTTCATTTTATTTATTTATTTATTTTTTTCCAAAAATTTTCAGGGATGTTATCAAATTTTTATATCAATTTAATTTTAAATTTACTATTAAGTAATAAAATTATTTGTCTAAACTTTTATATTTAAATTGCTCTTTTAAATTAATTATTGATGAATATATATTTCTCTTTTTTTTTTTTTAACATATTTTAATAAATTATTTATTTTATTAGTTATATTTTTATTAAATTTGTTGATCAACTTCATCTTTTAATTTTGTCCCTCTGCCACTGCTGATATTGCGCCATACATGAATCTTCCTGCTGATTCAGGATTTCCCTCAACTTGTTTACTACCTTCTGGTCAAATATTTGCACAGCGGTCCTTTTCTCTGAGTCAAATTCGGAGCATACCATCTTCTCAATGCTTAATCAATCTTACGTCATCTAAGAAACAAACTGTTGAGAAAAAAACACCAACATTCCATATTTCCATGTAAATAACTTATCAATTACCATACACATGAATATGAAATACCAAAAGGCACAAGAAATATCTTGAGCAACCATTGATTCAGCATAAAACATCCGCACAGAGATTGAAAAGGAGTAACAAACAGCCAAAAGTCTTAATATCCTCATTTACTGATGAGAAAAGGGGGTGCACACACATGAACTAGTTTGTTCTTGGTGTAGCCCACTCGACTCTAAGTATTAAACTGTCATAACCATACCCATTGAGTTTGTTGATGGCTCTCTGAGCATCTTCTCTGTTCACGAAGTTAACAAAACCAAATCCCCTGCTCATGCCAGTCTTTTGATCGACAGCAACATAAACACGGCTTACAGAACCAAAAGGCCGGAAGAGTTCAAGCAAGTCAGGCTCCCGTGTATCCTCCGAGAGGTTGGTGACCCGAACAGAGTTTTCATCATTCCTACGTCTCATATCAGATCCTGTGGTCCTTTCTGCCCCTGCTCTCATGCCTGGAGGAACATATGTTCCCTTGCTCGCCCCAGATGCAGCAGCTGTGGCTTCTGATACAGCAGGCTTATCAACGAATCCCTCAGCCGGTTGGGCGAGATCCTTGTAAGGGCATCTTGAAGTCCAGTGGTCACCTTTCTTACCACAAGTCCTGCAAAGCATGAGGGTAGCACCTCCTTTCCCAAGTTGAGCCAAGTCTCCTCCAACCTTTGGCTCTTCTTGTTTGCTACCTGTTAGCAGTTTCAAAGTTGTCAGTAGACTTGACAGAGCCCTTATCCATATACGTAAGGTTGGATAAAAAGAATCTTAATAACAACATATCATCAATAACACAACTTAAGGCATATAGGGTAATACGAAACATTAAAAGTAATGAATCCAAAAGAAACAACATAACAACAGTAATATGCTAACAGGGAAAAATACTTGACAGAATGACAGGTTTGAATGCTTGAGCCATATAATATACTAATTCATACCCACATCAGGTTGTGCCCCAAAACAGGTAGCTTGTACATTTTGAATTGTAAATGTAGCATACAACAAATTGTTTCTAAATACACTTGGTGTACATGGTGAACTAGTGATCAATATTAAATTCATCACGTACAATTTGTGTACTAAGAGCATCCGTATCAAACTCTCCAAAATTTTCTACAAATTTAAGTCAAACAATCTACTTTTTTGATTTTATCTCTTACTTTTAAAAAACTCCATACATCAAACTCTCTAAATATTTATCTATTTTAATTATATATATATTTTATTAATTTTGACACCAACCAATTTAACTGTATGAACATCAAATTTTCCTACCTAAAACAATCCCACTACAATCATCTACGCACAGAATCAAAATCTCAAAATTACACTATACCACTAAACCGGCCTATTTACAAAAAAAAAAAAAAAAAACCCTAAACCGACCTCCAGCTGTAAAACACAAACTGCTCAGCTCCATCCAAAAGCCGCCACGTATACTGAAGATGACGAAGTGACCTTATCTCCAAAACCTTCTCATGACTTCCTGAACTTTTCTCTTCCTTAGTCTTGCCTTCAGTTTGTTTCTTCCCTTCACTTTAGTTTTAGCTTCCTTCCCCAATAACCGCACCCCTTGCCTTATGAGGAATCAACCCGCGATAAGTTCTCTCTTCCCACTCATTCTCCGAGCAACAACGCCGTCTGCAAACCCACAGAGTCCTTTGTTTCAGCAACTGTCGTCCACGGAGCTAAAAGACATCGTGCCAAGAGAGAGATGATGCAGAAGCTTGAAGGCAAGGAGGAAAAGTGAAGACGCGCGGGAAGAGAAAAAAAATGATATTAAAGTGAATGGTGTAAGAGCAAATGGGGTTAAATTTAGAGAGAGTTTCTGACAAGAGTTAGTTTGGGGAATAATAGAGAGCTCAATGCATGGAGATTTTTGAGAACTTTCCCTAATATTTGGTGAAAAGTTCAAAATGGAGAGTTTGATACAGATGCTCTAATAGCACCATTGTTAGACCAATCTCTAAACCTTTAAGCAAAACGGCAGGTTGTTCAACATAGTAAAGGACACATGATTGTAGGTGAGCCATATCCAATTGAATGCAATAGATTAGGATATCTCAAGGAATCCCATAAACTAGACCCATTTGAATCAAAACATCTTGTAGAGGTTAAATTTGAAAAATATCCAAACATAGGAAATCCCCCCCCCCCCCCCCCCCACCCCCCTGGCGCTCCCCTCTTCTCCCTCTTCCCGCAATTTAAATCAGTTTATTTCTAGTATCTCCAGCAATACAAGTGGACACTTCCACATCAGTTTGATTCATGTAGGAAGATCCTTACTTGACAATGATGTATTGGTACTATAATGAATTAGAGTTGAAAACTTAATTAAATTTTCGAGCCTTTCGGTAATGAGGCAAGATTGCAATCTTCTTTGTCTCTCTTCTTATTTCTCTTCTGATGCACTCTACTCTATTTTCCATGTTATGCTAACTGTTTTGCTACAGTTCTCATAATCATGTGAACAGCCCCATAGATCCCTAATTCTGCTTCCAAACTCTATTTTGTAGTGAACCCTAAGGACTAATAAGATCCTTCTCCCTAATCATGTTTTAGAAGTTTGTAACAATAAACTTTTCTAGATGCTATTAGTTGTATGCGATGGCCTAGACATACCCAAGAAAGAAAAGAGAAGTATGCCATGAGCTAATGTCTTGACCAACAAGAAAAAAAGAAGAAAAATGATGACAAAGACAATAGAAAACTTGAGCTTAAGGCATTAGGCAGTTGAACCTGACACTGGTTACAATAAATTGGACATTCAAACAAAGAGCCAGAAGCAATATGTAACAAGATAATGTAAAATAGTAAATCTCACACCAGATTTACCTTAGATAAGTAAATCTTACACCCGAAGTTTAGTGCAGTAAAGAAATCATTGAAATTATCAAAACATTCAACTCTTTTGGTTTGTCATTGCAACAATAGAAGAAACACAACCATCAGCAAAGTACATACAGCATGGTCCCAATGTAGTGTAAAACTAAGTTTTAAAATCAAATAACTGTAAAAATAAATGAAGAAATCAACACTCAAGATGCTCTTTTCATTCTGAATCCAATCTAACACCTATACATTCAACCTGACAATGATATCATTTTTTCAGCCATTTGGCTGAGCAGAAAAAGCAGTGAAACTAACCTTGTAACTTTCTCATGAACACAAAGTGAGTAAAATAAATATAGCATTTAGTTTGCTTATGAAAACAAAATGGTCAATTGCGATTTCTTCTTTTATTTTTGGACACCAATTCTGGATAACTAGGTTAGACTTCTCAGTTTCATATGTAAATTTTTACAAATATTAGGTGGCCAGTGAACAATCGAAAAGATGATTGGCCACTTTCACCAGCATACACTTCACTCCCAGCCAAATATTTCCAGAGAAATTAAATTTCAAGTGTAAACAAACTACAGATTTTGTAAAAGCTAACCGGAAAAATGATGAGATTCTCAAAGCCCGATGGTAAAAATTATCCAATCCCATCAATTTGGAGACTCAAAGAACAACTTCACCCTGTTAATATTGGTTAAAAAAAAAAACTTCTGTCCACCAAAATAAACAGAACCTAAGCAAATCCCACACAATTTTCCCTAAAAAAACTAAGCAAAAATCATAACTTTGCAATTCACCCACCTTCAAATCAACTTCTCTTTTTCCAGAAACTCTATTAACTTCGCCTAAGCAGTTCCCTAACAAAATTCTCTAAGCAATTCGCCTACCCCTCAATCTCCTATCAAAGCTTCTCAATTCTCATATGACATTAATTCCCCCTATCCACACAGACAGACCCTTAAAACACAAAAAATAAACCACTTCCAGAAAAGCGTGCTCAAGTTTGTATGTGTGCGAGAGAGAGAGAGAGAGAGAGAGAGAGAGAGAGAGGGAGAGGCACCAGGAGCTCTAGGGCGCTCGAGGAGAATCTCTTCGGTGGAGACCATGGTGAGGCGGCTACCGACGTCCTCGTGGACGGCATCGCCGAACTTGGGCCAGGAGCGACGCTCGACGGCGCGCTTGCTTAGGCGCGCGTTGGCGAGCTTGCGCGTGCGCGTAGTAGTGGTGATCTTGACCTTGTTGCCCTCATCGTTGAACCTGTACTCAACCACCTTCTTGATCCCGTTCTCGTCGGGCCCGATCACCTGCCTCGGCGGCAGAAGGAAGTCCAGGTCCTCCCCATCGTCCTCCTCCAGCTCCCCCCACCGGAGCTTCGGTTGCTGCGCCGGAGCCATGACCTTCAATTGAGAGACAGTGTGTGAGAGAGAGAGAGAGAGAGAGATTTGGGGCTGGAGCTAGCTAGGGCTTTTGCTGAGCAATGGGACTGCAAATTAGACGTGGTGCAATGCTATTGGTTGCGGTTTATACTTGGGTATCGGCTAGTTACAGGCAATTAGATGAAGTGAAATTTTGAATTAGGTATTCTACTCTCGCTTAGAGCACGTTTAGGATTACAATTTCGTAATCGTAGATTATAAATAGTTTGGAACTACGTTTCTAAAAAATTGAAATTTAAAAATCTTGAAAATATGCTTTTTCCAATAGTAGGTCATATGGTGCTTTTTTAAAAACGCATAATTTTAAAGGTTAAGTAATACTACACATCATTCTCTTGTCCTCCTTTTGTCCCTCCAAAATTGATGTGGCTCTTAAAATCACCATTGAATTTTTGATATATCACTCTTAGATTTTGATCAAATGGTGATTTTAAGAGCCACATCAATTTTGGGAGGACAAAAGGAGGACAAATGGATGATGTATAGCATTACTTAAGGTTAATTTACGATTTTAAAGGTTCAATTGCGACTTACCAAACGCTTAACTGTGTTTTTAAAAAAATTATTTTTTCAAATCGTATATTTTAAAATCGTTATTTTAAATCGCAAACCCAAACAGATCTTTAAACTATAAGACTTACAATTACAATAATTCAAATATTATATTGCATTACGAAGAACATTCATTTTAGTCTTTTTAAGAACTTAACATGTTCTCATTATAAAGCTAAAATAAATATTATAAAAATAATAAAAAAATAAATTTATTCGAATTTATACGAGTCGAATCAAGTTTATAAGAATTCAACCCGTTTAATTAAGTCTAAATTTTTATTTAAGCTTTGTTTATTTAATAAATAAACCAATCCCGAAACTGAACTCGAGTATGTGATCCTGAACAGCTATACATGGTCATTTACCACCCTAGCTGTGGTAACTGTGGGCCTCGACGAAACTAGGAAACTGGACTATATATGGGTTTAGCTTAATCAGGCCCAAAACTCTAGGATGATTACAATTTTGTTAGGATTTATCCCACATCAATTGTGGAAGGGGTTGGATGATCAATTTATAAGTATAAAGGAAAGCCTCACCTTACGAGTTAGCTTTTGAGATTGAGAGATGCCCAAAACCATCAAACACTGATATCAGGGCCCAAGTTACAACAAGTCTTAACCCAATCTGTAAAAGGGTTTAATGTTAACCGATCTAAACTCGATGTGTGAAGGAGAATATTGTTGAGATTTATCTTACATCGGTTGTGGAGCGCTAGATGGTTAGTTTATAAGTGTAAGAGAAAGATTTACCTCATGAACTATTTTAAAGTTGAGAGAGACCCTGTACCACCCACCAAACTTACACCACATTTCGTATTGTACGTTGATTATTCTTATTTTTCAATGGATGGGGATTCTAGATGACCTTGACCTTGTGGAGTTTAGAAGTCCCAAAACTATGGGGGTACTGACTCACCGCTATCATGCGCAATTGACCGTATGCCAGCGCGAACACGCCTATGGATTACGAAGAATCTTAGCTGCTTCTGGGAAAGTAATCAGCGAAGATGGCAACCACGTTGCAGAAAAGAGGCTTCTGGGAAAGTAAGCAGCGATAGCAACCGCGCCCGTTGATCGGAAAAGGGTCCTAATGAGCTTAAAATCCTCTTTCTCTTTTCATCCTCCCCTCTCAGCCATCACTTTCTATTGATCTCCTCTGTTGGTTCGTGGTGAGCCCTTCCATGGCTGTTGCAAACCTTTCAGTACCGCCCAAAAAATCCAAACCTCATTGGGAACACGATGTCTTCCTAAGTTTCATAGGTGAAGACACACGCAAAAATTTCATTGGTCACCTCTACGCCGGTTTGATGCGAGTCGGAGTTCGCACCTTCTTAGATGACCAAGGCCTTCAAACACGAGAGAACATTTTTTATTGACTACTCAAAGCGATATGTAGATTGAGGATTTCTATTGTTGTTTTTTTCAAAGACTCTGCTTCTTCCAAGTAGTGCCTCGATGAGCTTGTGGAGATTGTGCAGTGTAAGAATACTATAGGCCATACTCTTCTTCCGATATTTTATCATATTCACCCCTCGAATGTACGAAAACAAACTGAAACTTTTGCCAAAGCTTTTGCTATGCATGATAGGCGGCTTCAAGTGGAAAAGGACTAGGGGTGCGTATCGGTTCGGTAGACGGTTAATTCGGTCGGTTAACCGACTTTTGTCAAAATGTAGTCGGTGAATTATTTTGGTCAAGTTGGTTAAGCGGTTAATAGACGGTCGGTTCAGTCGGTTAACATTTGGTTAACATGAGTAATGAAACGACGTCGTTTTGATTTTTTTAAAGGAAAAAAGAAAAGAAAAAAAGATCAAACGTTTCGTTCTTACTAAAATGACGTTGTTTCGTTTTATGTTAGTTTGGTTAATCGGTCGGAATAAAAGGCGGTTCGGTTCGGCTCAGTTACCAAACCGGCTTTCGAAACAAAATTTTATACTGACTACCGAATCAAAATCAGTCGATGGCGGTTTGATAGGCGATAGGCAGATAATTTCTCACCTCTAAAAAGGATAGGGTGCAAAGGTGGAGAACAACTCTTGCTGAAGCCGTGAACCGTTCAAGCTGGGACCTCCAGGGAGGTGCAAATGGGTCTTATGCTACATGCTTTATCATGAATTTTTTAATTTACTTTTATTTAATTTTTTTTTTTTTTGCTATTTGGGAATGGTCGAACCACTCTCAATGGCCATAGGGTGGTTCGGCCACCCCATATATGGCCGAAAGGGGTGGTTGAACCACTCTAGCCATTTGGAGGAGGATGAACAACCACCTGGCCATTTGGCAAATGGCCAAAAAAATTTGGGGTTGGTGGCCAAACCATCCCATCCCATGGCATTGGGGGTGGTTCGGCCACCCCTGTTATAGCCTTTTTTAACAAAATTAGTTTTTAGTTTTTATTATTATTTTTTTTTCGAATTTGTAAGATAATATTTGTTTTATTGAAAAAATTTTAGGATCATTTTTGTCTTTTTGCAAGACAAAACATGTACATTACAATTATTATTATTTTTATTTATTTATTTTTTTGTAGTTTGGGGGGACATTGATGCAATCTTTAATTTATGAGGATATTGCAAATTGAGTACTAGTTTTAAGAGGATATGTGTACTTTTCTTAAATAAATAAAATTGAATTAATTGACAGTTTTCTCTTATGTGCCCACTCTATCCGCATATAAAGATTATGCCACTTATAGAGCCATATTTAAGATAAGAGTAAAGCTAAAAACTACATTCTTATTCTACAACTATTCTGCAATGCTGATGTGTCAGTTCCAATCAATTCTTAATTTTTTTTTTATTTTTAACAGGAACTGATCCAAGGGTTGATTGAGATTGATATGTCAGCATTGCGAGATAATCATGTGATAAAATGTGATTTCTAGCATTTCGGTTAAGATAAAAATCATATAATAATTAGTTGTTCCATCCACAAAAAGGGAGAAAAAAAATTGTTTTATGGCAAATCATTGGTGTAGGGAAATAAATTAATCTAGAAATGTATTTTAAATGATATTTTTTTTAATAAATTTGGCAAACTAATTAACAATTGCTTGCCATGGTGTATATTTGTCTCAAGTGATTGAGATGATAATATCCTTTCATCTCGTTACAAGTTGAGCACTTACCTATAATCTTCTGATTCAAAATATAGGTTTGTTAAACTTTTCAAAACCTTTTTTTCTCTCCTTAGATGTTAAAAACTCTTCTCAAAATATCGTTATCCAAACAAATTTTTAGATGTATTAACCCACTACTAACACATTTGTTTAAAACAAATCATACAAATATTTTCAAAAAATAAATTGCTGTTTACAAAATAATTCTCAAAAGATAACTAAACATATGTACATTTTTTTCAGGTGTAAAACCTACCTAGCTAGCTAGTTATTACATTGTTTAGAATCTTTATAGTTTCTTCCTTTTTATTTGTTCTTTTTTATATATGGTTAATTAATTATTTTATGGTTTTATTTTCGTATCAATATAATTAATGATCAGGTATGAATCAAATAAGCGGCTGCTATAAAAAATGAGATTTCTGAATGTGTGGCTGCTCTAGATCGAAGATGAGGAGGACTCTGATGAAGAGGTTTTTGATGAAGTCTCTAAATTTTTTGATTATCTTTTTAATTGAAATTCCATCGATTTTGGGTTTTAATTTGCTAAAATGACTTGGACATATATAAACTAAAACACACATGTAAGGGATATTAGGTTAGGGGCTTAGGGCCCTTTGGCCTTGGGTTTATAAGTGAATAGTTAGTTGGGCTGAATATTAATATATAAGACTCCGGGGATGATTGTATTAGGTATTAAAACGATTATTCAGTAAAATGTTTCCTGGAGATTAACTGTTCTCAAATCAACCAATAGAGTTATTGGGCTTCTCGAATTGCCCTTCTTTATTCATTATCCATCTTTTACATTCAATCGTCATTATCCCTTCCAATTTCATATCCATTTCTATCTATATCCCAAATTATATATAGAAACTAGAAAATTCATTACACACACAAGAAGAAGAACTATTCCTCTATGAAAGAACTATTATGTAGCTATTCCTAAAGGAATATACAATTTTTATTTTTCTTTTCAACTTAAAAAAAAAAAAAAAATTATACCCTGAATTGTTGGAATTATTTGGGTGGCCGACCAGCCCATCACCCACACCAGAACCCGAGGGTGGTGTGACTATACCTGGAGACCTTCGTGCTAGACCCTCGATGCATTTGGGGGTGGCCCTGACCACCCTTGGGTTTTGTTGTGGGGCCACCCACAATTCTTATTATTTAGGTGTTTTATTTTTTTTTATTTTTGAGTTTTTAAAAAAATAAGAAATAACGTAGGTTTTTTTTAGTGATTTTGGTTCAATTCCAGCGAAAGCATATGTGTTGTCACCAAATTGGAGAAGAAGAATAATTATTCTATTCAACATTCTCTATTTCCAGTAGAGTAAGGATAGATATTGTCTTTTTATCTTTCCAAAATTGAAGTGGCTTTTAAAATTATTGTTAGATTAAAATACAATAGTGATTAATCTCAAATTTAATAGTAATTTTAAAAGTAATAATGATAACCATCCTACATACCAAACAAGCCCTAAGATATTAGCATTACAAAAATCTTATTCTCATACTGTTTATAAAATATTTAAGGACCTGCCCTGTTAATGGCCGCCTAGAAAGAGGAGCAAGAAAAGGAAGGGGTCCAGCTGTAAAGAATTATTCTTTGTAATGAAAACTAAAATTGCACATATTAATTGAATCAAAGAGATTGATTAGGAAAAAAAAAATTGTATCAAAGAGATTACTTTTATATATTTTTCAAATTCTACCAATTAAACCAACATTGCTCAAACCCTTTCATCACCTTTTGAGCCTAGTTAAAATTGTGGCATCTTCTTGAATATCAGAGGTGAAGGCACCTGCAAAAACTTCACTGATCACCTTTATTCCGTTATGATACAATTCGAAATTTGCATATTTCGAGATGACGAGGAGCTTCCAAGAAGAAAACACATCTCTACCCAAGTATTACTTTGCGCGATTTAAAACCTTAAAAGAGCTTTGACATCATTTATATTGTTAAATACACCAATATTAATTAATTCTAATAATAAAATTTCTGCTCTTCATTTCACTTGGCACTTTCTTTTATAGTCGAGCATATATTTGTTCATAAATAATCGATCTTCACATGGTCTACCTCATTTTGCATTGGACATGAGTTAACTTTTGCTAATTTATAAAATTATATTAGGAGAATTAAAGAAATATCATATTTCCTTAAGTCCTTGATTTTCTACTCTTCTTTTTGGTTTTTAATTTCCTTTGAAAGCTTGAATGTTGAGGCTATTTTCTCCCCTTTTTCTTGATCTCTACATCTATATATTTACATACTATTCATAAGTCTTATCTCATGATACTAATACTTTGACTTTCAAACTTAAAAAAATTCCCATGTCACTGTTTGAGCAAGATGTGCAAAGTTAAAAATCATTGCATGCAGAGGATTCTTGATATACTGTGGAAACCACCATTATGCCAAAACCTAATTTGAGGATCAAGCTTTTTATCAACTATATAGTATATAGTTTAATCTATATAAATCCCTTAGTTTCCTTTTATTGCCTATGAGCCCAAGTGCATCATTTTTTTTTTTTTTCCATAGGATTTTGTGAATATGTTAGACCTTCTTCTTTGTTTTAACTTTTAAGGGAAGACTAAAGAAACATGTTTAGAATTCCCAAATTTAAAAAGAAGGGAAAAATCAAATTTAATCTTTAGGTTTTCGTTTGATTTTAATCAAGTCTTTAGGTTTTCAATTTAAAAATCAAGGCCTTAGATTTTTTCCTAATTCCAAATAGGACTCTTTATCAACATATTGTCCGATTAATTAAAAGTATGCCGTGTTTTCCTAAATTTCAATTTTGAAAATACGGCTACTTGATATTAGGTAATGCAATTGCCTTTAAAAACTTGTTGGAAATTGCGTTAAGAAGCTTACAAAGTGCTTTTAGTATAGAAAAGTTGTGCCAAACAAAAATGATGAGGGTTTTTTTTTTTTTTGGGTAGCTTGAGAAATAGACAAAAGAGAGATAATTTCACTTGTAACCCACTCATTATAGTGGAGCCAAGTCGAATATAATTTCACTTGTATATTACTTAAAGGCAATATTTAATTAAAATGAGTTTAACTGCAGAATCAAGGATTAAACTTAAATATTTTCTTTAATATCATGTTAAACCTCGTTTATCTAAAAAGTTTAACCTGATAAAAAAGATTGAAAATAATCATTTAACTAATACTTTAACAAAATTGATTCCTTCGCATAAAGAAAATAAAAAGGAAAAGAGAACGTATGATTATATTAAAGAATTCATTTAACAACTCAAAAAACATAATCTCATAATTCTAGGAAATTCAGAGTGTAAATCCAGATTCACATCCTCTCTTATTACACAATCTGTCACACTCTCACTCTTTCCAATCAAAAACAAAAACCAAAAGCAAAAGAAAAGAAAAAGGAGGAAAAGTAAAAGAAAACCAACATGCCATCCCCTCCTCTCAGAAAAAAAAAAAAACATAATTGACAATAATATTGAACCAAAAAGGCAAAAGCTATACCACTTTCAGTAGCATCAACCATCACAACCATGAGCACTACCATCACCACAAGCATCAGTGCTGGCTGTTGTAGACACATGGGCTGCACCCATTATAGCAACAGCCATGCCAGCATCAGCGCCACCGGAATTGGCAGCTCCATGATGGTTGGCAGCATCATCGCCGGGAGCCGTAGAAGCATGTCCTCGGCTTTTGCCGCCTTTCCGAGGTTTGTCGTGGGAAGATTTTTGCCGGGAGGAACCATCTGAGTCTCCTTGTATGCTTTCTTTGTGCTTGCGGCTTGGGATGCAGAAACATATGGTTTTGCTCTTCATGACTGGATTGTCAGCCCAAACTCAATGCAGTCAGTGGTACTTCTTTTCTCATGTCTTCGTTCTATATAACAAGCACTTTAAAAGGTTCCAAAACTTTAATTATTAACATGATTGCTTGGTTAATAAGTGTTGTTGGCATAAACCAAGGAATTTGTTAAAAAAAACAAAAGAATTGCTTGGGGAACTTTTCCTTTTGATGTTTTTTTCCTTTTCTCTGGCTCAGTACAAAGCTTTTTCACCCACTGGTTTCCATCATACGTTATATGAAAATCAACGGTTACATCCCAGCCAGCTATGCAAGAAAAAACAAATGTTTATGACCCATCTTCTTTTAGTCAACAATAGTAATTAACCAGGGGTTAAGCATAAATCCTGTGCTATAAAGCTTGAGCAACAATGCTAATAAAGCTAAAGATTCCTTAAAAAAGTTGAAAAACACCAGTATTTGGGTTTAATCTTACTAAAGCAGAGCATTATGAGGCATATTTTTCTCTGATTAATGACAGGATGTACCATTCATGCAGATGCACATGTTTTCACCACTAATTGACAGGCTGTTGACAAACTTAACATTTCATTGTCTATTACAAAATAATTTGGTCATTTTCTTTTCTTCTTTCCCCCCTTTAAACGTTCATGTTAGTTCTGTAAATATTTACACTTCATGCATTTCAAATTCTTTTTCCTTCTGATTGATTGGTAAATTTTTCACTTCAGATTTACCCCCTTCCACCACTAATCTAGCTACCATTATACCACCTGAGCTAGAGCTTAGAGGCTAATCAATTTGGTAATGTTAATACAACGAGTAATGTTGTATATTATATTTTTATCCTACAATTGTTCAACAATGTTAACGTGACACTCCAAATCAACTACTGAACTTTCCTTTATTAAACAAGAATTAATCTAAGAGTTAGTTGAAAGTGCCACGTTAGCCTTATTGGATGCATGTTAGATAGAATTATAGGCTGTGTTTGTTAATGTGTTTTGAATTGTGTTTTTTGTTTTGGGTTTGAAAAAATATTCTAATGTGGCATAAAGGTAAAAACTATTTTTGTGTTTTGATAAGTGTTTTGTTTTTAAGTTTATTTATTAATATTTTTGTTTTGAGAACATAAAACAAAGAATTTAACACAAAGCCATAGTATTTTGCATTACTCTACCTCAATCAACATTCAAGCATGAGTTCATAATTGTGTTAATGTATGAATATGTAGGTCAACCTTAACCTAACCTATTTAATTAAAAAGATTAAATCCTTCAATTTAACCCGCTAATTTCATGTTTATTTAATGTCAAATTTGCTAGTATAAAAAATTGTCGGCCCTTATGCCACGTGATAGGTTCAGGTCATTTCAAGACATAAGTATAAAACTATATAAGTCAACCCTAACTCAACCCGTTTAATTAAATGAATCGAACCCTTCGACCCTAATTCTCTAATTTTCCATTGAGATCGTGAGTTATTTCAGAAATTGCTAGCTTTAAATCTATGATACCAAAATCAACTAAAACACATTTACCAGCCAAATCTCGACTTTCCTTTCCAGTCACACGAACTCACTTCATTCGAAATTTCAGTGCACACTGCACAGTGCAGAATAAGAAGGAACTAACCCCAATAATTGTGGTTTCTACTCTTTTTTTTTTTTTTGTTTAATAGGGTATTGTAATACAAAATCATCTCATTAATATCCTTCTAAATAGCCGTGTCAACCATCATTATGGTATTATTTCTTTAAGTAAAAAGAATGGGCAGCCCAAATCTAAAACCCTTTAAAGGTGAATGTTCTTGTTACGAGCTCATGCAAAATATCCCCACAAAACTTCTTTTCTGCATTCATCGCACGGTCATAGATCCATCTTGCTTCATTTTGATGAGACTGCTTTCAATGTTCCGTAGCACCGGTTTATATCTGCAAATTTTATTTTTTGAAAGAAATCAACAACAGAGCATCTTTGCTTCAATATCGTGATGAATTGACAAGAGAGAGAGAGAGAGAGAGAGAGAGAGAGAGAGAGAGAGAGAGAGGATCTTACAGGTTTGCAAGACCATTATATGCTTGTGTGACTTGTTGAAGCCGTGCTGAGAGCTGCATAACCTCTGCTGACAGTGTTTCTGCTCTGCTCTGTTCTTTTGCAAGTTGGCCCTATGAACACAAAACAATACAGACAAGCAGTTAGTTATTACACAGGTGTAGAAGGGCCCCCAAAAGATCAAAGTGGTATTCAAAATCTTCAACAGATTATTGAAGAGTTCATCCTGGTAATCCCATCGATCAGAATTATAAGTTTGTTGTGTAGTAATTTGACTTGCCCTGCCTCAACTCACGTCCACATAACAAAAGGAATTAGACATCTTATCCTAAAATCAACTACTAACCTTGAGGGAGAAAACTTCAGTAGTAGATGCTATGGAAGTGGTCTCATTTACCCCATCTCTATACAATAATTCAGGCAAGCCCTTAGCCTGTTCTGTTCTCAACTTATCGAGAGTTTCACGGAGCTCTTCATTTTGCTTAAGACAGTCTTTCACCTGCAAAGTCATATGTCAGGCAGGTCAAAAAATTGAGAAATAGAACTGATGATATGACAATTACTAACAGAAATGATGTCAACTCTCGGAAAGATGCAGATTTAGCAAATGCCACTGAGCCACAAGACCACTTCAAGGGCCCCATTTAATGGTTGTCCCGAGACCTGTGAGAGTTATTTCCCGAGTTTGATCCACAAGACCTTCACCTGATGTTACTAAAGTTTTGGTGGTGGTGGTGGTGGTTGGTGGTGGGTTGGGGGGGGTGACGTCAGGCTATGGTCAATTCATCTTGAGGGAGAACCTGTGGACCACTTTGCCATCTAGGCCCCTCTTGACTGATTTCTCACGTATAGATGACACATATGGCTGCCCCCCTCTATCCTTTTTTGCTTAGTAAAAAAAAGCAGACTTAACAAATACGAGAACCAATGCTCAATGAGAACAGCATTTACCAATGGCTTAAACCTATAAAGTTAAATGGTTAACACATCACCACAAAACCAAAGGACAATGAGATGTATCAACCAACATATGGAATGAAAGGTGGTGGCAGAAACATTACACAACTTCAAGGATCAAGATATTGATTCATTCTGCAGATTAGATTTTCAAGGACGCTAAATAGGTTATGCAGTCCCCTAGAACCTTCATAGTTAACGTTTCTAATTCTCAAGGAAACTAAATAGGTTATGCAGTACCTTCATAGTTAACATCTCTTCGGTGCAGCCGTGATCTTAAATTTAATTTGCCATCCTTATACAACATTGAGTTCAAAGATCTAATATAGTCACAATCACAAACTTTTGCCTTCTTCTCTATTTCTGCAAGTAGTTTTGTTAATAGAATTATCTAAACTTACCACTTCCCTATTACTCCAGATCTTCACAAAGACATTCAGTGTACCATAGAAGATCACAGACACATGAGACATACATGTGTTATTTCTACAACTTCTACACTGACCAAGAAAAATCTTAGTAGAACGAAAAAACAATAAATTGAATTGATGCTCTTAATCAAAACATAAAATGTTCACTAAATCATGGTGGAAGACATGTTCAAGGGAAAACTCAATTTTGTGGTTTGTGTTCAATAAACCAGGTCAACATAATTGAGTACCAATTAGCAACAAAATTTATATCCGTTGATAGAAGACATACATATTCACATAAGTCATAATGACCTTTTTGTCATAAGAAGATTCCCATATGCTTTTATGGCCCAAAATGCAAAGAATAACCCTCCCTTCTCAATTCATTCAAAAAGATTCAAAGGAAAGACATGTAATAACAAATTATTCCTATTATGATGAGTTTTTCTTTTGAGTTCCCTATAGTAGGCATATTGAACGATAGATTATAAAAAGGGGCCAAGGAAGAACAAAGAAAAGTAAACTGGATCATATTTAAAGCCTTGATACGTGCTGTTTTAAATTCTGCATACATTACATACATGGACCTCAGTCACTAGTCCAGCCCCAAACGGAAAGTGCATGTTCATAACCGAAGCCTCACTGTGCCACATATACTGCTGACTAACACTTCAGTCTAATCTATAAAAAACCAGTTCAACTGTTTTGTAGTTTTTTATGAAAAAAAAAATCTACCATGCTCTTTGAATAAGATATGCAGACAGGAATCAGAAAGGTCCTAATTTCACAAACCCAATTCTGTAGGGCCTTCTGGCCAGTACCTGATTCTCCCAGCGCACAGCAATGCCCATTGCCTCTTGATAAGAACTTGAGAGATTAGAATTTTCCTCAAAAAGACGTTCTATCTCTGAAGATTGAGAATCAATCTGCCAAAACATAGTGAAGCATCTTGACCATCAGATGGAGTGTACATTTTTACTGAAGGATAATAGAGAAGGCTAAGAATTAAGACCAACCTCCATTAGCAGTTTCTGTCTACTACTTTCCAATCGCTCAACCACTACAGCCATGTCATGCAACTGCTTCTCAAGTTTTTCCTTGTCTTCCTGAAGTTTCAAAATAAAAATAAGTGATAAAGGTTATAACAACAGAACACAAACCTCCAAAATACTCACCCTCCACTTAGATGCATCAATCAATAAACTAAATATCATGAACAAATCAATTAAGCAAGACACAAAAAGAAAAAGAAAATAAGGAGATAAGTTCATATGCTGTAGTCATGGTAAACTGTGTTCCATGCATGCTAAAGCGGCCACACATAAGATCAGCCCTAACACTAAAAATGACACATGAGGTATTGGGCTACGTCCATATAAACTTGTCAAAAGACCAGTAGCAGACATTAATTAATAAAATCAATTTATTTGTAAGAAAACTGATTAACATTTTCACCCAATTAGAGAACTTGGTATGTTGATCATAATGACATTGCACCTGTATAGTTTCATAAACAATATAATCAACCTAAGAAATTCTCTTACCAGTGAAAACCCCTTCTGAGCTGCTATC
Organism: Alnus glutinosa; assembly: GCF_958979055.1. Classification (NCBI taxonomy): domain Eukaryota; kingdom Viridiplantae; phylum Streptophyta; class Magnoliopsida; order Fagales; family Betulaceae; genus Alnus; species Alnus glutinosa. The sequence goes on from NC_084894.1 coordinate 24,988,217, forward strand.
TCTGAGACTTCTTCTGCATTGCACAAATGGGTCAATGACATTAGGAAAAAAAAAAGAAAAACAATAATTAAACAACAGAACACTATTCACAAAACACTAGTAGAAAAGATCTTTTAAAACTTTTTCACATTAGAAGGCGACAAAAACTGCAGATAACATAATCTTCAAAGAATCTAGGCAATCATAGCATGGCTCGGAAAGGCATTCAAGGTACATTGCTTAGTTTAGTTTGTACTAGTAGTTGACAATTAAGAATAAAGAAGCATATAGATAGATAGGTATGAGGTTTCATAATAATCCTCCCACTTTGACACCTAGGATGTACTTAGATTTTTTGTTATTTTTTTTTTTTTAATTGGTAAATGACTCCGCACCACTTATTAGACTTGAAGCAGTGACCTCACCCACCGCCCCATTTTTATGGGAGGTTGAAGTGCCGTTTAGCCCAAATGCCACTAGAATCTGTAATTAGAGATTTTCTGGGAATCCAGTAGATGTCGTAATGAGAAATTGTTATAACCAATTCCTGGTTTAGTGTCCTTATGTACTCTTTCTAATCTAGGGACACATGTACAAACAAATGCCAGGTACAACAGTCAATACCATCCAATACAAATCTTGAAGCCATTATATATCCAACAGTGAATCTACAAAATTTTCAAGAATGGTACCAGAAACCCTTCCAGATAAAGCTGTCAGTTTCTCTTCCAACTCCTGCTTTTCAGACACGAGAGCTAAAGTTCGGCCTTGCTCCTCTGCTAATCGTTGTTGCTCCTGTTGCCTCAATACTGACACTTGCTATAAATTTCAAACCATCATGAGACACTCATAAACAAACACCAAGAAAGATAAGAAAATAAAATAAACAATTCTAACCTGGAACTCTGTTTTTAAGCTAGCTAGCTCCTTTTCCAAGGTTCGTATATGATCTGGGGAATTTCCAATTGAGCTGATTCCACCAAGTTGATTCATTGCTTGTTGCTGTATCAAGTTCAGCTCTGCTCTCAAGGCTGCAGCATCTTCCTCAGCCTATTGCAAGAGATCTAGTCAGAACAAGAAATAAACGTGCCTATGCCTTTATATACATAGAAACTGATTGCATACTCGATACTGTTCCTCCTCTGCTTCCTTTATTCGTTTCTTGAGCATACGAAGCTGTGCAGACAGATCCTCCTACACTAATAGATGAGACTTTGTGGGTACAGGTTGGAAGGAAATTAATAAGTAACATGAGAGGACAACATCTAGTGCACATGGTGTACCCGTGCAACAACTGCTGCATCTTTCTCCATCGCCACATCCTTTAGAGCTTTTCTCAGAGATGGTACAGTGTTTTGTTCCTGCAATTGATGGCAAAAATAAAACAAGCACAGGTTAAAAAATTGAAACAAGACGTCTAGAACAGTTTTGCATGACAAAAACTTTAGATGTAAAACCAAAGCATGGGGAAAAAAGTACAAATATTAACATCAAAAAAATTTAGAAGACCTAGAAATGGAAGACAGAAAAGATTTTCACTCTACAAACATCTAGCTGGGTGGTTCATCATTTTTTGAGTTTCTAAAGAGGTTTCTAGTCCAGAAATTACTTTTGTGGATCCCTCCCAGGACTTTCTCAACCAAAATAATGCAAAAGAATTGGTGGGTGGAAAAATATAAACTGAGTAAATTTTACTCTTTTGCCAACAATTTGTAATGTGCTTGTCCACCAATAACAAACACAACTGACAATGCACAAAGGGACATTAATAAACACACCCTTCTCTGCAAAACAAAGTAAAGAATAAGAAGGCCTTTCGATTACCAGCTCAGTCCAACGCTTCTGTAGCATGTCATTCTCGGCTTCCCTTGTTTGAAGCTGAAACAGAAAAAATATAAAACTCATCAGCGTAATTGATCATAATTCGTTACCAAAAAGCCTCCTTTGCTGTACATCATAAACAAAATACATAAATATATATATAATTTCGTAGTCTTACCCTTGAAGCCAATGTCTTGTTCTCTTCCTCCAACTCCACATTTTTCTTATGAAGGTCTTGTAGCTGAGATACCAAACCACTAACGTCTGCCTGCAACAGTGACTCTTCAGTGTCAAGAATCTAAATCGAAACTACACAAAATACAACCGAAAATATGTCCATAACTTAGCCATTCAAATAAAACTTCACCATAGCTTCTAGCCTAACTCACCCTTTAGAAAAATTGGTACCAAATGCCCCAATTGATTTGCCAACGATATGTAACGTAACAAAAAGAAATAAACATTTTGGTCTTCTTATTATTGTTAACACCACGTGGGTTTTAAGCCAACGACCTCACCTTCTTGTGCGCGGAGAAAGTGTGATTTGAGCCAGAGCTAATCGGCAAAAAGAACTAAAAACTTACGTTGCTAAAGCCCCGTCTTCCAGGAACCAAAAACTTAGCACACACAATTACAAATTCTCTTTAATTTCATTTCCTAAACTATCGCAGCAACCAAACAGGACGTAACGTTTAAAATTTGACAAAATTTCCATGTTTTAAAAATCTTTACAAACAGGAAAAATCAAAACTTTTCTAAAAACTAATAATAGAAAAATAAAGAATTTAGATTTAAACTAAGGAAACTCAGTTCCTACCTCCATGAGTCGATTTGCGCTCTCCGATTTTTTCATCCCAACAATATCTGAGCACAAAAGATAATATTATTAAAAAAAAAAGAAGCAACCACATACGATTGAAACTAAAAAAAGAAAAAAGAAAAAAAAGGACCGATTTAAAAAATTAAAAAAGGACCATTTTGAATCGAGGCTATGCTGAGATCTGGCCCCGAAGAAGTTTTGCTAATTCTCTCGGCTGCTCTCTTTTGGCGAATCTCTTCCAACTGCCAAAAAAAAAATGGATTAAATTGGCGCCCACACAAAGAAAAATACGAAATCCAAGAAACGAAATTTCAAAATTGAAGACAATGAAAAAATGCGAAGACAAGCATGGTGGACGGTGAATATGAGCGATGACATCTGTACCGTTCGTCGGCCTAAGGATGCGTGGCGCGCGTCCATGGCGGCAAGTGAGGACGAGTCGCAGAGAACGATTTTTCGTTCCTCAGCCGAGATCTCTGCGTTTCGTTTACAACTCTTCCGAAACCGAAATAGATTGCCAGAGAAAACGATACAAAATTGACCCCGTAATTTTTAACGGCTTTATTTATTTATTTATTTTTTTCCTTTTTATGTATTTAACCTTCAAGCTTTATTCATTAATTTACAAGAAAATAAATGAACTTAATTTTATTTCCTAGGCGTCTTTCATCAATAACGTGCAGTCGTCTGGGTGGTGTAGTCGGTTATCACGCTAGTCTCACACACTAGAGGTCCCCGGTTCGAACCCGGGCTCAGACAATTCTTTTTTCCGTCTTCTCTTGTTTCTAACTCCTTATCAGTGATCTCTTATAGTGAATTCCCCAATTTCAAAGAAAATATAGCTTTTTCTCCATTGGTGGATCATCATAAATTTTTCTTTTTCGTCTTAAATCATTGGCACTCGTACTTCATTAAGTTACCAATTAATTTTTTCCTTGACATATAACCTTACTTAATGTAATGAGTATGCTACCACTGACACTTATCACATCAATTGACATGACATATTATAAATGATTGACATTGTAAATTACTTAAAACACTTCATGTCAAATATGAGTATAAAAAATGGATGTAAAGAGTAGCAGTATTCTTTTGTAAACTAGTTGATCAAACAAATGGTAATGAATATTGAAGATGATAGACCATTCAGGAAAGACGCTTGTAAGAGAAATGTATAGAAATGTGAAAGTGAAACGAACTTGGTATTGTCACTATACGTTTGAGGACTCTCAAATCTCTGACGACAATTTCTCACCTCAAATTATTGGGAAAAATGAAATAAATTAGCATTACATTTGGCATTCATCTACCAATAATCCCCACATGAACAAATCCCATCTTTGAAGTGGTGGAATCGATTCACGTCTCGAACCAGAATCTCTCTATTCGCAAACTTGGAAATGAACTTGGTAACGGAATGACAGTCTTCACATAACCTCAAGTTTTTGGTAATCCGAATTGTTTCCCCTTTACTTGTGTTGATGAGTCCAAATGCAACAGCAAGCTTTTCGCTATGGCCTAATACGATTCTTTCCTTCTCCTCTGCATCAAGATCATAGAGAACAGCTTTAGTTTGCGGCATGTAGCCCCGCTCCTTCATCTCTGTCGACAATCTGACCAACAAAGCATGGAGTTGTTCCATCTGTGGGTTAGGCTCATCAACAGATGTAAACGAGTAGATCTTCCTTTTAGCTTCAATCCAACTACGACCTTGGATCTTTTGAAGTCCACGAGCATCTAAAAGCTTCTTCACTCTTTTCACCTCATCCCACATATTAGCTTCAGCATAAATATCAGCTAGGAGCACATAGTTCCCAGCATTCATAGGCTCAAGCTCAAAAAGCCTTCTGCTTGCTCTTTCCGCAAGCTCCACATTGCAGTGGATCCTACATGAGCCAAGAAGAGAACCCCACACCTTCGGCCCTGGTTCAATCCTCATCTCTTCAATGATCTTGGCTGCTTCATCCAACCGATTGGCACGGCCAAGAAGGTCCACCATACAAGCATAATGCTCCACACTAGGATATATCCCATGTTCTTTAACCATAGATGCAAACAACATCTTCCCCTCCTCAACAAGCCCGGCATGACTACATGCTCCCAAAACACTAACAAATGATACGTGACTCGGTGAGACTCCATGGCAGACCATCTCTTTAAAAATTTGAATTGCCCTCTTTCCAAATCCGTGAATCCCATAACTTGAAATCAAGGAATTCCAGGAAACAACATCCCTCTTTTCCATCTGATAAAAAACCAGATGCCCCAATTCAAGCTTACCACATCTCCCATACATTGTCACAAGGGCACTAATCACTGGCAGGATTGAGTTAAGACCCCTTCTAAGGATATAGCCATGAATCAGCTTCCCTTGCTCCAAAGCAGCAAGAGCAGCACAAGCTTGAAGCACACTAACCATTGTCACTGAATTTGGAATAGAATCATGGGTCTCAAGAATCATTTCACGGAAAAGTTCCAAAGCTTCAAAGGGCCTCCCATTCTTCGCATAACATGCAATCATAGCACTCCATGAAACCACATTCCTCACTGGCATTGAATCAAACACACGACCAGCATACGAAACACACCCAAACCTTGCATACATGTCCACCAAAGTCGTCATAATATGAACAAGCGATTCATACCCATGTCGCAAAATATGCGCATGTATCTCCTTTCCCTTATGGAGAAGCGAAACCAAACACTCGGAAGCAACACAAGCCTTGAGCACATACGTGTACGTGAACCTATCAGACGGAATCCCAATCTGATTCATCTGGTGATACAAATCCAAGACCTCTTGGCCATAACCCGCCAACGTAAGCGCTCTAAAGAGCGCATTCCAAACATATATAGTTCTCTTATGAGTTGTATCAAACACCTTCCGTGCGTTGTCAATGGAGTCCAACTCAGAGTACATATTAATGAGTTTGGTGGCCAGGAAAGGGTCCTGATCGAACCCAGCATCGGCGAGATGGCGATGAACGTCAAGGCCATCGGAGAGGGAGTTCAGGCGGGAGCAAGAGAGGATAAGGAGCTCATAGGTCTGTTGGGTTGGGTCGGGCTCATGAGGGAGGACTTGAAGGGCTTGCTTGAGACTGCCTTGTTTGCATAAAGACTGAATTAACTGGTTGTAGTTAGCGTCTGTTTTGGTGGGGTTTGAAGGGTTTAAGGTGAGGGAGCAGATGGGTTGTCTTGAAGAAGTGCGAGTTGGGAAGTGGAAGTGAGTGGAGGCGGAAGATGATTGGAGATTGTGGGGCGTCAGAGTGTGAAGCGCCCACATCACATGAGAATTCTGCTTCTGAGGTAGGCTTTCTCGTTTCTAAATGTCCTCAAGTGCTACTCCTTGTTGATACCAAATCTAGTTCGCCAGACTGCTTCTGCTGGACCTTCTATAGCAAGCTTCGAGAGCTTTACGTAACTTGATAATTCTAATCATGTGAACATAATGGAAAGACTTATCCTATTGGGTTGAAGTAATTTAATTGAAACACTAAGCTTTTAGCATGCTTTTTTTTTTTTTTTTTAAGAGAAATGTTAGACCATCTATTATGGTATGTTTTTATGTGCTGACTTGACAAAGAATAAAAGAGAAATAGAGGGAGAATCGGTTACAAATTGTATTTTTTTTTTTATTTATTAAAAAAATAGCGTCAAGTCGGCACAGAAAAACACAAGAAGAACCACAGTAAATGCTCTAACATTTCTCTTTTTTTAATAACTTAAAGGACACATATACATTTAGAAGTTGGTTTATATGAGTTTCTTATAAATTGTAATTTGTGTCCATCTATTATTAGATATGTAAGACTCACATATCCAGTGAACTTTTTTTTTAAGAAAACATGTATATAAAAGGACGAGAGATAGATGAGAGATAAAAAATAGCATTTTTCATGGAAAAAAAAAATGCATCTCTAAAATATACAAGAAGTCCAAAAAGCATTTGACAAGCTAGATTTGATCGCCATAGGCAGCAAGGAAGACTACCAACATGTAAAATTAGGGACAGATAAACATTTAAAAGTGACACCATTGACATGTGTCCTTTAAGTATGTGAGAATTATATATATATTTTTTTATTAATGCTATTAAAAAAATCATGTTTTTCACGCACTAAGAAACACATATCATTTTTAGAAACCGATTTATTAGAAATTTTTATCATAAAATCATTGTAGCATAATAAAGAATAATAAAGGTTAATGTAGGAGGTATTTTAAGGGGGCTAGCTAAAATTTGGTTAACAAGTCATTTTGGCGGCCTTATTGTCAATGCTCTAATTAATGATTTTTAGATGATATATTTTTTTTTTGTTTTTTATTTGATAAAATGTTTTTACGTGACATAAACGTAAAAATAATTTTAAATATTTTATGAGTATTTTTTGTTTTTTTTTTATTGTTTGTTAATATTTTTATTATGAAATAAGAAAACAAAAAATTTAAGAAAAAAGTGTTATCAACTTATCACACAAGCGGTTTTGGCTCCACGTAATTAAAGTACCTGCCACTCTCTGCTGTTCATATCATATAATTAATTTTTTTTTTCCCTGAGTAATTAGTTATGTCTAATAATTATATTTTTTTTTCGAAATCATAATAATAATTCTATTTTTTTTTGAAATCATATAAACTAACTTTTAAAAGTGATATGTGTTATTTAAGCTATTAAAAAAGTATGTGAAAAATACATATAATTAAAAAAAAAAAAATAGACATATTTCTCAGAGGTAAGACACGCGTCATTATTAAAAATTAATTTGTAAAAAATTTATGTTCATAGTCCCGCGAGGGAAGAGAAGGGGCTCATGAGTTGTGAAAGGGGAGGAATTGCAATAGATTACCAAAACAACTAGAGAAGAAGAAGGGAAGGAAATAACAGAGAGGGCGCTTTTCAGGAGATAGTTGCAGTCTTGCAGAAGATAGCTAGTTTGCCCTCTGCTATTTTTTTATTTTATTTTATTTTTTATTTTTTATTTTATTTTTATGTTTTTGAATGAAAAAACTTTCTTCATTACTGAAAAAGCAGACCCCAAAAGGATTACAAAGAGCAAAAAGCCAAATACAAGATTCAGAGCATCGAAGGCAATTATAAAGCCTGTAGGCAAAACAACCATGCCCTCTGCTTGACTTATCACAACTTACAATTTACTGGAAAATATAATTCTCCATTCAACTTTTTGTAACTTACGGAATGCATCAATATTTATAGACTACCTCAGCAAACGTAAATAATATAAACACAATGGACTTGAACTCTGAAATAGAGTTAGACTTAAACTGGATCGAACTGAACAACAAATGAAAATACCTTAACAAATCTAAAACTACTACTACTATAGATATCTTCAGGAACTCTCGTTTGGTGCAGATTGAACCCTGTTTGAAGATGGAATTCTTGTGTCTGTATGATTTTTTTTTTTTTTTTTTTGACAATTGTTGCTCACTACGGATATATACCATTAGCGAGGTAGTATATATTCATTTGTATATTTATGACCATTGATTGTGTAGTTAACCGGAAGAACACTCTTGAGCGAGCTTAGAAGAGCACTTCCTCACACCCATTTTCATACTATTTTAGGTAGCTTTTAAAACAACAATCGGATTAAAATTCATGAAAGATCTATTATAAATTCTTTTAAAAGTCACCTAAAGGAATGTAAAAATAGGTATGAAGAATTGAAAGTATGTGTAGCATTATTTGTGGAGTAATAGTGTAACAACTTAAGGAAAAACAATAATCACATCTCCGCTATTACCTCAAAATAACTAGTCAATTTAAAATTTCTCTAAAATTCCTTATAAAGTCCAATTTCACCTAATAATTAAGTAATGTGAAACTTAGCAGTTAGCACCAATGAGTAACTTTATAAATTAAACCACCCATGCACTCTATGTTACAAATTGTATTTGAGTTAAATTAGTTTTTAGATGTAATAACTTAGTTGGATATGCAGTCGGGCTGTTGGCCCATTTCTTGTTCTGTTGTTGTTGTTGTTAGTTAGGCCTTACAAATTAGTTTGTCAATTGAGTTGTAAAATCTGTGCAAGAAGTATTGTTATCGTGTACACAACAATAATGAATAATATAGAATTGAAAAGAGAGAGTAAATAAAAATCGAGACACATATTTCGCGGTTCGACAATGAGTCTACGTCTACAGGAGTGTAGTTATTTCAATAATGATTTAAGGTTACAGTAGAACATATTTATAATAAAACCCTATTGTACGGACAGATATGAAAAACTTCAAAATACACTATACTGATATTATCGTATTATTCTCTATGCTCAAAAAAAATATTAGCCACTTGTTTCAATAAAAAGGCACTAAAGCGTATTGTAGAGGTCAATTCATTGGAAAAAAAATAGCAAAACCGATTCTCTTGGAAGTTGAGTAGCTGGAATAGAGTAATTTTCTCATTCTTTCCCTTTCATTTTGAAATCATATCTTCAGCTTGAAGTTTGGAAAATATGAAACCTGCGCATGAGCTGTTGGGGGCCATCACCCCATCTATATAATTTAATCAAACATTAAACAAATTAGGCCTCAATCCAGCATCTTAGGCGACAAGTACTAGTGACAATAACTAAAGGCCACCACTTCTGGAAATAATGAGCTTTTTAATCCTTTAGTCAATTGAATTTATTGTGATGGAAGCCGACCAGGAAACAGATCGAGCCACAGGCCAAGATTATGGTCTTCATGGGACCTCAACACACCATTACTAAAACGATAATACCTGTATCAATATGCAATACAAACTCTCAAAACTCAATTTCAAGCCCATTAATTTGAGTATCCAGTACTCTTGACTGACTCGGGATAAATTCAAAGAGAGGGAAAGCCGGCAACCCCATTGCTATCAAAATACTTCCACTCTTCCTTCCTCTTGTGCTGACTCTAATTTTCATATACAATTCTCAGTGTCTTCCCCCTGAGCCCACATTCATTTCTCCAAATACATTTGTTAGACGGTGGCTGGAAATTGAGCCACGGCCCAAAATTGTTTAGTCTTTAGTGGGACTTCACCCCCCTCGAAACTCTATAAATTTCATACCTCTTCAATTCTGTACTCTACAGGTTTCTCTTACTACAGATTCCTCCAATGAGAATTCCATTCTTTTCATGGCTCTTTTTGGTGCCCATGTGCACACGTTTCCTCAACTTCTGTGTCTTTGTGGTGTCTCGCCAATGTTTGGATAATCAACAGTCCTTGTTGCTCGAATTGAAGAACAACCTTATGTTTGCTTCTACTAAGTCCACAAAACTTGCTAAGTGGAACCAAAGTATCGATTGCTATTCTTGGGAAGGCGTAACTTGCAACGAGGGACGTGTTATTGGTCTTGACCTTACCTATGAATATATTTTTAATATTGGTAAACTTGACAATTCAAGCAGCCTCTTCGGTCTTCAACATCTTCAAAGCCTGAGTTTGGCTGATAGCATTTTCCAAAATTCTCAGATTCCATCAGAATTTGACAAGCTGGCGAATTTGAGTTATTTGAATCTATCAAAAGCAGGCTTTGCAGGGCAGATTCCAATTGTAATTTCAGGCCTGACAAGGTTGGTTACTCTTGATTTATCTACTAATTATTACTCTTCGCTGAAACTTGAGAATCCAAATTTAAATATGCTCCTTCATAACCTTTCGGAGCTTATGGAACTATATCTTGATGGTGTTTCAATATTAGCACAAGGTAATGAGTGGTATCAAGCTTTATCATCTTCATTGCCAAATTTAAGAGTGTTCAGCTTGTCATTTTGCAACCTTTCGAGTTCTTTTGATTCCTCCTTAAGGAATCTTCGGTCACTCTCAGTTATTCATTTGCATGGTAACAATTTTTCTGTTCCAGTTCCAAATTTTTTTTTCAAATTTCAAAAATTTGACATTCTTGAATTTCTTTCAATCTAGTTTTAGAGGAGAATTTCCGAAAAAGATCTTCCAAGTTCCAACGCTAGAAACACCTGACTTGTCATATAATGATATACTTGAGGTTTCTTTGCCAGAATTTTTCCCAAATGGATCTCTTCGAACCATGATGCTTAGATATACAAATGTTTTTGGGTCATTACCACCTTCTATCGGTAACCTTAAAATGTTGTCAACATTAGTTCTTCAGGGAAGCAATTTCATCGGATCAATTCCACACTCAATTGCGAGCCTCACGCAATTGGTCACTTTGGACATGTCATACAATAATTTCAGCGGATCAATTCCATACTCAATTGCGAGCCTCACACAATTAGTCTTTTTGGACATGTCACACAACAATTTCAATGTATCAATTCCAGACTCAATTGCGAGGCTCACACAATTGGTCTATTTGTACATGTCAGACAACAGTTTCAGTGGATCAATTCTAGACTCAATTGCGAGCCTCACACATTTGGCCTCTTTGGACTTGTTAGACAACACTTTTAGTGGATCAATTCTAGTTTTTAGCATGTGTAAGAATCTGACTCAAGTACAACTTTATAATAATCATTTGTTTGGTCACATTACTTCCACCCAGTGGGAAGAACTTTTGAATCTAGAATCTCTTTACTTGAGGGGCAATTCACTTAATGGAAATATTCCAATTTCTCTATATTCCCTTCCATCATTATGAGAGTTAGATCTTTCGCACAACCAATTTTCTGGTCAACTAATAGAATTTTTCAATGTTTCTTCTTTCGAGTTGAAAAAATTTCTTGATTTCTTGATAAACCAATCCAGTTTAACATATCTAGACATTTCATACAATCAAATTCATGGAGAGATCCCCATATCAATATGCAATGCTATAGAACTTGAAGTTCTAGATCTGTCTAATAATTCCTTCTTTGGCACAATTCCCCAATGCTCGATTGAGATGAGTGGTAAATCACTTAAGGTGTTGAATCTAAGGACAAACAACATCAATGGCACAATTCCTGAGGCATTTCCAAGTACTTGTGATTTACAAGTTTTAGCTCTCAATAAAAACCAACTAAAAGGGGGGTTACCGAAATCTTTGGCCTATTGCTCATGGTTGGAGGTCTTGGACATTGGGAACAATCGCATTGAGGACACCTTCCTATTTTACTTGAATAATACATCCACATTGAGGGTTCTTGTTCTACGATTTAACAAATTTTATGGGCCCATTACTCATCCAGAGCTTAATGCCACCTGGCCGATGCTTCAAATTATAGACATGGCTTCAAACAACTTTATTGGCAACCTTCCAATAATACTTCTTTCTACTTGGATGGCAATGATGAATCGTGCACATGAGGCCCAATCAGAGCCAAGTTGCCTCGAAACTTATGTGGCTAATTATTATTATCAAGATACGGTAACAGTCACCAACAAAGGTTTAGAGGTGGAGTTGGTGAAGATCTTAACCATCTTCATCACTATTGACTTTTCTTGCAACGGCCTTGACGGTCCTACCCTTGAAGAAATCGGAGAACTCAAAGCTCTATATATTCTCAACTTGTCGCATAATGCTTTCACGGGCCAAATTCCATCATCTTTGGGGAAATTGAGTAATATGGAGACACTAGTCTTATCAAGCAACAAGCTTTCTAGTAAGATTCATGTGCAACTTGCTCATGGTCTTATTTTCCTCTCAATTCTCAACCTTTTCTTCAATCATTTGGTGGGGCAAATTCCATTCATCAAGCAATTTGCCTCCACTAGAATCTATTCTCTTTCAAGTTTAATTCTATAGGAGCATCCCTAGATCAATATGCAATGCTACAATTCTCGAAGTTAATATATCTGTATAATAATTCCTTCAGTGGCACAATTCACCAATGCTTGATTGAGATGAGTCGTACACTTCGGGTGCTAAATCTAAGGACAAACAACCTCAATGACAAAATTCTCGATGCATTTCCAGATAATTGTGGTTTAAAAACTTCAGCTCTCAATAAAAACCAATAAAAACAAATTAAAAGGAGGGTTACAAAAATCTTTGGCCAATTGGATTGGGTTGGAGGTATTGGACATTGGCAACAACCACATCGATGGCACCTTCCCATTTTACTTGAAGAACACATCCTCGTTGAGGAAACTTGTTTTGCAATGAAACAAATTTTAATTTGTTAATCCTTAAACTAAAATTAAAATAAGTTGCCCATGGATGGGGTAACAAATTGGGGCTTCGACTACGGCGGCAACAAATCTTCCACAACCAAATCAGTTATCGTCCATCATCAAATCGTTATATACTCAAAGAGATAGTAACGAGAGAGAGAGAGAGAGAGAGAGTTGAACGAAATGATTGAGGGAAAAGGGGGGAAAAAAAAAAGGGAAAAAGAGAAGAGTCAGATGTCCTATTCGTCTATGAAACAATAAAAATTTAAATGATTATTATTTTTTAAAAAAAAAAATCCATTCGTGAACAGTGTAATGCCATATGCCTTTTGATTCTTGTTCTATTCTTTCATATTCCTTAATTTATCATTATGATTCTATGGCTATAAAAGGAAGTATTGAGTAGTATGTAAAACACACAATAATAGAGAAGAATCATACATAATTCTTGAAGAACTAATTTCATATATTACAATTTCTTTATCTTGTTTTGTTATTTTCTTGGGTTAAATACATTACACTCCCCTGTGATTTGCAAACTTTATTTTTTATCCCTTGAGTTTTAATTTTTATCATAGGTGGTACCTGTGGTATGGGAAAAGACAGAATGGTACATCCGTTTATTTTTTCGTCCAAAACTAACGTTTCGCCATGTCAACGTACATGTGTCGGCGTACATGTGCGATACTTGTTCCCAGGAACCATGTTAGCGCTGACGTGGCTATTAAATTTTATTTCTTTATTTATTTTTATTTTAAAGACTTAAAAAAAAAAAAAAAAATTCTGGGGGTGGCCGAAACACTCCCATGGCCCTTGGGGGTTGTTTGGCCACCCCCATTTTGGCTCTTAGGGGCGGGGGGGGGGGGGGGGGGGGGGGGGGGGGCGAAACCACCCCATTAGGCCTGGGGGTGGCCGAACCACCCCCGTGGCCCATGAGGGTGGTTTGGCCACCCCCAAGGGCCAAAGTGAGAAAAAAAAATAGGTTTTGGCCCTTGAGGGTAGTTCACGGAGGTGGTTCGGCCATCCCTAGAATTTTTATTTTTTAATTTTTTTATTTTTAAAAAGCCTTAAACTTAAAAAACACAATTTTTTTTTCCAATATATACCCCTGTGGTTTTACACATTTTACGATGTGCCCCCTGTGGTTTTAATAAGTACAAAAAATGGTACTTTGGTTTTGTAATTATATCACAAATGATACTTTGTACACAAACAATATTTGGTATATTTAGTATGCCTGTTTTGAACCAAAAGTAACTTGTATGCCTGTCGTGTATCAAAATAACAAGTTGACTGGAATTGAACCCTTCATTAAAAGACACACACACACACACAATTAGTCCTGTGCAACAATTGGAAACACAAAATAATCTGCGTGACCAATTGATATAACCAAAAAAATGACAAAATATTTGTTACTTAAACACAATTTTTTTTTCTCCAATATATACCCGTGTAGTTTTATACATTTCATGATGTGTCCCTTGTGATTTGAATAAGTATCAGAAATGGTACCTTGGTTTTATAAATATATCACACATGGTACTTTGAACACAATCAATACATTTTTATCTTCAAGGGGTAGCTCAATCAGTTGGGGATTACGTCTCATAAAGCAGAAGTCACTAATTTGAATCTCCTTTCCCCCTCTTGTGTGAACATATCAAAAAAAAAATATATATATTTTGTACTATATATATATTGAAATTGAATTGTTCTATTATTATTATTATTATTATTATTATTATTTTAAAAAATTGTTGGGGTGGCCGAGCCACCCCTTTGGGCCACATGGGGTGGGCGGCCACCTCCATTTGGTCCATAGGGGTGGTTCGGACACTCCCAAAGACTAAAACCTTATTTATTTATTTATTTTTCTCACTTTAGTCATTGAGGTTGGTCGAACCACCCCCATGGTCCACGGGGGTGGTTCGGCCATTAAACCTATAGGACTTAACTTTTCTCTCATTAACCCGTTAACTACGCCATATTCGTTGATAATCTGTACGTGGAAATTCACCTATATCTTACCGAAGTTTTGAAAGGTTAATAAGATATAAATAACAAGAACATATTCGTTGATAATCTGTACGTGGATGTGGAAAATTTCCAATGAAGTAATGTCACCATTTGGATCGATGTGGAAAATTTGCCAACGAATTGAAGTAATGCCCTTTCAAAAATGTTATTGTGACGTGAGAAAATGTGTTAAGGACTTTTTACTACCCATCCTTAACTGACGCAGAATAAATTCAAAGAAAGACAATAACAGCTTGTTTGGTAAGCACAATGAATATTCAATAAGGAAAATAGAAGAAAGTAGAACGTAATAGTTATTTATATTTTTTAGTTTAATAACATCATGTATGCTTTCATTGGAATTATACCAAAATTATTAAAATACTCAAAAGAATGTATATAAAATAATAATAATTTAAAAAAGAATAGAAATTTCCTACAACCTATAAATAAGATTGACATGTCCTAAATACACTTAGGCCTCTTGGACAAATAATCATTTTCAAAAAAAGTCCAATGTACAAATTGACATGTGTGACACTTAGACACATCAAACTATTATTTTATTGTAATTAAGCCATTTTACGTCATTCTTCTAAAAAAAATACCCCTATTTTCTTTTTTTTTTAAAAAAAAATTGATTAAATACTAAAATAGATTGGGAGTAGGTAATGTCATTGACTTCTCCCATGGCTAATAAACTGGGAGTAGGAAAGTCATTATGATTATAGCGATGGATCTCTCTACTCTGTAGGAATAAATTAAAGCCGTCATATTCGTTGATAATCTATCTTTACGTGGAAATTCAAGGACTTCACCCCCCTCGATCGACACACTATATATTTCATATCTCTTCAATTCTTTACTCTACGGGTTTCTCTTACTACAGCCTCCTCCAATGAAAATTCCCTCCTCTTCGTGGCTCTTTTTGGTGCCCATGTGCACACTTTTCCTCAACTTTTGTGTCTTTGTGGTGTCCGGCCAATGTTTGGGCAATCAGCAGTTCTTGTTGCTTGAATTGAAGAACAACCTGATATTCAATTCTACTATGTCCACTAAACTTGCTAAGTGGA
Organism: Alnus glutinosa; assembly: GCF_958979055.1. Classification (NCBI taxonomy): domain Eukaryota; kingdom Viridiplantae; phylum Streptophyta; class Magnoliopsida; order Fagales; family Betulaceae; genus Alnus; species Alnus glutinosa. The sequence goes on from NC_084894.1 coordinate 25,004,004, forward strand.
ACCAAAGTATCGATTGTTGTTTTTGGGAAGGCGTAACCTGCAACGAGGGACGTGTTGTTGGTCTTGACCTGACCAGTGAATCCATCTCAGGTGGACTTGAAAATTCCAGCAGTCTCTTCAATCTTCAGCATCTTCAGAGCCTGAATTTGGCTTTTAACAACTTCAACTATTCTCATATTCCATCAGAATTTGACAAGCTGGCGAATTTGAGTTATTTGAATCTATCAAATGCTGGCTTTGCAGGGCAGATTCCTATTGCAATTTCACGCCTCACCAGGTTGGTTACTCTTCATTTATCAAACGATTACATCTATCAGCATGTTGCTATTTCAGGCCTGACAAGGTTGAGTGATTTATCTGCTACTTACTACTCTCCGCTGAAACTTGAGAATCCTAATTTAAATGTGCTCATTCACAACCTTTCGAAGCTTATGGAACTTCATCTTGATGGTGTATCAATATCAGCACAAGGTAATGAGTGGTGTCAAGCTTTATCATCTTCACTGCCAAATTTAAGAGTGTTGAGCTTGTCAAATTGCAATCTTTCGGGCCCTTTTGATTCCTCCTTACGGAATCTTCAATCCCTCTCATTTATTCATTTGTCCCGTAACAATTTTTCTGCTCCAATTCCAAATTTTTTTGCAGATTTCAAAAATTTGACATCCTTAAATTTCTCTAATTCTTGTTTGAATGGAGAATTTCCGAAAAAGATCTTCCAGGTTCCAACGATACAAACGCTTGACTTGTCATATAACGAACTACTTGAAGTTTCTTTGCCAGAATTTTCTCCAAATGGATCTCTTCGAACCATGATGCTTACCTATACAAATTTTTCTGGGTCATTACCACCTTCTATCAGTAACGTTGAAATGTTGTCAACATTATATCTTGGGGGATGCAATTTCATGGGATCATTTCCAAACTCAATTGCGAGCCTCACACAATTGGTCTATTTGAACATGTCACACAACAGTTTCAGTGGATCAATTCCAGACTCAATTGCGAGCCTCACACAATTGGTCTATTTGAACATGTCATACAACAGTTTCAGTGGATCAATTCCAGACTCAATTGCGAGCCTCACCCAATTAGTCTATTTGGACTTGTCAAACAACAATTTCAGTGGATCAATTCCAGACTCTATTGCGAGCCTCACCCAATTAGTCTATTTGGACCTGTCAAACAACAATTTCAGTGGATCAATTACAGACTCTATTGCGAGCCCCACACAATTGGTTTATTTGTTAATGTCACACAACAGTTTCAATGGATCAATTCCAGACTCAATTGCGAACCTCACACAAGTGGTCTATTTGGACCTGTCAAACAACAATTTCGATGGATCAATTCCAAACTCAATTGTGAGCCTCACACAATTGGTTGCTGTGGACATGTCACACAACAGTTTCAGTGGATCAATTCTAGACTCAATTGCGAGCCTCACAAAATTGGTCTATTTGAACATGTCACATAACAATTTTAGTGGATCAATTCTAGACTCAATTGTGAGCCACACCCATTTGGTCTATTTGGACATGTCCAACAACAATTTCACCGGATCAATTCCAAACTCAATTGCGAGCCTAACAAAATTGGTTTGTTTGTACCTGTCACACAATAGTTTCAGTGGATCAATTCCAGACTCAATTGCGAGCCTCACACAATTGGTTGCTGTGGACATGTCACACAATAGTTTCAGTGGATCAATTCCAGACTCAATTGCGAGCCTCACACAATTGGTTGCTGTGGACATGTCACACAATAGTTTCAGTGGATCAATTCCAGACTCAATTGCGAGCCTCACACAATTGGTTGCTGTGGACATGTCACACAATAGTTTCAGTGGATCAATTCTAGACTCAATTGCGAGCCTCACACAATTGGTCTATTTGAACATTTCACACAACAGTTTCAGTGGATCAATTCCAGACTCAATTGCAAGCCACACACATTTGTTCTATTTGGACATGTCAAACAACAATTTCACCGGATCAATTCCACACTCAATTGCGAGCCTCACACAATTGGTCTATTTGTACATGTCAGACAACAATTTCAACGGATCAATTCCAGACTCAATTACGAGCCTCACACAATTTGTCTGTTTGGACCTGTCAAACAACAAATTCAGTGGATCAATTCCATACTCAATTGCGAGCCTCACACAATTAAGTTTAAGATATCTAGACCTTTCAGACAATCAAATTCATGGAGAGATCCCCATATCAATATGCAATGCTATAAAACTTGAAGTTCTAGATCTGTCTAATAATTCATTCTTTGGCACAATTCCCCAATGCTTGATTGAGATGAGTGGCAAAGCACTTAGGGTCCTAAATCTAAGAACAAACAACCTCAATGGCACAATTCCTGATGCATTTCCACATAGTTGTGGTTTACAAGTTTTAGCTCTCAATAAAAACCAATTAGATGGAGGGTTGCCAAAATCTTTGGCAAATTGCATTGTGTTAGAGGTCTTGGACATTGGGAACAACCATATTGAGGACACCTTCCCATTTTACTTGAAGACCACATCCATGTTGAGGATTCTTGTTCTGCGATCTAACAAATTTTACGGGCGCATTACTCATCCAGAGCCTAATGCCACCTGGCCGATGCTTCAAATTATTGACGTGGCTTCAAACAATTTTATTGGTGACCTTCCAATAATACTTCTTTCTACTTGGATGACAATGGTGGATCGTGCACATGAGGCCCAATCAGAGCCCAGCTACCTCCGAACTAATTTCAATAGTTATTATTATCAAGATACGGTAACAGTTACTAGCAAAGGTTTAGAGGTGGAGTTGGTGAAGATCCTAACCATCTACACCACTATTGACTTTTCTTGCAATGGCTTTGACGGTCCTATCCCTGAAGATATCAAAGAACTCAAAGCGTTATATGTTCTCAACTTGTCATATAATGCTTTCACGGGCCAAATTCCACCATCTTTGGGGAAATTGAGTAATTTGGAGTCACTAGACCTGTCAAGCAACGAGCTTTCTGGTGAGATTCCTGTGCAACTTGCCAATGGTCTTATTTTCCTTTCAGTTCTCAACCTTTCCTTCAATCAATTGGTGGGGCAAATTCCATTGATTAAACAATTTGCTACATTTCCGGAAACTTCCTTCGAAGGGAACGAGAGATTATGTGGCTTCCCTTTGAAATCACAATGCATATATGGGAAGCCACAGTTGTCACCTCCAACACATGAAGAAAAGCATTGGAATTCTGGTGGTGCGATTAAGTGGAATTACGTAAGTGTTGAATTAGGATTTATTTTTGGCATTGGAATCATCATTGGGCCTCTTATGTTCTGGAAGAAATGGAGGATTTGTTATTACAAACATGTTGATGACATTCTTTTCAAGATCCTCCCCAGATTGTATATTGGAATAGAAAACTATCAAAGACGCAGATATAGAAATCAGAGGCGGAGGCACTAGTCAAAGTTATGAGGGGCCATGCCTTCAGGTTTGTCATGAGCAACTCTTGTCGTTTTGGTTAATTTCACTACTAAGCAAAATAATAAAATGGATCCATGTAATTGGATGCAAGTATTGTGTTTAAGGTATGATATTTGTAATTGGCAAATTATATATATTAGTGAAGTACTTGTTTGATATTAGTTTTCTGGGCTACTTAATTATCATGTCACGTGGAGCAAAAATTGGGCATGCTATCACATTTGCGTCGGTCAACATATGAATTGCGTTGTTTGAGAGCTGAAGTTTGTAAACTATTGGGAGTGTTTAGATACCAACGTTGTTTGGTCGTTAGTTTGAGGATTTTTTTTTTTTTTTCTAAGTCTCAGGTATGTTGGTTCATTAATTAGTTTAATTGTTTGTTTTTTTTCTTCACCGATTCTTCCAGTTTCGCATGAAACATTTGCTGTGGATTCTAATCTTATCAAACAAACTCACACACATTCGACAAAACAGTGGAAAAAAAAAAAACCAAAAAAAATAAAAAGCATGTGTGTTAGGGCCCAAGAAGAAATTGAAGCGAACAAGAAAAATATAATTTCTCAAGACCATGGGATCAAATTAGCGATGGCTCTAGCCTATAGCTTATATCTACATGTTAAAATTTTATAGGCTACATCTTTCCTTTAATATTTGATTTTAGTTTATTTTTCGGTTTAATTGCTGCTCTTCTTGCGGAGTCGTTCTGGTTGAGGTGTTGTTGCATTATAGATTCAGCTTGAGCATAATGGCCACATTGGCCAGAGGTAATCCTCAAACCGCTTTATTTTTCAATTGCATATCATATCATATATATATATATAAAAGCCGAGTTCTTCCTAGAATGACATAGAATGGTGACACGTGGCATGAGCCCATACTTTTTAATGATTAAACCGGTCCTTTAAGTACTGAACCAGTCTTTTAAATAAAATTGAACCGGTTTATTTAATATATCTCTCTCTCTCTCTCTCTCTCTCTCACACACACACACACACACACACACAATTAATGATACAATTAAAGGTGTTTCTTTAATATTTTATATTTTTGGTTAAAATCTAAATATGTTTCCATTTTGTTTGTGAAATTTTTGGTTGAACAATTCTTCATTTGAATGTTTATTACAATTTTTTTTTTCCTCTATTCATTTGCTTTTTTGAATGTTCAGAATTATATATAATTGAAATATAATAGGTATCACATCGACAATAAAAATTCCTGCTAATTTTCTATTTTATGCTTTAATAATCAAAATCATGGTTTTCTTCTTTCTATTTTTCTTTTTCATACTTATTTTAATTCTAAACTACATATATGGGAACACAGATTTTAACATGTTTTAATTTATATGAATTAAACTAAAAATAAGGGTCTTATGTTTTAATTTGTTTGAATGTTTTGTGGGATATTTGTTTTTCTTTTATGTGATTTACACAATTTTGTCTTATTTTTTTGGAAATGTTATTCTGCTTTTGAAAGCCAAAAAATGCAAAATTTTATTTGATTATTGTGCACAAAAGGAATAGAAATGCTTTTAAAACACTAAAGAGTTAATTAAGCATTAAATTTGAAATGCTTTTTTTTTTTTTTAATGTTCAAAATTATATGGATTTTATTTTTATTGAAACATAATATGTACGTATCACACTAACAATATCATAGATTCATACTATTAATCCTATTATTAATGCTTTGATAATCAAAATCCAGATTTTTCTCTTGCTATTTTTTTTTTTACACCTATTTTCATTTTAAACTACACATATGAGAATATTTTAAATGTCTTAATTTATATGGACTAAAACTAAAATTATGGTTCTTTTGATAGTAAAATTTTATGTGAATGTTCTTTGTGTAATAGAGAATTATGACACGTGGTGTGAACCTATAATTTTTAAACACTGAACCGGTTTTTTAAGTAAAAAAAACCAGTGAATTTTAAAGGTTGAATTAGTTTTGTCATAATTTTAATAAATTTATTGTGTTTTAATAAATGTATTTCCTCACCAGAATTTCGGTGAGACTGCTTTGACAATCAATTAAAACCAGAATTTCTGACTTTGCCACCTCGCCCTAAAAAGTAATTGGCTGCAAAATGACAAGTCACAAAGCTCCTTCTGAAGACAATATTTTCGGTCTATAACTCAAACCTTCAAGACAGAGAGGAAGAGATACTAGATTAGATTTTCAACTTAATTAGTTTGAAGGAGTTTATCCAGCCCTTCCATCTTCACAGTGCTTTGTTCAAATGAACTTTGACTTTTTGTCTCCTGGCTTAAGAATTTGAAAAGAACACATGAGCTTTCATCAACACTCATCATTCCACCAGCATCATCAAATGCCAACACCTTTGGCGACATTCTTTTCAAGATTTTCCCCAGATTGTATCTTGGTATAGAATCCTATCAAAGGCGGAGGCACTAGTCAAAATTATGAGCAGCAATGCCTTCAGGTTTGTCATGATCGATCAACTGTTGTCGTTTTGGTTTCACTATTAAGCAAAATAAAAATAAAGAATGGATGCAAGTATTGTATTTGTAATTGGCAAACTATAATAATTAGTGAAGTACTTGTTTGATATTATTACTGATGGACATACGAATTACACGGCCATCCCTTTGACAGCTAAAGTTCGTAAACCGTTGGGAATGTTTGGATACCAACATTGTTTTATCATGAGATGAGGAATTTATTTGAAACTAATTATAAAATATTAGATTAATTAATTATATGAAATACACGGCAGTAATTTCCATTCGTTTATACAAGCAAGCATTGGTCAATCCCTTGCCAGTTGCCTCCACTAGATTTCTTTTCTCTTTCAAGTAATAATATCTATAGGAGCATCCCTAGATCAATATGCAATGCTACAGTTCTTGAAGTTAATATATCTGTCAAATAATTACTTTAGTGGCACAATTCACCGATGCTTGATTGAGATGAGTCGTACACTCGGGGTGCTGAATCTAAGGACAAACAATCTCAATGACAAAATTTTCGATGCATTTCTAGATAATTGCGGTTTACAAACTTTATCTCTCAATAAAATCCAACTAGAAGAGGGTTACCAAAATCTTTGGCCAATTGCATTGGGTTGGAGGTCTTGGACATCGGGAACAACCACATCGAGGACACCTTCCAATTTTACTCGAAGAGCACATCCTTGTTGAGAATTCTTGTTTTGCGACCAAACCACTTTTAATTTGATAATCCCCAAACTAAAATTAAAATAAGTTGCCCATGGATGGGGTAACAAATGGGGGCTTCGAATACGGCGGCAACAAATTTCCCACAACATAATCAGTCATCGCCCTTCATCAAATCTCCTACAACAAAATACCACGATTTCTGAATCAAAACATAGAAGAGAGAGACCAGAGAGATAGTACTGATCGGTCCCTTTTGTCATGTACTCAATATACTCAAAGAGAGAGAGAGAGAGAGAGAGACAGAGAGACAGAGAGACAGAGACAGAGACAGAGAGAGAGAGAGCTGAAAGAAAAAATAGAGGGAAAAGGGAAATCCATTAGAAGAGAGCTAGTTTGCCTCTGCTTGACTTTGTTGGTAATTCGGTTTCTTTAAACATTTAGGTGCTCTAGGAAATCTTTTATTTTCATTAGAGTTTTATCTGCATATTGAAAACCTCTCTCTCTATGTAGAAGCATGATTTCTTGAAAACATTTCCGTAAACATTTTCCATATATTAATTTCCTAGCCATCGGGTTTCTCTCTCACTCAAGAAATCCTTTTATTTGGAAATTTAATCAATAAGTTAAAGGGCTTAAACCCAATTATTGATTAAACTGAATAACAAATTGGTATTAAAGCTCTTTCCTTGGAGATGCAAGCTGCAAAATAAGGCTACGGATTATAATTTTCAAGATGGTAGAGGAGCAAGATTCCAGCACCTGGAGGAACACGTTGGCCGATCCAAGTATCAAGAATTCAAGCAATACCCAGAACCCAGAATGGACGGATTCCACCGCGCAGAACCCAGGATGGAAGGATTTCACCGTCATCATTCCGGAATTGGTGCGGGTCATCAGCGGGGAGAGTTCTTGCCAAGAAGATTCCAGTTTCAAGAAGATCGACCAGGAGGGTTCGGTATCAAGAAGATTGGAATGCTGGTAGATCCAAGTACAGAGAAGACAGAAATGTTGGTGGGTTCAGGCACCAAGATGACAGAAATGCTGCTTGATTCTAGTATCAAGAAGACCGCGATATTGAAGCTCCTTTACTATATAATCAAGAGCCTAGACATGGGGATTCTAGATTCGGTAATGTACAGCAGCTTAGAGATTTTTTTCCAAGAAGGCAGTTCCATACAGATAATAATGGTGGTGGCTGGGAGCAAAGTTTTCATTCACAAAGGCCGTATCCTGCAGAGGTCAACAACAGATTTCACAATCATAAAGATGTCCACGAAGACTTTACAAGGGTGAACCAGTTTTCAGAGAATTTTGGAGAAGCGATGAAATTTTTTGCTGAAGAACAGATGAAAGCAATTGCTGAGGAACGCCAGCGAACGGAGGAATTGCGTGAGCAAGAATACCGACAGATGATTTGCGCCTTCGACAATATAATTAAGATTTGTCAAGAAATCAAACAAGAGGAAGCAATTGAAGAGTTAGAGGTAGAACAAGCAGCAGCAAACAAGAAGGATGATGAAAATTTAGATTTTTTCACTAAGATAAGTCACGATCTTCCAGAAGCCAACTTTGGTCTTCAAGAATCCAGTGTTTTTTGTGGGACACCAACTGCTCGATGAAATTACTCAACAAAGTCAAATGGAGTTCAGTAGCTCAGAATCTATCGTCGTGAAGAATTTCCAAGATACAGAAAGCAAAGCTTGGGCAGTGAGCATCGGACAAGCTGTTAAACAAGACACCGAAGTTCCGAAGTTACATCATAACTCGATTTTGGTGATCATATTAAATAAGAGCAAGAAGGCATATCCAGTAGAGCCGTCGTGTTGGAGGCTGGAAAATGGTGTGTGTGACATTTTTGCTGTTCTAAGGAGAAATTTTGCAGTTTGGAAACTACTCCCGCAGATTGTGTTTGGCTTGTGGCACCGATGGCGTTGGAAGGTTAGCCGCAAATTGGATGAGCATATAAGTCAGCTTCTTGGGGAAGAGTATTGGATATTGTGTTTCTTTTCGATCCGCTTTTTCTTTTTCTTTTTTTTTCTTTTTTTGGGGTATTGAAGATGGACAATGACACAGCTGATAACTAAAATTTTTCTTTTCAATCCGCTTTTTCATTTTTTTTCATTTTCAATCCGAATGATATAAGATAGACATTCGGAAGCACGAAAATCAGTTTGCACAAATGGGCTCTTTCTTTCTTTACACCGTACCTTGTGGGCAAGGTGCCTTTGAAGAGGTGAGTAATGTCACATGCCTATGTGTAGGGGGTTTACCTGGCATTGGCATAGGCATAAGTAGTTATGGGCTGCTGAATTGGTTAAGGGCCGCGATAGTGGGCTGTTTAAGTGAGCTGTTATTCAGTTTAGTAGTTGGGCTGAATTGTCTATAAATAGCTCAAAGTCTCTGTAACTGTTTATTGAAGAAGAATTGTTGTTTTAGTTCCTAGTTTAGTTTAGTTTGGTTGATAATTGGGAGGATGATCTTCTTCGAATTAGATCAATTTAGTTTGTAAACAAATCATTTCTTCAACATCAATGTAATTCAGTGTTTCTGTTGAATTTCATTGTTAATTCTTTTACAAGTTTTATCAAGAAAATACCTTAGAATTTACATGTGTGTAACAGCCATTCATTGCAATTGAATGGTTAGATTATCGTTTAAACAAGACTCTTTTAGTTTGTAAATTTATCTATCGTTTAAGAATAATGACTTTTGAAAACGAATGATTCTGGTGTCACACCAAGAGATGAAAATATCTTAATAAATCTAAAACTACTACTACTACTATAGATCAATATCTTAAGGAACTCTAGTTTGGTGCAGATTGAACTCTTTTTGTAGATAGAATTCTTGTGTCTGTATGAATCTTTTTTCACAATTATTGCCCACTACAGATATATTCTACTAGCAAGGTAGTATCCAGTTGTATATTTATGACCATTGATTGTGTAGTTGATAGGAAGAGCACCATTGAGTGAGCTCAGAAGCGCACTTCCTCAAACTCATTTTCATACAATTTTAGGTAGTTTTTAAAATCACAATTAAATTAAAATTCAATAAAAATTTATCACAAATTCAATTGTGGTTTTAAAAGCAACTTAAAGGAGTTTAGAAATAGGTTTAGAGAAATGAGAGTATGTGTAGCATTACTTGTGGAGTAATAGTGTAATGACCCAAGGAAAAGCGCTAGCTACATATACCATATTATCCCAAAATGGATTAATTTGGAGCTTCTCTAATTTTTTTTATAAAGCCCAGTTTCACCTAGTAACTAAGCAATGTGAGACTTAACAGTTAGCACCAATGAGTAACTTTATAAACCACCCACTCTATGTTACAAATAATATTTAAGTTTAAATTAGTTTTAAGATGTAACAACTTAGTTGGATATATGCTAGCTACATATGCACTATTACTCCAAAATGAATCAATTCGGAGCTTCTCTAAATTTTTTTATAAAGTCCAGTTTCACCTATTAATTAAGCAATGTGAAACTTAACAGTTAGCACCAATGAGTAACTTTATAAACCCCCCACTCTATGTTACAAATAATATTTGAGTTAAATTAGTTTTAAGATGTAATAACTTAGTTGGATATACAGCTGGGTTATTGGCCCATTTCTTGCATTGTTGTTGTAGTTAGTTAGGCCTTAAAATCTGCATAAGAAGTGTTGTTATTGTGCACAACAATGATAAATGATATGAAATCGAAAAGAGAGAGAAAGAGAAATTCAAGACACAGATTTACGTGAATCAGCAATGTGACTGCATCCACAAGAGTGCGGCTATTTCAATAATAATATAGGGATACAGTATAACATATTGTATGGACAGATATAAAAAAAAACCCCAAAATACCTTGTACCCTACTATACATACATATATAGAAAACTCCAAAATACACTATACTGATACTCTCGTATTACTCTTTATGCCCAAGAGAATATGAGCCATTTGTTCCAACAAGAAGGCACTAAAGCGTATTGTAAAGGCCAAATCATTGGAAGAAAATAACAAAACCTATTTTCTTGGAAGTTGAGTTGCTGGAATAGAGTCAATTTCTCATTCTTTCCCTCTCATATTCTTTCCTTACAAACCATATCTTCAACTTGAAGTTTGGAAAATATGAAACCTGTGCATGAGCTGTTGAGGGCCATCACCCCATTTATATAATTTAGGGTTAAATACCTCTTTGGCTTTTATGGTTTAAAAACTTTATTTTTTGTTCTTTCAGTTTTCATTTTTTTTATACGTGGTACATATGCTATGCGAAAAGACGGAGATAGTACCTTCGTCAAATTTTCCATCCAAAACTGATTGATTTCCACGTCAGCGACACGTGGCACCATTAAAATCGTGACACATGGCCCCATATTTATTTATTTTTAATATTTTCAAACTTTTTTTTTTTAAAAAAAAAAATGTAGGGGTGGCTCACTGGCCACCCCCATTTTGGCCAATGGAGTGGCCCAAGGCAAGTTTTGGGGGTGGCCGAACAACGCCCATGGCCCTTGGGGGTGATTCGGCCACCCCTAGACTCTCGTGGCCCATGGGGATGGTTCGGCCATCCCCATTGGCTAAAACCTATTTTATTTTTTTGTCTTTGGCCCATGGTGGTGGCCGAACCACCCCCATGGGCCACGGGGGTGGTTTGGCCACCCCCAGGGCCAAAGTGAAAATTGACAAAGAAGAAGAAGAAGAAGAAGAAGAAGAAAAAAAAAAAAAAAAAGTTGTGGCCCATGAAAGTGGTTCGGCCACGCCCAAGTGGCCCTGAGCCATCCCTAAAAAAAATATATGAAAAAAATTGTGTAGCACGTGTCGCAATTCCAATGGTGTCATATATCGATAACGTGAAAATCTATCAGTTTTGGACGAAAAAATTGACAGAGGTACCATCTCCGTATTTACGCATAGCACAGGTACCACGTATGAAAAAAATGAAAACTAAAAATGCAAAAAATAAAATTTTTAAACTACAGAGCTATAATTTAATCAAACGTTAATCAAATTAGGCCTCAATCCACCATCTTAGGCGACAAATACTCGTGACAATAACTGACGGCCACCACTTCTGGAAACAATGAGCTTTTTAATCCTTTAGTCAATTGATTTTATTGTGATAGAGATTAGAAGCCGACCAGGAAACAGAGCCACATGCCAAGATTATGGTCTTCGTGGGACTCTACCTATAACCTACCTCATCACACCATTACTAAAACAATAATACCTGTATCAATTTGTGTGTTGGCTCTCATTTTCATATACAATTCTCAGAGTCTTCCCCCTAACCCCACATTCATTAATTTCTGTGTTGACTCTCATTTTCATATACAATTTTCAAAGTCCTCCCCATAAGCCCACATTCATTTCCACATTCATTTCTGTGTTGACTCTCATTTTCATATACAATTCTCAGAGTCTTCCCCCTAAGCCCACCTAGCCCACATTCATTTATGTGTTGACTCTCATTTTCATATACAATTCTCAGTCTTCCCCCTAAGCCCACATTCATTTCTCCAAATACATTTGTTAGACGGTGGCTGGAAACTTAACCACGACCCAAAATTATTAAGTCTTTAGTGGGACTTGTGGGACTTCACCCCCCTCGACACACTATAAATTTCATATCTCTTCAAAATTTGTAGGATCTATATGTGGATCCTACAAATTAAATGGCCGGTTAATTTTATTTTATTTTATTTTTTTAAAAAAAGAAAAAAGAGATATACATGATATGTACAAAGGATATATGTGTATCAGGTCTCTTATACTTATGCTTTTGAGGTCCATTTTGATGCATTGAGGGTGCTTTCTGTTGTGCAAAACCACTCCTGTTTCAGTAATTTTGAGCACCCTTTCGACACATTTGGTCGATTAATTTATCAATTTTTGCGTTTGTGTATGAACAAAGCTTTCCTCACTCTTGATTTCATCTCCCCGGGCAAGTTTAGATGTTGTACTTTTAGTTTGTTTTGGAAGATCAACTGGTCATCGATCGGTGCCTTCATGCGTATAAGATATATCTGATCTTAGTATTTTTTTTATTTATTAAAAATTTGATTATCTTTCCAATATGGGTTCTTTGTATGGAGCTTAATGTTAGAGAATATATTGATAGTACCGTATATTACGGTACTCTCCATATATTGGAGGATTTAATTTAATCCTCATTAATTGTAATTGATTATAATCAAATCAAATTTGAATACATTTAATTCTGATATGATTATATTCTCTCTACATACCATTTTGTATTCTCTCTATATCTCTAAAAATAGGGATCATTTATATTGTAAATTAATCAAGCAATAAGAGCAACAATGTAGCCTTTTAGCTTTACTATGTAGATATAGGTCATAGACCGAACCACGTAAAATCTCCCGTCTCTCTTATTTTATTATTCAGCATTTTAATTCTTTTAGGTTTCAGATTTCTTTCACTTAATGCCTTAATGCAATAGTGAATATATGGTTTCAGAGCTTTTTTAAATGTTTCTATTTTAGATTTCTGAAAGACATCCCATGAATCAAGTCTTGATAGGATTCACACCACAGTATCGTGTCTTTCCTTAACAAATGCAACCTTTGATGCGGTGTAAGGAAATTAGCAAAAACACAAGAAATATTATAATAAAATTTGGGAGTACTTTCACGACCAATAAAAACCGGAAAGTTGAAAAAGACAAACAAAAGAGAAGAGAAAGAAGGAATTTGCATGTTACTATGATACTAAAGTTCGCATTAAGCAAGAAATGCTTCGGTTGGAACCAGTGAGAGTCAGTACGTAGAAAAAAGACTTATGATGATAGATACAAGTGGTACCGTATGTCTCAAATGGAACAAGAATATTATCCTACACAAAAATGGAAATCCTTGATCAGTGTCGAAGTAAAAGTACTGAGTGTATTTTGAGCTGCAATATTATCTTTAATTTCATCATGTCTCAACACATTGATTAAACTGCTTTATCTTTAATTCTTTGATAATCTATTTTTACGTGGAAATTCAAGGACCTGAACAATTTGGATCCATATGGAAATTTTGCCAATGAAGCAAAATGTCCTTTCAAAAGACTCGGGGTCTTCCACTCTTCCTCCCTCCAGTCCTGTGTTGACTCTCTTTTTCATATACATTTCTCAGAGTCTTCCCCCAAGGCCACATTCATTTCTCCAAATTAATTTGTTAGACGGTGGCTGGAAAAATGCTTCGGTTGGCCCAAAATTGTTAAGTCTTTTGTGGGAGTACTTCACCCCACTCGATCGACACGTACACTATATATTTCATATCCCTTCAATTCCTTACTCTACGGGTTTCTCTTTGCTACATCCTACAATGAGAATTCCATTCTTTTCATGGCTCTTTTTGCTGCCCATCTGCACACTTTTCCTCAACTTCGGTGTCTTTGTGGTGTCTCACCAATGTTTGGGCAATCAGCGGTTCTTGTTGCTCGAATTGAAGAACAACCTGAAATTCAATTCTACTATGTCCACTAAACTTGCTAAGTGGGACCAAAGTATCGATTGCTGTTCTTGGGAAGGCATAACTTGCAACGAGGGACATGTTATTGGTCTTGACTTGACCAACGAATCCATCTCAGGTGGACTTGACAATTCAAGCAGCCTCTTCAGTCTTCAGCATCTCCAGAGCCTGAGTTTGGCTTTTAACGACTTCAACAATTCTCAGATTCCATCAGAGTTTGAAAGGCTGGCGAATATGAGTTATTTGAATCTATCAAACGCTCACTTTGCCGGGCAGATTCCTATTGCGATTTCACGCCTGACAAGGTTGGTTACTCTTGATTTATCTACTACTACTTATTACTCTCTGCTGAAACTTGAGAATCCAAATTTAAATGTGCTCCTTCACAACCTTTCGAAGCTTGTGGAACTTTATCTTGATGGTGTATCAATATCAGCACAAGGTTATGAGTGGTGTCAAGCTTTATCATCTTCACTGCCAAATTTAAGAGTGTTGAGCTTGTCATATTGCAATCTTTCAGGCCCTTTTGATTCCTCCTTACGGAATCTTCAATCCCTCTCATTTATTCGTTTGTCCCGTAACAATTTTTCTGCTCCAGTTCCAGAATTTTTTGCAAATTTCAAAAATTTGACATCCTTATATTTTGCTGGTTCTGGTTTGAATGGAGAATTTCCGAAAAAGATCTTCCAGGTTCCAACGCTACAAACACTTGTCTTGTCATATAACGAACTACTTGAAGTTTCTTTGCCAGAATTTTATCCAAATGGATCTCTTCGAACCATGATGCTTGAATATACAAATGCTTCTGGTTCATTACCACCTTCTATCGGTAACCTTAAAATGTTGTCAACAGTATATCTTAGGGGATGCAATTTCATCGGATCAATTCCAGACTCAAAAATTGCAAACCTCACACAATTGGTCTTTTTGGACCTGTCATACAACAAATTCAGTGGATCAATTCCAGACTCAATTGCGAGCCTCACACAATTGGTCTTTTTGGACCTGTCAGAGAACAATTTTAGTGGATCAATTCCAGACTCAATTGCGAGCCTCACACAATTGGTCTTTTTGGACCTGTTAGAGAACAATTTTAGTGGATCAATTCCAGACTCAATTGCGAGCCTCACAAAATTGCAATATTTGATCCTGTCATACAACAATTTCAGTGGATCAATTCCAGACTCAACATTTGCGAGCCTCACACAATTGGTCTCTTTGGACCTGTCAGAGAACAATTTTAGTGGATCAATTCCAAACTCAATTGCGAGCCTCACAAAATTGCAAGATTTGTTCCTGTCATACAACAATTTCAGTGGATCAATTCCAATTTTCAGCATGTGCAAGAATCTGAGGGAAGTACGGCTCAATAATAATCATTTGTCTGGTCAAATTACTTCCACTCAGTGGGAAGAACTTTTGAATCTATATTCTCTTAACTTGATGGGCAATTCACTTAATGGAAATATTCCAGTTTCTCTATTTTCCCTTCCAACATTGCACAAGTTAGATCTTTCGCACAACCAATTTTCTGGTCAGCTAAAAGAATTTTCGAATGTTTCTTCTTACCAGTTGAAAGAAATTCCTGATTTCTTGAGAAAACAATCAAGTTTAAGATATCTAGACCTTTCATACAATCAAATTCATGGAGAGATCCCCATATCAATATGCAATGCTATAGAACTTGAAGTTCTAGATCTGTCTAATAATTCCTACTTTGGCACAATTCCCCAATGCTTGATTGAGCTGAGTGGCAAAGCACTTGTGGTGCTGAATCTAAGGACAAACAACTTTAATGGCACAATTCCCGATGCATTTCCACATAATTGTCGTTTACAAACTTTAGCTCTCAATAAAAACCAACTAAAAGGAGGGTTACCAAAATCTTTGTCAAATTGCATTGGGTTAGAGGTCTTGGACATCGGGAACAACCACATCAAGGGTACCTTCCCATTTTACTTGAAGAACACATCTAAGTTGAGGATTCTTGTTCTGCGATCTAACAAATTTTACGGGCCCATTACTCATCCAAAGCCTAATGCCACCTGGCCGATGCTTCAAATTATTGACGTGGCTTCAAACAATTTTATTGGTAACCTTCCAATAATACTTCTTTCTACTTGGATGGCAATGGTGGATCGTGCACATGAGACCGAATCAATGCCCAGTGACCTCCGAACTAATGTGAATAGTTATTATCATCAAGAAACGGTAACAGTTACCATCAAAGGTTTAGAGATGGAGCTGGTGAAGATCCTAACCATCTTCACCACTATTGACTTTTCTTGCAATGGCTTTGACGGTCCTATCCCTGAAGAAATCGGAGAACTCAAAGCACTATATATTCTCAACTTGTCTCATAATGCTTTCACGGGCCAAATTCCATCATCTTTAGGAAATTTGAGTAAACTGGAGTCACTGGACCTATCAAGCAACGAGCTTTCTGGTAAGATTCCTGTGCAACTTGCCGATGGTCTTATTTTTCTCTCAGTTCTCAACCTTTCCTTCAATCATTTGGTGGGGCAAATTCCATCGAATAAACAATTTGCTACTTTTTCGGAAACTTCCTTCAAAGGGAACGAGGGATTATGTGGCTTCCCTTTAAAATCACAATGCACATATGAGAAGCCACGGTTGCCACCTCCAACACATGAAGATAAACATTGGAATTCTGGGATTGAAATTGAGTGGAATTACATAAGTGCTGAATTGGGATTATTTTTGGCATTGGAATCGTCATTGGGCCTCTTATGTTTTGGAAGAGATGGAGGATATGTTATTACAAACATGTTGACGACATTCTTTTCAAGAGCTTCCCCAAATTGTATCTTAAAATAGAATACTATCAAAGATGCAGATACAGAAATCAAAGGCTGAGGCACTAGTCAAAGTTATGAGGAGCAATGTCTTCAGGTTTGTCATGATCAACTCTTGTCATTTTGGTTAATTTCACTATTAAGCAAAATAAAAAATAAATGGATCCATGTAATTGGATGCAAGTATTGTGTTTAAGGTATGATATTTGTAATTGGCAAACTATATTAGTGAAGTACTTGTTTGATATTAGTGTTTAAGGAATATTTCAATTATCATGTCATGTGGAGCAAAAATTGGCCATGTTATCACATTTGCGTCGGTCAACTTATGAATTCCATGACCAACGTTGTTTGAGAGCTGAAGTTCGTATACTGTTGGGAGTGTTTGGATACCAACGTACTTTTCTAACTCTCAGGAAGGAAAGTACGTTGTTTAAGGAATATTTCAATTAACTGCAAGATGTTTGTTCATTAGTTTAATATTTGTTAGGGAATTTAACACCTTTTTAGTTTACTGTTTGGAAGGCGTTTATATATATATATATATATATATATATATATCATTTCCCGTTAGAGCTATTTGGAAAGGATGTGATTAGTCTAAGAAAACATAATCAATTACTCACTAAGCATTTTCATGCCCCAAGTAGATTAATTAGAGACCAGCTCTTACATAAAAAATACGGTTGTTTATCCCACAAAACCTGATTCATCTTAGGCTGTCATATACAATCCCAACCAGGCCATTTAAATGCTTTTGCCAGGTACCAATTCAACCAGTTTTCAGAACTAACTCATTCACCTACAATGATCAGGAAGCTTGGGGACATTTTGATTTAAGATATATTAATGCAATGCTGTGAGCCTTTCAAAACAAATTCAGGGCTTTAAATGAAGGGTTTTTTTTTTTCATTCTCTGGAAGCTGTGAAGAGAGAGACAGAGAGGATGGGTTTGTTAGATGATTTATGGAAAATCCCTCTGCTTGCTCTGTTTTCTTGGGAGTTCATTTTCTCACAGTGCCATTTTTCCGGCGTTGATAGGGAGAGGGAGAGGGAAAAGGAAGAGAATGGAAACCATGAGAAAAAGAAAAAGAAAAAGAAGCAAGATATTGAGTAGCATTGTAGGGAAGGGAAGAGAAATCCGTTGCGGGTGAGTTTTTGAGATTTATTTTTGAAAGTTGAGTGGGCAACTGCACCCCTCACCCTCCCCTGACTCGACCATTGCTTACAGAAAATATAAAGGTTTTGTTGGCAAACGACACTTGGCTTCAGCACATGAACACACCCCAATGACCTACAAACAGAATACAGTTTGACAATTTTTCAAGTAACTTAATTATGTCTTAGAGCATGCTACATTAGGATTAAAAGCATAACATTTGTATGAAAAGCTGACGAACAATTGCTATTGGGAGACCAATGACCATAATCATGTCAGAAAGAAACATGGAGAAGAAATAAAGAAAAGAAGGCAATAGAAACAAACTCTAATTGCTTATACTAGCTTTTGCTACGACCAAAGTAATGAACTTTTCCACAAGAAGGCATCTTTGTAATGCCAACACCTTTGTCATAGCATGTGAGAAATGCGAGTGGTATTCCAACATTTCCAATGCCCCGCAGGAGTCCGAATGCAGGGCTCAGGAACTAGGCTTATAAATTCATTAACTCAAACAATTTCCCCGAGGTGTCCATATTTTATCATGACTTGCAGTCACTTACAAAACCAAATGTATTCCTCACCACAATTTGGGTGAGACATGCAGCTTTGACAATCAACTAAAATCAAAATTTCTGACTTTGCCACCGCCCTAAAAAGCAATTGGTTGCAAAATGACAAGCCACAAAGCTCCTTCTGAAGACAATATTTTCGGTCTATAACTCATACCTTCAAGGTAGAGGAAGAGATACTAGATTAGATTTTCAACTTAAGTTTGAAGGAGTTTATCCAGCCTTTCCATCTTCACAGTGCTTTGTTCAGAATTAGAGGAGAGGCTTCTGCAAGCAAGGTGTCAACATCAGCAAGACGACAATTATTTTTGTTTGAGAGCAGAATCAAGTGATGTCACAAAATAAATTAGAATTGAAGAATAATTGTCGCACCCGCATTACTAAGCACATACCATTCATCATAGTTGTAGCTTTTCATATTAACATAAATTCAAAAACAAAGAGGTTTCAGAAATGACAAGTTTACAAGACAAAGGCGGTAGCAAGAAACTTACATTAGCAAGTCTAAGGTGGAATCAGACTGCAGTGTTCACAGCTTTGTTCAAATGAACTTTGACTTTTTGTCTCCTGGCTTAAGAATTTGAAAAGAACACATTAAGGTTTCATCAATACTCATCATTGCACCAGCATTATCAAATTCGCCACAATAGTTAGGAGCAGAGAATATTGTTACAAGCTGCCTCTCAGCAAAGAATTCATACCCCTCCTCAACAACCTGGAACAAGTATGCATCCTGGTAAGCTGCTTGAGTACAAAAAATAGGGGCAAATAAGGGAATGTCACTAACCTGATGTGCACGACAAACAAGGTCCATATCATGCTTCATTAAGAATTCTGACACTATATCAGGACCAAAGGTGTAAGAGACTCCACGGTCATTCATTCCCCAGCCTTTGACATCTCTACTAGGATCCGACCAAAGTAAATCACAAAGCAAACCAGAATCTGGCACGTCAGTTGGACGAGGTAAGTTCCTGATTTGATCTAAATTTGTTAGATCGGGGGAGAGGCCACCATGCATGCACAATATTTTATCGTCTATGAGCGCGGCCACAGGAAGACAATTAAAACTATCAGCAAAGGTTTTCCAAAGTCTTACATTGAACCGGCGTTTACATTCATCATAAAATCCATATATTCGATTAATTGAAGCGCATTCATGGTTCCCTCTCAAAAGAAAAAAATTCTCAGGGTATTTGATTTTATAGGCAAGCAAAAGGCATATTGTTTCCAAACTCTGCTTGCCACGGTCCACGTAGTCCCCTAGAAATAAATAATTGGCATTAGGAGGAAAACCCCCATACTCAAAAAGCCTAAGAAGATCAGAATATTGTCCATGAATATCACCTGGTAAAAGGGGGGGGGGAAAAAAAACAATTATTAGTATTCACTTTTTCTGTTAAGTATAAAAACTAGTGTTCGCTTGAACTTGAAGGGAGATAAACACGATACACACAGAAGAACAATCCAAACCCCCATCATAGAAACAACAAAAGGTAGCCCAGTCAAAGATCATAAGCATTGTTTTTAGTATGTTATCTAAATTAGCATGAAAACAAACAAACTTCTATATTTAGGTGATAAAAATACATTAATATATACAGAAGAACACATCTTCCAAATGGCATACTCAAGTAGAGAATGTTAACAAAAATTCCAGCTCCTGGAGTTAATCTTATCAGAAACCTACTTTAAAAACACAAATTAATTAGCACACCCTAATAACATAATTCACTTTTTAATCAAGGCTCTTTAGTAGAAAACAAAAAATTATGTAGGGTACGTCACCATGTCAGTATAACCAGGAACTCTCTCCCTAGTAATGAATCCCATTTCCCAGGCTTCCAGCTTCTAAAACTTGTGGCAAGATGTTTTGGCAACTTTAGGGATAATATGCTTCCAGTATCGAGGCTTACATATGAGGTGAAATCTGGAGCTGTATTCTATGTTTCCTACCACTTGTATCACTATACTTTTTTTTTTTTGATAAGTAGAGAATTTTATTAAAGCGTAAAGGTGCCCCAAAGCATACAAGAAGTATACAAAAAGGACACCAAAAAGTACACAAAAAGGACACTATAATATTTATCATTTATGCTTTTTTTTATAAGTAATAATTTTATTGAAAAGAAAAACTAGCTCAGCCCTCATACACGAAATGTATACAAGAGAGACAACCACATCAAAGGTGTCTAAAATTTAAAAGTTTACAAGGTCTAAAAGATTCAAAAATGAGGAAGAAGGAACATAGACTACAGTCCAATCTAAGAGGAATCTCAGAAAAGTGAATTTTAAAGAGAGTACATGGGTCTCGCAATCCTCAAAGTGGAGATGATTCATTTCTCTTCAAATGTTTCACATTAAGAACGAAGGAATAAATGTATCATTTATGCTTAAAACTTTACATAATGGTATAACAAAATATCCAGTTTAATTTAGGCTTTTTAAGATCTACTCATATGAATAATCGCCCAAAGACATTTCCCACATTTCTTCATGTCAACCTTCCCAATCCATGACTTCACTGGAGTCACCTATACACCTCAACTAGGCTATCACATCGATCAATCTCAACATGTCTACTATAAGCACCACTCACTAAACATGGAACTTTGACAAATAGAAGCATATTGACTAGCTTAAACCATGGTTAACCACCTAATCTCACGACCTTTATATAATAGTGTATGTATTTTGAGACTTAATTCATCATAACCATGGTCTATCAAGCACACCAAGTTCAACATAACACACAGGCCCTTCCCACATTAGCAGCATGAACCAGAGCATCAATATATGGTACAACAAACACTTCTGCCAAAATTAGTTATGCCAAACAATATTAGATGAGACCATCTTAAACCAACCACTAACTCTCCAAGAATTTTGGATAAAGAATCATTTCTATCGGATATAAAGGAATCAAAATTATCATTTTGATGCATCATAGCGAAATGAAATAAATAATAATCAAACAATCTTTTTAGTTTTTCCTATGTAGTAAAAGTGGTAAAAGCAAAACTATGTTTCACAATTTTGGCAAATACCACCAGAAACTCATGGATTGTAGTCAACACATTCAAGAAGGGCAAAACCAATCTGTTTTAAGAACTAAGGTCGAAACTTAGCATGTTTCTATTGAGCTGTTGATGGTATATATGATTTGCCTTTAAAAGCAACTAGTTTTTGCTTCTACATAAAATCAGATTTTTGCCTTTTGATTTTGGAAAATTACTCTTTACAGTACATAATCAACCTGTACTTTTTCTTTTTATTCTCAAGCATTTTTTCTTTTAAAAGGAGAAAGTACATTTTCAAGAGCTAATCATTTGATACCTTAATATGCTGTATCTAAAATCGTGACAATTAATTTGGCAAAGTCATAAATCGTTTTTGTAGGTGAAGCAGGAGATGTAGAAGGGTTGGCCCATATTCTTGGTTGTGGAGTATCTTCTTTAGCAACGAAGTATTTGGGATTGCCATTGGGTACTTTTTATAAGGCTTTAAAGATTTGGAATGTTGGTTGGATGGTTGGAAAAGGATTTATTTATCTAAGGGTGGTAGATTGACTATGATCAAGAGTACACTTTCCAATTTACCTACTTATTTTCTGCTGCTTTTCCCTATTCCAGTGAGCGTGGATAATAGGCTTGAAAAACTTTACTGATTTTTTATAGGATGAGTTTAAATTTCATTTAGTGAACTGGTCAAAAATTTGTACTCCAATGAAATCAAATGGTTTGGGGGTTAGAAATCTGGTTCAGTTTAATCAAGCTCTTCTAGGAAAATGGTTGTATGGTATGCTATAGAGAGAGATGTTTTATGGAGATTGGTGATGGAGACTAAGTATGAGAGCCTAAGGAGAGGTTGGTGCTCTAAGGAGGTAGCAAGGACATTTGGAGTGCGGGTTTGGAAATTTATAATAAGGGGGTGGGAAATGTTTTCAAAATTTGTTAAATATGAGGTGGGTGATGGATCAAAAGTAAGTTTTTGAAATGATGTGTGGTATGGGGATGTATCTTATCCAGACTTGTTCGGTATTACATGTAGCAAGGATGCGTGGGTGGCAGATAATATGCAATTATGAGAGGGGAATATACATTGGAATGTTATTTATACTAGACCGGTACAAGATTAGGAGGTGGATGTAATCTTCTCATTTTTTCAGATTCCGTATTCATTCAGAGTAAAACAATGAGACGTTGATAGAATATGTTAGGAGTCCTTCCAAAAGGAGCAAGTATGAAGTGAAGTTGTATTATCAAGTTTTAACTAGTACTAATGGACCCTTTTTTTTCCTTGGAAGAATATATGGAGAGTTAAGGCTCCTTCGAGGGTGGTGTTTTTCGTGTGGTCAGCGGTTTTAGGAAAAATATTGACGTTGGGTAATTTGAGAAAATGAGTGTTATGGTAGTGGAGTGGTGTTGCATGTGCAAGAGGAGTAGGGAGTCCATTGATCACCTTCTGATTCATTGTGAAGTAGCAAAAAAGTAAAAAGTTATGGAGCTCTATCCTTAATTTGTTTGCCATTGATTAGGTTATATACCTAGAAGGGTGAGAGATTTGTTGGTATGTTGGGGAGGTCGGGTAAGGCGTGGTAATGTTATGGAAGTATGGAGGTTGGCTTCGTTGTATGTAATGTGGTGCATTTAGAGAAAGCAAAATGCTTAAAGCTTTGAATATGTGAAGACGTCAATGATAGAGCTGTGAATGATTAGTTCAAAACTATGTATACCCAGATATCCGCACATCATATCTTCCTTTTTTTCTTTCTAGTTTTGCTATTTTTTTTAACTTGTGTTCATCTTTTTCTCATTATTAGGGGTTTCTCTTATATACTTCATGTGTACTAGGGTTTTTTTTTTTTTTTTTTAATGAGATTGAATTACTTATATAAAAAAAAATCTGGACGATTATTTCAACCAAACTCTATATTCTTCATTATATAATCACTTCAACGTGTCATAATTCTAAAGACCCTCATGACAACCTCATCTACACCTCCAAATAAGATCAACAGTCTGGCAAAGAACATCCTCAAAGAAAAATCGCCCTCAATTCTCACTTCTTCACTTCATAGATGTGAAGGCTCTTCTAGACAACTTAATTAAGTAGATTTGGTTCACCACAACCATCTTATTGATGATAGAAGACCTTCTGTATGAGGGTGCCATAAATGTTACTAGCTTCTCTCTTTCTTCCTCTATGCAGTTGCCATTATACAAAACTTTCTCTAAAGCAGATTAAGACTTTGAACACTCTACACTTACATGTAGCATCCTCCATCCCCCTCAAGTACCCATTCTTCCCTATGATTGATGTAGAGAAGAATGGAAAAGACTTCAGCTGCTCCTTCAAACTGTGGACATGTTAACCCCAAATTTACAAAACTGCCCAGAGGCCAGAAGCGAATCCGTTCACAGTCCGTAGGGCCAACACCCTTCTTAGGTGGGTGGCCCCTACTTCCTCATAACCCAACCATAACTTAATCTTTCCAATCACAACAGCACGCAGATTTCTGAATATTACCAGCCAGTAACTACTAAACCTCACAAGTTTTTTACTTTGAGATTAAAAAAAAAACTTATCAAGTTCCCCAGCAGTACGACCAATCACATCTACCTTAGAACCCCAAGAGTTGATAAAAATTTTACTTTGTGTAAGTTGGGTTTTTTGGGACGCGAATGATGTAAGAGTTGATAAATTCTCAAACAGTGCAAAAACCAACAACAAAAAACAAACTTTTTACACAAGCTTCCAAGATTGAAACAAAAGCTAAACGTTGACCCAAGAGAGAACGCACCGCAGATCTTGATGGGGGCCTCGATCTCCAGAAGATTGGGCTGCTGGAGGAAGATTTCTCTGGAAACAGAGCATAGCTGGCG
Source organism: Alnus glutinosa (assembly GCF_958979055.1). NCBI lineage: Eukaryota > Viridiplantae > Streptophyta > Magnoliopsida > Fagales > Betulaceae > Alnus > Alnus glutinosa. Next base: position 25,028,530 of record NC_084894.1, read on the forward strand.
GATCTCGGTCTCCATCAGCTGGACCTGCTTCCCCGTCCGCACCTGCCGACACTCCAATAGCCTGTTGATAATGTCGTCCAGTACCGCAGGGTCCATAGTCCCCCTTCCCCCAAAAATCCCACCAACGGTAAGAATCTGAACAACGAGACCAAAATCTCTCTGGCCTTCGTCTTTGGTCTTCTTTCTCTCCTTCTTTCCTCTTTTGGGCTCTGTTTTCTCTGTTGTTTTTAATACATTTATGGAGCGCACTCTTTTTGAAATGTGGTTTGGTGGGTAGCTGTGTGGGGTGTGCTTTGAAACAAGAGCAAGTGGAGAGAGAATGTGACCTTTTTTTTTAAATAAATAAAAAAAAAAAATTTCTCTTCGTTATTTACTATTAATTTTCTATTAATTTTATTAGCTATTTACTATGTAATGTTGCAAGACAAATAGTTTACAAATCTTAATTGGCTTGTGTCCATGTTTTGTGCGTATACGACACAACGCAATCTGAACATGGGATGGCGGAGCGGGCTGCGAATTCGATGGAGAAAGTAATGTTATACATTATATTATTATTTTTTTAAAACATTATTAATTTAAGAAAGAATTTTATATAAGGGTATCGAATTATCGCTCTATTTGATTTAAAGGTATTGAACTTCAAAACGTTTCAAACTATGATATTTAATTTTCAAAACGTCTTAATAACAAATATTATGTTAGGTTTTACTGTTAAATCCTGCTAAAATCTCCAAAATACCCTTGTGTTTATTTAAAAAAAAATTATAAAATATTTCAAAGATTCAGGCATGAGTATTTTTGCAAATTCTTTTCAATTCTGACCAATACCTAAATCCTAGCAATTTTTTTTCCTAAAAAACAGGAGGGTATTTTGAAAATTTTGACAAAATTTAACAGTAAATCCTAACGGAGTACCTGTTACTAAGACGTTTTGAAATTTATGAGATGTTTTGAAATTCAGTACCCATAAGTCAAATAAGTCGATAGTTCGGTACTTTAAAGTAAAGTTCTCTCTTAATTTAAAGATAAATGAAGGAAAAAATAAAAAATTAGTCAATGTGATTTACTTAATTTGTAATTAGTGTTATGTGGTATCAAAATGAAATCAAAGATTCTTGAGATATGTCAAAAAAAAAAAAAAAAAAAAAAAATTACTCATTTGAGTCAAATTTTGTCTACTAAATTAACAATAAACTGGTTTTTTGACATACTTTGAGGACATTTGAGTTTATTTTGATACTCCATAAAGCTAATTTCAAATCAAATAAACAACGTAGACTACTTTTACAATTTTTTTCCATAAATTAATAATGACACGGTAGCGTAATAAAATGACGGTTGAGTAATAGTATATTATATAGCACTAATCTTTTAAAAATAGATTTATGTGTCATACGTGGGACATGTGGTACGTTTCATGACATGTCGTTTTAAAAAATAATTTGTATTTTGAGTTATTAATCTATTTATTTGTTTCTTTATGATAAAATCTTTATTTATCATCACCGATTCTCCATCATGCTGATGATTGTAATGATATATTAGTATTATTATTATTATTATGACCATTATTGCTATTAATTTTTCCCAATGATTCCTTGGAAGTAATGGCAGCTTATTGGGTATTGAATTACTCCTCTCTAAATCAAGTAATGAACAAATCTTTGAAGGTACATTTCCCTCCCCAGTGCCCACACTCATAAAACCCATATATTTTTTTCTTTTTCTTTTTTTTACATCTCTCTCTCTAAAAAAAAAAAAAAAAAAAAAAAAAAAAAAAAAAAAAAAAAAAAAAATCTTACAAATCCATTTGTAATAAATTTCATACAATTCACCTATAAAAGTAGCATGTGTCCCTAGGCATGTGAGAAACACATGTTGTTTTAATAGCATGTGCTTCTCAGATGCCAAGGAACACATGTCAATCTTATATATAGGTTGTATAAAATTTTTTAAAAATCGGTTTGTAAAAAATTTATATCCTTAAAAAAGTTCTTTTTTTTTTTTTTTAAAGCATCTATTTCCATTTCTATACTTTCACTATCCACTTTCAATATTCTATTGAAATATTCGTTTTCAATTCTTTCTTTGAGATGAGAGAATGTTAGAAGAAATTTAATGTTTTGTTTTTTCACATTTGGTGAATATTTGGCAAGCATTATACAAACTCACCAAATATTTCAGCATTTTGCGAGTAAGATGTAATTTATTTTGTTCCCATTATATATTTTGACTAACCAAAATAACATTTGAAATACTTTGACTTGGCAGAAGAGATTGCTTATCTAGTCTACATACATAATAGTGATTCATTTTTTTTTTTTCTATCTAATCATGTTTGCTAAGTGCTACAACCTACCATTTAGGCACATAGGGGGCTAAAATTTAATTGTGGAAGGGAGTGGCAGCGCTGCCATCCCCATATGTTTTCAAGAGAATGTAGCCTTCTTCTTCAGCAGCGTCCTCTTCATCACTTTTGCCATCAATGTCCACCTCACCCACTACTTCCCCTCCATCTCTAACCTTGCCTCCTTTGTTGTCATAGACTTCCACCATTCCCACTTCTCCCTCCTCCACGACATTGTTTGGCATGCCCCCGATAAGTCTTGGGCCTGGTCCCCCTCGCAGCCCATTTTTGCATGTGGCTTCCAGAAGCTCGCCCCACATAAACGCCTCTGAATTGCTCAACGACTCATGGATCGGTGTGGCGATGACAGAGGTGAAAGAGCTATAGAACCGACTTGCACACAACATATAAAAAGAGGAAATGTAACGACCCGTGAAAATAACGTTAGCCCTATTTGTACTATTATTTAAAAAGATTAATTAAATTAAAAAAAAAATTAAAATTTTTTATAAAATTCAATTTCACATAATAATTAAAAAATATTGAACTTAGCATCTATAAATATTTTTATAAACTACTCACTCTATATAAATTATCCATCTTTTACCGATATGATACTGAAATGTTACTTGAAGTACCAAAACAACCAAAGAAAATTGAGGAAAAAGCTGAAAACGGAAATGAAAACTTAAAAAATTGTTCAAGGGTTAGGAGGGGAGAAGGATGAAGACAACAGCCATACCTACCTCCTTTCTCGGACTCACGAAGGGAGTGGGAGTGTCTCTCACCGGCGAATTAGAGAGAAGCCTTAAAACTGATAAAAATAAATAAAAAATAATAATTAAATAAAATAAAATAAAAAAAGAAAGAACTCGACTGCATTTCTTGATATCTCTTACAACAGGAGCGGAGCCTGGGGGGGAGCCCCCAAGGCCAGGGGTTTCCACTCAAAAAAAGAAAAAAAAAATACTTTAGAAAAAAAATTAAATTTTACCCTTATTTTTTATTTTCTTTTTTTCTTTTTTTTTTTTCTTTTTCAATTCGGCCCCCCAAATCCCAAATCCTAACTCCGCTCCAGTCTTACAACATCTTGTCACGTAGATTGGATGATTCGACTCCACATTGTGAATATTCTTTAGATTTTCTTCAAAATCAGAATATGTAGAGTTTAAAATATAATGTATTGGGCCTTGTAATCCTTCCCACCCTTCTTTTTTTTTAACAAAAAAACTGATCTTCATTGATATATCAAACGCCCAAAGACAAATACAGTGAGTAAAGATACAAAACTCCCTACACACTAAGTCAGAAATTTTTTGACTTGGATACTGCCTACAAATGCCAAATATTACAGGAACAGACATATAAGCCCTTCTTTAACAATAAAGCGCCACAATAAAGAAAAGATGGTTGATCAAGCTATCAAGCCATTAAAAGTCTAATAATATCTGAAAATTTAACTGACAGACTTGCAAAAACAAAACCAAAAAACCAAAACAGAAAACACCAAATCACAGATTCTGCGTCGGGGGAGACTGTCGTCGCCAAAGACAACACGTGTAGATCACGCGTCGTCCCTATGAACCCCACTAGAGCAGGCGGCCGCCAAAAACCACCGGACACCACCAATCACGACCTGGAAGATGGAGCGTGGCCCACACGCGTGGTTGCCCAAGGAAAAGATCCCTGGGGCATGCTAGCCACGCATCGAGCACTAAAGTTCGATGAGGTCATGGCTTGAGGCGGCAGAACCGAAGGAGGTCGGCAAACACCATAAACGGGCGCGTGTCGTGCTAGCTCCGGCGAATAGGCATAGATCTAGCTTCAACAGTAGATGGAGAAAGAAGAAAGCCCCTCCAGCTATCGCCGGTGACACACCGGTGCCACTTCCTGATGCCTTCCTGCCTTAAAAAAAAATAAAAAAAATAAAATAAAATAAAAAAAATAACATCATAGCCCTTGAAGGACTAAGAGAAGATCCAACTCCACTAGATCTATCCAAGGAGAAACAAAAACTTCATAACCCAAAATGGACTAGGAGATAACCAAAATAAGAAACCTAAACCACCATGGGAGGAGGGAAAGCATGGCGCCTCCCTCCTCCCTGAACACCGATCTCGCCCTTCTCTCTCTTTCTCTAAACTCTCTCAAACCCTAGCAGTTCCAAGAAAAAGTTTTTTTTTAAAAAAAAAAAAAGAAAAGAGAAGAAAGAAAGAAGAAGAAGAAATAAAGAAAGAAGGAAAGAAAGAAGAAGGAAAGATTGAATCCAAAACTGGTTGATGTTGTTTTCATATTTGTCAAGTACCCATTTGTCACCTGTTGAAAAATAAAAAAGAAAAGAAAAAGAAAAAGAAAAAGAAAAGAGATGGTATTGAGAAAAATCCTCCAGAGGTGGTTGGGGATGGCGCACGGCCACCCCAAAGGCATTTAGGGGTGGCACATGGCCACTCGCAAAGCTTTTTATCTTTTCAAATTCTTTTTTTAAAATGTAATTTTTATGTTTTATATATTTTTTATTTTTTTATTAAGATCAACACGTTGCGCTATCTTATTGGCATTGACGTGGCCACTTAATAGAATCTATCAAAAAATTTAATGGAATTTAACTCGAGAGAGCGATTTGTAAATTAGGCAAATTATAGATATTTCTAAATTAATTTTTTTATTTTTATTTTTTATTTTTGAAGGAAATATTAATTTTCATTAATCAATAGAAATGCACATAACAAGCCACCATAAAAGGTGTACACAAGAACCACCATAGAAGTATACATCAGCCACCATAAGCCACCAATATAAAGGTGTATACCCAACTTGAGTCAACAACCGACTCAGACCATTACAGATAGAATGCTATAAATAAAACTTAGCCAACCAAAAAGATGCCTCTGCGGTGATATAAACTTATACTAGAACAGGGAGTCGGTTATGCTAAAAGCAACGACTAAGTTAATAAGAACGAACCAAACTGCCAAACAAACACACAAGTATAGGGAAAACCCAATACAGAAACTGCATTCCAGGAGGATCGTCGCCAAAGGCAGCGCGTGGGGCACACGCGCCACCTCAAAAAGACCCCCAACAACGACCGTTCACCAAAAGCCTCTAATCTTCACCATACACGACAAAAACAACGGTTCATGGTTATCACGTGCAAAACAAAATAGAAACCACCCAAGCGCGTGATGACCACGCGCCGACCACAGGGACTAAGCACAACCGTAGAAAGCGGCTGCAGCACCAGAAAGTGACTGCAAACAAGCCTAGAGGGTGCTTGTCCAACAGAAAACGATAAAAAATCGCAGATCTGACCTCCAAAAAAACTAGCGTTTGAAAACTCGGCCAAGATCTATGCCGTCGGCATGCACGGGACGACCAATCCCCTTCGGCACCTTCTCCAATGAGTTTACCTGCCAAAACAAAACTTAAAAACAAGAAAAAAAAAAAAAAAAAAAAAAAAAGAAAAAAGAAAAAAGAAAAAAAGAAAAAAAAAGTAAAAAAACTAAACCTCCATAGTCCAAGAGGACTAGGAGGACCAAATCCACCAACGGATCTAGTCCGTGGGGATTGGAGAAAGTAAGGGGAGTGGGAGAAAGGAATCGGGAAAACAGAGGGAGAAAGGGAGGAGGAGGGGGAAAGGAATCGGGGAAGGGGGAGGGGGGCTAGGGTTCGGTGAGGGGTTTTCTACCTTCACACCAGCCCTGATGTAGGTTTTAAATTAATTTTGATATCACATGAAGTCATTTGTATTTTAAGCCAACCACAAAGGCAAATGATGCAATTTTTTATATATATAATATATAGTAATATTGGTTAACTTCCTTTGTGCGCGTCACGAATGCCGACCATTGCGGGCATCTATTTAATAGTCTTCTCGTATTCAATATTCAAAAAATAGTCTTCTCAAGCGCTGAACAGCGCGTGGGTGTTAAACTCCTCAACGTTCTTTTTTCTTTCTTTCTTTTTTTTCTTTTTTTTTTCTTTTTTTTTTTTTTTAAAAAAAAAAAGAATCTTTTGATGTATTCCTCTAAATCCACGAGAAGCATCGATGATCTCCGGACAAATGGTAGGTAAAGCCGAATGTCGAATCCAGCCGAGTTTAGGGTCATGCTGGAAATGTGTTTCGGCAAAGTCGTTATTCTGGAACGTGAGGAATACGTTAAGAGAGAGAGAGAGAGAGGGTTCAACCAACAACAACTAGGTTAGAGCTTTGAAACTCTTGACCTGCTTGTGTTAGGGAAAAAAAAAGTTCTCTTTTAGGCGTTAACAAGAACTGGGGCATTGATCATGCGGAAACCCAACATGGGAATCGTGGAAAGGTCTGTGTTTTGGGTGTTTCCATGTTGCCCTTGGCCAAGTGTTTTTGTTCTCTTCTTACAGGCGTGCACCTAGCCAATTGATTCCGTTTGATTCTTTCCCTATTTATCCATATACGCCTCAACCCATCCATGAGATTGAAATCCCTAAAGTCTGCCCTCTTCTCTGATTCTGAGGTACATCTTTTTTTTTTTTCTTTTTTTTTTTTTTGTATTTTTTTTTTTTAGGAATTATTTGATGTGGTTCTTAAATGGGTATGTTGAATTTCATACTTTTGGCTTGCTGCTTCTATTATTTCGATATTAAGAATCATGGTTGACCATGATGATGAACATTTCTTTATTTTTTGGTGAGGAGATGTTGCAGACTTGCAGTGTTTGGTGCTTTTCCATTTATAATTATGCCTACTCAACTCAACTAAGCCCTGCCTTAATCCCAATCGAATTTTTGTTAGTTGTGGATCCTCATCTATGGATTTTGCAAGTTCAAGTTTCATCAGTTTTATTGAGCGATGACTGTTCTTCTATTTTTTGGTCGTAGACTCTAGACTGGGCTGGATGTTGGATCTTTTGAATTGTCAAGTGGCCCCTGTTTTAAGTTTTCATAGTATTGGCAAAGCAATCTGTACTGTAAAATAGTGCTGAAGAAACATCAATTTTGAGGTTAAATGAATAGTTGAGAAAAGTCATCTGCTAGGTTGCTTTGAGTAATCACTCTAGATTTTTGCGTCAAAATTTAATGTTTCTTGCTTTTTACTCTCATTTACTGGCTGCCACTCGGGCTTTGATAGGGACTGCAGCAATCAGCCTTAGACTCAAAAGATTAGGATCCCCTACAATTTTTTGGAAATTGTAGATTCTCGAATGATGGTATTTAGGCCGTTTCTTTACATCGACATGCTTGAAAGATGCCATCTATTAAAATTGTGGCATGTTATCAAGGCAGCCAGAAAGAAATTTCTCCCAAAAATGCTTATTTTTCCCTTTTGCAAAGACGCTTCTTTTTCAAAAATACAGTTTTTTGCTCAAAACTATTTTAATTTTTTTTAAGTGTTTTGATGAAATCCAGGCTGAAATTGATGTTATCAGGCTTTACTAATTGCACATCTGGTCATTTATTTGAAACTGCCTAACATCTAGGAGACCCCTCTTTTAAGTTTTGTGAAAAAAGTACTTGTTGATCTCTGGTGGTCCTTTTCCAGTCATATAGTTGGTAGCATTAAGTATGGACTGACAACTTATTTTTGAAGCCAATTAATCATATTATTGAGTCTATCTGTTTTGTACTTGCTATATTTCTTTCACTAAATGAACCCATGAGTTTGTTGAAGCAGATGGAGCAAGAGGAAGCACCCATGTTGAGAACAAGTCCCCAGCTGGAGATTGAGATTCCAGTAGTCCCTGAAAAAATTGATGTTCATCCCATGCCATCGAAGTTATCTTGCAAATCTCTTTGTGCTTTCTCCAAACAAGAAAACAGTACTTTGGAGTCAGAACAACGATCAAAGTCGGCAATAAAACTGTGGGGACTAATAATTTTCTATGCACTAGTCATGGTAGTAGAGATTGTTGGTGGTATTAAAGCGAACAGCCTTGCAGTTATCACAGATGCAGCCCACTTACTCTCTGATGTTGCGGGGTTCTCTATCTCTCTTTTCACAGTATGGGCTTCTGGTTGGGAGGCAACATCTCACCAGTCTTTTGGATACAACCGTCTCGAGGTTTTGGGCGCCCTTCTATCCGTGCAGCTCATATGGCTAATCTCTGGATTCTTAATTTACGAAGCCATCGACAGAATTCTTCACGAACACGCAAAGGTGAATGGGAAACTCATGTTTGCGGTTGCAGCATTCGGATTTATTATTAACTGCCTGATGGTTGCATGGCTTGGTCACGACCACCACCACCACCGCCACCACAAGCATCATGCCTGTGGACATGTGGATCATGATCATGAAAGAGAGGAGGTATGTGCAACAACTGAAGAGAAGAGTAATTTGGTGTCATATTCTCCAGAAAAGGCGAAAAAATTGAACATAAATGTTCGAGGGGCTTACTTGCATGTGATGACTGATTTGATTCAGTCTGTAGGGGTGATGATCGCCGGAGCCATCATATGGGCAAAACCAGATTGGTTAGTGGTTGATCTGATTTGCACTCTTATATTTGCTGTTCTTGCTTTAAGCACTACTCTGCCCATGCTTAGAGATATATATGGCATACTGATGGAGAGGACTCCAAGTGAGATTGATATTGATGAACTGGAAAACAGCCTCAAGTTCATAAAAGGAGTTCAGGATATTCATGACCTTCATGTTTGGGCCATAACAGTAGGGAAAATTGTATTATCTTGCCATGTTACAGCTGAACCTCTAGTTTGCTCTCGTGATTTAATTTCCAAGATCAGAGATTTTTGTGAAAAAACATACGGAATACATCATGTAACTATACAAATTGAGTAGTATATTACCATTTTATCTTTCTTTTTGTCCATTTTTCTTTTAGGGGAGTTGATAAAGGAGTGGAATCAAAAGAAAATGATGAATTAAAAAGTAGTGGATACTGGATGGAGATACTTATCTTTACTTTGTTTGAATGTTAAGCATAAAGAGAAAATTGTAAGGAAAAACTGATGATTTGATTATTGAAAGGAAAGTGGAATTATTGTTCTTTAGTCTAATTCCCACTTGATTCTACCCAATTTGGGTGGAGCGCAGAAAAAGGAATTCCACGCTTTCCTTTCGTTTAAAAACAACTTTCAAACAAGATAATGATGAGTCCTCACCATTCCTTTTATTTACATTCCTCCCTAGATGCCTCCATCCAAATGCCCTGGCCCCTCACCCCACCAGAAGTATAAAGAGAAAAAGAAAAACTTTAGCAAGATTTTTTTTTTTTTTTAATTTATTTATTTTTTATTTTCCAAGTAGTCGACATGTGATTAAAAGCGTACCAGATACACATGAAAGTATATAAAATAAAATGAGTAATGTTACATGAAACTCCATGTCTTCTTTGTGTCCTCCTAAAACTAATGTGGTTTTTATAATTATTATTGGATTTTAAAATTACTCAATAAAATACCTAATTATAAGGAAAAAAAAAAATCATGACAACTAATCACGAAAAGATGAACAAAAGTGGATGTTCAAAGATATATATTATTGAAAAATAAAAACTGATTAATCTCTTTGGCTTAGGAAAAAAAAAAGACTTATTAATTGTTTTCCTTCATAGATGCCACAAAAGACACGAAGACATAAATCTAATCTGCACCGTGAAATGGCTCGGGAATTCCACATTAATTGCTAGGTATTTGGACCCAAGCGTGCATTGTGCAATGCTGCCACCAAACAGATTTTAAGAAATGGGCATGCAGCAGGAAAGGTTAAAAAGAAAATGCAAGAGCGATGGCGTAGATAAGCATTTGAAGGGTATGTCAAAAAATTAACAAGCTTTTATTACAAGTTCGGAAGTAACTCAACACGCAAACTCCAAAGGAAAGACTAAACTTACAAAGCCTGTTCTACCCCTCTATTTCTCCCACTCAAGATGCCAAGAGAGATCAGATCAACCCAACATCCCGATTTTCAGCGAGTTTCAATTTTTAAGGCGTCGTTAAAGAATAGAGCAAAGGAAAGGAAATCAGACCCTCCAAAAGAACTAACGGTTCTGTTGCTTTCAACGTTCACAATTCTTATCACAATTCAATGAAGTAAAAATATACTCTACATATCTCTCTCTCACCCAAAAAGAAGAAAAAAGGGAAATTTATAGGAAATGAAACTGGTCTGTCTGACTGCAAATCTTTTCCTGCCATAAAAATGTCACCTCAAGTAGAACAGCAACCTTTCTTCACATTCCCTGATGCGTCAGAAACATTAATAGTGGTTCCTTGACCAGGAACAGTTGTACTGGCGGCTGCTTCCTGAGCTGCTAATGCTTTTTTGCTTATGATTTGGTAGATCTCTGTCAAAATGGTCTGGAATGCCTTTTCAATGTTTGTTGCTTCTAAAGCTGATGTCTCAAGAAATGAGAGGCCTTCCCTCTCAGCCAAGGCCTGACCATCTTCCTCTGAAACAGCTCTAAGATGGTTCAAATCAGACTTATTTCCCACCATCATGATGACAATATTAGAATCTGCATGGTCTCTCAATTCCCGGAGCCACCTCTGGACATTGTCAAAAGTTTGCCTCTTGGTTATGTCAAAGACGAGCAGCGCCCCAACAGCTCCTCTATAGTAAGCACTAGTGATAGCACGGTAGCGCTCCTGACCTGCCGTATCCCAGATCTGTGCCTTGACCGTCTTTCCCTCCACCTATATCTCAAAATATTGACCATCAGTATAAGTGTTAAGTTGAAAACCAACTGTTCATAAAAGTGCCTCATGGCGTCAAACAAAAATATTGATATAACTACGTGATATACAAGAAAGAACAAATTTAAAAGTATATTTGAAACCCGTGGAATTTCTCCACCAGATGTATACACCATTTATTTTATATCACAAAAACCATAAAGCAACATGTCAATTATACCCAGACTACCAGAGTTTTCAACTGAGAGGATGATGTTATATGGCATTCAAATTAAAATAAGAATTTTGTATTCAATTTTTGAAGTTGCCACCAAGGGTGGACATAAGATTTGGATACACAACCAGAAATCAACCAATGTTAGTCGGTTTCAACATTCCGGGGGTCAGTGACATTCCATAAGTTGAAAAACCAGTAGCACCAGTCAGCCGTCAATATTCAGGATCAATGGTGGCACAACTGCACCAAATCCATCTACACGCAAATCCACCACACAACTGCAACCAACGCCAACGCCATCGCCCTCTAAACCTCCATCTCCAACGCCAGGAACCAACACAAACACCAACCCCTCCATCAACAATCGAAAACACTAATCTCAATCACCAATTGGCTGAAATTGGAGAAGTGAGAAAGATTTCGGAATACATAAAAGGTTTTTCAATCATGAGCCACATCCCTAACCAACCAATAGTCTCTATATCAGAATACATGAAAAGTGGAGAACAGATTGTTAACATAACTTAAAGCACTCAGTAGGCACTTTTCTCAAAGGAAAAATCTTTTGAATACAAAAATCAATATCAACATAGAAAAGTCCTTTTTTATTCAGCACAGTATGACAAAAAGAAAACTAAGACTTTATAAGTCAATTCTTTTTTATAAAAGCATGAATGAAATAAAATTGCAGTCTTTGGTATATTTCAACATGTACACGGTTTTCATACCATGTTGGTGCTAAGTAGTGAAATTTTCTAACTCATTATACAAAAAACTAAAACACAGATATGTATATTTGGTGGTCTTTACAAATACTTCAACAATATAAACAAGTACGTGATTCAAAACAGAAGCTCAAAATGTCAAACAGAGCTTAGTGCTTATAACCAACATGATCTCATATATTTCACAAACAATAGATACATCTCTCAATTCACCAAACCCCTCTTTCTGGAATTCCACAAGCCACTATCTAATTATGAGATCGAGATCTCTCCTTCCTCATGGATTATGCATATTTTTCCATAGAAGATCCCATCCACAGCAACTGCCATCAAAACGTACTCGTAGAAACAATGTTTCCAATGAACAGACTCACACCCCTCGAATTGCTAATCAAATTCCTATCTCTTGAAAAATCAATTTCTGAATCTTCCTATGAACAATTACTACTAAAATCCAATTTCCTATTATAAAACAACAATCATATCTGCATCATGAGAGAAAATATGACATAAAACACATTTGAACGCTAGAAACACAGATCGAACCGAGCAATAGCACAAATATTGACCGAGAATAAAAAAGCTCGACGATGAAGCAAAAGAGGCGCTTGCCTGGAGAGTTCTGGTGGCGAACTCGACGCCGATGGTGGACTTGGACTCCAAGCAGAACTCGTTGCGCGTGAACCTGGAAAGAATGTTGGACTTGCCGACACCTGAGTCTCCGATCAGCACGATCTTGAAGAGATAGTCGTACTCGTGGTCCACTCTATGCGCCATCTCCTCCTCCCCTATCTCTCAGACCCTATTTCACATCCACATACATCCATACACATACATACATGCATACACACATAGATAACGTACATACACAGGCTCAATTGCACAGAGATCTGGCGAGTCTTACCCGAAGATAGATAGATCCGAGAAGAGATTGAGAATTGAGATCCAAGAGTTTGCGCCACTCTCCGATTGAGCTTCTGAATTAGGAAACGAACGTTTTTCTTTTTCTTTTTTAAAAATTTCGGTAATGATGGTAAAAGGAACCGGAGTAACCGATACTCGAGAGCTTCCGAAACGCCCATTTATTCGTGTATATATAGATTTAGATTTTTTCTTTTTTCTTTTTTTTAAAACTATTTTTTGTAGATACAATTCTTTTTCTTAATTCAACTCTATTCTTAAGCACTCATGTGGGGCTTAACAAATTTGCTTTCATTTTAACTAAACAAATTACAATTTTTTATTTTTTTTTTTATATTGAGTTCTCTATTTTTGCTATTAATTTTTTCAATTCTATTTAAATATTTATTGTCTATAATTTTTTTTTATTCTTTACTAAAAATAGAGAAAATGTTAGAACTTGAAAAATGCTTTTATTATTATTACATTTGGTGAGTGAACAAAACGACCCTTTAGCACCGTAGCAACTCACTAAATATTTATTCAAAATACTGAGTTGGATATTACACGTTTTGCTCCCATTTTGGCATCCTGACTAGCCGGATGAGAAATTGAGAATGCTTTTAGAAGCAATTCCATTATTTATTTTTAATGGGGTACGTGTGGACCGACGAGACTACTCGAATTTTATAAAAATTGACAAACTAAAAGGAGACCGTGAGGTTTACCTGTTCTTGACAACCTAAAATAAAAGACTTACTTGTTCGAGATAGGCCCTAAGCCACAACACTTCCGCTCAAGCTGAACGGATTTTTATAAAATTCGAACAATTTAAAAATAGAAATCCCACAACCCTTTACCTGTTTTGGACAACCTAAGATGAAAGACCTACTTGCTCGATATAGGCCCTAAGTCGCAACCCTTTCTCTCAAGTTGAATAAATTTTTATAAAATTCGAACAGCTTAATAATAGAAATTTTAATCCATAAAGAAGGTGTGGCAGGGGGAAACGGCGTCGTATGTGTTTGGGGGGGGGGGACTGTCGAATCTGTGAGATGGCGTTGGCATTGACAGTGGCAGGCTGACGGGGTATGCAGTGGACGTTGTGTTGGGTCGTGTTATTTTATTTTGTGATGTTAGTGTTCCCACGAATCCACGCTCTTATTATATTCTGCTTTTTTGCTTTGTTTGTATGCTTTTGGCAGTTGGATCTCCCCTCAAAGTCAAACACGCCCACCATTATGTTCTTCCTTTGAATTTAATCCTTTGTTTTTACACTAAAGTATCGGTAGAAATGTGCATCATCTTTGTGGATAATTTCTCTTTTTTAATTATGAGGAATTGGCCAACCTTTTTATTCTTAGGTTTTTTGTCTCTTGTTTCCGGTTGTTGCACATGATTGGATGATGATATAGGATTATAGGTTCATGTATGTAATCAAGCCCATGTGAAGTATACATATTATTTTCAATAATATTAGTAACAATATAATGATTACTTATAATAATAATAATAATAATAATAATAAAAACAATATAATGATTGAAAATCTTGAATATCTTTTTATAAGTTTAATAGGACGGGTGGGGACTCAACAAATCCCTCAGTACAATCATAAGTTCATAACTTGCAAGAAATAAAACACTCGAATAGTCTAATATAATAGACAACTTTCGCCACGTGTAAGGTGATTCATTTTTTTGTCAAAGTTAACGAACAATGCTTACAAATGGGGCAAATTAAAAATGTCAAGTAATTTTGGAGGATTTGTTTTCATTTTTTTTTTAGAGTTTGGAGTGACTGCAAATCGTGTGTTAGTTCGAGTGAATAAATATTATTTCTTCTTATATTCAATTTCAAGTTATGAATTGTATTTACTTAAAAAGAATAAAAAAGGGTTATGAATTGCGTAAAATTTACTTAAGTGTCAATATAATTAAGGGTGAAAATGCGGTTACAGTTAGTGATTATTGTCACTACGTAATCATAACCGATTCATGCGGTTATTCTATTTTTATGACTGTAATTGCTCTGTCTTAGGCAGTTAGTAATTATTTAAAATTATAATCGTACCGCATAACCGCTTTAAATTTGAGCCTATTTTTTGGTGTTAGACCTTCATTACATCTCTTTTTGAGCCTTTTTTTTTTTTTTTTTTTTTAAAAGCAAATGTATTGTATCTTTTAGTCGTTTATATATATATATATAGGAGAAATGATCCCTACACTCATTTCTTACAACATCCCCACAATAAGCTGACGTGGCTGGTAATATTTTATTATTTTTTTTGTTTTGTTTTCATTTTTTTTTGTAAAAAATTAATAAAATATTACCAACTACGTCAGCTTGTTGTGGGGCTGTTGTGAGAAATGAGTGTAGGGATCATTTCTCATATATATAGAGAGAGAGAAATGATCCCTACACTTATTTCTCACTCATTTCTCACAACAGCCTCACAACAAGCTGGACTGGTAATATTTTATTATTTTTTTACAAAAAGAAAAGAAAATAAAACAAAAAAAATAATAAAATATTATCAGCCACGTTAACTTGTTGTTGAGCTGTTGTGAGAAATGAGTGTAGGGATCATTTTTCATATATATATAGTAGGTAGTTAGCGGTTAGTAACCGCCTCTGCCTATTTCTAAAATTTTTAACCGCTCTGTTCAAAGCGGTTAACATTTTCTCTAACCATTTACAAAAGTTGTTAAGTGGTTAACAGTGAATAGGCAGTTATTAAGCGCCCACTTTTTCAACCCTAAATACAACAATGCATAGCATAATCCAACAGCTCAAAATGTAATTGATCCTCCACCTTCAACATCCCTCCCTCCAAGTTCCCCAAGATTGATAATGGATAGATCCGTCCCGGAATAGAACGCCCCGTTTACCAAACAGACGATTTGGAGCGTGAACACGCGCGAGGCGAAGGAAGTACAAGTCCGCATTGTTTGTTCGCTGCCCATACGGCAATCTCCTCAGATCACATCATAAACACGTTATTTAAAAGCGAAGAAAGAAAAAAGGCAACGGAATTTGCTTTGCCTTTTGTCATTCGCATCAGTTCAACGCGCACAGAGCACGCACGCAGAGAGAGAGAGAGAGGCTGAAGTGCTTGGCTTTCTCGCATCGGCGAAAGGATGAAGAAGGAGGACATGGTGAAGCTGATCAGCTCCGAGGGCTTCGAGTTTGTGATCGACAAAGAAGCCGCCATGGTTTCCCAGACCATCTACAACATGCTCACCTCCCCAGGTCTCTCACCGCATACAATTAGGGTTTCTTTCCAGTCCGTTTCGCTTAAGTATAACAATTCATTGTCATGCATTACATGCTAAAGTAAAGTTTAATTTTTTTTAAAAAAAAATCCGTATTTTCCTGACGAAATTTTTGTGATTGATGGAGGGGATTTGTTCAAATTAGTTTAATTGATTAATTTGTGATAGGGAGCTTTGCGGAAACGCAGCATGGAGAGGTGACTTTCCCTGAGATCAGCACAACCATTTTAGAGAAGATCTGCAAGTATTTCTATTGGCATCTTCAATTTGCCAGGTTCTGATTTTTCCTGATTTTATTTATTTATTTCTCTGCCTCTTCCGACAATTAGTTTTGTGTTTATTTTGTGGCATTTTTTGGTGAACATATTTTTGTGCTCATGGATTTCTGTATCATCAATAGGCGTGGATGCTATTCTCATATGTATCTACACATTGGCCATACACATTGTCTTCTTTGTATTAATTGCTCCAAGAAAATGTGGTGTTTTATTCGGATGTCATTGAGGTTTGAAATTCACTAAATCCTTAATATTGGAAGGGTTGGCGAAAACAATATATCCTTCTGATATTGTATATGTTTTCCAATATTTTCCGTGGCAACTGTTGTTGAATTATTTTGTTAGTCTGATATTTTCTGTTAATTTTCTCATATTTTCAAAGATACTGGCTGATATAACCAATATTTTGTCCATGTATTTATTTATTTTTTCATATTCATTTTATTCCTTATACTGTTTTACTTGTCCCATATATTCTGGACGATACTTTAAGACATCGATTTTACTTCTAACTATCAATACTGGGATATAACAAGATCTAGTGATACATCGGTGATGTTTCAAAGTATGAATGTCTTTGTGGTATAACCCAAGTATTAGAAAGCGGGTTTTGTATGTCGATAGTTGCAGTGTCGGGTCTGTGTGTACCTTTTTAAATCTCATGGAAAATTGTACTTTTATGGAGCTGTTTTTTTATGCTTGTGTCATATGAAAAGAGGCAGAAAGAACTTTGATCACTTATGCCTACATTTTCAAGTTGAAATTATCTATATGATTTGACCCTTATAGCAAGGCAAGCATCAGCTGCAGACTTGAGTAACATTACATATTTGTTCTGTTCTTCAATTCATAGCTTTTGGGGAATACTGATGCAACCTGTTGAGGTAGAGCTCTGTCATTATCCTATAAGGTTCAGTTATCACGTAAGGGTTAGGATAAATTTTGAGGAAGATTGAAATCCCTTGACATCCCCTCCCACCCTTTTCTTGAAATATTTGGGTTCACTCTGTCCAACACTCCATTTGTGTTTATCTACAATTTTTTTTAATTATCTACAGTTTGGAGACATAGCTTCGTTTTGCTTTTTACTGTGTTTAACTGTTTGACCTACACAATTCCCTCTTTAGGCTCTTCGTTTGTTGTTTTTCTCTTTAAAATAAATAACTAATACTGACCACTACTATGGGATTTGCCTAACTGTCTGAACATGGGAGAAACTTTCTTGGCTTGGAAGGAACTGAATGAAGAGGGTTCTATTAGGTTGATTTAGAAGTTTTATCAAAAAAAGAAAAAGAAAAATTAGTTTGTGGAACTCCTCATTCTTTTGAATGGAAGTGGTATGTTACCTCTTAACGACATTTGCTGTTATCTGTTTTGGGTGCCAAAACTCACGCTATTGGGTTGACCTTTTACCAAATTGATTTTTGCTTTCTGTCTTTAGAAATTTGTTTGGGAGACAACGGTTTCTCATAGTAGCCCATATTGTGTATCGAATATCCACCCTAACCATGGTGTATCCATTATTTATATTGGAGTATCCAAGATATTTCAGATATGCTTTGAAAGTCATAATTTTCATGTTTTAGATTGTTGGTTCTATTATGAATATATATCAGATACGTATTCAATACAGATATAATGTAGGACAGGTTATGTATGAGTTGAGCATATGGCTGCTTCTCCTAGTAATGCTTCCGACATTTGCATGCAGGTTTAGGCAAACCAGTGTCAGGTTTAGGCAAACATATGGCTGGCATTGTCAAACTATATCACAAAGAATTTAACTGCACCAATATCTATAAATTTCTGTTTCACATATTCATGAAAGCTAGAATTGGCTCTATATTGTTTGTTGGAATTGATCCAGAGCCTTGATCCGAAATCCTTTTGCCCCCACCTGTATCACATTATATTGATGTGAAAATGTTGCCCCCTTTCAGTGGAAAGGAGACTGAGTTCCACATTGAACCTGAATTGACTCTGGAGCTGATGATGGCTGCCAATTATCTTCATACTTGAATTATCACTTCTTTGCCTTTTTTGTGGCAAGTCCTGCTCAACATCGTAAGTGTTTTTTATTCCATTTTTTAGTAAAATGAATTTGTATTTTGATTTTCTTTTCTAGCGGTTATATTAAGTCTGCTACAAATTTGTTGTAACCTAACCAACTTTTGTTTGGAACCTTCATCCAGTGATGATGTAATAAGGAAGCTCAAGGACGACATTGTTGCCCAAGAAGGTTTAAAAACTATATGAATTTCGTGTATGTAGCTGAACTCACTCTGCAGTCTGCACTGCAATGTAGTATATTATAAGATTCAAGTTACATTTGATTGTTACACTTAGAAACAGTTGTAGAAAAATTCAGTCAAGTGCTAATTGGATGATGTAAAGTTGCTCACGTAGACTAACTAATTAGAATGGCATGTCTTAATAAGCAAGACATGATTTAATGATATGGTTTTTGTTAAGTAGTTCTTGATAGCTGGTCTATTTTTGATAATTGTCTAGGATACTGTTGGTCTTCAAGGTTGAATACTACAAAATTGACTATTTGAGTCATCAATTTGAACTATATCTATGCCACAAATATAAATATAAGATACTTTCTTATAATTTTGTGATTTTACGCATATTAATATTCAATGTTATGAGTAATTTATGGTTAAAAGAGGTATATGGACAAGTACGTCTCCACGGATTAAAAAGGTGTGAATTAACTTCTCCGTATTTAGGGTTGGCTCAAGGATTGTGTTAAATCGCTTATTTTGAAAGTTTAAGTCGATAAGAAATGGCAAAATTTAATTATTTAATTAATAGTTATTCGAAAAGTTTTAAGATATTTGAATAATACTTTGAGAGGAAATTGTTGAATGGCAAGTTTTTGAGAGCAGGCAGTGATACATTTAGCTATTTTGTCAACTTATATAGAAGGAGCAACAACTTATTTAAGTTGATACTTTCTTGTTGCATATAATTGAATAAGTTGAGCGGGGTACATTTTCTTTCTGGACTGTTTAGGATGGTTGCCGTTTGGCCACATTTTCGGGGCAATATATTTTCTTTCAGTAGGAAAAAATGTAAAATAGCACTTCTTATATTAGAGCATCTCTAACAATAATAATGTTTAAAGTTGGCTATTGAAAAAGTATAACTCTCTACTTTAGTTACTTACATTTAATTTTATTTTTTTTTTTAATTATATTTTTGCCAACACTTAATCAAAGAGAAAATATTAAATTTTTACACATTCTTTGAGCTACACCGTAAGAGTGTTGTACTAGTTCAATATTCTAGCTAGCAAAATTACACAGATTATGAAAGCAAAAAAACAAAAAACAAAGCAATTGAACATTTTTATTCTTTTTATTCTTTTTTTAAAAAGAAGCAACAAAAAAACAATGCAAAAAGAAAAACAAAGCAACTAAAAACAGCAGTATATTATATAGTTACACGACCCATTGCAATGAAAAGTGAGATTAGAGTGGGATACGGGTGAACCGGGTTTTTATTTAAAAACTCATACCCGGATTCAAGTTGAATAAAACCCATGGGTTACTTGAATAAAGTTTGAATAGTTTGAATAAACTCATCATATATTTTTTTTAATTATTTTTTACCATACCAATCATTATACACAACTTTTCATACAATCCAATCATTTCTAATTATTTTATACTATTATAAAACACTTTTTTAAAACCCATCATATATTTTTTTTTATTATTTTTTACCATACTAATCATTATACACAACTTTTCATACAATCCAATCATTTCCAATCAATCTTCCAAATTCAATACCCAAACACATATTCCAAAGAATCTAAATTATATTCAACATTCAAACACATTTTCATTACCTTGAAATCGGTGATCAGATTCTGAATATTATTCATATTCGAAATATTCGATACCCAAACGCACCATTATTGTTTTAGTTAATGTTCTTCTCAGTATTTTAGTAGTTATGGAATGAGCAGTATTCACTAAACACTGTTCATTCTATAACGAAATAGCCAATTTGCTTTATCTGCGGGATTGAAACAAAATCTTGATAATAGTAAAATTTGACTATTTTAAAACATTTGATTAACCTGCCAACCGAAGATGCTCTAAAACATGCTTCTCGTGGATGCTTTAATTAAAGTCGTTCTCAAGTGTATGCAGACTTCCTTGTTATAGCAGGGGCTGTTCATCTGCTTCCTCTAATGACATGCAGGCTAATTGGAATGATCTTGCACGCTGTGTATTGTAGCAAAAGGCCATCTCTGGACCCCTAATCCATATAGTTATCTTTGTAACACGTCATTATTAATTGGACAGTAAGTTGACGAAGGGAGTCGAGATTTGTTTGAAACCATATGCAAACCTAAGTAGTTAATTGTTGAAAATGAAAGGGTTAAATACCCTTCTGCCATGCAAATCCGTGATATTTTCCTTTTTGACCTTTTTGTTCGCTTAAAGATCCACAAATCCTCTCTCTCGACCCTCTCCAGAGAACACCCCCAGGAAGGCTTGCTTGCCGGGGGAGGGAGGCTACCTTCCTCCCCCCGGCCCCTTTTGTGCCCCTTAGTCATCTTGGACTAAGGTGTCTTTTGTTCCCTCCCTGAGTTTTTTCTCAGTGGAAGTTGATTTCTCCCAGCCTCTATGCTGTGGAGCTTTGTTCCCCCCGGCTAGTCCGGTGGTGGCTGCTTTCCCCTAGCCTCTAGAGGCTATGGTGGCTTGTTGTTTGTGTTGGTTTTTTCTTCCTTTCTTTTGTCTGGCAGTAAAGCTAAAAGCATGGTGCCCAGCGCGGGGATATGGTGGCGTTTCGTGTCTCCTAGCGGTGGTTTTGGCCTGTTTCTTCAAGGGTTACTTCGATTTTTTGGAGCCAGATCTACTCCACCCCGCTGTTTTTCTCAAGACACGCGCCGCTCAGCCTTGTCCTCCGTCGCCGTCCGTTCCTGCTGCCGGAAGCACGTGTCACGTCGTTCGTCGGTGACCGGCGCGTGGCCTGTACACTCCAAAGAGGCCTTTGCTCTTTAGTGCGCGTGAAGGCCACGTTCCACCATTTTCTGGCCGTGCTCGTTGGGGATGGGGGCTACGGTGGCGGATCTATGGCTGGGTGCAGCTGGTGATGGCGCGTGTTTCCCACGCGCCGCCGTCTCCGGCGGATTCCGTCTCTGTCTCCTCTGCCGGTTGCTGTGTTTGTTGGTCTTTTCTGCACTGTGTTGTTGTGTATCCTCTTGTTGCTATGTACAATCTGGCTGTGTATTACTCAGAGTTTATTAGAATTTTTGATGGCTAGATGCTAGATCGGCCCTCTTTTATATGAGTGTGAGCGTTAATGTAAGGGAGGCTTAAATGTAATTCTAGTAGGGTTTGATGATTCTGCATAGGCAGCTGTTTTTTAAGTCAGATCCTTCTGACTTAGAGTGTAAAGGGGTCTTGTCCCTTTATTTCTCATGATGTATGTTCTTTGCCCTTGGGGCGTTTCAGCAATATATGATAGCAAATGCTATCTTGTTCAAAAAAAAAAAAAATACCCTTTTGCCCCATGTGGTTTAAATCTTTTATTTTTTGCCTCATTAGTTTTGTTTTTTTTCATAAGTGGCATATGTTGTAACGATCCACCCCCAATGACACAATATTGTCTACTTTTGACTCTCCAAACCAGACTTCTCAGGAGGTCACCCATCCTGGGATTGCTCTCGCAGAAGCACGCTTAACTACGAAGTTCTGATAGGTTCATGATCATCACGACTTTAAAACGCATTGTGTCATAAATGGTGCATTTATACATATAAACACATCTCCATTCCCAGGCGATATGGGACGTCACAATCACCCCCTCTTTGGACCCAGCGTCCTCGCTAGCGTTCCTCATTGGGCTTGTGCACGCTCCCACCATCTTAGGCTGGGCAATGGCTCTGATACCATTTGTAACGACCCACCCCCAATGACACAATATTGTCCGCTTTTGGCTCCCAAAACCAGACTTCCCAGGAGGTCACCCATCCTGGGATTGTTCTCGCAGAAGCACGCTTAATTGTGGAGTTCTGATAGGTTCATGACAATCACGGCTTTAAAACGCGTTGCGTCATAAATTGTGTATTTATACATATAAACACATCTTCATTCCCAGGCGATGTGGGACGTCACATATGTGCTATGGGAAAATGCGGAGATAGTACTTCCGTTCATTTTTTTGGTCCAAAACTTATAGATTTCTACGTCAACGACACGTGGTACCATTAAAATTGCGACATGTGACTGTCATATATTTTTTTTGAGAATTTTTTTTTTTTTAAAAAAAAAAAGAAAAGAAAAGAAAAGTAGGGGTGGCTCAGGGCGCCGGCTGAATCACCCCCAAGGGTCAAAGTGAAAAAATAATAGTAATAATAATAATAATAATAAAAGAAGACATTTTGAACCTTAAGGGGGCCGAATCACCCCAAAAACTGGCCTTAGAGGTGGCTAACCACTTTGGCCAAAATAGGAGTGGCTGACCACTCCCATGTGGCCCAAAGGCTCTACATTTTTTTTTTTTTTTTTTTTTTTTTTTTTTTTTTAATTTAAAAAAATGCCTCAAAATAAATAAATAAAATAGCAGCCACGTGTCGCAATTTTAATGGTGTTACGTGTTGCTGACGTGGAAATCCGTCAATTTTGGACGGAAAAATGGACGTAGATACTATCTCCGTCTTTTCCCATAGCACAGATACCACTTATGAAAAAAAGCAAAACTGAGGGAGCAAAAAATAAAGGTTGTAAACTGCAGGGTGTGTAAGGTATTTAACCCAAAATGAAAACTTAAATATTAAATTGAAATTGCATAACAACTTAGGGATTAAATATAATTTTTCCTTTTTAAAAAACATATTTCACTAAATACTTAACTACTTTTAACAATTGCATTTTCATGAACTACATTTTTAAGATCATTATTTATTTATTTATTTTTACTATAAGTTTTGAAACTGTCAAAACAAACTATACAGTGATACTAAGTTGTCATGCCATGCATCTTTTTGGTTTGTTAAAACTGTATTTTTTATACGTTATATTGTTTTGGTTTTGATCTATGTAAATTATATGTCGTTGTTTTGTAAGGTTTGTTTCGATTACAGTTTCAAAACGTGAAATTTAAAAAATAGTAATTTTTCAAATGTTCGATTCGTAAATACGATTTTCATAACATAACTAAATGTTTAGTAAAATCACGATTTAATATTTACAATTGCAATTTAACATTTAAAATTATACATTTTAAAAATGCATCTTTTACTTGCAATTTAAAAACAAAAAATTTTCTACAATTTCATACCACAAATTTTTAAAGATGCATTTCTAAACGATATACATTTCAATTTTATTTGAAATCACACTTTTCGGCGTTTGCTATAGAAATTGAAAATTTTGGTTGGTTGGTTGATTTTTTTTTTTTTTTTGGTAAAAAAAAAAATGATGTAAACTTTGCGTATTCGTTGGGTACATGACTCTGTATCTCACACTCCCATTCCTCTCATTGATCAACTCGGTCACAGTGGTAACTCCAATGGCAACCCGTGCATTTTCAAGACTAAGAAACCCAATTTTCGCTGCGACAGTGCTTCGGAACCTAACCAGAGCACCCATTAGAGAGCCCACATTTCCTGTAAACCCCAAAGTTCCAGCATTAGGAGCCGATTATTGCACTCCCTTTAGGCTATACCATGATGGGAGGCCCAGAGGACCCCTCTGGAGAGGCAAGAAGTTGATTGGGAAGGAAGCGCTTTTTGTGATACTGGGATTGAAGAGGTTCAAGGATGACGAAGAGAAGCTTGAGAAGTTCATCAAGTCCCACGTGCTGAGGCTTTTGAAGATGGAGATGATTGCTGTTCTCGGCGAGCTTGAGCGCCAGGAAGAGGTTTCTTTGGCTGTCAAGGTCTTGATTATTAGTTTGAATTGTGCTGTCTATTTCACATTATCATTTGGGTTGCTATTAAATTCTACTTTTGGGTTCTTGATGTCACCTTTTTTAACTCTCTCCCCCTCTCTACTGAAATGGTCATTTTGTTGCACTGATATGTTAAAGCGATCTTCTTGATGGGGAATTTACTTCATACAATGCGAAAAAGAGTAGTTTTGTAGAATAGCTCTTTAAGAAGAGCAGTAGAGTGAGTATGCCCTGCAAGTGTTCGATAAAATGCTTTTAAGGAAATGTCAGCTCTTGGAAACTTCTAATATGCTTTGATTTGATAATGTTTGAGGATTATTTGACTTTCCTGTTAAATGGAAGCTTCGTTGATAAAAGCAATCCACTAAAATTATCAACTTAGCTCAAGCGTGTGGTTGCAGGGCATCCTTATGCTCTTTTAGTTGGCATTTCTATCATTGAAATACTGTCCAATGCACCCCCATTTTTTTTTTCCTGTTTTTTAAAGAATCATATTTTTAGTTCCATTTTTCTATTCTTTTAATATGTAACTTTTGTTGGGTTACTGTTTAGTTTTTACTAGTTTCTGAATGAGGGTATTAAATAAATTATTATTAATTGAGAATCAGGTAGTTTGCGTTCACATTTTGGGTTTAGTATGCCTCTCACTCTCTCAGTGAGGCCTTCATGTGAAATGATATCTTTTATTGTTCCTTTGCTTAACTCTCACTTGCCTGCCATCCTCATTCCTCAATATGAAACCATATCTGCAATTCTAATATGGCTTTATTTTGTTCATAGTTATGTTTCTTCATAATCAAGAAAAAAATGTTTGCTTAGACTATTATCTTTGATTGTAATCTCTGTCATCTTATGCTTGATTCCATTTAATTGTAATCTCGTGATTAGATTTTTGTGTGGTTGTTTATATATTGTAACAACAACTATACACTTGGGCTCACTAGCAATTCAATACATTTTCAGATATTTAGGGTTATACAGAAGCAAGACTGGTACAAGCCCGATGTCTTTCTGTATAAGGACCTGATTATTGCATTAGCGAGATGTAAAAAGATGGATGATGCAATGCTGTTGTGGGAAGACATGAGAAAGGAGGATTTATTCCCTGATTCTCAAACATATGCTGAAGTTATCAGGGGCTTCTTGAGGCATGGATCTCCTGCAGATGCAATGAACATATTTGAAGACATGAAGAAGTCTCCAGATCCACCGGAGGAGTTGCCATTCAGGATTTTGTTGAAGGGACTTCTGCCACACCCCCTTTTAAGAAACAGAGTCAAGCAAGATTTTGAAGAGCTCTTTCCCGAGCGGCATGTGTATGATCCTCCAGAAGAGATATTTGGCATGCGCTGAGGTTACCATTCAGTGCTTTTGTTTTCTTAGTCCTTTTTATTTATATTTTGTTGTGATAACCCATTCCTTTACTTGTATTATTCTGACACTGACAATGTCTTTTGTGAGAATATAGATTAGCATATTGAGATAAAATGGTGTTAGAATCCTTTAGAAAAAACGTTTGTGTCAGGAAAGCACTATCCTGACTAGGTTATCGAAAGAATATATTAAAGATTTAAGACATATAAACAGTTTAATGATGTCAGGAAATGAGGAAATAATGTAAAGCCAAAGATAGGGTGAAAGTTGTATCCTCCATTTATGTTATTAGGAACAATTATATGACCAAATCTGTTACTATTTGAAGACAGTGCGTTATTACATGGTTGGATCTTGTTTCCCGATACAAAGTAGACCTATAATTAACATCATGAGAAATGAGATTAATTTGCTCCTTCAAATGATGAAATATTTGAAACTGCATGGAAGAAAATATGCCTGACTGCCAATAAGAATGAGCTCAACATCTTAGAGTAAGGCAGTGCCTTGTTTTGTTTATTTGTCTGTTTTTTCCTTTTTTGGGTTCAGGGTGTTTAAGTTGGAAGTCTAACTGCTTCAAACTTCTATCTCATGGTGTGCCAACGTTGGTTTAGACCTGATGCAACTTTTTGTTGGCCTTTGAATGCATCACACTTGTCAGCTTGATTTGGTAGATAGTAGCATCATTAAATGAAGCCAGAGCTTTCCTATTCCAGTTACTGTGTGTATGCTTCAGTGTTTTTGTATGTTCCATATTCTGTTGTTTCATTACTGAGAGCTGAGCTTCAGCAGTCTTGCATGTATGTTATTGACCAGAGCTTGGATTATCAGATTGAGTTGGCTTCATTTAGTTTGCTGTATTGATTTCTTTGTTTCTAAGGACATTACCAAAATAGATTTGAATATAATTTAGTTGCTTTCTTCTTCCTAAGGATTTCATTTGGTTTCGGGACGTAAAATTAACCCTCATATTATTGAAGAACATGGTCATATCTCAACCAGTTAATGGTGAGACTTTGGCAGGCCATAAGCACTATTTCTGAAGAAAAGAAGAAAAGGGAAGCAAGAGATGAGTTCTCTTTGGAGTTGAATTGTGAGCGATGAAACATTGCTATCTTTTAAAGTTCGGATATCTGGAAAAAAGAGAAATTGAAAAGCAAACATAAACTGTGATGTATTACAAGAGCTCTTTTGTTTCTATGATTAAAGAGCTAATTCACATCTCGCCAGGGTATTTTTTTATTTTATTTTTCGTTTAGTACATTCAACCTATACTACCTTCTTCTTCTTAATCTTATAGGCGTGAGTCATGGGGTAAATTTGTGTGTATACATTCCATAGATGTGCATGTCTGATGAACCCAACCCCACTCCTTTGGAGGCCTGCAAATAGGGGTGGCTACTCCTTGTTAGCAAGTAAATTTCATCATTAGTGAGTGTTTTTCTAATAAGAGTACAAAGAAGAACTAAGCAAGGAGTCATTTCCGCTGTCAAGCCAAATTGACAAGTACAAAGGCGGGAGGAGATGGAAACGGTTCCTACAAAGGATCGGAAGGGGCCCATTTTATCACATTGTGGACATGAAAGTTAGTACTTCTATAAACTTTTTGAACTCTCCATAACACGAGAAGATGAAGGTGAGGACGAAGAGATGAGAATGCATAAAGTTGTTATTGTAATATTAAAATGACGTCACAACACGTCTTCTAGCTCATTATTATTATTATTATTATTTTTTCTCTTTTTAGTAACACGTTTTGGACGTCCTTTTTTTTTTTGTTTTTTTTGGGAGGGGGAAGGGGTTAATTTACCGCAAAGGAGTTTGTTATAGTGACCTTTAAGGTTTCCAAATGAAAAATAAAATATACAAGTTATCTCACTTTACTTCAATTAATTATTCTGATGATCTTTCATTCTTTCTAGATTCCCAATAGAAAATAATATACGAAGAAAAGTTATCTAAAAATTTCTTATCCCAATAATTACGTCACACAACGTCTTAATCTTTTTGGACTCTTTTAGCCTAACTCTATGATTCTTTGCTACAAAATTGTGTACAATGGGTAGCCTAACTCTATGATTCTTACTCTTTAGTCTTTTGTAAACCTCTCATCTTTGGTATGAGCTAGATTATAATTCAAAAAAATTTATCATTAGGTTAATTACTAACATTCTTATCAAATTTTAAATTATTCCTCAAAATTTTTTTTTATCTGTATATGTTTATAGTATTGGTGTGTATATATATATATATATATATTTGTTTCATGATAACGTCACACGAAGTGGGCGTGCCGGAGTGGTTATCGGGCATGACTAGAAATCATGTGGGCTTTGCCCGCGCAGGTTCGAATCCTGCCGCCCACGTTTTATTCTTGTTAAAGCTTTTTGTCTATGACTTTGGCACGGGATTTCACACCTTTTTTTTGTCAAAAAAAAAAATTCCTTCTCCCTTCCTTAGTTCCTTTTCTATGCCACATTTTGTCAGATATGGGATTTCACACCTTTTTTTTTTTTTGATAATCCTTCTCCCTTCCTTAGTTTCTTTTCAATGCCACATTTTGTCAGATATGGGTTTCCAATAATTTGTTATTCAACTTATTCGGATGGTTAGTAATTTAAGAAACAAATGTGATAAAAATTTTATGGGTCCACCTGTCCAAATAGAAAAAATGAACTGCCAAAAACTTGTTCAGACAGATATATCCGATAGGAATTTTTTCACATTTATTACTCAAATTGCCAGCAATTTAAACATTAAAATTACTAAAAAAATCTTTCTTCTCCTCCAAACCCAAATAATATATTCTAAAACTGCCTTATTGGCTACAAGAAAAGTTGAACCGTACCAATGAATTATGCTTGCACATGGTGAAAGTGTGAAACTTCCTGTTTATGTTATAGGTTCCAAAGTGTGCCCTACTAGTATGACCCCCAAAAAGACAAAGGAAAAGAGTGCAAATTGAGCAATTCTAATTACCCCACAACCATATAATAGTATTGTGGTAGCTAGTAACCCCCAAGCAAGGCTGGAATTAGGACTTCTTATTTGCTCTTTCAGATTTTATGTGCTTTTTTTTAACTGAATTATCATGCCAAAAGTCATGGCTCTAGAGCTTTCTATTTCTTGTGCCAAGTGCAACTTAATTTTTTTTTATTATTATTTTTTTTTTAAAAAAAACTTGCATTTCTTATTCCTACACGATTCTTCCATATGATTAAGATGGTGATTAGATAGGCACAGATCCAAAATAACATGAAGTTTTAGAAGATACTGTAAAAGAAGATTAGCATTAATAATGGTTTCGCATATATCTCACACTCGTGGGTCAAGTGGCCAAGTTGTGAGTCCGATGATTAAACCCTGAACAAAGGAGATAGGGATCCACCATGTGAGGCAGACCGAAAATTTTTCTTCCTTATTTTTTTTTTGCGAGGCTAAGGGTGTGTTTGTGATTGTGATTTTGTAGATAAAAAAAGTGTGATTTTAAATCAAATCGTAGAAGATGAACCGTTTAAAAATTGTGATTTGAAAACGTAGAAAACTGTTTTTTCAAATCACAGGCAATGAATGTTTTTTTTGAAAAAGTAAAATTTTAAAGCCTAAACTACGTTTTAAAAAATATTTTTTTAAATCATATATTTTAAAATTACTATTTTAAAATTGTAATTTTTTAAATCGCAAACTCAATTAGACCTCAGAGTTGAAATTAAGAAAGTATTTTATTATGGGATTATATGTCTCACTAAAGAGGTGGAGTATATATTCTCAGAAAGTAATAATGATGACGTGATCCACACAAAATTAAAAAAAGAAAAAAAAAAGGAATTGCGAAGGATAAAAGACAAAGATACGAGGTACAAGTGACCAAGAACAGGTCGGAAATTCCATTCTACTGTTCTACATGACACTGCAACAGTTTCTCCAGGATAAATCCGCCAAATGTCGTATCACAAAAAAAAAAAAAAAAATGTTATTAAATACATCCCATTGATTTATTTTTTATTTTATTTTATTTTTTTAATTTTTTAAGGGACCATTGATGGCTTTCTTTTCTGATATAATGGGATGCTAAGAACACCAGCAGGCAGCAGTAGTAGTTTTTCTTTTAAATTTTGCTTAAGAAAATGATGAATTTTTTAGGAAGTTGCTTAGGAGTTGCTTTAGTAATTTGTTAATAATAAAAACCTAACAAAATGTTCTTTGAAAATTCATCGGTTAAATTGGG
Organism: Alnus glutinosa; assembly: GCF_958979055.1. NCBI lineage: Eukaryota > Viridiplantae > Streptophyta > Magnoliopsida > Fagales > Betulaceae > Alnus > Alnus glutinosa. The sequence continues at coordinate 25,058,431 of NC_084894.1, forward strand.
GTTTCTTTCGCTCTTTCGAAGAAACTTCCTTAATAGCAGCCTCCCCATCAACTTTAGTCCAGATTCTCATTTAATTGGCCACGTTTTGTGCTTTTTGATCGTTAAGTAGATAAAGTTTTACTCCCCAAAACAAATTTAAAGAAATTTAATTATTAAATTAATATTTATCTAAAATACATATAATTTTAATAGAATAAACTTAGTATTATATATATTTTAAAATGTTTATATGAATGACGTAGTCTAATAACATATATCAATTTAAAATCATAATCATACAGAAGTGACAATGCAAATGGACAGCGTGTGGGAATATGAATATATCTAGTCAACTGTACGATCGGCTACCCCAATCAACCTCTAAATTAATGATTAAAAACTTAATCAAAGCAATAATTGTACTAAGTGTACTCTTTTACTAAGATGGAATTTCACTCCAATCCAAGAATAGCCACCTCAGAGATTTAGATCCTCCAGAATATGTTACATAAATAAATGGGTACATGCATGACGAGTTGATCGATCTTATCCGGATTTCATAAATTGTACTTTTCTCGTTTTAAATCCGATGAATTAACATATACTAATTTCACTCATATGAATAAAGTTCATCGCAGATCATAATTGATTTAATAATTAATTAAAGTACAGTAAAAATTAAAGTACTTCGAATCATTTTTTTTTTTTTTTTCAAATTTGAAATATATGATTTGTCAACGTATAAGCAATATATATACATAAAATCTAACAGAGACAGAATCTGATCCTATTCATGCATGTCTGTCTTTCCTCTTGGTCGTAAATCACGTGGGTATCTCAGATTTCCTAGTACCAGAAGGCTGACATACAGAGTATGTGGTTCGTAGACTCGTAGTTATGGACTTCGTAGAATCTACTTTGATATTTGAGAATAGGGTCAACTATTTGGGACGGTAAAGACGATCATGATTGATGGCATATCCGAATGAGGTTGAGTGGAAAAGACAACCTTATCTTGTTATCTTCTGGTGGGATCAGAAACATTTGAGATTTCTTTCACTTTCTCGCCCTCTCGAAAGCATTGGAAGCCAATATCCGAGAAAATCACTCCGGGAAAGACCCATTGGCCAGGAGAAGAAAATGGGGTCGGAGAATATGGACATGAAGTTCTGTGATTCCTAGAGATCGAGCATAGAGAGAGGTTGCATCCTTCCAAAAAAAAAAAAAAAGAAAACAAAAAAGAAGAGATAGGTTGCAATTATCCGCTGGGGACACATGGCGATAAATTCGAAGCCCACTTGGGACCGTCTATGGACCCCGCGTGGCACTTATCCGTTATTTTTCGAGGAAAATAAGATGATGATATGATATTATATTGTATAGAGGAGAAAGTGGGAATGGGAGTGGTAGAGTGTTTAGGGAAATAGTAAATACAATGGAAATTTCCTAACTTTGGTGGAATGAGTCCGAAAATCTTGTAAAATACTGTTAGAGGAAGCCGCCTTTTTCTTTTTGGCGATGATGGCACATGGGTGGCACAGTTCAGTGCCGTCTTCTGTAGGGCTGTCACTATAAATATGATGGTTTGTGAAGCAATTTTGGTTCACCTCACCTCACCTACTGCAGATCTTCTCTACTGGGGCTTTCTTTTTCTGCTAGTCTTGTCCTTGTCTTTCAACTGGGTCTTTCTTTGTTTCGATTTCTTGTTTTTGGAGTCGGTTTTGTTTGTTGGGTTGAAAAAGAAGGAAAGATATATATAATGGAGGGTAAGAAGAAGGGGTGTTCACCTTCCTCATTCACTGCTGATCTTTTTGGTGCCAAGGAGTCGTCACCATCATCGTCGGTGGGATCTTTTGCGTCCATTTTTCCGCCTCCATCAGCGGTATAATCCTACTGTTTTCAATTTCATGTATTTGGTTTCTTTTTTCCTTTTGTTTATTATGATAGATTTTGCTTATTGCGAATTATTCGTACTTTGTTTTAATATTGAAAGTTCTATCTATGTTGCTGTAATTGTTAAACTTATGTTTTAATTTAAGCGCAGTATTGGAGAAAGCCAGGGAAGATTTTAATTTTTGTCTGATTTGGAAATTCTTTTCAGAATTCAAGTGAGGAGTTGTTGTTATTATTGCTTTGATTACTTTTGTGGGCTTTTATTACATGGTTACAAATCTTGAATTAATTTGTTTGTTTGTGCTTCTGAACTTGTGGAGTAGATCCCATTTCCTGCCCAAACATCCCCTGCTTGTTCATGTTTTGAATGTTTGGTTGAGGAACTTTCGACAAAACCAAAAGACTTGAGAAAAATTACTTAAGATTTGGCTTAAAAAATATGAGGATTTTTTCTCTCATGCATGTATGCAGTTCATGCATTTTATTCTTTTTATTCTTTGGCTCTTTACTATACTTATTGTTTGTTTTTAAATTCAAGAGACTCAAGTTAAGTGTGTAAATGGCAAAAATAGGATTTCTGCAGTCTCAGATGGAGTAGAGGAGTTGAGTGTACAATTCCAGAGCTTTCTTCGTGGGAAGATATCAGCTCTTCCAGGGGATTTATGTGCGCCATTAATGATGCCTAAACTCTTCTTTTTGTGATTTCAGGTGGTTGGGAAGAACTCCCCGAGCACTGAGGTAACAGGATCTTGGCAAAAACAAAATCCAGAAATTCAAACATGGAACATGAAACAAGGGACTCCAGGTTCATGATCAAGGCTCTTTTAGTTCCTTTTGCTGTTCCTCCATGCTTCTTTCGCCACATCAAGAATAAGGCTTATTTATTTCCTTTTGCTGTTCCTCCATGCTTCTTTCGCCACATCAAGAATATGGCTCATTTAGCTCCTTTTGCTGTTCCTCCATACTTCTTTCGCCACATCGAGAACATATATATTGGACCTTATTTCAGAGGAAAAAAATTTCTTCCACAATACCTATTTTGCTTAAGTGCATGCCATTTATGCCCAATTCATATTCAGAAGAGCTAAAATTATTTGAACCTTCATTTACTAAGTGACATTAAGGATGCATTTTCACATTCTGTGAACTTCTAGTTATAGGTTATGCTTCCCTGAAATCTCCAGAATTATCGTCTGCTTGTAACAAAGTTATGAGTAGTACCTTTAATGCAAAAACTTTGTTTGGAGAATATTGCCTCAAAACTTTGCATTTTTCTCAAACTATATAGCTGTCAGTAGCGGGGGTGCGTGCAGTAGCATTCCCAACAAGGACAGGAGTTCAATTTTCCAAGAAGATAGAGTGGAACCATGTCATCTAAGTTCATCTCTTTATTATGGTGGGCAAGACATCTATTCCCAGTCCCCAAGTACCCAAACCTCTGGATACCCTCTAGTGAGTCTTGATCAGTTGATAATTGATATACTATTATTGTCCGTCTGATTAGTTGATGATCATATGATATGTGAGACTGATTGTGAGTCATGTCTTTGTGATGAGCTAGTTCAAGGAACATGGGGCAGAAGATGAAAATGGAAACAGTGCGTCTCGAGGAAATTGGTGGCAAGGTAATGATGCTGTGGATAAAGAGTTTGGTTGCAAATTAAAGAAGATTCTATGCAAATATATGCTAACTGATTGTCATTTCTGTAGGTTCACTTTATTACTAGGGCCTTGCCTTCCCGGGCATAAGAATTCTCCATCTGTTTTCAAGGTACGGCAAAATTTGTATAGAGTAGGAGGTAAATTGATCCTTCTTACTGTATCAAACATCTCCATAAATTTAGAAAGAGTGGAAAGTGTTTTTTGGTTCTGTTTGTTAATGCGTTTTGGGAAATGTTTTTTGTTTTTAGTTTAAAAATGTGTTTTGATGTGACATATAGGTAAAAACTGTTCGTGTTTTTGTGAGTGTTTTTTGTTTCAGCTGTTCGTTAATATTTTTGTTTTGAAAAGAGAAAACTAAAGACAAAAATCTAGTACTTGTGGGGAGTGGGTTAGAAAAGATGGATGCCCGTTTTATATATGCTTGCTTTATGTGGCTTCTTTTGAAGGAAAGCGGAAAAAATATGAGAAAAGTGGCTTGGAAAATAGTGGGGGAGGCAACTTTACTCTTTTTTTTTTTTGTTTAAGAAAAAAATACCAGTCACGTTAAATTCTCATTTTCTACTAGCTTAAGTTTTTGAGATAATATATGTTTTAACATGGTATCAAAATAAAGATACTGAATTTGAACCTTGTATATTTAATTTATCTCTTATTTTAATTATATATTTCATGTGTCTTCTTACTTATCGACTTGTATTTCCTGCAGGAGTTTGTGGAGCCTGGTGATATGCAGGCAGATATGCAGTATAATTAAGTAGCGAATGTAGTTAAAAAAGAAAAAAAAAAAAAAAAAAAAAGAGTGGTCAATGTAGTTGAACAATGTTTATGTGCTCTTTTTAAGCTGTAATTACGATAAAAGATGGAGAAAAGGGCCTTGAGTTGTTTCCACATGTGCCAATATAAATGCTTGAAGTTTCACCCATGGATTTTTATGCAATTATGCCTAATATCCAGTGGCTGATATCTTTCAATTTGCGTTCTATAGAGGCATATTTTAACCTGTAATTTCCAAATAAAGTGATGAAAATTTGAAATGACACAGAAAATAAACAAAAATAACCAAGCTTACCTCCACAATAACGATCCATGGTGTACCTAACAAGGTTGAATGTTTAGGGATGGCCACAGCTTCCTTCCTCTTTCATCTTCCTCTACCATAGTAGCCTCCTATCCGCTAGGAAACTAATGGCAGAAGAGGCTTAGACGGACTTACTAAGATGGGAGATCCGTTGGCGCTCCCTCAAGCCGGGGATCCAAGACTCGATCTTTTGACTACCCGGCCTCCTAAGCTTTTACCACTAGACCACCACCATTTGTGGTGTGTTGTGTTCCCTTTTTAATTGAGTGGAGAGTGGTATTGACAATAATTGTTACTTTTGTTCCCACCATTAGATATGCAGAGGAATAGCCTCTCATATGCAGCAGCCATCTTGGTGGCAGTGAACAACTCCAAACCTCTCTGGAAAGCAACCTGACCTTTGTTCTCCAGAACTCCTCTGCCATCAAGCCAAGCTCTGTAAAGAGCCTCTTTTAATGAAGATACTGTTGGTGAAAAAGTGTAGCCTATTTCTGTGCCAACCAGCACAGACCCTGTAATGCTGGCAAGCTTTGTAGCCATTACAGGCTTACCAGAAAGCATGGCTTCCAACAGAGTATGATCCAACCCCTGAGCTCGAAGAGTTGGGTTTACGAAAATATCAATAGCATTATAAAACCTTGCCAGTTGAGCTTGTTCCAGCGGCCCCAGAACCAGAACATTTACCCCAAGATCTCTGTATCTAACGGCCCAAGGACCGTCGCCGGCGACCAGAACAGCGCTGGTTTCCCGAAATGTTTCATTTTCCTTAAACATTTCCCTCAGAGCTTCAAACATTAGCGGATGTCCTTTGTCCTTTACCAACCTCCCTGCCGTTCCCAGAACCAGTAACTTAGAAGCCGGAATGCCAAACTTCTGCTTAAATTCATTTCCCTTTGTAACATCTGGCTTGAAAATCTCCTCATCTACACCATTAAGAATAATATGAACTCTTTCTTCTGGGATCATGTAGATTCTTTTCAAGACGTCTCCAGCATGATCACTTGTAGCAACATGGTGGGCATACCTGAAGAAATTCATAATGTAATAAAAAATTAAATATTAAAGAGGATTAAAGAGAGAAATTAGAAATTCATAAGGTATTGTCTAACAATACCTTTTTATTACTATTCTCACAATACCTTGGGAAGAAATTCACCTCTTCCACAACCTTCATAGCTCTTTCAGCCAATGCGTGTGCCTGTTGTTCTTTAGGAGGTCGCAGAATTTCTTGAATGATGTCAGAATGAATGGTTTCATATGCAATCCCATGCCAAGAAACAGCCAAGTTTGTCAGATACCGCGATCGTGTATGCCGGAGCGCAACACTCTCAGTGTGGATAACATCAAAAGGCCTTCTGGACGAATTTTGAGTCTGAAATTGCTTCCATACAGAAGCTTGGTCCAGATATCCCGCAGCTGTTGGTTTTGAGAGGTGAAAATATAAATTCCCCATTGGGTATATCGGGAAGGAGGAGTTTGAGGAAAATGTGGTGAAAATGTGAAGCTCGTGGCCTCTTTTAGCCAGGGCAAGGTGTAGAGTCAAGGCATGCCGTTCAAGCCCTCCTGCATGAGATCTGTCAGGCCATTTCTTGACAAAGAGTGCAATCTTAAGCAGTTTTGGAGGCGGTTCAGAGGAAAAGGAAAGACGATTCCATGCAGAAGGGAATGTAAGAAGGTTAATAGGTTGATTCGGTTTCTGCTTTTGCTCAGTTACTTGGTAACGGGAATAGCATGGCACTGAGTCTGAGCAGTGACACCAATATAGGAATGAGATGATTGAGAAGGCAGAGAGGATGAAGATGATGAAGCAGAGAAAACGGAAACTCAAAATAGTGTTATGATTATTTGCCATGGAAGGCAACTCTACCAATTTCTTCCTTGAAGAACCCAGTTAAAGAAATGGAAGAGAAATTCAGTTTCAGATATCAAAAATAGATCTTGGACAAAATTGCAATAGTTTATGTAAGATGAAGTTGCACTAACTTTTTATATTGTGTTTTTTTTCCTCTGTTTCTGGTCCGAAAGGCATTTGCACGTGGTTTCTGCTAGTATAGGCTAAGCCCATCCTGGAATGAAGGCCTCTACCAGTTGACTTAACTTCTTCATAGAAGATGATGAACTTTGGTTGAAAAGCAACATCGTTGACCCGATTGACTAATTCTGCCTGCCCCAGTTATCTCCCTCCTTCAGAATATAGTAAGAAAACAAATCTTGTTGTTTGTGTGTATAATTGTTTGGTCTTATTTATCGTAATCATGGTCTTTTGCACAACAACTACATTTTGATTGTATTAGCTTGCCTGATAATAGGGTGAAAATGTTCCTTACAGGTCATGAGTACATTATCAGATTTTTGTATCATCTGATAAAGAAATGATAAGTGCAAAAAGAAATCCTATAAACTTTAAAGTAATTCTAAATATTAGCCTCCCATTTTACTCTCATTTTATTGGACTGATGTAACAGTGTCTATAAGTTCTTAAATTTTTTCCTTTTTAAATAAAGGCTGATCCGAGATCTAATGAACATTGTCACATCGGTCTAATAAGATTGGAGTGAGATGAGAGTTAAGTACATAGCATTACTTTGAATTCTAATACAATTGCAAGCAATTGAAACTTTTCTCATGTCCATTGGCCGGCCTCTTGGAGATTTTGCACAATATGGTGATGGCGTGTTTAAGGGATGATCACACACCAAAACAAGTGTGGTTATCTCTATACTTATTAGATAACTTCCATGAAAGTTAAAAGGAGAAAGGGTGCTACTCTTCATGAAGATCGAGTTGCTTGTGGTCTATAATAGACGGGGTTAGAAGCAGGGCCGGTTCGACATATTTTGGGGCCTTAAGCGAGAAGTTTAAGTTGCATTTTATTTAAAATTAAATGTAAATTAAATATTATTTAATTTAAAATTACATTTTTATTTAAAATTCATTCTTCTCGCTTTTTGGGATGCAAAATTACTTATTAAGTTTTTATATTCAAGTTTTTTTAACATTTCATTTTCAATTGATAATAAGGCTAATCCATTTAATCTTTCTTGTGACATTGTTGATCTTAGGTAGGATTTTATTAATTTTAATTTTGAAAAACTTCTTTCTGCAGAAGCAACTGCAATTGGTATTGTTAATAAAATTCAATAAGCGATACTTGCATTAAGAAAATAATCAAGTCTTTTTATATAATTTAATATGTCAATTGGAACACTTTCTTCTATTTGTAAATTTCTATTAAAACTTTTAGTTTTGAAAATAAATTTAAGCCATCAATATCATAATAGATATCATGTTTTAGAAAACCTTCGAGATTAAGACTTTTTTTTTTTTGTTGCAAAAACTATCATGGTCTAGTGATTTTAATTTCTTAAAATTAAATAAAAAACCAAAAATATTTTCATATATCTAACATTGTTCAAACCTACTCTGAATTGAAGAAATAGCTTGATCTATTATATAAGAAATAATTAATTCTAAAAGATTTTTCAGCAGATTGTGTTGTTTTGTCATTGACAATTTAGGGTTGGCAATTTTTGACACGACCTACAAACCCAACATAAACACGACATGAAAATACAGGGTTTAGGTTTGGGTAATCGGGTCAACCCGATTATGACCCATTTATAATCGCGTCTAGAGGGTCAACCGGCGAGTAACCTGCCAGACACGGTTATATATATATATATATATATAAAAGAAAAAGAAACTTCAAGAAACTGTAGAAACCTAGCTGAGCCTTTTCTGGTTATATTTCTTTGTGTATAACCAGAAACTTCGACAATTTGAAAATATAACCAGAAACTTCACGCAGCAACGACCGTTGAAGTTCAGCTCTTGAAGTCGAAGGTGAGCTCCACCACGCAACCCTCCAAAATGGCATCGTCCCCAACGGCTTGTTCACCGTTCACGCCATCTGAGGTTCAGCGCTGTCTTTTCGAGTTTTCAGTTTGCGAACTTGGGAGCCCTAGATTTGGTGCTTGACTGCTTGTTGGCTGTGAACACGATTTTCCGTGCAATCTGGATTTGGAAACCATAGGGATCACCGGATTGGATTGCTTCTCTCGTTGGATTGTGTTGTTTGCTTGTTTGGTTTTCTCCTGTGACTACAATGCGAATTGGGGTTTTGCCGTTCTGGGGTGGGTACGGAGATTAGGGTTCAGACAAAGAGTCAAAGACGATCCTTCATCCTTCATCCTTCTTCTTCTTTGGACGATTGTCATGATTCGGGAGTCTTGGACGAAGCTTCTTGGCTTTTGCCTTCTTCAGTTCTTCTTCTTCACAACGGGTTACTCAGGTTGTGTTCGGGTAACTCGGTTGATATACGGGTCGTGTTCGGGTTTAAGAATTCGACTTGATTAATAATTGGGTCGGGTTCGTGTTGGACCCGATTATGTAATCAGGTTGACACAAACCCGACCCATGAACCCGAATTGCCAAGCCTATGACAATCTCATCAAATTGTTTCTTTCAACGAATTATACGTTTTTCATGAAATACATGTTATATTTCCATTTTAGTTGCAATCTCTTTAGATGAAATCATAGCAGATGTAAATCTATTTTCTCTGTAATTTTTAAAATAAGAAATAAGACTTCTTAATTGATCTATAGCAACATCAATATGCATGTCTTTTGATTGTAAATTTTTACTAACAGTATTAACGGCAAATAATATATTATACCAAATAGTCATGCTTAATAAGAATTCAAGAATTTGGATAGTAAGTTATATATCATACCAAATATTCAAGGACTTTTGGTAACTAACATTTTTTTTTTAATCACTGATCAGATATGGAATGATTTTAAGGACTTAAATGGTAAGTTATAGGGAAAGAATGAAAATGGAAAAGAAGAGAGAAATTCAAATTTGAATAACATCGACTTGGATAGAAAAATTGCTATAAAAAAAAAATGAAAACTTATAGGGTAGGATTTGAAATATTGAAAACTTAATTAGAGACTTTCCATCTTCTTGCCTTTTAGCATTTATTTATTTATATATTTTATATTGATTCTTCATCCTTGAACGTTGGAGCCGGTTGGACTTAAGGAACGTTGGACACTTGGACTTAATAATTAAGTCTTATTTTTTGAACCAGACTTTCCATCTTCTTACTTCTTAGCATTTTTTTTTTTTTTTTTTTTTTCATTCTATATTTTTCTTTCGAACTTGATTATTATTATTAATTTTTTTTTTTTAATGAGACTTTCCATCTTCTTACTTCTTAGTATTTATTTTATTCGATATTGATTCTTGAACGTTGGACTTAAGGTGTAATTAATTTTTTGAATGTTAGCCGGACTTACAGTTGATCTTAATTAAGTCTTATTTTTTTAACGTTGGTAATTAATTAAGGCCTTCAATTTATTTATTTTTTGTTTTGAAAATAAATCTTCATTGATATTTCGTAATTGGGGGCCTTCTTAAATCGGGGCCCCTGCATTATAATAATGCCTTTATTAATTTTATTTTTACCATATTTTGGAGTCTTATTAAAGTGTATTGATAATAATTAAGGCCTTCTTTTTCTTAATTTTTATTAATATTTTTCTTATTGGGGGCCTTAAGAGGCCGCCAAATCCACCTAAGACTCTGGCCGGCCCCGGTACTTTGAGGACAAGATTTAGGGTCCGTTTGGGTTTGCGATTTCAAAAAGTGCGATTTAAAATAACGATTTTAAAATGTACGATTTGAAAAAAGTGATTTTTAAAAACGCAGTTAAGCGTTTGGCAAAATCGCAGTTTAGCCTTTAAAATCGCGAATTTACCTTTAAAATCCTCCGTTTTCAAAAAAGCACCATCTTATTTGCGATTTGAAAAAGCTGATTTTCTACGTTTTCAAATCGCAAGTTTTAAAAACGCAGTTCCCAAACGATCTATGTTCTGCGATTTGGTTTAAAATCGTACTTATTGTCTACGAAATCGCAATTCCAAACGCACCCTTACTTTTATCTTCTGATCAACCATTTTCTCTTTGTTTTTCTATTGGATTTCTACCCTAACGGGAACAAAACCTTCCATAATCTTGCATTGATTTTTCTTCAAAAAGTTCCAACACATTCAAGGTAGAAAGAGAGAGAGATTGCTTGGTAAGGAGGTAGCTAGGTGGCACAACCCCAAGCTGAGTTAAGACCAAGATCGCAAGAAACTTCAAAATCAAATCCCATCTATAGATTTAATTTCCTACTTATTCTTTTTGCTGTCCTTTGTAAATAAGCTTTTGCTTCAGTTCGCCTACTTGAGAGAGAAAGAGCAACAGTAGTTGAGGTTTCTTAACTATTCGTCTATTATCTGTACTCATGAAACTAGCTAAAACTGCAGCATGCATCCGCTTTTAAAACGACTGCTGGATAGAAACATCTTTGTTTTGCGTACGTTCTTATTAAGAACAAACAGTTGAGAAAGCTACCTGCAGCCAACAATATCGCTTCAGGCTTCAATCTTCATGGACTTTTCATTTCAAAGTACGAAAATATGAAATACCTCATACTAGTATAGGATGTCGGAATAAGCTTTCTATTTGTTCCTGTTTAATTTTCAATTAATTCACTAATAAAAGGCTTACTAATTATGAATAAAAATTTAGCTGTTAAAGTCGCTGCATGTTAAATTACCAATCTTCGTACAATCTTAATTAGGGGAGTCGAGATTATAAATTCAAACTTTAACTCTACACTTTATTTTTCATTTTCAATTAAAATACTTAATGTATTATTTGGTTTTACACGTGACGATCAGTGTTAAAGTATTAGTTAGGATAAGTTATTGCTAATCATGGAAGCAGGTAAAAATCACTTCTGCTTCATTTTAAGAACCATATTTTGTAGGAAGGAAAATGTTTTGACTTGAACAGAACGTATGTCAGAGGAAATTGATTGTCTTTGAAACCACTCTAAAGTTTTTTTTTCTAACAACTGGCCCTTCTAAAATACCCATATTTAATAACATCTTCTGTCTAAACTTGCCGAGTTAATGATCTCCATCACCTACTCGCACCTATATAAGTAGCAAAGCTTTTAAAGATCACAAACAGACACAATAGTACACTGCAAAAAAAAAAAAAAAAAAAATTTACAACAGAGTGAACAGAAGGGCAGGTTAATTAGTCTTTCCAGTCTCACTGGAAAACCCAGTTCATATTATACTCCCAAGTCCCAAACACATCGATCTCAAGCTCCTTCAGGCCTATAGAACCCCAAGCAAACCCTTCACCTACTCTCAAACTCCAAGTCTCACAAAAACAGCTTCGAGGAATGCACAGGTGACACTCCAGTACTGTAACTTGCTCAGCACGTACAAGAACACACTCAAGGAGATATAAAAGTGAGAGAGAGAGAGAGAGACGAAAATGGGTGTTTTTCTTCTTTCATCGCCAGCATTTCCGGGAGTCTTTCTATTCTTATTCATTACATTGTGTCTCATCCCTGAGCTTGCACTTGCAGGCATAACCAGGCACTACAAGTTTGATGTATGTTTTGCATGCCTCTCGCCTCTCGCCTCTCGATCAGCACCTAAATTTCATTTTAGATTTTCTTTCTACTACGCTTTTCTTCGATCTTCTCTCTTTTATTTATTTATTTATTTTAATTTTTTATAGAAACTTCACTTACACCTCCGAAGATTAAACTGTTTTGCACTGTATATTTAAAAATTAAAAATTTACAATATTGGTATCCCATGTTCCGGTCCCTAACCTTTTAATTTCACCCATGGCCACACTGTGGATCTGGACTGACAACGGACGGCCATGCTGTGGGGTTGGAGTGGGCCCCTAGAATTTTCAGATTTTTTTTTTTTTTTTTCAAAAAAATAAAGCATTTTGACAAAGAAAAAAAGAGAGTGAAATTAAAAAAGGTTAATACATGAGACACCGACATTATAAATTTTTAAACTTAAAAGATAATGATTGAAAACCGCTTATACTTCGAGGTAAGTGAAGGTTTCTTTTTCTTCTTTTTTTTTTTTCTTCTTTTTTATGTTGACAGTTTAGAATTATTTTCTGTAGATCGTATTGCAAAATGTAACACGACTGTGCCACAGAAAGAGCATTGTGACAGTAAATGGCCAGTTTCCTGGGCCTCGCATTGTAGCTAGGGAGGGTGACCGCCTTCTTATCAAGGTGGTCAACCATGTCCACAACAATATCTCCATCCACTGGTAACATACTTTCTTGCTTTATATATATATATATAATTAATATTTCTAACAATTTTTGTTGGAACTTGAGATCTAAAAGCAATAATGAAAATTTCTTTAAAACAGGCATGGCATTCGACAGGTTCAAACTGGGTGGGCTGATGGGCCAGCATATGTAACACAATGTCCCATACAAACTAGCCAGAGCTATGTGTACAACTTCACCACTGCAGGCCAAAGAGGCACTCTTTTCTGGCATGCCCACATATCCTGGCTAAGATCAACTGTCTATGGTGTTAGAAATAATAGACATATTATTCTTTAGGCTAACATGCGCAGCGGAAAAAAACAAAATAGGTTTAGGCTTACCTCTAGTCATATTTGCTCAAGCGTCTCCACGATCCATCTGAAGAACAAGAAAATGTTATTTGAGGGATCTTCTAACCTATGCCTATGACTGTATTGCCGTACTGATGGTGTACACAGGCTGTTTATTTATAGGCTAGGTCAGGGACCCTCAAATATGGTAAGTACCGTATTGTTCCTCCCATCAAGGAAACAATATTATTAATTGATTTTAAATCAATTAATCGATTCCATTACGGTAATTTAATTAATTAAATTACCTAACCGTAATACCGTATATACTATTTATTTATTAAATTATTAATAAATACTTCCTTATGTGGCATATAGGCCATATATGGAGATAAAATCTTACATATGGTCCTCTTATCATTCTTCCCAAGCGTGGCGTTCCTTACCCATTTCCCAAACCCTACAAGGAAGTTCCCATCATCTTCGGTACTCTCAACTACATATATTATCATTAGCTACACGTAGTTTAGTCTTATATATATGTATATATTTTCCCTCTGATTATCCATAATAATACAAATTTCAATGCAAAAAACATTTCAGGAGAGTGGTGGAATGTAGATACTGAGGTAGTAATCAACCAAGCCCTGCAAACAGGAGGCGGCCCAAATGTCTCTGATGCCTATACAATCAATGGACTTCCAGGTCCACTCTATAACTGTTCTGCTAAAGGTAAAAAACTTTGAAATGAGTAATAGTTTAATATAGTATCAGAACAAAATCTCGGAATTCACCTCTTATTTTGGCAGACACGTTCAAGCTGAAAGTGAAGCCTGGGAAGACTTATCTTCTCCGACTAATCAATGCAGCACTCAATGACGAGCTTTTCTTCAGCATTGCAAACCACAGCCTCACTGTTGTTGAAGCCGATGCTGTTTATGTCAAACCCTTTGAGACCAACACAGTTCTCATAGCCCCAGGACAGACCACGAATGTTGTTCTAAACACCAAAGCCGAATTCCCAAACGCAACATTCTTCATGACCGCTAGACCATATGTGACTGGCCTGGGCACTTTCGACAACTCCACTGTCGCAGGTATTCTAGAATATCATGAATTTCCACGCAAAACTACCCTTTATTCAGCTGCCTCCATTGGAAACCTTCCACTCTTCAAACCCGTTCTTCCTCCTCTAAACGACACTTCATTTGCGACAAATTTCACGAATAAACTCCGTAGCTTAGCAAGTGCTCAATTCCCAGCAAATGTCCCTCAAAAAGTCGACAGGCGCTTCTTCTTCACAATAGGTCTTGGAACAATCCCCTGCCCACGTAACCAAACATGCCTAGGGCCTAATGGAACAATGTTTGCAGCTTCTGTCAATAACATATCTTTTGCACTCCCATCCAGAGCCCTCCTCCAAGCCCACTTCTTTGGGCAATCCAAAGGGGTTTATTCTCCTGACTTTCCAAGCAGTCCCATCTTTCCCTTTAACTACACGGGCACCCCACCAAACAACACAATGGCGAGCAATGGGACAAAGCTAGTAGTGTTGCCTTTTAACACTAGCGTGGAGCTTGTCATGCTGGACACAAGCATTCTTGGCGCTGAGAGCCACCCTCTCCATCTTCATGGCTTTAATTTCTTTGTCGTCGGGCAAGGTTTTGGGAACTTTGATCCGAATGAGGACCCTGCGAAGTTCAATCTTGTTGACCCTGTTGAAAGAAACACTCTGGGTATTCCTTCAGGGGGTTGGGTGGCTATCCGGTTTCTAGCAGATAACCCAGGTGAGTAAGGAAGAGCAGCATAATATCATTATAATTCATACAGTTAAATTAAGTTAATTATAACAAGTTCATTCCTTTTTTATATTCAACAAATATTGCCATCAAATGTTTTCTATCATTTCATAGGAAAGATTTCATTCTGGGAATTTTGAATTCTTTACGTCATATATGATGATAATGTGATGCCAATTATGTGGCAACAGGGGTTTGGTTCATGCATTGCCACCTGGAGATCCACACCAGCTGGGGTTTGAGGATGGCTTGGGTGGTCCTAGATGGAAAGCTTCCAAATCAGAAGCTGCATCCTCCACCGGCAGATCTTCCCAAGCGTTGATCTTTTGTCTGATCGATCACTAGCTACTTGTTTCACTCCGACCAGAAACAGTGCCAAAAATTTTTATGACCCATTCTAAATTGTGGTTGGCCCTTCTTCTGCATTTGACATGGGCTGACTGTATTCAATAATTACTTTGTTTATCCATGTGGAGCTAGGGAAAGATAAAAGAGTGGCCGGACAATTTTTGTAACATCGAGATTTCTAATGTCCATCCGGAAGACCTTAATAATATTTTCAAGAGTACCTTAATAATAATGCCAGACTATTTTTCTCAATGGATTTTTGAGTGCTCTTAGATTGGGTATTTGCAAGTATTATTCTAGATATTCAAGTGGTATATATAGTCCGGCCAATACCGGCCGGGACGAAAGACGAATCAATGGAGAAACCACAAATTTCAGACAAACGTTGGGTTCAACATGAAACATATACAAACTTGGATTGAAAGGCCTAGCGAGTAAAGGCGTAGAGCACAAGAAAGACATAAATGAAGAGCGCCAAAGGAACCAAAATCACCAGAGGACCAATTGCAGCCAAAGTATCCCAACTCCGACAACCCAATACCCCCATCTTGATCTGAACCAAGTCCACCAGCGCCATCATCAAGAACCCACACCCGAAAACCGACCCGAATGCCGAAACCAGTATCCCGACCCGCAGCGTCGCCGTGTTAAGATGCCCCATGGTGACACTCAACACCTCGCCGCCACCACCGATATTCCTAACTTCACTGCCACGTTTGCTAATCTTGATGGCCTGTTTGAGAGCCAAGGCGATGAGGCTGGAGAAGAGGAAGGAGCTGAAGGAGTAGACGTGGAAGGTCACCAGGTCTTCGGCAATGGCGGAGCCGGCCACGCACGTGCCGCCGACGAGCGTGGAGGAGGGGTCGATGGTGGGGTTCCACGAGAGGCCGAGGAAGAGCGCGAGAGTGAAAAGCGAGTTGACGTTGAAGATGCCGTCCAAGGCCATGATGTGGATGGCCGTTGACGTTAGTTTGTGGCGTGAGAGTGACACGTCGGACATCTGTGGCCGTGGGGTGGTGGCGGACATGGAAGCCAAGGAAGAAACATTTTTTTTGTCTTTCATGAAACCGAATTTGTGTGGTGGTTTGGCTTTGTCCCGAAACAGTTGAGAAGTGGCGTTAAAGTTAGAAACTCTGGAATCCGAACGTGGCGTGTCTTCTCCGGCAAGGCAAGAGTCGCAGAGGAAACATAAAATGTGAGAGTTTAACAAAAACACGAGAAAAAAACGCCGTTGCCGGGGATCGAACCCGGGTCACCCGCGTGACAGGCGGGAATACTTACCACTATACTACAACGACTTATTGATGGCCTATTGTCTCAAATATTTATTTATATCAAAATATTATTGTTTGATAAAACTTTTTTATTTTAATTAGATCCTTGTCCATTTAGTTCCATTGTGCTTAACTAATTGATATTTATGTGACTTATTGACAATAATTTTCTACGGTTTATAGAAAATTTCTTACAACCCACATATAAGATTGACAAATGCCCATTGGCATGTGAGAAGCACATGTTATTTAAGTAGCATATGATTCTTACATGCTTTTTTAATAGCATTAAAAAAAATACATGTGATTCTCACATGTTTAAAGGACACATCCTTTTAATATGTGGGTTGTAGAAAATTTATGTCCTTACTTTTATCATCCATAGCTTGATATGATTTTGAAAGAATAGTCTATTCATATGTTTGGGATCTAATTAAGATGATGGCTGTTAAACCCAGAAGATTTTAGACTAAATATTCCTACAAATCATTTTAAAAATAAGGGTTAAATGCATTCTTGCCTCATGTGGTTTGCAAACTTTATTTTTTGCCCCTTCAGTTTTACTTTTTATCATAGGTGGTACCTGTGCTATGGGAAAAGATGCAAATGATACCTCCGTCTATTTTTCCATCCAAAACTAACAAAAATACATGTCAGCGCCAGTTGGTACCACTCAAAATAACGAGAAGCCAAAAAATTTGAAGGTTTTGCCTTGGGGGTGGCCGAACCACCCCCAGGCCAAATGGGGTGGCTCTACAATTTTTTTTTAAAAAAAAAGCATCAAAATTAAAAAAAGAAAAAAAAGAAAGAGTGTGGCCACGTGTCGCATTTTGAATGGTGACACGTGGCGCTGACGTGGATTTCTGTTAGTTTTGAATGAAAAAATAGACGGATGTATCATTTGCATATTTTCTCATAGCACAGGTACTACCTGTGATAAAAAGTAAAACTGAATGAGCAAAAAATAAAATTTGCAAACCACATGGGGCAAGAATGCATTTAACCCTAAAAATAATTCAAAGTGGGTTAGCCTTGACAAAGTTTTATTTCAAATTGAGTTTGATGAATTTTCCTAAATTCAATGTATTAAATTGACATGAGTCCAAAATTTTGATCTATTAAACTGACATGTCCAATACATCAGTTTAATAGACTTAATTAAAAAAAAAAAAAAAAAAAAAAAAAAAAAAAAAAAAAAAAAAAGAGAGAGAAAAAAAAGAAGAGAGAATCTTCCACTTTATTTTGGACACTTATCAATTTATTTAATAAATAAATTAAACTCAGGTCTCAAAGAAATACAAGTAAATGGTGTCAGCAATTACGTCACTGACCATTAGACAATTAATTATAAAGTCCAAAATATCAAAGATAATTTTAGACCGTTTGACTATGATTAGAAAGAGACAGGCTTGGCCGTGAAGGAACCTCTCTAAACAATATCTATAAGAGACTAGGAGGCACCAAGCTAAACGGGATAAAGACATATATATATATATATATACACTAATATACAGGTTCTGAGCATCAATTGATCAAGTTTCAGAAACCACCATGGTTGAGGAAGTGAAGCTTTTCGGCATGTGGGCAAGCCCTTACAGTCGCAGAATTGAGCTTGCTTTGAAACTAAAAGGAATACAGTATGAATACATGGAAGAAGACGTAAAAAACAAGAGCCCTTTGCTTCTAAACTACAACCCAGTTCACAAAAAAGTCCCTGTGCTTGTACACAAAGGAAAACCAGTTGCAGAGTCGCTTGTCATTCTTGAATACATCGATGAGACCTGGAAAGACCATCCCATCTTGCCTCAAGATCCTTACGACAGAGCCTCCGCACGGTTTTGGGCAAGGTTTATAGACGAAAAGGTAAAGATTACTGCTATTTAATTTAGTAAATTGTTATACAACTAGAATAGGGTGATAATGAAAATCAACTTTTGTATTTTATTTTTTAAGAGCCCTTGTTGATCCAAATGCTATTTTTACTACCATATGGGAAGGTAAGTTGAACGTCACTGTTGAAAATGCATTAAAACCTGTGGAGTTCACTGTAATTCAATAATATCTGTGCAGCTCTCGGCAGCAGCAGGGAAGGTTTTCATGGGCGAAGAAAGGGAAAAGGCCATAGAAGAATATTTGCAGCTGCTGAAAATGCTGGAGAATGAGCTCAAGGAGGACTTCTTTGGAGGTGAAACTCTGGGATACGTTGACATTGCAGCAATGACAATTCCCTTTTGGTTTACACTTGTGCAAGAAGTTGGGGGAGTAGAGCCGCTTACTGAAGAGAAATTTCCCATCTTATACAAATGGATTTGTAAGCTCCATGATATGGATGTTGTCAATGAATGCCGCCCTCCAAAAGAGAAACTTCTTGCCCATATTAGATCTCAGATGGAAGCCTTAAAAACTGCTCCCAAGTAGAGAGTTTGTGTTTCACTCGATCGGATTATCGACCTTTTATGTTTTGTGGATATGTATCTTCTATGATAAGATAATCTAATAAAGAAGAGAAGTTGGGGGAGAAGAGTAAAGTGTGTTTCTCATTCTCTGATCTGTGCTAACTGTACAGTGAAGGTTCTGGCCTTTTGTTCTTACAGAAGCACATGTCCTGTAGTATACAACAACTATAAACAAGCAACTCCTACATGGTCTAGGTTTTGTCTACAAATTAATGTTTATTTTACGTAATTTCTAAAAGATCTATCATCATATATCTATACAAAGCTTAATTAATATTTTCTTCACTTGCTGAATATACTATTGTGAGAAAAAGAAAGATCTCATGAATCATGACTAATCACTGGCTATAAGATTTTCCTATGCTAATCCTTTAAGTGATGGAGAATTCTTTTTTGGGGAAGTGCATATCAAGAGATGTCATTAACCACATTGTTGATAGTTATGCATCATCTGATCCTGCCTCAAAAATCCCTATGACAGAGCCATGGCCCACTTTTAGGTAAGTTCATAGATGAAAAGGTAAAATGACTAACATAAAAGATCTTCATCATATTACAGTAAGTTAGCTAACAGGGAGCAAAATTGCCTTGATTCTTGTTTGCAGCTTCTGTGAGCAGCCTGTTTTTATTTTTATTTTATCTAGCAAGTAGAAGGGACGAGAGAAGTCCACTGAAGAAGTTTCTATGCATCTGAAAGCGCTTGAAAGCGAGATGAAGGACAAGAATGTATTCGGAGTTGATATCAGTACATATTTAGGCATTGATCAGAAGTTGATGTGAATTAGAGCTTGGAGTTATTTCAGTGTCAAGCTGCTCAATGAAGAGGATATTCCCTTCTTATGTGTGCAATTGATGCTCTATGCTGCTTTTGCTCACCAAGTTTACAGCAGCATTCAAAGAAAAGCCTCTTCTTGTCTAGATGAGAATCATTAACTAACATGAAACTAGTTTTTAGGTAGATTTGCTAGCAAGTGGTAACATGGCACTTCTTAAATACCCATTAGTTGCACTCAGCTACCTGAAATCTTCCACCATTCTCAACTATATGACATATCTAAAACCCTTTTTTCTAATAAAACACAAGAAGTAGCACAACACATGCACTAGTTCTCTCTTTAGCATTTCTCACATTTATGGTTTACAAATAGTACTGAAACTGGCCACAATACAAGCAAAAGTCAGAGACATGATTCATTGTAAGCCAGACAAACATGTTCAAACAGATGTATACAGGTCCTAAAGTAGGCATAAAAACAATGAACACCCTGAAATTTTTGAAATTGCTGAGACACACCTTAAAATTCAACAACCCTTAATTAAGACGAGCTTGTCTAAGTATCATCACTTTGTGCAAACAAAGGCATACATACAGAGGCAGAGCACCATTATTTCAAACAACACAGCCCCTTGCAAATTTCACATTTAGCAAATCAAAAGCCATGAGCAGCAATTGAATCCTTGATGACGGTCACAGGGCACGCCGCATTCGATACAACATAGCTGGTCACACTACCCAGGAGTACCCTGTATTCAAACAAATGAAATATTAAAGCTAGAGTATTATGAATCAGATGTTCAAATCATTCACCTTTTAATTTCTGGGTGTTCAAATCATTCACCTGTCAAACAAGTTTTAGCTCTACCGGATTTTAGTTTGATAGAAATTATTTGGTTCTTCTTTGGCTGTTCTCTTAACTTGGACAAGAAGAAAACAAAAAGATTTGAATTAATACCTCTGGATGTTACCAAGGCCTCTGCTACCCATGACCAAACAGTCAAGCTTCAAATCCCCAACAGCCCCACAGAGTTTGTCTCTTGCATCGCCCCAGTAAATCTTTGCCACCACTGTCACCTGAACAATACAGCACAGAATGAACTAAACCTTCCAATAAATCATAACACAAGAAAATACACAGTCACTCGAATCAAAAGGGGAGAAGGGTACCTGTTTTTGCCTAGAAACAGTGTCAAGCAAGTCCAAAACTTCAGGATCAAGGTCAACCTCGTACTTTCGCACCACCTCCTGTTCACGGAACTCTACCAATGGAATCAGAGCTGCATATCCAAGATCCACGAAACCCATATCAATAAATCAGAATCATCATTCAAGAGATCAGAAAAAAGAAATCAAATTACAAATTTTGAATAATAAAAGTAGAGAGCTTTACGTGAACCGGAGGCAGACCAGAGGGTATTGCGAGACTCGTCGCCTTGAGAGTGCTTGACGTGGATCACATAGAGAGTGTCACCCTTATCAAGCAGATTGTCAACGGCCCATTTGAGAGAAAGCTTGCTACCCTTTGAGAAGTCCAAGGCCACCCCTATATTCCTATCTTTGGTCATCTTCTCCTCCTTAATTTCTTCAGAGTTCAATCAAAGAGAAGTTATCAAAACAAGAATACAATCGCAATGATGAGCGTCTGAAGCTTGAGCGAGTGGCACAAATAGGAAGGAGATGAAACTGCGAGAAGGTTTGTTCGATCCGTTGAATCTTAGTTAGCCATTCCTCGGGTCCGTGATTGCTTTTGCTGTAAGCATGTATTATTAAATAAATCAAGCCTTTCATGACCGGAGAGGAGCCGGTGAGCCGGTCTCTATACAGAAGAGTATTTTTATCATAACTCTCTTCAAATTTTAAAGAAGGTAAAAATTATAATAAAGCATGTAACTTGGTAACGATGAGACTTGATTTGAATTTTTGCTGATACATCACTGTTTGTTATAATTTTTTTTTTTTTTTTTTTTTTTTTTTTTTTTTATATATGTTTTTATCTTTTCAAAATAAAAATATTAACAAACGACTTAAAACATAAAATACTTAAACTGTTATCGTATTTATATCTCATCGAAACATTTTCTCAAAAAAAATAAAAAAATACGCTTTACAAAACATTAACAAATTAATCCAAAATTTACTTACAATCAACTATATATTTAAGGAGAGCTCATGAAAGCTCACGAGAAAGAGTTCTTAAAGTAATCCTTATCTTCAATGGTTCTGATTCTTCTGAAGTATAAATCAACTATATATTTAAGGAGAGCTCATGAAAGC
The DNA here is from genome assembly GCF_958979055.1 of Alnus glutinosa. Taxonomy (NCBI): domain Eukaryota; kingdom Viridiplantae; phylum Streptophyta; class Magnoliopsida; order Fagales; family Betulaceae; genus Alnus; species Alnus glutinosa. Next base: position 25,080,425 of record NC_084894.1, read on the forward strand.
TCACGAGAAAGAGTTCTTAAAGTAATCCTTATCTTCAATGGTTCTGATTCTTCTGAAGTAGTCCTTTCCTTGTAATCCTTATCTTCTACAAAATGATGGAGCCACACTCCTCTGTAATGTGCTTCACCCTACACTTTCATGAGACTCTGCTAAGTTCCAGCAACCGGTCAATTTAAATACTCCACTATTTAAAACTTAGCAAATGACCTATATATATATATATAAAATAAAATAAACTTAGCAAATGATCGTGTCCACCGAGGATTTTTTTTTGTAATAAAAATAAAATAAAATACAATTATATATTTTAACCCTTAATAATTGAAGAACGAAAAAATAAATTCTCTGGATCGCCTTTAAGTCATTGTGAATCTATATTACTCACCAAAATGTTAAATTCATTTATTTCAAAAGTTTAAGATAATAAAAAATAATGAATTTGATAATTTAATTAATAATTTAATTCTTCTTTTCACGTGTAGCCATGAATAAATGAACCAAATACATGAAATTTTTAATTGAAAATCAAAAAGTTCATTTTTCTTAAGATTTTACATTTGGAAGGTTTTTTTTTTTTTTTTTTTTAATGAATAGTAACTTTCATTAAAAGTTAACTGAACACTTTACAAATAAAAGCTATAGCAAAACACTAAAGCTTCATAACCCCTCTACAAACAAAACTATAAACCAACAAATAACAACTTTATGCAAATTTAAAATAAAATCCTATCTATACCCCAAGCATTACAAAGAATAACATTTCCACTTGTCTTCCTAAAATTACTTTTGATAGTAAACCGTATTTTAACTTCCCACTTAATCATTTTTAAGGGGTAGTTCAATCGGTTAGGGACCACGCTTCATGAAGCGAAGGTCATTAGTTCGAATTTCTCCTCCCTCTCTTGTATGGACATGTCAAAAAAAAAAAAAAAAAAAAAAAAAAAAAAAAAAACGTCCCACTTAATCTATCATAAAAGCTTCTCTTCAATTCAAGGATTATTTCCATCCAAATATTATAAAGAGAAAAGTACACATACCTCATCTTAAACTACCATCTCATTATTAATGTCTTCTCAAACTACTAGTTGTTTCAATCTCCTCCCTAAACTATTGAAAATAATTTTGGATGGTGCACAAAATTCTTGTTGAAATAAAATAATACCAATATGAAAATTAACAATTAAATAAATAATTGCTAAACAAATAATTGGTTGAAAATATTGTTGTTGATACTAGCTAGACCATATTAGTCTGAAATAATATAAATAAAATAAATACAGTACAAGAGATTAAAATTGAAACAAGGAAATATCTCACAATGCTATAGAATCACGCAAAAGCGTTGTCTTTAAAGGTTAATTCGTGCTTTCCGGAGTATATAACTCAGTGTGATCGGATCTCTTGACATATAACCTTTCAGAATCAGACTATAACGTTTATCTTCATTAAGAACACACTTCCAAGAACGAAGATCAAATAAAACAACCATTTAATCAAAGTGAATAGAGGACTTCAAAATATTTTCTCTTATAAAAAAGCTAATAATGTAACAAATAGCTTTATGACTTGAAAAATTAATGTTTTTTTTTTTTTTTTTTTTTTTTTTTTTTGTAGTGGAAGACGTACTTTCACCCACTTGTGATTGAAGAAGATTTTTTTTTTTTTTTTTTTTATAAAATAAAATAAGTGTTGACTTTCAAAGGATTATGAAGGTGAATCAATGACAAACGGTCATATATGTTAGAAATCAAGTGTAATAAAATTTGATAATGACCAAAACGTACGGTAAAACAACGTAAAGCTCATGACATGTGTTAAAGACAGAGTGAAGAAAACGTGTGAAACAAAATTGTCTTAAAGAAATGGTCATCAACCGAAAAAAAAATATCAAAGGGTTTAATGACCAACGGTCATAAGTGTTTGTAACTGATTTCTTTTTCAAAAAAAAAAACTCTTGATCAAATCAATATCAAATAATAAAAACTTTTAAAGCAATTCAAGTTTTTTTGTAACAATATAACATAAACTACTAAAATAATGTCAATTTTCCCCTAATGGCAAAAATATCGTTCATAAAATTTAAAAACAATTCTTAAAATTATAACAAAAAAACTAAAAGCTCTAAATATATATATATAATGACTAAAAAAATTAAAATTTTAAATTTAAAAAAAAAAAGCCATCATTTTTTTTTCCTTTTCTAATTTTCTAATTTTATTTTTTAGTTTTAGTTTTATTTTTTTATTATTAATTTTTTTTTACGAATTTATATGGATATTTTTGTGTTATTGAAAAAATTTCTAGGATTTTTTTTTTCTTTTGTCTTTTTCTTGACATTGGATGGACATTAACATTATTTTGATAGTTTAAGAGGACATTGACACAATTGGTAGTTTATGGGGCACATTGACAATAAAATGATAGTTTGAGTGAGGTATATGTACTTTTTCCTATTATAAATGGAAGAATAAACACTAACATGCAAATATAAGCTTTCATAATTTTACCCCTCCACTCTTTCAATCCCAAAGAAACCGCATCGTCCCAACATATAGGCGGATGTAAAACACTATGTTAGTTTTTTTAATGTTGGCAAATTCAGTATCAAAACTTTTTTAGTTTAATCAAGAAAGAAAAGTGCCAAGTGAGGAGATTATTGCAAAATATTACTCAAGAAAAGAAAAAGCACAAGTGAGGAGATTATTGCAAAATATTAATTAAGAATTGAAAGGGGCAAATTGGAATTTCATTAAGTGGAGTTAAAATCAGATTTGTCAATTCCAGATTGAGCATATCTCCGTATTTTAATCATAACTTTCGACTCAATTAACTGATTGTGGTAAAATTAGCGGCTTTGGAAAACTAACACAAAAGGAAACAAATATCTTTGAAATAGGTTTTCCCTAATTCGAATATTTACTATGCCAAAATTGCCTCGCAATATAAGACCGAAAATCTAGGCGAATTTTTCTAAAATTCTATTTCAACTTGAACTAGGTTTTCTTCAGAAGTCTATTTAAAGGGACTTCCAGACACGAATTTATTAAGAATTCCAATATATAATTCATTGTATTAAGAGAGAGTTTTAGACCTGAATAGAATTATGATGTATCACTCTTAGGGTTTTTAGTTCAACTTTCAACCTTGAACAACTGAAGCCAACTGGAGTTCCAGTTAAGGAAGATCAAGAAGAATAACTCTCCAAAGGTTCTGGGAGAGAAGCAGACAAGTAAGTCACTTGTTATAATTAAAGATTGTAATGCCTGCAGAGGTTTTGTGAGTATTAACATCTTGTAATTCGATGTTTATTCGTATTAATTGATTTCCTGGGTTTGGCTGTCTCGGAGTAGTTTTTCTCTTTGAATTCAAAGAGTTTCCATTTTGTAATCAAATATCTATGTCAACTACCTTACATATTTGGTGAATTGTTTGGTTGTTGTTGGTTTGGAGTCTATTTATTATTTTCACACTACATAGTTCCATAACATATTTCCAAATTCTACCGCAAAACCCAAAAGAAAAAAATAAGTAATCTATATCCTCAATCCCAAATCTGCGAAAAATACATTTCACATCCTCTTGAAGCCCCAACACAAAAGCTTCCTTCTAGCCGATAACGCCTCCCTCATTGCCTACCAAGTGACAAAAGCTTAATTGCTTGAAAATGGAAAAAGGAAACCATACCAAAGATGTTATGAAAGTAAAATTCTACAGCAAGTACAAGACGATGACATAACTTGCATTAGTTTATTTTAGAGTAATCGTAATTTAATTAAATAGAGATAATTATAGTTATTTATCTAACTATTTGGAGCAATATAGTGTAGAAGTCATTTAATAATAGGTTTCTCCAAGTTACAGTTTGAATTATCTCCAAATAGTTTATTTGTATTATAAGTTTATCTTCAAGTAGAGTTAGAAGTTCATCTCTTATTTTTTGCATTTGTAATTATCTTATTTATATGCATGAGTGATTAATAAAAGGAAAAGCAGAATTAATCGAAAAACTTTATGTTTGTAAAATTTAGGTTCCTCAAAATTTAAAATGTCTAGGTTCTCTTAGAATTTAAAGTTTAAGTTTCCTCGTAACCTAAAATCTATTATATTGCGTGTTTGTATCACGTAACAAAAGACCATCAATCTACAATTTGTTACTTAACACCAACGGCATCCCAAGTATATGAACAAGAGTAAATACCAGTTTTTGAAGCCGACCATTGCAGAATATCCTTCTCCCCAAGAGGAATCAAACTAAGCTTAAATATTGTTTTTTTGTTTTTTTTTAGTACACGCATTGCATATTTTTTTTTCTTGTTTCGCATGATTTTCTTTAGTAATTGGTTTGAAATTGTTGGATGATGGCTCCTTTTCTATATTTCGAACTTCTACTAGGATAATTGGTTCCATTTCATACCATTGGCATACGTTGTGTTTCATGGTGCATGGGAGAAGTTCGATAAAATGCTTCAATGAATTTTTTGACAAATTTCGTGCACTCTCTTGCATTCATTAGATTTCCTGATATTTCTTTATGCATTATGAAATAGTTTTTAGTCATTGCTTTCATATATGTACATCTTTCACATGAGTTTTCAGAATTGCATATAAAGGCCTTTATGTTCTTTTGACTTCAAGTGTGGCACTAGATTCATGCACTTTCGTACGTTTTTAGTCACCGTGTTCTACATTGCTTTGGTAAGTTGAACATGGCAATCCAAGTAGTGTCATTTAGGCTTTGTGACATGGCTGAGCATCAATTTTTATTTTTTTTTGTTCGTTAGATCAATTCATTTCATACATTCCTACTCATATATATGTAGTTGCCCACTTTGTTATACATGCATTGAGTTGGACATGGTATAATTGTTCACTGTCTGTCTAAGGGTTGGACGGGGTTGGTCATAGAAGCACTTAATGTAGTCGGCATGCATTTACCATGTCCATGTCATTGCATCTCTTAATTACGTGACTCACTTCATTCATGCATACTCATATGCATACCCATTGGATCATTGGACATTGATTTTGTGCATGGGTGATTAATATGGATTGGTTCGCTAGCTTGTGTTTCAGGTGAAATGGCTGAATCTTCAAAGTCAAAGACCTGTGCTCGTATCGGTGGCTGATTTGGGAGTACAGCTGCAGAAAAGGCATATCATGACCAGACGGTGCTAGCTGAGAGAGGGGTAAAGGTTTCTGATCTCACTGACCCTAAATTCTCTTTCATTCCTCAAATCTTTGAGTCAAGACGTGGGAAGTCTTTGGTTCCGAAATCTGTCAATCCTTATGTAGCATTAGCTAGTTCGTCAATTTTACGTAAACATCCTTAAGATTAAAACGGTTCCCGTTTCTTTTGATCCATATCTAAGGGAAGTCAAAATCTCTGTTACTTCTAAAGCTCATCTCAGAAGTGATCAAAGTTCTCATTGTGTCTGAGCCTGGTTTTCCATTTCCTGATCTTGAGATTCCTTCCAAATCCACTATGATGGCTCTATTTGGTCTTGAGGATGGCCGTGCTTGGCTTGAACAGAACAAGGTTGTCATGTTAGGTGACACGACTCTTGTCATGAGACTGTTAGCCAGGATAGTCCTTCAAAATCTTTGGCCAATCAATCATCACTCTGACATGAGTGTGGTCGTGTGGACAAGGCAAAATTCATGTATCTCACGTATGCAATGGTCACTAGTGTTCCCATTGACTTTTGCACTCATGCAATCTGTGTGGTGATTGATAACTTTCATGAGAAAGTTACCTCTCTTCCTTTTGGTGCCCTGATTACCCGTATTGCTACTCACCTCAGAAGTTTATATTCCTTCTTTCACACCCCAAAGGTTTTTTCAGTTGTTGTTCCACTTTTCAGAAGTCCATTGCCCAAATCTCTCTGAAACATACACGGATTATTAATCGGGCAGCTGCGGACATGTCTCGAGGAGATATTGCGAGTGGTGACTCTGCTGGTGCTTCGTCATCTGGACCCTCGGTTCCTATATCTGCATTGATGGATCAGTTTTCCACTGTTCTTCAGAGATTTGACCACCTTGGTCAGCAGATGACCGAGATGCGTCAGTATTTTGGACAGTAGATGACATCTATGTATTAATTCCTTTCGTATTCAGATATTATGTTACTTAATGATTAATTTTGATTCTAGTTTTCTAATTTTTAGTTCTCTCGGCGTTTAATAATATTTGTTTATGTTATACAGAACAGTTTTCAGAGTTTCAATTTAGCCTAATTTTGTGGTTTAATAGGTTTAGGTTGGGTTTTGATGTTTTTATTTTTGAAATTAAGTTTTGATTGTAATCGGTTGATATTGGTTTTGTCACCGAATGACCAAAAGGAGATCGAGTTCGATCTATAGGTTTTATGTTAGCAAATACAGTGACTAAAACAATTTGACGTAAATCAAATTTGATTAGCAAAAGTTGGTATTTAATTTAGAAATCAAAAGGTTGTTTATTTTTTGAAGAATTGAGAAGCTTGTTTAGTGCTAGTTCAAACGAGGTAATTTATTGAAATAGAAGCAGTGTTACTAGCTTGTTCGCAAGCTAGGCTGCAATGGGTCAGGAGGAGCATGTTTTATTGAAGATACAAAATAGCTTGTTCGGTGGCTCGTTCGTTGAAGGTCCAAACGAGATGAAGATTTTGCTGAGTTCTAGAATAGTTTGTTCGCTGGTGGTTCAGACGAACTGAAGATCGGAAAGAGGCAGTGTTGCTCGATCGCTAGCTAAGTCGGTGAAGGTCTAGCCTTTTCTTGCCTGGACGAGATCACATACACATCTAGAAGTTGAATTTGAAAATAACATTTTCAATGTCTTAATTGTATTGAAACACTGTGTTAATCTCCTGGGTCTATATAAGGACTTCAAAGACGAGTTCTCAGAGACCTAGAGGCTATTGTTTTGTCTGCTAAGAGGGAATTTTTTTATTTTGAGCCGTGATATGATACCCCTTTCAGAGGGTGTACAACGACGAGTAATGATAGGTAGGGGCAAAACAGCCAGCTTCTGCTCGCCCTTTTTCATTAAAAGGAAATTTTTTAATGAAAAAGCAACTTCTGATTTCACATCAGAAGTTACTTTTACATAAAAAAAAAAAAATTGTTTTTTTTTTTATTAAAAAAGCCTGTCGAGGGATGGTAAAACGTCCCCCAAATATCATTTCCCGTACAACGACATCTCAACAATTTATAAATGGTTAGTAGTTTTCATTGTGCTCTCGAGAAACCATAGCCTCTAGGATTTTCTCTTCGTTTTCTAATTTGAGGGGGGAGGGGGCCTGCCCCCAACCCCTGTTTGTTTCTTCGATTTGTTTATGCTTTTCTGCCTTTATTGTTTGGGCTTAACATTAAGCCGTGGGCTGCCGTTGTTTCTTCTCTATCAGTGTCGCTCTGTAAAGCCAAGAAGTGAAAGGTAATTTTCTCCAATCCTTTTAAGGATTTGGAAGGTGGTTTCAGTCTATTAGTGAGTTGATTTGGGTAAGGTGCCAGCGAACCCTAGTGGAAGGAAATTATTTTGACTCGATTTACAGGCCAATTGTTTTTGAAGCCACATCTATGATTCGTCGTCAATATCTGCATGTCACACGCCCCCTTCAGGGTGTTCATCGTCATCCCCCACCTTTATTGCACCCAGACGTGTTTTTCCTAGCCATCCGTACAACGGAGCGTGGTGTGCACGTGCAAGCAAGCGCTCCTCACTCGCTGACGCGTTTTGGCTCCCTCATCTCCTCCAATTCATGGTTGGCAGTTCCTGGGAGTTTTCGTGGTTGTTCTGATGGTGAGCTGTCTTCTGGTGCAGGCACATGGTATACACGCGCCGTAATCGGTGACTCCTTGTGCTCATTTTAGCTGGCCAGTGTTATTTTGTTATTGTTCTAGTTTTTTAAGTTTATGTTATGTTATTACCCTTGCAGCCTGTCATGGTAGATTTTAGATCTAAACTGGACTGAAATAGCTGTTTTTAGATCAGAATATGCATTCTCTTATCTCCTCTAATGGAACTCATGTGTAAAGAGAGGCTTGTATTGTTTGTCCATCTACGTAGGTAGCTGCTCCCCAAGTCAAGATTCAGTCCTGGACATTGTTTTAAGGAGTCTTTGTACCCCTACTTACTATCTCTTTTGCCATTTGAATCTCATATTATAACGAAGGTTTCTCTTTATTTCAAAAGAAAAAAAAAAAAACCTCTTTCAGAGTTTCGTTAAACCACACCTAAATTTTTTTTTTTTAAAAAAAGACTTCAGTTACTAGATTTTCATAGTTATAAGAGGAGACTCGATAAAAAAAATTGTCTATAAATCCTGGAGTGACTGCAGTAGGAAAACAAGAGGGTTGTTTGTCGGGATGCACATCAGGATTAATTATAAAGATTTTGTAAGTTCAACCTTGTGTAATTTAATTATTCTATAGTGAATGTATTTTTTGAATTTGACTGTCCCGTAATAATCTTACTTTTAAAATTTTTTTCATAAGATTTATACTTCATCACCAAATTGTTGTGTGTTATAGTTTTATTTTTATTTTTTTATATTTTGATTATTGCTATGTGGTTGTTATAATTTTTTAATTGGTTAAATATTTTGGAAAAACACCTATTTACCCCTCCCTAGGTGTTGTTTGGGTCTTGGGGTCTATTGGAAAATTGAAAAGTTAAACCGGGGCAAGCGTTTGGGTCAATTATGACATACACTTTCTTGTCAAAGACGGCTAGAATTGATTTTCCTTGATATGTACCATAATGATTGAAAGGATCCTTGAAGAAGCATAGGATGCTCTAAAAATCATTAACAAAGACTTTAACAAGATCTTTCACACATAAAACTGACATTGCCATTGTAGTAGATTCACAAAAATGGATTTTTAAATATTTAGGTAAACTAAATCACTAAAAAGTACCCAAAAAAAAAAAAAAAAATAACCTTCACTAATAGCCTCCTCAAAATATTGCTTTTTGTTTAAATGAATAAAAAATAATAAAATCTTCCTCTCTCCTTATTATTTTTTTTTTAATTTCTTTTATAACAGTTAGGATAAGAAAAATATTTCAAAAATATGACTGGGTAAGATAAATACTCAAAAAAAAAAAATGTTTGTTAGTAAAAGACAAACATTCAAAAATATAAATGTTAGAGAAATAATAAAAAAATATTTAAAAAGAAAAAAGTATTTAAATAGAATAGTGATCCAGGTAATTGCCCAAGTGAACCTATGAGCAAGCTCTGACGTACGGCTCACAAGAAAGTAAAAACAAAGGCATATAATTAACCTGAATATATAATTACGATCGATGAAAGTAGCTCTTAGTTACTATGAAAGAGTATTTGTTTAGATATTTATACATGTACGTAGATAATTAAGTTTACAGTCAATTTGTAGAGATATTTTACATTTACTTCATTCTAATAATTAATTTTTGTAAACCAACGTAAAGTTTATTTGCATGTGATCAAAATAACTCTACAAGCATTGAAAAGAGTGGAATGTTTAGGAAAAAGAAAAGTTTCTTTTTTTGTCGATCTCCCAACCAGAGAGAGGTGGATAGTTCTGAGGGGCGGCGAAGAGAGTCAAAAGAGAGATGATGAGATATTAGAGAGATGGAAAGGTTGAGAGGGAACAATAACTAGAAGAGAAACTAGAGAGAGAGAGAGAGAGAGAGATGTGCTAAAGGGGTTTCTATTTCAAATTAAGGATGGTTTAAGGAGTAGGAGAAAAAAAAAAAAAAAAAAAAAAAAAAAAGAGAAGAAGAGGATGCTTTAAGGTATAATGAGAGAAAGCAAGTGAAAAGAGAGGAAGAAGAGATAAAAATAAATAAATAAATAAAAAGGAGAAAAGAATATTTTGGCTTTAGGTTATTTTTTTTAACATATTTAGTTTTGGTAGAAAATGACGATAATAGAGAGTAGTTACATTCGTTTTTTTTGTAAATTCATCATTGAATTTAGGTGATTCACGTAAGCTCCCACCGATTTAATAGTAAATTTGTCAATCTCTTGTATGAAAATATACAAAAAATAAGTAAAAGATAAAAACCAAACATTTATCCCGAGGACATTAGGAAGCGAGTTCATTATACATTTTGTCATGTTTGTTTGCAATTTTTTTTGTCTTTATCTTTTTTGTCTTTTTTGTAATAAGACATTTACATTAATAGAAAATTTAAAATACAAAATATTCATAAAAACATAAAAATGATTGTAATTTTATATCACATTAAAACACTTTTTTTAATAATATATAAAATCTTTAAAACAATTTTTTTAAAATTATATCGTATAGTGTGATTAAAAAAGTAGGATTTGGTTTATGTGCCGTAAAAATAAAAATAAAAAATAAAAAATTACAGTATATATGTTATAATTTTTCAACAATTCAGATTTAACTTCACTCTCGCTTTATTATAAAAGAAAAATTAAAACTAAATATGGGTAGTTGAAAAAATTATAATACATATGTTGTAACAACAACATCTAACCACAATTTAAAAAGATAAATGCTAAACAAATTCTATCTTTTACACTTTCTAGTACTTGGCACCGGCAGAAAAAGGATAAACAGATAAGATATGATTAAAATGTATTATAGTAAAAAGTTGATGTGACAAATAAAACATTAAAAAATAAGCTCTTAAAATATTAAAAGAATGAGTTTGAATAGCATTAGTTATCTGTAAAAGTATTCATTTGCAGAGAAATGCTCGTATTGGAAAATAATTACTGTTTAAGATATTGTTTGGTAAGGAAATGTGAGTTAGAAATAAGAGTAAGAAGTAATAGGTCGATGTGATATAAAATAATATATATATATATATATATATATATATATAGATAAAAGTAAAAAAAAATTATATTGTAGTGAATTTTTTTATTTAGATAATAATAATAATTTTGTAATGTAAAATTAAAATGTTTTAAAATTAATTCTTTTTGAAAAAGTAAAGAGCAGAGAAAAATTTTTCTCCCTCCACTAAGTCCTAAATAATCCTCTCATATAGTCATATGTATCTTTTTGAATGATTGATTAGACATGTCTAGGTTTAGAATCTAAAAATAAATAAGTTAATAAATATATCGTTTTGTATGACTGACAAGACATATATTGACTTAAAATACAGATAAAACTTCGTAAATATTTTAATTTAATTAGCACATTTCACCGTCAAATGGTGCGTAAAAGATGAGAAAAAAAAAATTATATTTAGGGCATAGGTTTTTATTTATTTGAATTTTTAATTTTAAGAATATGACCTTTAGAATTTGTATAAATTTTAAATAATTTTTTTTATTACTTTTTTCATCAAAATGAATGATTTGTCATATGTCTTGTGTGCCTCAATTGGCACATTAACGTTTATATCAACATTTAATATCAATGTTATATCATTAAGTGTTAAATCATCTCTAAAATAAAAAATAAAAATAAAAAATTAAAGATCCCAACCTTAAAAATAAAAATCTTCTTTATCATTTTAATCTTTTAAATTTGGAGCGTTAGAGGAAAAATCATTAATTTTGACATTAAGATATATAGACCCTGACATGCATGTCAAATGAGGCACACATGACAAATAGAAAATCATTAACTTTGAAGGTAAAGTGGTAGATTGATTAATTTAAAACTTGGATAAAACTTAATGACCTTATTCTTAGAATGAAAACCCAATGACTAAATTCAAATCATATGAAAATTTAGAAATTAAATATGAATTTTCCCTCAAAGATGGAATCTCAACAAAACGGCACCGATGTAAACATTTACAGATTACTATTATTATTATTATTTATTTCATTGAACTCATACAAATAAAGCATGTTATTCTAACAAAGCAATATCACAAATATAATTATAAATTTCTTCAAATCAAATTTGGTTCATAACTTATTTAACAACTACTTTTGATTAATTCATGCTCAGTAGAACTTATCTCTCTTTTAATACGCCGATCTACCAGCTATTATACATACAATTAAAGCCTATAGTATGTCATCAATAATTCATACAATTAAAGCCTATAGTATGTCATCAATAATTTGTTCGTACCTATGCAAGTAAGATTTTAAACTATGGACCAATTTGCATGGTTATCTACACAAATTTAAAGTTTAAATGTGGTTAGATTCTATCAAAACGGTAGGCCAAAGTGAGGGACAACATTATTTCATATATTTTATTTGTTTGTTGGGTTTTAAGTCAAACCTCAACAGTTTACTCAGCCGGTCAGTCTACTTCCAGTTCCCACAAGTCACTAGTTTTTGGTTCCTGTCTACTCTACATGTGTAGGTTTTGCCGTTTTCTCAACCCCAGCATAATATTTTTGGGTCCGGACGTAAAATATTGATCAATAAAAATTAATTTTTTTTTTTTTCACAACATAAAAAATTTTAACTTAAAAATTTGAGTTCCAACGATTTGAGAATAATGATTTAGGATTTAAAAAGAGGAATCATTTTATGGAAATTAAATAAGCTTTTTCAGTTGTTTATTATTTTTTGTCTCAAGAACAAAAACAAAAAAATATGAAGAAAAAAAATCAGAATTTATTTTACATTGAAACAAACTGTGCTTATGTTTTAAGTAAAATCAAGATGATTTATTTTATTATGAGAATACCTTCTATAAGGATGGTCTGTAAATCCCTCATTTCACATCAAACAATTATGAGTGAACAAGTCATCAAAAATTAAAAAATACAATAAACATGAAAACTCATCCTTTGAAACAAATTAAATAATGACGATTTTGAACTCCTCGTTTCAACAATCTTTAGATTGGCAGATTCCAGCGGCAACAATGAGTGTTTCTATTTGTATGTGATTTTGAAGGGTTAGATAGTGTTGGTGGAGACTTTATACCTTTGGAAAGATCGAAGAAACAGAGGCTAAGGAGATTGAGCGTTGTTGGTCGGACAAGCTCAAGCTACGAAGGCTAAGAAATGGGTTGTGATGCGTTTGACAGAGAAGATGAGCTTCGTGTACAAACTATGAGTAATGGCTCTAGCAAGAGATTTAAGATTTCCAAAAAGGTAAGACTGTTTTGATGAGTAGAAGTTCTAAATTATTGTTCATGCTCATTGATTGTCGTTTTTTAACCTTTTTTTTAAAAAAAAATAAAAAATAAATATATATATATATTTGTACAGTTTTTTGATGACAACAATGGTGATCATACATCTATTCTGAAAAAGCTACGATCAGGTGTATGGTTCATAAATCAAAACCCGAAAGATTTTGATTTGGTTTTATGTTTTAGTATAAAATTTGGTGTGTCAATATCTCATTAGAAGCTGCAAAAGTTAAGTTTTACAACCCTTTTTAAATAGTGAATATGCATGATATCATATACACAATTAAACACAACAAAAATAAAATTTCAACTAAAAATAAACCATCTTCATTTTACTTTAAATTTAAATGATTATATTCTAAACCTAATCTCACTGATTGAATGCAAAATCAACCGACTTTATTGACTAGCTAGCTACGCCACTAACAAAATGACTAGCTAGCTACCCACCATTTTTGTCTTCTTCAATTGTACCTGTTAAGTATTAATTGTATTCATATATTTGATTTGTTTTTTGGTTTATTTATTTATTTAATAGATATTGTTTTTTGGGTTTTCAATCCAACCAAAGTAACGCCACCCAAATTTCAGGTAATGTTTCATACTTTCATGCCCCGTTTCTTTTGAACTAAAATGTTTTTAGAGAAATTATTTTTTAATAAAATAATTTTTGCTGAAAATAATTTTTGGTATTTGACACGTATAAAAATTGTAAATATTTTTTATATTTTCATTCAATTATATTAACTTATAAAAATTAATTTTTATTCACAACATAAAAATATTAATAATTTTTTTAAAAAAAAAAAAAAATAACCTAAGAATTTGAGTTCTAGTGGTGGTCCGGCAGGAAGTTTCGTCGTTGGCATAATGATCTGAGAATGAAAAACTCAAAGTCAAAAAATGATTTGTGATTTTAAAATAAGAAAATTATTTTACAGAAATTAAATAAATTTTTTTCGGTTAACTATTATTTAACGTCGTGTTAACCGTCGAAAAATAAAATAAAATATTTTTCCTTAAAAATTATATTACGCGGAAATAAATTGAGCCTAACAAAACAAAAGAAAAAGTTGTGCTAGCGTTGTATCTACCACTGCCAAGGTCCGAGGTCTTCCTCAATTGTGCTTTTAGGTATTTGATATTTGATATTTGATATTTGATATTTGATATTTTTACCGGCAGAAAATACAAAAGAAAAATTAAAAGTTAAAAAGTACGACTAAAAATGTTTGACCTAACGCGGTTTATAGCTTTTATTTTTTGTTTTACGTTGTTATCATAAATAGTATTTCGTTTAAGATTAAAGTCAGAGGTAAGGTAATGCTTTCATTTAAAAATTGATAGAAGTTCACGTCAATACCGGCCTCTCAAAAGCAAACACGTGTCTTATGAATTAAAAAAAATTAAAAAAAATAATGAAAATAATAAAACTTTTAAAAAAAAGAAGCATTAATTGTTTTTATGAAAAAAAGAAAAAAGAAAAATAGAGGAGGGGTGGCTGAGCCATCCTATGACCTGTTTGGGGTGGCCGAAATCACCACCAAAAGCCAAACTTTAACCTTTTTTTTTTTTTTTTTTTTTTCTTTGGCCTTGTGAGGGTGGCGAAACCCACCCAGGCCAAATAGGGGTGGCCAAGGCTTTTGGGAGTGGTTTCGGCCACCCCAAATTGGCCCTCCTCTATTTTTATTTTTTAATGTTTTTAAGTTCTATCATTTTCATTTTTTTTAATGCATAGGACACGTGTCAGCTTGTAAGAGGTGTTGACATGAACTTTTGTCAATTTTTGAACAGAATCATAAATGAGGAACCATATTCGTCTTTTTAGAGCATTCCCAGCAGCTTCCCAACCATTTTCCCTAAATATAGAGAACAAAACTACTTTTTACTTCCCTATCAAAAACACCCCACAATAGCTTCCCTTCATTTTTCCCTATATCATTAAAATATTATTTTTTTTACTTTTACTCTAATTAAAAGTAAGAAAAAGAAGATAAAGTAGAAAAGAGATAATATATTTTTTACCTTTACTTTAATTAAAAGTAGGAAAGAGAAATAAAGTAAGAGATAGATAATATATTTTGTGAATAAACAATTGAATGAGAAGTGAATAGTGATTCCCAATGCATTGAAAACCACTATTCACTTCTCAAGGAAACAAAAATTTTAGGGAAGTTACTGCGGAGAGTTTTTGTAATTTTTTAAAACTTTTTCCTAAAACTTAGGGAACAGACCCCTTTTAGGGAAGCTGCTGTCAATGCTCGCCATAAACGAAGAACCATCTACGCGATACAAAAATGAACTACATGAAACAAAAAATAAAAGGGTTAAACCACATGGGACAAAAACATATTTAACCAAAAACAAAGTAAAACAAGTGCTTGTGTTTAGCCAAAACTTATATATTTACTGGACTCATTGAAGTCAACAACTCTTAACAGCAATTCAAATATTGTGATCAAGGATTACCCTTTTCCCCCCTTTGAATAGTAGGGGAAAAAAAAAAAGAGTGATTAAGGAGGATTTATAGGATAAAGCTTACTGTTATCATGTCGTTACTTTGTTTGTATTTTGAATACTTGTAATTATTTAATAAATGAGATAAGAATGGATACACAATAAATACAATAAATGCACCACGATTAAAGATATATACTTCGAAAATCTATTTAAATTTAAAAAACATGCTGCTTTTGGCTATCTTTACATAAATTTTTAGGTTTGCTACACTTCCTCTTCATATTTAATATTTAGGGTTAAATACCCCAGAGGTACCTGAGTTTTACGTGTTTTTAAATTTAGTACCTCAGTTTCATTTCGTATCACAGGTAGTACCTGAATTTGGAAGAAAAAAACCTTAAGTAGTACCTGTCAGATTTCTCGTCCAAATTTCAACTTCTCGCCACGTGTCAACCGCTGAGGTTGACACGTGGCACCACATAAAAAAAAATTAAAAATTACAAAATTAAAAAAATGATTAAAATTAAAAAAAATAAAAAAATAAAAAATAGAATAAAAAAAAAGAGGGGTGGCTGAGCCACCCCCCTTGGCCACCATGGGGGTGGCCGACCACCCCCATTTTGGCCAAGGAGGTGGCCCAGCCACCCCCTTGGTCGGTCTGGCCAGTCTGGGGTGGCCGAACCACGGCCACCCCCATTTTGGCCAAGGAGGTGGCCCAGCCACCCCCTTGGTCGGTCTGGGGTGGCTGAACCACCCCCTAGGGCCATGGGGGTGGTTCGGCCACCCCCAGACCGGTCGGACTGGGGGTGGCCGAACCACCCCCGTGGCCCTAGGGGGTGGTTCGGCCACCCCCTAGGGCCAAAACCCTTCAAATTTTTTTTTTTCAACTGTGGGGTGGCCGAACCACCCCTGTGCACCACCCCCTAGGGCCAAAACCCTTCAAATTTTTTTATTTTTTTTTCAACTGTGGGGTGGCCGAACCACCCCCTATGAGGTGGTTCGGCCACCCCAGACCGGCCAGACCGGCCAAGGGGGTGGCTCAGCCACCCCTCTTTTTTTTCTTTTTTTCTTTTTTTTTTTTTTTTTTTTTTTTCATTTTTTTAATTTTAATCATTTTTTTAATTTTTTAATTTTTTTTTTATGTGGTGCTATGTGTCAACCTCAGCGGTTGACACGTGCGCGAGAAGTTGAAATTTGGACGAAAAATCTGACAGGTACTACCTAGGGTTTTTTTCTTCCAAATTCAAGTACTACCTGTGATACGAAATGAAACTGAAGTACTAAATTTTAAAACACGTAAAACTCAGGTACCTCTGGGGTATTTAACCCTAATATTTAACATACCTTTACAATTGCTTCTCCAACTCTCTCTCTCCCATGCAACTGGTAACGGATCGAGGGGGCTAGTGGGCTATGGCCCCTTCCAAACCCCTACTTAATAATAATAATAATAAATTGTTTTAAAAAAGAATTAGCTTATAAATTTGTTTAAAGATTATTTCAGGTCTATTTTTTTTCATTAATGATGGCCCTTACACAAAATTTCAATGCAATCCATCCCATAAAGTAAATTTCCAAGTTAATCAATGTTTTGCAACAATGATATGCTCACTCTCACTATCTCTAGTAGTTTCTGCTCATTCACCACATTTAAATGTAAACATATATTTTTAGGAGATAAATGCTACACACACTCTCACGTACATAAATAATTTAAGGTAGAATATTTCAGTACCATCAAATGATTTGTGAACAGTAAAATCTCAACAAAACGGCGGGCCCGTAAACATCTACATATTATTTTATTATCCATGCAAGTAGGATTCGAAGTTATATAGGTACCAGTTTGCATAGTTGTATAGACGAATTTATATTTTAAATGTGGTTAATTAGATTCTTTCAAAATGGAAGAGCCAGCCAACGAAAGGTCACCCTTATTTCATAATATTTGATTTATTTTTGTTGGGTTTTCAGTCAAACATCAACAGTTTACTCACTCCTCTTCCACATCCCATAAGCCCCACTCTTCACAGTTTTGGTCACTGTCAACTCTCCAACCTAAGTTTCAAGTGTATCGGCTCATGCATGCACACTCACTCACCCATTGCAAGATCAATTGATTTTGTGATATTTACAAAGTTAGTATTATATGATTTCAAAAATTTAAGCTCATAGCAAAATGTTGATTAATAATCTAACATTCTTCTTCAACCACGTGTGAACTCAAACTTAATAAGTAAGGTCTAACACGTGACATAAAGACAATGTTCAAAGTTCAAACTCAAGACTTTTGTTTTCATACCATGTTAAATAATCAATTATTTCAAAAGTTTCAATTGATATGAAGATGTAAATTAATCATTTACTAATAAGTGAGATCAAACATTTGAAATATTTAATTGAAATGAGAGGTGAATGTTAGAGGCAATGTTAGAACTCATGACTTTTGTTTTGATACTATGTTAAATCACAACTTATCCCAAAAGCTTAAATTGAAAAGAATTGTGAATTTAATCATTTAGTTAATATTTGAAAAAACTTCACTTACTATCCTTGATCTTTCATAATTTTTGCAATCAAACCATTAAACTTTAAAAAGTGTCAAGTTAGGGCCGGGTAACCATCTTTCAATTTTTTGCAACCCTCCAATCCAAATTCAGCGTTAAGTCCTAATAGAGAAAGTAAAATCTTCAAAATACCCTACCTTTCTAAGAAAAAAAAGAAGGGAAATGTGACTCACAGTGGGTCAGACTTGAGTTTTTTTGTAACATCTTAGTATGTGTGAAAAGGCGGTTACGGTTTGCAGTTATTGTATCTAATCGTTAACCATAATCGTCTTAGCGGTTATTTTATTTTTATAACCGCAACCGCAACCGCAACCGTCACACCCCGCCACACCTAGGCGGTTAGCGGTTATAAAATATCCGTCGGTTAACAATTATTTAAAGCTATTACTGCAACGCATTACCACTTTTAAATTTGGGTAATTTGGGGTGTTGGGCATTCATTTTACATCTTTTTTTAAGGGGGGAGGGGGTGGGCTGCGTGCTTATTTTAGATGTTTTTTGGCCTTTTTTTTGCTAGATGTATGGTGTCATTTAAAATCTCATATAAAATATGAAATGACGTTGTTTTATATACACGGGTAGGCAGAGGCAATTTTATTCCTAAAACTGTTAACCGCCCTGCTCTAGGTGGTTAGCCTTTTTTTTTTCCCAACTACATACAAAAGTAGTTAGGCAGGTTACAGGGGTTAGTATGTAATTATTAACCGCTCGCCTTTTCACTCCTACATCATAGGTGTAGAAATGATATTTTAGTCATCAACCATTTGATTTAATGCTGAATTTGAACGAGAGAGATGACTTTGTAAAAAATTGAAAGATGGTGACCCAGAATTAAACTTTTTAAATTTGAGGGTATGATTGCAAGAGTGATAAAAGATCAAGAGTAATAAATAAAGTTTTTCATTAATATTTTAACTCATATCGAATTATTAGATTGTCTATACTAAGTGAATGAATTATAAAAATACTTATAAGCGCTAAGCTTTACATCAATTCCGATGAAATTAAGCGTTATACTTGATTTAATGGAGTTTCAATTGTATGGTTAATGCGTTGCTTAGATTGTTACTTTACAAACCATAATTAGTAAAAATTGGACAAACAAAGCTACGCACGTAGCTAGCAAAACATACAAATAGCCGTGCTAGTGTTGTAGCTACATTTTGATTTTGTCTTCCTCAATTTGTGCCTGTTAGGTGTTCGATATTTTCACTGACAGAAAAAAACAAAAGAATTTTTTTTTTTTTTTTCTTTTTTAAAAAAAGAGTTAAGAAGTAACACAAGGGGCTTGTGCTTGCCATCATGCCATGCTCATGCCAAATAATTAATCAAAGATATTTCTCCCATAAACTGTAATTTTTTAATTTTTGCTCTCTCTCTCTCTCTCTTTCAAAATTTGCTAATATCACCTTTGGGGAGTCCAAAAGGATATCTAAAAGGACGGAAATTAGTCAACATTAATTACGTAATAAACAAATCATAACCACCACGCCCCACCCACATTGTCAAATCTTAATTACATTGCTCTTTCTTTCTTTTTTTCTCTTTTTTTTTTTTTTTTTTTTTTTTTTTTTTTTTTTGGTTGGGGGGGGATCTATGGACATGCGCAGTGCACTCGTGACTTATTTACTTATAACAACTCGTGAATTACTACTTAAAATAAGTCCACTTTCTAACTAAAAAACAAATCGAAGAAAATCTAACAAATGGCAGGTGAGTTGCACAGCTGGCTAAATGTACGGTCCAACTACTAAGTGAGAGTGGGACCCAAGCCACAGCCACCCTCCATTCTCAGAATTTGGAATCATCCTTGCCCCACTCTCATGCCTGGCTAGGTTTTGGCTCTGTTTAATAATTTTCCTTCCATCCTCTTATTTCACATCTATCAAAAAAAGAAATATATTAATTTCAAGAATAACTTCACAAAATGGTATCGAACTATAGGCCGTTTCTACCCGTTTTGCCCTCAATCATCAGTTCTGTATACATTCTCTTGCTCATATGGGCAAAACAGGTAGAAACGGGCGAAAAAGTCACGTGCATGTCACATGATTGCAATTCCGTCTGGTTTTAACGTCTGAACCAGATGGAATACCCTAAAGTGAGGGTTTAGGATAATTGAATACCCGGGTTCGACAGTTTTTTAAGTTTAGTATCATTCCGTTAAAACGGCATATAGTTCGATATCCTTTTGTGAAGTTATCCCTTAATTTCAAAATATTCTTAACATTTTTTTTTTACCTTTTATATCATATCAATAATTTTTTTATTACTTTTTAAATAAAAAAACTCATTACAATATATATATATATATTTTTTTTAACTTTTTTCATATAAATTCTTTTTACTTTATATCACATCAATCACTTTTTACTTTCGCTCAACAAAAAAAATTCCTTCATAAGGGGAGAGGAGGGGAATTATTGAACGGGGCCTTTAAAGCGAAAACAATCAAAATTTGTACAACTTTTACATAATATGTGTTAGTTGTGGGATCCATGATATGGGTTTCACTATGTATGAGTCCCACCAATATATTTTGATTGTATAAAAATTGTGTACTTTTAGTTGTGCTACTATCCATATCTTTTAAAGCTCCCTTGAACTTTATTTGAGTGAACTCAATTTAAATTTAGATTCTAAATTTTAAAAATTTATGGAGTAATAGATATTTTGGGTGCTTGAAATTTGCACCTAAAATGTGAATTTTCTTTAGAAAATACAAGGTAAAATTTAAATTTTTTTCACATTACCTGGTCTTAAATTTGCATATGAATTTGTAGTAAAAACAAAAGCAAGAATAAATTTGCTTGTTAACAAGGCCTTAAAGTTTTCATGCTACCTAGCAAGTTAAAAGTATATTTTTAAATGAAATTGTGAAAAATGTTTTGTTTGAGCATATTTTAAAAAAATGGTGGCTTTTGGATGTGAAAAAATTCACGTTTTCAAATTGCGAGATAATAATTTTTTAAAATGCACAATTTTGAAGCTCAAACCATAATTTTAAAGCTTAAATCACAATCTTACCGAATAGTTATATTGGTTTTTTAAAAACACGTTTTGATTAAGTAGGTTTTGAAATTACTATTTTTGAAATTGCTATTTCTTTTAAACCACACCTTTTAAAACGGCTGAACCAAACACAACCTTAATAAATAATGCCCGGGAGAGCAAGTGTTCTTTGGTCTCTTTCAGTCAGTCTCAGCGCTTCCCCTCTCCCTCTCTCAAAGTACAGTTTTTTTCTTTTTTTTTTCCTGGGCTGACAAAGAGTAATTACTCCTATATATATTGATCCCAACCGGCAACAACCAGAAAAGCAAACATAATAATCGACGATTGAAAACCCCACCTGACTTTCTCTGATCACTGCGAGAAAAAGAAGGCGAATTTATGATGGCAGTTGACCTACACAGCACTGAGTTACTGCTTCCCTCTCACTTTCTCTATGACGAGGAAGAAGATGTTCTTCCAAAGAATCTCAAATCCTCCAAGGTCCACGAAGAGTCGAGCTATTATAATCCCTGGGAAGCTCCTCACGGAACTGAATCGGCTTTCAGTTCCCCTGTCGAGTCGGAACTCGGTTCCGGTTCCCCCGAGTCGGAGAGTGACAAGGACGACGATTACATTGCGGAGTTAACTCGCCAGATGGCGCACTCCATGCTTCAAGACGATGACAAAAACTCCATCCCATGCAATGAAAAAATGGACAAAAAGGTATTTTATTTTCGGTAAAAAAATTTCAAGATCTTTTTTTTTTTAATTTTAATTTCCGTTAATTGGTGGTTGTTCTGGTGTTTCAGACATGGGGTTCGGCTGGTTCGCCACAATCAACGCTGTGGTCACCGCTGGGCTTTGGAAGCCCAGATGGTCCTTCTAAGGAACCATCGCCGCCACCCTCGCCGGAGCTGGCAGAAGACCCTTTTTGGGATAGCAGCTACGACGCTGTTGGCAGGTTGGAGAAGATGAACCTAAACGATTGCGAAAAACCCATCTTCCAGAATATTGGGTTGTGCTCGAACCAGGCTCTCACTGACCATCAACTTCGTGCTATTGAAGTAATAATAAATTTCCCTTTTTTTTTTTTCTTTTTTTTCTTTTTTTTTTTTCTATTATATATATTTTTCTTTCATTTACTAATTTCCTGGGTATTAATCTTCTCTTTTCGTGTTATGGTTATATAGTTCTACAGGCTGAAACAAGAGCGTCTTATGAAGCAACAAGGCTCTTCGAATTGGGAAAGACGAGCAAATGTTTCTCAGCTGTCTGAGCCAAAAGAACAACCTCTGCAGTTTCCGAAGAAAGGTAGATTTTGTAGCGGGTCGGGCGATGGAGGAAAGGCTTGGACAGACCCATGGACTCAGACTCAGACTCAGCCGCAGGCACAGTGTCACCAGCAAGCCGGGTCGGGCATGCGGGCGTTTGTCCTGGGTGGCGATTCAGGAAATGGGTCGTGTGGGACTGGCGGGACTGGTGTATTCTTGCCCCGCGGAGTCTGGTACTCCTCCGAATCACGCAAGAAACCAGGTAATAACAAGCTTCGTTTGTTAAATTTCTTTTGTTTTCTGATATCAAAAATTAAAAAAAAATTAAAAAAAAATTGAAGATTTATGTCATATCTTCTGACATTTTCAAAAGGAAAAATAAAAAAATCCTCAAAACACGTTAACAAATATACATATATTTGTCATTTAGCTATCTTTAGACTTTTGTCTCCTTGTTTGTTGGGAGTAGTTGCCTCTCTCGAGTTGGAATATTATTAACTATCCCACTTCAATAATTCCGTTTAGATTTGAATTTTTTGTTGCTTGCTTATGAGTCCGATCTAGAATGGTTAAGATTCCTGTATATCTTCCTATATAAAGTTTGATTGTGACCAAACTTTTTTTTATTCCTAAGACTGTTCGCTGGAACTTCCTATGTGGTCCATTTCCGCCCAAAAGATTGACAGATGTAGGGGGCGAGGGGCCGGCAAACTACTAAATAAGTGAATATTAATTACTTGTACAAATATTGAAAGAAAAATATGAGGGCGAAAAGAGAGCTTCTACACATCCTCCCCTCATCTCCTTCTTATCACCCTTTTATAATAAAAATTAATTTTTTTTAAGGAAAAGATGGTGATAAGGTGAGGATAAGGGGAGGATCTTTAGCATTTCCCTGGCGAAATAGACAGCTTCTGTAGCTTGAGCAACTTTTAGAAGAATCTGGGGAGGATTTTGGTTGTCCTATCGCTTATGTGATGGAATCCCACTAGGCTGACTATGTTTGGCTTTTTCTGCTCTGTTTAGGATGCTCCTCTGTTTTTATACCAGCAAGAGTTGCGCAGGCGCTAAAGCTTCACTTTGACCAAATGGGCACCCTGTCTCGATCCAATGCTGCTGCTTGCCCTCTTCCACACGGTATCTCTCTGGCTCGATTCTCTCCCCCCCTCTCTCTCTATATCTCTCTCTCTCTCTCTCTCTCTCTCTCTCTCTCTGTTTTCGATAAAATGGTGATTTTTTTTTTTTGTTGGTTTGATTACTGCCAGATGGTTTGATGGGAAGGAGGAGTAATGGGTTGAATTCAAAGCAGAAGCGGCAGTCCCGGACGGTGCCAGCCATGAGCATGAACTGTCATGAGATGGGGCTGCCTCAAGAATGGACGTATTGACGCGCACATGGCTTGCTCGTCTCTTCTGCTCTGTTGGTGATGATGGTGTTTTGGCAGTTTTTGGTCCAGGGAAGAAAAAGAGAAGCTTGAAAGACAGAATAAAGAGGACAATGAAAGACTCATGTTGGGTCAAGTACAGTGAATCTACTACATTTAGAGAATAGGATAGAAATACAGATCAATAGTCTAAGATCTTTAGAGAAGGGTGTTTTTCTTTTTCTTTTTTCTGTTTCTTATTTATTTTAATTGAAGTGTTTAGATCAAGAGGAAATATTGAATAAAAAAAAGTTGTCTGGAAGAGGATTACAGCTTTCCTGAATCCTGATCCTTTTGGGAACGTTGCTGGCTGTCAAAAGCCAAGTAATAGTAGCAAAAGCCAGGATGTCTTTTTGAAATCCTTGTAATAATAACTCAGCTTCACCATTGTGAGACTGCTTGTTCTCTCTACTTCTCCTCTATTCTTCAACTACGGATTCTTTTTGTTTTTCCAAAGCTTTTCATCAATTGTCTCGCAGCACATCGAGAGAAAGTTCATATGAAATTTACTTGTTCAAATAAACTTTGAGCTGTTTGACCAACTACTCGGACGGATAGGTTGTATGTGTTACACGAGCCTCAATTGCATATAAACACTCATCAATGCCATTAGCAGGGGCACTACCCCAAGCCAAAGGTTTTCCCCCCACCAAATAAATAAATTTTAACTCTATATTTTTTTAATTTTTAATTTTTTAGTTTCGGGCCCCAAATTTTTTTTTTTATTTTATTATTATTATTTTTCAATTTGGCCCTCACCCCCAAAGCTTAAAAGCTAGATCCGCCCCCGGCCATTAGGGTTACCAATAGAGAACAAACTTTGTAAATAATTGGTGAAACCTTTACTTACTTCTTCACGAGTGTTATACAAGCAATCCAATATTTGGACGGTATGTTTACTTTTCTCCTCAGGTTGGCACATGCATGAAAAAACTTTGTATTTCTGTCTTCCATCTTCAACCAATTCTCTTTCGCCCTTTGTCTCCACTTCTTATCCTTTTGTTCTATTATCTCTTATATTTTGGCCCTCTGTCAGTCCCACATTTAAAAAAAGGTTTTTAATATTTAAATTTGTTAAAAAAAATAATAATTTAGGTCTTTTTTTTTTTTTTTTATATACAATCCGGCCCCTTTAAAATTAAATTTATTGCTCCGTCCATCCTCCAACTGCTTCTTTTTTGTTTTACAAGCATGTCTGCAGCCTTCCCACTGTTCATTTGGTTAACCTCTATTCTCACATCTTCTGAGTTTATTTTGCACCTCACTCAAGTTATTTCCATATTGTTCCTCATTTTTCCACCCCAATTTTATAACTTCATGGCAATCTGCATTTTTTGTCCAGCTTGCCTCGAACCTAAAATTCTATTATGAAAATTCCTTATCCTCTCTTTCTGAAAAGAGAACCCCCCCCTCCCCCCCAAAAAAATAAAAAAATAAAAAATAAAAGAAAAGTAAAAGGAAAAAAATAAAAGAAAGAAAGATTATGGTAGCCCTTTGGACACGATCAACAGGAGGGGACAATTTCCCTTGACTTCTTTGGGGACCAGTAGAGGTAATTTTTTCATGCATGAAAGGTGACAAAGATTTCAATTAGTACGACTGAAAAATAATAATTCTAAAATTGCAGTTAAGCGTTTAGCAAAATTGTAGTTTGACCTTTTAAATTACAGTTTAACTTTTAAAATTGTGCGTTTTCAAAAAAGCACACAATTGCTTGCGATTTAAAAATACAATTTTTCTGCATTTTTTAAATCGTAATTTCTTGAAAAACATAATTTTAAACAACTTAATTTCTGCGATTTAGTTTAAAATCATTTCTGAAAATCAAAATGACAAACACTAGTCTCTTTGCACAAACTTTTTTGAGGTGAATGCCGTGGGAGTAAAGGACTTCTGATGTGGAAATCTGAGTTGTAGGGTTGAGATTGCTTATAAAGATGTCTAAGGAAGGGTTTTTAAAAAAAAATATCAAATACTAATATATTAAATATTAATTAAAGCTTATGAATATTCAAAATAATAAGCCGGTCCGGAATAAATACAACTTGTCAACTTCGGTTATGAAAGATGACGCGGGGGTAATACTAACTTTAGCTTATTTGCCAACACCTTTGACACAATCTGGTAGAGGATATTACATAAATTAATCTGTCTAAAATCAAGTACTTAATTAAATAGGATTAATTAACTTATAGGAATTAGAGTAATACACGTGGGATTCATGGCTCTATTAAGCTGCACTGATCGAGTTTAAAAAACTTAGAACAAAATTACATACTCTATCACCAACTGTTTTCCAATATTTTTGATAGAAGCAGCCTGTATGTTCGTCTGGACCCGAAAAGCTTTGAAAGGATGTATTTTATACGGCGCTTTAGACACTTCCTTCACCGTGAATTCCTTAAGGGGTTACTCATTGATCATATCCCTTGTTACACGAGCCTCCATTGCATATAAACACTCCTCAATGCCATTAGGCCCATTAGGGTTACCAGTAGAAAACAGACTTTGAAAATAATTGGTGAAACCTTTACTTCTTCATGAGTGTTATACAAGCAACCGTTTTCATCCGATATTTGGGTGGTACGGTTTCCTTTTCTCGATCCTCTGGTTAGCGCATGCATGAAAAAACTTTGTATTTCTGTCTCCCATCTTCGACCAATTTTCTTTCGCCCTTTATCTCCACTTCATGTCCTTCTGTTTTATTATTATTTTGGCCCTCGTCAGTCCCACATTTAAAAAAGATTTTTCAATTTTTATACAGTCCAGCTCCTTTAAAATTAAATTTCTAGTTCCGTCCATGCATACTCCAACTGTAATACCCCAGTCCCATATTGGGAAGAGATGAATAGCTCACATAGAGTGGATGGTTTATAAAGATACTTGTGGATTCTAAGTTCTACATTACCTAGTTACTAGATGAAACTGGGCTTTATAATAGATTTTAAGAAAGTTCCAAATTGACTAGTCCTTTTGGAGTGATAGCGCAAATATAACTAGCACTTTTCCTTAGATCGTTACATCAACCGCTTTTTTTTTTTTTTTTTTTTTTTTTAAGCACGTCTACAGCCTTCCCATTGTGGCCCTGCTTCATTTGGTTAACATCTATTCACATCTTCTGAGTTATTTTGCACCTCACTCAAATTATTTCCATATTGTTCCTCATTTTTCCACCCCAATTTTATAACTTCATGGCAATCTGCATTTTTTGTCCAGCTTGACTAAAACCTAAAAGATCTTTCTATTATGAAAATTCCTTACCCTCTCTTTCTGAAAAGAGGCCAAAAAAAAAAAAAAAAGAAAAAAAAAAAAAGAAAAAAGAAAGAAAGAAAGAAAGAAATTAATTATGTATCCCTTAGGACACGATCAACAGAAGGGGACAATTTACCTTGACTTCTTTGGGGGACCAGTAGAGGTAATTTCTTCCATGAAAGGTGACAAAGATTTGGACATGACACTAAAAATGAGTCTCCAGGTGATTGTCCCCTTGTGCTGGATTAATGCTACCAAAGATGCTTCCTAGCTAACATACAAATCACACTTTATTCCAATCCAGAAGTTTTATAATCAATTTAGCAGTTTGTAGGATTCAATTATATCACGTGTTTGACTTCACTTATTAGGATATAGTTTGAATTTACACCGAAGGAGGAGTGCTACAATATTAATTAAATGATTAATAAAAACAATTATCTCATATTAACTTAAGCTTATTCATCGTTTAAATAACATCTACCCAACCGAAGAGATAAATACGAAGATGAAGGTAACACATAACTAAATTAAAGGATAACAAGAAAACAGAAACCCAAGGAGGTTAGATTAAAAAATAACTTCGATCATCAAGATAATTCCTGAAGATAATGATGTAGCGTACGTTTCCTTCTCCCAGCAAACTTCTCCTTCGATGCAACTTCTACTTTTGTAACAGTGTGCTTGCTTTGCTCCGCCAAGAACGAAGAGGTGGTTTAGGTATGCGATTTGTTTGTATTGTTTTGTTTTGAACTTTTTTCAAAATTTTAAATACCGAGGAAAAAAAAAAGAATAGAAATTAATTATATGTTTTAATGTTATAATGGATATATGAAATAAATCAAGAAATGTTATTTCTCCAACTTTGTGAAATGACTTGAGAGGTATAGGATAAGCAGGAGCTGAAAACCGAAAGTGAAATACCACTACTTTCAACGTTATTTTACTTATTTCGTGAATCGGAGGCTAGGCATTGCCTCTCTTTTATTGGATATATAGGATTTAAATGCAAGAAAACAAATCTAATTGTTAATTTAAAAAAAGTTGGATAAGAATCAAGAATGGAATTAAGGTAGAAAATGATCGTGAGAACATGGAGTTTGTGGAAACAAACCATGTTTCTAACTTGAGAAGATAGTTTGAAAAGTTGTTTTTCTTTTTGAGAAAAAAAATGCATAATTTGCTCTCGTTGAGTGTCAAAGCTAGAGTGAAATTACATGCATTTTGACCTAATAATAGTATGTTTACAACCATTCACGGAGCAAATGGAAGCAGGATTTCTCATTCGGGATGGCCAGAGTATGAATAAGAGATCAAGCCTAATTTTTAAGCCTAAAAACACATATTTATTTAATTTAATGATCTTGATGGCTGCGAAAGTTGAAAAAAATTAGTTGGAGTAGTTGGACAAGGCGTAACATATATTGAATTCCATGGGCCAAGCGCCAATCTGTTTTAATTCCATTAATTGGGCTCTGCAGCTAGAATCCAACTCTAAGAATATAATTTTTCTATTTTTATTTATGAAAATGGTTATAGGAAAGGATCATTCCACTCCTAATTCGGAAAGAATAAGTAAATGATCCTAAAAATGAAAATGGGGCGGGCTTTTCAATAACAAACCCATCCCAAACTAAAACAGTTCAAAAATAATTACAAAGAGTAGAAAATGGGTCAAACAAGTGACCCATTAGGATTTGAGGTTAAATCAGACAATAACCCTTATACCCATCTAAGTTTATAAGATTACAAAATTAACCTTAAATTACAATTACTATTATTTTAAAAAAGAAAATGAGGGTATTTTGGAACAAAAAATCCTAACAAATGGGGAACATTGATTTTTTTTTTTCTTCAAGTTTGATACACTAAATGTTAATACATATAATTGTTTAAAGTTTGAAATTGTTTTTACTCATTTAAATATAATTTCTATAATTATAAATGTTAAAAAATATTTTTTTTTATTCTTGTGTTTATTGAATAATTAACTAATTTAAGTATCTGGAGCGTTACAAGATGGACGGAATGACCATCTCCATTTTTACGATTAAGTGATGTACCATTTACAATACAAATTGAAACAAAGATGATCTTTTGTTAAGTTTGCAAACCACGTGCACAAAAGTATTTAACCCTAAATTAAAAAAGAAAAAAAGAAATATCTTTTAAAAATGATAAATATTAATGGGTACAAAAACAAAAAATAAAGCCTAGGGTCAAAGGCCCAAAACCTAATCAAATTAAAGGCCCACTTTTACAATAGACCAAAAGGGTGCCCAAGGGAGCCTAACAAAAAGCCTAATTCTTTCCATGACTCAGGTAAACACACGTCTCTCTCTCAAGAGATTTCTCTCCGTTATTTTCTCCCTCAACCCAAAACAAGAGTAATTCTAAAATAATAATGATTCAATGCCACCTAAATATACAACTTTTCACCACCTTGCCTATGTGGCAAGGTGGTCCCCCACTACTTTTTGAGTTTTTTTTATTTTTTAAAAATAAATTAAAGTGGGGGACCACCTTGCCACATAGACAAGGTGGTGAAAAGTTGTATATTTAGGTGGTAGTGAATCATTACTCATTCTAAAAATCATCATTGAGGGTCTATCAAATGCTCATAAAAAAATAATGCGACTTTTAAAATTATTATTGAACATGTGATTGATCAAATGATAATTTTGGTCAAATGATAATCTTAAAAGCCACATCATTTTTTTATGGACACTTTATAGACATTTAATGTACATATAAAATTACTCTAAAAACAATGGTTTTAAAAGTTCTACTACATAGAGGATCCTTAGAGATAATCATAAAATAACCTGTATTATTTCAGAAGGAGCCTCAATTGCTTTTGCTCTTTCATTTAATGATGATTATTGTGGTTGAATTTGCCATGCCATTTTGTCCTCCAATCTTAATCATGAATTTGCTTATCTCTATTTTACTAGAAGGATTTGGCTTTGGTGCTAAAATAAATAAATAAATAAATATTTTGTGAAAAAAAAAGAGATCAAAATTAAATTTAAACCATTAATAAATTAGAGCACCTAACCAAATCCTTACTTGAAATATAGAGGATCCTTGCTTTGTTGATCATCCTCAGAACTTAAATACTTAATAATTAATGAGAGGCTCAAATTAGCTCCCTAGGCTTGGTGGGATATGTTCTGAAGCACGTACAGGACGCGTTTTGTTTTCTTTGCCAACCGTTTACTTGGTTGATCTGTCGCTGTCACCCTTGACTTCGTCAACCTGACCCATCATGGCATCCAATGGATAAACTGTTGGAATAATGGATAAACTGTTGGGATACTTCCAATAGGATCGGCCCACATTGAATAGTAGAATATTGGCTCATTTCTCGAGCTCGGCCTGTCTTCGATGAACTCCTATAGTAAAAGTTTTTGGGTAGATTTATTAATGTGTTTTGGATGTTTTTTTATTTTTAATTTAAAAATGTATTATTATGTTACGTAAAAGTTTTTATGAGTCTTTTGTATTTTAAATTGTCTGTTCATTTTTTTTTTTTTTCCTGTTTTGAAAATAGAAAGAAAAGATAAAAAGTAACAATTTTAACTTTGAGAACAATCTAAATACTTAGATTGAACTCTGTCCTCTCATAGTCTTCACATTTTTCTCCCTTTAAAAAGGTGGAGAGCATCGATCACTTTGATTACGTGGGTACAATCAGGGTTGGAATCACGATTTTTTAATACATAGACACGTATAATTTTATTTTATTTTTTTTTCTTTTATGTGTACGTAGATATTTATGTAAAATAAAAGGATACAAGTTTTAAACTTAATTTTTTACTAAGTCGTAAGTCATAATTGTATATAAAAATTACTTGTCTATAAAATTATCATTAAAAAGAATTTTTCTTTCAAATACAAGAGTTTTCTAGTTTGTTTTAGCCATGTACAACTTTAGAAAGAATCATCTAGCCATTTAAAGAGTGAAAAGTCATTATTGACCCGACCATGGTATAAAAAATTTAATTTAATTTAATTTATTTTATTTTTTTTTGAAAGAATTTTAAAATTTTTTGCATGCATACTTTTAAAAAAATAAAAAAGAAAAAAAGAAAAGAGTTTTGTAGTACAAAAACACAATTCATTTTCAATGATATGGTTTAAAATCCCACTTTTAAAAGTCAAACCACAATTTTTTCAAACATATAACTATGTTTTAAAAAATTAATTTTCAAATTATTATTTTTTAAATCACAAATTCAAATAAACCTTAAGTTGTGTGATTGGGAGAAAAAAAAGCAAACACATTTTTTCGGTTTTTTCTTAAGACTTGCGAGATATATATATATATATATTTTCTAATGACTTGCAATTGACCGGTCAACCTTGTTACAAGAGATAGGCTATAAGGGAGATGAATGCAGATGAATTGTATTTCTTACCTTTTTCATGCCTTAAATTTCATAGTTTAATTTTGTTGACGTTGCCAATTTTGTTGACCTTAATTGCCGTTTAGACTAATAGCATCTATGCGGTAGTTTACACGTAAACTACCCCATAGAAGGGGTAACCTATCATGGCAAGCTGCTTCGCAGCCATGCACACATCACAGCCCATTGAAAACTATTATGAGAAATATAAAAATAAATGAAACATATTCTTTTCAAGTTCAAGAGATTAAAAAAAAATTCACATCGTTTTTTTTTTTGACACTTTTTGTGGATCTTTCAGATCATTTTCTGATTTCTTCATAACAATAGCCGTGAGTTCTGGGTAGTGGCTTACAAATATCTTGAATCAGCAGCCTGTATATATATATATATATATATATATATATATATATAACCATAATTCAATTTCCACAAGCAATTTACATCCAATCCATAACATTAATTATTCTTCAAAACAACAAAAGGAGATTATTAAGTATTCCTGATCAACAACAAGTCAGAGGAGGAAGATCGGATCCTTTCACCGCCTCTGGTTTCTTGAAAATCCTGCTACCAAAAAAGAAAAACCCCAACGTATGCCCAGCCACGGCAACCAAAAACACACCGCCATTGAAAGACATGACAGCCAACATAACCATGTACGCCAGCCCAATCCGTACGGCGAACAAGAAGGTTTGGACGAGACCAGCCGCCATGTCGGACGAGCCGGGTTTGACCAAGCGGCAATGAGAGAGAAACTCAACCAGAAAAGAGAGCGCAAAGATGAAGAACAACGCTAACACGTACATGCCGGTGCTTTTGCCGGCCGGCCAGTGAGAGAAGAGTATCTCGGCGTTCGTTCCCCAGAAGAAGGTCATGTGCATCATCATCCCAGTTGTGCCATTCATGGTTGATGTTGGTGGCGACATGCCGCCCATGCCATG
Source organism: Alnus glutinosa (assembly GCF_958979055.1). Taxonomy (NCBI): domain Eukaryota; kingdom Viridiplantae; phylum Streptophyta; class Magnoliopsida; order Fagales; family Betulaceae; genus Alnus; species Alnus glutinosa. Next base: position 25,112,803 of record NC_084894.1, read on the forward strand.
CATACCACCGTGGTCCATACCATCCATAGCTGATAGCTCTCTCTCTCAAAGGAACCCTTGGCTGATTAGGGTTTGATTGGGGACAACATGAAATGAATTCATCTGCTCCTTATAATAATGAGACCATGACAGAATGGTAGTACATCAGAGTAATAAAGTGTAGTACTAGTTTAAAGGAGAATTAGGAAAAAAACCAAAATAATAAATAAAAAAAATAATAAAAAAAAAAATCAGATAGCCGGCCATGAATCAAATTTGGACACGTCCACAATGTATACACGTGCCACTTAACGCTGCGGTTGTAACTTGTAAGTAACGACTCTTTTCTTGCGTAAACAATGGAGAATACATAGGATATTAGGATCCATCATCCATTTCATTTCATTTGGTTTGAAATGGAGTGAATAGTACTTATTTTACATGAGATTAACGTTAAAATGATTTTTAAAAAGTTTAAATTGTGTGACAGTATAGACACAGTTACATACATATATAGTAAATGAAATGAACACGATACTAGTTAAAAAAAAAAAAAAAACAAATAATTAGTCAATGTAGTAAAATTTCATCAAAACACTTTATGAATTCTAATAATATACTGCATGTCATTATTAATAGAATGATAACACATGTCACTTTTTTTTTTAAAAAAAAAATATATGAATAAATTAAACATATGCTATATTGATCAGTAATATAAATATATTGCACTAATGTCGATTTGGATGTGTTTTGGGATAGACCATATATTCAAAAGTAACGTTATTTAGCATATTAATATAAGATTCTCATATGGCAGTGAAAATTCAGACTAAAAAAAAAAAAGAAAAAAGAAAAAAAAAAGGACTAAATAGATTTGTTATTAATTTATTCAAAGCTTATACAATGAAGAAAGCAAAAAATAAATCATTTATCTTTTGAAGATGAGATGAATGATAACATAGCTACTGAAGGCATGCACCATGCAGCGGTGAAGTGTATGGTCCAACAATCTAACGTACAAATTGAGAGTAGTTGACAAACAAGCCCGATATCATTAATTACTCATATATTCCATACACTATCACTTCTTTTCATTATCTATAAAATAAAAAATAAAAAAAAAATAAGTAACAATTAGAAAAGGCTAAAACGTACATGCAAAAAGGCTGGTATTAGCCTTTCCCATTCCAGAACTCTGTCCTCTCATAGTCTTCCCATTTTTCTCCTTTTAAAAAAAGTAGAGAGCATCCCTTTGATTACGTGGGGTACAAATTGTGAGCATGGGAAGGTTTTCCCAACCCCCACAACACCCCCCCTCCCTTTTTTTTTTTGGGCACCGCCTCGCACACCTTTGGGTTTACAAATTCACACCCGTGGTCTGCTGAAAATCACTAGTATCCGTGCAATGCAGAGGTATTGTGGGGCGGATTGTGCAGGTTATGCGAGAATCTCTGATTCATACCAAAACATGAGAAAAATCAAACCAAAGCCAGTTTCAATACCTAGAAAGCTAGCAAAGCTTCAATATCCATATTCAATACCTAGATTCAAGCCATATTCATAAAGAAATGATAGCAACAGAGAAAAGGGAATGAGAAAAACACCAACCTATGGACAAGGATGCAATCGTGAAGCCACAACCAAAGGTATTGAAGCCGATCTTTCCGGTCTTGAAACCGCATGTTCATGACGTCCCCACAGGCCACAGGACCAGTGGAGCCAGCGAAGATGGGAACGATTAGGGACTGATCTAAGGGGGGGCTGGCAGGAGCCATGGTCCCCCATCAATTCCTAAAAAGAACATATATATATATATATATATATATATATATATATATATATATATATATATATATATATAGGTAAAAAAAAGAAACCTTTTGGCCCCTACCAATAAATGTTTTTTTTGCCTTTGGCTCCTGCCTATAAAAGTTTCTAGATCCGTCCCTAGGAACGATCGAGGCTGTGTCGTTGTGCAGTGTAAGGGAAGAAAAGGGAAGATGAAGAACTTTAGGGTTTTTTCTGGGGTGTTGAGTTTTTAGTATCTAGGCTAAACGTACCGTGTGAGTATTTAGGCTAAATGCACTGTTTGGAGTGTAATGACTAATAGCTGTATCACACTTTAAAAAAAAAAAATACAACCTGCATGCAACACGTAGTCCACTATTCTCTAAGTCTTTTTCATTTCCTTTTAGGTTTCACCGTTTCAACTTCGGCTCTTCTTTTCCTTTCTTCTTTTCGCAAATCCTCCAGGCTTCAGTCCTCCTCCAATCCACCGTCCTCCTTCGTTGGTAATGAAGATGAAGAGAAGAGGAAGATGAAGATGAAGAGCTAGAAGAGAAGGAAAAGAAGAGAAACATGAAAAGGGGGGTGCGGCTGCGGCGAGCTAGGGTTAAGGAAGGGGGATAGGGGTTTTTTTAAAATTATATATATAATTCATGAAAAATGTTAAATTTACGATACCAATACAAGAACTGCACAACAACCCTTCACATGAGGGTGAGTCCTACTCCAATACAACAACTGCACAACAACCCTTTACATGAGGGTGGGTCCTACACACTGGGGCCCACCCTCATGTGAGGGGTTGTTGTGCAGTTGTTGTATTGGTGTTGTACAAGAATCAAATCCCATAATTCATGCTGGTAGGGGTGGTGTGGGGCGGATCCCCGATTTTTTTTAAATAGCCCACCCGCACCCCGCATCACATCGTGCGGGGAAACAGAAAAAGGAACCGTGGACCACGTTCTTAACGTGGTTTGTATCAAATTAGGGGCGGGGCAGGGCGGTTTGCTCAAGGCGGCTTGGTTTAACGCGGGTCTGCTCACCCTTAGGTACAATTAGGGTCGGAATCACGATTTTTTAATTCATAGATACGTATAATTTTTTATTCTTTTATGTATACGTAGGTATTTATGTAAAATAAAATCATACAAGTTTTAATCTTAATTTTCTACTAAGTCTTATGCCATAATTGTATATAAACAGATAAAGTCTAAGCAAGGGCGGAGATAGCATTAGAGGTGGGCAAATTATTTGCCTACTACCTACCGACCGTTTACCAAACCGAACTGAACCATTATCAACCGCCTATCAACTAATTTTAGTTCGGTAATCAGTATAAAATTTTGTTTCGAAAGCCAGTTTGATAACCGAACCGAACCGCCTTTCATTCCAACCGATTAACCAAACCGACATAAAACGAAACGATGTCGTTTTAGTAAGAAAGAAACGTTAGAATTTTTTTATTATTATTATTATTATTTTTTTCCTTTTAAAAAAAATCAAAACGACATCATTTCATTACCCATGTTAACCAATTTAACCGACTGCCTATTAACCGAGCAATCGATTATTAACCGCTTAATCGACTTAACTGAAATAAAATCACCGACTGCATTCCGACAAAATTCGGTTAACTGACTGAATTAACCACCTACCGATCCAATACCCACCCCTAGCTAGCATCTGCAACTTGTGGGTGCCAAAATAAAAAATAAATTAATTAAAAAAAAAATAGTGTTAAATTTTTATATTTTTTTTTAAAGATTTTTTTTGGAAAAGCCTTGGGACTTGGGGGCTAAATTGAAGAAAAAAAAAATTTGGGGCCAAATAAAAAAGTAAGGAGTAAATTTTTAGTTTTTTTTTTTTTTTTTTTTGGGAAAGCCTTGGGGAGGGGTGGGGCAAGTCCCAACAAGCTCCCGAATAGCTCCGCCCTTGAGTCCAAGACTTCACCTCTCATAAAACAAATCTGAGAGGAGGAGGGAGCAAATCCCTCCTCCACTCCATTTTCCTTTCTACTCTCCGCTCCTACTCTCCCTCTCTCATTCTGGTTTTTTTCTTTTGTTTGTTGGTGTTCTTCGACCAGATCAACAATTTTGGCCTCTTCGCTATGCATCCGTCCATCTACCTTCGTATTGTGCCGTTCATCTACTCTTTGTACGCTGCTGTTGCTTGCTATTGTGTTTTGACTTTGAATAAGAGTTTTCTTCTCTTTAGATCTGTCCAAGTTAGTCAAGTATGAGGGTTATCTCTCACAACCTGGATATTTTGGTGTAAATGGTTATCTCTCACGGCCGGTTTAAATATATTTTTTTAAGGATATTTAGCTATCATTTTTTTAGATCGAGTCTGCTCGGAGCAGATATATATGTTTTTTAACCATTTTTGTACATGGATTAGAGGAAAATAAAAGTCAAAGATATCACTTTATTGTAAGAATTTTGTTTATATTTACAACTATGTAACCTCATAGCATGCGGGTATGATTTTGCAGAACTTTATACTTTGTGATGTAAAAGCTTTATGCTCGTGATATTTAATCAATGAAATACTCAAATATTTTGTTTTAAAAAAAAAAGTCATAATTGTATATAAAAGTTATTTGTCTACAAAATCATCATTAAAAAAGAAAATTTCTTTCAAATACAATAGTATTTTTCGATCAGATTGACATTTTTGGCCTCTTTACTATTCATCCGTTCATCTATTTTTTTTATTGTGTCGTTTATCTCTTTTTTGGCCGTAGCTATTGTTTGCTGATTGTGTTTTTACTTTGAATAAAATTTTGTTTTCTTTTTTTGTTTTAGATCTATTCTCATAGACAATTTATAGAATACTGGTAACTCCGCCCATCAATACAAAATGTTTTTATATGAAATACTCACATCAAAGCAATTGACCTGCATACTTATAATAATAATAATAATTATTATTATTATTATTATTATTATTATTATTATTATTATTGACATGCATGATACATCTCATTGTCAATTAATGCTGATTTATAATGATAGTACACAGGGACTGTACTAATGAGTTTTGAAGTACAAAAACACCATGTTCTTATGTGTCAAAAAGAAACAAAAAAAAATCTCAGGAAAAAAAAAATAGAGTCGCTGTTATTCGGTTTTTTTTTTGAAATTTCAGGAATGGATATAGATATCCTGTAATTGTGTTAAATAAATTTCCTCAAAGGCTCTAATAAGAGAAATGTTAGATAGGGATGTTCAAACGTTTCCTCTTCGTCTGTTTATAATAAAAAATATATATTTTATTAAAAAAATTTAATATATATTTTTTATTATAAACAGACGGGCAAAAGACGGTCAAACTTTTTTGTTTATCATTTTTTTTTTCTTAATATAGTTTACAAAAGTACTGTCATGCATCCTTTAATATGTTAAACACTTTTTAATATTTGTATAAAAAAATCATATGCAGGATACATAGTTTTATAGAGTGGCCGGGTTGGAATTTTTTCAATCCAATTTGAAAATTATTTCTATATGTGAAAAAATAGTAAGTAATCATTTACTTTAACAAAGAAAAATATGTTTTTGTCGCATTGACTTTTTTGTTATATTTCTATTTTTCTTTTTTTTCGGAAAATGCTTGTATTACAAATTTTATTTTAATTTTTAAATTCATGTGATAGTTCATAATAAATGAAAGAGTGGTACTAAGAGCACTACAGCTTTATTATAAAATTATTTACAAACTAATGTAACAATTTGTAATCGGTGGAATAATAATAACAAATTTGAAATATCATTTTTTTTTTAAGTATTTCATCAATTATGAATTGCCAAATCAATTTATAAATAATTGGAAAAGTGTATCATAACCATTTGAGTCGAAACGTGATTTGAAATTAGTCTCAAACTTTTTAAAAATCAACGTTAACTCTTTAATATTATCACGAATTTGAAACGAGTCATTCTGTTACTTTTTTGTTCAATTTCATAGCTTCTATTAGTGTCACGTCCGTATTTTCTCCTGCCGCTGCTGGGGAGCTCTTCCGAGGAAGAGAAACAGAACGGCCCTCGTCCTTAATTTATTTGCATATATGGCTTCATGATCGGGTGGAATAAAAATGGACCGAACCATGATTGTCGAGCAAGATGAAAGTAACGGCCCTTGTACTTTATCGGCATGGCTTCATGCGCTGAGAACCTGGTCTGATGCTTGCTATAATCAAGAAAATCCCAATGCATATATTGTGAATGAAACGAAGACGATACTAGTTAAAAATAAAAATAAAAAAAAATAATTATTTTATGTGGTAAAATTTCATCAAAACACTTTATAAATTCTATTAGTATATTACGTGTCATTACTAATAAAATAATAACACATGTCATTTATTTATTTTAAAAAAAAGATATGAATAAATTATATATATATATATATATATTGCACTAATGTCGATTTGGATGTGTTTTGGGATAAACCATATATTCAAAAGTAACGTTATTTAGCATATTAATATAAGATTCTCATATGGCAATGAAAATTCACTAACTTAAAAAAAAAAAAAAAAGGACTAAATAGATTTGTTATTAATTTATTCAAAGCTTATATAATGAAGAAAGCAAAAAATAAATCATTTATCTTTTGAAGATGAGATGAATGATAACATAGCTACTCTGAAGGCATGCACCATGCAGCAGTGAAGTGTATGGTCCAACAATCTAACGTACAAATTGAGAGTAGTTGACAAACAAGCCCGATATCATTAATTACTCATATATTCCATACACTATCACTTCTTTTCATTTTCTATAAAATAAAATAAAAATAAATAAATAAGAAACAATTTTAAAAGGCTAAAACGTACATGCAAAAAGGCCGGTATTAGCCTTTCCCATTCCAGAACTCTGTCCTCTCATAGTCTTCCCATTTTTCTCCTTTTAAAAAAAGTTGAGAGCATCCCTTTGATTACGTGAGGTACAAATTGTGAGCATGGGGAGGTTTCCCCTTTTTTTTTTTTTTCTTTTTTTTTTCTTTTTCTTTTTCTTTATTTATTTTTTTTTTTTTGGCACCACCTCGCACACCTTTGGGTTTACAAATTCACACCCGTGGTCCGCTGAAAATCACTAGTATCCGTGCGGTGCAGAGGTACTGTGGGGCGAATTGTGCGGGTTATGCGAGTATCCCTGATTCATGCCAAAACATGAAAAAAATCAAACTAAAGCCAGTTTCAATACCTAGAAAGCTAGCAAAGCTTCAATATCCTTATTCAATACCTAGATTCAAGCCATATTCATAAAGAAATGATAGCAACATAGAAGAGGGAATGAGAGAAACACCAACCTATAGACAAGGATGCAATCGCGGAGCCACAACCAAAGGTTTTGAAGCTAATCTTTCCGGTCTTGAAACCGCATGTTCATGACGTCTCCATAGGCCACAGGACCGATGGAGGCAGCGAAGATGGGAACGATCAGGGACTGATCTAAGGGGGTGCTGGCAGGGGCCATGGCCCACCCTCAATTCCTAAAAAGAAAAAAAAAAAAAAAATATATATATATATATATATATATATATTAGGTTATAAAAAAAAAAAAAAAAAAAAAAAAAAAAAAAAAAAAAAGCCTTTTGGCCCCTACCAATAAATGTTTTTTTTTTTGGCCTTTGGCTCCTGTTGATAAAAGTTTCTAGATCCGTCCCTAGGAACGATCGAGGCTGTGTCGCTGTGCGGCGTAGGGGAAGAAAAGGGAAGATGAAGAACTTTAGGGTTTTTTCTGGGGTGTTGCGTTTTTAGTATCTAGGCTAAACGCACCATATAAGTATTTAGGCTAAACACACTGTTTGGAGTGTAATGACTAATAGATGTATCACACTGTAAAAAAAAAAAAAAAAAAAAAAAAAAAAAAAAAAAAAAAAAAAAAAAAAAAAAAAAAATACAACCTGCATGCAACACATGGTCCACTATTCTCGAAGTCTCTTCATTTCCTTTTAGGTTTCACCGTTTCAATTTCGGCTCTTCTTTTCCTTTCTTCTTTTCGCAAATCCTCCAGGCTCCAGTCCGCCATCCTCCTTCGTTGGTAATGAAGATGAAGAGAAGAGGAAGATGAAGATGAAGAGCTAGAAGAGAAGGAAAAGAAGAGAAACATAAAAAGGGGGGTGCGGCTGCGGGGCGCTAGGGTTAAGGAAGGGGGTAGGGTTTTTTTTTAATTATATATATAATTCATGTTGGTAGGGGTGGTGTGGGGCGAATCCCCAGTTTTTTTTAAATGGCCCACCCGCACCCCGCACCACATTGTGCGGGAAAACAGAAAAAGGAACCGTGGACCACGTTCTTAACGTGGTTTGTATCAAATTAAGGGCGGGGCAGGGCGGTTTGCTCAGGGCGGCTTGGTTTAACGCGGGTCTGCTCACCCTTAGGTATAATTAGGGTCGGAATCACGATTTTTTAATACATAGATACGTATAATTTTTTATTTTTTATGTGTACGTAGGTATTTATGTAAAATAAAATCATACAAGTTTTAATCTTAATTTTCTACTAGGTCTTATGCCATAATTGTATATAAAGAGATAAAGTCTAAGCAAGGGCGGAGCTAGCATTAGGGGTGGGCAAATTATTTGCCTACTGCCTACCAACCGTTTACCAAACCGAACTGAACCATCATCGACTGCCTGTCAACTAATTTTGGTTCGGTAATCAGTATAAAATTTTGTTTCGAAAGTCGGTTTGAAAACCGAACCAAACCACCTTTGATTCCAACCGATTAACCAAACCGACATAAAACGAAACGATGTCGTTTTAGTAAGAAATAAACGCTAGAATTTATTATTATTATTATTATTATTTTCCTTTAAAAAAAATCAAAATGACATCATTTCATTACCCATGTTAACCAATTTAACCGACTGCCTATTAACCGAGCAACCGCTTATTAACCACTTAATCGACTTAACTGAAATAAATTCACCAATTGCATTCCAACAAAAGTCGGTTAACTGACAGAATTAACCACCTACCGAACCGATACCCACTCCTAGCTAGCATCTGCAACTTGTGGGTGCCAAAATAAAAAATAAATAAATTTTAAAAAAAATAGTGTTAAATTTTTATATTTTTTTTTTTTAGATTTTTTTTGGAAAAGCCTTGGGACTTGGGGGCTAAATTGAAGAAAAAAAAAATTGGGGGGCCAAATAAAAAAGTAAGGAGTAAATTTTTAGTTTTTTTTTTTTTTTTTTTTTTGTGGGAAAGCCTTGGGGCTTGGGGAGGGGTGGGGCAAGTCCCCACAAGCTCCTGAATGGCTCCGCCCTTGTGTCCAAGACTTCATCTCTCATAAAACAAATCTGAGAGGAGGGAGGGAGCAAATCCCTCCTCCACTCCATTTCCCTTTCTACTCTCCGCTCCTACTCTCCCCTTCTCATTCTGGTTTTTTTTCTTTTGTTTGTTGATGTTCTTCGACCAGATCAGCAATTTTGGCCTCTTCGCTATGCATCCGTCCATCTACCTCCGTATTGTGCTGTTCATCTTCTCCTTGTACGCTACTGTTGCTTGCTATTGTGTTTTTACTTTGAATAAAAGTTTTCTTCTCTTTAGATTTGTCCAAGTTAGTCAAGTATGAGGGTTATCTCTCACAGCTTGGATATTTCGGTGTAAAGGATTATCTCTCACAACCGGTTTAAATATATTTTTTTAAAGATATTTAGCTACCATTGTTTTAGATCGAGTCTGCTCGGAGCAGATATATGTGCTCTTTAACTATTTTTGTACATGCATTAGAAGAAAATAAAAGTCATAGATATCACTTTATTGTAAGAATTTTGTTTATATTTACAATTATGTAACCTCATAGCATGTGGATATGATTTTGCAAAATTTTATACTTTGTGATTTAAAAGTTTTATGCTCGTGATCTTTGATCAATGAAATACTCAAATATTTTGTTTTAAAAAAAAAAAGTCATAATTGTATATAAAAGTTATTTGTCTATAAAATCATCATTAAAAAGAAATTTTCTTTCGAATACAAGAGTATTCTTCGACCAGATTGGCATTTTTGACCTCTTCACTGTTCATCCGTTCATCTATTTTTGTGTTGTATCATTTATCTCTTTTGTGGCCATAGCTATTGTTTGCTGATTGTGTTTTTACTTTAAATAAAATTTTGTTTTTTTTTTTTTAGATCTATTCTCATAGATAATTTATAGAATAATGGTAACTCCGCCCTGAGTACAAAATGTTTTTGTATGAAATACTCACATCAAAGCATTTGACCTGCATACTTATAATAATAATTATTATTATTATTATTATTGACATGCATAATACATCTCATTCTCAATTAATGCTGATTTATAATGATAGTACACAGGGACTGTACTAATGAGTTTTGTAGTACAAAAACACCATGTTGTTATGTGTCAAAAAGAAACATAAAAATCTCTGGAAAAAAAATATAGAGTCGCTGGGGCTGTTTGGTAAAGGAAGGGGAATGAATTCCCCTTTCTCACTTGGTCCAAAAAATAACAAATTTTAAAATATTTCAACTTTATATCATATAAATATTTTATTATTATTATTTAAATAAAAAAATTCATTACAATACAAATTTTTTTTACTTTTCTACTCAAATTCTTTTTACTTTACATCACATTTATCAATTCTAACTCTCACTACCAATTCTTCTTCCCTTCCTCTTCTCCTACCAAACAAGCCCGCTGTTATTCGGTATTCTTTTTGAAATTTCAAGAATGGATATAGATTTCCTGTAATTGTGTTAAATAAATTTCCCCCAAGGCTCTAATAAGAGAAATGTTAGATAGGAACGTTCAAACGTCTCTTCTTCGTCTGTTTATAATAAAAAATATATATTTTATTAAAAAAATACATAAAAATATAAAACTTTTTTTTAATAAAATATATATTTTTTATTATAAACAAACGGGTAGAGGACGCTCAAACGTTCTTGTCTATCATTTTTTTTTTTCTCAATATAGTTTACAAAAGTATTGTCATGCATCGATCCTTTAATATGTTAAACACTTTTTAATATTTTTATTAAAAAATCATATGCAGGATATATAGTTTTATAGAGTGGCCGGGTTGGAATTTTTTCAATCCAATTTGAAAATTATTTCTATACGTGAAAAAATAATAAGTAATCATTGACTTTAACAAAGAAAAATATGCTTTTGTCGCATTGACTTTTTTGTTATATTTCTATTTTTTTTTTCGGAAAATGCTTGTATTACAAATTTTATTTTAATTTTCAAATTCATATGATAGTTCATAATAAATGAAAGAGTGGTACTAAGAGCACTACAACTTTATTATAAAATTATTTACAAACTAATGTAACAATTTGTAATCGGTGGAATATTTAAATAACAAATTTGAAATATCATTTTTTTTTAAAGTATTTCATCAATTATGAATTGTCAAATCAATTTATAAATAATTGGAAAAGTGTATCATAACCGTTTGAGTCGAAACGTGATTTGAAATTAGTTCCAAGCTTTTTAAAAATCAATGTTAACTCCTTAATTTTATCACGAATTTGAAACGAGTCATTCCATTACTTTTTTTTTTCAATTTCATAACTTCTATTAGTGTCATGTCCGTATTCTCTCCCGTTGCCGCTGGGGAGCTCTTCCGAGGAAGAGAAACAGAACGGCCCTTGTCCTTAATTTATTTGCATATATGGCTTCATGATCGGGTGGAATAAAAATAGACCGAACCATGATTGTCGAGCAAGATGAAAGTAACGGCCCTTGTACTTCATCGGCATGGCTTCATGCGCTGAGAACCTGGTCTGATGCTTGCTATAACCAAGAAAATCCCAATACATATATTGTGAATGAAACGAAGACGATACTAGTTAAAAATAAAAATAAAAAAAATAATTATTTTGTGTGGTAAAATTTCATCAAAACACTTTATGAATTCTATTAGTATACTATGTGTCATTACTAATAAAATGATAATACATGTCATTTATTTTTTTTTTTAAAAAAAGACATGAATAAATTTTATATATATATATTGCACTAATGTCGATTTGGATGTGTTTTGGGATAAACCATATATTCAAATGTAACGTTATTTAGCATATTAATATAAGATTCTCATATGGCAATGAAAATTCACCAACTTCAAAAAAATAAAAATAAAAATAAAAATTTACTAAATAGATTTGTTATTAATTTATTCAAAGCTTATACAATAAAGAAAGCAAAAAATAAATCATTTTTCTTTTGAAGATTAAATGAATGATAACATAGCTACTGAAGGCATGCACCATGCAGCAGTGAAGTGTATAGTCCAACAATCTACCGTACAAATTGAGAGTAGTTGACAAACAAGCCCGATATCATTAATTACTCATATATTCCATACACTATTACTTCTTTTCATTATCTATAAAAATAAAAAATAAAAAAAATAAGTAACAATTAGAAAAGGCTAAAACGTACATGCATGCAAGGCCGGTATTAGCCTTTCCCATTCCAGAACTCTGTCCTCTCATAGTCTTCCCATTTTTCTCCTTTTAAAAAACTAGAGAGCATCCCTTTGATTACGTGGGGTACAAATTGCGAGCATGGGGCAGGTTTCCCCTTTTTCTTTTTCATTTTGCCCCACCTCGCACACTTATGGGTTTACAAATTCACACCCATGGCTTGTTGAAAATCACTAGTACCCGTGTGGTGCTGGGGTAGTGTGGGCGGATTGTGTGGGTTATGCGAGTATCCCCGATTCATGTTAAAACATAAGAAAAATCAAACCAAAGCCAGTTTTAATACCTAGAAAGCTAGCAACGCTTCAATATCCATATTCAATATTTAGATTCAAGCCATATTCATAAAGAAATGATAGCAACAGAGACGAGGGAATGAGAAAAACACCAACCTATGGACAAGGATGCAATCGCGAAGCCACAATCAAAGGTCTTGAAGCCGACCTTTCCGGTCTTGAAACCGCATGTTCATGACGTCCCCACGGGCCACAGGACTGGTGGAGGCAACAAAGATGGGAACGATTAGGGATTGATCTAAGGGGGGGTTGGCAGGGGCCATGGCCCCCCCTCAATTCCTAAAAAGAAAATATATATATATATATATATATATATTAGGTAAAAAAAAATTATAAGGTAAAAAATATATATAAATAAAAAAATAATAAAAAAAAGAAGGAACCTACTGGCCTCTACTAATAAATGTTTTTTGCCTTTGACCCCTACCCATAAAAGTTTCTAAATTCGTCCCTGGGAACGATCAATCAAGGCTGTGGCGCTATACGGCCTAGGGGAAGAAAATGGAAGATGAAGAACTTTAAGGTTTTTTTTGGGGTGTTACGCTTTTAGTATTTAGGCTAAACGCACCGTTTGGAGTGTAATGACTAATAGTTGTATCGCACTGTAAAAAAAAAAAAAAAAAAACCTACATGCAACACGTGGTCCACTATTCTCTAAGTCTCTTCATTTCCTTTTAGGTTTCACCGTTTCAACTTTGGCTCTTCTTTTCTTTTCTTCTTTTTGCAAATCCTCCAGACTCCAGTCCGCCATCCTCCTTTGTTGGTAACAAAGATGAAGAGAAGAGGAAGATGAAAAGCTAGAAGAGAAAGAAAATAAGAGAAACATGAAAAAGGGGGTGTGTTTGTGGCGCACTAGGGTTAAGGAAGGGGGGTAGGGTTTTTTTAATTATACATATAATTCATGTGGGAAGGGGTGGTGCGGGGTGGGTCCCCAGTTTTTTTAAATGGCCCACTCACACCCCGCATCGCATTGTGCGGGGAAACAGAAAAAGGAACCGTGGACTGCATTCTTAACGCGGTTTGAATCAAATTAGGGGCGGGGTAGGGCGGTTTGATCAGGGCAGCTTGGTTTAATGCAAGTCTGCTCACCCTTAGGTACAATTAGGGTCGGAATCACGATTTTTTAATACATAGATACTTATAATTTTTTATTTTTTATGTGTGCGTAGGTATTTTATGTAAAATAAAATCATACAAGTTTTAATCTTAATTTTCTACTGAGTTGTAAGTCATAATTGTATATAAAGAGATAAAGTCCAAGCAGGGGTGGAGCTAGTGTTAGGGGTGAGCAAATTATTTGCCCACTGCCTACTGACTGCTTACCAAACTGAACTAAACCGCCATCGACCGCCTACCAACTAATTTCGGTTCGGTAGTTAGTATAAAATTTTGTTTCAAAAGCCGATTCGATAACCGAATCGAACTGCCTTTCATTCCATCCAATTAACCAAACCGACATAAAACGAATCGATGTCGTTTTAGTAAGAACGAAATGTTTGATTTTTTTTTTTTTCCTTTAAAAAAATCAAAACGACATCATTCATTACCCATGTTAACCAACTTAACCGACTGCTTATTAACCGACTTAATCGACTTAACCGACCGCCTATTAACCGCTTAATCGACTTCACTGAAATAAATTCACCGACTTGCATTTCGACAAAAGTCGATTAACCGATCGAATTAACCGCCTACCGAACCGATACCCACCTCTAGCTAGCATCTGCAACTTGTGGGGGCCAAAATAAAAAAATAAAAAAATTAAAAAAAAAAAACTAGTGGTAAATTTTTATATATATTTTTTTGGAAAATCCTTGGGACTTGGGAGCTAAATTGAAGGAAAAAAAAAATTTGGGAGGCCAAATAAAAAAAGTTTGGAGTAAATTTTTAGTGTATTTTTTTTTTTTTTTTTTTTTTTTTTTTCTCGGAAAGCCTTGGGGCTTGGGGACGGGTGGGGCAAGTCCCCACAAGCTCCTGAATGGCTTCGCCCTTGAGTCCAAGACTTCACATCTCATAAAACAAATCTAAGAGGAGGAGGGAGCAGATTCCTCCTCCACTCCCTTTCCCTTTCTACTTCTCACTCCTACTCTCTCCCTCTTATTCTGGTTTTTTCTTTTGTTTATTGGTGTTCTCCGACCAGATCAGCAATTTTTGCCTATTCGCTATGCATCCGTCCATCTATCTCCGTGTTGTACCGTTCATCTGCTCCTTTACGTTACTATTGTTTGCTGTTGTGTTTTTACTTTGAATAAGAGTTTTTTTTTTCTTTTTCGATCTATCCAAGGTTAGTTAAATATGAGGGTTATCTTTCATAGTATGGATATTTCGGTGTAAAGGGTTATCTTTCACGCTCGATTTAAATATATATATTTTTAAGAATATTTAGCTACCATTGTTTTAGATCGAGTCTTCTCAGAGCAGATATATATATATATATATATATGCTTTTTAACTATTTTTGTATATGGATTAGAGGAAAATAATAGACATAGATATTACTTTATTGTAAGAATTTTGTTTATATCTACAACTATGTAACCTCATAGCATGTGGCTCTGATTTTGCAGAACTTTATACTTTGTGATGTAAAAGCTTTATGCTCGTGATCTTTGATCAATGAAATATTCAAATCTTTTGTTTTTTTTTTTTAAAAAAAAAAAGTCATAATTGTATATAAAAGTTATTTGTCTATAAAATCATCATTAAAAAGAATTTTTCTTTCGAATACAAGAGTGTTTTTCGACCAGATTGGCATTTTTGGCCTCTTCACTATTCATCCATTCATCTATTTTGTGTTGTGTCGTTTATCTTTTTTCTAGCTGCAACTATTGTATATTGATTATGTTTTTACTTCAAATAAATATATATATATATATATATATATTTAGATCTATTGCCATAGACAATTTATAGAATACTGGTAAGTCCGCCCATCAGTACGTTATGTTTTTATATGAAATACTCACATCAAAGCAATTGACCTGCATACTTATAATAATAATAATATTAATTATTATTATTATTATTTTTGTCACAATTATTATTATTATTATTATTGACATGCATGGTACATCTCATTCTCAATTAATGCTGATTTATAACGATAGTACACAGGGCCTGTACTAATGAGTTTTGTAGTACAAAAACACCATGTTCTTATGTGTCAAAAAGAAACAAAAAAATCTCAGGTAAAAAAAAATAGAGTCGCCGTTATTCAGTTTTTTTTAGAAATTTCAGGAATGGATATAGATTTCCTTTAATTGTGTTAAATAAATTTCCTCAAAGGCTCTAATAAGAAAAACGATAAATAGGGACGTTTAAACGTCTCCTGTTTGTCTGTTTATAATAAAAATATATAATTTATTAAAAAAATAAAAAAAATACATAAAAATGTAAGACTTATTTTTTAATAAAATATATATTCAGGGGATGATCAAACGTCCCTGCCTATCAAATTTTTTTTCTTTTTTTTCTTAATATAGTTTATAAAAGTACTGTCATGCATCCTTTAATATGTCAAACACTTTTTAATATTTTGATTAAAAAATTATATGCAGGATGTATAGTTTTATAGAGTGGCCGGGTTGGAATTTTTTCAATCCAATTTGAAAATTATTTCTATCCGTAAAAAAATAATAAGTAATCATTGAATTTAACAAAGAAAAATATGTTTTTGTCGCATTGACTTTTTTGTTATATTTCTTTTTCTTTTTCTTTTTTCGCGAAATGCTTGTATTACAAATTTTATTTTAATTTTCAAACTCATGTGATAATTCATAATAAATGAGAAAGTGGTACTAAGATTACTACAACTTTTATTATAAAATTAATTATTTACAAACTAATGTAACAATTTGTAATCGGTGGAATAATTAAATAACAAATTTGAAATATCATTTTTTCTAAAGTATTTCATTAATTATGAATTGTCAAATCAATTTATAAATAATTAGAAAAGTGTATCATAACTGTTTGAGTCGGAATGCAATTTGAAACTGGTCCCAAACTTGTTAAAAATAAATGTTGATTACTTAATTTTATCACGAATTTGAAATAAGTCATTCCGTCACCTTTTTGTCCAATTTCACAACTTTTATTAGTGTCACGTCAGCATTTTCGCCCGTCGCTGTTGGGGAGTGCTTCCGAGGAAGAGAAACAGAACGGCCATTGTCTTTAATTTATTGGCATATATGGCTTCATGATCGGGTGGAATAAAAATGGACCAAACCATGATTGTCGAGCAAGATGGAAGTAACGGCCCTTGTCCTTTATCGACATGGCCACGTATACCATGGTTCCAAAAGCCACTCGGGCCTTCCCCAGAGCTTGGGAAGCCAAAGCGCTTGGCCACGTATAGTCATGAGCTGCAGTCCACTTAAGTAAATTAACCACTTACTCTCTTTATGCTTTAGCAATGTGAGACACAAGCCTCACAACAAATCTCTCTCTCACTTTTCACTTTTGAGTTTCTTTTGCATTGACCCTACTCTCCCCGCTAGGGTTGGCAATTTTTGACACGACCAGTGAACCTGACACGAACACAACACGAAAAAATAAGGTTTGAGTTTATTGTAATCGAGTTCGGGTCATAATCGGGTCAACCCGATTATGACCCGATTAAAATTGTGTCTGGTGGGTCAACCCGTGCCAGACACGATTTTTTTTTTTTTTCTTAAAAAAAAAAAAAAGAAAAGAAAAGAGGAAGAAAGACCGAAGTCCGAAAGACAAAAGTAGGAGTAAACTGTAGATGAACAATGAAGATTGAAGAATCTAGAAACGGAGAATTGGAGAAAGTTGAGAAACTGAGAAAGTAAGAAACGAATCGGAACCTTAGCCCGCTAGTCGGCGTAGCTGCACCGGCCTGCACGGCGCACGCCCGTCGCCCGTACTCCACAGTTGAAACCCTAGCCCGCTAGTCGGCGTAGTCGCACCACCCGCACAGCGCACGCTCGTTGCCTGTGCTCCGCAGTCAGAACCCTAGCCCGCTAGTCGGCGACTCGGCGTAGCCGCATCGCCTGCACGACGCACACCCATTGCCCACACTCTGCAATCGGAACCCTAGCCCGCTAGTCAGCGTAGCCGCACCGACCTGCATGGCGCACGCCTGTCGCCCGCAGTCCGCACTCTCGCACGGTCGCACTTCTCGAGTTCTCATCTTCTCTTGCATCTCTTCCAGATTTTCACTTCAGTGTTTCAGTTTCACCCTTCGATAGTTCGGTCCTGTGCCGATTTAGGTGAATTTTCCATTAGATTTGTTAATGCTTGTATTGATTTTGTTTTGATAAACATTTGGTTCTCAATTCTCTACTTCTCTGATCAATCAAGGATTCAGATTTCAGGGTTTGGTTGAAACAAATGTGTTACCTGGGTCGTGTTCGGGTAACACGGCTGGCAGGCGAGTCGTGTTTGGGTTTAGAAGTTCAACCCGAATAATAATCTGGTCGGGTTCGTGACAGACTTGATTGTGTAATCGGGTTAGCAGGGTCGACCCGAACCCGACCCACTTATCCGAATTGCCAAGCCTACCCCCCGCATGTAAGTCCTTTACATGAGTGTCACGCATACTCCAAAAGCGGAACCAAACTCTTTTTTACTGGAGTCAAACAAAATGCGTCAAACTAAAACACTCGTATCAACCGCGGTGGAAGGCTAACCATAGCTCTGAAATTGTTGGGGAGATAAACATCTAGGGAGTAAATCCAGAGTCAGTTATATATATATATTAAGACACCACTTCTAGGCCAAAAGTCTAAGCTAATGGACTAATTAGGTCCACTTATTTATATTAACTAATTACTCTCTTTATACTTTTTATAATATGAGACACAAACCTAACAAGTACATACACTCACAACAGTAAAAATGATACAACCATGTAGCAAAGCACATTCGACATTAAGTTAATTTGTCAATATCCGTTGACCGTTGTTCAGTTAAAATGATATCACTGATTAATTGAATTGGATTCAATAATAACGCTACATTAGAGTGGTGACCATTAACATCATCATATTATTAAAATAACTTTGACTGTTGGTTTCAAAACTGATGTATGTTGATGCTTCCAACAAATACAAATTAAGTTGTTGGAATTTCACAAAAAAATCAGGCAGTTTAAGAGATCAAACATAAAAATTCAGATAGGTCAAGAGAGAGGCTATGGGTCTCTCCTGGCCTGAGTAACCAAGAATATTGTTGAGCTTACTGTCCAAAACAAGTGAATCTCACAATTTCTCTCTTACAATACCTGAATTTTTTTGAGAGTTGAGCATCTTCATGCTAATTAATCTCAATCCGATGTAATCTCAATCTCAAATCGTTGCATGTATACAAAATAAAATGAGACCGGCTATATATATATATATATGCGTTAGTGTCTCTACATTATTTTTTATTTTTATTTTTATTTTTTTAAAAAAATTAACCATCGAAAAAGAAAAGAAAAGTGTAAGATGACTTTTGAAGATACGTAGGTGTTTTAATCACCCCGCGGCCGAAGTGAGCGGTTGCAACTGCCCAACAGACATCCAAAAAAAGCGGTGTTGTTATAATAAACCAAGGTGTTGCGCGGAATCCAAAATCACTGTCAAATGAAATTAATGTTCAGTGGAATTTAATTGGCCCGCCAGTCTGGCTTTGGAAAAACCAGTCAATAGGTTTATCATGTCAAGCTGCATTGCAGCCACACATCACAAGCCCAGAGAAAATTATCATGAGAAATATAAAAATAAACGAAAAGTATTCTTTTCGAAAAAAAAAAAAACCATTGTGGATCTTTCAGATCATTTTCTGATTTCTACATAACAATAGCCGTGAGTTCGATCTGAGTAGTGGCGTACAAATATCTTGAATCAGCAGCCTGTATATACATATATATATATATATATAACCACAATACAATTTCCACAAGCAATTTACATCCAATTCATAACATTAATTATTCTTCAAAACAACAAAAGGAGATCATTAATTATTCCTGATCAACAACAAGTCAGAGGAGGAAGATCGGATCCTTTCACCGCCTCTGGTTTCTTGAAAATCCTGCTACCAAAAAAGAAAAACCCCAAAGTATGCCCAGCCACGGCAACCAAAAACACACCGCCATTGAAAGACATGACAGCCAACATAACCATGTAAGCCAGCCCAATCCGTACGGCGAACAAGAAGGTTTGGACGAGACCAGCCGCCATGTCGGACGAGCCGGGTTTGACCAAGCGGCAATGAGAGAGAAACTCAACGAGAAAAGAGAGCGCAAAGATGGAGAACAACGCTAACACGTACATGCCGGTGCTTTTGCCCGGCCAGTGAGAGAAGAGTATCTCGGCGTTCGTTCCCCAGAAGAAGGTCATGTGCATCATCATCTTGTGGTGCATCATCCCAGTTGTGCCATTCATGGACGATGGTGGTGGCGACATGCCGCCCATGTCATGCATACCACCGTGATCCATACCATCCATAGCTGATAGCTCTCTCTCTCTCTCAAAGGAACCCTTGGCTGATTAGGGTTTGACTGGTGACAACATGAAATGAATTCATCTGCTCCTTATAAATGAAACCATTACGGAATGGTAGTACATCGGAGTAGTAATGTGTAGTACTACAAGTTTATGGAGAATTTGGAAAAAAACAAAATAATAATAATAATAAAAAAAAACAGATGGCCATGAATCAAATTTGGACACGTCCTCAATGTATACACGTGCCACTTAACGCTGGGGTAAGTAACGCCTCTTTCCCTTTGTAAACAATGGGGAATATTCGAATATATAGGATCCAACATCCATTTCATTTCATTTGGTTTGAAATGGAGTGGATAGCGATCAGCATTTCACACGAAATTAATGTTAACATGATTTTTAAAAAGTTTAAATTGTGTAACATATTTAGATATATCAATTTTAAATAAAATAAAGACGATACTAGTTAAAAAAAATCGTTATTTATATACATTTAAAAGGGGATTTTTTACCTGAGACGAAGAACTGACTCTATGAGAAAGAGAGAGGGAGAGAGAATAAGCAAGGAAAAAAGGAGAGTTCGTCATTGTCGGGTGAGGGAGGCTCTCCCTCCCTCCCCCCGGCTCTTATCTTGGCCCTTAGTCCTTTTGGACTAAAGTGTTTTGTTTCCTCCTTGAATTTTTCTCAGTAGAAGTTAGATTTCTTCTAATTATTAGGGCTGTGAAACTTTTGTTTCCCTAGCCTTGTTAGGCTATGGAGGTTTGTATTTGTGTTTTTTCTTTTTCTTTCCTTTTTTTTTGGCAGGAAGGCTCAAATTTAAGTGATCCAGCTTGGAGGTGTGGCGGTGATCGTGTCTTTAATAGTGGTTGTTTTGGTCTATTTTTCCAGATTTTCATCTTCAATTTTGGAGCTAGATCTACACAACTCTATTGCTTTTTTCAAGACACGTGCCCCTCAACCGTGTTCCCCGTCATCGTCTGCTCCAACCGCTGGAAACTCAGGCCACGTCGGTTGTCAGTGTCTAGCGAGTGGCCTGTACGCACCAGAGAGCCTTTTGCTCTTTGGCGCGTGTGACGGCCACGCCCCGTTTTCTTTGGCTGCTCACAGTTCTAGTTGAGGTCTACGGTGCTTGATCTCCGGCTGGGTGGTATTGGTGACGGTGCATGTCCTCCACGCGTAGCCTTCTCCGGCGGAATCCGCTTCTGCCTCTACTGCCGTCAACCTTTTTTTTTTTTTTTTTTTTTTTTTTTTTTTTTTTTCCTGCTTTGTGATGTGTATTCCTCTTGTTTCCTACGGTATAATCTGTTTGTGTATTGCTCAAATTTTATTGGAATTTTTGTTGGCTAGTTGCTAGATTGACTCTCTTTTATTTGAGAGTGAGCGTTAATGTAAGGGGCTCAAATGTAGTTGTGGTAAAATTTGGTATTTATGCTTCGGCAGTTGTTTTTTAAGTCAAACCATTATGGCTTAGAATGTAGGAGTCTTGTACCTCTTTCTCAAAATGTATGCCTTCGAGCCTTTTAGGCAATATATAGTAGCACATGCTACATGTTCTTGGGGGGTGGGTTTGTGAAAAGCTGCCTATAATTGAATGGTTTTTACCACTTAGCCAAACTACGAAGTTTTGTATGTTTGATAACTTTTTTGTTTTTATTTAATTATTATTACTAAACAATTTTCTTCTATTTTTTTTCAATAAAAACTCAAATTTATTTTCAGTTGTATATTATATCAATAACTCTTTATTATTATTTAAATAAAAAATTTATTATTATTATTATTAACGAACCAGCCAGAACAGGGACGGATCTACATGGGGCCAAAAGAGGGCCCTAGCCTTTCCAAGTTTCAAAATTTTTTTCCAATTTTTTTTATTAAAAAAAATAAAATTTAAATTTTACTTCTAATTTTTTTTTTTTTTTTTTTTTAGTTTTGTTGTCGTAATTTTTTATATTTTATTTTTAATTTGACCCCATACGCAGAAGGCTGAGTCTGCCACTGCCAGAACCTATTAATACAGCTCTATCCAAATGGGAGTGGGACAAGATATCTTTTCTCTAATCCAGCAGTACTCTTTGGTGGCACATTATTTTTACAGAGTACTGGATAAGTACAAAGAGGGCACAAGCCCCAATGGTTTGTTTAAATTTCATTCATTCTCAAATTATTTATAAATTTGATTTCAACTTTTAAAAAATGCTTGAATATTATATATATATTTTTATTACAATTCCTCTTAAAAATTAATAAAATGACTAATAGCGCATAATTTACAAGTTAGCTCACAACTAATTAAATTGACAATTTTTTTTTTTTGTTTTTTTTTTTAATTATTTCATCAATTAATAGTTATAGACTATCAATTGAATTTATGAAACTTACAGCTTACGAGACACCCTTCCTAGAAATCCTATCAACTGACTTATAGAGCAGGCACTCAAGGGAATTGGGGCCTACCGATGTACTTAGCTCCAGGTGGGCCCACAAAGCCCACTTAGTGAGAAATACTCATTAACTGAAATTTTTATGAACCGACCCATAATTAAGTTGGTCTAGAGAATTGGGTGTTACTAGTGTACCTATGCCCCCACTGGGTCCGTGAAGCCCATCTACCCCAGGACATTTTGGGCTCAAACATAGTTGAACTACCCCAATCAACGAAGGGACCTTAAGGCCAGTCAAGTCTTGTGGCGCTCAGGGCCCTAACGCAGCCAATCCCTCTACCGGCGAAGAGTCTACGAGAAATAATAAAGAGGGGACATTTGACCGTTATCTCTTCCCTTTTTTTTTTATTGAAAAAATAAATTTTAATTAAAAAGTACACTCCTTTATCATATTTTTTATATATAATTTTTAACTTTTTGATTAAAATCTATTTTTTTAATGAAAAAAAGGGAGAGAGAAGACTGTCAAGTGTCCCCTCTCTATCATTTCTCAGATCCGATAATGCCTATTGGCCTATCAAGCACACCGGGGCCAGCAAGCTGAGGAAAAGCCTGTCGGCTTGAGTCAAGACGGCATATCCTATTCTCAGACCTTCTCAATTTGCTTCCTCACCTAATATTTTTTTAATGAAAAAAGGAGAGGAGATGGTCAAGTGTCTCCTTTCTATCATTTATCATGACCGATAATGCCTATCGGCCTGTCAAGCATACCAAGGCTAGCGAGCTGAGGAAAAATCTGTTGGCTTGACTCAAGACGGCCTATCCTATTCTTTGACCTTATCAATTTGCTTCCTCTCTTATTTTTATGAACTTAAGTATCAAAGCTGGTTTGGCCAGATCTTCAGCGGAGTTCTCTAACCTTTTATCTTATTTTCAACCTCCTATTAATACTTGGCATGCGGCCAATATATCTAAAAATTGAAATCACAATAAAACTTAAGAAAACTCATTTTGATCTTTCCAAAACATTATTTTCTGTTTGCAACATCCAAAAAGTAATATATTAAACTACACGAATGTTCATGTAAAATAGAGATCGAAACCCCTGAGAAGATGATACAACAACTGATCAGCAATTCAATGGAGGGAGATCAGATGGATCTTGGGAAGGCGTAGTTATCTGTCAATTGAATTCACAAAAACCCGACTGCCAAAGATGAAGAACCCAACCGTACAACCTGCGACCGCAGCAAGCAGCACACCAACATCAAACGACATGACGGCAAGCATGAGCAAATAAGCCAATCCAACCCGAATGGCATGCATCGCAGTTTGAACAAGTCCAGCTGTGGTATTGTCCGCGACAGAGTTGATCAACTTGGTGTGGGAAAGCGACTCTACCACGAAGCCCACCAAGACTGAAATTAAGGCTAAGATGTAGGAGTTGAAGCTTTGTCCCGGCCAACCTGAGAAGATAATTTCTGTTGTTTTCATTCTTCTTTTTTTTTTTTTTTTTTGGGTGCATATAGCCCTCTCTGTCTCTGTCTGCATGTGTGGAAATTATATAGGCATTTTGGTGATCGATGGCAGTACATAAGTCTCATTATATGTAGTACTACAAGCATTAGTGTACTTCCATTTGTTGTGTTCAGCCTGTCAAGCTAGCGTAAACGAATTGAACTTCCACTACTCCTAAAAAGCAGACAATGGCCGGCCACGGCCGTGGAGACCTACCTCACCACGAGAGGTGGGGGTTGAGCTTCTGCCCACTCACGGAAGTCACTCCTTTGTGAGAGGTGGAACGCACGCCACAACCCGCCCCTAGCTCATAGAGCCAATGGCATGGGCCTGCATGGACCCATGGGCCATGGCTTGCCATGGGAAGGAGACCTAGAGTTGGCCATGTGGAGGAGACCCACAACTGTAGGTCTCTATTATTAGGGCTGTAAAGGCTATGGTAATTAGCAATTATTTCTTCTAACCGGTAATGATTACATCGCCTTAGATGGTTAGCAGTTTTGAGTACCCTTATCACTCGTCGATCTAAGGTGGGTTGGTTACCAACCATCCTTACCGCTCGTTAGGGGTTATTTTTATTGAGGTAACCGCATGTCAAGTATGGGCATTTTAGGCTTATTTTAGTGTTTTGGACTTCCATTTTGTTTGCCAAACGAGGCCTAAATTGTATTTGAAATTGTGTTTGGGTGATAGTTGTATGAAAGTATTTTCTCACGGAAAACTATGGTAGGAAATGATTGGAGGTATAAAAAGTTGTGTAGAATAATTGGAGTTATGAAAATTAATGTAGAGTAATGATTGAAATAATTATTGTTTAATTAAATAAATATGAATCAATTATAAATATTTAATTTATTGTTTAATATAAATAATTTATTTTTTATTTTTTTTGGCATTTCAGCCATTGTTTAGTGGTATCTTATTATTATATAATATAATATTATAATATGTGTAACCAATAAACCAAATCTACCACCAACCTTCAAACAAAAGTTTTTTTTTTCCCAACTTTTCAGGCATTTCTGATTTTCTTTTCCGATTGTTTATTATCTTATATTATTTTTTTTCGGTGCACGCAAGCTGATGGTAAGCTAGGTTTTTAGAATAATTATGTACACGCAACACACAACCAAAATCAACAACTGTCCACTTGGTTTACCGTGCGACCCGAAATTTATTAGGTGTGGGAACTTGTAAGCTGTACAATTTCCATCAATGGTGTAGATGGAACGAATGTACTGAGGCATCGCATCCAACGGTTTGATCTCTGTCATTTTTGAAAAAGTGGTGTCAATGTTTTATACCCAATTCTAATTATGCGTCATTCACGTGTTTAACTGACAAACATTTACTTGAACAGAGGAAATGCAATTATCACGCCTTGAACAGAGGAAACCAGAGTTGGTGTTATTCTTTTTTCTCTTTTTTTTTTTCTTTTTTTTTTTTTTTTTTTTTTTTTTTTTTTTTTTCTTTTGAAATTTGGGATGAATTTAGGTGGAAAAATGGGTTGAATTTGGGTTGTATTAAACCCGAACACTGAAGCAAGTGATTTTTTTTTTTTTTTAAGAGAATAATGGTATTATAGGAATATTTTAACAAAAATGACATTTTTGACACACTTTATTAATTTGATAACTCACGTTAGTACATTTGAAAATTTAGAAAGCTTTTCTAAGATATATTATTAATTCAGTAGACATTTTTATATTTTTTCCTAGCGATAATTATTAATAGCAATTATATAAAAACTAACGACATATATATTAAAGAACACAAAAGTGCAAAAGTACAAGAGAGACAATCGTATTTCAACATTTTTATAAATTTTTCTAAAATGTAAAAGATCGATCACAAAAGTACAAGAGACAGTCTTATTTTGATGAAAAAAAAAACAATAAAAAAATAAAGAAAGATGGCGTGAGTCGGATATTTAGGGCTAGTTTGGCAACCCATTGTCATTCCCCCTTTATTTTTTTTTTCACTTCTTTCAAAAATATTAAATCAAAAACATTCTAATTTTTTACACTTTTTATATCACATCAATCATTTTTTATTATTATTCAAATAAAAAAATTCATTACAAAACAAAACTTTTTTACTTTTCTATAAAACATTCCCAAATTTTACATCACATCAATCATTTTTTACTACACAACACACAAATATTTCACAACCTAATCACTTATGGTCGTAGTGGCATGTAGTACGTACGCAAGAAAGTCGATATTGTAGTACAATAAAAATCTTTCTTTTCTTTTTTCTTGGTGGATTTAATTTTCTCTTTAATAAACTCTATTTGGAAGTGCTCACTGCTCAGGGAAAAAAAAATAAAAATAAAAATAAAAATCTATTGATCAAACCACGTGGAAAGCCAAGAGAGGCACACACATATCTTTTGTTTGATGGTGCGGTTTTGCGATTCTGCCCTTATTCTTTCTTCATTAGAATTAAATCAGGTAGGATTATTATGTCTTTTGATATGTAGATTTACGATTATACCCTTCTTCCATCCTCATTAGAGTAAAATCAGACCGGGTTATTCCTTAAATTGTTACATTACTATGTTGCCCTTGTTAGTCCTTCGGTTGGCAAACAATGCTTGACGTTTTTTTTTTTTTTTTTTTTTTTTTGAAAAAAATAAAATTTAACCTTCCAAATTATCATTGATTTTTCGGATAGCACTCAAAACTACCAAAACTTGCATTCTAACCCTTAAAACTATCAATTGTTTGTTTTTTTTTACTCCATTTATCAGTTTGCGTTGTTTATATAGATGGAAATTAGTCATGTGCCGTGCAGGTGACTCTGAAGTACAAAAAAACTCTCAAATACCCTTAATTTTAACATGAAAATTATTAGATTGCCCATACTTCAAAAAAAAACATGTGTGTGAGTGATTTAGGTGCAAAAATTATAGAAATGCCATTCATCTTCTTCAATGGCGCGGCATCACCTTTGACACCGACGTCACTCGCCGTGTCAACCCTGTCGACCTCTCCAACTCGCAGCTTGTCGGGCCATTCCCGACCTTCCTCTACCGCCTACCCTCTCTCTCTCTCTCTCTCTCTTAAACAGCCTCATCACATTACTTGTCGTGAAGAATCGAATTTGGCTAATCTTGCATTGCTTGTCGTCATCGGAAATCTCCAAAATGAAGTCTCAGATCTTAGGGAACGACGCCGATCACAGCGGTTCAAGCAGTGAGCGCTTCTCTTTCAACAAAATCCTCCAAACCCAAGAAACCATCTCCGTCGAAATGCCTCGACTGCAGACTTGGCCTCCTGCAAAAACAGATCATCTCCGCCGCCCACGAGGCCCAGCCGATGCCCCAAATCCGAAGCTGATATTTTCCCATCGCCATCTTTGTTGAAGCATTGGAAAACAACAAGAAATGAAACATTCGGTGTTCCAATGTCAATCCAGGTATATTAACCTTCAAAAAAAAAAAAAAAAAAAAAAACAGAGTACAAATTCAATGTTCATGGACCAAAGCTAAAATCTGAAACCACATAGAAGGTGATAAAGACAAACCATCCAAACACAATTTCTAACGAGATTGTTTTGTTGCCTTGGAAGGTGAAGACGCTGATATGGGAGAATACGAAGCTAAGAAGACATGTTGAATACTTCAAATCACAATTGAACTGATTCTTACGCTTTTTCTGGAAGGATTCTATGATATGTCCATGGGTGCATTGCTGCATTTGGGTTGTTGGATGTAGAGCTCTTTTGCACATATTTTTATGAGTATTGGAGAAGCAGGTGCATGCATGCATGAGCATTGCGCATGTGTTATTAGTTTCCTCCGTTTTCCCCTGTTTTATAGTGTGTGAACAGATGACCATTTCTCAACTTCTAACTACCAACTCTTTCCATAACTGTCAGCCAATTCCACTTTCTCTTTTCATGCTTGTTTGGTTCTTGTGAAAATGTACGATAGATGGGATATGTATTAAAATTTCAATTGTGATTTGTGATCTGACACGAGAGACATCTGATTGTGGAAAAGGACTTTCTGTGAAACCAAAGATGGGTGATGCTTTGCTTTTCTAGAGCATGAAGCCTGATACCAGTCTAGATCCATCAAGTTTGCATGGTTAGTTATCATTGTTAATCATGAAGATGTTGAAAGCAGCTAGTTCAGTTTCCAATCATTTCGAGACCAATATGCCTTCATTATTGAAAGAATGACATGTCCCTTGTGTGTAGCATTTCCTAAACAACATCTTCTCAATTGGATCCTTTTAGAGTTCATTATTCACATTATGCGAGTCATCATACAATTACTAATGATGAGTTCAATTCTTCTGTTTTCTTCAAATGGTTGCCCTATGATTAAGGGGAACAAGTGGTCAGCTACTAAATGGATATGTGTAAACGAGTACAAAGTTTGAGTTACTGTGTGAAAGGTAATTATGTATACCCGGAATTGATGATTAGGAAATCATTAGTGTATTCATTTTCAATTAGCAAATAAGTGGTTGTTAGAGTTGAAGTACATATGAGTTTCCATAATCTGTTTAGACAAGCATATTTTGGAAAATATCAAGATATTGAGTGCTCGACAATGTTGGTGTACACATTGAGATGGTGGCAATCCTCGACAAGGCCCACGTTGAACTCTGCCGGCAATGAATACACGTAGAAGACCGACACGTTTTCGTCGTGGGATTGATAAAGACAAAAAATGTTGAATTTCGCTTACCAAACCAAAACCATCAACACTAACTGCAACCCCAGAGGCTCCCCTTACGAACACAGTAACTTCCTTTGTCAATGCATCGTATTTTCATAAACTTCCTGTTGCATCGCCACTATTTACTGCTTGATCGATATCTCTGCATGAGAGAAAGTACCAGTTAGAAATAATTTTATCTCATTAAAGAAATTTAATTTCCATTTGACCATGTCATATATGTTATTCCATCTGGATGGTGTTGCACAGTAGAATTTGAGAGGTAAATACCTTAGCTGGTAAACAACACTAAATTCTGTGAAGTAAACATCTTGTGTTAACGGGTCGAGGCCTACACCAAAAAGGAAGCGGAAGGGCACCCCATTTACACCGCTGGCGATCCGAGTTGGGTTGCCAGCACTCATTTTGGTCCCATCACAATGAGCCCAACGTATGCATATGCATCCGCTACGTATAACTGTTGCGTTCCAGGGTTGAAATCCAAACCTAATGGCCTCCCACAGGCCACAGGTTTAGTTTTGCCATCACATGCCGCAATACTTGACCTGAACAATATGCATTTCCAACAAAAATACATTAGAGGTTTAAAGAATAATATCTTAAACTTCTTCACGTGTTTTTTTAGCGCAAAAGACTACCTTTCATTTATAAAATTCTGACACCGTGTATATATATATATATATATGTCTTCTTGTAGCATATACACATATACGAACTGACCCTTAATTTATTAAAATCTCTATCTATGTCTATAGCTAAACATTCATATGGAAGATGTTCGAAATCCAACCTAGTTGGTGAGTCGAAGGCAAAATCTACGAAATGAGCAGTTGTTGCTTCATATTTGAGAATTCGACCGTCCTGGACACTCGCGTACATATGGGTTCCATGTTAATGGATAAGATGTACGTAATCAGTAGGCAGAAAAGACAGGGATAATGGGTTCCATGTTAATGGAAAAGATGATATATAGAAAACAATACCTCAATACCGTGCAAATCAACTAATGTCTGAAGTTCAACTCGACGAAAAAGTGCATCATGGTCTTTCCCCATCAAAAGATCTAATAGCTGGTAATATGCCACCAAAAGTATCTCAGGATCATTCATGAAGAAAATTGAAGGCATGCATGAAAATTGGTACAAAGAAATGAAGAATATATATATATATATCATGCACCTTGCTTATTGATTAAGCAACATGAAAACAAATCCAAACAAGTATCTAGACAACTGGAGCTCAAAGAAAAAGAGAATAAAAACTCTCTTTCATCCTTGCCTCTCTTCCTCTTTTTCGGCCAAAGTAGCTAGAATGGGTATTGTATTTTAATTCCAGCAGAAAAATAAGGAGACTTCATCCCTCTCGGCAGTTGCAGAAAAATCAGAAACAAAACCTTCAAAATCTCTTTCTCTCTCTGTGGGTCTTGATCAGTAGCTCTAGAAACAAGAAAATACGAGATCTTACGCTATATTCTTTTCAATAATTGAAATCTACTCTCATGCCCGGCCATGGAGACCTACCTCACCATGAGAGGAGGGGGTTTAGCTTCTGCCCTCTCACGAAAGTCACTCCTTTGTGAGAGGTGGAACACACGCCACAACCCACCCCTAGTTCATAGAGGCAATGGCATGGGCCTGCATGGACCCTTGGGCCATGGCTTGCCATGGGAAGGAGACCTAGAGTTGGCCATGTGGAGGAGACCCACAACTATGGGTCTCCATTATTAGGGCTGTAAAGGCTATGGTGGTTAGTGATTATTTTTTCTGACTGGTAATGATCACATTGTCTTAGATGGTTAGCAGTCTTGAGTACCCTCACCACTCGTCGATCTAATGCGGGTTGGTTACCAACCGTCCTTACTACTCGTTAGGGGTTACTAATTTTTATTTAGGTAACTGAATGTCAAGTATGAGCATTTTAGGCTTATTTTGGTGTTTTAGACTTCTTTGGGCATGCTTTTATGGTATGTTTGGGTATTTGATATTTTGCAATTTGAATTCAACTATTGTTTTGTATGCGAATTTCAAGGCAAAAATGATTTTTAGATAATTGATAGAGTTTAAATTGTATTTGAAATTGTTTTGATGATAGTTGTATGAGAGTATTTTTTTCACGGAAAATTATGGTAGGAAATGATTGGAAGTATGAAAAGTTGTGTAGAATGATTGGAGTTATGAAAATTAATGTGGAATAATGCTTGAAATAATTATTGTTTAATATAAATAAATATGAATCAATTATAAATATTTAATTTTTTGTTCAATATAAATAAATATTTTTTTTAATCCAAGAAAAATACAGATTTGATAATTTTTTTTTTTTGGCATTTCGACCATTGTTTAGTGGTATCTTATTATATATTTTATAATATTATAACATGTGTAACCAATAAACTAAATCTACCACCTACCTTCCAACAATTTTTTTTTTCCTGATTTTTTTCCTGACTTTTCGGGCATTTTCAATTTTCTTTTCGATTTTTTATTATATTATATTGTTTTTGGGTTTTGTGTGCGCAACAATGGGAAATTTTTTTTAAAAAATAAAAATTAGGTGCACGTAAGTTAACAGTAAGCTCGATTTTTAGAATAATTTTGTCCATCAACAACAGTTAGATCAGAGAAAAGTTTCATCCAATAATTGTCATTGCCACTTTGACCTTTACATTATATACACATAACAAACACAACCAAAATCAATCACTGTCTGCCTGGTTTACTGTGCGACTCAGAATTTATTGGGTGTGAGAACTTGTAAGCTATATAGTTCCCATCAACGATGTAGATGGAACGAATGTAATGAAGCATTGCATCCAACGGTTTGATCTCCGTCATTTTTGAAAAAGTGGTGTCAATGTTTTACATCCAATTCTGATCACGCGTCATTCACGTGTCTGACCAACAAACGTGTACTTGAACAGAGGAAATGCTAGAATCATGCCTTGAACAGAGGAAACTAGCGTTAGAGTTTGTTTTTTTTTTTTTTTTTTTTTTTTTTTTTTTTTTTAAAAAAAATTTGGGGTGAATTCGGGTGAAAAATAGGTTGAATTCGGGTTGTATTAAACCCGAACACTGTAGCAAGCGGAATTTATTTATTTATTTATTAAAAAAAAATAAAAGAGAATAATGGTATTATAGGAATATTTCAATAAAAATGACATTTTTGGTACACTTTGTTAGTTTGATGGGTTACATTATTATTAGTAAAATTGAAAATTTAAAAAGCTTTTCTAAAATTTATTATTAATTCAAAGGACATTTTTATATTTTTTCCTAGCGATTATTATTAATAGCGATTATATAAAACCTAACAACATATATATTAAAGAACGCAAAAGTACAAAAGTACAAGAGAGCCAATCTTATTTCAACATTTTTATAAATTTATCTAAATTGTAAAAGATCGAACACAAAAGTACAAGAGACAGTCTTATTTTGATGAAAAAAAAATAATAAAAAAATAAAGAAAGATGGAGCGAGTCGGTAAGATTTTATGGTCGTAGTGCGGTTGGCATGCAGTACGCAAGAAAGTCGATATTGTAGTACAAATAAAATCTTTCTTTGATTTTTCTTTGTGGATTTAATTTTCTTTTTGATAAACTCTATTTGGAAGTGCTCAGGAAAAGAAAAAAATAAAATAAAATCTATTGGTCAAACTACGTGGAAAGCCACACACACACATATATATATATATATATATATATATATATATGAGTAATGATTCACTACCACCTAAATATACAACTTCTCACCACCTTGTCTATGTGGCAAGGTGGTCCCCTACTAACTTTAGAGTTTTTTTATTTTTAAAAAATAAAATAAAGTGGGGGATCACCTTGCCACATATACAAGGTGGTGAAAAGTTGTATATTTAGGTGGTAAAGAATCATTTCTCATATATATATATATGAGAAATGCTTGGTTGTACACTCTCATTCCACTCCTATCCCACCTTTGCCTACTTGGACCAATAATATTGTTAAAAAAAATGGGTCCCACTACACTCTCTCCACTATCTTTTACATTATTGGTCCAAGTAGACAAGAGTGGGATAAGAGTGGGATGAGAGTGTACAACCAAGCATTTCTCTATATATATATAGAATAATCACCACCAAGCCTTCTTTTTAGGTCAAAACTTGATTTGTAAAAGTTTTTTTATAATTCAAATTGTGTGCCATTTTTTAGATCAAGCATATGCTTATATAATGTAAATGCATTCTTATGTTATTTAGGTATCTTTTGAGCAGTTGTGGTCTATAATGGTATAAATCTGACTTTGTTTGAGTTGGAGAAACTAACTCCTATGCCTTTAACTTTGTGTATTAGGAAATCATTGTAACCCTTAATATTTGACCATTTAATCTCTTTTAATATATTGGAAGGGATTTAAAAAAAAAAAAATGATATTTGACATGGATCTTGAGACTCATGTTTCGAGGGAAAGAAAATAGAGTTAACTTTAACCATTTAATTAATAATTTAATAATCTTTATTACATATGGGTTCAAACAATTTTTTTTAATATGCAAGGTCTAACATGTAAAATATTCAATTGAAATGAGAAGTGAATGATGGACACAAAGTTTAAACTCAAAATTTTTATTATGATACCATGTTAAATCACTATTTATCTTAAAAAAAAAACGTATGCATATAAACATTAAGGTCTAGGCTCATAGAGAGTTAAGTAGTCGGCAAGATTTTGGCCTTCAGATCTAGAATTACTTAAACAAGAGGTGATCAAATGCTCTCATTACTTGCAGTAGGAATGTCTGTAACTAAGTTTTTAGTATCCCCCTTGGCTTTGATCATCCCCCAGAAAAAGACCGGCCGGCCCGTTGCGGAGTTTACTTTTTACTTGATAAATTTGGTGGGGGAAAGGGCCACTCGATCTACCACGAATTTCTTCCCAATAATATAACTCTTGAATCTCTTAATTGTAAAATTAAGATGAGACAACCTTATCTCGATCTCCCAATAGCAAACATTAAATTTGATTAAAGAAATCAACCGACACCACCAGCTAATAAGAAACACTAAATGAGACTCAATGATCAAACACAAACACAAAAGAGACAAAATACATTGGTTTTCGTTGTCTACCTACAAGTCAACCACACGTTTCATGCATAATGATCCCTTAATTTCCTTCCTTTTGATGGTCATTCTCTGATGCTCCTATTTTTTAAAATCATTATTAAATTTGTGGGTCATATGTTTGTCATACGTAGCCCTATAAATTTAATAGTAATTTTGAATAGCGGGATGATCGGAGAAGTATAAAGAAAGAATGTATAACATGTCTCAATTTATTCTCTATATCCGGCTAACCTTTTTAATGATTGACATTTAGTTTGGAGATTGCATGTTTGGTTAGGAATGTTTTGAAAAACCAAAACTACCAAAACATGCCAAGGATTGCTATATAACTGGAAGGACGACCTAATTTCCTTGCAGATTATTATACATACGCTCATGAGTATCTGACTTTTCTATAAATTTCAAGGAGACAACCAATTAAAGCAAGTAAGATATGATTCAGTTAGAAGCTTTTTCTTGCTGTTAAAGTATTAATTAAATTATTAAATTTATTTTTTCTTATAAACTTAAAATTTTGATATAAATAATGATTTAATAAGGTATTAGAATTTACAGCTAAAAATTTTGAGTTCGACTCCATAATTTATCTTCCATTTCATTAAATATTTTATTTTATGTAAGCTTAAATTTTTAAAGTAAGGAATAATTTAGGGGTAATTACCTTTTTCCCCCATCAACTACCAGTCATTGTCAACATGCCTCCATGAACTGACACCTCGACCAAAAGAGAGCATCCAACTACCAACTTTACATACTTTGCCTCCCTCCGTCAGGGAATCCCGTTAACTTGGACGGAATATTCTATTTTTGGGTGTTAATTTTGGTTTAAAGACCAAAATACCCTCAAACAGTAATTAATAAAAAAATATTAAAATTAATATGTTTAAAAACGTTGAGGGCATTTATGTCATTTTTAAATTTGAGTTAGGGTATTTAAGTCTTTTTACGAATTAAACTGATGGAAGGGGGCAAAGTATGTAAAGTTGGTAGTTGGATGCTCTCTTTTGGTCGAGGTGTCAGTTTATGGGGCCATGTTGACAATGGCTAGTAGTTGATGGGGGAAAAAAAATAATTATCCCAATAATTTAAGATCGCTAGCTGACATGACTCCAAACAATGTAATAGTAAGGTGGGTGGCATCTGACATGACTCTCCAAACAATGTAATATAGTAAGGTGGCCGGGTGGCATCTTTACATATTAATTCAGATAGAGAGAATTCAGAAAGAAAAAATTGAGAGAGAGAGAGAGAGAGAGAGAGTGAGAGAGATGGAAAAGGAAAGAAAGAGAAGTCTCCGGGTGGTGCTAGTCCCATTCCCGTTCCAAGGCCACATAACCCCAATGCTTCAGTTGGGCAGCATCCTCCACTCCAATGGTTTCTCCATCACTGTCGTTCACGCCCAATACAACTCCCCCAACCCTTCAAGCCACCCTGATTTCAGCTTTATTCCCTTGCCGGATACCTCATCCGGCCCGCCCGTACCTGGCGATATAATAGCTTCTTTAGTACAGCTTAATACCAATTACAAAGCTCGTTTCCAGGAATGCTTGGCTGAAGTGATGAGGCAACAGGGCCCGGACGATGGAATCGCCTGCATCATCCACGATGAGTTGATGTACTTTTCCCAAGCAGAGGCGAAGGACCTGAAGCTTCCAAGCATCGTCTTAACCATCAGTAGTGCCGCCAATTTTCTTGCTCGTGCTGCCCTTATCCAACTCAGGGCAGAAGGCCACATCCCCTTCCCAGGTATATATGTCTATTTTCCATGAAAAAAAATAAAAATCCATGATCTCTCTCTATGCACACGTACGGTCATAACTCATAAGGGACAAATAATAGGCCTCTCTTTTTGTAGATGATGTTTTATTTGGATAGAAATTATAAAGTGTGAACGAAGGGAGGGATTGGGGAAGAAGATTGCTTTGACTCCCTTAATCTCTACATGCGGAAAGGAAGAAGATGGGTTATAAGTACTAATTAATGGTTGCCATAGCTCATAGCTGTTATCCCCTATAAAGTGTAAAATAAGGGAAATCGTAGAGTTAGAATTTAAATTTAAGACTTCTACTCCAGAACCAACTAAGTAAAATCAGTAATTATTCAAAAAAATTAAGATGACAAAAATATTATGAATTTAAACATTTAATTGATGTTGAAATAACACCCTCCTTAAATTATACATAAATTATCTTCTTACTGTACGTTAAATGATCAAGGCTCTTCAAACTAATCACTTATACTCAAACTTTTATGGATTACAGAATCTATGTCGCAGAATCTCGTTCCGGAGCTTTATCCACTTAGGTTCAAGGATCTACCTATTTTTGAAAAATTAGATGATTATTTGCCAATAGTGAGTAAAGCTTTTAACAATAAAACATTTTCACCCATCATTTATAATACAATTGAATGCCTTGAAAATTCATCATTGGCAAAGATCCAACAGCAATATCAAGTTCCAATATTTCCAATAGGCCCTATGCATAGGATTGTCTCGACTGCTTCCTCTAGTAGCTTATTGGAAGAGGACATTAGTTGCTTGACATGGCTTGATAAGCAAAGTTGTAAATCTGTCATTTACGTAAGCTTGGGAAGTGTGGCATTCATGGACATCAAAGAGCTTGTTGAGATGGCTTTGGGGCTAGCAAACAGCATGCAACCTTTCTTATGGGTGGTTCGGCCAGGCTCAGTTCGTTGTGCTGAATGGATTGAGGTATTACCTGAAGGTTTCAAAGAAAACATTGGTGAGAGGGGTTATATTGTGAAATGGGCACCCCAAAAAGAAGTTTTGGCGCACGGCGCTGTGGGAGGGTTTTTGAGCCATTGTGGATGGAATTCAACGATAGAGAGCATATGCGAAGGAATTCCAATGATATGCCGACCGTGTTTTGGAGACCAGACAGTGAATGCAAGGTATGTCAGCCACGTATGGAGGTTAGGCCTGGAATTGGAGGGTGATTTGGAGAGAGGTGAGATAGAGAGAGCTATAAGAAAAGTAATGGCGGAAGAGGAAGGGGAGGCCATGCGGGAAAGAGCTAAGAATTTGAAGGAGAATATTGAACTTTGCACTAAAGAAGGTGGCTCTTCCTACAATTCCTTGAAGAGGCTGGTGGAGATGATCATGTCATTTTAATACCGCATCTGCTATTATTGCTTTACAATTGACTAGCTAGCCCTCTTTTCTACATTTGATACTTCATGTATATGGATTATGGACTAAGGATCGATCGGAGATCAAACATTTTTATTTTTATTTATTTATTTATTTTTGTGTGTGTGTGTGTTCATATATAACTCTGCCCCTCTCTGTCTCACTCTGTGTGGAAATTATAGGCATTTTGATGATGGCAGTACATAAGTGTCATTATGTAGTACTACAAGCTTTAGTAAAATTCCATTTGTTGTGTTCAGCTTGTCAAGCCTAAAGGAACTTCCACTAGTCCTAAAAAGCAGACAATGGCCACCAATAATTGGTTATAGCCTATTGGCTTGGGACATTAATTTTAGAGAAAATTGCTACACTTTTGTGCCTTTTATTATTCAGGATTTAGTTTTCTAATTTGATAAATAAGAGACCTAAGCACTGAGTAATTGTAAACGGAAACATTCATTAGTTTTTGTTCGGTTAATAGATAATTGAAACCATTATGAAAATACAATTATACTATCATATATGTAGAGGAGACCCACAACTAAGAGTCTTCATCACTAGTGTTATACAGGCTACACCGATTATCAGTTCTAATTGCTAATAGCATTGTCTTAAGTGATTAGTTGTTTTGGGTAATTGTACCGCTCGTCTAAGGCGGTTGGTTATCAACCGTCCTCACTACCCATTAACGGTCATTTATGCACAAACAGCACTGCAATAATTGCCCGTTGCATCTTGGCGTTTTAGGCTTATTTTAGTGTTTTGAACTTTTTTTAAGGGCACGTTTTAGAGTTTTGGTATGAAACACAATACCAAAACATCGTAGTATTGAAATACTGTTTTTTTTTTTAAAAAAAAAAAAAAAAAATTAAATTAATATATATTACATCAAGGATTGGTGAAGGCGGTTATCAATTGTCTTAGTTAGAAAAAGCCAACTGCCAACCCATGTGGCTACAGGTTTGTTGCAGTTAGCGAGTATTAACGGTTAATAACAACCTATTTGTACGGTCTGTGATCATTTTTTCTTAAAAAAATTTGTTTTAATATAAGGATATAATTAAAATTTTACAATCTTTTCAAATTTTAGTTGGACGAAAAAGTTAATGGAAGTCTCTATTTATAAACACTAACAACATATATATTAAAATTATCTAATATGTAAAAGAAGACCAAAGTACAAGAGACGGTCTTATTTTGATGAAAAACAAAATAAAAAAAAATTAAGAAAGCTGGAAGGAAGGTGCAGTGGCGACAGTCAGATGGGGTTTTAGGAGTACAAATAAAATCTCTCTTTCCTTTTTTTTTCTTGGTGGATTTAATTTTCTCCTTGAAAAACTCTATTCGTGCCTTAATTTTATTTTTTATTTTTTTAACAAGAACTTATTCAAGGGTTTGAATGACATTACCACGTCAATACAGTGAAATACCTCATACCTGTGGGATTAAAGTATAATTTCTAGCATTTCTCTTTTAACGGTGGTTGATCCCAGGGTCAATTAGAATTTCCAAGTAAAAAACAAAGTTCATTTTTAGAAGATACAAAATAATCACCTATAGATAAATCCAAAAAGCTGCATTATTACTTGGGGGAGATGGGCTTGCATCCTATTTTTCAATAACATGACATCTCTTGTTATTGGATATAAATGGTCAAGATTAAAACCTATTATTTTTAGTACAGACCGACTTAATTGTTAGAGATATATCTTTACCATTCATATATTCAATAATTGGAGATTACTACTTTGTGTTGGTTGCTTGGGACAACTAGATTACTTCGCCTTAAGGCACGAGCGTTCACCTGTTATGTTCTTACAACAACATAACATTAAGTCTTCCGTTAGGAATTAACGGAAAAAAAAATTCAACGGCGGAGTAATTGAATAAAGCTGAAACATCATAACTCCATGTTACAAATTTTTAAAACATAGGGAGTAGATGAAAATTGCTTAGTAGTTTAAGGATAATGAAATTTAGCTTTGTATTTTTTCATATATATAATCCTCCATTCGAGTTGTCCTTAGACTAGGGCCTCGATTTATCACCATTATAGGTAAGAATATTGTCATTCATTTTCATCATTGGGAATTCCACCATTAGTGGATCAACTCCAAGTCTCCAAGGAAGGGAACTCATAATGGGCGATGAATATAGTCTTAATTAGCACTTGATAACCATTATATCAAAATGGACTTGCCTCTTCTAAATATTGGATACACCACGCAATACCCCGCGTGTTTCAGACATCATTTTACGTATCACGAGGAAATATTCAAAGTATCTATCTAGTACATCCAACGGTGAAGGATTGATTAGAAAATGTTTACATTAGTCCGATCAATTGTGATAAGAGTGAAGGATTGATTGAACATTCGATTGATTATAGTGCATTAATCCGATCAATCATATTGCATTTTTCTGACCAATTCTAATGCATTTGTCTAATCGATTGAACATATGATGGATTAAGCTCAATGAATTTGTATTATCCTATTGATTGATCGAAAAGCAAATTATTAATCGGACTCTGTTTATTTTTTTGGCCAATAACCATAACTAAATCCAATAGACATTAACCCTTGTCTCACATGCTTCAAATCTCTCGCTTCAAATAAATTTGGTGATGACCCCCAGTTTAGGATGGATTTGTTTGCCGAATTTTTAATTTTGTTTTGGTTTTTATTTATTTATTTTCACATCATTAGCGACGACAAATGGTTTCAGTTCTATAATTTTTAGCGTCGACAAAAAATATTTTTCGCCGTTGTTGAGTGATCATTAGCGTTGACTCAAAACGTCACTGGTATTTATCATTAATGTCAGACCATTAGTCGCCGCTATTGATCAATAGCTGCGGCAAAATTTTTTGTAGTGTCTTCGCCGAAGAGAGAAGTTTTTATTGCCATTAAACGTCTCTACTTCATGATGTTTCTTCAAAGTAAAATACGTCCGCAGATAGAAACAACCATGAAAAAATTCGCTAAGAGTATGCGAGTAAGAGTGTTCACGTTGATAGTTAAAAAACCTCTTGCCTTAGATATGTGCCTATTCGCATAGGTTACATGCAAATTTTAAAACCCAAACCCTGAGCAGACATATATATACCATATTCACTATTCGAACATATATATATATAATTTTAATTTATAAAACAACATCGTGTATTTTTAACTTATAAATACTTGAATTGCTAAATGTTTACAATTCAATTTGTGTTTTCGTGTTACAATTTACGAGTTAATTTAATTCAAAAATTGGATAAAACCCAGCTAAAAAAGCAAATAAAAAACTTTTGAAAAAACATGCCCATATAAATTAAGCTCATAACTCAAAAATTAAAAAAACACCAAAAAGTTTAAAAAAGAGTCCAAAATGCAAAGCGAATGCCATTGGCTGTTGGTGTAAAAAAAGTGTCTTGAATTGGATATGGCTTAAAATTGCGAGGTGAGTACCCGGGGTTAAAAAAATTCTACACCGGCAACCTGTCCCGCTTCGCACGATTTTGCAAAATACCAAACCGTGCCCAAATTGGGGCTTGCGGTTCCCCCCCCCCCCCCCCCCCCCCCACCCACACACACACACAAAAAAAAAAAAAAAAAAAAAAAAAAAAAAAAAAAAAAAAAAAAAAAAAGGAAGAAAAGAGAGAAATCTCCTCTTTTATAAGGGTTTGAAAAGTCTGGTAGAGAGAGTCCGAAAAAGTGGGGACGACGACATGACTTGAGCAATATTGAAAAGTCATGTGCAACACTTCTAAAAGGGGGAATAGTCCAACACTTCCAAAAGGGGGAATAGTCCAACACTTCCAAAAGGGGCATCGATCTTTACATATTATCTTTGACAAGACGCATGTCTCGGAAGGCAATTGAACAACTTCATCTGGTGCGTGAGTACTGTGTTTGCGAGAGAGAGAAGGAAGGAAAGAGAAGTCTCCGGGTGGTGCTAGTCCCATGGCCGTTCCAAGGCCACATAACCCCAATGCTTCAGTTGGGCAGCATCCTCCACTCCAATGGCTTCTCCATCACTGTCGTTCACGCCCAATACAGCTCCCCCGACCCTTCAAGCCACCCTGATTTCAGCTTTATTCCCTTGCTGGATACCTCATCCGGCCCCGCCTTAACTGGCGATATAATAGCTTCGATAATGCAGCTTAATACCAATTACAAAGCTCGTTTCCAGGAATGCTTGGCTAAAGTGATGAGGCAATAGGGCTAAAACGATGGAATCTCCTGCATCATCCCACGATGATCAGTTGATGTACTTTTCCCAAGCAGAGGCAAAGGACCTGAAGTTTCCAAGCATCGTCTTAATCGCCAGTAGTGCTGCCCATTTTCTGCTCGTGTTGCCCTTATTCCAACTCAGTGCAGATGGCCACATCGATCCCCTTCCCAGGTATGTCTATTTTTCCATGAAAAATAAAAAATAAAAAATAAAAAATCCATCATCTCTCTCTTTTTATAGATGATGTTTTATTTGGATAGATTGGGGAAGAAGATTGCTTTGACTCCCTTAATCTCTGCATGCGGAAAGGAAGAAGATGGGTTATAAGTTCTAATGGCTGCCATAGCTATTAAAATAAGGGAAATCGTAGAGTTAGAGTTTAAATTTAAGACTTCTACTCTAGAACCAACCAAGTTAATTCACTTACCAGGGCTTCCTAGGACTTACCGGATACTACCGTAAGTTTTATTTCTATGGTTCCATTGCGGCCCCACTGACTGATTTGTTGAAGAAAAATGCCTTTGGCTGGAATTCAAAGGCTGAAGAAGCATTTGTAGCACTCAAGGAGGCTATATATGACCAATCCCTCGGTTCTCCTTCTACCGGATTTTAGTAAACCCTGCTTGATTGAGTGTGATGCTTTGGGCATAGGAATCGGGGCAGTTTTAATGCAGGACCAAAGGCCAATAGCCTTTTTCTGCTAGGTGTTGAAAGGCCGGTTTTTAGCCTTATCCACATATGAGAAAGAGTTGGTGGCCCTGGTTTCAGCAGTTAAGAAATGGCGTTCCTATTTGTTGGGTCATCCCTTTGCCATCAAAACTAATCATTAGAGCCTAAAGTTCCTTTTGGAATAGAAAATTGGCACCTCAATGCAACAGAAGTGGATTACAAAGTTGCTGGGGTATGACTTTGTTGTTGAATACAAGAAGGGTTGTGACAATTCTGTAGCCGATGCTCTTTCTAGGCGGGATGAGGACACCGACCAGGAATTTACTTTATCTGTGATTTCCTATCCTACCTTGGAATGGCTGGAAGATTTAAAAAGGAGTTATGCCTCAGATCCTCACATGCAGGCTTTGCTGCAGCAGTATCAGGAAGGGAAGCTGTCCCACACAAAGTTCTCTTTCCGTGATGGAATTCTATTCTACAAGAAGCGGCTTTATGTTGGAGAATCTCTCAGGGGCCAAATCTTACACTTTGTGCATGCAAGTTCGTTAGCCGGTCATGCAGGCTATGACAAGACTATTTACCGGGCTAGGAAGGATTTCTTTTGGCCTGGGTTGAAATCTGAGGTTAAAAGGTTTATTCGGAAGTGTGACACTTGCCAAAGGGTTAAAGCGGAGAATGTCTCTCTTGCTGGGCTGCTCCAACCCTTGCGTATTCCTGAAAGACCTTGGTCTAGTATTTCTATGGACTTCATTGAGGGGCTTCCTCTTTCATGTGGATTCAGTGTGATTTGGGTGGTGGTTGACAGACTGACTAAGTATGCTCATTTTTTAGCTCTCAAACACCCTTACACAGCTGATAAACTGGCCCAACTGTTTCTCAGTCAGTTGTTTAAACTTCTTGGTCTTCCTCATTCGATTATTTTGGATAGGGATATTGTTTTTACTAGTCAGTTTTGGACTGAGATTTTTAAGGCACAGGGAGTTTTCCTAGCTTTCAGCACAACTTACCATTATCAGTCTGATGGTCAATCTGAAGCTGTAAATAAGTTTGTGGAGGGTTATTTGAGGTGTATGATTTGTGATAAACCCGGCGGATGGGTGCAGTGGTTACCCTTGGCAGAGTATTGTTACAATACTTCCTATCATTATTCTACACAAATCACTCCCTTTGAAGCTATGTACGGGTACTTACCTCCCCGTCTTCTCACTTATATGCCCGGAACTACTCAGTTGGCCACTGTTGAGTCCGAGCTGCGTTCCCGTGATGAAATTTTGAGGCTTTTAAAGGACAACCTGTATAGGAGCCAAAATCGGATGAAAAAGTATGTTGATTTGAAGCGAACTAAATGCCAGTTTCAAGAGGGTGACTGGGTGTACTTATGGTTGCACCCGTATCACCAGCTTTTGGTGGCTTGGCGTCGTAACCTCAAGCTCTCTCCACGTTTCTATGGTCCCTTCAAGGTCCTTCAGAAGGTGGGCACTGTAGCCTATCGTTTGGATCTTCCGGAAGGCTCTCTCCTCCACCCGGTTTTCCACGTTTCTCAGCTTAAGCTGAAGCTTGGCCGCTCGGTTGAAGCTATCTCTCACCTTCCCCCCATAAACGCTCAAGGAGTCATTCAGTCGGAGCCTGAGGAGATTCTCGATCGCAGGTCTTGCCGAGTCCATCATCGAGTTGTGGTGGAGCTTCTGGTTCCCTGGGAGGGCCAGCCAGCTACCGAGGCTACTTGGGAGCCATACCATCGCTTAAAGGCATCTTATCCACACCTTGTGGGCAAGGTGTTGTGAAAGGGGGGGGGGGGGTATTGTCACTAGTCTTGGCTCGGGAGTCAAAAGGTGAATCAGTTCTTAAGCCTAGAGGAAGTCAGAAGCATTGAATGAAGTAGTCTCTCTTGAGTTAGCGTGATCTAGCTGGACGCAGCTTGTGTTTGAAGGGCAAGATCGTCTTTTATGCAATTGGGTTTAAGGGCCAATTGAGTTGTTATACTGATTGGTCTCTGATATTAGTATTAGCTAATTCCGGTCTCATGGCCAATGGGCTATCCACGTGGCTTAGTTGGCCTAGTGGTTATAGAATAAATATCCCAAGTCTCTCTGTTTGGACCTATTCGATAATTTGATAAATTGTTAGCAATCTAGCTTAGTCCATAGCTTTAGCTCTTGTAATGGTGTAATCGTTCTAGTATCAATACAAGCCGTTCTACCAATTTCTTCCACAATTATGTCTCTTAATTCCATAATTTCCTCTAAAAAGACCCTAATTCCGTAATATACCTATTACAGCAAAGTTGTAAATCTGTCATTTACGTAAGCTTGGGAAGTGTGGCATTCATGGACGTCAAAGAGCTTGTTGAGATGGCTTGGGGGCTAGCAAATAGCCAGCAACCTTTCTTGTGGGTGGTTTGGCCAGGCTCAGTTCGTGGTTCTGAATGGATTGAGGTACTGTCCGAAGGTTTCAAAGAAAAAAATTGG
Organism: Alnus glutinosa; assembly: GCF_958979055.1. Taxonomy (NCBI): domain Eukaryota; kingdom Viridiplantae; phylum Streptophyta; class Magnoliopsida; order Fagales; family Betulaceae; genus Alnus; species Alnus glutinosa. The sequence continues at coordinate 25,157,008 of NC_084894.1, forward strand.
TGAAAGGGGTTATATTGTGAAATGGGCACCTCCAGTGGCGGAGCCACTAAGGGGCTTGGGGGGGGGGGGCCTGGCCCCCACCAAGCCCCAAGGTTCTCCCAAAAAAAAATTAAAAAATTAAAATTTTACCCCAAATTTTGTTATTTTTTCTAATTTTGGCCCCCACAAAATGTTTTTTTTTTTTTTCAATTTGGCCCCCCCAACTTGGGTGGGCTGACTCCGCCCCTGATGCCCACACTAGGAAGATCAGCAAATACCCAAAAATCTACCTCTTGAAACAAAAATCTGACCAGATTTGAAATTAGGGGGAAATCTAGTACCATATCTAAAATCGCCATAGGTTGGATCAGCAGGCTCACCGGTGCTTGGAGGTTCGGTCAACGTTTGACAGCGTTGGGAGGGGGGAGAGGGGAGATAGAGAGAGAAATTTTTGGGTGAAAACTAAATTGGAGGCCGCCAAAGGTTGGGTCAACATGGTCATCGGTGCTCGGACTGGTCGGCATAGTCATGGGTGGCAGAGGTCCGAGGTGCACATGGCTGATGTTGGGCGGGGAAGGGTGATGGTGCTATGGAGAGTGAGGGTATATATGTTGGGAGATTTTGAAATTTAATTGGGAGAATTGTTTTCTGAAATGGGAGAAAAGGCTCTCACTCGTTTTCTGAATATTTTTTTATTATTATTAAAAAACTAAATAATTGGTGTCACGTGGGACGAGGGTGGATGAAAGTGTGACCCTCGTCGTCTGACATATAGACGAATTCTTTGAAAGAAATAAAAACAAAAATTATGAAAAACACAAAAGCTAAAAAAAAAAAAAAAAATAAAAAAAATGGTATTTCTATCACTTTGAGCACATGAGGGACACATTACAATCCAAAGAGTACATCAGAGGACATTATGAAAATTAAAACATTGAGATAAAATTAAAAAAAAAATAAATAAATAAAGTGATAATTAAAGGGATTTACCCAATACTATAACTCGTGATCGTACGTACTCTATTCAACCGATACCACCGGCTAAAAGAAACACACAAACACACAAACGGATCAAACACAAATCCGCTAGAAAAAAGAAAGAAAGAAAAAGACAAACAAAAGAGACAAAATACACTGGTTTTCGTTGTCAATCAGCTGACAAGTCCACCACCATATGTGATATTTTAGCTAAAATTGTCATCCTTATTATCTATTATAAACGCTGAGGAGGAGTATATGACTTTTCTATAAAGTTGAAGGCGATAGGCAAAGCAAATGACATATAAGTAGGGGTGGGCACGGGGCGGGGTGGGGCGGGTTTCCGCCTTTTTTGGCCCCGCCCCGCACCTTTGCGGGTTAGAAATTTTTAACCCGCAAACCGCACTTGATAAAGACTAACCGTGAGGGGCGGATCACTGCGGGGTGGGTTCGTGCGGGGCGGGGATTGCGGGTATTGCGGGGCGGGGCGGGTATTTTGAGTGGTATTTACGTAGTTTTGATTTTATTTTGTAAAAAAATAAAAATTCAAAAAAATACTGGTTTTGTAAATAAAAAATTAAATTCATATTTCCATTCAAGAACATTTTCTATGGAATTAGTCTTTTAAACTAAAAGCCCTATTAATTATAAGATAAAATTCTAAGAAACATGATTTTTATTTTCTCCCATGAACAAAGCATAATTGAATAAATGTAAAGAATAAAAAGTTATAATATTTCATTATTCCATTTAATCAATTTTCTTGTCTTTTTCAGAATTAATGAAAAAATTATTTCAAATAACAATACAATAAAAAAGTGTACACTTTAACATCCCATGAAATTGAACCATAAAAATTGTATTTCTCACACAATGAAATGAGCTAGTGGACCCCTTTTTTTTATTTATTTTTTCTTTTTTTCTTCTTTGTGCGGTGTGGGGCGGAGACCCGCATTTTTTAAAAGGCTAAACCCGCAACCCGCCCCGCAAAATTTCTCAAATTAAGACCCTAACCCGCAAAAAAAACTTGAAAACCCGGTCCTCTACTGGGCGGGGTGGGGCGGGTGCTGCGGGGCAGGGCAGGGATTGCAGGTTTTGCACACCCCTACATATAAGTTAGAAACTCCTACTTGTTGCGAGAGAGAGAGAGAGAGAGAGAGAGAGAGAGAGAGAGAGAGAGAGAGAGAGAGAGAGAGAGAGAGAGAGAGAGAGAGAGAGAGAGAGAGAGAGAGAGAGAGAGAGAGAGAGAGAGAGAGAGAGAGAGAGATGGGAAAGAATTCAGAGAGACGTCGCCAGTTGGTTCTACTACCATGTCCATTCCAAGGCCACATAAATTCCATGCTTCAGCTGGGCACCATCCTCCACTCCCAGGGATTCTCCATCACGATCGTTCACACCAAGTTCAACTCTCCGAATCCTTCCACCCACCCTAATTTCAATTTCCTTCCGATACCGGATGGCTTATCCGACAACGATATCTCTTCCGGTGATACAGTAACCATTCTATGGGAGATTAATGTCAACTGCAAATCCCATTTCCATGAATGTTTGTCTCAGATGATGATGGCACGACAAGGCCCACATGACGATGTTGCCTGCATCATCTACGATGAGTTCATGTACTTCTCCGAGGCCGTGGCTAATTCTCTGAAGCTTCCAAGCATCATCTTAACCACCATGAGTGCTGCCACTTTTCTTGCTCGCTCCGCCCTTCTCCGACTCATGGCGGAAGGTCGCGTTCCCTTCCAAGGTACGGGCAGTATATCTTCCTAGTGACATATACAGATTTGTTTTCCTACATATGATTCCTAAATATTCAATGGTTGATCTTAAAAAAAAAAAAATTATTAGAGTTGTACAAAAATTATATAAGAGTTGTGCAAAAAATCATATGTATATATATATATAGTTTAATTAAACCCCCCTTTTTTTGTCCTTTTGTCTTTTTCCTTTTTCTCCTCTTTTGACTCCTTTTGGCAAACTTATTTACCTTATTCAAATGCAAGCCCAACGTTTCATTAGCCCCAAAAGACATCATGAGTTTGCAATATATGAGGGAGGGGAGGCGGCCCGTATCGGCCCTGGTCCTTTCCCTCTTTCGAAGTGTTTTTCTTTTCTTTTTCTTTTTGGTTTTTATTTAAAATAAAAAAAAAAAAAAAAAAAAAAGAAGCTAATTTTATATATTTGAGCCAAAATAAATAAGTTTGGCCTCACAAAATAAAAAAAATTAGACCCAGTTAGCTAGGGGTGGAACCTGACATTTAGGGGAGGGGCCGGGGGATCGGACAATTTTAAAAAATAAAAGTTTGGGGTAAAAATTTAGTTTTGGCAATTTTAACTTTAGAGGCAATTTTAAAATTTTGATACATAGTTCCACCCCAGCCTCTCCCTATAATTATAACAAAAATCATTTTATACTTGAACCTTAAACAATCCGAATTTATCATGAGTAACAACCCAAGGGTATGTAGCAACGTAGGCTTACTCTTCCCGTTTATACCATAATTATAGAATGAGCACTTTTAGCCAAAAATATTGTCAAAACTATACTTCGCAGCAAAATTGAATATGAGTTTCTGGTTGATTCTTCAATGCAACACATTGAAAGAGAAACTGCTCTAAAATTTAGTACATATTCAATCATTAATGATTTTCAAGATCTAAAAGAATGTCGCGTTCTATTTCGATAGGTGTTTAAGTTGAACATTAAATTATATTAAGAAACAATTATTATTTTTATTTCTTTTTTGTTAACACTGCATGTATACTAATTTCATTTTCTTTATATATTAATTTAAACATCAATCTTAATATATTTATCATTTATATTTTGGTCTTCTTATCTTAATATATTTCTCATTCACACTTTTGCCATTCTAATAAAAATTTGAGAATATGTTCCTCAACCTGAGCATACTTGCAAAGATTCACGAATATCGTAATAATAACAATGGTAACGATCATGGATATATTCATGATGATGATGATGACAACGACGAAGCCCCAATATCCTCTTGGTTCTTACAATCATTCCCATATAATCACTGATATTAGCCAATACTTTTTATCTTTTTGCTCACCGATAGTACCAAGCACTACAAATTAATGTATATAGATTATAGATTCTATGTCGCAGGATCCAGTTCCAGAGCTTCATCCGCTCAGGTATAAGGATCTACCAATTCCCATGTCCGGAAAATATGATACGTTTTTGAAACTAGTATTTGAAGCCTACAAGATTAGAACATCTTCAGCCATCATTTGGAATACCATGGACTGCCTTGAACCATCGTTATTGGCACAAATACAACAACAATTCCAAGTTCCAATGCTCCCCTTGGGCCCTATGCACAAGCTTGGTCCAGCCTCCGGCAGTAGCTTATGGAAAGAGGACACTAGCTGCATGGCATGGCTTGGGAAACAATCTAAACACTCAGTTATATACGTAAGCTTGGGAAGCATAGCATCCATGGATGAGAAGCAACTAGCAGAATTGGCATGGGGACTAGCCAGCAGCCAACATCCTTTCTTGTGGGTAGTTCGGCCAGGCTCGATTCGTGGTTCAGAATGGATAGAAGCACTGCCCAAAGATTTCAAAGAAAATATCGAAGAGAAAGGTTGCATTGTGAAATGGGCACCGCAAAAGGAAGTTTTGGCGCACGGCGCGGTGGGAGGATTTTTGACTCATTGTGGTTGGAATTCAACGCTGGAGAGTATTTTCGAAGGAATCCCAATGATATGCCGACCGTGTTTTGGAGATCAGAGAGTAAACGCAAGGTATGTGAGCCATGTATGGAAAGTAGGCTTGGAATTGGAGAATGAGATGGAGAGAGGTGAGATAGAGAGAGCCGTAAGAAAAGTAATGGCTGAAAAGGAAGGGGAGGCCTTGAGGGAAAGAGCTAAGAATTTGAAGGAGAATATTGAACTTTGCATTAAAGAAGGTGGTTCTTCATACAATTCCTTGAACAGGCTGGTAGAGATGATCATGTCATGATTTTAATAGCACATCTACTATCTCAACTTTACAACAAGCTAGCCCTTTTTTCTAGATATGATACTTCATGTTATATTTGGACTATGGAGGTTTAATTTTTAAAATAATTTTTTTTTTCTTTTGTTGTCCCTCATATAGTATTGTATTATATTTTACTCCCTCTATACCAAAGAGCTGGATGCTTTTCTTAATTATTTATTGTCGCCAAATGCCAATAACCATTAACTCAATCCAAAAGACATTCACTGCTGTCTCACATGCTTCAAATCTCTCTCTTCAAATAAATTTGGTGATGACCCTAGTTTAGGATGGATTTGTTTATGAATTTTTAATTTTGTTTATTTATTTTCACATCATTAGCAGCGACAAATGGTTTCAGTTCTACAGCTTTTAGCGTTGACAAATTTCTTTTCACCATTGTTGAGTGATCATTAGCGTCGACTCAACACATTAACGCTATTTATAATTAGTGTCAAACCATTAGCATTGGATCATTAAATTTTTTTTGTAGTGTCTTAATTTGCCAAAGAGAGAAGTTTTGTTATTGCCATTAAACGTCTCTACTTCACAATTACGATAAATAACACAAAATAATTACACACGGAATTATCAAAATATATGATGTTTCCTGAATGCAAAATACGTCCACAATAGGTACGAACATGAAAAAATTCACTAACCACGCATAAAGTAACTCTTTCATTTTATTTTTCTTCCTTCAAAATTAACTCTTTTGTTAGAACAATGAGGAGATCTTTTTCTCTTTCACCCTGCAACTCTTTAACTGCATCTTTTCTCTCTGTTGTCGCAGGGCTCATAGGACTGAGATCTTTACTCTTTTCTCACGTTCATTCTTATTGTCCCACTATCTCTTTTTTTTGTCCATTTGTTCACATGGCTACTTAATTAAAAACCGTCTCATGCACGTTAGCTGTGCGCCTGTTTGCATGATTTACATGCGGATTTTCAGACCCAAACCCCGGGCAGACATATATATATATATATATGCAAAAAGTAATTTTGACTTATAAAACAACGTTAATTTATAAATACTTGTATTGCCAAATTATGTTTACAATTCAATTTGTGTTTTCGTGTTACAATTTACGAGTGAATTTAGTTCAAAAATTGAATTAAGCCCATTTAAAAAATAGATAAATAGATCATAATAATCAAATTTAATTATTATGAGTTATTTTTCGTTTTCAAAACAAAATAAGTGTAATAAATTTTTTCCTCTCTCTCATATGAATAGTAACGAAAAAGTAGAAGAGAAAGTGGGGACGACGACATGACTTGAGCACTGAACAGTCATGTGCATCACTTTCAAAAGGGGGAATAGTCCAAAATGGAATAAAGCTGCTGGCTGCTGAAGGTGATGGCATCTTTACATATATTACCATGACAAGACGCATGTCTATAACTTTTCGAAAGCAATTGAACAACTCCATCAGGTGCGTGTGTGTGAGAGAGAGATGGAAAAGGAAGGAAAGAAGCGTCTCCGGGTGGTGCTAGTCCCATGGCCGTTCCAAGGCCACATAACCCCAATGCTTCAGCTGGGCAGCATCCTCCACTCCAATGGCTTCTCCATCACTGTCGTTCACGCCCAATACAACTCTCCCGACCCTTCAAGCCACCCTAATTTCAGCTTTCTTCCCTTGCCGGATACCTCAACGCCCATCTTCTTAACTGGCGAGATAATGGCTTCTGTAGTGCAGCTCAATGCCAATTGCAAAGCTCGTTTCCAGGAATGCTTGGCTGAAGCGATGAGGCAACAGGGCTCGGACGATGGAATCGCCTGCATCATCCACGATGAGATGATGTACTTTTCCCAAGCAGCGGCAAAGGATCTTAAGCTTCCAAGCATCGTTTTACGCACAGCTAGTGCTTCCCATTTTCTTGCCCGTACTGCCCTTATCCAACTCAAGACAGAAGGCCACATTCCCTTCCCAGGTATATATATATAAGAGAAAGAACATTAATCTCCTTAAATTATTCATAAATTATCTTCTTACTGTTAAATGATCCTGGCCCTTCAAACTAATCATGACTTATACTTTTCTGGATTACAGAATCTATGTGGCAGGATCCAATTCCGAATTTTTATCCACTCAGGTTCAAGGATTTACCCCTTTTTGGAAAATCAGAGAACTATTTGCCTCTAGTGAGTAACTTTTTTATGAATAAAATATCTTCACCCATTATTTATAATACAATTGACTGCCTTGAAAGTTTATCATTGGCAAAGATCCAACAGCTATGTCAAGTTCCAATCTTCCCAATAGGCCCTATGCATAGGGTTGCCTCGGCCTCCTCTAGTAGCGTATTGGAAGAGGACACCAGTTGCTTGACATGGCTTGATAAGCAAAGTTGTAAATCAGTCATTTATGTAAGTTTAGGAAGCTTATCATTCATGGACATTGAAGAGCTTGTTGAGATGGCTTGGGGGATAGCAAACAGTCAACAACCTTTCTTGTGGGTGATTCGGCCAGGCTCAATTCGTGGTGCAGAATGGATTGAGGTATTACCCGAATATTTTACAAAAAGTATTGGCGAGAAGGGTTACATCGTGAAATGGGTACCCCAAAAGAAAGTTCTTGCGCACAGTGCAGTGGGAGGGTTTTTGAGCCATTGTGGATGGAATTCAACGCTAGAGAGTATTTGCGAAGGAATTCCAATGATATGTAGACCGTGTTTTGGAGATCAGAGAGTGAACGCAAGGTATGTGAGTCATGTATGGAAGGTAGGCCTAGAATTGGAGAATGAGATCGAGAGAAGTGAGATAGCGAGATCAGTAAGAAGAGTAATGGCGGAAAAGGAAGGGGAGGACATGAGAGAAAGGGCTAAGAATTTGAAGGAGAATATTGAACTTTGCATTAAAGAAGGTGGTTCTTCCAACAATACTTTGAAGAGGTTGGTAGAGATGATGATGTCATTTCAATAGCACATCTACTATTATAACCTTACAACTGGCTAGCCCTCTTTTCTAGACATGATACTTCATGTGTCTTGACTATGGAGGTTCAAGTTTTTAATAATACTCTGTATTTATTATAGAATAGTACTACATCAACATCTCTTTTACAATTTGTTAATATATGTTAGTCTATATGTGAATGGAATCATGTCAGCAATTAAAACTCTTTTAACATTCTCTAATCAAAAGTTGTAAAAGAATTGTAATTGAAGTTTTAAAAAGAGTTATAAATGGAACCAGTTGAGGGTGAAGTTCCCGAAGGTGGACTGGTATAATATAGTTTGGTTTCCCTTAGCCATACCAAGGCACTCTTTCATTCTTTGGTTGGCTTTTAGGGATGGTTTAACTACCAAATATAGGATGAGCTTGTGGGGATATACTGGATCTATGGTCTGTCTTTTCTGCCATGGACACATAGAGACCAAGGAACATCTTTTCTTCAGCTGCAGTTTCAGCCGAAGAATTCGGAGGGTGATTTTGGCAGATTGTGGAGTGGTTGATCCCCCTGTCTCCTGGAATGATGTGGTTAACTGGTTTAAAGGGGGGATGAATAACAAAAGCTTGAAATCAGCTCTTTGAAGGCTGAGTTTGGGAGCGGCAGTGTATCATCTCTGGAAGCAGAGAAACGATCTTCTCCATGGCAATCCTGCTAGACCAGAAGAAGCTATAGTTCTACAGATTAAATGGCAAGTACGGGCAAGGTTGCTTACTAAAGGATCTGTGAAAATGATTGGGGATAAAATTGGTCTTGTCCATCTCTGGAACCTCCAAACTCTAATTCAGGTTTAATTTGAGTTTTCCAGCTGCTGCTGGGTTATGTTGTTTTGGTTGATTTGCTATTCTTAGTCAGGGATTGTCCTGACCTTGGTTTGTTCTGTGTTTCTTAGTGGTTCTTTTTGCTATTGTAGATTGACGTTGTAGTTGTTCTAAGTCGGGGGTTATCCTGACCTTGGTTTGTTCTGTGTTTCTTAGTGGTCTTTTTGGTGTTGCTGTTTGAGTTTGTCTGTTTAGGGGATATGTCCCTTTGCAGCAGTTGATTCCAGTTCTTACTGGAGGGTGTATTGTTGTGTTTGAGATTTATAAAGAGATTTATTCATCCAAACAAAAAAAAGAGAGAGTTATAAATGTAGCATTTTTCTTTCAATTGTTTTTGTTACCAAAAAATGGTCCCCATTGTAACGCCCCCAAACCGCAAAGGGTTAGGTTCGTCACTTTTCTCTTTAAACTGCAAAGATTCGTAAGGTCTGCCAAATATCTTAACTAGTATGCTGATTTAAATAAATAAAATAATAATGGTTTCAAAATATCAGAGTTTTTAATAAATGCGGAAACGGTCATTTAATTGTAAAAGATACAATAACTGAAAATTTTGGGTAATATAAATGAAATGTCCTAATGCATTCCTAGATCCCATCCCGGCCACCTACGTCTCTCTGTTCATAACCTGAAAACAAAAACAAAATAAGGGGTGAGCACAAAAACATGCTCAGTAAGGAATCCTCAACCATAAAACAGTTGAGTTAAATTCTTTTGAAAATCTTCAAACAATTGTCAAAAACTTCTTTTAAATATCTCCAAAACATTTGTCAAAAACTCCCTTTTATAAATCTCCAAACATTTGTCAAAAACTCCCTTTTTATACACAAGATAATATATATATATATATATATATATATATATATATATATATATATATATATATATATATATATATTTGAAATAATCATTACTCATAGTATGCCCAATACACTATTACGCTCTGTGTACGTAGGGTTGCGCGGTCGATGCGTTGACCTTGGGTGAGTAACGCGGTTTACCTGTGGCCACAGGCCCCACCCCCTTCAGCTAATTAATTGAAGTGCACTTAGACTGACATAGAGACAGATACCGCTGTCACTAAGCGAACCAGCGGGTGCGCTTCCATCTCGAGCTACGGTACCGAGCTAAATCCCTCTGCGAATCTCTGCGGGTCTAGGGCCCAAATAATAGTCTCCTCCACACACGTGCCCTTTTCAAAAATATTTCTCCTTTATATATAACTCAAAGAGTTTTCTCCCAAAACTTTCTCATTCTTTTCTTGTATAACTTCTCACAAAACTTTCTCATTCTTTACTAGTATATATAGGGCAACGTGTTGGAGGGTTTTTTACTCAAAATCACGATTTCAAGAATATCATTTTTATACTCAAAACTTTCATATCAAAACCAACAAATCCTTTATATAAATAAAATAATTTGAAATACCGAATCAAAATAGTTAATCGAAATTTTGCAAATAAAGGAATAATTAAAATAATATAATAATTTGAGAAGGGGTAAAGGGTTCCCTTACTTGGACTTCCCATTAATATCGGGATCGAGCTTTTACCAAAATACTTCCTAGCTCACACTTCAAGCCATAAACCACACAAACTACACAAATCCCACAATTTTCTCTCTTGGCCTTAGGTGTGTGTGTGAGTGAAGCTTGATGGGTATTGTGTCTTCCATTTTGGGTTCTATTTATAAGAGAATGAATGGTTAGGATCAAGTAAACACATTTTGATCCAATGGATGGGAATTAACCTTACCTACCACAATGCACTCAAAAATGCACTCAAACTTACCTACCACAATGCACTCAAAAATGCACTCAAACTTACCTACCACAATGCACTCAAAAATGCACTCAAACTTACCTACCATAATGCACTCAACCTTACCTTAATATATTATTCTAACATTATTATTATTATTATTATTTAACCATTCTCATTGCTAGACCAATCTACTATGCCTAGTTTCTCACTCAAGGAAATTACTATTTCTCAAAGGTGGGTTGGGTTTGTAGATAGCAATTGGAATGGGTTGGGTTAAGTTCAAAGATGGCCCAATAATGAATAATGTGAATTTCCGTCCAGAACAGGGGTCCTATTTTTCACGAATGTTTTCGGGTATCAAATGGAGTCCAAAAATTATGAAATTTGGAGGGTAGCTAGAGGACTTCAAGACGAGCGTTCAGAATTTTGAATCGACCAAAACGGAGTTCGTTTGACCCTGTTTTCGTTATTCCAAAGTTTAAGGTCTGTTTTGAGTTTTTTTATCAAATGGTAACTATAAACATTTCTACAAACAAAAATACACATTTATTATCATAAATAATCGTAGTTATTCTTTTTCCTTATTAAAAATGTTTTAAAATTAATTTAAACCATTATAATTATGTCCTAAAAATCTGGGGCGCTACATTCTTCCCCCCTTAACAGAATTTCGTCCTCGAAATTCGAAAGCTATAAAGTTTCCTTCAACAAAGAAAATAAAGCATACTTTATATTATCTTGTCATAACTATGACTTCCAATGTAACCATCACTATCCACATCGTTTCCATTTCCTTTAGAAAATCCTTAAACGTTGTTTCTAAATCCAATTGTTCCTATCCTCAAGTAAGACAATCTTAATTCTTCAAACCTCAAAAAAAAAAAATATAGATCATATCCTAGACACGTAAATCAAATCAATCATAACTATCCTTAATATCATGACAAAGGTATAAAGGCTTAAGATCAGGTCCTACAATATAATCTTTATTTCCTTTATCAACAAAAAGTGTGTAAGACAATAACATTCCAAATCTTGTCTCTAATCATAGGTAAACCTCAAATTATAATCAGGCAATATCCTTGCATTCCATTGCAAGATTTAACCTCGAAGTATAGATCAATTAATCATCAATGGTATACTTAATATCTAATAAAGATGCAGAAATTCTAAGATCATCCAGTATGAACATCAAGTCTGTAAATCAGCAAATTTCAAATTCAAGACTTAAACCTCAAATAACATAATCATTTTCCTTAATCATATCAACTGATATATAATTGATTCCATTTACTGCCATGTAGTATTTCTCACTTTCCAAAAATCAACTAAGCATCAATATCAGAAATGTATCGAAACCTAGTCTCCACAGTATTATCCCATAAAAATTATTCTGGTCTAAATAAACCTCAAAATGGGATTTAATCATAACATGTTGTTTTCCAACAATAATTGTGCAAATCATATTTCTATAACACCAAAAATTCCTCCAATAACAAAATCATATATTTCTAGTTCCGTAAATTCAGAATTGCCTTAACCTATCATCAAAATCCGTAATCACTGGCTACTATCATAGAATTGATATTAATCTTTTAAACCTCAAACTCATCCCATATTAATCAGATTGGAAATCTTTCTTTAGAATCTCGACAGTTCATCAAAATTTTCAATATACTCAAAAGTATTCGAATCAGCCAAAACATATCATATTCATACTTCAAAACATCATCATAATTGAAAATCTAAACTTCATTTAAGAAATCCTCATTACAGGAAAAATTTCTTGTATAACATTTTCCTTTGTGCAGATGTTTTCCAGATAGTTATGGTGGAAAGCTTGCCAAATGAGAACATGGAAGCCTCGAAGGAGAGGAAGGTGGGGAAGAGAAGGTCTTGCATGATCAAGAATAATCTTGCTTCTGGATAGTATGATCAAGAATAGTCTTGCTTCATTGTTTGTGAATCTGGTTGTGATGCTGCATTTTTCCAACTTTAGACTTTGGAATTTGGTTATGAAATTTCATCTTCTCTCTCAGGAAGCGATGAAAGTTCAGACCAGAAGAAAAATTTTGGCTCTCAAAGTATGAAGGGTTGAGAACTCAAAGGTGTGCTTTGCAATGGAGAAGATGAGCGAATTTATAGAAGAGATTTGAGAATGGTCGATGCAAGTGGTACCGACAGTGGATCGTAAAATCTTCCTACCTTTCTCGAAACGCTCATCCAGCTCATTCTCGGGATGCCCTTCCACGTCTGCTAGGCACGAAAAGTGCGGCGAGAAATCCGGAAAAGTCTTGGGTGAATTCGGAATTCGAGAAGGTGAAAATGGTGAAAGTTGAAAAAGAAAGAGAGCTCGTGATTCGAGAGCTGTCTGCTAGTGGTAGTGGCAGCCGCGCTCAGAATGACGTTGATTAGACTGCGTCTCGTTCACTGATTAAATTCTCTTTTCCTTCAGATCTTTTCCAATAACCGCTTCATTTCTATCTTTCTCCTTCAGGTCTTTTGAGGAGTATCATCATTTCCTTAGTTTTCTAAAAATGGCTTCCTCATCCTCTCAAAATAATTTTGATCTGAATGATGCGCCTGTAGTACCAGAAATTTGGCGTCCCTTGTTCCTATCTCAGAGAGGTCCTTTTCTGACAAATGACTCTGTGATGCTGAGTGATGCAGCAGCTGCATCCGTGGCTCAAGGCATCATAACTCCTCGAGATGAAAAGTTGTTGGCGGATAGGTCTGATGCTCAAGCCATCAATGACTCCTTGGCTTTCAGTATTCAGGGTGCTTCCTCTGTTGCAAATATGGCTCGACGTTTGCAAGTTCGAAGAAATGAAATTCAAGTGCAGAAAGTTCAGATCTCGACCTTGCAGCGAATGTATATGGACTTTAGACGAAGAAATAGGGTTCTTCAGCAAGAGAATAAAAGGCTGAAGAAGGTGGTAGAGTCGTATGCGAAAGACTTGGAAAAGAGGTACGCTGACTTGGAGCAGAACACTATTCGTCTCCAAGATCAATACCAGGATCTCTTGCGTGCAGTCCAAGATCTTAGGGTTTTCCGCTCTGAGGCTTAGCCAGGTATTCTATTTGATCTAGCAATTCTTTACTAACGAAAATAAATATCTAACTGCAGTACTATGAAATACCTGCAGGTATGAACTCTCCGGGAATGATGCAAAAAGGTCCGATTTGCAAGTCCATGGTTTTTTTTTCTTAAATCTAAAGTGGTTCGTCTAGTAAGACAATAATTATTCTCTATGTACTATTCTTATAATCTAATATGTCTGTAATCTTTGAACTATGATCTTAAACTCGGGTATAATCCTTATGGTACTATGTTCTTCATTCTATTTCTGCATAAATACTATCCTCCTCAAATTGCAATAGATTAAAACCTTAGTATTACTCCAACTTAGTTATGCAGTCAATCAATACTTAGATCTGCTAATTATAAACTCATCTGCCAAGCAAGGATATCTTAAGAGAATCAATGAATCACATCCTCAAAATTTTATTTAACTTAAGCTCTAGAAAGACCTCAAATATATATAAACTTCTCCAAAGTTCGTCAGATGCATAGGGAAATAATCTCTCCAAAAATCATTAAATCATTTGATCAACTAATTTCCTCATATATATATAAATCAGTCATCTCCAAAAATCAATGTGTTATCAACATCTAATAATTAATTATCATATTCCTGTAGCCTGATTTAGGAACAACTTCCTTTTGTCCTTCACATAGCATTACTCACTTTTCTAAAATTCAACTAGGCATCAATATAAGTGGTATATCATAACCTATTCTCCATATATGTTCATCAATAGGGGTTGAAGTTTCCTTCCATTAGGAAATTCTTTAACATAAGTCTAAGTCTAACCATTCTTATCTCCAAGTAGACGATAGTCGTTCATTCCTTAGACCTCAAACACGTAAATCACATCAGAAAATCACACTAAGCATCAAACTATAAATCAAGATATGGTTTACCTCAATCATCCTCAAATGCAGCTTAGTGGGAGGCAAAAATAAATTCCTCAAGTAAATCTTAGTCTATAGAATTTTCCAATGTTCAATTAGTCCATATACTTCAATTTATCATCTAGACATTATCCTCATAGGTCAATGGATTCGACCTTAACCTCAATCCAATTCAATTTTACCATTGATCAATCCTCAAATATGATAATTAGAGCATTTCTCAAACTTAAGATCTTCCGAAAGATTCATCTTATCATGTGGATTATCTTATCCTCTAGAAAATCTCAATAATTCCTCAATATATTCTAACTTCGCTAAAGTTATCAGATCACAAGAATATAATTGCCCAAATATCATCAATTTACTCGATCAACTTATTCTCTTATATGTCCTTAAAACACATGAATCAGCATCTATAGATTAAGTGTCCATCTCCAAAAGGATACCAGATTCAAGATCATAGATATCTTTGTTTACATCCTATAGTAAATCAAGAAATCTCTAAACCTCAATAAAATCACTAAGCACATAAAATATCTACGTGATGCTTAATATATTTATTGACTTAATATCCATAAATCTGCCAAGTTATTAAGCATCCGAATTTCTATAATCTTTATCTCTAAAAGCATTCCATAAATCATGACTATACCTCGAAATATTGTGGTCATCAATACCTAATCATCCAAAACAAGTTGGTTTATAACCGATGAAATTTGCTATTCCTCGAGAAAGATTGTACAACTTAACACTTAATAAGATCAATCCTAGGGTTCACAAAGTCAAATTGCTATGATGCAATTCCCTACAGGGGTAGCTACTGCTAGGTCTACATCTAACTACTCAGACATCAAGTTATAGTCTCGTGAAAAAGAGTATGACATAAATGAATGCGTTGTATCAGAGTCAAAGAGCCTAGTGGGATGAAATCAAAAGTGTACACGTCACTACTTCGTTTGACGCTGCTACATCACCTGGAGTTAGAGTATATACACGTGCAGGCGTAGTATTCCGTTGTTCCCCTGCAATCCTTAGCGAGGTGTTAAAAAAAATAGGGAATGATTCCCTAGCACTGAATACAAAACAAGAAAGGACGGACTCTACTAGGCCGGAATGTGATTTCCCATTACCCCACTAAGTCTATCTTAATGATTTAGCTCCTAAAGTCTACAGAACCTTATAACCTTTGCTCTGATACCAAAACTGTAACGCCCCCAAACCGCAAAGGGTTAGGTTCGTCACTTTTCTCTTTAAACTGCAAAGATTCGTAAGGTCTGCCAAATATCTTAACTAGTATGCTGATTTAAATAAATAAAATAATAATGGTTTCAAAATATCAGAGTTTTTAATAAATGCGGAAACGGTCATTTAATTGTAAAAGATACAATAACTGAAAATTTTGGGTAATATAAATGAAATGTCCTAATGCATTCCTAGATCCCATCCCGGCCACCTACGTCTCTCTGTTCATAACCTGAAAACAAAAACAAAATAAGGGGTGAGCACAAAAACATGCTCAGTAAGGAATCCTCAACCATAAAACAGTTGAGTTAAATTCTTTTGAAAATCTTCAAACAATTGTCAAAAACTTCTTTTAAATATCTCCAAAACATTTGTCAAAAACTCCCTTTTATAAATCTCCAAACATTTGTCAAAAACTCCCTTTTTATACACAAGATAATATATATATATATATATATATTTGAAATAATCATTACTCATAGTATGCCCAATACACTATTACGCCCTGTGTACGTAGGGTTGCGCGGTCGATGCGTTGACCTTGGGTGAGTAACGCGGTTTACCTGTGGCCACAGGCCCCACCCCCGTCAGCTAATTAATTGAAGTGCACTTAGACTGACATAGAGACAGATACCGTTGTCACTAAGCGAACCAGCGGGTGCGCTTCCATCTCGAGCTACGGTACCGAGCTAAATCCCTCTGCGAATCTCTGCGGGTCTAGGGCCCAAATAATAGTCTCCTCCACACACGTATCCTTTTCAAAAATATTTCTCCTTTATATATAACTCAAAGAGTTTTCTCCCAAAACTTTCTCATTCTTTTCTTGTATAACTTCTCACAAAACTTTCTCATTCTTTACTAGTATATATAGGGCAACGTGTTGGAGGGTTTTTTACTCAAAATCACGATTTCAAGAATATCATTTTTATACTCAAAACTTTCATATCAAAACCAACAAATCCTTTATATAAATAAAATAATTTGAAATACCGAATCAAAATAGTTAATCGAAATTTTGCAAATAAAGAAATAATTAAAATAATATAATAATTTGAGAAGGGGTAAAGGGTTCCCTTACTTGGACTTCCCATTAATATCGGGATCGAGCTTTTACCAAAATACTTCCTAGCTCACACTTCAAGCCATAAACCACACAAACTACACAAATCCCACAATTTTCTCTCTTGGCCTTAGGTGTGTGTGTGAGTGAAGCTTGATGGGTATTGTGTCTTCCATTTTGTGTTCTATTTATAAGAGAATGAATGGTTAGGATCAAGTAAACACATTTTGATCCAATGGATGGGAATTAACTTTACCTACCACAATGCACTCAAAAATGCACTCAAACTTACCTACCACAATGCACTCAAAAATGCACTCAAACTTACCTACCATAATGCACTCAACCTTACCTTAATATATTATTCTAACATTATTATTATTATTATTATTTAACCATTCTCATTGCTAGACCAATCTACTATGCCTAGTTTCTCACTCAAGAAAATTACTATTTCTCAAAGGTGGGTTGGGTTTGTAGATAGCAATTGGAATGGGTTGGGTTAAGTTCAAAGATGGCCCAATAATGAATAATGTGAATTTCCGTCCAGAACAGGGGTCCTATTTTTCACGAATGTTTTCGGGTATCAAATGGAGTCCAAAAATTATGAAATTTGGAGGGTAGCTAGAGGACTTCAAGACGAGCGTTCAGAATTTTGAATCGACCAAAACGGAGTTCGTTTGACCCTGTTTTCGTTATTCCAAAGTTTAAGGTCTGTTTTGAGTTTTTTATTCAAATGGTAACTATAAACATTTCTACAAACAAAAATACACATTTATTATCATAAATAATCGTAGTTATTCTTTTTCCTTATTAAAAATGTTTTAAAATTAATTTAAACCATTATAATTATGTCCTAAAAATCTGGGGTGCTACACCCATTCTTAGTCTCTTACAATAAATTAGCCACACAAGAAAATGAATGGGTTTACAGAAGCAAATTAAGCTTTTAACCAAATGGAGTGGTCTTTCATCCTTAGAATTCTGGTTTGGCTGGGCTTTCGCCACCATTCGATCAACTGGATCCCCTATTGCCTCTCAACTATTTCCCACTCCATTTGATTGGATAGATGGCTCTCCCTTCGGTAAATTTCTCCCCCACCAAAAGATTGAGGAAGGCTTTCCAGTTCTTTTCCCTTTGTTCTTGTCCTTGGATTTAATTTAATTTGAGAAATGCTAGAGTTTTAAAATTTGGCTCCTAAATGATGTGTCACAATCCCATGAGATGGAGACACATTTTTCAAAATAATTGATCACAAGATTGTGACACATTATTTATAGATCAAATTTTGAAAAAAAAATTAAAAAAATATATAATTTCTCAAATAATTTTTCACCTCATCCTTAAAAGAAGAATTCTCTGGTAACATAGATGCATCCATGACTAGAAGTCCCATCATTTTTTAAGGGAATTTTTGAAGACAAACTGTGTGTGTGTGTGTGTGTGTGTTTTTTTTTGTTGAAGCATGGTAAATTACTATTTATTCTAAAAGTTTAAGCTAATACCTAATAAGAATGAGAAATGCTTGGGGTATCACATTTTTTAACCAGAGATGGGTACCAAGATGATGTGGAGCTTATTCATTAGAGATGATCAAAACAATTAATAAAAAAAAAATACTACATGTACCAATGAATAAGCTCCACATCATTTTCTTCGTACCCTTCTCTTGGTAAAAAATTTGATATTTATAACATTTATGAATAGGAATAGATAAATTTATTCATTTAATTATTCATTTATTAATACTTTTACCTGCGAGAGGCAAAAGTAGGCCTAAAAATGATTTACCCATAAATATCCACGAAACAGGCCCAACAAAAGTTAATCACATTGAAATCATCGTTACACAAATCCAAATTATATTTACTTATCTAATGTAACCAAATACTTTTTATATTTATTCAAATATAGTAGATTTAGGGTTCCTTCTCTCTGTTCTCTCTCCAGAGAATTAGGGTTGAAGCTTTTTCATCCGACCCCTTCTGGGTTTACAGTATCATTCTGATTGCTTTTCGTTCTGTTCTCTCTGTCTCTTCGTTTCTTCTTTGCTGCTTTTAGTCTAGGTGTTGGTGTTATCAACTCTAAGTGGTTGTTTGGTTTTTTTGCTTGTGTTTTGCGTATAGTATGGATGTTCTATCGTCTATGTGGGGAAATTTTACTCTCTCGGAGAAGGAGGATGTGGAAGTCCAGATTGGGGAGGACAATGCTGACCCTATTGCCAATAGGGGTCAATCATGCTTGGTGGGAAGATTACTTGTGGACAGAGTGGTTCCGAAGGACTATATTTAGGTTCATATGTTGCGTGCATGGAAGATATTGGGATCGGTTTCGTACAAAGTTCTTGGGGATAATCTTTTCTTGTTAGATTTTGAACATGAGTGGGATAGAACTCACGTTATGGGGGGAAGGCCATGGCTGTTTGATGGCAATCTTTTGGCTATTGCGGAATTTGATGGGTTCACACCCCCTTCACAGATGGACTTTGAAAAGGCTGCTTTTTGGGTGAGGATGTACAACCTACCATTGGTGTGCTTGGGTTCGGCGATAGGTCATCAGATTGGTTCCACTATGGGTGTGGTGGAAGATGTTGAAGTTAATGATGGGGATGTGTGATAAGTCTTAAAATATTCTATTCAAGACCCCTTAATTTACATTTGTTATGCCTAGTTTATATTGTATATATAACGTTTTGTTGTAGTTTAGTGTTTTGTCTTATTTTCAAGTCTTAATTGAAATCTAGTTCGAAACACTCAAATTAGACCTGAAAATACATCAAGGGCAATTTGGTCATTTCCAGAGTTCAAAGTTGCTCCTAACAAATGAAGAATCGACTAAGGCAAATCGATCGATCAAATCATCAGTCGAAGAAAAATCGATCGTGCGAGATGCAATCGATCGAGACAAGGCAACCACGAATGCGATCGAGCGAAATGCGATCGATCGACTTTATAATCGATCGATCGAATTTGGATATTTTCGGAATAATCTAGAACAATGTTGACATGTCACTCTTCCTAGATATTTTTAGATATTTTTAAATATTTTCTAGATATTTTTAGATATTTTCTTAGATATTTTTAGATATTTTAGATATTTTCAGATATTTCCAAAATATCTTAGATATTTTCAAAATATCTTAGATATTTCAGAAATATCTCTTATCTTATCTCTTTCTTAGATATTTGTAAATCTCTTCATCTATATATATGAGGCATGAGTGAGAGAGATAGATATACTTTCCTGACTTTATTTTCCAGAGCATCAGTAGTTTATCATGCATCTTTTGGGAGTTCGATTTTCTCAAGTGTATCTTCTTAGTTAATTTTAATGCTTTTCATTTCCTTTTGTAATCTGAATCTTCTTAGATTAATATAGTGTTATTAGTTTATTTAAATCTTGTTTTCTTTACTGTTTTCTTTTATTTCATGCTTAGATTAGTTTACTTCATGTCTACCTAAATTAGTTCTTAGGGTTTGATCAAAATCTTTTCCAAAAAACATGAAGTGTTCTTGATGTTCTTAGGATTTTTTATATGTGTTTGATGATTGTGAAGGGTTAGAGGATTGCAAAACTCATGCTAAAAGGTTTTGTCTTCAAGATTCCAATCCATTTATTCATGAAAAAGGGATTTGCTTGTCTATAAGTTTTCTTGGATTCATGAGTAAAATCAACATTCTTGAAAGAGAACGAAGTCTTTTGCAATGGTTCTATTTGACATGATGTGTGTTTACCTATTAGAGTTACTTTATAGGGTATGCTAGGGAACACCAGTCATTTCATATCTTTGGTAGTGTAAAACGTCTTTCCATTGTAGTTTAATCTTTACATGGAATAGATCGGTATGAAACTAAATACCTTATCATTGTGGCCTAATTAGGGTTTTCATGTATCGTGTATGCTTATTAGGATGTTTTATAAAGTAGTAAGCTATAGAGCATCAATCCCCCACACCTTTGGTAGTATAAATGTTTTTCAATTATAGATTAATCTTTACGTGGTAAGTGTTTGATGTGAAACTAGGTGCTTTATAACTACGTCCTAACGAAAGTATTTTCATGTCGAGGTCTTCGTAATGGTTGACGCCCATTACGCGCTCATATCATGCATATTAGGAAAATCCATTTAGACTTTAAGCATTTCATTGGTTGAGGATTAGATGAGATCAATACCCTAAGTTTCTTTTAAGTTGTTTCATTTTCCGTCTTTATTACCTTACTTGTTGTAGCTTCAATTCTACAACCTTTACTTTTGTTTTCTTTTCCAAAGTCAAGTTACATACGCTCTATAAGTACCCCGTTACGCAAAACAACCCCCAATCTTTGTGGTTCGATAACCCTTACTATAGTACAATTGATTCGTACTATTGCGAGTGGTAAAACATATAAATTTAAAATCCACGTAGTCGATTCGCACTACCAATGTGGCAAGTTAGATGTTGTTGCAGATTTGGTGGATGGGGTTTTTGAGAATCTCGTTATGGGTATGGATAATTCAGGGTTGCGGGATATGAGTGATGGGGTATTTAAAAACTCACAGGTTTTGAATTTGAGAGATGAGATGCGGGTTACTCCAGCTAGAGGATTCATAGAGGCTGACTTGTCCCAAGGGAAGGTTGGTGGGCACCCATCTTGGTTTGTGGGGAGTTGGGATTCTAAGTTGGGCCAAATGCAGTGGCAAGACGTTGGGGATGGGCTGCATGAAGTCCAGTTAGATTGGGACCAAAAAGCCACATCTTATTTTCCTAAAGTTGTCTCTAGAAAATCTCCCATAAAGAACTCTCACACGAAGGACACATGTATTTCAACTCCACCACTCTTTGTTTCTTCTCATAGTGGAAGTGCAAGTCAGCTTTTTGAAGCTTTTAGAACTCAGCAACAAGTTCCAATTTCACAGGGGTACGGGAAACGAAATTCGTAGAAATGGAAGAAGAAGAAGGGCAGTGGCAGTGCTTCTGTCCAACAGGATGGAAACTTCACGATGGCCTCAACTTTTTCACCTGAAGGTCTTGATGGTAAACGCAAGTTGAATGACAACAGCGATTCACGCATGGTCAAAAAGGAGAAGAAGAATGATGGATCACTTAAACCCAATGGGGGACTTTCGGCGGTGGCTGTGGAATAGCCCCGCCGTGCATCATGATAGTCCTAAGTTGGAACTGCCGGGGGCTTGGGAACCCCCGGGCAGTTCAGTCCCTTTGCCGATTGGTGAAGGATAAGAAGCCTACTTTGGTTTTTCTTATGGAAACCAAAGTGACACGGAATAAGGTACATTTTCTGCCTTCTAAATTGGGTTTGGAAAACATGTTTGTTGTGGATTGTCGAGGAAGAAGTGGTGGTTTGATCCTTCTTTGGAAGAAGTCTGCTTTGGTAGAGGTCCAGAATTTTAGCTGTAGACATATTAATGCTATAGTTTGTGACAACCCTACGAGAGCTCAATGGAAACTTCCTTGTTTTTATGGGCATTCAGATGTAGCAAAGAGGTATCAAGCTTGGATGTTGTTGAGACATTTGGCTAATTTGTCCCCTGCCCCGTGGCTCTGTCTTGGGGATTTTAATGAAATTGTGTCTTTTGGGGAAAAGTCTAGTACCTCAATTCGTCCCAGAAGCCAAATGGAAGCTTTCCAAAATACCCTGGATGACTATACCTTATTGGATCTGGGTTTTTCGGGCCCTAAATTTACTTGGTGCAATGATCAGGCGAGTAGTGGAATTACTAGAGAATGGTTGGATAGAGCCGTTGCTAATCATGGGTGGTGCCAACGTTATGATGTTGTTGCGATAGATGTTCTGCCTTATTACTATTCAGACCATCATCCTATTCTTGTTTCTTTTTTAAGGCATCAGGATTTTGTATGGCACAAGGGAAGACAATTTCGGTATGAAAGTAGCTGGGAGAAACATAAGGATTATGGGGCACTGATAAAACAAGTGTGGCGGGTCAAGGAGTCCTCTGAGCCTGTTTGGGTTAAGGTGAGAAACAATCTTATGAGGTGTAAAAGGGTTCTCCAGTGGTGGATTAAGAAGGAAGGTGATGATCTAAAAGAAAAATTGCAGTTGAAAGAACATGAACTGTTGACTATGCAGATGCAGGATCCAGTGGCAGGGAGAGAAGAAGGGTGTCAAGTTCGGGATGAAATTCATTCTTTACTTGAACAATAGGATGTAAAGTGGAAACAACGGGCTAAGGAGAATTGGCTTAAGTATGGTGATAGAAATACGAAATTTTTTCATGCCAGCGCAAATCAAAAAAACAGAAATAGCAACATTGAGCAAATTCTGGACCAAGATGGGCGGCTGTGTTGTAAACATGGGGAAATTGAAGGGGCTTTTGTTTCTTATTTCTGGACTTTATTTACGGCAGGGGAAAATTTGGAGGTGGAAGCTAGTACAGGGGCTGTTCAACGAAAGGTAACCCAAGCTATGAATAATAGACTCTTGGTTGAGTTTACTATGGAGGATATTAATACTGCTTTGAATCAAATGACGGCTCTTAAGGCCCCGGGACCCGATGGTTTTACAGCAGGTTTTAACCAACAAAACTGGGCAACTATTCACAAGGAGGTTTGTATTGCTATTCTATATTTCTTTAATACTAGTGTGCTAGATAATAGAATAAACATGACCAATATTGCTCTGATTCCTAAGCTTAACTCCCCCAGTAAGGTCACGAATTTTAGGCCTATTAGTTTATGTAATGTCATTTATAAACTAATCTCTAAAGTCTTGGCTAATCGACTTAAAGAAGTGTTGCCAGGAATTATATCCCCTTCTCAAAGTGCATTCATCCCTGGACGGCTGATTACTAATAATGTCATAGTAGCTTATGAAACTATGCATTCTATGCAGACTTAGATGTGGAGTAAGGTTGGTTTTATGGGTTTGAAGCTTGATATGAGTAAAGCTTTCGACCGGGTGGGGTGGGTTTTCTTGGAAGCTGTCATGAGACGTTTGGGGTTTGATGAGAGATGGATACATTTGGTTATAAGTTGTGTCCGTTCGGTTCAGTATTCAGTGGTGGTTAATGGAAATCTAGTGGGCAATATTTCACCTACCAGGGAAATTCGGCAAGGTGACCCAATTTCCCCTTATCTTTTCATAATTTGTGCTGAAGCTTTAAGTTCTTTAATCTATCAAGTAGTGGATACAGGTATTATCACAGGTGTTCCTACCTCCCCCGGGGGACCACGGTTGAGTCATTTGTTCTTTGTGGATGACAGTTTGCTTTTCTGTAAAGCAAATTCAGTTGAGTGGAGAAGATTAATGAGGATTCTGGGAGTCTATGAAGCTGGTTTGGGGCAAAAATTGAATCTTCAAAAGACTTCAATTATTTCTAGTAGGAACACAACTAATGTGAAAAAACAGGAGATTCTTACTACTTCTGGTTTTCTGGAGGCTCAACAGATAGATACTTATCTTGGTTTGCCTTCTTACATCGGCAAATAAAAAATCCAATCTTTTAGTAATATCAAAGATCGGGTTCAGATGCAGTTAAATAATTGGAATGTTAAATTCCTATCTCAGGCTGGAAAGGAAGTATTATTGAAGGCTGTTGTGCAAGCAATTCCAAATTACAGTATGAGTGTTTTCCAGCTTCCAATCACTTTGTGTAAAGAGTTGGAGGGCCTGATGCAGTGTTTTTGGTGGGGACATATGGCTAAGGAGGCTAATGTACATTGGATGAGCTGAGAAAAAATTGGAAGATCCAAATCTATTGGGGGGCTCGGTTTTCGGGATCTTATTATATTCAATTAAGCCTTGCTTGCTAAACAAGACTGGCGACTTATGCAAAATCCTGACTCCCTTATAGCTCAGGTCCTAAGGGTAAAATATTTCTCTCATGAGTCTTTCTTGTCATCTGTGGTAGGAACTCGGCCTTCTTTCGTATGGAGAAGTTTGTTGTTTGCAAGAAACTTATTAAAAGAATGTTTGGTGTGGAGGGTTGGTGATGGGAAGAGTATTCACATTTGAAACGATCGGTGGTTGCCTACACCTATTTCTTTTTTGGTACAGTCTCTCCCTAAGGGTGATTTCTGCAGATTCGGTAGTTTCAACTCTTATTGATTCCGATTTACGAGGGTGGAATACTATCCTTATTAATGTTGTTTTCAATATGGAAGAGGCTAAGGTCATTGTTGCTATTCCTTTGAGTCCTACTCTTCCATCAGATCGAATCGTGTGCCAAGGTACAAAGAATGGAGTTTTTTCAGTGCAAAGTGCATATCACTTGGGTATGGAAATTAATGCTCGCAGTTTGGGTGGTACATCACAGGAGGTGGGTGGACTGCAAGTCTGGTCTGTTATTTGGAATTTGAAAGTTCCAAACCCTGTAAAGCTTTTCATGTGTCGTGCGTAATGGTTTACTTCCCACCAAGAGCAATTTATTAAGGCGTAAAATTGTGGATTCTAATCTATGCCCTTGCTGTAGCAATGACTCTAAAACAGCTTTTCATGTCCTTTGGAAATGTCTAGCTGCTCAAGATGTCTGGGGTGGGAGTTTAGTGCAATTTCAGAAGTGTTCTTTCATGGGAGATAATTTTATGCAACTGGTGGAGTACTGTATAGAGCGCTTCTCATCTGAAGATTTAGATCTTATGGCAGTGATCTCTTGAAGAATTTGGTTACATAGAAATCAGTTTATCTTTGATAATATTTTCACTCCCCCTCAAATTGTTTTCAAGGAATCAATAGAACAAGATGTCTGGGGTGGGAGTTTAGTGCAATTTCAAAAGTATTCTTTCATGGGAGATAATATGCAACTGGTGGAGTACTGTATAGAGCACTTCTCATATGAAGATTTAGATCTTATGGCAGTGATCTCTTGAAGAATTTGGTTACATAGAAATCAGTTTATCTTTGATAATATTTTCACTCCCCCTCAAATTGTTTTCAAGGAATCAATAGAATCACTTGATGATTTTCGCAAGTACAACAAAAAAGAGGAGGATATTGTGATTTATGGGGGGGATTCTAGTTCTCATTTATTACTCAATGGGTGGCAACCTTTGCCTGCTGGAATTATAAAAGTGAATTGGGATGCTTCTTTACTAGTTAAGAAGCGTCATATTGGTATTGGGATTGTGGCTAGGGATGAACATGGTAATTTTTTAGGTGCAAAGGCTATCACGAAAAATGTTGTGAATACACCGAAAGTGGTTGAAGCTATGGCAGCCCTAGAAACTATTTTATTTTATAAGCAGGCAGGTCTCTTCAATGTTCCCTTCACATGTTCTCCTTGAAGGGGATGCTAAGCAAATGGTAAATGATGTTAATCATAGTTCTCTAAACCTGTCAACGGCTGGCCATTTTATTGAGGGAATCATTTCAGAAATACAAGGGCTCAGGTATGCAACTTTGGTTTATGTGAGTAGAGAGGCTAATAATGTAACCCATTGTTTAGCAAAAAAGGCATCTAATAAGGTTGTTGATTTAGTTTGGCTTGAGGATATACCTCATTGTATTTTGCATTCACTACTTAAGGACAGTTCTTGTCCCTAGATCCTTTTTTTTGAGGCTCAGTTTTATTCTATCAATAAAAAAGTTCCAACATTATTCAAAAAAATAAAAATAAAAAAATAAAACTTTTTATATTTATTAATCAATTTTATTTATTTATTTTTGGGCCAAAACAAACCAACGGATACAACTGTTCAACCAGAAATTTCAATTGCTTTAACATCAGGCTTCTTGTTCTTGACCTCCTCCTTTGGAACAGTGACTGTAAGAACCCCATTCTCCATGGACGCCTTCACCTCCTCCATCTTCACATTTTCCGGCAGCCTGAACCTCCTCATGAACTTGCCGCTGCTACGCTCCACCCTATGCCACATGTCGTTCTTGTCTTCCTTCTCCACATTCCTCTCTCCGCTGATCTGGAGCACTCTGTCATCTTCGATCTCAACCTTCACCTCCTCCTTCTTCAGCCCCGGAAGATCGGCCTTGAACACGTGGGCTTCTGGGGTCTCCTTCCAGTCGATTCTGGTGTTCACAAACGCAGAATTTTCCCGAGAAAATTCAGGATAAGTGGGGAAGGGAAAATCCTTGAAGGGGTCGAAGACACTGCTTTGTCGGCCACCGAAAAATCTTGGTATGATCGACATTGTCCCTACGATTTTGACGTTCGATTGAAAGACTGAAACGAAATTTGGGATTGCGTGGTCACTGAGAGAGCTGCTTGTAATTGTTGTTGGAACTTGGAACTCGATGGTTTGTGGAAGGTGGGATAGGTTGGGTATTTAAAGTAATCAGAGGACCATTCTAGTATTTTCGAGAAAAATAAAAAAAGCACTTGCTAGAACATTCGTGAACTATTGTGGGTTTTCACGAGGAGTCTGGACCGGATTTTGTTTTCATGTTGGGCTTGGAACTCTGGGTTTGATATTCGTTATGGGCCCCCACGACCTTTTATTGGGCCCGTGGCCTCTTACTAAATTTACCATAACATTATTCTTTTTTGACATAAATTTCCTAAAAATTAATTTGTAGAAAATTTCATAAAAATTAACTTCCAATAGTGATATGTGTGTCCTTTGCATATGTATTTTAATTTCACGTGCTTTTCACATAATTTTTTTTATAGCTTAAAGGATACGCGTTGCTTTTAAAAACTGGTATGTATGAGTTTTATACAAATCAGTTTGTAAAAAATTTCGATCTATCTACTTGAGACTCCTGTTTATAGGAGAATTAGGTTAGATGAGTACGGTAATTAACATCAAATTTGATTACAATCAAATCAATCAAGATTTTTAAAATCATTCTAGAAATTTTTATTTTAAGAACTAAAAGTTTTAACAAAAATTTTATAAATAGAAGAAAGTGTTGTAATTGACACATTAAATTATATAAAAAGACTTGATTCTTTTCCTAATGCAAGTATTGCTTATATAATTTTATTGACAATACGTATTACAGTTGATTCTGTAGAAAGAAATTTTTCAAAATTAAGATTAATAAAATCCTAACTAAAATCAACAATGTTACAAGAAAGATTAAATGGATTAGCCATATTATCAATTAAAAACAAAATGTTAAAAAAACTCTAATATAAAAATTTAATAAGTAATTTTGCATCTCAAAAAGCGAGAAGAATGAATTTCAAATAAAAATATAATTTTAAATTAAATAATATTTAATTTTAAATAAAATGCATTACTTAAACTTCTCGTCGAAGACCCTAAAATATATCGAGCCGGCCTTGATATATATATTGGTGTCTTTGTTGTAAGAATAAGATGGAAAAATAGTTTTTAGTACCATAGTGCGATGAAAAAACGATGGGAAAAAGGTTCAAGAAATTGAGTTGGTTCAAATATATCGAGATGATTAATTTGTGTCATTTTAATGCTTTGATCAAAACTAATTAATTTTTTTCTTTACATTGATGGATGCGTTAAGTCAAAATTATCATTAAGCGTGCAGATTGTAAAAGAGTCGTTGTTTGGGTATTAAGTCTCATAATCGAATAATAGACAAATTTGAGTTTTTTAAATGATTACGAAAATTAAGAAGTGGCCAAGCCACTCTTTTGGCCAAATGGATTTCACCAGCCAGCCAAAGTGGATAGTTATGACTGCCCGAATCATTCTCATTTGGTCAAAGGGGTGGTTTAAGCACTAATATTTTTTTATTTTTTTTTAATTTCTTTTAAAAATAATACTAATGTGATATATAGAACACGCAATTATCACTAATAGGTTAGATGTAACATCCGTTAACTTTTTATATAAAAAATGGACGAAATACCAACTCTGTTTATAAGATGTTCACAAATATCATTTGTGACACTTCTGTACTATTTTATAATGGGACAAAGAATGTGTACTAAAAAAAAATTTAACCCTTAAAATTATAATATATATATATATATATAAGCAAAATTATAATATTGATTAACGTTGAATCATGTCAAAAATAATGTTTTATATTTAATTATTTGTACTCTGAATTCGTCGTACTAGTTTGTCACTTTTAGCCTGATTGATTGTTCAATCTTTTTGAAAAATATTTAAAATTACGAATATCGACCAGGAGAATTTACTTTATAAAATTATGTTTAGATGGTTTAAAAAACGTGAGATAAATTTTTTTAAAAATAAAATAGATAAAATCTGAATAATATTTTAAACAAATTTCGGTTACAGACTAACCAACATCTTCAATCCCTTCAAGGATTTCTCCTTCCCCTATTTTCCTGAATTTTCTCATGAAAATAGTACATTTGTGAACACCATAATCGACCGGAAGGAGACCCCAGAAGCCCACGTGTTCAAGGCCGATCTTCTGAGGCGGTGAAGGTTGAGATCGACGATGACGAGTGCTCCATATCAGCGAAGAAGGAAGACAAGAACGATACGTGGCATAGAGTGGAGCGTAGCAGCGGCAAGTTCATGAGGAGGTTCAGGTTGCCGAAAAACGTGAAGATGGAGGAGGTGAAGGCGACCATGGAGAATGGGGTTCTTACAATCACCGTTCCTAAGAAGGAGATCAAGAAGCCTGATGTTAAAGAGATTGAAATTTAGAATATAAAAACTTGTTAAAGAAAATTGAATAAATTGACCGGAGGCGTGAAAACATTAATTATAAGTTATATTTATATGTTTTAAACGACAATTGAATTTATTTTTATTTATTTCCTTAATTTTTTTTAATTAATTATTGTTCAACTCCATCTTTAAATTTTGCTCTTGTTATGATGGAAGTCGTTGGTGATGTATGACTAAAGAGCAAGATGAGGAAGCAACATTTTAATAAAAATAGAATATATGAAGTGCATTGTTCCTCAAATTGAAACATGAAAGCGTTTTTTAATTTGGTGATCAAACAGCAAATATTTGACGATCGATACTCAGCAAGCTTTGAAAGTAATGAAGAAGTAATTAATATCTTTAGTCAATAATCAACTACCATTTCATAATTATTAATTAATAATTAATACGGTAAAATTATAGAAAGTATGCCCCATTAATTCAGAATGGATGAATGGATAGCATGCATATGCCGTGACGCATGCACGTTGCTTCTGCCTGCGTGCTACCTATATATAATATGTCTTTTATATTTAATGTCACTTTACCGTGTCAAACCCAACCTAAAACATAGGTATATATATAATTATATGAATGTATTTATATTTGTTTGGTAAAAGATAATTGTTGAAAAGTCTTGACGTCTTTCTTTATATGTAATTAAACAACTAAATTCACAGCTTACCTAGTAAAGTTTTACTTACTAGAATTCAATGTTTTTTTTAGGTGGGTTACTCATTTTTCAAATATGAGATACGGGAAAGTTAAAAACAGGATGCGAGTTAATTACCATTAATAAATACATGCAATAGCTACAGTTGAGCATCTGTCAAACCATCAGCTTGATATGCTCAACCAAAAACGTCTTCGCAGGCTGATACTTCAATTCGAGCTATGGGTTAGGAATGGTTATTGTACTGAAGCCGGGTTTTGGTTGGAATTGTTAGAATAATATCGTTATGTTTCTTATTCAGTTTATTGCATTTTTAGTACTATTTCCTTCTTAACTTATTTTAGGGTTTAGTTTAGGATTTTTTGTCAACTACTCATAGCTTCTCTATATATAGAGGCAGGGACGGAGGGAGGGTGGGCTGGTAGGGGCCATGGCCCCCCGCCCCAAATTTCCCAAAAAAAAAAAAATTTTAAGGTGGGAAAAAAAATAATCTAAAAAATAAAAAAATATAAGGTAAAAATAAAAATTTAGCTTACTTGGCCCCTAGCAAAAAAAAAAATTTCGGCCATTGGCTCCTGCCTATAAAAACTTCTGGCTCCGTCCCTGTATAGAAGTTTCTTATAATACAATAATATTAAGACTCAATACAATGTAATCCATTATTCTCATCTGCTCTTTCTCTCTTTCATATATTTTACATAGTACCAAAGTTATTTAACAGAAATGAAACATTGGTCTGGAGAATATTTGAAGCTTAATGTATTTTTGGGGATGGTGGCAGGTAAACAATACTATAGAGGTGGAGCTGATTGTGAAGAAGGTGAGGAGTAGATCTTTGAGAATATGATGGGGTATGTTTCTTAGCTTTTTGGGGGTATTCATGTTGTGTGATACAATACCTTTTTTGCGTGCTTGGGTGGTTTTACGGGCTTGTGTTTGAGAGCGGGTAACTGATTTAGCGAGAGGCAAAGCCGCAGGATTAATTTTCTTGAGTTTACCTATGGTGAATGTGAATGATGTGATAGGGTATTCAAGGTACCCTAACCTCCCAAACAACCATAAAGAGTTGTATTATAATTTTCTTCATACCTTTTTATTACTCAAGACTTTTATTTATATAGAGGCAAGTTACACTGTTTAACATGGAAATATTGAAATATACGTAAATAATCCTAATTTTAGTGGGAATACAAAATCCTTTATTAATAGGAATCCTTTTTATAGAATGACTTCCTTTTCCTACCAAAAGTCGTGCTTTTATGAGCACCGACTTTCCCTTCAAGCTTTCCATGCAAACCAACCGCGCCACTTGGATCTTCTTCTTGAGCTACGGCTAGGTCTTCGGGTTCCTCTACTGTCATGCCACGTCTATCACAGTTGCTAGGGGGATACGTAACAGGTGGCAATGGATATAAAAAGGCAATGAAAAAAGAACTGCAAATAAATTGCACTCTGTATGATTGGAAGGTTGCTGGAGGAGTTTTCTGTATGAACAACTTTTACTCCATAAGTTTTTCATGGATTTGAAAGAGGTCCCTACGTGAGTTTTTTTTTCTTCTTTTTCAATATTTTTCTTGTTTAGATTTTATTTTTAAAATTAGTTATTTTTTATATTTTAATTTATAATATAAAAATAATAATATTTTAAGATGATTTGGAGCAAA
The DNA here is from genome assembly GCF_958979055.1 of Alnus glutinosa. Classification (NCBI taxonomy): domain Eukaryota; kingdom Viridiplantae; phylum Streptophyta; class Magnoliopsida; order Fagales; family Betulaceae; genus Alnus; species Alnus glutinosa. The sequence continues at coordinate 25,188,657 of NC_084894.1, forward strand.
GGCTGACGTGGCACTAATGAAAGTCAAAAAAATTAGACGGAAAACTCACAGTGAGACCTCTTTCAAATACAAGAAAAACTTAAGGAGTAAAAGTTGATTTTTAAAAAGTGAGGGAGTGATTTCAAATCGCACGTTGACTCATGAATTTATGAGACATTTACCTTAAACAAAATAGATTGTCAAGTGGAAAGGGAAATGGAGAGCAGGATTTCATGGATGTGATGCTGATCATCCTAAAAGATATGACACACGCAGCTACCATTAACAACAGGGACGGAGCTAGACATTTTAATGTGAGGGGGCCAAATAAATTTTTTTCTTAAGTAGGGGTTAAAGTATATATATATATATATAAAGGCAAATTTTAAGTAAATTAAACATAACCCAGTTTCGATATTTTTATTATTCCCTTCAAATTAAAAATCAATAAGCAAAAGTGAAACAAGTTTTTTGGAAAAAAAAGAAAAAGTAAAGAAAACTGCTGCCCAAAGATTCAGAAAATGAAAAATAAAAAATAAAAATAAAAAAAGCTCTCAGTTTCTGTACTAAAATTGAAAATTTTCAGTTGGGTGAATTGTGTGCTTCTTGACCTTCTCGCAAGGCTTTACCTGAATGACATGACTTTTGAAACTAACATTCTATTGCTCATTTTGTTGGAACAGGCCACTCTAACTAACACAATAACCCACTAACTGTTATACAAAACACACTATATATATTCTACACAAAACACATTCTGCTAAACGCAACACAAAACAAATGAAACACATATCTTTTAGATTTTTTAATGCCATCTAACTATTTTTTTCTGTTTTACGTTATTTTTGTCACATTCTTAGGAAATCGAGCTTTGTCAAGCGTGTGATTCTTCAAATCCACACGTCTTTTTCCAATGTACTGCTTTGATTACTAAACTATTTTCATTTACTTTGAACAAAGCCTCTACAACATTGTAAAATTCCTTCCATTACCTTCTCAGACATATCTGTTGCTACCCGTAAAATATTGAAGGAAAAAGTTTTGACAATAAAATTATCGTTCGAAATGAAATGAAACCAATGGAAGAGATCATAAAAGGTAAGGGGCTAAGGGGCCAAAAAATTTCTTGCTAAGGCCAATAGGCAAAAAAAACCCTTAATTTTTTTTTTATTTTTTTACCTTAATTTTTTTTTTCATAAGAGTTGGTATGCCCCCCCCCCCCCTTCATTGATTAACAAGGTCACCGGTCCGGGTTGCCGAACCACCCTGGCCGGTCATAGGTTGAAGATATATATATATATATATTGTTAAATATTATTAATGAGGCACACGGCATATGTAACGTACAGTTTGGTTTGATGTGTCACGACGATAAAATATTGAACGAAAAGTGTCACTCCATTTATTAAATGTCTACAAATATAATCTGCCACACATATATTAAAACTAAATGGTCCATTTTGCGCCACCTTCTTTTAGCTTAACACTGCCACCGTCGGCTTCGATCCAGTGCTAGCATCATCCAGCATTCGGTTCAGGGATGATCGATCAAATTTTCTGACTTTTGACCCACTTTGGTTTGGACATTGGGTACCCCTTTCCGATCCCAAGGAAGTCAAACTTGTTAATCACAACTAGGGGCGGAGCTAGCCCAAGGTTTTATCCACAACAAAAAAAATAAATAAATAACATTTTACCCTATTTTTTTTTTAGTTTTGCCCCTCCAATTTAATTATTTATTTAATTTTTTAATTTTGCTCTCAAATCCCAAATTTAGCATCAAAAGGATAACTATTAAGAGTAACGATTTTTTTACATCACATAGACGTACATCAAGTCTACACCAAAACACATAAGTATGAGTGGATCCTCCAAATCTTTCATAAATCTCATACATGTGAGTTTTACATACATAAATCTCACGTTCAACGTATCTTGGTGTAGACTTAGATTTGATATAAACCAAAGCCATGAAAAAATAATACATCCCAACGACTATAGGATTCGAGGACTAATTAAACACGAACAGTACGCAACACGTACAATATTGACAATCCCTCCAGCCGGCGGGAAATGAAGGGATCAAACAATGGCCACCTGTGTCCTTACGATTTTTCCAGTCAAAAGTTGGGAGTCGTGGCATCAATAGTTCATTCTCCAACTCTAAACCTTCGTCATTGCATACGCAATTCCGATGGACACTACGAACCTAGAAAACTGTTTTATTCACTATATATCTGCCGTTGACAGAAATTCTCTATCCCCCATCTCTTTTGTTAAAGGCAGGGAACGTTCTTAGTCTGTGTCTGGATGAGACAGAGATGGAAAAGGAAGGAAAGAGACGGCTCCGGGTGGTGCTTGTACCGGGGCCGTTCCAAGGCCACATAACCCCAATGCTTCAGTTGGGCAGCATCCTGCACTCCAATGGCTTCTCCATCACTGTCGTTCACGCCCAATACAATTCCCCTGAACCTTCAAGCCACCCTGAATTCAGCTTTCTTCCCTTGCCAGATACCTCATCGGCAGTCTTAACCGGCGAGCTCATAGCTTTTGTTTTGCAGCTTAATACCAATTGTAAAGCTCGCTTCCAGGAATGCTTGGCTGAAGAGATGAGGCAACAGGGCCCGGACGATGGAATCGCCTGCATCATCCACGATGAGCTCATGTACTTTTCCGAAGCAGCGGCAAAAGATCTGACGCTTCCAAGCATCGTCTTACGCACCAATAGTGCTGCCAATTTTCTTGCTCGTCATGCCCTTTTACAACTCAAGGAAGAAGACCACATTCCCTTTCCAGGTATATTTATGTTCGAAATTCAACATGAAAAAGAAAAGACTAATATTGCTACCAAACACATTTTTATTTCAAGGTTAATTATCCCACCATATTGACGACAAATTTTCTTTAAACAAAAATTTAAAACTTATGAAAATTACAATTTATAAATTTGAACAAATAAAAAAATTGTGAATTTAATAATTTAATTAATATTCTAAATCAGCCGGGGAGAAAAACAACACAAAATAGGATCCTTGTCCAAAATATTACACATAAATTCACTACCAAAAAATCACATTTTCTTGACGGTTTTTTTCTAGGCGGTTTTGAAAACCGTCTAGAATTATAGTTTTATAGACGGTTTTATAAAACCGTCTGTAAATTTACAGACGGTTTTATCAAAACCGTCTGAAAATTAATTTCCAGACGGTTTTTTTAAAAACCGTCTATAAATTTACAGACGGTTTTAATATAACCGTCTGAAAATTAAAATATACATACGGTTTTATTAAAACCGTCTGTAAATTTACAGACGGTTTTATAAAACCGTCTAGAAATTAATATTCAAACTAATTTCCAGACGGTTTTTAAAAAACCGTCTGCAAATTTAGAGACGGTTTTATTAAAACCGTCCTTAAGTCAACAGTTTACAGACGGTTTCAAAAGAAACCGTCTGTAACATTTTTCTTTTTTCTTTTTCTGTTTTTTCTTTTCTTTTCTTTTCCTGTTTTTTTCTTTTTAAAACCCATCGTTCTTTCTTTTCCTGTTGTTTCTTTCTTCCTCTTCATGACCGAAACCCATCTCTCTCAGAGCCTCTTCGCTCTTCTTCCTCTCTCTGGCCATCGATTGAAGACGGACGTCGATGGCATCTGGACGGTCGGCAGGAACGGGACGCGCGGCGGGATCTGGACGGTCGGCTGGAACGGGACGCACGACGGGTTCTCTCGACGGATTTCGGCCGGATCCGGCCAGATCTGTTGAACGTACGCCGGTGTACGTGCGTGGGTTTGACAGATCTAGCCGGATCCGGCCGAAACCCACGTTCGGCCAGATCTATGGCCGGAATACAAAGAGAGATCCGGCCCTTCCTCTCTCTTTCTCTCCACCCTCCGGCCCTCCTCGTCACCACTATCTCCCAAACCACCGGACGGATCTAACCGTGCTCATAACAATCTTTGGGTTTTTTTTGGGTTTGGATTGTGTTTGTTTATTTTGTTTTTGTTTTTGGTTTGGAGTTAATGTTTGATGGGTAGTGCGATGGAGAAGAAGCTGATGGAGATGGAGAACGTGCGCATACGTGCGACTGTGACGAACTTCCGGTGGTTCCTTCAGCCGGCGAGATGGTGGAGATATTGAAATGGACAACCTTCCGGTGGTCCTTCAGCCGGATGGACAAATTTTTTTTTTAAAAAAAAAAAAAACAAATTGTGGACGGTTTTGGACAAAACCGTCCAGAATCAGTTATGGACGGTTTGGTCCAAACCGTCTGGAATTGCGGACGGTTTGTCCCAAACCGTCCATAACCCGAATTAGCGACACAAATTTATGGACGGTTTGAAACCGTCCAGAAAAAACCGTCTGGACCTTTTTCCAGACGGTTTTTTGCAATTTCTAGACGATTTCAAACCGTCTAGAATTGCCAAATTTTTAGTAGTGAATTATCTTCATTAAATGGTCATAGCCCATCAAACTAATCATTATTTTTATGGATTACAGAGTTTCGATCACAAGATCCAGTTCCGGAGCTTTATCCACTAAGGTTCAAGGATTTGCCTATTTTGGGAAATTTAGATAAGTATTTGCAACTATTAAGTAAAGCTTCCAACATTGGAACATCTTCAGCTATCATTTACAATACAATTGATTGCCTTGAAAATTCATCACTCGGAAAAATTCAACAGCAATATCATCAAGTTCCAATCTTCCCGATAGGCCCTATGCATAGGATTGCCTCGGCCTCCTCTAGTAGCTTATTGAAAGAGGACACTGGCTGCATGGTATGGCTTGATAAGCAGAGTTATAACTCAGTCATTTATGTAAGTTTGGGAAGCCTAGCATTCATGGACGTCAAAGAGCTTGTTGAGATGGGTTGGGGGCTAGCGAACAGCCAGCAACCTTTCTTGTGGGTGGTTCGGCCAGGCTCAATTCGTGGTACTGAATGGATTGAGATACTGCCCAAAAGTTTAAAAGAAAATATTAGAATGAGAGGTTACATTGTGAAATGGGCACCTCAAAAAGAAGTTCTAGCGCATAGTGCAGTGGGAGGGTTTTTGAGCCATTGTGGATGGAATTCAACGCTTGAAAGTATTTGTGAAGGAATTCCAATGATATGCAAACCATGTTTCGGTGACCAAGGAGTGAATGCAAGATATGTGAGCCATATATGGAGAATAGGTCTAGAATTAGAAAGTAATTTGGAGAGAAGTGAGATAGAGAGAGCTGTAAGAAGACTTATGGTGGATGAAGAAGGGAAAGAAATGCGAAAGAGAGGCAAAAATTTGAAAGAAAAAGTTGAAATTTGCACTAGAGATGGTGGTTCTTCCAACAATTCCTTGAACAAGCTAATAAAGATTATCATGTCATTTTGATTTCATAGCTGTTTTGATCAAAAACTTTCATTTTTTTTTTCTTTCTTCTTATTGGAGGGATCATATTTCAAGTCCATATATGGAAGTTTCAAAAAAAAAAAAAAATCTCCTAATTATATTAATCTGTATTGTGAAGTATGGCACACTAGTTTACAATCCCTTACTCTCTTACCAGAGTACTTCTTTATATTGTTTGAAAGCACCTTCGCTATTCTCATGTGGTCTCCTAAAAGATCATCTTTGTAACGTTTGGTGCCCTTTATCCCCATTTCAATCCGGAGAAAAAACACATTGAAATATTTTATTTCAAGTTCATCCGACGAAAAAATTTCTTTAAACAAAAATTTAAAATTTAAGATCTTTAATTTGATATCAATTTAAATCATAATTTATAAATTTAAGCAGATAGTAAAATTATGAATTTAATAATTTAATTAATATTTTAAGTCAACGGAAAGAGAAACTACACATGCAATAGGATTCTTGTTCAAAATATTACACAAAAATTATCTTCATTAAATTAATGGTCATAGCCCATCAAACTAATCATTATTTTTATGGATTACAAAAATAAATAAATAAATAAATAAAAAATTGGTATGAATTTTCTTTTGATCCCGTCAACCTGCATTGTTTGAAAGCAATTGATTGCCATATCGTAATTAATCTTGATTAGCAGTGCAGCCGAATATCAGGGCGGTCCATGAAACCTCATTTTTCACCTCCATTCCTTGGAAAACACGTAAAGTCACAGTTAATCTTGATTAACTGTGACACCTCATGTACAAATCAACCAGAGCCGTTGATAAAAACACTGACTCCTTGATCATTCCATGTACAAATTAACAAGGGCATGAATCTGTCTCCCTAGACTACTCATCTCTCCTGTCCGCGCACAAGTTGATATTATGCCCGCAGTACTCAACTCCAGGTTTAGTACCAAACCACATAAATACTTTTTTTTTTTTTTTTTTTTTTTTTTTTTTTTTTTTTTTTTTTTTTTTTTTATCAAGATATCCCACAGTACCTATAGGTTCAGTACAAAACCACATAAATACATTTGCTTAAACGTTTCTAAAGCTTGGACGCAACATGACATATTTTTTGTCTCACATGCTTCAAATCTCTATCTTCAAATAAATTTGGTGATGACCCTAGTTCACGATGAATTTGTTTCTGAATTTTTAATTTTGTTTTGGGTTTTATTTATTTATTTTCACATAGTTAGCAACAACGAATGGTTTCAGACTTTCAGTTCTACAGTTTTTAGTGTCGACAAAATTTTTTTTTACCATTGTTAAGTGATCATTAGCGTCGACTCAACACGTTACCGCTATTTATCAGTAGTATCAAACCATTAGCATTTGGACCATTAAAATTTTTTGTAATGTCTTTGCCAAAGAAAGAAGTCGTTATTGCCATTAAACGTCTCTACTTCACAATTGCAGTAAATAATGCAAAACAATTACAAACGGAATTATCAAAATATATGATGTTTCCTTAATGTAAAAAACGTCCACAATAGGTACGTACGAACATTAAGAAAAATCACTAACCACACATAAAGTATGAAAATAGTGAAGAACTTTTTTCTTTTCTTTTTTCTTTCTTCCTTCAAAATTAACTCTTTTGTTAGAACAATGAGGAGATCTTTTTCAAACCATACTTCAAAATATAACGATGCTTCAGCTGGGCAGCATCCTCCACTCCAATGGCTTCTCCATCACTGTCGTTCACGCCCAATACAACTCCCCCGACCCTTCAAGCCACCCTGATTTCAGCTTTCTTTCCTTGCCGGATACCTCAACGCCCGTCTTCTTAACTGGCAAGATAATGGCTTCTGTAGTGCAGCTCAATCCCAATTGCAAAGCTCGTTTCAAGGATTGCTTGGATGAAGCGATGAGGCAACAGGGCTCGGACGATGGAATCGCCTGCATCATCCACGATGAGATGATGTACTTTTCCGAAGCAGCGGCAAAGGATCTTGAGCTTCGAAGCATCGTTTTACGCACAGCCAGTGCTGCCCATTTTCTTCCCCGTACGGACCTTATCCAACTCAAGACAGAAGGCCACATTCCCTTCCCAGGTACATATATATAGGAGAAAGAACATTAATCTCCTTAAATTATTCATAAATTATCTTCTTACGGTTAAATGATCCTGGCTTTTCAAACTAATCAGTACTTATACTTTTCTGGATTACAGAATCTACGTGGCAGGATCCAATTCCGAACTTTTATCCACTCGATCAGGTTCAAGGATCTACCCCTTTTTGGAAAATCAGAGAACTATTTGCCACTAGTGAGTAACTTTTTTATCAATAAAATATCTTCTCCCATTATTTATAATACAATTGACTGCCTTGAAAGTTTATCGTTGGCAAAGATCCAACAACAATGTCAAGTTTCAATCTTCCCAATAGGCCCTATCCATAGGGTTGCCTCAGCCTCCTCTAGTAACGTATTGGAAGATAGAGGACACTAGCTGCTTGGCATGGTTTGATAAATAAAGTTGTAAATCAGTCATTTACGTAAGCATGGGAAGCTTATCATTCATGACATCGAAGAGCTTGTTGAGATGGCTTGGGGGGTAGCAAACAGTCAGCAACCTTTCTTGTGGGTGGTTCGGCCAGGCTCAATTCCTAGTGCAAAATGAATTGAGGTATCACCCGAATATTTTAGAAATAGTATTGGCGAGAGGGATTACATCGTGAAATGGATACCCCAAAAGGAAGTTCTTGAGCACGGTGTAGTGGGAGGGTTTTTGAACCATTGTGAATGAAATTCAACGTTGGAGAATATTTGCGAAGGAATTCCAATTATATGCAGACCATGTTTTAGAGACCAAAGAATGCACGCAAGATATGTAAGCCATGTATGGAAGGTAGGCCTAAAATTAGAGAATGAGATGGAGAGAGGTGAGATAGAGAGCAAGGTAAGAAGAGTAATGGCAAAAAAGGAAGGGGAGGACATGGGAGAAAGGGCTAAGAATTTGAAAAAGAATATTGAACTTTGCATTAAAGAATGTGGTACTTCCTACAAATCCTTGAAGAGTTTGGTGGAGACACTACAAAAAAAAAGGCTTTTTGAGTCGTTTTTGTTGGAGTCGTTTTAACAAAACGGCTCTAATTAGAGCCCTTTTCAATAAAAACGGCTCTAATTCGAGCCGTTTTAAAAAAATGGCTCTAATTAGAGCCCTTTTAACAAAAACGGCTCTAATTAGAGCCCTTTTCCTTAAAACGGCTCGAATTAGAGCCGCTTTTTTAAAAGGGCTCTAAATAATTTTGAGCCGTTTTGGTTAAAAAGGCTCTACTTAGAGTCGTTTTGGTTAAAATGGCTCTAATTAGAGTCGTTTTACTTAAAACGGCTCAAATTAGAGCCGCTTTTTTAAAATGGCTCTAAATAATTTTGAGCCGTTTTGGTTAAAAGGGTTCTAATTAGAGCCGTTTTGGTTAAAAGGGTTCTAATTAGAGCCGTTTTGGTTAAAACGGCTTTTGAGCCGTGTTGGTTAAAACGGCTCTAATTAGAGCCATTTTGGTTAGAACGGCTTGAAATAATTTTGAGCCGTTTTGATCAAAACGATCAATCACACATGATCATACCACGATCGATCGCATAGATCGTACGATGGAACATGATCTTACCACGATGGATCACATAGCGTCCATCACATAGATTATACCACGACCTATCACATTGATCATACGACGACCTATCACATTGATCGTACCATGACCTATCACATAGATCGTACCACGATCGATCACACTTAGATCGTACTACGATTGATCACACTTAGATCGATCATACCACGTTCCATCACATAAATCGTACCACGATCCATCACATTGATCGTATCTCGATCCATCACATTGATCGTACCACGTTCGATCACCTTGATCGTACCACGATCGATCACACTTAGATCGCACCACGATCGATCACACTTAGATCATACCACGGTCGATCACATAGATCGTACAATGATCGATCACATGATCCTACCACAATTGATCGCATAGATCGTACCACGATAGATCACATTGATCGTACCACGATTGATCACACTTATATCCTACCACAATCGATCACATTGATCGTACCATGATTGATCACACTTAGATCCTACCACGATCGATTACATAGATCGTACAACTATCGATCACATGATCTTACCACAATCGATCGCATAGATCGTACCACGATCCATCACATTGATCGTATCTCGATCCATCACATTGATCGTACCACGATAGATCACATTGATCGTACCACGATTGATCACACTTAGATCCTACCACAATCGATCACATTGATCGTACCATGATTGATTACACTTAGATCCTACCACGATCGATTACATAGATCGTACAAGTATCGATCACATGATCTTACCACAATCGATCGCATAGATCGTACCACGATCGATCGTGGTAATACCAATTGTGTCAATAACTCCCCTCAAACTACCAAAAAATGTTAATATTCACCATAATGATAAAAATACCCTTCATAAAATTGTTAAAATTAATATATATATATATATATATATATATATATATATATAAAAGATAAGAAAAAATTATACAAAAAATAAATAAATAAAAACTTGTTTTAATTTTCTTTCGTTTGTTTATTTAATATTTTTTAAAAAAAAAAAAAAAAATTGTTTTAATTTTTTTTTTTCCTTTTTTCTTTAATTTTTTTTTTTTTTTAGATTGTTTTAATTGGAGCCCTTTTGGGTGAAAACGACTATAACTTAGAGTCGTTTTCTTACAAAACGACTCTAAGTTAGAGTCGTTTTCTTACAAAACGATTCTAAGTTAGAGTCGTTTTCACCCAAAAGGGCTCCAACTTTTATATATATAAGATAAGAAAAAATTATACAAAAAAAAATAAATAAAAACTTGTTTTAATTTTCTTTCGTTTGTTTATTTAATTTTTTTTTTTTAAACAAAAAATTGTTTTAATTTTTTTTTTTCCTTTTTTCTTTAATTTTTTTTTTTTTTTTTAGATTGTTTTAGTTGGAGCCCTTTTGGGTGAAAACGACTCTAACTTAGAGTCGTTTTCTAAGAAAACGACTCTAAGTTAGAGTCTTATATATTTATTTTTTATAATTTTCAGTTTATTTTTAAACAAAAATTTGTTTTTAATTTGTTTTTCCTTTTTTCTTTAATTATTTTTATTTTGTATATATTTTTTATAAATTTTTTATTTTTTTAAAAATTATTTTTGTTGGAGCCCTTTTAGGCAAAAACGACTCAAATTTAGAGTCGTTTTTTCCTAAAACGACTCCAACTTGGAGTCGTTTTCTCCCAAAACGACTCCAAGTCGTTTTGGAGGGGGGTGCGCGGGACACGAAAATTTCGTGTCCCGCGCGCCCCTCATCATTTTGTTTTCAAACAGTTTCAAAAAATTTTTATTTCTTTTTCTCTCTTATAAAATGAGTCCGCTGGCACAGGGATATGAAATTTCTCTCTTCTTTCTTTTTCTTCTTTCTTTTTTCTCCTCTTCTCGCCTGAACCCAGGGATATGAAAAGAGAGAGTTTGAAAAGAGAGAGTTTGAGAGAGGGTGAGACTGAGAGATGGAGATCAAGAGAGAAAAGAGTCTGAGAGAGGGTGAGACGGAGAAGGAGAGATCGAGAGTGAGGGAGTTCGAGAGAGAGAGCTGGGAGCTAGGAGAAATGCCGCCGGTAGGAGCAAAGAGGAGATCCGGCAAACCTGTGATCCAGATCGGCGAACCCGTCCGTGACCCAGATCGGCGAACCCGTCCTTGACCCAGATCGGCCCGTCCGTGACCCAGATCGGCTCGTCCATGACCCAGATCGGTGAACTCGTGACCCAGATCCGGCGAACCCGTGACCCAGATCCGGCGAACCCGCTGTAGCAGCCGACTCCCTCCCCTTGATTTCCTCCGGATTCTCCTTAGTCTTATTTTTCCTCTTTGTTTCTCTGAATTTGTTTGTTGGTGTTTTTTACTCTGGCCATGGCAGAGTTTTGTTTCTGTGGTGTTTTGTTAACTACGTGTGGTTGTAGTCATTTAGTCCAACTCATTGGTGTTCCTGACTAGAGGGATTTTTCATCGGATGTATATAGTGTACATAAAAGGGGTCTTGATTTTTTTTTTTTTTTTTGTTTAATTTTTTTATTTCGAGTCGTTTGTCTCTAAAACGGCTCCAATTTTTTTTGTAAATTTTTTTTTATTTAGAGCCGTTTTAGGGTTCCTAAAACGGCTCTAAAAAAATTAATGTTTTTTTTTTAAAAAAAATTTAGAGCCGTTTTAGGGTCCCTAAAACGGTTCTAAAAAAATTAATATATTTTTTTTAAAAAAACATTTAGAGCCGTTTTAGGGTTTTTAAAACGGCTCCAATTATTTAGAGTCGTTTTTGTCAAAAACGGCTCAAATCGATTTGAACCGTTTTTACAAAAGCGGCTCAAACTGGTTTGAGCCGTTTTTGAAAAAACGACTCTAAATAATTGAAGCCGTTTTAAAAAGCGGCTTAAACTGATTTGAGTCGTTTTTATTAAAACGACTCAAATTAGAGTCGTTTTAGTAAAAAAAGGGCTCAAAACGAGACTTTAATACTTCATATGTTGAGCCATTTTGAAAACGGCTCAAAAAAAACGGCTCAAAACATTTAGAGCCGTTTTTAGGCCTTAAAACGACTTTAAAAAAAGGGCTCAAAACACCTTTTTTTTTTGTAGTGAGATGATCATGTCATTTTAATAGCACATCTAGCTACTATTATATCTTTACAATTGGCTAGCCCTCTTTTCTAGACATGATACTTCCTGTCTCTTGACTATGGAGGTCCAAATTTTTAATAATGCTCTCTATTTATTATAAAATAGTGCTACATCCAATTTGTTAATATGTATTATTATATGATTGAAATCACATTAACTATTAAAACTCTTTTAACACACTCAGAATCACAAATTGTAAAAGAATTCTAATTGAAGTTTTAAAAGAGTTATAATAGTAGCATTTTTCTTTCAATTTTCTTTTTCTTTTTTACATTTTTTGTTACCAAAAAATTGTCCCCATTCTTACAATAAATTAGGCACACAAGAAAATGCATTGGTTTACATAAGCAAATTAAGCTTTTGACCAAATGGAGTGGTCCAAGGTCTTTCATCCTTAGAATTCTGGCTTGGCTGGTCTTTCACCACATGCAATTCGATCAACTGGATCCACCAATGCCTCTCAACTATTCCCTACTCCATTTGATTAGATAGATGGCTCTCCCTTTGGTAAATTTCTCCCCACCAAAAGATTGAGCAAGGCTTTCCAGTACTTTACCCCTTTTGTTTTTATCCAAGGATTTAAAATAATTTGAGAAATGCAAAAGTTTTTAAATTTGATTCTTAAATGATGTTCGACACTTTTTTAAAATAATTAATCATTATGATCCATTATTTAGAAATCAAATTTTAGAGAAAAAAATTTAGAAAGCACATTATTTCTCAAGTAATTTTTCACCTCATCCTTAAAAGAAGAATTCTCTGGTAACATATATGCATCCATGACTACAAGTCCCATCATTTTTTAAGAGATTTACCCATAAATATGTATCCAGGACTAAAAATGATTTACCCAATAATATCCACGAAACAGGCCCAATAAAAGTTAAATCACAATAAGACCATCGTTTACACAAATCCAAAATATATTTACTTATCTAACGTAACCAATTACTTTTTACATTTATTAAACAATTTTATTGATTTATTTCAAGGCCATAACGATTAACGAGCCAACGGGATACAATTTCAACCAGAAATTTCAATTGCTTTAACATCAGGCTTCTTGACCTCCTCCTTAGGAACAGTGACTGTAAGAACCCCATTCTCCATGGACGCCTTCACCTCCTCCATCTTCACATTTTCCGGCAGCCTGAACCTCCTCATGAACTTGCCGCTGCTACGCTCCACGCTATGCCACGTGTCGTTCTTGTCTTCCTTCTCCACATTCCTCTCTCCGCTGATCTGGAGCACTCTGTCATCTTCTATCTCAACCTTCACTTCCTCCTTCTTCAGCCCCGGAAGATCGGCCTTGAACACGTGGGCTTCTGGGGTCTCCTTCCAGTCGATTCTGGTGTTCACAAACGCAGAATTTTCTCGAGAAAATTCAGGAAAATAGGGGAATGGGAAATCCTTGAAGGGGTCCAAGACACTGCTTTGTCGGCCACCGAAAAATCTTGGTATGATCGACATTGTCCCTACGATTTTGACGTTCGATTGAAAGACTGAAACGAAATTTGGGATTGCGTGGTCACTGAGAGAGCTGCTTGTAATTGTTGTTGGAACTTGGAACTCGATGGTTTGTGGGATGTGGGATAGGTTGGGTATTAAAAGTAATCAGAGGACCATTCTAGTATTTTCGAGAAAAATAAAAAAGCACTTGCTAGAACATTCGTGAACAATTTTGGGTTTTCACGAGGAGTCTAGACCGGAGTTTGTTTTCATGTTGGGCTTGGAACTCTGGATTTGATATTCGTTATGGGCCTGTGACCTCCTACTAAATTTACGGCAAAATTAATCTTTTTTTTTATTATTATTATTATTTTTATTTTGTTCTGACCATAGTGTTAGTTTAAGCATATAGATTTTGGACATAAATTTCCTAAAAATTGGTTGGTAAATTTCATAAAAATTAACTTCTTAGATGTGTCATTTGCAAATGTATTTTTAATTTTACGTGCTTCTCACATCTTTTTTTTTTTTAACTACTTAAATGATACATGTCGCTTTTTTGTAAAAAATTTCTGTTCATTTACTCGAGACTCATATTTATAGGAGAATTGGCCGGGTTAAATCAGAATAGTAATCAAATCTGATTATAAGAGACTACTATCAATTACAATAAATCTACGAAATCAAATTTCTTAATATATTCTAACCATTTCTGTGTTCAATGCGCCAAGTGCTTTGTTGGGTCTAACGGTACTGCCACTTGAGACCCAAAAGGCGTGTACTGTTTGGTTTTTTTTTTTTTTTTTTTTTTTTTTTTACTTAAAAAGAAAAAAAAAAAAAGAAAAAAAAAAAAGAAAAAAAAAGCTACAATGTGACTTGGAAGTGGAAATAGTTTTGGATGTTTTTGTGTTTATTAATATTTTTGTTTTGAAAAGTAAAATGACAAAACAGTAATTTAATCAAACAGAACCATACATTTCTTTGGCAGAACTGACGAATAATAAAGTAAAAAAAAAAAAATTAAAATAAAATGGACTAAAAAATTCATCTTAGGAAAAAGATAGCTAGTCCCTTGCAACTTGCCAATGGACTAGCTATATATTGGTGTCTTTGTTGTAAGAATAGGATGGAAAATTAGTTTTTAGTACCATAGTGCGATGAAGAAAGGAGATGGGAAAAAGGTTCAAGAAATTGGGTTGGTTCAAATAGAGATGATTGTGTCATTTTATTGCTTTGATCAAAACTAACTATTTTTTCTTCACATTGACGGATTCGTTAAGTCAATATTTTGCTTGTAGATTGTAAAAGAGTTGTTTGGGTATTAATTGTTAGAAATATAATGTTATAAAAAAAAAAAATCAAAACAAAAACACTGAAATTGTTAGGAAAATATTATGTGAGAAAGAATAAAAATCTAAAATAAAAAGATAGCTTTGAGGCACAATGAATTGCTATCTTTAAGACGATATTTGCCCCTACTCGGAATGAGTTTGTCAATAGAGCAGTTAGTCTAATGGATAGGTGCATAAGTATCAAAATAATCTACGCTCTCCTTTTGTTTAAAGCCTTTTGCAACTAATTAACCTTGCCTTCAAGGTTTGAATTGATCCATCAGAATTAAATTTCCTTCTAAATACCAATTTACAACCAATAGGTTTAGAACCTAGAGGTAGATCCACTAATACCCAAGTATTATTTGATAATATTGAGTCCATTTCATCATTTACAGCTTCTTTCTAGAAGGCTGCATCTCTAGAAGACAGCTTCACTAAAACTTTTTGGATCATCTTCTGTGTTAAGTACAATAGGTATTTTATTAAGGACTATATCCATGTTTCCTTTTACAAGGAAAACTACATCTTAGAATGAAATAAAATCAGGACCAAAATTCTTTTCTTTTCTAACTCTTTGACTCTTCCTTTGTTCTATTGATAAATTTGTAGCTAATCTTTTATCATTGTTAAAAGAAGCACTAGGATAAGAATCAGATGTTTGTGTTTAATTAGGTTCTGAAACATATTTAGAATCATAGTTGAACTTATTTTCAATAAATTCAACATCCCTAGATTCCACTATGACATTAGAGCTTAAGTCTAATAGTCTATATGCCTTAGAATTTTCAGCATAACCTACAAACATACTTTTGATTGCTGTCGGTCCTAATTTAGTTCTTTTTGGATCAGGAACTCTGTAAAAAGCTAAACACCCCCACACTCTGAGATAATCCAGGTTTGGTTTTTCGTCGTTCCATAACTCATATGGTGACACTTGCATTTTAATAGAAGACACTCTATTATGCACATGGCATGCTGTAAGTAGTGCCTCTCCCCATAAATTAAAATGCAACTTTGTACTTAAGATCATGCAATTAACCATGTCTACAAATGTCCTATTTTTTCTTTCAGCCAAACCGTTCTGTTGTGGTGTGTAAGGTGCAGACTTTTGGTGCACAATTTCATACTCTTCACATAAAGTAGAAAATTCATGTGGAAAGTATTCTCCACCTCTATCAGTTCTAAGAATTTTTATTTTCTTCTCTTTTTTATTTTCTACTTCATATTTGTAACGTTTGAACATGCTAAAGGCTTCATCTTTATTTTTCATTAAATACACATAAGTGTATCTAGAAGAATCATCTAAGAATGTAATAAAATACCTTTTGCCCCCTCTAGTTAATATACCATTTAATTCACATATGTCAGAATGTATGAGTTCTAAAATTTGTGAATTTCTATGAATTGTGGGAAATGGTTTTTTAGCCATTTTAGCTTGAATACATATTTCACATTGTTCATTATTATCATGCTTATAAGAAATTAAGTCATGCTTAGACATATATTTCAAATATTTGAAATTCAAATGTGTTAAACGTCCATGCCATAAAGAAGATGACTCAACAATATAAGAAAAATGTGAAATAGCTTTATTAATAACACTAAGTTTGAACAATCCATTACAAGAATAATCATTTCCTATAAATATCCCATTCTTAGACAATATTAAATTATCAGACTCGATAACTACTTTTATGCCTCTTTTACACAACAAACTGGCAGATATAAGATTCATCTTAATTTCTGGGACATGTAAGACATTAGTTAAAATTAATTTCTTCCTAGAAGTAAATTGTATCTCTACAGTCCCTTTTCCATAAACCTTAGAAGAATTGTGGTTGCGCATCAGAACTTCTTCGCTATCAGTTGATGTGACATAGTTCTTGAACAATGCTTTCTCGTTGCACACATTCACAGTAGCACTAGAATCAAACCACCAATCAATTCTATTTGTGGCCGCAGCCATATGCACTTCTATAATCATGCCAATTTGCATATCAGTCACCATAGCGATAATTTCTTCAACTGTATTTGCCATGTTTGAACTGCTGCCATTTTCTTCTTCTTGTTCTTTAAGAATCTGCATTCACGAATATAATGGCCTTTTTTTTCACAGTTAAAACATGATCTGTCATTCTTGTCTTTATTGGGATCCCTATAATTCTTCTTCTTAAAGTTAGTTCATTTCTTATTCACTTTAAGATTGTTCTACTACTTCCGTTGTGGACATTATTAACATTCACATTAGACTCAAATTGAATACCATCACGAATTCGACTTTCTATTTTAATTCGTATATGTTTTCCAATTTGCTCTAATGTAAGATCTTCTGTCATATGCAGAAGCTTCTTCCTGTAATTATTCCAATTTGGTGGGAGTTTTGCAATAATTGCTCCCACTTGAAATGACTCAGGAATATTAATAGAAAGATCACGGAGTTTATTGACCAAAACCTGCAATTCATGCATTTGGTCTAGAACGGACAAATTATCTACCATTTTAAATTCAAAGTACTTCAAAATAAAAAATTTATCCGTACCTATTTTTTCTGTTTTGTACTTTGCTTCCAGTGCATTCCAAATTTCCCGTGATGACTTAATTGCAGTGAACAAATCATACAACCGATCAGAAAGAGTGTTTAGAATATGTTATCTGCATACAAGTTCATCCTCTTCACGTTTCTTTCTCTCTACCTTGATAGTATCGGTATCTTCAGGAGTTGGTTCAGAAAGTGGGTTCAAGTTTAGATCGAGAACATAGAAAATCTTCAATGCAGTGAGGAGAAACTTCATCTTATCTTGCCAACGAGTAAAATTGGTTCCATCGAATCTGTCCAATTTCACAAAGTCTTGATTCATAACTTTGAAACTTGTTACGTCTTATTCTCCTTCCATTGTTAAATATTGTCTTAAAATTGTTAGAAATATAATGTTATAAAAAGAAGAATCAAAACAAAAACACTGATATTGTTAGGAAAATATTATGTGGAAAAGAACAAAAATCTGAAATAAAAAGATAGCTTTGAGGCACAATGAATCGCTATCTTTAAGACGATATTTGCCCCCACTTGGATTGAGTTTGTTAATAGATTGCTAGCAAATCGCCTCCAGGATACAACAAAGTTATAAATTCTACAGATAGCAATTATGGAGAATTCCTACAATTTTACTTGTGAATCTCTAAAATTGAGAATGAAAATCTGAATAATAAAATCAGTGGAGGAATGTTATATTTATAAATATTGAAGGGGCACATGTGAAAAGTCATAATTTTTCATTTCATGTAACTGCTGTCAGTTACGATATTAATATTATTAACCGTTTCACAACACCCAATAGAGCAGTTTTTTTTTTGAACAAGATAGCGTGCGCTATCATTAATACTGCAAACAGCCCATAGGCTTACAACTTGAAAGTAAGGGACATGACCCCCCAACTTTCTAAGGCAGAAGGATCTGGCTTAGTAAAACAGCTGCTAAGCAGAAATACAAACTTTACAAGACGAACACTTAACCTCTCTGACAATAACGTTCATTCTCTAAACCCAATAGAACAGTTATTCTAATGGATAGGGTGCCTCTTTATGTCATCCAACGCCCTGCTCTTTGGATTTGTAAGAAACTATTAAACCACTAAGCCACCGAACTACAATTATAATATAACAATGGAAAAAGTATACATAACCCCCTCAAACTACCACTCAATTGTCAATGTACCCCATAAACTACCAATTATGTCAATGTTCCCCCCTACACTACCAAAAAATGTCAATGTCCCCCATAAGACCAACAAAAAGACAAAAATGACTCTAATTTTTTTTGAATAAGACAAAAATGTCCTCATAAATTTAAAAAAATTAAAACTAAAACTAAAAAACTTAAAAAAAAATTAAAAAAAAATTTAAAAAAATTAAATAAAAAACGAAAAAAAATTAAAAAAAAGAACAAATTTTTAACTTTTTTTTTTTTTTAAAAAAAAAAAAAGCAAACAAAAAATAACTGATTTTTTTTTTAAAAATAAAAAATAAAAAATAAAAACCAGTTTTTATTAAATTAAAAAACAAAAAAGAACAATTTTTTTTAAAGAAAAAAAACGAAAAAACAAAAAATAACTGAAATTTATTTGTTTTTTTAAAAAATAAAACAAATGAAAAAAAAAAACCAGTTTTTATTAAATTAAAAAACGAAAAAGAACATTTTTTTAAAGGAAAAAAATAATAATAACTGAAATTTATTTTTTATTTATTTTTTAAAAAAACAAATGAAAAAAAAAACCAGTTTTTATTAAATTAAAAAAACGAAAAAGAACAATTTTTTTAAAAAAATAAAAACTGAAAATTATTATTTTAAAAAATAAAAAATAAAAACAGTTTTAATTTTTAATTTTTTTTTTTGGAATAATTTTTTGTTATTTTATATTTTTTTAATAATTTTTTTTAGTTTTTATTTTATTTTAATAATTTTATGAAGGACATTTTTGTCATTAGGGGGACATTGACATTTTCTGATAGTGTAAGGGGGGAGATTGACACAATTGGTAGTTTAAAGGGTACATTGACAATGATGTAGTAGTTTGAGGGACTTATGTATCGAATGCCAGAAGAATTTGCATTTTATAAATGATTAAAAAAAATTAAAGAGTGGCTCGGCCACTCTTTTGACCAAATGATGTTCCCAAGCCGACCGAAGTGGATAGTTTTGACAACTCCAACTACTCTCATTTGGTTAGATGGCCGGAAATACAAACTCTATTGGTAAGATGTTCACAAAAATCATCTACAACACTTTTGTACTATATTATAATGGGACAATTAATTAAAGCACGTGTACTAAAAAAAAATATTTAACCCTTGAAATTATGAAACATATATATTTTTTTCAACCAAAATTATAATATTTTGTTAACGTTGAATCATGTCAAAAATTAATGTTTTATATTTAATTATTTGTAGCCTGAAATTCGTCATACTAGTTTATCATTTTTCCTTTAATTTAGTACTCGTTTTGACCATTTATTAAGAAGGGACACGTGAAATAGGACTAGGAGCCAAAAATGGACCCATCAGAGAAAAATGGGTCCAGTCTTCGTGTAAAGCCAAGAAAATTCTCGATTTTGCGAGAAAATTCGTCAAACCGTTTTCTTGAAAACACTAGAATGGTCCTCCGATCACTTTAAATACCAAACCTATCACCCTTCCCCACAAACCATCGAGCACAATATATTAACGATTCCAAGCAGCTTTCTCTCATCAAGCAAGCAATACCAATTTCGTTTTCAGTCTTTCATTGAACATCAAAATCGTAGCGAGAATGTCGATCATGCCAAGCTTCTTCGGTGGCCGACGATCCAGCGTCTTCGACCCCTTCGAGGATTTCCCCTTGCCCTCTTTTTCTGAATTTTCTCGGGAAAATTCTGCGTTTGTGAACACCAGAATCGATTGGAAGGAGACCCCAGAAGCACAAGTGCTCACGGTCGATCTTCCGGGGCTGAAGAAGGAGGAAGTGAAGGTTGAGATCGAAGATGACGGAATGCTCCAAATCAGCGGAGAAAGGAAGGTGGAGAAGGAAGACAAGAGCGATGCGTGGCATAGAGTGGAGCGTAGCAGCGGCAAGTTCATGAGGAGGTTCAGGCTGCCGGAAAATGTGAAGATAGAGGAGGTGACGGCGTCCATGGAGAATGGGGTTCTTACAGTCACTGTTCCTAAGGAGGAGGTGAAGAAGCCCGCTGTTAAAGCGATTGAAATTTCTGGTTGAAATTGTATCCGTTGGCTCGTTAATCGTTATGGCCTTGAAATAAATCAATAAAATTGTTTAATAAATGTAAAAAGTATTTGGGTAAATCATTTTCAGTCCTGGATGTTTACGGAATCCCTGCTATTCAGGGACCGGGGGGGGGGGGGGGGTGGCCATGGCCCCTCCCCACAATTTCCCAAAAAAAAAAAAAATTTATTAGGTAGAAATTTATTTATTTTTTCTAAAAATTTTAAAAAATATAGAGTAAAAATAAAAATTTAGCTTATTTGGTCTCTACCTAATTTTTTTTTTTTGGCTATTGATCCCTGCTCATAAGAACTTCTGGCTCCAACCCTACTGCTATTTGTCAAAAACACCATATGCGAACGCGTTGAGTTTACAGTTGAAACAATAAATGTCGTCCGAGAAATAAATACAATTCTTAAAACATTGTCCATAATCACCGCAAGGAGACAAATAGCAAGGATTCCGCAAACATCTTTGAAAATCATTTTCTGTCCAATTTTTTTTTCACTTTCATTATTGCTACGTCATCTTTTTGCTATATCATCTTAAAATATTATTTTTTATTATATTATAAATTAAAATATAAAAATATAAATTTTAAAAATAAAATCTAAAAAAGAAAAATATTGAAAAAAAAAAGTCACCCAACACCATCCCACTAGTGCTCTCTTTGTGGTTGAAATCTAGTGTCTCTGCATTTTTTAAAAAAAGCGCAATTCAAGGTCGGATAGAGGTATATTCTTCTTTCAAGCCTATGCAAAGAAAGCTTATAAATGTGTTTGAAGAAATAACAAAAGTCTGGGGAAGGTGTGGTGCGTGCTTAGTCTAGACGACTCTGTACGTGGATTTTAAATTTATATGAGTTTATCACTCGCAATAATACGAATCAATTGTATTATAGTAAGGGTTATCGAACCACAGAGATTGGGGGGTTGTTTTGCGTAACGGGATATTCAAAGAGCATATTTAACTTAACTTTAAAAAAAAAAAAGTAAATGTTGTAGAATTGAAGCTACAACGAATTAAGTGATAAAAACAAGAAAATGAAAACAAACTTAAAATAAACTTAGGGTAATGATATTATTGGAATGCTTAAAGTCTATATGGATCTTCCTAACATACATGATATGAGAGTGTAATGAGCGTCGACCATTACGGCAACCTTGACATGAAAATATTTTCGTTAAGATGTAATGATAAAACACCTAGTTTCACATCAATCACTTATCACGTAAAGATTTAAACTATAATGAAAAAACAATTATACTACCAAAGGTGTGAGGGATTGATGCTCATTAAGTAACTACTTTATAAAACATCCTAATAAGCATACACAATACATGAAAAACCTTAGTTAGGCCACAATGATAAGATATCTTAATTTCACACCGATCTATTACATGTAAAGATTAAACTACAATGGAAAGACGTTTTACACTACCAAAGGTATGAAATGACCGGTGCTCCTAACATACCATATAAGACAACTCTAATAGATAAACAGATATCATGTCAAATAGAACCATTGAAAAAAATATCGTTCTCTTTCAAGAACGTTGATTTTACTCATAAATCCAAGAAATTTCATAGACAAGTATAACCCTTTCTCATGAATAAATAGATTGAAATGTTGACAACATAACTTTTTAGTATGAGTTTTGCAATCCTCTAGTCCTACACAATCTTTAATCACATCTAGAGAATTTTAAGGACATCAAGAACACTCTATATCTTTGGAAGAGATTTTGATCAAATCCTAAGAAAGAGTTTAGCTATGCATAATTGAATCTAATCTAAGCATGAAAATTAATGAAAATAGTAAAGAATAAACTAGAAAATTGAATGGCAACAACTATTATTAAAATTATCAAATTCGAATTACAAAAAGAAAAAAAAATACAAAACTAAACTAAAACTTGAGAAATAAATTAAAGCTAGTGACGCCTTAATGACAAATAAATCCCAAAACAAAAGCATCCGTCTCTCTCATGTCTGCCTCTCATTATATAGAAGAGGAAGATAACAAATATCAAGGATTTGAAAGAGTTTTAGCCGCACACCCAAATCACTTCTCAGCCATACAAATAACAGCTAGCTCTTGATCTCATCACCTGTCTTCAAATATCTTCCAGCTGCACAAAAAGAATAAGTCCGGCTCCAATTTTAAGCCATTCAAAGTTTTGCAATGATTACACTTTTTCTTGGCCACAAATCCTTGACAAATATCAACAAGGAACTTACACGAAGATGTCGTCGCTTATTCGTTAGTTTGCTTTTTAGCTCAAAATATCAAGAAGAAGATATTCATTATTTCTTGATATATTTTAGGCTTAATTTTTATGATTTGCTTGTGTTTTTCATTAGAACCTAAAAATGAGAGACAACACTAAAACATAATAAAATATTATATTTAAAATATAAATTAAGGTTAATAAATATAAATTAAGGAATTAATTGAATAATTCAACACTTATCAAGGTGTTTGAAGAAATGACGCAAAGAAAAAATAGAGGAGAAAAGCAAAAAGCACATTACAGAATTCATTGACACCTACATCTAAATACAAAGACTGAACTTTTTTTATTTATCATACCCCACTGAGTGGACGATATGGTGCTTTTCTACTGGCGGCTCCCCCCCTCCCCCTCCCCCTCCCCCTCCCCTCATTGGGCCTATGTTTGTGTTTTCCTGCTCGTTTTTGTTTTTTAGATGTAGTTTTCCGGCCATCTTTTTTTGGAGGGGTGTTTTTTTGTTGTTGTGCGCTTCTCTTCACATGCTCTGTTGATGTCAAATCTGTTGTCGAATGCTTTGTTCTTTAGTTAGATCTGCAGGCTGCCTTTTAGATGCTCAGATATTATTTGAGTTTTTCGCTTTATAGCGAAGATCAACCATTTTTTTTTTTTAGTAGTGGTGCTTATTTGTTTAAAGTGGCTTCCAAGGTATGTTTTTGTAATCTTTGGGTGTTTTTAGGTAGTTTGCTCCCAAATCAAAAATTAGTTCTGATTTTATGTTTAGGGAGTCTTTGTATTTCTTAATGCTATAATTGGACCTTTGGGGTTTTTTAATGAAATCATGTACTCTTTGTTCAAAAAAAAAAAAAAAAAGAGAGATAAACAAAGAGGTGTTCCAAACTTTAACTTCATTAAATGGTATTGAATTATTGGTCGTTTTTAAAAAATGATACTGAACTATTAAACGTCTCAAATTGGGGTAGCTAAGTTTCTAAACATTTCACTTAAGAGTAGTCCGTTAGGATTTGTTGTTAAATTTTACAAAAATTTCTAAAATACCATTTTTTTTAGGAAAAGAAAAAAGAAAAAAAAAATGCTAGGATTTAGATATTGGTCAGAATTTAACGGAATTTACAAAAATATCCATACCTGAATTTTTGAAAATTTTTATAAATAAACAAATGAGTATTTTGAGAATTTTGGCAGGATTTAGTAGCAAATCCTATCGAAGTATTTTTAAGTGAAATATTTGAAAATTTGAATACTACAGCTTAAGACGTTTGATAATTTAGTACCCTTTATTTCTTAAAACTGCCGACAGTTCTATCCATGTTCCAATAGATGAGGAACAGAAGAAACTCATTACACATTTACCAAAAAAAAAAAAAAAAAAAAATCCCAAATGACCGAACTCTCTCTCTCATTCATTGCATATATGGACTGATGAGAAGGTATCAAATGCTAGAAAGCAACCAAAAAAGGCCTCATTCATTAAGTCACAACCACTGCCGTTCTGTTAGCCTCTGTCAGCCTGTGTTGGTGCGCGCCATCAATCCATCTCTGAAATTAGCAGAAGTTGCAAGTGTTGTATTGCTAAATGCATGCCCCCACCAAACAAAAGCAGCCCATCAAACAGAAAGATGGTCATTAGGTCCTGATCATTGCTAATTAATTTTGTGATTAGGCCCTGGTTGCTCTCTTGTGGCATACGATGCATCCGAAGAAATAGGCCCAATTGGACTAAACAGGAAAGCCTCATGGTTGCACCTCAAAAAGTTCTCATGGAGCACTCTTGCCAACCTCCTCTTCTTGGAAACTCCGGCAGGCGTCGGCTTCTCTTACAGCAACCGGTGGTCCGATCTCCTCTATTTTATTTTATTTTTTTTGTGTTATTTAATTTCTTCTAAACCTTCCTTGCACTTTTGTCATTTGTTCAAACACATTTCTAAACTTTCTTTGCATAGGCTTAGGAGAAGAATAGACTTAAATCCGACCTTGAATCGCGCTTCTTTTTGAAAATACAGGGACACTAAATTTCAACCCCAAGAGAGCACCGGACCCCACCGGTGGGGATGGTGTTGTGTGACTTTTTTTTCCTATCGTTTTCAATATTTTTCTTTTCTAGATTTTATTTTTAAAATTTATTTTTTATATCTTAATTTATAATATAATAAAAATATAATAATTTAAGATATGTGGTGCAAAGGCTGACGTGACACTAATGAAAGTCAAAAAATTAGACGGAAAACTCACGAAGGGATCTTTTTC
Source organism: Alnus glutinosa (assembly GCF_958979055.1). NCBI lineage: Eukaryota > Viridiplantae > Streptophyta > Magnoliopsida > Fagales > Betulaceae > Alnus > Alnus glutinosa. Next base: position 25,213,788 of record NC_084894.1, read on the forward strand.
AAATCCGTAAAAAATTTATGAAGTAAAAGTTGATTTTTAAAAAGTGAATGAATGATTTTAAATCACACATTCAGGAATTTATGAGACAATTACCCAAAATAGAATAAATTGTTAAGTGGAGAGGGAAAGGAAGAGCAAGATTTCATGGATGTGATGCTACCCATCCTAAAAGATATGACACATGCAACTACCATTAACAAGGTGGGTTGCCCAACAACCCTGGCCGCCATAGGTTGAAGTATTTTTTTTTTTTTTTTTTTGTTAAATATTATTAATGAGGTGTATGGCATATATAACGGTTTGGTTTGATGTGTCGCTGTGATAAAGTATTGGACGAAAAGTGTTACTCTATTTATTAAATGTCAACAAATATAATTCGCTCTGACGTAGAGCTTATTTATTGGTATTTGTAGCATTTCTTTTTATTAATTGTTTTGATAATCTCCAATGAATAAGTTTCACATCATTTTAGTACCCATCTCTTGGTAAAAAATTTAGTACCCCTAACATTTCTCTAAAACTAAAGGGTTCATTTTATGCCACCTTCTTTTAGCTTAACACTGCCACTGTCGGCTTCGATTCACTACTAGCATCATTGAGCATTTGGCTCAGGAATGATCGGTCAAATTTTATGACTTTTGACCCAAATTTGGTGTGGAAATTGGGTACCCCTTTCCGATTCCAAGAAAGTCGATCAAACTTGTTAATTACAACCAGGGGGCGGAGCTAGTCCAATGTTTTCTCCGCAACAAAAATAAAATAAAATTTGAGTAATGTTACATATCATCTTTTTATCCTCTTTTTGTTCTCCCAAAATTGATATGGCTCTTAAAATCACCATTGGATCAAAATCCAATAACGATCTATTATAAATTCAATGGTGATTTTAAGAGCCACATCAATTTTTGAGGGCCAAAAAGAAGACAAAGAGATGATATGCAGCATTACTCTTCAAATATTAGCTCCACTCCTGATTACAACAAAATAAATTTTAGCATCAAAAGGATAACTATCAAGAGTATTGATTTTTTTACATCACATAGGTGTACATTAAGTCTACGCCAAGACACATAAGTGTGAATAGGTCCCCCAAATTTTATATGGATCTCAAACATGTAAATTGTACGTGCATGAATCTTATTCCAAATATATGTTGATGTAGACTTGAGTTGATGTAAACCAAAGCCATGGAAAAATAATACATCCCAACTATCGGATTCGAGGAGTACAGTTGACAATTCCTCCAGCCGCCGGGAAAAGAGATCAAACAATGGCCACCTGTTTCCTTACGACTTTTCCAGTCAAAAGTTGGGAGTCGTGGCATCAATGCGATTACTCCACTACATTCTCCAACTCTAAACCTTCGTCATTGCATACGCAATTCCGATGAGACTACGAACCTAGAAAACTGTTTTATATATTCACAATCAGCCGTTGAAAGAAATTCTCTTTCCCCGGCTCCATTTCTTTTGTTAAAGGCAGGGAACGTTCTAGTCTGTGTCTGGGTGAGACAGAGATGGAAAAGGAAGGAAAGAGACGGCTCAGGGTGGTGCTTGTAGCGGCGCCGTTCCAAGGCCACATAACCCCAATGCTTCAGTTGGGCAGCATCCTCCACTCCAATGGCTTCTCCATCACAGTCGCTCACGCCCAGTACAATTCCCCCGACCCTTCAAGCCACCCTGAATTCAGCTTTCTTCCCTTGCCGGATACCTCAACGCCCGTCTTCTTAACTGGCGAGATAATAGCTTCTGCTGTGCAGCTCAATGCCAATTGCAAAGCTCGTTTCCGAGAATGCTTGGCTGAAGCGATGAGGCAACAGGGCTCGGACGATGAAATCGCCTGCATCATCCACGATGAGTTTATGTACTTTTCCGAAGCAGCGGCAAAGGATCTTATGATTCCAAGCATCATTTTACGCACCAATAGTGCTGCCCATTTTCTTGCCCGTACTGCCCTTATCCAACTCAAGACAGAAGGCCACATTCCCTTCCCAGGTATATATTTTTATGTTCGAAATTCAACATGAAAAAGAAAAGACTAATGCTACCAAACACATTTTTATTTAAAGTTTATCCCACAATAGACGACAAATTTTCTTTAAACAACAATTTTAAACTTAAAATCTTTAATTTGATATTAAGTTAAATCACAATTTATAAATTTAAACGAATAAAAAAATTATGAACTTAATAATTTAATTAATATTCTAAGTGAGGCGGAGAGAGAAACAATACAAAATAAGATCCTTCTCCAAAATATTACACAAAAATTATCTTCAATATTAAATGGTACTCATATCCCATTAAACTAATTATTATTTTTATGGATTACAGAGTCTCGGTCGCAAGATCTAGTTCCGGAGCTTTATCCACTCAGGTTCAAGGATCTACCTAATTTGCAACTAGTGAGTAAAGTTTCAAACATTAGATCATCTTCAGCCATCATTTATAATACAATTGACTGCCTTGAAAACTCATCATTGGCAAAGATTGAACAACAATGGCAAGTTCCAACCTTCCCTATAGGCCCAATGCATAGGATTTCCTCGGCCTCCTCTAGCAGCTTATTGGAAGAGGACATTAGCTGCATGGCATGGCTTGATAAACAGAGTTATGACTCAGTCATTTATGTAAGTTTGGGAAGCCTAGCATTCATGGACGTCAAAGAGCTTGTTGAGATGGGTTGGGGGCTAGCAAACAGCCAACAACCTTTCTTGTGGGTAGTTCGGCCAGGCTCGATTCGTGGTGCTGAATGGATTGAGATACTGCCAAAAAACTTAAAAGAAAACATCAGCGGAAGAGGTTACATTGTGAAATGGGCACCTCAAAAGGAAGTTCTGGCGCATAGTGCAGTGGGAGGGTTTTTGAGCCATTGCGGATGGAATTCAACGCTAGAAAGTATTTGCGAAGGAATTCCAATGATATGCAAACCATGTTTCGGTGACCAAGGAGTGAATACAAGATATGTAAGCCATGTATGGAAAGTAGGCCTAGAATTGGAGGGTAGAAATTTGGAGAGAGGTGAGATAGAGAGAGCAGTAAGAAGACTTATGGTGGGTGAAGAAGGGAAAGAACTGCGGAAGAGGAGCAAAAATTTGAAAAAGAAAGTTGAACTTTGCACTAAAGAAGGTGGTTCTTCCAGCAATTCCTTGAACAAGCTAATAAAGATTATTATGTCATTTTGATTTCACAGCTGCTGTGATCAAAACTTTCTTAATTTTTTCTTTGTTCTTATTGAAGGGATCATATTTCAAGGCCATATATGGAAGTTTATCATTTCTTACTCTCTTACCAGAGTACTTATTTATATTGTTTGAAATTAAAGCACCCTTATAATTCTCTTGTGGTCTCCTAAAAGATCATCTTTGTAACGTTTGGCGCCATAAATCCAAATTATATAACGTAACCAAATACTTTTCACATTTATTAATCATATTTATTTATTTCAAGACCAAAACGAGCCAACGGATACAATTTCAACCAGAAATTTCAATCGCTCTAACATCAGGCTTCTTGACTTCCTCCTTAGGAACAGTGACTGTAAGAACCCCATTCTCCATGGACGCCTTCACCTCCTCCATCTTCACGTTTTCCGGCAGTCTGAACCTCCTCATGAACTTGCCGCTGCTACGCTCCACTCTATGCCCCGTATCTCTCTTGTCTTCCTTCTCCACATTCCTTTATCCGCTGATTTGGAGCACTCTGTCAACTTCTATCTCAACCTTCACTTCCTCCTTCTTCAGCCCTGGTATTAGAAAATAAATCGGCCTTGAACACGTGGGCATCTGGGGTCTCCTTCCAGTCGATTCTGGTGTTCACATACGCAGAATTTTCTCGAGAAAATACAGGAAAATAAGGGAAGGGGAAATCCTTGAAGGGGTCGAAGACGCTGGTTCGTCGGCCACCGAAGATTAAGCTTGGCATGATCGACATTCTCGCTACGATTTTGATGTTCGATGAAAGACTGAAAACGAAATTGGTATGGCTTGCTTGATGAGAGAGCTGCTTGGAATGGTGCTCGATAGTTTGTAGGAGGTCACAGGCCCAATAAAAGTTTGTGGGGGCCCATGACGGATATCAAATCCAGAGTTCCAAGCCCAACATGAAAACAAACTCCGGTCCAGACTCCTCGTGAAAAGCCACAATAGTTCACGAATGTTCTAGCAACTGCTTTTTTATTTTTCTCGAAAATACTAGAATGGTCCTCCGATTACTTTAAATACCCAACCTATCCCACCTTCCACAAACCATCGAGTTCCAAGTTCCAACAACAATTACAAGCAGCTCTCTCAGTGACCACGCAATCCCAATTTCGTTTCAGTCTTTCAATCGAACGTCAAAATCGTAGGGGCAATGTCGATCATACCTAGATTTTTTGGTGGCCGACAAAGTAGTGTCTTCGACCCCTTCAAGGATTTTCCCTTCCCCACTTTCCCTGAATTTTCTCGGGAAAATTCTGCGTTTGTGAACACCAGAATCGACTGGAAGGAGACCCCAGAAGCCCACGTGTTCAAGGCCGATCTTCCGGGGCTGAAGAAGGAGGAGGTGAAGGTTGAGATAGAAGATGACAGAGTGCTCCAGATCAGCGGAGAGAGGAATGAGGAGAAGGAAGACAAGAACGACACGTGGCATAGAGTGGAGCGTAGCAGCGGCAAGTTCATGAGGAGGTTCAGGCTGCCGGAAAATGTGAAGATGGAGGAGGTGAAAGCGTCCATGGAGAATGGGATTCTTACGGTCACTGTTCCTAAGGTGGAGGTCAAGAAGCCTGATGTGAAATCCATTGAAGTTGCTGGTTGAAGCAATTGTATGATTGTACCAATGAGTCTCTAATAACTCTAATGACTTTACCATCACCAAATACTTGTATCAAATGGATTTGAGCACAGTGTTCAAAAAAATCAATTTTTTCTTCAAATTTAGTATATGTCGAACATTAATTGTCAAAGTTCAAATGGTTCTGTCCCGTTATCTTTATTCTGATTATACCAAGAACCCATGTATTGTTAAAATGACTAGAAAAATGGTAAATCGAAGGAAAAGTTTCGAACCCTTGATTTTTCTGCAATAACGGCAGCCATAGAAGTGGAACTTGACCTATCATCTTCAACTTTATTTTTCGTCTCCGAACACTCAGCTTTGTAATAAATGCCCATACTTTTTGCAATAATAAAACATAACTTTTTCTCTTGGCCTTGAATTGCGGTTGACCTCTTTTACCTGAATTTCTCTTATTGGATCGACCTTAAAATTAAAAGAATTTTTTTTAACGATTTTTAGAATTCGTTTGGGTTTGCGATTTCAAAAAATACGATTTAAAATCACGATTTTAAAATGTGTGATTTAAAAAAATTGATTTTTAAAAACGCAGTTAAGCGTTTGCTAAAATCGCAATTTAGTATTTAAAATCGCAAATTAGCCTTTAAAATTCTGCGTTTTAAAAAAAAAAAAACATCATTTTACCTGCGATTTGAAAAAACAAATTTTCTGCATTCTCAAATCACAATTTTTAAAAACGCAGTTCCCAAACCACTGCAAAAAAATCACATTTTCTTGACGGTTTTCAGAATTATAGTTTTACAGACGGTTTTATCAAAACTGTCAGTAAATTTAGAGACGGTTTTATCAAAACTGTTTGTAAATTTAGAGACAGTTTTATAAAACCGTCTGTATATTTTAATTTTCAGACGGTTTTTTCAAAACCGAATGTAAATTTAGAGATGGTTTTATAAAACCGTCTAGAAATTAATATCCAAATTAATTTAGAGGCGGTTTTTTTCTCAAACCGTCAGCAAGTCACATACAGTTTACAGACCGTTTCAAAAGAAACGTCTGTAACATTTTTTTTTTTAAAATTCTTTTTGAAACCCATCGTTCTTTTCTTTTCATGTTGTTTCTTTCTTTCTCTACGTTCTTCTCTGAAAAACCCATCTCTCTCTCAGAGCTCTCTTCATTCTTCTTTCTCTCTCCGGCCAGTGATTGAAGACGGACGTTGACAGCATCTGGACGGTCGGCGGGAACGGGACGCGCAACGGCATTTGGACGGTTGGCTAGAACAGGACACGCGACGGGATCTCGCGACGGTTTTCAGCCGTATCCGGCCAGATCTGTCGAACGTATGTCGGTGTACGTGTGTGGGTTTGACAGATCTGGCCGAAACCCACGCTCGGCCGGATCTGTGGCCGGAATGCAGAGAGAGATCCGGCCGAAATACATGGATTTCCGACCGGTTCTCTCTTCCTCTTTCTTTTTCTCCCCCCTCCGGCTCCTCCTTGTCACCATTCTCTTCCAAACTACCGGATGAATCTAACCGTGCTCATAACAATCTTTGGTTTTTTTTTTTTGGGTTTGGATTGTGTTTGTTTTACATTTTGTATTTCTTTTTGGTTTAGAGTTAATGCTTGATGGGTAGTGCAAGAGGAGATCGCATACGTGCAACTGTGACGACCTTCCGGTGGTCCTTTAGTCGGCGAGATGGTGGAGATATGCAACTTGACAACCATCCGGTGGTCCTTCAGCCGGATGGACAAAATAATTATAATTATAATTATATTAGAAAATAATAATGATTATAATTAAAAAAAAAAAAAAAAAAAACAAATTATGGACAGTTTTGGACAAAACCGTCCAGAATTTTCTAGCTGGAATTGCGGACGGTTTGACCCAAACCGTCCATAACCCGGATTAACGACACATATTCTTGGACGGTTTCAAACCGTCCAGAAAAAACCGTCTGGACCTTTTTCCAGACGGTTTTTTGCAATTTATGGACGGTTTCAAACCGTCCAAAATTGCCAAACTTTTTGTAGTGAACAATTTGTGTTCTGCAATTTAGTATAAAATCGCACTTATTGTCTACGGAATCACAATCTTAAACGCACCCTTAATAAATAAACTCTTTGCCTAATATATATATATATATATCAGATCCAAAAGTAATTTTATTATTGTCATCAAGATGATCACAAAGAGATGTATCTTTTTTCATCTTAAGTGTATATCAGTTAGTGAGAGACTTCTTTGTGTACAAGCTTTTTAGCTTCCTTTAAAGTTCACCGGTTGTTTCTTCATCGACGATTTCTCTTAATACTCTATTTGAAAGAACCAACAAAATTACACTTTGAGTTTTTTTTTCAAGTTCCGCACCTTCATCCTTTGTGGATGTTGATGGTGTCTTGGCATCTAAAATCTTCACTAAGCCTTGTTGTCGCAACAAGGCAGACATCTTGTTGCTACAAATGCTAAAAGTATTCTAACCATCAAACTTTTATAGTCTAAATTTTTTGCACAAACCATCCTAAAAAAAAGAACTCGAGCCCTGGTATCAATTTTGTTGTGACAAAATAATTTAAGGCTCCCAAAGAATTAGAAAAAGAACATAATAAAAATAAGTCAATCATACAGGACATCAAGCTTTAACATGGTTCAACAATCTTATATCCCCAAGGGAGACAACCAGGACGAAATTTATTATCAAAAAGATTAAGTATACGAAATAGTATGGAGAAAACCTCTCAAATAAAATAAAATAAAATAAAGCACTAATACACCAAAAGCCTCATACTCTAACAAAAGAAAATTACTACACAAAAGAAAAAAGAAAAAAGTCCATATCCCCCTAACAAAAGATTTCATCAATTCAATGCCCTCCATCGAAGAAAATACTATTAATAAAAAAATCCTAAAAATTAACAAAAATAAATAAAAAATAAGAATACACGAACAAGGAGTAGCCCTCTTTAGGCCAAATGGCAAGATAGCCGAACTATCTCGAAATAGTCAAGGGTAATTTGCCCATCCTCTTCCACTATATTTGGGAGGCCGAACCACCCTCAATAGCCATTAAGACTTTTTTAAAGAAAAAAAAAAAAAAAAAAAAAACTCTCTTTAATTCTCTTGTGCGTGAAGTTTGAATTTAGATCTGAAATTGAACAGTGGATTGAAAGACTGGATTCAAATGAATACACGTTGCTTGTATTATATATATATAAACTATAACAGCGTGATGAATAATTGACATTTGAAAATTAAAGCTAATAGATAAACTAGACACTGTCACTGAGAATCTGAGAGAGATATATAGCTATACAATACATTTGAACCTTTAAAATACGTACAACAGATAGATGGGATGCAGGCTATGCAGCTGTCATTATCTTCAATGGACGTCGTCTTTGACTTCAAATAATTAATGCTTGGATAGACTGATCATTTATATTTATTTGCTTCTAATTATCTTCAGCCTTTACACTACTAGTCACTACCAGCTAGCGGATGAGGCGGAATTACTATCATGCTCAACACGTGGTGGCTTACAAAAAAATTAATTTCTGCGCTGCGATCTGTTTTGTTTTTTTCACGTCCATGGCCGACATCCGACAGACTGGACTTTTATAGAAGCTAAAGTCGCGGATGAAAGAATACTCGAAATCCAAGGGGGAGAAGAACGCAGCACGCTTCAAATCAAGGCTAAAACCCCACCGACAAGACTTGATTTTCCCAAGTTTCTTAAGCAACATCACATGGTTGTGTAAGAATTGTACACTTGTATAGATATATAGGTGGTGAGATTTATGTAGTGGAATCCATCATATGAATCTCACCTCATGTGTTTACAGTTGTGCATAACTGTTGTGCTCCAATCAACTCTCATCTGCATTTGCGTTCGCATCATATTTTTATTAACTGCATCCGTATGGTTATTATCCGTTATCCGCATATTAGGTAATGGACATTTTGTGTTTTCTTTGAGTCTATAATTTTAATTTAGACCTGTTTTAAACTGATTTTTAGTATTTTAAGCTTGTTTTAATTAAAATTATGGTAAATTTATTAAATATAATATATAAAATATATATTATATATAAAGAGTATGTAAATACGATTAATACTCTAAAATAATTTCTCACGTCCGCACGTATGAATAATAATTTTTATTAACCGAATCTACGTTCGAATATGCAGACAGATAATTAATGGATAGCAAATAGTTGTGATTAGGGTACATCCGCACCGCACGGTACTCTCGTAGTGTTTAGACTGTCAGCACTATAAAGAACTTGGCAACGGGATTTGCCCACTTTAAAATAAGCACAAGCAGCCAAGATTGCGTCGATTTTCAAACTTTTTCTTTACTGTTTATCCAGTTAATGCCTCCACCACTACGTGCTCGATCCAAACAATAAGCCTTCGTCATTGCATACGCTATCAAGATTCAGATCTTGCCGTGTCTTATTCAACTCTAAACTCTGTCCCTGCCAGAGAGAGAGAGACTGAGAGATGGAAAAGGAAGGAAATAGACGGCTCCGGGTGGTGCTTGTACCGGGGCCGTTCCAAGGCCACTTAAACCCAATGCTTCAGTTGGGCAGCATCCTCCACTCCAATGGCTTCTCCATCACTGTCGTTCACACCCAATACAACTCCCCAAACCCTTCAAGCCATCCTGATTTCAGCTTTCTTGCCTTGCCAGATTCCTCATCCATCTTCACTGGCGAGTCCTTCATTCCTTTTGCATTGCAGCTTAATGTCAATTGCAAAGCTCCTTTCCAGGAATGCTTGGCTCAAGTGATGAGGCAACAGGGACTGGACGATGGAATCGCCTGCGTTATCTACGATGAGATCATGTACTTCTCCGAAGCAGCGGCGAAGGATCTGAAGCTTCCAAGCATCGTCCTACGCACTGGTTGCGCTGCCCTTTCTCTTGCTGGTCATGCCATTTTCCAACTGAAGGCAGAAGGCCACATTCCCTTCCCAGGTATATACATTGTCTCTTTCTCTTTGAAACTCAAAGCCTCTATTTAAATCATAGGTTATAAATTTAATAATTTAATTAAGGGTTAAATACCCTATTGGTACTTGAGTTTAAACTTTTTTAAATTTAGTACTTGAGTTTTCATTTGTTTCATAGATAGAAATTGAGTTAAGCTTAAAAATCTATTTGGTACTTCTGTTATATTTTTTCGTCTAAATATTAATAATCTGCCACGTGTCAACATCAAAAAAATAAAAAAATCTTTAAAAAAATTATATAAAAATAATAAAATAATACAATTTAAAAAAAAAGTAAAAAAAAATGAGCCACCCCTCTTTTTTTAATTTTTTTTTTTAAAAAAATTTGTATTATTTTTAAATAATTTTTTAAAGATTTTTATTTTTATTTTTATTTTTTTTATTTTTTTTATTTTTTTTTTTATATAGTGCAACACGTCAACCTCAACGGTTACTATTTTGATGAAAAATATAACAGAGGTACCAAACGGGTATTTGAGTTACCACCTATAAAACAAATAAAATTTGAAGTACTAAATTTGAAAAAGTCTAAAACTCAAGTACCAATAGGGTATTTAACCCTTTAATTAATAATAATCTAAGTGAGGAGGAAGGAGGAAGAGCAAGCTCCTTCTGTCAGGCGTAAATTATCTTCTTACTATTAAATGATCATAGCACATCAAACAAATCACTTAAACCTTTTTTGAATTACAGAATCGAGGTCGAAGGATCCAATTCTGGACCTTTATCCACTCAGGTTCAAGGATCTACCTATTATGGAAAAATTAGAGAACTTTATGCAACTGCTGAGTAAAGTTGCCAACATTCGAACATCTTCGGCCATCATTTATAATACAATTGACTGCCTTGAAAATTCATCAATGGCAAAGATCCAACAGCAATGTCAAGTTCCAATCTTCCCAATAGGCCCAATGCATAGGATTGCCTCGGCCACTTCTAGTAGCTTATTGGAAGAGGACACTAGCTGCTTGGCATGGCTTGATAAGCAAAGTTTTAATACAGTCATTTATGTAAGCTTAGGAAGCTCGGCATTCATGGACGTCAAAGAGTTGGTTGAGATGGCTTGGGGGCTAGTGAATAGCCAGCAACCTTTCTTGTGGGTGGTTCGACCAGGCTTAGTTCCTGGTGCAGAATGGAATGACATACTGCCTCAAAGTTTTAAAGAAAACATTGGCAAGAGGGGTTACATTGTGAAATGGGCACCTCAAAAGGAAGTTTTGGCGCATGATGCAGTGGGAGGGTTTTTGAGTCATTGTGGATGGAATTCAACGTTAGAGAGTATTTGCGAAGGAGTTCCAATGATATGCCGGCCATGTTATGGGGATCAAGGAGTAAATGCAAGGTATGTGAGCCATATATGGAGAGTTGGCCTGGAATATGAGAATAAATTTGAGAGAGGTGAGATAGAGAGAGCTATAAGAAGACTTATGGTGGATGACGAAGGGAAAAAGATGCGAAAGAGGGGCAAAGATTTAAAAGAAAGAGTTGAACTTTGCACTAGAGAAGGTGGTTCATCTAACAATTCCTTGATCGAGCTAATAAAGATGATCATGTCATTTTAATTTTGCATATGCTTTGATTAAAACATTTTCTTTTTTCTTATTGGAGGGATCATATTTCTTGTCCATATACAGAATTTCCAAAAAATAAAAATAAAGAAATCCCATAGTTGTCATTTATATATATTTTTTTAAGTGGTTGATATTGTAAACCACTTAAAACACGTCATATTAGCTTGTATGAAATGGATGTGATAAATGGGTACGATGACTCGAAGAGTATTGTTATTTTTGTTAGAATATATTCTAAATAAATTCTGTCTCTTTTCTCTCTCTTACTTCAACTACTATTCCGCTTTTATTCTATTTTAGATTTATATACAAATCTCAACATGGTATTAGAGCTACTTTCATGTGGACACCTATGTTTCCTCTAAAATTTCTGCTGAAAAAAAAAAAAAAGAAAAAAAGAAAAAGAAAAAGAGAAAAGGGTAAATCTCTTTTCACAGCCGTTCATCCACTGTTCTGCCGGGCATCCTTTCCTGCAACTTTGGCATCAAGTAGTTATGCTTTTGCATTGTATTCCTCTTCTTTAGATCCAAATCCTATTCATGTGCCATCTCCAGAATCGAGATACTCAAGCACTGATTGGTGGCTACTCTAGAATTTGTTGATTCCAGTGGTTTCATGGCGTCTTAGGCGAATTCCCATCCAATTTGTGGTGTTTAATAGTGGTTTTAGTTGTTTCTAGTTGCTTGACATGGTTTGATAAATAAAGTTGTAACTCAGACATTTATGTAAGCTTGGGAAGCTAGGCATTTATGGACGTCAAAGAGCTAGTTGAAATGGCTTAGGGGCTAGTGAATAGCCAACTACCTTTCTTATGGGTGGTTCGGCCAAGCTTAGTTCTTGGTGCAAAATGGAATGAGATACTGCCCCAAGGTTTCAAAGAGAACATTGGCAAGAGGGGTTACATTGTGAAATTGGCACTCCAAAAGGAAGTTTTGGCACATGGTACAGTAGGACGGTTTCTGAGCCATTGTGGATGGATTCAACGCTGTAAAGTATTTACGAATGAGTTTCAGTGATATACAGTCCGTGTTACTGGGATCAAGGAGTGAATGCAAGATATGTAAGCCATATATAAAGAGTAGGCCTGGAATATGAGAGCAAGTTGGAGAGAAGTGAGATAGAGAAATCTATAAGAATACTTATGGTGGATGAAGATGGGAAAGAGACGAAGAAGAGGGGAAAAAATTTGAAAGAAAGAGCCAAACTTTGCACTAGAAAAGGTGGTTCTTCCAACAATTCTTTGAACGAGCTAATAAAGATGATAATGTCATTTTAATTTCACATATGATTTGATAAATTTTTTTTTCTTGTTCTATTGGAGGAATCTTATTTCACGTACGTGGATACGGAAGTTTCAAAAAAAAAAAAAAAAATCCCATAGTTAATCAAAAATCGAAGCCATTAAGCAGGCCCGGCTTAGTACTATAATGGAGCCTCGTACGTGGATTCATGGGCCTAACTGGATATTACAGTAAGTTTGGTAAGCGACTAGCGTATTAATGCTCGCCCACACACAACCCTCTTGAGAAATGGACAAATTTCTCTGGAATGAAGAAGCAGAGAAAGAGAGCATTCAAGCAGCTCAATAATGCCATGATCACTACCCGAATACAAGAGATTAATTAAACTTGGTTTATGAGCTTTAAACATTCCTTCTATAAGAGTAATGGCACAAGTTAAAATGACATGTTTTAAGTAGTTATTATTTATATATATTTTTTTAAGTGTTTTGATATTGTAAACCATTTAAAACATGTCATATCAACCTGTATAACATAGATGTAATAAGTTGATTCAAAGTCTAGATAAGTATCGTTATTTTGCTGTTAAAGGTGCTCCTATGTATGGCTGTAAGAACTAATAATAATCGAAAGAGAGATAAAAGAAAGAAAGGAAATATAGATTTTAGGTGGTTCGGCTTATGGCCTACATTCACACGTCAAAATCTTTTCTTTTGCTACATATTTCCTTGATATATTTGATTGTATACAAGACTTTATTTATAGAGAAATAGTATGAACGTTTACAAGTCTGTTCTACTTCTACATTAACATCAATAAATCTAATTTATCATATTGTAACTCTTGTCTCTTGAATTTTTGTAATTCTTGTTTCATAAGTGCTTGTAACTCTTGTCTTAATACGCCCCCGCAAACCCAATGGTAGATCACAGACGTTGAGGTTTGCTTGAACATCAAAGGGCTAAAAAAATAAAGAAAAAAAAAAAAAAAAAAAAAAAAAGGCTACTATGACTTGAATTAGAATATCAGTTTCTATGACCAAAACTTGGATTTTAGCAACTCTGGTCGGCATCGACTACTATGGTCGGGACTTGGACATCGATGATTTTGGCCGGAATTTGGACATCGGCAGCTTTGACCGGAAGTGGCTACTATGGCCAGAATTTGGCCAACTATGGGCATGAAACCTTTTTGGACAATTTTTTTTCTTTAACAAGAGATAATTGGGTGGTGTTATTTGCTAGTAGAGGAAACAATGGCAATACGACATCTCATCCTGACAAAGAGAGAGACTCACGTGGGTGTGGGAAGAAGAATAGCTCGGGTACAGGATGAGGAAACCCAATAAAAACAAAAATTGGCACACGATGGATATTTGTAGGCATTTTGATTTTGGTTATTTGAAAATGCAAAAGCATGAGTGAACAAACAAAAACAAAAATTGGCATAGGATAGAATATTAGCATTAGCCTATAACTCTAATACCATGTAAGAACTAATAATTATTTAAAGAGAGATAAAGGAAATAGAGATAAACACAGATTTTAGGTGGTTCGGCCTATGACCTACATCTACACGTTAAAGCATTTTCTTTTGCTACATCTTTCCTTAATATATTTGATTGTACACAAGACTCTATTTATAGAGAAATAGTATGAACGTTTACAAGTCTCTTCTACTTTTACATTAACAACAATTAATAAATCTAATTTATTATCTTGTAACTCTTGTCTCTTAAGTTTTTGTAATTCTTGTCTCTTGAGTATTTGTAACTCTTGTCTTAATAATGGCTAAGGGTCATATGTTAGGACTATTAAGAACTTAGAAAAGAAATTAGGTGCCGTTTCCCAGCCAAGATTTCCAAAACGGCAAGCATCCAAAAATCTCGGTTATAATTACAACCAAAACCACAAGGGCGCCAGCCGCCAGCAGCCGCCAGGCAAAAGGTATCAAACAAGAGACACAACTTTCTTTACGGTTTTTCCAGTCAAGCGTTGGCCGTGGCATCAATGTGATTGATTACTCCACTAGTTAGTCCAACTAATAAACCTTCGTCATTGCACACGCATGTGACATGTCTATGATTGTCTTCGATCAATTTAAAGGTGCAAAGACTTTGTTTGCGATGTGTTGTGTCTGAGAGAGAGACAGAGAGAGAGAGAGAGAGAGAGATGGAAAAGGAAGGAAAGAGACGGCTCCGGGTGGTGCTAGTGCCATGCCCGTTCCAAGGCCACCTAAACCCAATGCTTCAATTGGGCAGCATCCTCCACTCCAATGGCTTCTCCATCACTGTCGTTCACGCCCAATACAACTCCCCCAACCCTTCAAACCACCCGGATTTCAGCTTTCTTTCCTTACCAGATACCTCATCTGACCCCAACATCTTAGCTTGCGGGTTAATAGCTTTTATATTTCACCTTAATGCCGTTTGCAAAGCTCGTTTCCGAGAATGCTTGGCTGAAGTGGGCTCCGACGATGGAATCGCCTGCATTATCTATGATGAGTTCATGTACTTCTCTGAAGAAACGGCAAAGGATCTGAATCTTCCAAGTATCATCTTACGCACAGCTAGTGCTTCCACTTTTCTTACCCGTACTGCCCTTTTCAACCTAAAGGCAGAAGGCCACATTCCCTTCCCTGGTATATTATCATCTATGTTTGATTTTCAACATATAAAAAAGTAAAATAACGTACATAGTCTCTCTCTTTCTCTCTCTCTCTCTCTGTCTCTCCCCGCACAAATTATATATCTTCTTAGTGTTAAATGATCTTAACTCGTCAAACTAATAGCTTAAACCTTTATGCGTTACAGAATCTAGGTCGCGGGATCCAGTTCCGGAGCTGTATCCACTCAGGTTCAAGGATCTACCTCTCACTGTTCTTGGAAAATTAGATCAGTATTTGCAACTATTGAGTAAAGCTTCCAACATTGGAACATCTTCGGCCGTCATTTACAATACAATTGATTGCCTTGAAAAATCATCATTGGAAAAGATCCAACAGCAATGTCAAGTTCCAATCTTCCCAATAGGCCCTATGCATAGGATTGCATCGGCCTCCTCTGGTAGCTTATTGGAAGAGGATACTAGCTGCTTGACATGGCTTGATGAGCAAAGTTGTAACTCGGTCATTTATGTAAGCTTGGGAAGCACCTCATTCATGGACACCAAAGATCTTGTTGAGATGGCTTGGGGGCTAGCAAACAGCCAGCAACCTTTCTTGTGGGTGGTTCGACCAGGCTCAGTTCGTGGTGCAGAATGGATTGAGGTATTGCCTGAAGGTTTCAAAGAAAATATTGGCGAAAGGGGTTACATTGTGAAATGAGCACCCCAAAAGAAAGTTCTAGCGCACGATGCAGTGAGAGGGTTTTTGAGTCATTGTGGATGGAATTCAACGCTAGAAAGCATTTGCGATGGAATTCCAATGATTTGCAAACCACGTTCCGGAGACCAAAAAGTGAATGCAAGGTATGTGAGCTACATATGGAGGGTAGGTCTGGAATTGGAGAGTACTTGGGAGAGAGGTGAGATAGAGAGAGCTGTAAGAAGACTTTTGATGGAAGAAGACGGGAAGGAGATTCAAAAGAGGGCAAAGAATTTGAAGGAGAGATTTGAACTTTGCATCAGAGAAGGTGGTTCTTCCAACAATTCATTGAAAAAGCTAATAGACATGATCATGTCATTTTAATTGCAAAGATGCTTTGATATAAGAAAGAGAATGCAAAGATGATTTGATAAATACTTTTTTTCTTTTCTTTTTTTCCTTTCAATTGATGGATGCATGCATTTAGTTATATTATGTGTGTGGATTCTAATTATGGACTGCAATGTTAATTTGTACAAAAATTGTAGTAAAAATTATAATACTCCAAACATTTTCTATTTAATTATTTGTACCCTGAAGTTCGTCATACTAGTTTATCGTTATATATATATATATATTAAGAGAAGTAATAAAAAGTAATTAATCAAAACCTCCTATTCATTCTGAACAATAACAAGTGTTAGGTTTTTAGTGTCGGTGAAATTAATATGCAAACATGGTATGTTGTACGGTTTAAGTTTATGCTTGAGTCGGGATCAAAATGCGGTTCAAGAATTGTCAAGAATTGAAGTTTGGAAGATCTCGGTCGACACCTTAGTCTAAGCTCGATCAATTGAAGCAATGCAACAAGTCCAATATTAAAAAATAAGACGTTTGGTCGAAGAATCAATCGAAGCTTGATCAATCAAATTAATCACTGATTAAGTTGTGAAACCCTACTTTCTTGATTGACCAAACTTAAGTCTTGATTGACCGAATCAGTCGCAAAGGGTTTTAATTTTAATCAACTTTGACCTAAAACCTCAGTTTTCTTGCCTTTTATACAAGCATCTGCATACCACGATTTCCATAGACCCTTAGAGGCTATGTTTTATTTATTTCAGAGGGTTTTACCAATATTACCCTTGAGCCTAAATATCTCCTAGTTCATTCTTGTTATTCAAACCACAAAAAAAGCTAGCCTATAGTCACCAAAGTTTTAGATTGTAGCGGATAAAGTTTGTTTAGAAAGTGATTCATGTAGATGAATGCCAAAAGTTTTAGAGCCATTGCGATGGAAGATGAGTACTAATCGTTTGGTTACAAATTGAGTCTTGGGAGTTATAAGATTTTGTAATTAAGATCAATATGTAACACAAATCTTCTATAGTGGATGCCGTTGAGGTTGGTTGGCCCTTTGAGTGATTTTACTTTGAGAAATTCTAGGATTACTTAAAGTTTTACAAATGGAAGCTTACAAACTAATGTGGCATCTTCTAGAAATACAAAAATGCCCTTCACCTACCCCTACTCCCAGCCTCTGATGGCCGACCAAGAAAACATGAGATGGGTGAGAAGGAGAGGGAGATCCGGCCGGTAGCATATCCGACCGGTAGCAGATCCAGTAGGTCCGTGGGTTTTGGTGTTTGTTCAGTAGCAGATCTGTGGGTTTCAATGTGATGGGTTTAGCCGGAGATGGAAGCAGTAGCAAATCCAGCTGGCGACGAAGATCCGGCCGGCGAGGGAGATCTTGCCGGTAGTGATTCGGCCAGTGCGTGGGTTTTGGTGTCTGGCCAGTAGCAGATCCGACCAGTGATCCTAAACACCGAAATCCATCATGATTCGGCCTTATCACGAAGAAGGCGATGATCGGGCACAGTGTTACATGGCACAATAACATCTCTTGAACGCCACATTTCGATCTCAACCTGGAAAAGCACCACCTAGCAATGAGTCCACGATTTTCGGTGGGCTGATTCAACTTGGAAGGGTAGTTTGGTCTTTATGTATTAAAAGTTGTTTTAACTTATTTTAATATTAAGCTAACGTGGAGATTCTCATGACGCATCAGCCAAATCACTGTCGGTAGGATCTCCCTTGCCTGCCGGATCTTCGTCGCCGGCCGGATCTGCTACTGCTTCCATCTTCGATTAAACCCATCACACCAAAACCCACAGATCTGCTACTGGACGGACACCAAAACCCACGGACCGGCCGGATCTCCCTCTCCTTCTCAACCATCTCATGTTTTCTTGGTCGACCATCAGAGGCTGGGAGTAGGGGTAGGTGAAGTGCATTTTTGTCTTTCTAGAACATGCCACGTTAGTTTTTAAGCTTTCATTTGTAAAACTTTAAGTACTCCTAGCATTTTTCTTTTACTTTTGGTAAAGTTATTCAAAAGGTTTTTATTTCGTTACCAAAATCTCTTTGTGAATTTTCTTTTTTACTTACTTTAATTTTGGTATTGATACATGTGGTAATCACTTAAGAATTGGTTTTGTAATCTTGTATTTAATAACTTGTTGTCTAAAGCGAATTTTTCAACAAGAATTAAACCCTCCACCATTTCCTCCTCTTCTCACTTACAATTTAGTTTCCCTCTTGGTATGTCATTTCATACAATAATGGATCTAAGCAACTCTAGATTTAAGTATATCGAAGAACAAACATATATATATATATATATATATATATATATATATATATATATATATATATATATATATATATATATATATATATATATATATATATATATATATATATATATATATATATATATATATATATATTCTTAAGTGTTAACTCTGCGAGAACCTACGTTCGTTCAACCGTTTCTCAAGAAAGTACTAGAAATATCCTCTTGTCACTTTAAATACCCAACCTATCCCTACTCCACCAAATCACTTTAAAAGAAACAAAGTAGATCTACACACAACATTCAGAACAACAGCAACAAAACAGATCTACACTGGCACATGCAATAACCAAAGACTACTGAGAACAACATCAAACAAAGCAGATCTACAACAATATACACCGACTGGCTACAGAGAAAGAGGGAGGAAGAGAGATCCGACCAGAAATCTGTCAACCCACGCCAACCCATGCACACCGGCTGGCGACAGAGAAAGAGAGAAGAAGAGAGAACAAGCCGGAATATCGGATCTCTCTCTGTATCAGGCTAGACAGAGAGAGACCGAGCGTGGGTTTCGGTCGGATCCAGCTGAAAACACCGACGACCTCACCAGATCCGGCCGAAAACCCACGCACACCGGCGTGGGTTTGACAGATCCCGTCCCGATCTCACCGTTCCGTCCAGATCCCGTCAGCAAATCTCTCTCTCTCAGTCTCTCTATGATCTCCCTCTCTCTCGGTGTTTCAGTCGAAAAAAGGAGAAAAGAACGAAGAAGAAGGAAAGACGGCCAGACGATAAAATATGAGATTAAAAAAAATAAAAGGAAGAGAGAAAGAATACAGAGGCAGAAGTGGAATATTTCTACTTAATATATATATATATTATGGACGGTTTAAGACCAAACTGTTCGTAACATTTATAGACTATTTTTCCTAATCCGTCGATAAAATTCTAGATGGTTTGAACCAAACTGTCTGAAAATATAAATTTTTGAACAATTTGGTCCAAATTATCTGAAATTTATGAACGATTTAATCAAACCGTCTATACTAAATTTTTTACAGACGATTATAAAAAAATGTCTCTAACAATTTAATTCTAAATAGTTTTAAAAACCGTTTACAAAAAAACCATCAATAATTCATCTTATTTATTTATTTTTTAGTGACACTTTCCTTTTAGCTAAACCAATGGGTAAAAGATTGGCAAACCTTCACCATTACCAAAGCAGATTAGATCCGAATGAGTGTACTCGATGGCTTGATGATTGAGATGATAAGAGTGAGGGTCTGGTAATGATTTTTTTACATTACATGGGTGTACATCAAATTTACACCAAAATACATAGTGTGTGTGATTCATGTATTTGAGTCTTATACATGGGGTCTCACATTCATAGGTCCCACACCTAATGTATCTTGGTGTAAACTAAAGTAATGTAAAAATAACACATTCCATGGGATAAGTGATTTGTAAGCCTGTGTCGATGTTAGGAGTGTACACGTGGTGGATTGATATTATTGGCTCGAATATGTAATTTGCAATTTTTTACTATCCGTTATCCGCAGATGTAGATGTAGATGTAGATGCAGATGCAGATGCAGATGCGGTTAGCAAAAACTATTATCTTCATATGTGAAACACTTTATATAGTATATATTTCTTGTATTTCTTCTATATCTTCTATATATTATATTTAAGAAATTCACCAAAACGGCAATATTGTTTTGATGTTTAATACCAAAATGATATCGTTTTGGATTAGGAATAAGTAAAGTTTACATTAGTTTGGTTGATTATATTGTTTTTTCGTATAACATTTGGCCAAAAAGGCAAAAGTAATATGAAACCAATATACTTTCAAAAGATTCGGACTTAAAAAAAAATGGGTTAAAATCCTTATTGATACCTATGGTTTGGAAACTTTATTTTTTGCCCCCTGTACTTTCATTCATATCACAAATGATACTTGTGGTTTGGGAAAAAACAGACTTAGTACCTCTGTCTATTTTTTCGTCCAATATTTAATGGTTTGCCACGTGTCAACCCCTGAGTGTTGACACGTGGCACAACATAAAAAAATTAAAAAATTAAAATTAATAAAAAACTTTAAAAAAAGAAAAATATAAAAAACTTTAAAGAAAATTAAAAAAAAAAAAAAATAGTTAGCCACCCCCAATGTTAAAAAAGAAAATATATATATATATATATATATATAACTTCCACACTTGTGAACTTGTATACTCCAATCCCTCATCATCTCCATACTAGTTGCTAATTAAAATAATATTAATGTTATATACCTCAATTACGGCACAGAACGCGCTAAATGGCTCTTTTTGACACAGTTAAATATGAGAAATGATCCCTACACTCATTTCTCACAACAGCCCCACAACAAGCTAACGTGACTGGTAATATTTTATTATTTTTTTACAAAAAGAAAAGAAAACAAAACAAAAAAAATAATAAAATATTACCAGCCACGTTAGCTTGTTGTGGGGTTGTTGTGAGAAATGAGTGTAGGGATCATTTCTCGTTAAATATTGACCGAGAAAAATAATAAAATATCTGGTTTAACAAATAAATTAAATTAAATTATAATATTTGTATCATCAAAGCACAAAATGGACCCATTTGAGTAGGATTGAATATAGAGATGTGTTATTCATATATCACATTACTATATATCAATCCTACATCAAGACACATTAGGTGTGAAACTCATATATATGTGACCCACATATATAAGACATACATGTATAAATCTTATACTTTATATGTCTTAATATAAGATTGATGTACAGAAATATTCTCATAAATCTATATAATATAAGATTGATGTAAAGGAATATTCTCATAATAGGAAAATGTTAGATTTACAACATCAATACAACAAATGTACAATAATCCCTCACATGAGGATGGGTCCCACATACTGGGGCACACCCTCATGTGAGGGGTTGTTGTACATTTGTTGTATTGGTGTTGTACAAGAATCAAATCACAATCTATATTATAAAGGTTCTCTGTTAGGACTATATATAAAGGAAACGTACGCTTGTAAAAGATTAAGAAATTAGGTGGCGCATCACACTTTTAAATAAGCACAAGCAGCCAAGATCAGCACGTCTTCCAAACGGCTAAGCATCCAAATCTTGGTTATAATTACAACCGAAACCAGAAGGAAAGAGGGATCAAACAAGAGCCACAACTTTCTTTACGGTTTATCTCGTCAAACGTTGTCCCACTTTCTGTGCGCGTGGCTGAGTGAGTGAGTGAGAGAGAGAGAGAGAGAGAGAGAGAAAAAGAGAGACAAATCTTTACGAGAAATGCTAGACATGAGACTTTCTTCCGTCTCATGTCCGTCCCTTTCCAGCGTGGCACAGCCAATTTATTAAAAAAATGAGAACATTTGGGAAAGAGAAATACGGAGACAGGAGAAATGGAAACGAGGCTTCAAGACATTTCCTCCCATTTCTCCCAATTTTTCAGTTTCCCTCCATTTCTCCCCATTATCGGCGTCGACCACCGCCCCCCTCCCCCACCGTCCGGCTCCCCCACCAAACGGCCGACACCGTCCGGCCCTCTCAGACCACCGTCCGATCCTCCCCTCTCAGACCAAAAAACTCGACCCGCGACCCATTTCTCTCTCCCTCCCCACCGAACAGAGCGTCAGCCACCAACCCACCGACCGAGCACCGCCCATCTTCGACCTGGTCTCTCTCTCTCTCTCTCTCTCTCTGGTTCCTCTCTCACCTTTCCTTTCTCTCTCGTTGCAGACCCACCGACCGCCACCTATCGGAGCACCGCCCACCGCAGTTCCACCGCCGATTGGGAGCGCTGATCCGACTACCGTATTCTCTCTCTACGGCATCTCTCTCTCTCTCTCTCTCCACGGTCGGCCACTGTGGGTTGTTGCTCTGTTTTTTTTTTCTCTCTCTATGGCCGGTCACTCCTTGGGTTTTGTTTTGTTAAATTTTTGTTGTCTTTTTTTGGTTCTTGAAGATGCTGGCCGGGTGTTCGACAAAATGTCTGGACCGAATTGTGCTTGGTTTGGTTGTGATAATCTTTTGTTGTCTTTTTTTTTTTTTTTTTGTTCTTGAAGATTCTCGCCAGCTGTTCGACAAAATGTCTGAACCAAATTGTGCTTGGTTTTGTTGTTGTAGATAAAGTTGTAACATTGCTGATGTTTAAGTTTAATCCACTTCATTTGCAGAAAAACTAATCTGTTAAAATCTACAATTTAAGCTTTTAATCTTATGCAAAAAAATTCGTTACTGTGAGGATGTAATTAAACAGAAAGAAGGTTCAACCAGTTGGAAAAAAGGAATTGTAGATTGAATGTTCAACGTGCCTCTTCCCTTTTCTTTTTTCCTTTCAAGCTTGATTTTGCTTCAATGGGCAGCTTGATTGTTGGTAAATGATTGTTGGTAAATGACAAAGAATAGATTGTTGATCAATCTACAGTTGCTCCCTAAAAAACGATGTCAATTTCGTCTGTATATTTCTTCTAGGTTGTGCTCCTTCCAAGCCATTTTGATTCTACTGCCAAATGCCTTCTGTTTACTCTTGTACAATGTCTATGCAATTTGCTCTATTAATCTAATATGTTTTCTAATACTTGGATACTTGACAATTATCTTTTTTGTAGGACACATTCACACAAAAAGTGAATAGTTGAAAGTCACTTTTGGCTACAAGAGATATTTAAGGAGAGCCTAAAAGGTGTAAGCTTTATGGTGGATCAAAGCACTTTGAAATGCAGCTAATGTATACATTTGTATATATCGAGACCGGATGACACTCATTGTATATACTTGTTTCAATGTGAATGCATTTTGATGTAATTATGATCAAACATTTTGGGTTGAGTAATTATACAAAGACAATTTAGAATTTCTTGAACAATTTTGTGCGAAGATAAGACCGATACACATTGACTTAGCTTTTTTACTCTTTGATTTTATTTTTTAATTTGTTCCTTTTACTTTAACAGTTATGGTTTTTTGGGAAAAATAAAATAAAAAGATTCATGGCCAACTACCTAGTCAATGGTTTTTTGATTTTATTTTTTATTTTGTTCCTTTTACTTAATAGTAATGGTTTTTGGAGAAAAAAAAAAAAAAAAAAAAGATTTATGGCTACTAACAACTACCAAGTTGACAAATCAAATAAGAAAATGCCACCAGAACTACTAAGTCATAAGAATGATTGGAGCCAAATGCTTAATAAGTTTAGGAATCAAAATTCTAAGAAATACACATGATGCCTCCACCAAGAAACCATATTTCTCCTCAAAAAATTACACCTGAAACCACTCAACTAAACCGAAAACAAAATACAAAACTGGACAAGGCCCATAGAGAGAATCATTTTCCCTTCTTGTCATAGTGTGGGAGTTGTACACCCATGAACCAAGCAAATTGGAAGCAGGACTGGGAAGAAAAGGAATCAAGAAAGCTCTTTACAAGGTTCACATCCACGGGACTGAAATCCTCCTCCGTATCTTTTGTGCCATTTGATTTTCCCTGCATCCACGAACAAAACTTTTTGTGAGAGAGGTGGTCTTCAACTCTTCATTCATAGCATCAGAATAGGAGTGCAAGAAAGAGCCATCTCTATCCTCATTATCTTCAGAAGGTTATGCAGTATCACTCTCACCTGCTTATCCTACATACAGTAAAACCTAAGTCTCCAAACTAAGAACTTGGGGAATATCATAATTGACATAATAATTAGACTTCAATTGTAACTTAGATTCTTGAACTCCATAATACATCTAACCGACAATAAAAGATGGGTTGTCGTTTAATTGCATTTGTCAAATTTCTTCAAGATTCTGTGGCAATATTTATTTCTTGCATTGGATGGAACTAATAAAACCAAGGGCAATTAAATATACGTACACTCTTGCTGAGGAGAGAGACTCTCTCGCGTGCGCCTGTTTCTGGTTACAAGCTTAGAATCTGCTGTTCGCCGGGAAGGGCGGCTTGTTTGCCTCACTTCCCCGGTGGTGTTTTTTGTTTCCCCCATGGTGTATTCCATGGGGATGGGTTTTGTTCTCCCAGCTGTTTAGGCTGTGGAGTTTGTGTCCTCCGAGTACTTCGGGCTCTGGAGCTTTGTGTTTATTTGTGTTTGGTTTTTCTTTCTTTTCGTCTTCTCTGGCAGGAGGTTCTTCCCGAGGCGTCCGGCAGGGTGCTTTGTCTTCGTTTTTGTCTCGCCGGTGGAGGGCGTTAGTGCCTAATCTGTCTATTTTTTTGGATGCTAGATCTACGCTTAGCCATCGGCTTTCTAGAGACACACGCCGCTCAGATGGGTTCGCCGGCGTCGTCTTGTCCCGCTGATGTTTGTTCCGGTCGTCGGGATCATTGGTGACCGGCGCGTGATCGTCACGCGCCAGTGAAGTTTTCTCTTCGTCGGGCGCGTGGAGGTCTCGTTCCGGCGTTTTTTCGCCGGGCAAAGGTGGTGGCCGGGCACTGGTGGACTGATCTGATGGTTGGCGGTTTCGGGGGTGGCGCGTGTTGTACACGCGCCGGTCTCCGGTGAAGACAGTGTTATTCTTCCGACGTGTTGGGTTGAATTTGTTGCTAGATGTGTTTGTGTATTCTCTTGTTACTAGGTACAATTGCTTATGTGTGGCTCAGGTTTTACTAGAATTTTTCTTTGTTAGAGGGCTTATTGTAATTTTAGTGAAATTTGAGTTTCCACATATGTAATTGTTTTTTAAGTCAGATCCTTCTGACTTAAGAGTGTGTGGGGGGTATGTCCCTCATTGCTCATGATGTAGCCCTTGGGCATTTTAGATCCAAAATAGCACATGCTATTTGTTAAAAAAAAAAAAAAAAAAAAAAAAACCAGGGGCAGTTAACTGCCAAAAACTGGTGGTTTGGCAAAAATACATGAATATATATATATATTCCTTGGAGTATTGGGCTGCTAGTGGCGGAGAACAAAACAAAATAAGAGAAAAAGACAAAATATTCCCCAAAAGAAAACAAGAAGAAAATCTTAAAGAGTGACAAAGGTTGCTGAGTGGCCCAGCTAATTAATAAATGACTGCGACAAATCCGTGGGCGCTCCCATTCCAATTGTAGAACAGAAGAGTCAAAAGCCATGGGCTTCTTTATACATTTAGGCCCCGTTTGAAATCCCCTTTCCCTTTCCCTTTCCTTTGGAATTTTTTTTTAATGATTAAAAAATATGATTGATGTGATATAAAGTTGAAATAATTTATATGAAAAAGTGAGAAAAATTTGTATTATAGTGAGTTTTTTATTTAAAAAGTAATAAAAAAAGTGTTGATGTGATATAAAAAGTGAAAAAAGTAAGAATATTTTGAAATTGATATTTTTTGGGAGAAGTGAAGGGAAGGGGAGGGGAGGGGAATGGGGATTTCAAACAAGGCCATAGTGTCTCTGTTCATCAACTCCTACCCGTACCCAAAGAGTCTTCTCATTGATGCCAGTAAATAAGCTCAATTCACACTTGCATAAAATAAAGGACTGGATCCGCACATTTTGGTGACCATTTATGATAATTAAAATGGGTGACTCAAATTATGAAAGAATGAGATGAATATAAAAGGTATACTAACCTGTCTTCAGGAACCTCAGCTCCCTTATAGACAAAAGCCTGCATGGTTTTAGCTATATCACCAAGAGCTGCCTCATCAACATTAAAATTGGAAGAAGGACCAGTATCTTCATTCCTTTTCTGTTTCTTTTTATGTTTTCAATCATAGAAGTCCATCTCCTTTTGCCTATCAAGAAGAGCATAGTTTAACTCGTCCTCTCCGTCACCAAGAATCATCATTAAACTTAAACATCAGCAATGTGACAACTTTATCTACAACAACAAAACCAAGCACAATTTGGTTCAGACATTTTGTCGAACACCCGGCGAGAATCTTCAAGAACAAAAATAAAAAAAGACAACAAAAGATTATCACAACCAAACCAAGCACAATTCGGTTCAGACATTTTGTCGAACACCCGGCCAGCATCTTCAAGAACCAAAAAAAGACAACAAAAACAATAAAAATTTAACAAAGCAAAACCCAAGGAGTGATTGGCCATAGAGAGAGAAAAAAAAAACAGAGCAATAACCCACAGTGGCCGACCGTGGAGAGAGAGAGAGAGAGAGATAGAGAGAGAGAGAGAGATACCGTAGAGAGAGAATACGGTAGTCGGCTCAGCGCTCCCAATTGGCGGTGGAACTGCGGTGGGCGGTGCTCTGATAGGTGGCGGTCGGTGGGTCTGCAACGAGAGAGAAAGGAAAGGTGAGAGAGGAACCAGAGAGAGAGAGAGAGACCAGGTCGAAGATGGGCGGTGTTCGGTCGGTGGGTTGGTGGCTGACGCTCTGTTCGGTGGGGAGGGAGAGAGAAATGGGTCGCGGGTCGAGTTTTTTGGTCTGAGAGGGGAGGGTCGGATGGTGGTCTGAGAGGGCCGGACGGTGTTGGCCGTTTGGTGGGGGAGCCGGACGGTGGGTGAGGGGGGCGGTGGTCGGCGCTGATAATGGGGAGAAATGGAGGGAAACTGAAAATTGGGAGAAATGGAGGGAAATGTCTTGAAGCCTCGTTTCCGAGGAATGATATTTGGGGGCAATTGTGCCGGCCCCCAACCGGCATATATAATAAGTAAATATTTTTTTTAATCAAAAAGTAATTCTGATATCACATCAAAATTGCTTTTTGATTAAAAAAAAACATTTATTAATTAAAAGAGGGGGCAAGGGGCCGGCACAATTGCCCCTGCCTATCATTCCTCCTCGTTTCCATTTCTCCTGTCTCCGTATTTCTCTTTCCCAAAAGTTCTCATTTTTTTAATAAATTGGTTGTGCCACGCTGGAAAGGGACGGACATGAGACGGAAGAAAGTCTCATGTCTAGCATTTCTCAATCTTTACTGGCCTCCGTCATATAAAATCCTCAAGGGACGGATTGGTTGCGGTGGTTAATTTCTGGTGTAACATTTTGAAAAAAAAAAATAATAATAAAAGTAACGTGGAGTTAATATATTTTTAAAAGATTAAAATTTAAAAGAAATTTGATAAGTTCAAATATTAAAAATTGACCTAAATTATTTTGAAAATCGTTTAAAATATGACTCACAAATGTACATTAAAAACCGACCTAAAAGAAGCTTTCTTTTGGTACATAATCTTTTGCTGGAATTGGATGTTGTTGAAAGTGAAATAGAATTTGAACTTTCGAGTTTGACTGTTCTTACAGGTGTAGACGATGACACATTATTTAAAATTTTTAAATTGGATAACAATATATTTACTACGTAGCATCATATACACAATTAAATAAAACAAAATAAATTTTCGATCATGAATCCTATTCTCATATATATATATATAAGGTGCTTTGTTGAGCAATTCTATAAGTCTTTCATGTGCTATTTTTGTAACTCTCCAAAAATGATATGACTTTTAAAATTACCATTTTATCAAAATTTAATAGTGATCAATCACGAATATTGCTAAACGTCATTCTTGTGTCCTTCCAAAAATAAGGTAACTTTTAAAATCACCGTTGGACTTGTGATTGATCACTATTGAATTTTGACCAAATTGTGATTTTAAAAACCACATTATTTTTAGAGGGACACAAGAGCGACGCACGACACGAGTGACTTCTGGGACTAGTGGTAGTGGCTCAGAAGCTTGGTTCACCTCCTAGCCTGATGCGTCAGAAGCCCCTGCAGGCAACATAAGATTCCCAGGAGGCCGGAGGCGTGGCTATTGAATTTTGATCAAATTGTGATTTTAAAAGTCATCTTACTTTTAGAAGGATACATGAGTGATACACGACACAAGTGACTTATAGAATTACTCAATCAATTACAGACCTAATAATAATTTTAAAATTCAGTACATTTGTAGAGAAACACAATATTAACTTCTAAAATTATTTTGCTCTGTCAGGGCTATAAAGAAAACGTACACTTGGAAAAGAAATTCGGTGCCGCTTCCCACTTTTATATAAGCACAAGCAGCCAAGATTGCCACGATTTCCAAACGGCAAGCATCCAAATCTTGGTTATAATTACAACCGAAATCACAAGGATAGTTATCAGATTCGACAAGTACCTACTAAACACATTAATTAACGCCGCCAGCCGTCCTGTATATATATATATATATACTTTGAGTCGTGGCATCAATGCGATTACTCCATCTCTAAACCTTCGTCATTGCATACGCATGTCTACAATTTGCAGTAAATTTCAAGGTGCAAAGTTAAGTACTCTGCGTGTGTGTCTGAGAGATCAGTGAGAGAGAAATTAAGAGAGATGGAAAAGCAGGGAAAGAGACGCCTCCGGGTGGTGCTAGTACCAGCGCCGTTCCAAGGCCACATAAACCCAATGCTTCAGTTGGGCAGCATCCTCCACTCCAATGGCTTCTCCATCACTGTCGTTCACGCCCAATACAACTCCCCCAACCCTTCAATCCACCCCGATTTCAGCTTTCTTTCCTTACCAGATACCTCTTCTGACCACAACATCTTAGCTGGCGACGGAGGAGCCATTGTATTGCAGCTTAATGCCAAATGCAAAGCTCGTTTCCGAGAATGCTTGGCTGCTGAAGTGATGAGGCAACAGGGCCCAGACGATGGAATCGCCTGCATCATCCACGATGAGCTCATGTACTTTTCCGCAGCAGCGGCAAAGGATATAAAGCTTCCAAGCATCGTCTTACGCACATCTAGTGCTGCCACTTTTCTTGCTCGTACTGCCCTCATGAACCTAAAGGCAGAAGGCCACATTCCCTTCCCAGGTATATTATTATACATGCACTAGGGCGGTAACGTGGATCGATAAGAAGAAACGAGCTGTTTGTCCTTAAAGCTCTCTAGTGAGGAGGAAGTAGGAAGAGCATAAATTATCTTCTTAGTGCTAAATGATCATAGCCCATCAAACTAATCACTTGAATTTTTCTGAATTACAGAATCTAGGTCGCAGGATCCAATTCCGGAGCTTTATCCACTCAGGTTCAAAGATCTACCTATCCCCATTTTCGGAAAATTAGAGAACACTTTGCAACTAATGAGTGGAGCCGCCAACATTAGAACATCTTCGGCCATCATTTATAATACAATTGACTGCCTTGAAAATTCATCATCGGCAAAGACCCAACAGCAATGTCAAGTTCCAACCTTCCTAATAGGCCCAATGCATAGTTTTGCTTCGGCCACCTCTAGTAGCTTATTAGAGGAGGACACTAGCTGTTTGGCATGGCTTGATAAGCAAAGTTGTAACTCAGTCATTTATGTAAGCTTGGGAAGCGTGGCATTCATGGACATCAAAGAATTTGTTGAGATGGCTTGGGGGCTAGCAAATAGCCAACAACTTTTCTTATGGGTGGTTCGCCCAGGCTCAATTCGTGGTGTAGAATGGATTGAGATACTGCCTGAAAGTTTTAAAAAAAACATTGGCGAAAGAGGTTATATTGTGAAATGGGCACCCCAAAAGGAAGTTCTTCCGCATAGTGCCATGGGAGAGTTTTTTAGCCATTGTGGATGGAATTCAACACTAGAGAGTATTTGCGAAGGTGTTCCAATGATATGCAAACCATGTTTCGGGGACCAGAGAGTGAATGCAAGGTATGTGAACTATATATGGAAGGTAGGCCTAGAATTGGATAGTGATTTAGAGAGAGGTGTGATAGAGAGAGCAGTAAAAAGACTTATGGTAGATGAAGAAGGGAAATCAATGCGGAAGAGGAGCAACAATTTCAAAGAGATAGTGAAACTTTGCACCAGGGAAGGTGGTTCTTCCAATAATTCTTTGAATGAGCTAATAAAGATGATTGTGTCATTTTAATTTCACATATCTTTGATCAAAACATCGGTTTTTTTTCTTCTTCTTATGGAGGGATCATATTTAAAGTCCATGTATGGAAGATCAAAAAAGGAAAATAAATAAATATTCTCCTAATTATATTTATTTGTATTGTGAAATATGTCACGCTAGCTAGTTTATCATCCCTTTCTCTCCTACCAGAGTATTTATTTATTTTGTTTATTTAATATGGTAAGTAATAGAAAAAGCTACATTTATAACTCTTTTGACACTTTTCAAAATATGATTAGACGACAATAATTCTTTTTCGTGACTGACGTAGCTCCAATCATGTGCTGAATAGCGTCATAAAGTTAAAACAATTGTAGATGTAGCACTACTTTAGGTAATAACAACTAATCAAACAAAAGCTCCGACACATTTTGAACAAGAGTACTTCTAGAGATACTTCAAAATTTACTATAATGCCTTACAAAAAAAAATGTGACAGTGTCGTGTGGCACTACCACATCAACAAATATAAAACTAAACTGACCATGTACATCTGCCACCCCAAGGCCGTTCTAATTAAGCAAATCCCACGACTGGAGTTAGCCCAAATCTCATGCCTTGATGGCCGGATCACAGGAGTACATAAAAGATCCACCAAGCTATTATGTGGAGAGCCCACTGCACTGCACCATGAACATGGGTCTTTGTCCCTCGAGGATGGCCAACCAACCCACCATATTGAGGCCATCCAACCAACACACGTTACACACCACCTCGCCGAACTTTGCAGGAGGGTGCATACCACGATGAAGGTGCTTATTGCATCACCACAGTTTACTGTGCAATTTATTAAGCATCAAACCTAGTTCGCAACTAAGGGGGTCGTGACCACAAGAACAGGCCAATGACTATGGAGATGTTTATTAAGTAATTGTGTAATGGAATATTTATTTGAATAGTAGTAAGAAATGATTGATGTGATATAAAATTTGAGAATGTTATATAGAAAAGTGAAAAAGTTTTGTTTTGTAGTGGAGTTTTTTATTTGAATAATAAAAAAAATTTATTGATGTGATGTTAAAAATGTAAAAAAGTTGAAATGTTTTTTATTTGATTTTTTTGAGAGAAGTGAAAAGGGAATTAGAAATTTTACATTTACTTGCCAAACAACTTCATATTCTAGTGCACAATGAATCTAATGAGATCTTTTCTACACCAATTTGAAATTGTTGCAACCATCATATCTGGCTCCATGTGGAGTAGTCATGACTGCCCCGATGGCTCATTAGGGATGATCACGACAAACCTCGATAGCTCATGCGGGATGTTCGTGTCCACCTTGATGGCTCAAGGAGGGTGCGACCACCCCCCGAGAGTTCGATGGGAGAGTACTGACCACCTATTTTGGTTGAATGGCCGGGGAACAACACTCAACACCCTCAAGTCGAACAGGGTAGTGAGTTCGACACAGGCTATAGGAAAACTAGTTCATTTGGACTACTATCCATAGAAGTTGAAGAGGATATAGTATTTAATTCTTCACGGGGGTTTAATTAGGTTTGGGTTGTAATAGTATCCATTGTATTCATTAAGTTTTAGGTAGTAAGAAATAATGTAATAGTAGAGTGTAATTATGTAAATAAAAGTAAATGAGGTTTTTAATATATAAGTGCTAAGGTATTGTTCTTACAATTATAATTCCGCTTCAATTCCATTCTTAAAGTTAAGTCATAATAGTAATGCCTCCAGGAAAAAAAAAAAAGAAAAAAAAAAGGGGTTTGGGTCGACGTTCTCCACGAGGAGGTAGACACGACTACCTAATTTACTATGTTTATTGTATTAATCTCTGTTTGAAGGACTTACTATGGCTATATAAACAATCGATGACACTTAATGTCATTTTGTGATGTTATGAATTTATTTACTATTTGATTAGTACATGTCTTAAGATCGATATGATTCAAACTGGGTACGTACGTATGTGTTTGTGCTTACTACCGACTTAATTATGAAACGAATGTGATGTTTATGGAAATATGTGATGGTATTTATTTAGATGGTGTGGTTAATGTTACCTGATGATGTTAGTTTACAAAAATAATAATAATAATAATAATATAGCCAATTTTCGATGCAATCATGATTAAGGTTACAATAGTAGTGCTCTTGATTATTAAAAGATCAAATAATTTGAGGGCGTTACATATATGATTGTTTCTTCACATTCAATTCAATCAAATTTTGCCCTCAAGAGGTAGTTCAATTGGCTGGGGACCACACCTCAAAAAGCGGAGGTCACTAGTTTGAATCTCTCATCCCCTCTTGTGTGAACTCGTCAAAAATTAAAAAAAAAAAATTCAATCAAATTTTTTGCCATGTACAATTTTTCTAATTTATGTGACTGTCAAATTGTCTACCTCAACATTTTTCATCAATCACATTAGTAATAACTTCATTCGACAAATTTAGACGGATTGCACTAAAAGCCATGGCATGAATCTCTTCCCATTTATCATTGTTCATCTTCTTGGATTTCTTTGCCTTTCCCAATAATGTTTTTGTTTAATCAAAAGATTTTTCATCATTCTTTGCCTAAGAAAGAAGTTGTTCCTTACATTAAACGTCTCCGCTTCATACTTGGTGCTCGCTATATTTATTGTAATCATCAATCTGAATACTAAACCTTAACTTTGATAGCAATTATCGTACAATAGACTACAATTACGGTAAATGTTACAAAACATTTTCACAAAGGAACAAGCCCAATACACTAAAATTTTACTATCCCATGCACAAAAAAGATTTTTCCCCAAAATAAAAGTACAAACTTCTCTTTTGTTGAGAAATTTGGTGCAGCCGGCTTTCTCACATTCTCTCTTACTTTTGCACTGTCTCAGTTTTTTGTTATTGTGCGGCGCACCTCAAAGAAGAAGAAAAAATATTCTTTTATAAGTGTGAGAGAAGTCGACTCACACGTTCATTTTTACTATCACATTATCTCAATTTTTGGCTCTAGTACAAAATAGGCCCAAATTTTATTTTGTTTTTTGGTTAATTTTTTATTTTTGAAAATCACTATTCCTTTCTTGTGGCAATTGCAAATTGTATTATTCTTCCAACAAAAAACCTTCAACAAGAACAATTGAGAATACTGCAACTAACAAAACCAGTCATCGTCAACACTCCTTCAGGTATTTCTCCCTCTCTCTCTCTCTCTCTCTCACTCTAACAAAATGTGCATTCTACAAAATTCACAGCCTCAGTACATCAGGACTCCATCCGGCTTTGGTAAGTTTTCAATCAGTTCGGCTTATCTTACACTTATTCAATCTTACCAGCCAGTTTGCTGCCCTAATGCCACTTTGGCCTTTTGGAAATCCCTATGGAAGCTCAATCTCATTGATAGGCTTATAAACTTTCTCTGGAAAATTGCTTGAAATATTATTCCTACAAAGACCCGCTTACATGCCATCTTTCCATCCTCTATCTTGACTGAATGCCCGCTTTGCAAATCAGCAATGGATTCTCTTTAGCATTTATGCTTCAGCTGTACATTTGTCCGAATAGCGGGGTGCAATTCTTTTGTTGTATTTGTTACAAACATTATTTCTTTTTTAAAATATTTAAAACATATTACCGTTTCTCAAAATGTTTATAAGTTTTTATGAAAAAGAAAAATCAATTTTATAATTTGGTCTTAAAGTATTTTGACCGTTTATTTTTTTCTTCTTGAAGAATTATGATGTTTAGTCATAAAATCTTAAAATATAACCGTTTAGTGTTTACATATTATTAAATCTTGCTTTGACCGTTTGGTCATTAAGATGCATTAACATTTTAAATGGTTTTTGACTACTAATATTTTAAACGTTTTTTTTACCATGAGTCATTAAATTCATTGATTTTTATATATATATATATCACCGCCTCACTTGTTTATAAATTGGAGTTCACCAAAGAGCACTAGGCACGATATTTTTTATTCTAACCTCTTACGCATAGTGTATGTGTTTGTTGTCATTTGCCAAAAACTTGTTTCAAAACATAAAGCTATATATTATAATATTAGCTTATCTACAAAATATTCTGAAGTCATTCATCCACTTTGATCAAAAAGTTGTTCTATTTGATTTTCGTTCTTAAAAGTGTCTTTGACGAAGATAGACACCATAGTCTAATCCTGAGAGGTTGCGTGATCTTATGTGGTTTTACCAAGATAAAGCATTTCTGATGTTTTTTCTTTTAATGCTCTTCAAGTCTCACAGCATATCAACAAGGTTTCTATGGAACATTTCACTACTTGGAATCAAGCCCCAACTCTAATGGAACGCTGGCTTCCCCCTATAAATCCTGGTTATAAAATCAATTTTGATATAACTATCCGGGATACTTTCTGATCAGCACAAGCAGCGGTTTGTAGAAATCACCAATGTCATATTATTCATAAATTAGTCTAACATGTCTTCCAAATTCTAGTGAAGCCTTAGCAGCGTGTCTAGCTGCTTCTCTCGCTCACTCTCTCAATTTTGAGAATTTTATTATTGAATGTGACTTTTAAGTGGTTATTCTTTCTCTACAACATCCTAAGAATCCCTATGACTGGGACATTTCTTCTATTATCTATGGTATCATTGGCTCTCTTCCTGGCTTCCATTTCTTTGAGTGCTAAAAAAGTTAATAGAAATGTAAACTTCTGTACCTATTTAGTAGCACACTGGGCCGCAGAAAGATCTTTTTCTAGTAGCATTTCTACTGCTCCTCCCACGCCCTCAATCCCAATTGTAAGTAAAAAAGATCCACCTATTAGATTATTAGGTATTTAGTTTCTTTTGCTTTAAGCTTGTTAGTTGTTTTTTTGTTGTTCGATGTACTTAAAAAATAAAACTAAATAAATAAATAAAACATGTAGAAGATTCAGCTTCTCAAACGGCTCCGTGTTCGCAGCCATGACTATGAACTCAGAAATACTCCTTACAAAAAACAAACTCATATCAATAAAATAAAACAAAATTGACCCAAAAAGCAAATATAAAACGTTGGTCAAGCACCTTACTATTTCATTGGCGCCCTTCATGAGTTGCTCGTAGTGGGGACTTGTTGATTAAGATCCAGTCTTGTGATTGTGAGCTGTGAATTGGCCAAAGAGGAAAAAGGGGCTACGGTTTTTGCCGAGACGAAAATGGGGAAAACACAGATTAGGGTTTAATAGGAAGCAAGAGCAGCTGCTAGAAGTATCGTAGACGCTGAATTCTTCCATATCTTTTTCCCTTTCCCTTAAAAGCTGGTACGCAGAGGATGACGATCCAGAACAAAAGTACCTCTTGAAAACAAACGGCGAAAGTGTTGAACTAACGGCCAAACGTTTTGCCTTACATCGCACGACGTCGTTTGCTATTATTGAATCTGGTCCATTTATTTTCTAACAGCAGATGTGCTGTGATTTTTTAACAGGAAGCCGGATCCATAGTAATAAACCCCTCACCCACGGGAGCCGGATCAAATGGATCCTTACCAGCTAATATAGAGGTATAGAATTCGTTCATCAAAATAATTAATAAAATAAAAATATTACATATATTAATAAATAAATTCTACATCATTTTAATAAGGTTCTTTTTAAAAAAATTTAAGCATAAATAGTAATTTTTTATTTTTAATATATAATATTTTTCATGCACAAAACAATTTAAATTCAAAAAATTTCAAAATCTATAATTTTAAAGAAATAGTAAATCCGTGCTGCTCAGTGCTCTGTTAGCCAAGGACTGCCTCGATTTCCCAAACAGCAAGCATCCAAATCCCGCAGGAAAAAGCGATCAAACAAAGTCCAAAAGGCCAAAGTTGGCCTCCTAAAGTCGTGCCATCGACATGATTACTCCAAGTTTAAATCTTCGTCACTGCATACGCATGTGATGTCTATAATTTTTCTTAAATTTAAAGAAAAAATGTAAAATAATTTATATGTTTACCTATTTACAAAGTAAGGTGAGTGTAAGAGCATTCTCATTTAATTATGTATATTTTAATTTAAAATAATTAATTAAAATTCACTTTATCTAGTTTAGTTAATAAATCTTAAAAGGTATTCTTCATCTAATAATTTAAATTTTTTATATTTTATTAAAATAAGTATTTTTACAATTAAATAATCTTTTAATTATAAAAAAAGAAAAAAAAGAAGACAAAATATGAAATAAAAACAAAAGGCCAAAGAAAAACAATAAAATAATTTTAGATATGTGAATAGAGTTGCACTATTCACAAATGGATCTACTCAATGGATCTACTCTAGCTTTTGTTTAGATAATCTAATGGAGTGAATTTTTTAGGTTTTTATTATTTATTCTAGCCTAAGGTAAAAATAGATAATCGGATGTGAATGCTCTAAGAGACCGTTTATAAAATCTACTTAACCGGATAAGTAGTTGGACAACTCAATTTTTATTTTTGGCAGGTGAGTCTCATAAGTAGTCTCTTACAATCACCTAAAATATACTTTTTTAAAAATGTATAATTTTAAAAATTAAATTACAATTTTAAAGGCGAACAACGTTTTTAAATTACGCTATTAAATCGCAAATACAAAACGACCTTAAAATCAGTGCACCAGCGTGAATATATTTGGAGGAAGTACCCCTTAAGCTTCAATGTGGACATTACTTTGATGGAAGTGTGAAAAGAAGAGAAGGCCCACTGCATCAAAGCGGGCTTTAATTGGAAAGCCGAGGGCTTTGGTTCCCCCTGGCCTCTCCATCAATCTCTGTCGTGCCAACTGGCGAACTCCCAAAATAATTCGCATGATTCAAGACCATACGTTTGTCCACTTGAAACACTTTCTGCTGCAATGTCATAATAATAGAGGGCATGCAATCCTTTGTCGGCAAAATTACTCTAGATGGGTGAGAACTAAGCCCAATACTTTTGGATAGAAATTTTCATTCATTTTGAGGCCCGAATTGATTAGGCCATAAATGTAAGAGAACTGTCTCTTGTTATATGATATATATATATATATATATATATATATATATATATATATATATATATAGTATTCAATACAATCTAGTCTTTAATATATTTCTACTCTCTCTTCCGCTCTTTCTCTCTTTCACATATATTCTCTATTTCATAATTTATTTTAACATGGTATTAGAGCTTATTTTGATCCCTCTTTTCGATTTATTTTTGCCTATTTTGTTGTGATCTGTGGCTCAATTCATTGCCGAAACTTGGCACAATATGGTTTGGCCATTCATAGGATTAATAGCTAATTTCTGTTTCCGACCATCATTGGAAGTTGCGGTTTGGCCCCTAATGGGATTAACAGATATTCTTTCAGCCTTTTGGCACAATGTGGTTTGGCCCTTCACAGGATTGACAGTTAGTTACCGTTCTCCGACCATCATTGTCAATTGCGGCTTAGCCCCTAACGGGATTAACGGCTTGTCTTCGTTCTCTGGCGGTCACTTTCAGCCTTTCTCGCTGGCATCGTTTTAATCCAACCATTAACTTCGGCTGCATTTAAATCTGGCTAATAATTTCAAACTCAAGGTTCCAGAATCTTCCACCTTGAGTTTGAGGGGGGATGTTCGAATATATTATTGCCTTTCTTATTAGGATTGTTAGAATATATTATTGTCTTTCCTATTATAATTTATTCCATATCTTAATTACTCTAAGGTTTTTTTGTCACTACTCATAGCCTCTCTATATATAGAGGTCTCTTGTAATATGATATATATATATATATATATATATATATATATATATATATATATATATATATATATATATATATATATTTCCGCTCTCTCTTCCGCTCCTTCTTTCTTTCACATATATTCTCTATTTCATATATTTATTTTAACATAAACAATAAAATCATTTACGTGCTTCTCTTAATACGAGATACATGAAGTTCACGGGTGAAGCGATCACAAAGCATTTCCCTGATGGAATATAGGGGATGTTTGGAAAAGATTGTTGAGTTGAATATTTTTTTTTTTTTTTTTTTTTTTAGTAGTAGTAAAAAGTAATTGATGTAATATAAAGTCAAAAGAATTTGTATAAAAAAGTAAAAAAAAATTTGTATGTAGTTAGGGTTAGCAATTTTTGACACGACTCTCAAATCCGACACGAACACGACACAAAGTTATAGGATTAAGGTTTAGACTAAATGAGTTAGGAGTTGACCCGTTTACAACACGATTATAAATGGCTTGATCTGCTAACCCGTTTGATTTTCGAGTCACCCGCCAACTTGAGAGTTGACGGGTCAACACATATACTAATTATTATTTTTTTAAAAAAATGCTTGTGTTTCCTTCCATCTTGTGGACCTGGATCAACGAATTGCTGCCTGGCCTCCCAGATCCCGCTAAGAGATGTGAGAAAAGAAATACTTTCTCGATAAGCTTGGTGAAAAAGTGCTCTACCTAGACTGCGGACGTGCTTTTTCCTACTTTGTTTTTCCTTGAGGTGTTCTTGATTGGTAAATGGTAATAACCAGTGTCATTTTCTACTCCGACTTTTCTTTCGCTCCTAGTTCTTTTCTTTTTTCCCTTTCTGCTAGAAAATTTCTATTGTGAATCTGTCATCAGGTGGCCGGCCATCATTTTACGGTTATCGGTTATTGGCTAAAATCGATAATCGTAACCAGGGTAGCCGGTTGACCAAAATCGCCAACCGGCTTCAATAACTGGTTGGCCAAAATCGGCTCCGGTAATCGTGGTAGCCGGTTGGTTTATATATTTTTTATTCTTTTTCATTTTTGTTTTCAATATTTAATTTAATATATATATATATATATATATATATATATATATATATATATATATATATATATATATATATATATATATATATATATATATATATATATATATATATATATATATATATATATATATATATATATATATATATATATATGTTTTTGATTTTATAGAATTTTAAGAATTTTATA
Source organism: Alnus glutinosa (assembly GCF_958979055.1). Lineage (NCBI taxonomy): Eukaryota > Viridiplantae > Streptophyta > Magnoliopsida > Fagales > Betulaceae > Alnus > Alnus glutinosa. The sequence goes on from NC_084894.1 coordinate 25,253,091, forward strand.
ATTTTATGAATGATATTTTTGTCATTATAGGACATTGACACTGTTTGGTAATTCATGAAAGACATTGAGACAATTAATAATTAGGAGTACATTAAAAATTGAATGATTGTTTAAAGAGATATGTGAATTTTTTATTTTTTATTTTTTTTTATAATTATTGTCTTTATGCTTTTCTAGATAAGAATAGTGATGGATTTGACTTTTTCAGTATGGTTAGTCATTAATTTTTCATAATCACGTTATGAGAAAATAGGATTCAAGATTGGGATTGAGAAATGCTATAGGTACTTACAAACCTTTACAAATGGAGATTTACAAACTGAGGTAGAGTCTATGTAGCATTTTGACATCATTCTTTTTTTCTTTTTTCTTTTTTTAAAAAAATCATTGTTCTTTCTAGAAAGCACCGAGGCTCTCTGTCGCCGGATCTCTGTGGCCATGGCCGTTCTCCCCTCTCGCCAGCCCAAGAAATCCAGCACGCCGGCCGTTATCCCCTCTCCTGAGCTCCAGTCGCGGCCGTCCATGGCCTTTGGGAATGGACGCGCCTCTGATCCGAAGCCCCTCCCGAGTGGGTTGCCGACCTGATCCCCTCGCCCTTTACCATCTATGTCAACGCTTTCACCGGAGAGGGTGGCAGATGCGCGCGACAAGGCCGGCTCGGTGGATGGTGGCGAGGCACAGATCAGCGACATGGGCTTTTGTAGTGCTTCCGGCATCCTTTGTCGTGGGTCGACGCCACAGGGAGGTGGCGCAGAGGTTGGTAGCTCCACGATCTGGATAATGCCGGTGGAGTGGTGCTTTGGATTTGGATTTTCGGTTGGGGGTGGGTTTGTTTCTGGGTATTTGAGTGGATGGGTATTTTGGCAGTTGCAATTTGCTGTCTTCTGGTGGGTTAGGTGCTTGTGTCTTCCGATGGGGTGGGTTTCTTGCAATAGGCTGGACTGTGGGAGCATGGAGATGGTGGGTTTCCGGCCGGTGTGCTTAGTTCAACCGAACTCCATCCTATTTGTCTATGTTTTTTAATTGATGAAACACCAATCTTACTGGAATCTTACGTGTTTAAGTTTTTTAATTGATAAAATGCCACATAGACTCCACCTTAGTTTGTAAACCTCTTTTTGTAAAGGTTTGTAAGTACCTCTAGCATTTCTCATTGGGATTTGTTACAATTTGATAAACGATTTGCAACCCAAGATGAGGCCCACTACCTGAGCAAGTATTTAAAAAGCTCGAGTCCCAACAATTTCAATGCCTTGCAACACAATCCATCTGCCCCAATTAATAAGGAATTATTGCATTTCAAGGAGACTAAAAAATCAGATCCCCAACAATTTATTTAAAATTATAGAGCTCATTGGTTTATGCGATTTTTTTTTATATTATATTCTACTATTTTTATTATATTCAAAATTGTGAATAATGAGAAAATTTGTTTTCTGAAATTATGTTTGGATGGTATGGAGAATCTGAAACAAATTAGAAAAAAGTTGGATAAAAATTGACTAGAATTTTAATTAAAAAAATAACCCAAACATATTTTTGAAAAATAATAAAATATAATAAAAAAACAAGTGTTACCAAACATGCCCATAATTTCTTGTTTCAACTGCATAAAAAATGCTACCTATTAAAAATAGGACATGTTACCCTCCTCTTTTGAAACAGTCACAGTGAGAACCCCATTGTGCATCGAGCCTCGCATCGTCAGGGACCTCGAACCTGCTCATGAACTTGCAGCTCTCGACGCTCACCTGGATCACTTCGTCATCTTAGAGCTCTACCAACACGTCGTCGTTCATGAACCCCGAAAGAGATGACGTAGCGAAACGCAATAGAATGATTGAGAAGCTGTGTTCTCAATTCACAAATTCAACAAATGCGTTGAAGGAGAAACCTGTATTCTTATTGATAATCAAAATTGTCTCTTCCAATACAATTTTTTCAAACTTATAGTAAAAATCCTACGGCTACAAAAAGAAATAAAATCTTCTAAGACTGGAAATAAAACAAATAAGCATAATATGGAAATACTTGATGCCAAAAGATATTTTCAAATTAATAAAAATACTTAGTGCCAAAGGAAAACCATATTAGGGAAAAATATAATAACTATAATACTATTTGACGACTAAGAAAATATAACTATGGGGATTTTCTAAAAGAGGATTCAGGAGATTTCTCAATAGTCTCTTATTTCCTTCTTGGTCTTTAACTTGTTGCTAGTTGACAAATCAGAAAATCTTCTAGCCTTATTATTTGGAAATCTTCTAGTTGTATTGGTCGGGACAATCGAGTCGCATTAATCAAGCTCAGGATACTCTAGCCGTCTCAGCCTCAGGATACTCTAGTCGTCTCGGCCTCGAGATACTATAGCCGTCTCGACCTCGGAATACTCTAGTCGTCTTGGCCTCAAGATACGCTTGTCGTCTCGGCCTCGGACGGTCCTACATCAGGCTCCTTCACTTTAGAAAAACTTGTCCATGAGTTTCCGATCATGTATTGAGGCTTATCTGGGGGATGGGACTTGAGCAATTCACCAATGTTGATCTTCTTTGTCCATCGAAACGGTACACACTTATTCCCCTTCAATCTACTATTGGCTTCAAATGGGAATTGGAATTATTGCCTCTACATCAGCATTGTGTTACTTTTCAAAGGAACTTTGGCCTTGACAAGTTTGTATTTGGACAGCATCCGCGACGTCTTTTTCTGCTTCCATTTAACCCTCCAATCAGCAAAGTGAGAAAGACGTCCTAGCCTCCTTCACACCATTGGTAAACCATGTATGGCCAAAGGACACATGGTTTGTTTTTTGTCTCTTTGTTGTGGTGCGAGTGACAATTGCTGCAAAACACAAGTGACATGATCATCTTTATTAGATTTGGAAAACTCACATCCAACATAATCACCATGTTTTTTAGTGTGAATCACATTATCTTCTCCACTCGGATCTACATTCTCTTTTGTCGCAATTATGATGACGGTGTCCTTTTGCATTTTGGCCTCCTTGCCCCTTCTGTGGCACTTCCTCTAAAATTTTCTTCTTATCGGTTTTCTTTTATTTTCCGCTATCTTTAATGGGAACCGCTACCTCCTCCACTGCAATTATTATTGGGGGTGCGCAGGTGGGGCTATTGTCATTAGCGCTCTTGCTTTGAGGTGGTTCAATTGGGTAGGTTGGGAAGTAGCTGCTGCTTCTGCCTCCCAGAACTCGGTTGGTAGGCGATAATTGTCACTAAGATAGTGGTGAATGCATGGGTTGCTACTGGCCTTGTTCCCGAGCTGGATGATTGTGATAGCATGAATTTCTACCCCAATCGCAACTCCTTCTTCATGGTAGAATTAACAGCTTGTGGTGTAGGACCACGACCAACAACTGGTCGGCCATGAGCCATCTCGTCGACGCAATTCCAATTGTGATAATGATGCCTTTTGCTACCAAGCCCAAGCCAAGCGATGTTTTGTTGCATCTTCTGCATCTCGTGTTCAATACGTTCAAACCGCTAATCATGAGTATGGACAACTGCCCAAAGGGCCTACACTCCACATTCTTCATCGTCAGAGTGGTTACTTACGTTTCCGTCATTTGCCATCAAACCAGGATGGTCAAGGCTCTGATACCAGTTGACGTAGCGAAAAGCGATAAACTTGATTGAAAAGTTGTGTTCTCAATTCACAAATTCAACAAACACGTTGAAGGAGAAAACTATATTCTTATTGATAATCAAAATTATCTCTTCCAATACAATTATTCCAAACTTATAGTAAAAACCCTTCGACTATGAAAGGAAATAAAATCCTCTAAAAAACAAATAAGCATAATATGAAAATACTTGATGTCAAAGGAAAACCATATTAGGAAAAATATAACAACTATAATACCAATTGACGACTAAGAAAATATAAATATAGGGATTTTATAAAAGATGAATCAGGAGGTTTGTCAACAGTCTTTTTTTTTTTTTTCCTTTCTTGGTCTTTAACTTGTTGGCAGTTGACAAATCAGAAAATCTTCTAGCCTTATTATTTGAAAATCCTTATTATTCGGAAATCTTTTAGTTGTATTGGTCGAGACAATCGAGCCGCATTAATCGAGCTCAGAATACTCTAGCCGTCTCGGCCTCGGGATACTCTAGCCATCTCAGCCTCGAAATACTCTAGTCATCTTGGCCTCGGGATACTCTAACCGTCTCGACCTCGGGATGCTCTACATTAAGAGAAGCCTTCAGCACGTGGGCTCTTCGGGTCTCCCTCCAGTCGACCCTGGTATTCAGCGAGGTTCATAATAGGGAGTGAGGAAAGAGCGTGGAAAGTGGAAGGGAAAGGCAAATCGCTGAATGGGTCCCAAAGGTGGTTCTCTCGGAAGCTCAGGCCAGGAAGGTGCCCAGCCTCTGGAGGAGGGGTTGGACACACTGCGCTCTTGCTCATTGTACGGGACGATTGACATCTTTGCCAAATTACCCACAGATTTGAGAGTTCAGTTTGGGATTTCAGTGTTTGCTTAACGCACCTTCGCGTATTTCTACTTTCTAGCACTTTCGCCTAGTGTAGGCAGGCTTTTGAAGCCCTGAGAAGCCACCCAACGATCCAATGGGCTTTAGACGTTTTTTTCTTTTCTTTCTAGAAAGAGAAGGCTACTAGCTCTTCTCCTCATTAATCATATATATATATATATATATATATAGAGTAATGATTCACTATCACCTAAATATACAATTTTTCACCATCTTGTCTATGTGGCAAGGTGATCACCTACCTTAATTTATTTTTAAAAAATAAAAAAACTCAAAAAGTAGTGGGGGACCACCTTGCCACATAGGTAAGGTGGTGAAAAGTTGTATATTTGGGTGGCATTGAATCATTATTCATATATATATATCATATTGACTCGTGTTTTAAGTGGATTATTCTTTTAATTTTTAAAAGTGGTTAATGTAATAACCACATAAAATAGGCTATGTCAACTAGCCTAACAATGGATGTAAAAAAAAAAAAATGTATATTTCGAATAGGGATGGAATCCTACAATTCTCCAATTCCTGAAATCAGGCAGAAAGATGTGAGAGGGTCCTAATGAGCACAGAATAGTAAAAGCTTTATGTTCGAGCATATATAGGCTCATTTGCTGAGCAAACTACTTGAACAAATGAGCCCATGCTCGCCCCTACAATTTTCTCTACTCCTGCGCTTTGAAAAAGAATGTAAGGGATTTAAAATAAGAGTGAGGAGTAATTCTAATTTCTATATATCATTTTTTTTTATATATCCACCAAAGCTAATGTGGTGTGATCTCCCACCAAAGAAACTCATTTTCAAGCACAAAATGTTATTGTAGGCCACGCCACATCAAAAATTGAGGGAATAAAAGGTGAATAAAATGATAGTACATAGAAATTAATCGTGATGATCTTATGAGGAATAGAAAATAAGTTTAGGATTCAAGGTCCAAGACTCAGTCAAATTAAAGGCCCAATGTTACATGAACCCAAAAGGCCCCAAAGGAGGGTAAAATATGGGATCTCTCTCCTCTTAGAAACTCATGAAGTCCTCTCTAAGAAGAATTCTCTCCCCCATTTCTCCCACTTTCAGTCAAAAATATTGACTTGACTGCATGTCGGAAGCTCCCAACTTGGCCACAAGCTGTTGCCACTCCAGTAGTTCCCTTCTTGTTCATCCCAATCCCAACTTGCGAAATTTGATATCATCATATTCAAACACAAATCTTTATACTCATTTATCCAAATTATATTCTCAACTTTGGGTTTTTCGTGTTAATTACTATAACTAAATTTTGGCTAAAAGAACATCAATTTTCAGACCAGGCAGCAGTTGGCTGCATAAATCAAGGGATATTGCCGTTATTGGTATATCAAGGGATATAGCCATTACTTGTTTCCTTATTTTCTTCCCTCATGTAATCTTAGCATATCTCCTAAGATCTCTCTTTGTAATCGATCAATAAATTGGATAGAAGAATCATGTGCATTGTATTTTTGTTCCTGACATATAAAGTCTTGGTTTAAACTTAGGGTGCCGTTGACTTTGTTAGAAATTTGAAATGCAGACACTAATTGAAGGTTTAAATCAAAAGATATATTCTTCTTGTATGCATAACGATATCAGTATTTGTCTGAGCATTTAATATCGATCACAACCCGTCTTGCTGCAACCTTTGCCTCTATCTCTACTTTGGGGTCTACATCTCAAATTCAAACTGATTTACATGTTTTCTATTGAATACGCCTTTCAGCTTAATCTTAGGCCCTGGCTTACCTTTTGTGGACGAAAGAGACGAAGGTAGTTCGGCATGTAACCTACATCTAAGTTAAAATTTGAAGAAAAAAAAAACATATTTAATCCGTAAGTTTTTATCTTATTTGAATTTAGTCATTGAGTTTTTAATTTCAAGAATATGGTCCTTATATTTTGCACAAATTTTAAATAGGCTCATCTGTCATTTTTCTTTTCTCAAAATTAATAGTTTGTCATATTTTATGTGTGTCTCAGTTGATACATCAGCGTACATATCAGCACCTAATATCAATGTCACATCATTAAGCACCAAGTCATCCATAGAAAAAAAAAGAAAAAAAAAAAAAAAAAAAAAGATCAAACTTTAGAAACAAATAAACCTTCTTCTTCGTCATCCTAATCTTCTAGATTTGTAACATTAGATGGAAAATCGTTAACTTTGATATTGACATTGACATTGTATTGAGTGCTAACATAAACCCTACAATGTCAAATGAAAACACATATGACAAATGATATTGACGATAAAATAATATAGGAATCAATTTAAAACTTTTGACAAACTTAAGAACCTTATTTTTTAAATTAAAAACTTAATAACTAAATCCAAAACAATTAATAACTTAGGAGCTAAATATATTTTTCCCTTGCAACTTTATAATCCAAAATTGCTTTGATTTCCCCAAACGGCAGCATCCAAAATTCTAAATCCCGCCAGGAAAAAGCGAGCAAACATAAGCCAAAAGTTGGCCTACTTTTATTCGTGGAATCAGTACGATTACTCCAAGAACTATAGACCTTCGTCATTGCATACGCATGTGACATGTCTAAGATTTTTCTTCAATTTAAAGGTGCAAACTCTGTGTTTGCGTGTGTCTTGAAAGGATTTACGCAAGGTTGATTTCAACAGCAGCAAAAAGCTTTGCTTTGATGACTTTCGAATATATATTAAGACATGTACAGCACACTATTATATAATATTAGTATACAAGAGAGAAAAGAATAAAGTAGCATTTGCTAGGGACACGCGTGGGAATCTTGTCGAACAGCAGTGGGTTGTGGTGCAGTATGGGCACTTGAGGTAAACTAACATTTGTTAGGTACACGCATGGGAATCTTGTCTAACAGCAACGTGTCTATGTGATTTGCTGGAGTGATTGGTGGGGTATATTCTAACAGCCCCCCGCAAGCTGAAGGGGGTACGGAGACAACCTTAAGCTTGTTTCGGAGGAAGCAAAATCGGGCAGAAGTGAGTCCTTTGGTGAAGACATCGGCCAGTTGGTCATGAGTAGAGATGAATTTAACAAGAATATCTTTATTAACCACCTTCTCACGAACGAAATGATAGTCGACTTCGATGTGCTTGGTGCGGGCATGATAGACGGGGTTGGAGGCGAGAGCAAGAGCTCCAATGTTGTCACACCAGATTGTAGGAGGAACGGGGAGTGAGATGCGGAGATCCTTGAGTAACATGCGAAGCCAATAAACTTCAGTGGTGACAACAGCCAGGGCGCGATATTCAGCTTCCGTGCTAGAGCGAGCCACGACGGGTTGTTTCTTGGCACACCAAGAGACAAGGCAGGGACCGAGGAAGACTCCAAATCCGGTTGTGGAGCGTCTACTGTCCGGATCACCAGCCCAATCGAAGTCACAGAACGCTTCGAGAGTAAGGGAACCTTTGCGGAACAAGAGGCCATGATCAACACTGCCTTTGAGGTAGCGTAACACGCGCTTGGCAGCAACCCAGTGGTCTGAGGTAGGGGAATGCATGAACTGACATAATTGATTGACGGAGTAGGCAATGTCAGGTCGAGTAATGGTGCAGTATTGTAGAGCACCCACAACTTGACGATAGGTGGTAGTATCCGGATCAGATAGAGGATCACCGATGGAAGCCGAGAGTTTAGAGCCAGAGATGGAAGGAGCACTGTAAGGTTTAGCGCCAGCCATGGAGGAATTATGGAGAAGGTCGATGATATATTTGGATTGCCGAATGTGGAGGCCAGTGGAATCACGATGAGCTTGCATGCCAAGGAAAAAGCCAAGATCTCCAAGGTCCTTCATAGCGAAGACCGATTGTAGCTGCTTGATAATGGAGTGTAGGACAGTGGTGTCGGTACCTGTGATCAAAATATCATCAACATATACCAAAAGATATAAGGTAACAGAAGAGTGAAAATATATAAATAGTGAAGTGTCAACAGAGGAAGAGTGAAAGCCAAGCTCAAATAGAGCTTGAGACAACCGGGTGAACCAGGCCCTAGGAGCTTGTTTGAGGCCGTAGATGGCCTTGTGTAATTTGCAGACATGGTGGGGATGAGCAGCGTCAACAAAGCCCCGAGGCTGTTCCATAAAAACGTCTTCGGTTAAGTGTCCATGGAGGAAGGCATTTGACACATCCAGCTGACGGATACACCAATTGAAGTGGACAGCAAGAGCAAGGACTACACGGATGGTGGTGGATTTGATGACAGGGCTAAATGTTTCAGTAAAATCAACCCCACTTCTTTGATCAAAACCTTTGGCAACTAACCGAGCTTTGAACCGCTCAACGGAACCGTCTTGCTTACGTTTGACCTTGTAAACCCATTTGTTTCGAACAATGTTCTGATTCCGGGGTCGCGGGCATAGGGACCAAGTACCGTTAGCAAGGAGGGCATCAAACTCAAGGCCCATGGTAGCTCTCCATTCCGGGGATGTGACAGCTTGGGTGTAACAGGAGGGTTCAATTGGGCTGACCACACTGGTTAAGGCTCGAAGAGGATGACGGGTGGAGTAAAAGAGCTTATAGCTAGAGAAGTCTTTTGGACGTAGAGAACCAGTTTGAAACCTGGTGACCATAGTATGGGGGGGAGGAGGAGTGGGAGCCAAACAAACAGGGGAAGGTAGAGCAGGGGGAGTTATAACAGGAGAGGTAACTAAAGGCATGGAGGAAGAAGAGTCATTAGAAGTGGGAGAGCAAGTGGTAGCAGTGGAGGGAGGGGAAAGTGGAGGAATGGGAGAGGGGGTGACACGGTGTGAGGGTGAAGAAGGAGAAGTAGGATCAACAGAGGAAGTGGAAGCCAGGCTAGGTTCAGATGAGGTGGGATTGGCTTGGAGGCCTGGAGGGATAGTATCTGCAAGAATTAAAATGGGGCTCAGAACAGGGGAGGAGGTAGCAGGGGAATGGTTGGGAGCGGGTATTTTGGCAGGGAATGTGGATTCGTCAAAGACAACATGGCGGGTGATGAACACTTTGTTGGAGATGGGGTCAAGACACCGATACCCCTTGTAGTTCATGCCATAGCCCAAAAAGATACACCTTTTGCTGCGAAACATCAACTTGTGAGAAGCATAAGGACGTAACAGAGGAAAACATAAACAGCCAAAGGAGCGAAGTAAAGAATAATCAGGTATTTGCTGAAATAACATAAAGTAAGGAGAGCAATGATTTAATAATGGTGTAGGTAAACGATTAATTAAAAATGTAGCAGTAAGAAATGATTCTACCCAAAAAGACTGTGGAAGGCCAGATTGGGCAAGCAAAGAGAGGCCCATCTCCACAACATGGCGGTGTTTACGTTCTGCAAGTCCATTCTGTTGAGCCGTGTAGGGGCAGCTAATGCGATGAAAAATACCATTGGTCTCTAAAAAGGAGGTGAATTGTTTGGAAAGAAACTCACCACCCCCATCGGACTGCAATTGCTTAATCTGAGTAGAGAATTGATTTTCTACTAAAGATTTAAATTTCATAAAAGAAGTAAAGACATCAGATTTTTGAGAAAGAGGATACAACCATGAGTATCTAGAAAAATCATCAATAAAAATTACATAATATCGAAAACCACTTAACGAGACAACCGGGGAGCACCATACATCGGTGTGAATTAATTGAAGTGGTGCAGTGGATACTCGGGTAGAGGATGGGAAGGGGAGTTGTTTGCTTTTAGCAAGGTGACAGGGTTCACACACTTCTTTGTTGGAGAGAGACCCGGTGAAAGGTAAGTGATGTTTATTCAAAATATCATTAACTGTGGAAGCTGAGGGGTGACCAAGGCGAGAATGCCACACACGAACTGAAGTCTTGACACCAAGCAAGGCACTGAATAGCCGAGTTTTGGGGAGGGTGACCTTGGAGGTGTTGATGGGATAGAGGCCTCCTTCACTTTTGCCCTCCAGGAGGGTGAGACCCGTGAGATTGTCCTTAATAAAAAAATGAGAGTCAGTTAGTATAAAGAAACACTTATTATCTTTACAAAATTGATTAATAGACAAGAGATTGGCAAGGGCCTGAGGACAATGAAACACACGAGACATGTTTAACTTTGCAGTCGGAGTAGTAAAGGAGAAGGAGCCAGTGTTAGTGATTTGCAAACCTGAGCCATTGCCTACTGCAATGGTGTCAGAACCGGTGTATGGTTCACGGAGGTGGAGATTCTCGAGGGCAGGAGTCAAATGGTGATTAGCACCACTGTCTGCATACCATGTAGAGTCATCCGGCTGGGCAGAATTTGTAGCAACCATGGCTGCTAGGTGGGCAGGTGGATGGCGTCCTTGGAAAGCATAATCCATTCGGTGAAAGCAATCCAAGGCACGATGACTTGTTTTCCCGCATATTTGGCAGGGAGACCGGAAGGCAGGAGAAGACTGATTGCTGGATGGGCGGTTGGAGGACAGTGGACGAGAAGGAGCCCGTGGCGGAGTCGAGAGAAGGCCAGTCTGAGAGGAAAATCTGCTGGAGTATCCTCGAGGAGTGGTGTTGATGCGAGGTGGAGGCCGGTACTTCCTGTGTGAAGAGGTGGGACCGGATTTGTGAGAGAGCAAGGCCACAGACGTGTCGGGACCAACAAAGTGATGTTGGTTTTCAATTAGCTGTTCAACGGACAGTAGTTCAGTATGAAAGTCTTCGAAGGTGAGGGCAGAGTCCCTGGTAGCAAGAGAAAGAGAGACCACGAAGGGATTGAAGGATGAGTTCAAACCACCAATGATATAGGTGATTAGCTCATCATCGTCAACAGCCTTTCCGACCGTAGCAAGTTGATGAGCCAAGAGCTGGGCAGAAGTAACGTATTCTGTACAAGACTTAGAGCCTTGTTGGAGAGTTTGTAGTTGTCTTCGAAGTTGAGCAATTCTGGTGCGAGAAGGAGAGGCAAACTTGGTTGCCAGGAACTTCCAGACTTGGTGGGAGGTATGGAGACCATAGATCGTAGATAAAACACTCTCAGCAAGAGTGATATTTATCCAACTAAGTATAAATTGATCCTTCTTAACCCAAAGAGAATAAGCTGGATTCAGGGAAGGTTCTTCCTTGTCAGATGCAGGGGGAAGAAATTGCGGTGGGCACGGTTCGGTTCCATCAACGATACCCATTAAATCATGGCTTTTGAGAATGGGAACTATTGTAAAAGACCATGTGATGTAGTTGGGACCCTCAAGTTTGAGGGAAATCAGAGGAGTAAGATTGGGAAAGACATAGGAGGCAACGGTGGTGGATGAGGAAGCCATAAGATCGAGAGAGAAGAAGAAAAAAAAATAGCGTGAGCTTTAGAGAGCTTTGATACCATGAAAGGATTTACGCAAGGTTGATTTCAACAGCAGCAAAAAGCTTTGCTTTGATGACTTTCGAATATATATTAAGACATGTACAACACACTATTATATAATATTAGTATACAAGAGAGAAAAGAATAAAGTAGCATTTGCTAGGGACACGCGTGGGAATCTTGTCGAACAGCAGTGGGTTGTGGTGCAGTATGGGCACTTGAGGTAAACTAACATTTGTTAGGTACACGCATGGGAATCTTGTCTAACAGCAACGTGTCTATGTGATTTGCTGGAGTGATTGGTGGGGTATATTCTAACAGCCCCCCGCAAGCTGAAGGGGGTACGGAGACAACCTTAAGCTTGTATCGGAGGAAGCAAAATCGGGCAGAAGTGAGTCCTTTGGTGAAGACATCGGCCAGTTGGTCATGAGTAGAGATGAATTTAACAAGAATATCTTTATTAACCACCTTCTCACGAACGAAATGATAGTCGACTTCGATGTGCTTGGTGCGGGCATGATAGACGGGGTTGGAGGCGAGAGCAAGAGCTTAATGCCAAATGCAAAGCTCGTTTCCGAGAATGCTTGGCTGAAGTAATGAGGCAACAGGGCTCCGACGATGGAATCGCCTGCATTATCTATGATGAATTCATGTACTTCTCTGAAGAAACGACAAAGGATCTGAATCTTCCAGGCATCATCTTAAGTACAGCTAGTGCTTCCTATTTTATTGCTCGTACTGCCCTTATCCAACTCAAGACAGAAGGCCAAATTCCCTTCCCAGGTTTTATATATATATTCGGTATTCAAAATAGAAAAGGAGAAAATAACATATATACTAATATACATGGTCTGTCTCTATGGACATGCACGGTCATAACGGAAAAACATTAGGCCTCTATTTTTGCAGATGATTTTATTTTAATAGAAAGTATACCGTGTGAACTAAGGGAGGGATTGGGGAAGATTGCTCTGATCCTCGCAATCTCAACCTACAGAAAAGATGCACCCCCAACGTTTTTCTTTTGGAATATGATATGTTTACAACTTCTATACAACTTTTTTTAAAATCAACAACTTTTTTTTAAAATCAATTATTAAGTATATAGGATACACATATAGAAAAATAGATTCAATGACTTGTTTGAAAAAAAAAAAAAACAGTGATTGTTAGAAATGTAAATATCTCACCACTATCTTCATAGCACTACCAATCCTTTCTTTTTACAAAGGATGATCCAAGGAGGGAATGATAATATCATTTTAGCATCGTATGACAGTGATATGATATTAGTGTGGTATATAGTATTACTCATATTTAAATCACCAATTATCCTAAAAGTTAAAATAAAGTAAATTGGAGTTTAAATTCAAAACTTCTACTTTGGTACCTAGTTAAACAACTAGTTATTCCATACGTTATAGCCAATCAAACTAATCATTCATTTTCTGGATTACAGAATTTCGATCGAAAGATCCAGTTCCGGAGTTTTATCCACTCAGGTTCAAGGATCTGCCTATTTTGGAAAAATTAGAGACTTTTTGCAACTAGTGAGTAAAGCTTCGAACATTAGATCATCTTCAGCCATTATTTATAATACAATTGACTGCCTTGAAAATTCATCATTGGCAAAGATTGAACAGCAATGTCAAATTCCAATCTTCCCTGTAGGCCCAATGCATAGGATTTCCTCGGCCTCCTCTAGCAGCTTACTGGAAGAGGACACTAGCTGCATGGCATGGCTTGATAAGCAAAATTTTAACTCAGTCATTTATGTAAGCTTGGGAAGCCTAGCACTCATGGACGTCAAAGAACTTGTTGAAATGGGTTGGGGGCTAGCGAATAGTCAACAACCTTTCTTGTGGGTGGTTCAGTCAGGCTCAGTTCGTAGTGCTGAATGGATTGAGATACTGCCCAAAAGTTTAAAAGAAAACATTAGCGAAAGAGGTTACATTGTGAAATGGGCACCTCAAAAGGAAGTTCTGGCGCATGGTGCAGTGGGAGGGTTTTTGAGCCATTGTAGATGGAATTCAACGCTGGAGAGTATTTGTGAAGGAGTTCCAATGATATACAAACCGTGTTTTGGGGACCAGAAAATGAATGTAAGGTATGTGAGCCACGTATGGAATGTAGGCCTGGAATTGGAGAGTGAGTTGGAGAGAGGTAAGATAGAGAGAGTTGTGAGAAGGCTTATGGTGGATGAAGAAGGGAAGGAAATGCAGAAAAGGGGCAAGAATTTGAAGGAGAGAGTCGAACTATGCACTAAAAAAGGTGGTTCTTCCAATAGCTCCTTGAACAAGCTTATAGAGATGATCATGTCATTTTAATTTCACATATGATTTGATCAAAACTTTTTTTTATTCTTTTTTTCTTTTGATCAAGTTTAACTGTATATTCAATGTGTTAAACTTGTTGAGGTGCTCCAATTGATCTATATTTTCTTCCATCTGTAAATTATATAGTTGTTTCTTCATATACAACTTATTCGTTAAATTCTTCGTTATATATCAACTCTCTAATTTATGCAAAATTGACTCTGCTTTTTTCCCATTAATCACATTGTGAATGACTTCATCTAACAAATTAAGAAGGATTGCACCGACAACCTTCACATCCATCTCTTCCTACTCATTATCGTTAACTTTTAGGGTTTCTTCACCTTTCCCAACATTAATGCCTTATATACTCCTTCCTGAATCAAAATATCTTTCATCCTCTTCTACCAAAGAGATAAGTTATTCTTTCCATTGAACTTCTTAATTTCATATTTAGTGCTAGCTAGCCATATTTACCATAATCGTCATTTTAAATACCAAACCTTAACTCTGATACCACTTATTGTACAAAATACCATAATTACGATAAATAAAACAAACATAAACACAGGAACACTAAAATCATTTACGTAGTTCTCTCGATATGAAGCAATTCACTATTAAAGATGGAATATAAAATAGCAAAGAAAAAAAGCATTCTAAACTACTCAAAATCCTAATACACCAAAATATTACTATCACACATGAGTACAAACAGCTCGTCTCTCTGTTTTTTTCTCTCTCAGGGTAACATGACCTCTTCTTTCTCTTGTTTTACTTTGCTACGGTGTTTCTCTCTTTCAGTCTCACTGTGTGGCACTGCTTCATTTTTTTTTTCTTTTCTGAATCACTCTTTGATTCTGTGAAAAAACGAAAAGATCTCTTGTATAAGAGTCTAAGTCGGCCACTTTAAATCCAAACAGGAAAAAAAAAGATAACTTGAGGCCCCAACTTCTTTATGTGACAGTTACAAACGGCAACAAATCTCACCTTGACTTGAATTTATTATAGTATATTTAAATTACCCTGAAATTAAAAATTTAATGAGAATTATATTGCTTTTGATAAAGATTAGATTACCTTGAATTTAGGAATTTGATGATATTGAATCAACCTAAATTAAGATATTTGATTAGGATTATGTTTCATCTGTCCTTTTGTATTGTAAACTTAAGAATATAATGTAGCTATTTAGACTTTATCCAAATCTCTTGACTCTATTTTCTTTTATTTCCGCTATTGCTTTTATGTTTTTATATCACTATGACTTTCTTCATAAGAGTACATTTGGATTACCCTGAAGGTTGAGATTTGATGAGAAGTGTATTATCTTTGATAAAGATTTGGTTACCTTAAATTTAGAGATTTAATGATATTGATCTAACACCCTAAATCAAGGGATTTGATTATGATTATATTTCGTCTGCAATCTTTTGTATTGAAACTAATCAAGCAACAAGAACATAATGTATCACGTGGACGTAGGTCATAGACCAAACTACATAAAATTTCTTGTCTCTATTTTATTATTTATGCACTTCATTTTTATTTCATTGTTGTTTTCTTTCATCCATCAATTATAATAATATGAATTTTTTTTCAAATGTCTCAGTCGAAACCCATAAGGACAATCACAAATACAATGAAAGAAATTAATTTCGCTTACAGCTTGAATTGATTTGGCAAGATACCAAATCATGCTCTGTTTTTCCATTATAGAGAATACTGTAGTACTCGTTGATAACTCCTCATATAAGGAAGGTTTGAATTTAAACTATCAAATAAAGCTACTAATCTAATGTTTGAATATACAAATGTAATCAAATTTCTATCAGTAATCATATTTCTATCAATGAGGCACATGGGAAGAAATCAAGTAGGAGACTGCTGCAAGTCTGGTTTATCTGTCAAAAGTCAAAACACATGCAGCCAGCCAAGATTGCCGATTCCAAATGGCAAGCATCCAAAGATTCCAAACCACCAGGGTCACTATCAGACTCAAGCACTAAACGACACAAGACCGCCAGGACAAAAAGCGATCAAAACAAAAGTCAGCCTAATTTGACTCGTCCAACTCTGAACCTTCGTCATTGCATACGCAATGCTGTTGGACACCACTGAGAAAACTGTTTTATTCAAACTGTGTGTGAGAGAGAGAGTGAGAGATGGAAAAGCAAGGAAAGAGACGACTCCGGGTGGTGCTAGTACCATTACCGTTCCAAGGCCACATAAACCCAATGCTTCAGCTGGGCAGCATCCTCCGATCCAATGGCTTCTCCATCACAGTCGTACACGCCCAATACAGTCCCCCCGACCCTTCAAGCCACCCCGATTTCAGCTTTCTTTCCTTGCCAGATACCTCTTCTGACTTCAACGTCTTAACTAGCGACGCATTTGATTTTGTATTGCAGCTTAATGCCAAATGCAAAGCTCGTTTCCGAGAATGTTTGGCTGCAGATGAGGCAACAGGAGCCGACGATGGAATAGCCTGCATTATCTACGATGAGTTCATGTTCTTCTCTGAAGAAACGGCAAAGGATCTGAACCTTCCAAGCATCATCTTACGCACATCTAGTGCTTCCAATTTTCTTGCTCGTACTGCCCTTATCCAACTCAAGACAGAAGGCCACATTCCCTTCCCAGGTATATATATATATATTCACACCCTCATAAAGGATAAACATTAGGCCTCTGTTTTTGCTGATTTTAGTTGAAAAAGAAGAAGATGGAAGATCTGAATCTTCCCAGCATCATTCTCATGGCATAGCTATCCTGCAAAAGAAAAAGATGCACGCCAACATGTTTTTTTCTTCTTTTTATACCAAAAGTTGAAAATGAGGTAAACTATAGATTTAGAATCAAAACTCAAATTACCCGTTATTCTAAAAATTTAAGCTGATACAAAAAATTGTGAATTTGATATTTAATTATTATAGTAAGTGAGAGAAAAGAGAAAGACCACACCCCTTGTGGTAAACACATAAATGTTCTTCATATGTTGAATGATCATAGCCAATGAAACTAATTCACTAATACTCAAACTTTTATGAATTACAGAATCTAGGTCACAGGATCCAGTTCCAAAGCTTTATCCACTCAGGTTCAAGGATCTACCTTTCTCCATTTTTACAAATTTAGAGAACTTTTTGCAAATGGTGAGCAAAACTTCTAACAGCAAAACATCTTCAGCCATCATTCATAATACAATTAACTGCCTTGAAAATTCATCATTGGCAAAGATTCAACAGCAATGTCAAATTCCTATCTTTCCAATAGGCCCTATGCATAAGATTGCCTCGGCCTCCTCTAGTAGCTTATTGGAAGAGGACAGTAGCTGCTTGGCTTGGCTTCATAAGCAAAGTTGTAACTCTGTTATTTATGTAAGCTTAGGAACCATAGCATTCATGGACGTCAAAGAGTTTGTTGAGATGGCTTGGGGCCTAACGAACAGCCAGCAATCTTTCTTGTGGGTGGTTCGACCGGGCTCAGTTTGCGGTGCGGAATGGATTGAGGTATTGCCCGAAGGTTTGAAAGAAAACATTGACGAGAGGGGTTATATTGTGAAATGGGCACCCCAAAAGAAAGTTCTAGCACACAATGCAGTGGGAGGGTTTTTGAGCCATTGTGGATGGAATTCAACACTAGAGAGTATTTGCGAAGGAGTTCCAATGATATGCAAACCGTGTTTCGGGGACCAGAGAGTGAATGCAAGGTATGTGAGCCACGTATGGAGTGTAGGCTTGGAATTGGAGAGTGAGTTGGAGAGAGGTGAGATAGAGAGAGCTGTAAGAAGACTTATAGTGGATGAAGAAGGGAAAGAAATGCGGAAGAGGGGGAAGAATTTGAAAGAGAGAATCGAACTTTGCATTAAAGAAGGTGGTTCCTCTAACAACTCCTTGAACGAACTAATAGAGATGATCATGTCATTTTAATACCATTGATGCTTTGAACAAAACTAGACTTCATGAAAGCCCACGATTATTTGCTAATTTGCAAGAGAGTTTGTTATTATTATCTGGTTGGAGCGGTAATTTTTATTATTATTATTATTTTCTTGTCTTTATTCTTTTCTGGGTAAGAATGGTTGATGGATTTGACATTTTCAAGTATGGATGGTAATTAATTTTTCATAATTATGTGTTGGGGGTGAAGACCAATAACAAAATACGTAGCGGAAATTATCAACCCCTCTTTGTGCAAATTAAATAGTCAATCTAGCTAGCACTAAAATATCAACTCACCCAAAAACAATGCAGAAAAATAAATCCAGCAACCACCACAAACAAGACACCAAAATTTGTACGTGAAAAACCCTCCAGTGTGAAGGGAAAAACCACGGGACCTAGTCCAGTTAAAACTTTCACTATCAACAATAATGGGCTTACAAATTGTCTTCTCTATAACAATATCTAAAGGTTATCACCACATCAAGAATACACACATTCTTAGATTAAAACATAAATTCATCACTTCAAAAGTGGATTCTAACAAAAACAAAGAAATGTCTCACCAAGTGGGAATGAATAACTGAGCAACTGGAGCGGAAGTACAACGATCAACACCAGTCAATGCGTAGCTCTCGTCGTCAGGAACAACATACTAAAATTTCATCAAGATCGGACCATAGATGATCCTCCAATCTCTGACGGAAATAGCTATGTTAGAAGCTCTATTTTTCTCCTCTCCCTCACTGTTTTCTCAAGCCCCTTTCAAAAACTAGCTTCCCTCTCTCTCTCTGTGTCTCAAGCTGAAAAATTAGCTTGCCTCCCTTTTCTTTCTATTTTATTTTTCTTCTTCTTTCTTTCTTTCTTTTTTTTTTTTTTTTTTTTTTTTTTTTTTTTTAAGTACATCAGTAACCAATTACAACAAAAAGGAAAAAAACCCAACAAGAGGGCCTGGGCAACCCAAAATTGAAACTAAGAACGAAAGTACGCGGGGGCAATGCTTCCGAAGATGCGGGCCCATTAGCTCGAGGCACGGATGCCACAAAGCCGGGGTCACCATTAAAGGTGATTTCAAATGTGTATTGAGTCACAAGGACCCAAACACTCAAACAGAGGTAAACAAGGGGAGAGGGGAAAAACAAAGAAGCCCATAAAAACATACAAACAAACACAAACACAATAACAGCAGTAAAGATGGCGGAGCTGGCGGTGTGGGAGCCATCCCAGGAGGCGCGTGAGAACCACGCGCCGCCTAGGGAAGGCCTCTCAGCAATGGGCAGCGGCGGAATAGGCCGGAACCACCGGGGGTTGGTGCGGAAAGTGGAGGAGGGTGAAGGTGGTGGCTCCACGCGCCGGTTGAGACGATGAGCGTGCTGGCGCGTGGGAAGCACGCGCCATCGTCCAGGCGTCGGTGGAGACGGAGAAGACCACCGGCGGATTCCAAGAACTCCGGCGAACCCATTGCTGAGGAGCATGTCTTGAGAGAGAGGATGGAGGTGAGTAGATCTAAAACTCAAAAAACGGGTCCAAACTCCAAACCTTGAAAACCCATAAACATGGTGGATGAAGAGGGGATAAGCCAAAAGAATCTGCTGGTTGAAGGAAAAACGAGAAAAAGCAGGAGAAAGGTGAAGATAACTCCGGTGCAAAGCCGACTCGGTGTTTTGAGAAATAAATCTCAGATTTATTTGAGTATGGGTGTGGGTGTTAGGGTGTTTTGGAAGGGGGAGTAGCGTAGGGAGATGAGGGAACGAACGGGAGGGAAGCAAGAAGCTCCCCTCCCACGGAGACATAAACAGGGGCTGTCTCCCCTATTTCTTTGGCCTGGGTTGGTCCCCCACGTGGGAGGGACCACCCAACATTATGTTACGACAAAATAGGTTTCAAGATGAGAACATAGGACTAGGATTGACAATTCAAAACCTTAATGAGAGGAGGTCTTGATGAGGTTCACTTAACTGTGCGTATTCGAAGAGCTCAAGACCTAACAATTTCAATGCCTTGCAAAACAATCAATCCGCCCCAATTAAAAAGGAATTATTACGTTTCAAGGAGACTAAAAGCCCAAGCGTTGCACCCACATAAATTCAAGTCAAGATTAAAACAAATATTCCCATTACTAGCAACATGATCTTCCCTGATAGAGAGAGATATGGAGAAGCAATGGCAGAGACACCACAGACTGGTGTTGGTTCCATGTCCATTCCAAGGCCATATATATAAATATGATGCTTCAATTGGGGTCTATTCTTCATTCAAGGGGCTTCTCCATCACAATCGCTCACACCCAATTCAACTTTCCCTACACATCAAATCAACCCGATTTCAATTTCAACAGCAACTGGAGGCTTCACTT
The DNA here is from genome assembly GCF_958979055.1 of Alnus glutinosa. Taxonomy (NCBI): domain Eukaryota; kingdom Viridiplantae; phylum Streptophyta; class Magnoliopsida; order Fagales; family Betulaceae; genus Alnus; species Alnus glutinosa. Next base: position 25,273,480 of record NC_084894.1, read on the forward strand.
TAGGAGTCACTGGAATGGCCCTAATGATGGAAACAGAGGAGCATCATGATGAGATTGCCTGCATCGTATATGATGAATACTTGTATTTTACAGAAGCAGTGGCAACTGGCAATGCTACCAATGCTCTGACTTACAGAGCAATTCCTTAACTCCTAAAAGATGGTTGCATTTCTATGCAAGGTATGTAATGGTTGCATTTCTATGCTGTTATAACTGTAGTGATTCCATCTATATGAATTTATTATAATTATGGAATTATTGATTATAAAGATTATGGAATTATATGGAATTATATTAAATCAGGTTCTCTTGAAGTTCTCTGTCCGAATTTTTGAAAATGGGAGATGAAGATATAAGTCCAGAGTGTCGGAGCAAGTAGAGACTGCACCCTGAACTGTTTAGAAACTGTCTGGAAAACTGGCTGAGCGTCCCTTCATTCCCTACTCGAATTTTCAGGAATTCGGGCAAAGAATTGGGATTCATGCTCAACATAGCTGAAGTTGATACCGGTAACAGCACAATCTCTAATGATTGAGAGTATTCATTAGATGCAGATCCTATATTGCTGGAACTAGTACCGGAGCTTCAACCTCTCAGATTCAAGGATCTACCCATTTCAAAAATAGAGTACTTACTGCAACTAATAGCTAAAGCACGCGAGAAAAGAACGTCTTCAGCCATCATTTGGAACACCATGATGAATAATGTCATATCATTAAAGAGCACATAGGGTCGCAACCCCAGTACACAGGAAATATATTAGAAACATTATTTTTAAGGTTATTGGAGCGATAATTAATTTTTTTAAGAAAAAAGTACATCTACCCCCGTCAAACAAGGGGTGAAAACCAGATTACGGTTACTGGTTATTGGCTAAAACCGATAACCGTAACCGGGGTAGCCGGTTGGCCAAAATCGCCAACTGGCTCCGGTAACCGAGGTAACCGATTGGTTTATATATTTTTTATTCTTTTTGTTTTTTTTAATATTTAATTTTTAAAAAAAAAATAATAATAAAATAAGTTTTTGTTTTTATAGAATTTTATAATTTTATGAAGGGTATTTTTGTTATTATGGAGCATTGACATTGTTTGATTATTCAAGAGAAACATTGAGACAATTGATAATTTGAAATGCATTAAAAATTGAATGAGAGTTTAAAGGAATGTGTATTGTTTTCCTTTTTCATAATTATTGTCTTTATGCTTTTCTGGATAAGAAAAGTGATGGATTTGAGTTTTTCAATATGGTTGGTCACTTGGTCATTAATCACGTTATGAGAAAATAGGATTCAAGATGAGAACAGAGAATTGGGATGGGTTGCAATTTAATAAACGAATTGCAACCCGAAGCCTCTAACGAAAGAGAGATCTGATGAGGCTACTTATCTGAGCAAAGTATTCAAGAAGCTCGAGACCCAACAATTCCAATGCCTTGCAACACAATCCATCTGGGCCGCAATCAGATTTTTTTCGGGCAACATTCCCACTGCTCCTCCCCCCCCCCCCCCCCCCCACCTTCAATCCCTATTGTGAGTGGAAAAGATCAACCTATTAGATTATTAGGTATTTAGTTTCCTTTGCTTTAAGCTTGTTTTAGTTGTTTTTTGTTGTTCGATGTACTTTAAAAAATAAATAAATACATGTAGAAGATTCGCTCCGTGTTCGCAGCCATGACTATGAACTCAGAAATACTCCTTATAAAAAACAAACTCATATCAATAAAATAGAACAAAATTGACCCAAAAAGCAAATATAAAACGTTGGTCAAGCACCCATTCCATCCCCAGCATTATAAATCAAAAGTTTTCTTTTGTTTCCAAAAAGTGCAAAGCAAACAGAAATAAAAAAAAAATGGTGAGAAAGCAGACCTTCATTAGTGCCCTTCATGAGTTGCTTGTAGTGGGAGACTTATTGATTAAGATCCAGTCTTGTGATTGTGAGCTGTGAATTGGCCACAGAGGAAAAAGGGCTAGGGTTTTTGCCGAGACGAAAAATGGGGAAAACACAGATTAGGGTTTAAGAGGAAGCAAGAGTAGTTGCTAGAAGCATCGTAGAAGCTGAATTCTTCCAGACCTTTTTCCCTTTCCCTCAAAAGCTGGTACGCAGAGGATGACGATGCAGAACAAAAATATCTCTTGAAAACAAACGGCAAAAGTGTTGAACTAACGGCCAAACGTTTTGCCTTACATCGTACGACGTCGTTTGCTATTATTGAATCTGGTCCATCAATTTTTTTAACAGCAGATGTGCTGTGATTCTTTTAACAGGATGCCGGATCCATAGTAATATACCCCTAACCCACGGAACCCGGATCCATATCACATTTTTAAGATAAATGTTATATGTATTTAAGCTTTTATAAAAATAGTTTTTCTAACTTATATGAAACTTATTCATTGCACTGCTGTATGCCGAATCAAGCTACCACTTGACATTACTGAGACTTCATTTTTGCATATCCCCCCTACAAAACCTACTTTGGAATACGCGTGCGGATACACACGCACATGCCCTAAGAAGTCGTACTCATGTGTTCTTTCCTCCTACGAGGGCTGTACGGGTAACGTAGGAGACATCTCTATTTTCTCCTGAGGGAATTAAGAGATAGTCTGTTGCCCTGGATGAGATTGCATTATATCTCATCAATATGAAAAATTGAGATCTGGAGATATAACGCAGAACACTGACTGAACTTCTAGAGCTCTTTTTTTATTAGAGATGATCAAAACAATTAATAAAAAAAAAATGATACGGGTACTAATATATAAGTTCCACATTATCTTAGTAAAATTCCTTTTAAAAAAATTAAGTACATATAACCATTTTTTATTTTTAATATATAACATTTTTCATGCCACCCTATACACAAAATGACCTAAATTCAAGTAATTTGAAAATTCATAATTTTAAAGAAATCGTAAGAAATCCGAAGCCTATGGTGCTCAGTGCTCTGTTAGCCAAGATTGCCTCGATTGCCCAAACAGCAAGCATCCAAATCCCGCTGGAGAAAGCGATCAACTTTAAACCTTCGTGATTTGCATAAGCATGTGATTCTATAATTTTTGTTAAATTTTTTTTTTTAAAAGAAAGTAAAATAATTTATATGTTTACCTATTTAGAACAGATAGGTGGGTGTGAGAGATCACTTATGAAATTTATTTGATTGAATAAGTGGTTGAACAGCCTAATTTTTATTTAATTATGTGAGTTTCATAAGTAGTCTTTTACGACCAACTAAAATATGCTTTTTTAAAAAACGTACAATGTTAAAGGTTAAATTATGATTTTTAAGGTCAAACTACGATTTTGTCATACGTTTAACAATGTTTTTAAATTACACTTTTAAATAGCACTTTTTAAAATCGCAAGCACAAACCAACCTTAAATTACTCTAGATGGGTTAGAACTAAAGCCCAATACTTGTGGATTGAGATATTCAGTAATTTTGAAGCCTGAATTGATTAGATTGTAGTAAATGTAAGAGAACTCTCAGCCTAAACAAAAAACTTACAATTACGATAAATAAAACAAAATAAACACAAATGGAAACAATAAGATCATTTAAGTGGTTCTTTTAATGCGAGGTACATGAAGTTCATGGGTGAAGCGATCGCAAAACAATTCCCTATGGAATACAACCATATAGGGAGTCTTTGATAAAGATTGTTGAGTTGAATTTTTATTTATTTATTTATTTTAGTAGTGGTAAAAAGTTGATGTAATATAAAGTTAAAAGAATTTGTATGGAAACGTGAGAAAAAGAAAAAAAAAAAAAAAAAATTAGTATTGTAATTAGGGTTGTCAATGTTTAACACAACTCACGAATCCGATATTAAGTTATAGAGTTAGGGTTTAGACTAAATGGGTTAGGGTTGACTTGTTTACGATACAATTATAAACGGGTTGACCCGACAACTCGTTACAACCCGTTTCATTTTCGAGTCACCTGCCAACTTGCGGGTTGACGGATCAACCCGTTTACTTAAAAAATGTTTTTTCTTAAATGCTTGTGTTTCCTTCCATCTTGTGGACCTGGATCAACAAATTGCTGCCTAGCCTCCCAAATCCCGCTAAAAGATGTGAGAAGAGAAATACCTCCTCGATGAGCTTGGTGAAAAAGTGCTCGGCCTAGACCGTGGACATGCTTTCTCCTACTCTGTTTTTCCTTGAGGTGTTCTTGATTGGTAAATGGTAATAAACAGTGCTATATTTTCTACTAACTTTTCTTTCTCTCCTAGTTCTTTTCTTTTTTTCCCTTTCTGCTAGAGAATTTATATTGTGAATCTATCATCAGGTGGCCGGCCATCATTTTATAGGATGGAAATACTGAAATAGCCACAATTTTTTTTAAAAAAAAAAGCTCTTAAAAAAAAGTAAATATCTTAAAACAAAAGGAAAAAAAAAATATTAAAAAACAAAATCTTTTTTTAAAAAAAAAAAAATATATATATAATAAAAAAAAAGAGAAGGGAACAAGGAAAAAAAATCTTTAAAAAGTCAGGTCGGGTTGACATGACCTGTTAACCTAATCGTATCGTGTCGGGTAACCTGGCGGGTTAGTCGTGTCGTGTTCGGGTTTCAACCCGATTAATAATCGTGTCGGGTTCGATTTGGTTTAATTGAGTTGTTAGGTCAAGTGAATTGACCCGAACCCGAGACAACAACCAAAATTGCCAACCCTAATTTGTAGTTGATTTTTTTATTTGAATAATAATAAAAAATTATTGATGTGATATAAAAAGTGAAAAAAATAATAATAATAATTTTAAAGCTGATTGATTTTGAGAAAAGTAAAAATAAAATAGGGGAATACAAACCCCTCACAAATTAGTGATGAGAAAATTGTGGTTATTTTCGAATCCGACTTCTGTGTTGTACTTTAAAATTGTGATGTTTTCACTTTAAAAAAAAAGGATGACGTTTTAAGCCCAAAAAAAAATTAAACTAAACTTGCTGTTTGACGCCTTAAGAAAATTAAATCTTGTTCTACTCTCTCTCGAATTTGCCTCTCCCTTTCTCATAATTGTCTCTCTCTCTCTCTCTCTCTCAAATTTTCTTCCTATGGGATTCTGGGTTCTGACATGGATTGAGATTAAATTGATTATTTGTTGTTTTTGTTATACACATTAGTTGTTTTAACTAAAATTTGGTAAATCCTAGAAATTGAAACTGATTGGTTGAAGTTTGCTAAGATTTTGGGTTGAAGGAAACTCGATTGTAATTTCTGATTGGGTTATTAAAGTAGCTGATCATGGTAAATTTAATGGTTGATTTTGTTGGTGCTGTTCTCTGTTTGTTCGGCTAAGGATGCCAAATGGCCAGTTGGCCTGCTATGGCCGAATGGAAGAAGATGAGATTTGGGAGTCTTGGTTTTGTTTAATTTTCTGGTTTAGCTGATTGAGAATGCTAGTCTTGCGGAGGATGATTGTTGATAAATATTGATTTACAATAAAGCTCCAAATAAATTTGGTGGAACAGTTTTTATAGTAAGCAAACCCAAAAGAAAACCAAGAAGTACTTGCCTTTAACTGAGGTGAAGGAGATCAACGGAAGGGGATGGTATTGAAAGAGCAAAATGGGTCCCACCTGTCATGGTTGCCAAGGACAGAGCACCGCCATTTCTTGTTGTCGGCCCTCCAACAACGCTCGGACTCCGGGTCCATGGCAGCATGTCCCCAGTACCTTGATTGCAACACTGATGCAATAGCAATAAACTATGATCAGATATATTTAATATAGAGAAGTGATTGATGCACAATTTATGTACAACACAAGACATTTGAGATAGAACCTATGTGGTGAGTCCTACTTACATGAATTCTATCTTATATATCTTGTGTTGTGTAAAACTGTTCTGCAATAATATTTTTCCTTTAATATATACGTGGCCTTAATTTAATCACCAAGGCAATTCGGATATTTATTCAATATTCAAACCGGGTTTTTATTCAAAAACCTGAAATCCGGATCCAAGTTGAATAAAACCCGGTTGGCACTTGAATTTAGTTTGAATGAAGTTTGAATTTCAAGGTGAGTGGTTGACGCGTTAATTCCAAGCTGGCAGAAATCAGACTTTATGGGGACTAAAACTCGAATAGCAAAGTAGCAATAGAGGATTCAATTACCTAGAAACTAGTATGGTAGCGTTGCAAGTAGCCTTCTTCGAGATCAACATGTTTCAACCCTCTCCTCACATGGCTATGATGCACCAAATTCCTGCAAAATTCCATTTTCCTTTTTGCCTTCTTTTCCCATCAAGTTACAGCACACAAGGACAAGAAAGTTAAAAAGTAACTGAAAATTCTACTATATATATATATTTCAAAGAAAAATAGGAAAATGCGGCCACCACCTCCCAAAGGGATGGCTGCCCCCTATATTTTCTTTCTTTTTTCTTTTTTTTTTTAAATAAGAATAAGAATAAAAATGAAAATAAAAATATAATTTTACTTTTTTTATTTTTATTTTTTAATTTTTAATTTTTTTGTTATTTTTTTTATTATTAGTTTTATTATTTTTTTTATTATTAGTTTTATGCATAACTTTTGATATAAACTGATCATTTTCAATCATTTCCTACTATTAAAAAACATTTTTTTTCAATTTCTAAAAATTAACACTTATTTTCATAACACCAATCATTATACACAACTTTTCATACAATCCAATAATTTCTAACCACTTTCTACCATTATAAAACATTTTTTTTCAATTGTCCAAATTCAATACCCAAACATATATTCAAAAAGAATCTGAATTATACTCAACATCCAAACATATTTTCATTACCTTAAGATTCGTAATCAGATTCAAAATATTATTCAAATTTGAATTATTCATACCCAAACGCATATTATACACGTTTTAGGAATATACGAGAAAGAGAGAGGCAGTAGAGAGAGAGAGAGACGAGAGAGAGGATTTAATTTTCTTAAACGGCGTCAAGCTTAAAACGTCATTCTTTTGTGTTTTTTAAGTGAAAACGTCACCGTTTAAAGTACAGAACCTGTCCAAGACAATAATGGCGGATCCGTTATCTTCACCGTCCCAGCTAACACAGTAACACGCACTCCAGCATGCGTCACTTCACTGTCCAAGACAATGATTAGACCTCTTCAACCACTCCACTGCCCAATATCTTGAGGAGAAATGCTCCCATTTCTCACCAACAAAACCGTCCACTGCTCAAGGCCTGCTCCTTCGACAACCTTCCTCGTTAACCCTTCACAGAGCTCTGACTCACATAAGACCTGTGACACACAGAGAGAGAAAGAGATGGAAAGGCAAGGAAAGAGACGTCGCCGGGTGGTGCTAGTCCCATGGCCGTTCCAAGGCCACATAAACCCAATCCTTCAGTTGGGCAGCATCCTCCACTCCAATGGCTTCTCCGTCACAGTTGTTCACACCCAATACAACCCCCCCGACCCTTCAAGCCACCCCGATTTCAGCTTTCTTTCCTTGCCAGATACCTCATCTGACTACAACGTCTTAACTGGCGACGCATTAGATTTTGTATTGCAGCTTAATGCCAAATGCAAAGCTCGTTCCCGAGAATGTTTGGCTGAAGTGATGAGGCAACAGGGCTCCGACAATGGAATCGCCTGCATTATCTACGATGAGTACATGTTCTTGTCTGAAGAAACGGCAAAGGATCTCAATCTTCCAAGCATCATCTTACGCACATCTACTGCTTCCAATTTTCTTGCTCGTACTGCCCTTATCCAACTCAAGACAGAAGGCCACATTCCCTTCCCAGGTATATATATATATTCACACCCTCCTAACGGATAAACATTAGGCCTCTGTTTTTGCTGATTTTAGTTGGAAAAGAAGAAGATGGAAGATCTGAATCTTCCCAGCATCATTCTCTTGCCATAGCTGTCCTGCAAAAGAAAAAGATGGAAGATCTGAATCTTCCAGCATCATTCTCTTGCCATAGCTGTCCTGCAAAAGAAAAAGATGCACGCCAACCTGTTTCTTTTTTTCTTTTTCTTTTTTATCCCAAAAGTTGAAAATGAGGTAAATTATAGATTTAGAATCAAGACTCAAGAATTCTGCTCTAATATCTAATAAAAAAATTGTGAATTTGATATTTAATTACTATTAAGTGAGAGAAAAGAGAAAGACCACACCCCTTGCGGTACACATAAATTTTCTTCATATGTTGAATGATCATAGCCCATGGAACTAATTCACTAATATTCAAACTTTTCTGAATTACAGAATCTAGGTCACAGGATCCAGTTCCAAAGCTTTATCCACTCAGGTTCAAGGATCTACCTTTCTCCATTTTTGCAAATTTAGAGAACTTTTTGCAAATAGTGAGTAAAACTTCTAACAGCAAAACATCTTCAGCCATCATTCATAATACAATTAACTGCCTTGAAAATTCATCATTGGCAAAGATTCAACAGCAATGTCAAATTCCTATCTTCCCAATAGGCCCTATGCATAAGATTGCCTCGGCCTCCTCTAGCAGCTTATCGGAAGAGGACAGTAGCTGCTTGGCTTGGCTTCATAAGCAAAGTTGTAACTCAGTTATTTATGTAAGCTTGGGAACCATAGCATTCATGGATGTCAAAGAGCTTGTTGAGATGGCTTGGGGCCTAACGAACAGCCGGCAACCTTTCTTGTGGGTGGTTCGACCGGGCTCAGTTCACGGTGCGGAATGGATTGAGGTATTGCCCAAAAGTTTGAAAGAAAACATTGAAGAGAGGGGTTATATTGTGAAATGGGCACCCCAAAAGAAAGTTCTGGCACACAATGCAGTGGGAGGATTTTTGAGCCATTGTGGATGGAATTCAACGCTGGAGAGTATTTGCGAAGGAGTTCCAATGATATGCAGACCGTGTTTCGAGGACCAGAGAGTAAATGCAAGGTATGTGAGCCACGTATGGAATGTAGGCCTAGAATTAGAGAGTGAGTTGGAGAGAGGTGAGATAGAGAGAACTATAAGAAGACTTATGGTGGATGAAGAAGGGAAAGAGATGCGGAAGAGGGGGAAGAATTTGAAGGAGAGAATTGAATTTTGCATTAAAGAAGGTGGTTCCTCTAATAACTCCTTGAACAAGCTGATAGAGATGATCATGTCATTTTAATACCATTGATGGTTTGAACAAAACTAGACTTCGTGAAAGCCCACAATTATTCTCGAATTTGCGAGAGAGTTTGTTATTATTATCCGGTTAGAGTGGCAATTTTTATTATTATTATTATTGTCTTTATTCTTTTCTAGGTAAGAATGGTTGATGGATGGTAATTAATTTTTCATAATTATGTTACGACAAATTAAAATAGGTTTCAAGATGAGAACATAGGACTAGGATTGGCAATTCAAACCCTTAATGAGATGAGGTTCGCTTAACAGTGCGTATTCGAAGAGCTCGAGACCTAACAATTTCAATGCCCTGCAACACAATCAATCCGCCCCAATCAAAAAGGAATTATTGCATTTCAAGGAGACTAAAAGCCCAAGTGTCGCACCCACATAAATTCAAGTCAAGATTAAAACAAATAAATGGATGTGGTAGTGACAGTTTTAAAGTCGACATACGTTGACTATGTTTTCCCAGAGGACTATGAATGAAGCCAATTATTCCCATTACTAGCAACATAATCTTTCCTGATGGAGAGAGATATGGAGAAGCAATGGCAGAGACACCAGAGACTGGTGCTGGTTCCGTGTCCATTCCAAGGCCATATAAATATGATGCTTCAATTGGGGTCTATTCTTCATTCAAGGGGCTTCTCCATCACAATCGCTCACACCCAACTCAACTTTCCCAGCACATCAATTCACCCCGATTTCAATTTCCTACCCGTAGCAGACGGCTTCTCTGATCATTCATAGATGTGATATTATTGGGTTTCTACAGCAACTGCAAGCTTCACTTCAGGAGTCACTGGCATGGCCCTAATGATGGAAACAGAGGAGCATCATGATGAGATTGCCTGCATCATATATGATGAATACTTGTATTTTGCAGAAGCAGTGGCAATGCTACCAATGCTTTGACTTACACCGCAATTCCTCAACTCCTAAAAGATGGTTGCATTTCTATGCAAGGTATGTAATGGTTGCATTTCTATGCTGTCATAACTGTAGTGATTCCATCTATATGAACTTATTATAATTATGGAATTATTGTTTATAAAAATAGCTGAGAAATCGGGATCTCTTGGAGTTCTTTGTCTGAATTCCAGAAAATGAAAGGAGGATATAGGGTCTAAAGTGTCCAGGTAAGTAGAGCCCGCACTTTGAGCTGTTTAGAAACTGTCTGGACATCTGGTTCAGCATCCCTTTATCTCCTGCTCGAATATCAAGGAATTCAGGCAGAAAATCGGGATCCGTGCTCAACATAGCTGAAGTTAACACCAGCACAATCTCGAATGATTAAGAGTAATCTTTAGATGCAGATCCTATATTGCTGGAAGTAGCACCGGGGCTTCAACCTCTCAGATTCAAGGATCTACCAATTTCAAAAATATAGAGTACTTACTGCAGCTAATAATAGCTAAAGCATGTGAGACAAGAACGTCTTCAGCCATCATTTGGAACACCATGGACTGCCTTGAACGAAGATCACTGGTACGGCTCCAGCAGCAATGCCAAGTTCCATTTTTTGCAATTGGCCCTTTCCAAAAAATAGCTCCATCAGTACCCAGCAGCTTACTGGAAGAGGACACTAGCTGCATCACACGGCTTGATAAGCAAACGTACACATGACTCTATCATCTATGTAAGTTTAGGGAGCATACCATCCATGGACAAGAAAGAGCTAGCAGAAATGGCATGGGGTCTGGCCAGCAGCAAGCAACCTTTCCTGTGGGTGGTTCGGAACGGAAAGAATCACTGCCAGAAGGTTTCAAAGAAGCCGTTGGAGGAAGGAGTAGCATTATGAAATGAGCAGCCCAAAAAAAAAAGAGTTTTTCATACAAATTCTTTATGCTTTTTACGTGTGGGTGGTTAAGTTCTTTACTTTTCATGTTATGCTACGTGGGTAGTTTCCTTGTTATGGGTGGTTTCCTTGATCTTTTACGTAGGTTATTATCTTTAGTAAGAACGGTATAAGATAAAGTGTCGACATTATTGTGTCTTGTGGTTTGTCTCCTATTCAAAATGAGTTAATTATTTATTTAGTTCTTTTTAATTAGTCGTGGTTCCTATCAGAAATATACTTGCTACACCAAAATTAGGCGCAAAGAACCAACAAGTCAAACAACCAACTCATCCGACATGGACATGGTATTTTTTATTTTTCAAACTGTCTGCAATCTTTTTATGTCCTTGAGAAGATTCACTGAGAGAGCGGGTCCTTGTAAAATACAACCAACTACACAAGGGTCATTATTACTATTAGGTTCAAGCACCAAACCAACTACTGTCAGTTTCTAGGAAAAGGGAATCAAACCAGAGACGCAACTTTCGAATCTGCCTTCGTCGTCATTGCATACGCTATCAAGATTCAGACTTGCCATGTTTTATTCAACTCTAAACTCTCTGCCTGCGAGAAAGAGAGTGAAATAGAAAGGCTTGTTTGGCAAATACATGTATAGAATAGAACAGAGTAGTGAGTTGTTAGTTTTGAAATTAGTAAAAAATGATGATGTGATATAAAATAAAAAGAATTTGTATAAAAAAGTAAAAAAGTTTTGTATTGTAGTGAATTTTTTTATTTGAATAATAATAATAAATTATTGATGTGATATAAAAAGTGAAAATGTTTTAATATTGATTGATGGTAGAAAATATAAAAAATTGAAAAAGAAAAAAAAGAAAAAAGGACGTGCACAGTAACATCATTATGCTGTTCTGTTCCGTAAGTTATCAAACAATGCCAGAGAGACAGAGAGAGGCAAACGGGAGAGAGCAAGAGAAAGAGAGACGAAAGGGAGAGTGACACGAGAGAGAAGATTTAATTTTCTTAAACAGCGTCAAATAGAAAGTTTGATTTAATTTTTTGTCAAGCTTAAAACGTCACCCTTTTGTGTTTTTTGAACTTAAAACGTCACCGTTTTAAAGTACAGCACATGTCCAAGACAATCATGGTGGATCCGTTATCTTCACCTTCCCAGCTAAGAGCACTAGCAGCAGACACCCAACCATTTTCCCTAATTTATGAAAAATTTAGGGAACCAAACCACTTTTTGATTCCCTATAAAAAAACATCTCACAATAGATTCCCTTCATTTTCCTTATATCAATTAAATATTATTTTTTACTCTTATTTTATTCTTTTTTTTTTATTCATTTATTTTCTTCTCTTGCTCTCTCGTCTTCTCCGAATCTCCGGCACACTCCACAGAACCCGTATCTTCCGTTTCTCTTTCTGAATCCAAAAGCATAAAATGGATGAAATCCAATAGTCACTGTCGTCGATCGCAGTGCAGGCTGTGGATGAAATCCCACGCGACGAAGTCGATCGCAGTGCAGGGCGTGGATGAAATCCAATAGTCACTGTCGTCGGCGTCTCTCTCCGGTGACGAGCAGCAGAGCGGCAATAGGGCCAACTCGACCATCCGGATCACCTTGGCTCGGCCTGAGGACGAATTCTGCAACATCCTCCTCAACCACACCTCTCCGATCGAGCCAGACTCCACCGCCACTTCCGCCGATCCCAGCTCCTCCAGTCTCTCCTTTACTGGCACTCCCTCTGCAAAGCTCGACGACCTCGACGATGACCATCTGAGCGAGGAAGATGAGAAAGTGATTACTGATTGGAACGTGAAGGAGAGAGGAGAGAAAGAGCTGTTTTTTTTTATTATTAAAAAATATGATTGGGAAGCTACAGTGCTTCCCAATAGCTACAGTGCTTCCCAATGGTAGTCCCCTAAAGTAGAGTAACTGTTGTAACTTGATTTTTTGTAACTTTTTTTAAATTTTTTTTATTTTAGGAAATAGAACTACTTATAAGACATCTGCCACTAGTAATCGGATCAGGATTCCCTCAAATTTTTTGAGGGGATCCCCTAAACCCTAAACCCTAGTAATCTAACACAGTAACACGCACTCCAGCATGCGTCACTTCACTGTCCAAGACAATGATTAGACCTCTTCAACCACTCCACTGCCCAATATCTTGAACAGAAATGCTCCCTCTACCAACAAAACCGTCCACTGCTCAAGGCCTGCTCCTTCGACAACCTTCCTCGATAACCCTTCACAGAGCTCTGACTCACATAAGACCTGTGACACAGAGAGAGAGAAAGAGATGGAAAGGCAAGGAAAGAGACGTCTCCGGGTGGTGCTAGTCCCATGGCCGTTCCAAGGCCACATAAACCCAATGCTTCAGTTGGGCAGCATACTCCACTCCAATGGCTTCTCCGTCACAGTTGTTCACGCCCAATACAACCCCCCCGACCCTTCAAGCCACCCCGATTTCAGCTTTCTTTCCTTGCCAGATACCTCATCTGACTACAACGTCTTAACTGGCGACACATTAGATTTTGTATTGCAGCTTAATGCCAAATGCAAAGCTCGTTCCCGAGAATGTTTGGCTGAAGTGATGAGGCAACAGGGCTCCGACGATGGAATCGCCTGCATTATCTACGATGAGTACATGTTCTTCTCTGAAGAAACGGCAAAGGATCTGAATCTTCCAAGCATCATCTTACGCACATCTACTGCTTCCAATTTTCTTGCTCGTACTGCCCTTATCCAACTCAAGACAGAAGGCCACATTCCCTTCCCAGGTATATATATATATATATTCACACCCTCCTAACGGATAAACATTAGGCCTCTGTTTTTGCTGATTTTAGTTGGAAAAGAAGAAGATGGAAGATCTGAATCTTCCCAGCATCATTCTCTTGCCATAGCTGTCCTGCAAAAGAAAAAGATGCACGCCAACCTGTTTCTTTTTTTCTTTTTCTTTTTTATCCCAAAAGTTGAAAATGTGGTAAATTATAGATTTAGAATCAAGACTCAAGAATTTTGATCTAATACCAAGTTAAATTATGAGTTATTTTAAAAGTTTAAGCTAATAAAAAAAATTGTGAATTTGATATTTAATTACTATTAAGTGAGAGAAAAGAGAGAGACCACACCCCTTGCGGTACACATAAATTTTCTTCATATGTTGAATGATCATAGCCCATGAAACTAATTCACTAATACTCAAACTTTTCTGAATTACAGAATCTAGGTCACAGGATCCAGTTCCAAAGCTTTATCCACTCAGGTTCAAGGATCTACCTTTCTCCATTTTTACAAATTTAGAGAACTTTTTGCAAATAGTGAGTAAAACTTCTAACAGCAAAACATCTTCAGCCATCATTCATAATACAATTAACTGCCTTGAAAATTCATCATTGGCAAAGATGAAACAGCAATGTCAAATTCCTATCTTCCCAATAGGCCCTATGCATAAGATTGCCTCGGCCTCCTCTAGTAGCTTATCGGAAGAGGACAGTAGCTGCTTGGCTTGGCTTCATAAGCAAAGTTGTAACTCAGTTATTTACGTAAGCTTGGGAACCATAGCATTCATGGACGTCAAAGAGCTTGTTGAGATGGCTTGGGGCCTAATAAACAGCCAGCAACCTTTCTTATGGGTGGTTCGACCGTGCTCCGTTCGCGGTGCGGAATGGATTGAGGTATTGCCCGAAGGTTTGAAAGAAAACATTGACGAGAGGGGTTATATTGTAAAATGGACACCCCAAAAGAAAGTTCTGGCACACAATGCAGTGGGAGGATTTTTGAGCCATTGCGGATGGAATTCAACGCTAGAGAGTATTTGCGAAGGAGTTCCAATGATATGCAGACCGTGTTTCGGGGACCAGAGAGTGAATGCAAGGTATGTGAGCCATGTATGGAATGTAGGCCTGGAATTGGAGAGTGAGTTGGAGAGAGGTGAGATAGAGAGAACTATAAGAAGACTTATGGTGGATGAAGAAGGGAAAGAGATGCGGAAGAGGGGGAAGAATTTGAAGGAGAAAATCGAACTTTGCATTAAAGAAGGTGGTTCCTCTAATAACTCCTTGAACAAGCTGATAGAGATGATCATGTCATTTTAATACCATTGATGCTTTGAACAAAACTTGACTTCTTGAAAGCCCACAATTATTCGCGAATTTGTGCGAGAGTTCGTTATTATTATCTGGTTAGAGTAGCAATTATTATTATTATTATTATTATTATTATTATTATTGTCTTTATTCTTTTATGGGTAAGAATGGTTGATGGATGGTAATTAATTTTTCATAATTATGTTACGACAAAATAGGTTTCAAGATGAGAACATAGGACTAGGATTGGCAATTCAAACCCTTAATGAGATGAGGTTTGCTTAACGGTGCGTATTTGAAGAGCTCGAGTCCTAACAATATCAATGCCTTGCAACACAATCAATCCACTCCAATCAAAAAGGAATTATTGCATTTCAAGGAGACTAAAAGCCCAAGTGTTGCACCCACATAAATTCAAGTCAAGATTAAAACAAATAAATGGATGTGGTAGTGACAGTTTTAATGTCAACATACGTTGACTATGTTTTCCTAGAGGACTATGAATGAAGCCAACTATTCCCATTACTAGCAACATAATCTTTCCTGATGGAGAGAGATATGGAGAAGTAATGGCGGAGACACCACAGACTGTTGCTGGTTCCATGTCCATTCCAAGGCCATATAAATATGATGCTTCAATTGGGGTCTATTCTTCATTCTAAAGGCTTCTCCATCACAATCGCTCACACCCAATTCAACTTTCCCAACACATCAAATCACCCCGATTTCAATTTCCTACCCGTAGCAGACGGCTTATCTGATCGTTCATAGATGTGATATTATTGGGTTTCAACAGCAACTGCAAGCTTCACTTCAGGAGTCACTGGCATGGCCCTAATGATGGAAACAGAGGAGCATCATGATGAGATTGCCTGCATCATATATGATGAATACTTGTATTTTGCAGAAGCAGTGGCAATGCTACCAATTCTCTGACTTACACCGCAATTCCTCAACTCCTAAAAGATGGTTGCATTTCTATGCAAGGTATGTAATGGTTGCATTTCTATGCTGTCATAACTGTAGTGATTCCATCTATATGAACTTATTATAATTATGGAATTATTGTTTATGAAAATAGCTGAGAAATCGGGATCTCTTGGAGTTCTTTGTGTGAATTCCAGAAAATGAGAGGAGGATATAGGGTCTAAAGTGTCCAGGTAAGTAGAGCCCGCACTTTGAGCTGTTTAGAAACTGTCTGGACATCCGGTTTAGCATTCCTTCATCATCTGTTCGAATTTCAAGGAATTCGGGCAGAGAATCGGGATCCGTGCTCAACATAGCTGAAGTTGACACCAGCACAATCTCGAATGATTAAGAGTAATCTTTATATTGCTGGAACTAGCACCAGGGCTTCAACCCCTCAGATTCAAGGATCTACCAATTTCAAAAATATAGAGTACTAACTGCAGCTAATAGCTAAAGCATGTGAGACAAGAACCTCTTCAGCCATCATTTGGAACACCATGGACTGCCTTGAACGAAGATCACTGGTACGGCTCCACCAGCAACGCCAAGTTCCATTTTTTGCAATTGGCCCTTTCCAAAAAATAGCTCCATCAGTACCCAGCAGCTTACTGGAAGAGGACACTAGCTGCATCACACGGCTTGATAAGCAAACGTGCACATGACATCTATGTAAGTTTAGGGAGCATACCATCCATGGACAAGAAAGAGCTAGCAGAAATGGCATGGGGTCTGGCCAGCAGCAAGCAACCTTTCCTGTGGGTGGTTCAGAATGGAAAGAATCACTGCCAGAAGGTTTCAAAGAAGCCGTTGGAGGAAGGAGTTGCATTATGAAATGAGCACCCCAAAAAAAAGAGTTTTTCATACAAATTCTTTATGCTTTTTACGTGTGGGTGGTTAAGTTCTTTACTTTTCATGTTATGCTACGTGGGTAGTTTCCTTGTTATGGGTGGTTTCCTTGATCTTTTACGTAGGTTATTATCTTTAGTAAGAACGGTATAAGATAAAGTGTCGACATTATTGTGTCTTGTGGTTTGTCTCCTATTCAAAATGAGTTAATTATGTATTTAGTTCTTTTTAATTAGTCGTGGTTCCTATCAGAAATATACTTGCTACACCAAAATTAGGCGCAAAGAACCAACAAGTCAAACAACCAATTCATCCGACATGGACATGGTATTTTTTATTTTTCAAACTGTCTGCGCCAAACCAACTACTGTCAGCTTCTAGGAAAAGGGAATCAAACAAGAGACGCGACTTTCGAATCTGCCTTCGTCGTCATTGCATACGCTATCAAGATTCAGACTTGCCATGTTTTATTCAACTCTAAACTCTGTGCCTGCGAGAGAGAGAGACAGAGAGACAGAGAGATGGAAAAGCAAGGAAAGAGACGCCGCCGGGTGGTGCTAGTACCAGCGCCGTTCCAAGGCCACATAAACCCAATGCTTCAGCTGGGCAGCATCCTCCACTCCAATGGCTTCTCCATCACTGTCGTTCACGCCCAATACAACTCCCCCAACCCTTCAATCCACCCCGATTTCAGCTTTCTTCCCTTACCTGATACCTCTTCCGACCACAACATCTTAGCTGGCCATTTACTAGCTTTTGTATTGCAGCTTAATACAAATTGCAAAGCTCGTTTACAGGAATGCTTCGCTCAAGTGATGAGGCAACAGGACTCCGACGATGGATTGATCGCCTGCATTATCTATGATGAATTCATGTACTTCTCTGGAGAAACAGCAGAGGATCTGAATCTTCCAAGCATCATCTTAAGTACAGCTAGTGCTTCCTATTTTATTGCTCGTACTGCCCTTATCCAACTCAAGACAGAAGGCCAAATTCCCTTCCCTGGTATATATATATATTCAAAATAGAAAAGGAGAAAATAACGTATATACATGGTCTGTCTCTATGGACATGCACGGTCATAACGGAAAAACATTAGGCCTCCCTTTTTGCAGATGCTTTTATTTTAATAGAAAGCATAACGTGTGAACTAAGGGAGGGATTGGGGAAGATTGCTCTGATCCTCGCAATCTCTACCTGCGAAAAAGATGCACCCTAACTTTTTTCTTTTGAGATATGATACGCTTATAATTTCTACACAACTTATTTTAAAATTAATCATTAGATATATAGGATATACAGGAAAATAGATCTAATGGCTTGTTTAAAATAAAAAATATTATTAAAATTGTAAACGTATCATATCTCACCACTATCTTCATGACACTAACAATCCATTCTTTTTACAAAGGTTGATCCAAGGATGGAATGATAATGTCATGTTAGCATTGTAGGACAATGATATGATATTAGTGTGGTATATTGCATTACTCATATTTAAATCACTAATTATCCTAAAAGTTAAAATAAAGTAAATTAGAGCTCCAACTCAAGACTTCTACTTTAGTATCAAGTTAAATAACTAGTTATTTCATTAGTTTAAGTTGATAAAGATTTGTTAAATGATCATAGCCAATCAAACTAATCATTCATTTTCTGGATTACAGAATTTCGGTCGAAAGATCTAATTCCGGAGTGTTATCCACTCAGGTTCAAGGATCTGCCTATTTTTAAAAAATTAGAGGACTTTTTGCAACTAGTGAATAAAGCTTCAAACATTAGATCATCTTCGGCCATTATTTATAATACAATTGACTGCCTTGAAAATTCATCATTGGCAAAGATTCAACAGCAATGTCAAGTTCCAATCTTCCCTATAGGCCCAATGCATAGGATTTCCTCGGCCTCCTCTAGCAGCTTATTGGAAGAGGACACTAGCTGCATGGCATGGCTTGATAAGCAAAATTTTAACTCAGTCATTTATGTAAGCTGGGGAAGCCTAGCATTGATGGACGTCAAAGAGCTTGTTGAGATGGGTTGGGGGCTAGTGAATAGTCAACAACCTTTCTTGTGGATGGTTCGGCCAAGCTCCATTCGTGGTGCTGAATGGATTGAGATACTACCCAAAAGTTTAATAGAAAATATTAGCAAAAGAGGTTACATTGTGAAATGGGCACCCCAAAAGGAAGTTCTAGCGCATGGTGCAATAGGAGGGTTTTTGAGCCATTGTGGATGGAATTCAATGCTGGAGAGTATTTGTGAAGGAGTTCCAATAATATGCAGACCATGTTTTGGGGACCAGAGAATGAATGCAAGGTATGTGAGCCATGTATGGAATGTAGGTCTGGAATTGGAGAGTGAGTTGGAGAGAGGTAAGATAGAGAGAGCTATAAGAAGACTTATGGTCGATGAAGAAGGGAAGGAAATGCAGAAAAGGGGCAAGAATTTGAAGGAGAGAGTCGAACTATGCACTAGAAAAGGTGGTTCTTCCAATAGCTCATTGAACAAGCTTATAGAGATGATCATGTCATTTTAATTTCACAAATGATTTGATCAAAACTTCTTTTTTTCTTTTGATCAAGTTTAATTATATATTCAATGTGTTAAACTTGTTGAGGTGCTCCAGTTGATCTATATTTTCTTTCATCTGTAAACCATATAGCTGCTTCTTCAAATACAACTTATTCATCAAATTCTTCGTTATATATCGACTCTCTAATTTATGCTAAATTGACTATGCTTTAATTTTTTCTCCATTAATCACATTGTGAATGACTTCATCTAACAAATTAAGATGAATTGCACTGATAGCCTTTACATTCATCTCTTCGCACTCATTATCGTTAACTTCTAGGGTTTCTTCGCCTTTTCCAACAATGCCTTATATACTCCTTGTTGAATCAAAATATCTTTCATCCTCCTCTATAAAAGAGATAAATTATTCTTCCCATTAAACTTCTCAATTTCATATTTAGTGCTAGCTAGTCATATTTACCATAATCGTCATTTTAAATACAAAACCTTAATTCGGATACCACTTGTTGTACAAAATACCACAATTACGATAAATAAAACAAATTAAACATAAACACAGGAACACTAAAATCATTTACCTAGTTTTCTCAATACGAGGCAATTCACTATTAATGATGGAATATAAAATAGTAAAAAGAAAAGCATTCTAAACTACTCAAAACCCTAATACACCAAAATATCACTATCACACAAAAAGAAAACTAAAGGAAATACAAGAATACAAACAGCTCGTCTCTCTGTTCTTTCTCTTGTTTTTCTTTGCTACGGTGTTTCTCTCTTGTTTTTTATCTTTTTTTTCCTTTTCTTTTTTTTTTTTTTTTTTTAATTTTTTTTTTTCTTTTATTTTTTTTTTTTTTTTTTTTTTTTTTCTCACTCTTTCATTCTGTTAAAAAACTAAAAGATCTCTTTTATAAGAGTCTAAGTCGGCCACTTTAAATCCAAACAGGAAAAAAGATAACTTGAGGCCCCAACGTCTTTATGTGAGAGTTACACCACCGCAACAATCTCTACCTTACCTGAATTTATTATTAGAGTATATTTAAATTATCCTGAAATTAGGAATTTAATGAGAATTATATTGCTTTTGATAAAGATTAAATCACCTTGAATTTAAGGATTCGATTAGGATTATATTTCATCTATCTTTTGTATTGTAAACCTAAGTGAATAAGAGAATAATGTAGTCATTTGAACTTTATCCAAATCTCTTGTCTTTATTTTCTTTTATTTCTGCTATTGCTTTTATATTTTTATATCATTATGACTTTCTTCATGAGAGTATATTTGGATTACCCTGAAGGTTGAGATTTGATGAGAATAGTATTGTCTTTGATAAAGATTAGATTGCCTTAAATTTAGAAACTTAATGAAATTGATCAAACACCCTAAATCAAGGGATTTGATTATGATTATATTTCATCTATAATCTTTTGTATTGTAAACTTATCAAACAATAAGAACATAATGTACTCATTTAGGCTTTATTATGTGGACGTAGATCATAGACCAAACCGCGTAAAATCTCTTATCTCTATTTTATTATTTATGCACTTTATTTTTATTTCATTGTTGTTTTCTTTCATCCATCAATTATAATAATATGAATTTTTTTTCAAATGTCTCAGTTGAAACCCATTAGGACAATCACAGATACCATGAAAGAAATTAATTTCGCTTACAGCTTTGAATTGATTTGGCAAGATACCAAATCATGCTCTGTTTTTCCATTATAGAGAATATTGTACTCATTGATAACTCCTCATATCAGGAAGGTTTGAATTTAAACTATCAAATAAAGCTACTAGTCTAATGTTTGAATATACAAATGTAATCAAATTTCTATCAATAATCATATTTCTATCAATGAGGCACATGGGAAGAAATCAAGTAGGAGACTGCTGCAAGTCTGGTTTATCTGTCAAAAGTCAAAACACATGCAGCCAGCCAAGATTGCCGATTCCAAACGGCAAGCATCCAAAGATTCCAAACCACCAGGGTCACTGTCAGCCTCCAGCACTAAACGACACAAGACTGCCAGGACAAAAGCGATCGAAACAAAAGTTGGCCTAATTTGACTCGTCCAACTCTGAACCTTCGTCAGTGCATACGTTGGACACCACTGAGAAAACTGTTTTATTAAACTCTGTGTGTGTGTGTGTGTGTGTGAGAGAGAGAGAGAGAGAGAGAGAGAGAGAGAGATGGAAAAGGAAGAAAAGAGACGGCTCCGGGTGGTGCTTGTACCGGGGCCGTTCCAAGGCCACATAAACCCAACGCTTCAGCTGGGCAGCATCCTCCGCTCCAATGGCTTCTCCATCACAGTCGTTCACGCCCAATACAGCCCCCCCGACCCTTCAAGCCACCCCGATTTCAGCTTTCTTTCATTGCCAGATACCTCATCTGACTTCAACTTCTTAACTGGCAACGCATTTGATTTTGTATTGCAGCTTAATGCCAAATGCAAAGCTCGTTTCCGAGAATGTTTGGCTGAAGTGATTAGGCAACAGGGCTCCGACGATGAAATTGCCTGCATTATCTACGACGAGTACATGTTCTTCTCTGAAGAAGCGGCAGAGGATCTGAATCTTCCAAGCATCATCTTACGCACATCTAGTGCTTCCAATTTTCTTGCTCGTACTGCCCTTATCCAACTCAAGGCAGAAGGCCATATTCCCTTCCCAGGTATATATATATATATATTCACACCCTCATAACGGATAAACATTAGGCCTCTGTTTTTGCTGATTTTAGTTGGAAAAGAAGATGGAAGATCTGAATCTTCCCAGCATCATTCTCTTGCCATAGCTGTCCTGCAAAAGAAGAAGCTGCCCGCCAACCTGTTTTTTTTTTCTTTTTTTTTTTCTTCTTTTTATCCCAAAAGTTGAAAATGAGGTAAACTATAGATTCAGAATCCAAACTCAAGACTTCTGCTCTAATACCAAATTAAATTTTTAGTTATTCTAAAAGTTTAAGCTAATAAAAAGACAATTGTGAATTTGATATTTAATTACTATCAAGTGAGAGAAAAGAGAAAGACCACACCCCTTGTGGTACACATAAATTTCTTCATATGTTGAATGATCATAGCCCGTGAAACTAATTCACTAATACTCTTAACTTTTCTGGATCACAGAATCTAGGTCACAGGATCCAGTTTCAAAGCTTTATCCACTCAGGTTCAAGGATCTACCTCTCTCCATTTTTTCAAGTTTAGAGAACCTTTTGCAAATAGTGAGTAAAGTTTCTAACAGTAAAACATCTTCGGCCATCATTCATAATACAATTGACTGCCTTGAAAATTCATCGTTGACAAAGATCCAACAGCAATGTCAAATTCCAATCTTCCCAATAGGCCCTATGCATAAGATTGCCTCGGCCTCCTCTAGTAGCTTATTGGAAGAGGACACTAGCTGCTTGGCTTGGCTTCATAAGCAGAGTTGTAACTCAGTCATTTATGTAAGCTTGGGAAGCATAGCATTCATGGACGTCAAAGAGCTTGTTGAGATGGCTTGGGGCCTAGCAAACAGCCAACAACCTTTCTTGTGGGTGATTCGACCGGGCTCAGTTCGTGGTGTGGAATGGATTGAGGTATTGCCCGAAAGTTTAAAAGAAAACATTGACGGGAGGGGTTATATTGTGAAATGGGCACCCCAAAAGAAAGTTCTGGCACACAATGCAGTGGGAGGGTTTTTGAGCCATTGTGGATGGAATTCAACGCTAGAGAGTATTTGCGAAGGAGTTCCAATGATATGCAGACCGTGTTTCGGGGACCAGAGAGTGAATGCAAGGTATGTGAGCCACGTATGGAATGTAGGCTTGGAATTGGAGAGTGAGTTGGAGAGAGGTGAGATAGAGAGAACTGTAAGAAGACTTATGGTGGATGAAGAAGGGAAAGAGATGCGGAAGAGGGGGAAGAATTTGAAGGAGAGAATCGAACTTCGCATTAAAGAAGGTGGTTCCTCTAATAACTCCTTGAACGAGCTGATAGAGATGATCATGTCATTTTAATGCCTTTGATGCTTTGAACAAAACTAGACTTTGTGAAAGCCCACGATTATTCACAAATTTGCGAGAGAGTTCATTATTGTTGAGAGTGGCAATTATTATTATTATTATTATTATTATTATTATATTGTCTTTATTCTTTTCTGGGTAAGAATGGTTGATGGATGTTAATTAATTTTTCATAATTATGTTACGACAAAATAGGTTTCAAGATGAAAACTAGGGGGGGTATTGAGGGAATCGATACCGGTAGAAGGGTTTTCGCCTACCATCCCGATGTTGTCAGTGAAGTCGGTAATTTCACCGACTTCTTTCCGACAACAAATATTTCGTCTGATACCGTTACCGGCACATCGGTGACAGTAACGGTCGGTAATCAGTTAGAAAGAGAAATCTAAGATTCAAACTTGGAGAGAAAGAGAGTTTGTTTTGTCGCCGATCGTTCAAGATGCGCTGGCCACAAAAGAAGAAGGATAAGCTTCAGACTCATAGAGAAAGAGAGTTTTGAGGATGGTAGGTAAAGCTTCAGACAGTGAGAGCTTGGCTACTTAGATTTCATCGAAGATGCAAGCTGATATGTTCTCTAGATCAGCTACCCATTTTCGTCGTTGTATACTAGGTGACTTGCAGTAGAGTTCTATTAAAAAAAAAAAGAGTAAAAAAAGAAGAAGACGTTGTGTAGTGGGTGATTTGCAGTAATGAAGAAGAAGAAAGAGTATAAAAAAAAAAGAGTAAAGAAAGAATAATAATAAAAAGAAAATAATGATGAAACTTGTATTTACTACTGCTCAATCAGTCATAATGAAGAGCAAAGACACTTCACAAATCACGATGTATTTACAGCTCACTTCACCTGGCAGCCTATCATTTCTTTTCTGAGCATTGATGCTACGCCTTACCAGTTACCGAGCTTTAATCCATACCGTCCAATCAATTTTTTTCTTCAATTCCAGCCGTGTGTTTTTGAAATATGGACCACTAGATATTATATGATGTTTCAACTTTTCATGAGCACACTTTTTTAAATAGTATCCAACGACTTAAATGGAATCATCAAATTAGTGATTATCATAAACGGTCAGGATCGCAAGTGGAGCCGATTTGAACTACATATGTGTAGAGGAGAAAAAAAAAATTAAATCCCTTATCATCTAATCATCCTTTCCGTGCCAAATTTCAACCCTTTGATTCAACCCATCACTTCTACTCATTTACGCAACCATCTATTGATCAGTCATGAGCCCCAAACAGTCACAACAGCTTCTCCAATTCATTACTTTCTTCGTCTTCTTCTTCTTCTTATTATTTTTTTTTCTCTTTTTATTGAACTCTACTACAACTCTCTTTCTCTCAGAAATGTCCATAAGCCACCTCTATCCGGATCTTTTTATTGAACTCTACTACAACTCTCTTTCTCTCAAAAATGTCCATAAACCACCTCTATTCGGATCTTTTTACTGAACTCTACTGCAACTCTTTTTCTCTCATAAATGTCCATAAACAACCTCTATTCGGAGCTTCCAAAAACACTCTGGTCGACTCAACTACAACAAATGTGAAATATGCCCAAATACAAGCCGACTCAACTACAAAAATGTCGGTTCGGCTCCATGCGAACCCCCGACTCTTAGAAAATTGTTTTGCCTGCCGACGTCGGTAGGCGAAATATGTACCGCCTACCGGCAGCTGGATCTCGGTCGCGGCGCGGTGACGGCCAATAGGCGGATGAGAACATAGGACTAGGATTGGCAATTCAAACCCTTAATGAGATGAGGTTCACTTAACAGTGCGTATTTGAAGAGCTCCAGATGTAACAATTTCAATGCCTTGCAACACAATCAATCCGCCCCAATTAAAAAGGAATTATTGCGTTTCAAGGAGACTAAAAGCCCAAGTGTTGCACCCACATAAATTCAAGTCAAGATTAAAACAAATAAATGGATGTGGTAGTGACAGTTTTAATGTCGACATACGTTGACTATGTTTTCACAGAGGACTATGAATGAAGCCAACTATTCCCATTACTAGCAACATAATCTTTCCTGATGGAGAGAGATATGGAGAAGCAATGGCAGAGACACCACAGACTGGTGCTGGTTCCATGTCCATTCCAAGGCCATATAAATATGATGCTTCAATTGGGGTGTATTCTTCATTCAAGGGGCTTCTCCATCACAATCGCTCACACCCAATTCAACTTTCCCAACACATCAAATCACCCCGATTTCAATTTCCTACCCGTAGCAGACGGCTTCTCTGATCGTTCATAGATGTGATATTATTGGGTTGCAACAGCAACTGCAATCTTCACTTCAGGAGTCACTGGCATGGCCCTAATGATGGAAACAGAGGAGCATCATGATGAAATTGCCTGCATCATATATGATGAATACTTGTATTTTGCAGAAGCAGTGGCAATGCTACCAATTCTCTGACTTACACCGCAATTCCTCAACTCCTAAAACATGGTTGCATTTCTATGCAAGGTATGTAATGGTTGCATTTCTATGCTGTCATAACTGTAGTGATTCCATCTATATGAACTTATTATAATTATGGAATTATTGTTTATAAAAATAGCTGAGAAATCGGGATCTCTTGGAGTTCTTTGTCTGAATTCCAGAAAATGAGAGGAGGATATAGGGTCTAAAGTGTCCAGGTAAGTAGAGCCCGCACTTTGAGCTGTTTAGAAACTGTCTGGACATCTGGTTCAGCATCCCTTCATCACCTGCTCGAATATCAAGGAATTCAGGCAGAGAATCGGGATCCGTGCTCAACATAGCTGAAGTTAACACCAGCACAATCTCGAATGATTAAGAGTAATCTTTAGATGCAGATTATATTGCTGGAACTAGCACCGGGGCTTCAACCTCTCAGATTCAAGGATCTACCAATTTCAAAAATATAGAGTACTTACTGCAGCTAACAATAGCTAAAGCATGTGAGACAAGAACGTCTTCAGCCATCATTTGGAACACCATGGACTGCCTTGAACGAAGATTACTGGTACGGCTCCACCAGCAACGCCAAGTTCCATTTTTTGCAATTAGCCCTTTCCAAAAAATAGCTCCATCAGTACCCAGCAGCTTACTGGAAGAGGACACTAGCTGCATCACACGGCTTGATAAGCAAACGTACACATGACTCTGTCATCTATGTAAGTTTAGGGAGCATAGCATCCATGGACAAGAAAGAGCTAGCAGAAATGGCATGGGGTCTGGCCAGCAGCAAGCAACCTTTCCTGTGGGTGGTTCGGAATGGAAAGAATCACTGCCAGAAGGTTTCAAAGAAGCCGTTGGAGGAAGGAGTTGCATTATGAAATGAGCACCCCCGAAAAAAAGTGTTTTTCATACAAATTCTTTATGCTTTATATCACATCAATTAATTGAACATAAAAAATTAAAAAAAATCACTTTTCCATACAAATTTTTACTATTACCAAAAAAAATCATTCTAACAATCTTTATCAAACACACACGTTATTTTTTTTACGTGTGGGTGGTTAAGTTCTTTACTTTTCATGTTATGCTACGTGGGTAGTTTCCTTGTTATGGGTGGTTTCCTTGATATTTTACGTAGGTTATTATCTTTAGTAAGAACGGTATAAGATAAAGTGTCCACATTATTGTGTCTTTTGGTATTTTTTATTTTTCAAACTGTCTGCAATCTTTTTATGTCCTTGAGAAGATTCACTGAGAGAGCGGGTCCTTGTAAAATACAACCAACTACCAAACCAACTACTGTCAGCTTCTTGGAAAAGGGAATCAAACAAGAGACGCAACTTTCGAATCTGCCTTCGACGTCATTGCATACGCTATCAAGATTCAGACTTGCCATGTTTTATTCAACTCTAAACTCTGTGCCTGCGAGAGAGAGAGAGACAGAGAGATGGAAAAGCAGGGAAAGAGACGCCGCCGGGTGGTGCTAGTGCCAGCGCCGTTCCAAGGCCACATAAACCCAATGCTTCAGCTGGGCAGCATCCTCCACTCCAATGGCTTCTCCATCACTGTCGTTCACGCCCAATACAACTCCCCCAACCCTTCAATCCACCCCGATTTCAGCTTTCTTCCCTTACCAGATACCTCTTCTGACCACAACATCTTAGCTGGCGATTTAATAGCTTTTGTATTACAGCTTAATACAAATTGCAAAGCTCGTTTACAGGAATGCTTCGCTCAAGTGATGAGGCAACAGGGCCCGGACGATGGAATCGCCTGCGTTGTCCACGATGAGATCATGTACTTTTCGGAAGCAGCGGCAAAGGATCTGAAGCTTCCAAGCATCGTCTTGCGCACAGCTAGTGCTGCCACTTTTCTTGCTCGTAATGCCCTTATCAACCTAAAGGCAGAAGGCCACATTCCCTTCCCAGGTACGGAAAAGAAGAAGATGGGTCAAACTAGTTTATGTTTTTGTTAATTAATTTTCTTTTCTAAGCAAATGAAGAAAGGAGCTGTTTGTCCTTTTAGCTTGCTAGTGGGGAGGAAGTAGGAAGAGCATAAATTTTCTTCTTACTGTTAAACGATCATAGCCCATCAAACTAATCACTTTGGATTACAGAATCAAGGTCGCTGGATTCAGTTCCGGAGCTTATTCCAATCAGGTTCAAGGATCTACCTCTCCCCATTTTCGGAAAATTAGAGGACACTTTGCAACTAGTGAGTAAAGTTGCCAACATTAGAACATCTTTGGCCATCATTTATAATACAATTGACTGTCTTGAAAATTCATCATTGGCAAAACTCCAACAGCAATGTCAAGTTCCATCCTTCCCAATAGGCCCAATGCATAGCTTTGCTCCGGCCTCCTCTACTAGCTTATTGGAGGAGGATAATAGCTGCTTGGCATGGCTTGATCAGCAAAGTTGTAACTCAGTCATTTATGTAAGTTTGGGAAGTATAGCATTCATGGACGTCAAGCAGGTTGTTGAGATGGCTTGGGGGCTAGTGAACAGCCAACAACCTTTTTTATGGGTGGTTCGGCCAGGCTCAATTCGCGGTGCAGAATGGATTGAAATACTGTCCAAAAATTTAAAAGAAAGTATTAGCGAGAGAGGTTACATTGTGAAATGGGCACCCCAAAAAGAAGTATTGGCGCACAGTGCAGTGGGAGGGTTTTTGAGCCATTGTGGATGGAATTCAACACTTGAGAGTATTTGCGAAGGAGTTCCAATGATATGCAGACCGAGTTTCGAGGACCAGAGAGTGAATGCAAGGTATGTAAGCCACGTATGGAATGTAGGTCTAGAATTGGAGAGCGAGTTGGAGAGAGGTGAGATAGAGAGAGTCGTAAGAAGACTTATGGTGGATGAAGAAGGGAAAGATATGCGAAAGAGGGGGAAGAATTTGAAGGAGAGAATCGAACTTTGCATTAAAGAAGGTGGTTCCTCTAATAACTCCTTGAACAAGCTAATAGAGATGATCGTGTCAATTTAATTTCACATATGCTTTGGTCAAAACTTGGATTTTCTTCATTAAAGAAGGTGGTTTCTTTAATAACTCCTTGAACAAGCTGATAGAGATGATCGTATCAATTTAATTTCACATATGCTTTGGTCAAAACTTGGATTTCTTCTTATTATGGAGGGATCATATTTCAAGTCGATGTATGGAAGTTCCAACAAAATCTCCTAATTATATTTATCTGCATTGTGAAGTATGGCACATTAGTTTATCATTCCTTCTCCAATTCCATAGTATTTATTTATATTGTTTATTTAATATGGTAAGTAATAAAAAAAAATGATAGACCTATAACTCTTTTACAACTTGTTAACACTTGTCAGAATGTGATTGGCATGTGTTAATTTTTTTTTTAGTAACTTACGTGGCTTCAATCACATGTAGGCAAGTGTGAGCAAATTGTAAAATAGTTGTAGATATAACATTATTTTAAGTAATGACGACTAATCAAACCAAAGCACAAACACATTTTGATCTAGAGTACTGTCGGAGATACTACAATACCTTACAAACAAACATGGCAGTGACGCGTGGCACTGCCACGGCAACCACTATAAAACTAAACTTACCACGTAGGTCGGCCACCCCCAATGCCGTTCTAAGCAAATCCCCCCACCTGAGTCAACCTAGATCTCATGCCCTGGTGGATTGCCAGAGTATGCATTGGATCCACCGAGCTGTTATATGAAGAACCCATTCCACTACCATGAACATGGGTCTTTGTCCCTTGAAGATGGCCAACCAACCTGTGGTGACCCGAACCTCATCACTTTAGTAACGAGGGCCAAATACACATTACATCATAAACTTATATTATGAACATATCATACCAAAGTTCTATAACTCGCAGCGAAAACATCTTAAGGAATGGAATGTTACGTAACACACAAAGGGATGGGACTTTCTATGAACATGTCATATCAGCTCGACCAACCCTTTTGCTAGATGGATGAAACTTTCTCCCACTAGGGACTTTCTTCCTACTCGTCATTTTCCCTTTTTCTTTATTACCCTTAGTCCCTTACTTCTTTAGTCACACCATGCATTCATGTACATGTTTGTGATGTATGCCATTAAATCATTATTTCCTTTACTTTCATGTTGATGCAACAATTAACATCATTTCTTAAGCGCAATTAATAAAACATATCTCAACACTTGTAAAGTCATAGAATATATTCATAAAACATCTATCATCATAACATACAATCGACCCTATCAACATGTATATTTTCATGCTTTAAAAATAATTTAAAATTGTTTTTTTTTCCTCAGTAAGTAATATTCTTACATTTCTTTAATATAGCTCAAGATTGATCCCTGACTCAAGGCATCACAATGCACAACTGAAATTAGCACATTGCAAGATACATTAACTTCTCGCTACAACTTAATACTTCAACTATAAACAAACTCCCTTAATGCTCATATCCCGTAAGCACTCATTTCCATTCTAACCTTAAGCACATTAAGGGTTTAAGACAACTATATTAACCCATACAACAACCAATTATGCCCAATTTACACACTCAAAAATATATTTGACAGTGGCTCCCAACTACCTTGTATATATTCACTGCTTTATATTCAACAAACTGGGGTGAACTATAACCTAATAGGTGCCTAAGCGTAATCGCCAGTGACAATAATTCCAGTTCTGCATAATACATGACTGTCAAGAAGAAAAGGAATGGGGATAAAAAAACAAGCCTTTATTAACCATAGAGGAACCGAACACAAAAACCAAAAGAGCAAGGACAACCAAGAGGAGCATTGCAACCCTCCTCCGACCGGCATATCGGCAAATAAAGAGGAGAAGCCTTTCCTTCTCCCTTGAACTAGAAAAAAACATCTTCGTAGGCTTTCGCACAAGCATTGGTGTTGCCTGAGTAGCCGGCAAGAAGCCGTTCTGTATCTGTTGTTGCAGTGATCCATAACTCCCCATACGTAAACCCAATGACCCTCCAGTCATTGTACCTCCAAATCCACAACCTTGGGGTTTCATCTCGTTTCTACTCTACAAAAACCTCTCATTCACATAACCCAAGATTGTCTTCCAAAGCTGAATTCCAAAATGCCGCAACCAATTCACCAATCCCACCACCAAATAGTCCACCAATTCAATAAATCTCCAATGTATGACCTCACATTCACAAACCCACAATTCTTTTCCAAGTATACGTTCAAAAGCACCAAGCCACCTTTAAATCAAACCCAACCTCCTCAATGCTAAATTTCAAACATGCAATTAAAACTCCCCAAGCCTTAATCCGCACAAGCTCACCACGAATTGTGTAACGACCCAAGGAAAAGCGCTAGTCACATCTGCGCTATCACCTCAAAAGGATTAGTCAATTTGAAGCTTCCCTAGAATCCATTATAAAGCCCAGTTTCACCTAGTAACTAGGCAATGTGAGACTTAGCACTCATCTATCTTTTATAAATCACTCACTCTATGTGAGTTATTTATCTATTCCCAATATGGGACTGGGGTGTTACAAACTCCTCCCCTTAAACTCCTGACGTCCCCGTCAGAGCAACATCATGCAGTGCTCCAGTACCACATGACCTGGCGTTACTAGGTGGCTCTGATACCATTTGTAACGACCCAAGGAAAAACGCTAGCCACATCTGCGCTATCACCCCAAAAGGACTAGTCAATTTGAAGCTTCCCTAGAATCCATTATAAAGCCCAGTTTCACCTAGTAACTAGGCAATGTAGGACTTAGCACTCATCTATCTTTTATAAACCACTCACTCTATGTGAGTTATTTATCTATTCCCAATATGGGACTGGGGTGTTACAAACTGAATCCCAAAAATTCAGATCCTCTTCTCAGTTTCCACTAAACTTTCAGATATACGATCTCAAAGACCAAAGTGATTCAATTAAAACAAAACAAAACAAAAAAACAAAAAAAAAACCAACACACGACCAACGGGACAATTCCAGCTTATATCAAATAGAACTTGCAAATCCCAAATGGAATCCAATTGACTTCTTTAGAATTCCTTAAGAAGCTCAATCTTATCTAGTAAAGTACTAATGAGGGATTTCGCACTCACGAGGATGTTTATTACTCACTCCATATGTGATTGTTCCTCTTTCCAATGCAGAACTAGGTGTCACAGTGATTGCTTAAACAGAGAGTTATAATTAGTATCTTTCTTAGCTCTCTCTCAGAGAAGTAATAGCATTGGATATAAAGTGAGATTTGAAATACTTATAACCAAGAAAATAAAAGCATTTCAGTGGTACTTTAAGAACCATTTGATATATACATTAGGCGTTCGACTTCCATAGTAAGAACAGTCTTGGTAGGCAATAACATATTAGAACATGTAAAACAGAGCAATTGTTGTTAAGAACATAACTTTTTTCCTTCAAGACATCAACGACCATTTAAGATACACTAAGCCCAGATTAAAATCACAAGAACCGACACAAACATCACACATTTTATACGCATTATATCAAACACCTTCATACGAAACTCAGAGCTTACGATGACCTTCAACAAACCACACACACAACACATAAACATAGTGACAGGACAAAGGAAGATCACATATTTAGCCAGAGATCTCGACGGTCCGGACGTTGGGCGTGCTCGCCTCCGCTTTCGGAATAGTCACAGTGAGAACCCCATTGTGCATCGAGGCCTTCAACTGCTCGAGCCTCGCATCGTCAGGGACCTTGAACCTGCTCACAAACTTGCCGCTCTCGACGCTCACCTGGAGCACTCGGTCATCTTGGAGCTCCACCAACACGTCCTCATCCATGAACCCCGGAAGAGAAGCCTTCAGCACGTGGGCTCTCGGGGTCTCCCTCCAGTCGAGCCTGGTGTTCACCGAGGTCCCAAATGGGGAGCGAGGAAAGAGCGTGGAGAGTGTGGAAGGGAAAGGGATATCGCTAAATGGGTCCCAAAGGTGGTTCTGTCCGAAGCTCTGGAAGGCGTCCCACAGGCCTCTGGAGGATGCAGGGTTGGACACTCTGCGCTCTCGCTCATTGTACGGGACGATCGACATCTTTGCCAAATTACCCACAGATTCGAGAGTTGGGTTTGGTCTTTCAGCGTTTGCTTTCCGGAGAAGCAGAGAAAGTAAAGTGAAGTGCGAAACGAACCTTCGCGTATTTAGCGTAGTTTCTACTTTCTAGCGCTTTCGCGAAGTGTACGCTCGCACTTTAGAAGCTCTTGGAAGCCGACCAACGATCCAATGGGCTTTTGACGTGGTTTTTTTTTTTTTTTTTTTTTCCATGAAATTATTCTTCTCACTTATTTTTCATATTTATTATTTATATCATATTAACTCGTATTTTGAGTAAACTATATGAAACTCACAATTCTATATTTCTAATCGAAATTCCTTGGAAATCCCCACAATTCTCTAATTCTTAAAATCAGTGAGAGGATCCTAATGAGAGTAAAATAGTAAGAGGAGTAATATTAAAAGTTCATTTTATATTATTTTTGTGTTTTTTCAAGAATGAAATAACTTTTAAAATTACCATTGAGTTTGTAATTGATCATTATTAATTTTAATCAAATAATAATTTTAAAAGTTACATCATTTTTAGATGGACACAAAAATAACATATGAAAGACTTATAAAATTACTCATAATAAGAGTTTTCTGTCCGAGCAAAGGCTTATTTGCTAATGAGAGGCTGAATAACAAAAGCTTTATGTTCAAGCAGAGGCCCATTTGCTGAGCAAACTGCTTGAACAAAGGGGCATGTGCTCGCCTCTACAAAATTGTCTCTACCCCTGTACTCTAAACAAGAATGTAAGGGATCCTAAAATGCAAGTAAAATGATAGTATATAGAATTTACTAGTGATGATGAATCCTTATAGGGATAGAAAATAAGATTGGAGACTAATGTCCAAGACCCCGTCAAATTAATGGCCCACTACTAAATGAACCCAAAAAACCCCAAATGAGCCTCGAATGAAGAATACTTGAACTGGAAAGGAGCCGAAGGTAAAATTGTCCTATTCACTTGCCAAAGAGGATCCAAATGTTAAAATATAAAATCTCTTCGCTTAGAAACTCAACTCCTCTCTTACAAGAATTCACGCCATCATTTTTTCCTCTTTCAATCAAAAATATTGATTTAACTATTAGAAGCTGCTTACCTAACCAGGAGCAGCGCCGTTCCGATAGTTCCTTCCCAACGTGCGAAATTTGATATCATCATACTCAAACAGCCACAAATCTGTCTACTCATTTATGCCAATTATATTCTCAACTTTGCATTTCGTGTTATATACCATAACTTAATTTTGACTGAAAGAACATCAATCTGCAGAGACACCAGGCGGCCGTTGCATCAAGCAATAAAAAGCAATTTCTAACCTTAAAACATCCCAAAAGATTGTGATTCTATGTGTTGGCAATGTCAAATTAGAATAGAAATTATATTGCTAAAACATAGCAACTTTATTATTATAACGTTAATTACACCATCAAGCACGGGAATTATCTCCAAACATACTCAAAACACAACCATTCTTAGACACAATAATATCACACGGACGCTTATTAGACACGTTATACAAAAACCATACTGCCATGTAGACGACATGTCGCATTGGAGAGATGACTCAAGACTGAGTTAAATTCAGCCCGAAATTTCGATTGCCTTGACATCAGGCTTCTTGGCCCCCTCCACCTTGGGGACCGTGACAGTGAGGACCCCATTCTCCATAGCAGCATTAATCTGATCCATCTTGGCGTTCTCCGGCAGCCTGAACCTCCGCAAGAACTTGCCGCTGCTACGCTCCACCCTATGCCAAGTGTCGTTCTTGTCTTCCTTCTCCACGTTCCTCTCTCCGCTTATCTGAAGCACTCTGTCGTCTTCAACCTCGACTTTCACTTCCTCTTTCCTGAGCCCCGGAAGATCGGCCTTGAGCACGTGGGCTTCTGGGGTCTCCTTCCAGTCGATCCGGGTGTTCACAAAAGCCGAAGTTTCCAGGGAAGAGTTGGGGAAATAAGTAGAAAGTGAAGAACGGAAAGGAGAGTCCCTGAAGGGGTCCCAGAGGTCGAGAGATAAGGGTCGTCGGTCACCAAAGAAGCTTGGAATCAGCGACATCTTTTGATTGGCTGCTTTGTAGATTCTGTGTGGGATTGATTTGAGACGAAACGAAAGAAGAATTGGGTGCTGAGAAATTTAAACCAATAGATGCTCTTCAGTTTTTTCTTCCACGATATCAGAGATTGAGGACATATTGCGTATTTATAACATTGAAAAGGACATTCTAGTTCTTTCGAGGGCCTTGTTCTGTAGTTGATGGGATTACCTTTTGCGCTTTAATTGAAGAACCTTCTAGTGCACTTGAGAACGTTATCTGTCGGCCCAATGGGCTTCACATGCCGAAGGTTGTTTGAATAGCATCTCCGGTGCAATAATTCAAAAGGTTATTTGGATGATAATCTGCCTTCAATTAGTTATTTTAATTCAAAAATTGATTAACTTGATGAGTATAGTAGCTTACCAAACATTTAAAAAAATTAAATAAATAAATAAATAAATAAAAATAAAAGTCTTGATGCATATGACTTTAGGATGTACGTGCTTTGAAAAAAAAAATCTAAATTAAAATAGTAAAAGTAGATAGTTAAAATATAGAGGGAGACATGAGTCCTTTTAAAAAAAAGTAGTAGCTAAAATAAAACAAAAAATACATTTTTTTTAACAAAGGCCCCCATTTGTTTCGGCTTAAAATACTTTATCGAAAAATAATTCTCTATTTTTGAGTGTTTACTGTAATGTAAAATATTAGTCAACCTGAAAATATTTTTAATTTATCAAGAAAATTAACTTTCATGAGCCATAAAATTGTTTATGGAACGTTTAGATGTTCGATTTTTTGAAATAAAAATTCAACTATAATTTACGGCTCGAATTCCGAGGTAAAATAAAGTTGAAAAAAGATGTTTGGATAATTTGACTTTCTGAAATAAAATTAGAAAAAGTAAGATAAAATCTAATTTGTTTTTTGAAAATTGCGAATACCAATAAATACTAATAGAATTTGTTTTTGAAAAAAAAAAATGCACCCAAACATCCCAGCGTAAATCATTTTCCGTCACTCTCTCCCACCTCCGAGCCGGCTATTGTGAGATAGCCTTTATAAGGCCTATTTACTCGAACAAGTCTCGAATTACCTGAACACTTGTCTAGGCAGATTTGTCTAGGCAGATGAGCCTCACAAGGGCTCTCTTACAATTACAAGCAATATAAGCAAGCAATTGCACTAAATCTCAATCCTACATTCGACAACCTTCTATTTTCACTCTCTTTCTCCACGGCTCCTTTTCGCTCTTTCTCTTCCTTCCATCTCTTCAAATTATATAAAAATATAATACTTATTTGCTAATTTTTTGTACGAATCAAATGTCAAAAAATATTTGCTGCCGAAATTATTTTACGCGAAAACAAACATGACCTAAAATGAAGAGAGAGAAATGACACGTGATAGGAGTATTATAGGCATATTTCAACAAAATTGATTTTTTAAAAAACTTTTTGATAGTTTGAGAAGCCAAAGTCCAAAGGTTGGTAGTTTGGAGACTACCTCCAATTTTTAAGAGTACTTTCTCATATCCATCTTCTCCCACCCTTAAGTGGCTTTTAAAACTACCATTGAATTTGTGATGAATCTTTATTGGATTTTAATCCAATTGTGATTTTAAAAGCCACCTAAAAGTGTGTGAAAATGGGTGTGAAAAAGTGGGAGTGTTTATGGCATCACTCATTTTTAAAGCATGTGTGTAATATGGGTATATATAGTACCTACTTATACATTAGTGCATGATTTACATGCAGTTTTGCTGAACACAATTTAGGATACCACTGTTTATATGACTTGATTATAGAAAACAAGCTTATCATTTTCGCCACATGCACATAAATAAAACTCCGCCACAAGCAGCACATATGACATAATGTTTCAGTGGACTAGATGCACAAGTAAATAAATGAA
This sequence comes from Alnus glutinosa, assembly GCF_958979055.1. Classification (NCBI taxonomy): domain Eukaryota; kingdom Viridiplantae; phylum Streptophyta; class Magnoliopsida; order Fagales; family Betulaceae; genus Alnus; species Alnus glutinosa. Next base: position 25,310,285 of record NC_084894.1, read on the forward strand.
AAGGCAAACTTATTAAGGTTTTAAAATTTTGGACACAAAAATTATGATAAACTTAGACATCTGCATCCATGTCATTATAACCAAGAAATCTCTTGGTGCAAGATTTTGTTGGAATGAGAGTACCAACAAAACAATCACTACCAAAAAAAAAAGAAGCAAATTCTGGATAGTTTTTTTTCATACGGTTTTAAAAACCATCTAAAATTAAATTTTTACAGACGATTTTTTGAAAACCGTCTATAAGAAAATAAATTACGACAGTTTAAATAAAACCGTCTATAAATTTACAGACTGTTTAGATGAACCGTCTGAAAATATAAACTTCCAAACGGTTTCAATGAAACCGTCCGTAAATTTACAGACGATTTTATTTAAAACCATCTTGAAATTATTTTTCAAACGGTTTATCTGTAAAATTTATTGACGATTTCATTGAAACCGTCTGCAATTTTAATAACTAAAATTCATCATCTTATTAATTCCATGTCATCAATCCACACCACAAAATAACACCCCACATCTCAACCGTCCCTTTCAAATTTATCAACGACTCATATAACACCACCCCACAATCTGCACAATATCACTTTACTTTATTCACAGACTTGGCCAAGAATTCTCAATTAGAGGCAAGGCGTGCAGGTCTCGTACTTATTCTTCTCAATCCGGCCGACGACTGAAGACGGGTGACGAAATCTGGACGGAACGGCGGGAGAGAGTGTCAGAGATGGAGGGCCGGATCTATCAAACCCACGCAAGTGTGCGTGGGTTTCCAGCAGATCTGGTGAGGACGTCAGGATTTCCGGCTGAAACCGGCTCTGGGTCGTTTGGGGTTGGAGCTGACGGGTTGGTAATTGGGGTGGGTTTCGGTGATTCTGAGTTGTGTTTCGGTGCGTGGGTTTCCAGCGTATCTAGCGAGGACGTCGGGATTTCCGGCCGAAACAGGCTCTAGGTCGTTTGGAGTTGGAGCTGACGGGCTGGTAATTGGGGTGGGTTTCGGTGTTTCTGGGTTGTTTCGGTGCTTTTGGGTTGTTTCGTGTTTCTGGGTTTTGGTGGGGGTTTTGGTGCGGCTGAAAGGCTGGGTTGTGGATGGTGGTGACCGGAGCTAATTTTCAGTGGACAAAAAATAATAATAATTATTATATTAAAAAAATAGTAATTATTATAATTTTTTTTTAAAAAAAAAATAACAAATTCTGGACGGTTTTGCCCAGACCGTCCAAAACCTGTTTTGGATGGTTTGAGCAAAACCGTCTGTAATTGTGGACGATTTTGTTCAACCTGTATATAAATTTATTTAAGGACATTATATTCTAGACGGTTTTAAACCGTCTAGAATTGATTTCAGACGATTTTTTTGCATTTCTAGACGGTTTTAAACCGTCCAAAATTTGCTTCTTTTTTTTTTTTTTTTTTGTAGTGAATGGTCCATCCGGTTGGTAACTGAAAGATAATTCCTGGTATTGACACTCCAGAATTAATTTACATTTCCTGACTAAAAAAGCTAGCTTACATTATCAGTTAACTAGCACATACCTTCTTCTTTGTAATTAGATCGATAGTCAAACTCTACCAGTGTGAGGTTAACTAGTTCACTTGTTTCAGGCAGCCAAGTAAGCTTCAACTTTGTGGTCTTGACAGATCCTTCAAGATGCTAAACCCCAGTCAAGTACTGTGTGATGATCCCATCTTGCCCCTTCTCTATTTTCTTTACTATGGCATTTCCCCAATCCATTAAGGTTATTTTCTCATCTACTGAGATGGATTCGGCATCAGCATGCTCAATCCATATCGTCTTTATGAATGTCGTACACTTCTCCCCAGCACCTTCATATTTCTTATGCCTAGGTACGATGCGGGTAAATGGTTCCTCGGGACCATTTGTCAGGGTCAACAGCACACGCCTTTCTTCAATGACAGCAGTATGCCTGGGGCACACAGGATCGATGATCTTCTTATTAATGGTCCAGAGTTTATCCCATTCCATCAGGTTGAGATTTTTTTATGCTCCCTGAAACAGAAATAATACAAAGATAACCAATAACCTTTTCATGGAGATGATAATCTAAGAATGACTATCATGTACAATAAACAAGAGCAAACCTATTAACAAACTGTTTCACAATCTGGAACTAATCAAACAGTTGTAAGAAGCATGGAACAAATATAGAAGGTGTTGGGAATAAATTCCACTCAACCCGATCCAATGAGGAGATAGACATTTAGCAACTACTTCAGGGAAATCAGGTATCAGTTATCTCAGTAAATTGGGATAGGACTTATGGTCCAATCAGATAAGAAGAATGATCAGATCAGAAGTCTAAGAAGATATCAGATTAGAAGTCTAATAAAATATCAGAGTCCAATTAGAACTCTGACATCAATTCTAGATCTCGATTAGAACTCTGACAACAGTTCTAGATCGACAAGGAGCAGGAATTTTAATCCAGCTTCGACTCCACCTCTTTGCCTATAAATAAGCTCATACCCCAGGTATAAACTAAGACTAAATTTTTATGCACAGAGCATTATTTTCTTACAGAAGCTAATTTAGGCTTCGGAGATGACCCCCGGAAGGGTCCCTTAGTTTTGTTGTTTTGCAGATTTATTAAGAAGCGTGAAGAACATCAGGAGAACGTGCAGATTCACACCATACCGGAAACTGTACCAACAGTTTGGCGCCGTCTGTGGGAAACGATTATTCGTTCCTCATAAAAGAAAAATAAGATCCAGCATGGTGATGAACACACGTTCCGGAAGCCAGACCAACCGAGAGCCCATAATCCGAATGGAGCCAGTTATTCAGAATAATTTGCAGCCTCCACCGAACCCTCCCTCGTGGGGTGGAGATCAAGATCGTATAGCAGTGTTGGAAGCCCAGATTGAATCCTTAACACAGTGGAATGCCGAGTTGCTGCGAAGGAGGCTGGAACAGCCCAATCCCGAGATGAACAGGGATGAGCGTGAGGAAGAAGATCACAACAACAACACTAATCCTCGGAGGGAGGATGATCGCCAAGGAAATCTGAGTAGAGTTATTGCCGAGTTGGAGAGAAGGTGCACGTACATAGAGATGGAAAGAAAGGACAAAAGCATATCCGTAATGGTGGACAAGCTCCTAATGGGTACAGACTCACCCTTCACCAGACAGGTGGCAGACTATCGGCTTCCCGATAAGTTTAAGGTACCCCAAATTCTAAGTTATGCAGGAGACAGAGATCCCTTGGATCACCTAGAAAATTTCCGAGCTCATCTAGACTTTCACGGGATACCCGATGAAATAGCATGTCGGGCCTTCCCTCTTACTCTTTCGGGGAATGCCCGAGACTGGTTCAGGGAGCTGCCCCCGAATTCCGTTGATCAGTTCAAAGAGTTGTCCAAAATATTCCTAACCGAATTTCTAGCTTTCCGAACAAGGAAGAAGCCTTCGGGATATTTGCTATCATTGCACCAGCAAAGTAACGAAAGTCTTAAGGAGTTCATGGCTCGGTTTAACCGAGAGAAGGTAACGGTCGAAGATCCAACCGAGGATATGGTCTTTGCTGCCATTTATCAAGGAATTTCACTCGAGGAGCCTTTGATGAAGAAGTTGGTCCGGAAGCAACCGAGTACCTTGTAGGGCCTCATGGATAAGATAGAAGAATTCATCAATCAGGAAGAAACGCTGAAGTCTATGGCCAGTTCTAGGCCACCCCGAGAGACAGCCCTAGAAAAGAAAATGAAAGAATTCAGGAAAGCTAATGCGAAAGAGCAGAGGCAGGTAAAGAAGTTCAAAGATTACAATTTTACACCTCTCAATGCCGAGATATCAGAGGTCCTTATGAAGATAAAAAGAGATCCAGCATTCCGGGAACCACAAAAGATACCAGGTAATCCTCCTTACAGGAATGCAGGCAAATATTGTGATTTTCATAAACAAGCAGGTCATTACACCGAGGGGTGCGTAACCCTAAGGTTGTTAATAGAAGAATCATAAAGAATTGCAAGCTGGTTCAGTTCTTGGGAGAAAAACGAAACCAGCAAGGAAATAACAGGCTTCGGAATCATCAGGATTATCATCCCCGAGATCAGCAGCCACGAGATTATTATCCCTGAGATCGTCCTCAACCAAACAAAAGGGATCAGGAGAATGATCCCCGAGATGACATAGAAAGAAGAGAGGACCAAGCAGAAGCCCACGGCGTAGAGAGCCGAGGCAACAACAGAATCTGCTCGTGATCAAGTAGAAAGGACTCTCAGGAATTTCAGGCTTGCTTTTATTTTTTAGCATTTATGTTTGCAAAGAACTAGACTTTTATTTTTAATTCAGACTAGTTGTAATAAAAGACAGAAAATTCCCCAGAGTTTGGGAATAAGTATTTTCAGAATAAAAGAATAAAGCTGACTTAAACATCGGAGGGTTCCCGGTCTAGGGATCGAGAACCCATTGATGTCGCTTATTTTGTAGGTAAAGCCTTTCGGATCAGTCCTAGCCGGGATCAGTCCTATCCGAGAGCAAGGCAAAGCCTCTCGGATCAGTCCTAGCCGAGAGTCTCGGATCAGTCCTAGCCGAGTACAAGAAGAAAACTCTCGGATTAGTCCTAGCCGAGAGTTTCGGATTAGTCCTAGCCGAGTGCAAGAAGAAACTCTCGGATCAGTCCTAGCTGAGAGTCTCGGATCAGTCCTAGCCGAGTACAGGAAGAAAACTCTCGGATCAGTCCTAGCCGAGTTCAAGAAGAAAACTCTCGGATCAGTTCTAGCTGAGAGTCTCGAATCAGTCCTAGCCGAGTACAAGAAGAAAACTCTCGGATCAGTCCTAGCTGAGTACAAGAAGAAAACTCTCGAATCAGTCCTAGCCGAGAGTCTCGGATCAGTCCTTGCCGAGAGAGAGAAATAAAGAGAGCCAGGGGGTCGGATTTAACCCTCGGATTTTGCAGGTTTTTCAAGAGACATGGAGAAAACCCTAAGGAAAAACAAGAAGGTAATGGGGGGTAAGATTTAACCCTCAGGTTTTGCAGGTTAGCAAGTTTTTAGAAGGAGACAAAGCTCGGGTTTCCTTAGACATGGAATTTTCATTATTCAAGCAAGCTTCGGATAAGGGAATTGGGGAGTAACTGTTGGGGATAAATTTCACTCAACCCGATCCAAGGAGGAGATAGACATTTAGCAACTACTTCAGAGAAATCAGGTATCAGTTATCTCAGTAAATTGGGATAGGACTTATGGTCCAATCAGATAAGAAGAATGATCAAATCAGAAGTCTAAGAAGATATGAGATTAGAAGTCTAAGAAGATATCAGATTAGAAGTCTAATAAAGGATCAGAGTCCAATTAGAACTCTGACATCAATTCTAGATCTCGATTAGAACTTTGACAACAGTTCTAGATCGACAAGGAGCAGGAATTCTAATCCAGCTTCAACTCCACCTCTTTGCCTATAAATAGGCCCATACCCCAGATATAAACTAAGACTAAATTTTTATGCACAGAGCATTATTTTCTTACAGAAGCTAATTTAGGCATCGGAAAGGGCCCCCGGAAGGGTCCCTTAGTTTTGTTGTTTTGCAGATTTATTAAGAAGCGTGAAAAACATCAGGAGAACATGCAGATTCACACCATACCGGAAACTGTATCAACAGAAGGTTTTGAATCTGAATTTGCTTCAAACACCTATTTCTCACTTGTTTTCATATTGGCAATGAAAGTTGTATCAATGCTTGAAATTGCCTGTTCAAGAATAAATTGTACCAATGCTTCAACTTTTAAACCTCTACGAATAATTCCTTGGACAGTTGGAAAACGAGCATCATCCCATGCATCAACCTTCCCATTTTCAACAAACCACAGAAGCTTACGCTTGCTAAGAGCTGTATACACCATATTCAGCCGACTAAATTCATAAAGGGGAACCTTTCTTACTCCCAAATCCTCTTGAATCCGGTGATACTGAGCATTACGATCATGGTGTTCACTAGATCGTAATGCATGCGTTATCCCTTCTATGGCATCAACAAATGGACATGCAAAATCGTAAGTTGGGTATATCTTATACTTGGAGCCAATCCAATGATGGGCAACTGGATTGCTACGATAATAGACAGGATCTCGAAGTGATTTATTTGGGTCTTTCATATCCAACTTCCCGCGGACTTTAGAAGCTCTTAGAATTGAAGCCACCCAACGATCCAATGGGCTTTTGACGTGGTTTTTTTTTTTTCAATGAAATTATTCTTCTCAATTATTTTTCATATTTATTATTTATATCATATTAACTCGTATTTTGAGTAAATTATATGAAAAATGAATATGAAAAATAACATAACTCACAATTCTATATTTCTAATAGAAATTCCTTGGAAATCTCTACAATGCTCCAATTCTTAAAATCAGGCAAAAATATGTGAGAGGGTTCTAATGAGAGTAGAATAGTAAGAGGAGTAATATTAAAAGTTCATTTTATGTCACTCTTATGTTCATCATAAAAATGATATGGCTTTTATTAGTTATCTCATTTTTAAAGGAACACTAAAAATGACAGAAAAACTTCTAAAATTACTGATAATAAGAGTTTTATATTCGAGCAAAGGCTTATTTGCTAATGAGAGGCTGAAATATAGTAAAAGCTTTATGTTTAAGCAGAGGCCCATTTGCTGAGCAAACTGCTTGAACAAGGGAGCCTGTGCTTGCCTCTACAATCGTCTCTACCCCTGCACTTTGAACAAGGCAAAGGATCCCATATACCTCTTCGGCTACGGATTTAAAATAAGAAAAAAGTAATTTTATATGCCATTATTTTATCTACTAAAACTGATGTGGTATAATCTCTTATCAAATAAATTTATTTTCATGTATCAAATATTATGAAAGACTGCGTTACATTAGCATTGAGAAAATAAAAAGTGAATAAAATGATAATATTTAGAATTTCTCGTGATGATGAATTCTTATATGAATAGAAAATAAGCTTAAAGCCTAATGTCCAAGACCCGATCAAATTAAAAGATCACTGTTACATGAACCCAAAAAAGCCCAAATGAGCCTAAAATACAGGATCTCTCCGCTTAAAAACTCAAGTCCTTAAAAGAATTCTCTCCAACATTAAATACTGACTTAGCTGTCAAAAGCTCCTACCTGCCCACAAGTCGTTACCAATCCCCCACTTCCTAACCCCACCATGCGACATTTGGATCATCATTCTCAAACACCAAAACAAATACAAATCTGTTTACTCAATTATCCCAATTATAATCTCAACTTTGCGTTTCATGTTAATTATTATAGCTAAATTTTGACCGAAAGAACATAAATTTGAAGAGACACCAGATAGCCGTTGCATCAAACAATAAAAAGCAATTTCTAACCTTAAAACATCCCCAAAGATTGTGCTTCTATGTGTTGGCAATGTCAAATTAGAATAGAAGTTATATTGCAAAAACATAGCAACTTTATTATTAGAACGTTAAATACACTGGAATTATCTCCACACATACTCAACACACAACCATTATTAGACACCATAATATCACACGGACGCTTATTAGACTCATTATACAAAAACCATACTGCCATGTAGACGACATGTCGCATTGGAGAGATGAGTTAAGACTGATTTAAATTCAGCCCGAAATTTCGATAGCCTTGACATCAGGCTTCTTGGCCCCCTCCACCTTGGGGACCGTGACAGTGAGGACCCCATTCTCCATAGCAGCCTTAATCTGATCCATCTTGGCGTTCTCCGGCAGCCTGAACCTCCGCAAGAACTTGCCGCTGCTACGCTCCACCTTATGCCAAGTGTCATTCTTGTCTTCCTTCTCCACGTTCCTCTCTCCGCTTATCTGAAGCACTCTGTCGTCTTCAACCTCGACCTTCACTTCCTCTTTCCTGAGCCCCGGAAGATCGGCCTTGAGCACATGGGCTTCTGGGGTCTCCTTCCAGTCGATCCGGGTGTTTACAAAAGCTGAAGTTTCCAGAGAAGAGTTGGGGAAATAGGTAGAAAGTGAAGAACGGAAAGGAGAGTCCCTGAAGGGGTCCCAGAGGTCGAGAGAGAAGGGATCGACGACGTTGCTTCCTCGTCGGTCACCAAAGAAGCTTGGAATCAGCGACATCTTTTGATTGGCTGCTTTATAGATTCGGTGTGGTATTGAATTGAGACGAAACGAAAGAAGAATTGGGTGCTGACTGCTGAGGAATTTAAACCAATAGATGCTCTTCAGTTTTTTTCTTCCACGATATCAGAGACTGAGGACATATTGCATATTTATAACATTGAAAAGGGCATTCTAGTTCTTTCGAGGGCCTTGTTCTGTAGTTGACGGGATTACCTTTTGCGCTTTAATTGAAGAACCTTCTAGTGCACTTGAGAACGTTATCTGTCGGCCCAATGGGCTTCACATGCCGAAGGTTGTTTGAATAGCATCTCCGGTGCAATAATTCAAAAGGTTATTTGGATGATAATCTGCCTTCAATTAGTTATTATAATCCAAAAATTGATTAATTTGATGAGTATTGTAGAAAAAAAACTCTTGATGCATATGACATTAGAATGTACTTTTGAAAAAAATATATATAAATTAAATTAGTAAAAGTAGATAGTTAAAATATAGAGGGAGACCCCAATACTTTTAAAAAAGTAATAGCTAAAACAGAAAAAATACATTTTTTTTTAACAAAGGCCCCATTTGTTTAGGCTTAAAATATTTTTTCGAAAAATAATTCCCTATTTTTGAGTGTTTACCGTAATGTAAAATATTGGTCAACCTGAATATATTTTTAATTTATTAAGGAAAATAACTTTTATGAGCCATAAAATTGTTTATGGACCATAAAATTGTTTATGGAATGTTTAGATGTTCAATTTTTTGATATAAAAATTCAACTATAATTTACTGCTTGAATTCCGAGGCAAATTAAAGTTGAAAAAAGATTTTTAGATAATTTGACATCTGAAATATCCTTTCCTCTCCGGCTGCAATATCTCTCCCCGCTGCAAATTCCGCAAGTTGGAATCCCCCATAGCGGCGGTCTTCCTTTTAGTGCATGGGTTAACAACATCAACGAAATCCTCTCCTTCTTCAAGCTGTAATCACATGATACAAACTAACAAGAATCACACTTTTCCATAGAAAAATTAGCACAGTTTTTTACATGGCATCCATATCAAACATCTGAAACTGTTTGGACACCCCAAGCATCTAACTCCAATTTTTAAGAGTATAGTACTTTCAAATATCCATCTTCCCACACCTTTTAATTGACTTTTAAAACCACCATTGAATTTGAAATAAATCTTTATTGGATTTTAATTCAATTGTGGTTTTAAAAGCCACCTAAAGGTATGTGAAAAAGTGGTAGTGTTTATGCATGGCATCACTCATTTCTAAAGCATGTGTGTAATATGGGTATAGTACCTACTTATGCATTAGTGCATGATTTACATGCACTTTTGCTCACCACAATTTAGGATACCACTGTTTATATGACTTGATTATAGAAAACAAGCTTATCATTTTCGCCACATGCACATAAATAAAACTCCGCCACAAGCAGCACATATGACATAATGTTTCAGTCGACTAGATTCACAAGTTAATAAATGAAAAGGCAAACTTATTAAGGTTTTAAAATTTTGGACACAAAAAATATGATAAACTTACACATCTGCATCCATGTCAAGCAGATTATAACCAAGAAATCTCTTGGTGCAAGATTTTGTTGGAATGAGAGTACAAACAAAACAATGGTCCATCCGGTTGGTAACTGAAATATAATGCCTGGTATTGACACTCCAGAATTAATTTACATTTCCTGACTAAAAAAGCTTACATTACCAGTTAACTAGCACATACCTTCTTCTTTGTAATTAGATCGATAGTCAAACTCCACCAGTGTGAGGTTAACAAGTTCACTTGTTTCAGGCAGCCAAGTATGCTTCAACTTTGTGGTCTTGACAGATCCCTCAAGGTGCAAAACCCCAGTCAACTGTGTGATGATCCCATCTTGCCCCTTCTCTATTTTCTTTACTATGGCATTTCCCCAATCCATTAAGGTTATTTCCTCGTCTACTGAGATGGATTCGGCATCAGCATGCTCAATCCATATCCTCTTTGTGAATGTCGTACACTTCTCCCCGACCAGCACCTTCATATTTCTTATGCCTAGGTACGATGCTGGTAAATGGTTCCTCAGGACCATTTGTCAGGGTCAACAGCACACGCCTTTCTTCAATGACAGCAGTATGCCTGGGGCATACAGGATCGATGATCTTCTTATTAATGGTCCAGAGTTTATCCCATTCCATCAGGTTGAGATTTTTTGATGCTCCCTGAAACAGAAATAATACAGAGATAACCAATAACCTTTTCATGGAGATGACAATCTAAGAATGACTATCATGTACAATAAACCAGAGCAAACCTATTAACAAACAGTTTCACAATCTGGTACTAATCAAACAGTTGTAAGAAGCATGGAACAAATATAGAAGGTTTTGAATCTGAATTTGCTACAAACACCAATTTCTCACTTGTTTTCATATTGGCAATGAAAGTTGTATCAATGCTTGAAATTACCTGTTCAAGAATAAATTGTACCAATGCTTCAACTTTTAAACCTCTACGAATAATTCCTTGGACAGTTGGAACAAGAAGCCTCTGCTCGCCTCTTCAATTGTCTCTACCCCTGCACTTTGAACAAGAAATTCATCTTCATGTATCAAATATTACGAAAAGACCACGTTACATTAGCAGTGAGAAAATAAAAAGTGAATACAATGATAATATTTAGGATTACTCGTGATGATGAATTCTTGTACTAATAGAAAATAGCTTAAAGCCTAATGTCCAAAACCCGGTCAAATTAAAAGATCACTGTTACATGAACCCAAAAGAGCCCAAATGAGCCTAAAATACAGGATCTCTCCGCTTAAAAACCCAAGTCCTTAAAAGAATTCTCTCCAACATCTCTATCACTTTCATAAAAACCCAAGTCCTTAAAAGAATTCTCTCCAACATCTCTATCACTTTCAATCAAAAATACTAACTTGACTGTCAAAAACTCTTACCTGACCACAAGTCATTGCCACTCCCCCACATCCTAACCCCACCATGCGAAATTTGATATCATCAATTTCAAACACCAAAACAAACACAAATCTGTTTACTCATTTATCCCAATTATATTCTCAACTTTTCGTTTCAGGTTAATTACTATTAACTAAATTTTGGCTGAAAGAACATCAATTTTTAGTGACACCAGGCAGCCGTTGCATCAAATAATAAAAAGCAATTTCTAACCTTAAAACATCCCCGTAGATTGTGCTTCTATGTGTTGGCAATGTCAAATTAGAATAGAAATTACATTGCAAAAACATAGCAACTTTATTATTAGAACGTTAATTCCATCATCAAGCACTGGAATTATCTCCACACATACTCAAAACATTATCTCCACACATACTCAAACACACAACCATTATTAGAGACAATAATATCACACGGACGCTTATTAGACTCGTTATACAAAAACTATACTGCTATGTAGCTAGACGACATGTCGCATTGGAGAGATGACTCAAGACTGATTTAAATTCAGCCCGAAATTTCGATAGCCTTGACATCAGGCTTCTTGGCCCCCTCCACCTTGGGGACCGTGACAGTGAGGACCCCATTCTCCATAGCAGCATTAATCTGATCCATCTTGGCGTTCTCCGGCAGCCTGAATCTCCGCAAGAACTTGCCGCTGCTACGCTCCACCCTATGCCAAGTGTCGTTCTTGTCTTCCTTCTCCACGTTCCTCTCTCCGCTTATCTGAAGCACTCTGTCGTCTTCAACCTCGACCTTCACTTCCTCTTTCCTGAGCCCCGGAAGATCGGCCTTGAGCACATGGGCTTCTGGGGTCTCCTTCCAGTCGATCCGGGTGCTCACAAAAGCCGAAGTTTCCAGGGAAGAATCGGGAAAATAGGTAGAAAGTGCAGAACGGAAAGGAGAGTCCCTGAAGGGGTCCCAGAGGTCGAGAGAGAAGGGATCAAAGACGTTGCTTCGTCCTCGGTCACCAAAGAAGCTTGGAATCAGCGACATCTTTTGATTGGCTGCTTTATAGATTCGGTGTGGGATTGAAGAATTGAGACGAAACGAAAGAAGAATTGGGTGCTGAGGAGTTTAAACCAATAGATGCTCTTCAGTTTTTTTCTTCCACGATGTCAGAGATAGAGGACATACTGCGTATTTATAACATTTAAAAGGGCATTCTAGTTCTTTCGAGGGCCTTGCTCAGTTAATTTAACTGAAGAACCTTCCAGTGCTCTTGAGAACATTATCGGTCGGCCCAATCCAATGGACAAGGATTGAAATGGAGAGGATTCTCTACAGTCGGTGTATTTTTAAGGGCATAGTTGTCATTTTGCATTTTCATAAAATCTGAAATGACAACTATGTCCCTAAAAAACACTAACCGGAGAGGATCCTCTCCATTTAATGCCAATCCAATGGGCTTCACATGCCGAGGTTTGTTCGAATAGTATCCCCGGTGCAATAATTTCAAAGGTTACTTGGATGATAATCTAACTGCCTTCAATTAGTTATTTTAATCCAAAAATTGATTAACTTGATGAGTATGGTAGCTTACCAAACATTTTAAAAAATACAAAAAACTCTTGATGCATATGACTTTAGAATGTACGTGCTTTTAAAAAAATAAATAAATAAATTCTAAATTAGAATAGTAAAAGTAGATAATTAAAATATAGAGGGAGACATGAGTACTTTTAAAAAAATAGTAGCTAAAACAGAAAAAATATAATTTTTTAACAAAGGCCCCATTTGTTTTGGCTTAAAATATTTTCTCGAAAAATAATTTCCTATTTTTGAGTGTTTACCGTAATGTAAAATATTGGTCAACCTGAAAATATTTTTAGTTTATAAAGAAAAATAATTTTCATGAGCCATAAAATGGTTTATGGGAGTTTGGGGCATTTGGGTGTTCAATTTTTTGAAATCTAAATTCAACTATAATTTATTACACGAATTTCAAAGCAAAATAAAATTGAAAAAGATATTTGAATAGTTTGACTTCCTAAGATAAAATTAAAAAAAGTTGGATAAAATCTTATTTGTTTTTAAAAAATTGCGAATACTAATAAATACCAATAGAATTTGTTATTGAAAAAAATGCACCCAGACCTCCATGCTTAAATCATTTTCCGTCACTCTCCCACACCTCCAAGCTAACTATTATGATAGGGCCTTTATGAGGCCTACTTGCTCGAACAGGTCTCGAGTTATTTTGAATACTTGTCCAGGCAGGTGAACCTCACAAGGACTCTCTTACAATTGCATGCCCAAATTACAAGCAATTGCACTAAATCTCAATCCTATATTTGACAGCCTTCTATTTTCACTCTCTCCAAAACTCCTTTTCGCTCTTTCTTCCTTGCATCTCTTCAAATTATATAAATATATAATACGTATTTGCTATTTTTTTTGTACAAATCAAATGTCAAAAAATATTTACTGCCAAAATTATTTTACGCGAAAACAAACGTGACCTAAAATGAAGAGAGAAAAATAACACGTAACAAGAGTATTATAAGCATATTTCAACAAAATTATTTTTTTAAAAACTTTTTGGTAGTTTGAGAAGCCAGAGACCAAGGGTTGATAGTTTGGGACTACTTTCAAAACAGCTGCTAATTAGGGCGCTTAAACATATTTTTCCATTTTTTCTATTTTATATCACATCATTCACTTCTTACTACTATTTAAACAAAAAAATCCACTACAAAATCATTTACCAAACATACCTCATAGCAATCATAGAAAAGAAAGATGCATCTTCAGTATTTCCATACAAATCCATGTTTATATGACTTGATTATAGAAAACACCAATTCTTATCCGACAAAATCACATTAAATCAACAACGATGTTTGTAAATGTTTTACTTCAAACAGATCTGCCTCTGCCATCTGGGATCGCAAATAAAACTATTGGCTTTGAAGGCCTAACATAGGAAGCATCACATCTGAAATATCCTTTCCTCTCCAGCTGCAATATCTCTCCCCGCTTCAAATTCCGCAAGTTGGAATCCCCCAGAGCGGCGGTCTCCCTTTTAGTGCATGGGTTAACAACATCAACGAAATCCTCTCCTTCTTCAAGCTGCAATCACAAGATACAAAGTAACATGTATCACACTTTTCCATAGAAAAATTAGCACAGTTTTTTACATGGCAGCCATGTCAAACATTTAAAACTGCTTCGACACCAAACGAATCTACCTCTAATATTTAAGAGTACTTTCTCAAACCCATCTTCCCACACCCTTAAGTGGCTTTTAAAACCACTATTGGATTTGGAATGAATCTTTATTGGATTTTAATCCAATTGTGGTTTTAAAAGCCACCTAAAGATGTGTGGAAATGGGTGTGAAAAAATGCGAGTATTTATGGCATCACTCATTTCTAAAGCATGTGTGGAATATGGGTGTACTTATACGTTAGTGCATGATTTACAAGCACTTTTGCTCAACACAATTTAGGATACCACTGTTTATATGACTTGATTATAGAAAACAAGCTTACCATTTTCGCCACATGCACATAAATAAAACTACGCCACAAGCAGCACATATGACATAATGTTTCAGTGGACTAGATTCACAAGTAAATAAATGAAAAGGCATACTTATTAAGGTTTTAAAATTTTGGACACAAAAAATATGATTAACTTAGACATCTGCATCCATGTCAGCAGATTATAACCAAGAAATCTCTTGGTGCAAGATTTTGTTGGAATGAGAGTATCAACAAAACAATGGTCCATCCAGTTGGTAACCGGAAGATAATGCCTGGTATTGACACTCCAGAATTAATATACATTTCCTGACTAAAAAAGCTTACATTATCAGTTAACTAGCACATACCTTCTTCTTTGTAATTAGATAGTCGAACTCCACCAGTGTGAGGTTAACTAGTTCACTTGTTTCAGGCAGCCAAGTAAGCTTCAACTTTGTGGTCTTGACAGATCCTTCAAGGTGCAAAACCCCAGTCAACTGTGTGATGATCCCATCTTGCCCCTTCTCTATTTTCTTTACTATGGCATTTCCCCAATCCATTAAGGTTATTTCCTCATCTACTGAGATGGATTCGGCATCAGCATGCTCAATCCATATCCTCTTTGTGAATGTCGTACACTTCTCACCAGCACCTTCATATTTCTTATGCCTAGGTACGATGCGGGTAAATGGTTCCTCAGGACCATTTGTCAGGGTCAACAGCACACGCCTTTCTTCAATGACAGCAGTATGCCTGGGGCATACAGGATCGATGATCTTCTTATTAATGGTCCAGAGTTTATCCCATTCCATCAGGTTGAGATTTTTTGATGCTCCCTGAAACAGAAATAATACAGAGATAACCAATAACCTTTTCATGGAGATGGCAATCAAAGAATGACTATCATGTACAATAAACCAAGCAAACCTATTAACAAACAGTTTCACAATCTGGAACTAATCAAACAGTTGTAAGAAGCATGGAACAAATATAGAAGGTTTTGAATCTGAATTTGCTACAAACACCTATTTCTCACTTGTCTTCATATTGGCAATGAACGTTGTATCAATGCTTGAAATTACCTGTTCAAGAATAAATTGTACCAATGCTTCAACTTTTAAACCTCTACGAATAATTCCTTGGACAGTTGGAAAACGAGCATCATCCCATCCATCAACCTTCCCATTTTCAACAAACCACAGAAGCTTACGCTTGCTAAGAAGTGTATACACCATATTCAGCCGACTAAATTCATAAAGGTGAACCTTTCTTACTCCCAAATCCTCTTGAATCCGGTGATACTGAGCATTACGATCATGGTATTCACTAGATCGTAATGCATGCGTTATACCTTCTATGGCATCAACAAATGGACATGCAAAATCGTAAGTTGGGTATATCTTATACTTGGAGCCAATCCGATGATGGGGAACTGGATTGCTACGATAATAGACAGGATCTCGAAGTGATTTATTTGGGTCTTTCATATCCAACTTCCCACGGAGACAGCACTGCAAACCTCTTTCAGATCCTGCAATCATTTCCTTCCAGAGTTTTATATTCTCCTCCACACTGTTGTTTCTACATCTTGATTCAATGCCATCCATTCTTTCTTTCTGCATTTGTTCACGTGGTGTATCATCAACATATGCTTTACCCTGGCAAATCAAATTCTCAGCCATTTCCATCAACTGGGGGAAGTAATCTGAGGTGTATGTAACAGCATTATACTTGATACCTAGAGTCTCAATATCCTTCAGAAGATTCTCCACAAACTCATTGCTTTCTTTGGCAGGGTTTGTATCATCAAAGCGCACGATAAGTTGGCCCTGGTACCGCTGAGAAAAATACTGGTTCAACAATGCCGCTTTTGAGTGCCCAATGTGAAGATAACCACTGGGTTCTGGTGCAAACCGCAACCTCACCTTTCCAACCTCGGCATATGGAAGATCTACTTCAAACGAACTCTTTGATTGATTGTTCGCACCCTGTTGCTCTTTGGATTTGGCTGCAATCAGCTTTCCTGAGCCTCTTTTGCCAACATATATTGATGTGACTTCATTCAAGGCATCAGTATATTCTGCCAATATAGAATTGAACCACCGTACAAGATTTTGGTACTTCTTTGTCTTCCTCAAACTTTCCCATCTCTGCCCAGTTCCTGAAAGGCATAGAATACTAAGAATCTGCAATATAACTCAATAAAATAAAATTTTGATCACCTAATAGGAAGATTTTTGCTGCACTGTAAAAACTAAAATCTAGTCAAGAGAAAAAAATTAGATAAGAAGAAACTAGATCCTTCCTGCTAAAACCAATCCCCTAGGGTGATGGTGTAAACCATCCAATCAAGACAAAGAAAAATCCGTCTAATCCTCCATGACTATTAGGAGGAGCACAATAAAACGTGTGGCTATTAAAATTAAAAAAGAGATAATCCATGGATAAAATATGTCATAACCCAATACACCAAACAAGGACAGCTAAAAATTTAATCCCCTAGTAGCAGCCAAATGATCCCTCCAGTGGCATGCAAAAAACATCTGTGGTTTAGACTATCTTTACTTGGGATTTTTGATTCACCAGGCAGGAGGCTTAAATATGTCTAAATAAAACCATATAAGAAGACATAAATAGGTATTATCAGAAGCTTCTACCTGCAAGACCTGACCAGATTGCTACATCTGCAATTGAGAAAGAGTAACCAACCAAAAAGGTACGGCTCTGCAAAAAATCATCCAAATTTTTGCAAGCATTCTCAAACGCAGAGCCCGATGAAAAGACAGGAGCATGTTCCAGCCACTCATCAATCTGAGAACGAAACATCAGCAAAACAGAAAGAAACCAAACATTATGGAATAACACGCATTAAAGTCTTGTATTCAGCAAATTCAAAGAAAACCACCTGGCCAGATTCATATGCATTCTGCCCGTAGAAGTTGGGAAGTGTGGCAACCCGACCAATATAACGAAGAAGCACATATGTTCCATGCAATTTCACCCTAGAATAAATACAGGTTGAGTTTCAGTATACCAAATCTCTCGCAGGTTAGAACAAAATGCTAACAACCATACATCGAAATGCAAACAGCCCAAAAGAGCATGTTTGGTTTTAACTTCAAAAGTGACTGAAGAAATAATTAAAAAAAAAAAAAAACCAGAATCAACGTTCATGTGAATGATAGTAAAGGCAATTGAGGAATACCCATTAGAGAAGAGAAGGGTGGGAGCAGAGTCAGGAGGGAGGGATGTATCGGTTGGCAGATCGAAGCCAGAAAGCTTGGCCGCCACTATCACCGCGAGCGGAGGGCTCTCAGCCGGAAACGACAATAATTTAATCCCCATTTTCAGCAGCTAATCAGGAGTCACCAAGAGACAACGCCCATATATTCTCTCCTCTTCTCTCACGGGCTCAACGGCGGACGCAGAGCATCGAGGGTTTCTACGAGCATTAACCACGCGTCAACTCTTACACAAAGTAAAAGAGCCCCCAATTTTGACTGTCGTTTTATCTTTAGAGCTCCATATAGTGCCTTTTGGTAATTTTCTTTATACTTACATGGCACTGTATTTTTTTTTTTAATAAAAGTTAAAAAGAGAAATTAAAGTGAAGTTTTTTTTTTATTAAAAATAAAGTACTCCAATATTTCTTTTATCTATTTGCACTTTTTTTTCTCTATTTTCTCTTCTTCTTTTTTCTTTTTGGTTTTTTTTGGCTTTGAGAGTGTTTTATTGAAAACTTATTTGACATTTGGTAAAAAATTCAAAAAGGTATTTTGAGTTTATAACCAAACGGACCAGCTTTTTCTTCCAAACAGGCTCTAAGTAATGTTAGAGATTAGAAATCATATTTTTATCACAATCTCAACTAACCTTTATATCGGTCCTTATTTAAAAAAATCAAAAATCAAAAGTTAATTGAGACTAAAAACGTGATTTATAGCATTACCATATTCTGTTGCACCCATTTGAATTTCTTGCATTTTCCATCTAAAAGAAAAGGGAAAAAAAAAATGATTTATGATCTCCATCTCTTACAAAGTTTCAGTTTCATGATCAAATTATAATATACATATCTAATATCTTCTTGATGATTTATGATCTCCATCTCTTACTATGCTCTTTACAAAGTTGCTTAAACACAAGAATAAGCAACTCCAGAGTAAACACCAAGCTGGCGTAAACTCAAAGCACAAAACCAAACTCTGCAGAATTACATAAACTAAACCAGAACCCCATTTATGCCCCAAGCACATTAGAGGAATTCATTCCCTTTACTTTTCTTGAACTTTTCTTTGAAAAGAAGCCGAGATCTTAATTCCCATTTAATCTTCTGCACTAATTGCTCCTGTTTTGGGATGGTCGATCTCCATAGTTTTCTTTATCTATTGCTGCAAACTAAATCAATAATATCATCCCAGCTTTTCGGAGGGTGGTCAACTTTGAATTACGTGGTTCGGTTTATGACCTACGTCCACAGAATAAAGCTAATTAAAATAGCAACATTTTCCTATTATTTCTTTGAGTGGTGTTTACAATATAACAAGCTCATAGTTATAGGAAAATTAGATAATACAAATAAACTTCAACTACAACTAAGTAATTGTGACTAAGTCTAAGTTAATCTTCAAATGTGGGTAGATGATAGTCTTCAACTATAACTTGGATTCTCGATCTCCTGATATACTCTAACATCCCCTCAAACTCAAGGTAGAAATTTGTGGAATCTTGAGTTTGAATGTTTTTTAAATGTTTTTAAACTTGTTAGAAGGCTTACAACAGACGGTTGAATCTTGTCGTAAACCATTAGGGGATCGCCACAAAATACAAAGGGGCAATCGGATATCATTGCAAACAACAAGGGACGATCAGATCACACCGCAAATACCAAGGACAGTTGAATCACGCAGCAAAACACCAAGGGACGGTCGGATTTCACCGTAAAATACAAAAACCGGCATAAAAAATAAAAAATAAAAAAATCCACATGATCGAAAACTATAAACCTAAAAGAAATTAAAAATAAAGTACGGGATAATAAAATAGATACAAGAGTTTTACGTGGTTCGGTCTATAACCTACATCGACAGGATAAAACCCAAATAGCTATATTATGCTCTTATTGCTTGATTAGTTTACAATACAAAAAATTCATTAATATATTTATAGAGCTTACATATGAAATACAATCCTAATCAAATCACTTAATTTATGAAGACTCAATATCATTAAATCTTTAAAGTCAAAGTAATATAATCTTTATCAAATACAATATAATTCTCATCAAATCCTTAACTTCAGGATAATCCAAATATACTCAACCAAGCTTCACCACACAAATTCATAACATTCTTCCATACTCTGCTATATGAAAAGAACAAGGGATCCTTATTCTCAATTCCACACATGCAAAAAGCATAATGCACATTTCCCCTTTAAAGCCCCATTTCATAAGCTTTATTTCTAGTTTTTTTTTTTTTTTTTTTGACATATCCACACAAGAGGGAGAGGGAGTTTGAACTAGAGACCTCCGCTTCATGAGACGTGATTCCCGGCCAATTGAGCTACCCCTTGAGGACTATTTCTAGTAATTAAAGCATCCTCAGTTGACAACCAAGTAATAATAGAATTTTAAGATTGTATATGTTTTCATATGATATATATATTGTCGTGTTACTTAAAATTTTAAATAACGTGTCATTCATTATGTATATACTTTTAGATACAAGGAAACAAAATCTTAACCTTAGAAATAATTATTTTCCGTTTCACTTGACATGAAGAGATCTTATTCCCAATTTTTCTCTCTTTTTTCCTTGTAAAATACTTGATTTAGTTGATGAAGGCTCGAGGGATCGGATGACCCACAATTAATCCATTGTTCTAACAAGCTTCAAATAAACTAAATCAAGAAAGAGAAATCAATGAACGTTCCAAACAAGAAATGAAGTGCAGAAAGTTGTCTTCGGAGGGTCAACATAAAAGAGATTTCAATTCAGTATTTTTTAATAATTTTTCTTTTTATTTGCTAGTGCGAATATTAACGAATTCTATCAATTTTTTTTAACAATAAAAACCATTTTTTTTTTTTATCCTAGGAAGTGATTAATCACTTTTTAAAACCCAAAAAATTATTTGTCCGAACCTCAAACCAAATAAATTTATCCCTTAATCAAAAATGAAAAATAAAACTTCAACAAAAAACAGAGGTAGTGAGGGCCAAAATTGGGCCGAGCCGAAGAGATCTCATATCGATTCTACTTCCAGTTCCAGTCTTAGAAGCGCCCGGTCCACACCTCAAAAAAAAAAAAAACCGCCCGGTCCAGTCTTCGTGAAATCCCACGAAAATTCGCGAATTTGCGAGTAAAGTTCGTTAGCCAAGCCGCCAAACAATTTACTCTCGAAAGTACTAGAATAGTCATTTAAATTAGTTTAAATACCCAACCTATCCCTTCTCCAGCAAACCATCGAGTCCCAACAGCGATTCCAATCAAGTCTCTCATCAAGCACACAGTACCAATTTCGTTTTCAGTCATCAAGCAGAAAATTCGTCGCGAGAATGTCGATCATACCAAGCTTCTTTGGTGGCCAACGCAGCGGCGTCTTCGACCCCTTCAAGGATTTTCCTTTCCTCTCTTGTCCTGAATTTTCTCGGGAAAATTCTGAGTTTGTGAACGCCAGAATCGACTGGAAGGAGACCCCAGAAGCCCACGTGTTCAAGGCCGATTTTCCGGGGCTGAAGAAGGAGGAAGTGAAGGTTGAGATTGAAGAGGACAGAGTGCTCCAGATCAGCGGAGAGAGGAGTGTGGAGAAGGAAGACAAGAACGATACGTGGCATAGAGTGGAGCGTAGCAGCGGCAAGTTTATGAGGAGGTTCAGGCTGCCGGAGAATGTGAAGATGGATGAGGTGAAGGCGTCCATGGAGAACGGGGTTCTAACGGTCACTGTTCCTAAGGAGGAGGTCAAGAAGCCTGACGTTAAAACAATTGAAATTTCTGGTTGAACATGTATCCGTTTGTTTGTTTTGGTCCTAAATTAAAATTGTTTGATAAATGTAAAAGTATTTGTTTACGATAGATAATTAAATAAATAAATAAAATTTGGATTTGCATATCGATGTTTTCAATTTGTTTTTTATTAAGAGCAATAGTGGTTTTTTTAAATAAATAAAAAAAAAAAGAAAAAAAAAAAAAGAAATGCTAGAGCATCTTCTAGTGTTTTTTTAGTGTTCTCCTGGAATGGTATAGATATAATTAAAAAATTACATCTATGTCATTTTAGATAGCATATATGTAATTTTTTAATCAAAAAAATTACATAGATGTAATTTCTAGTGTTCTCCTGGAATGGCATAGATGTAATTAAAAAATTTCTAGTGTTCTCCTAGAATGGCATAGATGTAATTAAAAAATTACATTTATGTCATTTTAGATGACATATATGTAATTTTTTAATCAAAAAAATTACATCTATGTCATTCTAAAAGAACACTAGGAAAACACCAAAAAATGCTCTAGCATTTCTCAAAAAAAAAAAAAACAAATCAATTTAAGAAATTAAATAACTTTTTATTTTCATATTTAAATCCACTTTACATTATTAGCTTCTTTCATGATTTCATATTATTTACAATTTTAAAATACGTTAATTTCATTATGGATGTCATGTTTTAGAAAACCTTCAAGATTAAGACTTTTTTGTTCTTATTTCTTTGCAAACTACCATTGTCTACTGATTTTAAAATTAAATAAAAAAAAATAACAATATTTCCATATATTTGAAATTGTTATTGGAAAATAATGAAATTGGAGGAGAATAAAGGAATTTAAATTTGACTAATATTTGAATACGGAAATTGAAAGAGAAAATAAAAACTTATTAAGAAATGAGTATGTAATTGAATAAAATATTTAAAGACTTTTCATTTTCTAAACATTTATTTTTTTTTTCCCATTTTATTTTGAACGTTGGACTTCGATTATAAATGTTGTATTTTTGAACGTTGTGTGTGAACCTGAAACAACCCATATGAGAGAGAGAGAGAGAGAGAGAGAGAGGGGAAAAAATCACATATCTCATGCAATGGCGATTCAGATGGCAATATGAACTTGGGATCATAATTTACTGCTAATTAGTTGTCCCTTGTAAATTATGATGGGAATTTTGGTCAAAAATATCTAGAAAAATGCTAGAACTCTTTTTATGCTCCATTTGTTTCAGCGTAAAATGATTTCTGTAAAATGATTTCGACATTTTTCGGTGTATGGTAGGGACGAAAATAATAGTCAACCGGAAAATGATTTCTATTTAACAAAAAATGCTTAGTAAATTTCAGAAAATGATTTACGCTTTTTAAAAACATAAATCATTTTCTGAAAACGCCAGACGCATTCGACCCATTTTAAACGACACAATCAACCTTCACGTTCAAGCAGTCGACCATCACCGAAATCTTGCTAATACCGAAATCAGACAACATCAGGTCAATATCGCCCGAATCCGGCTACGGAATCCGGTCAGCCCAGATTCTGGCGACCAAATTGGTCTCATTCCGGCCATCTGGCCGAAATCTGGCCAGAACGGCCAGATTTGTCCAAATAGGCCGGATCCTTGCCTGCTGGTCGGATTTGGCTAGAAAATCCTGACCAGAACGGCTGGATTCTGGCCGTATCTGGCCAGAACGGGTGGATTCCAGAGGTTCTGGCAGATTTCGGCCAGTATGCCGGAGTCCGGCCGTTCTGTGCCGGATTCCGACAATTTTGGCCGGAATCCGGTCACTTTCGCCAGAATTCGGCCAACCTAGATTCTGACGAAACTGTCCGGATTCCGGCCCTTATCTTGGATTGCCAGAATTCGATAAAAGTGGCTGGAATTCTGTCGGTCAGTGACGGAATTTCGTCTTCGATGATTTTTATATTATTTTACATTAATATTTATATGTTTTGAATAAAAATTGATTTTTATAGGTTAATATGATTGAATAAAAATATGAAAAATATTTGTGATTTTCCGTACACGCCAAACACCGAAAAATGCTTTCGGCGAAAAATATTTTCCAGAAAAATGATTTCCCTGAAACCATTTTACAACAAAACTATTTTACGTCGAAACAAACGGAGCATTAGTATTCTTTTGGTATCTATCATGAAGGACGTAAATGTAATAAAAAATTGAATCAATATCATTCAAAAGGACATAGTTGTAATTTTTTTAAGAATGTCTTTAATATTATTTGATTCTCTTATTTAATACTATTAATTTTTTAAGGCTTATTTCAAGAATGGAATGTTGAAAAATTAAATAATATTAATGAACTTTTAATTGATTATTACAATAATTAGAAGCTCTAATTAAAGAATATTGATTATAATTAAACCTTCAAATATTTTTTTATTAAAAAAAAAATCTTATTATTTGTCATTAATTGGGGCCCTTTATAAAACATACTCCAGGAATCACTCAAACTCTCCTCCCATTAATAAGAGTAATGATTCACTACCACCTAAATATACAACTTTTCACCATTTTGTCTATGTGGCAAGGTGGTCACCACCTTAATTTATTTTTAAAAAATAAAAAAAAAAATCAAAAAGTAGTAGGGGACCACCTTGCCAATGTGACAAGGTAGTAAAAAGTTGTATATTTGAGTGGCATTGAATCATTATTCCATTAATAATCTTATTATTTGTCATGAGTAATGATTCACTACCACCTAAATATACAACTTTTTACCACCTTGCTTATGTGGCAAGCTGGTCCCCCACCTTAATTTATTTTTAAAAAATAAAAAAACTCAAAAAGTAGTGGGGGACCACCTTGCCACATAGGCAAGATGGTGAAAAGTTGTATCTTTGGGTGGCATTGAATCATTACTCATTTGTCATTAATTAGGGCCCTTTGTAAAACATACTCCAGGAA
Source organism: Alnus glutinosa (assembly GCF_958979055.1). Classification (NCBI taxonomy): domain Eukaryota; kingdom Viridiplantae; phylum Streptophyta; class Magnoliopsida; order Fagales; family Betulaceae; genus Alnus; species Alnus glutinosa. The sequence goes on from NC_084894.1 coordinate 25,334,727, forward strand.
TCACTCAAACTCTCCTCCCATTAATAATCTTATTATTTGTCATTAATTGGGGCCCTTTATAAAACATACTCCAGGAATCACTCAAACTCTCCTCCCATTAATAATCTTATTATTTGTCATTAATTGGGGCCCTTTGTAAAACATACTCCAGGAATCACTCAAACTCTCCTCCCATTAATATATATATAAATATATTGTCCCACAATTAACCTATTAAACATTTTTTTGTCGCTTTTATACGAGTAATGCTATAAGCCTATAAATCACATTTTTATTTCACAATTATGTACAATAGTGACGTAGTAACTTCAATATGTCTTTGTTAAAAATAAAAATTTAAAGATTGGTTAAGACTATCTTATCAGCATTGTAAAATAATTGTGCGATAAAAATATGATTTACAAGGTTACTCTGGCACGTAATTTTAATTGTATTGCAGTTGTATAACTGTCTACTAAATATCATTACTCTTGATTATTTAGGCTTCAACTCGTTTGGTTCGCAGAATAGACCTATGTAATACAATGACTATTCCTATGAAATATTCATTACTTTGTTTGGTAGGATAAGGGCTTATTCTTTGAAATAATTATTTCCATTTGTATAACTATTCCCTCACGAATATGAATACATATTCTTCTAAAAAAACATAGTTATTTCTTAAAGAATAGACTACATTTTTTTTATTAAAAAAAAAAAAAAAAAAAAAAAAAAAAAAAAAAAACCTTTCATTATTTTATATTTTCTCTCTACATTTTCCAGGCCACCTACCAGTTTTCAATTTTTTTTTTTTTTTAGTTGAGTTATATATATAAAAAAATAAATAATGTGAGCAAGTTTTTAGTAATTTTGATTGGATTCTAATTAAAGTATATTTATTTTTACAAAACTAAGTAGTAGAAATAGTTGTTGTGTTCTACTCTTTTTTCAATTCCGTATTTTTTAATAATTTTTCTTTTTATTTGCTATCAATTTTTTTAACAATAATTTTTTTCTTTTTTTAATCCTAAGAAGTGGTTAATCACTTTTTAAAACTTAAAAAACTATCTATGTAACCCTCGAACCAAATCCCTTAATTAAAAAAGAAATGCTAGGGGTACTTAAACTTTTACAAAGAGAGTTTTACTAATTGACGTGACATGTTATACAAATGCAAAAATACCCTTCATCAGTTATGAGAAAAATGGGCCAGATCCTCTTCCCATCGCCGGATTCAGTTCTCGCCGCGCAACCCTGTTCTCCAGCCAAAACAGTCGAATCCTGGCCGTTCCAAGACAGAACGGCCGAATCCAGGCAGGCTGGACAAATCCAGCCGTTCCCTGGCTAGAACGGCTGGATCCCGCCCGGCTGGACGGGATCTGGCTGTTCCCCAGACAGAATGGCCGGATCCCGCCCAACTGGACGAAATCTGGCCGTTCCCGGCCAGCTAGCGGGGATGGTCGGGATTTGGCCCTTTCCCGACCAAACTAGCCGGATTCTGGCCTATTTGGACAGGGATTAGGTCGTCGAGGTGAGTGGTCGGGAATTTCCGGCGGTATGCTGTGTTTCCGGCGTGGTATATTCACTGATAGATGTAAGGGGCATTTTTGTCTTTATGTACTGAAACATTCTTTAATTCATTTTACTATTAAACTGATGTGGAGCCACTTATCAAGTTCCACATTAGTTAGTAAAACTCTTTTGGTAAAAATTTAAGTACACTTAGCATATCTCTAATTAAAAATGAAAAATAAAACGAAAACAAAAAACAGAGGCAGTGAGGGCCAAAATTGGGCCGAGCCGAAGAGATCTCATATCGATTCTACTTCCAGTCTTAGAAGCACCCGGTCCACACCTCAAAAGAAAAAAAGAAAGAAAAAAAAAAAATAGCGCCCGGTCCAGTCTTCGTGAAATCCCACGAAAATTCGCGAATTTGTGAGTAAAGTTCGTTAATCAAGCCAATTTACTCTCGAAAGTACTAGAATAGTCCTCTAAATTACTTTAAATACCCAACCTATCCCTTCTCCAGCAAACCATCGAGTCCCAACAGCAATTCCAATCAAGTCTCTCATCAAGCACACAGTACCAATTTCGTTTTCAGTCATCAAGCAGAAAATTCGTCGCGAGAATGTCGATCATACCAAGCTTCTTCAGTGGCCGACGCAGCGGCGTCTTCGACCCCTTCAAGGATTTTCCTTTCCTCTCTTGTCCTGAATTTTCTCGGGAAAATTCTGAGTTTGTGAACGCCAGAATCGACTGGAAGGAGACCCCAGAAGCCCACGTGTTCAAGGCCGATTTTCCGGGGCTGAAGAAGGAGGAAGTGAAGGTTGAGATTGAAGAGGACAGAGTGCTCCAGATCAGCGGAGAGAGGAGTGTGGAGAAGGAAAACAGGAACGATACATGGCATAGAGTGGAGCGTAGCAGCGGCAAGTTCATGAGGAGGTTCAGGCTGCCGGAGAATGTGAAGATGGATGAGGTGAAGGCGTCCATGGAGAACGGGGTTCTTACGGTCACTGTTCCTAAGGAGAAGGTCAAGAAGCCTGACGTTAAAACAATTGAAATTTCTAGTTGAACTTGTATCCGTTTGTTTGTTTTGGTCCAAAAATAAAATTGTTTGATAAATGTAAAATTATTTGTTTGCGATAGATAATTAAATAAATAAATAAAATTTGGATTTGCGTATCGATGGTTTCAATTTGTTTTTTTTATTAAGAGCAGTAGTATTTTTTTTTTTTTTAAAAAAAAAAAAATCAATTTAAGAAATTGAATAACTTTTTGTTTTCATATTTAAATTCACTTCACATTAGCTTCTTTCATGATTTCATATTATTTACAATTTTAAAATACGTTAATTTCATTATAGATATCATGTTTTAGAAAACCTTCAAAGTTAAGACTATTTTTTTTCTTTTTTCTTTTTTGGCAAACTACCATTGTCTAGTGATTTTAATTTCTTAAAATTAAATAAAAAAAATTGTTGTTGGAAAATAATGAAATTGGAGAAGAATAAAGGAATTCAAATTTAAATAAGATTTGAATAAGGAAATTGAAAGATAAAAATGGAATCTTATTAAGAGATGAGTTTGTAATTGAATAAAATATTTATTTATTTATTTATTTTTTTTTTTTAATCTTTTTAACATTTAATTGTTTTTCTCATTTTATTTTGAATGTTGGACTTCGATCATAAATGTTGTATTTTTGAACGTTGCGTGTGGACCGAAAGCAACCCATATGAGAGAGACGGAAAAAAAAAATAAAAAAACACGTCTCATGCAATGACGATTCAGTTGGCAATATGAACTTGGGATCATAATTTATTCCTGATTAATTGTCCCTTGTAAATTATGATGGGAATCTTGGCCAAAAATATCTAAAAAAATGTTAAAATTTCTTCTAGTGTTTTTATGGTGTATATCTGAAATAATATAAATGTAATTAAAAAATTACATTCATGTCATCCAGAATGATATAGATGTAATTCTTTAAGAATGTCTTTAATATTATTTGATTTCCTTATTTAATTCTATCAATTTTTTAAGACTTATTTCAAGAATGGAATGTTGAAAAATTAAATGATATTAATGCATTTTTAATTTATTATTACAATAATTAGAGGCTCTAATTAAAGAATATTGACTATAATTAAACCTTCAAATATATTTTTATAAAGAAAATTCTTATTATTTGTCATTAATTGGGGCCCTTTGTAAAACATACTCCAGAAAATCACTCAAACTCTCCTCCCATTAATATATATATATACCCAACTTGTCCCACAATTAACCTATTAAACATTTTTTGTCGCTTTTATTTTACAATTATGTACAATACTCACGTAGCAACTTCAATATGTCTTGTTAAAAATAAAAATTTAAAGATTGGTTAAGACTATCCCATTTGCATTGTAAAATAATTGTGCGATAAAAATATGATTTACAAGGTTATTCTGTCACATAATCTTAATTGTATTGCAGTCGTATAACTGTATACTAAATAGCATTACTCTTAATTATTTAGGCTTCAACTCGTTTGGTTCGCAGAATAGACCCATGTAATTGAATGACTATTTCTATGAAATACTCATTACTTTGTTTGGTAGGGTAGGGAGCTTATTCTTTGAAATAATTATTTCCATTTAAATTATTATTCCCTTACGAATATAAATACATATTCCTCTAAAAAAAAATAACTATTTTTAAAGGAATAGACAATTTTTTTATTTTTTATTTTTTTTTAAAAAAACCCTCATTATTTTATATTTTCTCTCTACATTTTTCAGGCCACCCACCAGTTTTCAATTTATTTATTTTTTAGTTGAGTTTATATATATATATAATGTTGGCAGTTTTTAGTAGTTTTAAATCGATTTCAATTAAAATAATAAAATATATATATTTTTACTAAACTAGGAAGTAAAAATAACTATTCTATTCCACTCTTTTTTATTTTAATAATAATTATTCACTTTTTCAATAGAATAAATACCCTTTCTGCAAACTAAATAAAATTGTAACTAACGTGATAAATAACTTAATTTTTATTATCACAACATTTAATTATCACGTCATCTGATTATATAATAACGTAATCAATTTTCACATTTTACCATTTTTTTCAAAGCCAAAAATATTTCTTTACCAAACCGACAAATCTTCGTGTACCTCACGGAAAAGGGATTCACCAACCCCAGTACCGCAGCTGAGCGGACCCCATGCATTGTACGAGAATCATTCATACTCCACTGCAGCACTGCTCTCCCGTGCTTCCCAATTCGCCCCTATTAAATATTCTCTATAAATAATTGGTGCACCACAACACGTGACCCTGAATTTGTTTTAGTAAATTTCTTATTTTTTATTGTTTTTTATAAGTCCATATCACCCGATTAACAATATTTTTCATAAATTTTCAATTACGACAATGTTCATTCCAAAGTACCAAAACATTATTAATGTTTTCCCCAAAGCCAATATAACGATAAAAATGACCTTACATCCTTATAATTTTTTTCAATAAAACAAAAATGCTCCTATAAATAAAATAAAAAAACTATTTTTTAATTTCTTTATATATAAAGAAATTTAGAAAAATTAAAAAACGAAAAACTTTTTAATTTTTAAATTTGGCCACCCTTAATTTTTATGTACTTATTTTTTAATTTTTAGCTTTAATTTTTTAATTTTTTTTAAAATATATATATTATTTTATTATTTTATTAAGGGTATTTTCATTATTGAGAAAAATTTGCAATTTTTAGTAATTTGATGGGACAGTATCCAAATTAAAAGTTTAAAGAGACATTGTTAATTAAGTGGTAGTTTAAAAAAATACATGAACTTTATTTATGCTATGTTTGTTTCGGCGTAAAATAGTTTCTAAAAAATAATTTTGGCATTTTTCGGTGTTTGGTAGGAGCAAAAATAATAGTCACCGAAAAATGATTTCCGTTTGACAAAATATACTTAGTAAATTTCGGAACATAAATCATTTTCCTCATACGGCGAACACAGTCAACCATCTTTTAAACGACGCAATTAACCTTCACGCTCAAGCAGTCGATCATCGCCGAAATTCGGCAACAATCACTAGATTCCAACAAGCCAAATTCCGGCACTAGTCAGAATCCAGCCGGTGCCGAAATTTGAAAATTTTTGTTAGAATCCGGCTACATCTGACCACCATCGCCGAATTCTGACAATACTGTGCCAAATTCTGGCCAGTTTTGCCGGAATCTGGCCAAAGTGGTCGGATCTCGGCCAGATGGCCGAGATTATGCCAAAACAGCTAGGATTTGGTCGGCTTTCTTCCATTTTGGATGGAATCTGACATAAACGGCCAGATTCTGACAAGGAGCCGGCACAAATTGCTAGATTTTGGCCACTTTAAAAATATTTTTTAAAAATAATCTCAATTTGTAAAATATATAATTATTGTTCAATGGGTATTTGTTAAGTTAAACATAATTTTTTGTTTTTTTATATTATTTTACATTAATATTTTGTTGTTGTGGATAAAAATTGATTTTTATAAGTTAATATGATTGAATGAAAATATAAAAAATATTTGTAATTTTTCGTATGCGCCAAACGCCAAAAAATGTTTTCGGCAAAAAAAAAATTTTTGAAAAAATATTTTATGACGAAAATTAGTTGTTTTTTTGGGTTAAATACAATTCACCCTCCCTGAAGTTGTCAGCCATTTTCAACTTGGCTACCAAAGTTTAAAAATTTTCAATGTACCCCTCCAAAATTTCAACTCAGGCATTTCGTCTGGTTTGACCGTCAAACCAAACAGAATTTTGACCCCTCCAAAACGACGTCGTTTTGCCCTTTTGGGGATACCCAATAGGAAGCCGACACATGTCTATTAAAAATAAAAAAATTATAAAATCTAATAAAAATAAATAAAACAAAAATATTTGTTTTTTTTTTTAAAAAAAAAAGAAAAAAAAAATACTAAGGGGTGGCTGGGCAGCCACCGCCAGCCACTGTGGTTGGCTGCGAGCCACCCCAAGAGGCGGCCGGGGGTGGCCGAAAGAATTTAGTGGTGACTTTCGAGCCACCCCCGGCCACCCCCTTTGGCTGGGGGTGGTTGGCAGCCACCCCTAGAGGTTTTTATTTATTTTTAAAAAAATAAAAAACAAATATTTTTCAAAATTTCTAATTTACCCCACAAAATTTTTAAAATTTTTAATTCACCCCCTAAAAGGCAAAATGATGTCGTTTTGGAGTGGTCAAAATTTCGTCTAGTTTGACAGTCAAATTAGATGGAATGCCTTAAATGAATTTTTTTAAAATTTTAAAGAGTTACATTACAAATTTTTAAACTTTGATACTCAAATTAAAAATGATTTGACTTAGAGGTAAATTGTTTTTTTATTATTATTATACCGTGCGAGGAATTGGTCATGAAAGCGAATACCCATGTCTGCCGACAGCCGTATGAAAATATTGGCATTCTTCAATGTGGAGGACATATGGTACTATACGTCGGGGACCAATGCCAATACAAAGGGAGGAGGAGAATCGTAGACATGAAATCACATAGTACTGTTTTGTTTTGTTTTGTTTTTTGTTTTTTGTTTTTTTTTTTTAATTATTTATTTATTTATTTATTTTGGGTTCTAATATGCAAACCTGAAATAATAGAGTTAGTACAACTTATGAACTCCTTATTATATCATATGCTCAAAAATTGTGTAAATCCAATATTATATTTGGTCCCTCAACTTTACAGGCTAAACTGGAACTTTTAAACAAAATTGTAGAAAATATCCTGTTTATAAATACATTTGAAATAAATAAATAACAATTTGAAAATGCGAAAAAAAAAAATCACATTCTTGCACAGCAAGGAATGGAGGCCACGCCAAACCGAACGTTTTGGAACGGGTCCTCCTTTGTTTTTTTTTTTTTTTTTGCAACTTCTATAGGAGTAACATTAAATGTCTTCCTATGTTATTTTTGTGTCATTTTAAAATTGATATGACTTTTAAAATCATTATTTGATTAAAATTTAATTTAATAATAAATTTAAAAACTATATTAATTTTAAGAAAAATTGCACCATTGATCCCTGTAGTTAGTTTAAATTACAGATCACTTCCTTTGGTATCAAAATTGATTCAAAAATTTTTGTGATTAGATTAATTTACAAATCGCTCTTTGCAGTCAAATTCTATTAAAAATTTTGATAAATTCTATTAGGCGTCACGTCTGCACTATTAAGATGGCGACACGTATTAATCTCAATAAAATAATATAAATAAATGGAACTTAAAAAAATTATAAATATAAATAAATTTGAAAAGAGAAAAAGGGGTGGCTACAGGTTTGCCACCCCCAAAGGCATTTAAGGTGGCCTGCGGGCTACCCTCGGCTACTGGAGGTGGCCTACAAGCCACCCTTGGCCACCGACAGCTACCCCTTTTCTATTTTTAATATTTTTTTAAGTTTTATTTTTTTATATTTTTAATAGATTTATACATTTTTTTTTTAATGTGGACATGTGTGGCCATCTTATTGGCGCTGACGTGGCACCTAACCGAATATGTTAAAATTTTTAAAGCAATTTGACTTGAGTGAGCGATTTGTAAATTAAGCTAACCACAAGGATTTCTTAATTAATTTTGATATAAGAGAAAATTATTTGTAATTTAAATTAACCACAAAGATCAATGGTATAAATTTCTCTTAATTTTAAAATGACACAATAAAAATATAAGTTTTACATTTAGCATTACTTCTTCACTAATATGTGAGGTCTTGAAGTTTACGAGGGTCTTGATCGAAATGCCCGCATCTTTTGGAGTTTGAAGATGTAAAAATGGCTAGAAGTGGGAGGACATATATTATCTTTGAGAAATGCTAAAGATACTAAATTTTTTTATCAATAAATAAGTATTAAGATGATGTGGAATTTATTCATTAGTACCCTTAACATTATTATTTTTTTAATTATTTTAATCATCTTCAATGATGATGCTTCAAATCATTTTAGCATTTCTGAATTACCCTTCTTTGACAAGTAATAACCGGCGGCACAAGCCTTTCATCAAAAGCCCTGCAAAGGAAACCGTACGAATATGCATCATTTCTATTTTGGCAAATATTTTGTGAATCCATGGTTGGGATTTTTCAACTTGGAATTGATGTTATATTTTGATTCTAACTCACCCATGTGACTATATGTCCAAATTTTTCAAACCCATTATTCTCCATCATAATCATTCTTATCACAATACAAAAACTTGGCCAGGTTTTAAGTCTATTGTTTATATATAGAAATATGATATATTTACAATTTTTATATAATTTTTGTACAATTTCAACAACTCTTTTAAAAATTAACAATTGACTATGTAGAACTCATATATAAGAAAACATATCTAATGGTTAATTTGAAAAAAAAAAAAAATATGTTAGAGTTGTACAAAAATTGTACGGCATTCATTTATCTGGGGTGCGTACAGTGGGCATGTCCCTACCGCCCACGCTGGCAAGGGGGGGACTGGGGAAGTACTCTATGCATTTGTTCAAAACCGCATATCAAAGCTCGCCTACTTTGCAATGTAGACAAAAATAAAGTTGTGATGCTCAGATCTTAAGTAGTGACGGGCGATATTTTAGTAGGTAAATTAACTTCTCGTGTTTTGAAACAATTCATTGCATTTATATTTACAAAATCAAATCTTAATAAACCATTTTTTATTTTACCCATACGAATGTTCTATTATGTTCTATCAACACATCGAAAGGGTTCCCCTATAAATCTAATGTGAAAGTCGGCCAACATTTCTATTGGCAAATAAAAATTTATTTTCCGCAGTGCAATCTTTTCTAACATTGTCCTTTGGTCATTTTGAGGATATATTCCCATGATTCTTTGGTAAACAAAAGAGACACTACTACATGTCTTTGGTGAGTTGTTACGTAGTTGAAAAGCTTTGAATAGGTGGGTAGCGTGGTTGCGTGCGTGATCAGAAGAGTTGGGGTTGGGAAGAAACTCCCTATAGTTTCTAGAGAGATGGAGCGTTGAAGAGAGGCTTTGTGGCGTGGGGGAGGGAGGTTTCACACATCTCTCCTCTCTATGGTGTTTTTTGTGATTTCTATAAGGTCTTTTGTTTTCTCCATGGTTAGATCCAGAGGTGTTTTGCCTCCTAATCTTTAGGGTTATAGAGTAGTAGTCCTCTCTGGTTTGTAGAATCAGTAAGGAGTGTTTGTTTTTGTGTTTGGGTTTTTTTTTTTTTTTTTTTTTTTTTTTTTTTTTTTTTTTGGCAAGAATGGCAAGCAAGAGTTGTTCGTTTGGAGTGAGATTTTCTAGTCAAGCTTCACTGTCATCTCCGTTTTCGTAGCTAGATCTGCGCCCATCTGCCGGACTTCTTGGGACACGCGCCTCTTAGTGGAGTTCGTTGTTGCTCTCTGGTCCTTCCGCTTTCAGCCACGACCATGTGGGTCGCCGGTGGTAGGCGCATGACATGCACGCGCCAAGTTTCTCCATTCTCTGTTTCTACGCAAGTGAGTCACAAGCCTCTTTTCTTGGTCTTGGCTAGTGGTGGGGATAGTTTCCGACGGTGGGGATGATTTCCGGTGGTCGTTGTCATTGGGTGGTGTTCTTGTACGACTCGTGTTGTTCACGCGCCGACACTGGCGAGAATTTTCTGACGATGGCTTGTTTTGTTGTTTTTGTTTGTGTATTTGTTTATTGTTATGCTCCTTGTATAATTTTGATCTCTTTAAGTTTGTCTATGAATTTTCAGATATTACTGGTCTGTTTTAGGGCTTATTTTTGCCCGGATCAGCTTTCTCATCTTTAGAAATTGTGCTTAAATGTAAAAAATGGCTCAAATGCCTGATATTGTAATATTTGTTTATTTATAGGCAGCACCCAAGTCAGTTTTTCTGGCTTAGTGGATAGCATGCGTTTGTATTTCTACTCACTGTAATGTGCACTCGGGCCTGTTGGTTTTTTTAATGCAAGGAGGCCTGAGTTTATTATTTCTACAAAAAAAAAAAAAAAAAAAAAAAAAAAAAATCTTTGAATGCCTCATCAACGCCATAGTTTAAAAAAATGAAAAATTTTAATTTCTTTATATATAAAAAAAAAAATTTTAAAAAAAAACTTTTTAATTTTTCTTTTAATTTTAAATCTGGCCACCCTTGATTTTATGTATTTATTTTTTAATTTTTAGCTTTAGTTTTTGGTTTTTTTATATATATATATATATATATATATATATATATATATAAGGGTATTTTCATTATTGGAAAAAATTGATAATTTTTTGTAATTTGAGGGGGCTGTATCCAAATTGAAAGTTTAAAGAGATATTGTTAATTAAGTGGTAGTTTGAAGAAATACGTGAACTTTATAATGTTCCGTTTGTTTCGGCGTAAAATGATTTATGAAAAATGATTTCGGCATTTTTTGGTGTTTGGTGGGGACAAAAATAATAGTAAACCGGAAAATGATTTCCGTTTGACAAAAAATGCTTAGTAAATTTCGAAAAATGATGTATACTTTTTAAAAGCGTAAATCATTTTTCTCAAATGGTAGACACAGTCGACCCTCTTTTAAACGACATAGTTGACCTCCACGTTCAAGCAGTCGACCATCGCCGAATTCCGACAAGTTAGATTCCGGCACTGGTCAGAATCCGAACAATGCTGGAATCTGGAAATTTTTGCTAAAATCTAGCAACGTCCGGCCACCATCGCCGAATTCCGATGATATTGTGCCAGATTCTGATCATAATGGTCGGTTCCCGGCCATCTGGCCGGGATCATGACAAAATGGCCGGGATGGCTGAGATCCGGCCTCCTTGTCGGAATTCAACACAAATGGCCATATTCCGACCACTTTAAAAATATATATATATTTTTTAAATAATCCCAATTTATAAAATATGTGATTATTATTAGTAAATGTGTATAACTTAGTTAAACATAATTTTTTAGTTTTTTTTTATATATATTATTTTGCATTAATATTTTTATGTTGTGAATAAAAATTGATTTTTATAAGTTAATATGATTGAATGAAAATATCAAAAATATTTGTGATTTTTCATACGTGTCAAACACTGCCGAAAATATATTCTTGAAAAATAATTTTCCATAAATTTTACAATAAAAATTATTTTACACCAAAATAAACATAACACTAATTTTTTTTTTTTTTTTTAAATTTTTCTCTCGAGAGAATTATTGGTCATGAAAGCAAATACCCATGCCTGCCGACTGCCGTAGGAAAATATTTGGCATTCTTCGGTGTGGAGGACACATGGTACTATATGTCGGTGACCAATGCTAATAGAGATTCTCAGATATGAAATCACATAGTACAGATTTTTTTATTTTTTATTTTTTTATTTTTTTGGGGTTCTAATATGCAAACCTGAAATAATAGAGTTAGTACAACTTATGAAGAACTCCTTATTATATCATATGCTCAAAAATTGTGTAAATCCAATATTACATTTGGTCCCTCAACTTTACAGGCTAAACCGGAACTTTTAAACAAAATTGTAGAAAATATCCTGTTTATAAATACATTTGAAAAAATAAAAATAAATAAATAACAATTTGAAAATGCGAAAAAAAAAACACATTCTTGCACAGCAAGGAATGGAGGCCAGCCAGACCTAACCGCACGTTTTGAAACAATTAAGGTACACTTAATTTGATGATTCACATAAAAGAGGGTCCCTCCTATTTTTTTGCAACTTCTATAAGAGTGCTAAACGTTAACCTAATACTTTTCTTGTGTCCCATAAAATTAATATGACTTTTAAAATTATTATTTTATTAAAATTTAAAGATAATTTTAAAAACTACATTAATTTTGAAAAAATTGCATCATTGATATCTGTGGTTAACTTAAATTACAAATCACTCTCTCTGATATCAAAATTAATTCAGATATCTTTGTGGTTAGCTTAATTCACAAATCGCTTCTTGGAGTCAAATTTCTTTAAATTTTTTGACAAATTCCGTTAGACGCCACTTCAGCACCAATAAGATAGCGACACGTGTCGATCTTAATAAAAAAATATAAATAAATAAAACTTAAAAAATTTTATATATATAACATTATTGGCGCTGACGTGGCGTTTAACAGAATCTATTAAAATTTCGATACCAAAATAAGCGATTTGTAATTTAGGCTAACCACAATGACTAATGATACAATTTTTCCTTAATTTTAAAAAGACACAACAAAAATATAAGGCTTCGTTTAGTTCGCGGAATAGACCCCTGGAATGGAATGACTATTCATATGAAAAAATCATTCTTTTGTTTGATAGGGGTCTATTCATTGAGGGGTCTATTCCTTGCAATAGGTATTCCAATGCCCATTCCTTTATGAAGAGGAATACCTATTCCTTTATGAAGATGAATATCTGTTCCTCTAAAAAATGAGAGGAATAGCTACTCCTTGGAGTAAATGCAATATTTTTAAGAAAAAACCATTATTTTATATTTCTTATTATTATTATTTTTTTTAAAAAAAAACCAAACCCTTAACTAGGTGGCCGGCCAGCCAATATATGAAGCCGGGGGTGGTGCAACCACCCCCGGCGCTTTTGGGGGTGGCTTGTGCCACCCCGGGTTGCCTTCGGGGGTGGCTGCGGCTACCTTCGACCAATATTTTGGGAGTGTCCTGGCCACCCCCGATTCGCTTCGAGGGTGGTTACGGCAACCCCCGAAGTGAATCGGTGGGCAGTCGACCACCCCAATGGGTGGTCGGCCACCTATGGGTTTTCTTCTCTTTTTTTTTTTTTTCTTTTTTTTTTTGTTTTTTGTTTTGTTTTTTTAATAATTTGATTTTCTTTTTTAAAAATGTGGGGTTTTTTTAGTAATTGTGATTGAATTTCAATAAAAATATATGTATTCTTACCAAATTAAAGATTAGGAATAGCCATTCCATTCTGCAACCTTCTATTCTTAGAAATGACTATTCATTTTCTTAATGGAATAGTCATTCCGCAAACCAAACGAGGCGTAAGTCTTTAACGTCACTTCTTCACTAATATGTTAGTGCCTTAAGTTTATGAGGTCTTGGAATGGCTGCATCTTTTAGACTTTGAAGATGTAAAAATGGCTTGAAGTGGGAGGACATATATTATCCTTCTTTGACAAAGCCATTACTCGCAAGTCTTGCATCAAAAGCCCTGCAAAGGAAACCGTACGAATATGGCATCATTTCTATTTTGGCAATTATTTTGTGAATCCATGGTTGGGATTTTTCAACTTGGAATTGATGTTATATTTAGAGTCTAACTCACCCATGTGACTATATATACGTCCAAATTTCAAGCCCATTATTCTCCATCATAATCATTCTTATCACAATTCAAAAACTTGTCCTGGTTCTAAGTCTATTGTTTCTCTATATATAAGATGGTGGGGTGCGTACAGTGAGCGTGTCCCTACCGCCTACGCCGGCAAGGGGTAGACCGGGAAAGTACTCCCTACATTTGTTCAAAACCGTATATCAAAGCCCACCTACTTTGCAATTTAAACAAAAATGTAATTGTGATGCTCGGGTCTTAAATAGAGACCGGCAGTATTTTAGTACGTAAATTAACTTCTCATGTTTTGAAACAATTCATTGCATTTATATTTATAAAATTAAAATCTTAATAAAACCATTTTTTATTGTTATTTTACACATATGAATGTTTTATTATGTTCTATCAACACAGCGAAAGGGTTACGTTATAAATCTAATGCGGAAGTCGGCCGACATTTCTATTGGCAAATAAAAAAATTATTTTCCACCCTGCAATTAATCTTTTCTAACATTGTCCTTTGGCCATTTTGAGGACTATAATCGGATGATTCTTAGGTAAACAAAAGAGAGACTACTACATGTCTTTGGTGACTTGTTACGTAGTTGAAAAGCTTTGAATAATACCTCATCAACAATATTGTCTATATGCATTATTATATTCCTTTGTATGAAGCTTCCCCTACATACACGAAATGTGACCTTGTTTAATAAAACAATGAGTTGAATTATTATAAAATAAAAATTAATGAAGTCTCGTATGCTTCAATTGTAGATCTTGGTACCGAGCGAAAGGGTAGGTCAACGGTCAACCCTACTCCACTAGTATCAATAGACAACATGGGAGAAGAAAGCACAACTCTATTCCCATGCGATGGTACCAAAAATTCTTTATATTATTTTGTTTGTTAATGTTTTTAATTTTTTTTTGTCTTTTGGTTTAAAAAAAATATTTTGATATAACATAAAGATGCAAATAGTTTGAGTGTTATGGATTATTTGTTAATGTTTTGGAAAAACTCCATTTATCACTTCAGATTTTTCATCACTTTTACAATTATACGCTTAAAATTTAAAAAGCGTTAATTCAGTATATCCATCTTTCAGTTTTTTTTTTTTTCAATTTCACATTTTTGTTAGAATTTTTCGCTAAATCCTAACGGACGGGTGTCAAAATTTCTAAGATACCCCAAATTTTTTTTAGAAAAAATAAAAAATAAAAAATTACAAAGATTTAAGCGTCCGTAAGGATTTAACGGAATTTATAAAAATACTCATATCTGAATCTTTGAACAAAATAGATATTTTAAAAATTTTGACTGAATTTAATAGAAAATCCTAACGGATGAGTAAAATTGAAAAATAGATACACTAAATTGACACTTTTTAAAATTTAAGGATATGATTTCAAAAATGATAAAAAAATTATGAATGGTAAGTGAAGTTTTCTCTAATATTTTTGTTTTGAAAAAATAAAATAAAAAACGTTATCAATCAAAGCTTTGTATCTTTTTGAGACTTCATAAGTCCATATAATAATATTTTACTAATTCTTTAGCAACCAATAAAGGAGAAGGAGCAACCGGCCATTGAATATAGTAGTAAAGGTCCAAAGGAATATATATATATAAAATTGGTGATATGATTATTGTACATGGCAAAAGCATTACTATAATAACAACTAGAAGAAAGGTATAATTCCATCGCTTACTGTATTTTCAGAGTTCTTGTTCCGTTCGATCCGACAAGGAAGTGGAAACAACAATAATTGACATTTCTTAATTTCATCATTTATCACTTGTAAGTTGTTTTAATCATCCTTTAAGGATGATTTACCTTGGTGGTAACAATCACGAGGTTCTTGAATAGAATAATCCAGTCAATTACCCAATCATGTGCACCATAGGGGGATCCAAGCTGTATCCTACAATCGCAGGTAAGTATTTTTACTCATTCATAATTTTATTTTATTTTATTTTTTAAAAGGAAAGAAAAAAAAATGAAAAAAAAGAGAGGTAAGTATTTATATATATAATATAGAGGGTTTTACTTGTTCTTGCTGTGATGAATGAACTTTGTTTATGCCTGATAACGATAAAAAATAATAATAATAATAATAATTTATACGGACAAAATAGTTGAAAATTTCAATTTCTATTAATTATTAAGAGTTAAGACAAATCAAGACTTTTTACAATACAAGATCTCAACTTTGTTTTTTATTTTTGCAGTCAGACAAGGAGACTTGTTTTTCTTCTATATCCTATTTATCTATTTTTTAAATTTAGTAATGGCAAATTTAAAATATATATATATATAAATAAAAATAAATAAGAAATAAAATAGAAAATAGAAAATTGTATGGATCCCAATCCAATACACTTTATTTATAAATAATTGCACAAACTTTAATGCTATATAGACTCATATAGGTACTCAAACCAATACCAAAACAAGCGCCCAAAAGAAAAAAAAAAAAAAAGGAAAAAAGAAAAGAAAAGAACTTCATAGAGAAAGAATATTCCACAACTTTATTGTATTTTAGGACATTATTATTGCTTTATCTAAAAATAATAATCACTCCCAATCAATTGAAAAGCATGATTTAGGACCACTAAGACCGCACGATCATGTCCAATCATTTCTGATCGCAAAGGGGTTATTTGTAATAATGAACTAATTCTTTGCATCTTTTCTATATCTCTTTTATGTTTCATATAATGTGGCGTTATTTATTTATTTTGTGAAAAGAGAATTAAAAAAAGTTACGTAAGATGACATGTGAGAAAATTAGATAAAAAATATAAAAAAAATTATTTCTTTTTTTTTTAAAAAAAAGAAAAAAAGAAAAAAGAAAAAAAAAGGATCAACGGAATCTTAGATTTACCTCGTAATAATGATGTTATAGGGCTTAAAGCTCTTTTTACTCATTCTATGCTCCATTGCCGCCACCTCCTTTTCTTTCGCTTTTCCCCCCACTCCCAATTTGTCTTCTTTTCTTTTTGAGCTCTAAAGCATTAACTTTGATGGCAGGCGCGGCTTCAAAAGTAGATAATCTTATTCACCCTCTAAAAAAAGTAGATCATCTTTCTTTCTTTTTTGCCCTTTTTCCTTTTTTATTTTTTTTTTAATATTTTTAAAATGTAGATGATAAGTGGCATATTAAGAGCAACATTCAAGGTTATGGCAGCTTCCACTTTGGTTATGTGTTTTATCAATGATTCACTTACGGCGGAGATTATGGCAGCTTGGAGGGCGGTGAATTTGTATAGAGACTTTAGGGATTCTCCATGTGGTATTTGAAGGTGAATCTGTGCAAGTGGTCTCGGCCTTAACCATGACGTCCTCCTCTTTAGAGGCTATAAAAATACAGTTGCTAGATATTTCTCATGTTCAGGTTAGATACATCCGGCGAGGTGCGAACCAAGCTACCCACTTGTTGGCAAAAAATGCTTTGGTGCATTGTTTAGATCATCTTTGGGTTGAGGAGGTTCCCTCCTACATCCGAGCTACAGTATTTGCTGAGTAACTTTCTTAAGCTTAATGGAATTGATTTCCTTTTCTTCTTAAAAAAAAAGAAAAAGAAAAAAGAGCAACATTCAAGGACTAGACATCAATTTTAACAAAATAAAAAGATGATTTCTAACCTTACCCATTTAAAAATACTCAAAATAGATTTTTTATTGAAGGATAAAATTTGAATTAAAAACATCACATTTGTTTGTGGTGATAATAGAGTGAAAAATATCCGCTCATCTAAACTTTCTACGGAGTTAAATTTTATTAAAAGAAAAATAATGCAGTGTTTATTATAATCTCTGTACACGAATATGCCATTGTCACGTTTAGAGATGGAATCAAAAATTCTTATCGAATGAGCAAACACATAAATAAATAATATACTAAAATTTAAGATTAAATTAACATATAACTAATAAAACTAGTATCAATTTAGTGTTAACAAAATATAAATGTAAAAAAGACACAAAATAATTATTTCTTAATATATTTCAAAATTTTCATTTCACTCACTTATCAAAATGAAATTCGATATTCTTTTAGATTCTGAAATTCATATACGGTTTAACCTGTATTAAATTGCGCAGTAATTTCTCTTTTGATGTGCAACAACTAAACTAGGAATTTCTTAATGTACTAATATGGAATTAAATCTAAACAATTGATTTTTTTTTTCTTTTAGTGTAAATAGTAAATAGATTATTCTTATTTATTATTCACACTACAAAGAATTTTTTTATTATTGTCTCTCCCTTTCCTTCTTTCACTATTTCTCTCTCCCACTTTCTTTCAAACTCTTTTCTACCAAAAATAATATTTAATAAAATAAAGAATAGAATAGAAAATTTGTTGGAATGTGTAGAGAAAAATGGGTAGTTAAAATAAAAATTTATACTTTTTTTCGGTAGTTATTTTTGTCATTCATGGTGGAGATGCTTTAACAAATTGTGGCTGAATTTACTTTTTTTTTTTTAAAAAAAAAAAAATAAATAAAATTTGAAGCTGAATATAAAAAAAAAAAAAAAAATCTAAACAAATTCTAGCTAAAATGCAAAAAATTATCATAAAATTTATAATAAATTATTATTAAATTTTATTCTATATTAATTTTAAAAGTATATCAATTTTAAATGACAAAAGAAAAACATGAGTAATAGGTAACGTTACTTCCTAAAGAAAATGATTGCAAATGAGCAGTAGGACTGTAGGAGGCTAGTAGGTGTCACCACCAATGAAAATCTTTTTAACAAGTCCTTCAGAGGATCCCCACTCGATTAAACAAATAAATAAAGATCTTTACAGTGGGCCCCAGGAACATCCCCTCCGCGTCTCTCTGATGTGACCACCTCATTATCCCCGGTCTCTCTTTTTGGCCGTCTGATGAAGACAAGTTAGACAACTGCCCCCCCCTCCCCCTCTCTCTGCTTTGACTGACAGTATGTTGGCGCACTAAAACCAAATCAGCTACAGCGAGACACCTCACACACACACGGACTGGTTCTCTCTCTGTCTGAAGCTCTGGAGCGCTGAGTTTGGATCTTTTGCTAATAAATTCTCTACAGCTTTGGAGTTTGGGGAAGAAATTAAAGGGAGGGGGCGTTGGGTGGGATTACGAGGCGATTTTTCTTTTCTCTTCTTTGGTGCTCTGCGGGTCTTCTGCTCGCCTCTGATCTCTGCTACTTTGCTAGCTTTCTCTTGCCAATGGTGCACCGACACCCCTTGCTTCGTCCTGGAGCTTCCGTTCATGGCGGTTTCTTGCCTCTGCATTTCCAATACTGAGTCTGGTATGACTGCATTCCGAGAAAGATTTCTGTTTAGTTTGATGGAATTTTTGCTTTCCTTGACTTTGGGTTATGCTTGTACAAGGTCTGATTTTGTTGTTTTCTGATGTTTGAATTGTTGTGGTTGTCGTTATTGTGCTTTTTTGAGCTCTGGATTTGCATCTTTAACTTGAATTTGAGAGAGAGAGAGAGAGAGATCATTTTTGTGACATGTGAAACATTTGTAACGTGTTTGGAACTCGGGAAAGCTGAGAGGAAAAGAAAGCAAACCACTTTATTTTCTTTCTTAACTTGCTTTTGGAGGGCCAAACGATGCCCTACTCGTCAGGGATTTTGAAAATTGAACGCGCTCTAGTTTTCGTATGGCTGGAGGATCTTTGTCTGCTCCGTTACTTGTTGGCAACAAGCTAAGCGGCTATGACGATGACAGGTCGTTTTCGTTTTTCAAAATGATATTCCATGGACCACCGGATTTTTTCTTGCTTTCTGTACGTTTCTTCGTTTCATCTTTGTCCATATACTGCCACAGTGCCACTTGTTTTCTTGCGTCCCCATTCAATTTCTGCTTGGGCAAGTTCAAACTTGTCTTCATCCCAATTCAAGAAGCATATTTTTATCCAATAGAAGATGATCTTATCATTTGTATCTGTCACGGTTAATTGACCTCTGGTCAGTAGGGAAAAACTAGGTGATCAGAGTTGAGCTGATCATATCTCCAATCAACCTACTGGATAAAGTTCCAATAAATGCCATATATAGACATTTCATCAATAAATTTGATGATTAATATTTTGCCCAAACTCTTTGTTTGATGTCAAAGCTACCTGTGTTAAAAAAGAAAAGAAAAGAAAAGACCTAGAAATTATACTACAGAGCAGAGCACATGCTGGAGATTTCTGCTCGCTACTGCTGATTCATGATGTCAGGCAAGTTGCAAGCTTTTGTCAATTCGGTCTGAAGTTCTATTACTTATTTTCTTACGATTTTGTGATTATGAGACAATGAAAAATCTAGAAGCTTAAATTTTTTTTACTGTTCACATTGGATGATTTATGAACTTTCTCCGAGTTATATTAACTGCTAAATGATCTTTTAGCTACCTACAATTGGAAATAGGCCGCATTATCTATATGCTTCATACACTGCTCAAGCATTGTCGTAGAAGGAATCTTAGTATCATGTTTTTAAAATCTTCGTATTGTAAGGTGTTTCCTGAATAAGAGAACTTCATGGTGACTTTTTAATGTCGTAATAAATATTGTAACCTGAAATAGTGGTTTGATAGTCATGTTCTTTTTGGTGGATGAGATAAGTTATGGTTGGTGGCCTTTCCATTTGAGAATTTTTTATCTTGTTTAAGGCCTAAGTTGTTGTGTTCACTTCATGACTTTGGTTGTTGGCTTGTTGGTATATCAATTAAAATGAAAGTTCCTCCTTTTTTTTTTTCCTGCAATCATGATGGAAGACTGTACTAGTTTTACTCGTGCAATTTCTGATCAATAGAGTTGGTAGTCCTTCGATATCTGATTTTGTTGTAGTATCTTTTTATCCTTTTTCTTCCCTTCTTTTTTCTTAGAGGATTGTGTTATAGTATGCAATTTTTCCTCTTATCTTCAGGGTGGTCTGTGTCTATGCAATCTGATCTGAAAATCGCAGCTGGAAAAGAAATATTAGGGCATTCCTCATTACAAGTTTCTGTGGAGACAAGAAGCTGATAATTGCAAATACTGTAGAAATCCTCAGAACATATCTGGTCTATGGAATATCCTTCAGAGCTTAAAAGCAGCTCAAAGGATCAACATCCTTTAGGAACTTCTGGGAAGCCCTTACTGCCCCGATCGAGTCAAAGGATAAAGCTGCCAGACAGGTTAAAAACCGAAAAGCCTAATTGGTCGTATGCTGATCTCCATAATGAAATTACTAAGAATGCAAAGGACGTCCCACCTAAATCTTCTGGTAATCTCCAAAAACAACAGACTGATAGGAAGCCAACTGAAGAAGATGAGCTTGTAAAGTACATGTCAAATTTGCCAAGTTATCTGGAAAGAGGGGTGAACCCCCAGGAGAAAGTTTTAAATGTTGGGGTCCTTGACTGGGGGCGTCTTGAAAAATGGAATTATGGTCATAAACAGATTCCAGATGAGAGTAGCCGGTATTCCCCATCTAGTAGTAATACATCATCATCATTTTCAACAGATGGGTCATCTGCTCATTCTAGCAGTGCTCATAGTCGCTCTCCTGCTCGTCCAAGGACACGCCGTCCTTCACTGCAACATCATCTGAAGGCATCTCCAATAGAAGGGCATTCTCAAGATGTCAAAGCGCATGGAGGAAGTGTTGGAAAGTTTCGAGATCTTAAATGTGCCCAGAGTAAGATCTTGAGTGACCAGGGGAAGTTCATCAGAAGAGGTCAGCCTTTTCCTGATCCAGAAATCAAGCAGGAAGAGTGCAAGAAAAAAGATCCAGAAACAAAGATTAATCGAGGAAGCGGAATTCTCCCAAATGACCTGAATAATGAGGTGGCATCATGTACGAAGTTACGGACAAAGACTCAAGATGGTGAAATTAAGAAGAGAGCAGAGAAGTTGCGGGAACCAAATTCAAATAATCTTGACCAAGATGTCTCCAAAGAGTGTAAAACTGTTGTTCTACTTTTGCCGAGAGATCTCCCCAAAAAACATCATTCTGGAGTGTCCCAGTTTTCTGGTCTGACAACAATGTTAAGTCGAAGATCAGTAGAAGCAAGTCGAAGGAGCTTTTCAGAGACATCTAAGGATATTTGCCATGGAGAGCTCAATTTTGATATCCCACACTCATGCCCACTGCCTCGTGAAGTTGATGACAGTGAACACTCTCAGGTAAAGCATCCAAATACTGTAGACGCAAAAAGTGCCAACTTTTCATCTGATACACCTAACCTTGTACCACGTTCAGCTAAAGTAGGAATCAGTCCATCTAGATCCAGAAATTTAGGAGAGAGAAAATATACCTTAACACCCATCAATACAATAAATGAACCTTTGAAGGGGTTGGATGTGAAAGTAAACAAAGCAACAGATGACAAAGAAAGAAGCTCTTCACCTTTTCGCCGACTTAGTATCAGTTTGGGTAGGATGAGCAAAAGTTTCAGCTCCAAAGAGGGTTTAGATTCACAGCAGCTGAGGTCAACATATACTTCTGCTAAGTCTGGTTCAGAGAAATTTGTGGCTTCTGATTGCTTGGATATTTCAAACACGGATAAACTCACTGATACGAGCAGAGCCAGGTCCAGCCCTCTTAGAAGGTTACTCGACCCATTACTGAAGCCAAGGGCAACCAACTGCCGTCATTTTGTGGAGCCTTTACAGAGAGAATCTGTATCAATGGATAGGGCTTGTAAAAGTTCTGATGGAAAATTAGATTCTTCAACTTTGCATTCTGGGAAATTAAAATTAGATACAACTGTTGAAGCTCTTCTGCGAGTCGCAATTAAAAATGGCCAGCCTCTGTTCACATTTGCAGTTGACAATGGCGGTGATATTCTTGCAGCTACAATGAAAAGTTTTAGCACCCCAAGAAAGGGTGACTACAGCTTGATTTTTACATTCTTCACCATTCGAGAGGTCAAGAAGAAGAATGGAAGTTGGATAAATCAAGGAGGCAAAAGCAAAGGCAAAGGCAAAGGTCATGATTACATTTCTAATGTCATTGCACAAATGAAGGTTTTTGATTCTCAGTTTTCCAATTTGATAGGAGAACATTGTATGGATCAGTTTTGCACGAGAGAATTTGTTTTGTTCTCCGTGGGCTTAAGACAGGCAGACCAGCAAACCTCTGATTTCCAGCCAAATGAGGAGCTTGCTGCTGTTGTTGTCAAAATTCCAAAAAGTATCAATAGAAGTTCCGTCAGAGATGGGTGTAATAGCAATAACTACAATGATTTGTTAGAGGGTGGTTCAAAAGAGAGGTTTTCTGGGGTAGGATGTTGTTCCAACACTGGGGGTCACGTTCAGGAGCTGCCTTTTGTTGGTACTAAGGACCTTGTTAGTGCAACAGTCATACTTCCAAGTGCTGTGCATAGTCTTCCAGCTAAGGGAGGACCTTCATCGCTGATTGAACGTTGGAAGTCGGGTGGGTTATGCGACTGTGGAGGATGGGATTTGGGTTGCAAACTTCAGATTCTTGCCAACCGGAATCATATCAGTAAGAAATTGGATTCGTCCAAAGCCTTTTCCATAACGGATAAATTTGAGCTTTTCTGTCAGGTACTAGTCTTTTGCTTAACCAAAGCTAATTCCCGCTGAATTATACAGGTAGCTACCTATAGATGATACTTTTTTATTTTATTAATTTTCCACAGGATGGAGTGGACGTAAACCAGCCTCTCTTCAGTTTGGCCCCATTCAAAGATGGGATCTATTCAGTTGAGTTCAACTCTTCACTCTCAATTTTACAAGCATTCTCCATTTGTATAGCAGTATTAGACAGTAAGAAACCATTTGAGCTTTCAGAACCGAGCAACTCTTTCGAAGAAAAAACTTTGGAGGAAACCATATCAGTGCAAACTGATAGAATAATAGCTCCCAGTCGAGTTGAAGAAGTTCCTGCAAGATATGTCTCATATCCACCCCTTTCTCCTGTTGGGAGGGTCTAGATTCACATGTGGAATCATCTTGTAGTTACACACCGATGGTTTAGGTAAATATATTAAGTTGGCTTGGTGGCAATGTACTAAACCTGCACAGGTTTTTTACTCCTGTCGATCAGGTTCTGTTATTCGTATGTGCACCTAAGTGGAAAATGATCTTTCAACTCATCATGCCCTTCACAGTCGCAGGGAAAGGTACCCGGAGCCCTGTGTGTTTTGTGGTACCTTTTACTACAGAAGCAATAACAAATGTACAAGAGAAAAACAATCTTCATCAATTAAGTGTTCATATTATGCATTTATGAGTGAATCGTATTTTTCTTTTCCAGTTACACTTGAACATTTATACTCATGATTTGAATAATGCATTGAATCATGTGTTTGGAGGATTTATGAATTCAAATATTTATTTATTTATGCGCTAGAGTAGAAAAAAGTATTAGAGTATGGCTTGCATCTTGTGTCTTATGTGCAAAGGACACAAGCTGGGGATGCTACATTGGTAATTGGGAACACGTGACACCCCAGCTTGTGTGTATGCTCTTACACACACTAAAGGCAAGTCATTAAACACCATTTTCAGGTTGAAGTGCATCGTTCAACCCTGTTGCTGATACCATGAAATCGAGGAACAAATTTAAGCCAAAAGCTTTGATACCGTGAAATAATTGTTGTATGAATGGTTTTGATAGCATAAATTTGATTGCTGTCGTGCATTGTATTTAGAGAAATGCTACACAAACTCTTAAGTTTATACTTCCAAATGCTTCTTCTTAATGTGGCAGTGAAAATCATTATTGGATAAAAAATTCAATGGTGATCTATTCAAAAATTCAATACTCTCACGTAAGCTTTTGAGTGTAAACTTAAGCGTTTGTATAGCATTTCTCTTGTGTTTATAAACATCAAACAGTTACAAAGGGATCATGTATAGATTACTTCACAGATAAATGAATTTGAATACATTTGAATTTCAATGGGAATGAACGTCACCGCATATTTGAATCTTGAACTGTGCTGTTGTAAACTTTGGTATGAGATGCATCTGTTGATAACAATGGTGCTGGAGAGTTTGAAGTGCAGAGGATCTTGACTGATATGTTGCAGCTGTCGATTGGGCTGGTGTGGAGGCAACTGTCTGAAGGTTGTTAATACAAGGTCCCATTGAAGTGTTATATTGTGGAGTAGTTTCCTCCAATGGGAGTTGCAGTAATGTGTAATGTACGCAGGAGGTCATATGTACTGCATTTCGTGGCTGTCCGTTTAGAAAAATGAGGTCGGTTGCTTCCAGTTGAAAAAAACAATACCATTGTAGTAGGAAAGCCATAAGACTGTAAAGGTTTGTTGAATACGGGATGTTTGGGACCACTAGCAGTTGCTTACTGGCTACAATGATAGGATATCTGTTCAGCTTTTTTAGCATATTGACAGGGGTATGATGGGGTCCAATAATAAGGCTTGCGGCCTATGTTCTATGCGCATAGGACCCAAATTGGGAGTGTCAAATTAGTAATTAGGAATGTGTAGCATTTTCAGGTAGGACTTAAATGAACAAAGCTACTTGTGAGCTCGTTCGGGCTCGTGCTCGACTCGATTATTAAATGAGTTACTCGTGAACACGAAACTAGACTCGATTATTAAACTATTTATATTCGTATAAAACTCAGTTCAGCTTGGTTAACGCTCGTGAACAAATTCGTATAGGGTTCGATCGTTTGTTAGTTCGACTCGTATATATAGCTTATTTAGTATATTATATATTGCTTATTAAGTAACAATAGTCAATAACATATATAAAATTACAAGCATATGTGCCCCTGATGTATAGCAACAACGTTGCAATGCACTCTCATAAACATAACAATAACCTTCAAATCAATGTGCCATCATAACAGACCTCAACTTGTGGAATGCTCAAAATAGAAAATTGTGGCCAGTAGAGCAACCAATTCTTTCTCGGAGTGCCAACTGCCAAGCATAACCCATCAAAACAACATAAACTTCATACTAAGACAGTTTATCAAACATTCGCTACGCACGTTTTTAACACTCAAATTCTCAACAAAATTCACAAATCCATCTAATCTTTTTACATATTTACACCCTAAAATCATCATGAGCTCGAGCCTGTACAAAAATTTCTTTTTTTGTGAGCCGAGCCAAGCTTAATTTTTAAAACTCTTCAGGAGCTCGAGCTCGGCTTGTGATAAATTTAAATGAACTGAGCTTACATGTATTACTCGCCCGAGCTCAGCTCGTTTACAATCCTATTCTCAACTACACAAATCAAAGTCGGCTCCGAATAGCATGGTCTTTATGATATAGGGTTTATGTTGAAAAGACGAAAATATAGAAAGTAATGCTAGAAACTTCAACTGCGATCTTACTTTACTGATGTGACAGTGCCAATCAGCTCAGATATTTTTCAACAATGATTGATCTAATGATTGATTGGCACTACCACATCACCAAAGTGAGATAAAAGTGTGGTTTGCGCATTCATTTATAAATATTAGTATTATTTCTATAATCTTCTTTCCGACACTCACTTTTCTCAATTTTCGTTCACAATCATCTTCTAGATATACTCATCTCTCCCTCTCTCTCTCTTTCTGTATTACTTTGTTTTGTGAGCATGTGTCTTCTTTCTTGCGAATTTTCCAGTAGTGCTTGATAAATATTCCCATTTGTTATTGGATGCCTTGCATCGAACTGACTTGCAGAACCCAATAGTAGGCTTTCCCGTTACCCCTTTTGTTTGCAAACGTGCATCTCAAACTTTTTGATCTTTTTAGTAAGTTGGCCAATTTAGACTCAACTCCCATCAAGATTTCCTACAATCTTCTGCACAAGGACAGACAAAATTGTAAAAGAGTTATCAAAGAGGACTCTCTACCCACACAGGACGACCCTTTTTTCAGGAAACGGATCATCTCCAGTTCAAATTGAACTGGAGAGTATCCAGTTAGTTATAGTGTAGGAGCATTTTTGTCTTATAACTAACTGGATACTCTTTCGTTCAATTGAACCGAAGAGGATCCTAATACATTTTTTTTTCATAACTCTCTTGAATAGGAAGCTCTTACTTGAATAGGGGAACTCTTCTTACAATTATTGTTTTAAAAAAAAAAGGGCAAAATAATAGCAAAAATCTTGCTTGAATCCTCTTGGTAAAGAGTTTTGTAGTGGATTTTTTTTGTTTAAATAATAATAAAAAGTGATTAATGTGATATAAATGTGAAATGAGATTTACTTTTTTTTTGCGGGAAAAAAATGAAGAAAATTATTTGATAATAAAAAAGAATAAAAACAAAAGGTTGGAGAAATGAAAAAGAAAGACAGAGGAGTGTGTTGCCAAACACACCAACTCCACCAAAACCTCCGGAGCCCATCCCCAATAAAATAAAGCATGCAAAAACCAAAAAAATGAAAAAAGTAAACGGCTATATTGACTTAGAAGTGAAGGCTTTAGTCTGGTGCACATGTTTGTAGCCGTTAGGTAGTTCAACAAAACACTTTATACATACCCAATTGAATAAAATTGTTTATAAAACACAACTTCACCTACTAAAATATTAATATTTCTTGAAATATCACATAAATTGTAAGTGAAGTTTAATAAACACTTTGTATAATATAATAACAATGTGTGGAGATTAATCAATATCAAATCTCGAACACACTTTTAAAGAAAATTAATGTTAATGTTAATGTTATTATTCTAAACGAATTAATCAAATTATAATTGAAGTTTCTTGAAATTATTTACAAGACTCAATTTTACTTATGCTTTGTTTGTTTCGGTGTAAAATGATTTCCGTTGTAAAATAGTTTCAGGGAAGTCATTTTTCAGAAAAATATTTTCCATCGAAATCATTTTTCGGTGTTTGGCGCGTACGGAAAATTACAAATATTTTTTTATATTTTAATTTAATCATATTAATTAAAAAAATAAATTTTATTCACAAAATAAAAAATGTTAATATAAAAATATTTTTTTAATATTTGGCAGATACAAATTCCGGCAAAGTTGCCGGAATCTGGACATTTTTGCCAGATTCCGGAGATCTTTGCCGGAATCTGGCACGGCATCTCCAAAATCCGGCGATATCTGCCGGATGCCGACACCGACTGGAGTCGGAATCTGGCTTGTCGAAATCCGACAATATTAAACTGTTTGAATGTAAATGTCGACTGCATTGTTTAAAAAAAAGTCGATTGTATCTACTAAAAGCGTAAATCATTTTTCGGTTGACCATTATTTTCGCCTCTACCAAACACCGAAAAATACCGAAATCATTTTCCAGCAATCATTTTACGCCGAAACAAACAGAGCATTAGTAAGAAATCAACATTTCCTCACACCACTTCCACGCCAATTGGCAATTTTCTTGTCATCTGGTCATGTTTATAATTAGTCCATGAATCTCGCCCCTTAAAGCATAGGACGCTTTATAATGTGAATAAACGTGGTATAAACCACCCTAAAAAACATGATCGTGCACGAATCAACGATGAACAGTAAAGTACATGTCATTATAAAAGACAACTTTATAGTCAAGTAAAAGAAACTTAGTCTTTTTCTAAAACTTTGCCTTATTTTTATTTCAAGCTATTCTTTAAACACGCTTTATTAACTTAAGCATTAGAATCACCCCACCGACAAGCTTCTTTATTTATTTGAAAAATGATTTTTATACTCATTTCTCACAACAGCCACACAACAAGCTGACGTGGCTGGTAATATTTTATTATTTTTTTACAAAAAGAAAAGAAAAGAAAACAAAAAAAATAATAAAATATTACCGGCCACGTCAACTTGTTGTAAGGCTGTTGTGAGAAATAAGTGTAGGGATCATTTCTCTATTTATTTTTCTATTGATGTTGTCGAGGTGTGAAGATTAATCTGCTTCAAATTAATACTAATTTGGAAAAAGATAACCTAATTTCTCTCCAAAATATTTAATTTCCTTTGGATATATTATTATTATTATTTTGGTATTTTCCCCTAACTCTCCAAATGGTGTTCTCGAGACTGGCCCTGGACCACCCTCCTCCATTCTTTATTTATAACACAAGAGAGTGCGAGAGTGCGGGAGCAAGAGAGCGATAGTTTTTGTAATCTGAATCAGTTGAGAATCCACTGGTGGGATCAGATTCGGTTCTATCTTGGATCCTGCTTTTGAATAATTGATCAGTTCCACAACCAGATTGTCGTGTTCTTCTTCTTCTTTTGTTTCAATAAATTCTTAAAATAATTTCCGGAGAGAGGACAATTCAAATGCGAATTCGGAGAATTTCACGTAATTTTTCAGTGTACCAGAGCTTTACACTTCTCGTTTCGGATTTAATGGTGATTGATGTCGAACTTTAATCTCGGAAATCGGAAATGTCGGTTTACGTTGCTCGTGAGGCTCCTAAGGTTTCTGTCTCTCTGCGCCATTGTTTTTGGTTTGTGTATTTTTGTTTTCCTTTATGTTCATGATTGGTTTAATTTACGTGAAGCTATGGAGGAAAATATGCGCAGAGGCGTCTATAGAGGTTTCGCTCCTTGCAGAAAATTGGAAGTTTGTTCTTGCTGGGCTCGTTTTTCAGGTCCCCTCTCTCATTTATTGCTGTTATGGTTTTTCCAATTTTGGAATTAGCGTTGCTGATATTATTGCTTTTAGACTGTGTTTGTGCTTTGATAGATGTTTTTGGAAATCACATGACAATATCTGTTTATGGGAGTATCTTGTTTGAAGTAATGATTCAGGGAGAACATTCATGATAATATGCAGCAGGGGATGCCTGTTTAGCTGTTTATTTTGCTTAATTTTTACACTCGAAAGTTTTAGGAGTACATCGTGTTCCATGATAATGTTTTCTCTTTTGGTTGGTTGGTGATTTTGTTAAGAAAAAAAAATGGTTAGACTCAAAAGAGAAAATTTATATGTATTAGCACACAATGTTCGTGGTTTTTTGTTGTAGCTATATTACTTACTTTAGGATATGGGACATACTTGAATTTCTCAAATTTGGTGCTTCTTTCTGAAGGACAAGTAATGTTTTTCCTGGAGCCTTAGTAATCGTTCGTGGCTTGAAAGGTATCGAGTTCATGCTGCTGGTAGTGATGAGAGACATCTCTGACCTCACTGTTCTTTTGCTGTATTCTCGCTTTTATCAAATTTTGATTATTATAACATGAATTAGGCGGCTTACCAGATTTCATAGATGGATTTGGGGAGAATTGTTTGTTTCCCGTTGCAGTTTTGATTGTCTTGACAATGTTCTTTTTCGGTTGGCATCAAAACTGAAGTCTTTCAAACACTTCACCTCAAATAGACTGCTATCGGTTTTTCTTATTCACCTTAAATAAAGCCTTACAAAGCCTCGCAATCCATTTTTATTTTTATTATGGTTATCTGAATATCCATTTGAGATTTTATGGAGAAACTGAAACCATCCTTCTTGATGGATGTATCTCACATTTCACAATCTCCAATTCTTAATATGATTCATGTCATTTTATATCGTTGGACTTTTGGTTTTGGAACTTTCTCTACAGTATCTGCTTGGATGTCAAAATAAGAATCATTAAGATGTTTATGGAATAGGTTTGTTCCATTTTCAGTATCTTCATGGATTGGCTGCTCATGGAGTTCATTACTTACACCAGCCAGGGCCAACACTTCAGGATGCTGGGTTCTTTCTTTTTCCGGTGAGTATCACTTTTTGGATTGCAGTTAGGTTCCATAATCTTTGATGTAAGATTGTAGTAGCATTTATTTCCTTTGCTTTTGTGTTTATTTTAGGAACTTGGTGAGGACAAAGCATATATCAGTGAGACTATATTCACCTTCATCTTTTGTTCCTCTGTCTTTGTAAGTTCCCCCCATACTCCCTTACCAACTTCTGCTATCATTTTTTAAATATGACATTCATTTACTTGAGTTTTTTTCTCTTATATTGTCAATAGATTAATTGTTGAAATTCTCATAGATTTTTGTTCGCATAATTTGTGCGACCAGTGTTTTACCCATATAATCAGTAGAATTTCGTTCTTTGCTTCTATTCATATTGTTAGTTACATTTGATTTAGAATTTCATTCAGCTTCTTCTTTTTCCCCCTTTCTCTCTCCTTCTCCATTTTCAAATGTGGTACCATGTGCTTTCTGTGGCAATAGATAAAACGTGTACTACAAATACATGTATATGAAGACTCATTTTTGAAATATAACCTCTTGCTAATCAACTACTGTTAGTTTTATAGTTTTATATTGGTCTAACATATTGTTAATTCTCTTGCAGTGGACTTTTCATCCTTTCTTTTTTCAGAGCAAAAGAATCTACACCGTCCTGATGTGGTGCAGGATTCTTGCTTATTTAGTCGTAAGTACAGCTTATAGTTATAGTGATGCTATGTTCTGCTGGCAATATTACTCTCTAGATTTTTAAACTGCACATGCTTCATGAGATCATCCTGATTACTCTCTCTTCTTGTAAGAACAGTTTTGAAGGTTGCATTTGGCTTTTCTTAAGCGAGTTGTTTTAGTTATTTATAATTGAAAAAGAAAATTATGAAGGCTTTTTGTTATAGA
The DNA here is from genome assembly GCF_958979055.1 of Alnus glutinosa. Lineage (NCBI taxonomy): Eukaryota > Viridiplantae > Streptophyta > Magnoliopsida > Fagales > Betulaceae > Alnus > Alnus glutinosa. The sequence goes on from NC_084894.1 coordinate 25,366,007, forward strand.
GTAATTTTTCTTTGGGGTTACCACGGACTGTTCTGGTATCACATTATTCAGCGACAACATTTCAATCTCTGCTTAATACCTTGTTTACTGAATTTTTACAATCATCCAAGTATTTTTCATGGTTTCAACCTCTAGATATATTCAAGTGTTTATTGTGCATAAAATTTGAGTCAATTTTTGAACTCCTCTTAAACATCCATGTAAACGAAAAAGGAATGCCCCAACCTCATAAGAATTATTTAAAAAACTGAAAAGGTAAGATGATATGTTTTATTTCCCATAAATTGAGGCCTCAAGGCGTAAGCTGTAAGGTGTGGGCCTTTTGAGGTCTTAATTTTTTATATTTAAACAAACTGGAGGTCCATTTCTTTTCTTTTTATTTTTACTTCTAATAACAAGTGATCTTATACTCTTATTAGATGTGGGCTTCAGTAATTGGGTCCCACTTTTCTTTTTTGGTCTGACTTCAAGTGGTCCCTCAAGGCATAAGCTTCAATAAAGAAAGCACAAAATACATTAAAAAGCAAAAATAATGTCAGTTACCTTCAGGAGGTGTATGCTATTTGGCGGCTTTCTAGAATTCCATTGCTTGAAGGCGATTTGGGGAAGCCTCACCCCACGTTGTGCCTCCCATATATAGTGTCTTTTAAAACTACACTAATAAGCCTCCAAATTTTATGGGGTTACTCTTCAGTGAAAACTGAACAATGAGTGCAGTGGCTCATGTGTGAGTCCCAATCAGTCCAAAGAAATTTGCCCTTTTCAGTATTGATGTTGTTGTTGTATTCTTCATTCCTACAGCAAGAGGACTTTATGCAGAATGACAGTATTATTTTTCTTAACATTGCTTTTGTACTCCCACACTTGGGGAACTTCTTCTTCTCCCCTCTTTCTTTCTCTCAAAGTAGGTTGGAATAGTGGAAGTACCAGTATCGTATATTGTCCTGCTATATTTTTCTGATAATTCCTTTACGATTTTTGGATTCCTTTTTAGGCGTGTCAAAGTCTCCGGATCATCACATTCTATGCAACTCAGCTTCCTGGTCCAAACTATCATTGTCGAGAGGTAAATCTAGAGAACTTTGCATACTTTGTTGTCAGTTTGATGTAATCTCAGAAATCTTGTTTCTGCACTGTCATAGGCGAATGTATCGTTTGTCATTAATAACTTATGATTAAAGCAACTTTTTACAAATCAGGTACAACTGTCTCTTTCAGGGCTCGAAACTTGCCAGGCTGCCCCCTCCAGAAAGTGCACTCGAAGTGATTTTAATCAACTGTAAGACAGACTTAAATTAGGATGTTATTTTTTCCCATGATGCTTCCACAATCATACAATCATAACCTTGATGCTCATATGCTCTATATTAACATGCAGTTCCTCAGGGGGCGGTATATGGCTGTGGTGATCTGATTTTTTCATCACACATGATTTTTACCTTAGTATTTGTTCTGACATACCAAAAATACGGCACAAGGAGGTAAAAGATCATTTGCATCTTATGCTTCTTCATGAAAATTGTCTTTATTGTTTCTCAATTGCATGTATGGGTGGGGGCAGAAGGGTTGTCTTTATCAGGCATATAGGATTTTTTTTTCAGATTTACGGCTTTATAAAAACAAATTATAATGTTTTTCCTAAACCTTTTTTTTTTTAATAACTGTTGTGGGCGTATCCTTTCAGGTGCATTAAACAATTTGCTTGGTTGTTTGCTATTATCCAGAGCCTCCTGATTATAGCATCTCGCAAGCATTACACAGTTGACATTGTTGTAGCATGGTAACAGAAGGATTCTGTTCTTGAATAGACTATTTCTTATTTGTTTTATTGGTTGTGAACTGTTCTATTTCTATGCAGGTATACTGTAAATTTGGTGGTGTTCTTTCTTGACAAGAAATTGCCAGGTTAGCTTTAACAATGATATCTTTTACTTCAGCATTAGGGTAGGTTGATTGTGATTTTCAGAAAAATGTTTTATGTATCTTTATTAAAATCGGGTGACCTTTTTCGATATATCACTTGAGGAAAGACAAGGTTGGGTTACCCCATCAATTATCTGGGCTTGCTTACCTTGCCATTAGTGGCATTAATATATATTGTTAATACAGAATATCTTCATTATTATCTAATGTATCACTTGTTTAGAACTGGACAGAACTTCAAAAACAGTTAATTGTTACTGCTGCTGTAGAATACTTAATCTCTGTAGATGGTGACTTAGTTGTCTGCACTGCAGAATTGCCAGATCGATCCAGTAGCTCTACATCTTCACCACTACCTCCTTGAGCTCCAAAAAGAAGGATAGCAAGAACAAAAAAGAGCATAAAAGAATTCCTTAATGGGATTTCCGCAGATAATACATATTTACAGAAAAACATTTGTGAATATTTCTAATCAGCGTACTCGGTGTAATTAAGAGTTGCTGGATGCTTTTTTGACTGTGAAATGAAATTGTAAAGGCTATGTTTTTGGAGACAGAGAATGCTAATGAAACACAAGATAAGAACATAGTGGTATGTAGTACATAGATGACAGCACCAGCTGAAGATAGCTATGCTGCCATTACCACAATTGTTATGTCCATAGTTCTGCTTTTATTGATCCAACCTCAACTCTTCTAGACCTTGATCAACATGATTTGTATTGTTGGAAGGAGTAATGTTACATATCACCCTTATGTTCTCATTTTGTCCCCCAAAATTAATGTGGCTCTTAAAATCATCAAAGGTGATATGTAGCATTACTCGGTTGGAAGTGGAAAAGATTTACATAAGGTTTTAAAATGCATATTCAATTCTCCTCATGTTTCCAGTTGCATTGTTTGTTGATTTTCACCCTTGTCTTCAATGGTGAAGTGCACATCCTTACTTGCATAAGCAGTTTGTATATCAATTCTTTATTTGAGCATAAAAGGAAGGAGAGGGAGAGGGAGAGGGAGATGGAGAGAGTATTGTATGGAGAGTGTAACATCTCAGTCTCATATTGAGAAGATGAGCAGCTCACATAGAGTGAGTGGTTTATAAAGACACTTATGGATACCAAGTCTCACATTGGTTCCTTATTATGTGATACTGAGCTTTATAAGTTGATTATAAGGAAACTTCAAATCGACTAGTCATTTTGGAGTTATAATGCAGATGTGGTTAGTGTTTTCCTGTGTCGTTACAAATGGTATCAGAACAACCTAGTAACACCATGTGGTATTGGAGCACTACATGATGTGGCCCCGGTGAGGACATCACAGATTTAAGGGGTGAGATTGGAACACCTAAGTTCCATATTGAGAAAATAAGTAGCTCACATAGAATATATGATTTATATAGACACTCATTAATGTTAAGGGTGCGTTTGGGATTGCGATTTCGTAGACAATAAGTGCGATTTTAAACCAAATCGCAGAACATAGATCGTTTGGGAACTGCGTTTTTAAAAATTGCGATTTGAAAATGCAGAAAATCTGCTTTTTCAAAATAGCAGATAAGATGGTGCTTTTTTGAAAACGCAGAATTTTAAAGGTAAATTCGCGATTTTAAAGGCCAAATTGCGATTTTGCCAAACGCTTAACTGCGTTTTTAAAAATTACTTTTTTCAAATCGCACATTTTAAAATCGTTATTTTAAATTGCACTTTTTGAAATCGCAAATCCAAACGGACCCTAAGTCTCACATTAGTTCCTTACTAAAAGCATTCATATCCGATTATGTAAAATTTTATCTAGAATAGTTAACGAAAACCCACTTTTGCTAGTTTAGCTAACGGATTTTAAAAGGCACCATCCATCCAATTATTTATTCTTAATTCTATATTCTTTCTTTATTCTTTTTAATTATTTTTTTACTAACAAGTTTGGGCCACCCCCACCCATGCCTATTCAGCTTTTCTCCTTCGTCATTCCTCTTTAGCTTCGGACCCAACAAGCAATTCACTTCTTCACTCCCTGCTCTTCTTTGAAACAAACTAAGAAGTAGAAGAATACTACTACTCTTTGATTGAAATATCGACACTTGGAATAAGTGCAGCAAAATCATCCGCAGACAACTCTTCTACAGAACCAAACTGCAAAATACACCAATCAAGCTAAAATCTTCCATCCAACCCATATATGCAGAACCCATTACAATTTCCATCCAAAATCAACCGAAAAATTGCTTAAGATCCAAAACTCAAGAAAGCAACCCAAAATCGAACTTATCTCCCTCTACACAGATCCAAAAATCACCGGAAATCTCTCGTCTTCTCTCCAACCAAACAACCCATGCACCTGAGCTTGACCACCTTGGGCATGCCTGTCTCGGCGGCCGAGCCAAAGTCCACCAGAGTTGGTGCGATGGTGTTCGTAGCTGCCATTTCAGTGCTCGCTCTCTACATCAGAGAAGGGACAAGCAGCAGGGAAAGGAAAAGAAAAAAAGGAGAAGAGTATGAGAGAGAGATTCACAGAGAAAGAAATAAATTAAATAATGATACATTCGTGAACAGTGCAACTCCACAGTTGCACTGTTCACGGATGTAAGGAAACTCTATTGTAGCTTTGCTTTACATAAGCTGATGGAGGACGATTTTAAAAGTTTTGTTATCTATTCTAGCCAAAAGTGGGTTTTCAATAACCATCTGTGAATGCTCTATGTGATACTGGGATTTATAAAACTCTAAATTGACTAGTCATTTCATAGTTATAGAACGACTAGCGCTTTTTTTTTTTTTTTTATCTTTGCATAAAGAATGTAGATCAAGGAAAAAAAAAAAGAAGTGGTGACTATATTTCTGGACCGGTTGTCATTTTCAAAGTTCAATTTTCAAAATTTGGTGCTCAAAAGTTGATGAGTTGATGAGGGTGAAGCATGGAAAAAGGAGGAGCATGGTACTTGATGGTGTCACATAGAGGACACACTGGCTTGGAGATTTTGAGGGTACAGTGGAGCAGATAAGGGAGGGAGGCAGTGGAGCAGATAAGGAGGAGGCATGTGATGCCTTTTTCTAGCCTATTGAAGCTGGCATGAGCCAATGATGCAACCTAATAATGCCTCCCTTGACTGATGCCCCCACCACGGCCACTACTTTTAGATGTATATTGGAGACATCATTTCTTACATCACATGCCTTTCCTAATTCCTAGTATTTCTCTATCAAAGGGGACTGTGTCTCCCCTTTTTTTAGCTATGCCTTTCAGTACAAGCATGAAATCTGGTATCTGCTCGATCTGCTCCAGGCCCCTACGGTGTCAAAATGTATGAAAAAAAGAAAAGAAAAGAAAAGGAAGATATCATTGTGCCTGCAGGCACTCCCTTTTGGGCCTCTTTGGTGCAACCCTAAAGTATGGCTAAGCTGCAACAAGTTCTGAACAAGTTGCTGAAAATCATTGCCCCTTCACCAGCTATAAAACAACAAAAAGTATGTAATTTGATTCGCCCATGAACACCTATGGTGTGGTTGCCCACTACAGCTAGCCTTAATTTAATGGAAATTTTGTCAAATTGTCTCTTGGGGTTTGAGATCGTGACAAATAACTCCGTCGTGTGAATTTCGGCCATTTTTTCTACAAAATCTTTGTAAAATTATAATAAATAAAAAAAAAATAAAAAAAATTGGGTTAGCATAGAGAATAGTTCGGCCACTGAGAGCTTGAGGGTGATTTGACCACCTCAGATTCAGCTAAACAGCCCAATTTTTTATTTGTATAATTTTTTAGGATAAATTTATAATTTCTTGATGCGAAGTATACCATGTAAAGTTATTTATTTAACACTTTTAAAAATTTAGGAAATTATTTGTCAAGGGAGGATTAAAAAATTGGAGCTTTCTAGAGACACATGCCGTCCAGATGGGTTCCCCGGCGCTTTCTTGTTCCGCCGCTGCTGTTTCCGGCTGTCGAGATCACTGGTGACCGGCGCGTGAAGTTCTCTCTTCTACCGGCGCGTGGTGTCTCGTTCCGGCGTTTTTTCGCCGAGCAAAGGCGACGGTCGAGGCTCTGGGTGGTTGATCTGTCGGCTGGCGGTTTCGGGGGAGGCGAGTGCTGTACACGCGCCGGTCTCTGGCGAAGACAGTGCTCCCCTTCTGGCGTTTTTGGATTGTATTTTTTGCTAGTTGTATTTGTGTATTCTCTTGTTTCTAGGTACAGTTGCTTATGTGTGGCTCAAGTTTTACTAGAATTTTCTTTGTTTAGGGGCTGATTGCAATTTTAGTGAAATTTGAGATTCTACATATGTAATTGTTTTTTAAGTCAGATCCTTCTGACTTAAGAGCTTGTGGGGGGATTTGTCCCTCATTGTTCATGATGTAGCCTTCGGGCATTCAGATCCTAAATAACACATACTATTTGTTAAAAAAAAAAAAAATTGGAGCTTTCGTTGATTTTTCAAAAGATCTCATTTTTTTTTTTTATTCTTCTAGAGAACCTAAGCTGGATCCCTATTGCATTGATATTTATTCAAAATGTACTTGAAAGTCATATATTCTGAATCACATGGGTTTTGAAAACATGTAACATGTTAGACATGTTAGTTGAATAGATTATTAATTAAAACTTTGGATAGTTTTGAGATGATTTGATTTGTTGCCGGAGCAAAATCACCTTGATAAGGTCAAAAGACTCATCCTATGATGTTAACTATTGCATCAGCTGTTTGGCAGATTATTGACGTCAACCTAACTGAGCTTCAAAGGCTTGGGTAATTCCCTGATTGCTTCTTTTTTTACATGCTTTAAGGAAGTCATTGAAATTGAAAAATGAAAAAGAAAAAGAAAAAGAAAAAAACTAATACGTGGGCAATCAGTCAAGTCACTCAATGGGCCTCAGAATTTGATTATTTTCTTATCCTTTTCAAACGCCCACTAACAAAAGGAATCACTCGGCTGGTCCCACTTTCTGTGACATCCCACAATTGATCTTATCAGAATATAATCTAATAATTATGGGTAATTTGGTTTCGTTTTGTTAATGCTTTTTAAGGTTTTTTTTTTTTTTTTAATTAATTAAAATTAAAAAAAAAAGCATTATGATGTGATATAAAAGTTAAAGTAATTTTTGAGTGTTTTGTATCTTAAGTTATTTGCAAAGGCAAAGATATGAATTAGGATTCTCTACGATTTCAAATAAATTTTAGATTCTCAAATTATATAAATTTAGGCCATTTTTTTTTTATTTTACATTAAATGATGTGAAAAATGCTACATATTAAAGATATAACATGTTAACGAGACAACTAAAAAAAAATCTAAAAAGCTTTTTATTCATTTTTTGAAGAGATTTTTTTCTTTATTAAACAAAAATACAGTTTTTTGCTCGAAGCTTTTACACGACATAAATTGTAAGAACCTAATAAAAATGTATTCAATTCTCATTGTTAACTTGTCACATTTTTAATAGGTAGCATTTTTCAAATCGTTCGATGCACGAAACAACCTAAATTAACATAATTTGATAATTTATAATTTAAAAAAAATTATAGAACATCCTGATCCCAAAACTATAGCCCTGCTTGGGTAGTAGTAGTAGCCTTCACATTTTAAAAATCACCTCTAAATTATAGGTTTTTATGGAATAAATCCTTTAAAATTATGTTTTTACTCCTTAAAAAGTTTTTGTTTTTGTTTTATTCCATTTGTTGGTATTGTGGGTTTTCTCCATTATTTGTTAATATTTTTATTTTTATTTTTTATTTTATTTATTCCAAATATTTGAGAATACAGATTTGTTGAAGGAATGATGATGCTCAACTCAGATTTTAGCAATCATCAAATTCGGGTATTTTTTTTTTACTGGAAAAATCTCAGAGGGCTGCGAGAAAGTAAAACACGAAAAGTAAGTCCAAGGCAGTATCATTATCACATAGCAATGAACAGTACCTTTTTATTTACATCCACGTCCATCATCTTTAGAAGGCACAAAATAGTACCTTTCATCCACCCATCATGCTCACCAATTGTAGCCCTAAAAAGTGACATCTTCTATTTCATACATCTAATTATCAAACCTATAATCTTTTTGTATTTTTAAATATTGTTTTGTGTTTGACTTGTTTGTTAATTTTTTTATTTTTTTAGTTTATTTTATTTTATACAATGTATCATGTTTCACCTATAGCCGAAGTGCTGAACAATACCTTTTGCTACCTGATCCACACAAAGTGGTATGCTTTTAAGCGTAAAGGCCCAGTCAGAATTCGCAGACTAATTTCTGGCCCATCCCCACTGTAGGAATAAAGCCTTTAAACGTGGGCTATGCCCGAGTGGCTGGCCTTAAGAGAGATGTAGCATTTAAATAGATTTGAACTTGAGACCTTGAGAGGTGATAATCTCTTGAAGCTGCAAGCCTGACCACTAGGCCCACCCCCTTGGGGTTTGTTTGTTAATGTTTTGTTTTGAAAAAGAAAAAACAAGAACTTTAACGAGCACGTGTGTTCTATAGATTCAATGGTAAATTTGCAAAAGAGATAATGTATAAGAGCATCTCCAGCAGTTAGAGTTAAAGTAGTTACTCAAAAAGTACCAATCTCTACTTTAATTACTGTTTATCTTAAAAATACTTCAACAATAATCATTGTTCCACTCTTCATTTTCTTTAAATAATATTTTTTTATTGTTTTATTTTCTCTCTCTCTCTCTCTCTCCGATCACTCTTCCTCGCCTCATCTTTCTCCTCCTCCCCTCTTCTTCGCATGTTCCAGAAGCATCTTCAATTTGCAGATCTCTTCTCTATTTCATTTCATTTCTTCTTCTTCTTCTCCTTCTTTTCTGATTATTCCCTTGCTTCTATCTTCCTTCTTGGCCGAACAAGGAGAAAATGAGATTGTGAGACTGAGGGAGAGCTGGGTTCAGCGGGTCAAGCCGATAGCCGGTGAGTCGACTCCGATGGAGCCTGAGACGCGACTTCCGGTGACCTGAGACAATTTTCGGTAGTTGGAACCTAATTTATGATGTCTAATGGGGGATTTTTTGGTGAAAATTAAGGTGATTTCTTGTGTTTTTATTGTGGATTATTGTGCGAGAACGAAGACGTTGCTGAGGATGGAGGAAAGTAGAGCAGCGGTGTTGGAGGAGAGGGAAGGGGTTGGTGGTGTTGACCGAGAGGGGCGGAGGAAAGAAGGGCATCAGGACGGAAAGTGACCAAGAGGGACGGAGAGGGAGAGTGGGAGAGTGAGAAAATATTAATAAATTTTTTTGTAGTAATGAACAGTCTGTTAAGGAAAAATGGTTAAAGTAGCTAATCTGCTGGAGAATAAAAAAGGTCAAAAATAGTTAAATTTGACTTTTTAGCTTAGATAAAGCATATATTGAAAATGCTCTAAGAGAATGACACAAAACACGTATTGTCACGATATAATCGCCATCGTATTATCCAATTTTGAATTTATGGCTTGATTAACACATTTGGAGGCTCTAATTTCTAACATGTAATTCGTTCCTAGGATATGATGATAAGGACGTCTCACATTATTAAATCATCCATTTATGCAACTTTACCTAAACTTAAGTTCAAATATGTTTTTTATATATATATATATATATATATATAATTAAATATACATTTCTCTTTTGACTTTGACCCTCAATGAAAGCGACAGGATTCGGCGACTTATCGCCCCTCGCATCGCCGATCAACACAAAACAAACGAACGCCCACTGCCCTCACGCGTCCGCAATTTCAAATCACAGTAACCAAAACACTACAAATTTATCTTAAAAAAACAAAAACTAAAATTGCAAGAGCATTCTTACTGGGTTAGGCTATTTTTCATTTTAGGTTAGAAAAGCTAAGCAAAATCGAAAAATGACAAAGGCTATAACAGTCCGAACAACGCATCCACTCGCGAGGGCGGCTCCAATTGCCGCAAAACGCCGACGCGTCGGGTCTCCATTGGTGGATTGGGTGTCACGCGCCTGGTGAAGAGTCGGCGGCGAGTCGTACGTCTGGAAGCGAAATGAACCGAGAAAAACAGAAGGAATAAAAAGTGTGCAGAGGAAAATTCAGGGAGCAGAGAATGATGAGCTGGTGAGAGAAAGTGTGAGAAACGGAAAAACAAATTATTAAAACCTCTCAGATCCAAAAAGTTTACTTCTTTTTTTCTTTTCTCTTTTCTCTCACTTTCTCGCTGCCCAAACAACCAAACAAATCTTTCTCTTTCTCTTGCTTTTATTTTTTTATATATCTCTCTCATTTTCCCAGCCTATCCTCATCTCTCATCTCTAAGAAAGTGATAGAAAGAGAAGAGAGAGGGAGAGAGAGAGAGAGATCAGTTACGTATTGACTTTTCTCGGTGTAGGATTTCCAATGGGAGCTCGTTGCTCCAAATTGTCGCTCTGCTTTTGGGCGTCGAACATCAAATCCAGTCTGAACGACTTGTCCGACATTGGTGAGATTTCCTCTCCCTTTCCCAAGACAATTCGGTTGTTCTGCGTTTGTGTGAGTTTTTAGGGTTTGATTTTTGGCGTTGTGGATGCAGAGAAAGGGGGAAGAGATTGCAAGGACGCGTTGCCTGGGTTCAGCGAGTTCAGCTTGGATCAGCTCAGAGTTGCTACTACTGGATTCTCTTCCGAGAACATTGTCTCGGAGCACGGAGAGAAAGCTCCCAATGTTGTGTATAGAGGAAAGCTCGAAGATGAAAGCTTGATCGCCGTTAAGCGCTTCAACAAGTCGGCCTGGCCCGATTCTCGCCAATTCATAGTCCGTACTCTTACTCCAATTCATTCTCTAAGCTAATTTGTGCATTTTCTATATAGATATATACATAATATATATATATATATATGTGTGTGTGTGTGTGTGTGTGTGTGTGTATTTATGTATGTAGGTATTTGTATACACACCTATATATATATATATATATATATATATATATATATATATATATATATATATATATATACGTATGTATGTATGCACATGTATATGTATGTATCTGTGTGTGGGTTTAGGTTTTGATTGGTGGGTTTCAATGGGATTGTAGGAGGAGGCGAGGACGGTGGGGCAGCTAAGGAGTGAGCGGTTGGCGAATTTGATAGGGTGTTGCTGTGAAGGGGAGGAGAGGTTGCTTGTGGCTGAGTTCATGCCTAATGAGACTCTTTCTAAACATCTTTTCCATTGTAAGTTTCACTCGGTACTTTGTTTTGTTACATACTATGTTTATGTTTGAGTTTCTTCTTTAGGTTGAGCTGATTGGAATGCTGCATTATTTGTGTTTAATGTGAATGGGTTTTTCTTTACCGACTAGTTTGGTGGTGAGAAAAGGGTGACAAAGATGTAATATGAAATTTTGTGTTTGGTGGTACATGCTGGGTTTTTTTTTTTTTTTCTTGAAAATTAGAAGGGTTTTACTAAGCCATTCAGTGATATGGACTTGGTTGAGTGGAGTATTTGATTTTATGGGCTACTGATTAATTTAAAGCTTAAACTCAAGAATTTGATTTTTTATTTTTATTTTTTTAACTTTTACTACAAAGCCATTTAGTTGTCAGGTCTTGGTAGAGCATTTGATTCTCTGGGCTACCAAGTAATCAAAAGTTCAAACTCAAGATCTTGATTTTTTAACTTTTCCTGGATTATTTTGAGCAACCAAACGGGCTGTGAAGTAAATATTTGAACTATTCTTGCATTCTTTTGAGGCTAGCGTATCTCTTTTGTGGAATTTTATGGACTAAGAAACAAAGATAAGATCTTCTGTCTTCTTGATTCCGTACTTATTCACTTGATTTAATATGTGTCTTCACTTCAAATAGTCAAAAAATTTCTTTGCTCTAATTTGTATTTGGTTAATCTGGTTTAGGGGAGGCCCAGCCAATGAAATGGGCAATGAGGCTGAGAGTGGCTTTGTATTTGGCACAAGCTTTGGACTATTGCAGCAGTAAAGGCAGGGCGTTGTACCATGACCTTAATGCTTACAGAGTTTTGTTTGATAAGGTATTTTGGTTTTTGTATCACTCAGGCTGCTTGCCTTTTTTTTTTCTTCTCAACATGTTGCTTATCTTTGTACTTCACTTCTTACTATGAGTCCATTCTTGACAGGATGGAAATCCCAGGCTCTCCTGCTTTGGCCTTATGAAGAATAGCCGAGATGGCAAGAGCTATAGTACAAACTTGGCCTTCACCCCTCCAGAATACTTGAGAACAGGTAATAGCTGTTGCTCACGGCGACAATATCTTATTTTAAGGTTTACTTGCACTTAGGATTTGGTGCAAGTTCCAGAAAATGAAAATTGTGATGGTTGATGTTGAGTCTTCCACAAAGGGACCCCCCCTTTTGTCATTACCTCTCTTAATGTGCTGTACTTTTGTTTTTATCTTTGGCTACAGCAAAAAAAGGTATTCTGCTTCTAGCTTCATGTTAATGAATCTTAACATGTCATGTCTATGTATGTTTTCTTTTGCCGAGTTACTTAGATGTTTCCATTTGCAGGAAGAGTGACATCAGAAAGTGTAGTTTACAGCTTTGGCACCCTATTGCTTGATCTCCTCAGTGGCAAACACATCCCCCCAAGCCATGTAAACACTTGCTTCCTTATATTCAGTTTTATCTATCTTTTAACTCTGCTTAGATAATTCTTGGCTTTCTAAGAAAATCTTTTGGGCTACAAAAGAGCCTGTGCTGAGAGTTGCAGCTTTATGGATTCAGTGCTCTCTAAGTAGTTGGCTTGTACTTTTTAGCTGGATCATCATCACAGTGCTAGTTACTTTGATATCATAAGATTAGAGATTTTTGAGTTTAATAATTCTCCTTTCTCCTTCTATTTACAGGCACTTGACCTGATACGTGGAAAGAATTTTCTGATGCTGATGGACTCATGTTTGGAGGGTCATTTCTCAAATGATGATGGGACTGAGTTAGTGCGATTAGCTTCACGCTGTTTACAGTATGAACCTCGGGAGAGGCCAAATGCTAAGTCTCTTGTGACTGCTCTCACTCCTCTTCAGAAGGAAAAAGATGTATGCTCAACTTCTTTATAAATAAAGGGACCTATAGATTCACTGCACTCAAAAACAACATTTTGGTGTTTGGACATTATGGAGAACTTACTCATTATTTTTTACTGCTGAATCTGTTACATTGTTCTGCCAATAATGAATTATTCATCAAAAAATAATAATGAAAGTTTGGTTTGCGGACTTCTGCTTCAAAATGCTGGCATTTAAGTTGATTACCTTGAGGACATTATATCATCTCATTTGGTGGTATTTTTGTAGGTCCCATCATATGTTTTGATGGGCATAAAACACGGAACTGCATCCCCAAAGGAAACATTGCCATTGACACCTTTGGGTGAAGCTTGCTCAAGAAGGGATCTTACAGCAATACATGAAATGTTGGAAAAGGTTGGATATAGGGATGATGAGGGTGTTGCAAATGAGGTTAGTGATATCAGGTCCAAAATTCTTAAATATTATATTTCAGATCAGTGTCGGAAAGAAAATGCTTTTAATATATAGAAAACCTTTGAATGCTGAAATATCATCATGTTTTAAACATTTACTGGTCCATTTTTCCAGAATTTCTGAGATATACCTTTTATGTGTCTTATTCATCTGTGGTTTGTGACTCTAATTCTAATTGTTTTCATCAAGAACTATGAGGAATAAAGGCTGTTCTTGATTTAGCTGTCAGGAGATGTGTCTTAATAAAATGGATAATTTTAATTGCTCAGTATCTTCCACATAATTTTCTTCATGGTGCTAAAAAGTGCTATTATTGCTCACTTGTCAAGTGTCGATGTACCAAAATACCCAAGGTGTTTTCATGGCGTATGATGTTTTTTCATTATACAACCATGTACATTCTTTGTACCTAGGCTATTTCGGTTGAGCAGGCCATGTTATAATAGCACTTGAAAGGCCTAAAGGAAAATGCCTGCCCAAGATGTTGATGATTTACTTTGATTGCTTGCATTAGTATTTGTTCTTAGCAAACTTGAATTTGATTCCTCTTGCACACATGCCACGTTGCTCAGTACCATGGAATTTCCTTTTCCCTGCAGCTTTCCTTCCAAATGTGGACAAATCAAATACAGGAAACACTGAATTCTAAGAAGCGTGGAGATACTGCTTTTCGAGCTAAGGACTTTGCTACTGCCACTGATTGTTATACACAAGTAAGTCATTTCTTTAGAACTGCAGAATCTTCCAGCTAAATTGGTCCTCAAAATCAACAGGCAAACTGAAATGCATGGTAGTCTTGGAACACTATGACATAGTTACATCTAAATTTATAAAATTCTAGACCAATGGTCTTTATTCTTTGTAACTGCAAGGTAGTTATACATTAAATTAGGTGGATTATGGATTTTGGAAAGTAATTATGAGTTGGCATAGATATGATTCTTTTTTAGTCAAAATGAAATTGGAGTGCATGATTTATGTTAACAAATAAGAAAAAAGTCGAAATGCATTGATAGCCCCCTTTAGCATACAGATCGATTGGCCACTAGTTCAAATGTATGATAAAGATGTAGAGCAAGTGTTGAATTTGTTCTTGCTTTTACTCTAAACGTGGATCTTCTCCTTTGCTTGACTGTGTAGTTCATCGATGGTGGGACCATGATATCACCAACCGTGTTTGCCAGGCGCTGCTTGTGTTACTTGATGAGTGACATGCTACAAGAAGCTCTTGGAGACGCAATGCAAGCCCAGGTAATATCTCCTGATTGGCCTACTGCCTTCTATCTTCAGGCAGCAGCGCTCTTCAGCCTTGGGATGGACAATGATGCACAGGAAAGTCTCAAAGATGGCACATCCTTGGAAGCCAAAAAACATATTAACTGAAATTGTATAGCATTTTTTTTTCTTCTTTCATTAGAGAAAAAAAAAAGGAAAAAAAAAAAAAAAAAAGAGTATAGAAAAATACTCCTTGTATCTATCTTTGTGCATTTCTTCTTTGGCATATGAGTTTCTGCAGCACCTGAGGTGTTTATTCTCATTTATGTGTTGATGTTGATCAATGTTTTTAATTATCGCAAAATATTAATTTGCTTCTGTACTTCAAAATTGGTCACATTTCTAAGTTATCATCTGCTGTATTCAGATGTTGATGATAACAATGAGAAGTTAAGTTTGCATTTCAGTCTAGATTTTCATATTGAGCTGATTTTAGTAGAGATGAACCACAAACTTAGTTGTGCAGAATTCAGCAACCATGGATATCCATATAACCCTTTTCACGCCCCCTGTGGTTGAAGGTATCTTTCTTTTCTTTTCTTTTCTTTTTCTTTTGTAACTGCCAATAAACAACAGCAGCATAAACAATTCGAGATGTAAAAGAAGTATTACAAATAATGAAGATTTTCCAACTCGTAACATTATATACTACAATTTATTCCACAATATCGACATGACAATCTCAATCAACACTTTTATTTTTTAACATTGAATGATGAAATGATTGGTTGAGACTGTCATGTCAGTATGAGATAATTGTAAGATAAAAATATGATTCTTAACATTATTCTTTTCTAATTATTTATACCATATTCTTATTCTACAATATTGACATGTCAGTTCTAATTAAATCTTAAATTATTATTATTATTTTGTTTTTAACAAAGACTTATGAAACTTTTTATTATTTTATTATTATTATGTAATTGGCTCGAAGGTGAGGGAGAATGGGATATTCAAACTCATGACTTCTACTGTATGAGACATGATCAACCTCATTAAGTTACCCCTTGGGGTTTGGGACTGATCAAACTGACGCAACATTATAAAATAATTGTAAGATAAATGTGAATTAGAATTACTCTACTATAAAATAAAGGGGTATAGTATTATTAGTATATCCTCGGACACCTAACTAGATAAGTATGTATATCACCATATATAATATTGATGAATATTCATGTCAACCCATATCCATTTATTTGTAAATTTGGCACTCATACAAATTAATAATGTCGAGGAACCAAATTTAAACTGGTGAAGAATAATTTCTCATCAATGAACAGCAAACACTTTTTCAGACTAGAAACTAGGGGTAGCATAACTTCAAAATGCCACTATTTTTTTCCCCTTTCAAACGACAAAATGGTATCACCTCATAAAGTACAAACAAAATGACAAAAGAAAGTAATAATTCCAGTCTCCACCTTCTTAGTTTCACATTGGAGGCCTACCCGAACCAAGCAGCTGGCCAACAAGATTAGTCACCTGGAAAATAAACAAAGGAGCTTGCTTTGATTTCTATCACATGATGGCCATCTCCATTCAGTTATAGGTGAAGATGATAAAAAGAGTCGAGGGAATCTAATACAAGCAGTTTCACATTTAATAGAAAAAAAGAGAATTAAACAATCACAAGTTTATACTTCATGAAGTACCATACACCATGCCTGAATATGATTGACAACTTACATGCCAATATTTTGAAACACAACGATCAATGCAACTATTTTCTCCCATATTTAGTTCAGACTCCTTGTACCTGAAAAAAATGAAGATGGTATATTAATATTGCCCCATTTGAAACGTTCTTTTTTTGGGGTACAAGAATATCGAGTGAGTAGTTTCTGGAATTCATTAATTTAGAAAAATGGCAGTGAACCTTCTAAGAAATTAACAAGATTCTCTGAAGGTGAACTCAAAATCTACTTTAAAAGGTTCATGTAAATTGTAAAACAATTTTTCCTTTTTTTTTTTTTTGGGAAAAAATGCAAAATCAGTTTATGTGGTTGTGATTTGCAATAAGCTCCTTGTGATGTAAAAATATTCTGAGAGCTCCCTATAGTATGCAAAAATAACAAAAAGGTCCCTGTATGCAACTTCTGTCTAGTTTTTTTGATAAAAACCGTCAAATAACAAACATGTCTTACGGGTGACACATGTCATAATTCGATTGGTGTTAACGTAGCATTTGACGGTTATCGTAAAAAAAGTAGACGAAAGTTGAGAGTAGGGACCTATTTGTTATTTTGCGTACCACTGGAAACTTTCAGAATATTTTTATACCACATGGACAAATTGGTGCAACCATAGGGACTGATTTTGCATTTTCCCCCTTTATTTTTTGGTAAGCGTAAATTGTAGGAAACAAGATGAACACAAATTCTTGTACCTTTTCTCGACGCACTTATTAAAACATGTGTGCGTAAGCCTGAATCATCAAAAACAGAGGAAAAGGAAGCAGGTTAACCTCAAGAAATTTTTTATCACAAGTGGAAACTCATAAGTAATGCCTTTCTTTTGCCAAACACATGTATCACCACAAGACATCCTCAAC
The DNA here is from genome assembly GCF_958979055.1 of Alnus glutinosa. Taxonomy (NCBI): domain Eukaryota; kingdom Viridiplantae; phylum Streptophyta; class Magnoliopsida; order Fagales; family Betulaceae; genus Alnus; species Alnus glutinosa. Next base: position 25,383,203 of record NC_084894.1, read on the forward strand.
CACATCAGTCCAATTCAATGATTCAAATCCATGATAACTACACTTAACATAACAAAAATTAGATTATATTCTTCTACAACCAAAAAGAAACTTCAGATAGACTGAACCCTGAGGCAAAGCCATACAATCAAGCATCTGATGAAGGAGTACCTTTATCATAAATAAACCTAGTTAAAGTGTTTATAGATTGGATTTTTTTGAATTAACCAGTTAACTTTTTTAAGTAGAATATACACCAAATTTGTAATTTATAAAGATGTCTTTCCTTTCTTTATTGAACTCAGGCCATAAATCTACTTTCTTCATCCTGCAAGAGTATGTATGAACCGATTCTTGAACAAAGTTAAATAGGCACTTCAACAGGGGCTATTTGTCAAGAACTAAATGTAATTTGACTATTACTTTCAACCCTCCATATTGCAACTAAGTCTAAATCCAGTGACCAGCAAAAGCCCTTTTTTCCATGAGATGTTTCCAAACACACTGAAATTGAGTAATTTGCATCACTGGGAAAGCGGACTGTCATACACATGCATCCATGGTTAACCAAATTAGGATGCAGGTGCTTTATCAAGCGTGGTACACCCAATATCTCATTAACAAAGAAAAAAATACAAAAGAACACTCTTCGTATGGTTATAGAAAACTGACAATAAGACAAGAGAATGGAAAAAAGAAAAATATGTTTTGTAGCTTATGTCTTGCACAGAAACTCATAAAGCATAGCCACGAGTAGCCCATAACAGCTTAGCTCTGCAAACTAATACAATGGTAAATCCAATAAGCATTCACAAAGTCATCAAGCATAGGTCATATCATGTTGTAGAAAACCCTCTTATGAAAAAAACAAAATTCTAATATAGTAGAACATATAAATGGTAGAAAACCTACTTGTTGAACAACTCGACCCTGTACTCCATCTCCTTCTCCGCCATTCCAAAGATCTGCACAATCACCATAACCAAAATCCATAAGCTTCTGTAACGGGTCTAATAATAGCTAGTGTACTTATTAAAAAAAAAAAAAAATACAAATATAGTGTGTTTGGCAAGTGTGTATTTTGTAATGGAAAATGTTAGATTTACAACACCAATACAACAACTGTACAACAATCCCTCATATGAGGGTGGGTCCCACATACTGGGGCCCACCCTTATGTGAGGGGTTGTTGTATTGGTGTTGTACAAGAATCAAATCCCTTTTGTAATTGAGTTGTATGTTTTGTAAATGGGCCTGATTCCATTAATGGGCTGTGTTGTTAGATGTTAGTAGTATAGAAGGCCCACATGAGGAAATGTGGATATAGTCCAAGAACCTTAGAATCATTTGGTGTTTTTCTTGGAGGCAAGCTGCCCTCAAAACAGCCCATTTGTTTTTTCCCGAAATTTTCCATCAATACAAATTACCAATTTCATTCGATTTTCAATTTCAATTCATCATTGCCATAAATATAATCACAGAAAATTACATCAGAAACAATCGGATCTTTACAGCTTCCAATCAAAAATTCAAAACCCAACAAAATGTTCAACCATTGCTAATAACCACATTAACCATTACCCTAAATCGACAAAGATCAATACCCCAAACACAAAACAGATGACAGAGTTAAAATCATCAGCTCCGAGGTTTGCACATCGACTACGGTAAATGGGACCAAATCGGCACTTCCAATTTTATTTTTTTAAAAAAACCAAATACACAAACATTTGAAACATTCATTTCAGAGGAAAACTGAAATGCCAAGCACACACACACACGAAAAAAATAAAAAATAAAAAATACTACTTTTGAATAACAAAATAGCGAAAACTAAAGGTACCCACTTGTTCTTTCTCCAAACCCGACGGAGCAGCATTACTGGCAGCCATTAGACCCTGAAACAACAAAGAGAGTCGCATAAGCTCTCTTAACTTCAAGAACCCAATTACATGCCAACGATAATTGTGTATAACTAACATTATTCAAAAGTAATTAACATATTAAAAACACTAATTTTAGAACAAAAGCTTCGACGGTTCAAATAAACTTACTCTGTGAGGTGGAAACTAAGGTGCTCTGATTGGAAGCTCTCTGTTTAGGGTTTTAGGGGTTCGATGCGAGTAAAAGCTGAAAAATGAAAACCCTAGATTTATTTGTGTGTGTGAGAGTGTGATGAAGTATATGCGAATTAGGGGTTTTAGACTTGGTCTACAGTGTGAATGAGATAGACGACTCAAAAGGTATGAGCGTTGATGATGTCACCGATCTTTTAGCACATGCATTAAGAAAAGAGAAATGATCCCTACACTCATTTCTCACAACAGCTCCACAACAAGCTGATATGGCTGGTAATATTTTATTATTTTTTTACAAAAAGAAAAGAAAAAAAAAAAAAAAAATATTACCAGCCACATCAGCTTGTTGTGGGTCTGTTGTGAGAAATGAGTGTATGGATTATTTCTCTTAAGAAAAAGAGAAACAATCAGAGAAATGATCCCTACACTCATTTCTCACAACAGCTCCACAACAAGCTGACGTGGCTGGTAATATTTTATTATTTTTTTACAAAAAGAAATGAAAACAAAACAAAAAAAATAATAAAATATTACCAACCACGTCAGCTTGTTGTGGGGTTGTTGTGATAAATGAGTGTATGGATAATTTCTCAAACAATAAAGGTATCAAATATTTTAATAAGAAATTGTTACCGAGATGACGCGGAACTTATTTATTAGAATATGTAGTATTTTTTTTATTAATTATTTTGATTATTTTTAATGAAAAAGCTCAACATTATCTTTGTACTAATTTCTTAATAAAAGATTTGGTACTCCTAACATTTCTAAAAATTTAATTATTTTCAAATCATAATCAATACGAGGCAAAAAAAAAAAAAAAAATCTATTGGCTCTAATTTTTAGGGATAATTGCATCATTAGTCTTTGTGATATGCTCTAATTATTTTTCACTCCCTATAGTTTAAAAAATTCATGAAAGGTCCTTATATTAAGCAATAATTACAAACCGATCCCTAAAGTCAAATTCCGTTAAAATTTTTGACAGATTCTATTAAATGCCACGTAAGCGTCACGTCAGACTAATAAGAATGCTACACGTATTCATCTTAATAAAAAAAATATTAAAAAATAAATAAATAAACTTATTTTTTTAAAAAAAAAAATAAAAAAAGCAAGGGGTGTGGGGGTGGCCTTCGGGCCACCCCCAGGCCTGACGTGTCGCATTCTTATTGGTCTGAAGTGGTATTTAACAGAATTTGTCAAAAAATTTAACGGAATTTGACTACAGGGATCGATTGTAATTATTGCTTAGCACAAGAACTTCCCATAAACTTTTTAAATCATAGAGAGTGAAAATAATTATGGCATATTACAAAGACCAATAGTACAAATTTCCCTAATTTTTATAAAAAATATACTACGAGTGTTTAATTAAAAATTAACATTAAGATTTTAAAAATCTAATAGTAGATTTCCTATAAAAACGAGAGGGAAAAAAAAAACTGACAAATTATCAAATAATACTTTTTTGGAGTAATGACAGATTTTTTTTTTCTTTTAAACTAAATTGAAGGATTTTTTTTTTTAATTCAATTTATAAAATTAACATCTACCCTTTAAGCATATGAAAAGCTTCGAGACAATCTTTGCTGGAATCAATTTAGAAAATATATTAGGGAGAATTCCAATTATTGTTTTACTAGAATCAATTTTCACCATTTATTTTTACAATAACAAAAAAAACGTGATTTTTTCACATGTGACAAGCCAAAGCCGGAAGAGAAACGTGTAATTGGTTGATATGTTTGGCCCGGGAAAGATATTTGGGTGTGAGCTAGATATACCTAAGACTAACCGTGGGAGAGAAGTTAGGTTTTAGGATTCAAGTCCACCCCTCTTCAAAGTAACGGCTTTTCTGTGAGGGTCTCCTCTATAGACTTCGACACATTTTATTTTATTTTTCGGATCGAAACTTCGACGAATTTTTGTAGGCAAACTACGTGAGTAGAGGAATCGGTGGGCTATAGACTGGTAAGCGCAAACACATACACGCGCGCACTCAAACACTCTCTCTCTTCACCTTTGAAAGAGAAATTCTTTTCATTTAGGTAATGAAAAGAATCGATTTTGAACTATGGTTTTGTAAAAATCAGTTGCAGAGTTGTTTATAAACTCATTGGATTGTGATTGTTTGTGATAATTATCTATATGATTTTTTTTTCTTCCTATTTTCTCGTGTCTTTTTGGGTTTATAGTGGTTTGCGGAGAGTTATTGAAGAAGATGGAGCATGGGTCTCACTCAGACAACAGTAAATCAACGTTTTCTTTGGTTGATGAGGATCACACGCTTGCAAACGCAGTCAGATTCACCTTGAACCAAGAGTCAGTGCTCTCTCTCTCTCTCTCTCTCTGATTCTTCCATACAAAAAAATATTTGTTTTTCATTATTATGTTCTAATTTTGTTTAACGTCTCTGCTTTATTTACATTCACTGTCAATTATTTGTTGTATCCTAATCTATTTTTTCCTGGGTATGTGTAAAGATGGCATTTTGAGCTTTATTTCATATCTAATCCTGCCAGTGGGTCTCAAATATGATTATTTAGAGGCAAAAACAAAATGCTTATCTGAATCTTGAGCTAGCAATGGAGTTTATTTATAGTCCCAAATAGTGCTGCACAGTATGGAACCTTTTGTGCTTAGTAATCTAAGCATGTCATGCATATTGGGATGTATGTTATAGAGCTAAAAGCCTTTTATGGCTTGTGGGTTCATGTGCTGTGCTTCTCAATTAGATGTCAAAGTTTTGCATCTGTTTTTGGATTATTTGTTTACTTAGGATTTTTATCTAAGCACGTCATAATGTCCTCTTGCAGTCCAAGGGTTTCGTTCTGCGGGTATAGCATTCCTCATCCTTCAGAGAATCGAGTTAATATTAGAGTCCAAACGACAGGTAAGATATATGCACACTCTTATCTCTAGCAACACAGTGGTCATCTTAAATAGTGTTGTCTGGCAAATATACTTCTTAATATCTCGGCCTAGTGGTTATGATGGTGATAGATGTATGCGTCCTGCTACTGATTTCTTCTACTAATGCAACATCCGGTTTTTACTAGTTGCTCCCACTTCCGAATAATTCTGAAGGGGTATCGTTCTGCAGGGCATATGTTATTCTCTTATCATAGATATGATCCTGGCATAAATATGTACATTTAATGCACTCATTTTCTAGTGTGCTCCAAAAACTTTATAATCTTATTTTGGTAAATACCTTGTAAACCTATAATATCAAAAAGGGATAATTACACTTTACCCTCTTGATTTATCCACGGGGTGGCGATTTAGCCCCCAATGTACCAAAATTGTTAAATGACCCTCCTGAACTTACCAACGTGTGGCAAAATTTACCTCCCGTCCAGTCGCCTGTCTATTTGGACGGAAAGTCGGTCACGTGTGTTGCACATGACCGTTTAAGACATATCCCCTCCCCAAAATACCCACACCTCATCCGGCATTTGTACCCCGTGCATGCCTTAGACTTTTTGAAATGATATTCAAGCTGTTACATGGCTTCTTCAGCTCATCTTTGCCTCACCGTCCTCATTCATCTTGGCACAATACTCGAATAAACTCCCATCGAAACAGCACCTCACGGCTTCTTTAGACAGCATGCCTTCCTCTTCCCTGGTGAGTACATACAGAATTCCCCACTTCATCTTTGATGCAACCCTTCAATTCACAACCATACCTGTTAGTTAGCGTGAGCATCCCCACAAGAGCGAGCGAGCGCGTGAGCATAAAGTTCTATATATAGAAGATGGCAAAATGATTAACGAGCACCCAAAGATGTCAAATGCATCTCGATTCGCCTGTGTCATGTCCCACAGCTCTCCAAGCGTCAACTTGTCTGGAACTGTACGAGCATATTTATTGAACATGTTTTCCAGTCTCCAAATTCACCGGCACATACCTGCAATTTCGTGGAACAACAACCATGGAGTTCAATGAAGCCGTGGGAACATGGTTGCATGCTCTGTTAACCTCTGTTTTACTCAACTGAAACAGAGGATTTGATGGAGCGTTTTTTTGGTGTGATATTGGAATCCCTGATGTTCGTTTCTGATGATACGCGCAAGCTAGCAAGAAACTAAACACAAACTAAGCTGTCATAAAATCTGTGTCACATGCCTTAGCACCCGTGGCAAATAAGTCACCGGACCGAACACAAACCCAGCTAGTGCCAGATACCAGAACCAGTTCAGCAACATCGAGCAAAGAGAAAAAAAAATCTGATTTATATATGCACAACTCTATATTTTATCTGGAAACAATTGCCAACATGAATTTGTAACCATCTATGTGTTTCTCTCTACCCACCCTTTTGTCAGACCATTGGAGGCTTTCAGGAACAGTTTGACCTCTTATGCATTAACAAGCCATACAGTTATCTATGAAAAGAAGCCTACTTCCTGATCACCCTCTCACATAACTAAAGTAGTGATCAAAACTCCCAAGTTTCTGAGATACAATTGAAAGATGAAGGTAAACACATGCTAGTCCATTCTCTGTTATCCTTGGGATCGATCGAGAACAAACTTTCTCCATATTCTACACGTTAATTTTCATGTACTCTGCTTCTTGCAATTACTAGGTTGGATGCATCGTAAATTCCGCCAAAATAGTTGCGACCCCCTCAAGAGTTTTGTCACTGGTACGAGTACATGTGCCACCCACATCTTTTTGATAACATCTTCCAGTTGTAAGCTTCAATCACCTAAATGATACCCATCAAATTAGGTTGCAGCAGAGACCAAAACAAGGGATGTCCAAAAGAGAAAGCCATTATATGATTTTCGCAACTGCACTGCTGATTACCATTTGTCCAAGCTTCTCCCAAGCTTTACCCAAGCTTCTCATCCTCTGCTCTCTCCTTGTGTTCGTTCAATTGGGTCCGCGTGTTCAAGCTCAGCTTGAGGAGTCCAGCTTGAAGCTGATGACTGGCGCGTTTGAGTGGCCGAAGACAATCTTGTCGTTGTACGACGATGAGTATGGCAGTGAGGGAAAAGAGGACAACAACATGGATGGTGGGTAGTCAGGGTGTAGGTCTTTGTTTTGGCATATGCGGTGGAATGGGCATGTGCGGGGTATAAAGGCTGATGTGGGGGGGGGGCATTTTGGGGAAGGAATATGTCTTAAACAGTCACGTGCAACGCACATGACCGACTTTTCGTCCAAACGGACAGGCGACTGGACAGAAGGTAAATTTTGCCACACGTTGGCAAGTTCGGGAGGGTCATCTAACAATTTTGGTACATTGGGGGGTAAATCACCACTCCGTGGATAAATCAGGGGGGTAAAGTGTAATTATTCCAATCAAAAATCATGATATGCAATATATGAACACAAATTTATGCAATTCGAAGTAGTTGGAATCAGAGCTTTGTAGGGTGTTTGCATGTTCTCTCTCTTGTAAACTATCTTGCAATTACATACTGAAGAAAATGATGAGAGCAAAATATTTGCCGTTACTTGTGATGATATTCTTTCCTATATATTCCTGTCAAGAATTCAGTCTTAAGGTGACTTATGGTGGCTATGCACCTGATGTGAATTTGGAAAATATTTTGGTTCTTGCAATGGAAATTTACAGGTGCTCCAGCACAAGGGGTATTGAAAGATGCATGCCAGGATCTAATGATAATGTGCCAGCATGTGAGAAGCACCTTTGACAAGGCTGTTGCTGATTACAAAATGAGAAACCCCGAGGGATGCAAATAGTGACTGATGATGTTGAGAAGGATAATGATATGAAATAGAGTGAACCTTTTGACTTTTGTCTTCCTTAGTATATTACTCTTGATTATCATTGTAGTTCAAGATACAAGCTTTCAAATCAGCTCTCATATTCAATCAATTTGACAAGTTCCTTTGTTTACAAGCATTTCATCTTGTTCAGTTGTTTGTGTTAATTTGGCCTGTATGCTTTATATAATTCAACCAAAAGTAATCTGTTTAAATTTCTATTATTTTGCTTATGGTGAACAGAGAACTTCACCCAACACAGCATCCGTGGGGTGGGGTAAGTTTAGCTAGAAGGATATGATTCTTGAAACAGAGGAACTCTCATGGCTTAGGTGTGTAGGATATCCCGCTTGCATTCCTCCTGGTAACGTGGCTATAAACCAAGAGAATGTAATTATGCTGTATAACTGATTAGACTAATGTGTCAAATGAGGAATATATCTTTTTGTTCATGGGCTAGCTAATTTCGTGTTAGGTTCATGTACAGTTCGGACGTGTTGAAACATGAATATAAGACTATAAGTTAACTTTAACCCGGCCTATTTAATTAAATGGGTTAGATCCCGTAATTTTAATTTACTAATTTCGTGTTAGGTTTACAAGTCATTTCATTTCAAAAATTACTAGCCCTGCTTGGGACTAGCCTTTTGTCCAGTTCTCGTCAATTAGCTAGTGAATAGTGTAACCTGTCGAATTCAATACGCCTAGGCCATTTGAGATGGTTGCCAGACTTTGTTGGCATTTCCCTTGGCGTTTGCCTGTGGTAGTGCATTTCTGCGGAGTCCAATATTTGACACGAAGAATCCTACAGACAAATCTTAGATGCGCAAAAATGGTTGCTGAAGCATGTTTCCTGTGCACATTCTCAACAGTATGGAAAGACACTAAATAATACAACAGGATTGTTGCTTTGTTAATTCAGAATTATAAGACATGTAATTGAATGGCCACAGAAGCTTCTGTAATTATACATAGCATACACATTCAATGCTAATTCTAAAAGAGTAGGGGCTAGTAGGCATGAGTAAGGTACCCATACACGCAGGAGGATGGATTCCCAAAGCTTAGCCTCAGATCAAGATATATTACAACATTTTCTTGTTTAATCTCAGTGACTCACGAGAGTATTTTAAAGTGAAAAAGCCAAGAGATGACAAAGCCAAGGACCATGCAGGCCAGAAGAAAGTGCATTATGCGGCGACCATGCCAAACGGTTCGAGTCTCCACCAGTATCACAGGTGCTGCTACTGCTGACGAGGCTGCAGCAGTACCATTGCTTGCCTCATTTCTCTGCTCACCAGCAACATTGAGTGCAGTGCCACCACATATCTCACAGGTTCTGCAAAAAGTAAATAAATTTGTTAGCAACGAGGACAGACATTATTGGTACACGAATCAAAACCAACCTAGTTACTGAATTTGATAAGGCACATGAAGCAGAAACTAGAAATGATGTAGGAAGCAAGTTTTAAATCTGAAGGAACAACAGCAAGCTCTGGATTTACTGCTCTATCATGTTCATTCAATTCATCTTACAAAAGCATAGATGAATTCTCTGTGATTGATATTTCAAAAGACATTTGAAAGACAAGGATATTATCCTCGAATGAGAACAGGAAAATTGATTGCATCCAAGATTTCTCTCTCTCAGAATATATATATATATATATATATATATATATATGTATATATGAACTCAGGCATAGAAAGAAAAACAAAACACAATTAATAGAGCTCTTGCACTGTAATTTTGGCTAAACGTGATCTACATTATTGAAGATAAATATTTCATCTATTCAAGTAATCGGGGATTTTCTACTATCTTCCTAACCAATACTTTTCCATATATGTCTTGGATGTCCCTTCTTTTACGGGAGAAAGTGTCTCAAGAAAGAATCAATGGGGTGTTTCCTGTAAAGTCATGGCAGCCACATCTGCTTCCGTTATAGTTACCACGAGGACCAATTGGCAACTATCTGATGTAGTAAATAATACGGCATAGCATGCCTTAATCTTTCTTTCTCAGCACCAATCTTAGTTTACACACCACATCAGAATTGCTAACATCATGTCATAAACCATATCAACAAGCACCTCACTCAATTATGCTTTGGTCATTATATTTGCAGTCATGCCATGCAACTTATTCAAACTATGAACACTTTCAACCTCCCCCCATTTTCCAATTAGTACAACTTGATTTAGCCAAACTTGCGGACTGTTTAAAACCAACGCTAGCTGAACTTGCATATTGAACAGCGCGGGCAACATGGGCTATAAGTATTTGATTAATGATAAACATGTGTAGTCTCTACACCACTAAAGTTGGGATAGCTACCATGGTTATGGACACAAGAATTTCTTATCTCAGTACAAATGGTGGCTGAGATGGCTTCTAAACTATGTGTTCGTCACACCCAAGATAGAAACAAATGGGTTGCATAAGTTCCACGAGAGGACTCCCCTCAAAATTTAGATTTTTGAGTCTTCATCTGTATCATCTACGAAAGAGAGACATTGGAGGCACCAAACATACTTATCATCGGTTTATTGACAGAAACTCTTAAATAGAATGTGATTTTTCCAAAATTAAAAGTCTCATGCCTTTTAATGTCCCAACAAACTACTACTTCAGTTACTTTCCTCAAATTTCTGTCATTGCAAGATGGTTATAGAAGTTGTAAGTCCTAACTCTGTGAGGTAGACTAAACATTCTCAGTTGAGGAATCAATTGATTGTCATGAAGAAACTCAACTTGAACCAGTGCTGAAATTACCAAAACCCTTGTATACATAGACATTTTATATGATATTTCACTGAAGCAAGGGCTATTTATCATGGAAGGCGATTATATCAGATATTAACCTTTTATGGGATTCAAAGGCATATAAATGACAATACTTGGAAGAAGACAGGCACTTTAACACATCCATAGAAACAGAGTTCTATGTGCCACAGCCAATTAAATATGTACATTTGGTAACAAGGACATTTCCACTTTCTAAAGTCGATCCCTAGACAAATAGAAACTGCATTCACTGGCACAGGAACCTAAGCTCTTGGCTAGTTCATGCAACATCAAAGGTCACCATGAAAGGCCCCTTACTTATGAGTTCTGAGATTGAACCCGTGGTAACCTCAAGAACCTATTCTCCATAACGTTAAGTTTGCAGTCTAGTGTACAATTCTTTCCATCTTATTTAACTTGCCACCAAAGAGGTAAAAGAAGAAAAACAGTTATATGACTATCTCAAATGAAGAGAAATTACGCTAGGTAGCTAGAATGCAGTTGAATGAGATGAAGCCAGCACAAGCAGGATGTATTGAGGACTCTTTATAAGGTAAACTGGAAATTCTGGAATAGGGGAGCAGTATCTATGTCATTCAACAATATTGAGGATCCTTGTACTACAATTGTCATTTTAAGTTGAGAGATTACACTGCCTATTATAAGAAGAGAAATCAGAGAGGAGTAAATGGAACTCTTATCACCGTAGTGAATATTCGAACCAAGAAGTAGCATACAAATCAATGCTTCCTTCTTTCAATTTATATTCTTAATGCTCTATGCAAGATTTAATCTCCTATTTTGCCTTTCTCTCCCTCAGAACAGTCAACATTTGCATTTTCAGTCGAACTGTACAAAAGACCTCAGCCCATATTTTTATACAAAAATTCAAGATTACGATCGTAATATTATCCCCCTTACCCCTGCTTGTTTGGTTGCTTGTAAACATGAGGGGAAAACAAAACAAACCGAAGGAACACCACTTTCACAATAATTTTAATGATTCTATTAAGCTCAGTTATGTGGGAAATTTTGGTGGTCTAGATGCCACACAATGATGAACAAACTAAGATTCAACTATTCCTGTCTTTCCTTCCTCTTTCTTTTCTGAGCAATCAAACAGTGAGGGAACGGAAGAAAAACACACGAGCATCAATAGGATATTTTCACATGTTCAAAACATACAGAGCAGATAGTGTGCAAAAGAATCCCACGATTCCGTCTTTAACACTACCATTCACAAAAAGCTAAAAACCAACAAATTGATATTCAAAATTTCTCACAAACACACAGAATTAAACATTAAACTGGCACTTCCATGACATATCCAAGAAAACAGACACTCACATATAGAAATACAACAGAAAAAAATAAATAAATAAAAAATAAAAAGAAAGAAAAAATAAAAATAAAAAGAGTTGAGGCTTTTACTCACGTATTTCCCTTGATCTTGAACCACATCTCAGCACATTGTTTGTGGGCAGCACCCAAATCGCCTTTACAAGCACAGCCCAGCTCAATTGGCACCCCAGCCTCTATACCTCCCTCCAAACCCAAATGGCAAATCCTACAATCTCTTTCCACTTTACCCACGTGCACCTTCATTTCCAGAACCCCACGTTCCAAGTCCGCCTCCGACAAACAATCTGACCCAGAAGAGTCCCTACGAGAGCCCAACACACCCTCAATCTCTAGCGGAGAGTGCCACGACTGGTCGTCGGAGTCGCCGGAGAATGACACATCACTGCTTCCCGTAACAAAATGGCGATAATGGCGGCGACTTTCAGTGCCCGTGTCAACATGGGGGCCGTCAAAAGTTGCCATTTTGTGAAACCCAGAAAGAGAAAGGTCATCAGGTCATGGATTTTGTGCGAGAACGCATGGGAAGGGTTAAAGGGTTGAAGGCATTTTTGTTAAACAGAGAGGTAGAAGAAGAAAGAAAGGTGGACAAGGAAGGTGGTGCTAGAGACTCAAGATGGTGCGGTTGGACCGTTGGAATAGGTAGTGTGGTGTTTGTTTGCTTGCTTTTATCAAAGAAAGAAATATCAAAGTCTCTATCCCTCTGCTTTCTTTTACTAGTCTATGTGTAAGTGTGTCAGTCCCTATAGCAGTGTTGGTGAAAAGGAAACGCTGAAAACTACAGTTGTTGGTGCTGAGGAGATAGATAGATAGATAGTAGTGTTGAGACTCTCTAACCGTGGGCCAGTGGACAAGGATGATGCATTCATGCTTGTTAACTCTATTTCTTTTTTTCTTTTTCTTTTTTCTATTTTTAACTTATTCCTTATTTTGTTGAGAAGTGATTCACGTGCTTTTAAGTGTTTCATCTCTAACATGAGTGAAAATTACTATTGAACTAAATAATAAATAATAGTATATTTACTATTATTTAGCATTTAATGATGATTTTCATTCTAGAAATGATGATTTTCATTCTAGCATGACTGCATGAGTGAAAATTACTATTGAACTAAATAATAGATAAGAGTATATTTACTATTATTTAGCATTTGATGATGATTTTCACTTCCACTCGTAAGAGAGTGAATACTTGAAAATATGTGTAGTAGCATTTTTCATTTGATTTCTTCTTCTTTTGTAGTGTAGTATTCTGTTTTTTTTTTTTTCAGACTTCTTTTAACCTTCCTTTAATTTCCTTTTTCTTTTTTGCTGGCACTAAATCTCTTCGTTTCAAATGAAATAGAGATGAATTAACTTATAGTTCAGATTAAATTTTATTACATCTAACTGTGCATATATTGTCTATATTGTCACGTTATTTAAAATTTTAAATAATATGACACAATGTACATTATTAAATACTTTAAAATCTAATTTAAACTATAAAATAATTCTTTAACTTCACTTGAAATGAAAAATGAAAAATATGGTCTTTAAGGGATAGATCAATCGGCCGGGGATCACATCTCACAAAGCGGAGGTCACTAGTTCGAATTCTCCCTCTCCTCTTGTGTGGACATGTCAAAAAAAAGAAAAAAAGAAAAAAATGGTACTCCAACATTAAAAGAGAGTCAGTACAGTCCAACTTGAATAATAGATTATGAGGGAGACATTATTGGTCAAGTGGCATTTTATTTTTTTCCTTACCACCGAAAGTTTGCAGTAAAAGTTCCTTGAAAGTTGAAAGCCACACAGAAGGCTCATCGTCATTTTACAGATAAGTTGAAAGTTGACCTCTACGTTAACTTTGGCTTTAGGGGTGTAAAATCCGGCTCGTTATAACCAGCTGGTAACCGGTTATTATGAAACTGAGAAACCAGTTTGGTATCCGGTTGTTTATAACCGGTAACCGGATACTCGGAGCCAGTTACCAGTTATGACATTTTAAAAAACCCGGTTATAACGGGAAAATCGGCTCTGAGTATATGTATAAAAGTAAAAAAAATATAAAAATCAGTTGAAGTCAAAACAAACAACTAAGCTAAAAGGTGAAGTGCAGAATTAAGGATAGCCAATATAAAGGATTACTTTCATTTGCTTAAGGTTCAAGTTTCAAATATCTCATCTAAAAGCTTACAACATTAAAGCCAAGAAACCATGGTAAATGGTCAAGTTGCATTTGATACAGTTACCAGAAATACGAGACTTTGATTAATATGAGCTCAGAAGAAAAATGCATGCTTTTGTGATTAATTAAGCTGTGTTCATAGAAGGTGCCTTCCTGAGGGACTTCACTTGCAATAAGCATTAAGCATCCCTACACGTACTTCTAATAAAGCAAGGCTCAATGGTAGAGGTATGCACAAACGGAACTGTTATAATCGCTTTTAAACTGCTATCCGCTTATAATTGCTAACCGCATACGCATCGGATGCAAACTTGAAGAAGGCTGAAAAGGTTTTATGCAAAAGATATGACAGCTTTTGGTTGATTATCCAAGTGCATGACATGTAATTAGGCTTCAGTGAAACATAAAATGTTTCTAACCTATGAGCCAAACGAGTTTATATGAGCCAAACATTAAATGAAGCCCAAAAATCCATAACAAAAATTCATTTTTTTAAAAAAAATTGAGTACCCAGTCTGGATAACCGTGTACCACCCGACCGGCTGCTCAGTTACCGGAGCCGGTTGCTAATTTCTAATAACCGGCTACCCCAGAGCCAGTTATCGGTTTTAGCCAATAACCGAAAACCAGTTTCAGGTTTACACTCTTACTTGGCTTTGAGGGAAGCTGCTCATCATTGTATTTTTTTTTTTTGGAAAATGTTTCGGTATCACAGATTTTATTATAATTATTACAAATTAACATGATAGTTTATATTTTAAAATAAAATAAGCGCCACATGATTTATTATGTCTATTTATAAATGTGATAAGTATTATAAATTATATGCTGGCACTTAACAATTCACATTTTTAATGACCAACGCAATAAATATCGCATAAATTACCTCACACAGAAGTTTGCAGGGTCACAGCAATACTTTCTCCTTTTGGGCAAAACTTTATTTATTCATTTTGCGTTTGCTTTCAGTAGAAGTTATATATGGGTCACCTAAGCTGCTAGGTCACTATAGAATTTCACACACCAAGTACCATCACACACAAAAAAAATTAATTAATTAATTAATTAAAATAAATAAATAAATAACTTGGCCCATGACACAAAGTTTAGGTAGAATTCATAGTTGATTTTTTTTTTTTTTTTTTTTTTCCAGAAAATGAAGGTGTTTAAGAGCTTATATACACATAATTAAGATTGCACTTGATCCGTGTAAGACACTTAAAATTATAATATACTCACGAAGCAGACGATCAATCGATATGACTAGTATCTGTGCCTCTTATCTGATTATATGGAAATTATAAATTTGTAATTGTGAGATTTGTTAAGATTAAATATGAAGATGCATACAAATTCAACGTTAAATCATTACTTATCTCAAAAGTTTAAATTGATAAGAAATGTTAGATTTAATTATTTAAAATAATAACACACTCTCCTACATACGTATTAAAGAAATTTGAGTAAATTAACTCATGACATTTGCTCTAGTATCATGTCAAATTACAATTTGTCTAAAAAATTTAAGCAGATAAAAAATAAGGATAAAATTTTTACACAAACTGGTTTGTCGGAAATTTCATACAACCCATATATAATAGTGACATGTGTCATTTAAACATGTGAGAAGCACGTGTTTTATTTATTAATGCTATTAAAAAAGCATGTGAGAAACACATGCTATTAAAAAAACATGTGATTCTCACATGCCAAGAGACACGTGTCAATCTTATATGTGGGTCGTATAGAATTTCTTACAAATCGAATTATAGAAAATTTCTGTCCAAAAAATAATAGACTTAATCAATTTGCAATATAGCCTCATACGGTCATACCGTTAAAATTCTCCATTAACCACCAACACCGTATGAGGCTATATTGCAAAATTGAAACTTGAGAGACATTTTAAATTACTTAATAATTTGAGAAATTAAGTGTAGTTTCCATTGTTCTAATTATAATTAGCTCTTCTATGGTTCGGACATTATAATCAGTTATCATTTTCTTTGTATTCTACTAACAGGCCATTTTAAAAAATAAATAAATAAATAAAAATTAAGATGATCAGACCAATAGAACTTTGTTTTGGCCAATAATATTATCCTTCATGGAAAATATCCTTTTACATACGACGGAGTGAAGGTCGTTCGAGCATCACATTATAAAACCTCTTAGATTTGTGTTTTTTTTTTTAAATAAGAATAATAATAATAATAAATAAATAAATAAATTGGATTGGACCAGCTTGTCGATGAAGGAGGGAATCCGATGAGATACCGACAATCATCCTGTCAACCCCACATGCACTAATCCACTCATTGTCTCATCCCTCTCAATCCCTTCGTGCAGTATTTCTACGACCACCTCGGATGTCTTGCATTGGTATTATTCCGTAACCCATCATGTTTTAGATACTTCTCTATAACAAGAGCGTACGTATATACGTCGTGTTTACGATCTCAAGTGATCTACTTAATAGTGTCTTATATTGATTAAGTGGAATTTTAATAATGTGTATATAAAAGTTTTTTGGTACAATCTTCTTGCAAACCGGTTTTAAATGGTGAGACCAGTGAGTTATGCTTAAGAATTGTTACAATTGGTATCAGAGCATGCACCGCGTTACGGATTTGAGTTACGGAATGAGTGACCTATATAGGCTAGATTAAGATGTCTTAGTATTATGTATGGACATAATGTTAAGTCATTGAATACTAATAGACAAGTGAAGTCGCCAAAAAGGAAATGGCTACAGTGTGATCGAGTGGGTCACCGTGGACATCGGATTCGAAAGCATGGTGGAATGTTACGATTCCAAGTATGATTAATACTCCGTTTGTTTCGGCGTAAAATTATTTCTGAAAAATGATTTCAACATTTTACAATGTTTGGTAAGGGCAAAAATAATGGTTAATGAAAATTATTTTCAGTTCGACCGTAAAAGTCTCCTTAATTTTTTGAATCGTAAATCGTTTTCTAAATTTAAACTCTTTGTCCTTGTACGCACTTTGTGAGAATCTACCACCAACAGGCATCGGAATTTGTTGGTAGCTCAAATCTACCACCAAAAGTCCCAAATTTTGATATCCAATTGCTGGAATTCGGCGGTAATCGTCAGCCGCTAGTGCCGAAATCCGGATCTGGCCGAAATCATCGAAATCCGGCCAGATCTAACCGATTCCGGCCATTGATCTGGCAGGATCTGGCGGAGCCTGGCCAGAATCTGGCCAAACTGGCTCGCCAGAATCCGACAACAGCGGCAGGACGGTGACGAATTCCATTTTTCTCCATTCGTAATTTTTTCATACAAGTCAAACGCCGAAAATTATTTTCGAGAAAATTATTTTTTATGAAAAATAATTTCGTCGAAAATATTTTACAACATAAATTATTTTACGTCGAAACAAACGGAGCATAAGTACAATCTTAACCATACGTATTAGTATATAAACTCTTGAGCACATTCCTCTTGCAAGTTGAATTTTAAAGGTGAATTCTATCTAAAATTTGCTGTACGTCACTTTTCTTTCTAAAGATGCAATAGAAAATGAGCAAAGTTCAACAGGAAACTTTTCACATATAACATCACCTATATAGTGCATCAAATGGAGGAAAGAAATGTTAGTACGTAGCAGCTATAACTTTTGTCTAGAGAAAAAGAACATGAAGATTTCAAATGGTTATACCCAGAGCTCCTTGAAGGAAGAGAGAAAAGAGCAAGGAAGAAGATCAATGCCATTCCAGGTGAAGAAGCTTTATGCTGATAGAAATCTTATTAGACTAGCTTCCCAGAGAATTTGATGAATGGAAGAAAGAACTAAGGCCTTAAGAGAAACGGTGTAGTCATAGAGGTGGTGTTTATAAAGTGAACATGAGTAATTCTATAAGTTATTATTTTGCCCATCTAAGAATGATGAGACTTTTAAAATTATTGTTTGATTAAAATTCAATAGTGATCGATCACAAACTCAATGGTGATTTTAAAAGTCACATCATTTTTGGAAGAACACAAAAGTAACAAAAGATTAACTTTTAACATTACTCTAACGAACACCGAAAAGCGTGAAGAAGACGGTTGAGAGTTCATTTATACTCATTTGTGAAGCTTATAGAAGTTTTCCTTCCTACTAACTTTTAGAACAAAATGAAATGAGATATTATAATAGTTCGAATGATCCAAAAGAAAAAATGAAAATATTTCAGCAGTTTCGGCCATTGAAGTTGAATTCCCACATCAAATGCCCCCTTTTGAAAAATATTTACGATGCTGATTTTTTTTACCTTTTCTGATATGGAATGTTGTTTTAAATGTTCTCAGGCCCGAAAATACAAAAATAATAATAATAATTGGAAAAAAAAAAAAAAAAAAAAAATCCTCTTGCGTCAAGTGCCGGCGTGCACATGACAGAAAGTAGGGATGGTTTGTTTGTTGAGATATTTGGCTGATCTAAATCCTTCTCCATGGTTTGTTTGTGGAGACTTTAATGAAATTGTTTCTTTATCGGAGAAGTCTAGTGTTTCTAGAAGATCTCGGTTGCAAATGTCCTTGTTTCAGTCTACCCTGAGAGGTTGTAATCTATGGGATTTAGGTTTTAAAGGCCAAAAATACACTTGGTCTAATGGAAGGGATGGAAGGGATCTCACTCTAGAACGGTTGGATAGAGTTGTTGCTAATAGGGACTGGAGTGGGGTGTACAATGTAGTTGAAGTGGAAGTTTTGCCTAGATACTGTTCTGATCATAGTCCTCTAATAATTTCTTTTGATCCGGCTAGTTGCAAGCCATGGACGAAAAGTAGGAGATTTCTTTTTGAAGCCGGTTGGATGAAGAATGTGGAGCATAGAAAATTGGTGAGGACAGCCTGGAGAATTAAAAATCCCACGACTGATAAATGGCTTGTTCTCAGAGAGAAGTTAGATAGCTGTCGAGGCCTGTTAAAAAGTTGGGCTAGGAGTTCTGTTAATCAGGAGATGTCGAATGTAAAAAAGGTGGAGGAGGATTTACAAAAGGTGCAAATGGAAGGGGATCCGAAGAACATTGTAAAGGAGAAGGCTCTGAAGGCAACTCTTGATCATTTGTTGGAGCTAGAAGATTTAAAATGGAGGCAGAGAGCTAGAGAAAACTGGTTGAAGTATGGTGATAGAAATACTAAGTTCTTTCATGCATGTGCCTCTCATAGGAAGTGTAGAAATTATATTAAAGATATAGTAGATCTGGATGGAAAAAGATGGTCTTCTCATAAAGGGGTTGAGAGCGCGTTTGTAAGATTTTTTCAATGGCTGTACAGGGCTGAATGTAATGTGGAGATTGAACCATGTATTAACTCTATTTCTCCTAAAGTTACTGCTGAGATGAATCATCAATTGGTAGCCCCTGTTTCCATGGAGGAAATTCAACTAGCTCTTAACCAAATGAATCCACTTAAAGCCCCTGGTCCGGATGGTTACCCTGCCTGTTTTTTTCAACATAACTGGGAGATTTTGCACCAAGAGGTATGTGATGCAATCAAGTATTTTTTTGAAACTTGTAGATTGGATGCTTCCATAAATGCTACAGTTATTGCTCTTATTCCTAAAACTCAGAACCCTAAGTCGGTTGTTGATTTTAGACTCATTAGCCTTTGCAATGTGGTGTATAAGATTTTATCTAAAGTTCTTGCTAATAGGCTTAAGGTAATATTGCCCTGCATTATTTCAGAGTCTCAAAGTGCATTCATTTCTGGTAGGCTTATTACTGACAACATTATTGCTGCTTATGAGACTATGCATACCATGCAAACTAGAATGTGGGGTAAAACTGGGCATATGGGTATAAAGCTTGATATGAGTAAAGCTTATGATAGGGTTGAGTGGCTGTTTTTGGAGGCTGTTATGTCTAAGTTGGGTTTTGACCCTTTGTGGATTAAAATGATTATGGTTTGTGTAAATTCTGTGTCTTATTCGGTTGTTGTAAATGTTAATGTGGTGGGTAAAATTTTTCCTTCTAAGGGTCTTAGACAGGGAGACCCAATCTCCCCCTACTTGTTTATTTTATGTGCTGAGGCATTTAGTTCCCTCTTGTCTAATGCTCAGACGAAAGGATTAATTACTGGAGTACCTACTTCTAAGAAGGGTCCTACAATTTCTCACTTATTTTTTTGCTGATGATAGTTTAGTTTTTTGTAAGGCGAATAATGTGGAATGGAGAAGGATCTTGAATATTATTGAGACTTATGAGAGAGGTTCGGTACAGAGAATTAATGTGAAGAAGACAGCTGTTTTCTTTAGCCGTAATACTTGTGTTGATAGAAGGAAGGAGATTATTGATCTTTCGGGTCTTGTGGAAGCAAATAGATATGACTCTTATTTAGGACTTCCAACCTTGGTGGGCAAAAATAGGACTGATGCTTTTAAAAATATTAAAGAGAAGGCTTTTCAGAAGTTAAATAATTGGAAGTCAAGGTTGTTATCCTTGGCAGGTAAGGAAGTCCTTCTAAAAGCTGTTGTGCAAGCGATACCTGCCTATTCAATGAGTGTCTTCCTTCTTCCTGTCAGTTTGTGTAAAGAGTTAAATCATCTAATGCAAGTTTTCTGGTGGGGACACTTGTGTAATGAGTCTAAGATCCATTGGATGAGCTGGTCTAGAATGGGTAGGGCCAAATCTGCTGGGGGGTTGGGTTTTAGGGATTTGCTAATGTTTAATAAAGCCCTTTTGGCAAAACAATGTTGGAGATTGGTTCAGTTTCCTCATTCCCTGAGTTCCCGGATTCTCAAGGATAAATATTTTCCAAACTCTTCTTTTTTAGCTTTTGAGATGGGGAAAAGACCCTCTTTCATTTGGCGAAGTTTCATGGCAGCAAAGGACCTTCTTTCCTTTGGTATTAACTGGTTGGGGAGATAACTGGTTGCCTAATATTGGTCCTATGAATTTCCAGCCTGGGTTGAGTTTGTCTAGTGATGCAAAAGTGTCTGATCTTATAGATGTTTCTGTTAAGGGCTGGAATTGTGTTTTAATTGATAAAGGTTTTTCTGCTTATGTTGCAAATGCTATTAAAAACATTCTGTTATGTCCCTTGTTACCTCCGGATAAGATTATTTGGAATGGTACTTCAAGTGGGATGTTTTCGGTTAAAAGCGCCTATCATATGGCCTCAGATTTGATGAGACAAAAGAATGGGGAGTGTTCTTTCAGTTCTGGTAGTCGTGATTTTTGGAAGAATATTTGGGCTATTAATGTTCCTAATGCCTCAAAAAATTTTCTGTGGAGGGCTTGTCAGAATGCTTTACCCACCAAACAGAATTTGTTAAGAAAGGGTGTGGTTGAAAATGATATATGTCCATGCTGTCAGTTAGATGTGGAGTCTGTGATACATGCTTTGTGGTGTTGTCCGGGTGCTCAAGATGTGTGGGGTTGTGGTCCTGTTCTATGTCAAAAATGCCCTTCTTCTTTTTCGGACATGGCAGAACTTGTTTCCTATTTATTTTCTAAATTGAATGCTGATTTGATGAGCCTAATTGTGGTTGTTTTCATAGAATTTGGTTGCGAAGGAACAAGCTGATTTTTGAAGGGCAATTTTCTTCTCCCTTGAAGGTGTTCACTGATGCCTCCTTTCTCTTTGAAGAATACAAAAGGTATAATTTGAGGGAGTCTCTGTCTTTGGTTTCCTATGCTGATGGGTCAAATTTTTGTAAGTTATGGAAACCTCCAGTTGCTGGTTTTCTGAAAGTTAACTGGGATGCATCACTGAATGTAAAATCTGAATTGGTTGGTTTGGGTTGTGTGATCAGAAATGTGGAGGGCTTTGTTGTTGCAGCAAAATGCTGTGTTCGTAAGTCTGTTGTGGATCCGGTTTGTGCTGAAGCTATGGCTACCTTAGTTGCTTTGGATTTTTGTTGTGAAATGGGTTATGTTAACATTCAATGTGAAAGTGATTCTTTGCAAATCATCAAAGGTGTATGTAATTCAGATCACCCCCTTGATAGAATTGGGCATTTTATAGATGCCATTAAACAAAAAGCTGCTGGTTTTTCAGTTTGCAAGTGGAGCCATTGTTATAGAGATGCAAATGAAGTGGCCCATATTCTTGCTAAAAGGGCTTCCTCAAATGGTATATCTCATGTTTGGGTTGAGGAAATGCCTTTGTTTATTTCTTCAGCTTCTTTTAGAGACCTTTTGGTCTCTAGACTGTAATGGTCATTTTTCTTTAATGAGAAGATATCCCTTGTTCAAAAAAAAAAAAAAAAGTAGGGCTTCCGTATTAAGAATTGAGAACGCATGGCACCCCAACACCTGTGTATTGGCATCCTCATTTATTTATTGTACCAAAGCAAGTGTATTTTTAGGCTGCAATTTGTTAAGAAAATGCTGTCCATCAAAAATATTTTTTGAGAAAATCACCATTCTTTTCTTATTTGGCTAAAACCTTCAAAAATGATATTGGAAATGTTTGGTTCCTACTTAGAATCTTTACCATTTTTTTCACCAGAAAACAACCAAAAACTGCAACACTACCCAATTTTTTTTTTTTTCTAAAAGTTATTTTCCAAGTGATGTGCTACCGTGCACTATCCCATTAGATAGTGACACGTTTCCCAAAATAATAGATCTCATGAGATGAGGACACATCCTTGGAACTAGAACCAACTTTGGAGAAAAAAAATAGGAAAGTGTAGCATTTCTAAAATAGCCGCACCTTGCTGCCATCACCACCCACCACCCAAAGCAAAAATCAAAGGTTGGGCCGAAACATTGGAAAGAAAACCACAAAAATCAAATCCCTCGGCTAATCATCCAAACAGCTAAAACCATCCACCCAAACACCACCACCACCAAATCATCTCAAAATAGCTACACACCTACCATCTACGCCTGAAAGAGCCATTTTACAATCATCTCAAAGGCATACTGACTTATGTTTAATTCGTTATAGGTTCAAACCAAATGTAATCCCAGTTCCAGGAGGACCAAATCCATTTCTGAACAAACCTTGCCCCTTCATGAAATCTTGCTCTCCACCTTCGCTTTCCTCTAGTAAGAATAGGCCACTAAGGCCTGAAGGGGGATCACATTTCCAATTGCAGGGACACTTCGGCTCAAACTAGAGAGAAATACAGCCGCTGACAGAGGCTCTTACATCATATACTATTTATTGACTTCACAGCACTATTACATTCATATACAATATCTTTAATTTCTGTATGAATCTACTGCATATGAATCATGGAAAACAAAACAAGTTAAGGACGACCAAGCACCTTCCCAACTTATGTCTTGCTAACTAATGGAAACATGGCAAAAGAAAAGGCAGTTTGGGGTTAAGGATAACAGAAATGAAAGAAATCCCCAGCATTAAGCCCAACATCACATTATAACAATGCCTAACCAAACACTAGTCGAATCTTCATTCACAACATAACAAGTACCTAACAACACATGCAAAAACAAAATGACTAATCGGGTTTCTTCAGTTATCATATTAAAGAGACAGGACTAAGCATCACTCTAGAAACGAAACAAATTTAAGAGAAATAAATCCATCATGCTCAACCTTTTCATTTATGACAACATATTTCCATTTGCATCGCCCAAAGTCTGTTTGCTTCCAATGCACAAAGATGCTACAAAGAGCATCAAATACATCAAGAAAGAACTGATTCGAAAACAAACTACATCGAAAGACAACTATGCCGATGGAGGTAAACTCTAAAACACTGCAGATAAACCAAAAAAGGATAGCAGAGTATAAAAGTTCAGGTAACCAATGCCTATAACTAATCGACATGCATCAAGATGCTTGAAGTTCATCTTTCGTGACAGTTTCCGTAGATTTAGTCAAGTTGGGTGCACTTTCTGTTGATTTTGATAAGTTTGGAATGTATCTCCAACAACGCTTGTGAACTCCACTTATTTTCTTTGGTGCATCTGCAGCTTGCAAGCCTGCATTAAGTTCTACTAAATCAACTAAACCTTATACCTTGGAATAGAGTAATCTAACTTGATAACAAGCACCAAATAGTATGAAAAAAAATGCAGAAAACAGGCACTGGGCAGCCAACACAACAACATTGCTCTCGCTACTGGAAAAAGTAATCACAACCCAGATCACATTGTCCAAGCCTTATTCTTGATGCCATTAAGTGAATTAGATTGCTGCTTTTCCTCAAAGAATTTGTACATATTCTATTTGAACATCAACACTATATTTTTAAGTCCTCTCTCTCTCTGCCTTATTTCTTGAACAATTAAGTGATCCCTATGATTCAACACTACATTGTTAAGCCCTCCCTTATTGCTTGAACAGTTTTGTGATCCCTACTATTCAACTTATAGCTTGAACACTAAGAACTCAGTGAGTTCAATTGAGCAATTTGTTACAGTGAATATAAGAGTTCTTTTCCATTTTAGAAATTTCTCGTGATAGAGGCTTATGTGTATATCAAAGTCCACACCGTCAAAAGATTCAAAAACTGCAGAAGGCCATATTAAACCCAATCAAAATTACTTCACCAAGACAACAAAAAAAAAAAAACCCTCACTAAACTGAAATTCCTATTAGATTCTTTGCACTGTACAACAGCGAAAGCAACACTCAGTTCAATAACACTTAACCAACAAAACCTCAAGTCCTCAACAGCAAATGCAGTAATTCATCGGAAAAAAAAAACTTTAAGAAGTAAGAAACCAAACACTGACCGTCCTTATGAACGATTCCCCATGCCTTGCCATGCCTACCATCCTGCAAGGAACCCCAACAACCACGTAAACCCTAAACCCTTAAACCCAAGAGAGAGTGGGTGACAAAAAAAAAGCATTAAAATTTGAAATAACCCATTCTTTGGCTGTTGAGAAATTGTGAGAAAAAAAAATTAACATATATCTCTATCAATAAGACAATTTTTTTGCCGAATATAACTATTCGGTTTCGATGAACTAAGTTTGCATTTTTGCAAGCCACAAATCATTGATTTTTCCATTTCTTTATCTTTAACAAAATTTGAAAAACAGAGAGAGAGAGAGAGAGAGAGAGAGAGAGAGACCTTGTAGAGATTGATCTTGGTGATCTGGTACGAGACACCAGTCCAATGAGTCTTCGCCATGTGGTACCCGATTCCCCAGTTGGGCAAGAACTGAGCCAACTCGAAGAGGTTCTTCTTCTTTTTTCGCTTGGTCTTCTTCGAGGCTGACGAAGAGGAGGCGTTAGGGTTTTCCGCAGAAGAAGAAGGAGAAGCAGTGCTGAAGCTTCTGAGGAAGTTGAACGAAAGCTTCAAGAGGCTTAGTGTTCGATCGCTCGCAGCTCTGCTTGCCAGGGCGGTCGCCATTTCTGGGTTTCGCTTTGTTTCTCTCTTCTCAGTGAAACTGCTATGGCTTCTTTTGTTGCGATTTGAGCGACTGCGAAGTGAGAGTTTTTAGGTTTGTTTTATTTTAAAATGACCTCGTCAGTTTAAGATATTTCTAATTGACCCCTTAAGTTGTGAATTTTCATATTTTGGTAACCACAGCGAAATGATTAAATGAACATCAGTAACAGAAAACAATGTAATATATATTATTAATAAATATGTTGTCGGGGGATTATCCTAAAGCCCAAGTGGTCCATAAGCGAGTTGGGCCGGTTATATAGGCCCCAACCAGATGCTACTCGGTGGACCTAATTGTGCTTGAATGGCAAATCAACTCTCCTGATGAAAGGACGTGTCCGAGAGCCTAAGTTTAATCTCAACTTTCGGGATTAATGAAGCTGTACCGAGAACGAGATGGTCTCGGTACAAAAGGAGGTGAGATACATTTGTCACCGACAAGAATTAGGAGCCCAAGACAGAGGACTCTTCTCATTTATTGAAGTATCTTGCATTTATTAGTATCTTCAGTATTTGATGGAATCGAATGCTCAGAGCATGCGATTCGAATTAAATGCTTGACATGTCGTCGAAGTAAGGCGACTCACCTGACTCAAGACATCATACCGAGTCTCTCCATATCATATCAAATTATTGTGTACATCATTGGCCATGTCGACTGGCCATTAATATGGTGATTTGGGCGCGTCTTTACGCACAAAGTGAAGAAGAATAGAACTATAAATAAGAGAAAGATAGGTATACCTAACCCTAATGATATTTGCTCACTCTCATCAATTTCCCTACTAACTTAGTCATCGGAGGAGACTCCACGGGCCAACTCCCGGTGTGTCTTTATTGTTTTGCAGGTCTTTGTTCTGTGGACCAATTAAAAGCTAGCCCCAGTACCAACCTTCAAAAGGTCAATCAGGAGCTAATACGTCATCATACCAGAAACTGTATCAGCATATGTCATCACGTCACTTAAAATACAATACAAACTTTCGAAATTTCTCCATAGAAAATACCTTTCAGGTTTGAGAAATATTGTGATGGTATCCCGCTCGTGAAGGAAATGAAGTGATCCTCCTCGCAGGGTCCCAAACTAGTTGCAGCTTGCGGAATATGGAAGAAAATCGTTGGAATTAGGTAGAGTTTCTGAGACCAATGCCGAAGCAACGGAGATTAGATCAAACCGAAGGCAACAAATCTAACAACCCTATTCCCCCCCCTTCTATGTAATCTAGCAAGAGCATGGGGAAACTCCACCGGCACCCTGTTTACAAAATCTTAAACACGTGCTCTTCAATTTCAATTGCTTGGAATCTCATTTCTTGGAAATTGGCCTGCTATACTGGTGAATCTTATTTCAATCTGCAGTTTTATTTTGTTTGCGCACAATTTTACTAAATGGGTCGTGTGTCTACTTATCAAAGTGAAGAGACTAGATAATTTTGAATCTTTGATATCTGGATTGCTAGCAAGAACAATAAATATGAGAGCGATTTTTTATTGGATCGTGGAACAGACCTGCCTTCTCGAACATCATTTCATAGAAGCAATCCGGGTAGCAAAAGTAAGTTGCTACATTTACTTCCAATGTTAATCCGACCGAGCACATCATCATCCCCTCTTCCCTAACATTCCAATTATCAGTTTTTAGCAGGCATGTTAAAACATCATCATTTCAAGAAAAACATCATGATATAATATAGTATAGTTCAAGCTAGCAAGCTACTTCCCTTCTTCAAGAGTTTATATGGCTTTCATAAATTTTAGTAAAAGCGACAGAAATAAAACGCGAATGCAAGAAACTAAATTTAAAATTATAAAAGTTACAGCAGAATATAAATTAGTCGTTCCATAGTTCAAATGCTACAAAACCAGCAACTGGAAGTTGTGGTTAAAAAAAAGACTTGCAAACATCATCAGTCCTGATACTCTGCCTCCTCCTCCTCATCTTCATACTCTGCTTCCTCATCAGCTGTTGCATCTTGATACTGCTGATACTCTGCAACCAGATCATTCATGTTGCTCTCCGCCTCGGTGAACTCCATCTCATCCATCCCTTCCCCAGTATACCAATGCAAGAAAGCCTTCCTCCTAAACATGGCCGTAAATTGCTCACTCACCCTTCGGAACATCTCCTGTATGGATGTCGAATTACCAATGAAGGTTGATGCCATCTTAAGACCAGTTGGCGGGATATCACAAACTGTTGATTTCACATTGTTTGGAATCCACTCAACAAAGTAGGAGGAGTTCTTGTTCTGCACATTCAGCATCTGTTCATCTACTTCCTTGGTGCTCATCTTCCCACGGAACATAGCCGATGCTGTCAGATAACGGCCATGTCGCGGGTCAGCCGCACACATCATGTTCTTTGAATCCCACATTTGTTGAGTGAGCTCAGGAACTGTCAGAGCACGGTACTGCTGAGATCCTCGTGAAGTCAGGGGTGCAAACCCCACCATGAAAAAGTGGAGACGAGGAAATGGAATGAGATTCACAGCAAGTTTTCGTAGATCTGAGTTGAGCTGGCCTGGGAATCTAAGGCAGCATGTAACTCCAGACATGGTTGCAGATATTAAATGGTTCAAATCACCAACTGTCAACAGAATTGGGGAAAAAATTAGGGGATCAGTGTACCATATAAGCAAAAGATAAATCATCCAAACAATGATAATCATTCAGGTTTGAAATGCAAGGAAAGAGCAATGGTCAAGGTAATCTACAAAAGACTTACTTATAAAACATAGTATTATATGCAATAATCTACAAAACCTTAAAATCTCAAGACTTTAACATAATGTTCCTTTACATTTCATAGCACAATGACCACCATTATCATCAATAATCAAGAGTACTCCAACCACTTAATTCATAATCCATATGAACTTCTAACACTAACAATGATTTGTAAGAGATACAAGACAATGTCGGACAATGATTCTATGCAAACAAATTATTAGAAAAAGACAAGGTTTTACTTGCTACAGTTTATGTCAATGATTTTTCAACCATTGACCTAAACCGTAATAGGTGGACCATGGTCCATTCAAACATAACCATCAAAAATACGAATTATGTTCTAAGACTATATGGTCCTTCCACTTCAAAAATCAAATATGCAGCAGAAAATCTAAGAGAACCATTAAGCATCGCAAGATCACATTACACAGATAGTAATAGGTGCAAATATTTTATTAATTTAGGGGTTGTCTATTCTATGGAAAACCAAAAAAGAGGAAAGGAAACTTACAGCTGGGAGTGGTGAGCTTCAGCGTTCGAAAGCAAATGTCATAGAGGGCTTCATTGTCAAGCACCATGCACTCATCTGCATTTTCCACAAGCTGATGAACAGACAAAGTGGCATTGTAAGGCTCCACAACAGTGTCGGACACCTTAGGGGACGGAAAGACCGAAAAAGTCATCATCATCCTATCTGGGTACTCTTCCCTAATCTTGGAAATCAGAAGCGTCCCCATTCCAGACCCAGTTCCACCACCCAAAGAGTGGCACACCTGGAAGCCTGCAAAGAAACCAAAACACCCACACAGATCCACATCACAAACCTAAACTACAAAAACAGTAAAAAAAAATTAAAAAAAAAATTAAAAAAACAAAGAAAGGACTCGAAAGGGTCAGTATCCATACCCTGCAAGCAATCACAATTTTCAGCCTCTTTTCGAACAACATCGAGGACTGAATCGATCAACTCAGCACCCTCAGTGTAATGACCTTTTGCCCAGTTGTTTCCGGCACCAGACTGGCCGAAAACGAAGTTGTCTGGCCTGAAAATCTGACCATACGGACCGGACCTCACGCTGTCCATGGTCCCGGGTTCCAGATCCATGAGAACGGCACGGGGTACAAATCTGCCACAACTGGCTTCATTGTAATACACGTTGACCCTCTCCAGTTGAAGTTCCGAATCCCCCTGGTAACGACCCGTGGAATCGATGCCGTGCTCGGCACAGACCACTTCCCAGAACTTGGCACCGATTTGGTTGCCACATTGGCCTCCTTGGATGTGAAGGATCTCTCGCATTTTTGCAGAACGGCAGGGTTTGCACAGGGAGAGAGAAAGAGAGAGAGAGAGAGAAAAGTGAAAGTGAAAATATAGAGAGATAAAGAGAAAATGGGGATGAAAGAATTTTATATAGAAATAAAGAAAGAGAGAGAGAGAGAGAGAGAGAGAGAGAGAGAGAGAAAGCTATAAGCCAATAACGGCTCCTGTCAAAGAGAGAGATATAATAAAAGATATTTTGAGTGAGTGCGTGAGAATCAACGGTCAGATGTTGCCACTTCCAAGGCATTAACGGATAGAAAACTAACGGTTAAATTGAAATTTTAAATTTTGAAATTCAAAATCACAGATACAGCTGTAAACAACTAACCGCCTTCGTCACGTTGAATAACACAGATCCACGCCAAATCTATACCCTGAAAAGACTAAAACAGCCCCCTCTGAGCTGGCAATTCCGGGAATGGGTGTGTGAGAATCTATTGGTTGCTCAAGATGCTCGAATTTCTATGGAGGCTCATAGAGATTCGACCCTCTTCGGAGTTAACAGGTGGGCCACAAAGAAGGCCCACTGGATTTCACACTCGGCCCCTAAAATAGCTACCAAGATGGGATGGTAATTGGTATGACGGATTTGAAATTAGTTTTTTTTTCCCCAAATTGGAGGCAAAAATAAAAAAGGAATTGTTTTTGTTTAATCCTTTTTTCCAAAACCTGTAACTCACTTCCCAACTTATGAACGTTGGATTCGAGTCTCTACCAAAAGAAGTTTTAAGTTTCTTCACCTAAATTGTTTTTGTTTCTTTCTTTTCTAATTCAGCTGGAATTTAGTTATCATTGAAATTAGACCCATTAAAATTTGGACACCAAAGCCAATCCCTTTTTTCTTTCCTAAAGAGACTCTTCTTGACAGTTTTCTTTTTTCTTTTTCCTCAAGTACATCAGTCAAACCAGGCAACCAGAGAGAAGAGAGAGGGCAGATCTCTCCTACTACAAATGGGGAAAGAGGAAATGAGAGGGAGAAATGGGAATGCAACTAAAGCATTTTTTTTTGCTTTAGCCCTTTTGGGCAATATGATAGATACATAAATTTACATTTCTGTCAACTTTACGTACTTCCGATGAGGAGAAAGTCGGAATGGATGCGAAGATGTCCGCGATGGTGAAAAAGATCCTCTAATCTTGGATAATGCTAAGATGTTGTAAGGCTAGGGTAACTACCAATGAGTCACCTTCTAGAATGAATTTTTTAGCTGAAATGAGATTACAGCATGAGATTACAAGCCTTGTAGCGAGCCTCACTAGTATTTAGGTCATAAGGGAGGCTAATAAGATAAACAACTTTAGAAATTGCAAGGGCATCAGATGTTAGACCTGTGCGATTAGCGCTATTTCTTTAGAATCAAAAGTGGTCGCATGCCACAAATGAAAATATTTGAAACACGTGGTAATCTTCTTTTGGAATACCATTTCTTGACGGTTTTCCATCACTAATTTCTACTCCAAATATATCCCCCATGCCCTTTTTCTTTATTATTGTTTAACCAAACACTAAATTTACTAACGGTAAAAAAAATATAACTTAATATTAAAAAGATGACATCGGATGGCATTATCATAATTGGCTTGTTCAGCCAACTTTTACATGCTTCTCTCCCCGCTCTCCCACGTTTCCTCTCCATTTTATTTATTTTCCATGTTTTTGGTTTCTTTAACATCCATGTCCATACCATTTTTCCTCATTAAGAGATAAAAAAGCAACTTACTGAAAATGTAAACAAATCAATTAATTATCCATCACAATCCTTCCCCACCGCCACAATCCACAAACTCAACTTTCCACCATATTCTAGATACTAAAAATCCAAGGGCTCAAAAAAGCAACTTCAAGCATTTAAATAGATTTGAAGTACAGATACATGGTTCCTTCTTCTTCTTTTTTCCTAATCAAGGGCTATTTTGAGTTATAAGTGCAAATGAGAATTTATAAAAGTAGAATTCCAATGAGATACACCACCACCACAACGGAAGCATGTCAAACAAGATCCCAGCAAAGGCAAGCCTTAAAATTGACATACGGTATTTAAAGGTTTTACATCTTCTCAATTCAAACAAGTACATGAAAGCATAATCACAAGAAATACAACCTCAATGGCCAAAACCGTATAATTCCCGGACATAGAAAAATAGCCAACGCAGGACCTCGTCACTTGCACTGACTGGTAGCCACACTTCAAAATAAGTTAGGAAAAATTATACTTGACCCCCTCAAACTTGCACCTAACTAAATTACAAAGTTCCCCCCAAACTTTAAATAAATGCACTGACCCCCCAAAATACCTGACCCTTTCACTTAACCCCCTCATCACATTATTTTTTTATTCTTTGAAAAAAAAAAAAAAACGAAGAGAGGAGATCCATAGCTAGGATTTTTTTAATTTTTTTTTTTAATGTAAGAGTATAATTGTATTTTGAAAGAAACGGTAGCAGTATTATCGGACATTTTACCCATTAACAGAAAATTCTAACCAAGGGAGGGCTAAGTGAAAGGGTTAAGTAGTTTGAGAAGTCAATTGCAACCTTTTAAAGTTTGAAGTAGACATTGCAATTTGGGTGTATATGTGAAGGGGGCAAGTGTAATATTCCCAATAAGTTAGCACGTAATAACCCATCAAACAAGTTCTAGATATATACTAGAATGCCTTCAACATCAAGGAAAATGATAACAAAATGACTGTCTATATTCCTAGTGGTAAGCTTCATAAGAAATTCCTCTCTTCAAATATTGTACCAAGATTTAAGATCGAGTATCATCTTCGGGCTTGTCTTTTCCTAGCTTGTACTTTTTCCTTATGTCTAGTTTTCATGTTGCACGCTTCCTCACATGCAAGAACACAACTCTTTAGATATTCCTTCACCATAGAAAATTGAAAAAGTATATGCTTCACGAAAGAAGCATTATGATGCTCACAAATTTAAAATAGAAATACAGTATATCTCCTGGGATCATATTGGTCGAAATGGGTGACAATTTATGTCAACGATCATTAACGAGATCACATCCTAAAGCACAAAGCTTATGGCCGTATTAGTCTATTAGATGATGAATGCACCCATCACAAACTCTGGTGCACTTACCAAAAACTCTTCAAAATTTCAAATACAATCTTAGAATCTTAATAATTAAAATCTATTGAAGCCATAAAATAAAGTCTTATGATATCCAGTTTCTTTTGCTAAATTTTATTTGAATTGCACAGCAATGCTCACATCTTTTTTTCAACCATTAATTATGTTTTGGGCCATTAACTAGGAAATTATGGCCAACAGGCTCACAGGCCTCATCAGAGCACTTCGCTGAAATACATCTGATGTACTTCCCATCTATAAGAGGGCTACTTTACAGGCTTTGGCATGTAAGTACATGGTTTTTTCTTTTTCAATTAATTTGTTGGGGCAACATATTTTCATATTGCGAAGGGGATACTCAATGGCAAGTAGCCCTGTGTATAGCACAGCAGGAAAGAAAATACCAATAATTGGGAAGCCCAAGAGTTAGTCCCTCCCTATCCCAATCCTTCGATGATATCCTACCCATCTGAAAATTTGAATAGGTCATTGAATCCTAGAGATTTGTTTTTCTTAATGGTGAAGGAAGATGCCAAAGCTTCTTGACAGTAATAAGAAATCAGAAGAGTGAAGCAATTCAACTTGCTTCAAGAAGGAAATTTCACAATTCTTATCAGATGGGATTGATTCAACCATAAGATCAGAACCATTCAGGAAATTTGGGTTATCCACAACTTCAAAAAAATAAATTAGAAGGCAAAAACATTAAGAAAACATCTTTCACCATCAGGCATTTCTATGCACACCTAAGCAAATATTTGAGATATTAATCAAAACGAATTTGTTCAAGCCTATATTCTAAGTAAAACTTTCGTGTGCACCTGTAATTCTAACCAGCCTATGCATTTTGGGCATCAAAAACAGATTTAAGCTATTAAGTCGAACATTCAAACATAGATCCAGAGATCAATCAACAAATAACATTCCGGACAATTAAAAATAACAAGTACTTCTAACATTTAAATGACAACAAAACCCCAAGAAAAATACTGAGCACATCCGGAAGGTCAATTACCAAGAGAATACAAAACAGAAACAGATTGAGAAATTATCATATCCAAAATCCAATAAGCATCATATTCGATAAAAGTAGATAATGCATTTTCAAGGGGGGGAAAAACCTAATACAGAAGCTGGAACCAAAAATAAGAACGTCAACTCTAATATCTAGCATCCAACGGATTGAGACCCAGTAGAGTCCAATATTAACCCAGATGTAGTACGTTAAATCAACAGGCTTTTTTTCCTACTATCTAGAAGTTGCTACAATGTTGTTTCACCATCAAGGCATTAAGATTTCTGTAGGACCACGTCTGTTAAATCAAAATCCAACAAGTTTGTAAACAACTGGAAAAGCATTGTCTTCTAGCATAACTATCCATAGTGTAGCTGCTCACTAAGACCTATGATTTCTCTGTGCTAGATGGTGCATGCACTATGCTGATATCAATACCTTTGGCTATGCCACCTTCTTTAGATATTTCCAGTAATATCATACCAAATATAGAAGAAGCTTGTGGCTGTCTATAACCAAGTATATGTTGTTTATTACCATCTTACCCTTAATCTTTTTGAAGGGGTCATGGTAACTATGCTAGTAATGCATCAAACCATGTGGAGAGTTGCCTAAGGAATATTATTTAAAAACAAAAACCAAAGGAACAAAAGAGGGAAGTGTCTTAGATCCTACTCTTCTGAAAGTTTAAGACCACCAAGAAGTATGGAATAAGCAATATGAAACACAAACTTCTCATGCAATCTCAAAGGCATATTAAATGCAAGAACCAGACATAGAAGTTACTATTTAAGATGAAATTTCTGACCAAAAAAAAAAATAGACTTTAAAACCACAAACCTGGTAAAAACACGACCAAGCAGGGTTTGAATTCCACAATTGCTATCCAACTTCAAAAAGGCACTCCATAACTTCAATAAAACCCCAAATTTGGAGTGATAAAAAAAAAATATGAAGAAAAAAGTTTATGAAGAATGAAAAATTCTCAGAAGATCATAATGGAAAAAATCAAAAAGCGTCCATTGAGAGGCGATATTTAACAAATTACCGGTATTACTATTAGTACTTATTTAAAGGATTTTGACAACAGAATAGGTGTCAAGAGGGATCATGGCACTGAAATTTTAAACAGAAATCACTATAATCAGATTTTTG
Organism: Alnus glutinosa; assembly: GCF_958979055.1. Classification (NCBI taxonomy): domain Eukaryota; kingdom Viridiplantae; phylum Streptophyta; class Magnoliopsida; order Fagales; family Betulaceae; genus Alnus; species Alnus glutinosa. Next base: position 25,417,965 of record NC_084894.1, read on the forward strand.
TTTTCAAAACTGTCAAGGTTTGATACATGGCACAACATTAGGGCTGTGGAGACGGAGATTCTGAAAGCCAACCCACCGCCGACCCATTTCTAACCCGCATGGATTGGCTTCTGACAGCAGACAAAGGGGATGGGTGGAGATCCATTTGCGTTTCCAACGATAGTTGGAGGTGGGGGAGGAAGATGGTTTCCGTTTCCGACGGAATTCGGACTCCAACACCCCTTTATTTTTCTTAAAAAAAAAAAAAAGAAGATACTTTCCCTGCACCAGCTTGGGTCCACTTGCATTTGTGTTTCTCTCTCTCTCTCAAGAAGAAGACTCAGTCTTGGGACGAAGACAAGGCGTCTTCGTCTTTGTCAGATCTCTTTTGACGGCTCTACCCGACTCCGCCTCTAACATTTTGGAGACAGAGGCTGGGCAATAATGACCTCCATCGGAAAAGAGACGGACATCATTCCAACTTTCCAACAGTGGTAGAGGCGGAAAGCGGAAAGCTCATTTCTACCTCCGCTACCTCCAATGCCCACCCCTACACAACATTGCCAGAAGGAAACCTAAAGAGAGAGGAACGCTTGCAACTAAAGAATTATCTTGAGATAATTATGGATAGTAATATCATAACAAAGATGCTTTTAACGCCCATTATGAAGACTTAAAAGACCGAAGTCAGGGAACACAAGCAAATCAAACACAAAAGGAGGCACAAAAAATAAAACTGCAAGCAAAAGTTAAGTAATGGGTCATAATCAACGCACAGTGAAAATGCCTAAAATTAGTCTCACATATGTATTAGAAGGATAATATGACTATGTTAACAAGAAGAAGTTGGTAACTATATCGCAAAACACCAATGCTGCATTTACTGATCATCTTTGACTCACAGATTGGCAGTTCAAAAAGTAACACAGAAATGATTAAAAGAGCATTGGCTACAAAAAGGGCACAAACATGCCCGAAGACTGAAAGCCCTTATTTATCGATCCAAATATGAAGCAAAATCCGGGTTTTTTTCACCCTATCAAGTACTTAATCTAACAAAAATAGCCTGCTCGGACTAATCCATACTTCCCTCTCTCAAGTGAATGAACAACTTCTGAGATCAAAACAAAATGGTAAGTTAAAACCTCCATTCCTTCAAGAATATGGTAATCAAATTCTTGATCACTAAAATTATTTCAGAAGATGCATTTCAGCTTCCACTGAACTATCAAAAGTTATCCCAACTTAACCTCGTTTCGTCACTTCCAAAAGGAATCCTAACTACTCCATAATTCACCAGCCCAAATAACATTTTCTGAGTATCTCATGATAAGGGAAAATAAATGAACGAATACAGGGTAAACCTTGCAGGGAAATCCTATTTAGAACACAAAAACCAGGTAAGAAGCCTACAAACTGAATGTGGTATCCTAAAACAGTATCCAAAATAATGCCCAATGGAACACACTCAGATTTACTCTCAAGTATCCTACTGTTTAAAATCCAATTACAGAACCATAAAAATATAGAACTGTTTAACAAAGAATAATCAGTGTATCAAGAAGGAAACATACAATCCCACAAGAAGTCACCAATTTCAGAAAAGTCAATACTAAGAAGCAAACGAAAATCAATACTAAGAAGCAAACTTTTGCTACTATGAAAATCTGCACCACATTCTTACCACATCCATAAAAGATGACCGGGTAAACCTTTCCACTGAACTTTCATCCATTTTGTTGTCTGCTTCGCCGTAAAAAGACACGTCGAATTGAAAATCTATTGTAAAAAAAGAAATTTCACCAAAAATAACAATTAACTTCAAACATAGGCCTTAAAGCTTAAGTGAATTCTGATAGAATTATGCATTAGGTCTCACATTAGAAGAAAGATAATTAACAGTGAGACTAAAATTTTATCAAAGAAACTACTGAAGAACACCTTTTAACTCAACATAATATTAAATCATTCATTTTCTCTGAACCACCAGCTAAGGATAATAGAAGCTTGTAATAGATTGACAACCAAATATATAACCTTAGTTAAAGGCTTTTCCTACATCAAGTGTTGAAGGTTGGTGTTAGAACACCCAATATATGAAGAATGGGTGTTTTTCTATTAGTTCAAACTGTAATATAGCATCCAGCTTTACAACATCAGGCTTTAAAAGGTTTCTTTCTATCAGTTCCAACCGCTATGATTAAACTGACAAAGATAAAAGCCCCAGTAATACTATTTATTTCATGGTCTAATATATTGGCCTAAAGCATGTGTATTACATGAAAAATGTCTTTAACTAACCCACCCGATATGTGCTGTGATCCCCATAATTGTCCAGACAAGTAAACATGCCGAAGCCACTTCTACCTAGCATAACTAAGTAATAAGTATGATCACCAACTGTCTTCCACTTCTACTTCTTCCTCCACTTCTTTCTCTATTTTTGATTCTTGGTAGTTGATGTGGAAAATTCATTAACTAATCCAGATGATCAACCATGTCATTCAATCACAACTTCCATCCGCTTATTAAGCATTTAAGGCTACTAACAAGATAGTGTATAAAATCATTAGGCTCCCTAAGTCTGAATATTTTCAGAGACTAGCTGCATCACCTACCAAAAATCATATTTGCACCGCAATCAAAATCCTAAAATCGGTCACAGCCTTGGTGAAGTATAACTAAGCTCAATAATTCGAGGCTACTTGTTCAATCTCTATTATTTAATTTAAGTTTCTTCTTGTGAGTGAAATAAAAATAAAAAAAAAATAAGAAAAAAAGTCAGACAGCAAAAGTAGATGCCATAACTAGATATCAAGACCAGTATCTAGACATACTAACAAGAACTCTTTTGTCTGAGCACTGACAAGAACTTAAAATGTATTAAAATTTTCTAGCTATAAAAAGTAGTATGAACGCATATTTATTAACTTTTGTGTATTCTGGTCATGATACCAACAGTGCTCAATCGGTAAGGCATGTCTTGTAAGTTGTATTGCTGGGAGATCTTCAAAAGGATACACATAAGACCTCTCAGAACTAGATGACAACTATAGAGCCATCAGTACCATTAATTTAACAAAAACCAAATCAACTCAATAACACACTTCTGGATACTGTTATGCACTCGGTATATAAGTAATTCTGCATTGGTGCCATACTCCTTTTTCTTCCTTTGTCCTGTGGTTAAAATGTATACAATGCTCCTACAATCTAATTTATACTTCCAGAACTCATTGCATCAAGAGAGTTTTGCAAAGCTAATAATCTCATGAAATTCTACCTCTCATTCTTGCTCACATAGAATTTGAAGTCTTAGAAGTTATTCATCAGACTGAACAAAGAGACACTACAGAAAGGGAGAGTTGGTTGGCCAAAAATGAGAATACATGGTTAAACAATTTCAAAAATGAAAAAGGGATTAGCATAACAGAAAAGTGTGTTTCGAAATGTAATAGAAAGACCATACAAAATGTTGGAATATAGTTCAATAAAAAATTGTATATCATCCTCAAAATCTAAGATTTCCGCAAATAAGGATTCCCATCTTCTAAAAAGAAGATGGTCCAAATCACTCAGAATAAAAGTTGCAGAGGCTATAAACCTGACACAGTTTTGACAACAGAAGCAAATCACCAGCTAAACCAAGCAACCATATCAGACAACTTTAGTTTTAGCTATGACACCCTGTAAGAGCACAAAGAAAATTCAGGTATAAGATCAGGAGGGTTGAACGATACACTAGCAAATGCTACTGACAAAAATTTGAAGCATTACAGGTAAGCATCACATGCACAATGAAATGAAAACAATTAAATAATTCCAGTTTCTACATAAAACTATTCCAGTCCTAAAAAATAGATTTCAGGGTCAAAAACCAACAAACTTAACTGCCACTGCACTTCAGTTCCAAAACCCATCTCCATAAACATGGCAGCAACCTGAAATGACAAAACTAACATAAACCGTCCTGAAATGAGAAAAGAGGCATGAAGGGTGAATCACCTATATCACTACGGGCAATAATACCACAAACACTAAATTGAACCCAAGTCAGCAATGGACAATTTTTCACCACACCAGCACCACTTAATGCTTATTCCCACGAGCCTCAAAACTGGTACTCTTTGACTTGCTTGCATCTTCAAGTGAGGAATGGTCACCAGTTGATCTAAAAAAAGTAGAAACAAAAGGATACAGAATTAGATATTTCTGGCCTATCTAATATTAGTTCAAATAATGAAGTGCACAAGTGTCTATAACAAGAACGAGGATGACTTACGATTTCTGTTTCTTTGCATTCTGCTTGATACTCCGTACCATATCCATAGCCATTTTCTGGTGCTCCCTTGTTTGTGAGTGCAATTCCAAGCCTCCAACTGTTTCACAGTCAACTTTACAGATTCGACACCATCCTGTGCTAGCCACCTTCCTCTTCCTCAGGTTACCAAAAGACCCTGCATCTCCCTGGATATATCCATAGGCTCAAAATTTAAGAAATGGGAACTGATCTGAAAAAGTAATATTACAGAGGAGAAACTTCAAACAAATTAAGACAACCTTAGAGGTACAATAAGCCTTGCACGGTGAATTGAATAGGCTTAAGAAAATGTAAGAATAACAGGTGCACAAAAGCCATACTTAACTGTATTCATTCCACCATCATTTGGAAATCCCTGAAGAGAGAAACTGCTCCTAAATCCTGGCTCACCAAATCGTGGATGACCTGGCCTGTTGCCTGCACCAAAAGATTCGAAGTTCCCAAGCCCAGCCAATTCTCCCATCCGTGCATGACCAGGATAGTCACCAAAACCAATTGGCTCACCCAACCGCATATGATTCGGCAAGTTACGCGGACCCAAATGTTCGCCCCTCCGTAAATGGCCATCTAAACCAATCATATCACCACTACTCCTTAAATGCTCACCCATTCGTAACTTACCGGGACCCTCAAACTCACCCCTGTGCAAATGACCGGGCAAAACAGAATACCTGCTTTCATGGAACGAATTGCCAATTGGATCACCAAAACGACGTGAATCCCTGCCATCAAAGTCATCTAGGCCTGACTGGCCAGGAATGCCTCCAAAACCACGTGAGGATATGCCAGGGTATTCTCTAACTGGACTTCTAGGAGTCGGGCCATCCATGTGACGTCGAGCATACCCACTAACTGGTCCAAGAAAATCTGGATGATTACGAGTAGAATCCGGCAAACCAACCGGTCTCTCTCCTGCATCATAGGGAGGCAAGAATCTTGAATGGGCACTGCCAGCCCCAGGATCCAATTTCAAACCAGTATCACTATTTAGCCCATACGGTCCCATCTCATGGGGCCTTGACGAATAATTCCCAAACTTTGGTACAGGTTCAGCATCCAAACGAGAAGTCTTGGGGAATTGATTAAGATTGTCTTCAAACTCTCCTCGATCTGTCGCATGTCGTCCTAGAACAGAATTGAAACGCTCATCTGGGAAAGGATTCAACCTATCGTCCCGCAACCCAAGTGTTGATGAGGACTCAAGGCCAGGGGGCCCATTACTTCGCATTACACCAGAAGGCTGACCAACTGGACCCTGTCCCAAAGACCCAGGAAGATGTGGATCAAGTCGTCTACTGTCCATGTAACTTGGTCTATGATTTGTTAACAATTCCGCTTCCATCGGATTAGTAGGGCGCTGCTGACCCATCAAACCTTCAGGGCCATGTGGTGGTGCTCTGGCCATCATTCCAGCATGTGAATCAATTGCACCAGGAGGTAGTGTACCAAATGCCCCTCCAATAGATTCACCTTGAGACATTCTGGAAGCCGCAGCAGGGTTAGGGAGTGCATGCCCTTGACTTCGAGGCCCTTGAGAAGCAACAGGCTGCAGTTCAAAGTTCGGCTGGGGAAAACCATAATAACCTGATCCCCTCCCAAAGGATGCTGTGGAGCCAGGGCCTGAGATGCCAGCAGGGGGAATTTCAAGACCTTGAGACTGCTTAAACACAGGTGGCTGGAAATGCTCAGATACATGCCCATGTCCCTGAGGCCTTAATTGAGTGGAAGGGTGCCCTGCTGCATGCGTGTGATATGGGAGAACAGGAGGAGGCGTTTGTAACAATGGAGCACCAGGCCTTTGCTGGAGAGTAGAAGGCCCAAAATGCCGTCCCTGATCAGCAATTGGCCCTAGGTGAGAAGACTGTGTGAAGGCCCCAGATTGCACCTGACCAGGTGGAGGAAAACCTCGGTATTCATCAACTCCAGGACCTTGAGAAATGGCTACTTTGGGGACAACATTCTGAGCAGGACTACGGGAGACAGGAGCTGAAGTCATGGACAAAGTTTGTGAGGCTTCATCAGCACCAGTGGAAGGCTGCTGAATCCCACTGGAATCCTTCTGCAATTTCCCACTCAGTTTTTCAATATGTGCAGATTCATGAAATGGCAGAATTTTCAGCAGGGGATCACCCTGATTTTTTCTGTCTTCCACAGCAGAATTGTCCAAATATTTTGGGCTAGCATTCGAAACATCTTTCTTGACCTCAGATTCAAGTTCACCTGATTTACCAACATTTAAGTGCTCCGAATTACTTTCTGAAGCCTCTTCCTTCACCATCCGCTTAACAAATTCCCCATTTTCCACTGCACGTGATTCCGGTTCTGCATCACCATCATCCTTGGCCTTAATATCAGTTTCAGATTTCACAGTTTTTACTTCACCAGCATCAGCTCCAAGACCAGATGCTGCATCCAAATCATTTGAGACCTTTTTCACAGCATTCTCAGAAGATGATCCGGGTGCTTGATCACCCACACTTTTCTCAAATACGTGATCACCTTGCCTTATGGACATCGTTGGCCTTGAAGTTGGCCCCGACTGTTGCTCAATAGACACTGGCACTTGGCTGTTTCTGAGCACATTGTTCTGATTTGCAGATGGTTGGCTTGCACCAAGATGCATAGGCCTCGCCTGAACAACACCAGCATGTTGTGGATATGGCTGTGATTGTACTCCAGGATTTGGCATCATGGGTCTTCCAGCAACATTTTGAGATCCATGTGGCAATGCTACATTCAGCTGCATCTGTGGATAGGCATGAGTATGTTGTGGATATGACTGAGGCAGCCCTGGGGGGCGCAACTGAGAGGGGGTGGGCATCTGCTGCTGTACAAATGGACCTTGCGGTACAAAAGGCTGCTGATGCTGCACATATTGCTGAGCCATGGGCTGCTGAACTGGCTGCATAACAGGGTGCTGGTGGATTGGGTGTCCAGATTGTTGAACTGGCTGCTGTTGTGCAGGAGGGATGTTTTGCACTTGACCTGGTAATGGCAACAAAGCCGCCTGTTGCTGGCTTGGAATTGTAGCATGAGAAGGAGGTGGACGCATAGGAGTATGTTGTTGAGGGAATTGACTTGGCATCTGACCAGAATGTTGAGATTGTGGCTGAGGCCCACCTTGAGGGTGCATGTGCATTTGATGTTGTTGTGGGGCTACTAGATGCATTTGCTGCTGAGGCGGAGGCTGAGGCTGAGGCTGAGGCTGAGGATACGATTGATGGCCCGTCACAGCATGGGCGGATGGATGCAGCATCTGAGGCTGGACATTAGGATTTAGGTTGGGATGTGGCTGAGAGTGATTTTGAACTGGCACTTGTAGCTGAGCTTGTGAATGAGGTTGGGATTGAGAAGGGGGATGTTGATGCACCTGTTGCTGAATCTGAAGCTGTGGGTGTTGCATCTGATGATGAGGCTGCTGATATTGAGGCACCGGCACATGTTGCTGTGGATGAGGTTGGGTGGCATGGGGCTGAGCTTGGGGAAACGGCTGAGACTGAGGATGTGGGTGGCTTGGGACTGGCTGAAGAGTCTGCGACTGAATTTGAGAATGTGGTAACACCACAGTTTGTGCTTGCTGTTGCAGGTTAACTTGTGCCTGGTTCTGAAGTTGAGTAACCGCTGGAGCTTGAATATGTGGATGTGATTGAGATTGTCCAAGGGGCTGAGATTGTGGTTGGGTTTGAGGCTGGACATGAGGCTGAGGCTGAGGCTGTGGCTGGGTTTGGGGCTGAGGCTGAGGTTGATGCTGACCAGTCCCATGCAGTGGATGAGCTTGCAAGTTCTGCTGAGGGTATTGCGGAACTGCAGGCTGTTGATAGGGGTAATACTGCTGATAATGCTGTTGATAGGGGTCATATCCAGGATACTGCTGGTAGTATTGCTGATACTGTTGTTGTTGCTGATACCACTGTTCTGGAGTCGGCACAGCAGACTGAACTACAGCTTGGGCTTGAGAATTTGGGTTTGCTTGCTGATTAGGATCCTGTCCAAGTGTAGTGGCTACAGTAGTTTGAGAAGTCTGGGCCTGAGGAGTTGTTACTCCTGCCTGAGTGCCAGCCTGAGTCTGATCGGCAGTTGCAGTTCCGCCAGTGGCTGAAGTGTCCTGAGCACCTTCTGCCTGCTGCACCTGAGGCTGCACACCCTGTCATCATACCCAACAAAAAAAAATGTGAACCAACACACCAAAAACAATAAGCATAACATATTTCTATTCATCCAAACGAAAACTGTAAGGAAAATAAAATTTTCCACCACTCACAGGACAATTTTGAGCATGTTCCTGTACTTGACGATGCACGATTTGAATCCCACATCTGTTGCATACAACAGGGGAATTGCCAAATGCACATCCAGTACAATGAGGCGTGCACTCAGATAAAGGCCCCTGCCATGTACATCCACTCCTATGGTAGAGACAATGAACTGCTATTTTGCCAATGGTTTCAGCAAGCGTTTTATTCGATTCTACAAGCGGCTGCAATGAGCAGTTATCAGAAATATTTTATCAGTAAATAGGAGGAATAATTGCAGTATAATAAAGACCACAATAGTGAGAGAAAGAACCTTGGAATCTGCTTCAGTTATCAAGTAGCCATCATAAGGGCAGGCCCGAGTAGTACTCACAACGTATGTCAAACAGGGCTTACAGTATAAATGAGTGCATTGTGACTGTAATGCCTCATTCGGGTAGACAAGCAGACGACAGACAGGGCAGAAATACTCTCCAGCTAAAGTTTGAATGTTTAATATGCACTCATTATCAAATCCCATTCTGACCTAAATGAACAGCTTCAGCTCCCACAGCGCATCAACGCTTTCACCTACATACAACTTTTACAGAAATATTCTCACACCCCTTCATAAATATCCTCACAAGCTGAGCTGATTCAAGCAATCCCCTAAGAATGACACTAACTAATAATAGACAATTTTATCAAATAAAATATTGACTACATATCGATAGTAACAGGTACACCAACTCCAGATTCCATTGACAATTACAAAATAACCCGCAAATGTTTGCCAAATATAAATGGATGAAAATACATATCTTGACGAAACTAACGAGCACTCAAGCAAGCAAAAACCAAAAACAATCATACTCTTCAACTGTGAAATGCGAACGAACAGCATGAACAACGCATGAAAAACAGCCCTACTCATCTTCTTGGTCGCCGAGAAAGTTCAGCAAACGGTTACCGACGTAATTGAAAAGTAAAAGACTCGAAATTTTTTTCTTTCTTTTCCTCCGTCGATTTCTCAGCAACCAAACGATTTACAAGGAAAAGATACAATGCTACGGTGTAAGTATAAATCTCATACCTTAAATTATCCGCAATAGCGTCGAAGTTCGATCAAATACCTTAAACCCTAATCCCGCTATACCTGTCAAAAATAAAGAAACCCAAAAAAAAAAATTAATTGAGGGGTTTAGAGATCGGATTAATTCAGTGTATGATATGCAAAACAGTTAAGGAGTGGGACCAATGAATTGGAGACCGAAGATTGTTAGAGTTCGCCGGATACTGTTCGAGGCAGGTGATTCCTTACGCACAGCTGAGACAGAGAGAAAGCGAAGGGCAACAAGAAATGTGAAAGCGGCAAAGGCCGTGCTCATATATAGTGGCATAAAGTGATGGTGCCAAACTGCCAATGGCCAAATGGCCTTTACTGTGCTTGGATTCCAGAGTGATGACGGCGTTAGGATATTACCCTAACGTCCACTGACGGCAGAAGTTCCAAAAATCTCTTTTTGTCTTTTCAATTTTTGTTTTTCCTGAGATTTTTTCATTTTATTTTAATTTTTTTATGAATCCATCAAACACCTGAAAAATGAATGGGGGATCAAGTAAATCTGAGAAAGTTTATTTAGGACGTATTTGTTCAGGTAATTTGTGTTATAGATTATAGCCTATAGGAGGAGTAAGGGAGTAAGCATTGGGTCGCCCCAAATCAACTGAACATATGCTATTGGGCCGGACTGACCAGGTTCCATTACCTCTCACTCAAGAGTAATGCTACACATCATCCCCTTGTCCTCTTTTTGTCCTCCCAAATTTGATGTGGCTCTTAAAATCACCATTGAATTTATGATAGATCATTATTGAATTTTGATCCAATGGTGATTTTAAGAGCCACATCAATTTTGGGAGGATGAAAGGTGGACAAGAGGATGATGTGTAGCATTACTCCTCACTCAAATCAGCCTCTTTACCTCTCTTCCCTCTTATATACGTCTCTTAAAATGTAACGTCCTAAATTTCTGCACTACAGCTTTCTAAGTAAACCGTAAGTGTAATTATCTAAAATTACACGTAATATTACTATATAAAATAGCCGCAAATTTTTTTTTTAAAGATCAGAATTTTTTTCAAAAGTCTGATTGTACTAAAGCATGTAATTAAAACTTCACATTATATATATATATATGTAGTTTATCAAAACTGTCATAGGCAGCAGACTATATTTTTTCCTAGGTTATTAGCAATCAAAAGTTGCCATAAGTGGCATTCTAAAATACATGCATCTAATACTACAAGTATTTTCACTATTGACCTTAAGTCCGTCTGTCTTTCCAAAAACTGAGGCTTTCAGTTAACCTCTCTCATCATAGATCGGACACTCAAACAGGTCTGCATCTTCGTCTTCCTCCTCCTCAACTGCATCTATACAAATTATAGATAGAAGAGTGAGTCCACGGCTCAGCAAGTTCAAGCAAACTGACCATTTATAATTTGAGTCCTCAGTTGTTTATAAAATACTCCATCACTAGTATTTACTAGACAACCACGTATGCAGGGTTTTCACAAAGTTGTTTTTAAATAAAGTATAGCTAAATAGTAAACTATATAATAGACAATTTAATATATAATAGTAAAATATAAATATATTTCTTTGCATTTTCTTACTACATAATTAACTTCGCATTTTATAATATGAAGCAGTAAAACAATTCATAATATGATAAGTAAAACATCAATTAAAATCATCATACTTTAAGCAAACAACATTGTAGAACATAACATATCATCTCATCATAATAATAAGTAAATTTATACTCACACTTATCATCAGGAGTTTGCTAAGTATTATCCCACTTAACCGTTAGGCTGTTAGGCAACTTTGTTTTCCCCTTCCTAACATCAAGGTGTTAGGTACATAATCCTCAGCTAACAGTTGGGCCTTTGCATGGATTTATACATAATTTTCATATAAAATTATCATTTTTGCAAATCACATTTTTCCTTCTAAAACTCAATCACTCTTCATAAATCATATCATTTGAAAACACATTTTCATTTAACATATATGTAAAACATTTCAAAATATATTCATACGTGTAATCAAAAAAACATGACTCAATAAAACATGTATAACATGCTTTTGTAAAATAATGCAGAATCAGTAAGTTTGAACTTACAGTTTTGGCTTATATTCCTTAGATAATTTTCTGCGTCTTCATATACTTTATGCATTAATATTGTACATTCATATTAACCTCTATTATTTATTTGATTATTTCCCATTCCTGAGCATTATTTTAAATCTTACAAATTTGGAAAATATAACGACATGTCTACAATGTCATAATGCAACTTGGGCATCATAACGACACATCTAAATATCTTAATATTATTTGGGCATCATAACAACTATATAGCATTTTCACGTATTTTTCATACGGGTATTACTACGGCATCAGTATAATATTTATTTAAATATTTACCATTACTGGGGCATTACAATGGCGCTATTATAAAACACCTAAAAATATTTAGGCAGCACAACAACGCATTTGTAATTTTAAAAGAAGCGAAAAGTACATATAACCCCTTCAAATTACCACCTCATTGTCAATGTCCCCCCAAACTACCAATTGTGTCAATGTCCCCCCAAACTACCAATTGTGTCAATGTCCTTCTTTAAACTACAAAAAACTGTCAATATCCTCCTAATGACAAAAATACCCTTCATAAAATTATTAAAATAAAATAAAACTAAAAAAATATTTTAAAAAATATAAAATAACAAAAATTTGAACAAAAAAATAATAATGATAAATTAAAAACTGGTTTTTTTTCTCCTTTTTTTTTTGTTAAAACAAATTATTTTTGTAAGTTTCAGTTATTTTTTCGTTTGGTTTTTTTTTAAAAAAAAAAAAAAATCATTCTTTTTCGTTTGTTTTTTTTTTTTTTAAAAAAAAATTGTTTTTATATTTTTTCAGTTATTTTTTCGTTTGTTTTTTTAAAAAAAAAAAAAAAATTCTTTTTCGTTTTTTTATTTATTTTTTCATTATTTATTTAATTTGGTTTTTAAAAAATAAATTTTTAGTTTTTATTTTTAGTTTTAGTTTTTTTTTTTTCGAATTTATAAGGACATTTTTGTCTTATTCAAAAAAATTTAAGGTTATTTTGTCTTTTTGTTGGTATTAGGGGGACATTAACATTTTTTGGTAATTTGAGGGGGGCAATTGACACAATTGGTAATTTGAGAAGTACATTGATAATTGAGTGGTAGTTTTAGGAGATATGTGTACTTTTTCCTTAAAAGAATGATTAAATATAATATAATTTCCTAATATATTCAATCACGCTTTTCTAGCAATTTGACATTATATCGGCATAATTTAAATTATAATAACTAAAATGAACCTAAACTAAGGACGAAATAATTGTACTTAGGACTCCCACTTCAAATCCCACTTCAAATAGCTCAAAAGTTTTCTTAAATATTTTTCACACTTTTGTTTTTTTTTTTTATTCAAGCCTCAACAACTTTACGTCTTTGAGTCTTTCTACAACACAAAAAGGTTCTACATTTGACATCTCCCTATTTCTTTTACTTTTTCTTCTTTTATTTATTTTATTCTTCTTAAAGCTACAAACGTCAAACCCAGCTTATAATTTTTTTTTCTAATTAAAAACCCATTAGTTAATCTTTATACAAACTACATACAAATTTCACACTATTTTAATTAATCTATTTGAAGTCAAAGTATTTAAATCTTAAATGTTATGGTATGTTTGGGAACAATAAGAATCTTGATTCTATTTGCTACAGTATTCAGATTTTTAAAAAACAAATCAGATTTTATCTCACTTTTTCTAATTTTATCTCAGAAAATTAAATTATCCAAACATTTTTTTCAACTTTATTTGTCTCAAAATTCGCGCACTAAATTATAGTTGAATTCAAATTTCACAAATCGAACATCCAAACATGCCATTATCCACAATGCGAATCAGAGCCTAGTGCGAACTGTCTACTTCTAAGTTCAAACTGAGGATATAAGATTAAACATCAAATATATTTTATCCAACTTATAACTATTATTTATACTAAAATATTATTAGTCATATTAATAAATTTATTGGGTGTTACATAAAATCTAACCGAAGCTAGTTAAAGAAGCCCCGATCAAACCCTAAAACTAAAACTCACAACAGTGACAATACTCTCTCTCTCTCTCTGCAAATAGTTTTCAGAACCTCACCTTCATCTTATTCCATTTATCCATTGTTGATTAATGTATGAGTAACTCTGGGGGAGGAGACACGAACGGCAAAATTAAACTAAGGAGTTAAAAATTTTGAAATGATAAGTTCTCATTCATAACAATGGCATTTGATGTTACACCAACATTTTAGCTATTTTCTATATCCCATATCGTGTGGCATTTGATGTTATTGACATTAATTAAACACCAAGCAAGGGAAGGTTCGGGATCCTTTTTATTTAACGGTCAAAATTTTGTTTTATTGCATATAACAATATAAACAAAAATTTCCTTTAAACTAGGTACGGAGAAGTTCCTATAACTCAATCTTTAAAATTGTCATATGTTCCTTAAAACATGTGATAATTTTTAAGAGACTTGCTACCTTTTCAATTGTTGTTCAATTCTCACCCAGCAGTTTTACAAATCAACAATTGAATCTGTTTTCTTAGATGTGGTCTTACATATTTAACGGTTTATTTTAAAAAGATAAATGTTTTTCTAACTGTTGGAAAAATATCTTGACCCATTGAGATGGGCCAAGCCCAATATCAACCAAGCTCAGAGGAAAGTCATTGTATGAGCCGGATCAATTGGGCCAGTCAACAAATAGGCCCAAAAGCTAATGATGGCTAACTGCTAAGCCACATCCCTCCAAAATCGGTAAAAGACTGACTCTCCGATTATTATGGCACGCACCCCATGATCTGAGTCGGTTGAAGATTGACTCCCGGATTACTATGGGCCTATGGCATGTACTCCACGACTCCGCGATCCGGGACTTCAACAAATGCTCAAAGCTCGACACGTGGCCCAATGGAAAGAATATTACTCTTGTTACTCCACCTATAAATAACTCATTAATACACATGTATGGGCCTATGGGGGGTCGATTCTTTGTGATTTAAGAGATACACATATTTGAGAAAATAATAACTTAAGCATAAGAGCTCTTGAGGATTAATACGTCACCAAACTTAAATCTGTTTTAACATCAACTTGTGTCCAACTCCTATTTAATTCCAACAACTTTTTTTTTTTTTAAAAAAAAAAAAATCAATAATTAGAAATGTAGGAAAACAGATCCAATGGTTTGTTGGAGTTGGATATAAATTGAATAGAGTCAAAAAAAACTTATATTTCTCTTTTTTAAACACACTATAAGGAGTAATGCTATAAAGAGGATTAGAGTTCTTCTTGTGTCATCTCAAATGTCATGTGGCTTTAAAATTACTATTAGATCAAAATCTAATAATAATCATCTTAATTCAATGGTAATTTAAAAGTCACATCAAAATTAGTAGTACACGAAGAGACTTACCCCAAACAGAAGCACTCACAGTTAACTCCACAAATTCCAACGTCTCCTCTTCTCCCTCTTGCAAGCCCATGGGAGTCCATCATTATCTCTTTGCAATTCATGAACTTCTATGATTTTTGGGTTGGTGGAGGCCTTCGAGCTCTCAGAAGAGAGCCGACACTCTTCCTAAAGGCTAAAGCGAGTGACGACACAGAACTTCTACAAACAGAATTTTTTTAATCACTGTCCACTATTAAATTAATATTTATCTTAAAAGCTTAAACCAGTAAGAAAATATAAATTTAATTATGTAATGAATATTTTAACACTCTCCCTTACGTACAGGTTTAAACTTTTTTTTAATAGGCGAGGCCCAACACGTGAAATATTTAATTAAAATAGAGTGAATAATAAAGTCAATGTTCGAACTCATGGCCTTTGACCCTGAAGCTTAAGTTGATAGAATGAGATAAATTTAATAATTTAATAAATACTTTAACATCCTCTGCGCTCCTAACTCCAAAATTTCTTTTATTTTTTCATTGTTACCCATCTAGAGTAAAGCTCATTTAATCAATGCAAAATTTGAAACAGATTAAACTCACTACATTTTAACTGCTCGACACTTTGCTTTAATACGAATGTTTTTCCCCCCATGTTGATGCTAAAAAAAAAATTATCTGTAAATGAGATTAGGAGTAAACACAGAGTTTTTGGTAATTTTATTTATTTATTTATTTTTTCCTATCATGATTGTATTTATGCCGATGTTGTTACCAAAAATTATCTTTTGTTTCTTCGGTCTTCGTACAGGCTCGAAGTTCTTCCTTGTTGGCTCTGCTCTGTCATCCTTGGACTCTGCGCTATCGTCCTCATTACTCTGCCAAACAGAATACATTGCTCATGATGCTTTTCAAGGAATTCATAGGGTCGTTAAAAGACTTCAAAAGGAATCAACCATGATTTTATGCCTTTCAAAAAAAAAAAAAAAAAAAAAACCATTATTTTATGGGGTATACTTGAAGATTGGGGTCACCAACAATCAATTTAAATTGTTAGAGTCCGTATAAAATAGACCTATTCATATTTATTGTAGATTGTCCAACCACCTACTCAAATACATGAGTTTCATATGAATTGCCACTTAATTAGAATAGAGCATTCTCATTGAGCTATTCAAAAGTGGTGTTTAGCCAAATTTTGGTTGAAATTCACAACAACTATCATTTATCAAGCTCTTTTTTCATTCTATATTATAATTCTTTGCCAGATTTGTACTCTATATTTGGAGAAACAATCTTCCTCTCTATCTTATATCCACATTTTTATAAGATATTTGGAACAATATAGATTTGTACTCTATATTTGAAGAAACAATTCTTTGTCGCACATTTTTATATCCACTCTCTCTCTCTCTCTCTCTCTCTCATAAAGCTGGAATAAAATTATATTTAAATAGAATATAATGAGATTTAAAGAGTTTATTGTGTGGTGCTGTTGTAAAGTTGCTAGTTAAACTAAAAATGTGAATTTTTTAGCCAAATTTTAGCTAAAGAATAAAGAGTTTACTAATGATATTCTTAGCAGCAGTTTCCCTTAAATTCTCATTAAACGTAAGGAATCAAACTACTTTTTGCTTCCATATTCAAATAAACTCTACAATAGCTCATATTATCATTTAAATATTCTTTAAATTAAATGGTAAATAATAAGGTAAAGAGAGAAGAGAGATAAAACATTTTTATATTAAAATAATATTAAAGAAAATTAATTTTATTTCTATAGATTTAGGGTACAACATTTGGTTCAGGAAACATATATAAGAGAAGGAGGGGATGCTCCCTCCTCATCTCCCTTTCACTTTTTACTCCACGCTCCTATCATCCCCATTCCATTCTGGTTTTTCTTTTGTTTGCAGGTGTTATTCAACTAGATCAGCAATTTTAGCCTATCCGCTATGCATCCATGAATTTACTTTCATGTTGTGCCGTTCATCTCTTCCATGGTCATTGCTGTTGTTTGTTGGTTGTGTTTTTGTTTTAAATAAGAGTTTTTTTTTTTTTTTTTTTCCTCTTCTCCATAGATCTGTCCTCATGAACGATTTATAGGATGAAAACTAATCATGTGTGAAGAGTTATCTCTCACGTCCAGTTTAAATAAATTTTTCTTTGATATTTGACTACCATTGTCTTAGATCGAGTATGCTCGAAGCATATATGCTATTTAATTATTTTTGCACATGTGTTAGTGGAAGATGAAAGTCATAGATAGTACTCTATTACAGGACTTTGTGATATAAGAGTTTTATGCTCGTAATCTTTGATCAATAAAATACTCGAATATTTTGTTAAAAAAAAAAAAAGGAAATCTGTTAGGAGGCTTTTAAAGAGTTTTTTCTATATTTAATAAAGTAAATGAATTTTAAGAAAGTTATTGTTAGTGTCCTACTAAATTGCTAACAAATTGCTAAAGGATACTTTCCTGAACAGTTACGATAAGTGATAACAAAATCTGACATTAAATGATCATGCTTTAATGTTTCACATAATCACAATATTCTTTTTTAGGAAAATGATTGATGGATCCCACGTATATCAATCTCACACTCATCGCAAACTTATACAAATTTCTTTTGAACTTACTGTCCCCTCGTAAAGAGAATGCCGTAACGGAAAGTTACGTACTCAAGTGCATCGAAACTTCTCGTGCAAGGACAGGCACCTAGAATAATGCTAGAACGGAGACGAATACATTCTCCATTTATAGACAAATTCGTGCTTAATTGACAGCGACTGTGTTAGGTGCCTATGTAAAGTAAGATGGAAAATTAACAAAGGAGACAAATTTGGTAAGAGAAATCGAAGAACTTTATGAGCAAGTATCAAGCGGATCTCAACTCTTACGTACACAAAATTTGATAAAAATTACTTGATTCGTTAATTTTAGGGTTAAATATGTTTTTAGTATTTGAGTTTTGAAGAATTGATTGTTTAGTACCAGAGTTTCAATTCGTATCACAGATGGTACTTCAGTTAAAAAAAGAAGAAGATCAAATTAGTACCTTAGTCAAGTTTTCTGTCTAAAAACTAACAGTCCGCCGGTTGACACGTGGCTGAGCCACCTCTCTTCTTTTTCTTTTTCTTTTTTTTTTTTTAAGTTTTTAATATTTTATAATTCATTTTTAAATATCTTTTATTTTTTATTTTTTTATACTAAAACACGTGACACATGGCGGACCGTTAGTTTTTTTTAAGGAAAACTTGACTGAGGTACTAATTTGGTATTTTTCCAAAACTGAGGTATCATTTGTGATGCGAATTGAAACTCAGGTACCAAAAAATAAAATTTTCAAAACTCGGTACTAAAAATGTATTTAACCTTTAATTTTATTAACTTTATAATTTCTTTAAATAGACGCTTATAATAAGATAAGATACAAAAAATACCTAAGGAAAATGATCAAAACACTCACAATGCATAACACCAAGGCACATTGGGGTGGGACCCACACATTGGGTCTCACCCTGAGAGGTGATTCCCGTACATCACATGTACAACAAGTGTACAACACCTCTCTCACATGGGGTGGGCACCACACACTGTGGTGCCCACCCCACGTGAGAGAGGTGTTGTACATTTGTTGTACATGTGATGTACATTTATCATTTTCCGTCTCACCCCAATATGCCTTGGTGTTGTACCATTGTTGTACACAAAGAGTGCAAGGATCACTCCCCCATAACTAATTATAAACAAAATTTTAAAATAAAACTAATCTTAATCCTAATTGATAACTACTGATCCTTATTAAATAACGTTATACTTTAACACAGATTATAATTTGATATAATTCATAATTAATCCTAATCCTAACCGTAACAGACTGTACTAATAAAACACTGGTCTGTTAAGGGGAAAAAAAAAAAAAAGAAAAAAAAGGGATAAAAAACTAATTTTGAAAGAACTTGTACAAATGTTTTTAAAATTTTGGAAAAAATTGCACATAACCCCTCCAAACTATCAACACATTGTCGATGCTCTCTCTCAAACTATCAATTGTGTCAATGTCCCTACTCTAAACAACCAAACAGTGTTCCCTTAAATGACAAAAATATCATTTATAAAATTATTAAAATAAAATAAAAACTAAAAAAATTATTAAAGAAATATAAAATAACAAAAATTTATACAATAATAATAATAATAAGTTAAAAACTGGTTTTTTTTTCTTTTGTTTTTTTTTTAAAAAAAAAAACATAAAATTGTTTTTATTGTTTTTATAATTTTTAGTTATTTTTTCGTTTGTTTTTTTTTTAAAATCATTTTTTTTAATTTAATAAAAAAAACTGGTTTTTCTTTTTTCTTTTTCGTTTGTTTTTTTTTCTATTTTTTTTTAAAAAATTGTTTTTGTAATTTTCAGTTATTTTTTCATTTGTTTTTCGTTCTTGTTTTTTTTTTAAAAAAAAAATTTATCTTTTTTATTTAATTTTTTTTTAAAAAAATATTTTTTTTTGTTTTTTATTATTGTTTTTATTTGTAGTTTTAGTTTTTCTTTTGAATTTATAATGACATTTTTTAATAAATTTATATTTATTTATTAAAATGGACAAGTGTCACCATCTTATTGGCAACACGTGGAGCTGGCGTGGCATTTGTCAGAATTTGTTAAAAATTTTAACGAAATTTGACTACAGGAATCGATTTGTAATTATTGTTATCCACAAGGACCTTTCATGAACCTTTTCAGCTATAAAGAGTGAAAAATAATTATAACATACCACAGGGACTAATAGTGCAATTATTCAAAAATATATATAAGATATAAATGTATTATTTCTCAATCTAAATAGGAGGAAACTTTATACATATAGATAGTTATAAGAGATGTGCTATACATCATATTTTTGTCTTTTTTTTTTTAAAAAAAAATCATTAAATTTAAAACCGACAATTCGAATGATAATTTTAAAAAATAAAATGATGAAAGAAGTAAATGAAAAAAAAAAAAAAAAAAAAAGAAAAAAGAAAAAAAGAAGAGTAATAATTTCTCTAGTTTTAATTGCTTTTCTGGGAGGTAAGGGCCTAAGGGGTGACCTTTAATGCAGCCAGATCTTTATTTCAAATGGGCCCACCACACCTTCGATGATATTTCCTGCTGGCAGTGCATTTTTGGAATAGCGTGGGTTGCCTTTTGAAGTTCGGTTTTTGACGTTTGAAGTTTGAACGCTTCCTCTCGCCTGTTGGGTTTGCTGACAGCCTGACAACACGAGAGGGAACGAGATTATGTTGCCTTCACACTTCGAGGCACGGGGAATTCGTGTTTCAAATCCAATTAGCAACACGTCATACATTACTATATATTTTATAAAAATATATAAATAAATAAAAAATCAGTCTCTTTCCCTGCATCTTTGTCGAACGTGAATTCAGTCTCTTTTGAGTCTTTTCCTGGGATGTGGACAGCTGCTGTAACGCTGTTTCACACAAAGCTTTTCTTTCTAGTTTACCTCATTTTGGTTTTCATCGTGTAAACAAGGAAGCCAATAAGCGGCTTATTATTTGGCTAAATTTACTCTTTCTCAATTGTTAGATAAGGTCTAGACAGAGGATTGCTTCTTTATTATCCAGAATATTGTACTTGCAAAGTAAATGGACGATTCATGATTAATGAAAGTTCTAATGTCCTCAAAAAAAAAAAAATTGGTCATTCCATTGCCATTTCTAACAGAATTTAATGTATTGTGACAGTTTAGACACGCAGCACTAATAATATATTCATATGTCAGGGCCGGCTTGATATATTTTAGAGCTTAAAGTAAGAATTTTAAACGAGGCCTCTAAGGAATTTTTTTTTTTTTTTTCCTATTCTATGTGAGAGTGAGTTTTTTAATATGGAAGAAAATGTATTGTAATTTTGTTGGTATTAATTGTTGTCATGTTGTGTTTTTAGGCATCTAACTATTTATTTTTTATTGAAATTAAAGAAGAGATCATGCTTCTTTTATTTTTTTCAAAACTGTTCCGGTCTTCCAGATTATGATTGGGCCTTCTTTTTTTTTTAAAAAAAAAAAACTATATTTAGGGCCTTATTCAACTGGAAAAAAAAAAAAAAAAAAAAAACTGTTTCAGCTTATGATTATGTTTATTTATTTGCTTATTTATTATTTTTCAAACAAGCTTATTTTTTAGGCCTTATTCCACTTGAGGGCCTTAGGTGATTGCCCAACTGATAAACCAGCAGTGCCACATATGTATATTAATTCATGACAACATCATTTGTTGGACCAATCAAACAATGACACATGGCTCATATCGAACATGATACGTGACAATTGTATGTTTCATATGACAATCTATCCTGTGTACAAATCTACCATAAATATACATATA
This sequence comes from Alnus glutinosa, assembly GCF_958979055.1. Classification (NCBI taxonomy): domain Eukaryota; kingdom Viridiplantae; phylum Streptophyta; class Magnoliopsida; order Fagales; family Betulaceae; genus Alnus; species Alnus glutinosa. Next base: position 25,439,454 of record NC_084894.1, read on the forward strand.
TGTTTTTTAAAAAATGAGTGTTGACGTATAGACGTATGTCATAAGCTGAATCATCCTAATTTTATGTCTATTTCTCTCGTTCTCATCTCTTTCTTAGATTATATGTTCTTATATGGTATTAGAGCTATAGCCTATAGGCTAACGCCAATATTTGATCCTATGCCAATTTTTTTTATTATTCACTCATCATTTTACATCTTCCACATTTTCTTATCTTGTGCCTAAGTTATTTTTCTTCCCACACCCACGTAAGTCTGTCTCTTTGTAAATATGACATGTCGTATTGCCATTTTTTTTCTTCCTCTAACCCTTTAATGTTCAAGATTAAACTTCAACGTCCGTGGTCTACAGTTGGGTTTGTGGAGCATATTAAGACAAGAGTTACAAGATGATAAATTAGATTTATTGTTGTTAATGTATAAGTATAAGAGGCTTGTAATATTTAAACTATTTTTTCTATAAATAGAGTATTTTAGATAATCAAATGAATCAATCAAAGATGTAGCCAATAAAAAGTTTTGATTTATGGACGTAGGCTATAGGTCGAACCACTTTAATTTTTTATGTCTCTATTTATTGTTCTCGTATATTTCCTAAATTATATGTTCTTACATTAACATATTTGCATCATTTTATAAAACTAACGAGTTTAAACCCAAAATAATGATAAATGTTTAGTTTCATTTTTTTAAATATTTTTGTACAAGAGATATATAAATTTACAATTAAATTTTGAAGACACACATGTAGGTCTCATAAATTTAATAAAGAATTTTAAAATAATAGATGTAAAATAATCATAATGACATCAAACACATCTCCAAAAATAATTGATTCATTTGTTTCACTAAATAAGAAAGAAAACGAGATATCATAAAAAGGAAAAAAAGAAAACAAAAAAACGATAGACTTTCATCCGAGATCCAAGTCCATCCGAGACCGATTCGGCCGACATCCGTTAGCCAATTGTTCACCAATCACCAGCGATTGCGCGGAGGTACCGTACACCAGTGGGGCTCCCCAAATTCCTATATTAAGTCCAAACTACCGATCGAATAATGGGACTCACCAAATTTCTACATTGCGCGGAGGTACCGTGCACCCGTGGGACTCACCAAATTCCTATTATAAACCGGTAACGCAAAGCTACCGATCGAAGCCACCGCTCGTGCATCGCTCCTCAGCTACCAGTTCGTTTTCTTTGCTTTGACTCCAGTGCAACCACAGTCTCAGTGTACTCTCCAGAGGCACGCCCCTCTCTCTCTATCTGAGAAATGTTGTCAGACACCCGATAATCAAATTAGCAGAAACTGCTTTGAAATGATCGTAGTATTCTAAGGTAGTAAGGTACAATCTCCACTGCAAATTCATGTTATTGATATTCTTGCTATTTCATTTATAGGGTTTTATCTTTACTAATAGCAGTATTTTTAGTTAGTCCCTAAGCTAATCATTGGTAAAGATTTATGTCATGGTGCATAATTTGTTGTACCCTCAAGAAGCTTATAACTACGATCATGTGAGAGAGAATACCTGAAAATTTGCATTAAATTTCGTTTGTGATAATATATGTCTAGCTATTAGAATTGATCAAGATTGGTTTAGTTATTTGTACTTGGATTAATGCTTCTTTGAGTTGAATTTGTTTGTTTTCATGATAAGCGGTATTTGGGTTCTTACTACACGTTCTTGTTCAGTTTGTTGTGAAATTGGTTAAATTTTAAGCAATCGAGGGTTTTAATAAGTGAATCAAACAAGAAATTGGCTGTGCATTTACTGACACGGTATATGTTCTTGATGAAGGGAAATGAGAAGAACTGATTGAGCTCTGATTTATCTGTGTGCTTGAGTGCGATGGAGTTGTCATCTCGTTTTAATCTCGGTGTTGCAACTATTTGGTTATGGACGGCTTTGATGCTTCTGCTACATAATAGTAGAGGAGTAGTCTCAGATTCCAATTATTTGATTGGGCTTGGAAGCTCTGACATTACAGGACCTGCAGCTGATGCTAATATGATGGGATATGCTAATACAGAACAGATTGCATCTGGGATTCACTTCAGACTGCGAGCTCGCACTTTTATCGTTGCGGAGCCCAAAGGGAACCGGGTAGTATTTGTAAATCTTGATGCTTGCATGGGTTCGCAACTTGTAACAATTAAAGTGATTGAGAGGTTGAAGGCCAGGTACTTAATATACTGTCACAAGCTGTGAATTACTTTTGTGATCAGTGCATATCTCTTGATAGAATAAATGGTGAATATCTCTTGATAATAAATAATTTATATGTCATGTAAAGTCCACCATGTGAGGTAAGAGCAACACATATTGTGATGCCTAAGCTCTTTTATTCTCAGAGATATTTCAAAAAAAAAAAAAGGCGCAATGTTGTTTACAACACGTGATTTGTAGCAGGTGTTGTCAAAATGGATGAACTTCAGTTACTCATTTTTAATGCCAAAATGAGTTGATTGGACGTTTCAACTTCTCTAACCATCTAACTGAAATCACTTTATCTTGTTATTTGGCAGGTATGGAGACCTATATACAGAAAATAATGTAGCTATTAGTGGAATTCACACTCACGCTGGCCCTGGGGGCTATCTCCAGTATGTTGTGTATCTTGTAACATCTCTTGGATTTGTACGCCAGTCATTTGATATCCTTGTTGACGGGATTGAGAAAAGCATTATACAAGCTCACGAAAATCTCCGGCCAGGATCAATTTTTGTAAGCAAGGGTAAGGGAAAGAGCTCTTATACTCACAACATCCTTTGGGTGTTAACATGTGCTAACAGTTCTTTTTCATTTTCCTTCGTTCTCATTCTGCCTTCCTCTTTCAACATTTTTTTACTGTGTTTGCATTCTAATTTCTTAAGATCAGAAAAAATGTGTATATTAATGATCATGTATGTGGATCAAAATGATGAAAGACAAAGGCTTGTTGGTTTAGGTTTTTGCATTTATAGTTTTTGTGTATTTGGTCAGTGACCTTGTTCGTCTTCTAATGTATTTATGTAACAAAAAAAGAAAAAGAAAAGCTGGAATCCTTACAATAGAACTGTAATGTGTGTACCATGTGCTCTATATTTCAATTGTAAGTTGATTCTTGTAACTTAATTTCATGACAACAATATACTATTGGATTACTCGCGCTCTCAAGATCCCTTTCAAGCTTCTATTCGGTGTTAACTCTTTAGTAATGTTTGTCTGATTTGATACCATTTAACTATAAGCTTTAAGGGTTACCCACATGTATTAGGATAACCCAGTGGCCCACTTTATGTGCTTGCTTCTCCTAAGAGAGCTTTATATATAGTGCTGCTTTCATCCTGCTATGAACTATGTTGCACCACTGATTGTATGGTGTTTTGCAAAATTTTACTAGATCTTTTATTTTTCAATTACAGTACATTCTGATGTAGGTTTTGGTTTCAACTTGCAGGACAGCTTTTAGATGCTGGTGTCAACCGCAGTCCTAGTGCTTATCTTAATAATCCCGCAGCAGAGCGTAGTAAATATAAGTATGACGTTGATAAGGAAATGACCCTTTTGAAGTTTGAAGATGATGAGTGGGGTCCAGTTGGTAGCTTTAATTGGTTTGCAACTCACGGAACTTCTATGAGTCGTACAAATTCATTGATAAGTGGGGATAACAAAGGCGCTGCTGCAAGATTTATGGAAGACTGGTTTGAGCAGAACGGTATTGGAAGCTCCTATTCCGATAAATTTGGAGCTGATGGAATCCCACGGAGAGGCACAAACATAATTCCTGACCTTCATGATAACCGTAAGTTACTACCTCTTGCTTTTGATTCTAATACATTTGGTTAGGCTATCAACGCTTTATAGTATTCAAATCAGGTCTAAAAGGAATATACTATTAATATGTTACTTCTGTATGGCTACGTTTGGTTCGTAACATTGTTCAATATTCGAACCGGGTTTTTATTCAAAAACCCATACCCGGATCCAAGTTGAATAAAACCCATGGGTCACTTGAATAAAGTTTGAATAGTTTGAATAAACCCATCATATATTTTTTTATTATTATTCTTTACCATACCAATCATTATACGCAATTTTTCATACAATTCAATCATTTCCAATCATTTTATACTATTATAAAACACTTTTTTAAAACCCATCATATATTTTTTATTATTATTTTTTACCATACCAATCATTATACACAACTTTTCATACAATCCAATCATTTCCAATTATTTTATACTATTATAAAACACTTTTTTCCAATCTTTCAAATTCAACACCCAAACACATATTCAAAAGAATCTAAAATTATATTCAACATCCAAACATATTTTCATTACCTTGAAATCCGTGATCAGATTCAGAATATTATTCATATTCGAAATATTCGATACCCAAACGCACCATACAGTTTCCAGTCTCAATAAAAAAAGTCTCCAATCTGTACCATGTTGATCAAACATTTCAACATGCTGGTTCTTTTTGTTTGATAAATCAGTAATCTGCCCCTGCTGACGGGGCAAGACTGTTCAGGGTATGGAGTCTGTGTTGCAGACGAACTAGATTTACCTGGATATATTGTGTAAAATAGTATACAAAAGTTCTATTAGGTTAAGAATCGAAACAAATATGATAAAAAAAATAGGGAAAACTTCACTTAACTCTCTTGAACTTCCATCACTTTTGCAATTACCTCCCAAAGTTCATAAACTCTCAATTTAGTGTATTGAACTTTTAATTTTTTGTAATCTCACTCCTTCCGTTAGGGTTTGGGGTTAAATCAAACTGTCAAAGGGTAAAATGAGCCTAATACCCCTGTAAAATTTATAAAATCACAAAAATACCCTGAAATTACAATTTTATTTAAAAAAAAGTAGTATTTTAAGAATTTCAACAGCCCCCTCCGTTAGGATTTTACTGAACATCCTAACGGAGATGTGAGAGTGAATTTTTTTACAATTTTGATACAGTAAATTGAGAATTTTTGAACTTGGAGTGGTAATTACAAAAGTGATGAACGTTCAGTGGGGGTTAAGTGAAGTTTCTCATAAAAAATATATAGGCCACAAACTTACATTACTATTCAGTTATTCATTTGGTTGAATTTTTATTTGTTGCGCTTAAATTGTCAACTTTACTGGCAACCTATGGTTTGGAAAAATGCATTGGCTCGATTCCTGAATCTATGCCTGTAATTAATATCACTTGCACATGGTGGTAAGAGATGTTACTCAATTAGACACATGCTTCTCTTCGTTTAGATTGTCTCTTATGAGACGTAGGCAACTTGGAGTGGTAATTACAAAAGTGATGAACGTTCAGTGGGGGTTAAGTGAAGTTTCTCCTAAAAAAAATAAGGCACAAACTGACATTACTATTCAGTTATTCATTTGGTTGATTTTTATTTGTTGCGCTTAAATTGTCAACTTTACTGGCAACCTATGGTTTGGAAAAATGCATTGGCTCGATTCCTGAATCTATGCCTGTAATTGATATCACTTGCACATGGTGATAAGAGATGTTACTCAATTAGACACATGCTTCTCTTCGTTTAGATTGTCTCTTATGAGACGTAGGCAACTTTGTTTATTAGAAAAGAGGACTCATCCTAGTAGGTGCTCTACAGCATTATTTAATAGGTTCGAAGACTACTTGGTGCATATACATGTTAAAAGTTGGGTCTCTTTGCATCCTATCTTTTGTAGCTTTGGCCAGGATTGTCTGCTTATAAGATATTGATACTTCGTTAAATGTGATTTATGCTAGGATTATTTATATCCTATGAATGCTAGGAAAAATAATGTGGAAATCAAGCAAAGATTATTTTTCACTATGAATGCTAGGAAAAATAAAATAAATTTGTTAGTAATTATAATACTGGAGTATGCCAACTTGGATATGATATAAATATTTTACAGACAAAACTTGTCAACTCTGCACATGTATGGCTGGGATTTTGAAGGATCCAAGTATTGCCATCTACGGCACAACTATGTTCCAAGTGTTGCAATCTAGGGCACAGCTACGTTTTTTATTAGAAAGTGAAGGGTAAATTCAATTCCATCAGTTTTTTTTTTGAAAAAAACATTTCTGATGCAGACCATGAGTTGCTGGAGCTCGCTGCATTCTTCCAGTCTCCTCCTGGCAGACCAGCAGCCAGCATTCCGAGTGTTGGTAGACGTGTCAGGAGTGCTCTCAGGCAGGATAACAAGCCTGCATTTGTATCCGCTTTTTGTCAATCGAACTGTGGTGATGTTAGCCCAAATGTTCTTGGCGCATTCTGCATAGACACTGGGCTACCTTGTGACTTCAATCACAGTACATGTGGTGGGAAGAATGAGTTGTGCTACGGCCGAGGACCGGGGTACTTATCCCTCTTACCACTAAGATATTTCCATTTTATTTTTTGTTTTCTTTTTGTAGCATAACATATGTGTACTGGATGATTGTGTGAATAATAAATTGCATTCCATACTTGACATGGCAGTTACCCTGATGAATTTGAAAGTACACGTATTATTGGAGAGAGGCAATTCAGAAAAGCTGTAGAGCTTTTTAACAAAGCATCTGAACAGTTAGAGGGGAAGGTTGACTATCGTCACACATACATAGACTTCTCACAACTTGGCGTGACACTTCCTAAACAGGGAGGAGGTTCTGAGGTGGTAAAAACATGCCCTGCTGCAATGGGATTTGGATTTGCTGCTGGAACAACTGATGGACCTGGAGCTTTTGATTTTACACAAGGAGATGACAAGGTATTGGCAATAGCAATTCTTTACAGGCTAGGCATTGTAAAAATGCTCTTCTACTGTTCAGGTATTGTTTCCATGGTCACTGTTCAGTCTGATGATATGTCAGGGAAATCCTTTCTGGAAGTTGGTGCGCAATGTACTTAAAACACCAGACAAGGAACAAGTTGATTGTCAAAAACCAAAGCCCATCTTGCTTGATACTGGTGAAATGAAGCAACCATATGATTGGGCTGTAAGTTGCTGACTTGTTTTGCGCATAATTTCTATGAGTACGCATATTTTATGTGAGTAGATTGTAATGATTTAATGCCTAAACAATGTTGACTTATTTTGTTTTCGAAATCAAATTTTCTTGATCAGCATAAGACAGTGTAGTGCTGCATTAGTTCTTGTAGTATCATGTTGGTAATCAGTACCTGGATGCATTTATGAAATTTAGATCTGAAATCGTTTATCGTATGTGCTTATTAGTCTGTTCCTAGAAGTGACAATTACATTTGTTTCCTTCTATACAGATTAATCTCGTCTGTATAAGATATAATAAGTTACAGGTGAAAGGGTCCAGACTGAGTATTGAACCAGAGTCTTCCTGAGGTCAAACTAAGGAAACTTGGTAGAGCAAACTGTGAAGTCTCAGATTATTATAGAATGTAATTGGTAATGAGTTTTCGATAAATGTCATGAGTGTCTCTAGCTTTTTTTATTCACATAGTTTGTGCCTAGAACTGACTGATTGGTAGAATTCATTTGAGTTCAGAGATGGGCAATAGTGGTTTCTTTTTGACCTATGTGAGATTGTTGAGGTTGGGAACATAGTTGTTAGAAATCCTAATGCCCTGAATTCCTGGCCATAAGGTTTACTAAATGCTTTTTCCTAAACTGCGGTAGTCCTGCCTGAAAAGCAATGCAATGGCATCACACTGGAGTTCATTAAGAAATACGTGATTGGAAGATTGCAAACATTTGATATATGAAATTGTCTTCAGGACATTTACTGTCTTGTCTCTGTGAAAGAGTGATTAATGTTGACCTAATTTTTTTTTAAGATTCCTCCTTGATTTATATATACTAGTAACCAGAAAATATCTTGCTATAGATGTCTTCTGAGCCCACTACTCAGTCCTTTAATTTTTTTCCTCTAAAAAATTGATAGTTTTGCTTACTAAATTTTTTGTTTGTCCATGGTATTTGCAGCCTTCAATACTTCCAATCCAGATCCTCAGAATAGGACAGTTGGTCATTCTCAGTGTTCCTGGAGGTAGTAGATTGCCTTGTTTATTTTTCCATTCTTTTATTGCAAGGTTAATTATACCAGCATTAAGAGATTCATGTTTCATTTTCTTAGCCAATTCTTAAACTTGATTAGAATGAGAAACTGATAATTATGCATTCACTTCCCATAAAGAAAATTATGAAGCACCAGATTTATGTTTTCCTTGGCAATTAATTCTTACGGTTGCTTCTAGACACTACACATTTTTTCTTCTTTATTTTAGTCGACATGTTTCTTTCTTCGCTCATGATTTGGTTGTTTTGGTTCGTATAGAATTTACAACTATGGCTGGGAGGCGTCTCCGCGATGCTGTGAAGACGGTGCTCACTAGTGGAGGTCATGGAGACTTCAATAACAATATTAACGTTGTTATAGCAGGGTTGACTAATACCTATTCACAGTATGTGACTACCTTTGAAGAGTACGAGGCACAGAGATATGAGGTCAGTTCTTGGTTCCATGGAACCAACATGCATTTGGTTTTTATATTTAAAAATAAATTAATATTAACTACATATATAACACAACTTACTTTACATGTTCGAGAAATTTTGTTGTTTATGAACCATGATGGATTACATATGCTGTTTATTTATTTATTTTCTTGTTTGGTAAAGTTTGAACCTAAGTCTTTTCCTAACCTCCCACCCCATCCCTTTTAGAGCCAAGGCCCAAGGGCGTTAGGATGTGTAGTTAGGGGTTGTAATCCTTGAAATTGCTATAGTTTGAGTCTTATGTACTTTTTTGGTCACATCTTTTTAGGTCAAAACACAGGTTCTCAGACACAACTAAAACAAATAATTAAATTGCAGTCAAAACAGTGATCATACCCTTCCGTTTTTTACTCTTTAAATGTGGCAATTTTTTCCTTTATTTCTTTTTCTATTTTCTTACTATTGATGTTTTGCCTCTCAGGGAGCCTCCACCCTATACGGTCCACATACACTGAGTGCCTACATTCAGGAGTTCAAGAAGCTTGCGAGTGCTATCATCACTGGCCAACCTGTTGAACCTGGGCCACAACCCCCAGATCTCTTGGAGAAGCAAATAAGCTTACTCACCCCAGTTGTGATGGATGCAACCCCTCGTGGCGTAAATTTCGGGGATGTCAGCTCTGATGTTCCTAAAAATTCAACCTTTAAGAGAGGCAACTTGGTGACAGTTACCTTCTGGTCGGCTTGCCCCCGAAATGACCTCAAGACTGAAGGTACATTTGCCCTTGTGGAGATCCTCCGTGGGAAGGATGCATGGGTTCCTGCTTACGATGATGATGATTTCTGCCTGCGTTATAAGTGGTCAAGACCATCCAAACTCAGTGCCCGGAGTCAGGCAACAATAGAATGGAGAATCCCAGAATCCGCACTAGCCGGTGTGTACAGGATAAGTCATTTTGGTGCTTCAAAGAGTATTTTGGGATCAGTTCGCCATTTCACAGGTTCATCCAGCGCGTTCGTGGTTGCTTGAGAATCTCTTTTCTACTTATATACGTAAGGCAGTGTGTAAAGCTATTTAGCATGAGAACGTCTATATTGTTTGTATATATATATATATATATGTGCGGCTACGGCTGGAGCTAAATCTTTTTGGCCTGGAAATCTTGAACGGGTTAACCAAAGTTGTAAACGGAAAACCAGCCGGGGCCAATAAAAGGCAATATTGGGATATTGGGATTCTGTGATGGGCGGGTCCGGGCTGTCCAGCAAATCCAACCTCTGTTTTGTATTTTAGGAATTGTAACATGTGAACTTCACCCGTGTGTGTTTGTGATGAAAACTGCAGTAAGGCTTCTTAATGCAATTCTGACATGTCGTTAGTTTGATTTATCCATCTTCCATGTATCTAGGCCATATGAGTGGATTGAGATCCCAGCCATTCTAAAGATCTAGGCAATTTATTGATTGAGGAACGTAAACTTCCAAAAAAAGAATAAAGAAAAAACCCCAAATGTAATTAAAGGGATGGCGGGACAATTCTTGAGGTGGTTGGCAACCGTAGTTATTTAAAGAAAGCCTTATATAAATGTGTTATTATTTTAATAAAATTACTCAATTTGGAGCTTCTTTAATACCATGTGGTGTTATTTGGTTTTGAAACAATTTGTAACGACTTTGGCAAAATGTTAGTTGTATATGTGCTATCACTCTAAAATGACTAATCAATTTGAAGACTATAGGATCACTTATAAAAGCTCAATTTTGTCTAATAAGAAACTAATGTACAACTTAATACTCAAATTGTCTTTATAAACTAGTAGTGTACATGGATTACTCATATTTTTAATATATGATTGGAATGTTACAACTACCCCTTTAAGAGTGGCTGACCATCGTTTTACCCTTTAAGTGGTGATTAGCCATCTCAAGATGACGGTCGGGATGGTAAAACAACCATAATCACCATCATGGGGTGAGGTGACATGCCATTATAATATATATAAATTGATTATAATAAAAAAAAATTATAATTAAATTATAATACAAAATACTTACAAATAGTGAAATTTATAAGCTAATTTTAAATAAATGGTATGAATCTTTAAAATCCCAGATGACTTGGGTTTAGAAGTAGATTAGAAGTAGATTGTTAATATACTAATATTGTATTCCAGCTCGGTTCTCGATTTGGAGATCTAAATGATGGGGGAATTCGAATTTCGAAGGAGTTAAACTCAGCTCGAAAAAAAAACTAGAAAAAGCAATCGAAGCGAGACCATAAAGAAAAAGAACAATTAAAAAACATATTGAAATGACGTCGTTTATATGATTGCACATTTGCGCTCCCGTCAGTTTATTGCATTGCCATTGCCCCAGCACGCGGACCGCACGGAGGCATAGGACCTCACAGTACAGTAATCGGTAATAAAGTAATAAACCCCCGCGACCTGCGAATGCTCTGAGCTTTGCAGCGCAAAGAAGTTGTTGAAGAAACTGTCTGAATATTAGGGCTCAACTCTCTTCGAACTCAGAAATATTTGAGGTTTTCAGTACAAGAGCGATTCGCTCTAAATCTCTGCAATTCTATCATTCCGAGAAATCTAGAATTCGTTGCATTCATTGTAATTCTCGAAGAAGACAAAGCGGAGCGAAAGAGAGAAAGAACAAGTAAGAAATGTCGGTGCAACAATTCCTGGAAAAGCACATGCTCTCTCGGAAAATTGAAGACGCCGTCAATGCCGCCGTTAGGGCCAAGTCCCCCGATCCCGTCCTCTTCATCGTAACTCTCTCTCTCTCTCTTCGCCTCCGTTTGGTTCCCGAGAAAATGAATACCAAAGTCACACTCTGACATGCTCAAAATGAACCCTAATAAGACCATCTGGCTTCGTTTTATTCGGTCGACAAATGCTGCAGAAAATATAGGTTTTGAAGCTCCACTTTATTCCGTTTTCCATTATTTTCTCGGCATCCAAACGGAGGGCTTCTGATCAGTGATTCTGTAGTTTATTTTCTTATTGTCCGTGATTACATTCTTGTTGCGAATTCACAGTCTAATCATATGAGGAAAGCGGTTCCTTCCGTGATTACGAAGATCAAAGCGAGGCAGATCCTTGATAGCAGAGGAATTCCAACCGTTGAAGTGGACTTGTACACCAACAAAGGGATGTTCCGAGCCTCAGCCCCTAGCGGCGATACTACCGGAATGTAAGGTTTATTAGTAATTTGTGTTTTCTTGTTTGGTTGCTGAAAAAAGTTATGGTAATGGAACTCTATAATTGAAAAAGAAAATTGTGATGAATCTAACAATTTCTTATCGTAGAATTGTTTTTGGATAATAATATATCACCTTGCATAAACTGTGTCCTTAAATCATACATGATTTGTGATGGATGCCTTGTAATCATTGTTATGGAGTCATCACTGAACCGTGTTCCGTGTTGTTCTCTCAATTTATGGCCTTTATTTTCCTTTGAACTTAGCTTACAAGTTGGCTCAAATAAGGCCCTTACACCTTACTTGTCTCCATTGCAAAATCTGTCTCTGTGTGTCTTTTCACTATCTTCTCAGAAAGAAACTTGGCACAAGAAGAATTGCTAGTTAAATTTCCCCTAGTACCAATCTGAATTATTCATCATCTATGATTCTTACACATTCCTGAATTCAATAGCATTTTATAGCTTTAGAATCCAAGAATGTAATTTTTGTTCTATTCTGGATGTGGATCCCAGGTATGAGGCTGTTGGAATACGTGATGGGGACAAGGGAACATATCTGGGAAATAGTGTGACTAGAGCTGTTAAAAACGTCAATGAGAAGATATCTGAAGCTCTGATTGGTATGGATCCAACACTTCAGTCTCAGATTGATCATGCCATGATAGACCTGGATAAAACGGAAAAGAAGGTAGTGTTTTTCTCTTCTCATGTGATCCAATGTAATCAGTTGTTCTGCTTACCTATTTTTATATGTGAGAGTCAGAGAGTGGACAATGACTAGACTACTAGTATTTAGGGAAATGTTCAATATTTTGCAAAGATTCAATTCTGGGCCAGTAAACTTGTTTGGCTCTGACTAGTCTAATGTTTAGAGGTATACAAAAACTCTCATTGTGTGATGTTGAAACATAATTATGATAGATATCTGTTGTATTAGTATGTCCAAATTCTGCACAGAAGTATCAGCCATAACGATTTTTACATCGGGTGATAACTAAATCCAGGATCAGTAATTTTTTATATGCTACATTTCCTTTCAAAATCTAGTTAATTCTGGATGATACTCATTCCAGATCAAGAACGTGTTTTTTTTTTGCTTTTTTCTTTTCCTGTTTACTTGGTAAAAGAGAACCTATTTAGCTTGTCTTGAAACATAATATGGTTCCAAACAGGCCAGCTTGCAAGAGACTTACATACATAGTAAAGAACATCAGTTGTCTATAAATTGTTCTTAATGCAATATGGAAGGGGATCTTTTAATACATATTGATTTGGGGTCAATAATTTGCTAGTATATTTAGTTTCTAATCCTAATCAAAAGGTCGGTTGTATACTTGTTCTATTTTTTTTAAGCATGGTAATCAGAGTGATTTACTTGTTGAGATTGCTTGTTTAAAGATGGTCCAATGGCCTATGGTACTGTTCATCTGTTGTTATTCAACATGCACTCCTTAATTTTCAATCATTTTGGTTCTGGGAAAGATTGCCTTTCCATTTTAAGTGTTGAATTTTCTTTACTTTTTTCACATTTTATGAGGAATTATGTTTCTTATTTGGAATTATCTTGCAGGGTGAACTTGGTGCAAATGCTATATTAGCTGTGTCGATTGCTGCATGCAAAGCTGGGGCTGCAGAAAAAGAGGTTTTTTTATTTGAATTTTTTATGGTTATCACATAATTGTGCCGCAATCTCGGTACTTTTTGAAAAAAATCTGAGAAAAAATAAACATCAGGTTCCCCTTTACAAATACATTGCTGATCTTTCTGGCGAAACCAGCCTGACCCTTCCTGTCCCTGCCTTCACGCTTATAAGCGGTGGAAAGCATGCTGGGAATCATCTGGCCATTCAGGTATGCACTGGTGAGGTTTAATATCTATATTTCTGCCTTTTATGCTGTTTGGAATAAGTTGCAATTCATGCTTATCTGCCTTTTATGCTGTTTGGAATAAGTTGCAATTCATGCTTATCTTGATTCATGACTGTTTTAATCTGCTTGAAGGCTTTTTCTGCTTCTTTTGTCCATGTAAATGTTTCTCCCTTGAGGCAATTCATGATGGGAATGGTAATTGAGCTAAAGTTACAGAACCTATCAAAAAAAAAATTGAGCTAAAGTTACAGATAAACCTACGTTTAAAGGGAGCTAACCCAAGAAAACTAAAAATTTATCCCATGGACTGAGGTGCAGCCACTCAGTAATGGGAGCGACTTGATGACCCAGTCAGTCAACAGTAGTCGGGAGGGGAAACAGTGACAAGAAGTAGGTAAGCAAGTTAGACAAAGTGCTCTTAATTAAGGTAATCATACATCCTTTAGACAAGTACAACTGCTTCCAACCAGCCAAACAACGCTCAATCTTGTCAATAATGCCATTCCAAATAGACTAGGCTTTGAAAGAAGCACCCAAAGGAAGACCTAGGTACTTCATAGGCAAAGATGAGGCCCTGCATCCAAGATCCTAGCCAAACCTTTTATATTATTCATTTTTTTTTTTTGATAGGTAAGAAATCAATTTTATATGATTCATAATACCGACAAGAACCAATTATGACTTAGCCAAATTGATGGCCAAGCCCAAGACAGCTTCAAAACATAAGAACAAACATAGCAAATGATGTAGGTGATTTGGGTCACCCCACAAAAAATTGAAGTGTCATCCGCAAATAGAAGATGAGAGATATCAAACCATTCCTCATAAAGAAGCCAGACAACAAACCCCACCCACTGCAACATAAATCATTCTACCCAAAGCCTCCATCACAATGATGAACAACAACGGAGATAGAGGGTCCCCTTGTCTCAAGCCACGGGAACTACTAAAAAACCGGTGGGAGTGTCATTCATCAAAACAGAAAAATGCATTGAAGAGATACAATGAGCTATATATTATGGCCGTGTCCCCTTTCTCTCTTTCAATTTTTTTTTTTTTTACAACATAATTTTTATTTTTTTTGATAAGTTTTTACAACGTACTTATCAATAAGAATGAAAAAAAAAAAAGGTTGCCTGCATAAAATATATATTATTGACCATATTGGGTCTCCAATGTCTTTCATTTGATGTTGAGTGGAGTTGGGTGACCTCTTTTCTTTGGAGCTGCTTCTGCTGGGGCATAAGCCTCCTAGGAAAGGCTTTAGAGAGAGAATCAAGATCATTGGCTGAATGAACTAGAGTGGTTCCAAGAAGATTATGATAATACCGCACAATGGCCGGGGGATCAAGGAAACTCTCAACGAGGATTGAGAAGTCAACTCTCACCCTGTACCACCACGCGCAATAAGCCAAACAAAACAGGCTTTAACTAGAGAAAAAGCTTTTCTGTCAGCAAGCCGGTGTCCTCATCGAGCTTCAAATCAAGATCAGTGGCAAAGCGCTCCACATGACCCCAATCCGGAGAACACGAAGACACAAGCACGTCTTGCACCATACCCATATGATAACAAGTGATTAATATTCCATCTCCCTCTCTGCCTCATGTCTCAATGTTAGAACAGATCTTCTCTAACGTCAGATCCACTTGTTTCATCCTTTTTATTTTTCAATATGCTTGGGCCGAGTTTAGTAAAGACTGACTACCTATAAAGATCCTTCACTGCACACTCTCTATGGTGGTGAAGTAATGCCCCAGCATCATTATAGTTTTTTCTTCCTTTCTTTTAAACACAAAATTGGGTGGTTAGACTGCAATTTCAATCATTGTGCGATAGGTACCTTTATATTTTTGAAAGAATTGTCACTTAAACTAATTTAAACTTGAAATATCTTCAGGATATCATGATTCTCCCAATCGGAGCAAGCAGATTTGAGGAGGCAGTGCAAATGGGCTCTGAAACCTATCATCACTTAAAGGTGATTGTCTTCAACTCAATTGTCTAAGCCTGGGGATTTAACCTTCAATGTATATGCTCCTTGTGATATTGCTTTGTGTGGATCATATTAGATGTATATGCTTATCAAAAAAATAAAAAATAAAAAAAATCAGATGCCTCTTTTATGCAAAGATTTAACCAGCAAAATAGTGAATGAAATGTGATATGAAGCTTAGAAATGATTTTTTTTTTCTTGGTGATTTTCGTTATTTTTTGGCACTACAAAGCATTATTACAAGTTGACACTAGTTGTAGTTTAAATTCCAGAAACATTGTTTTCCTTTGCTCTCTATTACTGTCCATACGTTCCAATAAATCATTGGGGAAAAAAAAGGGGGCAAATACACGTCTTTTCTTGTTATGTCAACTCTTGTCTCCGATATATCAGTTTCCTTTTACTTGTAGGGCCTTTGTTTGAACCATTTCACTTCCCTTGGTTCTTTTCTTTTTAATTTATTTGGTAAGTAACTCCCCACTAGTTGCAATCATAGGCTTTTGTTACCCATGAGTGGATCAGCCAAATTGACTACTCTCCTATTAGTTGCAACTACTTTAACTTTGCATGAATATATTTATTCAAAATTTATTTCTCTCACATCGAGCCGGTCTCTGATATTCTAATGACAGTCATCTAACACCTTGATTTTTTGCGGGGCACACCCAAACCACCTCTATCTACGTGCTTTATTTATTTACTTTGAAGCTGCATCCGGTTTGAAAATTAATATAGCTAAGTCAGAGTTGGTTCCTTTGGAGAATGCTGCTGATGTAGATGGTCTAGCCAATATTCTTGGATGTGGGGTTTCTTCTTTGCCTTTAAGTTACCTTGGTCTTCCTTTGAGAGTCTTTTTTAAGGCCAAATCCAGTTGGGATGGTGTTATTGAGAAAATGTCTTTGCTTCGTTCTTCAATTTATTGTATTCCTCTAAAGTGAGTTGGGGAGATGGAGATAAGCTTTGTTTATTCCCTTCCAAGAGAGTTTTTATTTAATTTTAATTTTTTTATTTTTACGCTAGATCCTTCTATAACGTCCTTGTCCCCCATGATGGTACTCCTTTTCTTTGGAAATGTATCTGGCGGAATAAGGTCCCATTGGAAGCGGCATTCTTTGCTTGGTTGGCTGCCCTAGGGAACATCCTCATCATCGATAACCTTAGGAAATGGCATGTCATTGTGGTGGGCTGGTGTTATATGTGTAAGAGATGTGAAGAGTCTGGATCATCTTTTTCAACACTATTAGATTGCTAGTGCCTTATGGAGTGCTATCTTTAGTCGTGGTAGTCTATCGATAATGCCTGGAGAGTGGTGTCACTATTCGCTTGTTTTTTTTTTTTTTTTTTTAAAGTAAAGTATATTTCGAAAAGTGCAGAGGGGTGCAACCCATGGTACACAAGATGTAATATGAAACTTCTAATTTAAAGAGAAAAGAGAGCACTTATCTAGAAAATTAGAATAATAACACTCAAATATAGACTGTAGTCCCACTCTCCACAAAAACAAAGTTTGTATCACTAATTTTTTCAAGTTAATCAAACTAATTTCACAGTCTTCAAAACAGCGTGCATTCCGTTCCCTCCAAACACACCACATTACACACAAATGAGCCATTCGCCAAATCGGTATCAACGTCTGGTTGCCCTTTTGCCCCCTCCAACTCCTCAACATATCTTTCACCGAATGTGGCATTACCCACACCACACCAAACAGCTGCAAGATCATACTCCGCAACTCTGTAGCAACCATACAATGCATGAACAAATGATCAATGGACTCTTCAGAAGTCTTACACAGATAACACCACTTCATCACAATAATGTTAGGAGTTTTGAAGACCACGAGAGGACGGTGGTGGATTTATGTCACTATGCGCTTGGTAGAGAGGGTTGAGTGGCAATCCCTAGAGTGCAGCAGCGTGGAAGACAATTTTGTTCTGCATTTTGTGGTGTATTTGGAGGGAAATAAATGATAGGAGTTTTGAAGACCACAAGAGGACGGTGGTGGATTTAAAGTCCTTTTTCAATATTGTTTTCCACTGGGCAACTACTTTAGACTTTCCTTATATGCTTTATTTTCATGATTTTTTTTACCGCCTTTTTTTTCTTCTTCTAGTTAGGTGTTTCTCGTATATACTTCTTGTGTACCTAAGTGCGCCTTTTTTCGTTTTTTAATGATATTTCGATTACTTATAAAAATAAAATGGTAATCCATCCGCAGGAGGATTTTGCAGACAAATTATTAGGCCTTTATTTGGCCACTTGACTCAGGTCTTGTTTTCTCCAGCAATTAGTTTACATGCATGGTTGGGTGCCTGGTATTTACTATGTCTATGATGCCCAAGTTTTCTTGGTAAGGACATAATAAGCACCCATTGTAATCTCAGAAATGAATGTGAAGCTTTCCTTCTTTCATGGCATTTGCTAGTTGACTGTGAAGTGTTAACTAATTTATGGGTATGCATCAAATATCATTTGTATCATATACTTAAGTCAATAGTTGGCTTTGAATAGTCCAGTCATTCTATTTCTGCTCAGATGTGCATGTATATTATATTTTTGCAAAAGATGTTATGGGTAGTTTAATTCTGTTAATAAGGAGATTACATGTGTCCACTCATTCATTGTAATGTCTATAATAAAAAGGCAGGCTGTTATTACAGAAAAATACGGTGCACAGGGATGTAATGTTGGTGAAGATGGTGGTTTTGCTCCAAACATCTTGAGGCAAGTTTAGTAGCCTGTATTATTCATAAAACCGTGTTTTGATGTTTTATTAGAAGTAGCTTATGTAAATCATTTTTAAAGAATCACGTGGTGTCTATAATGATATATTCTTATGTGCAGGTTTAGAGAAGGCCTGGACCTTGTAAAAGAGGCTATCAGCAGAACGGGGTATGATGAGAAAATTAAAATCGCAATTGATGTTGCTGCTACTGACTTTTGCATAGGTGATATATTCTTCCTGGATAAATAGTCCTTCTGTATCGTTAGCATGTGAAAGAAATTAAAATTGATTAGTTATTGGTAGTTGACTAGCATGTTTGATCCATAGTGCAGTAACAATTAGAGGATGTATTGTTGTAGGTACATTGAAGAGACATACTTTTTCCTTGACAAACCTCTATGCAGAATAAAAAACCTGCTTTCACCCTTCTGACAATGCCTATCTATTACTCCTGCATTCATCCATTGGGTCCATTGACTAGGATGTGCTGTGCTTTTCTGCATGAATATTGTTTTTGCCTAACAAGTACAGATCTGTTTTCTCCTTTCTCCCTAATTAGGCACAAAGTACGATCTGGACTTCAAAGTTCCAAACAAGTCAGGGCAAAATTTCAAGTCAGTAGAGGATATGCTTGGGATGTACAAAGAACTATGTCTTGGTATCCGCCTATTTTCACATGTTTGTGATTGTTTTTGCTGCCTTATTTCTTCAACTATGAGTTAATATTGTTTTTCGTTTTCTTTGGGTTCTTAGAGTACCCGATTGTATCAATTGAAGATCCATTTGACAAGGAGGACTGGGAACATGTCAAGCAGTTTTCCAGTCTTGGAATTTGTCAGGTTTGTTCTGTATTTCTTTCTAGTGAGCTTTAGCTAGGATCATTTGGAATTTCTTTCCAAATTAACTTGCACTATAGAAGGCATATGTAGTGTGGTATTAGGTCCCACATTTTTTAGGGTGACATCCATATTTACAAGAAAATAATATTTTTTTATAAGGGGAATTCATTAAAAAGCGCAAAGATGCAACCCAAGTACACAGGAAGTATACAAGAGAATCATCTAGTCAGAATAAGGACAAGAAAATAATTAGATTTGGGTACTTGTGAATGTTTCCTTGGCTATCCTTATGAGTGTTGAGATTGTAAAACTCATGCTGTAGGATGCATTTCTATGTTTCCCCTTGATATTTTGGCCAGATCACTTTTATGAGCAGGTGGTTTTGCAGGTTGTAGGGGATAGCTTGTTAATGTCAAATCCAAAACGTATTCAGAGAGCAATACAAGAGTCGGCGTGCAATGCTCTTCTTCTCAAGGTATTTAGCCATCTTTGGATAAAAATTTGATTTTGTGGTACTTTTAAGTGATTGTTCTCATATTTTATTGCTGAACCTACTGAGCCGCCCTGCTTTTGAGAAGACTTTTTGTGCAGCAGCTATCTTTTACTTTCGGATTTTGTTTTGCTAAGACTAAGATTGCGTTTGTAAATTTTCTATGGTCCACAATGTAAGCTTTCAAAGTCTGATGGTATTGTTGAAATTTAGGTAAACCAGATTGGCACCGTGACAGAGGCCATTGAAGTGGTGAAGCTGGCGAAGGATGCTAATTGGGGAGTGGTGACATCTCATAGATGTGGGGAAACTGAAGATTCTTTCATTGCTGATTTATCTGTTGGGCTCGCCACTGGTCAGATCAAAGCCGGTGCTCCTTGCAGAGGAGAGCGGCTGGCAAAATATAACCAGGTAAACTTTCAATCCCATATGCACTGACTTAATTGATTTTTATTCCATATTGTGTCTATCAGATACTCAACGGCTGAATTTAGAAAATAGTAAGACATTGAATTCTGCCAACAACTTCATTACAACGATGTCACAGTTTTCTTTACCAAATTTGTAAAATGTGAAAAAGGATTTCTACTTTCTCGTGGTCTTACCTTAGGTTTCTAATACAGCATGCCTTGATATTCAGCTCTGTTGTATTGGCTGCGAGTCAGTCTGAGAGACGGACAAATTTGACATACGAGTAATGATATTCTAAGTTCTGTACAATTACTAAACTGGCTAGTACTTTAAAAGCAACTTTGAACTTTTGTAATTAGAATGATGGCAGCACAGCCCCGAGCCCCATGTGGATAGGATCCTCTCCATTTCAAGGTTCATATTAGATTTTACAATATCTAATGGTGAGCATGGAACTACATCATTTAAAAAAAGTGAAATGGAGAGGATCTTGTTCCGTCATATGTGACCTAAGGATGGTTTAGCAGATAGAACCTTACTATCTGAGTCAATGGTTTTCTATTACAAAATTTAGACCTTGTGGTCAGTATTCTTGGCTAAAATGGAAAGCAAATAAGATATGAAACTTAGAGCTTACTTTCTTGCAGTTGCTTCGAATTGAGGAAGAGCTTGGGGATCAAGCAGTTTATGCTGGTCAAGATTGGAGGCTATCATCCTGATCAGTGCCCTTAGGTTTTGCCCTCACACATTTTTCGTTCTTTTTTCTTTCCCTGTATTCTTTGCCGTGTTTGCGGTTAAAAGATTTTGAATGTCTTATCAAGTTAAACAACTTGGTATTTTGTCACAATGTGCGTGCTTCTTTTTTGTTTTTTGTGATTGTTTCCTTTTTATTAGGACTGAAGAACATTCAAGAATGTAATCCATTTTGCCAAAGCCAAACACACTTAACATGATTGATGGTGAATTGTTTTTCGACTTCAACCATTTCAATTTCCGCCTATTTGAGCAGGCTGGTAAATTAATCAATTAACATGATAGGTGGCAGTGGCCAATTTGAAGCCGGGATGGATGGCTTGATGACCTGTATCAAACCTGATCGATGATACATCAATATCCTGAAATAGTGAAATTGAGTGTTTCATAACTCATCCTCTCAAGTTACCGAAATTTTCAAACCAACAATTCATTCTTGACATCCCGCACATATTTTGCCACCGATAAAACCCATGCCACGGATGTGACATGGACCAAGAGTATAATGCCAAGTATGAAAGATTGTTAAACGTTACCAGCCGAGTAGTTATGAGTCCATCCTACTATTATCGGTTCATTTTGAGGATAGTTTGTAAGACTTTTTAATCAATTTTCAGTAACCACAAAATCATGTAAATAAGTGATTGGAACCACTTATTACAGTAAAAGCTCTCCAGCTCTTGAGCCTCGGATCTATCTCTCTAGTCCATTTGAAAAGTTCATTGCAGTGCTAATTGACTTGCACATGACTTAGCCAAGTGGGTGGCCTTTACTAAACTGGATTCCATTATTATGCCCTTTTCCCGTTCGATGCAACTGACGTCGGTGACATTAATCCCCCCTAGCCTAGTTCACCCTTTTATTTTCGTGATTTATTATATATATATATATATATATATATATATATATATATATATATTTGTATTTTGTTGTTCTTTGGTAGTGTTGTATTTGCCCAAGAAAAAAAATGACCTACAATTGATTGTCCAAATTGCATGCATTTTGAAAATTCAGACAACCTTTGTAAGGCCTACCTGCTACACCCCAAAACTGCCATGACAAGTACGCCCGCAGCCCCACTATGGGGGCTGAATTGTGTGCCATTCAACCTGGAAATCCTTATCGGTGAAGGATCGATCATACATATGACAGAGTTCATATCCTAATTCTGAATCATGATACAAAAACAAATTCATCACTTAACAGATTTATAGAACTCTTCTAAACTACCAATCCGTTGTCCACAAAGAAAAAAACTGAGGATTATGCATAAGAAACATTTTCCACATGGATTTTAAAACAAGAACAATTTGCGTGAACAAGGAAATTGGGTTGAGGGCCACAGCATAACACCTAAGCTTGAGGCTTTGTCTCATCTTCATCCTCCTCTATCTTGGGAGCCAAGTAGAACCTAATATAACCCATCTCTGCAATCTTGTATTCAACCACGACAGGCAGATCTGAGGACAAGCTAATTGTCACAATGCTCGACAATGGGGTCGCCTTCGTAAAGGAGTTCATGTACCTCAGCGCAAATGTCAATGACACTGGCTCAGTCATCTCTATGATTGTTGCTTCTTCTGGCTGCAATTTTTTTTTTTTTTTTTTTGCACAAATTAGAAAATCCACAAAACTGCAAGTCTTAAATAGCATTACACTAAAAATGCAACATCCAATATACTTCCATCAAGCCGCTTAAAAGTGCAAAACTTTTACTTTTTGTAACAATTACACGGGAGAAACTAATAACTAGGCTACAAGAACATACCTTGTCTACTGTGTTGTTCTGCCTGCAAACAATATTTGCAGTTCCAATATCACCCCTTGTGGAGAACTTGACACCTTCCTTGGTCACAGAGATGACAACTGCAAGCACACATTTAGCCAAAATGTTAACAACTACTCCACAAGCGAGATGAACAATCAAAAGTTGATGAAACCATGAATCCGTCAAAGAAATCACAGTACCAGTGTCACCAATGCTGCTGAGATCTTTGCAAATCCTAGCAAACTCAGACGAAGGCATCCTAACAATAGCATGGTACTCTGCCTCCGGAATTCCAAGGTGCTCGCTATCGATATCCATCAGTTTCATCTCAAAATCAGATATTTTGTCTTGTGCTTTAATCCATTAGCCAATTGGAAGCATAAAAATCGATCAGAACAAGCACATGTCAAATAAATTCCCTCCAACTCAAAGAACACGATAAAGTATGAAACACAATCTCAAAGTTAACTATCAAAAAGAATATTTGATTTAATAATTTCCATCAGTTTCATCTCAAAATAAGATATTTTGTCTTGTGCTTTAATCCATTATAGCCAATTGGAAGCATAACAATCGATCAGAACAAGCACATGTCAAATAAATTCCCTCACTCAAAAAAAGGATAAAGTATAAAACACAATCTCAAGTCAATTAACAAGAATTTTTTATTTATTAATTTCCATTCCAATTAACATTCATCCTAACATTTCCAAAGAAGAACTTCAGTGCTTAAGAAAGGGGTACAGAAAATTCCCAACTTCAATTCTCTTTCATTTTCAAACATTTCAACAGCAACCAAACACAGAAAAATTTCTTTTAAGTCTCAAAATGAACCACTCATATATCCAGATTAGCAGAATAACACAACCCAGTTCCACAACAAAACCCTAATTTCCCTAACGAAATCCCTTATTAGCAGTAAAACCCTAACATTCAAAATCAAGAATTCAAAGAACCAAAAGCAAAACACGTACTAGGGCTCTCGAACATGAAGGTGACGGTGTCGCTGCCATCGTCGGCCTTGAGGGTGATGATGTCATCGTTGCCGGCACACTTGAGCATCTTGGACATGTTGGTGAGGTTCATGCCCATGGAAAGGTTGCGGTCGCAGCGATAGTGCTCGAAGCCCTCGGATCTGAGGAGCAGAGACACCAGCGCCACGTGGCTGGAGTCCATGGCCTGGAGCGAGAACCCCGTGGCCGAGCAGTCGAAGTTTGCATCGTTGACCAGGTCCTTGATCGCCTCCAAAACCTTCTTCAGCAGCGACCCTTGTACTAGCCGGAGTTCAAGCATTTTCACTTCTCGGAATTTTTTTTTTTCAAAGGTTAGGGTTAGGGTTAGGGTTTTTGATAGGGAAGAAAAGGTGGGAAAATGAGAGTTAAAATTCGGTGGCAGACGGGGCGGTTCGGTTTTTTATAGCGGACGGTTAGTGGAAAAGTCTTTGAATTAGTGGAGTTGTATTGGCGGGAATTGGGTGGAATTTCGTTCCCGCCAATATAATTTTGGGATCTTTTGTATTTTTTTTCTTGCGAAAGAAAGGGTTTCAGTTAGGAAAGAAGCTCTGGTGGTATAAATTCCGTCCAATTTGACGGTCAAATCAGACAAAATGTTTGAATTGAAATTTTTGAAAATTTAAGGAGTATTATATAAATTTTTAAACTTTAATAGCTAAATTAAAAATAATTAACAATTTTTGGGGGTAAATTATATTTAATCCATATATTTATTAATAGCAATATAACATTGAACCTGAGAATAATAATTTTTAAATAAAAATATAAAACAAAAATAAAAATATTCTCACCATTCTTGTATTGTGGAGAGAAGGGCAGAGGAAGATGGGACATATTTCAATTTTTTTTTAAAGAAAAAATAATTTTTAAATAATGTATCATAATTTCATGTGATTTTTTATTTTAAAAATAATTATGACACATTATTTTGAGAATAAAATTTTAAAAAGTCTATCATTTCTCGAAGAAGAGACATGGAGAAGTTTCATAGAGAATTCCATTGGTGAAGGTTCATCAGAGAAGAGTAATTCAAATCAAAACCTAGAGATACGTTATAAGATGCAACGTGTTGGCAGATGCGGTATTTTGGGGAAAAGGAATAAGACTCTCTACTTGTCGTCCAGTGATAGGTTCGTGAGATTTCCGAGCATCTGTTAGTTTTGGGCTTTAATTAGTGGATCGGTTATTAAAGCTGGGCCAGGAGATAACTGAATTTGTTAGTTAGTTGGGCTTGGTATGTTAGAGTATAAAGCCTGGCCTGTTTCCCTGTAATAAAAGAGTTATGCAAATTGATAGTTTTATTGTAATAGTTTAGTTGATAACTGGAGCCTGGAGGTCCGATCAACTTCAAATCAGATCAGTTCTTGTATTTTTCCTTCCATTGATTTCAATACAACATCATCTAATGGAATTTCCATTGTTCGTTTAATTCGTACAAATTTACCAAAATATCCTAAGGCGTGTTACAAATATTTATTTAATATTTAAATATAAAAAGGCTTAATTTAATATTATCATCTTAGACTCCAAAATAAATCAAGCCGGCCCGGCTAAATGTAAGTCAATCGGGATGAAAGTAGGTGGGATCGTGGGAAAAGATGGTCTATTCCTGCCTCCTATATTCTTGTCACTCAATTAAACTTTCCTTCCTCCAAGCTCTCTGCAACCCACCACTGTAATTTTTTTTCCTGGGAAAAAAAATTATATATCCCTTTCAAACAATTGCCTAATTGATAATGTTTCTCCAACACTATCAAAGAGACCAAAATGATATACATTTTTTAACAAGACAAAAATACCCCTATAAATTCAAGAAAAAAGAAAAAGAAAAAAGGAGTGGATTGCTGGTTTTTTCAATTTTTTTTTTTTTTAAAAATAGTTTTTAGGAATTTTTATTTTTATTTTTATTAATGGTATTTTTGTCATTAGAGAACATTGCTATTTTTTGGTAGTTTGAAAGAATATTGTCACAATTTAAAGTTTAGAAAAGACATTATTAATTGGGTGATAATTTGAGAAAAGCACGTAGACTTTTTCTTCTTTTTTTTTTTCAAACAAAAACATTAAAAAACAAGAAAAAAAAAAACACACACACACACAATACATATATAACTACCTTTTACTTTTATTTTTATAGCACGTCAAAATACCTTTAGAAACCAAAAACATAAAACATTCATTAAAGTCCACAACACATGTCAATTACCTTTTTAGTAGTGTCAGGATCAGCACTAAAATTTGATGTTAAATTCAACTCTGCATTAACTCATTTGGGTTTGTTCCTGATCATATCCCTGTCCATTCACTATCAATGGAAAATTATAAAAAATAAAATAAATAAATAAATTATAACGACTTATTCCGTTAAAACTTACCGTGTCTTAGCATTCGACTTGTTCTTGGTATACTTCGGTTCAGATTCTATTTGTAACTTCTTTCCCAATGAGCCCAAATTCCCAATGACGAAAGAAAACACCTTCAGGCGCCCTTCAGCTTCTGGTAGTTGCACGTCAGAATATCGATCTTGTTACTACCTATAAAAAAAAATATTTATCATATTTGCGTTATTATTTCAAAAAAAAAAAGTCAATTTAAAGCTTTTTTAAAAGTTATTGTAAATCTCAGTTTTACCTAATAATTAGGTAATGTGGAACGGAGACGTTACAAACTCTACTTTTTAAACTCCTAACATCCTCGTCAAGGCTACGTTATGGAACACTCCAGTACTATATGACTTGACGTTATTAGGTGACTTTGATACCATTTATAACGATAAAGGAAAAAATGTTAGCCACATCTGTGTGATCGCTTTAAATGACTAGTTAATTTAGAACTTTTATATAATTCATTATAAATCTCAGTTTCACGTAGTAACTAAGCAAAATTAGATTTAACACTCATAACTATCTCTTATAAATCACTCAGTTTATGTGAGTTATTCATCTCATTCCAATATGGAACTGGGGTGTTATAGATGTACTCACATTAAGCTGGGCTTTTGGTAATACTTTTTAATTATGACATGATATATACAAGTAGTTTTGAATATTTTATATGGATAATTGCATCACTGATTTTTGGGGTTAGCCTAAATTATAAATCACTCCCTGTAGTACAAAAAGTTCATGAATGGTCATTATAGTAAATTATAATTATGAATCATTCCCTAAACATATTTTTTGTCCACCAAGTTAATAGAATCCGTTAATTTGTCACGTCATATAAATAGTGAGACAACCTCTAAATATCATTTGTATTGTAATTTACTGACATACTTTGCTTACTTGGTGGACGGAAAACGGGTTCAATGAGTGATTTGTAATTATAGTATTACAATGAGTGATTCGTAATTTAGGCTAACCTATAGGTCAATGGTATAATTATTCCTATTTTATAATTGTTTTATGTGTTGAGCAGTTTGTTAACTCTTTTCATTTTTTGCTAATATATATATATATTAAATAAAGTTTGATTGACAATGCCACGTTAACGACAAAGATAATATATAAATATAATAAAATTATGATTTTTAACCTTTCTTTTATTTTGAGAGGGGTGAATAAAGAAAATAGAATACAAAGAAAAAGACAAAAAAAAATAGCTTTTTAATTTGGTGTCGATGCCACGTGGTTAGTACACTTTGCATATATGATCACATCCAAAAATGTGAACAGGAAGATGGCTACAATATACTGAGATTTTAATACGATTAATATATGAAAAAGAAAAAAAGAAAAAATTAAAGGTAAATGTCTAATAAATCTATGAGTCGGAGCGCCATTTGAATTCGATCCCTCACTTTTTGAAAGTAAGTATTCGGTGCTTAACTTTTTCGCGAATTTGAAACATGTCATTCCGTCATTTTTTCATTCATTTTTCTAACCACCGTTAGTGCCACGTCACCCTTTTTGCCATGTCATCCTAAAATATTATTATTTTATTTTATTATTAATTTAAAAACTTAATTTTTTTTTTTTTTTCTAAAAAATTAAAAGTATGGGGTATGGGGCGGCAGCCACCCCCTTGAGGAGGGGTGAGCCACCCCCAGGCTGGCCACCTCTGGAGTGGCTCGCGGCCACTCCCTTGGACCTCGGTGAGTTATCCGGAGTGTTTTTCTGTTCTCTGTCACTTAACCCATAGCCTATGCAAATCCAATTACAAATGATCAAGACAAAAGAGCCTTTGAATAAACTAAAACAAACTCGTATTTACAGACGCCAATGCAATCACTAAACAAAATTAATGTTCAAGAATGAAAGAATCGTGGACTAGATTAGTAGTAGTTGTCTTCCTAAATATTACTCATTGAAGGGATTCCAATCCCATCATCACTAGAACTGGCAGTCGTCTCTGGTCTAATCTCTTCCAATTGCTGGAAAACCTGCTGAACTTCTAGCCGAGCCGACAGTAATAGATCAACACAATGCAAAGCCAATTTTAACGTGTTTAGCAACTCATCACCAATTATAGATGCATCCCTCATCAACTTTAAATCAAAATACTTCATTTGTTTACTCCTCCTTCACGATAGAGGCAACCCACTAAGGCAAATCGTGACCATTCATCGCCAATTCCTCAAACACCTCTTGTGCCTATTCCATCAACCCAAATTTCAAACAAGTATGAACCAAACGCACTTCCAGCAAACACATCTAACTCCAACTTGGGTCGATCTGCATTAATCGAGTTCTTGACCCACTAAACGCACTTCCAGCAAACACATCCAACTCCAACTTGGGTTGATCTGCATTAATCGAGTTCTTGACCCACTGTCGCCGTTACAGTTATGGAGAGATTGATAGGGATGACCTAAACCCTTTGTTATTCAATCAGAAAACAACCATCCAACGGAACAAACAAACAAAAACGAAGAAAAAAAAGACACTCACCGAATAACTCATCGGTCCAAGGGGGTGGCCGCGAGCCACCTCTGGGGGTTGCTCGCCCCTCCCCACTGCCCCATACCCCCTACTTTTCTTTTTTTAGAAAATAAAAAAATAAATTTCAAGTTTTTAAATTAATAATTAAATAAAATAATAATATTTTAGGATAACATGGTAAAGTGGGTGACGTGGCACTAACGGTGGTTAGAAAAATGGATGAAAAAAATGATAAAATGACATGTTTCAAATTTGCAAAAATGTTAAGTACTGAATACTTACTTCCAGAAAGTGAGAAATCAAAATCAAATAACACTCTGACTCATAGATTTATTAGACATTTATCTAAAAATTAAAATAACAATTGAAATTAGTTGTTAAAAATGATTACTTTACTTGCCAACAGGCAACAACTCCCCCCCACCCCACCCCCAAATAATTGAAATTACGGTGACAACTGACAAGGAGGAGGCGTGAAAAATCCCAGCTGTACGGCCATCTATGGTGGCCAATTAAGGCGTTTTTTCACGTATCTTTCCTTCATTATGACTCATTAGTACCACTCTAATTGAGACCTGTTTTCCTTTATTATTCAGCTCGACCAGAGCTGCCTCCCATTGCCCAATCACTGCTTTCCAGCTTTTCTTTGCAGTTTCAAATGGCAGATCTCAAGCCCCAGACGGACATTTCATTCGCTGAGATATTCCTGTGCAGCGCTCTCGCGGCTTGTTTTGCCGAGGTACTGTCGATCTTTCTGATTGTGCTTGCTTTAGTGGATTTGGACAATTAATTCGCATTTATGGGTTTGCTTAATTTTGTACAATTCTTTTGTGTACTAAGCTCAACGAGTTTACTTCCTATGTGGGTTATGAGAATTCTGAATTAAGTTCCGGTGATTCTTACATTGGTGGCATAATTCGTTGATTTGCTTTCATTGTATCTCATTTGGGTTCTAGGAAATGTGCTTCAGCTGAATTTCAAAAGTACTAGTAATCCAATCCTTTAAGAGTAGCTGGTGCTTCTTATGTTGGAAATGGGTCATAATATCTCTCTAGTATAAATGCTATCACAAATTTAAGCGTAGACCGGAATTTTGAGTAAGAAATGATTGATTTTTCTTTTTTGGTGGGGAGTTGAGGATGGGAAGGAGGTTTACTTTGTCTCCTACTCTTTATCATATAAGAAATTAAGTGGCTTCTGCTAGGTCATGGTATATTGGTATGAGCAAACCTGATGCCAAGTTTTGGCTACTTGAATTTTAAGCGTTGTGCTGGTGCCTACTGAAAATTGATATGGGTAGAAAGATTCTGTTGTTTCCTCTTAATGCTTAGCTTTCATCCTTCTCACTAGAGCAGAAAGAGAGAGAGGGAGATAAAGAAAGAAAGAAAGAAAAAATCTAGGGAGAGTTTGGAAACTCAAAGAGGAGAAACAGAAAAAGCGAGAGAGAGGAGAAACAAAAAAAAAACGTGGGGATTTTTTATGGTTAGACACATTCTTTCATGATATGCTTTTAAATGTGATTTCCTAGGCATCAGGTAGCATTGCCCTAGTTTTTATTTATACTGTTGAAGAATTTTAGTAAATGAGTATTGTCACTATTGTTATTATTCTACACTAAGCCCTATATTCATTTTTTCTCCTTCACTCGTTTGAGCCTCTTTGACTTCCGATATCCCCATCTCATTCTCTAACAGTTTGAAATTCTGTTTTGAAATATGTTCTGTGTATAATTTTTTTTTTGCTTTATGGTGATGCTATAGACCTGCTACTTAATTTTCAAGACTTGTATTTTGAGTTCAAAATGGGTGCATTGACTCGGTGCCCATTAACTAAGGTAAAACAGCCACGCAAGGTCTGAGCTTGATGCATTCTGTTCTAGCCCGAGCTAAGGTATTAGCTTTACATAATCTGTTTGGTATTGAAGCATTATGATATAATGATTTATGCTCTATGCATTTGCTTTCTTTACTAATGTTATAGTTCTTTTGTTCTAGACACACACACACACACACACATCAATTGAGCTAAAAAATATGAACTGCTTTTACTCATCATCATGTTCATGAATTTTTTTGCAGTTCTGTACTCTTCCTTTGGACACTGCTAAAGTCAGGCTTCAGCTTCAAAAGAAAGCAGTTACAGTGGATGCAGTAGGTATATCCAAATATAGGGGCTTGTTGGGTACTATTGCTACTATTGCTAGGGAAGAAGGTCTGCCAGCACTTTGGAAAGGCATTATTCCAGGATTACAACGCCAGTGTATTTATGGAGGCTTAAGGATTAGCTTATATGTTCCCGTGAGTTTATAATATGTTATTTTCATGAATATTGTTAATTATTCATGATATCTCGATGGCACTTGTTTATGTGTGATTATAAACTGCATGTTGGACAGGTTAAAACATATCTTGTTGGCAGTGAATTTATTGGAGAGATTCCTTTATACCACAAAATACTTGCTGCGTTTTTGACGGGTGAGTATGTTTGGCGAGTGCTTTGCTTGCTGCCCGAAATTGTATACAACCTGCATTAACTTTTTGCTCAGCCTAGTCCTCAAACTATTGTCACTGTGTCCATTGCTTCTTTATTTGCCAAGATGATACATTTCACATCCAAACTCTTGTTTAGAGTTTTTAAATTTCTATTCTATCTTTACCTTGACAGGTGCTATAGCAATTTTAGTCGCTAATCCAACTGATCTTGTCAAAGTTCGACTTCAAGCTGAAGGAAAATTGCCAGCTGGGGTGCCTAGGCGTTATTCTGGAGCTTTGGATGCTTATTTAACCATTGTGAAGCAGGTCAGTTTACTTGCTATAATACTGCCCTTTTCATTTTTAGTATCTAAGTGTATTAATTCTAATATCTTTCAAAAAATAGGAAGGATTAGGGGCCCTGTGGACTGGGCTCGGCCCAAATGTAGCACGAAATGCTATAATAAATGCTGCTGAACTAGCCAGTTATGACCAAGTGAAGCAGGTAATATCATAGTGTTAGGTCTTTTAGGTTGAACTTGTTTTGTAACTCCTGAGCTGTTGCTATGTTAAGTTAATCCCAAAATTCCTAATTCTCTATACTTATGCAGATGATTTTGAAAATTCCAGGGTTCATGGACAATGTTTTAACTCATCTGCTAGCTGGTCTAGGTGCAGGTTTTTTTGCTGTCTGTATCGGTTCTCCTGTTGACGTGGTAGGTTTTTTTTCCTGTCCTGTTTCCTTTACTTTTAGCCATGAATTATACGATTTAGAGTCCTCCACTAGTCCATTATCACCTTCCTATGGCTTTAAATTTTTCTTGTATTTGACAACTTGACAATCACTAGTGTAGGAGATCACCCTGTCATTCTGTCTTTAATTATTTGTTTGTATCTACAATTCTGACTAATAAGGCTTTAAATTCTTGCTTTCACATGGGATTCAGCCCTCCAGGTCTGAATTCTTTTCTGAAAGTTTACTTGAAATTTTGCAACTCTTAGGAAAAATTATAACACCATAGACATGACGGAAATCTTGGATAATTTTATTTGTTTATTTATTTTTTTCAAAGACGAGCACTACCAACCCTTTTGAATTGGAGTAGTGATGGGCAAATTAAAAAACAAGAGCCACATGCTGTCTCTCATACGTGAAACCTTGTAAACATTGCTAATAACATCCATATATTTTTACAAGTTGATATTGATGATGATGATGATATTTTCATATGAGGGAATCTGTGCTGTTTTCTTTCTTTTCTAATTTTATTTGTTGTTGAAGCTGTTTTCCAGTTGTAGCATAATCTTCAAATTATTCGCTGCAGGCTCTATGCAGCTGTGCTAGTGAAAGATTGTGATCAAAATTTGTTTCTTATCATATGAAGCGATTTTATATAGTTTTTAAGGATGAGCTAGTCAGTCAATGTTGGCTTGGATGCCATGCTTGTTATGTTCCAGGTGAAATCTAGAATGATGGGAGATTCAAGTTACAAAAACACGCTTGATTGCTTTATCAAAACTTTGAAGAGTGAGGTATGTTGATTTGTCTCTGAAGGTGATATTTTTGTCTTGGATTCTCTAGAAGGTTATCTATTTGTAAAATGAAAATAGTTCAAGAAAAATAGAAAATAATGAGAAAGTAGTTATCTGCTGTGTTAAACTGGAGGCTGGACATGTGCCATAGGCTCTTAAGCAATATGCTAGAAACAAGCTTCTGAGAATCACTTACCTGGCTGCTAATAGTTTTGTCTACCAAATGGCATCTCCTCCTCAAAAACAGGGTAAAGGGTGAAGTCATGAGTTTAAGACCCATAGGATGCATGTGTATCTTACTAAAAAGGGGGAAAATCAATTGCAGTTGTGCCGTGACTCCATGTTAATTAAAAACTTGACGTAAATGTTTGTATGGTAACTATCAGCTTTCATAAGAACCAGTAACTCATGGAAACCAATATATTGCAGGGATTTCTTGCCTTTTATAAAGGGTTCTTCCCTAACTTTGGTCGGCTCGGAGCTTGGAATGTGATTATGTTTCTAACTTTTGAGCAAGTAAGACATTCAAATTATGTTCATGCATCTTGGTATTGATTTTTAGCTAAATCTAGGCACTTGCATATAGCTGATTCTGGAAATTGCTTTTTGTACTTGCGGTTCATAAGTTATTGTAGAGTTACACCAGTTCACAATCTTTTTTACATGGAGAAAATATACTGGAATTTGGAATGTTAAAGCATTTTCTTCTAGATAGTCGACTCCAGAAATTAACAATCGGGCTACTAAGATGAATTTGACGAAATCTTGGCTCTTGCATTTGGTAAGAATTTTGCCATGACCTCCAGCTTCATTTATTGGCATCCATGGGAAAGTGTTCCAAGCTTTTTCGAGTTTTTCCACTTTGAGGTTCTCATTCATGGAATGTGGATCTGCTGCTTGAAATTATCTCGATTTGAAGGATAAGCTATGAATTGTTTATCTTTTTAACCATTTTGAGGGTCTTGTGATTTATACTGTTAAGCTACCTGCTTATAATTTGTCAATTAAACCACTCTATAATTGAAAATAAAATGTTCATCATTTCATCTCCGTGACAGGCAAAGAACTTTTTCGGAGGGGAAGCCTAAATCTCTGATTTTCTTGGTTGAGATTTGGCAAGGTGGAACGCAAAGCTTTTGTCCACATGTTGCTTATTCATCTGTTTTAGAATTTTTTCCAGAGAGATGAGATTGCCCCTGCAATTCTTTTTTCCCCTCAGTTACATATATACTAGTATTTGTAACAATGAATTGACTGCCAAACTACATTTAATTGGGAGGCTATTCGTCATTACCATAGACCCTTTTGTGATAGTGCAAGCTGCTTTCCTCCCCATGTTACATGATCACATTGTAAGTTGAATGAAATAAACTAATATATATATATTCAACGTCTGCTTATTCATGAGCAAGAAAGAGAGAGGAAAAAACTAAAAGAGAGTGCTTATTCGTGTGGTAAGACCTGAGGGTTGAGTTCTTGATGTTACCTGCTTGTAATTTTTGACAGACTGGAATGGAAGACTTTTCTCCAATGTGAAAATTAGATGAAATGCATATATTTTACCAACCCATTTTAGAGGAAAAATTGTCCTATATTTCCTAGGATCAATGTACGGAAAGATTGTTATGTCTTTGTTTGTTTAGATCTCACTAAATGTAGATTGATATAACTGTCGATTTACCAGCCAATGGTGATATCTTGAAGAGGCTATTAGACATGCCTGTCTTATTTGAAACAAAATGGAAAAGCATCACTTGGGACTAATGGAGTGGACCCAAATTCATTCCGGAAGAACAAATGTTAACATCACATTGCAAAATATCGAAGTTGCTACAGTTTCTATTATAATTCTTTTACAAATTCACGTTGCAGGTTATAATTAATGAAATAATTATGACTGAATGGTTGATAAGACAACCAATAACTAATTATTTACCAATTATAAATTGCCGAGTAAATTTGTAAAAGACTTTGTAGTAAAAGTTGCAGTACTCTTAACTACAGTATCACATTTACCTCGACATTACTAATCTAATGATCCTAATAACATTAGTAATCAGCTAATAATAAAAAAGAGCTTATTCCATTGTCTATGAAACAGCGAGGTGCACATACAAGCCCAATTGTTCTACCTCATGTCCTGGATATCAGGTGCACCCTAGCCTTGATAACCGACCCGTTGCCAAGCTTGAATCCAGGGCTAACCGGGAATCCGACGACCTGACCCGCAGGCACTCGCCCACCGGGAAACCGAACAACACTCTCCATATATTGTGGATGAAACTCAGCCCCGCGACTGGCCTCGAACTGACTAGGTGTCGGGTCAAGCGAGAATGCCAGCAAGTGAAGCAGCCACACAGACTTCGCAAGCACTAAGAACTCCCCGTAAAACTGAGTCCTGGGGTGGTTTCCGGTCAAGATCTGGCGTCGCTGCTCCGAGTCTCCGAACAAAGACTCCTCCATCTTGGGATGGACAATAGAGAGGTACTTCTTGGAGCAAAACTTCCCGAAGTTGCAGGTGGGTAAGATTCCAAGAAGCTCGGTGGGGTCCATGGCCTTCATGTCGCGGTACTGGGTGAAGCAGTCGCAACGGAACTGGTCGGGGTTGAGGAGGGAGGAGAGGCTGCCATCCATGTAGAAGGTCTCGTGGTCGAAGGCTTGGAAGAGTTTGCGTGAAACGTACGATTCGAGAGCGTATTTGGCATGGTGGGGTGCAATGACTAAGGTGGTGGTGGTGGGAAAGTCTGTGTCGGTGGCAGTGGCAGTGGCAGCCTCGATGGAACGCACGGCGGCAGCTATGTCCCACCTGGCAGAGCGCATGAGGGAGAGGAGGAGGGATGTGAAGGACTTGGATGCCTCTTTCACCTGCCTCATTGTGGCTTCAAAAAGCTCTGGTGCTGGGCGTGGTGCAACTGTTGCCAGTGAAAATAAGGTACATAAGCTTTCTAACATTACATCCATGCAAAAACTAATTAAATAAAAGATATCTTATATCTTAATGCTATGAGATCCAGAACTACTAGATTTTTACTGCAGATTGTAAATAATTCACCATTGATAGAATAATTATTTAGAAATTCTGATTTTTCAATGCTCACTTATATATTTTAATTATTTTACTAATTATGAACCATCACGAGTTTGTAAATAATTTTGTAGGAAAAGTTGTAGTATTGAAACATTTTCCTTCTTATACTATCGTTACATAGCTCAGGATAAAATTCTTAATTTTTTCTAAAAATTTATCTTTAATTAAATTATTCAAATTTGATCATTTCACTATTTATTATGTTTAAACATTATTTAATTGCATTACATTTCGTGAAATTATATGCTAATTGTACATATTTTATGATTAACTATATCTTATCTCAATTATGTATTAAATGATAAATTTTGAACCATTTAATCAAGAATAATAATAAACATTTGTAAATAAACCATCTAATTGAAAATTAAAAGTAATGATTAAGCCACCGTGAATTTACCTAAGAAACATAATTAGTCACCATTTCCATTTGTTTTATCCCCAAAAGACAAAAGAGAAAGTTACACCAAACAGGATGGATATGTCCTACTAAAGTGGGTGTTGTCTCAGAAGCAAAACGGCAACGTTTTTACGGATTTTACCTTGACCTTGAATAGTGCAGTAGAGCTTCCGCTTTGAATGGTTCGACCCAGCGCTTCCCTTCTTCCCATTGGTCCCACTAAGGCCCAGGCTCGAAACGGCGACGTTCCTAAGCTTCTCCTTGAGACTCTCAACCTCCGATTCCCGCGCCTTCACCTCCCTCTTCAGCTCCTCTACCGCCGACTCGTACGGAGCCACCACCTCCCTCACTGCCACGCCCCCACTCACCCTCCTCCTCCGTGCACCAAACGCGTCCCCGCCACAACCCCTCCTCATCCTCCTCCTAAATCTCTCCCTCAACACTCCGAGCCTCCTCAGCTCCGCCACCACCGCCACGTCAGCCACCCTCATCTTCTCCGGGTCCCACGGGCAATGCGATTCTTGTAGGCCCACGTAGGCCCTCTTCATCGCCGAAACGGCGTCGAAAACCTCGCTCATCAGCCTCTCCATCTCCACCACTCTCTCTACCCTCACCTCCTCCTTTGTTCCCTCCCAAGCCCTACACCTTTCCTTTTCCTCTTCGCTTTCTTCTTCTTCTTCTTCGTCTTCCTGATAATCGGACTCGTACTCTTCGTCCTCGTCTACGGCTCGATTCCCGCCGGACTCGTGCCGCCCCGCCGCGAGCGGGTGCAGCAAGCATGAGGCCGCGACTCGTTGGATCAGATCCGAGAAATTCGACACCTTGCTCGCCATTTCCCTTCTGTGAAAAATTCAAAGAACAGATAGAAGCAACACAGATCAGATAAGCTCAGGCAGTGACTGGATGAGTTAAAAATATGTGTAATTAATGAAACCCATTTAACGTCTAGTCTTAATAGGTCGTCTAAGTTCTAACCTATTGGATTGGTCGGAGTGGCTGCAAAGAGAGTCCTTATTGCTTCTCTGGATCTCTGCGGAACGGAGAATGGCGGCTGCCGATTGGCCTTCTTTTTCCGGATGGTTACCGGGAATTTGCGGCCAGTGCGTCAAATGAGGCACTCCGTTTACCGGTGGACCTCTAGCTAAACAGT
Source organism: Alnus glutinosa (assembly GCF_958979055.1). Classification (NCBI taxonomy): domain Eukaryota; kingdom Viridiplantae; phylum Streptophyta; class Magnoliopsida; order Fagales; family Betulaceae; genus Alnus; species Alnus glutinosa. The sequence continues at coordinate 25,476,508 of NC_084894.1, forward strand.
GAAGCTTGAGTGGACTTGGGGCTCTTTTGCTGGGAAAAGGTGTCGCTGAATATGCACCTCAGTGACTGACCATGCGCAAGTGGAACTACAAAAAATGGTCCAAATGGAAATATAGGGAGTTATTTCGCTCATTACAAGGTTATGAAAGTATGTGGACTCGCCGATATTGGACGTACACGTGTGTTAGAAAGACATTTATGTTCGCTAGGATGTTACTGGAGGACAGGTGTGTGGTAGAGATGGCGAGTTTGTAGCTTTAGAAACCTAACAAGAGCGGATAAAGTTTAATATTATTGACTCTGCTAAAGCCAGTCACGTGGGACGAGGGCCTAGTTCTCTTTTTTTATTTTTTATTTTTTTTAAGCTTTTCATTGTTTCATGACAAAGTTTTCGTGAAAATTTGTTTTATTTTTGGTTTGAAAAATTATTTTAACGTGGCATAAAGATACAAATTATTTTTGTATTTTAAGAAGTGTTCTGTGCGTGTTGATGAGTGTTTTGTATTTTTAGTTATTTGTTAATATTTTTATTTTGATAAAAAAAAACAAAGATTTTAAGAGACAATTTTTTATTTATTTATTTATTTATTTTAAATTTATGCCATGTACTTTGCTGTGCTAGAAGCCTAGGATAGTGAGGCCTCACTCTCTTTGTTTGTATGTATTTTCCTTTCGGTCTATCTCTAAGATTCAAATTTTTGTGCTCACCACCTTGCCAAATCGACTGCTTTTAACTGGTTTTCCCAATACCACTATCAATTGTAATTTTTAGTAGAAGTAAATACTTCACTTAATCATTTGAATTGTCATCACTTTTATAATGTTTTCTTTAAAATTTAATCTCTCTTAATTTAATGTATTTGTTTTTCAATGGTATGCAATGTCATTCATCCGTTTGAATTTTTTGTGAAATCCCATAAAAAATTCTAAAATACCCCATATTAAAAAAAAAATGTTAAATGTATCATAAATCCTTGACTCATAGCGCGATTTGAAAATGATCATTCACTTTCTAAAAATCAATATTAACTTCTTCAGTTTTTTTTTTCGCGAATTTAAAGAGTCTTTCCGTCACTTTTTCATCTATTTTTCGCAACTTTCGTTAGTCTCATGTCAGCCTTTTTGCAAAATCACCTTAAAATACTATTTTTAAAAAAAATTAAAAAAAATATAAAAAAGAAAAGGAAGGGTTGGGGGTGGCCCAAAAACCACACCTAGATCCATATCAGGGTGGCTGCGTCTGCGTGCCACCCCGGCCCTAGGGGTGTATACTTTTTCCAAAATAATTTTTTTTTATTTTTTTTTTATCCTAAAACAAACGGGGGTATTTTGAGAATTTTAACGCCTCTCAATTATGAGTTAATTGAAAATCATAACAGAAGGGTGGCATTGCAAACAGTTGAAAGATGGATACATTAAATTGAGAGAAATTGAACTTTAAGAAAACATTACAAAAGACAAAAGTGATGGCAATTTAGAGGAGTCAAGTGAACTTATCCCTAATTTTTATGATATGCCAAACATATACTTAGCCAATCTGGGAACGAACCTTGAAGTCGAATGCTACCCGACTAGGAGGGAAAACTTTAGCTCTCTTTCTTAGAGCAATACACATTCATTTTCTTGCTAACTTAAGCATGAGAGAGTTTTCTTACCAGCAATCCCGATAAGTCCCTAACTACTTCTACCCTTTTTGCATGTGTTCATTGAGTCGGTCTGACTTTGCGATCACCTGCATCATCACTTCCTATATTAATATATATATATATATATATATATATATATATATATATATATATATATATATATATATATATATATATATATATATATATATATATATATATATATATATATATATATATATATCATAATTCCACTGTTTATCCATTGGTGATTGGTATTCCAAACGTGTGTAGTAGAGGTCTCTTTGCTTGAATGCCCAATTGATGCTTTAGTACACTTGATTCTTATAAGTTATCACTCAAAAGCCATTTACTCATGCTTCTATTAGTTGTTGTCGGCATTTTGTATACCATAGTCGTTCTTTTAGCCTCCCATTTCGCATCTTCGCCTCCTGCCTAATCCGATGCAATTTAAATAATCTGCTTCCACATAAACCTTCTAGTCTTATAGCTTCCTAGATATCACTTTATCTATTTTTGATTATGCATTAATTAAATTTCTAGATATTGATAAATTTGAAATTGTTTCTTCATCATTGTAGTAATTTGTAGTTTGATAGAACAATTTTTTTTTCGTCGAACGCCAATTAATTTGCACCTACAAAAGAAAAAAGATAGAAGCAATGGAGCTTGTCGGAGGGTATCGACAGGCAGAATAATTTTCGATGCTTAAGTCAATAAAGTATTTAAAACAGATAAGTAAATAGCAAATGAGTAGAGTTTAGAAGTCTCTTTTATCCAGCTGAAAGTTATCTTTTATAGTGGCTTGTTTGCAATTGCTTTTTGTCAGTTTCTGCACCACAACTCATCTTTTTCACGTGTGATTTATTGCACGTCTATCTTAATTAAAACATGACTTATCCTTGAAGTTAAGGGCGCATGGTTTAATTGTAAATCGTGGTCCAAGTGACTGTTAGGTAGCCGTGCGGTATGATAATGGTTTGAGAATTGATTCCCTATCATGCACAAACAAACTTGAGCTATATACCAATGCAGCCTCACCTTTTTGTTGTATACTCGCGGTGAGTTTTTTTTTGGCACTTACTAAATATTATTCGGTCTATAAAAATGGCATATTTTCCTTTTATGTAAGAATCACATTTTTTTTTTTAATTGCAATGACAAAATTGGAAGAAATTTTATTAAAATGCATTTGATCTTCCAACTTTGCCATTGCAATTAGAATAATAATAATAAAAAAAGCAATTCTTACCTGCAAAAGGATATATGGCATTTTTATAGACTAGTTTGGATGAAAACTTATTCCTATTCATTTCACTTACTATCGTACATCGGTTAAAGTCTAAAAAAAAAGGCTCAACTAACCCAAAATTCTAGATGGTTAAAGTGAAATTCTCACCTACCAATGCCATCCCCTCCATTATGGTCTATTTTGGTTTTACCAGAAAGAGGTAATTGTGGCCGCTTAGAAGGTAGGGATTGAAATCGCTATTGAATAATTAGTTGATTGCACGCTAAATTTTAAATTGAGAGAATCTGTAAAAAGAATGAAGATTAAATACAAAGTGTCTCGCCATAGTCCAGACCGATGCTTAAGTCAATTTTTCGTTTTGGAGAGTAAGAGTGTTGGTTAGAATTGTACATACATCCCGAGTCATCCCATTTTCCTCTTTTTTTTTTTCTTTCCTTTGCTTCGTCGGTTAAGGAGGGGTTCAATTTTATTCTATAGCCCCCATTTTGTTAGGCATACATTCTTAAGCCCCTGAAAATAAATGAGCATCAGCAATCCAAGTGGCAAAGACTAGGATAAAGTAGATACAACCTCTCTTTAACACTTGTGTGCTCGTCCTTCTTGGTATGGCTGGGCTCGATTAACCTGTAAGGCTTATTAAAAACGAGTATACTTGGGCCGACCACATGGGCTAAAGAGGTCCATTTTTTGGTGTCTTATTTTAAGGTACACACCTACAATTATTTGTCCCTTGCAATGACAAGCAATTGTAAGAAGCTCTTGATAAGGCTAATTTATTCAAACAAAAAGAGCTTACTTACTCATCGACTTTTGTGGAACATACATGTGGTTCTAAAAAGTCTCTCTTAGTAGCCTCATCAAATTTTACTCACTAAAATAATTAAAAATTACTTTTTTTTCTATTTTGGTGAGCCACTTTATTAAAATTCTCTCAGCAGCCTCACAATTTAACTAGTCAATATTCACTATTCCATTTAAATAATAATTTTTTCATATTTATTTATTTTTTCTCTATATAATCTTTTTACAAAAAATCATTCATATCCATGAAATAATGACATTATCGTGTGAGAGATGGGAGATGAGAAAAGAAAATGAGAGAAAAAAAGAAAAAATTTGGTGAGTGGGTTGTTGAGTGAAAATACCTCATCTAATTTGGTTAGTAATTTTAGTCATCAAATTTTTTTGGTTAAAATGGTGAAGCTGCTGAGGTGATTTTTCAAGATTTTCATCAAATTGGCTCACTAAAATAACTAAAAACTTATTTTAGTGAGACTACTGAGAATACTCGTAGAATATGAGAAATGCTACGTTTCTCAAACTTTTTTCCTTGTAAAAATTGGTTGCGTCACCGTTTACGAAATTTTTAGAGAAAAAAATATAATAAAAAGTGTACAATTTTTCGTAGAAAATTTTATAAAATCGGGAAGGGGGAAGATGGTAGGAGATCCAAATCTCAACGAACTTCGAAGGGTTGGTTAGACCTTTGACAATTCCGTGTAAGAAAACGTGACCGGTAGAAAACCTTTAAGGCATGTTTTGGCCCACTCCCTCAATCAATGCCCACAGATTCTGACCAAATGGATAAGCTTTCCAAGATATTTTCTGTTGATATTTTGGAGGTCTCAAATGTCCGTACTACCACATAAAGGCAATGCCAGAAAATATCTACCATCTTCTTTATATTAAATCTAGCTCTTGCTGGGAACCCGTCGTAGCTTAAATTATCAAAAGAAAGGAGTTAATAGAGAAATTAGATAAGAGAAAATGGAGTGTTGTGGGAGGCCAAACAGGAGTGACATTCATTTGTCGGCGGAGGAAGAGGCAAAGCTGGAGGCGAAGGCAAGAGAGTATTTCGATGAAACTGCTCCCAAGCGCCACACTAAGCCTCAGCGTAGCGAATATGCTTCTCGATATGTCGACGATCTCCCCAATGACAAGGAAAACAAGAACGTTATTCCCGAACTCGTTGAGTTTCAACGTCTGGAAAATGATCCCCAGGTTCGTTCCAAAAATATTTCCATTAAACAATTTTTTGTCGTTCGATTTTATATGCGTCTGCCGGGAGTCGAACCCGGGTCTATTGCTTGGAAGGCAATTATCCTAACCGTTGGACTACAAACGCTTGCTTTTGACTCATTTTGTTGGCATCAGATAAAATTGAATACGTTTTTTTGCTGATTTGATGAAAGCAGAAGCTGGTGTACGGTGGAAAAGAAGTGAGAGAGGAATTTGTGGAGACCGAGTATTACAAGGATCTCAACTGCGTCGACAAACACCATCACACGGTATTCTTCCCCTAAGTGCAAATCTCCCTTTTATTTTTTATTTTTTTTTGTTAATTCAATAATTTGTATTTGATTCATCACTGACCCACATTTTCATGGATGAGCCTCCTCTATAGAATTACAATAATAAATTTGCCAAAATTGACCGGGGTTCATTACCCAGTCGCCTGGAATAGGAAGTAAAATAGAGATGATTTAATTTAAGGCCAAGATTTTGTTTTGTTAATTTTAAATGATGGGATAACATAGAAAGACGGGTAAAATTTAATTTGAATAATGAATCTATAGTTGTGTATAATGATTGGTATTTTGAAAAGTTGTGTAAAATAATAATTTAAATAATAATAATTTATTATATATTGATTATTTAATTAAAAAATAAATAAATAATTTTATTTTATTTTTTTTTTTAAAAAAAAATGATGCAGGGGTGGCCGCGCGCCACCCCCGGAGGTGACCGGGGGAGGCCGCGCGGCCACCCCTTGTGTTTTTAATTAATTTTTTTTTATTTTTTATTTTATTTAAATTTGTATTATTTTATTATTTATATGTGGGACCCACGTGCTTTTTGGGAGACAGCTTGTCCTGCGCGTGGGTCCCAGCCATTACTCAAAATGTCAGCTTAAAATTCAAACGAAATTCGGTCAAACTCAGGTATTTGGGCGGATGGGCGGGTTTTAGAAAAAACCCGAGTGGAATAATTCCACTCGGTTGCCAAACACACTAGCCTGTTGCCTAAATGTTTTAGTCCTTGACAAGTGCTTTTCTTGAACTTTAAACCAAGTAGACATAGAGGTGCACACATGTATGGCTCGCCCATGCAATGCTAGACATCATATATGCAAAGACAGTGTAATAAAACAATTAAACCCAAGATATGAATTTTGTTAAAATATTAATTAAATAATTAAATTTACTTTTCCTATCGGCTTAATATTTTGAAATAAATAGTGATTTAAGGTGATTTATCTGGTCCACTCCTAAAAAAGGCTAAAACAAAAGAGGAGTTTATAAATACTTCTACCCTTGCAGACAGGAACAGGGTTCATCCAAATCGAAAACGCTGATGGCAAAAGCTTCCATTTAGCACCTGATTCTGACAACAGCTGCCACGCGTCTTGCCATTGCAACCCAGCGACCAACGACTGGATTCCGGCCGGTGATAATATGGTACACCGGTGTGCTTGCCTTATAAGCATTTTAATTCGTTTTTGCCTCAAGTTTCTAAATTATGCGGATGATCTTTCTTTCAGGAAACTCCTGCTTCCGACAAGCCAAACAGGAGCGACAACTAAATTGGAGGATGGGTGCCATTGTGTTCAATAAAGATCTAGAGGTTGCATTTCTTTTTTCTTATGTCAATTCGTGGGTGGATATGTTGATAAATTGTAGTTGAGGAGGGTGTGATTGATTGAAGAGGGGGCCAAGATGCCTGTATTATATGTTGAAATTTGAGCCTTTTTGGCACTTGTTATCCAATCGCCTTGTTTAAATAATAACTAGAAATCTCCTGTGGCTCAATTTAAAAATGAAGATTGCAAGACAAATCTTAGCCTTTACTATTGTCAGTGAATTATTTTCAAATCTTACAATTTTTACTGTTTATTTTAACCATAGGAGATCTTCAAATATTTAATCACCGGAGGAAATTTCCCTGCCCAATTAAAGAGGCAGAGGAAATTTCCCGCGATCCCAATTGTAGGGTATACGTTTTACTATAATTTATCCACATCAATGTCGCTGTTTATCAGAAACAGATCAATTTGGGAATAGTTATACAAATCATATGGCTAAAAAATCAACAAATCTGGTGAATTTCAGCACATTGAGCAGGCCGTTGATTAATGTACATGCATGAGTTCCATATATGCTTCTCCAGATGCCTTTCCATGCTTCCACATTGATCGATGAAATGGTTACACTCCAGTGACGTACAAGCTAGCCGCGAAAACAATGTCGCGCTTTATCGCATTGGAAGCGGTTTCCATCTTCTTGTATAGTGCAGAGTTACCCATAATAGCTGCGGCATTTTTAAATTCACGACATGTCTCATCCAGTCTTACAATGGTGCGCACAATCAGACCTTCAGGGACATCTGTAAGTTCGCAGATATCTGCAAATGGAGTGCCCTGCCAGAATAAAGCTGTGTCAGATGGTGAGCCACTCCCAAAACGAGTGATAGGTCTAATTTAAGAGTTCTGAAAGAAAAACCTTTGCCCATTCATAAACAACTTCAACGAGACCAAACTTAAGATTGTCTTTGGCATACTCTTCAGGATTTATCTGTACTTTGCGCTGGAGCTCCCCAAGTCTTATTGCTGTGTCATATAATCTGGAAACAAACATCTATATTTAGAAAGAAAAAAAAAATGGAAGGCCCAGGTTGAGAATTTGGATTAAACAAAAACCAGGAGGAAAAATGGAGGAAAATACAATACCCCAATGTCAAGCACTGTATCAGTACTAAATTTTCAGAACTGCCTATCTAGGAATTGTCATGAAACCTACCAAAGCGCGTATTCAGAATTTGAAAACTCATGGCCATTGTCAAAGAAATCTCGATACAAAAATCTTATGATGATCTCCTAGTAGAGGAAAAGCTAGTGTTCTATCCTAGAACCCTATACATTCTCGGCATTCTGTAATGGGGAACAATCTCTCAAGTATATAACGAGAAGTCTAGTTATCAGATCTTTAAGATACAGGGACAAAAGATGAAGGGGAAAAAGAAGGGGAAACTAACCTCTCTTTGGCCTGAGACAGCTTGGGAGTAAGAGAGGGTTCAGAAGTATTCTTCTGTTGGAACACAAAGGCAGACATTAATGCCACCGCTTCTTCTGGTTCCAGGTCATCCAGTTGATTCTCAAATAAACATTCGGTGCAAATCAACTCCTCTCCCGAGTTCATCTCACAAGCAACACGGCCTTTTATTTGAACTACAAGGTCAGCATCTATACAACCAATTTCCTTCAGAACATCTATCTGAAAATGTACAACACAAAATGTTTAGCAGGATGATGTGTAATTGGATACCGAAACAATTTACTTCAGAACATTAAACCACCACAAGGTCAAAATATTGACAAGAAAGATTAGTGTCACGCAAACACACCCGGCCCTGAAAGTCTGGCATCTGTTGAAGTGCTTCATCTGACATTTGAAATTTTAGAGCATCGACTTCCTCACTGTGCTTCTTTATCTCTTTTACTAATTTAATATGTTCTTCCAATTTAACACACCCATGACACTTATTCTTTGCCATATTCTTCAATAGGACAGTCCACTCGCGGTATGCCTCCACAAGATCCACGTCTTTCAACTTCAGAGCTGAAACAAAATTACCAATTCTTTAAATATAACCTACTATCAAATTTCACATAAACTATTTGCTTCATATTCCTCTAGGAAATCCATTAAACAAGTCAGATTGTTTACCTTTCCCCACAACTTAATTTATTATGTTCACTGAAAAATGGTCATACCTTTCGGATCTAGGGCTGGAGGGTACTTATTTCCATCAGATTTTTTCAGACCCAATAGCTGTTGAACCGTCTTGGAGTAAGCACCACTACTACCATCTTCAAGAAGCCCAACTTGGTCAACTTTTATTTTGCAATCGCAAATGCATAAAAACTCTTTGCTATCAACTTCTCTAACCTCATAACTCACCCCAGCAGCGGTACCATGGTGAGGCAACTTTATGTTGATGGCCCCTGATCCTTTGCGAGACTTGACAGAAGAATAATACTCTTCTTCATCGTCACGTTTTCCTTTTCGTACCAATATATAACCTTCTGGGAAATCAGCACTTATTTTATCTTGTAAATTAGAAGTGGCAAGGGGACTTTGCACCATTGATGGTAAATTAGGTTTCAGCACCAAAACAATGTACTGTTGTTTATTACTAGTAGACTGTGCTTTCACAATAACTCCAAGCAAGTGGTCCTGGCCCTGCCAATTATGATTGATATAGGTTTAATAAGGAAACTGTATACATCCAAACAATTAACTGAATTTTTTTAATAAAATAGTTTGATATGGCTTTTTCTGAGAGAGTTTGATATGGCTAATACGCTATAACAGATGCAGTATGAATCTAACAGCATATTCCACTAAATATATAGCCAAGGGAGCTAGCGTCATCACTACAGCACCAGTTAGCTATATAAACATGGAAAGCACCACTCCGCCTCTTTTAACTTTCGTTTTAAAAGGTCACCTTGATTCTCTCCCTCATGGACGAAGCATAAGAGGCAAAGTTACAGCTACAAAAAAATTTTAAAATTGTTTTTTAAGTCTAATCTTAGTAGTTATTCCTTCATTTTTGCTCTTAATGTTTCATATGTTTTTAGTCACACTTTGTTCTAAATGTATATTCTCCATTATTATAGGCCAACCAAACCAACCCATATTACTCTTTGAAGAGTAGCCTTAATTATAAATGAGAACTCACCGATTGTGCTTTTACAACTACCACTCTTTCACGAGCAAGAAATTGTTGTGCAGCAGGGGACTGCATGACTGCCTCAGAAATCCGGTTGTCATATTGCTCAGCATTGGAGTACATCTCATAGTATTCTTCAATGGCTGGTTCACCTTTTATACATCTACATGCAAAGAGACATGCTTCAAAATCCATACATAGAATGGAAGACAAAAAACAGCACCAGAGATAGCATCTAACAACTAAACTGAATAGCCTTCCCTTGCTCTCATTTATCAGATTGAACCATGATTACAGAGGACAAAGATTGGATCCTTTTTTGTTATTATTATTTTTTTTTAACAAAGATAGTCCTCCCTATGAAAGACAAACTGATACTCTGATAGATAAGGATAACAATATGCAATTCTAGATCATCTATACAGCCATCAATGCTACTTCCATGTCTACAGGATGTATGCGTGGCCAAAACTACAAGTTTAGATAGTCTCCTTTCTCCTTCATAATATGTGAAACAGCAAAATGTTCAAAATATAGCCACAGGTGTCTCATCTGAAACTCATGTTATTGAAACAAGATAATTCAATTTCCCCATGATAAAAGTATTTATTATGTGGTTCAAGTCTTAGTTTCCAAACCTGTGATTTATACATCGCTATCTTAGCGATCAGAAAAGTTGAGAAACCATCTTTAAAGAATGAACACCCAAAACATGGAGTAAGAGAAGATTCCAAGACAAATAAAGAAAGTTGCCAAAGTAAGAGTAGTCCAACAAGATTCAGAGAGCAGAAAATATCCCCGCAATCAGGTGAATGTAAAGTTTTAGATCTTCAGATGGCTAAGCAATCCTATGACCTGGTAAGGCATTTGAGTGCCAAGTAAAGATTATCACTACATCCAAGGAATAGTGTGCCATTAAATACACATCTGCGGTACTCGCACATAAAAAGAATGTGCATTGAAGCCTGAAGTAGAGAAAGTCTATTATGAAGAGTTATGTCTGCCAATTAATAATCAAGATTTGCCCTTGACATACTCAATAGTTTTTGCGGGTTGTGCAAGCTTTCGCATTAGTAGTTGTTGTTGATCGGGAAGTTTCTTCTGAGCATGGAATTCAGCAAAACTTCTTTTCAGCATGTCCTCCACCTACAATTGAGGTCCCAAACCAAAATTGGTTAAATGAACTCACTTGATTGGTCAAAAGTGGCTGAGAGAAAACTTAAACAGAATAGTAATTTATGCTAGAATGCAGGAGACAACCTGTTGGACCATGTAGGGCTCTTCAAAAAAAAAAAAAAATGATTGGAAGTTAAGTCCCAAAAAAGTTTCTTTTAGATACAGCTACTAAAACAATCATTTCGCTATGAGACAGAAAAGATCTTATTAAGTAGGCTGAGGATTAGGCCCATTCTATATGTTAGAATATAAATTAAATTATTAAATTCATTTCTTCCTATTAGCTTAAGCTTTTGGGATAAGTAGTGATTTAACATGGTATTAGAGCAGAGGTCTTGAGTTTGAACTCTGTCTCTGTCATTTATCTCCCATTTCAATTAAATATTTCACATGCTGGGCCTCACTAATTAAGGGAGAGTTTGAACCTACACGTGAGGGGGAATGTTAGAATATAAATTAAATGATTAAATTCATCTCTTCCTATTAGCTTAAGCTTTTGGGATAAACAGTGATTTAACACTATCCATAAAATCTGTGTATTGTTTCTCGTGTAAACTAAGAATAATATTAGGGTAAAAGCCTCAAGCACTTGATTCTTAGGTCTTGATATTGATACGATATATATGGACATTACAGGTTGCCGTGTATATGGCATGCTATATTACAAAATAGTTCTATTCTATATTTACAAAGGTTAAATAAGGTAAGAAGTATCATGTCCTCATAGGCAATATAGCCGTTGGCTAATGGAGATTTAATGAGAGGATGCTAGCCGTTGTAGGTGAGATATGGTGAGGATATTCGATTGTCTAGTTTAGTAAGTCTTTCTTGAATCATGGCTGGCGGCTCTAGGGTTTGTTTGTGAGCTGTAGTGGTGGCTAGGGTTTTTGTGGAAGGTTCGGGTAGGCTTGTATCCTTAACACCCCCCCGCAAACTAATGGGAGGGACGACCGGAAGTTTGTCACGCAAGAAGCAAAACCGATCAGCAGTGAGTCATTTTGTGAAGATATCGGCTACTTGATCAAGGGTGGAGATGTACAGAAGTTGGATGTCGCAGTTGGTGACTTTTTCACAGATGAAATGGATGTCAACTTCAATATGTTTGGTGCAGACGTGTGAGACTAGGTTGGAGGCTAAGGACAATGCTCCGAAATTGTCACACCAAATGGTTGATGGAGATGGAAGAGAAATTTGTAGTCCTTGGAATAGCATACGGAGCCAGTAAAGGTCTGAGGTGGCAAGGGTCATTGCACGGTACTCTACTTCTGTGCTTGATCTGGAAACGACGTGTTGCTTCTTTGCGAACCAGGAGATGAGATTGGAGCCGAGGAAGATGCCAAACACAGTGGTGGAGCGGCGATCGTCAGGGTTACCGGCCCAATCAGAGTCACAGAATCCTGTGAGTTGAAGTGAACCTGGAGTGTAGCGAAGGCCAAAATCAACGGTGCCTTTGAGGTAACGAAACACTCTTTTAGCTACAGTCCAGTGAGTGGATGTGGGGCTATGCATGTGCTGACACAGTTGGTTGACGGAGTAGGTGACATTGGGACAAGTGAGAGTGGCATATTGTAGAGCTCCAACGATGTGGCGGTATTCAAAAGGATTAAGAAGAGCATCTCCATCAAATTTGGACATTTTGGATCTGGTGGTGTAGGGAGTGTGGTAAGGCTTGGAATCAATCATGCTGGTGCAGGTGAGGAGGTCCTAGATGTACTTGGCCTGCCGTAAGTGGAGTCCAAATGAGTCACGTGAAGTCTGGATGCCAAGAAAATAGGAGAGGGAGTCGAGGTCTTTGATAGCAAAGTCAGCCTGCAATTTGGTGATGATGGACTGGATGGTGACCACATTATTACTTGTAACAATAATATCATCCACATATACTAAGAGGAAAACATGAGAACCATTAGAGTGATATAAAAATAGGGAATGATCCACTTGGGAGCTGGAAAATCCAATTTCTAGAAGAGTTTGAGAGAGGCAGGTGAACCAGGCCCGAGGAGCCTGTTTGAGGCCATACAAGGATTTGTGCAATTTGCACACATGGTGAGGAAATGCAGGGTCCACAAAACCTTGCTGTTGCTCCATGTACACTTCTTCATCGAGAAATCCGTGAAGGACAGCATTTGAAACATCTAACTGTTTGAGAGTCCAGTTGAAATTAACAGCTAAGACTAAGAGTAAGCGAATGGTTGCAGGTTTAATGACGGGGCTGAAGGTGTCATGGTAGTCAATACCACAGAGTTGGTCAAAGCCCTTGGCTACAAGGCGAGCTTTGTAGCGTTCGACACTGCCGTCCGGGTTTTGTTTGACCTTAAACACCCATTTGTTGCGAACAACATTGTGGTGTAAGGGACGGGGACATAAGGACCGAGTGTTATTGATTAAGAGAGCCTGAAATTCAGTAGTCATGGCAGCAACCCATTCGGGTTTGGAGGCTGCCTGCCTATAGGTGGATGGTTCGGGTGGGAGGATGACAAAGTTATAGGTAACTAAGGGATGTTTGCTGAGAAATGAGGTGAAGCCTGGGAATGATCTGGGTTTGGAGGAGCCAGTGAGGGAGAGGGTGATGGGTCGGTTACCTAGAATAGGAAGGGGGGCAGGAATAGGAGAGGGGATGGGGGCAGGGCTGGATGGAATGATGGAAGAGGGGTCTGGGGAGGTAGGCAGGGAAGGAGGGAAGGTGGGGGCAATGGGGGAGGATGGTGATGAGTCAAGGATGTGGGGCTGAGGTGGAGGGGGAATGGGAAGTGGAGATGAGGAAAGAGAGAGAAGGGTGATTGGAGCGTTGCGCAAGTTGAAATAGAATCGAAGTTGCTTGAGGGGTGGTGACAGTACAGGAACTGGATGGGAGGTTGTGACCTTTAGAGGGGAATTTAGTTTCATCAAACACTACATTGCGGGAAAGATAGACTTTTTGAGATTGGGGTTCAAGGCATCGGTAACCACGTTGATTGGCGCCATAGCCAAGAAATATGCAAGGTTTGCTTCGAAAAGTCAGTTTGTGGGAGGCATACGGACAAACCAGTGGGTAGCATAGGCATCCAAAGCTTCGGAGGAGGGTGTAATCGGGTTCTTTCTTGAAAAGTGTGGAGAAGGGGGATTGGTTTTGGAGAACAGGGGTGGGTAATCTGTTAATAAGGAAAACAGACGTTAGGAATGAGTCGACCCAGTATTTGGCAAGGAGACCGGACTGTACAAGAAGGGTTAATCCAGTTTCGACGATGTGGCAGTGCTTCCTCTCAGCAATTCCATTTTGTTGAGAGGTGTGAGGGCATGTGAGGCAATGAAAAATGCCATTGTTAGTTAAAAATTGTTTGAAGGCAGTGGACGTATATTCTCCACCATTATTAGATTGAAAATATTTAATTTTTGTGTCAAACAGATTTTCAACTAATAACTTGAATTTGATAAAACAAGAAAGAACATCACTTTTATTAAATAAGGGGTACAATCAGGAAAACCGACTGAATTCATCAACAAAAAGAACATAAAACTTGCATCCACTCAAAGATGGCGCTGGTGAGGTCCAAACATCTGAGTGAATGACTTCTAAAGGATTAGTAGACCCCTTAGTAGCTGCGGAAAAGGGTAACTGCTTGGCCTTGCCAAGTTGGCAGGACTCGCATACGGAAGGAGGACTGACTGAACCGAGTAGAGGGAGATTGTGGTGACGAAGAAGGTATTGAAAAACTGAGATAGAGGGATGACCCAGCCTTTGGTGCCAAACCATGTCATTGGCTTTGACACCAAGGAGGGCAGTGAACCCGCTACATTTATTGAAGGAGTGAGGATGCAATTTGATGGGATAGAGCCCATTTTCACTAGGACCATGGAGCAGCACTATTCCTGTCAAGTTGTCCTTCACAGTAAAATCAACGTCAGTAAGAGCAAACCAACATTTATTATCTTTGCAAAATTTGTTAATAGATAATAAGTTGGTTGATGAACTTGATGCAGAAGGACAATGCAAGATGTTTTTAAGGAGAAAATGGTGTAAAGTAGATGTAGGAGAACGAACTAAAGAAGAACCAATGTTTTAAATATGCAAACCTACTCCATTGCCTACACCAACAATATCAGATCCATCAAAGGGCTAGGGATTGGTGAGGTTGGAAGATTCTGCAGTGACGTGCGTGTTGGCTCCAGAGTTGGCTAGCCACTCTTGATTGGCAAATTCCTCATTGACTTGTGTTGTCATGGCAGCGAGTTGCATGGGAGGATGGCGCCCTTCGTATGCAAAATCCATGCGATGGTAGCAGTCCAAAGCACGGTGGCTGGTTTTGCCACAGATCTGGCAAGGAGAATATTTGCGTGGAGGAGGGGATGATTTGGGAATGGGGTTCTCGGCAGTATGAAGGGGTGGAGGGGATGATGGCTAATATCTGGGAGAAAAGGGAGGATTGTGTAGGGGAGAGAACGGAGGGTTGTGGGGTGAGGAGTGGCGGTACTAACCAGGTGGTTTGGGAAAGAATCGAGGTTTTCTGAAATAAGGATTGTTGCTGTTGGAAGGTTTGGTGCGGTGTGCATGGAGTGCAAAGGAACCTGTTTCAGGGGTAAGGGCTTCTTGTTGATTCTAAAAGAGTATTTCATGGCTAAGCAACTCGGATTGAAAATCATGAAATGTGGTTTCTCGGAAAGTTCATTAGCCCAAGACTTGGCTTGATTGAGATATTTGGTGCACGTCTTAGTCCCCTGCTGCAAGCTTTGCAACGGACGCTTGAGATGGGAGATGTGTGATTTGGATTGAGCAACAAACTGTGTGGCCAAAGAGGTCCACGCAAGCCTCGATGTGTTCAAACTGTACATCAAGGGCACAAGTGAAAGTGCTAAAGAGCAAATAATGAGACTAAGGTGTTGTTGGTCTCGTCTCAGCCATGCAACAAGGTTGGATTAGGAATCTGGGTGTCACCAGTGGCATTGGCGACAGTTCTGGACGGACAAGGTTTCGTTCCATCAAGTAGGCCCTGGAGTTTATAACCACATAGGATTGGTTGAAACTGAGCAACCCATCCGAGGTAGTTAGGACCTTCCAGTTTGATGCTGCCGAGCTGAGTGACATTGGGTATCAAAAGATTGGTTTCAACAGCGTTCGTGTTGGCCATGGAAGAGCGTTCGCTGTTGGTAGGCTCTGATACCATGTAAACTAAGAATAATATTAGGGTAAAAGCATTAAGCACTTGATGCTTAGGTCTTGATATTGATACGATATATATGGACATTACAGGTTGCCGTGTATATGGCATGCTATATTACAAAATAGTTCCATTCGATATTTACAAAGGTTAAATAAGGCAAGAAGTATCATAGAGAAGACAAGGAGGAATGGTGATGGCGCTCTTGGAGGGTTTGAACCGATTGATTCTGCTAGATCATTCAGCAAAGATGGTGCGCCTTCCTTCGTAGAAGTTTTGCGTTCCGGTCCCAGCCGCTTGGAGGTGGAGATGACGCTGTCTCAACCAGCGGTTCCTTTGCCTAAGGATCGTGGTGAACGCTCGGAGGAGCAGAAGCTGCCGATTGTGATATCGTGTGGTTCAGAAAATGTGAATTCTCAAGTGAATCCTTTGGGTAAGGACCATTGAAACCGTTGTGGTTCAGAAATTGTGAAGGCTGAGATGGCTTCTGCTGCTCGAGACAAGACAGGTTGCTTCTATGGAGATATTTCTGCAGGAAATCAGCTAACAGGAGAGATGAACACGTATTACTCTCTTTTGATTTGGAAAACCCAGCTGGGGAAGTTGAAGGCTGATGTGGACCAAGCTTTTAGCAGGGTTTGTGAAGGGCTTCTTGAGATTGGGCCTGGCTTGAAGCCCAATGTTAATGGGTGGAAGAGAAAGTATAAACTTAAGAAAAAGAGGAGGCTTCGTTGGGTTCAAAAAGATCCGAAGCCCAACGCTTATGTCCTGAAAGATCCGGTAGTGCTTCCTGTGGAGGGTCTGTCGCCGGTGAAGGGCATTGGTGGTTCAGATAAGTCTCCGGCAACATCAGAGATCTCCAATGGGTTGGGTTTTCCGTCGTTCGGTACCCTTGCTCCGGGGAGCCAGCTTGCCGTTTGTTCTTCTAGTTCTGAGCGGGGTTCACGGCCAGATTTTGTTGAAGTGCTTTTGGAGGGAGAAACGGGTCCGTTTGAGAAGATAGGTCTATCTTCAAAGTTGCCAGAGGTCACCAAAGGTCCACCTTTCACCCTTGAAGTCCTTGTTCCAGTAAGCGTTTCTCCCCTTTCGGTTCTGAGTTCTGGGCTAGATTTGCCCATCCCTGTTCCGGAGGTTTCTCCCAAAGACCCAATTGTTTTTGCCAAAGTTTCGAGGTACTTTGTTGATGCGCTAACTGTTTGGCCTGGTCCGGGTTCTTCGGAGATTGTCCCTTTTACCCACATCCCCTCTTTTGGTTCGGGAATCAGGAATGGGATCGAACTTGCTTTAAACCCAGAGGAAGAGCCTGAACCTTTGTCTTTTATTGACAAGGTTAGGGGATTTTCTAGTAAGAAGTCTCCAGGGGGTTTTTTGAAGGAGGTTCTAGTGTATAGCCAATCGGTGAGGATTACGTGCGATGGCTATGAAGGTCAGCTTTCGGCTATGTTTGAGGCTATCATCGACAGTAATGATAAGAAGGTAGCAGGTCCTAGCTCGAGTTTGAGCATCAAAGGTACGAGAGAATTAAACAGATTAGCTTGTTCTGTTCATTATGACGCGCATAGTGTCAACACCTCTCGTGGTAGGTGCAAAGGTAGGGCTTTTGGAGGTTTATTATGAAGCCCAAAATCCTTTCATGGAATGGTAGAGGGTTAAACGAGGGTGACAAGCGGTTGAAAGTCAGAAACTTAATAAGGCAATGGAAGGCAGATATTATTTGCTTGCAAGAAACTAAACTGGAATTTATTTCTAACAGTTTAGTAAGAGGTCTGTGGGGTTGTCACTTTGTTGATTGGTGCTACTTAGCCTCTCACGAGGCCTCTGGTGGTATTTTTGATTATGTGGGATAGAAGGATTGTAGAGAAGATAGACGTGTATGTGGGTGAGTTTGTTGTTGCTTGTTCTTTCAGAAGCGTTGCTGATGACTTCTATTGGGCCTTCGTTGGGGTCTATGGTCCTAACTTTGACTCTCTCAAAAGTTCTCTCTGGGATGAGTTGGTTGGCCTCTCTTCTTGGTGGGAGTTGCCTTGGGGCATTGGGGGTGACTTCAATGTCACACGCTTTCCTGCTGAAAGATCAAGAGACGTTCATCTTAATGCTGCTATGATGGAGTTTTCGGACTTTATTTTTTAGCAGGGTCTTATGGATCTTCATCTTGCATGAGGGCCATTTACGTGGTCTAATAATCAGGAGATTCCCTCTTGGTCTCGTCTTGATAGATTTCTTGTTTCTCCAGATTAGGAAGTCAAGTTTCCAGGTATTCTACAGAAAAGGCTTCCAAGACTGTGTTCTGATCATTTTCCTATTCTTCTTGATTGTGGTGGGGTTCATTGGGGTTCCAGACCGTTCAAGTTCGAGAATATGTGGTTAAAGGCTGAAAGGTTTGTGGATAGGGTGAGTCTTTGGTGGGAGTCTTATCGCTTTCAAGGCTCGCCCAGCTTCATCTTTTTTCAAAAGCTTAAGGCTTTAACGAATGATCTCAAAAGATGGAACGAACAGAAGTTTGGTAATGTGGAGTTCCGCAAAAAATATGCATATGGAAGAATTGTGTGCTATTCATAGTTTGGAGGAACAACGTGGCTTAACTCTCGAAGAAAAGGTGAGGAAATGTGGGGTCATCAGAGATCTGAAGAATTCTATTCTACAGGAGGAGATTAGCTGGAGACAGAAGTCTAGGGTTCTTTGGCTTAAAGAGGGTGATAAATGCACTAAATTCTTTCATCGGGTAGCCAACTCGAATAGGAGGTCCAATTCCATAGAGTCTCTCTCAGTCAATGGCTCTACTTCTTCCGATCAGCAGGTTATTAGGGATCATGTTGCTCAATTTTACAAGTCTCTTTTTGCATAACCTTTCTGTTGGAGGCCTAGGATGGATAACCTTGCTTTCGACACTTTGGAAGCGGGTGAAGCCTCTTCCTTAGAACTTCCTTTTGAGGAAAGGGAGGTCTTAGAGGTGGTTAAAGGGTTGAATCGTAATAAGGCTCAAGGCCCTGATGGGTTCACTCTTGCGTTCTTCCAAGACTGCTGGGATGTGATCAAGACAAATCTCATGGGGGTATTCCAGGACTTTCACACTCATAGCAAGTTTGTCAAAAACATTAATGCCACTTTTATAGCCTTAATTAGGAAGAAGCTTGAGGCTATGGATCTTAAAGATTTTCGGCCTATTAGTCTTGTAAGTGGCGTTTACAAGATCATTGCAAAAGTTCTTGCTAATAGACTCAGAAGGGTCGTGGAGAAGATCATCTCGAATCCCCAAAATGCTTTTGTGATAGGAAGGCAAATTCTTGATTCTGTTCTTATAGCTAATGAGTGTTTGGATAGTCGCATCAAATCAGGTGAACCAGTGTTACTTTGTAAACTGGATATTGAGAAGACTTATGATCATGTCAACTGGGATTTCTTATTGTATATGTTGAGAAGATGGTGTTCTTGGATAGTGCATTGTATCTCCCCGGTGCATTTCTCTATTTTGGTGAATGGCACCCCTTCTGATTTTTTCAGCAGCTCTTGTGGTCTTAGACAAGGTGACCCTCTGTCGCCTCTCTTGTTTGTCATCGTAATGGAGGCCCTTAGTAAGTTGTTCTCTATTACTGTTCAAAGGGGCTTCCTCTCTGGCTTCTCTGTGGGCTCTGGCAGCAATGGAGTGATTAACATTTCTCATCTGTTATTCGCAGACGATACTTTAGTTTTTTGCGGGGGCTAATTATGATCATCTTCTTTATCTTCATATGTTATTACTATCCTTTGAAGCAATTTCAAGTTTGAAGATTAATTTGGATAAGTCAGTTTTGGTTCCTGTGGGTTATGTGGATAATATGGATGATTTGGCTGGCATCTTGGGCTGTGGATTCTCATCTCTTCCCTTAAAGTACCTTGGACTTCCGTTGGGGGCCCCTTTTAAGGCTAAGTCCAACTAGGATGAGGTAATTGGTAAAATTGAGAGGCGGCTGGCTAGCTGGAAGCGGTTGTATCTGTCGAAGGGTGGCAGAGTTACTCTTATAAAAAGCACTCTCTCTAATCTTCCTACGTACTTTCTTTCTCTATTCTCTATTCCCTCCAGTGTTGCTAGTCGTATAGAGAAGCTGCATCGAGATTTCTTGTGGGGAGGCATAGGTGAAGAATTTAAATATCATCTGGTTAATTGGTCCAAGGTTTGTTCTCCTATTTCAAATGGTGGTTTGGGTATCCGAAATTTGAGGATCTTCAATAAGGCTCTATTAGGGAAGTGGCTGTGGCGTTATGCCCATGAGAGAAAGGCTTGGTGGAAATCTGTTGTGGATGCAAAGTACGGTTCTACTTGGGCTGATTGGTGTTCTTTAGACCCCCCCTGGGTCATACGGAGTGGGGCTTTGGAAGAATATTAGGAAGGGGTGGAGTTTGCTTTGTAGTCATACTAGACTTATTTTGGGAAATGGATCTAGGATCCGTTTTTGGGACAATGTGCGGTGTGGTGAGATGCCCCTCAAGAAAGCTTTCCCAGTTTTGTATGACATAGTGCGTGACAAGGATACACATGTTGCAGACCACTTGGTTGTGGTAAGTGGGTCCTATCAGTGGGATGTTAGCTTCTTTCGAGCGGCCCACGACTGGGAGGTGGATGTTTTGGTCTCCTTTTTCTCTTTGCTGTGCT
Organism: Alnus glutinosa; assembly: GCF_958979055.1. Taxonomy (NCBI): domain Eukaryota; kingdom Viridiplantae; phylum Streptophyta; class Magnoliopsida; order Fagales; family Betulaceae; genus Alnus; species Alnus glutinosa. The sequence continues at coordinate 25,497,075 of NC_084894.1, forward strand.
CAACCAAAGTGGATCGTGATGGGGAAGACCAGCTCTCGTGGTCTCCTTCTCACAAAGGGAAATTTGATGTAGATCTTTCTATAAGGTTCTTGCTTGCAAAGAGACTATTCATTTTTCCTGGAAAAGTATATGGCGGACCAAGGTTCCATTGAAAGTGGCTTTCTTTGCTTGGACCGCAGTGCAAGGGAAGATCCTCACCCTAGACAATCTCAAAAATAAGCGTGTCATTGTAATTGATAGATGTTGCATGTGCAAAACAAATGGGGAGTCTGTGAATCACCTTCTTCTCCATTGCGAGGTTGCACGCGCTCCATGGAACGCCATCTTTAGTCGCTTCAGTCTATTTTGGGTTATGCCTCTTCGGGTGGTAGATTTATTTGCTTGCTGGTGGACTGGTGGTCACTCTCGGAGTGCGGTCGTGTGGAAGATGGTTTCTTGTTGCCTTATGTGGTGCTTGTGGAGGGAATGCAATGATAGACAGTTCAAGGACAAAGAAAGAACCATCGAGAAACTCATTTCCTTTTTCTTTCATTCTTTGTACTCTTGGTCGGCTGCGTTCCTCGCACCTTTAGTGATTAGTTTTTATGATTTCCTTGTTTTGTTTTCTTCTTCCTCTTAGATGCCTTTCTTGTATACTTCCTATGTACTTGATTGCGCTTTGCGCTTTTAATGATATTTCTCTTACTTATCAAAAAAATCATGTCCTCATAGGCAACATAGCCATTGGGTAATGTAGAATTAATGAGAAGATGCTAGCCGTTGTAGGTGAGATATGGTGAGGATATTCGGTTGTCTAGTTTAGGAAGTCTTCCTTGAATCATGGCTGACAGCTCTAGGGTTTGTTTGTGAGCTATAGTGGCAGCTAGAGTTTCTGTGGAAGGTTCAGGAGCTGTAGTGGCAGCTAGGGTTTCTGTGGAAGGTTCAGGTAGGCTTGTATCCTTAACATCTCATTCATGTTCTACATAAGTTCTTTGATGAATAATCATGTTCTACATAAGTTATGGATGATGGGTATCTGTATGGATATCTTTAGCTACTACAATTTGAAAAGAGGCCCCGTTTTTTCGGAAATTTTTTTATCCACAATCCTGAGAAGAAATTTGTAGGATACATACCTTTAATTCCTCAACACGAAGAAGATGCAGGATCATGATATAGGTCAGCCGAAACTGAGACTCAAGCCTAGTTGCACTTCCAACTATAACATTGTTCAAATCGCTCTCGTCTGGGATTTCATCACGACACATAACAACAACTGTACCGATTTTATCAAGTCCTCTTCTGCCAGCACGACCTGCCATTTGAGTGTATTCTCCTGGCAGTAATTGTCTAAATTCCCTGCCATCAAACTTCCTTAAAGTATCAAAAACAACCTGCAAAAACCTCAGTTAGGTCAAAATTTAAAATACTAAAAATGTCAAATCTGCAACTGGATATAGCATAGCACGCATTTATTAGAACGCCTTTACACTTTTTTTGATAAGTATTAGAATGCCTTTACACTATCATTATATACTTTCATTTATGGACTTTTGGTAACTTGTCATGATTATTTTATTTTATTTTATTTTATTTTTCTTTTGTTATGACGAGGAACCCCTCTAAAGCAGGACCACTTCGTGTATCTCACCCTATCAGGTAAACTTTGAACCCGTATAAAGCGTCCATTCCACATGGATCGGGTAATACTCCGGCTTCGCCGGCGGGCTAGCCCCAAGAAATTGTTTGTACCCAAGGGGATTCGTAACTTGTCATGATTATTGATTCCCAGTTATTCTTAATTAGAAGTGTGTCAGGGATAACTCATATCAGCTACTACCATAAATAATAAGAACATAGATCTTTGAGGGGAAAAAAGAAGAAAAAGAAAGGGCTAACTGATAAAAACATGTTATCAATCATCAAATTGTTTTCATGTTCATCTGAAAAGGTTAAAACAAAATAAGTTACTATGACCAACCATGTCCAAGAGCCAACTGCTTTGATTGATCATGCAGCAGCCAGTTGTATTGCCTTTCAAAAAACTGAACGTTCAAGACTTCAAAAACTAAAAGACCCATGCATGTCCAGAATATAAGATAAAGTATAAAACTACTCCAACTTTTCATACCGTAGCAGTAATTCAGTAATTAACTTCAAATTAAAGTAACATATCACAAGAGCCTCACCGTTCGAGCAGGAGCATTAACCCCCATTGCAAATGTCTCTGTTGAAAATAGAACCTACAAATTAAGAACAGAGAGATCACTTCTTAGACGACCATTAAAACTCAAACACACATGAAAATAACATTAGTGAAACCTCAACTCTAATGCATGATAACGAATTTGATTGCAGCATTTTCTTAACTTCTAAAGAGCATCAGGGGATAACAGCAGGATCATTTTGAAAACCAATATGAACGGCATACAACACTGAAATAGTCCCAAAAAGAGACAGATTTACCTTGATTACACCACGACAAAAAAGCATTTCAACAACTTCCTTAACAATTGGGAGCAGCCCTGCATGATGGACACCAATCCCTCTATGAAGTAGGCTTTGTACTCTGAGAATCTGTATATCACATCACTTCATTATCTCAGGAGCTCAAATGAGATATAAATTAATAAAGAATCTATAAGCTGCCAAACCTGTGGCAAATTCCTGTCAGATCCCTTCAGTCTTGAAAATGCTTTGTCACAGAAAACACGAATCTCACTTTTCTCAGAACTACTAGTGAGGTCAGTCCCATACATACCATCAGCTGATTTATCGCAGCGATTCTTTGAGAAACAAAATATAACCACCTACACATGCATGTAAAGGCAAGATAAAGCTCCTAAGTTGTATCATAAACGTTATAAATTTAACAAAGAAATAGCTAAAAGACGCTAACACAGGCAAATTAAGCTACCCTATCAGGTTTATCATACAAACATAAGCACATCAAATTCTAAAAATATTTCCAAAGCAATCCCAAACTGGAAATTCAAGTTTTTTGTTAGTATCCAAACTGGAATTCTACAACTCTAAATATCACCAAAAAATCCTTCTAAATTACTGTGGTCCCTTCAAGAATGCCAAGTTGCAATTGACATGTCCGGTGCATTAATTACATAGTTATATACTATTTCATGGCTGTAGGATTGGAGAATATGAGCTCATATTTGGTGAAGGAAACAAATATTACCTTCCGTTGATGAAAATTGAGATGATGCATATAACAATAAGGACAGATTTTTTTCCCCCCATTTTTCCTTGTTATGGCTGAAGACAGGCACTTTATCAAAATTTCTCTAAAAAAACTACCTAGCTTTTATAGTCTTCCAAAAATTTTGGTTCACGTTCTAATTTATGTTTTATATATTAGAAAGACAAACACTCACAACAAATTCTAACATAGTGAGATAAACCTACAAAAACACAAATTGCAATAAGTTCTCATAGCTTCATTTCAGAATCACTGGGATAAAACATGGCCAGAGTAACAAAAATAGACTAAAGGAAGATATATTCTAACATACAGGTAATAGTGATTTCTTTGATAGGTTGTTAATAAGCAACAACCACAAAGAAGATTCTGATCTCCTTGATCCCCAATTATTCTGGCTGTTTCCATTGTTTTGATTCCCCCCACCAGTCCCAGAATGCTTATTCTGTTTTCCCCGATTAGAGAATTCATGTCTCTGAGATTGACGCGCATCATGAGCAGCTGAGGAACCAGCATAAGATCCACGACCACCACCAAAGGCAGTCAAATTCTTTTTCTTGAATGCATCTTTAACAGCTTTCAATCCCTGAGGCATAAATTTTTCACTTTCACATATTTTGTAAAGTTCTCCAGAATAAAATAGGCAGTGCTCCAATGGTACTGGTCTTTTCGAAGTCCTGATAACAAAAACAGAAACTTATAAACAAACAGGAAATGCATTATATAAATTTCCTTTCTGCTCTATTCTTATTTAAGAAAAGCAAACAGGAAAAATGGATGAAAAGAAAGCAAGAAAAAAGCCAATAATTTCACAAAATTCCAAACGCTCAAGACAGTGAAAGTGAACCAAACTCCAGTTAGCATAGAGATTCAATACTTACCCAGTTACCCGAATTTCCTTTTGCTTTGTTCGACCAATCCAGTCAGCAAATTCAAAGGTGTTTGGTACCTGTAAAATGATAATAAATGCTTAATGAATCGGATTACCCATCTTGAGGCTCTAAAATGAGAAAAGGCACAGCATAAACATGATCTAAGACATTAATAGAAAAGTATAATTATAAAAAAAATAAAAATAAAAAAAATCCCTATAAACTGGGTTGTAGAAGTTCCTCCAACCCAGCATTTAAAAGTGACATGTGTCTTTTAAGCATGTGAGAAACACATGCTATTAAAAAAATTTGTATATTTTTTATAAGAAAGAAAGTTTTATTAAAAAAGCGTAAGACACCCCTAAGTACACAGGAAATATACATAGGAACAGCCAAAGTAACCCACAAAAAGAAAAAAGAACCCAACAAACCCTCAAAAACCAAAAACCTCAAGAACCATTCCCCCCAACCGCACATGAGCCTTCCCTTTCCTATGCCGAGTGGACGCACTTGCATCACCGTAGTTGATGGAGCTTACCAAATTTAAAATTTCACTCCTGCCTTTGGACTTTGGGCGCGCAACCTTAACTTCCCGAAGAAAGTCCTTTTCAAAGGCATCCAGAATCGGCAAGGACGAATCCTCATCCTCAGAACTATCCACCTCCCAATCAAATGCCATGCTGGGAGGAATAACACCCAAAGGGTAAGGGGAATCTCTAGCCTCCCCATGCCAAATCTTATCACCCTGCTCCCACACAACTATCTCCCCAGATGGATTAAAACCTACTGGCCACTTCTGAGATTGGGACAAACCATTCACCTTGAATTCATAGCCCTTTTCAAAGATAGGAGTGACGCAATCACTCAAGGGGGAGGGAAGCCCTATCACCCCATCTTCCTTGACATCTAGAGTCGATGACGACACGACCGACTCTAAAAGCTAAAGCGAGGAATGAGGAGTAGAAACTTTCACAGCCGGGCTCGGGTTGAGAAACTCCCTCCGAAGGAAACCGTTCTCCGAAATAAATGGCTTAACAATATCCTTCATGAAATCTGCCCCTTTTGCAGAATCCATCACTGGAAGCACTGCAGCAGTCCCTAAAGATGGTCTGAGAAGACCCCTCAGGTCTAAGCAAAGGGGAAGAAGCACCAAAAACCAAACCCAACAACAGAGCTTATCGGAGCCGGAGGAGCATCCAAAGACACCGAAGACAACATCTCCGATGTCGTCAAGGGGGGAAAGACGAACCGTGAAAATGCAGACATCTTGGCAAAATCAACCGCTGGATCAGAAACACACCCACCCCCAGAAGTCAACAGACCCCGATCCACCCTAGTAATAGCTGCCGAAATAGTCTCTAGCCCATGGGCAACCGTCGGATGCTGAAAACACTACGCAAAAACGAGACCCGCTTCAAGCTCCGACACAGGACCCATATCCTCAGAGACTTCCATCGTCTCTCTCTTTTTTCTTTTTTTTGGATAAATACTTCCATCGTCTCTTTGAAGTTGGGTTTAGGCATGAAATGGCCCAAACGAAAACCTTTAATCTTATGGCCCAGACCGAACCCAACAAACCAACCCAACAACTTCCCAAAAACTCGGCCCACAACTAAGTTGAACCTAACGAGCATCTTACTCCACGTACGCAAATTCAAACGCGAATTTGTCATCCTTGCAGAGCCTGCCAAGCCTCGAACAAAGAGACCAGCTTTGAGATTCTTCTTACCCAACGGACGCAGCAGCTTCTTCTTGACCATCGGATCAAACAGAGGTATCTCCAACACAGAGCAATCCATTGCCGATCTCAAACCCTCACAATCTACATACCTCACCGTCGAAAGGATATCAATAGCACACAGCTCCGCCAACGGAGCCCACAACTTGGTATGACGATGGAAAACCACCCACGATGGGCATCACCGTCGCATCAGGGCACAAGTCCGACCTCACCACCTCCACAAACGAAGGCCCCGTCCTATTCAAAACCATTCTCAGCCTTGGCCCCTCCTCTTGCCCACCCTCCTTCTCCACCGAAAACAAAGACCCACTCCCACACCCAACCGTAGCAAAAAGGAAGTCTTTTGCCTTTCTTAGCTCACCGGTAAATTTGGGCCAGCCCTACCCTCCACGACCCTCAAGGATCAGTAGAATCCCTCTCCGTCCACCCATTCCATAAGCTGCCATCTCTAAAAACCGGCCATCTTTGTTCCCACCTCTAAGCACGATCAGAACCTTCGTCCCCTCCCTGAAAGATTTGACAAACTCTTTATCTCTAAGGAAACCCAAAAGAACCTCCATCGCCAACGCTAGCCAAACAGTGCAATGGTTGCTCAGGAGGACCTCACCAAAGAAGCCTTTCCTCTTTTCTTCCACCTGCAACACCGACGCCCCATCCAAGACCGAGAGCACAAAAGATTTTTACTCCACTAAGAACCTCCTTTCCATCTCAAGGCTCACTGATGAGAACTCAGATGAAAGCATCGCTTGATGACGAGTGCCGCAAATGCTGAAAGAAGCAAAGTCATAGCGTGACGCACCACCACTAGGGTGGAGACAAAGGAAGAGAGGCGAGAGAGTGAAGAGGATGTTTCTCACGCCACACTAAATCTAACAATTCTCACATGCTAACGGACAAATGTCACTTTTAGAGGCTTGTTTGTAGGCAATTCCAGTTCAAAAAAAAAATGTTTGCAAGAAGCAGTTTAACCATGATCCTCACAATATCAAGAAACAAAGCATTCACAATATAAAGATAGGTGGAACCCAAGTAACAAGAAAATAGTCCTTTGGCATCTGCATCTAAAATTGTTAGGCAAGGTAATGTAAGCTACTTCACTTGTTACCCGGCATAAAAATTGAAGGTGCTTCCATCCGTCCAGTCACAACTGCTGAAGGAAGTTATAGAATTAACATTTCAGATTTTGAGCAAGCAGGCAAAGCAAGACTAGAACCCCAAACTTGTTCATAAATTTAAAATATGGTACATCAGTAGAATAATGTCACGACCCAAAGAAAGTGCTAGGCACATCTATGCTATTACTCCAAAAAAATTAATCAAAGTTACGATTGGAACTCCCTCAAATCACTTTGGTGATGCTTTGTATTTATAGAAAGTTTACAATAGTTGTGACCTAGGAGAAGTATACAGAGATTAACATTCTACAGCTAATCAAACTAACTTGATATATCCGTACATTTGAATTCTATGCATCTTACAATGTGGGATTGATACCCATATAACACCATCACAATTCACTCATCTAATGTGGGACTTAACTTTTCAGGGTCATAATCCCTCCATTAAAATCCTTGACGTGTCAAGGTTCACGTCATACTGCAATGCCTCAACACCATATGGTGTTACCAGGTTGCTTTGATATCATTTGTCACAATCCAAGGAAAGAGTTAACCACATCTACACTATCACTTCAAACAGACTAGTCAAGTTGCAATTGAAACTCCTTGAAATCACTTATAAAGCTCAGTCTCACCTGGTAAGAAACCAATGTAGGACTTAGAACCTATTCAACCCCTTCACAAACCACCAACCTAATGTTGGGCTAATTTTCTGGGATATCACAATCTCTGCCGCTTAAATTTCGGACGAGGATGTCAAGGCCCGCATCATAATTCAATGTCCCAGCACCACCTAGTGTTACTACGTTGCTCTGATACAATTTGTCAATACCCAGGGAAAACACTAACCACATATATGCTATTACTCCAAAAGAACTAGACAAAGTTACAATCGGAGCTCCTTGAAATCACTTATAAGGCTTTGTCTCACTTGATAATGAACTAATGTAAGACTTGACACCCATATAATACCATCACAATCCACCCACCCAATGTGAGACTTCACTTTCCAGAGTGTCACAGGTAAATTATTACAAAATATGGACCAACAATTATATGTCATCAGAATTTCAATGACCAAGCCATGTACTTCATGATAACAAGATAATAACAACTTCATAAATTGACATAACCAACACCAGCAAATAAATGCAGAGCTGACATTTATGGTATCACATAATGAAATGACAGATCCATATAACAGAAATTTAAAAGACTAAGAGTTTAAACATGATGACACAAAAAATCTCTAGCCCAAGGGGTTGGCTTAAGTGGTAAGGGCCTTGATCTTGGTGGCATTTCTATTAGATCTAAGGTTCGAATCCCTTGAGTGCAAACAATTCCTTGGGGTCAGCCTGCCGGCAAAGCCGAAGTATTACCCGGTCCGTGTAGAGGGGACGCTTTGCACAGGTCCGAGGTTTACCTGACAGGAGTGGGTACACGAAGTGGCCCTACCTTGGAGGGGTTCCTCATCATACAAAAAAGAAAAAGAAAAAAAAGGAGTGATCATCCAATGAAACACTTTACATGCTTGAAGCTGATTTAGAAGCGAGCAACAAATAAACTAGTCACAAGACTGTGATTACAGAAGCTTTGGTAAGTCATCGAAGTAATCAAAATTGACATCAAAGCGAATCATCTCAAAAACAGATTTCATTAAGTATATACATATTAGGAAGAATCATTTACCGTAGCCGAAAGGAGAACAAAATTAATATGTCTTGGAAGCATGATTATAACTTCTTCCCAAACAACGCCTCTTTCGATATCATTGACATAGTGCACCTCATCAAATATAACCTGTCTCCTCATCATGCAGCAAAAAAAGCAAGAAAAAGTGTCCATAAATTTATATTGAAACATGTAAAATGGCAAAAATAAAAGTAATAAAATAACTTAATCTTTCAAAAAGAGGGTGGAAATTACTGTTAAGAAAAAGGAGCCCCTTTACCCATTCAATATCACGTATAATATCTGCACCCCGGTAAAGCATTGACCTTAATATCTCAGTGGTCATGATTAGACAAGAAGCCTCTGGCCTCAAGCTAACATCACCAGTGAGAAGTCCAACGTCAAATTTCCCAGAGAAATCCCTATATTTTTGATTGCTGATGGTTTTAATAGGTGCAGTATATACAGCTCTCGTGCAATGCTGCATGACATTAAAATCAAGTAAAAAATCTTAGCATAGAAAGTAAATATAACTCAACAACAAAACTTGCTTGAATATTAATATTCTAATACATGAGGTAGAGTTAAAAATTCAAGAGACCAAAATTATGTACTACATTCAACTACTCAATCAACTGAGGTATTTAAAAAAAGAAAAAGAGTGCAAAGTCCAAGTCATACTTTCGATGCCAAAGCGAACGCATATTCTGCAACGACTGTCTTTCCAGCTGATGTATGTGCAGCCACAAAAACAGAATCTCCCTTTTCAAGATAATATATAGCCTGTAATTATTACAAAACAAAAAATTCTTATTTCAGCTGCATATAACATAGTTCTCAGCCACTCTTTAAGCTGTCACAGTAAAAGGAGAAGAAAAGAAAAAATCAAATAGCATCACGCATAAAGGATTTACACATGCACAAAAGTGCATTGCAAATATATTACCCCGCATGCTACACAAAAGCTTTGATTAAAATTCCAATAGGACCAGTTGCATCCAAATACTACATAGATGATGTGAAGAAGAAACAACAATGTCCAATTCAGCCTTCTTTGGTGCACACCGGTGCAAATTATAGTTCTTTATCTTAACAGATAGCAGAAGAGATTTGCAGTGATCAATACCTCTTTCTGGAATTTATCCAATTCAAAAGGAAATTCTAATGCCATATCAGGAACAAGTTCATGGAAGCGCTCTGCAATCCCTTCACTACCTCCAATAATAGCCCAGGCCTGCCAATGGATAAACTTATAAAAGAAAAGCACAAGCAACAGCAGAAGAGGAAGACCATGAGGCAAATAACATGATACTATTTATGTTTGAGGAAGCTACCTCCCGCTGCTGCTGTCCAGCACCATCACTAATCCCATCCAATATTGATGCTGATCCTCCTGATTCTACCGACAAGATATCATCCAATAGAGATAACTCAGGCTCATTTGCACCACTGGACACATCAGGCTCATTTGCACTGCCGGACACATCAGCCTCATTTGCTTCAGCTTCTGACTTAACAGACTCCGCTTCCGACAATGTTCCTTCACAGTCAGCATCGGACATTAGCCCAAAAAAGAAAAAAGACTAAATGCTTGCAAAACCAACTTTTCCAGGCTTACTTTGGCTTGCTAATATTATTAGATAGACATCATTCAGTTCTATCAAGTGGTGATTGTTTAATTTAACCATAAAACAGATGTTTATTCCATTCGCTAAGGTACCTCGATAACTTCAAACAGAACTCCAGAATGGAATAGCAAAGAAGAAAGAAGAAATCAAATTTTCCTACTTATATCCATCTCCAAAAGTTAACCACCAATGTTTTATACATTTAAAAAAGTTAGTTCTTAAGCAGAAAACCACTAGTTACTCAAACATGGTGCTGCTTTCATACAACCATTTACATCGTAGTCAACACCAAAAGGTCAAAAGAAAACAAATGCCAAATTTTTTTTTTTAAAAAAAAAAAAAAAAAAACTAAAGGTGATATAAACTTTAGGTCTCCAGAACACACATAAGCTCACTGCAAAATGAAAAACAGTGATATATGTTCCCAGAGATTAAAAAAAAAAAATGCAGTAAGCTAGCCTTTTGTCTTGCTTCACCTGAAGTACTAAACAGAATAGGTATTAGTTTGGTAATGGTTGGAGCAGCAAACTCGGATTCAGCAAGAATCTCATTTTTTGGTAGTACGAACGAGGAATTGGCCCAAAAATTTGATAGGGGTCAAGATGCAGTCGGGCGCCGGCGGCTGACTCAAGTGCCCCGAGGATTCTAACCAATTAAATCAAGCTAGCTACAGGAACAAGAACAGCAAGATATAATACCATTCTTAGCTAGCCTATCGTGCTATAAACCTACAGGGAACTACAGCCAGATAGAAGACATTCTTTTATATCCCTCTCTTTAATCTTATTCAGCATTAACAATAATCCGAATCAATTCCCAAATTCTTCTTCTGATAGTTAAATACATCTCAAACGCTAATACAGGATTCAACTCTTAACTTCTCTCTCCACCTCTTGTCTAATGAGGAGGAGATGCCATATGATCCAAAGACCATTGGCTCCAATCAATCCCAAATTCTGAAACTTGATGGTGAATGGTTTATAAGCATCGAACTTTTCAATACACAGCTTAGAATACAAGCAATGCCTCTTCAACCCTTCACGCATTAGAAGTTAGGCAGTGTATTCTGATTGAGAAAAGTGGAAACAAAGAGAAGTTCATTGCACTCTTTGGCTACCTAAATGAGACATAAAGAGGGGAATGCTTAGAGGAAGAAAAAAAAAATCTTTCGGGGCCCATTTTTCCTTTTAGAACACTTCTCGTGACTCAAATTTCAAACGTGCTAGAATCCAGTGCAAAACTCCGATCACAGAATATGCAATACATCTGTAAAATTCAGCTTTGGCCCACTTGGATCAAGTCGGTATACAATTTGGCCCTTGAGTTGGATATAAAAATCATAATGAACAGGCCACCTCAACCTTCTCATTTGAGAGTATCGCTTGTTCTTCTTTATAAATAAAGAACAATATATTTGATGCAATGCAAGGACAACCAAGTTCATTCACAAGCCCAAGCTGAGCAAGCCTCTAGATGGCTGTTTTCCCATAAGATCATAACTTTATAAACAGATGCACCCATGACAAGGACATCAAAGTGCAGATCATACATACCATCTACCTCAGATTCAGGAACAACATCCTCTTCCCAAGCCTTCGTGAACAAGTCATCAAACTGTACAGATAACTCCCCCTACATACACAACTAACACCAATCATTAGCCAACCATAAAATATCAGACTATTAAAAAAGTTAATGACACTAGGACGTCCTAGCTTGAGACAGAATATGTGAACAAGGAAACTTAGATAGATTTTTACAAGTTTAAAAGCCAAAACAACACAGCACAGCAACTCACCAGCTTTTCATCTGATGTGCTCTTAAGCGAACTTCGGTCCTTATAAACATTCCATGAGCATGGATAAGCCTGGAGGAAAAGGTAATGGAAAAGAGCTTGTGTCAAATAAAATCATGAAGGTTTATAGTATTCTAAAAAATTAGTTGAGTAATTTGTTTATAGTTTTACGGGTGATTGATAAGTAGATTAACCTTGAGATTGCCAAGGTCCAATCCTTTCTTCAAGCTTGGAACACTGGTCTGTGCAGGGCCACCATTCATAACTTCACGTACCCATTCACCATTTGAAGCACCTTCAGGACGACTCCTTTCTAAAGATTGGGAATCATCCAAACCTCCTGGACGAAAAGGGCGGTTGTTGATGCTTCCCCTGACGAGATCCTTTGCAGGTCCAGTTGCACGTGTCAAAGACCCAGAGTCTTGAGATGCAAGCATTAGTTCTGATACATCCACCTAAAACAATATAATAAGCCAACTCCCAGGCCAAAGTCAGAAACAAGGAGGTAACAAGAGAGCAATTAAGAATAGCACCAAACCCAAATATTTCTGTGTTTTATTATCAATTGTAGAACAGCAATATAAAATTATGGAACCCTTTTTTTATTTTTCAATGTCAAGTTAAATGGAGTATCTGTGACTGATAAGCACACCCATCGAAGAAGTGAGAGCCCCATACCTCAACAGATTTGGGTTCCCATTTTTCTAGCATTGACCCCTTCTTCTGGCGTCTAAATGGTAATTCCCATGTAGGAATCACAACAGAACGTGGTAATGATGGCTCTAAAGGTACTTTTGCCTCTTCAAACCAATCAAAATCCCACTGCCTTCCAGCTTTTTCAGGTGAAAACTCTTCAGGGTCTAATCTTGGCAAGAGATACGTCTCTTCTATATACGCTTTAATTGACTCGGGTGTTTCCCTAGGAAATGCGGGCGGCTGAAATAGAAATAAGCTAAGTTATTAAAACGGAAAGAATAAGTTCTCTTATGGTAGCAGAACTAAAAGTTGTTTTCTTCTTCACAAATGATAAGTTGAATGTAAAGCAAACATGCAGATGTTCAATCAACTTGAGAGGAACAAATTTTCTTAACTTGTTTTCTTTGCTTTGATTTTCAAAAGAAAATATCAATTGGCTATGTTTGTTCAATTTTTGGTTTTTTGTCTTTTGTTTTCTATAGTCAAAACAAAATTATTAGCAAACAACGTCAAACGCAAAACACTAAGAACTATTTTTATTTTTATATTTTTTGTGTCACACCATAACTCTTTTTGCAAACCAAAAACAAAAAATATCATCCAAAACACATTTACAAACATACTTTAACAAAAAAAAAAAGTTTCCCTTAACTACCAGAATTTGAAAAATATTATGTTTCCGAAATTTAATTCGGTTTCTTTTCTAACATCATCTAGCAAAACCAAAATTCAATATGCATTAATACCAAAACCCGAATAACACATAAAACAGAAAATGCTCCAACAAAATTTAATAGAAGTGAGAGTGCAAGCTTTTCTCTTATACATGAAATCCAGAAGCCATACAAGTTCTTACACATTAGCCAAACCCTAAAAGCAACGAGCTATAACGGAGTTCAAAAGGCACGAAATTAAGTAACCAAAACCGTAAACAGCTAATAGTTTCTGAAGCATAGCGTGAGACGGAACACTGACCAAAATGAAATCGGGAAGCGACTTAACGGGGTCGGAGCGCTCGACCGTTGAGATGGGCTCCACCCTGAGATGGCCACTGTGGCCGGAGAACCGGACCCGGAAAGCGAGCTCGTTTGCCGCTTCGATTCGATCCATTTCGTGCCAGGGCGCTTAAATTCTTTGCTCTGAAAATTGAGCGCTTGGTTTTTTTGATTCTTATGGTTTGTGATTTTCGCGGGTTCCTCTGTTGCCAAGTATCGTTTTGGGCAGTGCTGAGTGATGCTTTTTACTCCGTAGGGCCTGTTTGGCTGTGAATAGTAAATTCTTCCCTATGGTCTTTTTCTTTAGGATTTGGGAAGGTATATATAACTTTATATGCACCAATTCGGGGAAAGTATGAGCTTAATGTGAAGCCAGTGAAGAAAGGTGTTTGCTATTTTTAATGCACTGATGCACTTCTCTTTACAGTTTTGTACGAATCCATAATTCTTTTCTTGTGCATTAAGGCATCTACAAAATGAGTAATGCTACTATTTATGATGTGAAATTTAAATCGTTAATATTTTTATGTTCTTAAATGGTTGATATGAAAAGACACTTTAAATAAGTTACATTAACTAGTTTTAAAATTAGTATAAAAATCTATGTATATTCTTTAGAGTTGACACACCCCATTTACTATCATTCTAGATTTTAAAAGGCGACAATCGACCATTATAAACTATCAAACACTTTCACTTTATTTCTTCATAATTCTTTTTCTAAAAAAAAAAAAAAGAAACTGACGAAACACATTTCATTGTCTAATTAAGTCTGACATGGCACATTAATTAAGGTCAGGGATCTATTTATTTTCTTCTTCTTTTTTTTTTTTACTTTTTTGAAAATATTTCATTCTCTTTCACTTAAATCTAAGGAAACTAGAGCAAAATTGTTCTACGATGATAGAGCATGTTGCTCTAACATTACCATGTCACATATACACATAAGAATTTCTTCCATTCATACATTATTCCTGACTTGTTTTGTGGCAGCCTTGGCTAACTCGTGTGCAACAAAGTTTGCCTCTCTTTTGGTATGACTAATCGTCCCGCTCCGAAACTCATTTAAAACGCCTTTTATCATTCTTCACGATTTGCCCATACCGATTAAAATTTTGTTCATCGGTCTTTATCGCATTTACTACCGGTAATTAACAAGTGACCCTCCCAAAAAAAATAAAAATTTTGACCCAAATTTCGACTAAACTCCGCAGCATTGGAGGCAGCTAGTGCTGCCGCTATCACAAGTATGGATACAGTACAAGTAGTGACTTATAGTAGCAATCACATGACTTTGATGATCTCGCACAATGACACCAATACCAAGGCGCCTATTAGTGAGGTCAATAGCCTTTTCTTTTTTTCTTTTTTTCTTTTTTTTCTCTGCTTACTATAGAGAGTTTTCAGCTAATTTTTATACCATAAGAAGCTAATTGTAAATAAGTGCAATCACATATATTAATTTTAGAGTAAATGTATCATAAGTTCTTAAGTTAATGAGCAATTTGAAATTACTTCATCACTTTTTAAAAATTAACTTTCGTTCTTTAACTTTTTCGTGAGTTTGAAAATAATCGTTCCGTATTTTTTTTCGTCTATTTTCTCAACATTCGTTAATGACATGATTGAATTTTTCCACTTCACCTTAAAATAATATTTTTAAAAGCACGATTTAATCTAAACATCATGTCTCTGGCTCCTTAACCTGCACTTGCTCTCAGCCTTTACTCTCTCGCAGGCCTTCATAACAAATGAGAAAGTGAAGGTGTCTGGACGAGCGACCAAAGCAGAAAGCATGTCATTGTAATAAAGAATGGCTTGGAGAAGATATTGGCTATTGAAAAGCTTCTGATAACGGAATTCCAAGCTTGGGTTTATGGGTTCTCAATGAGGCGGGAGACAGCACAGAAGTTGAGGAGTTTGGTGGAAATGGCGGGGTGGTGTTGGAATCCGTTGGTGACGACGTGTGAATGGATTTTTTGAAGCCTTTTGAGACTGTTGCAGCCTTGCAAGAGTTTAAGGATGGTATCGAAATTGGACATCTCTCTGTCTCAGGTGCCTTTGACCTTTGCAAAATTTTGTATATAAGATGGCCAATAAATTACCGAACCAAAAAACAAAAAAGGGGAAAAAATTGCAATCAAGAAAGCTTTCAAAAATCAGGAACCAAGGCCCATGGTTATATATGTATGAGGAGGAGATAAAGAAGATGTATTCAATGAACTGCAGTAAGACACCAAGGCTCGATAGTTATACATCAGGTTTCTTTCAAAAAACAAAACATGGTCTGTAATTGAGAAGTTGCTCTGTTCACACTAGCAGTAAACAGGGGCTAACACAGGACCTTTGGTTTTGGTGAATTCTTGGTGAGCTATTATGGGGTGTGTTTTGTGGGTTGTTTAATGCTAAGCTCGATTCAATGAGATTGCTCTGTTCCCTTACAAATGGCCTCAGCACCATGGGAGGGCTGCTTTAGACTAGGTTTTGTACTTTTGTTTCATACCCGCTGTGGAGTATTGTTTTGGTTCAGTTCATGTTCGTCTCCAAAGCTCCAGATATTTCACGCCTGCAAAATGCCATCCACGAGCTCCAAAATTTCTATCCGTTTTTCAAGTCCAGATTTATCCATTCCAACACAGTCTCCTTCATCACATCTCCGGCTCCATTTGCTCAAATAAAATCATTCACTCTCTCATCAACTTCTACCTTTCTTTGCAACCGTATATTATGCTCTTACCGGGGCTTTTAAAAATATTATTTTAAGGTGAAGCGGAAAAATTTCAACGTGCCATTAACAACCGTTGAGAGAATGGAAGGAGAAAATATGGAAGGGCTATTTTCAAATCCGTGAAAAAGTTAATGAGCGAAAATTGATTTTTAAAAAATGATTGACTGATTTTAGATCGTCAGTTTACTTAGGAATTTATGAACATTTACCCTTAATTTTATATTTTTCTCCATAAAAAAATTTATCTATTTGTTTATCTTAAAAAACCAAGTAAAAAAAATTATTTTGAGTAATTATGTTTTTTCCCATAAACTACCGGTGATTGTCAATATGACACCATGAACTGACGTCCTCTAGAAGTGTACAAGCAATTATAACCAGCGATTATTGGCTAAAACCGCTAATCGCAATCGCCTAAGGCAGTTATTGCATTTTACCAATCGCAATCGCTGACTGCTTAGGCGAAGGCAGTTATTGTGTTTATAATTAGCGGTTTTAAAACCACTTTTTAATTTGGGTTTTGCTATTTTTGGCCGGTTTTGAGCCTATTTTGGACCGGTTTTGGGCAGGTTTTTGTGTATGTTTTAATTGTTTTCAAAAAATAATTTAATAATTTTTGAACCTTCTTTTTTTATATATAATTTTTGGGCAACAAGGTCCTATATATCAACAAGGGATTTGGAAAATAAAGATATTAGCTTTATTTAATTGTACCTTCTTTTCTTTTCTTTTTTTACCTCCCATTTTCCAAGTTTTTTTAATGAGAATAAGAATGAGATTAATGTGTTTTTACGGTACAATTGAGTTTCCAAACACCCATTTTGCATCAATTCATAAACAATAAATCTTGTCTCACCATAAACGTTGCAGCTCAGTAGATAAATTATATTTGGATGCTAAATTTTGCTTAACAAATTGACCTCATTCTGCAAATATTCCAAATGACAACTCAAGGCCAGAATAATCAAGTCATTGTACTAAATTTTTAAAAATCGTGTAAACAGGCTTGTTAGTGTGTTACGCCTCAAAATTGTAAACATAGTTTTGTTTTTTATTTATTTTTTAAATATATATATATATGGTTAGCGGCTATTAACCGCTTTCTACAATCCTTATAACCGCTTTTGAAAATGGTTATGCGGTTAGCGGTTATAAGGCGGTTAACAGTTGCGGAGCGGTTATAACCGATTCGTTTGTATATCCTAACGGGCTTACTATAAGAGAACATCGAACTACCATTTATATACCAAAACCTCTATTCCGTTAGGGTATCTCGTAAATCGAACAGAATATTATATTTTTAGATGTTAAATTTTATTTAAAACAGAAATACCCTCAAACAATAATTCAATAAAAAATATTAAACTTAATATATATATATTGAGCCACCCCCAGAAATGGTGCCGACTACCTCTAAGCCACTCTAAACTTGAGGGTACCCACACGGCCACCCCCGGCTTGGACTAGAGTGGCTCGTGGCCACCCCATAGGCAGGGGTGGTGCCAAGCCACCCCAGAAGTGGCCGACACTATCTATGGGGGTGGCTCGCAAGCTACCCTCTCCCCTAAAGGGGTGGTTGTTGGTCTTTGTTTCTTTATTTTATTTTATTTTATTATTATTTTTAATTGTTTAATTTTGAGATATTATATGTAAATTTGATTATAAAGTTAGAATATTTGAGTCTTTTAATGAAGTTGACTGACGGAATTGAGGTTTTGCTATGTGAATGGCAATTAAATGCTCTCTTCTAGTGAGGGCGTCAGTTCATGGTATATTGATAATGACCGGTAGTTCATGGGAAAAAATGTAATTACCTCAGATAAAAATAATCCTAGCAATTTTATTCCTTGTTAATTCATAATTATTTTTTCATTGTATTTCTCCCAATGGGTTGTTGAGGTATGATATATTTATAATTTTTGTATAATTTTAATATATATATTAAAATATTAATTATTAAATCTGTTTTCCTACATGTCCTATATATTAAATAGTTTTTTTATTTTATTTTATTTTTTAAAAAAAAGAAGGTTAAATACCCTATTAGTAATTGGGTTTTAGGCTTTTTTAAATTTAGTACTTTAGTTTATATTTGTTTCATAAGTAATACCTGAGTTATGAGTAAAACCTGATTGGTACCTTTGTACATTTTCCCTCAAAATATTAATGGTCCACCACGTATCAACAGTTGAGGTTGACACATGACACTATATATATATTTTTTAAATAATTACAAATAATAATGAAAAAAAATTGTAAAAATAAAAAAAGAAAAAAGAAAAAGGGACGACTAAGCCACCCTCTTGGCCAGTATAGGATGGTCGAACAACCCCATCACAGATAAAAAAAAATGATAGGTTTTGGCCCTTAAGGGTGGCCGAACTATCTACATGGGCAAACCCACAATTTTTTATTTTATTTTTATGGGTTTTGGCCCATGAGAGTGGTTCGGTCACCCTCAAGGGCCAAAACTCATCATTTTTTTTTTAAAAAAAAAAAATAAAATTTGTTGCCATGTGGTGGCTGAACCACCCCATGGGGTGGTTCAGCCACCTCTTTTTAAATTTTATTTATTTTTATTTGATTTTTAAAGATTATTATTATTATTATTTTTATATAATGTCACGTGTGGTGGGTCGTTAATATTTGGACGGAAAATGTAACAGAAGTACCGAACGAATTTTTACTCCTAACTCATGTACCACCTATGAAACAAATGAAAACTCAAGTACTAAATATAAAAAAGTATAAAACTTAGATACTAATAGAGTATTTAACCCAAAAAAAAAATGGTATCGTACTTAGACTTCTTATTTATTTAGGTTTAGGATGCATTTGATATTGCGATTTTGTAGACAATAAGTGCGATTTTAAATTAAATCGCATAGCATAAATCGTTTGGGAATTGCGTTTTTAAAAATTAAGATTTGAAAAAACAAAAAATCTACTTTTTCAAATCACAGGTAAAATGATGCTTTTTTGAAAACGCAGAATTTTAAAGGATAATTTACGATTTTAAATGCTAAACTGTAATTTTATCAATCGCTTAATTACGTTTTTAAAAATTATTTTTTTTCAAATCGAACATTTTAAAACCATAATTTTAAATGACACTTTTTAAAATTATAAACCAAACGATCTTAGCCGAGTCGGGTAACCCGCCGAGAAGCAGGAAACAAAGCAGAGCTGCAGAAGAAAATAAATAAATAGTGATAATCGGGATAACCGACTCCACAACCATCCTCTCTCGCGGGGCCCCGTAAGGTACGCAGCTTCGACCCTCTGAAGGCCAAGCTCAGTGACGCAATCCAAGTCGGCGAAGCCCTATTTGACCGCAGACCAGAGCCAAAGGCGAGCATGGCGCATAGGTTGCTTAGAGATCTTGAGGCCGATGGCTGGGAACGCTCCGATTTTCCCATCATCTGCGAGTCTTGCCTCGGTGACAACCCCTACGTTCGCATGGTACGATCCTCTTTCGATCTCATTTAGTGGTCCATAGGGTTTTATTTGTTTGACACGACGTGCATACTTTCCATTTAGGGTTTTTAAGTTATTTGTTATCATTTAGGAACCCTAAGTTTTGGTTTGTTATGTAAAATCTTACAATTTGTGCTTAGAATTTGTAGTTAAATAGCTCATGTGATGCCCAAATCAGTAAGCTTCATTGTTTGATTTGTTGTTGTCTGTGTTTTTTATTCAATAATGCGAGTTCGTTTTCTTCCATGGATTTGTTGGAGTGCAAACTTTTATTCAATAATGCGAGTTCCTTTCTATGTTTTTGTTTTTATTCGAGGAGTGTCTGAGGATTGTCCGGATGCTGTAGAATTCCTGTAGGCTAATAATATAGATGGCGAGGCTAGTAAGGCAAAAAGGGATGCCACTTATCCAAAAAAAAGAAAAAGTAAGGCAAAAAGGGATACGTAATTTGTGAGAAGTTGATGTGTTAAAGAGACGAACGATGGCTCACAAAGAGATCGTGGATTTGTTTGAAGCTGAGATTGGGTGGGTGGGGGGTAGTGGTTTGTATGGAAATTTTTCCATGTTTTTATGGAAGGGTGAAAATTTCCTTTTATGTAATTCTCAATGTTAGATTGGTATGGAAAGTGTATCGTAACCTCATTCAAATTCGATACTGTTTTATTATACTTTTAGACTCGGGCCCTTAAAAGAACAATGATGGGCTAAAGTAGTTTCTCATTGATCGGTAGTAGTTGGTTGGTCCTTTATGAATCATGTAAGAGGGCTTTAGCAATTTGTTCAAGTTCATACATGAATCAGATTGTCCTCTTCCCATATACCTGTTTTAAATCTATGGTAGTACTGGTTGATAATCGTATATCACCAATGTCTACATTGTTAATGTTGTTTAGATACTTAAAGCAATATAGGATGGCAGATTCTGAAAGAGTTGTGTGGAAATTATAGTAATTTAAATTTTAATTTTCTTGCAGTGGTGCATATATAAATTTCATAATAGTGGTTTCAATTTTGGAATGTTTTATCAGAAATAGCCAATTTCTTTTGATAAGTCAGAAATAGCCAATTTCAACGATTGTTAAGTATTGGTGCATGCATATTTGGATGCAGACGAGAGCCGACTTTGATAAGGAGTGCAAGATTTGTACACGGCCATTTACAGTTTTTAGGTGGAGGCCTGGTCGTGATGCGAGATTTAAAAAAACTGAGATTTGCCAGACATGCAGCAAGTTGAAAAATGTTTGCCAAGTTTGCCTTCTGGATCTCGAATACGGTTTGCCAGTTCAGGTTCGAGACACTGCACTGTCCATCAATTCCAATGATGCCATTCCCAAGAGTGATGTGAATAGAGAATATTTTGCTGAGGAGCACGACCGCAGGGTATGCTTTTTCATATCTCAAGATTACTTTTACTACAAATCACCTTGTCAAAAATAATGAAACTTCAGAGTAGCATAATGCCTCTTGCTGTAACATGTTGATGCGAAACAACAATTGATATGTTTCCGTTTTTGTGTCTATTATGATGATTTTCATTCGCAGCCGTATGCCTGAAAGAGCATGTTGATGAATTTCTAATTTTATTTTGCATTGAAAAGCAATGCATTTGTATTTGCGTTATGCATGTTCATCAAGTCTCATTGTTGAATAATGAAATCAGAGCAAATTGGTTCAGCACTTGGAGCAATTCCTGATCCTTGGAGCTTCTCCAAATTGTTTCTTATGTAGTTGGGTAGTAAAGTTATCAGTAATTCCCCTTTTTCGAA
Organism: Alnus glutinosa; assembly: GCF_958979055.1. Taxonomy (NCBI): domain Eukaryota; kingdom Viridiplantae; phylum Streptophyta; class Magnoliopsida; order Fagales; family Betulaceae; genus Alnus; species Alnus glutinosa. The sequence goes on from NC_084894.1 coordinate 25,518,755, forward strand.
GTGTTTGTGTCTTAGTTTTATGGTTCTACATGGTTGCTTGGGTCATGCACAGAATCCATGAAATGTGTACCGTTGATATCCTTAGTTTAGTCTTCAATTTATTCCTTGATGCTATTGATAGTCATCTTCCATGTGTCAAGTAGCTCCCAAGATTTCATTGACCTTCTCCTGGTCCAGCCCTTTACACAATGGTTGCTGACTGTGTTAATCATCTACCTATGTCTGTCATCTTCCTTCATGGCCTGGTTCTTCTTTTGTGTCTTAGAAACCAGACTAGAATAACTACTGAATGCATTCCTTTGATACTCTGATTTTGGCAACTTTCCTTCCAGTTTTCTTCTTAGAGCTCTTTGGGCACTGAATTCTGCTTTATCTGCTTCCAGCTCACGTGTTCTATTTATTTCCTCTTCAGCAGTTATAATTAAAATCTTGTCTTGAAAAATGTTATAGCTCTCGTGTGGGACTTTGCAGTATTTTGGAGTTTAGCACATCGCTTATTTTATAAAACCTTAGCTTTTTTTCATTTATTTTGACAGAAGTTCTAAACAAAGTATACTTTATGCAGGCTAGAGCTGGTATAGATTATGAGTCGTCATTTGGAAAAGCTCGTGCAAATGACACCATTCTGAAGCTTCAGAGAACAACACCGTATTACAAAAGAAACAGAGCACATGTCTGCAGTTTCTACATAAGGGGAGAATGCACAAGAGGTGCTGAGTGCCCTTACAGACACGAGATGCCCATAACTGGGGAATTGTCACAGCAGAATATTAAAGATCGTTACTACGGGTATGTCCAGCGGTTGATAATTTCTTTCTTTTTGAGTATAATGAGGCATAAATAAGATGATCTCTCTCTCTCTCTCTCTCTCTCTCTCTCTCTCTCTCTCTCTCTCTCTCTCTCTCCCTCCTCTCGTGCCTATATGGTTTGACTCTAAAATGTCATGGGTGTGAATGCAAAGCTTCTCTTAAATTTGATGGGGATCAATGTTTCATGCTCACTCCCTCCTCTCATGCCTATATGGTTTGACTCTAAAATGTCATGGGCGTGAATGCAAAGCTTCTCTTAAATTTGATGGGGATCAATGTTTCATGCTCAATTTAGTGCTCATTTGGGCAACTCAGACACTCGCGCTAGTTTGTTCATAGTCATTATTCTTTACATGGAGTTCTAATTAATAATTAAACTTGTTTGCAGTCTGTCTTTCCTGCCAAAGGCCAGGAGTGTACTTGCTTATGATATGCTACCTTCTGTCAGTTAGGATGAAAGAGCCTGGTCTTACTTGACTTGACTGCTTCCTATTCAGGGGGCAGAAAGGGGTTATTACTATTTCCATGGCCTTTTGGACATCTTTGGTTGATTTCCAGATGAAGTTCATATTGGGTGTGGTAAAGGTAGTCAGTTGCTTAGTTGTGAACTAGAGAGCTAAATAAGTCTTTACTCCACCCCCCCCCAAGGCATCTTTTTTGTATGGTTAGCCATTTGTCAGCTGCATTTGTTTGTATTTTTTTTTTTTTTTTTTTTAAATTTTGAATGTTATATCAACCTTCTTTGTGCCCGATAGTTTTTTAGTTTTCTAATGTATTCCCTGCTGTGCCTAGTGCCAAAGTTGGCAATGTATTCCCTGCTGTGCCTAGTGCCAAAGTTGGCAACAAATCACTTTCATGCTTTGCACAAATGAGTGCACTTGCGCACTTAAACAGATATACATCTGTTACGTGAGCATGCGATGCATAAACCTTACATGTTTGTTGCATTTATCATTGGGCTGATCTTTTAAAAAATGCAGAGTGAACGATCCGGTTGCACTGAAGCTACTCAACAAGGCAGGAGAGATGCCTTCTCTGGAGCCTCCTGACGATGAGAGCATTAAGACCCTTTATGTTGGTGGGCTTAATGAAAGGGTCACTGAGCAGGACCTGAGGGATAACTTCTATGCTCATGGTGAAATCGAATCCATAAGGATGGTGCCCCTACGAGCTTGTGCTTTTGTAACCTACACAACAAGAGAAGGCGCAGAGAAGGCTGCAGAAGAGCTCTCTAACAAACTGGTCATAAAGGGCCTGAGGCTGAAGCTTATGTGGGGTAGACCTCAAGCACCAAAACCAGATTTAGAAGGCTCAGATGAAGCAAGGCAGCAGGCAGCGGTGGCTCATAGTGGGATGTTGCCTCGGGCAATTATATCCCAGCAGCAGAGCCAATTACAGCCGCAGGACCAAAACCAACCGATGCATTACTTCAATATTCCACCTCCACCTCCGCCTCAGCAGGAGAGAGCCTATTATCCATCAATGGATCCTCAAAGAATGGGTGCCCTTGTTCCATCCCATGAGGGGCCTTCTAATGGGCCCTCTGGGTCAGGTGAAAACAAATCTGGTTCAGAGAAACAGCAACAGGCACAGCGTTATGCCTATCAAGGTATGCCTCCGCCACCGGGGCAGTATCATCATCAGTTCTATCCTCCTCCATATGGATATATGCCGCCAATGTCCTCTTATCAGCAGCAGTACCCTCCACAATATCATTCAGCAATGCTCCCTCCACAGCCTCCACCAACGAACCAGCATTATCAGCATTCGGCACCATCTGCTACTCACCTTGGGTCTGCACCACCAGGATCTGCAGCTCACGCTGGGTCTACACCATCAGGGTCCGCACAGCCGGGGTCTAGCCCAGCAGGTTCTACACCTCCTGCGTCTGGACCATCAGGGTCCTCAACACCTGGGTCATCGCAGCAGTGAAACTTCTTTTCCTGTATTATCTGTTTTTAGCTTTTGGTTATATTTATTGCACTTCTCATGAAGCTGACTCTAACCGGCTTGCATCCTGGATGCAAAAGATTTCTTTGCTTCTGCTTACGAGTGATTACAGTATTCAAGAGTTGTATTCTATGTCAAAGAATTTGTGCATTATTACTATGGGCTACTTGTTTGGCTTTTCTGTCTTTAATCTTGCTTAGGATTTCATGGTGACCATGATTATAATCCTAAAGAAAGTTTAGATTCCCTTTTTTTTTTTTTTAACAATTTTGGGTATCTTGTTTCGTCTGTTCTCTTCTAACTAACAATATGTTATGGTTAACATCCCTGGCAAGATTTTGATCTTCATTCTGAAAATGTAGAGATTTCGTTCATCCGTTTTGGTTTTTTGAAAGAACATAATAATAAATGTTCATTATTATGTTTTGATCGACCTATTTTAGGACAGCTTACTGAGACTTGCCGAGTTTTGTTGGTGTGTCTGTTTTGTAACTTTGTTCTCTTTACTGGTGGAGAAATGAAAATGAGTTCTCTCTACTTTTTCCTTCTCCAAGACATATTAAGTTGGATTAATATCGCGTCCTATATATACTCTTATATCAGCCGATATAATCCTGTCAATTCACTCTTGGATTAATTTTTGTTTTGTTAAAATAAAATTAAAAAAATAAAATCAAAGGCTAATTACTATTGGCACATCAGTCCAATGAGTTCTGAATAGTATGAAGCATTGCTCGTGAAGTGATCGTATAATTTTCTGAATTTCAAGTCAAATGTGCAAATTCATGCCTAGATCATAAAGATGAAACTGCACAATTAGTCTGGTTCGATTAGTTGAACATCAGTATAAAGCTTAAGCCTAAAGTCACGTTTGGTATTCAGAAAGATTATTCCATTAGAAAAAGTATAATAACTTTTATTGAAAGTTGAATGAAATAGTCATTATGGTCTATAAAGGAACCAAATGTTAAGAGTATATGTATATTTTAACACAAAAGTTATTTTATTCCATATTCTTCTATTCTTAATAAGACTAATCATTTTTTATAATAGAATAATCATTCCACGTACCAAACATATCTTTAAACTATTGTAAGTTATAACAAACAACCACAAAAAAAAAAAAAAAAAAAAAAAAAAACTAAGCTAACAATGTTTCAGGACATAACATTTACTTTCAAATTGGGTTGGATAAACCTTTTTTAATTTAGACTATTCAAAATGATATGTATCTAAAATACATGTAATTTTTATGTGCATTACTAATTAAAAGATATAATTTTTAGATGTTTTTCAAAATGTTAAAAACATGATAGAAGTCAAAGGCCAATAATCGAAAACTGCATTATTTTGAGGACTGAAATAATACAACATTGAGAAATACTAGAGTTTATTCTAGCGTCTTTCTGAATGACATAGATTTAATAAAAAAAATTTTATCCCAAAAATGTGACCTAAAAAATGCAATTTTTTTAAGCAAAAAATTTAAATTCATATTATTTAGGACACAAAAAAATCGCTAGAAAGAGCTCGATCATTTAGGGTCCGCTTGGGTTTGCGATTTAAAAATATGTGATTTAAAAAAGTGATTTTTAAAAACGCAATTAAGCGTTTGACAAAATCACATTTTGGCTTTTAAAATCACACCATAGCCTTTAAAATTATGCGTTTTAAAAAAGCACAAATTTGCATGCGATTTGAAAAAGTAGTTTTTCATATTTTCAAATCGCAATATTTTAAGAACACAATTATCAAATATTTTATTTTCTATAATTTGATTTAAAATTATATTTTTTTATCTACAAAATCGTACTCACAAAAGGACTGAGTAAGGAAGTCACTTCGTAATCGTAATCCTCAAAGGTAGGGGTGGGTGCGGGCCAGATTGGGCCGGATTTGCATGTTTTTCACAACCCGCCCATCAGTGAACGGGTTTGAAAATCGAGATCCGCAACTCGCATAGTGAATGGTCAACCCGATGGGCCTTGGGTAGTGCGGATCGGGATGGGTTCATGCGGGTTCGGGTATTCCTCTTATTTTTTATTTTTTTGCCAAAAACCAAAAAAAATAATTTCCAATCTTGCTAACCCAGTTCAAAATTTGAAAATCCCAATTGAATCAACCTCATTAGCAAATAAGAATAAGAAAAAAGAATCGAAATTACCAACAAACTCAACTGTAAATAACTTTTTTATTCTTTTTTGTGATTGTAAATTGAATGAATATGTGTATGTGAGAATGTAGAAATTGAAGTGTATATGAGAATAGAATAAGAATAAAGATAAAATGAATAGTGCAAAACTGTATCGAATGAAATCAAATATAGGACCTGGGCAAAGGAGGGGCTTCCCATAAAACAAACATTTCCACGCACGTATTGCTACACGCACCACTCGTATCCCACCACGTGTGATACGAATTCAATGCCCTCACGTTTTTTTCTATTCTAATTTGATGCCCTCACGTTTATGTGGCTGACAATGTATTATGCACCGAGAAAAAAACAAAATTTGATCTTGTTTTCCTTTTCCGATTAGCGCACAGTGCACGACTCAGTCACAAGCGACGGCCCACGTAAAACGACCATGGCCCAATTCCGTCATTTCCCGTAGTCACATTCCGAGACGTGGCGCGTGTTTGTTGGTCCGCTCACGAACCGCAGGAAGCCGAACAGGGTGGGAATTCACATAAGGTCATAAACTACGGGGGCCACAAACTGTTAAACCGGAATTGAATGTACTTTGGCGTCCGCTTCTCCAGAAGCTTCCTCCCGTAGGTCCGTTCCCATATAACTTACCACTATTCCTCGCAATATTGTAATTCCCAAACCTTTCCATACTGTGTGATTGAGAGCGTGAAATAGTCTCTGCGATTCACGGGTTTCTGTGCCATCGGTTGATATGGTAAGCGCTCGATCGTAAAGGCTAGCTGTAGATTAGGACCTTGTTTTTCTCTCTCTTCTGCATTTTTGAATATTTTGATCTTGGCACTTTAATTTTTAGGTTCTTTTTTCCCTTCTTGAAGGGAATAATTGTTGATTTTGTGAATTCAGTCCAAGTATGCTGTGAGATCTGATAAAGACTGACTAAGAGAAATAATTGCTGATTTTTTATATTAGATAGGGATGATTCTTCACTTCTTTTTGCTCGTCTGAATCTTTTTCACTAGAGTGATCTCTGATTCTTTCTATCGAAAATTCAATTAATGGAAATTTTTCCGCGAGAATAATAAGATTTAGTTCTGTAGGGATTTTTGTCCATATTATCTTATTTTTATACGTTAATCCTGATAATTACGTATTTAAGAATAGAACTCTTTGGAGAAAGTTCATTGATTATTCGTTCTTGTGGAATATTTTCGATTTTCTAAGCAGGGAAACTCATTTGAGATGGTATAAAATAATTTCATATAATTGAATCGATATTTTTGTGGTTTGAGAGGGAAAAGGTCGCTCTCCGATTATTATTATTTTTCAATAAATATTTGAAGCTTTCTTTTGTTGGAATTGTGATGGTTAAGAAAGATAGCGATTTAGGAACTGAAAATGTTTTCGCGGAAATGAAAAGAGATAAATTTGTTGAGCATAAGGGAAAAAAAAAAGATATTTATTGTAGTTGTCGTGGAAAAGGCTATCTTTGAACAAATCTTGGAAATTTGATATTTAGGAGGGTGATCTGCTTCGATTATGGATGTATATGTTTGCGATTGCTTTTTAATATTCTTTGGCTGCATTTTTGTGTTATTTGTCTTCTTGAGTACTGATCTCTGTTTTTGTTTGATGGCGTCACAGATGTCTTACTCCAGAAGGTCAAGGTATGTTTTGTTTTTCTGAGATGCGATGATGGTTTTTTTTTTAATTAAAAAAAAGGAGTTGTTTTAACAAAAACGAAACAAATACGAGTAATAACAAACCATCTGAAAGTACCTTCACCTAAAAAAAAAAGCAAAGGAGGGGGAATTCTTCTCCTATAATTTCCACCATGAGAAAAATTACAGTAAAGTCTCATTGCCTAAAGCCTAAAGCCTATATCCTCATCCTTGTTTTAAATTCCTGGTTTTTCACCAGTACACGATGAGATTGAAGTTATCTTCCACCTCTTTCAGCTTCTCTTTGTAGTCCTCTTTCTCAGCGTTCTGGTTGTCATCGAGCTATTCAAGGGCGTCCTTCACAGCGGACTCAATCTTGTCCTTCTCATCAGACTCAAGCTTGTCAGCAAGCTTGTTTTGTCGTTGATCTGGTTCTTCATGTTATACACACAGGTATCAAGGCTGTTGCGAGCATCAATCCTTTCCTTCACCTTCTCGTCTTCCTCAGCAAACTATTATGTCCCACGAACCAATCTCCTCCTGGCTCAGGCGACCCTTGTCATTAGTAATGATGATGTTCTCTGATTTAGTGCCCTTGTCTTCTGCCTTAACATTTTAGTATATCAATTTGCATCAACTTCAAATGTGACCTCATTTAGAGGGGTTCCCCTTGGAGCTGGTGGAATTCCAGTTAGATCAAATTTCCCAAGCATCGTGCAATCCTTTGTGAGACTCCTCTCACCTTCACAGATCTGAATGGACACAGTAGTCTGCTGATCCTGGTAAGGTAGTCTGCTGAACCTGGTAAGCAGTGAAAACCTTAGATTTCTTTGTTGGTCTGCTGATCCTGGTAAGCAGTTGAAACCTGGGATTTCTTTGTTGGATAACAGTGTTTCTTGGGATCAACTTGGTTATAACTCCACCAACAGTTTCAATTTGAAGGGTCAGTGGAGCCACATCCAGGAGAAGGATATCTTTGGTTTCTTCACCACCCTCTCCACTCAAGATACTTCCTTGTACAGCAGCACCATAAGCAACTGTTTCATACGGGTTCACCCTTGTTTGGTTCCTTCCCATCAAAGTAGTCCTTAAGAATCTGTTGAACCGATAAGAACAATCTCATCAATCTGGTTCTTCTCCAATCCAGCATCTTTCATAGCCTTCTTCACGGGTCACATGATCTTTCTGAACAAATCATTGTTCAGCTCCTCGAACTGAGCTCACTCAGTGTTTCAGAAAGGTCAACACCATCAAAAAGTGATTCAATCGCCACATGGACTCGGTGCTGGCTTCTAAGAGCTCTCTTGGCATGCTCGGCTTCCCCCCTCAGCTTCCCAAGAGCTCTGTTGCCCTTGCTGAAGTCCTTGCCATGCTTTTTCTTAATCAATTTGATGAAGTACTCCATAATTCACAGATCAAAATCCTCACATCCAAGATGAATGTCGCAATTAGTGGCAAGAACCTCAAAAACACTGTTATCGATTGTCAAGATACTGGCATCAAATGTCCCACCACCTAGGTCAAAAACAAGGAGGTTCTTCTCACCACCCTTTTTATCCAAACCATATGGATGACGGCTGCGGTTGGTTCATTGATAATTCTGGCAACATTCAGTCCAGCAATAATACCTGCATCCTTGGTAGCCTGCCTCTGGGCATCATTGAATTATGCAGGAATGGTGACGCCGGCATCCTTGCTTTTCTTCCGAAGCTGTTTCCTTCATCTTAGTCAGAACCATAGCACTGATCTCCTCAGGGCTGAAAACCTTGGTCTCACCATCTTTAATTTTCACTTGAATGTAAGGCTTTCCATTCTTGTCTTCAAAGTTTCTTCTAAAATAAGCCTTTTGACGTCAAAGATGGTCCTCTTAGGGTTAACAGCTGCCTAGTTCTTTCCAGCCTCACCAATCAGTCTCTCACCGTCAGTGAATACAACCCGTGATGGGGTGATACGGTTTCCTTGGTCACTGGCTATGATTTCAACATGCCTGTTCTTGTAGACACCAACACAAGAATAAGTTGTGCCAAGGTCAATACCAATGACTGTTCCCAACTTGGTGGCTCCCTCTTTGGCAATGGAAATTGCGAATAGAGATCCAAAGAGAAGAATCACTAGTACGACCAGGGAGCCCCGTGCTCTCTCCACGAGCCAGCCGTAGCGTGTGAATCTCTCAGCTCTCTCTCTCTCTCTCTTTGGCTCTCTGTGATTTAGATGGAGCTCCTAAGAATGAACTCGATGATGGTTTTAGCAATGTGGTTGTATTAATGTTTATGTTTCTCATCGTTATGTCCTTAAATGTTGAAAATTTTCCAGGTATTCTCGATCTCCTTCGCCATACAGGCGGCACAGGTCTGTCTCGAGGTCTTTGTCGAGGTCAAGATCAAGGAGCCGGTCAAGGTAGTGGCTTGAAACTTCCATCGTCTTTGGTTTTGGATTGCAGTGTTTCTTCTTTATAATTTTATGGTTCTTGTTTCATTTGCTTTTGATCTGGCTGCAGGAGCCCTTTGGTGGAAAATCCTGGTAACAATCTGTATGTGACAGGATTGTCACCTCGGATCACAAAGAGAGAACTTGAGAAGCATTTCGCTAGTGAGGGAAAGGTATGCACTTCATCTTTCCCTGCTAAATTTATTGCCAGTGATCTTGGCTTCAAAATATCATTCTAGCTTTGAATTTATTATTCTGAGTCACTTTCTTATTATTGGGGTTTAGAATGTTGTGCATAATCGATTGGGATCTTTCTCTTGTAGGTGATGGAAGTTCATCTTGTCGTTGATCCCTGGACCAGAGAATCCCGTGGCTTTGGGTTTGTTACAATGGAAACTGTTGAGGAGGCTGATCGCTGCATTAAGTATTTAAACCATTCTGTTATTGAAGGCCGTGCCATTATGGTGGAGAAGGTAAATTTTCTTGACATTTAACTTTGTTTGTTGACTACTGGCTGCTTTATTAGTTACTGGTCCCGCGCTTCTTTCAACATTGTATCAAAATATCAGATAGTTTGGTACTAGTTTTGAGTTTGAAAGTTGTTTGCTTCTTTCCACTTGAAGTTTTTGTGGCAGCAGGTTAGCTGTGTGTAGCAGCTCTTCACCAAACTCAAACTACAACTAAACAAACAAATCAAACACACCAAGTATCAGACATGGGGTTGTATGCCCTGCATTTCTCTCCTTTTTCTAGCAATTAAATATTTAGTGATGTTTCAGTTTCTTAATATTGTCTTGTTGATCTCTCTCTACCTTCTTTTTCCCTTCTTATATGATTCTATCTAGCTGTGGCCCTCATCTCTTGAGTTGACATGTCATTTCACGATCTCATGCTTGATTTGCATTTGTTGCAGGCCAGGAGGCGGAGAGGGCGAACTCCTACTCCGGGAAGGTACCTTGGATTGAGAACAATTCACGGTAAGAATGTTTTTATACTCCAAATTAGTTTCTTGATGGCTCAGTTTGTCTTGTATGTTTGTGTCTTATTTTCTTACGTTACTTTTTGTTCATATAGTACGCCATCGAAGTTCGAGCTACTCTCCTCGGCGATCACCCAGCTACTCTCCTCGGCGATCTCCCAGCTACTCTCTTTATCGAAGGGGCCGCAGTCGCTCGCTGCGATATTCATCAGAACGTAGTAGGAGTAGGTCACATTCTCCTTATTATAGCCGTAGGAGGTCATACTCCCCTTATGATGGCCGGCGGAGGTCATACTCTTTTTACTACAGTCGGCGCCGGTCCTACACTCGCTCCCCTTGTTCCATGTCCCCTCCCAGTGGGCGGGATCGGTCCTACTCTTATTATGATTCCAGGTATTACTCACCAGATGACCGATACAGTAGGAGGCATCGATACCGTTCTCTCTCTCAAAGCGTGTCACCTAGGCCAAGGAGGAAGTCAAGGAGGAGCTACTCACGCAGTGTCTCGCCCAGGCTGAGGAGGAGCTCAAGGAGGAGCTACTCACGCAGCATTTCGCCTAGACCGAGGAGTTACAGGAGGAGGAAGAGTTCTCGTAGCATTACCCCTAGAGGGAGGAGCTCTGGGCATACTCGTTCAAGGCGTGAATACTCTAGAAGCTACTCTAGGAGTCGTAGTACGACTCCAAGTTCTAGATCAGCTTCAAGGTCTGTTACTTCTAGCTCTGACAAAGAGTGAGAAGCGATCCGACACTTTAGCTAGTAAGGGTTACTCTAGAAGCTTACTCTACGAGTCGTAGTGCGACTCCAAGGTCTGTTACTTCTAGCTTTGCCAAAGACTGAGAAGCGATCTGCCTCTTTAGCTAGTAATTGGGTGCTGCTCTTGACTCTTTGAGATCTTGTTATGGACAAATAACTTGCTGTATATTTGGGAGTTTATGGCTTGTCTTTCTGATCGAGTATTTACGTCTTCTTGTAATAATAGTTGGCTTTTAGTATATCTTGTGTGTGATGCTGTTTTTGATTTATTGTCGTCGAAATTGATGCGGGTTGGCATTGTGATTGCTCTGGTATGATGAGGTTTTCGGTGTTAGAAGCGAAGACGCAAAGCGGAGACCTACTCCTAGTTACGAGTGGGTGGTCCAATAAAAGAATGGAGGGGAAAATACACTCTACTCATTGAAGCAATGATCACTTTAGTGATTTAGTATGTAAAATTCAGAAAGTGATATTCTTCTTGTTGGTGCCTGGTGGTGGTGGAGTCACCCTTTTTGCGGCTGAAACTACCCTCAAACCTTGGCCTAACCATTTGGCCAGATGAACCACCCCCCCTCTCCAAAAAGAAAGGAAAAAAGAGAAAAATATAATAAAATTGGTAGTGGTGGAGTCACCCCCTTAGTGGCCAAAACCATCCTAAAACTCTGGTCATTAACTCGGGAGCATTTTTAGGAGTTTAGCGACTAAATAGTTATGTGTGACACATGTGACTTTCATTCCATTCAAAAAGATGTAAAAACTTAACGGAGTGGCTAACTTATCATGGTTTAGTAGTTTGTAGGGTTAAATATCACTTTTTGAATTTTGGAGGCTAAAGTTCAAAATTAGTCGATGCATTTTTCTTAAGAATGAATTGGCTATGGTAAAACTTCTTGGCAACCAGAAATTTTATCGCTTTAAGTCAACTTGTTTCGACAATTACCGACATCTTTGATTATGTATGAACTTTTGAAGGAGTAAACTCTTTTTATTTTTTTAATTGGCCGAGTCACTCTCAACACACTCACCCTCAGTGAGCTTTTGATAATAATTAGTCAAAAGGGGTTTTATTGATATTAGTCGGTGATGATAAACTATTAATATGTTAACACATGTCCCATAGATGCTGAAAATATGTAAAGGATATAATCTAGGGGTATTCTAGGAAGACATAATATAGAGGTATTCTAGGAAGATATAATATAGGGATAAATAGGTAAATTAGCTAAGAAGAATTAGTTAGGATATGCTTCTAGAAGATGCTTTAGTTAGTTATTTAGAGTCAATAAAAGGGAACCAAATATGAAAAGAAAGGCATAAAATGAATATTATAGAAATTGATTCCTTTAGGAGAATTGCTGTTCTCAAATCAGCTTGGAGACTTGAGTATCTCGAATAGCCCATTATCTTGTTCTTATTTCCTCGTCATCAATCCAATCTCATTTCCATACAAAAATTCCAAAATATACACAAATCCAAATCCAAGAAAGGTACGTAACAGAATCCCATAAATTTTTCCTCAGACGTTGAGAATCACGTAGAAATCCTATCACCTTAGTCATGCCGTGATTCATGGAGCCCAACCAACTAATGTGAATCATATCAGCCCAGATTATATTTCTCTTCACAATCACGCAAATCATGAAGTCACATATCATGATTTAGGTCAAGGCAATATATGTCTGACAACTCACGCATATCAGAAAGGAAAGAGACCCAAGACTTCAAGACTTACAATCGGCTCAATAAGGAATAATCTCATATGAAAATATTCTTTGGTCCAAGCTGTTAATATATTTTCTGTTTTCCTTTTATTTATTTTTGCTTGCAATGCACAAATAAGCACTTGTATATAATACCGTGCGTCCTCTGTATCTATTCATTCAACAAAAGTGAATCAAATTTACTCATTTGTCTTCCATTATTTTCATAATAGAGCAGCTCTGATCAAGGTTGATGAACTTTACATTATCACATATCATTTACATATTCAAGCTTGTTCAAATAGATCGAAAAAATATAAAAAGAAAATATTTCTAAAATATATTTAAATAATAATAAATCCACATCTACTTGTACGGAAAATTACATTTTGCATGTAGTAGCCAACATTTGTCAGTTATTTTTTAAGAAAAGAAAAAGGATTCAATTTTTCGATTCACTTTGGTCTCTCATATAAGAAATTTTTTATTGAGTGATAAAATCTTACAAAATTTATTATTGCATATATAATCTTATATAAGGTAGTCATATGAGTCATATATATATATACACGTAACAAGAAAAAGACTTTCCTCCTCTCCTTATTGTTTCATCCCTCTTTAAGCATCCTTAGTGAGTTGTTCATTTCAAAATTTTCACTAAAATTTGGTGAAAAGCTTAAAAAAGTCCACTTCAACAAAATCTCAATAATTTTTTTATTTTAGTTCTCGTCAAAATTTCACTTCAAATCTGACTCTCAAATTTCACAAGCTATTGAATATTTTATTATTTCTTTCTTTTCATTTCACTTTTCATTTTCCTCTCTCCTCATTTGTTAGGAGTGATTGCTTAAAACCAAAAATAAATAAATAAATAAATTTAGTTGAAATAGAGAAATATTTGAAAAGTTTGGTGTATGAAGTTTGTTAAAAGTAATAGATAAAAAAATAACAAAAGTAGATTATTTAGTTAAAATTTTGAGAAAATTTTGAGATTTCACTACAAATGCTTTAATAAGAAACCAAATTATTATGATGAAGGATAGCGTGCATGTACAACAAATGATAAGGCACATTATTCAAAAATAAAATTCCTGACCCCTTACATTATTTCTTAACAAATTATAATGTTTTAAGCAAAACAAAATGTGCTGAAAATTAATTGGAAAGCACCTGGCTGACTTATGCCTACTGTTGGTACACGTGTCACTTGCCTTCCTCTTTTCTTCTTCGTCTTCTTTTATTTTTCCGCCTTCCTTTTTGTGCTTCGTATCTTACGCAACATTGTATCTTTTGAAGACCAGAACCAGCAGGACCGTTGAGGCAATTATGGTACGCGGCATTCCCCAATTTTCCAGATTTCTTCGGCATACTGAGCAATTGTCCGGTCACTGCTGAATTTCCCACTACCGGCAGTGCTTAGAATAGACATCTTTAGCCACCTTTTCCTATCCCTGCAGACAAGACAAACATTTATTACGACCTAGTTGAAAAAATTTCATTAAGATTTCTGGTGTATGCAATAATTAAATGAATAGGAAAATTAGAAGCTCAGTTTATATATGTTGTATCTCATGATTTCCTTGTCCACCTATAGATTTAATAATGTGCAAAGTCCTCAAATGGTAAATTGGGCCTATGAAGAGCCATTTTATGGTCAGAATTTAATGTTGTTGCATTTAACGGTGTACATAATGTCACGTAGTAAATATGTTGGCGCGTCATTAAAAACTATTAAATGATGTGGCATCATGAACCACATTAGATGCAACATAATGGAGAGGATCCTTGTCCGGCCAGTTCAAATAAACTACATAATGAAGCCGGACTTGCATTATTGGCTAGGCTCATGCTCAGCTCTTGAGCTTGGCTCCAGTAGGATGGTGATTGGCGAGGGGGATGTCCAACTAGCCTAGCTTCAGATGTTTAGCCCATTTGATCAAGTTCACATATATTTAATCTAAGCTACGAATGATAGCTGATTAGCTTAACAACCCAGACAAAGGTTGTAGTTTCATTTTAAGGATGAGATCAACTTATTTAGGCTGGTGAAGGAGGTGTCCAAGTAGCAAGTTTAAGCTTTTTACTAGCAGCTTCAGTCTAAGTAGCTTGTAGCGTGATGTTATAATTTAGGGGTGCCGATATCTTACTTGTAAGCTTTATCTACTTTGTCCTGAGCATCAATGTAGCTTGGGAAGTCTTGACCGACAAGAAAATAATCACCACGACCATAACCAGAGTTTCCCTCTAGAGACTCAAGGAGCGGGTCATAGTCGTAACTTCCAAATGCTCCGCTTCTAATAAACAGCTTGGCCTCCTCAAACCGAGGGTCTGGTTTGAACTGTCATTCACAAGAAGGGCCAATCTCAGATGAAGAAATAATTGGTAGCTCACTGGTAACCCAATATACTCAAATACAAACAGGAAGAAAAACATATTATAAGAAAAAACCATTAACACATGAGCATGAAGAAGGATAAGCAAACACTAACTTTCGCATATTACATGCAAAATTGCTGCTTGACAACACTTCGTGAGTAAATTAAAAAGGTTTTAGCACAGCTAGAGGAACAGAAAGACTACTTTTGAATCAGAAGTTGCTTTAAGGAAAGTCCTTGTGTAAGATTTAAATATTTAATGCATTAGATAACTTAATTTGAAACCATAACCCTAGCAATTCTTGTGGTAATTGTATGTTTATGGAACTCAGCCCATCATAATTTCGGCTTTACTAAACTATAGTAGGTCCTAGCTTTAATCCATATCAATTAGGCTTCGGCATGTTTTTCAGCCATTCAAGCTCGGTAGCACCAACGCAATTTCCCTAATAGGACAAGATGCGTACAAGGATCCATAGGAATGAGGAGCTTTTGTACCATTTACATCTTTTAAGTTAAAAAATGATTTTTTACTAAATATGAAGAAATTGCAACTTCGTACCAGTCCATTCTCTCTTTCCTTGCGCAGCCTAGGCACTTCATCTGCTGTTGCACCGAAGAGGAAAAAATTGTCTTCCTGAATCTCCTCCCTGATTTCTACATTGGCCCCATCCAGAGTACCTATAATGAGGCAACCATTGAGTGCAAATTTCATGTTGCTTGTGCCACTCGCTTCCATGCCTGCAGTGCTAATATGTTGTGACAGCTCACTTCCTGGAATAAGAATCTCTGCTACAGATACATTGTAATTTGGAACAAAAACCACCTGAAATTTTGTGAGTAACAAGCAGATAAGTCAATAATAAAACCTTGATAGCATGTGTGAGAAGTAGAGAATATGTATGCACATGTACAACTCACACAGCATAATAAAAAAGACTTGTAAGACTCAATTAAGGGATATATAGCATGCAAAAACTATAAACAAAGGTATTTGTCTCAAAATATCAAATATGGCTTTACAGGAATGCGCCATTGCTATCTCATAGCAATCAGATTATGGCGAATTCTGAAATTCAGAGAGAACGTATATGCTAATTTTTTAAAAGGAAATATAAAAACGAAAAATGAAAATGAAAGAAGAAAGAATATCAAGGGTTGTGAAATTCTAAGGTTAAAAGCCCAGAAGACACACTAGCTGATGAAAATAAAAAAGGGTACTACACCTATTCATATCCTAAAGATTCTCTACTTCATCACTTTCCAAATGCACCATGAAGTCAAACACATTGAACCAGAAACTGCCTTGCATTGATATCAATGGCCAGCTTGACTATGTATAATGAAGAAGCATCATAAACCTAACCATCAGCAGGTTCACGACAAATCTATCACACACAAAAACGAGAAAAGAAAACACATGCATGGCCATTCAACAGAAAGATCAAACCACCTTTCACGGAAAATTCTAGCTTTGTACAAGTTAATGATAGTAGGTACTAATCCATCTGAGACCCTGATGCACAATAGGGACTCATAATCCCATATATTATGAACCATCCTTTTGTAACAGTATGGGTATGATAACTTTATATGGAAAGTCAATTAGAATCAACTACCTTCAAGTAGCTATTGACCTCGGGATCAGTGTTGACAACAGCACCGACATCATTCACCAGCTTGACTATTCTTTTAGCATTTGTATATGTTGCAAATGCCTTTCCCCCAAACATGATGGTGCGTGGCGTTGTATTCTTCCGCTCTTCGGGGCTCATCTCCTATAATAATCCAGTTTCAAAAAAGTTCTCAAAGATAGTACAAGAATTATGCTAAATCAAGGAATATATTTAAGTTCTATGTAAGCACAGGATGTCTTTTATACCTTTAACTTCTTGTACCTATAAATTGCCCCCAGAATATTCAGCAGCTGTCTCTTATATTCATGGATGCGCTTGACTTGTATGTCAAATAGGCTATTTGGGTCAATGCTCACCCCCGTCACTCGTTCTATGTACTGTGCCAAACGGTGCTTATTAGCCATCTTGGCAGAGGCCCATTCAGCTTGGAAGCCTGCATTGTCGGCAAACTATAGGAGAAAGCATCAGTAATGAATGCAAACTTTGTACACTACAGGAAGCTGTCTTACAATGGAAAGAGAAAAATATTCCAAATCTTTTAAATATTACTTTTAATACATACCTGTCGAAGACCTGCAAGTAGGTCGAGGTTGGTGACCCATTGTTCTGATTTTAACCATTTGGTTATAATGTTACTGAGTTCAGGACTACAAAATCGGAGCCATCGGCGAGGAGTAATGCCATTGGTTTTATTTTGGAATTTTGTTGGCCATATAGAAACATAGTCTGCAAATAACTCGGACTTCAAGATATCACTATGTAACTGGGCAACACCGTTTACCTACAAAGAGATAGCCAACAATAAGTTACAAAAATTTTCAAAGAAAGAATTCAGATCAATAGAAGAAGACAGGATTTCTGGGAAAAAAAAATGGCGAAAGGAATAGCGAAAACAAAAATCACAAGACCAGGGATCTATTTGAGTAACAATACACGCCAATAAAAGGTATCTCCAATGTGATAATAACTTGCAGGGACGGAACTAGGATTTTAGGTGTTGGGGGCAAATGTTTTTAAATAAATTTGGAGGGATAAAAATTTGATTTTAGAAGAAAGAATTACAGGGACATTTTTTTAAAAAAAATTGGAGAACATTTTGAGGCTTGGGGGAGGCTTAGTAGTTCCGTCCCTGATAACAAGATTTATTTGGACAAAATCATATAGCAAACAATTTGAAGTTTTTGGCAGTACCATCAGTTCATGGATGACACTAAGGCCAGATATTTAAATAATTCTGACGAACAATAATTCTATAGACAGCTAAAGACTACGTCAAGTGAGCTACATGAGATATACTCATTATAGATTTCCAAAGAATGCACCTCTTACCGTATGCGCAGAAACCACACATAAATTTGCCATCCGCACAACTGGCTTTTGGAGGTTATCATCCAAAATGCGCATGCTGGGAAGCTTACTTTCAAGGTCAGTTCGTGTCTTTTGAATCATTGCTATGAACTGCGAGACATTTACAGTTCCATACTCAAAATACAAATGCATAAGAGACAAGAAAATAGAAAAAGACCCAGGGGGGGGAATAATTGGGTAAGCAATATACTCTCTTGTCAATTTCTGTTATGATCTCCATATGGCGAGGAAGAAGCTTCCACATCAGAGCTTGTGACCATTTCTCAAGTGCTTCAGGAAGGACTGTGTGATTGGTGTAGGCAACAGTCCTGGTTCAATCATTAATGTCTGAATTAGAGCTACTAACAAAAGTGCAATGCAAACATGCTGAAAGACCACAAAAGAAAGAAGGTTGTGCTGCAACAATCTCAGTGAAAAACATTCTAATAAACATAAAGCACAAGCACCTTGTTGTGATCTCCCAAGCTTCATCCCATCCAAGTCCTTCGTCATCCATTAGTAATCGCATCAGCTCTGGAATTGCAAGCGTAGGATGAGTATCATTCAGTTGTACTGCAACCTTGCTAGGAAACTCAGACCATTGCCATGATCCCTTCTCTAGTCTCCTCTCCTTAAATCTGAATATGATGTCCTGTAATTGGTCCCAAGATTAGAGATAGATATTGTAAGAACCACATACTAGACAAACAACTGTAAATGGCTTTCTAATCAGTGAATGCAAGGGCAACTAACTTCTAATACTTCCAATTTATAGGGTGTCCTTGCCGACAGTAAACAAAGTGTTAAGGCTCAACTTAAGGTATCCATAATGTACTACAACCTCACATCATCTGAGTAGAATCCCCTGGGAGCATAATTGCAGTGTGATAACCGCTCTTGATTTTTATATTTAAGAGAGGTTGCCCTATGCATCCTTCTGCACTATAACCAACGGTCCAACATACTATGAGTTTGAATCTCTCCCCTAGATATATGGTTTTTTCTTGCTTCCAGTTCACATTGCTGGGATAAGAATCTTACAATATGCAAGCATTTTGGTATCATGTCAGCACAATGGAAATGAGAGAAGTCATATAGACAAGAACAGAGAATGAAATAAAGAAGGAATTAGAGAACCTGAAGTGATGCACTACAAAGAAAAAATTGTTGCTTCAGCCGCAAGAGCTTTCCATTTTCCGTGGCATCCCCAGGATATAGAACAGCACAAATCTGCAAATGCAGAATTTAATACCAATCCATTTCTGTAGAATGTTAAGAGACATGAGCATGTGGACATACATAATTGTTGTGCGTAAATTTAACCAGAATATTAATTAATTTGAGATCCAGTCATAAGCATAGATTTAACTAACAGAAAACCAACATTTTTAGCCAAAAGAGAAATGTAAAGGCTTAGCATAGTATGAAATTTGTTTTTTATAAACTGAATAGTGCATGTTCTTTGATACAAGGGGTAGGTCAACAAATGCTTGCCAGAACTCTCTTTTCAGTAAAATGAAAATCATTAATAAACTATTCTCATTACCATAGTATGTTTGTGCAACTATCTCTTCTTCTTGTTTTGGCTGGGTAACAATAGTAATTGATAACCAACCTGTTGAGCTCGAGAATGAAGTTGTGCAGCAGATTCATATTGTCCATCATTAAATTGGAATAAGTTGAAATCCTCAGCACAAGCTTTTGCTTCCCAGAGACGAAGACTAATAGTATTCTTAGTATTGTATCCTGGAATTGGTACATCATAAGCTAGAGCTTGCACGACCTCTCCTCCAACCCATTTTCGGCTGTAATACACAGAAGCATCATCAAGTGAACTTATTTATTTTTAGAGAGCAATCAAGTTGCATATGAATTTATAATAAGAAAGCAATCTGTTGGCCATACAAAAACGTCATTCCTGGACTGAAATATACAAATAAGGATTAAATCTTCAATTGACACTTACGATTCATTAGGATTAACCTCAACATGGCCAAAGAATCTGACAGGATATACGATGTCATGCCTAACAACTTCCCAAGGACTAAACTTCTGCATAATTTTCACAAAAGTGTCAATAGCATTCCATGTACTCACAATACTTGACAGAGTTTTCAGGTGAAACCAAACCTCAAGCCAATCCTCGGCAATTTCTTCTTGGCCCTCCTTGGTGAATCGCTGCTTGAACAGCCCATATTTGTACCTCAAACCATACCCCCATGCAGGCAAATTCAATGTTGCCATTGAGTCTAGGAAACATGAAGCCAGCCTTCCCAGACCACCATTTCCTAGAGCTGCATCTTTCTCCTACAAAGATTCATTTCTAATGACCATAAACATACTGCATATTAACACTGAATAAAAGTCGCTGTCCCATATAAATGGAACAAGACACTATGCTTACTGATGGCTCAGACCTACAAATCTGTGTGTGGCTAGGAGAAACCCATTCTAATTATGTGGAATGATATGGACTCAATCTTCACAAGAAAATTGTGAAAAATGGGATTACATCACTTGCCAAGACCAGTCACATCTCATTTAACCAGCTAGAATTATCATAATTGAATGCTTGTGAAGAATTATCATAATGATATGAACCACTGATTTTTGAGCCTTGATCCATCACCTGCCAAGACCAGTCAAATCTCATTTAACTAGCCAGAATTATCATAATTGAATGCTTGCTTTAGGTATTGCATGAGTAAGAAGTGTAAAATCCTCTATTCTGTCGAGCAGATTACATGGAAAAATACTGCATAAAAAAAACAAGGCTTACATGTTTTTTTTTTTTTTTTTTGTCAATGAAGGCTTAATTACTATAGAAAAAGGAGGATTACCTCCTCCGTTATTTCCTCGAGTTTATGCCCCAACTTTTTCAAAGCATCACCATATGCATCTTGAATTTTCAAGTTCCCAATTGCATTAGTCAAAGCTCGCCCTTGAAGATACTCCATTGACAAGTAGTATGTTTGTTTAGGATCGACTTTGTGAAAATGAAGGTAGGTCTCATTCCATTGCTGCAAAAATGATCAATAATTAAAAGTAACACCATTAGTCCAGCTTTTATTAATAACTAAATACAAGTAACCATTGAAGGAATTCAAAACCATAGGCAAAATTCCTTTATTTTCTACTTCCCCTGTTTCTTTCTTTGATATTATTCTCATAACAATATAAGACCGTCCTTCACTCAAAAGCATGCAATGAACATACAAATAGCACCTCTTGCTTTAAAACTTATGTGCGGCATAGGCCATAAATTTCTCCAAGCTTCTCCAAGGAGAACTTTTAGCGAAATTGCAAATTGCTAACACACAGTGCCAATTCGATTGAAATATCTGACATAATGCTATAGTGAAACCATTACGAACTGAACTTTAAAAGCACCGACGCGTCTAAATATCCGAAAAAAAGTCCTTTAGCTATCATCTATCGAATCAAGCACCTTTAGCCAATATCAGTCTAAGCGAAACAAAACGAAACAAGCACGGATCAAATCCACACATATCACAAGAACTGTAGTAAATTACATCTATAAAGTTCCAAATACGGATGTAATTAATGAATCAGCGTGATACTAAAAACTAAATTAAGCAATAAATTCTCTGAAAAAATAAAAAATAATTTTTTTTTTCCTAATTCTGAAAATTCAATCACAAAGACCAAATAGGCTCAGAAATCGTACTTGCACGAGACGATCGCGAACGCTCTCCGCTGTCGCGTAGTACGCTTGCTCCGGCTCGAACTTGAAAGGCGAGAAATGAGGACTGAATTGCGCGTGGTAATTGATATTCGACGCAATCGCCGCTGGCTCGTCGGCCAGAGGCTGCGCCACCGCAGGGACTTTAGCAGGAATGGCACGGCCAGCGGCACCGTTAGCTTCTCTGATAGCCGCCATAACAATCTGGAAAACAAGGTCTTGTTTGTAACCACGAAAAAGGAAAAGAAATCCACTGAACTGATCTTTCTTTACTAGTATTTTGAAATAGTCTAAAAAACAAGCACAGTGAGGGAGAGATATTTAAGTTATTTAACTGAAAAAATCAGAGAAGATATTTTGATTTTGTTTACGTGTAGTCCAAAAGAGCGAGAGAACGAGTGGGAATATGCGTGGTATTAAAGGGAAAGTGGACAAACAGAGAGTTTTTGGAGTATCTGGAGGAGAAGAGGAAAATATCAGCGACGGAAGAAGAAGCTGAAAGGATTGAAGTGAACGTGAACGTGACGATCAAATGGGAATGGAGCCAAAGAGAGTGTGTATGTGTGAGTGTGAGAGACTGAGAGAGTGGGAGGTGGAAATAACGCTTGGTTTTCGGATCGGGGGGTTTGATTTTTTATTTATTTATATTTGTTTAGAGAAAGGCGGGGGGTGCACACGTGGTAGCATTCAATCTAAAGCGTGAGCGACGAGAGCGAATCTGAGCTGACGGTTGATAAAGTTTGCAGACTTCACGGGCTGACTCATCCGGAAGACGCTTTTGAACGACGTTTCATGTGAGCGAGCTCCGAGGCTGAGAAAAAATCTTAATAATTATTTTCCTTTTACTATATTTCATTGAAGGACAAAATTTTCTTTTAAATTTTGTGACAAATTTTCTTAAATTTAGTTTATTAAATTAATATTTATATAAATTTCTTAAGCATTTTTTATTTTTTACAATTTTTTTTTTAATAAAATATGTGATTTTCACGTATATACTTTTTTTAAAAATAAAATGAAAATTACATAAACTTTAAATGCATATCAATTTAATAGAATGTATTAAAAATTTGTTGCAATGGGAGAACAAATTTTTCCTTCACCAAATATGAATTATTTAATTTTTTAACAAAGTTTTTCATTAACTGGTTTGAGAAAATTTTCCAATCTGATTTATAGAATTGTCATATCTCTTTTGAACCACATATTCTTTTTTAAAAAATTAAAGCTATTAGAAAAAGCATATACTTTTCATATGCTATTAAAAAAACACGGGCTTCGTTTATTAAAATTTTTGTTTTATGTCTTTTATTTTCTCTTTTCAAAATAAAAATATTAAAAAACAATTAAAACACAAGCAATTTTTACAATTATGTAGCATCATAACACCTTTCCAAATAAAAAACAAAAAACACTCTCTAAAACGCATTAACAAACAAAGTCATCTTACATGCTAAATGATATATAACAATTTTATAGACTAAATTGGGAAAAAAAAATATCTAACCCAATTCAGAAGAAAATATGTCTTAATTAAAAATAGAGTAATGTTATTTAGTAGACTATATATGATTGTTATACAACTGAGATAATATGATAGTGAAAATCCGTCCTTAATTATCAGAAATATCTTATGTTAGCTCAATCTTCTTGATAAGAATTCTCTACAGTTATTTGTCCGAATTTAAGAGAATTCAGACAGGTGATTGTAAGATATTACTTATGGGATCCACCTGATTGAATAAATAGTTAGACAACCTAATTTTTATTTGGTCATATGGTTCCTATAAGTGGTCTCTCATAATCACCTATCTGAATTCTTTTAAATTTGAACAAATAATTATAAAAGATTATAATCTCAATCTTCTCCTTAATTGGTTTGTTTCTAAAGTCGGTAGAAGGGCAAACAAAAGAGCTCATGTAATGGGCTGCAGCATGCTTCTCATCAAATTTTGAGAAATGCTAGGGGTGTAAAAACTTTTACAAAGAAAATTTTACAAACTGGCATGGAGCTTCATGAGAGGCTCAACGTCAGCTTAATATTAAAATAAGTTAAAACAAATTTTTTTGTACATAGACAAAAATACCCTTTCATCTCCTATTAAACCCACTTCCCTGAAAAACCATTGCATCGCCGGAAACTCAGCACGCTTGGGTCATGCAGTTGTGGCCGGGGATGGGCCTGATCAGGACAGATGGCCGGAGATAGCTCGGATCCTGGACAGACGGCCGGATCCGGCCGTTTTGTCCGGGGGTGGGTTGGATCCCCAACATACGGGCGGGATCCGGCAGTTGTGGCTGGGGATGGGCTGGATCCCTGATAGATGGCCGGGATCCGGCCGTTTTGGCCGGGGGTTGGCCGGATCCCAGACATATGGCCGGAATCCGACAGTTTTTGTCAAGACGACGATGATATTGCACCACTGGAGTGATCTGTTCGTGGCTGAAATCTAAAAGGGTATTTTAGTCTTTAGGTATAATGCCATGTTAGTTTGTAAAGTTCTCTTTATAAAATTTTTGGTTTTGTTCTTGGTTCAGTGATTTGTACTCTTTTTGAACTCTTGTTAACTCCCTTGTGAAAAGAAAAAAATAAAAATAAAAAATTAATAGAGGCCAGAGCCAAGGAACCACCCACAGGGCCCTTTAGCGTTGTCGAAATCAAGAGAGTGAGAGCCCGATTAAGTAGCAGTCTTACTGGCCGCCCTATGCATTTTCGGCACTAGAGATAGGCCTAGAGGGGAATTAGAGCCCAACAGGGATTCCATCTAAAACTGGACCTTCCTATAGCCGATAAGAATTTTTTAACTTTTATTTTTCCTTCATTAAAATTCAAAAGTCCTCTTGGCCTATCACGAGATTTTTATAACAAAACATTAAGTTAAATACTATATTTTTAAAATGACACCTCTATTCCTCAAAACCTTAATAGGAGAAAAGAGTGCTAAGGTTTTGAGTGTCTGCAGCAGCTAAGAGTAACGAAATGATGTCTTTTTTCGTTCCTACTTTAAATTTGCCATTTTTGGAAAGAAACTCGTGTCTGCCATGTTTGTGCGCTTGCGCTTGATCGCACTGTAAGTTGCACTCGATCCTGCCCCCCCTTTTCAGTACTAGTAATTCTTCATATAATAAATTAATACTGTTAATCCATTGCAAGATCCTAAAAACTTACTTAATAAGTGAAATTCAATACGTAAAATATTTAATTAAAGTGACAAGTGAATTATGAAGACAAGACTTTGAATTCAAGACTGACGTCTGATCTAATATTATGTTAAATCATCAATTATTTTAAAAAATTTATTTAATAAGAAATAATAAATTTAATCATTTAATTAATATTCTAACAAATATAATGAAGCAATCATGAGAAGCGGAAACAATTTGGCATCCACATGTACTCTTCTTGGATTTCAAAAGAATGAATACAAACTCATTAAACGAATAATAATTGAATATGTTGTTTTTGTTCACCAAGAAGAATTACAAAGATGCAGAATAACACTATTCATATCAAATTCCCAGTTACCACTTAATCATGCAGAGATAAATTTGTAGCTCTCACCATCTTCAGTACCAAAAGATTGCCAACTCTTCTTAGCATCTTTCTCGGGAAAGTCCGCAGAATGATGAGAAGCAGGTGGGAGAGAAGGAGAAATGGAGCTTTCTCTTAAATCTTTTCGGATGTCCCATAATGCCTCACAGCATTGTTTCATGGAAGGTCTCGATTTTCTATAAGGTGCAAGGCATTGGTGAGCTAGATTGAGTACCTTCTCCACTACCATGATTGATGCCGAGTTACTTTGCAGCCTTGGGTCTATGGCAATTACAGCTTCCCCTTCATTCAATTTCTGAATTGCCTGCATATATGAATTTTTTTTTATTATCTGTCTTGATAGTTTCTTCTTTGAAATGGAAGCTTCTCATTGAGTTATCTAT
The DNA here is from genome assembly GCF_958979055.1 of Alnus glutinosa. Classification (NCBI taxonomy): domain Eukaryota; kingdom Viridiplantae; phylum Streptophyta; class Magnoliopsida; order Fagales; family Betulaceae; genus Alnus; species Alnus glutinosa. The sequence continues at coordinate 25,544,181 of NC_084894.1, forward strand.
GAGGTGATACTAAAGGAGATGCTATACAAGTTTTCAAAAGAAAATCCACATTACTAAAGGATAAGCCATGCAGTCACCTTATGAACAAGCATGATAAGGCCGTTTTCTCCTTTTACTTCAAAACAGGATGCATATGTATTTGGATCTAAAACTGTGGAAAAAAAAAAAAATCTTTTGGGTAAATAGTCAAGACATGGAAGGTGAAATGATTATGGTCGTGGATATTGGTGCAACATAAGGAATTTTTTCTTGGCCAAGCTCAAGTGAGTAATTGTGCTACTTCCTCTCTGCCTCTCTTTCTCTCCCTCTCTGAGGGAGATTTAACACTGATTGGTTGAATGTTTTTGAACTTGAATAACTTTTGTTTTGTTTTTTATCATTCCTTAACATCAACATCAAGTACATACTCAGCGTTTGTTTTTCAATTATCTAGTTTGTTCTTAACAATGTTAGGCCGACCACATAGTGATAATCTTTGTCTCTAACACATGGCAAGAGGCCATATGAAGAGGAAGATCTGAAAGGTCATGACACGAGTTCATATGATGAATGCCTCATATGCAATACTAGAAACAAGGTGTACATGTAAAATGTCTAAAACAAAGTGACAGGAAAAGTTTGATCTGGTCATGTTAATAATATAGCAAGTCAAATGTATAATTAAAAGAATTTTCTCTTGGTAATACCCTGTATTTGATGTGGTCTTGCCTGGGTTTAGATTTGGTCAAGAGATATCTTTTAAACCAATATCATCATCATGCAGATGGATGGAATCCACAAGCCAGTTTTGTGTACTTGAGCAATGGACTGTGGGACCATATATGACCTTTTAGCATTATGATTTTTAGACCTTATTTTCAACATCTGAAAAGAGGATCAAGATTGTTACATGCACTTTGTTGCTTTTAGATGGATTCTTTCCACTTTTACTTTCCATTTAATCATTTCTGCACAAAACTCCGATATTTGGTTTGATTATATTCAATACTTTCTTGTGATATTTTAGAATTGCAAGCAATTCTTATTTAATCAATGTAGATGAGCAATATATGAATCAATTATCTACTTGTACTGTTGATTATGCACAGGTGTAATAAAAAAAGAAAATACAATAATATCAAATTGTCTACTTGTATATGACTTTGAAGATTATAAAGGTCTTGATTGAATAATGATCAACACTTAACTTATGACTAGGCATGGCTTTGCATTGTGTTTAAAGCAAAAGTCTGGTTGTAATTAGTTCATTGTGTGCTTTAAAAGATTAGGTACATATTTCTACAAATGAGGCCACTTCAGAAGATTACCAGGTTTATGTCTGTGTACTAGGATGTCAGAATGCTTACCCATCTTATTGTTATGCGCTCATTGGGCGGTCTCTTCAGTTCAATGGGTTTTCTTCCAGTCACCAGTTCTACAAGCACGACGCCAAAGGAGTAAACATCACTCTTGTCAGTGAGTTGATTTGTCTTGAGGTATTCAGGATCTAAGTATCCAGCTGTTCCTTTGACTTGAGTTGAAATGTGAGTTTCATCATTGTCTCTTGAGCCTAATCGTGCAAACCCAAAGTCTGCCACTTTGGCACGCAATTTCTCTGTTATGAGGATGTTTGATGCTTTTATGTCTCTGTGAATTATTGGATGATCTGTTAAATTGCATGGAAAAGGTTCAGGCCTCCAAGTGCATTAACAATAAGAAAATGGCGTCACAAAGAGTTCTGTTATTGACCAAGGAGTTCATTTCTCAAAATTGGCCTACATTGTACCTATGAATGATTCTTTAATTTTCAGAATATAACATGGGGAGGGTTCCTAAGAATTTAGCTCTTTGGATCCGTACATTAAATTCTGTACATTGGTATTAGGTGGGGAGTGAGATTACTATTCTTTTAGACATCTTTGAAGTATTCCATGAGTATGAAGTCGCCTAAAGTTAATTTTTCGGAGTTAAACTGGCCCAGGTTTTGATTGGAATCCTCTGCATACCTGAGTACATGTGAAGGTAGGTAATTGCATGAGCTACATCGATTGCAATCTCCACCCTTTCTGCAATTTCAAGTCCATTTCCCCGTGTACCTGCAATAATGGCTTTGTTTAATAAAACTTTTTCATTCTCCCTTTTGTTTTCTCTTTTCAAAACAAAAATATTAACAAACAACCTAAAACACAAAACACTCAAAATAAAAACACAAAAGGCACATCTAAAAAACATTAACAAACAGAGCTGTTGCTAATAAGTACTTAATGTTTCGGCTATTATACTAACATCTGTTCTTTCTGCTTGTAGGTAAACTGTACATGTAATTACTACTATAAGCTTCTACAATGGAGAGGGTCTCTGATTTCTAGCCAAACCTTCCTAAGAGCCAACCCAACACTCAACTAGCAGATTGTAAATTTTCAAGTAGAGATGGATTTAGTTTTGGCATTGAGACTGAAGGAAAGACTTGATACATCATAATTCTCTCTCCCACATACTACAAATGTAACGACCCAAGGAAAAGCGCTAACCAGATCTGCATTATCACCTCAAAAGGACTAATCAATTTGGAGTTTCCCTATAATTCCTTATAAAGCCCAGTTTCACCTAATAACTAGGCAATGTGAGACTTAGCACTCATGACTATATTTATAAATCACCCACTCTATGTGGGCTACTCATCTTCCCAATATGGGACCGAGGTATTACAACAAAGCTTATTCAACAATGAAATTGAAAGAAAGAGCTAGGTGTTTACAGCAAAATCATATTTTTAGAATGCATTTTCCGCTATTTTCTCATCCTTGTCATATTATTAGAATGCACAATCAAACTGTTCTGCTTCATGGAATTGGACAAAAGGTCAACAGGATTAGTTGGTTACTTTTCAGGTTTCAAGGGCAGTTAGCACATTCAGCACACACGTTTCTGCTTTCCTTGATTCTAGTGACAATTGTTGCTTGACTTACCATCTAGATGTTCCCGAAGTGTTCCATTGCTGACATATTCAACCAGAATGATCTGCTCCTCTCCTTGCTCCAGATATCCATATAACCTTACCAAATTCAGATGTTCAATCATCGCCAAGGTGAGTATTTCATTCCTGAAGTCGAGCTTGTCGCGCATTTCCTGCCACATATTTTCAAGTAATTATGCACAATGATGGCATATGATCTATATCTTTGCTTCTAACAATTCTTTGAAATCTTACTGTTTCCCATATCATTGTCCCTTGACCACATCAAAAACAGTAACTTTGCAGATGACAATTCAAGCGATATCTTATAGTTACCACGATTTGATTCTTACATTTTCGCGTATAAATTACAGCATTATCAATCAAAAGACAATTATTGATCTTAGACATGATAGTGTACCTTTCTCGCCCGCTTAATTGCAACAAGAGTCCCATCTCTGAGCCTCCCCTTGTATACAGTTCCAAACCCACCTTCCCCAATTTTATTAACTGCAGAGAAATTTTCGGTTGCCTTATAAATCTCTTCAATGGAGAAATTCCCAACCTGTCCAGTGGGAACACCGGAAAAGCCACTAGATTGAGAGGACTTGAATACTGATGAACTCCTAGTGCTGCTGGCCGAAGAAGGATCTGTTGAAACTGCACATCATAATAGGAAACATTAGTTATAGTTCCATTACTTGACACCCATATTTAGATGATTCCATATTCAGATGATTGGCTGCCTTGTACAGGGAATTGAAGCTGTAAAACTACATGTTTTATAGGTAGGAGCTCGTGCTTCGATCAATGAAGATGACCATGAAATTTGAATGAGATGTTTGTCCTTGTGGATCCTATATCCCAAAATGTTTCAGCAAAATGAAATAAGAAAACTTACAGGAAATCCCTTTCATTTGACCGTTATTTCTGCTGGAAATGGGTCTAATTTCTTCCAAGTTGACCTTTCTCCGATTGAATCTAAGTTTGGTGAAAACTCCAGAAACTTTCTTGGCTGCAACTCTGATGAATCTGAAGACAGAGCGAGTTCTATCATTGTGCTTCTCTGTGTGGTAGCTGGCCTGTCCATGTCGGTGATGGAAGTTTTGGGGACTCTGTGTTTTCTTCATCTGCAGAGCTGATGGCCTTTTGGCTTTGTGATTTTGAACATGTCATGCTTGGCTTTGGGCTTTGAGGGTTTGATCATATGATTTGGTAAGATTTGAGGGGCAGTGGTAATAATATTTTATGCTTGGGGGACCGTTTCAAGCACCTCAGGCGAATGTAACAAACAATGTGGACTATTCTGACATATCCGCATATCTGCATTCTGGAAAGTCAAAATGTTTAAAAAGTCTATTCTGTTTTCACGTGTGAATTGAAAACCTTTTTCACGTGTGAATTGAAATTCTTGATTGGGAGATCTTTGTTTGATTCCCGTTTTTGGTTTTATGGACAAATATAGAACGAAGAGGAGATGTGGAGTATGGGGGGGGGGGGGGGGGGGGGTTTGGCTTTCATTTGTTTTGAGGGTAATTACTTTTTTACTACATGCGGTAAGGCTATTTGAACGGATATCTCGAATTTTGAAAGTGTCGGAACTAGGAGCACTGATACACGGGGGACGTCTTACCGTCTCCCAGCAGTCTCTTTTAATTAAAAAAATCAAATTTTAATGTAAAAAGTCATTTGATGTGACATCAAATGATTTTTTGCATTGAAATTTGCTTTTTTTTTAATACAAAAGCCGGTCGGGGGACGGTAAGACATCCCCCAACAATCATTTCCCTGGAACTAGTACTGTCTTGAGCCTAAAAAAGTAAATTTAGGATATCCCATAAGCCTCATTTTATTTACAATTTTTTTTTTTTAAAATAAAAACAAAATCTAACAGATACTAAAAAAAATAAAGAAATTGGGGTTTCCGGTTTCCCCCCATTTGGCCAAGGGATGGTTAAGCCCCCAATTCTTTTTTTTTTTTTTAAAAAAAAAAAATATAATAAAGCATATGGGACAAGTGAGAGTTGCTGATTTGTTTTACATTTCTTCGTTAAAATTATGGATGAAAGTAGACAAAAATATCATTTTTCATATTTAGGCACAAGTACCATATGTGCTACTTTTGAAAATTGAAGTAGCCATTTGATATTAAGCTTTACCACAGGCACCTCAAAGACATATTCAGTACTTTCAAGTGTTTGGCTGCACTTGAAGAACTTAATTAACTAAAAAACATGTTTGATCAACAGGAAAACACCCGTATTTATCGTAAAGTGGTTTACGTTTTTTTTAAGGCGTACCCACCGCTTCTCTCCTCAAACCCCCCTTGCCCGGCAAATGCTTGCACCACGGCACACCTTACACACCATCCCCTCTTCTGCCAGCATGAACCCCCACCATAGTCACTTTCATTAGCAAACTCAGTCAGCAAATAAATGCACAATCTCACCGATTCTTGTTGTTGGTCTGTTGGGTTGATTATCTTAAAACATAATGGAACTCGTTAAAAAAAAAAAACTTTGATGAAACGAAGCATCTGCCTTCTCAGAAAAAGATGAGAATCTAATATATGAATACAAAGACAGTAAAATGCCTCCTTGAAACATCTTACACATATATTACACATTTGGTAGAATGAAAAAAGAACCCTAAATGCACCTGAAACACAGAAACTTGATGCATGAGAGAAAGTAAAATTCATTCACTGTACATCTCTTTGAATACATACCCCTAGCGTAAGGGGTTGGCGCTATTACTTCTACAGCGGAAAGATCCCTCTTTCCAACTCTTTCCAACATTCTCTACAATCCTTCGAGTCAATCCTTTGGTTACAGTTGACCAAACAATCCATCAACAAACAGCGGTCTGTAGTAACAGTCTTGGAATCTCAAGGGGGAACTGTAAAGCAATAATAACACACCATTAGGAAAAATAAAAATGTGAATGCGAGTGCCTAGAAGTAGGGGTGACAATTCATGTTCACATGATGAGTTTAGATCGTGTCGAAACATGAATGTAAGACTATATAGGTCAATCTTAACTCAACCAATTTAATTAAACGGGTCACACCCTTCGACCCTAACCCGCTAATTTTATGTTGAGTTTGTAGGTCGAATAAAAAATTATCCGCCCCTAAATCCCTTGTCGGGTTCGAGTCGAGTTACGAGTATACGACTATATATGTCAACCCAAATCCAATCCATTTAATTAAACGGGTCAAAACTCTCAACTCTAATCCACTAATTTTGTGTCGGGTTCGCAGATCGTATAAAAAATTGTCAACTCTACCTACAATAAAACTAGAACATAGCGGTCACACATTCTGTTAAAGCTGCATAATTTTTCACTTTGAATGTACTTGGTAAATATGAGAATATTTTCTCACATACATCATTGAAATAAAAATAATTTGTGACTGAATATAAATAAGGTGTTCGTAAGATAATATCTTTAAGCAACAGTGTCCTGGAATAGCCGAAAGACCAATTCAGAACCCCTTACAAAAGAACCAATTCAAAGAATCAACATAACTGAATATGAAACTGACCTGTTTCATCAAAATTTACTCTCTCTCCAGTGGAAAACAGGATGTAGAAAAGGGAAGCAAGAAAATATAGTACTGATGTGAGCAACAGGAATCCTTGGAAAGAACCCACCAGCTCAACAAAGAAACCAGCTCCAACTGTTCCCACGATAGCAGCCAATGTTCCAGCCGTATTTGACAATCCTAAAACCAGAAATGAAGTGTTTCTTATCACATACCATTCCCAATTACAATGTTCAGAGACACCGAGTAATTTCTTGATTTCTCATCAGATTCACAAGCAAATCATAGTTTGCATATTTAGTTGTTTATTTTCCCAAAAAGAAAGATAAATAATTCTAAAGTCCACTGCTTCATATCTAATATTGGAAGCTCATATACCAAGGAGGGGAACCTGAGATATTATTAATGGCAAAAGCCAAACAGTGCACTTGTAAAAGCTACTCTTTAGGCCTTAGGGTATAAGACACCAACGGAGTTCAAAACAGTAATGACTACAATATAACATCAAAATTTTCTACTCAACTTTACGGTTGACCATTTTAAAAGGAGATTCAGATCACTGCACAAGGACCATGAATACTGCTCTTCGGCCAGCCATTGCCATACTATATTTCTCTACTTTTTATGTAGAGTGGGATTTTTAAAATATGTTATTCACACTATCAAGAAGTTTTCAAAGTGAGGGTGATTGTGTAACAAATTATTTCAAATGAATAAATTAGATCAAATGTGAAAAAGATAAAAGAATAAATTAGATATAGATATATAGAGAGATAAACATAATAATACCATGTAGTACACCAGAATAATGTGGAGCGATCTCCTGGTGACAAAAAGACAAAGTGAAAGGTTAGAGGGAAGTGAAACATCCATTCAATTTAACGATTAAACACCACGTGTATTCACTACAACAACCTGAAGATTTACAAGAAAACCAGAATGACTGAAAGATTTCAGCCCAACGGCTAAAGTAAGCCAAGCAGAAGCGATTGGTGGACTTTTTGCTGCAGTTAAACCAATAAGAGCAATCCCAGGACCAATAAAACCAATTGACTGCAGAGAAGATGCACGTTTTTAATATAATTCAAAAAACAAAATGAGAAAAATCAGATATCAAAAAAGAAAGAAAGAAAGAAAACCAAGCAGACACTGATTCAGACACAAAAGGTCATAAAGAAAGATGAAGTATGACATCAACAACCTATTTTCCATTATCACAGAAAGGGGGGAAAACAACCATAGCCAAGCAAGATATTGATGATGCAACACGCCTATGTGTCCATTTGGTAAAATGTGACCAGCAATTAAATTTCTATGGAAGAAATTTAAGTATTCATTGAAGTTTTTGACAAAATTTATATTAAAAAGATCATATAAAAAGATATTGATTTCTTTCTGGCTCTAGTTTCTTCATTTTGAATTAATTTTCAATGGAAGCATCTTCAACATGGTTTATGTATGCTCCAACTGAATACCTCATTACTGTTAAAACTAGTAGATATGACTTACTCCCTTGATTTTGTGATCAGATTAAAAACAATAATTTAGAAACTAAGCTTATCACTGAGAAATGACCTCGTACTGCAAATTAAATTGATGATACAGAAAAATGCTGCACCTGCATGATCTTACGAGTCAAAGTTACACTTGTACCACTTCGTATCAACAAATCTGACCACAAACCACCAAAGTATCCCATGATAGCCATCACACTCCATGGAACAGCACTAAACCATGCAGCTTGTCTGAGGTCAACGTGATATATCTGCAGCAGAAATTGTAGTTCTTAATAGGTAGATGTTGAATTAGGCATCTACCACTCTTAATTAGGAATCATAGACCATTGCCAAGTATTTGGACTTACCGAGTTGAAATAAATGGGCATCCAGGAAAGAATTACAAAAAAACCCTGCAGAAAAAAGAACAAGAAAAAGAAGAGGAAGATGAGTTTGCATGGATATGTATAATCTAAAAATAACAGTAATGAGTTCACATAGACATATATAATCTACAGATAAGGTTGGATAACAGATAGACATGTGCAGGGGCATACACACACAAACACACTCATTAATCATGTCTTCCCAAGTAGACTTTGCACTATAATAAGGTAGACTTAGCTTTCCTCTGCACCTGATTAAACTGGTACTTCTGGGATTTTTTTTTTTTTTGGCTTCAAATGCTGGGGGAAGAAGTGGCAACCAAATAGTGACATACATAGATGAGCTACTTTTCCCCTTTCTTTGGGTGGGTACAGGGGGGTGGCAATAGAAGAGAATACTAGTTTTAGGCCTAACTGCTAAGGAGACTCTTATCCAGGCTGGAGTACAATAGCTACCAGACAACACGATCAAACCAAATGACATATTTAGCATAAATTAACAATATTAATAACATGGTCCTAAAAAGAAATTAGTTCAAGATATGAATGCATTACCCAACTATGCATGGCATTTGCAACAATTAGGGACCATGTAGGTAGTTTAGAAAGCAAGCGCCTGAAAGGAGGGATCCCTCTCGTTGCCTTAGGTCTATTCTCCATTGGGAAGGATTTCTGCCTCTTGTCCAATATGTACTCCAATTCATATTTTGATATCTGAGGATTTCTGTCAGGAGTACTTGATATTGCAGATAACCATACCAAAACCCACAGAAATCCAGATAATCCAAAAATTACAAACGGTCCAAATATACCACCTTGTGACATGAGGATTGGAGAAAGTGTGAGTCCTATTGCACTTCCAAGCTGAAAACCAGCCATTGCAAGTCCAACAGCCCTGGCTCGTTCCGTTTGAGGGAACCATCTAAAATAAAAAGTTTAGACATTCTTTAACATTTTAGCTTCGCCAACTTCTTAAACTACAAGATATTGCGTTCACGAGCACATTTTGTTATATCACCAATATATTGTTAACATGACAAAACCTTAAGTTTGCAAACCATCTATACCTGGCTAACATGTTGTTCATGCAAGGAAGAGCTACTCCTTCAGCAATACCAAGCAGAGCTCGCATGGCAAGAAGGGCCCACAAAGAAGTATCCGCAGCCCAGGGAGTCAGAAAGGTAGCAAATGACCACAAAGCCACGCCCCACGCCATGACCACCTTACCACCATAATAATCAACTAGAGTCCCTCCAGCTATTGGCGAAATCAGATATCCCCACAGGAAAGATGACTGCCATAAGCGTCTATCGATGAGCCAGGGACAACTAAAAGTAAATAAGTTGTTTATAAGACGAATAAAACTATTATCATAACCACTTACTTTGAGAATCCATTAAGCCTTAGTTTGCACATTAAGCACGACGCCTCACTTGGAGTATAATTGACATAGTAAACTGGAAAATTCACTAGTGGAAAAATCACCTACATAAGCTACTTGATTTTTTAACCATATCATTGACAAATTATTTATCATAATTGTATTTCAAGTCTAAAAACTGACGCCAAAAAATAAAAAATCAATAAATAAACAAACAAACAAAAAACTATCTTTCATAATTTCTAATTAGCAATTCAGTTAATCACAATCCGAGTTTACTCTCAATTACAAAAATCAAAATCAAAATAGTGCCACTTAATACACTCCAGATTACACATTCAACATACTTATGTGTATCCTATCTTGAGAAAATCGAAGTTCAATAATGGCATCGATGATTTTCTCTTCAGATATATTTCTTTCTAGGAAACCAAACAGACCATATACTATCAACAAAGGCTACTCATGTGTGTGTGTGTGTGTGTGTGTGTGTGTGTGAGTGAGAGAGAGAGAGAGTGACAAAAAAAAAAAAAAACCACCTGAACAATACCAGAGAACGATCGGCTCCATCCGCGAGAGAGAGACAACGGCACAATTGCCACTGACATCACGACTCGGTCCGCATTACAAAGCGCCAGAGCCAAGGCCAGCATCGCCACCACTTTCACTCTCTCTGAAGTGATAAACTCGGCGAAGCTCGGGGACTGCACTACTTTGTCCTCCGGCAACGCCCCGAGCGAAGCGTCTTCCGAAGAAACCCTAAATTGAAAAGAGCGAAGATCGCGAAGCTCAGAGGAGCCATGCCGAAGTCCAGTTCTCCGCACAGAACTCGTCAAAGAAACGTTTCTGAAGCAGTCTCTGCGGTGTAATCCGACGAAACGCGAAGAAATGGTTCTAGTATTCTGGAAAGCTGTGAGATAATTGCGATGCAGTGGACGATTAAGAGAGATTGCAGAGCTCATGGCGAGGGGCAGTGGCGGAGAAAGCCACAGAGACTACTGTGCTAAGCCTAAGCGAGGAGTAGCTAGTGTGATATTGGCCTTATTTCCGGGCCTGTCCTCTTCTACATGCAGCGAGTTCGAGGGTGAAACTGGAAATTCGATTGGTTAATAGGAGTTTGAAGTGGCCACGTTTTATTTATTTATTTCTAAAATAAACAGAGAACTCTTGAATGTTGTCTCCAATTTTCCTTTTCCCCATTCATCTTTTCACCCAAAATCCCCCCTCCATATCCATCTTCCCTCTCCCCCCGCCCAACGCCGACTAATCAAAACCCAACCTCCGAGCGCCGGTGACCACGCCGACCCAGCCTCCGGCGACCTCAGATCTGGTACTAGCCCTAGATTTCCCCACTCCTATTAGTTGATGTAATTATATAGTTTTGCAGTGTCTCGTTTACAATCTTGTAAGGGATATTAGGTTAGGGCCTTTGGGCTTGGGTTTATAATTGAATAGTTAGTTGAACTGAATAATAATAGTTAGATCCATAGTTAGTTGAGTCTATATTAGGTATCAGGAAAGATTGTATTGGTATCAAAAGAATTATGCAGTGAAATGTTTCTTGGAGATTAGCTGTTCTTGAATCAGCCATTGGAGTTCTTGGGCTTCTCGAATTGCCCTACCTTATTCATCATCCATCTTTTACATTCAATCACCATTATCCATCCAAATTTCATATCCATTTCCATCTTTATCATAGAAAATCATAGAAAATATCCTAGAAACAAGAACATACATTACAATTCTCTGTTTTCTGCTTTCCATTTTCAGAGTTGATTTGGTATCTTGATATTTGTTTAAGGTAATCTAGTCTTTTAGCATAGAGTAATAAAAGTTTCCTCTATTGAACCTACCTCATCAGTATTGTCAGAATAATTTCTTGTAGTATGAAGTTGATCGCATTAAACAAAATTTTAGTGGCTTTTAATTGGTATAATTCTTGCAAGTTATGCTTGCTTTCAAAAACTAAGGAGTTTTTATTTTATTTTTTGTTATTTATTTTTCCAACCGATACAAGTATTTCTACTTTCTATTTTATAAAAGAAGAAAAATACCATTAGGCCAGAAGACTAAGGCAGTTTATTTCGCTGTCTAATATACCTATCAAGTAACAGCCACTAATATCAAACAGGAAAAAAAAAAAAGAAACAGCCCCTGCTATTAAGTTTCCATCTCGGACAGCTGAATCCATGCATTTATTTGGTATCTAACATCTGCAAGCACCCTGGACTGGGCAGTATATAACAGGTCCTCCCCGCTCTTCCTCGTTCACAGAAATTACCAGACTCTGAGAAAGCCAGAGTACCAGAGCCCAATTTACAGGTAAATCTAAATTGACATGAATAAATATATGTATTCTTGTTAATGTCTTTGCTATATATATTTTTAGTTCTACCATATGCTCTATATTCACTGAAGTAATTATATATAATTGACTAATTAAATATTTTTGTCGAATAACTCTTAGATGGACTTGTCACAATCGGCCTTGATTTCACAGTGCGAAGATGATTATTCGCTGACACATGAACAATTTGATGATGTTGTGCCCTTGGAAATGGACCCTCAAAATGGTATGTTGGGCCTTTTATTCTTCCTTTTAAATTTTGTAACATATCTTAGTAAATGTTATTATTCATAGTTGGGTCCTCTGAACTTTTTTTTATTCGTCTTGATATAGCTGGAAATGAAACTGTAGCTGATGTAGAGTTGACAGAGAGTGTGGACAATTGCAGTACCGAGTTCAAGCTCATAGATGAAGTTGAAAATGTTAAGGAACCTAAAGAAGCAATGATATTTAGCTCCATAGAGGAACTTAGTAATTATTATAGGAGTTATGCAAAGCAAGAGGGTTTTGATGTGGTACGGAAGAAGCAAAAAAAGAATGAAAGTGGGTATGCACATTACATCAGTCTAGGATGTTCTCGTCAAGGCAGCAGAAAATCCAGCTCAAGTAATAGCTTTTGCAAGCCTAGTCAAACAATTAGAACGGGGTGTAAGGCCACTTTGAATGCAAAGTTAGTTGGTACAAAGTGGTATGTGACTAGTGTATCTACTGACCATAATCATGGTTTAAGCCCAGGCAAAGCGAGATATTTTAAATGCCAGAAGAATTTGGATTCTGTTTCGAAGAGAAAGCTTGAGATAAATGATAGAGCTGAAATAAGTACGAATAAGATTTATAACTCATTAGCTGTTGAAGCGGGGGGGTGTGAGAGTCTTGCATTTGGAGAAAAAGATTGTAGTAATTTTATTGCGAAGTCAATACATCTTCGCCTTGGTACAGGAGGTGCTGCAGCACTTTGTGACTATTTTAGTAGAATGCAAAAAGTGAATGATGATTTCTACTTTGAGATGGATTTGGATGATGAATGTAGGTTGAGAAATGTGTTTTGGGCTGATGCACGAAGTAGGGCATCATATGAAGATTTCGGGGATGTCGTTGCATTTGACACGACATACTTGACTAATAGATACGAAATGCCATTTGCTCTTTTTGTGGGAGTGAATCATCATGGCCAGTCAATACTTTTTAGTGCGGCATTAATCTCAAGTGAGGATACAGCGACATTTGTATGGTTGTTTGAGGCATTGTTGAAATGCATGAACGGCCGATCGCCAAAGACAATTATAACAGATCAAGATGTGGCTATGAAAAGTGCAATTAATAAAGTTTTCTCGAATGCCCAACATAGATTTTGTTTATGGCACATATTAAAAAAACTTCCAGAAAAATTTGGATCACATTCACAGTACAATGCCATTAAGAGTGCCTTGCGAAGTTGTGTGTATGATTCTCAAACATGTGATGAGTTTGATGCAAGTTGGAAAAGTCTAGTTGAGTGTTTTAATTTGGAGGATAATGCATGGCTGCATGGTTTATACAGTGAGCGGACTTTCTGGGTACCAGCATATTTGAAGGGTGTATTTTGTGCTGGCATGACTACCACACAACAGAGTGAGGAAATGAATACATTTTTTTATGGTTATGTGCATTCGTCGACCACATTGAAGGAATTTGTGGATCAATATGATAACGCTTTGCGTAAGAAGGTTGAGAATGAAAATGTTGCTGATTTCGATTCTTTTAATGCCACGGTTTCATGTGTAAGTAGGTTTTCCTTTGAGAAGCAATTTCAAGAACTTTACACCAATGAAAAGTTGAAAGAAGTCCAGGAGGAGATTAGAGAGGTGCTGTATTGTAGTCGCTCTCTTTTAAAAAGTGAAGGTGGAATTAGCACCTATCAAGTGACTGAACGGGTAGAAATTAATGGTGCCTACATGAAAAAAGTATGCTTTACTGTTTACTGTAATGAACCTTCATGTGAAGTGAATTGCAGTTGTTGCCGGTTTGAATCAAGAGGAATTTTGTGCAGACATGCCATATCTGTGCTGGTCACACTTGATGATGTTACATTGTTGCCGAAAAAATATTTTCTAAACAGATGGAGGAAGGACTTGAAGCGGCCATATAAGTTAATAAAAAGTAGTTATGATCCCTTGAGTGGCAACCCTAGTGCAGAACGATATTCTGACCTATGCAAAGATATGTTTGCGTTAGCCGCAATCGCAGCACCAACTGTGGATCATTACACGGAAGTGAAAAGTCATGTTTATATGCTAACTAAGAAATTAAGTGGTCTAAGTTGTGAACAAAGTCCACATTCCTAATCACTCCCAGATGCACTACTATCGGTAATTTGTCTATTGATTGTATGGCGGTGGACGTGCATAGTATTTAATGTTTTTTCTAACATGCTTGAATCTTTTATTAATTGATGACTTTTCAAAGATCGCTAGTAGATGAACTGGACACAAGTGAAGATTTGTTGCCTTTTGTAACTGATATTCAGCATGACCAAGTTATTGGAACTCAAAATAGTGTAGTTATACAAGTATTGAAGGAAAAAAATAAAAATAAAGAGTTTCATAGATGTGTATTTGATTCTTATATGTTGACAAATGATTTTATTTCCTATATGTTAATCCTACGAAATATCTCTTTCAGACCCTCAGGAATTCACAGTCATCATGTCTTGTTGAAGCATATCTTATTTACTTTCTGTAAGTTTTAGGTTTTTAAGCATTACCTGCAAAGTTGATATTCCATTGTTTTTATTGCCTAACGTGATCTTACATCTTTTAAGTGATATTATTACTGGAATATGTGGAACGATATTCTCTTATGATATGTCATTCTTGTAGCATATTTGCTAATGTGACATGGATGTGAATTTAAAAATATGTATTACATTTTTATTGGTTTGATGTGAATTTGGGTTTGTCGAATCATTAGAAATGGGTTCTCTGCCATGGAGGAGCTCAAGGGTGGAATAGGTGTTTTCACCACTTCCACTAGTCGAAGAGCTTTTAAATGTTTTGAAATTCTCGAGGAAAACCCAGCTGTTAGGAAAGCCTTGATAGTCTGCAGAGTGATTGCAGGGAGGGTTCATAGGCCTTTGTTTTTCCCTTTATTTGTTGCGAAGGACTTTGGTTCTTCTTTCAAGCCTCTAGTTGCTTGCCAATATATTAAAGATTTGTACTTCTCTGCCCTAATTGTATCGGCCACTTCCCACGTTTTCATTTTTCACACTATTGTACTACAATTCTTCCTCTTTATTGAATGCTGTTGTTTTTAATGCAGAAATTAATAGCAACCTGCAAAAGAATTTGATCACTTTTGAAGTTATGTAGCGCTGTGCAGCTACATTACATATAGATGTGCATGAAGGGTAGTTAGCATTGCTGCATTGGGTTGTTGAGAAGGAGAGTTTTAGCGTCAAAAGTCTAACAGCATATGCATGAATAGTAACTGAAGAATTCAAGAATGGAAGATTTTTATATTTCAGTATGGGGAGATATGGCATAATAAAAATGAAAAATGCCTTCATTGAAAATCATTCGAGATGATTTGTTAATTTTATGAAACGATTTGAGTCTTCGATTATGACATTAATTGAATTATTCAAATCGACAAGGTGTACAGGATTTTCTCAATCCTTGAGCTCTCTCTCTTCTTGCACATTTCTTTTCATGCTTCTGGAGTCCCACAAATTAAGTAGCTTGAGTTGATTGCTATTAGAGATAAAGCACACTGATTTTCAACATTGCCTTAATTGCTATAATCAAGAGGTTTCCTAGAAAATAAACAATAACAAATTTTAACACTCAAGTTTGAGCCTTTTAATACGTTAAGACAATTTTAGATAATCACATGCAGTACAAAACAGCTTTGACAACAACACAAAATGCCAGTTCAAGACCCAACAACACCTGTAGTAGTGCCTATTCAGAATCCAACATTACAACATAAAGATACAAACGTCACTATATTTTAGTAACATATAATGTTATAAACAAAATTAAGAAGTGGTATGATAACGTCACCTCATGTTAATATTCTTCACACTATCTAATAGTGTTGACGCCACCTCGCGTTAATAAAAAAAAAAGGGGTATGTTAAATAGGTGTAAATACCGTAGAGATCGAGTAGCATTATTACTTCAAGTTTGGTAGCTGATCGCCAACGAGGGTTATTGTTGAGCCTAATGTTGGTATAAAATTATCTGAATTTAATGTGCTTGTGCAGTTGCACATATTTAATCAGTTTATTCTGAGTTTGATTGTTTAAAAATAAATAAATTTAAATTTTGAGGAAAATATTTTTAGCCCCCCAAAACTTACACTTATACTTTTGAAAGAATTTTTAAAAGTAACACTCCACCCTCCAACTACTACTTTGTAGTGCTTAACACCCTCTACCATCATTTTCAGTCAAATTGAATGAAAAATGTGTTTACGTAACATTTTTGGACAAACTTTCCGAAATGCCTCACTTTGTTAAGTTGCTTTACATAAATTGCCCAAAAAAAACCTATTAAAAAACCAACAATAGATCACCTCTCACCAGAATTTTCTATAGGTGAATTTGCATTTGCTTGTCTGTCTACATTTTCAATTAAAAAAAATTATGAAGCATTTTTTTTTCTATGTTTAAAATTTCTGAATTTTGAAAATTCTCTCTGAAATTCCAATCACTATTTGTATCCCCTGCTATGCAGCACGGAAGGCTTTGGCTGCAGAACCCAACTGCTCCGGACAACCTGCAGTATGAGACCCACCAACCCGGGCCCTGCAATCCCCTCTCTGTAAAGATTGTCGAAATTACACGCAATTCAAGCACATATTCCAACTATGGTGTACACTATTCCTCATCATCATCCACAATTCAAGGTATATATCACTAAATGATTACTCAATCACATATACAGCAATTAAACAAGTGCAAATTTCTAACCCCTTGCACTGCCAGAATACTGAATCTTTATTCAATGAAGATACATTCACTCCACTACAAAAAGAAAACGACCGTCTAGTAGGATTTAGAACATTTATGTGAAATGGATTCAGACCTCAGAGTTTGCTGTGATGTTTACCAAACAATGAATGCCGACCTTCAGCAATAATCTCCCCCGTTGCTTTGTTTCTCATAAGGACGATTGTTCCCGAGTAACCTCCTTTTTGTCCTAAAACCTTTGCAGTAATCTCTAACTCATCCTGCAATTTGCCATCCTGGGAGATCAGATGCTACGAAAAATGTACTCAAATATCAAACTTAAACCCTTCTTGCTTTACCCCTTCTTTAACACGAAAATAAAACACTACAGAAGCTAAGATGATTGCCAAATTACTCTAGTTGTTTTTATCATATTCAACGCTAAAATACTTGAGAAAAGTACGACTTGTGTCCCGTGTCTTGTGAGCACAAAATACAAGGTAGAATTGTCACATCAATAATTCGAGAAGCGTGGCAGTTCCACCTTGCATCCGGTGTGCAAAGGTACGAGAAACAAACCAAAACTTTAGAGAAATTGAAATCAGTGCCTTAGGACCGTAATCAAGACCAAATTTTAGGAAACATTTTTAGTCGATTAAAAAGCATATCTAACTGTGGTATTGTTTTTATTTTTTTTTTTTCCTTTTTTTTTTTTTTGGTCAGAGTGACATTAAATGTTAGAAAGTTAGAAATAGGGTGTTTTTGGTAACCATACTAACCAACTTCCTCTCTCCGCCCCTCCCCTTATTTTCACTTCTCTAAAAAAAAGTCTACTTCAAAACATTCTCACTTTTTTCACTTTTTATATCACATCAATCATTTTTTATTATTATTCAAATAAAAAAAACTCACTACAAACAAAACTTTTTCACTTTTCCATAAAAATTCTTTCTACTTTATATAACATCAATCACTTCTTACTACTACACAAAAAAAAAAAAAAAAAAAAAAAAAAATCACCTCAACAATCTTTACTAAACACCCGATATGTGTTCAATGACTGCTTGGGCACTTAGTTCAATAACTCGAATTAAAGGTCAAAAACAAGATAGCTTGGTGACAAATTCAATCTGATTATAAGACTTCCAAAGCAACCAAAAAAATATATATATCAAACACTAAGATGTTTTCAAAAAATAAAGCTAGCTTACATGAACCCTTGCAGTCGAAATAAAAGAGATTGACATGTCCACTGAAACATTCATTGGGAGACCCTCAACATGGACTACAGCACCACCGACTTCATCAATAAGGTTTGCAATTGCACCTGAAGCCAACTTCCCAGTGCTATCCTGCAATTACGTATCCCAAAAGAACTGCATTTTTAATTGCTCCCAGTCACAGGGGAAACAGAATCAGATAGAAAAGCAGAATTCACAGCCCTCTCAGTAAAAATTATGCCCAAAATAAGTTCAAATTATTAAATCAATACAGATGCTTACCAAAAAAGAATTGAAGAGATAAAGACTTGGAGAAGTGATCTTGATATAACATCTTAGGCAACACTTCAATTCAAAAGCTTAATCCTTCTGGTTCCATCCAATTATATTATATCAACCACTCACTCTTGTAATTCATTCCTCCACGTGGGACTTTAACCAGTCACATTCACATGTATACTCTAACAAAATGTCTTATCAGCCTGTGAAAGCAATTTTTCAGAGTTTCAACAATCTTAGCAGCATTTATTTCATTACATTTTTCATTGAAACATAATTAAGCAGACAAGAAAAATATTTGATATACAAGCGCTTAAATCATAGTTGCAAACACCTAGACTGTGAGTTATAAATGCCTAAATAAAGCTCTAATGATCCAGGCAAAAGACATATATAAACTACCGAATTTTATTATATCAACGCCACTCAATGTGAGATTTTAATTGTTAAATCACAAATTATTCAAAAAGTTTAAGCAGATAGAAAATGGTTGATTCAATTATTTAATCAATATATAAACACTCCCCCGTTCAAACTCCCCTTATTAAAATAAGTTATGCCCAACAAGTAAAATATTTAATTGATATGAGGTGAGTATACAAAATGGTTAATTTAATCATTAATTACTACAATAAAATGCTTATCAGTTTGTGAAAGCAGTTTTTCAGAGTTTCAGCAATTTTAGCAGCATTTGTTTCAAGTTATAGATCATTAGATCTTGTCATAAAGCTCCAATAATCAAATCAAAAACTAAATACATAAACTACTGACTAAGCAATTTCCAAACATGTAATATGAGAAACTCGTTCAGCGAATTAGTGAGGGGATTGGATATCTTACGATGAGGCGAGGAGGGACCTTGAAAGTACAGGCGACGAAGCCTGGCTCCACCCGGTCGACTCGGATGCCTCTGAGGCTAAACACCTCGTAGAAACTTGGTTCCACCCCAACTCGGTGAGGATGGACGGTGAGTCGCGACACGCTCTCCGATTCCTCTGCGGTCAATCCTAGAAATTCTTTGGCCTTCTCCATTTTTTTTGGGTTTCTCTTCTCAGGTTCTCTCAAATCCGTCCTCGGATACTTTTAGAAAGCAGAGACTATTATACGTGCCGGATGAGGATTTCACTTCGGCTCCACGATAACGAAATCGAGACCGTTAAAATGTTTGAAAGTCTTATACCATTGTAGCACTAGCGAAAGCTTCTTTTCAACCTTTTCTCAATTTAAGAAACTAAAACACTTTTTCTTCTTTAGTTAAATACACATCATAATAATTTTTCTTATTATTTTCTTATATTATTTAAAAATTTTAAATTAAATACTAAAAGAAAGAGACAAAAAAAATAAATCATTTAAATATTATTCAAAAAATGTGAAAAGAATGAGAGATGAGAGATAATTTTTTTTTATTAAAATAATTTTAATGAAATCACTTTTACTTCCGTATATATAGAGTATAACTTTTAGTTTGCTCAGGGCATCTCTAGTGAACTTTATAATTTTTCTTTCAATTTTAGTTTAAAAATCTACTTTTTACCAACTTAACAATCTTTACTAAACACCCCATATGTGTTCAATGACTAATTGGATACTTAGTTCAATAACTCGCATTAAAGTAGAAAGAATAATGACCTGTTTGGGTGTTAAATTTTTAGAATTAAAATTGAATTCTTATTCTGTTCGCGAATTTTTAGGTAAAGAAATGTGTTTAGATGATGAATAGAATTTAAATTCTTTTTTGAATTTGTGTTTGGGTGTTGGATTTTTGAAATTGGAAATTATTATTTTTTAATGGGAAGAAATGATTGGAAATGATTGAAAGTTTGAAAAGGTGTGTATAATGATTGGTATTGTGAAAAGTACTGCAGTATAATGATTTATTATTAAAAAAATTTTGTTTGGTTTAAATATTGATTATTTAATTATTTAAAGTATGGGACCCACACGTTTTTGGTTCTTTTGGAGAACCTTTTTCTCACGCGTGGGTCCCGGTTAGTCATCAGCCGTTTTTGTCCTTGAATAGTTGAATTGAGAGTGAATTCTTGGCGTGAAACGGGCTAGGATTTGGGTTGAAACCGGGTGGGTGGGTTTTTTCCAAAACCCGACTAGAATAGGATTCCGTTTCTGCTCCCAAATCTTTTTGTGGGTCAGGGATAAAATAAATGGCAATGTTAAGGTAACTTTGGGCTGTACATTCGGATCAGATTAGGTCTGTCAGGCTATACAAAACTGGTATATAAAGGGCCCCCAATGCAGCCCAATGCCTTTTGGGCTTTATTCTGCTATGGCCATTTCCAATATAAACAGGAAGGACTGATTTTATAGTCCATAATTTAATGGTATATAGTATTATAGATTGCAAGTGAAATAAATGCTCCGTTTGTTTCGGTGTAAAATAATTTCTGAAAAATGATTTCGACATTTTTCGGTGTTTGGTAGGGGCGAAAATAATAGTCGACCGGAAAATGATTTCTGCTTGACTAAAAATGCTTAGTAAATTTCGGAAAATGATTTACGCTTTTTAAAAGCGTAAATCGTTTTCCGAAGACGCCAGACGCGGTCGATCTATTTTAAACGACACAGTCGACCTTCACGTTCAAGCAGCCGATCACCATCAAAATATTGTCGGTATCGGAATCCGACAACATCCGGTTAATGTCGCCGGAATCTGGCGACGGAACCCGGCCACCTTCGCTGAAATCCGGTCAGCCAGATTCCGGCGACCAATTTGGCCGGATTTAGCCAGAGAGGCCGATCCCGGCCAGCTCTGGCCAGAGAGGCCGGAATCCGGCTATCCCGAATTCCAACGAAACTGTCTGGATTCCGGCCTTTATCTCGAATTCTGGCTATATTAGCCAGAATCTTGTCGGTCAGTGACCGAATCTCGTCATCGATGATTTTTATATTATTTTATATTAATATTTATATGTTTTGAATAAAAATTAATTTTTATAGGTTAAAATTATTGAATGAAAATATGAAAAATATTTGTGATTTTCTGTACGCACCAAACACCGAAAAATGCTTTCGGCGAAAAATATTTTCCAGAAAAATGACTTCCTTGAAACCATTTTACGTCGAAACAAACGGAGCAAAAGAAAATCCTATTTTAATAAGGAGGCAGTGGCCCACGAGGGGGAGAGTGATGCAAATGGACGCAACAAAGATAGGAAAATAACATAAAATAAATATAAATGTTACGTTAATTTAGAGTTTCACCCAAATAACGAAGATAAACCAGTCAACCGGAGTCTCACTATTCCTCATCATCATCCACATTTCAAGGTATATATCACTAAATGATTACTCAATCACATATACAGCAATTAAACAAGTACAAATTTCTAACCCCTTGCACTGCCAGAATACTGAGTCTTTTTTCAATAGAAGATACATTCACTCCGCTACAAAAGGAGAACAACCGTCTAGTAGAATTTAGAACATGTGCGTGTTAACCTTCATAACATTTATGTGAAATGGATTCAGACCTCACAGTTTGCTGTGATGTTTACCAAACAATGAATGCCGACCTTCAGCAATAATCTCCCCCGTTGCTTTGTTTCTCACAAGGACGATTGTTCCAGAGTAACCTCCTCTTTGTACTAAAAAACCCTTGAGGTAATCAATAACTCTGTTGGGACAAATATAGATCTTCTCAGGAGTTGGGCCCAATCCGGGATGTGGGCCCTCTCTGATCCACCCGACCGGGCCCAAATATTGGAAAAATCATAATTTACCCGGGCCCATTGAGGCTCCTTGGGCCCAAGTCTGTTGCAACAGGCCTGAGTTGGCGATCCAAATGCTAGTTGGTATCCGCATCTGCAGGCGTCTCGGCAGTACCCGGAATCTAAGGGACACGACGCACGTCATGGAAGTCATGCGTCTCGGCAGTACCCGGAACCTAAGGGACACGATGCATGTCGTGGGACCCCATGATACCACCGAGATCTACGGAATCTGGAAGAGTTGTTTACATGGAGCCACGTCTCCTCCAACCGCCTCGTGCACAAATTGTGAAGCTAATGGAACTGCTCCATAACCTCTATAAATACAAGAATTGCTTCAGATGCTAAGGTACAGGCTAATCAGTCTCTTTGGCATTATTTTGCGCATTTATTCTCAGAACCATACACTTACTTAAGCATCGGAGCGGGGTTGTCGGAACCCCCCGACGCAGCTTTACTTTTCAGGTGAACCAGACACAACCGGGAGCAACTTAGTCCAAAATCTGACCGACACGTCACCTTCCGGAAACTGTCGCAACAGTTTGGCGCCGTCTGTGGGAACGACTTATATCGTTTTCCTAAAAAATTCCGTTATGGTGAATACTCGATCAGAAACCAACCGAGTGCCTCGGGATGACCGAAATGCCCGAGACGAAGGAAACTCCAACGATCCCCAATTCACTCTCCTGAATGAAAGAATGGAGCAGATGGCCAAAAGCATCGAGGATTTGGCCACTATGAATGCTGTCCTCTAGGCCCGGGTTCCAGAACTTCACCGAACTATTACTGACCCAGGAAATCGAGAGGAAGGCAGCCGGGTCGAAGGAACAGAGGAGCCGAACAAAGAAGAAGAAGTCCCAGGAAATCCACCACCTGTTCAACCCGAGGCAGCAAGGGCGGTACAAGGCATGATTGCCCGGTTGGAGCAAAGATGCAATGTTCTAACCGCAGCTATCCAACGGAACGATAAGGGAAAAGCTTCCCTGGTGGAAAACCTTTTACAGAAGACCACCTCCCCATTCACCGAGGAGGTGGCAAATATTTGCCTTCCTGAGAAGTTCAAAGTCCCAGAGATCCCGTTTTATACGGGACTTGAAGATCCTGTGGAGCACCTAGATAATTTCAGGGCCCACATGGATCTCCATCGAACACCCGAGATGGTTGCCTGCCGAGCCTTTCCTTTGACCCTCTCGGGCAATGCCCGTGACTGGTTCAGGAGCCTCCCGCCAAATTCCATTCGTCATTTCGAGGACCTCGGCAGGATGTTCCTGACGCAGTTCATGGCCGGCAGGGTCAGAAGAAAGCCGTCGGGATCCTTAATGTCATTGCACCAAGGACCCGAGGAATCCCTCAGAGATTTCTTTATGAGGTTCAACAAGGCTAGACTTGAAGCTGAGGCAGCAACAGATGATTTCATCTACGGAGCTCTCTTTCAGGGAATCCGAAAAGACGGAGCACTAATGGCTGATATAGCCAGGAAGCCCCCTCAGAATTTAGATGGCTTTATGAGTAAAGCTGAGAAGTACATTAACCAGGAAGAGACACTCCGAGCTCTGTTGGGACCCGAGACTACTCGCCCATCCACTTCCGGGAACCCAAAAAAGAAGAATCCTCGGAAGGAAGAACGGAAGCGGGTTCCGGAAGAAGAGGCCAGGCCGAAGCGGGATCAGGAGTCCCTAAGGGGTCACAACTGGACACCCCTCAATGCACCCATTATGGATGTTCTCCTGGAAATAAAGCGAGATCCGACATACCGGAAGCCCAAACCGGTGCTTGCAAATCCGCATTCACGATACGCCGACCAGTACTGTGTGTTTCATGACACCACCGGGCATCGTACGGAAGCCTGCATATCCTTGAGACTTCTGATTGAACGTTTCATAGAAAACGGAAAACTTGTCCGTTTCCTCGCAGATCAGAGAATTCAGCAGAATCCGGAGCACGGCAACCGCCACCATCAGAATCGGCTCCATTAGGATCAAAACAATCCCCGGGATGATCGGGGAAGAAATCAAGAAAGAGGAAGGGAACAAGAACGCAGGCCGGATCCTCGGGCTGCACGAGATAGAAGTAGGAGCCGAGCCAGACCCGAACGGCAGGAGAACCTTCTGGAAATACAGACGATTTCGGGGGGTTTCGGAGGAGGCGGAGAATCTAGCTCGGCGCGGAAGGCATACGCAAGACAGTTACGGGATTTCGAGGTATACTCGGTGCAGAAACCTCCAAAGTCCCAAAAACGAGACGCACAAGTGATCGGGTTCTCGGACGATGATTATGCAGGGGTATCACTCCCGCATACCGACGCTCTGGTACTGAGTCTGGCCATAGCCAACCACAAAATACACCGCGTCTTGGTTGACACAGGAAGCTCGGCTGACATCCTTTACAGGTCAGCCTTCGAGCGGATGAAGATCGATCGAAGTAAGGTGATCCCGGCGAGATATTCGCTTGTGGGATTTGCAGGAGAGAAAGTGCTCCCACTCGGGTCCATTGAGCTTCCGGTCACAGCAGGAATGTACCCGAGGCAGAGGACGGTGATGGTTCGGTTCTTAATAATCGACCGACCATCGGCCTACAACGCCATCCTCGGGAGAACAGCTCTCAACGAATTTAGGGCTGTGACCTCAACTCCTCACCTGAGCATGAAGTTCCCCACCGAAGAAGGCGTCGGTGTCGAAAAAGGAGACCAGAGGATGGCCCGAGAATGTTACAATACAAGTTTGAAGAAGCTCCCGGAAGCCGCGAGACTGGGAGAGAAGAAAAAAGATGAAGAAAAATAGCAATCACCGTTGGGGGAGCCGGTCGAGGAACTGGAAGAATTCGAGCTCGGTGACTCGAAGAAGAAAGTCCGTGTCGGCGCGCAGCTTCCCCTTGAAATGAAGGAAGCCCTGGTTGCATTCCTCAGAAAAAACAAAGATGTATTCGCATGGAGCCACGAGGACATGCCGGGAATACCCCCATCCGTAATAACCCACAAGCTAATGGTGGATCCAAGCTATCGACAGGTTAAACAACGAAGAAGGACTTTCGCACCGGAATGAAACCAGGCCATTGCCGAGGAAGTACACAAACTATTGCGGGCTGGGTTTATCCGAGAAGTAGACTACCCAGTGTGGTTGGCCAATGTGGTTTTAGTCAAGAAAGCCACCGGGAAGTGGAGAATGTGTGTTGACTTCACCGATCTCAACAAAGCGTGTCCCAAGGATAGTTTTCCATTACCTCGGATCGATCTTCTTGTAGACTCTACATCCGGTCATGAACTTTTAACATTCATGGATGCCTTCTCAGGGTACAACCAAATCCACATGGATGAAGCCGACCAAGAAAAAACGTCGTTCATTACCGACCGAGGTCTCTACTGTTACAAAATGATGCCGTTCGGTCTAAAGAACGCCGGGGCTACATACCAGAGGCTCGTCAATAAAATGTTCCGAAATCAAATCGGACGAAACGTGGAAGTCTATGTTGACGACATGCTTGTGAAGAGCACACAAGCTGCCGGCCATATAGCCGACCTGGGGGAAACTTTCAAAACACTAAGGAGTCATAAGATGAAGCTGAACCCGGCCAAATGTGCTTTCGGCGTATCCTCAGGAAAATTCTTAGGATTCATGGTTTCACAAAGAGGAATCGAGGCGAATCCCGAGAAGGTGAGTGCTGTCCTCAGCATGCAACCTCCCCGGACCACCAAGCAACTGCAACAGTTGACCGGGAGAATAGCAGCCCTTAACCGGTTCATCTCCCGATCCACCGACAAATGTCTCCCATTCTTCAAGATTTTGAGAAAAGCCTTCGTGTGGAGCAGTGAGTGCGAGGAAGCCTTCAAGAAGTTAAAAGAATATCTGACCAACCCGCCGCTGTTGAGCAGCCCCGAGGAAGGAGAAATCTTGTATCTTTATCTCGCAGTATCACCCTCGGCAGTCAGTTCAGCTTTGGTCCGAGAAGACTCAGGCATTCAGAAACCGGTTTATTTCACTAGTAAAGCCCTCCATGGAGCCGAGGAGAGGTACCCTCGGATTGAAAAATTGGCCTTCGCCTTAATAATCTCGGCCCGGAGATTGAGGCCATATTTCCAGGCACACGCTATACGAGTGTTAACCGAGCATCCGCTGAAGAAGATATTACAAAAACCGGATCTATCCGGGAGGTTGGTAAATTGGTCGGTAGAACTGGGGCAGTTTGACATAGAGTTCCACCCTCGTACTTCTATCAAGGGTCAGGCGCTAGCCGACTTCCTGCTAGAATTTAGCAATACGCCCGAAAGCGAAGAGCTGCCCGAGAAGGAAACATGGGTAGCATATGTAGATGGTTCTTCGGCCGACCAGAAGAGCGGAGTCGGTGTCACTTTAGCAAGCCCGGATGGAGAAACTTTTCAATATACGATCAAACTGGATTTTATGACACCAATAATGAAGCCGAGTATGAAGCACTTTTGTCCGGGCTTTCAATAGCTCGGGAAATGGGAGCAAGGAATGTGGAGATCAGAAGCGACTCTCAGTTGGTAGTCAGCCATGTGCAGGGATCGGCCGAGGCACAAGGTGAAAAGATGATTCAATATCTCGATAAGGTACGCAAATGCCAATCTAACTTCCACAGAACCGCCGTAACCAAAGTTCCTCGGGAAGAGAACGCCCGAGCCGATGCTCTTTCCAAAATGGGTTCCGGCACCGGGCCTGTCGTCAGAACGTCCACACGGGGGGTGGTGATACAGACCAAGCCTTCAATCCTTCCACAACTCGACATGATGGAAATTGAAGAAGAATCAGACGAACCCGAATGGGCTACTGATGTAATTCAGTACCTCCGCGACGGTTCCCTACCCGAGGAAAAGCTGCAAGCTCGGAAGGTAAAAATACATTCAGCCCGGTACGTGCTTATCGGAGGGGTGCTCTATCGAAGAGGATATACTGAGCCACTCTTGAAATGTCTTAAAAGTTCCGAGGCGGAATACATATTAAAGGAGATACACGAAGGAGTCTGCGGGAACCACTCTGGCTCTCGGATGTTGGCTCACAAAGCGATGAGAGCCGGATACTACTGGCCAACAATGGGCAAGGATTCAGTCGAAATCGTTCGAAAGTGCGACAAATGTCAGAGGTTCGCCCGGGTGATGAAGCAACCCCCTGAAAAACTAAGCCCAATCACCTCGCCGTGGCCATTCGCAAAATGGGGGGTCGACATAGTCGGGCCTATGCCTCCGGGAAAAGGTGGCCGGAAATTCCTTCTTGTCGCGGTAGACTACTTCACCAAGTGGGCCGAAGCCGAGGCACACGCCACTATCACTACCGCAAACGTAGTAAAATTTCTCTGGAATTCAATCATATGTCGATTCGGCATCCCACACGCTTTTGTTACCGACAACGGAAAACAGTTTGACTGTGGACCGTTTCGAAAATGGTGCGCCGAACTCCATATCAGAAATTATTACTCAACCCCGATATATCCATCGGCGAACGGACAAGTAGAAGCTACGAACAAGACTCTTCTCAGAACACTAAAGAAGAAGCTCGGTAAAAAGAAAGGAGCTTGGGCAGAATATGTACCCGAGGTACTTTGGGCCTACCGCACCACGACACGCACTCCCACAGGGGCTACTCCTTTCTCTTTAACTTACGGCTCAGAGGCAATCATCCCCGCCGAAGTCGGATCACCCAGCTTCCGAGTATCACACTATAATCCGGGACTCAACGACGAGGGAATCAAGCTCAATCTGGATTTACTACAAGAAAGAAGAGATGAAGCGCAGATAACATGGGCCGCGTACCAAGACCGAGCTGCCCGTTACTTCGACAAAAAAGTCCGCCCACGAAAGTTCCAACTCGGAGACTGGGTTCTGAGAAAGGTAAGCCCCATCACCAAAGATCCAATCGAGGGAAAGCTCGGAGCAAAATGGGAAGGCCCATATAGAGTTATACGATGCCACGACAAAGGGGCATACCATTTGATCGATACGACCGGCAAAGAATTACCAAGAGCCTGGAACGCCGAGCATCTGAAGAAATATTTTATGTGAATTGCTTATCTTGTGCTTACTATTGTTATCAAGCTGGCACCGACAATGTATATTTATTCTCAATTCAATTCGAAGCATGGAATCTCAGTTCAAATCAAACCAGTCCAGATCAAATCAAAGCGTCGCTCCCTCGGTTTGAAATACAATCGACCTGGAGCACACACCGGTCATTCCTCAATATTGACTAAAGTCATTAAGGAATGTCTCGGTTCAAATCAAACCAGACCAGATCAAATCAAAGCGTCGCTCCCTCGGTTTGAAATACAACCGACCCGGAGCACGCACCGGTCATTCCTCAATATTGACTAAAGTCATTAAGGAATGTCTCGGTTCAAATCAAACCAGACCAGATCAAATCAAAGCGTCGCTCCCTCGGTTTGAAATACAACCGACCCGGAGCACGCACCGGTCATTCCTCAATATTGACTAAAGTCATTAAGGAATGTCTCGGTTCAAATCAAACCAGAGCAAATCAAATGCAACTCGGTAGAGTAAGCAAAACAAAAGTTTATATGAACACATCAAAATATCAAAGTAAAGAAATTAATTCTATATCATAAACCAACCGGGTTACATTAGTTTTCATTCCAAAGTACAACCGGCCTAAAAGAAGAAAAAATATATTACATAAGTGGGCTCCCTGTCGAGTCCCCAGCATCGCCAGCCCCAAGTTCCTCGGTTTCTTCCCTACCAGGAGTGCATTCCGAGACAGAGGGTCCCGAGGTTAAGTCATCTCGATAAGGATTGGGAGCATCATCGGTCCAGTCCTCCACATCCGGGAAAAATTCCACTCCCAGAGTCTGTAGCTCCCTGGTTGCTGTCTCGGGTAATTCAAGGAACTCAGGAGTCACAGTCTCGGGATCAACCTTGAATACTTCCGGGTGAAGAAGCATGGTCCTTAATCTCTCAAAACCCCAGTTGGATCCTCGGCCCCAGCTAAGACCTCGAAGCCAAGGAACAAGGGCGAGTTGCTTCTTGAAACGCCGGGACTTGGCCTTATAATGATGGCCCTTCTTCCGAAGTCTCTTACACCGAGCATGAATCTCTTTCTGTTTCTCGGACAGAGAGTGCTTACCGGCCACCAGCGAGTCCTTCTCTCGCTCCAAGTCGGTCACCCGAGAAGATAGCGCCGTTTTGGCTTCGTTAGCCTCGGTCAGATTGCTCAATACTCTATCAAGAGTTTTCTCGCTTTCAAGTGCTTGAGCACGAGATGTATCCGCCAGCTTCCGGGCCTGAGCCAGATCCATGTCCCGAGCCTTTATTGTCTGATCTTTGGTCTCGATATCCTGCTTCAAGGTCTCTATCTCAGACTCCAAATCCTCGGTTCGGGACATCTCGAATTCTAGCTCTTGAACCCGGGACTGAAGTTCGGCTACCTTGGCCTCTAGAGCAGCCCGGCCCTCAGTACTACCCCGGTGGTCTCGCCACAATGCAACCGACCTCATAACGCACTAAAATAATAAAAATATGGGAGTTAAAAAAAAAAAAAAAAAAGGCGCAAAGTATGGGAAGATATGTTCAAAATCACAGGGCTAACCTGCAATTGGTTATGAAGCATCGCCTCTGCAAGTTCTCCAGGTAACACGGTCCCGGACGTCGAAAAGGACCCTTCCGGGATTAAGCCCATTAAAGTCTCTAAGGGGCAGGCCAGTAGGCCTTCCTTCAGAGAACCGATTAATGCTCCCTGACGGGAAGTCTCAGCTTCCATAAATCCCGGAGAAGGATTTCGAGTCTCCGGTTGGTCCTCACAAGTCTCGGGTCCAGAGGACTCCGCAACTTCAACCCGATCCAAACACTGTCCAGGCGGCACGGACGAGTTTATCTCCCTGGTCTCCAGATGACCCTCCGATTCCACCGCCACATGATCCCCAAATTCCGGTCCATCCGGGGGCTGTAAAAATGTTTCATGCTTCGCCTGTAAGTGATCCTCGGAGGCTAGACCAGCATCAGATTCCAAGCGAGTTTCTATCCTCTCAGCCGGAGACCGATCCAAAGTCTCGGATTCTTCAATCGGTTCTTCCCGGGTAGCTGGCAAAGTGGGCAATACAAAACGCGGCCGACCAAAAAGAAGCTCGGCTTCAGTGGACCGCGTAAGCGCATATTGTAAAGGATCCGAGGCAAATCGGGTCCTCTTCGTCGACTCGGATGCCACTTCTTTCCCTTTGCGTTTAGATGCATTCCGAACCTCAGAAGCATCTTGCTCCAACTCCTCAGGATCGTCCCCGATTTCTACTATATCGAGCGCATGAGCAACCACTGTCTCCTTACCAGACGCTTCCTCTGGATTTTCAACTTCAACAGTATTAATAACGGCTGATGAAGAGGTAGCCGGGATCATAGTCTCAGGAGCTCTAGTCAAGTCACTCCCGAGATCGGTAGCAGGAGCAGAGAAATTTGGGGTAGGGCCATCCCGAGGTACAATCGCCGTCCTCGGAACTTGGGTCGCCTTACTTACAGCCCTCGGAGGGAGGGTCGCCCTGCCAGTCTTCTTTTGTTTGACGACCCTCTTAGTCCCTGGAGCCGCCTTCAATGCCTTCGGTTGTGGAGTGCCGGCCGCTCCACCCTCGGATCTCTTCGGCTTTTGTTTTCCTTTCCGATCATACCAAACCTTCTCGGTAGGGATCTGATACCCAAGAACCTTCCGCATATTTTCGTCGGTGACTATGTTGTCATAGTCTATCTTCACATCGTTCCCCGGAGTCTGAGAGAACAACAGCATTGCGGCCACCCTTCTCTTACCGGTTGCATTCAAGACAGGAGCTTCCCGTAGGTCAACCTGGATAGGGTTCCAGACTCTTGATACTCTTTGATCAGACGGTAAGGGCACTACCGACTCCCAATCTCCTGAGACTCGGAAAAAGTCTGACCTCCAACCTCGGTTGTTGGAATAACTTTGAGAAAGGTATATAAAGATAGGGTTGTTCCTAACAGTAAACTCAACAACACCCTCCCTTTTATATGCCGCCCGGTAGATGTTGAAGAACTCCGGAATTGTCATCCGAGCCCCCAGCACTGTTCGCCACAGAATGAAAGAGGCGAAGAGATATCTCCACGCGTTCGGTGTAAGCTGGCTCGGGGATACCCCAAGAAATAGTACCAATTCCCGGGCGATGTCCGGTAAAGGAAATCGCAGCCCCGCTAAAAGCATTTTCTCGTAAATAACGAGATCGCCCCCACGAATCTCCCGGGTAACAGGATTTTGGAAATGTAACAGAACCGAGGGGGGAATATCATAATTGTTCCGGAGGCGAAATTCATCCCCGGTACCAACCTTTGAGACTCCTCGGCGGTCGAGAGGCACGAGGGGCATCTGACGTTCCCCTTGCTCGGGCACCACCTCGTCCTCGGATAGTAATTCCTCTTCCTCAGACTCCGAGACGACCACTGCTGGGAGTTCCCTTGCTTCAGACATGGTGCAGAAAGACAAGTTTAGGATGAACTTCCAAGATAGAAATACGAGTTCAAAGGAAAGGAGGAAGAAAAGTTCAAAACAAGAATGAGAGATACTGAGAGATGCATATGGGAAGGGTATTTATACTCCAGTGCAACCGGGATTAGCCGGTCATGAACAACCGGGAGTCAGAGAGACATAAGTGAGTCTCATCCCTCCAAACCGGCAGTCGAACCGTCGCCGGTCACACATCTGACAACCACAGTGCCCCTCGAAAGGCGAACCGACGTCAAATCACATTTATGTGCTGCTGACACACGTCGACAGGACTACAGCTTGACCGGTTGCAGTCCACCGGAAGACGAACGGTCTCGTCCAAGTTACTTCTTCCAAAAACTGGAAGCCCAAAAGCCCCGGTGGTCTGTGTCCAGTGAGACAAGACACGCCTCGAAAAATGAACCGGCGTCCAGTCGTATTTGACACGTGGCTCACGGA
The DNA here is from genome assembly GCF_958979055.1 of Alnus glutinosa. Lineage (NCBI taxonomy): Eukaryota > Viridiplantae > Streptophyta > Magnoliopsida > Fagales > Betulaceae > Alnus > Alnus glutinosa. The sequence continues at coordinate 25,576,326 of NC_084894.1, forward strand.
TTTCAAGGAAATTCAAAAGTTTGAAAATTTGGATTTACGAGGTGAAAGGAAAAAGCAGGAATTCCGTAAAAAGAAAATGGCGTACGAAGGTTCTCGGGCGGATAAGGTATGGACAAGTCAAAGCAACCGACAAAACAATACTTCCAAGATGGATACGGAGAAGGGTCATTAATCGCTCTCGGTATTATACGCCCGACCCAAAACTCAAGATACATCACAGTAAAGATCGATCAATTATTCCTAAATTCTCTCAAGTATAAAATTTACCTAAGAGAATTGGGGGGTAACTGTTGGGACAAATATAGATCTTCTCGGGAGTTGGGCCCAATCCGGGATGTGGGCCCTCTCTGATCCACCCGACCGGGCCCAAATATTGGAAAAAGCATAATTTACCCGGGCCCATTGAAGCTCCTTAGGCCCAAGTCTGTTGCAACAGGCCTGAGTTGGCGATCCAAATGCTAGTTGGTATCCGCATCTGCAAGCGTCTCGGCAGTACCCGGAATCTAAGGGACACGACGCACGTCATGGAAGTCATGCGTCTCGGCAGTACCCGGAACCTAAGGGACACGATGCATGTCGTGGGACCCCATGATACCACCGAGATCTACGGAATCTAGAAGAGTTGTTTACATGGAGCCACGTCTCCTCCAACCGCCTCGTGCACAAATTGTGAAGCTAATGGAACTGCTCCATAACCTCTATAAATACAAGAACTGCTTCAGATGCTAAGGTACAGGCTAATCAGTCTCTTTGGCATTATTTTGCGCATTTATTCTCAGAACCATACACTTACTTAAGCATCGGAGCGGGGTTGTCGGAACCCCATGACGCAGCTTTACTTTTCAGGTGAACCAGACACAACCGGGAGCAACTTAGTCCAAAATCTGACCGACACGTCACCTTCCGGAAACTGTCGCAACAAACTCATCCTGCAATTTGCCATCCTGGGAGATCAGATGTTGTGGCAAAAAGATGCAAAAGCAAATCTCAAGCTACAGGCTACGAAAAATGTAAATAAAATATGAAACTAAAACCCTTCTTGCTTTACCCCTTCTTTAACATGAAAATAAAACACTAGAGACGCTAATATGATTGCCAAATTACTAAATCGATCACATTCACGACACTATCTGAGGAAGCAATCATTTAGTAATAAAAAATTATTGATGTGATATAAAGTTAGAATGTTTTGAAGTTGATTGCTTTTAAGAAAAGTGAAGAGGGAGAGAAAGATTTTTCTCTCACTTGCCAAACAAGGAACAATCTTTACCAAACACCTAGTATGTGGTTAATGACTAATTGGGCACTTAGTTCAATAACTCGCATTAAAGGTCAAAAACAAGCTTGGATATGTTTGGCAAGTTCCGGCAAATTCTCTTCCATTATTTTCACTTCTCCTAAAAACAATCGACTTCAAATCATTCAAACTGTTTTCACTTTTTATATTACATCAATAATTTTTTATTACTATTCAAATGAAAAAAAATCTACTACAATACAATTTTTTTTTTTTTTTTTCACTTTTCCATACAAATTCTTTCTACTTTATATCATATCAATAATTTTTTACTACTACTAAAAAAAAAAAAAATCAATTCAACAATCTTTACCAAACACTACCTTTAATAGCTTGGTGACAAATACATTGTTCAATCTAATTATAAGACTTCCAAAGCAACTAAGATGTTTTCAAACAATAAAGCTAGCTTACATGAACCCTTGCAGTCGAAATAAAAGAGATTGACATGTCCACTGAAACATTCATCGGGAGACCCTCAACATGGACTACAGCACCACCGACTTGATCAATAACGTTTGCAATTGCACCTGAAGCCAACTTCCCATTGCTATCCTGCAATTACGTATCCCAAAAGAACTGCATTTTTAATTGCTCCAAATCACTGGGGAAACAGAATCAGATAGAGAAGCAGAATTTACAGCCCTCTCAGTAAAAATTGCGCCCAAAATAAGTTCAAATTATTAAATCAATACAGATGCTAAACCAAAAAGAATTGAAGAGATAAAGACTTGGGGAAGTGATCTTTTTTTCTTTTTCTGTTTTTAACAAGATAGCATGTGCTACCATATATTGTTGAAAGTGCGCAAAGGTGAATACAAGGATAAAGGTACAAGACCCCCCTAAACCTGAAGTCAGAAAACAAGTCTGTGTTAGAAATAATCAACATATTATTTAATCTAACATGCGCAGCGGAAAACGAATAAACAGGATTCAGGCTTACCTCTAGCCATGTTTGCTCAAGCGTCTCCACGATCCATCTGAAGAACAAGAAAGATTATTTGAGGGATCTTCTAACCTATGCCTATTGCTTGATGGTTGTACTGATGGTGTACACAGGCACTCTATTTATAGGCTAGGTTAGGGACCCTCAAAATGGTAAACACTGTATTTGTTTCCTTCCATCAAGGAAACAATATCGTTAATTGATTTTAAAATCAATTAACCGATTCCATATTTACGGTAATCTAAATTAATAGAAATAACCATAATACCGATTCCATATTTACGGTAATCTAAATTAATGGAAATATCCATAATGCCGTATATGTTTATTGAAAAAATAATAAACATAGTAAATACCGTAAATGTGATATAAAGGCCACAACCAAAAAGGAATAATATATTACATTCTCCCACTTGGACTTTATAACACATGACCATATGGTATTAGGTTCTTTAGTTTTGGCCAATCTTTTATGGAATCCTCCAACTCAGTTAAGAAATGTTTCACACGAATCATGGCGGTAAAACCATTATAAAATTAGGTCGTCCCTTCCATGTATCACGATGTAAAACACTCCTTACATGAGTACCTTATGGATAATCAAGCTTTATGAATGAACTTCCTATAAGTCATTCGGGTCCAACTTTATTTATCCTCATGGATAAAATAACAAATGTGCACAAAAAATCTTTATTACAATAACTTTATGTCTATAGACCAAAAAGAGACAAACCAAGCGAAAATGAATTAATGAGTCTCATATATTCCGCATGACTTTATTCTTTCTTTACCGGTAAACTTTAAGTCATGGGATCCGCAATCATTAATTCAGTACTTATATGCTCAATAGACCCTTTATGTCTCTTAATGTTATCTCTCGTACTGAGATATTTAATGTCGATTTACTTCTGCTCCTACTCTTTATTCTTATAAAAGAAGATTATAGTAGAATTACCGCAGAGTATCTTTATGGTCTAACTGTAAAATCGACAATATTGAGACTTTCAATAAAATGTCTCATCCATCATGCCTGTGTACTAAATTCATAGCACGCTAGACTTTTAGCTTTCTTGGTAGACGTAGCTACTATAGTCTGCAAACTGCATCTCTAGGATATATCCTTCAATAAAAAGATATATACCTTAGAGTAGACTTTCTACTATCTACACAATCATCAAACTCAAATATGAACAACTAACCACCTTCAAATGGAAAGTGTATCCTTAGGTTAAGTTGTTCTTCTTGGTTCCTTGCATATACTGCAAGGCTTTATTTGCAGCACTTTATTAACTCAATATACTTATTGTCAGTCATATGGTTATGTATAATGCAGACCCTTAAAACTTTTCATCTGCCCTTATTCCAATACCTTTTGGGACATTAATCTGTATTTAATTAGTCCCTCTTAATTGCTACTGAAGGTGCAAATCCTTCATTCTAAATTTTTTCCAAAACTTTTTTCAATGTAGGCCTTCCGAGACAATGTTAATATTCTTTATGTCTTTGTGAATCTCTATGTCAAAAGACATAAGAGGTTTCACCCAAATCCTTCATTTCAAAGTTTTGTGAACTTTATGTAGCAAACCTAAATCACCACTTGCAAATATAGGACTAGAAAGATTACTGTACTCCCACTGACCTTAAGGTATATATACTAATCAACAAGGTTTTCTATAAACAATAACCTTGTAAAAGTTATCTTACCATTGAGAGATCTATCACAGCCCATAAATAGAATTCTTTAATTTGCAAGCTTTCTGACTGTTATTTATAAAACCTTTTGATTGTTTCATGTAAACCTCGTCCTTAAGATCCCTATTCAGAAAAGTTGTTTTCGCATCCACTTGATGTAGCTCTGGATCAAAAATAAGCTACTAATGCTATGATCATCTTGATGAACCATCCTTAGACACTGGAGAGAATGTTTCACGATAATCAATGCCTTCCTTATGAGTAAAACCATTGGCTACGAGTCTAGCTCGACCCTTCAGCCATGGACTTAACTCTCACTTCATGGCACTGAATCTCAATGAGGAGTTTTCTCCATTCATAGCATGTGAAAACAAATTTGGATCATCTTTATGTCCAACGTCAACATCAGACTCTGGGAGATATACAACATAATCACTAAGAATTGTTAATCTACTTATTCTATAAGATTTTCTTAATTCTACTTCCTCTGCATTTTGCAATGGGAGAATAGATTTTGAACCTGTTCTGTATGAGTTGGTTGTTCTAGAAGTGATTGTGGCTCAGGATAATCAATCTGATTTTCCTGAATACAATCAATCATCCTCTATGAGGAGGAGATTTGGCCAACTCTAGTACTTCCTCAAATTTCAATTTATGTGAATGAGCACTCCCACTAGGTTCCGTATCCTCTAGAAATTTTACAATCAACAACTCTAGGCTTATATGAAGGATAATAAAACATTAAAACTCTTTAAAGTTTACTAGATAGCTTATAAAAGATCCGCTGATTGTCCTTGAATCTAATTTCCTTAGGCGAGGATTATAAATCCTCTCTTTAGCAAGGCAACCCCATATGTGTAAATAATTTAAACTAAGCTTCCATCTATTTCATACTTTAAAAGGTGTCTTATGGACAACCTTAGATGGAATACTGTTTAACATATACACAATGGTCTTCAAAGCTTTACTCTATAAGGGTAATAGCAGATTAGTATTACTAATCATTTCCCTTTGTGTGTACCTACCTTAATACTCTATGCCTATATTAGATCCTATGATCTTCATATTGTTTCTCTTCTTCTTCCTTATAGATATTGAAAGCATTCAATACCCCAGCTTTAATATTTAGAAGATAGACATACATAAACTTTATATGGTCATCACTGAAAGAGATAAAAATATCTCTGACCATTTAGGCAATGAGTATGGAAAGGTTAACATATTTCAATGTACATGATCTCAAGAATTTTAAAAGGCTCTATTTGGCACCTCTAATGGTCTTGTTGGTATGCTTTCCCTTATGAAATCCACACAAGTACCAAAGTCAGTAAATCACCGACTTTTATTTTCTGTATGGAGATATATTTCAATCTCCAAAGCCATAACAAGAGCATTTTTAAATTCTTAAAGACTCTACTTTACGTCAACATCACTATGCAGAAATAAACAAATAATTTTGTTTCAAAAATTGGGACGTAGGTCAATTTTAAATAGACTTTAAATAAACCCCAACCAATATTCCACCAAAAAATAAGAAAAATTTCAAGTTTAAAATAAAATTGAAATTTTTAATAAGCCAAACTAGAAAATAGATTTCAAAAAGATTATGGAATATAAATCATTTTTTGAGGTCAAAATTATAACTGAATTTTAAAATTAACCTATAGATCCCAACAAGCTCAAATTATAAACACGTGTTATCCATTTTAAAAAGGACTCTGCATTTGTGTTGACAATGTGGATTGTTAAACCATAATCAATCCACAATATATTTGATTGAGTCACTAAAAGAGATTCACGACATACTAGATATGGAGATTATCTTTATTTTAAGTCATTTTTTATACTTCATGCAATCTTTCTTTATATGCCCTTAATTTTCCTTATTTCATGAGAAATATGTATCTTGATTGCCATAATACTTTATTGGCACCTTATTCTCATGCTTTAAGTGTTGGACATGATTGCATTTATTGGTCCTTCCTTTGACATGAATAATCATGTGAACACTTTATAAATTCTCTCATATCCTTGAACACACATGGTTAGAAGTTTATTTACTAACCATTTATCCTTACGTGTGTTACAAGATAAAATTCTACACTTAGAAGAGAGAATTCAAAAATTGAAATAGACCAACAATGACTCAAAAATCTCAATCTTTAGGGACTTAAGCTAATCTATAATATCCTTCATTCCCATAATGGGATTATAAACACTTCAGAAACTGTAAAAGGTTTGTCTTTAAAGCTTTTTCTATTAGGGTGCTGGCCAAGTTTTGTTTGAACTTACTAAATGTTCATAAACAACCTTTATAAAACTTTGGCTCTAAAACATTCAGGAATAAATCCCTGATGACTTTAGTGACATGAGATTTCATGAACATCTAACTTAAGTGATTAAATCACTCCCACCGTTCATGCTTAATAATCTCACGTGGCGTACTTAATTCCGCGGGAGTAGGTGGTTTGTCCACACGGAGTACCAAAATTTTTAACACCCCAAATGAAAAAGCATATCAATCATTTTTCCAGTTAGAAAAATATTATCATAATGTATTGGAATATAAAACCACCAAAAGGTAGAGTAACAGGAATAGCTGCAATAACCCAAAATTAAAATAAATACTTTAATGCTATGAAGTAACTTTATTTTAAATTAGCCAATGCCAATTTAAATAGTAAATTTCAACCTACCTTTGGGCAAAGGTTGCATCACGCATGAAATTTACTCTTTATTGATAAGACTAATAAATTTAAATATTAATAAATAAAATTCTTCGTACCTTTGGGCAACCGAAAGAAATTTTACTTTTAATACTAAATTTGTTATCTCATTCTAATTAAGTCATAAAAATAAAAACTTCCCTTTGGGGATAGGAAATTAAATTTATGAGTTAATTACAATACGATGTTAATTTTTCTATATGAAGTTCATGTGTACGATCCTTATGCAATTATTACAAAATTATGATGCTTTGGCTCTCCCAAAATCATAATAATCACGCTGTAATTCATGAACATCTAATAAATCTTTATGAGGTTCATGCGTGTGATCCTGATGTAATTATCATACAAAAATGGGATGCTTTGGCTCTCCCATAATTATTATGATAATTACGTGTGTGTAATCTTGATGCAATTGTCATTCAAAATTGGGATGCTGTGGCTCTCCCAAAATTATCATGATAATTGCTACTTCATTAACATCTAACAACTTTATAGATGCCCCCTTAATGGCCTTAGGAATATAACAAACCAATACTTAAATGGGGTAAACAGCATTTTCCAAGGTGCAAGCAGATGAGCTCCCAGGAAAGTGAGGGGGGTCACACCGGACACACTTAAATCCCAAGACTTTCCTTGCCAGAACTTTCCCCGACATTGCATTCTTAGATATTACTGTAAACACACTAGTATATATGGTATTGTTAATTATTCTTAGGTCTAGGCATCAAACAATTTATATTTAAACAATATAAATTTAAAATATATATTCCTCAATTCATGTATTAAATAAACAATAATTTTAATACACAGTACTGTAAATAATAAAGGGAATAAAACTTTAATATGAGGACATAATAAAACACATGGCCTAATGGTTTAGTAAGTGGCCAAGGCTCTTTACACCTGGTGAACCCAGGTTCTAAACACCATAAGGCCTAAATTCCCCTTTTAAAAAGAACTTGATGGGTTACTGAAAATGGTTGCTGTATTGGGCTGACCCAATTGGGTTAACCCACTTAATTTGGGTTGGGTATCTGTATTGGGCTACTATATTGGGTTGGGCTTTTGGGTCACAAGACTCCAAATGGGCTACTGTATTTGGCAATTAGGTCAACCCACTTAATCGGGTCAGGCCTCTGGGTCTATGTATAGTGCTGGCCCAAACTAGGTCAGCCCACTTAAATGGCCCAAAACTGCATGGGTTTTAAAAAACCCTACCCGAAAATATATCAAACCCAAAAACTTTAATGGGTCGAAACCCTACCCAGTCACCAACCAACCCGACCCGTAATGTTCCAGATGGGTTGAAAACCCAAAAAATGGAACCCTAGCCGCCACCCCTTTATGAAAATACCCATATCAAGATTACAACAACTCAAAATTAGGCAGTATATCACAATACACAGAATAGTGATAAAACAAAAAATAGTTATATCAAATTTATGGGTTTTCACAAACAGTACGTGAACAACAAATATTCACAAAATAATCGCTAATGCGTTTCTATCATGTCACAAAAGACGAAATATTGCTCAAACAATATTGACAAACAGAAGTGAACAATACCAAATAGAATATACTTGATTCAATATTGATAACCAATAAAAAATACTTGATTCAATATTGATAACGCATAGTAAAATTATATGCTGAGCAAAATAGCACAGAGGCTGGCTCTGATATCACATGTTAGAAATAATCAACATATTATTTAATCTAACATGCGCAGCGGAAAACGAATAAACAGGATTCAGGCTTACCTCTAGCCATGTTTGCTCAAGCGTCTCCACGATCCATCTGAAGAACAAGAAAGATTATTTGAGGGATCTTCTAACCTATGCCTATTGCTTGATGGCTGTACTGATGGTGTACACAGGCACTCTATTTATAGGCTAGGTTAGGGACCCTCAAAATGGTAAACACCGTATTTGTTTCCTTCCATCAGGGAAACAATATCGTTAATTGATTTTAAAATCAATTAACCGATTCCATATTTACGGTAATCTAAATTAATAGAAATAACCATAATACCGATTCCATATTTACGGTAATCTAAATTAATGGAAATATCCATAATGCCGTATATGTTTATTGAAAAAATAATAAACATAGTAAATACCGTAAATGTGATATAAAGGCCACAACAAAAAAGGAATAATATATTACAGTCTGGGTTAAAGCAGTTGCCTAAATACAATACATAAATATTACAAGAACATCAATTAAAGCCACTCTTTACAGTTAAGCCCGTATTAAACAAGATAAGAGGGCTGGTTTAGTCTACCACATACACCAAATAAGCTCATGAAACATTTGTACATTACAAGTAGACACACTATGATCCATAGTAAACACATAGGAATATACAAAGCACAAAAAATCCAACAACAACCAGCTCCAGGAAAGTCGTCATTGGAGTCAGCATGTGTAAAGCACGTGCCTACATCGGGATCCCTCCTTGTAGCAGACAACCTTTTGCAGTCCAAATCATCATCACCTGAGACCGGAAAAGTGGTACATGACCCTCACCCGTAGGACCAGGAAGGAAGCTCCTCGGCACGTGTTGGCCACGCACCAAACAGGGGAGAAACACACGGCCATGGCTTGTGACTACCGGACTGAAGGAGGCCCGCGACCACCACAGGGAGGCGCGTGTCGCATAAATTCGTGTCAAAACGCATAGATCTAGCACCAAATAAAAAACCACACTGTTAAAGCACAGCAAGGAACGCCTCGCCGGAGACATACCACGAGCAGTCAAAAACCCACAAAACCAGTAGCCTGAAACTCCTTCTGTTGGAAAAGAAAAAAGAAAAAAAAAAAAAAAGAAAAAAAAACACAAAAGCTCCATAGCTTGAAGCTAGGAGAATCAAAGCCTCCACCAAATCAGACGGGGAGGAGCAAAACCTCTACAGCCTTAAGGGCTGGGAGTGAAAGTTAAACCCCCCTGGAAGCAATCTAGGAAGGGAACAAAAACAACCATCCTAATCCTTTCAAGGCTAGGGGGAGGCGTGAAGCTTCTCCCCCGGCAACCAAACACCACGGAGGGGCTCTCTCTCTAAGAAGGCTCTCAAGAGTTTCTCTCTCTAAAAGGCTCTCTCAAAGATCTTGATATAAGATCTTAGGCAACACTTCAATTCAAAAGCTTAATCCTTCTGGTTCCATCCAATTATATCATATCAACCACTCACTCTTGTAATTCATTCCTCCACATGGGACTTTAATCAATCACATTCACATGTATACTCTAACAAAATGTCTTATCAGCCTGTGAAGCAGTTTTTAAGAGTTTCAACAATCTTAGCAGCATTTATTTCATTACATTTTTCATTGAAACATAATTAAGCAGACAATAAAAATATTTGATATAAAAGCGCTTAAATCATAGTTGCAAACACCTAGACTGTGAGTTATAAATCCCAAAATAAAGCTCTAATGATCCAGGCAAAAGACATATATAAACTACCGAATTTTATTATATCAACGCCACTCAATGTGAGATTTTAATCGTTAAATCATAAATTATTTCAAAAGTTTTAAGCAGATAAAAAATGGTTGATTTAATTATTTAATCAAGAGAACAGTACACATAACCTTATCAAACTACTACATCATTGTCAATGTACTCCTCAGACTACCAATTGTGTTAATGTCCCACCCTAAACTATCAAAAAATGTCAATGTCCCCCTAATGATAAAAATACCATTTACAAAATTATTAAAATAAAATAAAAACTTAAAAAAATTATTAAAAAAATATAAAATAACAAAAATTTATAATAAAAAAGATTAAAACTGTTTTTTTTCTTTTTCGATTGTTTTTTTTTTTTTAAAAAAAAAAAAAATAATTTTCTGTTTTTTTTTTTTTTTTTAAAAAAAAATTGTTCTTTTTCGTTTTTTAATTTAATAAAAAAAAAGGTTTTTTTTTTCTTTTTTTTTTTTAAAAAAATGTTTTTATAATTTTCAGTTATTTTTTCGTTTTCTTTTTTTTTTTTAAAAAAAAAAAAAAAAAATCGTTCTTTTTCGTTTTTTATTTAATTTGTTTTTTAAAAAAAAATAATTTTTTTAGTTTTTTTTTATTTTAGTTTTTTTTTTTAAAAAAAAAAAATTATAATGACATTTTTGTCTTACTAAAAAAAAATTAAGATTATTTTTGTCTTTTTATTGGTATTAGTGGGGAATTGACATTAATTAAAATTTTAACGTGTATACCACAATAAAATGCTTATCCGTTTGTGAAAGCAAATTTTCAAAGTTTCAGCAACTTTAGCGGCATTTGTTTCAAGTTATAGATCATTAGATCTTGTCATAATGCTCCCATAATCCAATCAAAAACTAAATACATAATATGAGAAACTCGTTCAGCGAATTAGTGAGGGGATCGGATATCTTACGATGAGGCGAGGAGGGACCTTGAAACTACAGGCAACGAAGCCTGGTTCCACTCGGTCGACTCGGATGCCTCTGAGGCCAAACTCCTCGTAGAAACTTGGTTCCACCCCAGCTCAGTGAGGATGGACAGTGAGTCGCGACACGCTCTCCGATTCCTCTCCGGTCAATCCTAGAAATTCTTTGGCCTTGTCCATTTTTTTTTGGGTTTCTCCTCTCAGTTCTCTCTCAAATCCGTTCTCGTATACTTTTAGAAAGCAGAGACTGTAAGTGCCGGATGAGGATTTCACTTCGGCCCCACGAAAACGAAATCGAGACTGTGAAAATGTTTGGGACTCTTATAGCAGTATAGCACGAGCAACGGTTTCCTTTCAACTTTTTCTCAATTGAAGAAGTTAAACTACTTTTTTTTTTTTTGTTCTTTAGTTAAATGTACTTTCCAATAGTTTTTTATTTATTTATTATTTCTTATTTAATGAGTTTTTCCTATGTGTAAAGAAGGAAATAAGATTTAAGGAAGTTGCTAATAATGTTTTTATATATCTCTTATTCATGACGTGAGAGTTTGGTCATGTCTCTGGTATAAAATTATATAACCTAATTTTAATATAATTTCTTTAGTTAAACGGGGTCATATTTTTTAATCCTAATTCGTTAATTTTCTATTGGATTCTTATCGAATTCGTAGATCATGTTAAAATTTGACAACCTTAAATGTCGTGTGTTAAATTCGGGTTATGTCGACACATGAATACAAAACTATATAGATCAATCTTAACTCGACCCATTCAATTAAACGAGTCGAATTCCTAAACTTTAATTCGCTAATTTCGTGTTGGATTCATATCAAGTTCATAGATCGTATAAAAAATTATCGGTCCTAATTTTTAGTTTTGTTCGGTTAAAAAAACCTAGTTTGGAATTAATCTTTTCGTGGGTCGGGGCTCAAATAAATAGCAATGTTAAGGTAACTTTAGACTGTACGTTCGATCTGACTAGGTCTGTCATGCTATACTATACGAAACCAGTATATAAAGGGCCCCAGTGCAGCCCAGTGCCTTTTGGGCTTTACTCTGCTATGGCCATGTCCAATATAACGGGAATGACTAATTTCATAGTCCATAATTTGATGGTATATATTCTTATAGATTGCAAGTGAAATAAAGAAAATCATATTTTAACAAGGAGGCAGTGGCCCACGAGGGGGAGAGTGATGCAAATGGACGTAGCATAGATAGAAAAATAACATAAAATAAATGTAAATCTTATTTTAATTTAGGAGAAATGATCTCTACATTCATTTCTTACAATAGCCCCACAACAAGTTGATCTGGCTGGTAATATATATATATATATATATATATTTTTTTGTAAAAACATAATAAAATATTACCAGTCACGTCAGCTTGTTGTGAGAAATGAGTGTAGGGATCATTTCTCTTAATTTAGAGTCTCTAAAAAATGGAAAATGTTAGATTTACAACACCAATACAACAACTGTACAACAATCCCTCACATGAGGGTGGGTCCCACATACTGGGGCCCACCCTCATGTGAGAGGTTGTTGTACAGTTGTTGTATTGGTGTTGTACAAGAATCAAATCCCCTAAAAAATAACGAAGATGATAGATTGAACCAGAGTTTCACTAACATTGGCAGAATCTCATCACCAAAAGGACAGATGAATCACGTCTCAAAGAAACAAATGTCTTTTTTTTATAAATCATGATCTCCCTATTATAATAGAACATTATGTTTAAATAGACTCATAAACTAACTCTAACCCTAACCCTAACCCTAATGTGACTAACTTTGGGCTAAGCCCATTATTAAATTACAAATAATTTAAAACTTTGGGTCAAGTCCATCATTGAATTTCAAATAAACTAATAATCTAAATAAACTAAATGACTAATTTATTCTTGTCTTATCCTGTATTAGAGAGTGATAACTCTCGAGATTAGATTAGAGTGCTCTAAACTTTTAGATTAAATTCTTTAACTTTTAACATTATTTTGAATTAAATTGTCTAAATATTATTATTTCAAGACACAAGTTTGTAAGAGCATGTAGCCTCATTAAAATAACTTTTTGGTTATTTTTGTGAGCTAATTTGATAAAATTATTCAAAATGACCCTCCAGCAATCTTACCAATTTGGTGAATGAACAATACTCGCCAATAATAATAAGTACTATTCACTCACCAAATCTATATATATATAACTATTAAAACTTTCTCCCTCTTCCATTTTTTTATTTCTCTCTCATGCATCACACACAATCTCTATTTTGAAAAATATTATATAAATAGAATAATGATAGTTGATAGTTGATAGCTAAAATTGTGATATTGCTGAGAATGCTTTAAAAAAGTTGATGGTTAAAATAGAGAAAAATAAATTTTAGTTATTCTGGCGAGTAAAATTTGATGGGACTATTAAGAATGCTATAAAATGTAATAGACTAGAAAAAACGAAATAAAAATCTATTATAAAGGTTAAAATGTTATGTTAAATTACACTTTGCCCCTCCACCTCCAAAACAATGCATCATTTGTACTAACATTTATAAATTATGAATCACCGAAACTCATTCTCTTAAATTACCATGTTTCGAATAGCACCATGAATTATATTTACTCGTTAGTTGTGACGAAAACGGACACGTGAATCACACGTAACATAAAGACTTTTTCTTTTTCTTTTTCTTTTTTTGTTTTTTTGGTGACATTTACACTTCATAGTTTTAAGGGAAAAGTACACATATCCTCCTCAAACTACCACTCAATTGTCAATGTACCCCCCAAACTACCAATTGTGTCAATTGCCCCCCTCAAACTACCAAAAAAATGTCAATGCCCCCCCTAATACCAACAAAAAGACAAAAATAATCTTAAATTTTTTTGAATAAGATAAAAATGTCCTTATAAATTCGAAAAAAAACTAAAACTAAAACTAAAAATAAAAACTAAAAAAATATTTTTTTTAAAAACAAATTAAATAGAAAAAAATAAAAAAAACGAAAAAGAAAGTTTTTTTTTTTTTTTAAAAAAAAACAAACGAAAAAGAAAAAGGAAAAACCAGTTTTTTATTAAATTAAAAAAACGAAAAAGAATGATTTTTTTTTTTTAAAAAGACCAAACGAAAAAATAACTGAAACTTACAAAAATAATTTGTTTTAACAAAAAAAAAAACGAAAAAAAAAACCCAGTTTTTAATTTTTAATTTTTTTTTTGTATAAATTTTTGTTATTTTATATTTTTTAAAATATTTTTTAGTTTTTATTTTATTTTAATAATTTTATGAAGGATATTTTTGTTATTAGGAGGACATTGACAGTTTTTGATAGTTTAGGAAAAAACATTGACACAATTGGTAATTTGAGAGGACATTGACAATGAGATGATAGTTTAAAGAGATTATATGCATTTTTTTCATAATTTTAATTACATTTTATCTCCTCAAACAAACACCCCCAATTGCTTAAAGAAAAATCAGCTTTGGCCGGCTCCGTTAAAAATTTAAAGCCAATGGGAGGCAATGGCTAAAAAGTTTAAGAGAAATGCTGGGGAACCCACCGGTATCCCACCAGCATCCCACCAAGGTCTAAGTAAAAAAACAAAAAATGAAGAGAAATGCTACAATTCCCACCACCATCCCACCCCAATCCCACCACTCCTAAGTGTAAGAAGTTGAAAATTGATTTATTAAATAAAAAAGTATAATCACTTTAGTGTTGGTGGGATTGGGGTGGGATAGTGGTGGGAATTGTAGCATTTCCCAAAAATGAATTTGCTAAATAAAAAGACAAAGCCACTTAGGCCTTGGTGGGATGCTGGTGGGATACCGGTGGGTTCCCCAGCATTTCTCAAAGTTTAAAGGGAAATGTAGGGTTTTAGGTAAACATTGTGGCGAATCTCCCAGGTACCTTCCAAGGACTGACAATTAGCTTTAGGTCGAGCTTTTGTCGAAAAGTGGTTTTTGAAAGAAACGCCCAAGCAATGAGAACTTTCTCCAAGAATAAAGATCTGTATTTTGTTTCAATTAAAGTTACAAATAAAGGTTGTTTGCCTCTCCTTTCCCGAATTTTGCTCAAAGAAAAACACAAAATTGTGGATTTCTATGCCAATTGTGGTGTCCTTTCTGGGTTGACTTGAATTATTAGAGCATGAAAAATGATTTCTCACAAGTAAAAATGTACAACTTTTACACAATTAAATATATCGGTGGAATATATATATGAATTTCACCATGTATGAGTCTCACCAATGTATCTTAGCTTTATAAAAGTTGTACAACTAACTCATCCCTTAGAACATACCTCAACAAGCACCGAAATTGTTTGGGATACAAAAAATTTTTACTGTAATTTCTTTTATAGTTACGTGACAATTTATATTTTAGTAATTAATGTGAAAAGTGACATACTGATTATCGAGTCAGATTGTTAACGTAATAAGTGCCGTGTAGACTTCTACATTGTAGTTTGCATTTTTATGAATAAATTCATCTCTATTTAAAGTGAAATGGATATGCATCATTTCATGATCAATAGTATATTTCATAGATAGAATGATGTATATATTGCCACATAATGAATATGTTCTTACGTTATTTACTTTTTTTTTAGTGTAAAGTACATATACTTCATTCAAACTACTACTTCATTATCAATGTTCCATATATAAACTACTAAAAAATAATTAATGTCACTAAACTACCAAATGTGTCAATGTCCATCTAATTTACGTCATAACGAATATGTTGCTGCGTCAAAATAATGTGGTAATAGTTTAGGGAAACATTGCAAAATTTTAATCATAACGTAATTCATCTCAATTCCAAATGTCATGTAAAATGTTAAGCTAATTTATAAGAGATTTATAATAAAAGATGTAATATCGCTAATCATACTCAATTGTCATATAAAAAAAATGAAAAAGTATACATAATCCCTTCAAACTATCATCTCATTATCAATGTTCTCTCAAACTACCAATTGTATCAATGTTCCTCTTTAAATTATCAAAAAATGTCAAAGTCCCCCTAATGACAAAAATACCCTTCATAAGATTATTAAAATTTAAAAGAAACTAAAAAATTATTAAAAAAAAATCTAAAATAACAAAAAGTTATAAATAATAAATAAAAAATTAAAAGCTGTTTTTTTTTTTTTGAAAAAATTGCTTTATAATTTTCAGTTATTTTGTCTTATTTTTTCATTCTTTTTAGTTTTTTTTTCTTTAATTTTGGTTTTTTTTAGTTTTTTTTTTCCGAATTTGTAAGAACATTTTTGTCTTATTGAAAAAAATTTAGGGTTATTTTTATATTTTGCTGTTCTTGGGAAAATATTGACATTTTTTTAAAGTTTGAGAGGGGACATTGACAAGTTAGTGGTAGTTAACTTTGAAGGAGATATGTGTATTTTTTTTTTTTTAAAAAAAAGAAAAGAAAAAAAAAGTAAACCAAAACATTGTCTGCGCTAGTGACATATTTTGGGCTAATGGGTTGGGGTCCATCCGGTGAAAATACACAAAAATCGATGAAAAGTCGGGAATTTTATTTTATTTTATTTTATTTTATTTTTTTGGGGTAGAAGAAAGTAGAAAGCTTGTTCTTATGTGAAGGCGTAAAGCCGTAAACTCTCTTTTCAATCTACTTCGGCTCTAAGTGATACTCAATGGCTTTCTTCCTTTTAGCATTGGAAATTAAAAGGCAAGGAATGAAAGCAATGCTGTCTGCGGCTTCTTTTTATCAAAGAAAAATCCCCACCTCACTATGATTCTTTTTGTTTTATGGTACAACAACTTTGTACTCATGATTCTCCATCTATTCATTTATAAATCTGAAAAAAAAATAATGCTTAATTTAAGATAAAGTAAGATCCTGAGGGTTTTTATGTAATTCTCCATAATAGACTTGCATCACCAAAATTTTCCTCATCCAATTATTCAAATCCCACAATGGGGAATGCTTGGACCATTGGCTTGGATGCTGTTCAATTATTTGGTAGAGCTAGTGTTAAGTTATGGTTCGATCGGTCTTGAAGGAGCGACTACGATTCTTACCGTCTAGGTCTCTCATGAGTGATGCCTAGCAAGAAGGGATTTTCATGGTGACGCCCAGGTAAAGTTGTCACTCTGGTTGCCCCCTCCTACTCTTATTAATTAGAAGAAAAAAATATATATATAATTATCAATCTTTGTTATTAAATTGTCCGAATTTCTATTTACAAAAATTTGGGTGGCCTAAAAGAGAGGTGTTGTAGAAGCATTTACATTCAGCTAAGCAAATTTCCTCTCAATTTTGACTAAAAATAACAATAAATTTTCAATTTTAGCAACCATCTTTTCCAAAGCACATCTATTTCACTATTTATTTTAGCTATCAATTAAGACTATTTCATTTAAATATATATTTTTTTAAATCATTTAACTTTCAAAGTCATGTGCATGTCTTTTGAGAGATAAAAAGTATACAAATAGAAGAAAAAAAAGAATTAAAAAGCATACTTTCTTTTTTTAATAACTTTTGGCAAGCTACAATGCTCACCAAAGAGTAATTATATACTTAACCCTTTTATCCATCTTCCATTCTCCAAAAGCTTATGGCCATCAACCAATTATATACTTAACCCTTTTATCTCCCTTTCATTTTCCAAAAGCCAAAATACTCATTTATATGCACCAAAAGCTACGAAATATAAAAATTATTCATCACGAAATTTGGTGAGTACCGTAACAGCTCACCAATTTTTTGTAAAATAATTAGATGATGTAATTGCATTTTCACCAAAATTTGCATATCGACTAGTCAAAATAATCTTTGACTAACCGTGTGTGAATGCTATAAGGTCCAGGTGTCCTAAATAGGTAAATTCCGCTTCATAAACTATTCAGAACAGATGAGTTCCGCATATATTCTCTCGTAGCTTGCCCAAATTGTTATAAAATTCATGCAACCTAGTAACAAACAAGGATCTTGATTATAATCCGAATCTATAATTTGTCAATTTCTTTGTTCACAAACACAGATTACTGTGGGAAATTGTCTATATATTTTTATTGTGGGAAAGAAACAAAAAATGACCCATATTTTTTGGTTGGATGGAAGCATAATGTTGCAGTCTTGCAGATAACAAAACAAAGAAAGGGTTTATCCAGGGTTCCAGTTTGCATTCCATTTGTCACTCTCCCCCTGTGCACGGAGCTCATTGGTCACTGCTCTCTCACAGTAGTGGACTTTTAGTCACATTCCCTTCCACTGCCATGCACCGACTCACAGCCACTCCACGCCTCGAGCAATGACCTCCCAACCCAAGACGCGCCTCACCAGCTGTTACCGCCACCCAACCATACCCGTCACCGGCTTCTGCGCCTTGTGCCTCAGCGAGCGACTCGCTTCCATCGACCCCGCCACGCGCCAGGAAACTGACTTGCCGGGAAGATTTGCTGCGGCGGTTAAGCTCCGCCGCAGCAAGTCTTACAACGCCGAGGGATTCTCGGCCTCGGCCGCAGCCGCAGCCGCCGCCGCATCTGAACCGCCTCGCCGTAAGTCCTGCGACGTTAGGGCTCGGAGCACGCTGTGGGACCTCTTCAATCTAGACGACGAGCGGAAAGGGAAAGACCCGAATAGGACGTTCGATTTGGGATTGGAGAGCCTAGGGTTTGAACTGAGAGAAGAGGATGAGAATGAGAGCGAGAGCGAGAATGAGAATGAGGATGATCGTGGTGAAGAAGAAATTAGGGTTTCTGAGCCGAATGTAGAAGATAATGAGATTGCTGAGGAAGAGATAGAGGTCAAGACGATGAAGGAGTTCATAGATCTCGAATGGCGGAGCAAGAGGAGTGGAGGAAGGGACTTCAAGGACATTGCTGGGAGCGTTTGGGAGGTGGCTTCGGTGTTCAGCAAGAAATTGAGGAAATGGGGGCAAAAGCAGAAGATAAAGAAGCACAACAATGGTGGTGGTTTCGTGGAGGTTGAGAAGCGGAGTGAGAGGAGGCCTTGGAGGGACACGCAATCGGAGATTGGGAGGAGATCTTGCGATACGGAGCCGAGGCTATCGGTCGATGTGGCTCGGTACTCGTTCGACGAGCCCAGGGCTTCTTGGGACGGGTATTTGATAGGAAAGGCCTATCCAAGGATTGTTACGCCAATGGTGACTGTGGCTGAAAGGATGAGTCCCGGTGGATCGGCTCAGACAAAGGATTACTATTCAGAATCGATATCTACGTCGTTGCAAAGGCGGCGGAGGAGCTTTGATCACTCTAATTCGCATAGAAAAGTGGGAGGAGCAGAGTTTGATGAGCTGAAGTTGGTGTCCAATGCAAATGCGAAGGTGTCTCCGGAGAGCACAGAGTTATTCTACGGTGCGAAGTTGTTGATTGCGGAGAAGGAAGAGGGTTTGAAGGATATGAATTCCAAGTGTGAGAAACATGATGGTTTGGAGCTTGTTGAATCTGTTTCCAGAGATGTTGAGGTTAATCAGAAGGGTTTGAAGAAGTTGAACAAGTGGCGCAAAATGCGGCGTATATTTGGTTTGATACAGAGGCGAAGGGAACGAAAATGTGGGAATGAAGAAGAGGATGTTGGAGGAAATGTGGGTGATCGGCCATTTGGTGAGTCTTGGCAGAAGATGAGGAGGGTGGCTGATGGAGAAGCAAATGGGTCTGTGAGCCAGAAGCTTATCCGCAGCTATAGTGTTAGCTGTAGGAGCTCTGGCAACATGCCCGGATTGTTCAATAATATGAGTGGTGCTGAGACCAAAGGCAATGGTCTGAAGAGAAGAGAAGAGGTAATGCTGCAGCACAACCGGAGCGCGGGATATTCACCAAACAACATTGATAATGGCCTGTTGAGATTCTACCTGACGCCATTGAGGAGCTATAGGAGAAGCAAATCTGGAAAGAGTAAACTAAGGAGATCCCATTCTATAGCCAGGACTGTCTTGTAAAGGTGCATCATCAACTGTTCTTCTAAGACATATCTTGTTGTAAAGACATATATAAACGTGTTTGTTCTTGTTCTTGGGATAAAAGCCCATGATATATTGTTATCTTTTCTCTGCTGAACATGTTATTCTAATAATTCCAGTAGTAGAATCAGAACACCAAGCACTTTTATTTCTGTAACTGTTTATGATAATGAGAATTGATATGGCAATGTAGCTAGCATATGGCAGTTATAGAAATCATTTGTCCAAAGATGCTCGACATCTACCTTATATTGTAACTTCTCATGATCCATTTTTTACATAGCGGACTTGTATTGATGCAATTTTGGCTCTAGATGTATGTGAAATCAGTGATAGGTTATGATTTTGGGACGTAATAGTGGGCAAGTGAAATGCGCTCACCCAAGTAATTGTGCAGGTGGCTCTCACAGATAGAATGAATTGAAAATCATTGTAGAGCAGGATTAGGTAGATGTAGTTGGATAGTGCATTGTATTTCTTTGGTGCGCTTTTCTATTTTGGTGAACGACACTCTGATGGGTTTTTTTAGTAGTTCTCGTGGTTTGAAACAGAGTGACCGTAGAATGATTTCTGCAATGGTGAACAGGGGTCTGTTATCAGGCTTTTTGGTGGGGTCTAAGAATGTTGGTGCCCTTAACATTTTCCACCTTTTGTTTGCGGATGATACTTTGATTTTTTGTAGGGATGATTTTGATCGTCTTCGTAACTTGTGTTATTTGTTCCTATGTTTTGAAGCGGTTTCATGGTTGAAGACTAATCTTGCTAAATTAGAGTTGGCCCTCGTTGGCAATGTCAATAATGTGGAAGGTCTGGCTATCACTTTGGGTTGCATAGTATCGTCTCTTCCTATGCAATATCGAGGCATGCTGTTGGGAGCTTCGTTTAAAGCCAAATCTATATGGGATGGTATTATTGAGAAGATAGAGTGTCGTTTAGCTGGATGGAAGGGAATGTATTTGTCAAATGGTGCGATGGTGACCTTGATTAAAAGTACTCTCTCTAATCTACTTATTTACTTCAAGTGTCTTTTTTCCCCCTCGATTGGTGTTGCCAATCGCATAGAGAAGTTGCAATGGGAATTTTTGTAGGGTGGTATTGGTGAAAAGTAGAAATTCCATTTAATTAGCTGTTCTAAGACGTGTTCTTTGATCTTTGAAGGAGGGTTGGGGTTTCGTAATTTACTTTTGTTCAACTGAACTCTTTTGGGGAAGTGATTTTGGTGTTATGTTCATGAGAGAGAGGCCTTATTGAGGTGGTTCTAGATTCTAAATATGACAGCGCGTGGGGTGGATGGTGGTTTAATGAGGTTCCATGGGTCGTTTGGGGTGGGGCTTTGGAAGAATATCAAAAGAGACTATGGGGAGTTTTCTAGTCATGTTAGATTTGAGGTTCGATGATGTCTCCAAAATTAGATTTTGGAATGATGTTTGGTGTGGAGATAAGGCCCTAAAGGTAGCTTTTCCGAGGTAAAGATGCTTCTGTGGCATATCTTTTGGAGGTTTCTGATGACTTTCTTAAGTGGAATATTAACTTTCTTAGAGTGGCTTACGATTGGGAGGTGGATTCTTTTACCTTGTTCTTAAATTTGTTGTATTTCTTCAGATTGAGTCGGAGCAGCGAAAACAAGCTTTATTAGTTACCCTTGAAAAGAGGGATGTTTGAAGTCAAATTTTACTACAATGTCCTTGCTCACTTGGAGTAGTATTTGGCATAATAAGACTCCCTTGTGAGGTGTTTTTTGCTTGGTTGGCTGCCTTAGGGAAGTTTCTAACCATGGATAATCTTACAAAGCAGCATGTTATTGTTGTTTATTGGTACTATATGTGTAAGAAGAGTGGTAAATCGAGTGGTAAATCTCTTTGTTTGTTGGAAATGACATTTTGGTAGGATTCATAAGTCACTAAATAGAATATGGTTCCATCTTACCTTTTGTGATGCCTTTGGAGGAAAATAAATAATCGTAGTTTTGAAGACCGTGAACGGACAGGGGTGGAACTAAAAAGGTAACTGCATAGAAGTTTATGACACCTGATGTAAATTAACTTGATCTTCACCCAACTTAACCACATAGGAACTAAGGCCATGTTTACAAACTTTGTTTTCTATTTTGAAGTTAAAGACATTAACAAACAACTTGAAACATTCTTTAAAACACAAAAACAATTTTCACAGTTTGGTCATATTAGAACACTTTGTCAAACCAAAAACAAAAAACACTTCCAAAATACATTAAGAAACATACCCTAAGTTTTGAGATTGTAGTCTTGAGTATTGAAAGGGATAAAAAATTTTAGTTTAACTTTACTGATTCTTGAAAGATAATGAGGAGTTTCTTAATCGTGCTTTAGCTTCATGCATTAAGGTTTTTCTGGTTGTCTTCATTTTGTGCCTGCTCCGTTTAGTCCTTTATTTTCATGTGTAGTGGAAATGCATTCTACCAGGCAGGCTGCTTTCATGGATTAGTACAAAGAACTGCTCACTTTTGGACATGCATACATGAAACCAGTGGAAGTCACAGCAGAACACAACCATTAAACAAACCATGGACTGCAAAGAGTTCGATATAGTTTCAGGCCAGTGACAACAGTGCTGCCCCATCAAGTATTGGTCCTATAATTAAAATCTACCAACGTGCTGCTTTCTCCACTAATCTTTGGAGTTCAGGCCTCTCCGTTCCGAATAGAATCATTTCTACTTCAAGTTAAATTGAGAGATCATTTATGATTCAGATTAAATTTTATAAATCTAATAATATATATGTTGCCACATCTGCTCTATAATTTCAAAAGGACTAGTCAAATTACAATTAGAGTTCCAATCACTTAAATAATCTAATCTCACATAGTACATAATCAACCCACCTAATGTAAGATTAATTTTTAGCGGTATCATAATCTCTCTCACATAAATTCCCAGCAATCTCATCAAGATCCATGTCACACCAAGCAATACTGATGATCTCGTCAAGATTCATGTCACATATTGGTTCTCATAGCATGATGGAATTGTCCGATTATAGCCTGACGCTCTGCTTCAATGGCTCGATTGATGCCGTTTTAGGAAAAACATTAACCACCTCTACACTAAGACTATAAAAAGATTAGTCAAAATTCCAATTAGAACTTTCCAAATCCCTTAACTAATCCATTCTCAGCTAATAAAGAATCAACATGAGACTTAAGCAATATCTTCACAATCCACCACCCATGTCGATTAGTTTTTTGTGGTGTCACAGAGATGCAGCAAATCAGGCCTCCCTTCCCCAATTGCATGCCTTCTAGTTTTCAAACTCATCCTCTTACCAGCCAAGTTTTGCTGCCCAACCACTCTGAAGAAAGGGTTTGCAAACATCATATTAACAGCCTGATAATGCATAAAATTGACTGAGGTTTATCTTTTATTTTTATTTTTCTCTTTTCAGAGCAAGAACACATCAAACAAGAAAGAGGAAACACTTTAACAGCGGCCACTCAACTCAAACTTTCATACAACGATTATTTTCACAAAACCATTCAACTTCCATTCAGCCTTCATTTCATAAAATAAATTAGAACAGCGCATGATGTTTCACAAAACCATATCAACGAGAACTCATTCAACGTCATGCCCCTTCTCTCGAAGCTCTTGAATGACCTCGTTCCTCATCCTCAACCACAGCTTCTGAGCTTCTTGCTCAACCTTCTTGTTCTGCAAGTCCCTCTGATAGTTATACGCATCCCTATCCGTTTCAACAATCCCCTTCGGACCGATTGTTGTGCCGATCATTCCCCCTTTGGTAACGAACTCTTCCATTGCTTCCTCGTCACCCGGGTACGGAAATTCTCGCCGCTCGTAGAGGTGGGCTAATTCTTTTTCTTCCTTGGGCCGAGGCTTCAGCGTCCACCAGCCTAGCGGTGAGGTTTCGTTGTAGAGCCAAGCGACACCAAATAGCGTGTACGTGCACAATAGAGCTTTGCCAATTTGCTTCCAGAAGTGGTAGTCCTCTTTGCCCAGTCCTACTTTCTTTAAGTACTTCTGGGCATTCATCGATTTCACCAGTTGAAAACCTGAAATACGAATTAACCGTAGATAAGAGGTTCAAACATTTCTCTGAAGTCTGAACACTTGAGGCAAGTAAGTTCGCCGTCTTTGGTAAACAAATGAATGAAATGGGTCAAAAATATGAAGAGGACCATTTCGAACCAAGAAAAACAAAACAAAACAATGTCTGGATGTAACATTTCATCGAACAGTTGGGAGGCAAGTGTTGGAAAAAGGCATTACATTTTCACTAGTTCAAAGACAACTCCCATATGAAACGTTGTGTTTAATAAAGCTTTGGATGATGTAGTTTTTTATTCAGTTTGCAAATATTAGGCTCTCTTGAGTTTACCTGTTTTGGCTTCTTGATATCGTTTGCGAATCATTGAGATTTGTCAATGTGAAGCGGAAACAGAGTTGGGGTGTCTAGACAGTTCGATGAGGAAGAGGGTGGAATGGAAAAAGGATGAGAACAATTATATAGGGTCTCTTTTGAGTTCAAGCCCACATGAGCATTGTATTGGACTAATCTAATGTGGGCCTAGCACAAATGTGCAAGATGAGAAATGGGCCTACCTTTTAAAAATTAGAATATACTCATTCGGTTATTCCTGTGTTAGAAAGTTTAGTCTTTTACGATTAGAAAATGATTTTTGCACAACTCAAATGCACAACTCAAATGCACAACTCTTACACAACTTAAGACACATTGGTGGACTCATGCACATGCATGAGCCTACCAATATGTCTTGAGTTGTGCAACAAATACATCACTTTACAATTGTTGTCTGAATTACACTCAATTTAAACGGTTTGATAGATACAGTACCTATGGGCCTACTTGCGGCACTTGCCTCATATAGCCTGGAGTGCGGATGGGTGGGCCTTGTAAGCCCCCCTCTATGTAAGGTTGCTTTAATTACGTATAATTCGAGCAATTAATTGTAGGAGATCTCGATCTATCAAAAAGGATTATGATTTTTTTTTGGGGTGGGGAGGGGGGGGGGGGGGGGGTTTCAACGTTCCGATAACAGATGTGGTGTTGATTCAGGATGAATTAAACAACTATTAAAAAAAAAATTAGTCAGGGAGAGGAAATTCAGTATGACTTGAGCAACTAATTAAGATTATAAGATAGGATCTTCTGAATTTTTAAGGATTGCTTCACGGTGTAGTTCTTTTTTATGGCTTTGGTTTGTGTTATGTGCCAGTGTACACATGACACAAGTTGGACGTGCCACATGCATGTTGATATGACAGTTCTGCCTTGCATCTTGTGCACGCATCACATTGACACAAGCCTTGCTTCTTTTTTATTACCTCTAGAGAATATATATTAATTAAATTATATCTCACTAGGTTGTATCACATCACATATTAACTTCTCCATTTTATATAAATTTTGGGCTGGTCCAAGATATGGAGATTATAGAGGAAAATAGTCTTTTCCACTCGCAAGAATTCATTATAAAAGTGAGACGTGGCTTCCTTAGTGCAAAATCCCATAAAACAAATGCACAGCAACTTCCTTGAGGCTTAAAGAGAGTCATCGTTGTATTTGAGTTTTCTAGTTTCTTACACTTGGGCAACAGACTAGAAGTTATACATTAGGATATAAAGTTGTTTATATGACAGTTCAAATTTTTACTTCGAATTTGCATCATTTTTTCCAGCTCTATTATATTGTTTTTATATAATTCTAAGACCAATGACTTAACTTTCTTGATGGCTTCACTTTGAATCAGAACTATCACCTTCTGTATGTGTAGTCCGTTAGCCAAACAGAAGGAAAAGAGAGAGCTGATGGCCTAACCAATAGGCCAAAAGCTCAAAAGCTGATGAAACACGAATATAATAAACTTGGCCCCATTCAGCTGGAACTTAGATCCCACTCCCCCACATTTGCCAGCCCAAATTGCGTGGGGATCCAGATCCATCAATTTGATCATATTATGATGATTGATCTACTTCTTGCAGGGGAATACCAAGAAAACGCTACTGGGAATGAATGTTGGTTAGACGCTTCAGGAAGGAAAAAAGAAACTGAAAATCATTGAGGCCGCAGTAAGTATCCAGAAATAGTTCTTGATTTATGAAGAGAGAATTCATTGGCTTGATTTGTATTACATTAAGTAAAACAATATAAAGAGACAATTACCTTTGAAGTAGACTTCCAACTGTTTTGCAGACATAAGGAGATGATACTCATCTCATTAAGCAGGCTGCATATACAAGTGCTTCAACCACCACTACCAGAGTGACACCCATCATTTGAGAGTCCCCACTGGCCTTTTATATGTGTACCATTTTGAAATGAAGAGGAAAGCTCCCAAATTCAGCACACTCAGCACGGTCAAGAGCCAAAAGAAGTAATCAAGATGGCCGTAATTCAAATTGTCTGGTATCCATCCAACCTTCCCGTGCCTAGTACTCACTGTGGTAACAATAGTTACAAGTAGAGAGCACAAGTAGCTCCCCAGTGCCACGGTGGTTAGTTGGAGAGCAGAGCACAGACTCCTCATGGCATCAGGAGCTTGCTCGTAAAAAAACTCCAACTGCCCAATGAATGTGAAAACTTCTGCGCACCCAATGAGGAAATACTGAGGAACTTGCCAAAATATGGACATGGGCATGTGCTCGAGTTCATAGTAGTTGTGCCTTCTAACCATTCTAAGTCTTACAAGTTCCAAAATTCCTGCAGATAGCATGGACAAAATTGATATGAAGAGGCCAATGCCCATCCTCTGGAGTTGAGTTATGCCATTTTTATGACCTGTGAATTTTCTAGCTAGTGGGACAATGATTTGATCATAGACTGGGACCCAAAAAAGGACACTAAGGGTGTCAAAGATTGACAGAGATGCAGGTGGGATCTTGAAGGAAGAGGAACCAACGCGAATATCCATGATGGCGCCTTGCAACACAAATAAGGTGCCCATCTGATTGTAGACAGTGGCAAAGATGATACCTGTGGCCCATATAGGAAGCAATCGAATAATAGCTTTCAGCTCCTCAACTTGGGTAACTGTGCAAAGTCTCCATGGGTCTACCAAGCCTTTAACGTCATCTGTTTGCACCACCACTGCCGCTTTGTCAAAGAAACTGAAGAAACAATGTAAGGATTCAGAATAAGTCGAGGAATGCTAACAAAAGTGAAAACATAACCCACCCAACAAAAGATTTTTTTTTTTTTTTTTTACATTTATACAAAATCATTGTGGGCTGTTATAGTCTGATTCGCGAGAATCGGATTGTTGTGAGACTTTCAAAAATCATGGAAAGTACTAACTACATCTGTACTATTATTCCAAAAATACTGGTTAAAGTCACAATTGGAGTTCTTTGAAATCACTTGCAAAGCTCAACCTCACTTAGTAAGAAACCAATGAGGGACTTAACACCCATATAACACATTCACAATCCATCCACCCAATATAGGACCAACTTTCTAGGGTATCACATGGACATTTTGTAAATTTAATGCACATGAAATCCTCACATTTCGTTTCTCATAGCAATGGGATTGTTATTGTAATTTTAAGCACTAAATGATTACATTATAGATATTGAAATTGGGATTCTTATGCTTCTATCTTTCCTTCTTCTTTCTGTTTGCTTTCGAAGATAGAATGAAAAACTGAGAATTGTTCATTAAGAAACGTTACTTGGGTTGCCTAATGAATTAAGATTAAATCCTGATAAATAAAGGGTCAAGTTGATTTTGTTCCTAAGGTTTGCAAACCCTGGTGGATAGGTGGTCCTATTACCATAGGATAAAGCCATAAAGGTTTGGAGAACTGATTTCTTTATCCTTGCATATTGACTATCATCGCCAAGCTATTGAGTCTAGAAACTAACCTGAAATCTTTTGTGTGATCAAGCTTGCGGCTTCCTTTGATAGCAGATTCTGCATCCGCAGTCTCATACAAAAGGGACTTGTCATCAGGTACTTGAACCTGGTACTTTCTTACCAATGCTACCACCACCTGACAGATGCGTGTCAGAGGGCTGCCACCAGGTTTCTGGTTCCGATACAACCGAGTACCCGAAAAGAAACTCAATACAGCAATTCCCATGGCCACTGCTGGGATGCCAAAGCCCCATCCCCAACCCACATTGTCTTGTATCCAGACCAGTACAGAAGAAGCAATGAGAGCACCAACGTTTATTGAAAAATAGAACCAATTGAAGAAAGAAGCTTTGCTTTTCTTCTCAACCTCATCAGTATCATCAAATTGATCTGCTCCATATGATGAGACACAAGGCTTTATCCCACCAGTGCCCAATGCAATCAGGTAAAGTGCTAGAAAGCACACTGCAGCTTGTGTATCTGTTGCATGGCAATTATCTTCTCCATGACATGTTGGCTTTAGGCCAGAGACTGACGCTGACAGTGTCAAAAGTGTCATCCCCTAGGTAAAATAGAAAAAAGATTTCAGCAATGAGCAAGAACACGGAATTCAAAGACAAGCATGCTCTGAAAACTCAGGTCAAAATTTTGGAGAATCAAAATTATACATGATTGTTCGCCTGCATAATGTTGACGAAAGAAAGGGTATTCCATTTTTCCTTGGCCATTTAGATATGTCTCTTAATCAAGTGTATAATGAAATTGTCTATCAATTGCTACCAAAAGTAAAATCATTCATAATTTCAGATGCCCCATAATCGAGTAATGAACTCAGAATGTGCTTCATTAGTTTGACTCTTAGGTACATAAGCTGCCTAGTTCAAGAATTTTCAAGCGAACCAAACTTACAATAACGTAGATGATGGAGAAACAGGCAATGGTCCAATATCTTCCAAGATAAGCATCAGCCAAAAATGCCCCAATCAATGGGGTGATGTAGCATGTTCCGCTCCAATTTGAGGCGTTTTTACTAGCAGTAGCACTGTGCTGATGTAGTCGATTCTTAAAGTAAAGTACCAGATTGGTGCTCATCCCATAGTATGCCAATCTTTCACAACATTCATTTCCTGTTGATGAAAGCTGGAATTGATAAGCATCTTATTTCTGTAACGATATTCCACTAGTTATATTAGGATATGGATTACACAAGTACCTAGAATATAGGGGCAGGCCTTCCAGGTTCCAGTTTTATTTTTATCAGCCTGATTCCCACGGTAATCTACCGTCCCATCTTTCGTGTACATATCATCTTCTGCCATGGTTCTTCAGAAACTTCTTGTGTTTGCTTCCTCTTTGTATGGGGTTAACTTAAAAACCCGACAACTCGGTTGAGGTTGATCTAATAGTGAACTAAACAAGAACCATAAAGTGCATTAATTTTCTTGACAAATATGATTAGTTATAGAGCTATTAATTATTGCAAATGAGGTTCACTTTAACAAAATTCTTATTCTAGATTAGACTGCATGAAGCAATTGAGCTGCAGTCATTCTGCTCAGTGAAGAAGCCAATATGGCAGACAGAAGAAACGGAAAGGAAGTTTGGAAATCTTTAGAATTTTGATTCTGAATTTTCTTTGCTTCCTTTAGGACTGTATCACAAGCTACATACACAATAAACTGATACATAATCATAATGGTCAAGAATATATAAAAGCAATGAAAGAAACTCTTGATGGTGTTAGAGAGATAATCAACCAGGAAAATTTCTTGATGGTACTGGCCGGGGAGATAATCACCTAGGAAAGTTTTTGAGGCCTTGATATAACATGTTGAAACGCTACTTTAACCCTAAAGCTTAAGATTTGGATCTCCTTATGTTATATTCATTTATTTTTGTGATACTGTCCAATGTGAGGCTAAATATTCATTTTTTTTTTTAGTAATGCTATATACACACTTTTATCGTATTTTGCTGACGTTGAACTCCCAATCAGCTCTTAAATTTTTTTTTATTTTTTATTTTATCCTGTCTAAAATCTTAATACTCTCATATTTATACTCTGACAGTTAATGGGACTTGAAATTACTGACCAAATTTCACGACCTAGAGACATTATTCAGTTGTTCTTTCTTGAATGAATGGAAATTATGCTTCTACTGTAACTAATTTTCAGGAGCAAAAGTTCAACAGTGAAACACACACCACAGGCGAAAAAAGAGCATAGTAGGATGAGGGGAAAACATCAAACCTGGTGATTCACAGTTCATAATTTATGTGTCCAGAAAAGCAGTATCTGCCTCAAGTACAGAAGAAGAGCAGTAGAGAGAGAGAGAAAGGAATTTGCTCCTATACACACCACAGACTAAAATTCAGTATGACAGTCAAAAGCCACATGATGTGGAGTTATGGACACAAAGTATTATCTATTCTCTCATGGTCTGGTCTTTTGCTCTTCGTCAGTGGCTACCATCCTTCTAAACTAGGACCGAAAGTCAACAATGGGGTACAGCCTAACCCAATAGAGTGTTCTGTTTGACAACCATCTCAACAATCTCTTCGATTACTTTTACCTAAAAAATAAAAAAATAAAAAAAAATCAACTTTAAAACATTTTAATTTTAATTTTTTATGTCTCATATAAATAATTTTTTAATTATTCAAATAAAAAAATTTACTACAAACAATTTTTTTCTTCTTATAAATTCATTCTATTTTATATCACATCAATTATTTTTTATTATAACTTAAAAAAAAAATAAAAAAAAAATTCACGACAACAATCTCTACCAACCGCACCCTCTCTCAGTAGCTAGCCGAAATCTAAAGATGGACCTTTTGTTCTGACTAGAAAATAAGGAAAGGGAATGTCATCCAACTGAAGTGTTTTCTGTTTTCGGATTTTTTACTTTTGTTTAATTTTTTAAGTTTGTTTATGTACTCCGAGTCTCCGACCAAACAATAAGAATAAAAATCTATACAAATATGATAGAAAAAGGTTAAAAATAATTTTTATTGTTTATAAAAATCTATAAACAATAAAAAAAAAAAAATCTATGCTTATGATTTCTAAATACTGGCGGTCCATTTGAAGAGTATAATTGGCTCCTTTTTAGAGATATTTTTTTTTTTTTTTTAAAAAAAAAAAAATGTTTTAATATGACGTAAAGATAAAAGTAATCTTGAGTGTTTTATGCTTGAATTATTTGTTAATATTTTTATTTTGAAAAGAAAAAATAAATGGAAGAAGGAAAAATTATTATCCAAGTTGAGCCATTTTGTTTAATTGGTTTTTGTTTTACTTATGATAAGAAGATTATGATTTGATTATTATAATATTAATTAATTAAATAAATTCATCTAATTTTTCAATCAGCTTAAGTTTTATTGACATTGATATCATGAAACTTTTTAGTAAAAAAATTTTAAAAAATTAGGATCCTTCAGATTTTCTTAAGAAAACTCCAGAATAAAGCTTTTAAAATCCTAACATTATTTTTAATTGAATGGTTTAAGTTTTGTCACTTGATTTTCTTAATGGCTCGACTTTGATTCACTTTGTATTAAAGAATAATGCTACATAAACTCTCACTTTCCCACACCGTAGGTAGCTTTTAAAACCACAATTTAAATTTGTGATGAATTCAATGATAGTTTTGAAAGTCATTTAAGAGTATGTGAAATAGGTCTAGAGAAGTGGGAATATGTTTAGCGTTACTATTGTATCAAATCTATCACTTTCTATATGAGCGATCTGTCGGCCAGGCAAAATAAAAGAGATAGATAGTCCATTGACTATATATAATTGGGCATAGATTCAAAATCTTGTCTCATTTTTTGTGGAACTTGAAGTTGGCTATTCTGATCAACTTTTATTTTTTCTCAATATATCCATATTAGTAATGTTACTTTTTACACCCATATCACACTGGCTGATGTGGCATGTTTTAAGTGACTTTTTATGTCAACCACTTAAAAAACAAGTATAAATCACTTAAAACACGCTAAGTCAACTGGGTGACATGTGTGACAGTATATGATAAATGAGTGTGAAGAGTAGCATTAATCTATTACTGAAACAGTAATGCTTTTATATTGATTATTTATGATAGAATAATGCTGCTATTCACACTAGATTTTCACAGCGGTTGATTAAATGGTTAACATTTTTTTTTTTTAAGTATTTGATATATGAAGCAACTTAAAAGACATCTCATCAGCTAGTGTGAAAATCTAGTATGAAGACTGAAGAGAGGCATTACTCTTTAGAAATGCTATTATTCACACCACAATCACACTAGGCCATTGAATCAACCTTTGTTAAAAAAATAAAAATAAAAAATAAATGCAAGGACTATTAGTCCAAGCGACGTCAACATAGTGTGATCGTAGTAGTGTGAAATATATCATTACACTTACGATAATAGATCTACTTGTTTCAAGGGCCTAGGAAGAAAAGAGCTACTGGCTGCAAGTAATTCGAAGTACTTGTCGCCAACACCAAGGAAACAAAAGATGGCTAGAAGCTTCAGAAAAAAAGCTGGAAATCATTAATTGAGGCCGCATTAAGTGCTCAGAAATTGTTCTTGTGGTACATTGATATTTGAAGAGAGAAAACAATGGCTTAAATTATACTGTAGTTCACTTTCTTTTTTCACCCTATTTCATTTTTGTTTTACACTATCTAACGAAAACAACATACAGAGACTCAGGCGGTTGTATATGAAGTAGACTTCCAACTGTGTACGTTCCTGACATAAAGAGATGATACTCATTAAGCAGGCTGTATATACAAGTGCTTCAATCATCAGAAATTGTTCTTGTGGTAAAGAAAACAATAGCTTAATTCAAATTGTAGTTCACTTTCTTTTTCACTCTATTTGATTTTTGTTTTACATTATCTAATGAAAACAGCATACAGAGACTGTTGAATATGAAGTAGACTTCCAACTGTGTTGCATACATAAGGAGATGATACACATTAAGCAGGCTGTACTTTATATACAAGTGCTTCAACCACCAGAGTAAACCATCATCTGAGAGTCCCCAAAGGCCTTTTATATGTGTACCATTTTGCAATGAAGAGGAAAGCTCCGAAGTTCAGCACACTCAGAACCGCCAAAAGCCAAAAGAAGTAATCAATATGACCATAATTCAGATTGTCTGGTATCCATCCAAGCTTCCCGTGCCTTGTACTCACTGTGGTAACAATGGTTACAAGCAGAGAGCTCAAGTAGTTCCCCATTGCCACGGTGGTAAGTTGGAGAGCAGCGCACAGACTCCTCATGGCATCAGGTGCTTGCTCGTAAAAAAACTCCAACTGCCCAACATATATGAAAACTTCTGCGCACCCTATGAAGAAATACTGAGGAACTTGCCAAAATATGGACATGGGCATGTGCTCAAGTTCATAGTAGTTGTGCCTTCTAACCATTCTAAGTCTTACAAGTTCCAAAACTCCTGCAGATAGCATGGGAAAAATGGATAGGAAGAGGCCAATGCCCATCCTCTGGAGTTGAGTTAGGCCATTTCTATGACCTGTAAATTTTCTAGCTAATGGGACAATGATTCGATCATAGATTGGGACCCAAAAAAGGACACTAAGGGTGTCAAAGATTGACATAGATGCAGGTGGGATCTCGAAGGAAGATGAACCAACGCGGACATCCATGATGGCGCCTTGCAACACAAATAAGGTGCCCCTCTGACTGGAGACGGTGCAAAAGATGATACCTGTGACCCATATAGGAAGCAATCGTATAATAGCTTTCAGCTCCTCAACTTGGGTAACTGTGCAAAGTCTCCATGGGTCTACTGAGCCCTTAACGTGATCTGTTTGCACCAACACTGCCGCTTTGTTAAAGAAACTGAAGCAACAATGTAAGGATTCAGAATAGTCAGGCAATGCTAACAAAAGTGAAAACATAACCACCCAACATAAGAAATGTTACTTTGGTTGCCTAATGAATTTGGATTAAATCCTGTTAAATAAAGGGTCAACTTGATTTTGCTCCTAACTCCTAAGGTTTGCAAATCCTGGTGGATGGGTTGTCCTGCTACCCTAGGATACAGCCACAAAGGTGCGGAGAACTGATTTCTTTATCCTTGCATATTGACTATTGTTGGAGAAATAATCAGCTCCAAAGACACGAAGTCGAGCCCGTCGGGTCGGCCCGGCCAGATCAGACCTAAGTACAAGACCATTCGTTATCTCTAAAAAAACGCATATCCCGAGTATATCAAGATAATACTTTTATCCCATCAAATATGAGATAAGGTACCTAATAGTATGACATCAGACGAAGAGGTAATGTCCTACCCAGCTTGGACTCTACTACCCAATTTAAATTCTATGAAGATAAGATTAGAGACTATGTGATTTAGGACTCAGACTCCTAATCAAATTATGCTCCTAGTATTCTAGCAGTTTTATAACTGTGAACGGTGAGCCTATAAATAAGACCACTACGCCAGGTATTTGGTACAGGCAGATTCTCTAAACTCTGAGATTATTGATACTTTTCAGAAAATAAATAGTTTGAACTGATTTAGGCATCGGAGTAGGGGTATGGTCGGCACCCCCACGAGCCGACGAGCCGTTCATTATTTTTGCAGATTACGAGGAAAACGAATATCAATGAAAGGCGACGAATCACAAGATAAGCCAGGCTTTTGAGTTTGGAAATTAACCTGAAATCTTTTGTATGATCAATCTTGCGGCTTCCTTTGATAGCAGATCCTGCATCCGCAGTCTCATACAAAATGGACTTGTCAGCTGGTACTTCAGCCTGCCATTTTCTCAATGATGCCATGATCACTTGACAGATGCGTGTCAGAGGGCTACCTCCAGGTTTCTGGTTCCGATACAACTGAGTACCTGAAAAGAAACTCAATACAGCAATTGCCATGGCAACAGCAGGGATGCCAAAGCCCCATCCCCAACCCACATTGTCTTGTATCCAAACCAGCAAAGAACCAGCAATAAGAGCACCGGTATTGATCGAGAAATAGAACCAATTGAAGAAAGAAGCTTTGTGTTTCTTCTCAACCTCATCAGTATCATCAAATTGATCTGCTCCATATGATGAGACACAAGGCTTAATCCCACCAGTTCCCAATGCAATCAAGTAAAGTGCTAGAAAGCACACTGCAGCTTGTGTATCTGTTGCATGGCAATTATCTTCTCCATAACATGTTGGCTTTAGGCCAGAGACTGTTGCTGACAGTGTCAAAAGTGTCATCCCCTAGGAAAAATAGAAAAAAGATTTCATCAATGAGCAAGAACACGAAATTCAAAGACAAGCATGCTCTGAAACTCAGGTCAAACTTTTGGAGAATCAGAATTATACATGATTGTTAGCCTGCATAATGTTGACGAAAGAAGGGTATTGAACTCAGAATGTGCTTCATTATTCATAATTTCAGATGCTCCATAAAGGAGTAATGAACTCAGAATGTGCTTCATTAGATTGACTCTTAGGTACATGAGCTAACCAAGTTAAAGAAGTTTCAGGTTAACCAAACTTACAATAACATAGACGATGGAGAAACAGAAAATAGTCCAATATCTTCCAAGATAGGCATCAGCCAAAAATGCCCCAATCAATGGGGTGATGTAGCATGTTCCAATCCAATTTGCTACGTTTTTACTAGCAGTAGCACTGTGCTGATGTAGTCGCTTCTTAAAGTAACGTACCAGATTGGAGCTCAACCCATAGTATGCCAATCTTTCACAACATTCATTTCCTGTTGATAAAAGCTGGAATTTGATGAGCACTTATTTCCATAACGAGATTCCACTAGTTATATAAGGAGATGGATTACATAAGTACCTAGAATATAGGGGCAGGCCTTCCAGGTTCCAGTTTTACTTCTATCAGCCTGATTCCCACGGTAATCTACCGTCCCATCTTTCGTGTACATATCATCTTCGGCCATGGTTCTTCAGAAACTACTTGTGTTTGCTTCCTCTTTGTAGGGGGTTAACTTAAAAACCCGACAACTCGGTTGAGGTTGAGCTAATAGTGCACTAAACAAGAACCATAAATATGATAATTTATACAGCCATTATGGCAAATGAGGCCTTCTTCAACAAAATTCCTATTCTAGAGTAGACTGCATGAAGCAATTTAGCTGCAGGCATTCTGCTCAGTGAAAAAGCCAATTTCATGACATAGAGACAGATTATTCATTTGTTCTTTCTTTATATAATGGAAATTATGCTTCTACTGTAACTAATCTATAGGAGTAGAAGTTCAACAGTGAAAAACACACCACAGGCACAAAAAAGAACATAGTAGGATGAGGGGACAACATCAACCTGGTGATTCACAGTTCATTATATGTATCCAGACAAGCAGTAGCCGTCTCAAGAACAGAAGCAGAGCAGTAGAGCGAGAGAGAGAGAGAGAGAGAGAGAGGAATTTGCTCATATACACACCTCAGACACTACAATTCAGGATGACAGTCAAAGCCGCCAGACGTGGAGTTATGGGCACAAAGTATTATCTACTCTCTGATGGTCTGATCTTTTGTGCTCTTCTTCTGTGGCTGCCATTCTTTCAAACTTGGACTGAGAGAGAGTTTGGTGTGTCATCACTCATCAGTCACTCATGAAAGTCAACAATAGGGGATCTTTTGTTCTGACTAGAAAATAAGGAAAGGGGATGTCGTCATAAATTAAGAATCTTTTGGCTCGGAAGTTGCTGTTTGCTTCTTCCAGTTCTTGTGTTTTCTTTTTTCGGTTTTTGTTACTTTTGTTTTTTTTTTTTTTTTAAGCTTGTTTGTGTACTTCTACCAAAAAAGAAAATAAAAATCTATTTACAATTGATAGAAAAAGAAAAATAAAAATAAAAAATCTATACTAATGATTTCTCAATACTCGCGGTCCATTTGAAAAGTATAATTGGCTGTTAATGGGTTTTTAAGCGTGATTTTCTTTTTTTTTTTTTCTTTTTTTTTTTTTTTGTGAAAAAGTGTTTTTACGGTAAATAAAGTTGAAGATAATTTTGAATATTTGTATTTTGAGTTGTTTATTATTATAACTAGCACATAACTCGTATTATGCGTAAGATTCTTCATTATAATTTAATTTTAAAATTTAAAAGCATTTTTATCGTACTTTTTATTATAGGTTAAAAAAAAGTGCAAAATTATCTTTAGCATTATTCTTGTATCAAATCTATCACCTTCTATATGAGCTATCTGTAGGCCAGCCAAAATAAAAGAGATAGATAGTCCATTGATTGTAATTGGGTAGAGATTCAAAATCTTTACTTTTTACACCCATATCACACCGATTAAAGGGCATTTTTTAAGTGATTTCTTATGTCAGCCACTTGAAAAATAAGTATAACTCACTTAAAACACGCCAAGTCAACCGGGTGACATGTGTGTCAGTATGTGATAAATGAATGTGGAGAGTAACATTACTCTATTACTGAAACTGTGATGCTTTTATATTGATAATTTATGATAGAGTAATGCTACTATTTGCATTAGATTTTCACACCGGTTGATTAAGTGGTTAACATTTTTTTTTTTTTTTTAAGTAATTAACATGTGAAACATATTAAAAGACGTCACATCAGCTAATGTGAAAATCTAATATGAAGACCGAAAAGCATTACTCTTTAGAAATGCTATTATTCACACCACAATCACACTAGGCCATCGAATCAACCCTTGTTAAAAAGAACAAAAAAATAAATAAATAAAAAAAATTCAAGGATTATTAGTCCAAGCAACGTCAACATACATAGTGTGATTGTGGTGTGAAATTTATCATTACACTTATGATAATAGACTACTTGTTTCAAGGGCCTAGGAAGAAAAGAGCTACTGGTTGCAAGCAATTTGAAGTACTTGTCACCAACACCAAGGAAACAAATGTTGGCTTGAAGCTTCAGAAAAAAAGCTGGGAATCATTGAGGCCGCATTAAGTGCTCAGAAATTGTTCTTGTGGTACATTGATATTTGAACTTTGAAGAGAGAAAATATTGGCATAAATTATACTGTAGTTCACTTTCTTTTTTCACCCTATTTCATTTTTGTTTTACACTATCTAATGAAAACAACATACAGAGACTCAGGCTGTTGTATATGAAGTAGACTTCCAACTGTGTTCCTGACATAAAGAGATGATACTCATTAAGCAGGCTGCATATACAAGTGCTTCAACCATCAGAAATTATTCCTGTGGTACATTGATATATGAAGAAAGAAAACATTGGCTTAATTCATATTGTAGTTCACTTTCTTTATTCACCCTATTTGATTTTTGTTTTACATTATCTAATGAAAACAGCATACAGAGACTGTTGTATATGAAGTAGACTTCCAACTGTGTTGCATACATAAGGAGATGATACTCATTAAGCAGGCTGTACTTTATATACAAGTGCTTCAGCCACCAGAGTAAACCATCATCTGAGAGTCCCCAAAGGCCTTTTATATGTGTACCATTTGGCAATGAAGAGAAAAGCTCCCAAGTTCAGGACACTCAGAACGGCCAAGAGCCAAAAGAAATAATCAATATGACCATAATTCAGATTGTCTGGTATCCATCCAAGCTTCCCGTGCCTTGTACTCACGGTGGTAACAATGGTTACAAGCAGAGAGCTCAAGTAGTTCCCCAGTGCCACGGTGGTGAGTTGGAGAGCAGCGCACAGACTCTTCATGGCATCAGGTGCTTGCTCATAAAAAAACTCTAACTGTCCAATGAATATGAAAACTTCAGCGCACCCTATGAAGAAATACTGAGGAACTTGCCAAAATATGGACATGGGCATGTGCTTAAGTTCATAGTAGTTGTGCCTTTTAACCATTCTAAGTCTTACAAGTTCCAAAACTCCTGCAGATAGCATGGAAAAAATGGATATGAAGAGGCCAATGCCCATCCTCTGGAGTTGAGTTAGGCCATTTTTATGACCTGTAAATTTTCTAGCTAATGGGACAATGATTCGATCATAGATTGGGACCCAAAAAAGGACACTAAGGGTGTTAAAGATTGACAGAGATGCAGGTGGGATCTCGAAGGAAGAGGAACCAACGCGAATATCCATTATGGCGCCTTGCAATAGAAATAAGGTGCTCATCTGACTGGAGACAGTGCAAAAGATGATACCTGTGACCCATATAGGAAGCAATCGTATAATAGCTTTCAGCTCCTCAACTTGGGTAACTGTGCAAAGTCTCCATGGGTCTACTGAGCCCTTAACATGATCTGTTTGCACCAACACTGCCGCTTTGTCAAAGAAACTGAAGCAACAATGTAAGGATTCAGAATAAGTCAGGGAATGCTAACAAAAGTGAAAACATAACCGCCCAACATAAGAAAAGAAACTCTCCTGGTTTGGATGTTTGATGGTTGGTTGCTCCTCTGTGAGCTGTGTTTGTTGGGTGTTATGATTTTAATTTTGTTCTAGCATTTTAGCTGGAGTGTTTGTAAGGTTGAGTTTCTTGAATGGAATTATCCATTCATCTAAAAAAAAAGAAAAGAAAAGAAACTCTCTCTTACATTTATACAAAATCATTGCATGTGGGCTGTTATAGTTTGATTTAGAAGAATTGGATTGTTGCGAGACTTTCACGAACCATGAAAAATACTACTCACATCTGTGCTATTATTCTAAAAGGACTAGTTAAGTTACAATTGAAGTTCTCTGGTATCACTTGCAAAGCCCAATATCATCTAGTAAGGAACCAATGAGAGACTTAACACCCATATAACACATTCACAATCCATCCACAACCAACTTTCTAGGATAGCACATGGACATGAAATCCTTTCATTTTGTTTCTCATAGCAATGGGATGGTTATTGTAAATTTAAAGCACTAAATGATTATTACATTATAGATATAGAATTTCGGATTCCTATGCTTTTATCTTTCCTTCTTCTTTCTGTTTGGTTTCGGAGATAGAATGAAAAACTGAGAATTGTTCATTAAGAAATGTTACTTTGGTTGCCTAATGAATTAGGATTAAATCCTGTTAAATAAAGCGTCAACTTGATTTTGCTCCTAACTCCTAAGGTTTGCAAACCCTGGTGGATGGGTGGTCCTTCTACCCTAGGATACAACCACAAAGGTGCGGAGAACTGATTTCTTTATCCTTGCATATTGACTATCATCAATAAGCCAAGCTTTTCAGTGTAGAATATAACCTGAAATCTTTTGTATGATCAATCTTGCGGCTTCCTTTGATAGCAGATTCTGCATCCGTAGTCTCATACAAAATGGACTTGTCAGCTGGTACTTCAGCCTGGCATTTTCTCAAGGATGCCACGATCACCTGACAGATGCGTGTCGGAGGGCTACCTCCAGGTTTCTGGTTCCGATACAACCGAGTACCTGAAAAGAAACTCAATACAGCAATTGCCATGGCCACTGCAGGGATGCCAAAGCCCCATCCCCAACCCACATTGTCTTGTATCCAAACCAGCAAAGAACCAGCAATAAGAGAGCCGATATTGATCGAGAAATAGAACCAATTGAAGAAAGAAGCTTTGTGTTTCTTCTCAACCTTATCAGTATCATCAAATTGATCTGCTCCATAGGATGAGACACAAGGCTTAATCCCACCAGTTCCCAATGCAATCAGGTAAAGTGCTAGAAAGCACACTGCAGCTTGTGTATCTGTTGCATGGCAATTATCTTCTCC
The DNA here is from genome assembly GCF_958979055.1 of Alnus glutinosa. Lineage (NCBI taxonomy): Eukaryota > Viridiplantae > Streptophyta > Magnoliopsida > Fagales > Betulaceae > Alnus > Alnus glutinosa. The sequence goes on from NC_084894.1 coordinate 25,616,886, forward strand.
ATGACACGTTGGCTTTAGGCCAGAGACCGTTGCTGACAGTGTCAAAAGTGTCATCCCCTAGGTAAAATAGAAAAAAGATTTCATCAATGAGCAAGAACACGAAATTCAAAGACAAGCATTCTCTGAAACTCAGGTCAAACTTTTGGAGAATCAGAATTATACATGATTGTTAGCCTGCATAATGTTGACGAAAGAAAGGGTATTGAACTCAGAACATGGTTCATTATTCATAACTAGCTCATATGCGCGAGATTTTTCATTATAATTTAATTTCAGAATTTAAACACATTTTCATCATACTTTTTATTATAAGTTAAAAAATGCTTATAAAAAAAATTATCACATATCTTTCAATAAAAAGACAATAAAGGTTAAGACCCTTAATTTTATTTTAACCCAAAAAAAGTAAAACTTTTTAAAATATTTGTTCACATAGGTGTAGTTTATAACGAAAAGAAGTATAAAAATAAAAAATAAAAATAATAGCAAAAAGAAAATATAAATTCCAAATATTAATACAACATATGTACTGTAGTTTTTTCAATGGTCAAGATGGTGTTATAATTTTTTACAACACCTAAGCCAAATCCTACAAAATTAAACAAAATTTTTCACTCAACATTTAATGCAATCAAATAAATCCTCTCACATCACGTTCAATGCTTAATCAAATAACTTTTTGCCTTATTTTGCTTTCAAAAGCAAAAAAAAAAAAAAAAAAAAAAAAAAAAAAAATACTTAAAAAAAAATTGAGTGAATCATAAAAAAATAAAAATAAAAATAAAACAATAAAACAATAAACATTCAAATATACTAAAAAATAAGACCCTTAATTTTGTTTTTAATCCACGTAACTTTAAACATGTTAAAATCTTTGTTCACACATAAGTAGTTTAAAATGAAAGGAATTATAAAGAAAAAAAAAAAAAAAAAAGAGGCAAAAAGAAAACATGTAGATTATGATTATCAAAGCATCAATAAAAATACATAGCAACCTAAACAAAATGGCTGAAAATCGAGTAAATCATACAAACGAAAACAAAAATATTCCATAAAACATTCAAATGAACTAAAAAATAAGACACTTAATTTTAGTTTAATCCATATAAATTAAAACATGTTAAAATCTTTGTGCTCATATGGATAGTTTATAATGAAAAAGAAGTATAAAGAAGAAAACATGGTTTAATCTAATTATCAAAGCATTAATAAAAAATTAGCAGGAATCTATGATATTGTTAGTGTGATATCTATTATATTTAAATATAAATAAAACTCAAGTAATTATAAGCATTTAAAAAAAATACTGAACAAACTAAACAAAATATTTTTTTACGAATACAAAATAAAACAAAATCATTCATTAAACATTTAACGCGATCAAATAAATCCTCACATCATGTTCAATGTTTAATATCTCTTTGGTTATGTTTCAAAAGTATTTAAATTCCTTTTATGCACAACAATCAAATAAATTTTTGTCTTGTTTTGCTTTCACAAGCATAAAAACACTTTCAAAAAAATGGCTAAAAATGAAGAAAATCACATAAACGGGGAAAAAAAAATCAGGAAAACATAAGAATCTGTTTAAATCTTTGTTCTCATAGGTATACATAGTTTAAAATGAAAAGTGTAAAGAAGAAAAATATCAAGAAAAATATAAAGTTTAATCTAAATATCAAAGCATTAATACAAAATTAGTAGGAATCTTTGTGTAATACCTATTATATTTCAATAATTTTGAACATTAGGGAAAAAAAAAATACAAAGAAAAATAAACATTTTTTATGAAAATTTATTCCCATAGGTAGATATGGTTGAAATGAAAAGTATAAAGAAAAAAAAAAACAAAAGAATATCTAGATTCTAATTATAAAAGTGCATAAAACACAAAGTCCTTCAACCTCCACAAAACCATTAAAAAAAAAAAAAACTGAAGAAGAAGAAGAAGAAGAAAAGAAAAGAAAGAAAGCAAAGTCCTTCAAAAAAACAAAACAAAATAAAATTATGTACTTCAACACTCTGTTTTTCTCTTGAATATTACTGCTGGAAGGTCTTTGTTTCACGATTCAAGATGTTTCAAACCCGAAAAAGAGAGCTATAAATAACCAATCTAAGAGAGTAATATGACTTTCAGCTTGCTTGTGCGGTTTCTTTAGAATTAATGCATGCAATACCTATATGGTCAATTATGGGTAGTTAATGTAGTACGTTTTTAGTTTTAAATTTTGTCTCTCTTTAATTTTTGAGAATTGTAAATTCTGAAACCATAATATTATACATTAAAATTTTGAATTTAATGAAATCTCATGTGGGTGTAGTTTAGAATGAAAAAAAGTATGAAGAAGAAAAATAGTAAGAAGAAAACCATGATTTTGATTATCAAAGCATAAAATAGAAAATTAGCATGAATTTTTTTTTTTCATTTTTTATTGTCGATGTGATACCTATTATATTTCAATCCTATATAATTCTGAACATTCGAAAAAGCAAATGAACAAAAAATAAAATCAAAATAAAAATAAAATCTCATAACATTCAAATAAAGAATTGCTCAACCAAAAATTTTACAAACAAAACGGAAACATATTTAGATTTCAACCAAAAATATAAATCATTAATTGAGAGAGAGAGACTACTTGCATCATTAATAGAGAGATATATATATATATATTAAATAGACCGTTTTAGTCACTAAAAAGTATGGGTTCATGCCACATATTACTATTCTACGCAATTCTAAGGAAGAACTCGGCTTATATATATATATATATAACCAATCTAAGAGAGTAATATGATTTTTCAGCTCACTTGTACTGTTTCTTTAGAATTAATGCATGCAATACCGATATGGTCAACTACGAGTAGTTAATGTAGCACGTTCTTAGTTTTAAATTTTGTCTCTCTATAATTCTGAAGAATCATAAATTCTAAAACCATAATATTATACATTAAATTTTTGAATTTAATGAAATCTCATGTGGGTGTAGTTTAGAATGAAAATAAGTATGAAGAAGAAAAATAGCAAGAAGAAAACCATGATTTTGATTATCAAAACATAAAATAGAAAATTAGCAGGAATTTTTTTTATTTTATCGATGTGATACCTGTTAAATTTCAATCCTATATAATTTTGAATATTTGAAAAGGCAAACAAACGAAAAAAAAAAATTAAAATTAAAATTAAAATAAAATCTCATAACATTCAAATGAAGAATTGCTCAACCAAAAATTTTACAAACAAATATTTAGATTTCAACCAAAAATATAAATCATTAATTGAAAGAGAGAGACTACTTGTATCATTAATAGAGAGACAGACAGACAGACAGACAGACAGAGACATATTAAATAGACCGGATCAATTTTACTTAAAAGACCGGTTTAGTCACTAAAAAGTATGGGTTCATACCACGTGTCACCATTCTACGCAATTCTAAGGAAGAACTCGGCTTATATATATATATAACCAATCTAAGAGAGTAGTATGATTTTTCAACTCACTTGTACGGTTTCTTTAGAATTAATGCATGCAATACCGATATGGTCAATTACGGGTAGTTAATATAGTACGTTCTTAGTTTTAAATTTTGTCTCTCTATAATTCTGAAGAATCATAAATTCTGAAACCATAATATTATACATTAAAATTTTGAACTTAATGAAATCTCATGTAGGTGTAGTTTAGAATGAAAATAAGTAAGTATGAAGAAGAAAAATAGCAAGAAGAAAACCATGATTTTGATTATCAAAGCATAAAATAGAAAATTAACATATATTTTTTTTTATTCTCGATGTGATACCTATTAAATTTCAATTATATATAATTCTGAATATTTGAAAAAGCAAATGAACGAAAAAAATAAAAAATAAAATAAAAATAAAATCTCATAACATTCAAATGAAGAATTGCTTAACTAAATTTTTTTAAAACAAAATAGAAACACATTCAGATTTCAACCAAAAATATAAATCATTAATTGAGAGAGAGAGAGAGAGAGACATTAAATAGACCGATTCAATTTTATTTAAAAGACTGGTTCAGTACTTAAAAGACCAGTTTAATTACTAAAAAGTATGGGTTCATGTCACGTGTCACCATTCTATGCAATTCTAAAGAAGAACTCCGCTTTTATATATATATATATATATATATATATATATATATATATATATGATATGATTTCAGATGCCCCATAATGGAGTAATGAACTTAGAATGTGCTTCATTAGTTTGACTCTTAGGTACACATGAGCTACCAAGTTAAAGAAGTTTCAGGTTAATCAAACTCACAATAACATAGACGATGGAGAAATAGAAAATAGTCCAATATCTTCCAAGATAGGCATCAGCCAAAAATGCCCCAATCAGTGGGGTGATGTAGCATGTTCCACTCCAATCTGCTACATTTTTACTAGCAGTGGCATTTGGCTGATGGAGTCGCTTGGTAAAGTAGAGCACCAGGTTGGAGCTCATCCCATAGAACGCCAATCTTTCACAACATTCATTTCCTGTTTATGAAAGCCGAAAGTGATAAAAGTTGATTATTTCCATAACCATATTCCACTTAGTTGTACAAGTGCGATCAGGTGTACTTATAACTTTTATTACTTCTTACAAATTAATGTGATAATTTACGTGATACTCACCACGTTATCTACAGTTTATATAATACTTACCACATTTACAAATTGATGTAATAATCCACGTGACACTTACTACATCAACCACTAAAATATGATTGGTCACGTAGCATTCTACGTGACACTCATTTCCATTAAATATGTGCTTCAATACCCTCCAAGCATTTCCAAATTGTATTAGGAAATGGATTACACAAGTACGTACCTAGAATATAAGGGCAGGCCTTCCAGGTTCCAGTTTTACTTTTATCAGCATGATTACCACGGTAATCTACCGTCCCATCTTTCGTGTACATATCATCTTCGGCAACCAGAAGATTACCAAGAAGCCCCAACGTACAATCTGATACATAATCACAAAGGTCAAGAATATATACAAGCAATGAAAGAAACTCTCAATGGTGTTAGGGAGATAATCACCCAGGAAAGTTTGTGAGGCCTTGATATAACATGTTGAAACACCACCTTAACCCTAAAGCGTAAGGTTTGGATCTTCTTTTTTGATATTTTTATATTCAATATGGGAGAGGGGAAAAGAGGAATCTCCTTATGTTATATTCATTTGTTTTTGTGATACTGTCCAGTGTGAGACTAAAAACTCTTTTTTTTTTAGTAATGCTATGCACTGCATTTTTATTTTACTTTGCTGATGCTAACTGGCAAGTGACTCTTAGATTATATATATATAAATGGTTGATTTGCAATTCCATGTAGCAAAGTGAGATAAAAGCATGGTGTATAACATTTATTTATTTGTTTCTAATCTAAATACGCACATATTTAAACTCTGACAGTTGATGAGACTAAAAATTACTGACCAAATTTCATGACATAGAGACATATTATTCATTTGTTCTTTCTTTATATAAAGGAAATTATGCTTCTACTGTAACTAATTTATAGGAGCAGAAATTGAACAGTGAAAAACACACCACAGGCACAAAAAAGAACATAGTAGGATGAGGGGAAAACATCAACCTGGTGATTCACAGTTCATTATATGTATCCAGACAAGCAGTAGCCGTCTCAAGAACAGAAGAAGAGCAGTAGAGCGAGAGAGAGAGAGAGAGGAATTTGCTCATATACACACCACAGACACTACAATTCAGGATGACGGTCAAAGCCACGTGACGTGGAGTTATGGGCACAAAGTATTATTATCTACTCTTCCGATGGTTTGAACTTTTGTGCTCTTCATCTGTGGCTGCCATTCTTTCAAACTAGGACTCAGAGAGAGTTTGGTGAGTCATCACTCATCAGCCACTCATGAAAGTCAACAATGGGGTATAGCAAAACCCAATAGTCTCTCGTTACCACATATGTAACGACCTAAGAAAAAAGTTAGGCACATCTACGCTATCATTCTAAAAAAATTAGCAATTTAAATTTTTTTTAAAATTTCTTATAAAGCAAAGTTTCACCTAATAACTAGGCAATGTGAAATTTAGCACTTATGACTATTTTTATAAACCACCCACTTTATATGAGTTACTTATCTTTTCAATATAAGATCGGAGTGTTACAAAAAAGTAGTCTAAAATTTAAAGATGGATCTTTTGTTCTGACTTGAAAATAAGTAAAGGGGAT